>NC_141687.1:130432458-132832458 GCF_964263255.1 Lissotriton vulgaris
GCTTTGTGAATATATTTGCAATGTGAATGTGTAATCTAAATGCTGACTGCTGTATTTTTTCATTGCTTATGATGAATTTCTAAGTGTTTCCAGGACCCTGACAATCAAGTGTCTCAATTTTGTTGATATTTAAAAGAACTTAAGTTAGTAGAAAATATTTGAACGGGCATCACGCCACTTTCCGTTAGCTGTTTCTGCTGCAAGTTTTAATACCAATGGTATTATGTTATAAAAATCAAGCACATAGTACATAGATGAGAATTTAAGGCAGACGACACCAGGACAGGCCGTGCAGAAACATATCTCTGGTTGTTACCGGGACAGGGTGCACTTAGCCTTCACTTGTTGACTTATCAGTACAGCATACTAATTAAATAAGAATAGCAGACCATACTTGTTAGTACTGGGGGTCTCTAGTTGGCAGAGGTAGGTACCACTGTCCAAATAGGGACCCTTGCTTCTAGTCAGGGTAAGGAGGAAACACTCTTCAGATAGCCCCTGTTCACCCCCTTGGTAGCTTGGCACGGGCAGTCAGGTTTATTGAAGGCAATGTGCAAAGTATTTGTACCAACACTCACAGTAACACAGTGAAAACACCACAAACTCACTCCACAACAGTTTAGAAAAATAAAGGCATTTAATCTAAACTACACAAGACCAAAACAACAAAAATCCAACATGCACAGTTCAAGAATATGGTTTGAAAGGTGTTCTTAAGGTTGCGTTAAAATATTTCACAGTTGCGTCATGTTTTAGCCAACAATACCTTTAGATGCGACAAAAGTTCCGGATCACTGAAATAATATCGAGCCCATTAATATCGACTTGCAAAAATATCGATGAGAAAATATCAAGGGACAAAATATCGAGTTTCTATCTTTATACAGGTAAGTACAAAAATATCGACTCTAAAATATCGACTGTAAATAATATAGACTGTCAAAATATCGTTTTTTTTATATTTCTTTAGAACTAATATAAAAATAAATATATTTAATAAAAACTTAGTTAAAATGATTAAATAAATGTAATATTAATAAATAATTAATGTAAATGACAAAAAAAAAATATATATATATATATATATATAAATACATATTATTAACTAAACATATATAATATTTTTACCGTAGCATAGCAAATTGGTTAAAATTTATTGTAACAACTATAGGGAATTCAACAGTGGAAAAACGCTGGATAGCGTAGGGGTAAAAATGACTATTCCCACTCCAGTGGGTGCAACAGTAGGGAAAACATTAAATAGCGTAAGGGTTAAAATTACTATTCCCACTCCAGTGGGTGCAACAGCAGGGAAAGCGTTGGATAGCGTAGGGGTTAAAATTACTATTCCCACTCCATTGGGTGCAACAGTAGGGCAGTGGCGTCACTAGGGGGGTGCGGGGGGTGCGGTCCGCACCGGGTGACACCCTCACATGGGGGTGACACCATCTGGTTATTGTTACGCTGTGCAGGGGCGTAACAAACTCCCCTGCAGCCCCCCAGTCTTCAGCACTTGAAGGGGGCCCCCTTTGAGAAATTAATCCTTCCTGCCTGCGCCGGGCTTGGAGGACTCGTTCTGATTACGGATCAGTTGTGTATTTTTCTGTGTTCCCTCTGTCAGACTGTCAGCCCCGCCCAGCCTGCCTGGAACAAACATAGTTGCGAATCTTCGGCGCGGGCGGGGCTGCTCAGAAAGTCATTGAAAGAGGCAGTGCTTCCTGCTCTGTCTGGTCTCGTATTTCCCTGGAGCAGAAAGCCATTGAGCGCGAAACAAGGAATGACGAGGTTAAGTGTGCCTGCTGTTCACACTTAAAATATTCAAAGACAGTTAGTGGTGCTGCCGCTTGCCCTTCCAGAGTTATACCCACCTGGAGGAGAACTGAATGCGACTCTGCACCCACTAGAAAAATACATTGAAATGCTCCTCTGCTGCAGTCCTGCCCAGGATGGTCACAAAACTTTCAAAGCTGGTGACGTCGCAGCTCAAGGGAAAGGAGCAGATAAACCGTGAGCATGAGGAATATTAGGCAACCAACTCCGATCTTTCTTTGTTACTTACGATGTGCATTTTAGTCATTGCATGCCAGGTTATCAAATTCGTGGCCTATTTTGGGAGCAGAGCAGAACACGAGTTAGCAGGTCACATTATTGGCCCGTTTTAGAATCCTAAGCACACAGGAAGTGCTCCAGTGACTGTGATTAGAAAGCCTGCACTTGATGGGGTCATGATAAACTTTCGATACAGCACCTGCTCGGGCCTCTACATGCCCCCCACCCCTCCACAATGGGAGGGTCGACGGCTGCGTCAGAGGCCTACACATATTTGTTGAGTAGGCTGGGGCGCGACCTGTACAGACGCTCTGCAAGGCCAGAGTTGGGCATGCACAGAATAAGGTAAGGTGAGTCCTTATTATTATAGGCTGTTCTACGTGCTGTAGCTGCTTGATGGCTGGCCCTGCACCAACTGTATTTCTGCAACCACTATCTTAAATTGAGAATATCACCGTGAGAAGTTGCTGTTGGGAGCTGGATAGCAAGCCTCCAGCCTAAGGATGAGTTTGCAGGAATAGCAAAATGCAAAGTAAAGGACAAAGTATTGGTAACAAAACCATGCATGTCTTTAATTTTTCCTGTTCAACCCATCAAATATAAACATGCAGTTGCAGATATGAGTGTCTAAGCGCATTAAATCAAATCGCAAATCAGGAATGGACTAATGTAACCATAGGGCTGTTTTTGAAAGGTCTATTGGTTGAGAGGGGAGATGGTGCAGGCAGGGGGAGATGGTGCAGGCTGAGGGGGAGATGGTGCAGGCGGAGGGGAGATGGTGCAGGCAGAGGGGAGATGGTGCAGGCGGAGGGGAGATGGTGCAGGTGGAGGGGAGATGGTGCAGGTTGAGGGGGAGATGGTGCAGGCAGAGGGGAGATGTTGCAGGCAGAGGGGAAATGGTGCAGGTGGAGGGGAGATGGTGCAGGTGGAGGGGAGATGGTGCAGGTTGAGGGGGAGATGGTGCAGGCAGAGGGGAAATGGTGCAGGTGGAGGGGAGATGGTGCAGGCAGAGGGGAGATGGTGCAGGCAGAGGGAGAGATGGAGCAGGCGGAGAGAGAGATGGTGGATGCAGAGGGAGAGATGGTGCAGGCAGAGGTAGAGATGGCTCAGGTGGAGGGGAGATGGTGTGGACAAAGGGAGAGATGGTGCAGGCAGAGGGGAGATGGTGCAGGCAGAGGGTGAGATGGTGCAGGCAGAGGATGAGATGGTGCAGGCGGAGGGTGAGATGGTGCAGGCGAGGGGAGATGGTGCAGGCAGAGGGGAGATGGTGCAGGCAGAGGGTGAGATGGTGCAGGCGAGGGGAGATGGTGCGGACAAAGGGAGAGATGGTGCAGGCAGAGGGGAGATGGTGCGGACAAAGGGATCGATGGTGCAGGCAGAGGGGAGATGGTGCAGGCAGAGGGTGAGATGGTGCAGGCAGATGGTGGGATGGTGGATGCAGAGGGAGAGATGGTGCAGGCAGAGGTAGAGATGGTGCAGGCGGAGGGGAGCTGGTGTGGACAAAGGGAGAGATGGTGCAGGCAGAGGGGAGATGGTGCAGGCAGAGGGGAGATGGTGCAGGCAGCGGGTGAGATGGTGCAGGCAGAGGGTGAGATGGTGCAGGCAGAGGGTGAGATGGTGCAGGCGGAGGGTGAGATGGTGCAGGCGGAGGGGAGATGGTGCGGACAAAGGGAGAGATTGTGCAGGCAGAGGGTGAGATGGTGCATGCGAGGGGAGATGGTGCAGGCAGAGGGGAAATGGTGCAGGCAGAGGGGAAATGGTGCAGGCAGAGGGTGAGATGGTGCAGGCGAGGGGAGATGGTGCGGACAAAGGGAGAGATGGTGCAGGCAGAGGAGAGATGGTGCGGACAAAGGGATCGATGGTGCAGGCAGAGGGTGAGATGGTGCAGACGAGGGAGATGGTGCAGGCAGAGGGGAGATGGTGCAGGCAGAGGGGAGATGGTGCAGGCAGAGGGGAGATGGTGCAGACAAAGGGAGAGATGGTGCAGGCAGAGGGGAGATGGTGCGGACAGAGGGTGAGATGGTGCAGGCAGAGGGTGAAATGGTGCAGGCAGAGGGTGAGATGGTGCAGGCAGAGGGTGAGATGGTGCAGGCAGAGGTTGAGATGGTGCTGCCAGAGGTTGAGATGGTCCATCCGGTAAGTTGTGAGGGGGTGACACCATGAGTTACCCGCACCGGGTGACACCAGCCCTAGTGACGCCACTGCAGTAGGGAAAGCGTTGGATAGCGTAGGGGTTAAAATTACTATTCCCACTCCAGTGGGTGCAACAGTAGGGAAAGCGTTGGATAGCGTAGGGGTAAACATTACTATTCCCACTCCAGTGGGTGCAACAGTAGGGAAAGCGTTGGATAGCGTAGGGGTAAAATTACTATTCCCACTCCAGTGGGTGCAACAGTAGGGAAAGTGCTGGATAGAGTAGGGGTTAAAATGACTATTAATTAATTAACAATTAACAATTTTAATTAACTTACAAAATTAATTAATTATTATTAAATAACTTCCCACCCTATCCCCCTATAAACTCATAATCCACTACAGAAAATAAATTACTAAATATTATAATGTGTATGAGTTGCAAATATGGTTCTGTCCCCGCCAACAGAAAGCTGTTAGAGACTTGTTTCAACTCTTTATCAAGTAATTCGACTTTTTTCTCCAGTTTCCTAGTTTTTGAGAAGCAGGTTAATTACTTCCACATGGGATTTGCATCTTTTTTAAGAGCTGTTAGCTTGAAGCATTTAAAAAATACTTCTTGATATAAATTGAGGCTTGTTATAGCAAACTAAGAGATTCAGGTGCAGGCAGCCTCTGGTGATGCCTCGAGATTATTAAAATGCCTGGTAAGTGTAGGAAATAGAGAGTAAGCAATCTGAGTACAAATTTAAAAAGCAAGCACTGACAAAACGAATTGGTTATTCATTTTTTTAAATAAGCTTTGCCAAAGTCAACAGGTCCGGCTTCTTGGCTAATGTGTGTTCGTATTGCAAGTTCAGACTCACTTATTGCTGTTTGTATTTTTTTGTCTCTGCGAAAGACATGATATTTAAACAAACACAAAACCCTTAAAACCTACAGGTAAAAGTGTCATTACTAAGTACTCAGAAGTTTGAAAAGCTGCGATAAGCTTTTTTCTGGATTCAGGTAGCTTGGATGTCACTAGAGGAAACAGGTCCTTTTTTTTTGTAAGCTGCAGTGCCTTACACAATTATTAAATGTCCCTGGAGTCAGATACTTTTTTTTGTAGCAAGAACCTTTGAGTCACACACAAATGTTTTTCTGTAGCAGGCTGCAGTTTCTTTATCAGGTATTATAGACACACAATGTTAGAAATAATCTTTCAGAAGAAGAGTGAAGTACCTTAGTCTCCTGTAATCAAACATTGCATTGCTGTAATCAGGCTACAGTAAACCCCTTAGGTTTTTACTGTAGTGCCCAGACATATGTTTTGGCTGTAATCAATCATCATTACATTTTGTAATTACTCAAGGTCCCAGAGGTGTCCACCACTATCTCTTTGATGTCAAGATACTAGGCAAATATGACTAGAGCGGATGGCTTTGAATGCATTTTCTTGTGAGTGGAAAGAAACAGTAGCAAACAGATGTTGACTGTGTTTTTTTCAGCAAACCAGATCATAGAGAGGGTGTGGCTTTAAAATAAATTTGTATATTCACTTTCATTGGCCTATATAGTTTTACTTTTGTTCTACAGTATAGATAAATATGCTAAAGCTGAATTGTGATGACCATAGGTTTAATGGTTAAATCTCTGCCTTGCCTAGCTTCTTCTCATGACGCATCACACACTTTGAAAGCTGAGGTCACAATCATTATAACCTGATGTTTGTTAGCCAATTTTGAGTCTTTGCCTGTTTCTGTTAGCAAAATGTAGGAATTAGGTTTTGTTTGGCGTTAATTTTAGGTAGAAACTTCAGGGTGAGTTTTGCATGAGAATGTGGAACATTTATAGTGATTTGATGTGGCAGCGTTGCTAAGAAGACATTGAAATAAAGCTGCTTGCAAGTAGAGTTGTGTTCCAGTAATATATTGATGGATCATGATAGTCTTATCATTGGCTAGGACTCCAAGACTGAACTGGGACACTACCATAACGTAAAGATAGGAAACTTTCAGAATATTCGCTCACAGCTAGGAGTTAGACAACGGTGTGTGATGGCCCCTCTTTTGTTTCTTGTTAGATATGGCATCCTTAGTGGGGTCTTCCCCTGGGCTTTTTGGTTTTTACCACTTGTTTTTGCTGATTCTTTTTGTTGGCCTTAGGACTCCCAAAATGTTACCACTGCTAATTGCACTAAAGTGCATGTGCTACTCCCCTAAACATGATGACATGTTGGATGTACTGGTAAGTCCCTTGTAAAGTGGTTTACCATATTCCTAGGGCCGGTACTTCAAATGCTACTAGAGGGACTGCAGCACTAATTGTGCCACCCACATAAGTAGCCTTTCAAACCTATCTCAGGCCTGTCACTGAGGTGCCTTTGTGTGCAGTTTACTACCACTTCGACTTGGCATTTAAAACTACTTGCCTCCCCTTTAAGTACATATAAGTCACCCCTAAGTAACCCTAAGTGCAGGGTGCCATGTAAGTAAAAGGTACAATGTGTGTTTAATATTTACATGTCCTAGAAGTGACAAACACTTATATTCGTTTTTCACTACTGTGAGGCCTACCCCTCTCATCAGAGAGGAGTAGCGTTTTCATGTTTCATATCTTTGCAATCGTAATGATAAATCCTGCTTACTGGTGAAGGGTACTGGTTTAGAAATGCTACTTTTAGAAAGTGATCATTTCTCTGTATTTACTGCTATGTGTGCCTGACAGCCTGTCCCTATGCTTGTCTGGAGTGGGTGACAACTACACGTTTTGCATTCCCTCTAGACAGCCACAACACATGAAGGATAGTTGTGTCTGAGTACTCATCTACATACATCTGCATTCCGATGGCTTGGCTGGGCAGGATGAAAGGGAGGGACTCGCACTTCACTTGAACAGGCAGTGTCCTGAGTGTGACTGATTGCCCCCCCACAGACAGCCTAGCAGACAGGACTGCGTTGAAAGGGATACTTTTGCACTTCAGAGAGCTGCTCTGATGTCACTCCCACATCAAAGGCACTAGTGGGTATAGGTAATGGATCACTGACCCCCTATTGGATCTTTTAAGTTAAGCTCTGCCAGAAGAACTGGTGTCCTGCTTCAAGGACTCAACTGGACTACTGATCTGAAAGGCATGTTTTCTATTTACTGCTCTGCTACTCTGACTGTGCTGAAGGAGAGCTGCACTCTGCCTTCACTCTAAGTGATCTCCAAGGGCTTGTTGGCTTGCCTCCTGTTGCTTGAGACTCAGGGATATCAAAGCCTCCACCCCTGTTTCTGTGCCTGTCTCATAGGAAGTGTCCCAGGTACTTGCAACAAGGATTTCAATGCATCTTCGATCTGATGTAGCAGAACCAGCACATTGACCCCCATGTGGGAGTAAAATCGGCTCATCACATCGGAACCAGTACTTGCCCCAAGAGAGTGATGCATCGGACAGCGTATTGCCGCCCCTGCAGCTTGGTGAGTTCAACACATTTCCTCGACTGTGTGACAGAATCCGGCACAAGCTTGACGCCTCTCAAGCACCCTTCTTCTAAACTAACGCATCGCTTTCACTGCATGGAGAACATCAATACATCTCACTGTTTGCGACAAGAAAAGGTAATTTGTTCGCAGGGGCCTGTGTGGGCCCTGTAGTCAGCTGGTGCTCCATCTTGGTCGGCCTGAACTTTGACTTTGCACCGGTCCATCATGACCTAAAAGAACATTTTTAGCGCCATTTGGCTCCCAGCGCTTTGCAGCATTTTTTTTTTTTAATTCAATATCTCAACTTCTATTTATTGG
This sequence comes from Lissotriton vulgaris, assembly GCF_964263255.1. Taxonomy (NCBI): domain Eukaryota; kingdom Metazoa; phylum Chordata; class Amphibia; order Caudata; family Salamandridae; genus Lissotriton; species Lissotriton vulgaris. Next base: position 130,440,409 of record NC_141687.1, read on the forward strand.
AATGTCGTTGTTATGGTCTTGTTGTGTTCAGAATATGATAACCTATCTTTCAAAACATGTGTGGATACTGTTTGTTGTGTATTTATTGAGTTACTGTGTGTGTGTTGGGCAAATACTTACATTGCCTCCTTAGATAAGCCTGCCTTTTCTGTGCCAAGCTACCAGAGGGTGAGCACAGGTAATCTTTTAGTTTCCCTCTTGACTGGTTCAAGATGTGAATGTGATGTCTCAAGCCAATGGCTGAAGGTTCATGTGCTGAAGAAGCTAACGACTGAAGGAGGATGAGCAAAAAAAGCAAGCACCATCAGACATGAAACCCTAAACAGCAATGGCCCTGACCCCTTGTGTATAGTGGTTACTACATGTTTTCCCTGCTTGGAACCTCCCTGCCTGACATGGTGGACCCAGGCAGAAAAAATGTGAGATGATTGTCTCCAGTAAGGTCAAGCTCTCTGAAGTTTAATTCAGCTGATGCTCCTCTGTCGTAAACGGCTGATGTCTCCACCTGTTAATGGAGTGCGGGAAGTAACCACAAATTTGGGAGGCAAGAGCATTGCCAATTTATAGTAATACTTCCATTCCACCAAACCCTAAATGTTATGTATATTTTGTTTGTGTTCTAGGCATTATCCTGCTTGAGTAAAATGTGATAGGCAATCAATCTAAATACACACAATTCTTTGGGTAATGTTTCGTTGTTTCTGCAGTGTGATAATCAAGCTTTGTGAATATATTTGCAATGTGAATGTGTAATCTAAATCCTGACTGCTGTATTTTTTCATTGCTTATGATGAATTTCTAAGTGTTTCTAGGACGCTGACAATCAAGTGTCTCAATTTTGTTGATATTTAAAGGAACTTAAGTTAGTAGAATGAAAATAGTTGAACGGGCATCACACCACTTCCCGTTAGCTGTTTCTGCTGCAAGTTTTAAGACCAGTGGTATTATGTTATAAAAATCAAGCACATAGTACATAGATGAGAATTTATGGCAGACGACACCGGGACAGGCCGTGCAGAAACATATCTCTGGTTATTACCGGGACAGGGGGCACTTAGCCTTCACTTATTGACTTATCAGTACAGCCTACTCATTAAAAAGGAATAGCAGACCATACTTGTTAGAACTGGGGGTCTCCAGTTGGCAGAGGTAGGTACCACTGTCCAAAGAGGGACCCTTGCTTCTAGTAGGGAGGAAACACTCTTCAGATAGCCCCTGCTCACCCCCTTGGTAGCTTGGCATGGGCAGTCAGGTTTATTGAAGGCAATGTGCAAAGTATTTGTACCAACACTCACAGTAACACAGTGAAAACACCACAACCTGACTCCACAACAGTTTAGAAAAATAAAGGTATTTAATCTAAACTACACAAGACCAAAACAACAAAAATCCAACAATCAAAGTTCAAGAATATGGTTTCAAAAGTGTTCTTAAGGTTGCGTTAAAATATTCCACAGTTGCATCACGTTTTAGCCAACAGTACCTTTAGATGCGGCAAAAGTTCCAAGTGAAAGCTGTAGCGTTAAAAAGCAAGCGCAGATGCGTCACTCCTGAGACCCTGGGGAGGCGATGCGACAACCCCGCTCAATGTAGCGGGCGTGTTGCGGTGAATCCGGTCTGTACGGGGAGGGATGCGATACCTTGCGTGGATTCCTGTGCACAGGTGTCGGTGGAAGCGGCTCGCAAAAGGTATGATGCGACAATCTTCGGGGCGGCGATGATCTCCAGTGCGGCGACGATGCTAGGCTCAGCGTCTATCTTCTCCTCTCGCGGCCCCTCGATGCAATGGCTCTGCGACGACTCTCGCAGCGAAGTAATGCAGTCCGCAAGCAAGCGGTGCGATGATCTCACCCAGTGACGACAGGCTCTGTGACGATACTCGCTGCAATGGTAATCTTCCCCAACCGGCCTGGTGCTTCCCGCAAACAAAGGATGCAACAACTCTGGCAGCGGCAACAGGCGCTGCGACAATCTCCGCCTTCGTAGCAGCGGGAATTTCTTTGCACTGACGGTGATGCGCTCCGCAAGCGAGCGATGCGTTAAAACTTGCAGAAAGTCTTTAAAATCTTGGTTTCTAGCTTCCCAACACAGGTAAAACTTCCAGAGGGACCACAACTGGCCCAAGCACTCTAGCAAGGACAGAACTCTCTCAGCAGAGTTCAGGGAAGCTGGAGGTGAAGTTCTTTTGTTCCTGGGACTTCTTAACAGGGAGCCAGCTCTTCTTCAGGCCCTTGAGATTCCTTCAAGCAAGGGGACACAGCACAGAGCAAAGTCCTTCCCATCTCCTTGGCAGGTCAGTCCAGCAAAGCAATAGCAGGACAGTCTTCCTTCTTCAGTCTTCCAGCTTTCTCCTTGTCAGAGGTTCCTTCTTGATTCCAAAATGATCAAATTTTCTGTAGACTAGGGTCCTGTACTTATATCCCTAAAAGTCTTTGTTCCCTTTGTGCAGGAGGGCTCTGAGCCTGGTCTGAACCAGTTCTGGGTGTTCCTTGAGCACTTTGTTTTCCTGGCCTCTCCTTTCCTTTCAGAGGGACAGGGTTGTCAGCCGCCCAGCAGGAGGTGGAGCCAGCATTGTGGAAGGCAGGCAAAGACCTATTCAGGCCCAGGTGCTACCCCTCCCCCCACCCCTCTAGATGTAAATGGAGATATTCAGCCCAGGGGTGGCCCACTCAGCCTCTGGGAGCCACCCAGCCCCTGTCACTTACAAACCAGACAGTCAATTCACAAACAGGCCAAGGCACACAGAAAGGTCAGACAAGAGAACAGCAACTTTCTAAAAGTGCTGTTCTCAAACACAGGATTTAAAAACAACCTTTTCTAAAAGATGTGCTATTCAATTCTGAGTTCAGGGATACCAGACTTTTATGTCCTACCTTGCTCCTATGGGAGGATATGCTGGTAGCCACTGTAGCCAGCATTCCCCATGATAGCCTATGGGCAAGGTAGCCTTACAATAGTGAAAAACGAAAATGGCTGTCATTCACTACCAGAGCTTGTCACCTGCATTAGTACATGCTCTACCTTTCACATACACTGCACCCTGCCCAAGGGGGTACCTTGGGCATTCCATAGGGGTGACCAATGTGTAGAGAAAGGGAGGGGTCGGGCCTGGCCAGTGGGGGCACTGACCAGGAGGACATGGCAGTTCACAGACTGCACACAGACACTGCGGTGGCAGGCCTGAGACACCATTTAAGGGCTACTCATGTGGGTGGCCCAATCAGTGCTGCAGGCCCACTAGTATCATTTGTATTACCAGCCCTGGCACACTCAGTGCACTTTACTAGGGACTTCTTGGTGAGACGAATATGCCAATCATGGATAACCAATTACAATCACAATTTACACAGAGAGCATATGCACTTAAGCACTGATTAGCAGTGGTAAAGTACCCAGAGTCCTATTGCCAACAACCACAGGTCAGAGAAAATAAGGGAGGAAAAAGTAAAAAGTTTGGGGATAACCCTGCAAAAAGGGCCATTTCCAACAATACTATTCCGCTGCACATAGAACTTCATAGTTCAAATGGGTATGCGGATATGCACCTGTTCTACAACTTAAAATAGTTTTTGACTGCTTTGGTAAAATTAATGTGCTGCTTAGAAGTAGCAGAATGATTGAGAGGTAGGATTGCTGTGTTGGAGTAGTATTCATTTATAATATTTTTGGCAATGGTTGCAGTTGACATATTTATCTTCACTGTACTCGCAATCATATTGTTTGTACTAGACTAAAATTTTGATTTTGACTAAATATTTAAAAGGTATCCTTTGGGAGCCAGTGTTTTTTAGAGTGCTATTCCTTATTAAAAGAGAGTTTGGGGTTCCACTGATTGTTCTGTAACATCTCATGTGATTAATCATTACCTGGAACCCATCTAGCTCAAATATTGCTCAGTGGGCTGTGGTATGGTGGCAGTACAACTGGTCTTTTAATTTGGGTTGGGTCAGTGATTAAGTCCTTAGTGCAAGGTGGTCCTGAAAAGTGACGTTCCTTTCTCTAGGAATACCCAAAGAGCATATCATAAATTAACCCAGTACTGTTTTATTGAGTGTTTATGTATTCCCTTTGAGAATCTGGCATATACCATGTTTGTGATATCCCATATACGTGATGTGAGGTATTGTTGCACAGAGGTGGTTGGGCATGGTTCTGTGGGCACACTGTGCAGGGAGATGCAGTTGGAGCTCTGCCAGTGCCGTGTGCCTGTTAGGCTCGTTCATGAGCCTGTCAGACCGCTGCTTTCAGACCAAAGCAGGATCGCCTGCCAGACCAGGAAAAAACTCCTGATCCGGCTGGTTGTCACACCACAGGTTTGTCGGTCCCACAGTGGACGGTGTTGGACTGCCAAGCTAGGCCCGGGGAATTATGCCCTAAATAATCCTTGGCTGTTACATAGGACCGATGGTTAGCTCGAGGGCTGTGTTTCAATGAAACTCTGGGCACATGATAACATACTACTGCTTCATCTAGGCAACATTTTTGGTCATGCAGTTGTGGGTATCAAACGTTGCATACTTCTTTGTGAGAGAGTGTCAAAAAGCATGCAGATTTGTATGCTACAGCTGTGATTTTCATGAAATTATAATACTGGTGATGATGGGCTTCTGAATACATTAAAAAAAAAGGACAAATCTAATCTTGAGCCTGGGAGTATGAAGGTATTTAAGTTAAACTCATTTTCTAATCCAAGGTGTGAAAAAATGAGTTAAATATCTCAATGCAATTTCGGCATCTGTCGAGTGGATAACTGCCTGGAAGATAAAATGTCTCCCTGACCTGTATGTCAGCACCAAATCTAATTGGGAAATCTCAATTGAGCACTTCAATGTGCTCTAGACAGGCTCCAGACACGGTGTGATGGAAAATGAAAGATGTCATTTTACTATCTCGTTTTCAGGTTTTCATTTACACTAGCAATAAAGAAGCTACAAGCATTTCGCCTTCCGAAATGTGTTATTTGTCATCTGTAGGGAAAAGGAGTCCACAAAACACAGCAGAGCAAAATGCAAAGCATTTTTATGCACTTTTCTCAGCAATGTGATTTATTTTTGTGACATTTAAAGCGTTTTCATTGTTTGATCAGATACACAGGGGCTTATACATCAAAGGATTTTGTCATAGGCACAAAACTAAAGAAAAAGATGAATAAAGATGGCCCTGTACATGCACTTTCAGTGAGGTATCGTATTTTATTAAATGAATCGAAATCGGTCTGGTGGCTAAGTGGACTAATGCGTCCACTCAGAAACTTGTATTTGATCTCATGCCTACACGTTTAAGGCCCAGCGAGTCCACTGAGCCTTTCATCCTTCTGGGGTTAATAACATGAGTCATTGATTTCGGTAACAACACACATCAGTTATTCTGCGACAGGCGGCCCCAGGTTGAAAGTGTGTGTGCTTTACAAATTCATGTTACATTTGTAAAGAATAGAAATAAATTATGTATCCAAAAATAAGGCAAAGACCAGCAAGCCATAATAACAAGTATACGTTTGAGCAATTGTGGGCCATAAATAGAACTGGTGGCAGCATATCCTACCCACAAAGGTGATTAATCTTGAGAACCAATTGTCTGCTTTAGACACGGTTCATCACACATTGTTGATGGACTGATTAGACAAGTTAGGGATCAAAAACAACGGGTGGAAGCTCCTTAAATCATTTCGCACTGACAGAGGCCAAACAATGACATTAGATTGATTTGAAGCTAAATCTTTCTCCTTACCGTGTGGAGTACCGCAGGGTTCATCATTAAGCCCAACGTTGTTCAAAATTTACGTCTCATCTCTAGCTCCCCTAATTCAGATCTTTGGGTTTACACTAACGTCCTACGCTGATGACACCCAAATTGTCATAACAGTACTACCAGAGAACGGTTATATGATTATACCACGCTAACCAGTACCACACATGGCATTACCACGCGAATTTTACTTCGCAAGTGGCTTTAGCACGCAGCATTTTTTACCGCAGGATTATTCTACGGTAAAAAACATCTTCGAAACATCTTATTTACATAATGATAGTGATAGGCTAAAAAATGTGTGCATATTATTATTAGCGTTAGTAGGCTATATCCAGGTAAATGAGGCATGGAGAGGGGTCAGTCTACAGATGGAAAGGAGAGAAACACTTCATACTTTCAAGTCAGGGTAATTTTTAAGAACATAGATTTGTTTTCTTACCTGACACCTGCACGCCTTTCATCAGCAGCCCTTACTTCCACCAACCACAGAAATAAGCGACAAAACACGTCTAAGAAAATTAAAAAAGGACGTCTATAATGACGGACACGCTACGCTACGACGTTGTGGAGGCTCTTTCATTGATGACAGGGTCACTGAAGACCGTTTTTTTGTAAGTTTTCTTCTTTTTTTATTTCCGCTCGTTTTTTTTGGGGGGTGGGGGGGAGACCTCCCCAACCCCCCCAAGTCCCCTCTTTTTTATTTGACCTTTAACTCACATTCCTTTACTACGTATTTCGTAGTAAAGGAATGCGTGGTAAAGGTTATAGTGGTAACCACGCATGCGTTGTAAAGCATGCGTGGTTACTGCATTTGTGGAAACGACTTCGTTGAAGTGGCTGTTTCCCCCAGAGAACTTACAGGAAACCGGGACAAGACTGCCGGAATGTATGAAAGCTGTGGGTGACTGGATGTTCCAGAACGTTCTGAAGCTAAATTCCGGTAAAACAGAAGTTGTTCTCTTTGGAAATAACCCCACTTTTTGGATCCCTAATTGTTGGCCAGACGAGATGGGACCTATACCTGTTCCAATTAAAAAGGTCAAGAACCTAGGAATCTTGATTGATGATAAATTGAGTTTTGGGATCAAATCAACCATGTACCTCGTACATTCTTAAATCCTGCAAAATCATAATGCCCCTTTTGCCGAAGAAAGCACAACAAACGGTAGTCTCTGCCATTATAATGTCTAGACTAGACTATTATATATCTTACGGTCCATGAAAGGGTCGATGGATAAGCTACAGATGCTGCAAAATGCGGCAGCCAGACTTATAACAGCTACACCTAAATACAAATCCATCTCAGCCAAAATAAAACAACTTCACTGGCTTACAGTCAGTAAACGTACTCAATTTAAGTGCCTGTGCCTGGAATTTAAAGCTCTTCATGGTATTGGACCAGAATGTTTACAGCAATGCTTTACCTGGTATATGCCTAAGAGAGTACTACAGTCAGCCGACCAAAAACTTATCAGCATTGGTCGGGTAAAAAGAGCTAACCGGGGCAGAAGGAGCTTCACAATCAGTGCGGCTAAGTCATGGAACTCTCTACCGCTAAATATCAGAAATATACCTAACCTCTTGCCTTATGGAAAGGCATTAAAAACATGGCTTTTCTCGAATTAACTGGATGTCTCTGCTTCCAGCTCACAGTAGGTCTTCTCACAGCGCCAGGACACCACCGGGTATCAGTCAGCGCTCTATAAATACAAATAACATTAACATTAACATCCTATGCTTTCCAAGTTCCCATAGTATCCTTAGAGTTCAGGGGCCCAGCTATTTGTTTGCCAAAAGTGGTATGGCTTTCTTAGTGTAACTTTTAAAGCTCAAGAGTAGGGGTGTCGGACCACCTTACCCCTCACCTTTTTTTTCTTGGAACTACCCTTACCCTTCATTCAGGCCCTTCACCCGTTTTGTCCCTCTCTCCCTCCACATCCTCCCTGCCCTCCTATCATTGACTCCCCCTCTCTTACTCACTTTCCCTCACTTCTCTGCACACCCCTTTCCAATTTTATCTTTCATTGTTAGGATTCTGCAACTTATTTGTTCTAAAATGGAGGCCACCTTGAAGATAAAGCGTATTATTGTGCTTTTATTTCTTGATGGTTTTGCCAGATACAAGTATGTTTGGTACAATGGCAGCTCCTCCGCTAATGTGGAAGAGCTTCGCCCTACTGCTGTCCGAGCAGTGCAAAGGAAAAATGAAATGATAATAACAGACCACTGGGAAGAGTCGGAAAGGGCAGGGCTGGCCTCGCGTGAGAGGGAGGAGGAGTAGTTGGTGCATCATAAGTGGGCATGATGGTTTGGCTGGCTGACGTGCAAAGCAGAGTGGAGAACTGTCCTAGGCACTGTCAGATCGGCAAACCAGGGTGCTCAGACCAATCATGACGCTGCTGTCATGCTAGTGACAGAAGTGTTGTGATTGGCTTGAGAGGAGTCTGGGAACCTGGGCACTGCCTAGTAGCGGTCAGTGGTGGGAGTGCTGCCGGGCGGTGACGTGGGGCAGGGGAGGGGCAGGGTGGGGAGTAGTAAACTACGGAATAATGCCAAATACAGGTAAGTAAACATATAAATAAATAAAAATAATTTCGCTACGGGCACTGCATCGCATTTGGCGATGCAGTGCATGCAACAAAATTTATTTTATTTATGTTTACTTACCTGTATTTGGCGGTATTCCATAGTTTACTACCTCCTACCCTGCCCCTATCCCGCCCCATGTCACTGCATGGCAGCAGTCCCACCACTGACTGCTACTGGGACTGCCAAGAGCTAGGGAAAGAGGGGGTAGGGAGATGAGGCAGCAGCCGGTGACAAACGATCAGCAGGTAAGTCTTTTTTTTTTACTTCTCTTTTTCTAGCTTCCCTACCCCACTGCTACCATTCTCTAGCACCCGCCACTGGGTTGGTATGCAGTTTTCTGCCTCGTGAAAAGTTACTATCCTGTTGTGTTATTTCTTTTATGCACTGTATAAAACCTAATAAAATGTATTGAAACTTTACTTCATTTGTACTTGCATAATTGTGTGAAATTCAGCAAAAATCACACAAAATTATGTAAAATGTGAAACTGGCATTTTGTGCTATATTTTAGCATAAAATGTATCCTTGCGTCCATGGCTGCTGATCATCGGTATCCCCAGTAGCAACTTCAGAGAAACTGTGATAAATCTCTCTGGGCAATGATAGTAATCTGGCGCGAGATAGTGGATTCAGTCAGAGGAACTCTCCCACCCCAAGTGTAGCTCTACTGGATCGGGAGTGAAATGAGCCAATATAGGAGACAGGAGGGGGGTATAAAGTAGAGTGGAACTAGCTCTATAAAATAAGGGTAGCAAGGCAAGAACTGGAACAAGGTCTGTAAAAAACCCTAACTAGATAATGACCAAGGAAGGAAAGAAGTAGCATGGCTGTATCTCATACTGAGGAAGATGATAAGACACCACATTTCTGTGGCGGTGCCTTTTTATAGAAGTTCCTCTGACAGCTAATTGTTTTCATTTATGCATGGTAGGTGTGTGGGAAAGAGGACAAACCCCCCAGGGTTATCTCTACAGTACAAAAGTGGCGATTGCTTGCCAACGGCTTTCAGATTCTGGACAATGGTAGTGGTGTATCTGAGAGCCCCTTGGTACAGTCCTCATGCCAGCTTCCCTGCAACAGTGCTCCTGTCCAGTTTGCCAGTTTGCTACCCTCTGCTCCCTTAGGTTTCTGCCTCTTCTGCTCATTTTCTGCCTTCTTTCTGCTCGTTTTTCTGCCCACTTCTGCCCTCTATTTTTGTCTCTCTCTGCTCATTCTGCCCATTATTTTGCCTCTTTATGTTTGTTTCTGACCTTTTATATTTCTTCTTTCTGCTCCTTTCTGACCTGGCTCTTCCACAGAGACGCTACATCCTCAGTGCTCAGATACCCCCAGGGGAGGTAGTGCTGTGATATATAAATGCTGATTGATTGATAAGTGGACTGCCACGCTCTGAAAAGGGCTCAAGCTCTATGGCGCTACACCCCGCTGCATTGGTCCCCGAAAGGCACCTCTTCTCCTAGGGCCATGCTGTGTGTCTGTGACCTGCATGAATGGCAGTATGTTATGAGATCTTGTGCCTATAATGAGGCTCCCACTATATGCAAACTAGTTTGTTAATTAGGAGGTAAGCTGTTGATAAAGATAGGGGATGAATGCTGCCTTGTAAGAGCAGCCTCTCCCAAAGAGCATTAATGGTTTCATCATACCAACAAAGCATTTTTAATATAGGGTCCGAAGACTAGCTAACTGAAATTGTTTGATTACATTAAGGGTAGCACACCAATAATCATTTGTACATTGTGTTATCCAAATATGCTGCTACCTCACTTTCGAGAAGCTCTAGCCAGAAGGGCCTTTACAATGCCGTTTTTTTATCTTAGAATAGCTATATTTCCTATGAATACACTTTAGCGATTCTGTGACATTACATTACTTTTAAGAATAGATAACAATGTATTGCCACGTAGTATAATATTACATAAAATATAATGTAAATAGTTGCATGGGGATAACAGACAATAAAGGGTGAATGTCAAACACAGTAATCTAAACATCATGAGTTGACTATCCTATTTCAAAAGTTGCATCCTAGAGAAAAAGGCCTATCACGGTTAGATGTAGCACTGAAATAACAGCCTTTTCAGGTCTTGGATAAGTACCTTCTGTTCAGTGGTAAGAAGTTTGATATTGTTTGATCCATTATAAAAATAGAGGGGCAGATTTACAAGCCCCTTGTGACACTTTTACGCCGTCGTTGCATCACTTTTGTGACGCAGCGACATCGTAAACAATGCACCACATTGTGACATATTTACAACGTGACGCATCTAGGGAGATGCGTCACATTGCAAAGCCCTGCGCTTCATTATACCGGCCTCAGGTATAATGTATGCAGGGTGGGCGTTCCCACGCAAGAATTCCTCATAAAAGTGACGCACTGAAATCTACAAGATTTCACTGAGTCACTTTTATGATGCTACTGCGTCAAAACCTTACGCCTGCTTGAAGCAGGCGCAAGGAGTGACGCAGCTCAATAAATATAGGCCACCCATGAGCATTGCTGGAGTTGCACCGCGCTTGCGACACAACTCCAGCAATGCGTTGCATTTACGCCAATAGATATGTCTTGCATCTATCAATCCTTGAGCCAAGGTGCCCCGCATTGTAAATGTGACACATCCATGGTGGCGCAAGTTTTTTTTTCGGTGACACAAACTAGCTGGTGAATCTCTGCTGATTTGCAGAGATGCGTCAGTTCTTGTAAATCTGCCCCTGATTGTTTTAGAGTAATTCACAACCTTAAATCTGATATTTCGAGGGGAACATTGTCACTGCTCCGAAGGGAGCATTCCCCATCAGAAATGGTCAGGTATGGGAAAAGTAGTTGAGTGTTCCCATAAACATGGCTTTATGTGTGATACATGATAGTTGAAAGATCCTCCCTGCGTCTGTGGGGTGCCACTTTAGAGAAGAATAGGCATGATGTGATCAAATGTTATTTCACCACTGGTACACTGGCGGGTGCATGGATGGTGCATTAAAGGAAACTATATGCAGTTTGGAAACATCTATGAGTAAAAGGATTTCATAGTCTAGCCTTAGCAATACGAAGAATGTATTACTAGCTGGACATGCGGATCAAAGAAATAAGGTTTGTTTCTACAGTGAGGTCAGTTACAATTTGGCCCCCTTTGCTATTGCTTGAAATGTGCTGGAAATGTTAGGTTTCTGTCTAAGAAGAAACAGCAAATTGGTCCATTCTATGATACAACACATAAAGGGGTATATTTACAAGATATGATGCATCACTGCGCCAAGGCGGCAATGCATCAACTTGTCTTGCTCCTACGGGAAAAATCCTTACAACGCCATGGATGTGCTGAATTTACAATACTGGGCTCCATGCCATATAGTCTCATGGATGCATCAGAAATTCTGACGTGTCCTTGGGAAGGATGCAACAAGGCATCCTACCCAAAAGTGGTGCATTGCTGTAGTTGGTCATAAAACTGATACAACTACAGCAATACATCAAAAAAAGAGGTGATGCATCACTTTTCGATCAATAAATTAATCAGGATTTGTAGAGCGTGACTGCTTTACTCATGAGGTCTCGAGTTTTGACTGACGCAAGTGGCCTGCAGTATGGGGATCAATGTAATACAGTGTCAAAACGTGAAAAACTCACCTTGCACACCATTACATTGGTCCTGGATGTCACGCATACAATTGGGCATAATGTGCTTATGGGTACCATTATACCTATATATGTGCAATACAAGTCATTAATGGTGTGTAATGTATGATTTGCTCTATACCTACCTCAAGTGTTTGCCTGTTAGGGGGATGTGACTTGATTGCAGATTACAGTGTTTCAAGACACTCAAGCACAGCAGCCCACATCCCGATGATACGTGACTTTTGGAAAAAGTCAGAAATATCACTGCATCAGTTTTATGGGGGATTTTATGAAGAAACACCTACCTTGTATATAATGAGGTATATTTGCAATGCTCCTACAGCACTTTTACACCTGTTGAGCATCACCTTTGTTGCCTCTTTTTTTGATCCATTGCTGAAGTTGAGTCATTTGTATGACCAACTACAGCAATGCGCCACATTTAGACTGGGTCCCTTCAGACATCCTCCCCACGGATACAAGAGAATTTCCGATGCATCCTTGGGACCTTTTGCCACAGAGCCCTGTATTGTAAATATGGTGCATCCATGGTGTCGTAAGGATTTTCCACATTGGTGCAAGAAACTTTGACACAACGTTGTCTTGGCGCAGCGATGCAACCTTTCTTGCAAATATGCCCCTCAGTTTTGAATGGGTTAGGCTTTGGTTAGTGAGGGAACATCGAGGTCCTTAAAATGGTTGGCCATGTATTTAGTATCTTTAAGGGTGACAATTTTCGGACAGAGATGAGTGTCATCTGTTTAAAAGTGATTTGGTATGTCAGAGCGACTAAGAATGTAGCATAGACTATCCTTGCATAGACTGAAGAAGGTTGGAGAAGCAATGGAACTCCAGTGGACCCCATGTTGTCGCATAGTTGTCACGGAAATGAGGTTAGACATTTTTAGGTATTGCCTCCTGTTTTCCAGGTATGATCAGTACCAGCAGAGAACTGAATAAACTATATTTAGGGGTGTTCAAGTGGGTGTTGCCTTCCCCTTGTTCAATGCAGCTGTTAGGTGAAGGTGGATGATAAGGCGGAAACCTCCATTATCTAGGATGTTAAGATATTTATTAACTTTTATCAAAGCTGCAGTTTTAGTACTACATCCTGTTAAAATAGTGAACGGAAGGTCCAGCAGAAGAAGAAGAAATAAAGACAACAGTGAGTGACATAATATTTCTCTTATTTCCTCACCTGTTTCCTTTGAGAGAGCGCAATTTGAATGAAAAGTATATCCGTACCATATTTACAAGCCTATCGCATAAAGTTAGAAGTTGTAACGTGAAGTAGCACTTGTAGCGTAAAGTCAGCTGATGTAACTTAAGTAATAGGAAAATGTATTTGTATTCACTCTAGAATATGCATTAGAATTTGAAAGGCCCGTATACATAGGTTGGGCTAATATAGATATGTGTAAATGCTTAAGATCAGTAGAACGTGCTAAACAGAATTCATATACGTATGTAATTATTAAACGGAGAAAGCGGTGCAATGTAAAGTGAAGAAACGTGCGGAACATATAGCACTGTGTAAGAAACGAGAGTATAACGTTGTATTTTTATGTAAAATGAATTCGTTCATAATCAAAGATTTGCTAATTCAATTATATATATATGTGTTAAAAGTCATACCGTGTAGAAGAGTTTGTAGGAATTTTAGAATAGTGTGTTCATATGTGATTTTAACCTAACGGACCAAGGGTTCGCAAGAGTGTAGTCCGCTGCATGTAATTTAGTGGGCTCACAGGAATAGGGGGATAGCTTTGATCTGTACGTGCGAGCCAAGAGTCAAAGGTCTTGTTAAATTTAAAGTGACAATGCTGGACGAAGTTTATGACCTAAGTGAGATAAGGGACGCTTGGAATTTGGGGTCTTGTTTCTAAGTGTCTGTTCTCAGGACCAAAAGAAGTTACAATCACAACGGTAATGAATAGAGCTCTGTTGAGGTGATAGACTTTGCTCTGAAAGTGTCAACTGGAATGTCATGAGGTTACCAGCACGATGACGAAGATGGCGCCTAAGAAGCAAGGTCAACTTAACAGACGACGCGAAGAGATGAAGCTATGGAAAAACCCAGAAGTGGGATCACGTGAAATGTGTACGTGGTGGGCGTCTCAAAGGGGCGTTCCACCCATACTGTGATTTTGTATTTAGGGACAGCACCCCGGGGAGCAGAAGTTAGAGCAGAAGTTAGAGCAGAAGTTAGAGCAGAGTTAGCGCAGATGACTTGAGCAAGGAAACGAGAGAGCAGTAGGCCGAGGACCCTTAGAGAGCGGATGGGTAGGCAGAAAGGGTACTGTTTCTCGACTTAGGTTTCCATCGGAGATTAAGAGAGTTTGAACTTCTTTGGAAGTCAAACTGCTGACACCTTTTTAGGTAAAGAACTTGCAGAGTAAGGATGTCATCTAGCATAGAGTAGGGACAGATTTAACTTGTTTATTCACTTTCTGTAAATGACGCATCAGATTCACTTTGTGTCTATGCTATTCGATTTGTTGATTCTGGAATTGGTTTTAATCGTTTTCTTTTGTAGACTGAGATTCTTTAGGGAATTTATGTTCCTTTTAGTTCCTGTATACTTGTTGAATCTTATCTTGAGAGGATTATACATGCAATTGACTTTGATTTTATGTTAAACTTTTAAACTTTATCAGTCGTAAGTGGTTCTTCAGAGTTGCGTCAGTCTATGGGGTTGATTTAACTTACGTGGGTTTGCCTTTTACTCAATGACAGTCAATAATCGATCCAAAATTGGATGAATGAGATGGGTATCTAGGTGATAAGAAAAGGTATCAAAATCTCATTCCCCGCAGTTGGTAGCAGAGGATGGTTGGCTTCTTGAGGAAGGCAACCTAGGTCAGGTCTAGATTACCCCAAGGTCCCTAGTCATCGACGACCAGAAGAAGAATCCCTGCCGAAGAAGGTGCTGACGGTGCGAGAGAAAAGCAGCAGAGTCGGTCGAGAGTGAGTATAAGGGTCATGCGTTGCCAGATTGCGGTGTTTTGTGTTGTATCTATGTTGTAATGTCAAGCGGAGTTGAATGCCTGTAGTGTGATTGTGGGAAGGTTGTGAGAGCGCGCAACCGGATAAAATCTTAAGTCCAGAGAAGGGCTTAAGTGGTTCGGGTGTATCGAACACCCAGAGTAATTGTCTACCATTGTAAAGGGGGTCATGAGGTACCATTGATCGCCCGCAGGACCGAGATAGGGGGAATGTCTGAGTGAGTGTATGAGTAACGGACGCTGGTCGGACGTTTACTGTGTGTAAGTAACCTATCAGTTAAGGCGAGCGTCTGAAGTGAGAGGAAGACGTCTCGCCAGTTGAGGTGACAATTACAGTTAGACTGTGGACGTACAGTCAAGAAAAGTGATCGCTTGGTCGGAAGTCGTCATTTTTCGGTGTATGAATGAAACGCATGCAAGACCGCGAGACGAGCTGAGAGAGGAGGGAAACTGCTGCAGAGGGGACGAGTGACGTCAGCGTAGAGCCGCGCTGGGATTGGCCGGTCAGTGTAGAACCGCGCTGGGATAGGCTGGTCAGCGAGAGCCGCGCAGGGATTGGTGGTTTGTCATCGGGAAGTAAATAAGGAAGAGAAATAAGGAAAATCGTAGATTCTTGAAAATGAAGTGTTTTAAACGTTTAAGGGCGATCTTTAAGAGAGATAGAGGAAACATGTATGCAGGGGAAGAAGCCCCACCGGAGGGCACACCAGCTTATTATATGGCTGTGAATGTAGGGTTACACTCAATACTATGGATCTCCGAGTGGAGTAAGCTAACAGAAGGAAATGAGGAACTGACGTTCCCGAGATACGGGACGTTTAGGTTGGAAGCATTGAACCAACTGAAAGCGGTAATGCTCGCAACGAGACCTCTACCGAGGCCAACACAGTTCGAAGCCCTCAGTGCATGGTTCAGGGCGGCACACGACAAGAGCTTAAATAGGCGCCAAGAAAGAGTGAGACGATCGGTAAGAGCAGTGCAGGATGCTAAATGGGATGATGATGCTAAAAAGTGGAGGGTGCAAAAAATAGAAGCAGACAAACTGTACCCAATGCTAGAGGCTACGGGAGAAAAGAAGCCTCTAGAAGAAGATGAGGACAGCGAGTCGGATGATGGTCTGATAGAGAGGCTATTATTGGACAGACCACCTCCGTACAACAGAGAAGCCGAAAGTCCCGAACTACAGCAGGGGGACGGGGCTAGGAAGGGGGAATATAGACCGCTCCCGGTAACAGAATGGGATCCCAAGAAAGGTGAAGAAGTATCTCAATCTAGTCCCGTACAGAGAGTAGTAGGAAGATTCGTGGTCCAGAAGGTGCCAGAAACGGAGTGCGCAAGGTCGTATCAACTGCCGGATGCTCTACAAGTACCTGTTACCATAGGTCCTATAGTGTCAATCTACAACCCGGAGGGAGCCCAGCAGGAGGAACAGGCACGGTGGGACAGGGAAAGGGCAGAGATGGAAAGTAGGAATAATACGATCAATTCCCAAAGGCAGTTGCTAGGACCAAGGAGTCGGAGTACCCCATTGGGTCCAGTAACAGATTCCTGGATAGAACAGGGAGGTCAGAGAGGACAGATGGATCTGAGGGGACCGAAACCAAAATCCTTTAAGGAGTTAAGAGAGTACTTGAAAGAATGGGATGCTGCCGTAGAGACTCAGAATAAAAGAATAGAAACAGAACCAGAATGGAGAGATCAAGATAACAGGATCCTCTCTCACTGCGGAGCTGGCGAAAGCAGTCCGGAGTGGGAGGGAGGGAGTCAAGGAAGCAAAGGAGATACTTGCCATACCATCGGTGGCAATAGACAAATGTGTGAAGACAGGAGTACAGGATGTGGGGGAGTGCCTTGCCCCATCCTTAGTGAGGGAGAACGAAAGACACAGGAGTACCGAGATAGTTTCAGGTGCACTCACCATGCCCCGGACGAAAATGTGCGACATTGGAATCACGAGAGTATAGGGAGTCGCGAAGGGTCTCGCCATGCATCCGGTGATCACGGACGGGATCGCGGGAACATGGAGGACCGTGAAGGACCTTATCGTTTATTGAGCGATACCAGACAGCAAGGGAGTTGCAGCGATATAGAACAGAACGGAGGATCCTATCTCGCCTCTAAAGAGACCGAGCCGAAAAGACAGAATGCAGTGATGGGTATTAGAACATTGTTCCACCACACCCCAAGGGAAGATGGGAAAGCTTGGGATCTAGAGAGGTGGGAACAAAGAGAAGCAAGGAGGACGCCTCATAACTCACCTGCGCCTAGACGTAGGGCTCGTAGTGGGGGTGAGAGGGATGTAAACGAACCACCTAGGAGTGAGGTACTGAGAGCTGAGATAAAAGCAAAACGGCTCGATGTAACCAGTTTGAAATCAGATTTGGATGAAATAATAGACGGCACATTGCCAATGGAAAGGATCGATCTGTATGAACAGGATGAAATACTGTTTATATCTAAGGATGTTACTCGGAAAGCGAGGTCAGTTCATGAAAAATTATCTGAGTTGGCAGATAGGGATATGATAGACTTATCACGAACTAAAGCTTTACAGGGTAACCATAGGTTAAACTGCACGGATCAGGATCTAGATGAGCGTAGGACGATTGGGCTGAAAATACACATAAAGGAATTGATCCTGAGTATCAGATTGTGGAGGAATTTGGATAAATGGGAGGAAAGATGGTCCAAGAGGGGATCCGT
Organism: Lissotriton vulgaris; assembly: GCF_964263255.1. Lineage (NCBI taxonomy): Eukaryota > Metazoa > Chordata > Amphibia > Caudata > Salamandridae > Lissotriton > Lissotriton vulgaris. The sequence goes on from NC_141687.1 coordinate 130,458,076, forward strand.
CAGAAGGAGCACACTTGCGGGGTCCCCGGAGGGAGGGCTAATGCGAATGGAAGCTTTCACTTTGCGAGAAATCGCGAACGGAAACTACGTGCATGTGCCCTGGAGTAGGGGGGATCTAGCGGCATTTACCAATTCCTTCCCAAAGCTAAGGGAGAATCCCGTCGAATGGTACAAACAGGTAGAGAGGCTCGTGAAGATCTCTAAGGTGCTGTGGGTCGACTTGAATACCCTGTTTGATATTGTAGTACCCGGAGATTTGTGGACGGCATGCAAACTTAGTGTCGAATGGCCCATTTGTGAACCCGAGAGGGATGCCCGGACGAATGGTCCATCAGAGAAAGTCATGGAAAAGTACGAGAGGGTAATGGCATGGTTAAAAGAGAAGGTGCCGTTGCAAGACATAGACTGGGTTAAGATAGATCGAACAACTCAGGAACCTAAAGAGACCGTTCACGAGTTCTATGAGAGATTGCTGAAAGCATTCAAACAGTACAGTGGATTGGACGTGATGGATCCCAAAGACATAGGACAGTTTGTGTCGAAGTTCGTCCTGGGATTGAGATCAGACATACGTTTAATGATTCAACAGCATTTGATTTGTTGGCAAAACAAACCTTTAGATGAGATCCTGAGGTATGCGAGGTACTGTAGCGATGAAATAGATTCGAAAGCAAAGAAACTTAAGGAGAAGCTGATGTTGGTGCAGATGCAGTCAGCTGGAAAGGGTGGACAGCGGCAACAGGGAACAGGAACCCTAGGAAAGAAACAGAATACTCAAAGCAGAGATGAGGAGGAAAAACCGAGACCTAGGGTGGATATCGCGACACTGAAAAAGACAACGAGGTGCCATCAGTGTAACGAGGTGGGACATTGGAGACGCGAATGTCCCTATAATGTCGAGACGGGGGAATTAGAACAGGAGGAGGATGAGGTTCAGAACAGCCTGGTAAAAGGAACAGCGGTCCCAAAGGGAAAGTTTATCAAAGGGGGGACTCAGACTCCTCGAGCTCAGTTCCCTCAACCGCCTCGCATTGCAAATGGAGGGAAAACCTATAGACAACTGCCATTGTTCGTAGGAGGAGAAGAATGCTACTACGTTGATCCCCTTACGGGACAACGAGTGAATAGGGAAGAAGACTGTACTCTAGGAGCAGCCCTGGAGGTAGACCAGAGAGGACCATACGTGGAGGCTGAGGTGGCTGGATGTCCTACGACCTTTTTGGTGGATACGGGGGCCACTCGATCCACTTTGAGATCGGCGGTGGTTCCAGGTCTGCCAATGTCGGGAGAGACGATCCAGGTGGTAGGAGTCGCAAATAGGAGAATGACGAATCCTCTGACAGAACCAGTGTCAGTAAAGATAGGGAAATATAGCGATGAACACCAGTTTGTGATTTGTGATTCGAGCCCTGTGTGTCTGCTAGGAAGAGATCTGTTGTGTAAACTAAACTGCACCATATATTGCACACCTGAAGGAGTGGAAGTGCAAACTAACGATGATGATGCCGACTTTAAGGTTGTAAACTCGCAGGGATGCGTGGAACTATACCCTACCCTAACGGTGGAGGAGCTTCCACAGGACTTGAAGGAGACAGTATCAGCTGAGGTGTGGGATTTTACTGGAGAAGAAATAGGGCTGATCAAAGGGGTAGAACCGGTAAAGATCATAGTAAAACCCAATGCCGACTATCCAAGAACACCTCAATATAAGTTGACACCGGAGACGATTGCAGGAATAAAGCCTGTGATCGAATCCATGATTAAACAGGGAATACTGAAGGAGATCGTAGGAAGTCCATGTAACTCCCCGATTATGGGTTTGCAGAAGCCTAGTGGGAAATACAGAATAGTGCAGGACCTTCGAAAGATTAATAATATTGTTGTTTCATGTTGTCCAGTGGTACCGAATCCATCAGTGATATTGTTTCAGATACCGTTCCAAGCTGAATGGTTCACAGTGATAGACTTGTGCCAGGCTTTCTTTTCAATCCCTTTAGATGAGGAGAGCCAGTATCTGTTCGCTTTTAAGCTGGAAAATCGCGTTTTAACATGGTGTCGTATTCCCCAGGGGTATACAGAAAGCCCATCGATTTTTAACCAGCTGCTGAAGAAAAATCTTGAAAGTCTGGTACTGCCCATGAACTCGGTTCTGGTCCAGTACATAGACGACCTACTTGTGGCGTCAGAAACTGAGAAAGCTTGCAAAGTAGACACCATCACCTTACTAAATCACTTGGCTGAGAACGGACACAAGGTGTCTCCAAGTAAATTGCAGTATTGCCTGACCGAAGTGCAATACTTGGGCCACAGGATTGAAAAGGGAAAACGGAAGGTGTCTCCAGACAGAATAGAGGCGATCATGAAAATGAACGCGCCTAAATCACAAAGAGAAGTCAGGATGTTTCTAGGCATGGTTGGTTATTGCCGGCAGTGGATAGCAAACTTTTCACTGAAGGCAAAACCGTTACAAAAACTGACGCACAAGGGGGTGAGTGATCCGGTACCATGGGACAAAGATTGTTTGATGGCATTTTTGCAGCTGAGGGAGGACTTGTGTCGTGCCCCGGCTTTGGGATTGCCTGATTACGAGAAACCATTCTTGCTTTACTGCTGTGAAAGGGAAGGTTGTGCTTTAGCAGTTTTGGCCCAGATACATGGAAATGCCCGTAGACCAGTTGCATACTTTTCGGCTACCTTAGATCCAGTAGCCGCAGCGTTGCCCGGATGTCTCAAATCCGTTGCTGCAACGGGTGTCAGCATTGAAAGGTGTGAAAATGTGGTGATGGGACATCAGTTAGTGGGGTACGTAACGCATTCTGTGGAATTGTTAATGACGAGGACCAAGACTCAGCATCTGACGAATAGCAGGCTCACACGCTATGAGCAAGTCATATTGGCTGCTGAGAATGTGACCCTAAAGAGATGCTCTGTCTTGAATCCTGCTACTTTGATGCCACTTCCTAATGATATTGATGATGAAATTTGTACAGATCATGACTTCCTTGATGTGACTGAACTATGCACCAAACCAAGACCAGATATCGTAGATGAGCCATTGACCGACCCTGATGAAATATTCTTTGTTGATGGTTCATGCGTAAGAGACGATATCGGTCAGCTGAGAGCAGCATATGCAGTTTGTACTATCACCGGAGTGGTGGAAGCCGCCTGCCTGGAAGGAGTACATTCCGCTCAGGTAGCTGAAATTATTGCTTTGACCCGTGCCTGTTTGACAGGCAACAAAATTCGAGTCACCATATACACCGATAGCCAGTATGGTTTCGGGGTAGTTCATGACTATGGGCAGTTGTGGTCTCAAAGAGGTTACATGACCTCCTCGGGTTCTCCTATTAGGAATGGAGAATTCGTGAGATTATTGTTAGAGGCATTACAAGGTCCAACAGCTATAGCGGTTGTCAAATGTGCCGCGCACACAAAGAATACAGATTTTGTGTCGCAAGGTAACCGATACGCAGATGAAGTTGCACGTTACTGTGCGGAACAGGGGTATTCTCACACCAAGGTAGAGGTGGGGGGAATACAAGAAAGAACTGATTTGACTATGTTGTTGGAAACTGTAGACACGTGGGATGAACTGAAGTGTGTCCAGGAGAATGCACCAGATTTTGAGAAAAAGGCATGGGAAACAGCTGGTTGTACTAAAAGTGAAATGAATTTTTGGATTTCTGCAGATGGGAGAGCAGTTTTACCAAACGAACTTGTTAGTCCAATGGCAAGGAGATTGCATGGACCAGCACACATAGGTAGAGATGCCATGGTGAGAGTATTCAGACAAACGTGGTACAATCCGAAGTTTAGAGTAGCGGCAGAAGCAGTATGTCAGCGTTGTGCGATCTGTCAGCAACTAAACGTAGGAAAAAGAACACCAGTCACATTGAGTCACATAGGAAGGTCTGGGGGGCCTTTTAATAGAATGCAGCTGGATTTTATTGAAATGCCCAAGTGCAATCGACTCAGATACGTCTTAGTGATTGTCTGCATATTTTCTAGATGGGTTGAAGCTTACCCTACACGTAGGTGCGATACACTTACAGTAGCAAAATTGTTGCTTAGAGAGTTGATACCGAGGTTTGGGGTGCCAGCCTCTTTGGAATCGGACAGAGGAACTCATTTCAACAGCGAAATAGTGAAGATGCTATGTTCAGCCTTAAGTATCGACCAGAAGCTCCACTGTAGTTATCGACCAGAAGCTTCGGGGATTGTAGAACAAATCAACAGCACAATAAAATCCAGACTCGCCAAAGTTTGTTCATCGACATCCCTGAGTTGGCCTGATGCACTTCCATTGGTCCTTATGAGCATACGTAGCACACCAGATAGAAGAACAGGTCTCTCTCCACATGAGGTGCTAATGGGAAGAGCTATGAGACTGCCATCGGTTCCGACTGCAGCATTGTTGAACATCACAGACGATTTGATCTTGGACTACTGCAAGGGACTATCTGATGCCATTCATTCTGTGTCTCTCCAGGTCCAGGCTGCAGAGGTTCCATCAGCACAAGACTTGTGCCATGACCTGTGTCCGGGGGACTGGGTCCTGGTGAAGAAGCATGTCAGGAAGAACTGTCTAGACGTGCGCTGGCGTGGACCATTCCAAGTCATACTAGTTACGAACACTGCAGTAAAGTGTGGAGGCTTGCCCAACTGGATACACGCCTCACACACCCGAAGAGTTCCAGCACCTCTGGAAGAAACAGCTCCTCTCTCGGATGAAAATCCAGCGGAAAGCGGAGAAGCCACAGAGAGGGAGAGTCAAGCTGTAGAGGTGATTGAAGAGGCTGAGCCTGTGTCGGAACAGGCTGATGATGGTCAGGACACCAGTGAGACCGAAGTTGCCTCAGAAGAGGAAGTAGCTGGGAGTTCGAGTCAGATACCGAACAAGCTGTAAGTGATCAAGAGACGAGTCAAAGAACAAGGAGCAGGAGGACAAGGAATGGAGAAGCTAGTTGGCCGGAAAGAAGGAGAAGGTCAAGCTTGAGAGCAAATACAGAGAGAACCCTTGTCCCGATCTCTGAAGATTCAGATCTAGACGAAGAAGCTACGGACTCAGGCTCTGAGAGTCCGAGAAGATCAAGAAGGGTACGTGTGCCCTGCAGAAGGTACGCCACCCCAGAATGGACTTATCTAGCAGATGTCCTAGAGACAGAGATCTGGGAGAGAGAGAGAAGTGCAAGTGACCAATCTCGATCCAATTGTGATGGTGGAGATATGGAGGTTGACGCCTGGAATCGAGTCTGAGGAGTTACTGATCTTTACGAGAATTATTGTAGATGCATAAAGACTTTTTATAATTAAGCTATAAAGAAGAAGAAGATAACCTAGCGCCGAGTGGAAAGAAGAATAAAATTAGGGATTACATTTAGAGGACGGAGAAGGGTTAGGGTTGTCTGTTGCTGAAGATAAAAAACATTGTTGTGAAAAAAGAGACTTTTGTTGGTTAAGAGCGCTTCACAGACTGAGAAAAACAAATAAAGCAAAATAAAGACCTGAAAAAGAAAACTTTTCCTCGTAAAAGAAAGAGCTACGTTGTTTGATAACATGGAGAATGGCAACCCAAACCGAAAAGCCAAATGCATAATAGGTACACTAATAGCAGTAGTAATTTTTCTCATTATTACAGTAGTTACCATATCATACATAGTAGGACATACAAGTGTAACGGAGACAACAGATGTAAAGCCTGTAACGACTTTGAAACCTGCTCTTGTTGGAAAGAAGGAGGAGAGCAATGTAATCCGTGGAAAGGCGTTACTAGCAGATGAAGTTCGTAGGTTACACGTAGACGAGTCACAGGGAAATTTTAGATCAAACGCATATGCCAAGTTATTGTATGAGTATATTGATGCCATGGAAGCCAAAGATTGTTATGTTTGCATGCAATTGCCGGCTTCCGTAGATGAAGGCATCAGATATCATCATCTCCCACTGACATATGGGATAACATGTAGTTTATTGCTTAGTATATTTTATGGTAGAGAAGGGTTTGAGTACTACTTTTCAAATTATGATTCGGTACTGCCTGAAGTCCCGAATTATAAACAAATGAATAAGTGGGACTATCACAAAAAGGAAGATAGATTAGCAAAATTCTTTCTTCCTTGGGATACATTAGATACTTCATATGCACGCAGAAATAATCTGACTTGCAAAGTGTCAGAGATTGAGAAGAAGTTTATTGGACAAGTAGATGACCGGTACAGGAGGCAGAAGATTCTAAAAATGTCAGGACAGTGGAAAACTGATTGGACCGAAGAGGAAAAAGCACACAAAAGGAAGGGTAGCAATGGTCCAATAGCTTTGGATAGAACGCAGAAAGGAAAGTTATGTTTAACTCGAAGCAAGACATATTATGAGAGTGTATTTGTAGGTGAAGTTAGTTGTGAACATGCTTTTCGGTTGGAATACTATACGAAAGATTTCATGAAAGGGATGCAAGCGATTCCTAATGTATATTTTGTATGTGGAAGAAGTGCCTATGTAAAATTGCCTGACAATTGGTATGGTTCGTGTTATTTGGCAATTGTCTTCCCCAAAATATATCATGCAAAGGATTTAGAGATCATAGAAGGAAAGGCTTCGACAAGAGCGAAAAGGGAAGTAGGAGATGCTGAAGTAGTTGGAGACATATTTGGAGCAATGTTTCCTCTTTTAGGTTTGATACTGAATGATGTTAAGATCAGGAGACTAGCTACAGTTGTGGATAGATTGTCTGCAAGTACTGCAAGGTCATTGATGCTAGTAGAAGGAGAGATGCAGTCGATTAGGGCAATGGTTCTTCAGAACCGTCTTGCTTTAGATGTTCTGCTAGCAAAAGAGGGCGGAGTTTGCAAGGCTTTGAAGGTCCAAGAATGTTGTACTTACATTCCAGACAATTCAAAACCACTTGAGAAGGTTATACAGAATATTACTGAGATACATCAAGAAATCGAAGATTTAACAAAAGTAAATGTTTGGGAGAAAGTAGGTCATGGAATGGGAAAGGTTGGAAGTTGGTTTGCCAATCTTGGGAAAGGTATTGTTTGGTACATCTTGAAACCTGTCATAATAATATTGATTTGCATAATCACATTGTTGGGTTTAGTGAGACTGTACAAATGGTATAGGACGAACCGGTTACAAAGGTCCATGAGAGAGCAAGAAAGGAGATTAGCTGCTTTACAAGATCAACAGTATAAAAGTTTGAGAGCTCTCGAAACGATAAAAAGAGGGAGTCTTGTAACTAGTTCTGTGTAAAGTGACATTCAAATTGAGGTGTTAGTGATGACCCCTAGAGGTCATCAAAGGGGGGAACTGAGAGAGCGCAATTTGAATGAAAAGTATATCCGTACCATATTTACAAGCCTATCGCATAAAGTTAGAAGTTGTAACGTGAAGTAGCACTTGTAGCGTAAAGTTAGCCGATGTAACTTAAGTAATAAGAAAATGTATTTGTATTCACTCTAGAATATGCATTAGAATTTGAAAGGCTCGTATACATAGGTTGGGCTAATATAGATATGTGTAAATGCTTAAGATCAGTAGAACGTGCTAAACAGAATTCATATACGTATGTAATTATTAAACGGAGAAAGCGGTGCAATGTAAAGTGAAGAAACGTGCGGAACATATAGCACTGTGTAAGAAACGAGAGTATAACGTTGTATTTTTATGTAAAATGAATTCGTTCATAATCAAAGATTTGCTAATTCGATTATATATATATGTGTTAAAAGTCATACCGTGTAGAAGAGTTTTTAGGAATTTTAGAATAGTGTGTTCATATGTGATTTTAACCTAACGGACCAAGGGTTCGCAAGAGTGTAGTCCGCTGCATGTAATTTAGTGGGCTCACAAGAATAGGGGGATAGCTTTGATCTGTACGTGCGAGCCAAGAGTCAAAGGTCTTGTTAAATTTAAAGTGACAATGCTGGACGAAGTTTATGGCCTAAGTGAGATAAGGGACGCTTGGAATTTGGGGTCTTGTTTCTAAGTGTCTGTTCTCAGGACCAAAAGAAGTTACAATCACAACGGTAATGAATAGAGCTCTGTTGAGGTGATAGACTTTGCTCTGAAAGTGTCAACTGGAATGTCATGAGGTTACCAGCACGATGACGAAGATGGCGCCTAAGAAGCAAGGTCAACTTAACAGACGACGCGAAGAGATGAAGCTATGGAAAAACCCAGAAGTGGGATCACGTGAAATGTGTACGTGGTGGGCGTCTCAAAGGGGCGTTCCACCCATACTGTGATTTTGTATTTAGGGACAGCACCCCGGGGAGCAGAAGTTAGAGCAGAAGTTAGAGCAGAAGTTAGAGCAGAGTTAGCGCAGATGACTTGAGCAAGGAAACGAGAGAGCAGTAGGCCGAGGACCCTTAGAGAGCGGATGGGTAGGCAGAAAGGGTACTGTTTCTCGACTTAGGTTTCCATCAGAGATTAAGAGAGTTTGAACTTCTTTGGAAGTCAAACTGCTGACACCTTTTTAGGTAAAGAACTTGCAGAGTAAGGATGTCATCTAGCATAGATTAGGGACAGATTTAACTTGTTTATTCACTTTCTGTAAATGACGCATCAGATTCACTTTGTGTCTATGCTATTCGATTTGTTGATTCTGGAATTGGTTTTAATCGTTTTCTTTTGTAGACTGAGATTCTTTAGGGAATTTATGTTCCTTTTAGTTCCTGTATACTTGTTGAATCTTATCTTGAGAGGATTATATATGCAATTGACTTTGATTTTATATTAAACTTTTAAACTTTATCAGTCGTAAGTGGTTCTTCAGAGTTGCGTCAGTCTATGGGGTTGATTTAACTTACGTGGGTTTGCCTTTTACTCAATGACAGTCAATAATCGATCCAAAATTGGATGAATGAGATGGGTATCTAGGTGATAAGAAAAGGTATCAAAATCTCATTCCCCGCACCTTCAAGCTCAGTAATTCACAATTCACAATCCAGACTCAGATTAAAGATTTCAGACAATAAAGTGCAACATCCCCTCAATGATATGTATAAATAAGGGTTCCAGAAATATGGGTGAACCAGTGAGGAACAGGAGCCATACACTAAGAAAGTCAAAGAATACAAGAATAAAGAATCACTGGAACAGTCCAGGCAAAGACAATGAGAGCCACCTGTGCCAGGAATTAGAACATAGGCTTGGGCAAAATTTCCATTACGCCGGCAGAATCTTTTGTAATTTCACAAATGTTGCGTTACGCTTGTAATGAGAAATTCCTGAAATGATGCAATATCTGCTGTCTTTCATTACCTCGCGTAATTATGAGCTGGTTGCAGCTTCAATTTAGTGAAAGCGCCCAGAAAGAGCCAAACAGGCCAGAATCAACGCGAATGCTGTTTGTGGCGCTTGTATTTTTTGTGCTGTTTTCTTAGCCTGAAATGCATTCTTATGTCCAATATGGACACAGGGACACTCTAACTGCTAAAAGACAGTGGCACTACCCACGTTTAAATTTTGCATGAAAATGCATCATTTTGAATATTTTTTTCAAACATTTTGCATAATTAAGTAAATACAAATTGCATGAATGTTTTCACACCCACATCATATAAAATTATGCTGCTTAATTCCAGTTACAATCAAAGGATGCTCTGGCAATCTGATGTGGCACAGCTGGGAACAAAGTAGTTATGTCAATTTGATGATGCCCATCTTGGAAAAAAATAACCCTGTCAATTGAGTGTTATCTATTTTTAAATGGAATGGTTCTACCCATTTGGTTAATGCCAGTCACAGAGTGGGATTACTATGGATTATTCTCATGTCTTTAAATTTTACCATATACTGTCTTGGCTTTCGTGATGGCCACAAATGAGCTATAATATGGCTTATCTGTTGTAGGGCATAAGCCTATCAGGTTACAAAAAATAGAGTTTACAGTGTTGATTTGAACTGTGATGGAACTCCACCACTATACAGAGCAAAGGAACACAGAGACAGTTTTCTGCAAGGGTAATCTTGATCACCGGTGTTAGCTTACCCTGAGCAACAAGGATGCATCAAGAGAACTATGAATGAGGTGTTCCATGAAATAAAAAACTAAACAACAATACCACTAATGTAAAACCTAATCTAATTTGCGTGCGTTCATTTAAACAAGATACATTCAGTGTCGACAGGCAGGGAATGGGGGTAGAGTGGGGGAGGATGAGGGGGGGCAAAACATAACACAAAAAATAACCACTTACCTCCTCACGCACGCCTCCGTCACTCCTCCGTCGTTGCTGACGAGTCCTGGAACCATACCCTCTCCCCTAAGCCAATCAAAACTCTGCAATGCAGCGTTGTGATTGGTCTGATCACCGTGGTAAAACGCTCAGATGCGGACAGGGAGCCTATGCATGTTCCGTACCAGACTATGTATTACACCCAGGTGGAGAGCATGCAAAGTTCGCATGACTGTTTGGCCGGGCGAAGAAGGCCAGCCAGCCAGCCAATCCGTCATGCACACTCTTCCCAGGCTCTGACACCTGCCCCACCCCGCCCTAACAGAGACCCACAGCGGCACATCTGCATCACAGGGCCAGATGAGGTTGTGCTGGCCGGACGCTGTGGAGGGTAAGGCCCAGGCCCGGACTGGCAATGCCGGGCACTGGGCAATCCCGCGGTCGGCTGGAGGGGGTGGGGGCCGGTTTACAAAAAGGGGGCCGGTTTTGTGGCTTGGGGACGATTTTCAGTCCGCCCGTCACAGCCTGTGACGGTCGGACTGAAAATCGGCCCCCAGCAGCATCACGTCACTCACTTAGAAGAAGCCACATCAATCATGACTCTCAGTCAGACTTTCCAAGTTACGATCAGTTACGATGCAGGCCTGCAGGCTGCCGCCCCCGAATAGTACTGTAGCGCCGCCGCCAGCAAGCCTGATTGACCGGTGTGTGCACTGTAGCACTGCAGCAAGTATGTGCAACCTAACGTAAACAAACGAAGCAAGGAGGAGGAGGTGCCTGTGCGCAGCGTGCAGAATTATGCCCTGTCTCCTCCTCTGCCGTGTCTGCGCATGGAGCGCCTCTACTAGGGTGTGGCTGTAATTCCATTTCCCGCATGCGCATTGGGCAATTAACTGCACGTGACTGACGAGAGGAGCAGAGGTGCGCACGGACGGACTGTAGTTGAGCGGCCGGCCCCTGCATAATTTTATTCCTACAGTGGCTACTGGCAGTGGCTGGCTAGCGCCGCCACCTAGCCCCCCGAACCCCCAGTGTCTGCCATAGTGCCAGTGCCACCCCGACCCATGACCCCACCAACAGCAGGCTTCAAGACGGCAAACCGGGTATAAAACCTAACGCTCCAAGACCAGAGGCCCGAAAACCAGCAAGGTAAATGCCCCCTAAGCCTCTGTTTGGACGTTAAAAGACTTTCATAATTAAGTGTTCGTCACACCTTCGATAGACAGGCCAAGTTAGAAATCCTCCACCTAATTATCACCAATACTGCATGGAGCGTTAATAACAGGATGCAGGAATTCTCTCCAATAACGCGCCAGTGCTGAGTACGAGGAATAATCACGTAAATTGGTGTGCGAGCTGATTTTGACATTATTTCGAGCATTTTCCCCTACTACATTTCAGTTACTTACCTTTCACAGGTGGTGGGGATGGAATGCACGGGCATAACCCACTAAACGAATAATCTCTAAGGGGAATGAAATCCCATTCCTGTATCAATCGGGATTTCCAGCAAACTCGTTTTTCTTTTTTTTTTAATTGGCCTCAACATAGAAGGTAATATAGTACATATTAATTTAAATCAAGCGACCACATAGCCTTAGCTTCTTTTCTACTAGGAGTTGGCCTAACAGCTAGGGCTGTCGCCCTCGAATGTGGGGAACCGCCTGGGTTCGAGTCTCGGCAATGACACTGAACATCAGGTGATTCTGGGCAAATCACTTAATCTCCCCGTGCCTAACAAAAATGAATGTGTTCTCGTGTAATTCAACTGGTGCTATGTAAAGCGCTTGATACCCGATTCGGGTCAAGTTCGCGCTATATAAACTCTGTGGAAACAAACAACATATTTTTCCAATTTTGTATGAGTATATCCAAAGTTCAATTGTTAAAAGAATTCCCCAAATTTTATTGAACTTCTTGACAATTCCATGACGGCAATTGTAAATTCTTTCCTTCGCCATAATTCTGTTTATAGTGTTAATGCTTTCCAATAAAGTTGGGCTGTGTTATAAATTCCGTTTTTACACTATAGAGGATCTGGCCGTTAAGAAATGGAAAATACATTTCTAATCCGGACATTACTTCCATTTCAAAGAGGTAGTACATGTAAGGAATGTGGGTCTTTCCATTCCTTACTTTGGTGGAGAAAATGCTATATAATCTGAGCGCAGTTTGCCCGTCATAATATAATCTGAGTTAAGTTTGCCCATCATACCCCTTGGCTCTGGTAGCACAACACCTTACAGTCAGCATCAGGAGGCCTGCCGCCTGAGTGAGGTGAGTGAGTCCGTTTTTCTGCCCCGGGCCGAGACTGAAAGAAGCATTCAGGATCCTATTCTGAGCCGGTGCACTGTGCACAGGAAGGGTTCATGAGTCAGTTTTGAACAAAATTGGCCGGCCAAGGGTTCAGACACTAACTTGGCAAGCAGGGTAAGAGAACTTACATTGGTTTGGAACACAGGGACCAGAATACACGATTAATCCTATCAATCATGAACCGAGTGTTCCAACATATATTACAGGATCTAGGGTCTTTGTACAACATGTATTTGAAATAAGTTGGCTCACGTACATATAAGGATTCTTATTTTGGCCCGTGTTTCTTTTATAACAATTCTACTTGATTCTATTGAATTTGCGTTATATATTTATATGTGACTGATGTGTGTGATTTGAATGGAATGTATGTAGTGCGATTGATAGTTTGACTGTGGTATTTGGGGGGTTGAGCCTGGGTCTCTCCAGGGTGTTCATACATTGTTATGAATATTGCTACTGTGGTGTTGGCATTTGAATAGATATTGTATGTACCTAAGTCTAGGTGTATGTACCATAAGAATCGTTGAATATTGTGAATAAATATGATGTATAAATTTTTGCCTCAAACCTGGCTTTGAGATTTGTGATGTATTGAATCGCTGGGCTTAATTGCGACTTATTGAGCTTTGAAATTATTGATGAGATATTTTACTTCAATCTATGTACCAGACGGGTGGTTACTTATACTAACTCGGCAACTTCCAGTTAGTGCATGAGATGCAGACAGCACAACTCAGAAACAGGAAGCGCCAACCACTTCTCGCTGTTCATGCTGCGCTCGCTCGCTACGCGCCGGACGGGGGCTGGTTCGCTAAGTGCCGGATGGGGGCTGGTGTGACAAAATTTGCCAGGGCTGCTTTCAGTTCCCAGTCCGGCCCTGGTGAGGCCCCTGAGTTGCACCAAACTTGTGTTGCAGGAGCGCTGCAAGTTCACACCTAAGGGGGTCCTGGTGCATCAACTGCATCGGGAGGTTCGCCATCAGATTTGGCGGTGACTAATGTACCCACGCTTGTGAAATCCCACCTGGCTGAGGCTCCTGCTGGCTGAGTGACACATTTGGAGAGAGTTTAGTGGATTGCACCACGATGTAAATGTCCAGGTAAGGAGAAGGTGAGACATGTAGCGGAGGAGGCCCGGGGGTTGAGTCACATAGTCCTAGCACCAATAGCCGACGTACCCCTTGTGTCGGCACATCAGCTATGGCGGAAGAGCGTCACCCCACTGCTTCCAAGCAGTGCAAGAAGAGGAACAATCATCACATGATGATAACTTCCTGATGTATTGTGCGATGTTTCCAATGCGGCCGGGAGGGTAGGTAGGGCTGCTGCACTCACAGGGCAGAACAGGGTTTGAGTGGCATGGCCACTCAAGTGCGCAGTGACTGTTTGGTCAGCCTGCTAAGGCAGCACAAAGCAGTCATGTGCACTGCCCTTTTCGCAATGCAGGCTGCAGTACAGCCTGCATGGAGAACATGCTCACACCTCAGCAGGTTGGATACATTGTCCCAGGAGCAGAATTTACACATACATCGTTCTGCACGTTATTGTGTAGATTGTGTGTAACTTTATATAATGCCGATATGTATTTTGTGTGTTCTTCACAGAGGCTTGGGCATGTGACTTGCAAAAGCACATTTTTGGGGGGTTATTCAGCATAGAATTTATACTTATTGCATTTACTTATATATATTTGAATTAGTTAAACCATGACTTTTACAACAGCAGATGCACACAAAAAAATCATACAAAAAATCATTAGTAGGTTGCACCAAATCAACTGCCACTAATAAATATATAAGTGATAACTATAACATCATCCAGTTCAAATACAAGTAAAATGAAAACAGTTCAATAGCACAGTGAGAAAAGACATTTCCAAAAACAGCATAAGCAAAAGTATCTAGGGCATAACTATACACATATCAAAAAAGTGTTAACAGCCAAGGACACTTGAACCAAACCCCAGGGGTTCAGCTATCAAGGAGAATAGAAAGGAGATATGGAAGCGACACCCAAATAGAAGACTGTTAAGGTCTTTCTTGAAAGGTGATTGAGATAAATTACTTTTGAGGCTAGACGGAAATTCAAAACGTCTGAAGCACTTCATGACAGGTTTGTTGCGCTTTTTCTTTGAAAGATGAAAAGTACCAGGGAAAACAGTTTTGCAACTTCTAAGAGTAAAAACACAGAATGTACCTTTTTTTAATTCAGATTTATATAGTGCGAACTCGACCCGAAGGTATTGGAGCACTTTACATAAGCACTGGTTACGTTACACAAGGACACATTTAGGCACGGGGAGATTAAGTTATTTTCCGAGAATCACAGGACGTGGAGGCGACCCCGAGGCTCGAACCTTGGGGGCAGATTTACGTGTTCTGACGCATCTCTGCAAATCAGCAGGGATGCGCCAGAACAGATGCGACACACAATTCCCTCCTTACGCCACCACAAATGCATCGCATTTACAACGCAGCGCACCGTGGCGCAAGGAGAGGGCGATGCGTGTCGCATCCTGTGGCGTAAGGGCAGCGCATTGCTGGAGTCGTGTCGCAAAAGGGACGCGGCTCCAGCAATGCTCAGGGCCGCCCTATGCCTAACATGCTGCCTCACCCTTTACGCCTGCTTCCAGCAGGCACAGGGCATTGACAGAGCATGGAGGTAAAAGTGACCCTTGTAGATTTCACTGCATAACTTTTACGAGGTGTTCCTGTGACGGAACGCCCACCCTGCACCGGAACGCCCACATGAAACGTTATCTCACGTAGAAATCTTAAAATTGACCATTTCTGGTCAAAATACTGATACGTGTTTCAAGATTCATCATTGTATTCAGAATGACTACTGAAGAGTGTGTGCACTCAGTGACTGAAGTAATTTAAATGTAAATTCCATAATTCCTCTACACCTGTGTGAGATGGGACCATAAGGTATTTTTCTTAAATGCCATTTAGGGTGATGCGCATTATGAGAGCTCTAATGGAGGACGGTTTCACAACCCCCACCAGGCACATCTGAAAACTATCACAGATGGGAAGGGCAACAAGGTGAAGAGGAGACTGGACTCAGCCAATAAGCCTTGAGGACTGCACCTGGCCTGCAGATGTTTGTGCTGGAAAAGTCAAGTAAGGGCTTCATAACACTCCGTCACAGCCACAAAGAAAGGATACTGATGTGTTTCAGTGATTAAACATTCCCATTCCACCAAGAAATCAATGCTCTGATGAGCTAAATGAACTAAAACAAATTAACAGCCTTGTTTTTAACACTGCTCACCCATGTGGCTAATTTTGTAATCAACCAGGAAGCGCCTGACTGCAGCAACAGGACATTTTGAAGAGGGAAGATAACCAGGCGAATATGCTTATCAGTGCTTTACGGGACACTAAGAGATTGTCTCGCAGGTGGCGTTATTTATCTATAAGCAAAACATTTTAAGCTTTTCAAGAATATTAATGGGAAGGTTTCGGCATCCAAGGCTGTCTTATGAATTCTGCATTCTTCTGCTCTCACTCTACTGATTGAATGCTCTGTGTGAGAGACAAACAGATAACTACAACATTGATTTACTAGTTTTTACATTTCCATCCTCATTTGAATGGGATGGAGGGCTCGGGTATGATTTGGTGGTTGAATATGTCAGATTAATGTATGCTCATTTGATTACACTATATGCAAAAATTGTGGCTATTTTCTCCAAGTTAACCATGATGTCATCCAAAGGTGGTCCTAACGTTCGCAGTAGATGTCATATATACTTGTGATAGCTACATAAACATATATTAAAATTTGGATTTTTCTATGTGACATCATAGCATTTAGGAAATCTGCCCTGGCACAAATATTTTCAGAGTGTCATCCTCCCAAAGCGCTCCTTGATGCTTGTACCACAGCAGAACGTTCAGGTTTCCCTATTCTTTGCATGAGTAGCACATCCAGGTTTTGAGTTTTCTTGGAATTCTGGGACATGTAGTCCTGATTTTGTAATGGGTTAAAGAGGGCTATATATCCCAGGCATGAAAAAGTCTTGAATGACCTCCTGATACATGGAAGAGGGTAACTTAAAAAGCACTGCATCATTACAGCCACTTCCATGTAATTGATATTTCTTAATAAAAATAACTGTCCCTTAATATGTATTAATGCTTCTCAAGACAGGGATGGGTTCCCAGACCTTAGCTGTTATCATGCTGTGTGAAATTATTATCACGGTTCTAAATAGAAATATACATCTCCTTTGGTATGATTTATTGTTAGGAGATCCTACCTCCACCTCTAAATTTGCATATCGGATTAGCTATTGGGATGTTTTGGCATAGTTAGTTAATCCCCAAAAATAATATATCTCCAAGTGTCTGCATCAGAGAGGCCCTTATAGAAGCGATGGAAACCTGCTTCAGAGGGTTTGCAACGTTTGAAGATTTAGAACCACTCCTAGCCACAGTTCAGGAATTCAGTGGCAGTGGATAGTTTCCAAGGGCATTTCAATGTAGACAATGTAAGTATGGGCATTTTTCATGATGGGGCAAACTATTTTTTGTATGGAGAAACTGCATCCTGCAAACCCTCATTTAATATGGGACTCTTTCTGCCACTTTCCCAGTTCCTAATAATGTGCGCGTGCTTCCAGAATGGGAGAACAGCTACAAGGGCGATGTGAATGCACACAAACCTGCAAGAGTCTGGATGTCCACCTGCATGGACAGCATGCCACAAAAATAAATATGTGCAGCCCCCCCAACACTGAACTAATGAATGTGTCAGTTCTGACATGCAGGTAGAATTGTGTGTTCAAAACTGCATCTTACAAATATATTACTCTAACAATTCTGATTTTTTAAACCATTGTGTACCATTCACATTCATTTACAGCAGTTTTGTGTGCCTAGCTTTACCTTAAATATATTAAACCGTTTATGAGTTGAGCTCTAAAGCCCGGATTAACTAACATTTTGTGGTGGGCGTGTGGGACAAAAGTGATGCAAACATGTGCAAAATGGTTTTTGGGGATTTGCTTTTCAGCGCAAAACTTGTTTTGCGCTGAAAAGTTGCTTGATTGTAAGGCAAAGCAGTGCAAAGTTCTGCTTTGCATTACTGTGCATCAAAGGGTCTTCCTTGGTGGGTTCATGGGAGTTCCAATCCAAACAGCCATGAGTTTGGATGCAAAGCCGTATCTACTAATAATAGTAGACAGGGTTTCGCACCAAAAATAACAATACTCTTAAAAGGCGTTAAATAGGAGAAATGCTTTTATTTCTCCTAACTTTTCGTTTCACACTTTGCATATGTTCTGCACTGTACAGCACACATCTGAAGCATGGACATCATTTACGGGTTGCAAGAAGTCACAGCTGCGATGCAAGGCTTTTCCCTTGTGAAACATGACACTGACTTTGCAAACCCTGGTCTCAGAGATGGCAACATCAGTGCCAAGAACAGAGGGGCAGCTCGCATTCCCTATTTTCTGTCTGCTTTTCATTATCCAAATAGTGAATAATATTAATTTATTATTTTAGAAATGGCACTTTTGGAAAGTAGTGTTATTCCCTGCCTAAAGGTTCTGGAGCTTTTCTGGGATCTCCAGATGCTTGCGATGGCGCTCCCACTGGGAAACATATATTGGAGCCGCACAGTGCACAAAAGGGACTAATTCTAGAGAGGAGTGGATCTTCCTGACAAGATGGCTGGGAAGAAGCTGTATCCCACCCTGATTACACTTTAAAGGGACTTTTCCCAGCACACAAAGAGTCCTGATATGAGCCTTTATGTGTCACTAGCCAGATTGGAGCCAAAACCAGGGAAGAGAGAACTGAAAAGAGCCAGTTTTAGGGTTAGAGAAATCCCTCAGCCACAGACTGGAGTAAGCATAAAAGTGAACATGAAGGAGAGCAAGATCCTGGACTTGAACTGCAGCAGGTGCCACATGGGCAATTGGAAGGACAAGCACCCTGATGCCCTGATGCACTGTTGTCTCTGTGTGCAGCTTGCCACAGGACGAGTGTGTCTCCAGGGCCAGTGTTGTTGGTCCCCTTGAGCCCCCGAGGACCAGTTGATAGAAGTCCTGTTTCTCAGTGGGAGACATGGAGCATCAGGAGCCAGGCTCAGAAGGAATCTGATGCAGGGAGCCAGTGAAAGCAGCTGCAAAATACACCTTTATGAAACTAGGAGGCCTGCTGCAGCTACTCCATGTGGTTGGGACAAATGATCCCAAGATCTACAAAATCGCCCCAATGGTTCTGAGTTATTCACATTTAAAGATGTGCCCTTCAAATACGCAAAGGAATAGCATGAATGCGTTTCCGCTGCAACTTTCTTTGATTTCCCAGAGGGAGGGTCGAGCTCTTTGGGGTTGGTGAATACTTATCTAAATATTCCAGCTGGAGCAAGCATGCATGGGTCCTTCTTGCCCAAATAGTTACTAACCTGATGGGTCCCATATTCCCGGAATGACCTAATATTAGAGGGTCCTAGGATCTCTTCCCCATTGGAGGGTGTCCCAGGACCCCATCCCCGGGCCCAGAAGACCAAGCCAGGGTCTGCTGCCTGCAGCCATTCTTCCGCCCTCACAGACCGCAGATGATAGAAAGAAATAATTCTGGCCCCTGAGCCAGCGTAGTACAGTCTCAGGCGGGTGGGGAGTGTATTTGTGGACTTGCTGTGCTGACGCAATGAAGGGAATGCCTTGTGGGCCCAGGGTGGGACTGAGGCACCACTTCTAAAAGAGAAAAAGGAAAACCAAGTCACACAACAAGAGACTGCACTTGAAAATATGTAACATAAAGGTATAAAAGAAAGACTCAAACACATGGTTTGTTATTTCTAATGTGTTATTGAGAATACATTGCTGACAGGGATGTTTGATCACCATTGCAATGGTTCATTGATATAAATGATTGCATTTTAACCTGGCTATTGCTTTAAGTGATGTATTGGTGATTTTTAACATGTGATTGTAGCGTTTTTAATATGGTGACTTCTAGCCAAATCCAATAGACCTGCCCTAGGGTGATCCCAGGACAAAGCCAATAGGCCTGCTTTATTTGAAGTGATACCCTCAATATGGCGATGTTTTATCTGTATAGGTGGAGAGGGTACTGTGATTTTGGTGGTCATGACCCAGTAGGGGTCAGATGTGATTTCAATATGTCACCCAAGGTAATTCCATCTGCTTGATGTATACATATACATGTATATAACTCAGAGGCGCTACTAGAGTCAAATTTCGGGGGGCTAAGAAAACATTTCGGGGGGCTGATTCTTCTAGCAACATGCAGAGTGGAGCTGGAAGGCTCTAAGCAAGGGGGGCACATCAAAGCCTCATTAACACGTAAAAGGTCTTTAAAAGACCTGTGAAGTACTCGGGTGCGGCTGTGTGTGTGCCCCGGTAGCTGTCTCATCCTGGGCTGAATACACAATGGGGGGGTTGAAGCCCTTTGAGTCCAAGGGTGGTGCGCGCCTGATATACATGCATGTATATATATAGTATGTAGGTATTGTTAAGACCAAGTTTCCATAGGAAGAGCATTTTTTGTTTTGCTTATAACTTTGGCGTCGTTTGATGAATCTTCATGAAATGTTCCAAACTAATTCTTTGTTCATATCAGCTCCTATTTTAAAAGTTTGGGGGTGATTTGTCAAGGGGGGGCGAGAAAAAAGGGGGTCCCAAAACATGTTTTCTCCATGCAATTTCCTTAGGAAACTTTAGAGAAGTCTACAGGTCGAACGGGGGAACGGAATTACCCCAGATTTGGCAGGGAGAAGGGTCTTGGTCGAGAAAGCACACTTTTGTTTATTTAGTGTAAATCCGTTCAGTAGTTTCAGAGAAATATCGAAATTTACAGATATCAATATTTGGGAATTCTGCCATCTGATTGGCTGAGGAGTTGCGAGCACGAGCTTGCTGCTTATTGGCTATGAGCGGTGCGAGCGGTTGCAACTAGGAAGTGTTGCCAGCCCTTTTTGTGATTCTGTTGAAGCAAGTAAGGAGAAAAAAAGGGCCAAAAAGTAAGAAAGAGGATGGTAGGAGCACCTTAACCTCTGTGGGGTGTTTAGGGTGTGCTATACAGGGGGTGCGAAGCGAAGTATTCACCCCTACCGGTGTGAAAGTGCTGGGCTACGGAAATTAAGTGAGGAATTGCCTAGAATCTGATGCTGCTAAGGTAAGCTGGTGCGGGACTCGGGGATTAAAGCGTATGCCCAAATTGTGTGTCTTATGCTGTGAAATCAGGTGCGGTGGCCGCTGCACTACACCTGTGGAAGAAGTGTCAGCATGTGTTTATACCTACTATTAGACCTGACGTCTTTGACGTGGTTCCCCCTGACTTTTTGCCTCTACCTCGTGTATTTTTGACGGTGTGATGGATTTCGTTTTTGCTGGTTTAGATGCTTTGGGCACTTTGCCTCTGCTGATCAGTGTCAAAGTGCAAGTGCTCCCTAGGTAAATTGTAATTGTGATTGGTTATCCATGATTGGCATGTTTGTGTTACCAGGAAGTCCCTAGTAAAGTGCACTGAGTGTGCCAGGGCTGGTGATTCAAATGTTACTAGTGGGATTTTGTATTGATTTATAAACTGCAATATTTATATACATGTTTTTTTCTGTTTGACGCTGAGACAATAGATTAAAACATTGTCTGTGAATTGGAAGTGGATGCTGTTGCCTTTATATGTTGTTATGAATACATGCATACAGTGGATGGAGCTGACTAATGTGTATATGCTCAAAATGTATAGGATTAGGGATTGATTATTGATTGACTCAATTCTCTTTAACTATAGAGGTCTTGGACCATTGTTTTTTAATATCGATTGATACCCAGGTCCAGTACCTTATGGGTCACCCTGTTACTTTAATGACTAGTGGGCCTGCAGCACTGATTGTGCCACCCACATGAGTAGCCCTAAAATGGTGTCTCAGGCCTGCCACCGCGGTGCCTGTGTGCAGTTGCTAACTGCCATGCTGACCTGACCAGTGTCCACACTGGCCAGACCTAACCCTTCCCTTTCTGTACACATTGGACACCCCTATATAAGGCCCTAGGTACCCCCCTGGGCAGGGTGCAGTGTATATGAAAGGTAGAGCATGTACTAGTGTGTGTGACATGCTCTGGTAGTGAATTACAGCCATTTTTGTTTTTCACTATTGAGAGGGCTATCTTGCCCATAGGCTATAATGGGCAATGCTGTGTATAATCTTTACCTGCATATCTTCCCATAGGAGCAAGATAGAAAAATAAAGTCTGGTATCCCTGAACTCAGAATTTAATAAGCCATCTTTTAGGAAGGATGTTTTTTTATTCCTGTGTTTGAAAACAGCACTTTTGGGAAGTGGCTGTTTTCTTGTCTGACTTTTCTGTGTACCTTGGCCAGTTTGTGAATTGACTATCTGGTTTGTGAGTGACAGGGCTGGGGTGGGTCCCAAAAGCTGATTGAGTCATCCCTGGGCTGAATAGCTCCATCTGCATCTTGAGTGGTGGGAGGGGATAGCACCTCTGCCTGAAAAGGGCTGTGCCTGCCTTCCACAATGCTGGCTCCACCTCCTGCCCCTCTCTATGACAGGAAAGAAGTCAGGAAACAAAGTGCTCAAGGACTGACTAGAACTGTTTCTGACTAAGCCAAGGCATCTCTGCCTCCAGAGAACAAAGGAAAACTGGTATAAAAAGGGATACCCAGACCCCAGAAAATTAGATCATCCTGGAATCGAGAAGGAACCTCTGCCAAGGAGAAAGCTGGAAGACTGAAGAGGAAGGACTGTGCTGCTGTGTGTTTGTGGGCTGACCTGCAGCTGATTTGCTGCCAAGGAGAGGGGAAGGACTTTGCTGTTGCTGTGTCCCCTTGCTCGAAGAAATCTACAAGGACCTGAGGAGAGATGGCCTCCTGTTAAGAAGTCCCAGGAACAAAAGGACATCACCCCCAGCTTCCCCCTGAACTCTGCTGAGTGGGTTCTGCCCTTCCTAGAGTGCTTGATCCAATTGTGGGCCTTCTGGAAGTTGCTGCCTGCTGTTTGGGGAGCTGGACAAGAAGAAAAGAATAAGATCTGCAATTTTGTTTATGCATCACTCGCTTGTGGAGAATTCCCATCGCCGCAAAGATCGTCGCAGCACCTGTTGCAGCTGCAAGAACCGACGCATCGTTCGCTTGCGGAGCGCATCGCCCCGGTGCGGGAAGATTCCTGTTGCTGCGAGTATCATCGCAAAGCCTGTCTTCGCTGGGTGAGATCGCAGCACCACCTGCTTGCCGACCGCATTACGTCGCTGCGAACATCGTCGCAGAGCCATTGCTTCGAGGGGCCGTGGAAGGAGAAGATTGACACTGCGTTGCGCATCGCCGCTGCACCTGAGATCGGCGCCGTCCCGAAGATCGCCGCATCTTGCCTCTGCGAGACGCTTCCTCCCGAACCTGCGCACCGGAATCCATACAAGATATTGCATCCCTCCTCATACAGATTCATCGCAACACGCCCGCTGCATCCAGCAGGGCTGTTGCATCGCCTCCCCAGGGTCTCAGGAGTGACGCTTCACTTGTTTTTCATCGCTGCAGCTTCCATTTGGAACTTTTGTCGCATTTACAGGTACTTTGGGCTAAACCTGACGCAACTGTAAATTATTTAGACGCAAACCCTAGAACTCTTTGAAAGTCATCTTCTTGAACTGTGTATGTTGGATTTTTGTAATTTTGGTCTTGTGTACCGCTATTTTAGATAAAGATACTTTATTTTTCTAAACTGGTGTGGAGTCCATTTGTGGTGTTTTCACTGTTAATGTGAGTGTTGGTACAAATACTTTACACATTGCCTTTGATAAGCCTGTCTGCTCGTGCCAAGCTACCAAAGGGGTGAGCAGCAGTTATCTAAAGAGTGTATCCCCTTGCCCTGACTAGAAGCAAGGGTCCCTATTTGGACAGTGGTACCTACCTCTGCCAACTAGAGACCCCCAGATCTAATACCTAATATGACGAACTACTGACCCTTACTGGTCTGAAAGTCCCAAGGTACGGAAAATATGTGAGGTATTGTTTAGAGTCTCATGATGCTAAGCTGAGCTGCTGCCAGACTTGGGGATGAAAGCGTGAGCCCAAACTGTGTGTCATATGCTGTGAAGTCATGTGCTCTGGCCGCTGTGCTACATCTGTTCAAGTAGTGTCAGCATGTAGTTATACCTACTCGGAGGAACTTTTGTTTCGAACATTGCTACTTGTGTATGGTTCTTAGGGGGTGTTATACAGGGAGTGTGAGGGTAAATGTTCCCGTATCAAATCAATTCGGTATTTGTAAAGTGCAAACTGCTCACTCCTACGGGTCTGATGTCGCTGAGGGCATAAGCTGAGCTGCTGATGGACTCGAAGTAAAGCCACGGAACTACTGACACCTACTGGTCTGAAAGTGCGGGTACTGAAATTAAGTGAGGTATTGCCTAGATTGTCATGCTGCTAAATTGAGCTGCTGCTGGACTCGGGGATGAAACTGTGAGCCCAAACTGTGTGTCTTATGCTGTGAAGTCATGTGCTCTGAGCGCTGTGCCACACCTGTTCAACTTGTTTATGGTGCTAAGGTGGTTTTGTGCAGGGAGTGTGAAGGTAAAACAATACGGTATTTGTAAAGTGCAAACTACTCACCCCTATGGGTGAGTAGAGCCAGTGATCAAAGCGAGAGCTCTGTGCTGCAAAGTCAGATGGTCTGGCTGCTGCGCCACAGCTGTGTGGAGAATACATTTTGGCAAGAGTCCGGGTGTCGCCGTTACCTGGCCCTAGAATAGCGGGCCTAAGTTGTCAGTTATAGGGTGGCTCTAAAAAGAGACCTGTGTTCATTAGTTGGAGCTACATATAAGTGTGGATGCACAGCTTCAAGTTATTCAGAAAATCTTGATTTCCCTGACCTGTAAAGTGTACTTCATCACTTCTGTAGATATCAGCCATTTCAAAATGTATGTTGTTGTTGTAGATGGACCCCATTCTATGGTCTCTGAGGTATGCAGACACAGCTTTGTTGACATTCTTCCTAGATTTTTCAATCTGAGGACAAAATTGTTTTGACCATTTCCACTTCTGTCTTTGGCATATATTGGAATATGCCACGACAGTTTGAGGCAAAAGTAACGTCAATTGTCCAAAGGTGTCCTTCATAAGCAGTTCTAAACCTACCCCAGTCAATGTGCCTAGGTCGTTTCCACCACATTTCACATTCATGAGGTCAGGGTGTTGGAGATGCAAACAGGTTTTACCCAAAGGCACCAATTAGTGCCTCTGCAATTGTCTCTGAGCAAACCATTTAATGACCACATTTTGTAAACCTAGGTCTAAGTCAATACATCTCTGTTCTGCATACCTCTTGCACCAGACAAAATAACTATGTGTTACGATCCACACTAGCATTTTGAAGGTATGGAAAGATGTCTGTAGGTCATGCAGATATTTGTAGAATAAAAGATATGTTTAAAAATGGGGAACTACTTTTTTTGCCAAAGAACATGATACCTGATTGGGAGATGAAAAGCATTGTATTTTAAAAGTAGGGTGCACATTCGTTTTGTGGAAAAGCATCTTTATGATTGGTTAAGAAAAAGCAGTTTCAACTTGGAGTACATATCATAGGATAAAATTTGCTCAATTCAACTACACCTGCTACTTGCATTTGGAAGGTACTGTTCGAACTTAAAACACGTGCCATTGAATGTTCGAGAAAATGTTGCAAAAAAATATTGTTAGGTTTAAAAAATGTTATGAACTTTTAACCTGCAAGTGTTGTAGAATGTTCTAGAAAGTGTGGTGATAGAATATGTTGCACTGCTGACTTCTATGTGTCGTTGAATAGGAAAAAAACTGTTTATATGGAAACATTAAAAAGAAAGTAATAGAGAAAGATTTTAAAACCTAAAAGAATCAATGGACTATTCTAATTTGTTCTTTAGATGTATTTATGTGTGGAGGAACAAAATGATAGGCACAAAAGCACCAGAAAGAGGAAGAAGCAGGTAGTGGGGGGACAGGAAACGACCTGTGGAGAAGTGTGGCTCAGGGGTTAGAGGCGGCAGACCCGGAAGCTGAGATCGGCCCTGGACCAGGGTTCAATTCCCCGCATCGGCGGGGCTTGGGCTCAAAAATTCCACAGACTTGATAATTCTCGCTCCGGTGCCTTCTCGACTCACGGGTTCACACTCTGCGACTCTGGGCAATAGCTTGCTTAATCTCCACAACGGCCCCTCGTGGCGGGGTGCCTGGCTTTCACCTTGTGGATACCCTGCCGGGGTTATCTCACAGGGGAATACCAGGATGGGTTCCCTAAGCAAGCGCTTAGATACCGACCTCGGTCAGTGATTTGTGCTATATAAATACATGTACATTTACAGGGGGAGATGGACACAATGGCACACGTGGACAATTAAGTATAGCACAAGTATAGACAAACATAGGCTAAAATGAAACACACCAACAAGGAACACAACCCACCAACATCACAGCACTGAACGAGCATAGAAGTGAAAACCACGCTGCATTCATACAGGATGTGTACAAAGGCTGTCCGTGGGTGTTGTGGGTTGTCTGCAACCGTGGTCATCATGGATGAGATGCCCAGCCCATGGCACATGGGTGGGTTCACTATGTGTTACGTTGCCAAACAGCTGCTCCTCCTTCCCAAGAGCCCCCACACTTTTGTAAAGTGCGCTGTTGTATCCCGTGCACTCGTACGGCACACCATTGTAATACCTATTCGGGCATGTCCTGCTGCATTTCAACTACACCCTGACAGTGCCGTTTGGTGGTGGTGCAACATCGACTGCTGCGGCCCTTGTGTCAGGCCACACCAGAACATAGAGACACACTTACCGCACCTCCTGTACACGGATGTTTCCGAGAAACCCCGTTCCCCTTGCCGGATAGGCACACCCCTGCGCTGATCTGTGAATGCCGGACCAGCACACACCGGTTGTGCATGCATGAGGATGCGTGTGTAGCTCCATGTCCAGGGTCCCTGCCAATGCTGAGGTGACAGCACACTGTGATGCTGCAGGGCCCGTGTCTATCATGCTAACACAATGACCACAGGGACACACTTGCACAGATGTGGGTATGGGGAGCGTTGGCGGTCCTGTGGTTGTTGTGATGAGTCATGTGGCCCTCATTGGTATCCCTGTATCATGCTCATTGACTCTATGGCACCTGTGGGTGTTCTGGTGTGGCTCTTGGTTGTGTTCCCTTTCATGCTGCAGGTAGTCGTCCTGCTTAACACCAGCAGAAAGCAGGTGTAAAATCCCTGGTGCTAACGTAGCTTATCGCCGAAATTTGTTTCACATTGCAGTTGTTGTGAAAGTTGTGATGTGATTTTTTCGTGTGCAGAACAATATACGAACTGGGCAGTGTATCCCATCAAGATCTAGCACCTGACGCACTACTCCCAATCAATATAAATACAATGAGATTTCTTCACTGATTTTGTGTGTACACTGTAAGTGCAGCTAACTACCTCATTGCAATTCAATACAGGATTTTAGTATTTAGAATAAATTGCAAAGGTGCACCTTGTGTCTTTTTGCACAGAAACAGCTAATCTGCATTTCTTAATCAGCACTTTAATACAAGTAAAGTTGAGATAAATCTAATACACTATTCAGAAGATGGTGCAAAATGCAGACATCACCAGTATTCCCGTGATAATTGCCCCAAAATTTAACACCATGGTGGACATCGGTGAATTTACAAGGTTTTCTTAAATGCTAATTGTTGGACTTGGCCCGCAGGGCAGGTTCACCCCTAGACTTTTTGCCTTATTTGTGACCTGTGTTAGTGATTTTTGGGTCCCTGCGCACTTTCCCCTGGGTCCCAGAGTGAAAGTGCGTGCGTGTAGTATGGCTGGCCTGCCCTCCCATAGGAATGCATGGGGAATGTGTGTGTCCCTGGTAGTTCCTGATGCGTGGGGAGTGCAGGCTCGAGTTTGGTATGCTTAAACTCGTGAGAGTGAATGCTGAAAGATGGTGTCTGCGGCATGTATGTGTCTAGTTGGGAAGTGCTACTTCTGGACATTGAGATATGTGTGCAGTGAGGGTGCTGGAGCGTGATTGGCTGGAGCTGGCTGGCATGCCAGGCTCCAGGAAGTCTGGATGGGTCTGCCCGGTGGTGAGTGGGAGATTAGCATGAGTGATGTGTGGGAGGAGTGTACCTGTGTCCTGGATGGGCTGGGTTTTCCCCACACAATGCTGGCTCCGCCCCCCTGTGGTGTGTCTAATGACCCTAGCCTCCCCAGTGAAAGGAATGGGTGGTTGGGCCATCAAGAGTGCTCCAGAACCAGCTGCGACTGGTTTTCCCCCCACCCTGCACATTGTAACAAAGGATTTACTGTATAAAAAGGGACTGTGTCCCCTTGGAAAATGTTCTGCTTTTGGATCCTGCCAGAGGGGGCTTTTGCTGCTGCTGGGGCCAGGAGGACCGCCACTTGGGGAGTCTCCCTGCCTGGAGACCCAGTGTGCTGGCTCTTGGCCCAGCCTTGCCCCCCTGCCCCTTGAAAGGACCTTTGCTGGGCTTGTTGGCCCCTAGCGCCTGGGAGCGCTTTTGATTGCTGTTTAGCGCTTAAAGAGCGCTTTATTGTGCCTGCAGCGCTTGGGAGCGCTGTGGTCACCCCTCTAGCGCTGGGAGCGCTTGGTCTGCAGAGGCCGGTGCCCACCCGGCATTGTCCGCCCCGAGCGAGGGCCACCGCGCTCCTTAATTGAATTGGAGGCCGGTGCCCACCCGGCATTGTCCCCGGATCACCGCCGCAGCCCAGGAGTGTGCTGCCCCCGCCGGGCCGCCGCGCTGCCTACCGCGACCCGGAAGTGCTGGGTCAGCGGGCCAATCGCTGCGCGGCCCGGGAGAGTCAACCCGGAAGTCCCGCCCCCGCAGCGGAGCCGAGAAGCAGCCTGCCGAGGCTCCTGAAGGAGAGAGGAGCCCCGCAGCCCGTGAAGAGAGCAGGAACAGCCGGTGAGTGAAAGACCGGCTAGGGGAGAGGTGCGAGGTCGCGCACCTTCCCCCCCCCCCTGCCTCTACTCGAGCGGCCCCCACTTGACAGCGGGCCGCTCCACCAAAGCGCACCTTTGCCCCACGAGTCTCCCGAGCCGGGACTCCAACGGTTGGGGGCAA
This sequence comes from Lissotriton vulgaris, assembly GCF_964263255.1. Lineage (NCBI taxonomy): Eukaryota > Metazoa > Chordata > Amphibia > Caudata > Salamandridae > Lissotriton > Lissotriton vulgaris. Next base: position 130,486,681 of record NC_141687.1, read on the forward strand.
TTACTGGATCCCGAGTCCCCCGGAGGCGGGGACCCCCAAGAGGGCGCTGATTGTCTTAAGAGCCCAGCGAGGCTCTTGAGAGGGCATTTCTTTGAGAGGCTCGGAGAGTGGCATTTGTTCGCGAGCCCAGAGAGGCTCTGAGGGTGCCATTTCCTCGTTTTTGGAGCCCAGAGAGGCTCCAGCCCTTTTGCGTTGCCAGCCCAGAGAGGCTGGCGTGCCCATTCAAAGTGAAGAGCCTGAGAGAGGCTCAGGGCGCCATTTCTTGTTTGAGAGCCTGAGAGAGGCTCACCAGTGCCACAGTGGTGGTTCTTTGAGCCCAGAGAGGCTCCAACGTTGCCCTAACTTTCCCTGCTCCAGTTGCCCAGCACTTTGTGGGCAACTGCCACGTTTAGGCCCTGACATTGGGACACCGGGACAGTCGCAGGTGGTGACTTGTGAGTTTGGCGCAATGGTATTTTCTCTGCACCTCTGAATGTATTGTTTATGCGTCATGTGCCTTTACACCTCTGAATGAATGTCATGCATTGCATCATGTGTTTTGCTTTTCCACCCCTACAGGTAGTGTGACATGTAGGTGGTTGTTTTCTCCCTAGTACAGGTGGTGCTAGAGAGGTCCTGTTACCAGTGATTACTGGTTGTATGCTCTACTTCTATATTGTGTGCTACACTGATTTTACTTTCTAAAGTGCTATTGCTGAAAGTATTATTTCTAAAAGTGCTGATACCCTTGACAGTGGTCCAAGTGGCCCTGTCCTGTACAAATATCCCTTGTAAATTCCGCCCGTGCCTGCTGGCACCGTGTAACAAGATGTGTGTTTTATCTGATGTATATTTATTATAATACAAAGGCTATTTTTTCATAACCTTGTGTGGAGTGTTTCTTTGTGGTGGGCCTTGGGTGTTGTTGCTGGGGTGCGTGCGCAAATACTTAACTTACATCGCCTCCAAGTTTAGCCTTGACTGCTCGCGCCACGTTACCTAGAGCGCGAGTGGGGGTTGCCTTGGTGTGTGACTCCCCTGCCCTGACCTTAGAAATGGCGATCCCTGACTGACCTCGACGCGAGTCTTGGCCGGCCAGGGTCCCGTTTCTAACATTGGCGGCAAGCGGTGGGATAAGGATTTGTGTTTGCATTGTACCAAAGTGGCAACTGGCCACTACAAAGCTCTGCATTTTAGATGACCACATTTTTTGGGGATTATTGTGTTTTTGGTGAAGTTCCATTATTGCTTCTCCTGAAGAGTGTCATTTGATAATTGTGTTCAGTACATTTGTCCCCCGCCCTGCTTCCAGAGTTTGGTACCTGTGTCACGTGTGGTCAGGTTGAGAAGTCAGGGGTGGTAGAAACTGCCTTACCGATCCGAGGGGAGGGTGCGTGTGGATGAATGGTGTGTTTCCCTGGACGCATGAGTGAGTTCTTTTCTTAAGGAGAGTGGAAGTTTTGGAATTGGGTACTTTTACTTCAGATTGCTAGGCCCATTGTGTTGCACGTGTCGGTGAGCATCCTGTCAAGATGGAATCTCCTTTTAACCTGTGTGGCCTGTCTAAGTACAGTGTGCATGAGTTGGTACGGTTATGTAAGGAGAGAGACATCCCAGTGAGTGAGCCAGACACCCAGTCCAAGCTTAGGGATAACATGATCCTGTGGCAGAAGAGTGACTGGGAGCGTGAGTACAGTGAGAGGGAGAGGGCCCGGACCGCACACCATGAGGGTGGTGGGTCTGAGGGGAGCCCTGAAGAGTCTGATGTGGAGAGTGAGTTTGACAGTGAATGGGCGCCAGCAGAGAGCGAGTACCCCCTAGATAGGGAGTCCCTTGCTGGGTCCCGTGTCAGATGTAGCCCCCCATCCCTTTCCCTGTCCCCAGAAGAGTGGGTGGATAGGAGAGAAGAGAGGGAGGACCAGGTGGCCATGGAGAAGCTCAGGTTAGAGCATGCCTGGAAGATGGCGCAGCTGGGTGTGAATGAGCGGATTGAAGAGGCTGAGAGGGCCTTGGCCAGGGAGAAGATAGCCCTAGAGTGTAGGTTATCCCCTGCCCGCAGTCGTAATTTTCTGGATTCCCCAGGGAGGGTGGAGTCCAGTGGTGGCAGCTTTTTAAGTGTTGGTGTTGACAGTCCCACTCCCAGTTCCCAGAGTATGGTTCCTGTTTCCCCAGAGGAGGAGAATAGGTTGAGGTTTAGGACCCTTCGGAAGCCATCTCACCAGTCTTGGGTAGACTTTGAGGAGGACTGTTGTGATGCCCTGTGTGATTGGGTACAGGAGCCCACGAAATGTGATTGGGACATATTGTTCGATATGTTTCTCAGAGAGCAGTTGCTCAGTTGTTGTTCCCCAGGGTTGCGGCAACACCTGTTGGGGTGTGGATTGTTTGATCCATGTGAGCTTGCAGTGGAAGCAGACCGCTGGGAGAGGGCCAGAGGTTCTGTACAGTCATTGGAGAGTGAGTCCAACAGCAGTGGTACAGGGAACTTCCAGCCCAGCGTGGTGGAAGAGGCTCAGTGTAGCCCAGCTAGGTCCCAGTATAGTGAGAAGGGTGGAAGGGCTGACTGCCTGGCTCAGTGGAGCAGGAGTCAGTGGGTGGCTGAGAACCCCCAGAGGCCCGAAGCCCTGTCTCAGAACTTGGGTGGTTTCTTTAGGGAACACCAGGTTAGGGACCTAGGCTGTCCTGTTGGTACACTTAAGGAGGATCTCCTAGTGTCTAGGGAACCTGGAGCGTCTGTAACTAGAGCTCCAGGGGTTCCAGTGTCCGGCAGTGTCGCTCCAGTTGGGAGGGCACAGAAGTCGGAAGCGAGGAGTGATTGGGGGATGAGTTTCCCAGTGGATGCACCAGTGGACCAGAGACTAGCCAGTGGGGCTAGATCTTCTTGGGTGGACCCGGGTGGCGCCACTTCTGGTCTGGGGGATCCTTGCGCACTGTCAGGTGGACAGGAGGCGGGAGATCTGCGCCAGACAGACAGTCACACGACACATGGGGCATGTGTCAGCCTCAGGGGGACTGCGTGGGAGTCCCCAGAAGTCCTGGAGTGCCAGGCAATTATTCCACCAAAGGTTTTAGACCGGAGGTTGGGAGGCCAGGTTCAGGTTCGGCCTGACCTGAAGGGTAGGACGACTGTAACCAGTGTCCTGACCGGTTCTTCCAGAGGAACTTCTCCAGTTGGGAGAGGGCAGACCTCTGGAAGGGGGTGCAGAGGGTGGGAAAGCCCACCTCTGACCCCGGCGCAACCTGAGGGGTTAAACCCTGGGTTGGAGTGGCGTTGTAAGGGTACCCCTCGCAGGAGGAGGAGGAACCCTGGAAGAAGAGGTAAGGGGAGGAGAGCCTTCCCTGAGACTCCTGGTCCACCTGAGGTTGTAGACCCTAGGCTGGAGAACCAGTAGCAGTCTAGTCCTGTCTTGCAGACAGGGAGAGTGGAGAATGGACACTATGTGCCAGGGGTTACTACCCCCCGCTCTGCGAATTGGCAAGGACCGGTGGCACCTGGGTGGCCCAGGGCCTGGTCCTGGCCGCGGACAGCTGAGGAGTACCAGTGGGGTAGCCCAGTTGGTCCTTACAGTAGCTTTAGAAGGAACCCTAGGGGTTCACTGTGGCATAGAACAGGAGGGTGTCCCGGCAGTGGCGGGCCTGCGTCCGTGTTCTATCGCCCCAAGCAGGGAAGTCCATCACAGTGGTGATTGTTCTCCCCTGCGTTTTGGCCGGAAGGGGGTTGTGTTGGACTTGGCCCGCAGGGCAGGTTCACCCCTAGACTTTTTGCCTTATTTGTGACCCTGTGTTAGTGATTTTTGGGTCTCTGCGCACTTTCCCCTGGGTCCCAGAGTGAAAGTGCGTGCGTGTAGTATGGCTGGCCTGCCCTCCCATAGGAATGCATGGGGAATGTGTGTGTCCCTGGTAGTTCCTGATGCGTGGGGAGTGCAGGCTCGAGTTTGGTATGCTTAAACTCGTGAGAGTGAATGCTGCAAGATGGTGTCTGCGGCATGTATGTGTCTAGTTGGGAAGTGCTACTTCTGGACATTGAGATATGTGTGCAGTGAGGGTGCTGGAGCGTGATTGGCTGGAGCTGGCTGGCATGCCAGGCTCCAGGAAGTCTGGATGGGTCTGCCCGGTGGTGAGTGGGAGATTAGCATGAGTGATGTGTGGGAGGAGTGTACCTGTGTCCTGGATGGGCTGGGTTTTCCCCACACAATGCTGGCTCCGCCCCCCTGTGGTGTGTCTAATGACCCTAGCCTCCCCAGTGAAAGGAATGGGTGGTTGGGCCATCAAGAGTGCTCCAGAACCAGCTGCGACTGGTTTTCCCCCCACCCTGCACATTGTAACAAAGGATTTACTGTATAAAAAGGGACTGTGTCCCCTTGGAAAATGTTCTGCTTTTGGATCCTGCCAGAGGGGGCTTTTGCTGCTGCTGGGGCCAGGAGGACCGCCACTTGGGGAGTCTCCCTGCCTGGAGACCCAGTGTGCTGGCTCTTGGCCCAGCCTTGCCCCCCTGCCCCTTGAAAGGACCTTTGCTGGGAGTGCTTTTGATTGCTGTTTAGCGCTTAAAGAGCGCATTATTGTGCCTGCAGCGCTTGGGAGCGCTGTGGTCACCCCTCTAGCGCTGGGAGCGCTTGGTCTGCAGAGGCCGGTGCCCACCCGGCATTGTCCGCCCCGAGCGAGGGCCACCGCGCTCCTTAATTGAATTGGAGGCCGGTGCCCACCCGGCATTGTCCCCGGATCACCGCCGCAGCCCAGGAGTGTGCTGCCCCCGCCGGGCCGCCGCGCTGCCTACCACGACCCGGAAGTGCTGGGTCGGCGGGCCAATCGCTGCGCAGCCCGGGAGAGTCAACCCGGAAGTCCCGCCCCCGCAGCGGAGCCGAGAAGCAGCCTGCCGAGGCTCCTGAAGGAGAGAGGAGCCCCGCAGCCCGTGAAGAGAGCAGTAACAGCCAGTGAGTGAAAGACCGGCTAGGGGAGAGGTGCGAGGTCGCGCACCTTCCCCCCCCCCGCCTCTACTCGAGCGGCCCCCACTTGACAGCGGGCCGCTCCACCAAAGCGCACCTTTGCCCCACGAGTCTCCCGAGCCGGGACTCCAACGGTTGGGGGCAATTACTGGATCCCGAGTCCCCCGGAGGCGGGGACCCCCAAGAGGGCGCTGATTGTCTTAAGAGCCCAGCGAGGCTCTTGAGAGGGCATTTCTTTGAGAGGCTCGGAGAGTGCCATTTGTTCGCGAGCCCAGAGAGGCTCTGAGGGTGCCATTTCCTCGATTTTGGAGCCCAGAGAGGCTCCAGCCCTTTTGCGTTGCCAGCCCAGAGAGGCTGGGGTGCCCATTCAAAGTGAAGAGCCTGAGAGAGGCTCAGGGCGCCATTTCTTGTTTGAGAGCCTGAGAGAGGCTCACCAGTGCCACAGTGGTGGTTCTTTGAGCCCAGAGAGGCTCCAACGTTGCCCTAACTTTCCCTGCTCCAGTTGCCCAGCACTTTGTGGGCAACTGCCACGTTTAGGCCCTGACATTGGGACACCGGGACAGTCACAGGTGGTGACTTGTGAGTTTGGCGCAATGGTATTTTCTCTGCACCTCTGAATGTATTGTTTATGCGTCATGTGCCTTTACACCTCTGAATGAATGTCATGCATTGCATCATGTGTTTTGCTTTTCCACCCCTACAGGTAGTGTGACATGTAGGTGGTTGTTTTCTCCCTAGTACAGGTGGTGCTAGAGAGGTCCTGTTACCAGTGATTACTGGTTGTATGCTCTACTTCTATATTGTGTGCTACACTGATTTTACTTTCTAAAGTGCTATTGCTGAAAGTATTATTTCTAAAAGTGCTGATACCCTTGACAGTGGTCCAAGTGTCCCTGTCCTGTACAAATATCCCTTGTAAATTCCGCCCGTGCCTGCTGGCACCGTGTAACAAGATGTGTGTTTTATCTGATGTATATTTATTATAATGCAAAGGCTATTTTTTCATAACCTTGTGTGGAGTGTTTCTTTGTGGTGGGCCTTGGGTGTTGTTGCTGGGGTGCGTGCGCAAATACTTAACTTACATCGCCTCCAAGTTTAGCCTTGACTGCTCGCGCCACGTTACCTAGAGGGCGAGTGGGGGTTGCCTTGGTGTGTGACTCCCTTGCCCTGACCTTGGAAATGGCGATCCCTGACTGACCTCGACGCTAGTCTTGGCCGGCCAGGGTCCCGTTTCTAACACTAATTTCTAACTATAACGTGCCTAAAAACTATGTTAGGTAGTTATAGTTAGGATTATTTTCAATAGAAAATCTCAACATTCTATTGTGAATAACTTTGGCGCCGGTTGAGGAATCTGCCTGAAAATTTGCCTCGCAGCGCCCCGGTCCTTCCCTGAAAGTTTGGGGGGGATTTGTCAAGCAGGGTTGAGAAAAAAGGGGGGTCCCAAAACGTGTTTTCCCCATGTTAATTTCCATAGGGCGGTCGACCTCACTTTTAGCCCGAACGGCTGAATGGATTTCCACCAAACTTGGCAACATTGTAGGGACTGGTAGCCCGATGTGCCTTTGCTATGTCTCAAGATATGTGCTCCAGTGGATTTTGAGTAAGTTAGGTTCAAAAAAATATATATATCTATAAGCGCTCTCCGGTACGCGCACCGGGGCGCTAACCAGCGCGCTATGCGAGTTCGCGCGCGGAAAGCTGATTGGCTCTCGGGTGTCTGTCAACATTCCAAACAGTCCGGAGTGGCCGCCATCTTGTGTCTTGGTAGGATCGAGACTAAGCATGGGCGGAAAATCCTTTCCGCTCGCGGATTTCACGGATTTTCGGTAAATTCGCAATCCGCGAGATTCGCGAATTTCCCACAAAATCCGCGAACGAAAATCCGCGAATGGACGGATTGGGTCAAAAGTTCAAGCTGACTTTTGTAACTCTTTTAGAATGGCGCCAGCAAGCTGCCAGAGCCATTCTAAAATAGTTACAAAAGTCAGCTTCAACAGGAAGCTCTAATAGATAAAGTAAAGCAGGTGCTGCTCAAATTCAGTTACACAATCATTAATCACCCCAAAGCTGGGGTGATTAATGATTGTGTAACTTAATTTGACCTTCAACTGGAGCACCTGCTTTACTTTATCTATTAGGGCTTCCTGTTGAAGCTATTTCTAGCTATTTTAGAATGGCGCTGGAAGCTTGCCGGCACCATTCTAAGTGGGGCTGAGGGCAGAAGGGCACAAAAGTGGGACAAAGGGCAGAAGGGGACAAAAAATGAGTGGGGCAGAGGGCAGAAGGGCACAGAAACAAGTGGTACAGAGGGCAGATGGGCATAAAAAACAAGAGGGTGGCAGTGATTAAGCAGGCAAAAAAAAAAAAACCCGCAAAATTGCAAAGCGCCTCGCGAACACCCGCGAACACGCAAAGCGCCTCGCGAACATGCAAAAATAAAAAAATCCGCAAATTCGCGCAACTTTGTGAATTTTGCGGATTACCAATTCGCAAATCTGCAAATTTGCGAATTGCCAATTCGCAAAATTCGCCCATGCTTAATTTGAGACACAAGAGGTGGCAAAAACAAAGGGGGAAATGACCAAAAGGGGGCAGAGTAGGTCCCCCTTGACCTCCTAGGTTTGATGTGGGGGCTATAAAAGGGCCCCACGGGTAAAAAAAAAAAAAAAAAATTTATTTCCGCGGGGGGAGCGCCCGGTACACGCACCGCGCTGTTTTATATTTTTTTTTATGTTTTTTGAACATTTTGTACTTTTTTTGGCTTTTATGAACTATTTTATATTTTTTTTGTTGTTTTTATGGGGAGAAACAAAAAACAGGGAATTGAAAACGGCTCAACTGTAGCAAAAAAAATCAGGAAAAAATTAAGGATTTTTGGGGCATTTGTAGTTGTCAACAGCACGGTTGATGAGCGTTATGCTTTGCTCACCTTAGGTGATGGTCTTGCCACAAAAAATACAAGAGATCTTGTATTTCCCAAACTTTTGTTGAATGTTTGGGACCATCTCCCTTGTTTCTGGTCTCGCTGGAGTGGGTTGCTTTCATTTGGAGGTGCTGGGTGAAGATTGGGGAGGGTTGCTGGCCAGTTCTCTCACCTCTGCAGCAGCATGGTTGTTGGGATGCTTGCGCTGCATGTGCCGGATCATGGTGTTATTACCAAATGAATATTTTTTATTAGGGTTCCCGCTTGAAAGTTCAATGCCACAGATTTGGCAAGTCACCTTTAGCGCATTCACTTTCTTCTTTCCCTCTGGGATGGAAAAAAACTCCCATACAATGTGCTGCTTTGACCTGTATGGGGTATTGTCTTCTGGCAGCCACCTCCTCCCCTCCTCCTCTTCCTCCTCCTCCTCTTCTTCTTGACCACCAATGTGATGTTGTGGTGGTCCTCTTGGTGGTGGTGGGGTGGTGCAGATGCTCCAGCTGCTGCTGCTACTGTAGCCATTATAAAGTACAAAATATAACACAAAGATCTCCAAACAGGTCTTCCTCAGTCAAAGGACAAAGTCAGAATAAGGAAAAAAGGTGGGGGCTTTCATCATTTGGAAAAAAAAACTGTCCTGAACCAATGAAAAGTGTTATTTTCAGGTCACATGACCCGGGCTTTCATCATTTGGAAACCAAAACTGTTCTGAACCAATGAAAAGTGTTATTTTCAGGTCACATGACCCGACGCGCTTACGCTACGCGCCCGGGGCGCGCCCCGACGTGCTTACGCGACGCGACCTGGGGCGCGCCACAGGGCGCTTACGTAGCACGTTCGTATGCGCGTGGGTGCTTCCGGGTGCGCTTGGGCCGTGCGTATCACGCGGACGTGGCTACGCATCAGTAATGTCATGAGTGATGTCACTGACGATGTCATGAGTGATGTAATATGTGACGTCATCAGCAGTGCATTGCAGGCGCGCTTGTTATAGTGAGTCCAACTAACTATAACGTTGGAATTTCCATGGTTTTATGTCAGTAAAATTTCCAGCTAACTATAACTGGTGTGAAACCTATGGTTTTTTCAGTGAATATATATATATTATATATATATATATATATATATATATATATATATATATATATATATATATATATATATATATATATATGATTAGTGTTTAGTTGTGTTTGTAATAAATGTATTTTTCTTGAGTGTTATATTGCTTGCCAGTTATGGTGATAACTAGACCATACCACATCCCCTGAGTAGGCCTTGGACTGCTCTGCTTCACTACCCTAAGAGAGTCAGGTGCTACAATGGGTTGTTTGTTTCTCAACAAGATTACAATTGTGTACAAAAACTGTGACTGCTCTCCAAGCTGAACAATCCCATTCATTTCACAATGGATTCTTAGCTTGTTGGAAATATGTACGCTTTTTTTACTAAATAATTAGAACAATTTAACTATTAATGTCGTAAAACCTCAATTCATGATAGTGGAGGTTAAAAAAGCTTTGGGGCAAGATTTACATCAACAGTGACAAAAAAAAAATTCCTGAGTTTTATATAGCGCAAACTTGACGCGTAGGTGTCAGGTATCAGAGCGCTTTACATGAGCACCAGTTGCATTACATAAGGACACATATGTTTTTGTTAGGCACGGGGAGATTAAGTGATTTGACCATAAACACAGGATGTTGAGCCTCTTTACGAGACTTGAACCTGGTTCCCCAAATTTGAGATCGACCACCCTAGCCGTTAGGCCACACCCAACTGAATACAGGCATTAGGTTTGTTGAGGATATATCTTGGGAAAGCTACTTAACGAAAACAACTTGGTTCTTTTCATCAAAGATTAACAGACAGTGTATTTGTTAGTGAAAACATTGTTGCAATATAAATATTTAAGATGACCATATTTAAGCAGAATTGTATACTATTGAATTATAGGGATGTTTCGGCTTTCCCAATATGATATCAGTTAAACTTTGAAGTCTATATTTTGTATCAGACCTCTTACTTTTCTCACACTTTACAAAAAGTAGGTTCCCACCGGATTATAGGAATCAGAAGTGTTAAAACTCTTATTCTGATGGGTGCTTCTTTTTTTGTCCAAGAAGATTCACAAATGATCTTTATTACTGCGGGATTTTCTCATTTTGGACCTGTCTCAATTTTGGACGACACCTGTAATCCTTCTGTTAAGTGATGTTTTTTATTGAGTACCTCCCACTAACCTACTGGTTTGCATATTAGCAGAATGGGAAATTGCTATCTCAAGTCTAATAATCAACATCGGGGAGTGGATGTAGCCTTACGGCTAGAGCAGTCGACTTCGGAGCTGGGGAACCAGGTTAGAGTTTCGGCAACGACGCTCAACATCCTGTGATTCTGGGCAAATCAATTAATCTCCCTATGCCTAAAACTGAAATGTGTTCAACTGTAACAAAACTGGTGCTCATGTAAAGCGCTCTGATACCCGATTTCTCAGGTCTAGTTTGCGCTATAAAAAACTCCCAAGAAAGCTAGGCTTTGAATAGCATCTAGCTCTTATGCAGCAAAAACCCCTCTAATAATTTACTGTGAATTCAGATTTTACCATCCACCTGTTTTGGCTCTTCTGGGAAGATCTAAAGGCTACCTGTGAAACTCTTCCTTTTCTATGTGTGATGGTAAAGCAATATAAAAGCAGTCTTTTCTTGTTTACACTTACACAAAGAGACCTTGACTCAGTCCTCTTCCATTATAGAATGTGAGTCGCGGTCTGTTCTAAGCACTTTTATTCTGCAATGACATAGGAAATCCATTTATTCAATATGTGGAGCTTCATTTCATTTTGAAAACTTGATAGTGTGAGATATCTTCAGTTCAGTGCTCGAAATAGCATAGAGAGCACTTCAGTCAAACCGTGTGACCTTGATTTCCTTCCTTCCAGGTTTTTTCCTGATTGCTACTTTTGCTTTCACTTTCAAGAATGTTGTAAAACATTATATGTTGATAATCCAAATTCTGGTATTGGAAGCTTAGAGACCCTAAACTGTCACTACGTGAGTGATAAATCCATGAACTCTAATTAAATATGAGTGTGTGAATCCACTCTCTAAGGGTATAAGCCAGATAATTCATCGGTCGATGACAATGACATCAGTAAATCAATCAAGCAAGTAAATATTTCAGTGGGAGCAACACGTATTGCAGTGATCTGTTTTTAATCTGCAGTATGAACAGCTCAGTGATAGCAATATATGTTGTAGTGATCTGTTTTTTAATTTGCAGTGTGAATTGTTCAGTAAGAATAACCCCTATTACATAGATCTCTTTTGAATCTGCAGTGTGAACATCTCAGTGAGAGCAGCATCTATTGCAGTGACCTCTTTTTAATCTGGTTTTGATAGCCCCGTGATAGCAACACCCTCAGCAAAGATCTTTTTTTTCTGCAATGTGAATAGCTCAGTGAACACAAGCACACACCTGTTGCACAGATGTGTATTTAATCTGAGGCCACAGCATACATTATTATTTTAAAACTCACTTGTCTGATACCGATGCTGTTAGTCTTGCCTGGTTTGGCTGTAGACAAGAGTTTAAGGCACTGACCTTCTGAATTTGATTGCAACATGTAATCTGATGATTGTTCAAAGGCATTGGGCACAGGCATCAATCAGACCATCTATCGTACCAGGATTAGAACATGTGGTTTACATGTTATGCACAGGACTCTGCAGCCGATGCCTTAGCCCACCAGGCTTTCTGACAGCGATTGGATCTGATCAGGTGCAAGCTAAATTCATGCATCTGTATCATATCATACTAGTTAGTAAACTCTCTGACAAGCAGGTTGCACACGCATTTGCAAACTGTGGCATGCAACATCCGGCTGTCTCATTCTGAGCTGTGGTTTCCTCATATGGCTGAGATACCCGCCACCCCCTCTCAACACAATCCCCAAAAGGAGGGAAACCGGAAACAGTTCTTGAAGTTTTTGGAAGTGGGAGGGAGTGACCCTCCCGGCCGTATTTATTAAAAACAAAATTAAAACATTAAACGTTTCATGTTATGTACAATTTCATTACCACATTGCGCTGTTTGGCTAACTTTAACATATTCTCTAATACAGAGGTTCTCCTAGCCGAACTAGCATCCTACAAAACATTCTCTAAAAATATTGAAATTGTACATCCTAACGTTTAAGGGCCAACGGCAAGGTCATAACCGGTGTCAAGATCCCTAACCAGACTTACCCCTCCCACTTGGGAGGGGCGACAGCACGGAGGCTTACCTCAAGTGCAACTACTACCAATTTCCCTTGACTTGACGGGGGCACTTAAGAACTCGACGCCAGTTAAAGGTCGTTCGAATACTCGTGTGAGGTATCTAGAAGGTATCGTAGACCTCCCCCCAACCCCACACACTTACCGCATCTGCCGTCGCAGATGTCACTGGCCCCGGGAAATTCCCCAGGAGGGGGCTGTAACCCCTCCTACACAGGAAGGGGCCTTGACCGCCTTTCCTTTACTTCCGGCGACCCATCCTTAGAAGGGACCGCCTCCCCATTGAGGGGCCAATGGCCACCTCACCCGAGCGCTCCCATCCGTGTTGGGTGACGCCCACTCATAGGGATCTTCTAATTAGTGCTCACCGATCATGACCTTACCGCCTACCAGAAATAAATACGACAATGCTAATAAAACCTACGAAAACATTGGTCACTACGACCGAAAGAGCATGCTTACAATTCAACACTATATCGAATCATTTTAATCGCAAAATCTACACAACATACACCAGTCTTTATTATAATCAACATCAACATGATACTATCACACCCTGTAAACGAAACAGAAACATAATTATCGATCAACTTTATTATAAACAACTGGCTGTCCTCAGGGGCTGGTGGGTGGGTCAAAATTGGCTCTTCGTTCTGTCCCGAGCTCACGTGTAGCGAGGAGGTGCAGCTTCAGAGCACAAGAACAAGAGGACGTCTTCCAGTCTTGCGTCCCTTTTTATCCGTCTTCAGGGCGGGCGAAAACCCGCCCCTGCCTGCCCTGAGGGCGTGGCTGGCTGCGTCAGTGTCTAGGCCAGCCCACTCTAGGGCGGGAAAAAGCGCGCCCCGGCTACGCCGCTTCGGGCATACCAGCCGAGACGCGCCTCCCGCCCAAAAATGGCTTCCCGGGGGGATCGAGGCACTCCGCCATACGTTCGGGGGGACCGAGTGGTCGCCCCTTTCCATATGGCTGAGATACCCGCCACCCCCTCTCAACACAATCCCCAAAAGGAGGGAAACCGGAAACAGTTCTTGAAGTTTTTGGAAGTGGGAGGGAGTGACCCTCCCGGCCGTATTTATTAAAAACAAAATTAAAACATTAAACGTTTCATGTTATGTACAATTTCATTACCACATTGCGCTGTTTGGCTAACTTTAACATATTCTCTAATACAGAGGTTCTCCTAGCCGAACTAGCATCCTACAAAACATTCTCTAAAAATATTGAAATTGTACATCCTAACGTTTAAGGGCCAACGGCAAGGTCATAACCGGTGTCAAGATCCCTAACCAGACTTACCCCTCCCACTTGGGAGGGGCGACAGCACGGAGGCTTACCTCAAGTGCAACTACTACCAATTTCCCTTGACTTGACGGGGGCACTTAAGAACTCGACGCCAGTTAAAGGTCGTTCGAATACTCGTGTGAGGTATCTAGAAGGTATCGTAGACCTCCCCCCAACCCCACACACTTACCGCATCTGCCGTCGCAGATGTCACTGGCCCCGGGAAATTCCCCAGGAGGGGGCTGTAACCCCTCCTACACAGGAAGGGGCCTTGACCGCCTTTCCTTTACTTCCGGCGACCCATCCTTAGAAGGGACCGCCTCCCCATTGAGGGGCCAATGGCCACCTCACCCGAGCGCTCCCATCCGTGTTGGGTGACGCCCACTCATAGGGATCTTCTAATTAGTGCTCACCGATCATGACCTTACCGCCACAGGTCCGGATAGTTGACCGGCTATCCGGACCCCCCACAAAAACTCCTACCTAAAGGTCATGTTTTAACGTCTTCAACCAAGCTAAGAAGTCTCCTATGAGTAACTCATTCCCCACCCGCGACAAATGCACACCATCCCCCAAATACATACTGTCATCATTAATACAACTATGCGAGATAGAATGCAATGTCTTGGAACGGAACAACCTACTCACTTTGTTATTAAGTTTTCTAACTGAATGGTTCAAAGCAGGAATCGAGATAGCCCCCCGCCACACTTTTCGTGGGATCATATGAGACCACGCAATTATGCACCCCGGAACTTTCCTCGCCAACCAACTTACAGTGGAAAGCATTGCCTCTAGGAGAAGTCGTCTACCGGTGGTGACCAAATCATTGCCCCCTAAATGTACTATGACTATAGACGGCGGTGACCTCGTCCGCCCTAACAAACCCTCAAAGAATGCTTGAAACTGGTCAATACAGAGACCGCCTCTTCCGTAGAAGGACACTCTGTACCCGTATTCCCCAGGTACGTGAATCATGTCACCTGCTTCGAATACGTCTGCGGCACGCCTCACGTATGAGTGGCCCACGACCCACACCTCCTTTCTCACAGCCGGTGATGTCTGACCGCTGGCCTGGTGTTGGGTCGACTGCATAGTCCGCCCTGCCTCGTAGGCTTGCGCAACTGAAAACCAAACAAAAGACAAGAAGCGTGAGTGCATTATTACAGCTTCACAACATGTGCAACCGCACGTATCTCTTATAACAATTGGAGGACCAACGCCCCACTCGTTTTACTTGTTCTACATTAAGACCCCTGGCTGCAGCTTCAGTGGCAGCCCCTATTCGAAAGGAATGGGTCCCGAATTCGCCCGGGTCTAAGCCCGCTGCGGTAATAGACATCGCAAGCACCCGCTGAAACTGAAACTTCGTCAGTGGGGTGGCGTCCGCGTGTCTCAACAATGTCCCCCCCCATGATGCCATCCTTCGTGCTAGGTAATCTTCTAAACACTGTACCGGACACATGGAGGACCCAGGGATCCTGCGAATGATCGTGCAGTCCCCCATCCCATCTTGATCGGTCTTGGACCTGACAAAGGAGACAATCATCGCTTCACCCCTGATCTGAACGTGTTCCCGGCACAAACCCCCCACCACATCCTGTTTGTTCCTTGCAACCAGCTCACTTATCCTCATCGCCCCGTGAAATGCCAGCGTAAATGCAGCTCGGAACAAACATGCCTCGAACTGAGACGAGCATGTGGCGGGGAGTGTGGCCAGCAACTGGGACAACCTATCCAGACCTATCGGTCGCCTCTCGTCTACTCTGCGACCCTCCAGGCGTTGCCACCCACGCAGCGCCTTTTGTACCACAAAAGACGCCGTCGGGTCCTGGATATTATGGGCCCTGGCAACAAAGGAAATGGCAGCACGATGCCTTTGGGCCGTAGCCACCGACTTCCCAGCCCTACGCAAAGACATCAGAAAATGTACTACCCATTCCTCCTGACCCCAAAGCCCATCTCTCTCAGTCCCCAAAAAGGCTAAATAGGCCCGAAACGCCCCTTCATATGCCTTCCTTGTCCTTGGCGCTAGACTCTCTCCCACGAGGTGACGAAGTTCGGGGCACCGAGAGACCATAGAGCTTCGGGGAAGGGTGCCGGCTCTGGGTCCGCTGAGGGAAGGAAACCCGAGAAAGCCTGCATTTGAAAACGAGACAGTGCATCAGCCGCCTGATTCATCACCCCTGGGACATGTTTTGCTCTGAATATCACGTTCAGTTGCATACACAGTAAGACAATTTCTTTGAGCAGCCTTAAAATCAGTTTACAACGGGCTGCCTGACTATTGATGCATTCTACAACGGTCATATTGTCAGACCAAAACACGACAGAATGATCTTTGAACCCTTCGGGCCAGGTTCTGAGGGCCACCAGAATGGGAAACAGTTCAAGGAAAGCAATATTACTCGTGAGCCCCTCTTCATGCCACCATGGGGGCCACCTTTGTGCCGACTATTTCGTGCCGAATATGGCGCCAAAGCCCATGCTCCCCGCTGAATCTGTCCATAGACCAAGCTCTTCAGAGGACACGGCTGGCTTGTTCCAGACGACACGACCATTGAAGTCCGCCAAAAATGCTAACCAAATACGCATGTCCTGGCGGACCTCAGCCGACAGTCTCGTGCGATGATGACCCTCCTTTAGGCCAACCATCGCTTGGGCAATTGAACGGGAAAAGGGGCGAGCCATTGGGATCACCCTCAGGGCGAAATTCAACTTCCCCACCAATTGTTGCAACTGATTGAGTGTAACCTTAGATGCATTTATACATACTTGCAGGGCTGCCCTGAATTTCGACACTTTGGTAGCTGGTAAGCGAAAACAACCCTCACTAGAGTCCAACTCGATCCCCAAAAACTCGAGGCAAGTCGTGGGACCCACAGTTTTACCCGGTGCCAATGGCACGCCAAATTGACCCATTAACACACAAAATTCAGCCAAGGCCTGGGCGCATTCGTCATTTTCGGCGGGCCCAAGGAACAGAAAGTCATCAAGGTAATGCATTACATTTCGGAAACCCGTCTTCTTTGTGAATACCCATTGCAGAAAAGTACTGAATTTCTCGAAATATGCACAGGATATAGAGCATCCCATCGGCATACATCTATCCAAATAATATGATCCCTGAAACATGAATCCCAGAAGACGCTGGTCGTCTGGGTGTACCGGGAGCAACCGGAACGCTGACTCGATATCTGATTTCGCCATCAACGTCCCGGGCCCCAGGCGATTCAAAATGGCCACTGCTTCATCAAATGATGCGTACCGCACCGAACATACCTCTGGATCAATTGCATCGTTCACGGAAAGACCATGTGGAGCTGACAGATTATGAATTAATCGAAACTCACCTGGGTCCTTCTTCGGGACCACCCCTAACGGAGAACAGACAAAGTACGGTACCGGGGGTACACTAAACGGGCCGGCGACCCGACCCCGGTCAACCTCTTTCCGGATCTTATCTTGCACTACAGTTGTATGCTGCAAGACGGAAAGTTGATTTCTGCACGTCCCGACGCCCTAAAAGTCCCCTACCGGGATGCGGAAACCATATGAAAAACCGTTCCGCAGCACCCCAGCAGAAGTACTATCTGGGTATTCACTGAGCCAGGGAATCATCGCCAAGGTATCAATCGGGGTTGGTAAAGGCGCCCCTCGGACTATATTAGACCTGTTTGGCGCCTCCTCTACCCCCATTCTCACCCGTTCTGGCTCTGCACGAGGACTCAGGATGGGACGACCCACAATTACTACATTCGTGTTTGAACTTACAGGATCCCGGAGGCCTAGTACATTTACCTTTGTTGTAATTGAAGCAGAAACCCCTTTTCCCTGTATTGCCGGCAGGTCTCGAGTAATCGTCGGTACTCGTACCTGACCGAAAGGGCGTCCCTGCATTTTGGCGGGAGTATTCACCAACATTGCTCCCCACCAATGGCATTTTCAACATCCCTGACTCTTTCATTTTATCCCATGTCAAAGAATCATAACAGTCCCAAGTTAAACTTTTGTTATGCTCCTTCTCTTTCCTGAAAAGGTTGTCATAACAGAACCAATGGTTACCTTGATACGATGTCGAGTAACCCATAATTCGTGACTGATAAATTGGAAACTCAGGTAGCAACTCAGGCCTACGTTCCCCCAAAATCGATGTAAAAACACCCCAGGCATTGCCCCAGTTGCCAATATTCTCATTTACCTTAAAGGCGGCCATTTTTGCGCGCCAAACACTCGGATGCATTAGGTCCTTCTGACTCTTAACATGCTCCACTTCATAATGATCGACAAGCAAGGAGAAAATGTTCACGTATTCCCCCGCCCAAATCTTTTCCTTTATTGCCAAAGGAACATGTTGACCCAATTTCTCTCTACGCGAGGGTGCTGACTCATCCCTTGCGATCGGCAATGGCCGCTTACCTGAACCGGACGCTGCTTCCGTCACTTGTGGCTCGTCTAACAGTGCCGCCGGTGCGGGCACCTTGGCTGCGTCTCTTTTTTCACGCAACTGTTTCATCAGCGCCTGTGCCTCGGCAGCCGTGGCGCCCTCACTACTATCGCCCAACCACGCTGCTAGCTGTGCCGCCAGCTCGGGGGGCATATCCTTGTTAGATGTCGGGGTGACGACGACGGGGATCGGATTCCCCTCTATTGGTACCGGGGTCGGCGCCTCGAGCGGGGCAGAGGGAACCGGGACGTCTCCCCCGGCCGGACCCCTTCTTGGCCTCTTGGGTTTCCCTCCAGCCGGTGGACGCCCCGATCCCTCCTCCCCGTCTCGCTCCGCCAGTCGCTTCTTTATCTCGGACATCTCCTTGACGAGGACCCGAACCATCTGATCAGTCGTCATTCTCTTTGCGCCTTTCTTGGGCATCTCTCCGACAAAGTATCTAGAAGACAAAAGAAACGATCAAAACGCTCAAAATTGGCTCTTCGTTCTGTCCCGAGCTCACGTGTAGCGAGGAGGTGCAGCTTCAGAGCACAAGAACAAGAGGACGTCTTCCAGTCTTGCGTCCCTTTTTATCCGTCTTCAGGGCGGGCGAAAACCCGCCCCTGCCTGCCCTGAGGGCGTGGCTGGCTGCGTCAGTGTCTAGGCCAGCCCACTCTAGGGCGGGAAAAAGCGCGCCCCGGCTACGCCGCTTCGGGCATACCAGCCGAGACGCGCCTCCCGCCCAAAAATGGCTTCCCGGGGGGATCGAGGCACCCGCCATACGTTCGGGGGGACCGAGTGGTCGCCCCTTTCCATTCATTCCGGCACTTTTATTCGTGTATTTATAAATGAAATGTTACAACTTTTATGAAAATGTAGAGACAACTCACTGATCGAGGTACTTAGGTCTCAGAGGGGACTGAATGAAAACTAGTTACACACAGGCCTCTATTTCTAGTACCTTAGTTTACCAACCAGGTTCAAAGGGATTCATACTTTTAATATGCTTCAGGGTGGCGTCTGAAGTAGGGGTGCTGCAGCAGATAACTTTGATGCAGTTCATTTGGAAAATAGGCAATAGAAAGGCCTCGTTTATTTGCAAATGAACATTTGTTGCTTGTTAAAGATCAGACTAGCTAAATGCCAGCCAATTTCCTCAGACAAGCTGCCAGTATGCTTATTAACATGGAAATCGCTGTTTACATTTCCCTTCCTGTGCGCAATTTTGTATCTGAAAGTGATGCATGCTCTGGTACAGGAGTGTGAAAACTGGTCAAAACAGTATTTGTAAAACCATGCTGTAATTTGCAAGCTTGAATTTGATTTAAAAAAAATCCATAGTAGTGCTGCAAGATGAGCCCACTTGCACTTTTTCAATTATTACCTAGAAGTCCTGCCTCTTCGACATTGACATCAATGCATTCTTAGCTGGACAGATGTCCTGTATCCGCCCAAATTCAATTTCAAACTAGCTTCCCTCCTCATGATTTAAGCTGCCACTTTTAGCAATTTAGCTGTACCTCGCAGATTTAATGCGTTTGCAGCACAGCTATGTAAGACTATGCAGGTCTACATTGTCCCACACCTATCTTTTACAGTTGTTAAGCAGAAGTGACGTGGGGCATGGCTACATTTACAAAGCAGGATACCATGCATGTTTGTCTATACAGATTTATTATCACATGTATGTCCTGAGTTTGCGTCTATCCTGGACTAAGAGAGTGACATACACTGCAGAATTTAAATCTAGTCAAAAGACGTCTTTGATATGAGGCTGTCCCATATACTTAATTAAGATTCGTGATGTAAAATACTGGGCAAATAGTAGCATCTCACTGATGGTTAAAAAAATCCTAAATATCATGTTCGTCCATCCGAAGCGGCAATTCCCTTCTCTAGGGAATTCACATTCTCACGTGTTGTAAAAAAGGCTCGGGACCCCAGTCTTGCACCTCTTCTGTTGGTGCACTCGGTGTACTGACAGAATATTGAGTCTTAAATATATCCGAGATATTAGATTTCAAACTATTATGTACACATCTGTGTACATTGATTATATGTCTCCATTGACCATATATGTGAAGTTGGAAATAGCAAATCTATATTCATCTACATATATTTACACTTTTATTGATATTTTAGAAATCAACATTCTGGCTCTGATATTTTTGTGACATAACATTTTGTGCCTGGCATACATCTGTGTGCAATCGTCCAAACATACGTTGTCGTCAAGGATGTCCCCTGTTAGTAAACTTTGAGATTAAGGCCACACTATCACCAAAAGAAGCTGGGTGGCAATGTATTGATATCTTTCCAAACTTGACATTCAGCATTCCTGAAAAAGTGGGTTAAGTGTGTGGCAAGCACAATGGCTGACTTAAAATCTATTCTCTTCTATCTGTAACATATTTGTGTTGGTATACAGTGACATCTCTAGAAGTGAATTTTATGGGGGGGGGGGTGCACACATTGGGCCAAATATGGAAAGGGGCGACCACTCGGTCCCCCCGAACGTATGGCGGAGTACCACGATCCCCCCGGGAAGCCATCTTGGGCGGGAGGCGAGTCTCGGCTGGTATGCCCGAAGCGGCGTAGCCGGGGCGCGCCTTTTCCCGCCCTAGAGTGGGTTGGCCTAGACACTGACGCGGCTGGCCACGCCCTTGGGGCAGGCAGGGGCGGGTTTACGCCCGCCCTGAAGACGGATAAAAGGAGAAGCAAGATCAGAAGGCATCCTCTTGTTCCTGTGCTCTGAAGCTGCACCTCCTCGCTGCACGTGAGCTCGAGACGGAACGAAGAGCCAATTTTGAGCGTTGTAATCGTTCTTGTTTGTTTTTCAGATACTCTGTTGGAGAATGCCGAAGAAGGCGGGAAAGCGCATGACTACTGACCAGATGCTGCGCGTTCTCATGAAAGAGGTGACCGAACTAAAGAGGCGAATGGATAAAGACGAGTAAGGGGGACCGAAACGTCCTTTGGCGGGAGCAGCCCCGGGAGGGAAAAACAAGAGGCCCAGGAGGGGAGCAGCTGGGGGAGACAACCCGGGTCCCAGTACCCCGCTCGAGGCACCCACTCCCGTGCCGGAGGAAGGGAATCCGATTCCCGTTGTGGTCACCCCCGTGTCCGGGGAAGATATGCCGCCCGAGCTGGCAGCACAATTAGCAGCGTGGTTGGGAAAAGGTAGCGAGGGCGCCACGGCTGTCGACGCACAGGAGCTGATGAAGCAACTGCGTGAGTCACGGGAAGCAGCGAAGGTGTCCACGCCGGCTGCCGCAGTAGGGAAGCCACAGGGGACGGGTTCAGTAGCAGAGGCAGCGTCCGGTTCAGGTAAGCGGCCATTGCCGATTGCGAGGGATGAGTCAGCACCCTCTCGTAGGGAAAAGTTGGGTCAGCATGTTCCTTTGGCTATTAAAGAGAAGATATGGGCAGGAGAGTACGTAAACATATTCTCGTTGCTTACTGATCACTATGAGATGGAGCATGTTAAGGGCCAGAAGGATCTCATGCATCCGAGTGTTTGGCGCGCAAAGATGGCCGCCTTTAAGGTAAATGAAAACATTGGCAATTGGGGCAAAGCGTGGGGGGTTTTTACATCGATCTTAGGGGAACGAAGGCCCGATCTGTTACCCGAATTGCCGATTTATCAGTCACGAATCATGGGGTACTCGGTATCACACGAGGGTAATCATTGGTTCTGCTATGATAACCTGTTTAGAAAGGCTAAAGAACATGATAAAAACTTAACGTGGGATTGTTATGATTCTGTGTCATGGTCCAAAATGGAGGATACTGGTATGTTAAAATTGCCATTAGTAGGGAGTAACGTTGGCGAATCCTCCCGCCAGTATGCGGGGATGCCCTTTCGATCAGGTGCGGGTACCGACAATTACTCGAGGCCTGCCGGCAATACAGGAAAAAGGGGGGTTTGTTGGAACTTCAACAGGGGTAAATGTACTAGGCCCCAGGGATCGTGAAAATTTAGACACGAATGTAGTGGGTGTGGGCAATCATCCCATCCTGAGTCCACGTTCAGAGCCAAAACGGGTGATAACGGGGGTAGAGGAAGCGCCAAACAGGTCTAACATAGTCCGAGGGGCGCCTTTACCTACCCCGATTGATACCTTGGCAATGATTCCCTGGCTCAGCGAATACCCGGATCGTGCTTCCGCTGGGGTGTTACGGAACGGGTTTTCATATGGTTTCCGCATCCCAGTGGGGGACTTTCAAGGAGTAGAGAAATGTAAAAATCAGATATCGGTCTTGCAGCATACGACCGTGGTACAGGAAAAGATCCGGAAGGAGGTTACTCGAGGTCGAGTCGCCGGTCCGTTTAGTGTACCCCCGGTTGCTAACTTTGTTTGTTCTCCTTTAGGTGTGGTCCCCAAGAAGGACCCGGGAGAGTTTCGGCTGATACATAATTTATCAGCCCCACGTGGTGCTTCCGTAAACGAAGCGATAGACCCGGAAGTGTGTTCGGTGCGGTACGCATCCTTCGATGAGGCCGTAGCCATTTTGAATCGCCTGGGGCCCGGTGCGCTGATGACAAAATCTGATATCGAGTCAGCGTTCCGGTTGCTCCCGGTACACCCAGACGATCAGCGTCTCCTAGGTTTCATGTTTCAGGGTCATTATTACATGGATAGGTGTATGCCGATGGGGTGCTCTATATCTTGTGCCTATTTCGAGAAATTCAGTAGTTTCTTACAATGGGTCTTCACAAAGAAGACGGGTTTCCAACATGTGATGCATTATCTCGATGATTTTTTGTTCCTGGGGGCAGCCGGGGATCCGGAATGTGGGCAGGCTTTGGCTGCATTTTGTGTCTTGATGAATCAGTTTGGCGTGCCATTGGCACCAGGTAAGACTGTTGGTCCTTCGACTTGCCTCGAGTTTCTGGGGATCGAGTTAGACTCCGGAGAAGGTTGTTTTTGTTTACCAGCTGACAAAGTGTCAAAGTTCAGGACATCCCTGCGAATGTGTATAAGTGGACCTAAGGTTAAGCTGCATCAATTACAGCAGTTAGTTGGCCAGTTGAATTTTGCCCTGAGGGTTATACCAATGGCCCGCCCCTTTTCCCGTTCGATTGCTCAAGCCATGGTCGGCCTGAAGGAGGGCCATCATCGCACAAGGCTCTCGGCAGAGGTCCGCCAGGACATGCGCATTTGGTTGGCATTTCTGGCGGATTTCAATGGTCGAGTCGTCTGGAACAAACCGGCCGTGTCCTCTGAGGAGCTGGGGCTGTGGACAGATTCGGCAGGGAGCATAGGTTTCGGTGCCATCTTCGGCACAAGATGGTCTGCACAAAAGTGGCCGACATGGTGGCATGACAGTGGACTGACAAGTAACATTGCTTTCCTGGAACTTTTCCCCATTTTAGTGGCCCTGAGAACTTGGCCCGAAGGGTTCAAAGATCACTCTGTGGTATTTTGGTCTGACAATATGACCGTGGTCGAGTGTATCAATAGTCAGGCAGCACGATGCAAATGGATTTTGAGACTGCTCAAGGAAATTGTTTTACTGTGTATGCAATTGAATGTGCTATTCAGAGCAAGACATGTCCCAGGGGTAATGAACCAGGCGGCTGATGCACTGTCTCGTTTTCGTATGCAGGCTTTCTGGGGTTTTCTTCCCACAGCGGACCCGGAGCCGGCACCCTTTCCCGAAGCTCTCTGGTCTCTCGGTGCCCCGAACTTCGTAACCTCGTGGGAGAGAGTTTAGCACCCAGGACGAGGAAGGCATATGAAGGGGCGTTCCGGTCCTATTTAGCCTTTTTGGGGACTGATAGAGAGGAGCTTTGGGGCCAGGAGGAGTGGGTGGTAAATTTTCTGATGTCCTTACATCTGGTCGGGAAATCGGTGGCCACGGCTCAGAGGCATCGGGCTGCCATTTCCTTTGTTGCTAGGGCTCATGGGATCCATGACCCGACAGCGTCTTTCGTTGTACAGAAAGCGCTACGGGGGTGGCAACGCCTTGAGGGTCGCAGAGTAGACGAGAGGCGCCCGATAGGTTTGGATAGGCTGGCCCAGTTATTATCCAGACTCCCTGCTACGTGTTCATCTCAGTTTGAGACAGTGTTATTCCGAGCCGCTTTTACGCTGGCATTCCATGGGGCTATGCGGGTAAGCGAACTAGTGGCGAGGAACAAGCAGGATGTGACAGGAGGATTGTGCCAGGAGCACGTCCAGATCAGAGGGGAGACAATGACGGTCTCATTTGTCAGGTCCAAGACCGATCAAAGTGGGATGGGTGACTGCGTAATCATACGCAGGATTCCCGGGTCCTCCATGTGCCCGGTAAAGTGTTTAGAAGATTATTTAGCACGAAGGGTGGCATCATGGGGGGGGGACCTTGTTGAGACACGCTGACGCCACCCCACTGACAAAGTTTCAGTTTCAGCGGGTGCTTGCGAAGTCGATTGCCGCTGCGGGCTTGAACCCGGGCGAGTTTGGGACCCATTCCTTTCGGATAGGGGCTGCTACAGAAGCTACAGCCAGGGGTCTGAATGTTGAACAAGTTAAACGGGTGGGGCGTTGGTCCTCCAATTGTTATAAAAGGTATGTGCGGTTGCACATGTTGTGAAGCTGTAACAATGTACTCACGCTTCTTGTTTTTGTTTGGTTTTCAGTTGCGCAAGCCTACGAGGCGGGGCGGACTTTGCAGTCGACCCAACACCGGGCCAGCGGTCAGACATCACCGGCTGTGAAAAAGGAGGTGTGGGTCGTGGGCCACTCATACGTGAGACGTGCCGCAGACGTATTCAAGGCAGGTGACATGATTCACGTAGCTGGGGAATACGGGTACAGTGTGTCCTTCTACGGAAGAGGCGGTCTCTGTATTGACCAGTTTCAATCATTTTTTGAGGGTTTGCTAGGGCGGACGAGGTCACCGCCGTCTGTAGTCATAGTACATCTTGGGGGTAATGATTTGGTCACCACTGGTAGACGACTTCTTCTTGAGGCGATGCTTTCCACTGTAAGTTGGTTAGCGAGGAGAGTTCCAGGGTGCACAATTGCGTGGTCCCATATGATCCCACGAAAAGTGTGGCGGGGGGCTATTTCGGTTCCTGCTTTAAATCATTCTGTTAGAAAGCTTAATAACAAAGTGAGTAGGTTGTTCCGTTCCAAGACAATGCATTCTATTTCGCATGGGTGTATTAATGATGACAGTATGTATTTGGGGGATGGAGTGCATTTGTCTCGGGTGGGGAATGAGTTACTCATAGGAGACTTCTTAGCATGGCTAAAAACGTTATACCATGACCTTTAGGTAGGAGTGTTGTGGGGGGTCCGGATAGCCGGTCAACTATCCGGCCTGTGGCGGTAAGGTCATGATCGGTGAGCACTAATTGGAAGATCCCTATGAGTGGGCGTCACCCAGCACGGATGGGAGCGCTCGGGGGAGGTGGCCATTGGCCCCTCAACGGGGAGGCGGTCCCTTCTAAGGATGGGTCGCCGAAAGAAAAGGAAAGGCGGTCAAGGCCCCTTCCTGGGTAGGAGGGGTTACAGCCCCCTCCTGGGGAATTTCCCGGGGCCAGGACGTCTGCGTGGGGTTTGGGGGGGGGTCTACGCTACCTTCTAGATACCTCACACGAGTCCTCGTACGACCTCTAAGTGGCGTCGAGTTTTATTGGGGCCCCCGTCAAGTCAAGGGAAATTGGTAATTGCACTTGAGGTACGCCTCTGGGCCGCCCCTCACAAGTGAGGGCGATATTTCTGGGTTAGGGATCTTGACACCGGTTACGACCTTGCCGTTGGCCCTTAAACGTTAGGATGTACAATTTCAAAATTTCAAGTAAATGTTTTGTAGGATGTTAGTTCGGCTAGGAGAACCTTTGTATTAGAGAATCTGTTAAGGTTAGCCAAACATCGCAATGTGGTAATGAAATTGTACATAATATGAAACTGTTTATTTAATGTTTTAATTTTGTTTCATATTTTAATAAATACGGCCGGGAGGGTTACTCCCTCCCGTCTTCCAAAAACTTCAGAACTGTTTCCGGTTTCCCATCCTTGGGGATTGTGTTGAGAGGGGGTGGCGGGTATCTCAGCCATATGGAAAGGGGCGACCACTCGGTCCCCCCGAACGTATGGCGGAGTACCACGATCCCCCCGGGAAGCCATCTTGGGCGGGAGGCGAGTCTCGACTGGTATGCCGGAAGCGGCGTAGCCGGGGCGCGCCTTTTCCCGCCCTAGAGTGGGTTGGCCTAGACACTGACGCGGCTGGCCACGCCCTTGGGGCAGGCAGGGGCGGGTTTACGCCCGCCCTGAAGACGGATAAAAGGAGAAGCAAGATCAGAAGGCATCCTCTTGTTCCTGTGCTCTGAAGCTGCACCTCCTCGCTGCACGTGAGCTCGAGACGGAACGAAGAGCCAATTTTGACCCACCCACCAGCCCCTGAGGACAGCAAGTGGTTTTTTGAATAAAAGTTGATGGATAACTCTGATTTTCGTTTACAGGTTGTGGTATTATCGTGATGATTTTGAGTATGTAATAAAGAATGGTCGATTTGTGTTACGTTTCGCAAATAAAGAAATTCTGCTTTAGTGTTCATTGGTAAGCATGCTTTTAATAAAATTGTAGTTGCTACTGTCTTTTTTAGTTTAGTCATTTAGTTAGCATTGTCGTATTTATTTTGGTCGGGCGGTAAGGTCATGATCGGTGAGCACTAATTGGAAGATCCCTATGAGTGGGCGTCACCCAGCACGGATGGGAGCGCTCGGGGGAGGTGGCCATTGGCCCCTCAACGGGGAGGCGGTCCCTTCTAAGGATGGGTCGCCGAAAGAAAAGGAAAGGCGGTCAAGGCCCCTTCCTGGGTAGGAGGGGTTACAGCCCCCTCCTGGGGAATTTCCCGGGGCCAGGACGTCTGCGACGGCAGATGTGGTAAGTTGTGTGGGGTTTGGGGGGGGTCTAAGCTACCTTCTAGATACCTCACACGAGTCCTCGTACGACCTCTAAGTGGCGTCGAGTTTTATTGGGGCCCCCGTCAAGTCAAGGGAAATTGGTAATTGCACTTGAGGTACGCCTCTGGGCCGCCCCTCACAAGTGAGGGCGATATTTCTGGGTTAGGGATCTTGACACCGGTTACGACCTTGCCGTTGGCCCTTAAACGTTAGGATGTACAATTTCAAAATTTCAAGTAAATGTTTTGTAGGATGTTAGTTCGGCTAGGAGAACCTTTGTATTAGAGAATCTGTTAAGGTTAGCCAAACATCGCAATGTGGTAATGAAATTGTACATAATATGAAACTGTTTATTTAATGTTTTAATTTTGTTTCATATTTTAATAAATACGGCCGGGAGGGTTACTCCCTCCCGTCTTCCAAAAATTTCAGAACTGTTTCCGGTTTCCCATCCTTGGGGATTGTGTTGAGAGGGGGTGGCGGGTATCTCAGCCATATGGAAAGGGGCGACCACTCGGTCCCCCCGAACGTATGGCGGAGTACCACGATCCCCCCGGGAAGCCATCTTGGGCGGGAGGCGAGTCTCGACTGGTATGCCGGAAGCGGCGTAGCCGGGGCGCGCCTTTTCCCGCCCTAGAGTGGGTTGGCCTAGACACTGACGCGGCTGGCCACGCCCTTGGGGCAGGCAGGGGCGGGTTTACGCCCGCCCTGAAGACGGATAAAAGGAGAAGCAAGATCAGAAGGCATCCTCTTGTTCCTGTGCTCTGAAGCTGCACCTCCTCGCTGCACGTGAGCTCGAGACGGAACGAAGAGCCAATTTTGACCCACCCACCAGCCCCTGAGGACAGCAAGTGGTTTTTTGAATAAAAGTTGATGGATAACTCTGATTTTCGTTTACAGGTTGTGGTATTATCGTGATGATTTTGAGTATGTAATAAAGAATGGTCGATTTGTGTTACGTTTCGCAAATAAAGAAATTCTGCTTTAGTGTTCATTGGTAAGCATGCTTTTAATAAAATTGTAGTTGCTACTGTCTTTTTTAGTTTAGTCATTTAGTTAGCATTGTCGTATTTATTTTGGTCGGGCGGTAAGGTCATGATCGGTGAGCACTAATTGGAAGATCCCTATGAGTGGGCGTCACCCAGCACGGATGGGAGCGCTCGGGGGAGGTGGCCATTGGCCCCTCAACGGGGAGGCGGTCCCTTCTAAGGATGGGTCGCCGAAAGAAAAGGAAAGGCGGTCAAGGCCCCTTCCTGGGTAGGAGGGGTTACAGCCCCCTCCTGGGGAATTTCCCGGGGCCAGGACGTCTGCGACGGCAGATGTGGTAAGTTGTGTGGGGTTTGGGGGGGGTCTAAGCTACCTTCTAGATACCTCACACGAGTCCTCGTACGACCTCTAAGTGGCGTCGAGTTTTATTGGGGCCCCCGTCAAGTCAAGGGAAATTGGTAATTGCACTTGAGGTACGCCTCTGGGCCGCCCCTCACAAGTGAGGGCGATATTTCTGGGTTAGGGATCTTGACACCGGTTACGACCTTGCCGTTGGCCCTTAAACGTTAGGATGTACAATTTCAAAATTTCAAGTAAATGTTTTGTAGGATGTTAGTTCGGCTAGGAGAACCTTTGTATTAGAGAATCTGTTAAGGTTAGCCAAACATCGCAATGTGGTAATGAAATTGTACATAATATGAAACTGTTTATTTAATGTTTTAATTTTGTTTCATATTTTAATAAATACGGCCGGGAGGGTTACTCCCTCCCGTCTTCCAAAAATTTCAGAACTGTTTCCGGTTTCCCATCCTTGGGGATTGTGTTGAGAGGGGGTGGCGGGTATCTCAGCCATATAAAACTGCTGATGCCACTTACATACGAAGTCTCAACCATACACACTTTTAATAGACATCAACAGGGCAAATCCACTCCCACATTTGTTTGTCAAAATATGCTAATTTTCCGTTAGAATGTATGCTCATGATAAATACTTGTTAAAAACTGCACATTTTTGCAAATGTTGTGCCCATGTCAATGGAAAATGTGCTTTAAATGACAGTGCTCTGCCACACATGATTTAGGCCCAGATGTATCAAGATACCCTTTAGCGATTCTCAAATAGCGATTTTTAAGGAATCGCTATTTGAGAATTGCTAAATGGTATGTATCTAGAAATTCGCTATTTTTTTACGATTTCTTAAAATTCCTTAAATGCGATTAGCAAATTGCTAATCGCAATAAATGAATAATTTCCCATTCATTTCTATGGGCCAGGAGGCCCATAGGAATGAATGGACAGTTATTCTCAATTTGCGATTCGCAATTTGCTAATCGCAAATTGAGAATAATTTCAAAGGTGCAAGGGTGTCTTAAGGACACCCTGCTGCACCCCTTAAATTGACATGTGTGCGCATATGGCGCACATACATGCCCTAAGGGCATGTATGAGCGTCACATGGCACCTTTAGAAATTTCAAAAAGTGCTTTTTTAAAAGAATTCGCAAATTAATTTGCGATTTCTTAGTCTAAATTTGCAAAGCTTAAATGCTACATACATAGCATTTAAGGAATCATAATTTGCGATTCCTTAAATGTTTGCGCAAAATTAAGGAATTGCAAATTTTGCGATTCCTTAATTTTGCGTTGCGATTTTTTGATACATCGCATTGGCTGATTTTTTTGTCGCAAACGCTGCTTTTTTGCGATTCGCAGCGTTTGCGACAAAAAAACGGATGATACATCTGCCCCTTAGTCACATATTTGCAACAGTGTGCTCTATAATGCACCACAGGCTGTATACCACACCCTTACCACTCACCTGCCGAATGGTCATGGCTCATGTTCTTTGCGTGATGCTTGTATTTTTTTTACACTCCCTATGACTTCAGTGATGTAACATTGATGACAGCACCCCCACTTTGAAAATTGTTCCAGCACCATTGGTAATAACTCTACAAGACTTGCCTATTAGAAACTTTTGGCACTATAAACAACAAAACATACAAGATTTCTACAATGTCGTTGTGCCATAAGTTGACAAATAATGTAATAGCATCGCCGTGGCACAGAGCTATCATGAGGCTCCAGGAGCCCACGAGAGGAATGCATGCAGGGCTATATTTAGCTTCACAGCTGGAAAACAATTAACCCCAACGACAGAGTTCATCAGAAAACAGTCAAAGACATAGTCTTTCATCCATTTCATTTCAATTCTGTCTCAGGGTTAGCCTCTAATGCCCCAGGCTTGGAGTGCATTTCCATATTCGATAACACGGTTGGCATCAGATTTTACAAGTCAAATGAAAGACAGAGAGTTCTAATTAGATATTTTTCTTTCTGTGCCAGTCCTTGGGAACAGCCTTATTAATATGCAAATTACAACAAATTATACAAATGAAACAGTCTACCGAGTGAGGAGCTGTCTGATCCGTTATCATTAATGCTAAATGAACCAATCCATGTGGCAGCTATGAGATGATGGGTCTAGTTTTATCGTGGTTACCGCAACATCCTATGCTCAGCCCCTGATTATATTGTGTTTTTCACGATTATGTAAATAGATGTGATACCTTCGGGTCTAGCTAGCGCTATATAAAACCTATAAATAATAATAACCGTCCAATGGTTACATCAGGAGGTAGTTTAATATAGCTAAGGGTCTGTATTTGCTATAGGAATCATTGGGCCCTATTCACAGAACTAACTTAAGACAAAATCCTAAACTTACTACTTTTGGTATTCACAGAAATTAGGATTCTGTTTTAAGTTTGTCTTATGACAGATTTAAGACAGACTTAATACATACTTAAGTTAGGATTTTGTCTTAAATCTGTCTTACGTCTCTCTTAAGACAAACTTAAGACAAAATCCTAACTTCTGTGAATACCAAAAGTAGTAATTTTAGGATTTTGTCTTAAGTTAGTTCTGTGAATCGGGCCCAATGAGCCTATGTCTTACATTGTCAGTATGGACACCCACATAGTCAGTATCCTTCAGACAGTCATCTGACTCTTTCAATCTCTATTCTGTCTCCAGCGACTCTAACTAAATGCTATATCATTATATCATCATCAGAAAACTTTATTTCAGTTGTACAACCATAAAAGTGCAGAGTGCAATCCAAATTAAACATAGATGCATTAAATGTAATAAAACGTAAAATACACAGTAAAATTAATCTAAGGTGAGTTGGAGTGGGTTTACAATTAGCGCAGTGAACAGACCTTGCTGGAGGCCAAATAGGACAGTGGCAACAAAAACCTCCGGAATCCATAAATACTGGTAGAGTCCGATATTGCTATATACTTTTTGTGACTATTCTGACCACCTTAATGCTGATTCGCTTTTTTATACTTTTTCTCTGACTGTTTGTGACCCGTTCGAATACACACATGTACTTCTAGTAAAAGTTAAGCACAGAACATGTAAATCGCTGTAATACCTTAGGGTTTAGCTAGCACTCTATAAAACTCATAAATATGGAAATAATTTAGCTAGAATTTATTGCACTTCATTAAATAAGAAATGCCTTTATGTATATTGCCAGACCTAGTGGCATACTATGTTGCTGCAGTGGTAAACATGCAGGCGGCGGAACAAATCATTTTATGTGTACCCAGCAACTTACATAATAAGGCAAGGTGTAATATGTTGTTACCACTGAAAAAAAATACCCCAAGTAAGTGAAGTGGCCGCTTTGGGACAAACAACCCTTTCCCCATTACCAGACAGTTTATTGAATTCTATGGTGACAATCCAACTCTGATCTGCGGTTTTCTCTCAGATTTCACTGTCCCCTTCAGATTTATGGACATTTTGCACATTTCCTACACATTTTTGAAATTTTTACCTATAATATACAGACATCCCATCTCTACCTGAATTTCCAGGCTGAGATAAAGCGTGTGTAGACGAGAAGTGATTTTGGAATGGCTTTGGGCTAAAGGAATGGAGCCACAGTAGAAATCATGGACATGGAAAAGCAACACAAACTCTAATACCAGCCTTCTCATTTTACCCCATGGCAACTGAGTTGCTCCACCCTGAGTTTTGACGTTGGAAAGTACGAACACAATTTCCCATTGAACCAGAGGCCCTTATTCATGAGTGCTTGCGCTGCTGTTGCACCACTTTTTTTTTACACTGCGGTGGCTTAAACAATGTGCCACACTCGGCTCTATTTACAAAGTGGCGCATCTAGGCAGATGCGTCCTAATTTAAAGCCCTGCGCTACATTATACCTGCTTCAGGGATATGTATGCAGGGAGGTCATTTCCCCGTTAAAAAGCCATGTAGAAGTGGCGCTATGAAATCAGTGATATTTCACTGCGGCACTCCTATGACTTGACTCCATCACAACCCTTACGCCTGCTTCAAGCAGGCATGAGGAATGTTGCAGGGCCCTCTACATGTTACTCGCTCCATGTGTAATGACACATTGCTGGAGTTACGTCAGTTTACCGACACACTCCAGTAATGCGTGATTACTGGGCCATCAGATACGCCAGGATTCCTGACATAGCTGTGCAATCCTTGTGATATGGGGCGTTGTGGTGTAAATACGGTGCATCCATGGTGTCGCAAGGATGGCTCATCGAAAAAATGTTGCATAGATGTTTTTCCCCAGTGATGCACCACTTTTCATGAATGAGGCCTCCCAATGCTAAAAACCCTTTGACACATCTGCCCTTTTGTTGCGAAGTTTATCACACCCTAAGAACCACAGCTTTTCCTTACAATGACCTTGTTTCACTAACAAGTTCTGCCAGGTAACACTTTGGC
The DNA here is from genome assembly GCF_964263255.1 of Lissotriton vulgaris. Lineage (NCBI taxonomy): Eukaryota > Metazoa > Chordata > Amphibia > Caudata > Salamandridae > Lissotriton > Lissotriton vulgaris. Next base: position 130,519,181 of record NC_141687.1, read on the forward strand.
GAATTTGTGCTGAGAAAAACCTCGCAAAGTGAAATTATATCACAACTCGGAAGTGAAAAATCATGAGCAAACACCTTTGGCACATTACTTTAAATTTACAGGGGCAGATGGAATAAGGGTCCTTTAGAGACTTTTAAAGGCATGGGCAAAGTGGGCAATTGCCTGGGGCCCCACCTTCCAAGGGGCACCCTGGAGATAGTGAACTTTCTATCTCACCTCTATTTATCTTAATGTTGTATTCAGTATTGTTTGTCATAAGGGGACTTGAATTAGCAGAAAATGAGCAAACAAATATAAAACTTCTGGCATGACATCCTAATGTATGTATTGCCCAGGACCCCCACAATCATTAAGATTAGAGGTTGATGAAACTCGTGGAGTTTCACTACGCAGAATTATATAAAAACTCAGCGAGATTCAGTGGCGTTCCACCAACGGGTGGAAATTATGCATGTTGCACTGCTTGCACTGCAATTTAGTGCCAGTAGCATGAGAGGCACTGGCAAATCAATGCAACCGGTACCATGCTGTGTGCAAGAGGGCACAGCCATTCAAGTTGACTTGTTGCTCCTCAAGTAGAATAGCTACTCAAGCAGCAACAAATCTACTTGAGAAGCAGACCTCTGACCGCAACAGCTTGCAACTTGCCGCATTCGAAAATCGCACTAGGGAACGCCAAATCTTGCTTGCCAGTTGTCATTAGTATGGAGCCTTGTGATGATAAAATTTCGATACCTACGGTTTGCAAAATTTGCCCACAACGCCGCGTTACAGGAGAAAAATAGAGCCGACAAATGTTGCCAATTCCATAGGCGGAACCTACTTAAGATGGTCACTGAAACCATGATTTAACTCATAGGGTATAAAGCGATGCATTATACATTACTGACCCAGGAGAGAGTAATTCATGTTTTTCTTTATGGTTTCTCAACAGGTCCCCGTATGCTCGAATTCTAAAGTCATCTTAACAGGGAAAGAAAGAGTACATATTGGATGAGGTGGGCCTCAGTCAAGCCCTCTAAATTCGATATACCTATAGAAGTGTGACCTCTGTATTTGAGATCCTTAATTTCCTCATACCATTACTTCAGATTTGTGATTTGATCATATTATTTTTAATTTGCATTTATTTTTGATGGTAGGTATATATATATATATATATCTATATAGATAGATAGATAGATATCTATCTATATATATATATAGATAGATATCTATCTATCTATCTATATAGATATATATATATATATGAACATCTATCTATCTATCTATCTATCAATCTAGCTATACTTGGGTCATAGATTCTATAGGTAGAATGTTAGTTGTTTCACTAACAACTTGGGACATTTGTCGAATCTGCACCTTATATTGCAAAAAAAGATGATCAAAGTTGATCCACCTCGGCTTCTTCAATGAAAGGTTCACACAAATCCATCAAGCAGACGCCAAGAGAAAGGGGTTGTCCCAAAGGTGCAATTTACCATAGGAAACCCTTCTCTCTGATACAGAAAAACCACTGTGTGCTGGAATATCCCCTCACTTGGTGCAATGACTCCCCAAGAAGACTCCTAGGCATCCTTAAACACAAGGTTGAGTGCTGGATCAAGTTACAGTCACACGTTTTCTTGACCTATTTTTGAACATTCCAATCCCTCTTAATAACAGCTTTTTGCCACTTTGTAAAGTCTCCTACTCCCTTTCATATGGGTAGGTCGTCGGCCCTGGATCCACTGGTGGATCATAACACTTCCATATGAGTGAGGAGGCCTCGGAGTACCGGGTTTACAATTATATTACTTGGTGGCACAATGCCATTTTTCCTACTATTGGTACCATCCTGATGCCCGACTCCTTTACCTGAAACTGGAATGCGATTAGGTAACACACATTCCTTTCGCCATTATAATAAGCACAGGACCCCGAAGATATTCAAATGCTATCCACCACCAGATAGGCATGGACCAAGCTGTTAACATGATTGGGAAGTGGACAGCTGTATTCCCCTGCCTTTCCAATAAACAATAATCCTTGGTTACACATTACCCAGGATCGGCTTGTTCAACGCATACTTGGGGCACACCACTTACTCACAGTAGGTGACCTTTTCCCCGATGGGCAGGTTTTTACACATGTGGCACATACAGACACAGGGGTATCCACACATATGGCATGCTGCGTGACAGGCTGCCATCATAACCAATGGCACCTGCTGACTTCCCTCCCCTGACTCAGGTGATTGAATCGTCCGATGGCTCCCAGTTAATTTTGCGACTCTATCAGTCCTGCTTACCTTTGAAGCCAGTGGGAGTGGAGGTGGCACACATGGCCTGGGACCATGATTTAGGTCAACCCATTCTCAAAGAAAACTTGTCTCACCAAACCACCAGCATAAACTGCTGCATTACAGATTTTTGCACTGCACATACACTACTCCACCAATCTTAGGGAGAATTGACCACACACGCTCACATCAAGTGCGATGTTGCCCATGCTGGTTTTGCAAACCTCGCATGGAACTGTCCTGTTGTTCAAACATATTGGATGCAGGTCCTAGGTTTCCTCTCAGTGATGGCAGAAATCACTCTGGAACCTGATCCTATGTTGGCATTGTTGGGGTATGTCAGGCCTCTCCTGCATAATATTAGGCATTTTGCCGCCATTGCATTACTGCTGGTGAAATGCAGGATCGCTGTATGTTGGGATAGCAACAGAGCCCCCCCAAAGATGCCTGGTTAAAATGTTGTGATAGCATCAGGAACGTCTATGTCTTGTTGCAAACTCCAACGTCCAGACCCAAAGACATTTGGCAACCGTTACGGGACTACCTGCTAACTTTGGAAGAAGTTTCTGAAGCTGGTGATATCTCAGACTTGTACTCTCAGATCCACCTGTAATCCGTATGTATTGGTCCCCTTTCGTAACAGCGTAGGCACCCGGCCCCCACGCTGCCACTACTCATCATTTACTTTGTACATACACTTTTCTTAATTGTGCCTTATGTCCCCTCTAGTCTACATTTTGCTCACTTATTGCTGTAACCTTACTATATATGTAAATCACTTATTGGTGTACAAGGCGCCAAATGTCTGTTTTCGGTACCATGGAGCTATGTTTGTCCTTCTGAAAATTTAAATAAAGTCTTAAAATACAAAACTACATCTGGAATGGGAAAAACCAACACATGACAGGATGCGCACATACCTGTCACTGGGGAATGAAGGCATGGGCATTCCCAATCTTACCCATTATCACATAGCCATCCAGCTCCAATGCATGGTTGATTGGTATAGGCGGCTCACAGAAAAAGACTGGAGTTTCATTGGTCAGGCTATCTCATGGATGCACATTTGGAAAACCCTCCGGCTCACCAACAAACACAGGCAGTAGGGGTCTACATCTCATCCAGTACATGGACGACTCTGGCAGCAGAGCTATTGTGAGGAAGGGTACCCCATCTCTCCCCTCACACCTATTATGGGAAATCCTGCATTTGTGCTCTGGCCCAAGCAACCTCAGAGTACCTCCCTTAGCAAAGGGCCAATTCAAGCTAATCCGCCATAGTACAGGTGCACTGGACTTCCCACAATGTCAAGCCACTTAAGATTTCCCCAATACCAAAATCTAGCACTAGACAACCATCAATCACTGGGCCACTCAACCTACAACCTGCCCACATGCTTCCAGGTAACTGATGAAATTTCAAAATGGATCATTACCTTAGCAGATACTTTTTGATATTTGCTGTTTTCCAAATACACTGACTCGCCCAGCAAATCCCCCGCCAAATGACAGTGGGAATCCAAGTTGGATTGTACCTTCACATCTAAGATATGTTCTGATATCTCCTGCAGGGCCTGCACGTCAGCCTACATCACTGTGGTAAAAGAATCCCTATTGGAAACCACCCACTACTGGTATTACCCCCAGGGCAGACTGGCACAGGTGGAAGCCCTACACCTCAGCCACCTGCTGGTGGAACTGCGGCCAAACAGCCACCTACTCACCCTTCTACTCTAGCGATGTCGTAAACTAAAGAGCTATTGGGAGGAAGTACTTAAAGACATTTATAAAATCTTCTCCACAGTCATCTAATGCTTCTCCAGCTATAGTCTACTAGGGCTGCCGAATCCTCTGACCTAACCTTTCCACTCTGCCAGGGGGAAAGCCATGTCCCTAACCCTTTGTGCCTCCTGATGATCAATCCTAGCTAAATGGGGCACAGACGCACACACACCCACATGGGCTGGCTGCACAAACTGTGAGACACAGTGGCCATGCAAAGGCGCACGGCCTCCCTTGAACACGCACTTCCGCAATTTGAGAAAATGTGGGAACCATGTATACCCTTCCTAGCTTACAACTTCTGAGAACTCAAATGTGCCTAAAAAACTCTGGGTGCTCAGATTGCAGGAGCTGAAGCCCACAGCCAGTGAACACACCTAAACTAACTGAAAGAATAAAGGAACGCCCACCCAAGGAACACCCCAACTAGACTCTGGTATTCCAGAATACCTACCCACTCCTGCTAGGAATGACGTGGACCCCAACCTAAACCCTACCAAGTTGGATACTCCCTCCAATCCCTACCCCCACTACTCAGATCCTCGTCTCCATCCTTCCGTCCCCCACCCCCTTTTGTCTTTCCGGATCCGCCACACTGGCCACTGGATTTAATCCACAAAATATAACAAGATACAAAATGTATAACAACAAAATAGATTGGTTTCATAAAGTATGTCCCCTAAGCTAAATAGCGCATCAAAAGTGGCAACGGGAAATTCCACAAGGGATGTGTCCGCATCAGTCAAACCAAAGTAAGGTACGTGGTAGAAGGAGGCACTGGTGTTTAAATATTAAAGTCGAGACCTCAAAGTAGGGAGAACCAGCAGTTTAAAAAAGTCTTTCCTTAGTGAAGTCAGGACTGGATCTGCTAACTATCCTAAGAAAACACACATTTAGTATTGAAGCAGATGTCTCTGGAAACTTTGTCGCAATAACTCTCTCCAGATGGGCCAATCAAAGTACACTGTCTTCTAGGAGCAGGTAGACTCCCCAGGTTCCCATCGCTGAACCAAAAAACACACAACTGCATGACTTTGGAAAGTATTGTTATTCTGGTCAGCCTCATACAGGAGAATCTTTCCTATCCCCATGCCCTACAGAACCTGCGGCAAGGTTCCAATTAAGGTTCCCTAATCTAAATGTTTCTCACCATAAACAAAATGTTAACTGAGTTGATACGACACCTGCTACTGAAAGGGAAACATAGTGACATTTCAAAATGAACTCTGCATTCAAAATGCTAGTAACACTTGTACAGAGTTTAGTGAATTTAAGGCCTACTTACAGAAATGCATTTTATTAATACAAATATGTCATATCTCTGTATAAGGCTAAGAATATGACAATTAATAATGAATGTGGTCGTTTCATACACGTGTCTAATTGTCACACATTGACACGGAGAATAATATATCCGCATTTTAATTAACATACAATTAGTAATATAATATTATGGAGCATTTAATTTATTTTGCTCCAGTTCTAATGAACAACTAGAGCACTAACCTTCATTATTCAAGACAGTTACCACCATTTTGTTGAAATAGGAGCTGTTGAATTTAAATCCTTTCCTGAGGATCAGGTTGAAGTAAGTGAGCAGTGGCATGTGAATGTAGATATGAAACTAGTGTGTGCAAAATGTGAGGGGATATATGGGTAATTAGTCACTGGTGGAATAATGTATTTTTAAAGGAGATAAAAAAGTTAAAGAGGAAGATGTCTGGATAAGTACAACATCCCATTTTCACATCTGTTTTCTCACTTTAACCAGCTTCTCAGTAACTTAAAAGATTCCCAATGTTAAAATAGCAAAACTTTAGACACCTACAGGGGTACATTCGGAACCCACAATGGTCAACCACTACTGCACGTGGATAGTAAATGCACACAGCAGGGGCTGGCTCCCTGCTGACAGTTGGGTTGTTGTCCCCCGCTTTGCGGGCAGGCCCTATGGCCAACCCCCACTGTACAGGTCTGTTTAGGGAAGGCAAGTTCCCAGCAGGGCATTTGATTTTAGAAACCCTCTTCTATAGACAGTGGCACACTTAGTTTTTGATTTTCTTTAGTAAAGGATTATATTCTGCTATTAGTATGTAAGCAGACAGTAACCTGTTAAATTAGTGTGGTGATCATAGACGTCATAAATAGACTACTGTCTTCGGTTATATCTGCATAATAGCAAGCAATGGTCTGTTCACTATAGATATAGATATTTTTTGGCTAAACAGTCGTTGGGGAAATTGAAGATTTAGTAAAGATAAGTAATTTGTACTATATATGCATTGCTCTACCAGTGGGACTACAAAAGTAGGTCAGTAATGCTCCAAAGTCCCCTGCAAGATTCAAACAGTGATTTGAGTGTGGAAACTGAACTGCATTTATTTAGAGTTTTACAGTATTTGGCCAGAGATTATGCGGGGAAACTTCACATGGGCTACTGTATAAATCCGCGACCCCGATAGCCGCGGTCATGCACTGCTGTCAGAAGCTGTAGGAGGAAAGAAGTTGTCTGTCAGCCCTACAAGGACTTTTCACGTCTCTCCCTTGAGTTTTCATTTTTTTGGGAGGGAGGGAGGGGTCTGCCTTCATTGGGTGGAAGGTTTTAATACTATTCCTGCCTTCACAATGGGCTTTAGAGTCATTAAAGTTCCTCTTCCTTGATATTGTAACACGCCTTAAGCACAGGCCAGTAGCACTGGAGCGGACCTTTAATGGTTGGTATAACCCACTGGAGCAGGCTTTAGAGGTGTATTATGCTGCTGTGAAACAGCATGAAAGACAGCACCCTGACAAGGTTACAAGAGATATATTTTTGGTATGAGCTGTAAAGACTGCAAAACCCTGTTGTCAAGAGACTTCTCAATAATTATAATGAATAAGACAGTACTAAGGGAAAACAGTGTACCAGAATGCATTGAAGCAACATCAGTAATTACAAATTATAAATGTTGTGCAGTAACTTAATCCATGAGCGCTGCTGCACTACTGCGCAATGTCTGTTTTAAATTGGCCTGCGTGAGAACGAAAGCATGCACCACACTTGATGAGGGATTATGCAGCTTGGATTAATCAAGCAGCTTGACTGTTAATACCTTGACTAGGATAAAGAGATAAGCTCTTCTGCATATTTGTTCATGAGAAAATCTCTTAGCTAATTCAAATGCACGAGTTAAAAAAATTCTCCACAGTGACAATATTTCTCCCAGTGGACAAACAATTTTCCTTATGCTCCCATCAATTTTAGGGGTTTCCTATTGCCATATCCATTCTGAAAACTGATTTACTTCTTCAGCTGACAGGAGAAAATCTACCAGTATTTCCCTGATTCAAATATAAAATGGGAACATAGTTGATCTTCCACAAACATCCATGTTTATGGATGCTGTATATATATTTAGGTCATCCGGAGGTGAAATGCCCACTCTCCACCCATGTTGGAATAATGGCTCCACAAAACAATCAGTGTAAATAAATCTTTTTTCTAATGTAAAACTGCTTTGTGTGATTCAAAAGCATGGATTTACACATATGAAGTAGGGTTTTTCACATGTAGGTTCAACCTCATGTACACATGGGCCCAGAGTGTCAGCAGCATTTTGCTTACACTTGGTATTTATTCCTTGGCCAGCATTGCTAATTAGTATTGTTGGTCTTGGCTCTCTCTGCAGGGTCAACCCCAAACCTTTTGCCTTCACCCCTCCTGTTTTCTGAATCTCGTTTTTTGGCATTAGCCCTCTGCATCTTAACACTGCTAAATAGTGCTTAAGTGCTTGTGCTTATTCCTTGAACTATGGTAGTGTTGGCTTACATCTGATTGGCTTGCCTAATTGTCCCTCATATATGGTTATGCTTCTATCCAGGGCTTGTAAATTAGATGTTAACAGTGGGCCTGCATTGTGCCATCCACTTATAACAAGCACTTTAAAACATATCTCAGGTCTGCCATTACAGCCTGTAGTGCAGTTTTAAGTTGCCAATTTGCCTTGGTGAAATACATCTTTTGCCAGACCTGAATCTTCCTCTTTAAAACATATAAGAGACCCCTAAGGTAGGCCCTAAATATCCGTGGGTTGTGTACAGTGTATTAAAATAGTATGACATGCAGTTTTAAGTTTCATATGTCCTTTTAGTGAAAATTACCTAAATGTTTAATTCACTCTATGAAGCCTATTTCTCCACTTGGATAACATTGGGTTACCTTATTACATTTAATAAGTGATAACCTTTGATTAGAAACAGAGAGAAAGATCAATTTTGGACAAAAATGAATTGTAATTTGAAATCGTCTTTAATGGTAAAGTCGGTTTAAAGTCACAATTCTGAAAAATTCACTTTTACAAAGTTGCCATTTTCTTTCCTTGCCATTTGTTGTCTGTTGCCTGTGTCCGGGAACACATAACTGTAAATAACTTGGTGGTTGGCCTTTGTGTGTTCCTCCCAGTCACTGGGACAAAGGGAGATTAGTGGTTGACTGGATGCAAGATTGTGCAAGGGTGGGTGGGACAAAGCAGTTCCCCGCCCCACTTTCACTTCAAAGGGCTGCCTCCAGCACCACACAAAGGAACCTGTCACCAGTCTTTTGTCATCCCAGACTACTTCTAGCCTTTTCATGGCAGGGGAAGAGCTTTTCAGAACCAGATGTGGGGGTAGCCAGGATGTCACCCTATTTTTTTTAGGCTGGCACTAGGTATAAATATTGGTCCTCCTGGGCCCCCTTTTCTGTATACTCCTGGACCTGTGAAGACTTCAGAAAGGCCACCTTATATTTAAGAGGACTGCCCTGCTACTTGAGGCCTTCCTTGTTCTGCAGAGGGCTGGCCTGCTGCTACCAGAGCGCTGGCCATATGCTTGAGGCCTGCCTTTTTCTTCAAAGTACTGACCTGCTGTTAGATGCCTCTCTTATAGCATGAAAGAGAGAGGAACATCTCCTTGAATCCAAGACTACCAAAGTGACTCCAGAGGCTACTTAGCTGGCCTCATGTGTGAGCTACAGAGACATTACAAGCTCCAAAGAACCCTGCACCTGGCCTCAGGTGGAGAGATTCCTAACCCCCAAGAGATGCCCTCCAGGTCCTGGAACCTTGGAAGTACTGTTAAGTGTTGCTCCTGCCTAATCCTAAAAGCTGGGTCTTAAAAAAAGATTTTATCAACATATGCCTGAAAAAATGACCGAAGACCTGGACCTACATGTCAGACAATCGATCCAAGGTGCATCGTCGGTCAGCCTGACTTCTCGGTATCTTCCTATATGTTCTTCTCTGCAGCAGCAAATCCTGTTCAGCAGGACCTCGAAGTGACGGTATCCAGCCATGTGAAGCCCTCATCAGCTATAGCTTGCAGCTGCGTTCAGCTAGAGGTTTTCAACTTCCAAAAAGTTGTCCAAATCTAAATGTAAAAATCTTCACTGGGCTTGATAGAAACAGGCTTCTCCTGCTTCAAGCGTTTTCCTGCCATCGTCAAAGGCTTTACCATGACATTGTCCATGGCTTCACCATGACATTGTCCCTTCTTCCAGAGGATTAAGCACAGCTACATTTGTGGTACACCCTGACAAGGATTGTGGTTGTTACTTGTTATCTCACAGAGCAAACATAAACTTTGGACCTGGGCCTAGCAAATCCCCGGACCTTATGCAAACAGACTAATTGCAATTTGTCAAATGTTATATATGTTATAACCTGCAGTAAAGTAAACACACACAATGTTACCATCACAGTAACTTGCGATGTGGGAAGAGCACAACTCAAGTCAAGTCAATAATCTTTATTTCGTTGCAATTGCATCATAAAAGATATACAATTAAAATACATTAAAATACAGTTATATAATATCCAAGAATACAAATGGGGTATGGAGGGTCTACTTAGAATTTCATTACATTATCAGTTCAATTCATCCCGGTCTACATCATCTCATTTGAGTCATGGGATTACGGTCAGAGAAGTCATCACACAATTTGAATAAATATAAAGTTAAAAATAATCAACATATTTACAAGCTAAAAAGACAATTAAATGTATAACCACCATGGCATAATAAAAAAAATTACGATGAAATAGTAAAAAGTAATGCATGGTTGTTATGCCCAACTGCAAAGTTGGGTACTCGGTCATCCTTTGCTTATGGCTTATGTAAAGATCATAATAGTATTAGTTTAAGAGGGCTTCAACAAGTTATGTGGTTAGAAATGAAGACCCAATTTCAATCTAATAAAATTAGCAGCAAGAAGAAATCTACTGATGCCAAACACAATTACTTGACTGGTGTCTGTTTGTAAGATTCTACCAGCCTCCTTATAGGAATTTGAACCAATAATACGACATAGCGGCGCTATCCACTTTTTCCTAGGCTTCGCATAACTGGGACAAAAAAATAATATATGTAAGACATCTTCCTTTGCATTATTAGGACATAAAGTGCAGAGACCACTGTTTGTCTTTACCCAACTTTTCTCAAGGACTTTAGTTCTCAGTATTCCATATCTATATTTTATATACAAAGTTTTTGCTAGTGGCGGCTTTACCTCATCCAAAAACGTTTCAAAATGTGCCACATCTTTAACCATTAAAAACCTTTCAGTTAAGGGGCCATGGATTTTAATGTATACAGAATCATGACTTATATAGGACCAGAAGGACAATTTAACAATTTTTCTTGAACCCACACTCATGGATTCCGGGTCGCACCACAAATGGGCTAGTCCTAATTTAACTAGCCAGGATCTTACGTGCTTTAACCAGTAAATTTTGCTGCCTGTATCTAGGTCCATGACTGCTTTCAACCCGTTTTGGTATTCGTTCAGTTCGTCGGTTGTCCATAATCTGACCCACAACAATAATGGTCTCAACATTGCATGTTGCTCGGTACGTTTAATATTCAGATCCAAAATTAGTGGTGTCAGCGGGGTGTTGGTAGGCACTTTTAGTAATCCCCTAAAAAACTTATTCTCAAGCGGTTCAAACGTTTTCCTGCATACTGGTCCCCATAATTCCGCTCCATATAATACTGCTGATTGAACCTTATACCTAAAGATCTCCAAAGCTGGGGTAACTGCCTTGTTCGAACAGTTGTTGTGTCTTTTTAAAATTGGTAGGCAGTTTGGTTTGAACACTATTTTCGTTTTTTCTTGCTGCGGTCTCCATGCTAGTAGTGAGTCAATTAATACACCTAAATATGTAAAATTCTGCTCGTGATCTAATTTCTGGCCATTTAGCATTAGGTTTTTTCTAATACTTTTGTGCGGGCTCAGTGCCATGTATTTTGTTGTTTTTATGTTAATTTCTAACCCTTTAAGATTACAATATGACTGGAACCTTTCTAATAAATTCTGGAGACCCCGCGGTGTTTGTGAAATAAGGATGGTGTTGCCTGCAAAAAGGAGAGACGGTACCCGTTCACCCCCCAATCTAGGTGAATCATTGTCACACTTCTCCATATAAGAGGTGATGTCATTAACAAAGAGGGAGAAGAGTGTAGGAGCCAGCACGCATCCCTGGCGTGACATTTCAAGGATTCCCATAGTAGGTCTCGGGGGATAAGATCAAATGCTGCTCGTAGGTCAACAAATGCCACATATAAGTGGCCTTTGCGAATGATGACATATATCCAATACAAGCAGCATAACCTTAATACCTGATCTATGGTTCCTGTTTTTTCTCTGAAGCCCGCTTGGTATTTTGTTAAAACTGATTCTTGTTCCAACCATGCAATAATACGGTTTAATATATGTCTGGCATATATTTTTTGGGTTATATCTAAGAGACTTATGGGGCGATAATTAGCTGGATCGCTCCTATCCCCCTTTTTAAAAATTGTGATAATTTCTGCGCCATTCCATGTATCCGGGATTGGTTCGCCAGCCGCAACAGTATTACACAGATGATTTAAATATGGTGCCCATACAGCCAAGTCATGCTTAAAAAGGTCACCAGGGATCTTGTCAAGTCCAGGGGCTTTCCCCTGTTTGACCGAGTTAATAGCTAGCTCTGTCTCCTGTAAACTAAAGACTATCTGTGGGTGTACATCATCTACAACAGGTAGATCTCCCTTTTCCTGCACTACTCCCCCGGGCGCTAGCGCCGCATAAAGGTTCGTACAGTGGTTTATCCACGTTGCTACATCTAGGAAGACCTCTCTCGAGCCTTTCTCCCTTTTATTTCCCTTAGCTACTATTTCCCAGAATAACTTCTGGTCCTTTGTCTTAGCTGCTGACAACATACTGGACCAGAGCTCTTCGTCCCAGAAGACTTAGCTTTAGTCAGAACTTTATTATATAATTTCCTTTTTTCTTTTACTTCTAGCGCTCCTTTTGTTTTAAGTGCGTTAATTAGAGTAGATTTTGCGACACGGCATTCTTTACTAAACCAAGGTTAACCAGTAGGCAATGCATTCACAACACCAGACCCTTTTTTTGGCTTTTTTGTCATAAGTTCTAATAATTTGTTAAAAAAGGCTTTGTGCAGTTTAATAAATTCACCTGAATCGCATTCGACAGGGTTATATGACTCAAATATATTTGCAAGGGAGCAATAAATATTGGCCAATAGCTCTTCTTTTTCCAAGATGTATGCCCATTTTACTGACCATCTATTATTACTAAGAATAATGTTGTCTGTCGTGGGTAATTGCATTTGGCTTTGACCTCCCTCGCTAACTTCTGAACCCTTTAGTAAACTCAGTAAAAAGCTAGTTTCAAGGGGGCGGTGATCACTATCAAATCTTTCCTTTACCTTCAAGTCTTTTGTGTGTGGCCATAGATCAAATGAGACAATGACATAATCTATTTTACTTTCACATGTACGCCTCTTGAAGGTGGGTGCTTTCGGGCTATCAGATGGCAGGCGCCCATTACATGCTCTCAGTCCTTGACCAGTGAGTAACCTAGTAATCAGAAGAGCTAGGGTGGTTCCAGCAGCCGCCTCATTACTAACCAAAGATGGTATTCCATTAGCAACATCCTCTTCTTCCTACAATTTATACATGCCTATAATGGGTTCAAAATTACAATTCATGTCCCCACATATAATTACACTTGCTTCTGGTCCCAAGGTGTCCATAAGATTTTCTAATTTGTCGATGCATGGTGACCCCTTATAAGATGGACATGGTCTATTGTAGACATTAATAAGATATATCACCCTTTTATCATCAGTGGTAATTTCCAAGCCAAGTAAATCAAGAGAGTCCACATTTAAATTTTTTATGCCAATGTTAATAGATACACTGACCCATATAAGCCACCTGAGGCTCGTCCTCTGGTTGATGGAACCGCGTCTATCTGATATGTTTTGTATCCAACTCTGTGTATTTGATTTGTAGCCCAAGTTTCCTGCAAAACACAGATATCAAAGGTATTCATAAAGTTATTCCATTCAGGGTCACTTGTTTTTGTGCTCACTCCTGCTACGTTCCATGAAACTACTTTAACTAAGGACAACCCTTCGTTTGTACCAGTACTACTCGATGGTGGAGGTGTAGTTGGGCTTCTATTTGCCCCTATTCGGGAACCGTCATACCTACCCACTACTGGTAGGTCTAAACAGACTGTTCCTGTCTTTGGGACTATGACCCCGTCTACTATACCTTCACTCGGGGGCTGATCTATAGTAACAGTGATCCGCATTTGGTCAACCACCTGGTTTGTACTAGGACGTACTACTCCATTAGTGTCCCTGGTTCCTACCTTTTCTAAATCTGATGCTCTGTGATGTTCGGGTACCTGTTCTACAATCTCTTGACGTGGTGACAGTGAGGGAAGAGGGAGAAGAGTATCTTGCAGTCAGTCAACTGCATCTAAGCAATTGAAGCGATTGTTGGTGGAGATATAATCTAGATGTAGAGGCGGCATTAACCAACCTCCACCTCGTGGCCCCCTACCATTTCGCTGCACCATTGTTCATCCATCTGCCCTAGACGAAAAGTGGCCTGGTGGGTAGAAGTAGGTCAGTTGAAAAGTACGAATAGTGGTACCTAAACTAGGGAACCTCCAGTTACAGATATGTTTCACTACTCTAGGATTGTCAAAATGTATTATTATACAGTCCCCATTTATATTTTTTGCCAAATGCCCCACCCAGGGAACTCGCGTGTTGTTAAGGATTCTGCCCATCATATGCGGGGGTAATGGTCTGTTAACATTCAACCATTGAACCACCCTGTTCCATAGGGTTGCTGAGCTTTCTACCTCATGTTTGCCCAATTCCGGCACTCCAGTCAGAATAGCCACAAATGGGCAAACCTCTGGGGGGAGATTAATGGTCTTTGAAGTGCTTTCTTTGCCATAATGTTTACCATTACTGTCCTGTGGAACACTATCCTGTGGAACACAATTTTTATTTGGCTTACTTTTAGGTTCCATTGCATCCTTATCTTTGGCTACCTCAGGATCCCATCAGTAATTTTCGGTACTGGTGGGTCCTTTGGTGGTACTGATGCCTCTGCAGTTTTAGTGGCCTTAGCCTTCGGTAGTGTATGAAGTGCACTAGGGTTGACATTTTTTACGGAGGATTCAGCAATTCCCTCTCAATCCGTTTTAAATAGGTCTCTACTTTACTCAGCCTCTCCTCAGTGGACGTAATAAGAATTTTAATGTGTCGAGCATGATATTAGACTCTGTATTCACAATCCCTTCAGTAACCCCTATAGTTGAATGGCCCCCTATCGGTTGTGTTGTGTCCCCATGGACTAGTGCATCACGCTCCACATTTGTACTATCACTAATACCAGGTATTTCCATGATGCCAGGGCTTGGTATTATTATATTTTTAGACCCCTTTTTTTTTTCCTTCCACCCTGGATAATCGGTGGACCCGATTTCGCCTTGGGAATATACCCTGTGTTAGCTCCTTTCTGTTGTCTGTGTTATGCACCTTGACAACATTGGGGACAGTGGGCAATTTGTTTGGTGAAAGTAAGAGTGATTCTGAAACAGTAGAGGAACTCCCATCTGTAACATGTAGTGTATCACTATTAATTTCCTGCAATGGGATAATTTCTAAAATTGGTGAAACATTCATTCCCCCAATAGGTACAACTCTGTCCAAGGTAAGGGGTGTTAGTGCATTAGCTATTTGGCCTAGTGAAGATCGTCTTGCAATGGCCAGTTCCTGGGAAACACGCCTCTCCATGATGACAATGCTTTCATCAACAACTGAGTTAATCTTTTTAATGAATTGGTCCATTGCTCCAGTAAATGTAACAGTATCAGTTTTCCCTTTAGCCTCCTTTGATGGCATTGTTCATGGTCCAGTCACAATAGGGAAATTAAAATAAAGTAAAATCACAGTACTCACAAAACGATGAATGTTGGGATGTTGGTGAGGTGGCCCGTCCCGGCATCTGCCGGTCTTAAACGGACTTAAACGGGCCCGCCCTTGGCCCGGGCTTCGCCCGGGCGCTCCCGCGCGCGACTCGCTAGGCGAGAGGCGGTGATGTTGGCGATGTGGCTGCGGTGCTGTCGGTCGAGCCATTTCACGGCAGAGTTGTGGCTGCCCCAGGTATGTCTGCCAAGCCGTTCCCCTCACGGCGATGTTGTCACGCTGGAAAGTTCTCCCACTGAGCGCTCGGCGCTCCACTCCTTTAACGCGCCTCCGGGCACTCTGCTGGCGTCACCACCGCCGGGGCACCTGGGGGATGGAGTTCCCTGCCCTCACGGCTGTGATGTTGGCGATGTGGCTGCGGTGCTGTTGGTCGAGCCGTTTCACGGCGGAGTTGTGGCTGCCCCAGGTATGTCTGCCAAGCCGTTCCCCTCAAGGCGCTGTTGTCACGTTGGAAAGTGCTTAAGGTAATTAACTTTAACCAAATCTTTTACCTTACTGAGAAGAGGCTGGAGACAATAGATCTGATCCAATTTAGCAGTGATAGTGTCCTCAAAGAGAAGTAGAACAATGCAGGATACACGGACTCTTCACTGTACACAATGTCCCAGAATGCACTGACTTCCTTGAGCAAATCTTGTAAATGATCCAGGGGAAAAAACTCTCTTACTTTCAGAGAAAAACCCCTCTCAGCGTAGGCTGGGAAGGAATAACATCACAATTTTAACTCTCCTATAGTGGCCACTATGTATAATCAAGAAGAACCCAAGGAAAACACGATGCAAACAAAGTTACTCGCGTTTTAGCCCAAACTCCACATAACGATGTGGAGCAACTACAAAAATGCAGGAAGAACGCTAAAAACGCGACTCACCGGCGGGGAAAAAGAGCTAAACGGCTCAAAAAGCCAGCAAGAAAACACAAGCGGTTCTTGTGTCAAGGTCCTGAGGCTCCCATTAAAGTCATGAAAGCCCCAATATTGCACCAGTTCAAAATCACGATCTTTCAGTCCCAAAGATTGCTGATTTCACAAAGAGAGCCAGACGCTCCCAACCAGCGGTCCAACAGCAACTCAAATGTCAAATCATTAAATTACAATGGGACACAGTGTAAATGGCATACTTTGGGTTTTTCTGGAAAAGATAGACAACCAGGCCCGGACTGGTGAGTCTGGGCACCGGGCAATCCCCTGGTCGGCTGGAGGGGTTGGGGGGCCGGTTTTCGAAAAGGGGGCCGGTTTTGTGGCTGGGGGCCGATTTTCAGTCCGACCGTCACAGCCTGTGACGGTCGGACTGAAAATCGGCCCCCCCAGGCCCCAGCCACAACAACGTCACTCACTTAGTTTAGGGACATCAGACTTGACTTCCAAGTTACGACTGAGGCAGATCCTAAGCAGAATAGCAGTAGCGCTAGCAAGCCTGATTGACCGGTGCATTGCTGAATGATGTTTTGTTGTGCAAGTGCAACCTAACCCCAACGACGGAGGAGGAGGTGCTTGTGCGCGCAGTATTGTCTCCTCCTCTACCGCGTCTCTGCGCGCCTCCAGGGTGCGGGGTGCGGGGTGCGGGGTGCGGGGGGGGGTGTAATTCCCGCATGACCATTGCAATTTCTGTGCGCGTGACTGCCGGGAGTGACGAGAGCGAGGAGTATGGTGAGTCAGCCACATAAGTTATAATAACAACATAATTGTGTAGGCTAGCGCCGCAGTGTAACAAGGTGAAGTTTGGCCGGCTAAATACAACGTAATCCTGAGTTTTTTTTACGTACCACGAGCTTTGAACTCTCTGTATTTGCCACGCTGAAGGCCTCTTCTAAGAGGTCCGTGTTTTACATGCTGATTTTAGTCTGAAGTGCTACAGCCAGAAATGTGACATTCAAGCGTTTGCTTGGTCGCGAGAGGTCTTGCTTTATTAGCAGTCTGATCTCTCCTGGTAAGTATTCCCTTTCCCAGCACTGAATCTGGGTTTTGCTATACTTATGGTCCAAGTCGAACAGTTGTTAGTGCTGGATGATTAAAGAAAAGAAACCGATGCGTGTGAAGTCGCATGTCACAGAGGGCCCACCCTTTCTTTACTTAGGTCTGTCCACTTGCATCCTTTGAAGAAGTTAGCAATATTTTTACTGGCATTTTTGGTTTGCGTTTTTTTTTAATGTTTGTTGTGCGCAAGCTGCAGTAACATGGGTAAAACGTTTTTTGATATTGCCTTGACGTAATTGAATGTGAACATTTCTCTGCCAAAGAGGTGATTTTGTTCTGCTTTCGACGGTGCCCAAACAAAAATGTTATTTAAATTAATGAAATATTACAAGGTGATCAGGACTAGTATTCAGATTGAGTGAGACTTCATCTTCACCCATCCTCTCCCCACACCCGACCCAGTGCACAGATTATGTCTCAGCCCTGCTGTCTCTGCTGGCACGCTTCGGTAAAATCAAGTTAAGGAAAAATTGTTTAGTTTTCAAACAGATGTTAATTTTTTTGTAACCGCAAACCAAGCTTACCTGATGGGCAGGCTCTCACTATCCTAACACTTATATGAAATACTGGCTCTGGCATTCAAGAACGATCTGCGCATTATGAGGAGCACTGGTGATGAATGTTTCTGTACACTTATTGTTTTTTACACAACTTAATCCGGAGGTATGGCATTTTCGAGCTTTCAGCGGTTTATGAAAGCGTTCGAAATGGCTGCTGTTTCTGGTCCCATAAGCCTTGAATCAGCTTCCCACGTGGTCATCTCTTTTGGTGTTTGGACCATAGCTATGCGAGTTTACAGAATTGGCTATTGGCAACAGTTGGGTGGTGGGAGTGAAGGGAGGATTCCACATTCTATGAAGACTTTAAAGTGACGTTTGTGTATCTATTAGAGGCATCATATATCATTAATTTGCTCAATAGATGTATAATAACAAGTAGAGTGCTTCATGTTACTGTTTTGTTGCTCCTAAGCGCTGTAAAAAAGAGGTGTTAGTTTTACATATTTATTTTTACTCGACCATATCATCCTCCGAATGATAAAAGGTTGTTTGCTTTACCACATTCAAATTTAATTTTACTCACATGTTGAAGGCAGCGCCTGTTCCATCTAGGTGGTAACTATATGTTGGAGTTGATTTGTGCACCTTTTTATTTTGTATTACCACCCATTTGTCTCAATCTGTTGCAATGGGGAGTCATCATATATAGAGTTCTGGAACGGTAGCAAAGTCAGAAAATAGAAAAGACTGAGGCTAGTTTTGTAGGGTTTAGTCTTGAGATTTGGTATGGTTCCCGGAGTCTAACGGTCTGGGCCCATTTGAGGTTGGTGCATATTGGAGTTGCTTGAAACAGCACCATTTGCCTACTCTTTTTTCTAAATTTTCGCTCGCCACAGTGAAGTACGACAATTGTTTTACGCCCACCACTTTCAATTGCCACCAGCCGCCACTGCTTATATAGCAAGGGCTCACGTGGAGAGGGCTAAGTCGGGGAGCATGTTAGCCTGGCTTCTCCAGGACAAAACTAGGGGGCACACTGTTTTTCATATTCGTGATTCAGTTGGCCAGGAGGAGGAAATTAATATTACATTTATGCACTACTATTGCCAGTTCTACTCTGTGGGCACTGAAGTTAGTGAGTTAAACGTACTGCGTTTCATCACATGTTCCTCCCTGTCGGTCCTAGATCCCTCTGTAGCGAAGCAACTGGGTGCTGATATTACTGTGCAGGACGTGTGATGAGCGTTTAAGGAGATATCATGTCTTGGGGCAAGTCCCCGGTTTCGATGGGTTGCTCACAGGAATTCTACTCCACTTTCTCTGCTGCCGTTGTCCCTAATCTTGTGTACTTTTTTAATGGAGCACGGCAGCAAGGACTTCTGCCCTCTCTGTGTAAGATGCAAAAAAGAACAATTTATGGACAGAATGCAGAACAATGTCATACATTCAGCCCAGTACAGAGATCTGTGCCTAAATCCATCGTTTTTTTGCTCACCATGCCATTCCAGGTTGGACCCAGTAATATGCAAATCAGTCTTGACCCTGCGCCCAATGGGAACAGTCCAGCCCGAACTGCCAGGCAAGGTCAGTCCATCAGTTGTGTGTCTTTTGCACTCTGTGTAAGGCCACAATTGTGTCACTGCCCAAGAAGACCAATGCCCTGGTGTTAATTGATTCCTACTGCCCCCTCTCTATGCTTAACCTGGATTATAAAATCCTGAGTAAGAATCTGGCAACCATGGTTTTGACTCATATGAACAATTTGATTCACCCCAACCAGACAGGTTTCATACCTACCTGTAGTACCTTGCCTAATATCCGCCAGCGGATTCATATCTTGGGCATGCAGGAAGCCTCCCATCGAACTCGCTAGTGAGAGAGCGCAAATTTGAATGAAAATTATGTATAGGGCGTATTTACAAGCACATTGAATAACGTAGGAATGAAACGTATATCGTAATGTGAAATTGACACTTATAGTACATAGATAACCGATATAATCCAAAGTAATATAGGAAATGTAACTGTATTCACTTTAGAACCTGTATTAGATTTAGAAGGCCGTATATGTAGTAGGCTGATGTAGAGATGATGTAGAAATGCATACGAAATGTCGAACGTGCAAGGTCGAATTCAAGTACGAGTGTAACCTTTAAACGGAGAAGCAGCGAGAAATGAAACGTGAAGAAATGTGTAGAACGTGTATAAAACGATATAGAGAATGAGAATATAAAGTTATGCTTTACGTAGTTTATATTCAATGTATAATGTATTCACTTCTATGTAAAGGGATTGCTAAATACGAATATATAAATGTGTGTTAAAGGTTGTACTGTGTAGAAGGCTTTTTGTGAGAATGTTAGAAAGGTTTAGGTCATTTGTGATTCTAACCGGACTGGCCGAGGGTTAGCAGGAGCACAGTTCAATGTATATAATTTAGTGGACTTACAGGAGTCGTAAATAGCTTGATGTGGACGTGAGAGCCAAGAAGTCTAGCACTTGTTAGATTTAAGGTGACAACGCTGGACAAGGTTTATGGCCTGAACGTGATGAGAAGCGCTAAGAATTTGAAACTTGTTTTGAGAAGTCCATTCACAGGACCTAGAAGGGTCAACATCACAGTCGTAGTTTAAAGTTCTGTTGACGATGTTGACTTGTGCTCTGAAATGTCAATTATAAATTTGAATGAAGTCACCAATAAGAAGATGAAGATGACATCTAAAGAAGAAAGGTCAACTTAACGGACGGCGAAAGAGATGAAGCAATGGACGAAGCTAGAAGCTGACATCATCGGGGAAAGTCCGTGGTGGGCGTCAAGGGGCGTTCCACCCACACTGGGATTGTGTATTTTAGGGACAGCACCCCGGGGAGGAGGTAGCAATTAGCAATGAGCAAGTAGCGAGGGCGAACAGCTCAGAGCAGAAGTCATCATAGAGAGCAAGAGGGTAGATGACTTGAGCAGATGCGCTGAGAGAGATCAGAGCGCAAGAGAGCAGTAGGCCGAGGACCCTTAAGAAGAGCGGATGGGTAGGCAGAGAGGGTACTGCTTCTTAAACTTGAGTTACCTTTAGAGGCTAAGAGAGTTTGAACTTCTTTGGGAGTCAAACTGCTGACACCTTTTTAGGTTAGGAACTTGTGAAATAGGGATGTCACATAGCATAGAGTAGGGACAGATTTAACGTGATACTTTTCTCTTTCTGTAGATGACGCCAAGGAACCACTTCACATCGAAGCTTTAAATTGCTGATATCGGAATTGATTTTGTATTCTTTTGTATACTTTGAGGTTTATCCTGAGCGGATTGTAATTGCATCCAACTTTGATTTTTATATAAAACTTTTAAACTTTATCAGTTGTAAGTGGTTCTTCCGAGTGGCGTCAGTTAATGGGGTTTGTCTAACCTATGCGGGGGTTGTCTTTTACTCAATGACAGATTACTATCGGTCCAAAATAGATGAATGAGAGAAGTTATTAAATTGATCATAAATTGATATCAAAATCTCATTCCCTGCAGTTGGTAGCAGAGGATGGTTATCTTCTTGAGGAAGACGACCTAGGCCAGGTTTAGTTTACCCCAAGGTCCCTAGTCATCGACGACCAGAAGAAGAATTGCAGCCGAAGACGGTGCTGACGGTGCGACGAGAGAAAAGCAGCAGAGTCGGTCGAGAGTGAGTATAAGGGTCATGCGTTGCAAGATTGCGGTGTTTTATGTTGTTCCTGTGTTGTAATGTCAAGCGGAGTTGAATGCCTGTAGTGTGATTGAGGGAAGGTTGTGAGCGCGCGCAACCGGATGAAATCTTAAGCTCCAGGGAAGGACTTAAGTGGTTCGGGTGTATCGAACACCCAGAGTAATTTGTCTACCATTGAAAGGGAGTCATGAGGTACCATTGATTTCCCGACAGACTGATGATAGGGGGAGCGTATGAGTGAGTGAATGAGTAGCGGACGCTGGTCGTACGTTTACTGTGTGTAAGTAACCTATCAGTTGAGGCGATCGTCTGACCGTAAGAGGGAAGACGTTTCGTCAGTTGAGGTGACAATTACAGTTAGACTGTGGCCGTACAGTCAGAGAAAAGTGATCGCTTGGACGGAAGTAGTCATTTTTCAGTGTATGAATGAAAACGCATGCAAAATCGTGAGACAAATTGAGAAAGAAGGAGAATTGCTGCAAAAGGGAACGAGTGACGTCAGCATAGAACCGCGCTGAGATTGGTTAGTTTGTCAGACGTCAGCGAAGAGTCGCACTGAGATAGGCCGATTAGCAAGAGCCGCGTAGGGATTGGTTGGTGGTTGTCCTCGGGACGTAAACAAGGAAGAGTAAGAGGAAAATTGTAAATTATCGAAAATGAAGTGTTTTAAGAGTTTAAGAGCACTCTTTAGGAGAAATAGAAGAAACTTATATGCCGGAGAGGAAGCTCCACCAGAAGGCACACCAGCTTATTATATGGCAGTGAATGTAGGCTTGCACTCGATATTATGGATCTCCGAGTGGAATAAGCTAACAGAAGGGAGTAAGGAACTGACGTTTCCGAGATTTGGAACATTTAAGCTAGATGTGTTGAACGAACTAAAAGCGGTAATGCTTGCAACAAGACCTCTACCGAGGCCAACACAGTTCGAAGCACTTAGTGTATGGTTTAGAACAGCACACGAAAAGAGCGTAAAGAGGCGCCAAGAAAGAGTGAGACGATCAGTAAAGGCAGTACAGGATGCCAAATGGGATGAGGAAGCTAAGAAATGGAGAGTGCAAAAGATAGAAGCGGACAAACTGTTCACAATGATAGAAGCCACGGGAGAAAAGAAACCTCTAGAGGAAGATGAGGAAAGCGAGACAGAAGAGGATTTGATAGAGAGGCTATTGACAGATAGACCACCTCCGTACAGCGGAGGGGCCGCAAGTCCCATATTACCACAAGAGGACGGAGCTAGATGGGGGGAATATAAATCGATCCCAGTAACGGACTGGGATGCCAAGAAAGAGGAGGAAGTACCTCAATCTAGTTCCGAACAGAGAGTAGTGGGAAGATTCGTGGTCCAGAAAATGCCAGAAACGCAACATGCAAGGTCTTATCAAATGCCGGATGCTCTACAAGTACCGGTTACCATAGGCCCTATTGTGTCAATCTACAACCCAGAAGGGGTCCAGCAGGAGGAACAGGCACGATGGGACAGGGAAAGGACAGAGATGGAGAATAGGGATACTATGATGAATCCTCAAAGACAGATATTAGCACCGAGGAGTCGGAGTACTCCATTAGATGCAGCAACAGGTCCCTGGGTAGAACAAGGGGGTCAAAGAGGGCCAATGGACTTAAGGGGACCAAAACCGAAAACCCATAAGGAATTAAGGGAATACCTGAAAGAATGGGATACTGCCGAAGAGGCTCGGAATAAAAGTTTAGAAACAGGAGCAGAGTGGAGAGATCAGGATAACCGGATCCTCTCTCATTGTGGAGCGGGCGAAAGCAGCCCGGAGTGGGAGAGAGGGAGTCAGGAAAGCAGAAGAAATAATTGTCCTACTATCAATGACAATAGGCAAATGTGCGGAGACAGGAGTACAGGGTGTGGCGAAGTGCCTCGCGTCACCTTTAGTGAAGGGGAACGAAGGACGCAGGAGTACCGTAATACTTTCAGATGCACTCACCATACCCCGGGTGAAACAGTGCAACATTGGAATCACGGGAACATGGAGAGTCGTGAAGGGTCTCGCCATGCATCCGGTGAGCGCGAGCGAAGTCATGAGAATATAGGGAGTCGCGAAACGTCTCGCCATACTTCTGGTGATCAAGAACGAGATCACGGGAACATGGAAGACCGGCGAGGACCTTTCATTTTATTGAGCGACACCAGACAGCAAGCGAGTTACAGTGATTTTGAACAGAACGGTGGATCCTATCTCGTATCTGGAGAAACCGAGCCGAAAAGACGAAGTGTAGGGATGGGGGATGGAGTAATGTTCCACCACACCCCACGGGAAGATGGAAAGGCTTGGGATCTAGAGAGGTGGGAACAAAGAGATGGAAGGAAAACTCCTCATAACTCACCTGTGTTCAGGCGTAGGGCGCATAGTGGAGGTGAGAGAGGTATGAGCGAACCACCTAGGACCGACATACTGAGAGCCGAAATAAAAGCCAGACGGATTGATGTAATGAGCCTAAAATCAGACTTAGATGAAATAATTGACGGCACAGTGAAAATAGAGAGGTTAGAATTGTACGCACCAGATTAAATATTGTTCTTAGCTAAGGATGTTACTCGGAGAGCGAGGTCAGCTCATGAAAATGTATCTAATTTGGCAAATAGATATATGATAGACCTGTCACGAACCAAAGCCTTGCAGCCCAATCATAGGCTAAATTGCACAGACCTAGATCTGGATGAACGTAGAACGATAGGACTAAGAGTACACATCAGGGAACTAGTCATGTGTATTAGGATATGGAGAGATCTGGATAGATGGGAGGAAAAGTGGTCTAAGAGGGGATCGGTCAGAAGAAGTACAATTGCGAAATCCCAGGATACAGACCTTATGAGAATGGAAGCTTTCCCTTTGCGAGAAATCGCGAACGGAAATTACGTTCACGTACCCTGGAGTAGGGGGGATTTGGCGGCATTTACCAATTCTTTCCCCAAGTTAAGAGAAAATCCCGTTGAGTGGTACAAGCAGGTATAGAGGTTCGTAAAGATCTCTAAGGTGCTGTGGATCGATTTGAACACATTGTTCGATATCGTAGTACCCGGAGATTTGTGGACGGCATGCAAACTTAGTGTTGAATGGCCTACCTGTGAGCCTCCGAGAGATAACCGGACAAATGGTCCATCAGACAGAGTCATGGAGAAATACGAAAGAGTAATAACATGGCTAAAGGAGAAAGTGCCAGTACAAGATATAGACTGGGTTAAGATAGATCGAACAACTCAGGAGCCTAAAGAGACGGTTCATGAGTTTTATGAGCGATTGCTGAAAGCATTTAAGCAGTACAGTGGGTTAGACGTAATGGATCCTAAGGACATAGGACAGTTTGTGTCAAAATTTGTTCTCGGACTAAGACCAGACATAAGCCTGATGATACAACAGCATCTAATCTGTTGGCAGAACAAACCTTTAGACGAAATCCTGAGGTATGCAAGGTACTGTAGCGATGAGATAGATTCGAAAGCGAAGAAACTCAAGGAAAAATTGATGCTGGTACAAATGCAAGCAGCTGGAAAGGGTGGACAGCGGCAACAGGGAGCAGGAACGCAAGCAAAGAAACAGAATAATCAGAGCAGAGATGAGGAAGAAAGACCGAGACCGAGAATGGATATCGCGACACTGAAAAAGACAACGAGGTGTCATCAGTGTAACGAAGTGGGACATTGGAGACGCGAGTGTCCTTACAATGTTGAGACAGGAGAATTAGAACAAGAGGAGGAAGAGGTACAGAATAACGTGGTTAAGGGAGCCGCAGCCCCGAAGGGAAAGTTTATCAAAGGGGGGACTCAGACTCCTCGAGCCCCGTTTCCTCAACCGCCTCGCATCACAAACGGAGGGAAAACCTATAGACAAATGCCATTGTTTGTAGGAGGAGAGGAATGCTACTACGTTGATCCTCTTACAGGGCAACGAGTAAACAGGGAGGAAGACTGTACTCTAGGAGCAGCCCTGGAAGTAGATCAGAGAGGACCATACGTAGAGGCTGAAGTAGCTGGATGTCCTACAACCTTTTTGGTAGATACGGGTGCTACTCGATCTACGTTGAGATCAGCGGTAGTCCCAGGTTTGCCAATCTCGGGAGAGACGATTCAGGTGGTAGGAGTCGCAAACAAGAGGATGACTAATCCTCTGACCGAACCAGTGTCAGTAAAGATAGGGAATTACAGTGACGAACATCAGTTTGTGATCTGTGATTCTAGCCCTGTGTGTTTGCTAGGAAGAGATCTATTGTGTAAACTGAATTGCACAATACATTGCACACCTGAAGGAGTAGAAGTGCAGACCAATGATGAGGATGCCGATTTTAAAGTTGTAAACTCACAAGAGTGCGTGGAACTATATCCTACCTTAACAGTGGAAGAACTTCCACAGGATTTGAGGGAGAAAGTGTCAGCTGAGGTGTGGGATTTTACTGGAGAAGAAATAGGACTGATTAAAGGAGTAGAACCAGTAAAAATCTTGGTAAGACCCAATGCTGAGTATCCAAGAACCCCACAATACAAGTTGACTCCAGAGACGATTGCAGGAATAAAGCCTGTGATCGAATACATGATTAAACAGGGAATACTGAAGGAGATCGTGGGAAGTCCATGTAACTCCCCGATTATGGGTTTGCAGAAGCCTAGTGGAAAATACAGAATAGTGCAGGATCTTCGGAAGATTAATAATATTGTTGTCTCATGTTGTCCAGTGGTACCGAATCCATCAGTGATATTATTTCAGATACCGTTCCAAGCTGAATGGTTTACCGTGATAGATTTATGCCAGGCTTTCTTTTCGATACCTTTAGATGAAGAGAGCCAGTATCTTTTCGCTTTTAAGCTGGAAGATCGCGTCTTAACATGGTGTCGTATCCCTCAGGGGTATACAGAAAGCCCATCGATCTTTAACCAGTTATTAAAACGAAATCTTGAAAGTCTAGTACTGCCCAAGAATTCGGTTCTAGTCCAGTACATAGACGACCTCCTAGTTGCGTCAGAAACTGAGGAAGCTTGCAGAGAAGACACCATAACCTTGTTAAATCACTTGGCCGAGAACGGACACAAGGTGTCTCCAAGTAAATTGCAATATTGTAAGACTGAGGTGCAATACTTGGGCCATAGGATTGAAAAGGGAAAGCGGAAGGTGTCTCCAGATAGAATAGAGGCGATCATGAAAATGAACGCGCCTACAACACAAAGAGAAGTCAGGATGTTTCTAGGCATGGTCGGTTATTGTCGGCAGTGGATAGCCAACTTTTCGCTGAAGGCAAAACCGTTATTACAACTGACGCACAAAGGAGTAAGTGATCCGGTACCATGGGACAAAGATTGTTTGATGGCGTTTTTGCAGCTGAGGGAGGACTTATGTCGTGCCCCGGCTTTAGGAATGCCTGATTACACGAAACCATTTTTGCTTTACTGCTGCGAAAGAGAGGGATGCGCTTTAGCAGTTTTAGCTCAGATCCACGGAGATGCGCGTAGACCAGTGGCGTATTTCTCGGCTACATTAGATCCAGTAGCCGCAGCGTTGCCCGGATGTCTCAAATCCGTAGCCGCAACGGGTGTCAGCATTGAACGTTCTGAAAGCGTAGTTATGGGTCATCAGTTAGTGGTGTATGTACCGCATTCTGTAGAATTGTTAATGACCAGGACGAAGACTCAGCATCTGACAAATAGCAGGCTCACACGCTACGAGCAAGTCATACTGGCTGCCGAGAATGTGACCCTAAAAAGATGCTCCGTCTTGAATCCTGCAACTTTGATGCCACTTCCGAATGAGGTGGATGATGAAAATTGTACAGATCATGACTGCCTTGATGTGACTGAACTATGCACCAAACCGAGACCCGATATTGTGGATGAACCATTGACTGACCCAGATGAAATTTTCTTTGTTGATGGTTCATGTGTAAGAGACAATGTCGGTCAGCTGAGAGCAGCTTATGCAGTTTGCACAATTACGAGGGTAATAGAAGCCGCTTGCCTGGAAGGAGTACACTCCGCTCAGGTAGCTGAAATTGTTGCTTTGACTCGTGCTTGCTTAGCGGGCGACAAACTTCGAGTCACCATATACACCGATAGCCAGTATGGTTTCGGGGTAGTTCACGATTACGGGCAGTTATGGTCTCAAAGAGGTTACATGACCTCCTCGGGTTCTCCCATTAGGAATGGAGAATTCGTGAGACTTTTGTTAGAAGCATTGCAAGGTCCAACAGCTATTGCAGTTGTCAAATGCGCTGCGCATACAAAGAATGTTGACTTTGTTTCACTAGGTAACCGCTATGCGGATGAAGTAGCGCGTTACTGCGCAGAACAGGGATATTCTCACACTGATGTAAAAGTGGGGGGAATCCAGGAAAGAACTGAATTGACACTGTTGTTAGATACTGTAGATACGTGGGATGAATTAAGAAGTGTTCAGGAAAATGCACCAGATGATGAGAAAAAGAGTTGGGAAACAGCGGGTTGCTCCAGAAGCGAGATGAATTTCTGGATCTCCGCTGATGGGAGAGCAGTTTTACCAAATGAATTTGTTAGTCCAATGGCAAGGAAATTGCATGGATCAGCACACATAGGTAGAGATGCTATGGTGAGAGTATTCAGACAAACGTGGTTTAATCCCAAATTTAGAGTAGCGGCAGAAGCAGTGTGTCAGAGATGTACGATCTGTCAGCAACTAAATGTGGGAAAGAGAACACCAGTTACATTGAGTCATATTGGGAGGTCTGGAGGGCCTTTCAATAGGATGCAGCTTGATTTTATAGAAATGCCTAAATGCAACAGACTCAGATACGTTTTAGTGATTGTTTGCATATTTTCTAGATGGGTTGAGGCTTACCCTACACGTAGGTGCGATACACTTACAGTAGCAAAATTGTTACTTAGAGAGTTAATACCGAGGTTTGGGGTGCCATCCTCTTTGGAATCTTACAGAGGAACTCATTTTAACAGCGAAATAGTGAAGATGCTATGTTCAGCTTTGAGTATCGATCAGAAGTTACACTGCAGCTATCGACCAGAAGCTTCAGGGATTGTAGAGCAAATCAACAGCACGATAAAGTCCAGACTTGCCAAAGTTTGTTCAGCAACATCCCTGAGTTGGCCAGACGCACTTCCAGTGGTTCTTATGAGCATACGTAGCACACCGGATAGGAAAACAGGTCTCTCTTCTCTCCTCATGAAGTGCTAATGGGGAGAGCTATGAGATTGCCATCGGTTCCGACTGCAGCTCTAGTGAACATCACAGACGATTTGATCTTGGACTACTGTAAGGGACTATCTGATGCCGTTAATTCTGTGTCCCTCCAGGTCCAGGCTGCAGAGGTTCCATCAGCACAAGATTTGTGCCACGACCTGAGTCCGGGGGACTGGGTCCTGGTGAAGAAGCATGTCAGGAAGAACTGCTTAGATGTGCGCTGGAGAGGACTGTTTCAAGTTATACTTGTGACGAATACTGCAGTAAAGTGTGGAGGTCTGCCAAACTGGATACATGCCTCACACACCCGAAGAGTGCCAACACCTCTAGAAGAGACAGCTCCTCTCTCGGATGAGAATCCAGCGGAAAGCGGAGAAGCCATAGAGGGGGAAAGCCAAGCTGTGGAGGTGAGCGAAGAGGCTGAGATTGAGACGGAACAGGTCGACGAAGGTCAGGACATCAGTGAGACCGAAGTCGCCTCAGGAGAAGAAAGTAATTGGGAGATTGAATCAGATACTGAACAAGCAGAGAGTGATCAAGAGACAAGTCCAAGAACAAGGAGCGGGAGGACAAGGAGTGACGAAGCTAGTTGGCCGGAGAGAAGGAGAAGGCCAGGCTTAAAAGCAGATCAAGAAAGAGCTCTTGTCCCGATCGCTGAAGAATCGGATCAGGAAGAAGAAACTACAGACTCAGGAACTGAAAGTCCAAGAAGATCGAGAAGGGTACGGGTGCCCTGCAGAAGGTACGCCACCCCAGAGTGGACTTATCTAGCAGATGTCTTGGGGACAGAAATCTGGGAGAGTGAAGAGCGTGAAAGTAATCGATCACGATCCATTTGTGGCAGTGGAGATATGGATGTTGACGCCTGGACTCGAGACTGAGGGATTACTGACTTTCACACTTCCCATACCCCCATATTTGAGTCAAATTCAAGATCTAGTGCTAAATAGATTACAATTTCCGACGTTTGGTCAGCAAATGCCAGAAGAAGAAGAAAAGGTTATTCGTTTTGAATTATTGGAAATTGTTGTGAAAGCTGCAGGTGCGAGAATAATTGTTGATGCATAAGAGACTTTTGTATATAAGCTATAAAGAAGAAAATAACCTAGCGTCGAGTGGAAAGAAGAATAAAATTAGGGATTACATTTAGAGGACGGAGAAGGGTTAGGGTTGTCTGTTGCTAAAAGGGAAAAGACATTGTTGCGAAAAAGAGACTTTGTTGATAAAAAGCACTTTAAAGACTGAGAAAGCAAATAAAGCAAACAAAGACTGCTAAAGGAAAACTTTTTCGCAAAAGAAGGAGCTACGCTGTTTTGATAACATGGAGAACGGCAACCCAAACCGAAAAGCTAGATGTATAATAGGTACACTAATAGCAGTAGTAATTTTTCTCATAATTACAGTAGTGACAATATCATACCTAATAGGACATGAAAGTGATAAAGAAACAGCAAATGTACAGCCTATAACGACTTTGAGACCTGCTCTTGTTGGGAAAAAGGAGGAGAGCAATGTTATACGTGAAAAGGCGTTATTGGCAGATGAAGCTCGTAGATTACATGTAGACGAGTCACAGGGAAACTTTAGGTCAAACGCATATGCTAAACTGTTGTATGAATATATCGATGCCATGGAGGCCAAAGATTGCTATGTTTGTATGCAATTGCCGGCTTCTGTAGACGAAGGCATTAGATATCATCATCTCCCATTGACTTATGGGATAACATGTAGTTTACTGCTCAGTATATTTTATGGTAGGGAAGGATTTGAGTACTACTTTTCAAATTATGATTCGGTACTGCCTGAAGTTCCGAATTATAAGCAAATGAATAAGTGGGACTATTACAAAAAGGAGGATAGATTAGCCAAATTCTTTCTTCCTTGGGATACATTAGATACATCATACGCACGCAGAAATAATCTAACTTGCAAAGTATCAGAGGTTGAGAAAAAGTTCATAGGACAAGTAGATGATAGATACAGAAGGCAGAAGATTCTGAAAATGTCAGGACAATGGAAAACGGATTGGACCGAAGAAGAGAAAGCACATAAAAAGAAGGGTAGCAATGGTCCAATAGCATTGGATAGGACGCAGAAAGGAAAGTTATGTTTAACTCGAAGCAAAACGTATTACGAGAGTGTATTTGTAGGTGAAGTAAATTGTGAACATGCTTTTAGATTGGAGTACTATACGAAAGATTTTATGAAAGGAATGCAAGTTATTCCGAATGTGTATTTTGTATGTGGAAGAAATGCCTATGTAAAACTACCTGACAATTGGTATGGTTCGTGTTACTTGGCAATTGTCTTCCCCAAAATATATCATGCAAAGGATGTAGCGATAATAGAAGGAAAGACTTCGAGGAGAGCGAAAAGGGAAGTAGGAGATGCAGAAGTAGTAGGAGATGTATTTGGAGCGATGTTTCCTATGTTAGGTTTAATACTTAACGATGTTAAGATCAGGAGACTGGCTACAGTTGTAGATAGATTGTCTGCAAGTACTGCAAGGTCATTAATGTTGGTAGAAGGCGAGATGCAGTCGATTAGAGCAATGGTTCTTCAGAACCGACTTGCTTTAGATGTACTGCTAGCAAAAGAAGGCGGAGTTTGTAAGGCTTTGAAGGTCCAGGAATGTTGTACTTATATTCCTGATAATTCAAAACCACTTGAGAAAGTCATACGGAACATTACACAGATTCATCAAGAGATCGAAGATTTATCCAAAATAAATGTTTGGGAAAAAGTTGGTCATGGAGTAGGAAAGGTTGGGAGTTGGTTTGCCAACCTTGGGAAAAGTATAGTATGGTACATAATAAAGCCTGTATTGATAGTATTAATTTGTATAATCACATTGTTAGGTTTAGTAAAATTGTATAAATGGTATAGATCGAACCGGTTACAACGAACAATGAGAGAGCAAGAAAGGAGATTAGCTGCTTTACAAGATCAACAGTATAAAAGCTTAAGAGCTCTCGAGACGATGAAAAGAGGGAATATCGTAACTAGTCCTGTTTAGAGATATTATTCAAATTGCATTTAGTGATGACTCCTAGAAGTCATCAAAGGGGGGACTGAGAGAGCGCAAATTTGAATGAAAATTATGTATAGGGCGTATTTACAAGCACATTGAATAACGTAGGAATGAAACGTATATCGTAATGTGAAATTGACACTTATAGTACATAGATAACCGATATAATCCAAAGTAATATAGGAAATGTAACTGTATTCACTTTAGAACCTGTATTAGATTTAGAAGGCCGTATATGTAGTAGGCTGATGTAGAGATGATGTAGAAATGCATACGAAATGTAGAACGTGCAAGGTCGAATTCAAGTACGAGTGTAACCTTTAAACGGAGAAGCAGCGAGAAATGAAACGTGAAGAAATGTGTAGAACGTGTATAAAACGATATAGAGAATGAGAATATAAAGTTATGCTTTACGTAGTTTATATTCAATGTATAATGTATTCACTTCTATGTAAAGGGATTGCTAAATACGAATATATAAATGTGTGTTAAAGGTTGTACTGTGTAGAAGGCTTTTTGTGAGAATGTTAGAAAGGTTTAGGTCATTTGTGATTCTAACCGGACTGGCCGAGGGTTAGCAGGAGCACAGTCCAATGTATATAATTTAGTGGACTTACAGGAGTCGTAAATAGCTTGATGTGGACGTGAGAGCCAAGAAGTCTAGCACTTGTTAGATTTAAGGTGACAACGCTGGACAAGGTTTATGGCCTGAACGTGATGAGAAGCGCTAAGAATTTGAAACTTGTTTTGAGAAGTCCATTCACAGGACCTAGAAGGGTCAACATCACAGTCGTAGTTTAAAGTTCTGTTGACGATGTTGACTTGTGCTCTGAAATGTCAATTATAAATTTGAATGAAGTCACCAATAAGAAGATGAAGATGACATCTAAAGAAGAAAGGTCAACTTAACGGACGGCGAAAGAGATGAAGCAATGGACGAAGCTAGAAGCTGACATCATCGGGGAAAGTCCGTGGTGGGCGTCAAGGGGCGTTCCACCCACACTGTGATTGTGTATTTTAGGGACAGCACCCCGGGGAGGAGGTAGCAATTAGCAATGAGCAAGTAGCGAAGGCGAGGGCGAACAGCTCAGAGCAGAAGTCATCATAGAGAGCAAGAGGGTAGATGACTTGAGCAGATGCGCTGAGAGAGATCAGAGCGCAAGAGAGCAGTAGGCCGAGGACCCTTAAGAAGAGCGGATGGGTAGGCAGAGAGGGTACTGCTTCTTAAACTTGAGTTACCTTTAGAGGCTAAGAGAGTTTGAACTTCTTTGGGAGTCAAACTGCTGACACCTTTTTAGGTTAGGAACTTGCGAAATAGGGATGTCACATAGCATAGAGTAGGGACAGATTTAACGTGATACTTTTCTCTTTCTGTAGATGACGCCAAGGAACCACTTCACATCGAAGCTTTAAATTGCTGATATCGGAATTGATTTTGTATTCTTTTGTATACTTTGAGGTTTATCCTGAGCGGATTGTAATTGCATCCAACTTTGATTTTTATATAAAACTTTTAAACTTTATCAGTTGTAAGTGGTTCTTCCGAGTGGCGTCAGTTAATGGGGTTTGTCTAACCTATGCGGGGGTTGTCTTTTACTCAATGACAGATACTATCGGTCCAAAATAGATGAATGAGAGAAGTTATTAAATTGATCATAAATTGATATCAAAATCTCATTCCCCGCACTAGCATTATCTGTTGATCTCCGGAAAGCATTTGTCTCCTATCGCTGGGAGTTCTTGTATGCCACCCTTCTCAGGATGCAGGAGAGTCTCCCACCAGACTCACTAGCATTATCTGTTGATATCCGTAAAGCATTTTATTCCCTTTGCTGGGAGTTCTTGTATGCCACCCTTCTCAGGATGATGTTTGGGGTAGCCTCCGTCAAAAAGACCCAGGCGTTGTATACCAACTGGTGGCTAGGGTTAGGATTGGGTCTGTAATATCAGATGCGTGCGAGGTGGGGTGAGGCCCCTTGTCCCCTCTATTGTTTGCTCTAGCTTAAGAGACCTTTGTTCTTACTATATGGCAGGGTGGGCACTATCGCGCACTGTAGTTATTGGGAGGCTGCCTATATATTTCTTTGTATGCGGACAACATGCTGCTGTATATGCGTGACAAGCCCTCTGACTTGGAGGGAGTGGTGGTGGCTTTGTCAGCTTTCAGGCAACTGGTACAAGTCCTGCACCTACCCACTTCGACCTGCTCAGGGCCGTGTCGGCGCTGTGCTGGGAGTCAGTTACCATTCTCTACTTGGGGGTAGATGTCTATAAATCTGCAGAGCTGCTCTTTGAAGGTAACTTTGCCTAAGCCCTGTCTGCCATCAACAGTTGGTGTCCTTTTCGAGTACCTTGCCTATATCAGTCAGTGGTTGGATAGTCATTTCTAATATGATATTTCTATTGCAGATCTGTATGCAGCTTTGCTGGTGGAACTAGCTAAAGCGTTCTACCAGAAACCGGTTAGCATCCTTCTTACATTATATTAGGGTACCTCGAGGCAAAGGGTGGCTTTTCAGAAATTACTATTGATGGTGGACGAGGATGGTGTGGCTGCTCTGGATATTGAGCTTTATTATCTCACCGCCCAGTTATTGTGGGTGGCATGGTAGTGTTCGGTGCTTTGGGATACTGAGTCCGTTCCCCCCCCCCCAACCCCTGCCCCCCGAGACTCTGTAAGAAGCAGGCAGCGGCACCGCGACGTGACTATGTACCCCTGATAAGTTATAACCTGACCAGCCCTGGTTAAAAACCTCCCGGCCCGAGAGGTTATAACTTATCAGGTACATAGTCAGCGCTGCTTGCTTGCTTCTTTGAAATAGAACTGTGCAATTAGGTTCGCACTCGTCTCGCAACTCGCAAGCTGTCTAAGTTATAACCTGACCAGGCCTGGTTAAAAAACCTCCTGCCGGTTACACGCTGTCCTGCCGCGGCGTGACTATAGATTAGTCTCTAGGTCTAGGAGGATATATGCAAACAGGGGTTTCTGGTTATGGTAATTGCTGTGACAGAAGTTAAATGAAATGGACGTCAAAGTGTTGCTGTGTGGAGGTTCTGATGTGTTTTAAGAAGCTCGTGTTTGGTATAAACCATTTAAGTTAGACTGAATTAATGTAACTATTTTGTATGATGGTCATTAATATTGTGTGGTTCTTAATAAATATCGTAAACAGTAAATGTAGGAACATTAGGTCTTAACCCCTTCGAGGCTGATGACGAGCTGGGCTCGTCATGGTGTAGCCTCCTCAAACACTGATGACGAGCCCAGCTCGTCATGTAAAGTGCGTTTTTTAAAAAGTCAGCATACGAGCAGAATAAGAGCAGCGCGCATGTGGTTAAGTACTGGAAATGGAACTGAGGTGGGGGTAGGGGGGAGGGGGTGGCAGCGACAGAGCGGGAAAGCCAGTCCTGAAAGGTGGATGCAGTCTCAGCCTATGGTGTCCCAGGACATATGGATTATTTTTTTTCACAAACTCTGCCCTCATGTCAATTCACAAGGAGAAATGCTAGCGGTAAAGGTGTTCATGATTAGCTATATTGGTCACAAACAGACCACATTATCGGATGTCCTGG
The DNA here is from genome assembly GCF_964263255.1 of Lissotriton vulgaris. Classification (NCBI taxonomy): domain Eukaryota; kingdom Metazoa; phylum Chordata; class Amphibia; order Caudata; family Salamandridae; genus Lissotriton; species Lissotriton vulgaris. Next base: position 130,554,513 of record NC_141687.1, read on the forward strand.
AGGGTTGAAGCACATTGACTGTATCTATGTGTATGCTGCAAGTTTGAGTGTTTAATAGGATAGGTCAGATGGTTAATGCACTTATTGTGGCGATCGCTGTGCTAACTCCTCGCTCTGAATTAGAACCGATATAAATAGCTTAGAGAGTTTATATACCTACCTCGTACACCCTACAGGTCAAATGTTCAGATCCTAATTGTTTGGTGTGCTTTGAAAGTTGATACAATTTGAATATGTAATGAAAATGTGCTGTAAAATTCACCATTTTGGTCTGTCGTTTTTCAAAAATTCCAAACCCTCCTAGTGGCCGTCGGGCTCGCTCGCTGCGCTCGCTCGCTACGCGCTGGGCGGGGGCTGGTTCGCTACGCGCCGTGCGTGGGCTGGTCTGCCAAAATTTGCCAGGGCTGCTTTCAGTTCCCAGTCCGGCCCTGTAGACAACTTGGCCAAAGAACGTGGAGCATACCCTGTATGAGGAAGAAGAGCGGTGGGTTTATAGGCTAGCCATGGGCAGACTGGATTAAATGATCAGATCCCTTGGGGCCATTTTTACAACTAACAAGTGATCTTTTGAAATTCTTAGAGGGGAACATTTCTCATTCACCTCTAATCAAATAGGTATGAAGGCAAATGTGATTACTTTTTCATAAAATCTCCAGAACCAATATTGGCAACACACACAGCTATCTCTCTTTTTGATTTCAAAGTATTTTATTAATTTTTTATAGACAAGTACATTAGCGTTTCCGTCACGAGGTACCAGCCAAACTTGGTTGGTGTTGCAGTAGTCACAGTTACTTGGTATACGTATTTAGCTGCACCCCTTTACATTGACTTGCTGGGAGATTAAGGACAGGATGTTAAAAAGAGAGGGAATAAATTAAATAAATAATTTAAAATGCTTGAACACAAACGGATATTCTAGAACAAAGTTGAGTACAGGTATTGTCTCTAGATAATGGCCTGATATATAGCACAAAAGGAAAGCACTGGACTATAGAATGGTGCCATTCTTCTGTGACATATGACATCACCACTTTGACATGAAAGTCACAGGTTCCAGGTAACGCACTTCCCATTCAGGGGCTGGAGATGAGAACTAGTTGGATCTTAGAGTGTGATCCTTTGACCTAGTGAGTAACAACATGATGTGCATTTTTTACTACTAGTATATCTGTTTTATTCGGGCCTGAGATGTACTTATGAAATGCTTTGACAGAATGCCAGTGAAACCTCTACTGCGACTTGCAGCATGGTGAAATGCTGCCAGTCTTTTTTTCCGATCATCTTACATTGTCTACAATGTGTGCCACTCTCTGGCACCCTTAGGGGCAAAAAGGTGATACCCATCATGTAGGAAAACTATGTTTAATTTTAAAGATTTTTTGGGGCAGTAGCATGTACTGAACAGTAAACACAGGTCTGCCTGACTGGAATGACCATAAATGTTAATGTTAATCTTGGAATAGGCACACCTACATTTTCATGAACACCCTAGAAGTTCATGGAAAGTGTGAAAGATTGGAAGCTAATGAGGGGTGTATTTTGGGAGCACACTACATCCTTTGGATGTTCATGGTTGCCTGACACGCAAATTTATGTAAGTGTCAACTAGCATAATTGCAAAGAAAGAAAAACTATTAATCATGTGAAGAGAACATAACATTAACTTCCTCTGGGCCTTTTTAACAGTTCCAGGAGTCCAAAGAATCATTCAATTCTTATTTTCCCTAATAGCAGTGGTGTACTCAAGTTTCAAATTAAGTTTATGAACTTGGTTGATATACAGATTCTGGAATGGCACAATGCCAGTTAATCTTCTCGTTATTATAGAAAATGCCTTTAACTCCCTAGACAGGCCCTGAGGTAGTGATTTTTATCATGAAACACGCATTGGCCGATTTGTGCTCAAACAATAAATGTATTTTAGAATGTATTTTTTTTTTTGCCCGTCGCTTTTTTTTCTGTGTATGGAATGTTGATACAGTGTTCCTGTGGCGGCAGGCAGACACGTCCTAAGGGAGCATTTCTTGCCTGTCTAAGTGAATCTGCCTCAACTGTGAATTCAACAAAAGAATAAGAATGATTATGACACTAAAAAATACTTACAGAATAAGGAGAACTACTCCTGGATCGTTTTGTATAAAAGATTTGAGTGATTGTGATAGAGCAACGTTTGTTTGTTAAGGACATACTTACGCAAGGTTTCTGGAGAATGCAGGGACCTGATTTGGTTCTGAGGAAAACCACATGACCATAAACTGGTAAAAAAAAAAAGTGGCTGAAACATGTTGACCGAAATCTGTGCTCGAGTAATAAAACCCCGTGGGCATCACCTTTAGTTTTTAATATTGCAACTCAGGCCCATATTATGGACAATGTTAGGGCACAGTATGGACATTTTTATTTTCTCAAGTTCCCTGTCAATATACTCAGTGCTCCCTTAACATCTTCCATGCTCATGACGAGCTGAGCTCGTCATGAGGCACGGTGCTCGTGTGCTCATGACGAGCTCAGCTCGTCATGAGCCGCGGAACGCTCACTCGCGGGGATAATTCCCCTGCTGTGCTGAGCGTTCCACGGTAACGGGTGCAGCTGTGACGATCGCAGCTCGTCATGAGCACCCGACCACTGTGTCTCATGACGAGCTGAGCTTGTCATGAGCACCGGGGCGCTGTGCGCGCCCCCCTTCTTCCCCTCAGCACAGCGGTGTCGTGTCGTAGTGGCAATAACGACCGACAATTCTTTATGTTTATGAGAGCTTTATTCTTGCATCCTCTCCTGACCCTGTCCCTACTCTAACTGCCCCGGTTCCTGTCCCTGGCTCCTCCCGTTCCTGCTCCTCCCTCTTAGCTCCACCCCAACCACTAGACTACCTCATACAATCCTACATCTCCCCCCTTCTTAACAAAATGAACTTAATTTCCACAGTGTTTGCAATTCTTCAATCCACCACACGGGTTGGCGGACAGCTTGTTCTTCAAGCATCAGTAGTGTCGAATCCTTGATGGTCCTGACTTTGATCAATCTTTCCGGTGTCTTAACCAAGACATCCTTAACTGCGGGAATGCACTTTTGAGAATGCAATCCATTGCGTGTGGGCTGCTTATTATTCGGTTCCGCAGTTATCGTGGTTCTTTCTTGTTGTGTGACTGCTACTGGCTCAGCTCGGCAGTGGCAGTCTGCCTTCCTTGGTGACTCTTGGCCTATTGATGATTGATCTCCTTCGGGAGCGGACGATGTGCTGGTCTTCTTCTGAGCTCCCACCTGTAAGGTTGTTTCTCTTTGTCTTGTCAGGTTGGGAACAGCACTGTTCTTCTGTTCACCGTCTGTCAGGTTGGGAACATCACTGTTCTTCTGTTCACCGTCAGGCATGCCAGACGTTAGTGTATTATCTGAAATGGGTGTCCTGTCTTGATTCTTGGACTCGTTTGCTGCCTCTGTTCGTTTCTTCCCTTCCCACTCGTGTTTGAGACTGGCGAAACCCTTGACCACCCGGTCATGTGCCTGTTTCTCTCTCATTCGGTGACAGTCCATCTCTGTCACCACGTTCAGTCCTCCCCGCGGGGTGACGGGGTAATCCTTTTCCACTTGGTGGATACTGTCCCATTTCTTTGTTCTCCTTCCGTCAGTTCTTTGAGTCAGCCTCTCTGACCCCATCAGGGGTGACGGTATATTATTCATGTCTTTATGTGGCGATGACTGATGTGACCTGTTGTCCTTTGGTTCTGTTGTGCGTTCGGGTGATTGATGCCATGGCCGTGGTCGGGACCATGATTTTGTTGACCCGAATGATCGGACAGACATGTTTTCCGACTCGGAGGAGTCGGTTGCCGATTTCCTTTGAGAATGTTCCTTTGAGGGCGTCGTGACTGATAAGTTTATTGAGTTGGTAGTCTGGAATGACATGCTCCTGGAGTCGGAGCTATCTACGGAGCATTTCCTTGGGTATGTCTCTTTATGTGTCTTCTGTGTTGTTGCGGTGGAGGGATCGTTTACTTTTTTAGTTTGGTCTCGGAGCATTTGGTCTTTACCCTTTTCACGGGACATCAATTGTCCCTTCTCCGTTTTCTCATTGACACAACTGTCTGGAGTGCACATGCCCCTCCCTTTTCGGTGTCTGAGTGGCTTGCCACTCCTCATATGGTTGGTTTCTTTTTCTCGCTTGTTGTTTGTGTTGACGTCCGTGCCATTGGGGTGATGTGTCTCACTGCTTGATGTTTCTTCAGACTCATCTATAGACTTTGGTGCATAGCGGGAGGATGCCCGGGGTTGTTCGTGTGCTGATTTCCGGCGTTGACAGGATAGGTCCCGTCTTCCGTAGTTCGTCTTTCTTGCCTTCTTGTTGAGCAATCTGCCATCTTGTCCATGGGTGTGATCTGTCCCACTTGACACTTCATCTGCTTCATAATCATTTTCATTATCGGTTGACTGATTCCTTGAGGTTGAGTAACTCCGTGAGGTTGTATCAGTATCATCATCTGTTGACTGACTCCTTGAGGTTGAATAACTCCATGAGGTTGTATCAGTGCCGCTTTCGCAATCCTGATTCATCCTGGTCTTTTGTGATGGTGACTTGGAGTGTTCCATGACGCCCTGTCTCTTGTTTCGTCTTGGCTCTGATTCACCCTCCCTCTTTTCAGCTTTGTTTGTTTCCTGGGCCTTGCCCCTAGACATAAGGGGTGCCTCTTTCCAGACATCCATATGTCTTGCATTCGAGTGCACGTCTTTCGATAAGTCTTTTGCTTTTACTCGCACTCCAGCCTCGGCCCCTCTGATGATTTTCTTTAGCGACCACTGCTCCTGAATAATCTTGTGCTTCGTGTCTGCGCTTGAACAGCCTTCGATTATTCGGAGCCGAACTGCTTCTTCATTTGTAAATGTGTTGAAGTAGCAGCAGGGTACCAGACTTAGTAACCGGGTGATGAATCTCGGCAGTGGTTCTCCTGGTTCCTGCCGCGCTGAATTGAAAGCGATGTGAGCATGATCCACTTCTACTTGTGCATGGAAGTGGGCACGTAGCTTCACTTGGAGTCTTTCATAGCTCTCTGTGTCCCTTTTGGGAAATGTTCTGATTAAGCGTCGGCCCTCATGACCGACCAGCTGGAGGAGTAGTATCAGACATTTCCTATCTCTTCGCTCACCAATTGCCTCAAGAAAATCGTCCAGTGATTCCAGCCACCGGTTCCATTTGAGACCTAAACTCCGACTGTCAGTCTGTTGCACTGGGGGTGGTACTTCAATGCAGGGACTGGACCGATGGGTTGTATTTACCACCGCCATGAGGGAGGAAAAGCTTTGTCTACTACCGTCGCAAGGTTGTTCACTTTGCCTCCAGTCTTATTTGCTGACCTTCTTTCGCCTGAGGTACTGTCGTCTCCTTCGATGTTGGGAAGGTTTGCCACTCCTGGGTGACTACTGTATTCTGTCCGCCCTTAGCACAACTGTCTCGGTAGACTTCAGTGAGTTAGGGTTGGATTTCCTGATTTCGAGATGGCCACCACTCAGCTGCTCCATGCGGGATGCGTGATTCAGCAACTTCCTACTTTCGTTAGGGTGGCTTGCTAGCTGCAGGTACTTTGGAGTTCTTCCACGATGATATGCGACGCCATTGACATCTTGTTCTTTGCGTTTCTTTGCGTTTCTTTTCCGCCTGGCCCCGGTTATCCAGTGGTTTCAAGGATGAAAGAAGGCTTCCTTGATGTTCGTTTGCTCACGCTTCTGTATTATTTGATTTCTTAGTTCTTCCTACTGTTGACTATTTATCTTTGCGTGGTGCTGGACGTTTACTTCGGTACTTGCCTTTGTTCGTGTTTGTTACGTTCAGAATCTGTATTTGCTTGCGTTGGATTCATTCGTGATTTGTGTGGGCTTCTGCTTATTTACGTCGAGGCTTGCATTTGCTCGGGCTTGTTTGAACTTGAAACACGTGCTTATGTTTGTCACTAAAGTCAATTCGATTCATGGCATCTTTTGTTGCTTGTACCAGTGCCTGATTGTGCTCACGTCTTCTTTATTCGTTATTTGTGTTTGCTCGTGCTGGTTTCATTTGCACTTCTTGCATTTGCTTTTATATATATTGCCCTTTACTTTGTGCATTTGCTTGTGCTTGTTGTTTTGCTGTGGCTTTCCTGTCGCCTCTACCTGTCTCTTGCATTTGCTAATGCTTGTTGCAGCTTTTGTACTTGTCAATGCTTGGCTGTTGGGCGCGCCAATGCTTGTTTCCTTTTGGTTTGCCAGAGCTAACTTCCAAACCTGGCCTGCCTGACTCAGCAATGGCCGCTCACAGTCCTCACATAGGGGATGTCTGTGGCTGCCTGACCTAAAGATGGCCGCCGCTGTGAAGTCTCGGTTCTCACGAGACTTGGCTCTCTCTTCAATGCTTCATTCACTCGGCCCCATTCACCACACTCACCGGGTGCCGGGACCTCTCCCTGGGCACAGAGGCTGTCGCCGCATCCACCACAACAGCGAAGGGCACAGGCATGACCGGGGTGAGCTCCCGACATCGCGTCCTCCGTCTTCTCCAGGACTCACGCTTCAGGGGTGAGGTTTGAATTCTTTTTGGCGCGCGATCGCGCTAGCTGCATTCTTCACTGCACTCACTCGCAGCGCGCCACGCTCCACAACCACGGAGCTTCAGGCCACACAGGCAGTGTTCCTGGCGGCTCAGTCTTCGCCTCGGTGCTTCCTTTCGTCGCGGTGGGCGCGAGGTCAAAGCTCTCACTTGCGCCACCGGGGACAGGGTCATACAGTGTCACGGGATCACCACTGGTTGCACGATGTGCCCGATCCCACCCTCATTGCCAGCTGTCGTGTCGTAGTGGCAATAACGACCGACAATTCTTTATGTTTATGAGAGCTTTATTCTTGCATCCTCTCCTGGCCCTGTCCCTACTCTAACTGCCCCGGTTCCTGTCCCTGGCTCATCCCGTTCCTGCTCCTCCCTCTTAGCTCCACCCCAACCACTAGACTACCTCATACAATCCTACAAGCGGGGGAATTACCCCCCGCAGCGAAGGAGTTAAGGGTCGAGGTCATAAGCATGCCCGATACATTTTGTATGGGGAAGAATTTATGATGAAGTATGCCACTGTACAGGTCAGTGGGTGAGAGATCTTTTATAACAATGAACAATATTTCCACTACAGGTAGATTTAGGGAGTCTTCAATGTGACACTCTCTTTGATTATTATGATGCTACCTCACCCTTCAGCGCCTTGAGACCCTCACGGGTGAGTAGTCAAGTCAAGTCAAGTCAGAGAATTTATATAGCGCACTACATACCCAGAGGGTCTCAAGGCGCTTAGAAAGGGGAGGAGTATTACTTGTCAAATATCCACGTTTTAAGTTGCTTTCTGAATGCTAGGTGGTTCTGGGTAAGGCGAAGGTAAGCGGGGAGTGAGTTCCATGTTTTAGCAGCCAGGTATGAGAAGGATCTGCCTCCCATGGTGGTCTTGTTGATGCGAGGTACAGTGGCGAGGGCTTGGCTGGAAGAACGTAGTTGGCGGGAGGGGGTGTAGAAGGACAGTCGTGAGTTGAGGCATTCTGGTCCGATGTCGTAGAGTGATTTGTGTGCGTGGGTTAGCAGTCGGAAAGTGATCCTCTTATTGACGGGTAGCCAGTGGAGGTCTTTAAGGTGACCAGAGATGTGTTCGTTGCGTGGGATGTCTAATATGATCCTGGCTGAGGCGTTTTGGATACGTTGGAGTTTCTTCTGGAGTTTAGCGGTAGTGCCTGCGTAGAGGGTGTTTCCGTAGTCCAGTCGGCTCGTGACCAGAGCATGGGTGACTGTTTTCCTTGTTTCGGTGGGGATCCAGCGAAATGTTTTTCTGAGCATGCGAAGAATGTTGAAGCAGGAAGAGGATACGGCGCTGACTTGTCTGTTCATTGAGAGTGAAGAATCCAGGATGACGCCTAGGTTCCGTGCGTGGTCTGTCGGGATGGGTGCTTTTCCGAGGGCTTCCGGCCACCAGGAGTCATCCCATGCAGAGGGGGATGTACCTAAGATGAGGACTTCTGTTTTGTCTGAGTTCAGTTTCAGACGGCTTTGTTTCATCCATTCGGCAACTTCTTTCATTCCTTCGTGTAGGTTAGTTTTGGCGGTGCTGGGGTCATTGGTGAGAGAAAGGATTAGTTGAGTGTCATCCGCGTACGAGATGATGTTGAGGTTGTGTTGGCGGGCGATGGCCGCGAGGGGGCTCATGTATACGTTGAAGAGGGTGGGGCTGAGAGAGGATCCTTGTGGTACGCCACAGATGACTTCAGTGGCCTCGGACTTGAATGGTGGGAGGCGGACTCTCTGGGTTCTTCCGGTGAGGAACGAGGTGATCCATTCAAGTGCTTTTCCTTGGATTCCGATGTTATTGAGGCGTTGTAAAAGGGTGCTGTGGCAGACTGTATCGAATGCTGCAGAGAGGTCGAGGAGGATGAGGGCGACTGTGTCTCCATTGTCCAGTAGAGTTCGAATGTCGTCTGTTGCTGCGATGAGGGCGGTCTCAGTGCTGTGTTTTGCTCGGAAGCCAGATTGTGAGGAGTCGAGGGATTTGTTGGCTTCGAGGAAGGCGGCGAGCTGGTTGTTGACAGCTTTCTCGATGACTTTGGCCGGGAATGGAAGGAGCGAGATGGGGCGGTAATTTTTGAGTTCGGTGGGGCTCGCTGTGGGTTTTTTCAGAAGGGCGGTGAGTTCAGCGTGTTTCCAGTCTTCCGGGAAGGTGGCGGAGTTGAAGGAGCAGTTGATGACTTCTCGGAGGTGCGGTGCTATGACGGAGTCTGCTTTGTTGAAGATGTGGTGAGGACATGGGTCTGTGGGGGATCCTGAGTGGATGGAATTCATCAGGCGGATTGTGTCCTCAGTGGAGATTGGGTTCCAGTTGTTAAGGGTGTTCACGGGGGGAGAATGTTCAGCAAATGGTAGGGTGGGCTGGTTTCCGGGTTGGTTGTCGAAGCTGTTGTGGATGTCTGCAATCTTGTTGTGGAAGAATGAGGCTAGGGAGTCGCAGAGGGCTTGAGAGGGGGTGATGTCGTTGGAGTTGGCCGAGGGATTGGAAAATTCCTTGACGATGTTGAAAAGTTCCTTGCTGTTGTGGGCATTGTTGTCAAGTCGAACCTTGAATGCTGTTTTCTTGGCCTTTCGGATTAGTTGGTGGTGAGTGCGGGTGGCGTGTTTGAAGGCGTCCTTGGTGCTAGTGGTTGGGTCTTTTTTCCAGGCCTTTTCAAGGGAGCGGCAGAGTTTCTTGGACTTCTTAAGATCATCGTTGAACCATGAGGCCCTTTTGCTGCCAGGTTTGCTTTGACGTTTCTTCAGTGGTGCTAAGGTGTCGGCGGTGTTGGATAACCATAGGGTGAGGTTGGCGGCGGCTTCGTTTGCGTTAGAAGAGTGGGCTGGGGTGTTTAGAAGGAGCGATGCGGAGATCTGGTCCGTGGTGATTTTGTTCCAGTTTCTTTGCAGAGTTGGTTGGAGGTGGTTGGTGGGTTTTGGTTTGTTGTAGGTGAAGTGAACGCAGCTGTGGTCAGTCCAGAGGAGATCCGTAGTGTGGCTGAAGGAGACATGATTGCTGGAGGTGAAGATGGGGTCGAGTGTGTGACCTGCGATGTGGGTGGGGGAAGTGACCAGTTGTTTAAGTCCGAGGTTGGCGAGATTGTCCAAGAGGGTGGTGGTGTTGCGGTCGTTGATCTTTTCAAGGTGAAAGTTGAGGTCTCCCAGAAGGATGTAGTCTTTGGAGGGGAGCGCGTGAGGAGTGATGAAGTCCGTGATGTCTTCACTGAATTTTGCGCGGGGTCCTGGTGGTCTGTAGAGGAGGGTGCCTCTGAGTGTGGTCTTGGGGTCGATGTGGATCTGGAAGTGAAGGTGTTCGGAGTTAGCGAGGTTGGCGTCAGAGCTGGTTGAGATACGGATTGATTTCTTATGGGCGATAGCGATTCCTCCTCCTGTGTGGCCGGTACGGTCCTTGCGTGTGATCTTATAGTCTTCAGGGATGGCAATGGTGATGTCTGGGGCGGAGGAAGCGTTCATCCAAGTTTCTGATAGGAAGGCGACGTCTGGAGAGATGGTGTCTAGTAGATTCCATAGGTCAATGGCGTGTCTGTGGACCGATCGAGTGTTGAGAAGGATGCACTGTAGGTGGTTGGGGTCAGAAATCTGTGTTGTGGTCGTAGCAGAGATGTTGTCGGTGCCGATGAATTTGCAGGAGTAGCAGGAGAAAGGTCCATGGGTGTGTCCAGGAGCGGCTTGGACGCAGTTGGGGGCGCGACCGGGGTTAAGGGCTAGGAGGGTGGCGGCATCGTAGGTAATGCGGGAGGGCTGGGCAGCGCAAGGGGCAGGGGGTCTGGCGCTGGGCGCGGTCCAGGCGCGGACGGGCGTAGACGGGCTTACCTTTGGCGCACCTTCAGCGCGGGTTGGGCGCGAACGCTGCGCGTGAACGCTGCGCGCGGGAAGAACTGTCATATATGGATAGTGGAGGGGGAGGGGCGAGGGCGGCTCAGCTGGGAGGCGTGGCGGGCTCAAGGGAACAACAACAACAACAGAATCAAAATGGAGGGGAGGGCAGAGCAGGGCGCCGGGGGATAATACACGAGGTCAATTACAAAATGCGCATGTAAATATTGGAGCGAGCAAGCAAGCATCCGGTAAAGCAGTGACCAGGCGGTGAAACGCGCTAATGAGTCCTGGCGCTGTTTAAATTAATAAATACACGCTGAAACGCTATGGAATCCTTGCGCTATGTAAATAGATAAGAAAAGCAACACTGAAATGCTATGAAGTTCTGGCGCTCTTTAAATAAATAAATAAATGAGCAACACTTCGTCAAAAGCCGCTTTGCAGTACGATACCGCCTTTTAGCAGCAAGCAGGCGGGGGAGCGACCACTCGAGGCAGGAGCGAGGAGTGGATCACGTCGCTGTGAGGTCAGAGGGCGCTCTATATTGCTAGTGGGAGGGCGGCTCAGCTGGGAGGCGTGGCGGGCTCAAGGGAACAACAACAACAACAGAATCAAAATGGAGGGGAGGGCAGAGCAGGGCGCCGGGGGATAATACACGAGGTCAATTACACAATGCGCATGTAAATATTGGAGCGAGCAAGCAAGCATCCGGTAAAGCAGTGACCAGGCGGTGAAAAACGCTAATGAGTCCTGGCGCTGTTTAAATTAATAAATACACGCTGAAACGCTATGGAATCCTTGCGCTATGTAAATAGATAAGAAAAGCAACACTGAAATGCTATGAAGTTCTGGCGCTCTTTAAATAAATAAATAAATGAGCAACACTTCGTCAAAAGCAGCTTTGCAGTACGATACCGCCTTTTAGCAGCAAGCAGGCGGGGGAGCGACCACTCGAGGCAGGAGCGAGGAGTAGTGCGCTTTACCAACCCCTGATTGATTGATTGATTGAGAAATCGAATCAGCCCATGTGAAACATCCGCTTCTCTACTGCCCCTTTTGATTTAGCTTAAAAATGTATACAAACTCTTAATCAACTCCCTATTTCTTACTAAGTATTGTTAATCAGACATTAGTACTCAACCAAAATGGTGCATTTTGATTGACCCCTAGCCAATATCTACCCAGAAGATTCATAGCTAGTACCTGAGACATGCTACAATTATTTTTCTAGTGGTATGTGAAATCTGAGTATTTTTTTTTGCATAATGAGGTGAAGGTTTGTGAAAAATATGCAAAATTACAAGTCATAACATGAAATGAAAATCCATCATTTAGCGCTATATTTTAGGGCCAACTGCACTCTCACATTCTTTTTTGACTCAAGGATGTATTTTGTCCTAAAAAAAGCATTAAAAGCACAAGTGCCACCAACCATCGATATTCTCTTTCTGGTTGTTCCCATTGTTCCAGTGCGATAATGTTGCTGCAGACTGTGATTTAATTGAAGAACATGGTGACATAATAACAGGAATGTTGCATTATCAGCGAAACACAAAATTCAAGAAATTACTTGAATGAAGCTGCTACATTTAAATGTTGCCTGGACCTACTTTATTCCTCTAGCCACGGGCTGTGTCAATCACAGATAGTGCCTGGACAGGGAGACATTTTAGTGAAAATGATAATGCCAAAACAATTCACCTTCCTGTGCAGAAGGCTGGGGATGTACATTAAAATGGTTCTTGTGTCTGCTACTAAATATTCCTGATATAAAGGAGACCTCCGGCAAATCATCTTTACCATGTGCTTGCATTATATATTTGAAGTGCTGCCATCTTGTTAAAATGTCCACGACTGTTTTAAAAACGTTACTTATTGTTCTCTCTGGTTTACAACATTTGATAAATAAAAATACGTTTTCATTGGTTAATTTGAACGTAGTCCTTCGTAAAGTATGTAGAGAGAAGTTTTGAGGACTATAAAGATATAGATATACAAAACCTTGTGAATGTTCATGCAAAAAGGTAGTACTGACAAAAAGAAGTGGGAGAAGTTAAAATCAAAAAGAAATGTGCAAACAGTATCTTATTAAGAGATTCTTACTACAGATAGTAGTGTACATCTATCTGTCTGCAAACAGCCTATTGTACTTTAAACAAAATCTACTCCATGCATTTTAACTCATGCATGCATTTTTTTAAGTAGTCCTGGCTACTTAAAAAACAGGATTTTGTTCAATGCCCCACAGAGAAATCTCCCCTTTGCAAATCTCTTCCGGGCCAGTGCCCCACGTATCAAGAAGGCTAGGTCAGGGAGAGAGCCCCTCTCCTTTTTGGGCTCGTCCCTTTGGGACAAACTGCCAGTGACTCTCAGAAACTACAAGTAAAAGCCCATGCTTCAGAGGAAGCTGAAAATGTGACTTTTTTAGTATTAAATCTGTTTATTGGTGAAAAAGAACAGACACAAGCAATTATACATACAGTATAGGACCATGGGAGTTATATAGCAGAAAGCAACATAAGTAAACAGCTGACAGTAGTGCAAGGAGGACAAAGTATCATTGCGAGCCAGCTGTCGAACTTGCAAGGTCCATTTAGTGCACCATACGATTGTCCAAAAAGAAAAACAATAACCAAACCCCATGGTCTGAGCCCCCCCAAACCGACCACCCACCACCCCTGTTCCAGGTCCAAATTCCGTCCGCTCATACCTTACTGTCTAGCTGGATGTTTCAGAGTCTTCTCCTCGCGATAGTCTCAGGAGGCGTAGGTATCTGGGACAGGTCACTTCCCTAAATTCCGTGGCTAGAAGAGCCAAGAAAGGTCGCCACAACTCTGGGTACTTGTCCCCCTCCCCTTTTGCAATCAAGGACAGGTTCTCCATTCCCAGAACGTTCCAAATACGGTGCAACCAGCCCTGGAAGGTGGGAATGTGTGTGGTGCGCCAGTACGCTAGAACATTCTGCAGCACGGAGCCCAGTGCTATGGGCATTAGCCGACCCCGACGGGTGAGCAGCGGATAGGTAATGGAATTAGGCAAGCCCAGCAACACATAGGCAGGGAATCTCGGGAGTGTTGTGTCAAACTGAGAGTCTACTCGTCCAGCACTTGTGTCCAATATTCCTGTAGGCGAGTACAGCCCCACAATATGTGCACCAGCGTACCCCTCTCGCCACACCCCCGCCAGCAGGACACATCCCGTGTATTATCCATCTCATGGACCTTCTCTGGGGTATAGTACCAGTACGTGGTGATTTTGGTCAGGGTGTCGGTCAAGCCCATATGGTAGGTGGAGTGTCAGGCCCGGTAGCAGATGTCCCCCCATTCTTTATTGCCGAGTGTGCGTCCCAGGTCCCTCTCGCACCTCGCCCTCCCAGAGTTGTGGACATGTGTGTATCTGCCTAACAGCATGCGGTAGAGGTCTGATATAAGCTTTCGATCACACTTCCTAGTGAGCAGCCAGTATTCGTACTCACTGAGTCTGCGGTCTGCCCCTTCCCGAATCTGTGTGTGGAGTGCCCAGTGACGCACCTGAAGATAGCGGAGGCGCTCTTCTTCGGGCATGTCATATTCTCGCTGGAAGGCATCAAAGGGGATGACTCCCTCCGCAGCGTACATGTGTGAGAGCACCCTGCATCCCGCCGGACCCCACCGGACGAAGGCCAAGGCATCCTGACCAGGACCGAAGTCCGGATTGTTCAGTAAGGGCGTTAGCGGGGACGGGAAGGATGTCAGCTCATGTGTGACATTCACATGATCCCACACCTCCAGTGGTGTCCTCGTGATATGTGAGGCGTATAGATTGGGGGGCCGGTGCTGCCGACGCAAGAAGGGAACCTCTTGGAGTGTATGGCCCGCCACTGCTTGGTCCTGAAAGAGCCAGTGCTTCTCAGACTCCCACCTGCTCCACTCCACCAATGTCCGGAGTTGCGCCGCTTGATAGTATAACAACAAGTCCGGCAGACCAGTTCCCCCACTCTCAGGAGGCAGCATCGCCAGACGGAGCTTCATCCGTGGCCGGCGTCCGTTCCAAATGAATTGTGCCAGTTCGGATTGGGTCTGGCGGATCCAACCGTCCGGGGGTCTCACAGGGATAGCGCAAAAAATGTAGAGTATTTGCGGCAGGACCATCATTTAATAGCCTCGACTTTGCCTAGCCAGGAGAGCGGGAGGTGTCTCCATCTGCCCAGTTCGGATCAAATCGTCTGCCGGAGCCGGGTATAGTTGAGGCGAACCGTGCCCTGTAGGGTGGCCGCCATTGGAATGCCCAGATAAGGTACCGCTTCCGAGGCCGACGGAAAGGGAAAGAGCCCCTGCAAGTAGGCACGCGTGGGTGCCTCTAGGGAGAGGTCAAGGGCCACTGATTTGGTCGGATTGACCTTAAAGCCTTCCACCCCGGCGAAAGTGTTGAGGATGTCCACACAAGCCGGCAACGACTCTCTGGGCGAGGATAGCGACAATCGGACATCGTCGGCATATAAACTTATGGTATGCTTGAATGCTCCCATTGTGATCCCGCGGACCGCAGGGGCGAGCCTCATGGCCTGCGCCAGTGGCTCCATATATAGGGCAAAGAGCAGAGGCGACAACGGGCACGCCTGTCTCGTGCCCCGTTCTATGGGAAAGCGGGATGAGGAGCCGCCGTTTACACGGACTGTCGCCGAGGGCCTTGAGTAGCAATTTAGAATCCAGGTGCGGAATCTGTCTCCCAATCCGGCCCTGATCAGGACTTGCTCCAGATATGGCCAGTGGACACGATCGAACGCCTTCTCTGCGTCAATCGCAAGCATCATATACTCCCCTTGTGTCCGTGTGGCCTTCTCGATTAAGTGTAATGCCCTCTTGGTATTATCTGTGGTTTGCCGCTCTGAGATGAATCTGGCTTGGTCCGGAACAATCAGTCTCGGCATGAGCGGGGCAAGTCTTGCCGCAAGTATGCCCGTATACAATTTCAAATCGATGTTAAGGAGGGAAATTGGTCGATACGCTGCACATGTTGAGTCGTCCTTCCCCGGTTTGGGGATAACAGAAATGGTGGCATCCAGGAGGTCCCCCGGGATTGCGCCTGGTTCCGATAGGGAGTTAAAGAGAGTAGTAAGCAGAGGCGCTACTTGTGCGCAAAATGTCTTATAAAAGATGGCTGTGGAGCCCTCAGGCCCCGGGGCCTTCCCAAGTTTGAGCTTGGATATGGCCGATATGACCTCCTTGGGTCTGATATTGCAGTCCAAGGCCTCCGCTTGATCCGGTGTAAGTACCGGGAGCTGGGAAGATTCCAGGAAAGCCTCGCCTGCCGCCAGGTCTAGTGTGGACCCCTCGTACAGGGAAGTGTAGAAGTCACTGAACGCGGTCGCAATTTCCGCATCCTCTGTCACCACATCTCCATCCGGTTTCCTGATTTCCTTCACCGCATGACGCTGGCGCGTTTCCCTAAGTGCCCGGCCCAATAAGCGTCCGCATCTATCCCCCCCGGTGTAGTACATATGACGCACCCTCAAAGCTGCAAATTCTGCCCTATCTTGATCCAACGCACTGAGCTGCTTCCTAGCCACTGTCAATTGCCTCCAGATCCTGGGGGCGCACGTCCTCTGGTGCATGCGTTCTAGTTCCTGAACTTTTTGCGTGAGCTCATCCCTCTTTTCTGCCCTTGCTCTGTTCTCTGCAGCCGACATGGCTATAAACTCCCCTCGAAGAACTGCCTTCAAGGCCGCCCAATGTGTCGCCGGCGAAGTGTCAGTTGTGGTGTTATGAAGCAAATATTCTTTGATCGTGCCTACTATTTTCTCAATTGTGTCTTTGTGGTGTAACAGAGTGTCTCGAAGTTGCCAGCAGCGCGTGGGTGGTGTTACTGGGGGAAGAAGGAATGTCACGGAGATTGGGGCATGATGCAACCCCTATGTCGACAGTAGATGTCAAGGCCCGGAAAGATGTGGAGGCTAAAAAGTAGTCCAATCTTGCGTATGTGCGGTGTGCGCTCGAGAAGTAGGAGTAAGCTCTAGTACCCGGGTGGAAGCTGCGCCAAAGGTCTACCATACCCAGTTCCCCCAGTCTTGTCAGCCCCCCTTCTGAGAGGGTACCTGTCTGTGTGGTGCGCTGCACTGATCTATACAAGGTGTTATCAAAAACCAGGTTGAGGTCCCCGCCTATGAGGATATGTCTGTCTGTGGACGCTGCCACTTCACTGAGCGCTGCATGAAAGAACGTTTCCTGGCCTACATTGGGGGCGTACACCGAGCATATCGTGAAGTCGGACCCCCCAAAGAGAAATGGTAGGATAGCAACCTCCCCTTTATCTCCGCTCCCTTCCGCAACACCTACCCTCTGAATCGCTGCGCAACTAAGATTGCAACACCAGCTGTTTTGCTCGAGGCGGGGGAGAAAAATTGTGTGGGAAGCCACGCGCCTTCATCCTGGAGCAGTCCTTGTGCAGTTAATGAGTCTCTTGTAGGAGATATATATCGGCCTTTGCATGTTCCAGGCACGAGAGGACTGCCCTCCGCTTGATCGGGTTGTTGAGCCCTCTAACATTTAGGGATAGGATACGTAGTTCAGTGGGGGGCATGATTCATTCCTACCCTTGATCGCTCCATATCCCTTGGACCACTACTGCACTGCTCCTCATGGATGGCTCACCCACTTGTCCACATCGCAACCTGGTGTGGCCTGCCCCAAAAATCTGGAAACTCCTAGTGTCTTTCTTCAGCGGACCCCCGAGGACCTGGAACCCCCCATCCCCTTCTACAAAGTCGTGCAAACGTGTTTCCTCCTCCCCTTCGTCCCCAACACTCCTCCCCCCTCTCATCCCCTCACCCACTGTAAAACCAACTTGAAAAGAAAAAGATAGAGAACTAGACAATTGTCCATCATCTCTCACAGATGACTGGTTACAAAGGAACCCGGGTATGTGAAGCCAAAACTTTCCTCCATCCCCCCCTTCGTCGACCTCCAAAAGAGCAGAGTAGACCCCAAACAGTGCGTGTCTTATGTGAAAGTTCAGCCTGGCTGCTGCAAGTTTAAGTCTGTAGCTACTGCCTCCACCGCCGCCATCCGACCATCCTCTATCTCCATCTTCGGGGGTTTCTTGACTCGGCGTCAACTCCGTTGTTGGCGCCATGAGACGAGGATTCTCCCGCGCACCCTTGGTGCGATGAGTGCTCTTCCTCTTCTTTCGGCGGGTCTATGCCCAGCACCTGACAAGCTTCTTTCAGAGAGCGGAGTTGGTAGAGTTTGTTGTTCAGCTTGAACACGATCCTGAACGGGTCCCCCCAACTATAAGGTACGGCTTGCTGCTGGAGATAGCTCGTGACCGGTTTGAAGCAGCGGCGTTTCTGCAATGTAAGTGCCGATAAGTCCTGGAAGAGAGTCGGGGACTGGCCACGAAAGGAGATGGGGTGCATCTGCCTCGCCTTCTGGAGAATATCTTCCTTAGTGCGGAAGTCCTGGACGCACACCAGAATGTCTGCCGGAAAGGTCGATCCAGTCTGTTGGGGCCCTACTCTGTGCGCCCTGTCTATCGTGAGTGCCGTCTCTCCCGGCCGGCCCAGGATATGGTTGAAGAGCTCCCTGGTGAATTTGAAGAGGTCCTTGACGTCGTCCGAGCAAACCACTCCCCAAATACATATGTTGTGTCACCTGGAGCGATTTTCAAGATCCTCTAGGTGCGCCTGAAGGTCCACCTGTGTAATCGTATAATCTCCTGTTGGAGTGCCTCTGTTTCGACATCGCGATTGTCCTGCTTCGTTTCAAGCTCCGCCACCCGTTCACCAACTCCGTCCAGGTCCGTTCGCACCATTCGGATTTTGTCCGAGAATTCTTTTTTAAGGGTGTAGATGTCTTCCCTTAAAGATGTGAAGAGGGACTCAAGGAAAGCCTTCGTGATGGGTTCCGAGACTGCCATCTCCGGGTCGCCCCGTCGTGCTCCAGTGCTCGGAGTATCCTCAGCCGTCGAGGGCGATTGGGCCTTGGTGAACATCTCCTTCACCGTCTTGTCTTTACGGGCCCTCGATCCCGTCAACATGGCTGCCACGTGGTGAGCGCCTCTCTCCCATGGAGATCACCCGAGCAGAGATCGGGCACACGGACTCCCGCAATCTTACGGATGGGCTGCGTTATCTACGTAGCTGCACAATGTCGGCCGGCACCCACCGCTTATGAAAGTGGCGCCAACTGATGCAGCGCAATCCGCCGGTAGATATGTCGACCACACCACCGGGGCCGCGGCTAGTCATCTCTGAGTAGTCTCCCCGGCAGGCCCGCAGCAGCAACAGACACGTTCACTGTCTGTTGCCTCACGCAACACTTGTGCGTGGACCGGGCCTGCCGTAGCCGCCCAGACCACACTAAGGTCTCAGGTCTCGGGCTCCGGTGTCAATGCCGCTTAATTGTCTCCCAGGATGAAGCCTGGTCCCGGACCTCACCGCGGGGCCCTCAGCCGCAAGTGTAGGCCTCCGTTCTCGGCGCGGGTCTCCGTGTGTGGCCGCCACCCCCTCCTCCTCACCTCTTCGCCCTCGTGGGCCCCGCAACCATCCACTGCTCTTCCGACTAGGCGGCGGGTCCGCAGTAGCAATCTGGCAGGGGGTCCGCCGATGCCTCGCGCCAAGGTATGCGCGGGTCGGACCTGCCGGAGTTGAATCAGGCCTCCCTTACTGCGGTCCCAAACTCCAGGCCTCTGGCCCGGCCGCTGCTGCACTTGTCGTCCGCTCCTCCCCCTGGGCTGGCCGCGCTTGTAGGCCACACCACTGATCTGTCGGCAACGTTCGCCGTAGGTGCTCGGTGCGCCCAACAGAGGCCCCCGTCGGTCATCCGAACCACAGGAGGTGCCAGGCAGGCTAATGGGGTCGCTAAAGAGGGGCTCTGTGAAACCAGAGCCCGTGCTGTGGAAGGCCGACGGCAGGAGCTCGGACAAGATGCACGCCGCCATCTTGGCCACGCCCCCCAATGTGGCTTTTTTAGAGTAGCAGTTGCACTTTATAAATATCCCTATATAGACATAGACATGAGGAAAAGCAATACAGGACTTAGGTAGGATTAAGGGGTGGGACGTATTTTAACTCTCCGGTACGTAGATGCATAACGTGGGCAAATTCAGCTGCTTCCACATCTGTGAGCCCCTGTTGAAAAACAGGAAGGAAGGCAGGTAGAATGCTCTACAGAACACAAATTCCTTTTAATGCTTAAAATGAGAAATTGTTGTGCCATTCAGCACTGTCAGTGGCCAGACAATATAATTACCTTAATGGTAATTATGTTAAATTAAGCACAATGGTCAGCATCTACCACTGCTCTTCAAAGCACTTTCCCCCTAGGAGGCCAAGAGGCCTATTGTGTTGTGCCAGGAGGTCCCTGTTGGAAGCTGTAGCACACAGACTTCCCTGCTGGGGAAGTTCCTTTGAACTGCACTGTCAGGTGCACATGAAGGTTAGTACACTTCCAGCCCTTCACAGTGCTTCTAAAAGCAAATGTGATTGTTTTCCCACCCATGTAGCAGCGGATCAACCCCAACTCCTCTGTACGGAGGAAAAAAGAAGTGTGAAATTCTCTTGCTTGTTTTGTTCTCCCAACTCATAGTATAGTTCTCTATCATTAACTATGTTATCCCATTAAAATATAATATCCCATAAGTATTTGCATTACACCATCAATGCACTATACATTTGCATAAAACATTTATGCTTTGTCATATTAGTAACACAAAGTAGATAAACATGTCAACAATTAAGTGAGATAATCCTTGTCTTTGTTTCCTAACTTTCAGCTACAAAGCTAGGACATGTTTAATGCTATGGCAGCTCAGGAGCCAAGGATTATGCTAGCTCAAAGCTTAGCTCCCTCTAATTACACAATTTATGTGACTGGTTTAAAATAAAACTTTTTGACACTGGATTTGTGAGACAAATTCCATCCCTTTCATAATGTTTTGCATTTTCACCCCTGCAAGTATACACTTAGGGCCTTATTTATTAAAACAGTTGCATAGCTGCGTGAAAACAGTGATGTAACAGTTTTCACTGTGCTCTTCTTGTGACATGATGGATGCGTCATCTTTACCATATGATGCATCATGTCGCAAGAAATAACAGATACGTCAGTATTACTGACGTATCTATCGGCGCAAAACTGACACAGTGTTGGAGTTGTGTCGGAAGTGTGATGCAACTCCAGCAATGCAGGGGGAGGGCTATGATCATAGCACTGCGTCAGCCTTATGCCTGCTATGAGACAGGCATAAGGATTTGACGCAGTGGAGTCCTAGAAGTGGCGCAGCGAAATCTGGGAGACACTTCTGCCAGACTTTCTTGCGTCGGAACCCCCACCCTGCATACATTATACATAACACAGGTGTAATGTGGTGCAGGTCTTGACAATGTGACACATCTACCTAGATGCATCACCTTGTGAATATGGCGCAACATGGTGCATTGTTTACGCTGACGCTGCATCACATAAAGTGACACAACGGTGGCGCAAAAGTGTCACAGTATGGTCATAAATAAGCCCCTTAGATTCCTTTGCTCCTCTGACTGCGTGGGTTGCGAATGTTTCCACATTGTTTGCAGCTAAAGCATAATGTACTTGACTGAGCATGCAAATGGGGCTGTGGAAACAGCTTCACATACAAAATCAGAAGCTTCTTAGCTCCAATAGCCCTAAACGTCCTTAATGAATCTATGTATTCCTTTAAACAGCTGACAACTCATACTCTAGAATAATATGGGAAAGTCTGATACCAAATTGTTCCAGTGGACATATTCATCCCTTTAGCAATGACAAAAGTAACTCCATCTGGATCAAAAAGCTATCCATCCACTTCTGAAACTCTGAAATCATATACTGTGCTGCATGATAGCTAACAATGCAATCTAGGTGATAGTTACAGTGGTGGCTCCTACGCTATGGTGGAGGAGCGTCTCCCCACTGCTCTGAAGCAGTGCAACTTAAAGGAAATATAAAATGATAATAACTTTGATTTATTATCCTATTATGTTTCAGTCAGTACTGACTTTGCGGGTGTGGCTGCTGTGCTTTCAGAGCAGAGCAGGAAAAGAGTGGTTTGCCCACTCCTAAGTGCACATGACTGTTTGGCCGGCCCTCTCGGGCCACCCAAAACAGTCAGGCACATTTTCACTGTTATCCATGCCGGCCATCTAACAGCCTGCATGGAGAACATGCCCAGGTCCCCATTTCCTGGCTGAGCTCGGACTAATGCTCGGACCAATCACAATGCTGTATTACAGTGCTGTGATTGGTCAGGGGAGCCTCGCTGTACTTCCTGTTTCTCAAGTCTGACAAGGAGATCAAGAGCAGAGACGCAGGACCCGGCAGCAAGGTAAGTGTTTATTCTTTTTTTTTTACATTTCGTTCCCTCCCTTCGTTCGCCTTTCCCCAGCGCCCGCCTCACCACCCGCTACCCATGCCGGCCGCCACTGGATAGTTGTTTGCCAGGCAAATCAGTGTAGGTGGGCTATTTTGTTGTAGAATTTAAGAACTATGTTTACATCCCATGGAGATGTACATTTGTGTTCAGGAGGAACTACCAGAGGGAAAAAGTCCAGCTATTTCTTGAAGGGTGTTCACCCACTGAGGCATTGCCACTACAATAGCTGACCTAAATTAATTAACTTTCTGCTAAGTTGTTTATGTGTCAGCCATGAAATTCACAACATGCACTATATCAACCCCCTTTGGATCAAGATCACATTCCAAGCACCAACTAGTTCTTTTTGCCCAGACCAAAGCATATTTATTTCTTCTGTTATATTTCAGGTCCACCCATGGTTTATATATCAAGTACCTTCTGATGAAAACGCTAGGATTTTTAATTATCCCCGGACAACCTACACTAACAGCTGAAGTTGTTCCTGCCCCAGGAGTGAACAAGTGGACCTAACGGGTTCTTTAACAGCTTCACTATGGTTTGGTGCAACAGTAAAAGTTCTACTGCTATCACTAACAAAACATGAAATCATGCCTGAGATCGCTGCAGCAGGGTAACCAGAAATCGGCTCGTTGTCTCATTTTAGCTGCTCCTAGTGGAATATTTACAAATGGTGGGAAGGCATGAAGCTGCTACTCCAATCAGTCCTATAGGAAAAAATGCATAGCCTTAGCCCCAGATCTGGTCATCAACGTAAGAATTTTCGCAATTGTTAGCTTATCATGAGGAAAAAAGATTTACTTCGCAGGGGCCCATCCCATCATAAGCTGTGAAAACGTGTGGTTCTAACCTCCAATCGCTGGAATTTTCCAGAAATCTGCAGTACAAGTCAGCCACTGAATTTTCTTGCCTGTTAATTACTCTGCTGAGATTGAAATGTGTTGCTCCAGGCCGTAGTGCCAAAATACCTTGGCTATACCTGTTAACTATCTGGATGTTGTGCCTTTGAGTGTATTTATATAGTAGACTACTGAAATGTTGTCCATCCATTGGAGGAGATAGCAATCCATCCAATCTTCAGCAATACATTTGACCGCAAATGACACTGCTAACAACTCGAGGCAATAGAAATGGAGTTTGTCCTCCTCACCAGGCCATTTTACTCCAGTGAAGAAACCTAAGCACCGGGTACCTCACCCTTCTGTCGTCTGACTCTTTAATGAGATCTAAGGATGACCCAAAAATGGCTCTGCCACTCCATGTGTTCATGTGGATCTAGTTCATGGCATAGCTCCCCAATGATCCAGAGCTATGCTAGTCTTTCTGAACTCATGATGACAGGGACTGAGTAATGTACACACAATCTGCTCACCCCAGCAGGAGAGAAAGTCAACTAGACACCAGGGATTTTATGACACGATAGAAATGGGTGAGTGGCCAGCCCTGTGGGTATCAGGCCCTACTCATGCAGCCTGTACAGTTTTTATGTCTCACTGGAGGCAGTTCTACCACAATCTGCCTCCCTAGGGGGCAGAAATCCACATTTACACCAGGGAAATAAGTGTGAAAAAAGCATGCAAAAGGGAGGCAACCTGGCATCAGTCTGCATTGCTAGTTCACTGGGCCTCAAACAGTCTCTCTGCTCCCTGGGGAGTGGGGGCAGATTGTTCAGTTCACCTCAAATATGTTCCACAGAAAGACCACTAGATACCAGGGGATTACCTACCAGTAATCAGTTTGGAGGGTGTTGGAAATGGCTAAGCATGGGCGAATTTTCGAATTTGCTGATTTGCGAATTCGCGATCTGCAAATTCGTGAATTTGTGAGAATTTGCGGATTTTTTTTGTTGTTGGCGTGTTAGCGGGGCGATTTGCGTGTTCGCGGGGCGCTTTGCATGTTCGCGGGGCGCTTTGCGTGTTCGCAGTTTTTTTTGTGAGACCGCTCGTTGTTGTGCCCTTCTGCCCTCTGCCCCACTCGTTTTTGTGTCATTCTGCCCTCTGCCCCACGCGTTTTTGTGCCCTTCTGCCCTCTGCCCCACTCGTGTTTGTGCCATTCTGCCCTCTGCCCCACTCGTCTTTGTGCCCTTCTGCCCTCTGCCCCTCTCCTGTTTTATTTTAGAATGGCAACGGCAAGCTGCCAGCGCCATTCTAAAATAGTTACTAAGTTAGCTTCATCAGAAAGCACTAATAGATAAAATAAAGCAGGTGCTCGAATTCAGTTAAACTAGAGCACCTGCTTCTATTAGTGCTTCCTGTTGAAGCTAACTTAGTAACTATTTTAGAATGGCGCTGGCAGCTTGCTGGCGAAATTCTAAAATAGTTTCAAGCTTGAAGCTTGAACTTTTTCCCCCCGGATCCGTTCCGCTCGCGGATTCGTGGATTTTCGGCAAATTCGCGGGAGTTCGCGGATTCGCGAAGCAGTTTTAGCGGCAGAAAACTGCTATGGCCTTGATAATATATCCTTGTGAATTTCTATAGCAGCCCAGGTTCTGGTGTTAACCTGGGCTGCTATGGGAATTCACAAGGGCATATTATCAAAGCCATTATCGCCGATTTAGCAGCAGTTTCCTGGCGCTAAAGCGGCGATAATTTTATTCCCTTTCTTGATAAATGCCCCTAGGTATTTATTAAATGTGTGCAATTCCCTTTTTCATGATTACGTGAAATGTCAGCAAAACTATGTGAATTGACAAAATTGTATTTAGTGCTGTATTTTTATGTATTTGTATTTGTATTTTTGATTTGTAGAGCGCCTTATCACCCAGGGGTCTCTAAGCGCTTAGCGGAGAGTGGACACAAATTTTTTAGGGGAACAAGCTAGATGGTACCCCATGCCTCCTGGAATAGCACGGTTTTTAGCTTTTTTCTGAAGGGCTAGAGACTTGTTTCTTTGCGCAGGTTCTCAGGCAGTTGATTCCATGCTCTGGGAATTGTGTAGGAGAACGTGCAACCTCCTAAAGAGGACAGTTTTAACCGTGGGCAGATCAATAGTGCGGCCTCTGCTGATCGTGAGTTCCTGCTAGGGGCATACGGGACAAGACGTGAAATGCATCCTCGTACCCATTTTGAATGCAAAGAGGAATTTTGCCAAAAACAATTGAGCATGAAACACAAGTGCCATGAACAATGGCCACTTGCATTTGCTTGTTTTTGTGCTCCTGCAAATGCATTTTTGTGTGAGCAGTCGTAAAGTATGTGGGCAGCCACAATATCATCATTTCTGAAATTTTGCATAACAAGTATAATGTGAAATGCCAGAATTTTAACCTGCAAACCAAATAGTAAGCCCGGCCTACTTCAGACATACCTACCACTGAAAACTCCATTCGCTTCAGTTGGTATGGTGGATGGCTACAGCATTTGAGCCAGGCGTGGTACCAATTAAACTCTGTCAACTCGAACATTTTTGAAAGATCAGGTTGTTAGGCCACAGAGGAATCCAAGGTGGTGTAGCTGGCGTCATGTCCTGGCAGTGCAATTGAGCTGAATGCAAATAGGATTGGCTGTGTACAGGTTCTGGAGCTGATTGAGTTTTCTAGTAGCTGGAATAATGGAGCCAACACCCATGAACATTGAGATTGTATCCGTATTTTTAGCTAAACATTTACATTTGCTGAGCGTCCCCTCACGATGGACTGCCCTTTGTCTCCAGAGTTCACAAATTCCTGGGCTTCAGAGGTTTCCCTGGGTGTCATCCACCCCCAAGCTCATATACTGCATCTGTCCACACCCTCAGAGTAATTGAAATTCAAAGGTAAAATTGTGATGCTCCCACATTGCATTTCCGGCCCTTTTCTGTTCCAGAAATCAGGTCCACCAAAACACATGGCGGGAACTGTTACATTGGGTTAAGTGTAAGAATGATGTGAGGGAGATTTTTGTTAATCCTTGTAGTTTCTGTGAATTTTCCTTTTCAGATAGAGTGGGAAATGTTATGATTTTAGTTTAGGTTTTATGTTTGCAAGACAGTCTAAGTAAGAAATCTTGGTAGAATCCATGCAAGCCACTTAAACTTGAACTCATCCAGGTGTCTAGGTTTCAGCAATGTCTGTGGTTGATAGGTTTTCCAGTGTGCTGGCTTGCCCCATGTCTAAACATTACAGCTAACCACATCCACAGAATGATTGTAATTCAAAAGAAAAAATCTTGATGTTCCCATGTTGAATTTTTGATATCATTCATGTCTCAGGCGATAGGTCCATGCACTCGTGTGGGGTACCATTTTTTTAAAAAGAAGTGTGGGTACTCTGTTGACAAGACTCTTGTGGATCTTTGAAGATTCTGGAACTTGTTTTCACATTTTGAGATTTTAGCCTAAGTTTGATATATGCAGGGCAATCATGGTAAAAGAAGTAGGGGTATCTAAGCAAGTGACAGCTGAACCCTGGGCCAAATACTGCAGATAAACTATATTCAAAGGAAAAGTATTGATGGTTTCTCAGATTTGTCTGAGCCATCTGCCTCCACCCCGGTCAATAATTACCAGCGATTACCCTCTTTTTTTGGACAATATTTATATATTAGAACATTGGAATGTTCGGTACTCCAGTAACAACAATGGAGTGGCGGAGCACTTATTCTTTCTGGCATAGAAGTCCTACTCCAAAGTTTCAATACTTTTATTCTGTTTCTCCCTATTTAATTTAGAACATGTTCTCTCAGTCTCGCGTTTCAGCTCCATATCTTCCCAAAAGCAGAGTTACCCTTCCATTAGACCTCAGTATCCACCAAATAATAGTCATAAAAAGGTAGTTACTCAAACATACCAAGCTATTCCTATTTCTGCCTTACAGATCTTTAAAATGTTTACTTATTTGCTATTATGATGTTTTCATTTTTCAGCACATTTGTTCGGATTTACTATGTCTTCAATAAACACCAAGTATTCTTCCTGCATTTGTTTAGATGACTGAGATTTCTCCATACTGACTTTCATTCCATGTTTTACTGTTATTCTTAAACCTCCTGAGACAAAGGCTTCAATTCAACAATTTTTGAAGAGATGCCTAGCTTTAAGCTTCCTAAAATAGGCTCAAGGCTAATAATGGCTGATACACACCATCTACTCACTCAAACATTCCAATGCTTGTTTTACTAATTCTACATATCTATTTACATAAATTATTCCCACAAGAGATGAAGTGGTCTAAAAGCATTGTAGCCCTTCTGCCTTGTACTATAGCAGTTGTTAAAGAACCTCTCCTTTGTTTTAGGTCTATGCCTGTGGCTTGGTCCTATAGCTCAGGAAGCAGGACTTTATCAAGTACCATAGCTCTTGGAAGCAGGGTATAAAAGCTAGCATTTTGTGTGCTGACAACTTCTGTCACCCTTTCCTCAATATCAAATACCTATTTGTTCTACAGAGAACTTGGATGAGGATTAGTTTACCATAAAAGTTAAACATTTATTTGTATTTTTGTGTAGGTATTTTGGGAAATAGTCAAGAAGAAATACTGTACACAAATTATACCTAAATTATTGCATTGGACTGTTCTAGTGCTTGATAAGTACTACCCTGCTGTGGGAAGGTTGGTGAACAGGATGTGGGATGATACAGTTAGTACACAGCAATCCACAGGGCAATCATGATGCACTTTGTCCTAGTGAGTACCTCAGTGGTGGACGAGATGACAGAAATATCTGTGTGATGGACCGTTCAAAGCCTCTATTAAGAAGAGACAGACATTGAGCTGAGTAGCAGTGAGTTCACCTGGCGTGTTACCATATTGGAAAGTGGGTCATAAGTAGTGGTAAATATGCATCTACCACTGACAAAAAGGCCACTAACACAGTCTAGGGCTCAGAAAAGTATTCTCATGCTCAACGCTTGGTAGCTGGCTGCTAGCAGGCAGGCTTAATTACAGAGACAGGTATGTTAAGCATTTAAAAACACAAATTCAGTGAATAATAACCCACAATAAAAATCCTGCACCAACTAATAAAAATAAGTAATATTTGTATCTTTAAAATTATATAAAATGAGAAAGAATCTAGTGTAGGCAACCAGAGATATGGATTTTTGAAGATTTAGCACCATATGGCACTTAGAAACCTATATCGCCACATTGGGCATCTGTTCATGCTTGACTGGGACAATGTCAAAGTTTCAGGCCAACCACAACGGAGACCTCTTACGGTAGACCTCGTCGTGATTTAACCTTTGGACTTAGAAACGTTTCTGAAGCATTTCCTGGGAGGGCCCCTCGATGCTCCTCACAAGTCCGGGTTCGGCAAGGGTTCGCTGGCTAGCTTTCCAGGAGCTCCTGGTGAAACTCTGGAAGTTGGAACTCTGGAGCTTTTCAGTGGGACGAACCAGCATGGCTGGCTTGTGGCTGTAGTTTACCATCTTGGCTCTCCCGGTTGAGTCGGTTCCCCACTGGAGCTTTTTTCCAAAGTTCTCAAACCTTCTGGAACTTCTTCCTGTAGTTCCTGTTGGGGTCCTAAAGTGTACAAAACCCAACCCAAGTGTCTGGAATCTCCAGGATGCTCCTTGAAAGTTTAGGACTTCAATTCCCACAATCCACTTGGACAAAACCATACAAGTCCACTGGACACACTCCAGACGGTGGATTCTAGGTGGTGATGGTTCACGTGAGCTCTGTTAATCTGTATCTTGCAGGGAGTTCACTCTTTATTCCTCTTGAATCAAGGTGCAACCAAAGGGTTGTAGTCCCAGATAATGCAGTAGACACAGTCGGTCAGAATGGAGGGCCTGATGGTTCAAATGAAGTTTCCAACTAGGCAAGCTTACTTCTTCTCTTAGTTTCAAACAGCAGATCTCAGAGGCCCTGCTCCTCTCAGATACGTATTCAGTTTTCTCTGGGGTCAAGCAGGAGTGCATACCTGTCCAATGAGGTGTGGGGCAACACCCCAGAGCATGCCCACTACCTACAAAGTCTGGCATAATGATCTCCCAGAAAGCACTATTCCCTTAAAATTCAAAATGGCGGAAGTCTCAGCAGAGGAGCAAGAACTAGTTGAACCAACCTCCAGTATGGCTCATTACCATAGCTCTCCTCCCCTTGACATCTGCAAATTCCTTCCTTAAGCCTGGCATCTGGCTTTGTCAGAGGGAGGGGATGAGGGAGATGGACCTGGCCTTCTCTGCCTGTCCCATTTTTCCATTGAAGCTCATTCTTTATTACCCCTCCCCCTGCACTGGCAGTTGTGTATAGCAGAGCTCTCTCCTACCAGATAGCCTCTCCCCTTGGCTGCTTTTTATCACTTCATCAAAGCAGCCTGAATACTCCTCTTAATTCTGATCAGTCAGGGGAGACCACAGTAAGGCTGCATTTTGGCTTACAGACAAGAAAGTCTTATAACGTATTTACTGTATACTTTAGGATACATTAAAAAACAGCATATTGTTGGATTTATCAGTACCAACCTCCTAAGCCCTTGAATGATATATATTTTTGTTGAATTCCTTGCAATAGAAATTCATTAACAAACTATTGCCATTTAACCTATGTGACTGGGGAGCTAGAATGGGGAAAATTAAATGTACAATTTCTCCAACATCAGGGCTATAAAATATTCTGCTCGTATTACTCAATCTTTGTTTTTCATTTATAATAGAGTTGTTCTTACTCCTGTTAGTATTAATAAGTTCTCCCCTACCTCCTCACCGTTGTGTTGGTCATGCTCTAAAGAGCTAGGTTCGCTTAAACATCAGTTATATAATGTCTACCGGTGCTGTCATTTTGGAATGATGTTTGGAATATTTGCATGCCAATGTTTTCCTGTTCTGCCCCATTATCCCTATTGAATATTTTTCTAGGTTCATTATCAGATGATGTTGATATTGTATCTTCTTCTGCTAGACTGTTGGACCTATTTATTGCTATTGCATTTAAAGTTATTTTGTCGTGTTGGAAGGATAACTCCAATTTATCTGTACATACATGGTGGAATTTCATTTGTGATGAACATAGGATCGCTATTGTTTCTTCCTCCTCTATTCCCCTAAAAATCAAATCTGATCTTCCCTGGCTCCCCTTTACTACGTATCTTTCTTCCAACTCTCCTGTATGATCTCTACATCTCTAATCTCACATTTGTTTTATTCCTCCGGCTTCTCCTTTTTCCTTTTCTTCCCTCTTTTTTTTTCCTTTCTTCTTTCCTTCTCTTTCTTCTTTCCCCGTCTGTCCTTCTTTTCTCTTTCCTCTTTTTCCTTTTCCATACTTACTTCTCTATTACACATATGTTTTAGAATCCATGTTCTTTTATGTTGTATGCCATATGTACAATTTTTCTCTTTCAAACTACCAATAAAATAAAAATTTCTTAAACAAAAAAATAAATAAAAAGGCTATAAAATATATTTTACATGGAACCTGCTTAAACCTACATGACCCCCTCCCCTGGGACACCTAGGGGAGTCTTCAGGGGTCCTGAATATGCATAAAGAGTGTAGCTACTCATTTCTAGGCATGGGCGAATTTTGAGAATTCGCAATTCGCGAATTTGCGAATTTTGCGAATTCGCAATCTGGATTTTGCGGATTGTGTGGGGAATGGCCGGGCGGGAAAACGGTGCACATCGCTAGTGTGAGGGCAGGGCCAAACGGGCGAGGCTTATATGCGAGTTCACATGCCTCTTGTGTGTATAAAAGGACAGGCACGGATCAGAGAAGCTCGTGGTCACAGGAACTGCACAGGGATTGAGCTCGTGAAAGTCAATTATGCAAAGGCCTCCATCAAGCATCATAGCTAATTTTTGACGATAGATATGGGAAGAGCGCACACCTACCCAGCCTCGACAAAACACACATTTTTGGGGGGCTGATTAACTTTGCCATCACACCAAAGAGCGCCGGGGTCCCTCGAGTGAGCTGTCCATCAAGTGGGTAAAGGGCGCGAAGATGGTGCACACACCACTAGTGTGTGGGGAGGGGCCAAACGGACGGGGCTTATATGCAAGTTCACATGCCTCTTGTGTGAGGCACGGATCAGAGAAGCTCGTGGTCACAGGAACTGCACAGGGATTGAGCTAGTGAAAGTCAATTATGCAAAGGCCACCATCAAGCATCATAGCTAATTTTCGACGATAGATATGGGGAGAGCGCACACCTACCCAGCCTCGACAAAACACACATTTTTGGGGGGGCTGATTAACTTTTCCATCACACCAAAGAGCGCCGGGGTCCCTCGAGTGAGCTGTCCATCAAGTGGGTAAAGGGCACGAAGACGGTGCACACACCACTAGTGTGTGGGGAGGGGCCAAACGGACGGGGCTTATATGCAAGTTCACATGCCTCTTGTGTGTATAAAATAACAGGCACGGATCAGAGAAGCTCGTGGTCACAGGAACTGCACAGGGATTGAGCTAGTTAAAGTCAATTATGCAAAGGCCTCCATCAAGCATCATAGCTAATTTTCGACGATAGATATGGGGAGAACCACACCTACCCAGCCTCGACAAAACACACATCAATCATCCTAACTAACTATTTTAGGATGGCGCCGGCAAGCTGCCAGCGCCATCCTAAAATAGTTACTAAATTAGCTTCATCAGAAAGCACTAATAGATAAAATAAAGCAGGTGCTCGAGCACCTGCTTTGTTTTATCTATTAGTGCTTCCCGTTGAAGCTAACTCAGTAACTATTTTAGGATGGCGCTGGCAGCTTGCCGGCGCCATCCTAAAATAGTTAAAAGTTCAACATGCTTGAATTTTTGCCCCCGAAATCCGCTGCTCGCGGATCTCGTGGATTTTCACTAAATTCGCGGGAGTTCGCGGATCGCGGATTTACCGAAAATCCGCGAAATCCGCGAGCGGAACGGATTTTCCATGATTACTCATTTCACAGTGCTCCTAGCGTACAAGTCGATTTTGGGAAGCACTTTACTACAGTGGGGGAAGTGAAATGTGCAATATCTCTATCCCCAGGGCATATAAAACCTTTTTTTGTAAGGGAAACACCTCATAATTACATGGCCCGCTCCCGTAGGACACTTAGGGGAGACCCTGGGAGTACCTAATATGCCAGATTACTTTAGTTTATCACTTTTTAGGTTCCCCCACGACCAAAGTCGTGTTTGGGCACAATTTACATTTAAAAGTAGTGCTGCCACACAGGGATGCTCTCGGCAGTACACACATGTATGTGCAGAAAGGGCTGCTGGTCTCTAAACGGGAATGCCCTAATCTATACAAGGCACTTAAAGGTAGTTTTAATCCCCTTATCCTAATATGTACTAGGGACGTATAGGGTAGGTCATGCCATTTATAAGGGTACCCTAACACATAGTGTACCTTAATGTGTGTATATGAGTGTTTTCACCATACCACTGACCCTGGACCTGTTTAGAAATGGGGGGAGGGGCACATGATGAGTGTGCAACGTACCATGAAGAGAAATTATGAGAATACAGAGTTGGAAAAGGGATATTTGGGCATGGTTGAGTGTATTGGGCATAATTAGAGATGGCCTGAGTAGGTTGTATGATGGAACAACGCAGGGAAATAGGTAAAAAGCCTTTACCAAGCATTTTGTACCACACATTTTTTTATAGCGTGTATGTTTTTACAACGGATATCATTATATCACATTGTTTATTCATTTAAAACCAATGTATTTGTGGGGAGTAGACCCCTACATCCCACAACTTACCTTAAATGTGTGGTAATGGCATCAGTTGTAAAAACATACACGTTGTAAAAAACATGCATGCTTAAAAATGCATGGTAAAGTCACAACATGGTAAAAACCTCGTTGTAAAGGCTATTCCCCCCTGAGTATAGTAGACAGTGAGACCATGGATGGATTTGGAAATCAGAATGATATTTAAGAGAGATCATTTGAAAATAGCGACAAAGCCAATAGGGAGAATTGGAGAAAGGTCTGCAAAGGTCACGCAGAGTAGAGGCGGGAAAGTATAGGATTTTCAAATGTTTGGGAGGCGTACGTCTTGCACAGTGATTTGTGACCTGCTCTCAAATTCTGCACTGGTTGTCAGCAGACTCCTATGCAGTGTTGTGGAGTGTTCTGGTCACTGAGTATTGCATTAACTGAAGTTACCGTGTATTGCTGTTCTTCTCACTCAAGTGGAAGGAGTGTCTGCTAAATGCAAACAGAAACATCCTCTGTAGACACCTCAAACACTTATCCTTCAATAATCTGTAGCACCAACATGTCCCCAAAACAGGCCGTGAAAAAAGTCCATAATAATATCACGTTGCTCTATCTTTTACCACGCATTCAACTCCTTAATATATCTTAAAAGTACCATTATTACCAACATTGAATTAAGCAGATTAATTTTGAAAGTAACAAAGCTATTTAACCCTTCAGGCGTGTGTTTAATTCTGCCACCATGTTGTCCTCCACAGTTCGACATGCAGAGGGTCACACTGGACGAACTGAAGCACATCCTGTATCATGCCTTCCAGGACCACTTAACGATGAAGGACATTGAGAACATCATCATCACGGAGGAGGAGAGCCTGAATGAGAACTCGGGCAACTGCCACACGGAGTTTGAAGGACGTGAGTGATGCTCTGTGCATTGATGTGATGCTCTGATGAGCTTGGATACTGTGAGAATCCTGTCAGCCCGGGCAAATCTGCTTGGATCGGATATCAGCTCAAGAACTATTACCAGTGTCTGCAAAGTTAACACCAACTAACTTATTCAAAAGTTGAAATTGAGTTTTTGCTCTCACTTTTCAAATTGAGCTCTGTTTGCACCTCTTTCTGAATTTATCATGAACAATTTGATCTGTGTGGGACCTAGAGAAAACTGAGTGGGTCAGACATTGCATTTCAGGTAACACCAATTGCAATCCAATGGGAACACATTTATCGTTTGTTACTCTCCATTAAAAAATGCAAAAAACAGGAGGCACAACATCGACACAAAATTGTCCGCAGACGCCATTTCACTGGATGTTTTTTCCCCGTCATATCGCACCTGCAATGAGGACATACATCTCATTGCATAATTTTACTTTTCTGAAGTCCATGCTGCCCAAGAGGGAAGGTTTAGCAACAACCAAAAACTTTGAGAATAATCTATTTTCGTTTAACTGATGCCCACATTACCCAGTCCTAGCATGAATGACATGCTGTAGCCAATCCCCTGCCTATTTCCTATGAATGACTCATCCTAAGGCATCAGCAACAGCCAATCCCTTTTAAAATATTATTTCTTTATTTCTTTTTAATTTAATGTATAGTGAACACAACGTTCATTAGAGTGTTATAGGAAGGGATGCGTACAAATAAACAATCAGATTAAAGTCAGGCACATTTCATTACACAATAACAATAAAAGTGCCAATGGATACATGAGACAACATTTAAATAATTAAACAGAGGCAAACGGAAGAAAAGAACACCAGAGCTAGGCTTTTAGATCATCTCCAGGAAAGAGCAAACTCAGTGCCTGATTAAGATGACGGTGGGACCGCCACCCACAGCCCGTAGGTGGCGGTCCCATGGCCATCGTAATAGTGTTTACCGTCTGCCATATTAGGATGAGAGACAGAGAGACTGACCACAACGCATCCGACATGGATAAGGAGCCTGTCGGTGCGTCGGAGGGAGTTGCATCCCTACAACAGTAGGGATTACAATGTCCCTCTCTGCAGGCCGTCTCGTGGCTGTTAACCCGCAATGAACAGACAGGCGGAAAGGGTTTGGAGGCCCTTAGCGGGCCCCCCCTGCCCCCCTTGACCTATGACATTGCCCCCTATATAACCCTGCACCATGTGGCAGGCACCTCATACTGCAATGAAAAAAATACACTTAGCGACCACCTTGATGGCAGTCGCATTGTAATTCTTAAAGTCGGGCGACCAACAGCAAGTTGGGCGGTCCCATTTCTGAAGGGATGTCGGTTGGACGTAAGTCTGACCGCCATCCTAATCAGCCCCTCAGTAATTATTCACAAGGAAAGAGGAAAGAACCAGAGCCATATTGGGAAAAAACAGCCCTGGAAAAAATGTTCAAACCAGCCTCGCTTCCTTCCCATTGGCATAGTCAGTGGTTGTTTTGGTATGGTTTTTGAAAAATGTTGTTGTAGCGTAAGCTGCCATGCCTATATCATTCTATAAAGAAAACATTGTCTAAAAGCAAACATAGTTTTGACTTCAAAAAGCATACATTACAATATTAATACCTGGCACTTAAGGAAACTTTTTTCTGTGAGAATGTTGCGATTCGTAAAAAGGTCAGATGACTGTTAATTATACTAAAGTTAGCCAATGGCTGTCGTGGGCTGATCCATTTTCTCATGAAATGTGATATAATGAGTGGAAGGAAATGTGAATGATAGAGTCACAGGCCAATGGATGAAGAGGTCCAATCCGGAGGTTGCATGCCAAGCTACTCCGAGACAAACCCTGGCTGAGACCATAAAACACTGTAATCTACAGGAAGCTCTCCAATCAGTCAGGCCCTCCAGTCTCACCGGTAGTTTCTTAGATTTTAAGAACGTTTACAGCTTTGAGAAGGAATTAGATATGATTGAACCGGTTCTAGCAAAGAAGCTGTATCTACAGTTTAGATATGGCACACTGCCTCTGCACTCATACACAGACAAATGGAAAGAGGGTCCAGCTCGCCCCTGCCCAGGATGCGAAAACCCTAACGAGACCTTAATGCATGTAATCTTGTTCTGTCCTGCCTATTGCAACAGTAGAAAGAAATGGATTATACAGCTATGTGTGAACCTGGGAGTTAGGAATTATCTAGAGTTTTTTAGAATTTTAAAATCCGATACTAATGCACTAATAGTTACAGCTATTGCTAAGTTCCTGTTTCTATGTGGTTAACAAGACGGAGAATGTTTCGGAAGTAACAAAGCTTCCTGGCTTGTTGTTAGATAACTCCCCCAGGAAAAACTTTGGGTTCCTACTGTATTTTAACTTTTTAATCTGTTAATAAATAACTTATTGTCTTAAATATCTTAACGGGACTCCGCCACTATACGGAAACTTGTGGACTATGTATATGAATTGGGATGTAACATGTGTATTATTTTATTGCCTAAAATGTGTTTTTTTTCTTTGTTGTACTTGTATGGTTCATAAACAAACCGAAATAAAGTTTAGAATGAATGAATGAAGAGGGCAGGATGACAGCCTCATCCAAAAGTAAGTTTTACAAATAAGGTTAGAGTCCAGCTTGAGAAGTAGCAATGTACTTCAAAGCTGAGCATGGGGACATTCTGGCAAAGACGAGACCTACCCAAAGGCAACTTTGCTTCACCTTTCATAATTTGCAAAATCATGTTAGCCAGATATTTTATGCACTAAAAGATGATGAGTCAATGTCAAACATTTGACAAAGACAGGACAAAAACCTAGAATGCTCTGTATCACAGACGAAGACATCTTTGTTGAACACTTCAAATATTAATAAATATTTATAAAACAACAATATTCTCCTTTGTTGGTCTTCGTTACAGATATGCAAGCATTTTTAGGGTAAGCCCTTTTGTATATCTCCCCAGAACAAATAGTCTCAATCAATCAGACTAGTAAAGCACGACTAATCACCCATGAGGTTATCCAGGCGTTCTGTACCCTGCGGCAGAGGGGAAGGGGTTCATTTGAAAAGGCCCAGTATTGAGTCCTTTCCTGAATTCCAACAGAGAGAATGAGGTACGGCGGTGAAGGAGGGGTATCGTACCAGGATTTGACAGCGTGCTAGGAGAAGAAGCATCCTCCACTGTTGCTTCAGTGGATGCAGGGGAGCTATGAATGAGGGAGAGTGAGGGGGGGTGCAGGTGTCTGGTGGGTTGGTGGAAGTTCAGGCTATGGTTGATGACGATGGCCCTTGGTTGTGTCCGACTTTGAAGGTTGGATCGGCATCTTGAATTAACATCTCTTCTGAATGGGCAAACAGTATAGCTTCCTGAGGTCGGGTGATGTGGGTTTGTATGGGGAGGGTGAGGATGAGTCTGAGGTTTGCGGTGATTCCCACCCAGAGTATATTGCATTAGTCCAGCCGGCTGGTGACTAGGGGTTGAGTTAAGTTTTTTCTTTTTTTAACGGGGACCCATTTAAAGATCTTGTGGAGTATGCAAAGGTTGAGGAAGTAGGTGGAGGAGACTGTGTTGATCTGTTGGTGAGGGTCCTCCTCTGGAAGGCCATCGTTCCATGACAAAGCGGTGTTCCCGGAGAACAGTATTTCCATTTTCTTTGTTTTGAGTTGTAGTCAGGTGTCTTTCTTCCAATCTGCAATGCTTGTCATCCAATATTGAGAAGATGAGCTGGGTGTTGTTGGCATAAGCTATGATGTTTAGTCCATGGGTTCTGGTGATGTTGGCCAAGGGGCCATATAATTGTTGAACAGTGTAGGGTTGATTGACGAGCTTTGAGGGATGCTGCAGATGATGTTCTTGGGTTCTGAGGTGAAAGGAGGTTGGCGGGCTCCCTGGGTTCTGCCGATATGGAAGGGGGTGTTCCACTTGAGGGTATTTCCTTGGATTCCAATATGGTGGAGTATCTAGATGAGGGTGTGGTGGGATATGGTGTTGAATGCAACTGAGAGGTTGAGAAAGATCAAGGCCACTTTTTCTCCCTGGTCAATGAGATTTCTGATGTCATCGGTGGCAGTGATCAGGTTGGCTTCTTTACTGTGGTGGGTGCAAAATTCAGATTTGGAGGTGTTCGGATGGCTGTTGTTCTACATGTGTTCCATGATTTAGTGGCTGAGAGCCATTTTGAGGATTTTGACTAGAAAGGGGAGCAGGGAGATGGTATAGTAATTCATGAGGTTGCTAGGGTCAATGGGTGGTTTCTTGTGTAGCGGTGTGACTTCTGTGTGTTTCCTTTGTTCGGGGGATGCAGCCGTGGTGATAGCTGCATTGAAGATGGAGGTGTGCTTGTTGCTGATTATTTTGTTCCCAAAGTTGAAGATGTGGTGAGTAAGTGGCTGTGGTTTGCACTAGTGTGACCAAGGAGGTTGAGGGTGTCGGTGGTGGTGGGTTGGATTTGCAGTTTTTGTAAATGGTGGCAATCTTGTTTTGGAAGATTCTCCAGGGTGTTGCAGAGTTCCGGGGAGGGAGTGATGATTTTTTCAGTGGGTCAGGGGTTGGAGAACTCTCTTATGATGTTTAAGAGGTCTTTCCCGTGGCTGGAGCTGGCTTCGATGCTGTCAGCGAGGGTATTCTTTTTCAGCAGTAGGAGTTATTGGTTGAGGGATGTCTTGCAAGTCGTTCGGTCTGGCACTCCTTCTTGTGCAACATCTCCTTTCAAAAAGCTTGTAGCTGTGTTTAGTGGTTCTCAGTTTCGCAGTGTACCAGCTGTCTAGTTTGGTGGGTTTCTTGATTTTGGTGGGCTTGAGAGGAACTACCGTGTCGGCGAATCTATGACAGAATATCGACAGACAAAATATCGACCTACAGAAACATCAAGGCTGGATTATCAAAGGCAAGTATATCGACATCCTATCTACAACATGGTAAGTTCAAAAATATCAAAACAAAAATATCGATGTTAAAAATATCGTAATTTAAAATATCGTTTTATATCTGTTAAAATATAATGTATAGAAAAAAGTAATTAATACTTATAAATAAAATAAACATTGTTAAAAATATTTATAGATGTTTAAAATTAATAAATAATAGATATATACTAATATAACATTAATTAAAGACGGTGTACAACTGTTACCACGCACTTTTTACCACGCACTACACTTACAACGCAGGCATTACCACGTATACCATTACAACGCATTGCACAAGGGGGGCGCTCTAGGATAGGGAATAAGTTTAATTTTATATCCAACACCTTCCCTAGTATCCACGGGGACTGGAGTTGGAATATAAAATTATACTTACCACTATCCAGCACCTCAAAGCGCTATGCGTTGTAACGGTATTCGTTGTAAATACCGCGTTGTAATGGTATGCGTGGTAATGGTATGCATGGTAACGTCATACATCCATTAAAGACATATATAAAATATATATTATATATTCACTTAATAATACATTTTAATAATTACTATAATTACTTATAAATTATTTAAAAATACTATAAATTACAAATAGACCTCCACAAATAAAATAATTACATAAAAAAGCAAATAATTTTTTTTAATAAATTAAAAAATATATATATATACTTTCAATATTTTTAAAATATCATAATACATCATCTAAATTAATTCTAAAAAATAAATAAAACTACTATTCCAAAAAAATCTACAGTATTAAAAACATTGGATAGGTTAAAATGTAAAATTACTATTCCCACTCCAGAAAATGCAAAATTAGGGAAAACATTGTGTAGCAAAGGGATAAAAATTACTATTACCACTCCAGAGAGTAAAACAGTAAAGAAAACATTGGATAGCGTAGGAGTAAAAATTACTATTCCAACTCCAGAGAGTGAAACAGTAGGGAAAGCGCTGGGTAGCGTAGGGATAAAAATTACTATTCAAACTCCAGAGAGTGCAACAGTAGAGAAAGCGCTGGATCGCGTAGGAGTAAAAATTACTATTCCCACTCCAGAGTGCAACAGTAGTGAAAGCGTTGGATAGCGTAGGGGAAAAAATTACTTTTGCAACTCCAGTGCGTGCAACAGTAGGGAAGGTGTGGGATAGCGTAGGGGTAAAAATTACGATTCAAACTCCAGAGAGGGAATCAGTAGGGAAAGTGCTGGATAGCATAGGTGTAAAAATTACTATTCCAACTCCAGAGAGTGAAACAGTAGGGAGAGCGCTGGATTGCGTAGAGGTAAAAATGACTATTCCCACTCCAGAGAGTGCATTAGTAGGGTAAGCTTTGGATAGCGTAAAGGTAAAAATTACTATTCCAACTCCAGAGAGTGCAACAGTAGGGAAAGCGTTGAATAGCGTAGGGGAAAAATTACTATTCCAACTCCAGAGAGTGCAACAGTAGGGAAATGTTTGGATACCATACAAATTAAATAAAACATACTTAGAAATAATTGATATATTTACATTTATTAAAGTTTTAATTTTAAAATAACTAAACATCATTTAAAAATACCCATAAATATTTAAAAACAATTGGTTTAAATAAATAATTAAAAATAAATTAACAATAAATATCAATTAATAAATAATAGTTACCAAGTAATAAATATTAAGCAATAAAATAATGTAAAAACAAAAAAAATTATTAATAATTATTTACCAATTAAAAAACATTAAACAATAATATTATTTGTATCCCAAAAAATACTTTTTATAACACGTTAATTAAAAATTATTTACAAATATTTCCCAATAAAAAATATTTTAATTACCAATTAAATAAATGAATTACCAATTACAAAAATTAATTACACATTAAATACATTAATTACCAATTACAAACATTAACTACCAATTACAAACATCAATTACCAATTAAATAAATTAATTACCAATTACTAATATTAATTACCAATTAAAACAATAATTGCCAATTAAAATTATTAATTGCCAATTAATAATTAATAAAAAATACATACATCATCAATACCAATAAATAAAAATAATTCATGACTTGATTACAATTAAAATACTTCCCACCCAATTCCCCTATAAACCCACTACCCGCTACAGAACTTAAACGCAAAAATTAACTAAAATTAATTTATAATTCCCAAAAAGTAATAATTAATTTAATATAATTAAATTACTTCCCACCCTATTCCCCTATAAACCCACAACCCGCCGTGGTTCTAAAACATAAAATTGACTTAAAAATAACATTATAAATATATGAAAATAGTTCACATATAACTTAAAACAAGTAAAATACTTAACAAAAAACATATAACACATAAGTATTAAATACATACTAAAATACATAACAATAGTACAAATATCGATATCAGTAACATCGATATTACTGACTTCGATATTACTTACATCGATATAAAAAAAATTGATATTACTTACCTTAGGGTCGATATTCTGTCCAACGATATTCTTGACCTCGATATTCTTTACCTTCGATATTTCTAACTCGATATTTATGTAGGTCGATATTTACAACTCAATATTTTGACTGTGTACCGTGTCGGTGCAGTCAGTGATTCAGGTAGAGAGGTACTTGACGGCTTGTTGAGGTGTCAGGGTGTGAGGTGTGAGGATGCCCACTGGCTCTCATATTTTGTTCTACGTACAGTGGTGGATTCTGGGTGGTTTGGTGGAGGAGCCGAGGGATCCTTTAGTCTTGAAATGGATGATGGCGTCCAAGTGAGCTCAGTGACATGGCTGTACTTGACTCTGTCGCTGACTGATGATGGGGTCCAGTGTGTGTCCTGCAATGTATGTGGAGTTGGTGACTAGCTGGGTGAGGCCAATGTCTTTTGTGCTTTCCAAGAAGTTTGCGGTGTTAATGTATTTAAGGTCATTGAGGTGAAAGTTCAGGTCTCCGAGTAAGATGTATTGCTTGGAGTTAATGGCGAGTTGGGCGATAAATTTGGGCAAGGCGTCACAGAAGCTGGAGCAAGGTCCTGGAGGTCTCTAGGTGAGGGTGCCTCTGATGGTGGTTTGCTGTCGGTTTGGAGGTGGAAGTTGAGGTATCCCATGATCGGAGTGGCGTTGTCCACAGTGGTGGTGCAGAGGATGGTATCTTGTTGAGGTGTCAGGGTGTGAGGTGTGAGGATGCCCACTGGCTCTCATATTTTGTTCTACGTACAGTGGTGGATTCTGGGTGGTTTGGTGGAGGAGCCGAGGGATCCTTTAGTCTTGAAATGGATGATGGCGTCCAAGTGAGCTCAGTGACATGGCTGTACTCAGTGCTTAATTTGTAAATTATGAAGTGCAGGTGCTCAAATGTTTGTCGGAGACCACGCCCACTTTTCCCATCAGACAGGACTACAAGGTATAGGAGTCGCATGTCATCCATGATTGTCATTGTAGGCAATATAGTTTAAGAGTTCGAAGTCTGGAAAAGGGCAAATTCAGAATTTAAAACATACCAGTATTGATAGGGGTTCTCTTCAATAAAAATCGATTTCTAGCCACATTAACCCTTTTTGCAAGATTAGGATAATGAAAGATTGGCCCAAAAAACATATAGCGCTAATATATAACTTGCCGTTTGCATGCAGCTCTTTGTTGACAGACTAGTTAATATTAATAGCTTGCTGTTCTATGATAAGATGCTAACTTACAAACTGCAAGTAACAAAAGGATCTCTCCGACAGAAGCAGTAACAAACACACTGACCTATTTTACATTATATGCATAGTAGACGTTCTTTGCAGCAGGTATATAACCCTGTACTACCTTTCAAGCAGTCACAGCTTCATCCACTGTCTTTTGGCAACGCACGCACTACAGAAATACCACAAACAAACAAAGGCGCAGCTTTGACTGGTTGCAGCGCAATACCCTCACTTTTCACATCACACTCCAGGGTGGCGCTTCTTTGCAGCCCTACAGATGGCAAGGTGGCTGTGAAACCAGGAAGGAAAGCGGGAATGGGTCAACGCCAGGGCAGTAATAACCCTTTTTCATAATCCGGGCTGCGGTCAGAGGTTTTTAAAGCCCGCAGGGGGGTTTGGTGTTCCTGTTCCCCAACACGAGAACCCACCGGACAAAAAGCGGGATTGGGTCCAGGGTGGGCGTCTGACTATCGCCTGTGGTTATTTTAAGGGTCGTGCGCGTGCATTACACATACACTCATGCTTGCCATACAAATAACCACGGAGGCCTCTTGTGAGTGGGGGCAGCGCTGGCCTCATCTGTTTTAGTCAGATGTAAATAAATTTCTTTATGAGAATAATGTTGATTTAGCAAGATTGTATTTGTAATAATGTAATGTGTTTGACAACAAGTTTAAAGTGGATATGAAAGCAAACAAATGTCTATGTAGATAAATACAACCCTTTTTTTTTAAAGTGCATATTTGGGTTTTATTATGTACGTTTTAAGTAGAATGGGGGTCCCAATGCAAAGGCTAACCAGGGGCTTCGTTTCTCATCTCAAAGTTGCCTGTTATACAGTCAGCCCTGCCACACCCTCCTTTGGAGCAGCCTCGAGGAATGTGTAGGGTTATTGTGGTCAGCCCTTGAATGGACTCAAACGTTTCTTCACAATAATAGTGTGGGAATGAAGTGCAGACCATCCATGTATTCTGTTATTTGCGGGGATGAACACATATTTATGCTTTGATTATCGCGAGATAAGAGTGCCAGGGCTTGGTAAGGGAACACTGCCTTTCGGTCCATGCGGGTGAAATTCTTGGCTCACACGATGCTTTTCAGTCAGTTTACATGAAACTGGTCAGAATGAAAATAACCCTGAGCTCCGTGAAAACGAGCTACAGCAACGTTGAGCACAGGATATTGTCAGCATTGTGAGCAGGTGTT
Organism: Lissotriton vulgaris; assembly: GCF_964263255.1. Taxonomy (NCBI): domain Eukaryota; kingdom Metazoa; phylum Chordata; class Amphibia; order Caudata; family Salamandridae; genus Lissotriton; species Lissotriton vulgaris. The sequence goes on from NC_141687.1 coordinate 130,597,555, forward strand.
GACACATTGTAGTGATTCAGCCGAGTTGTAGTGGGTAAGGAGCTATGAGACTGTGCTTGGGAGAACTCAGAGAGATATTTGGACGCAGTTCATGCTCGAGCCTTGCATGGCTTTTGCTCACGCAATTCAGTCAATTTTGAGCCAGGGAAACGTGCGGAGAGTAGTCAGAAGTAAATACATTTCTTTATTCCCTGTATGCCTGGCCAGCAGTGCTCACCCGCTGCCCGCGCAGACCTGGAGCCTGTGCTGGGGTGAGATTGGGCGGACGGGCCACGGTGCGGGTGCGAAGAGGGCAGAGGTGGCTTAGACTGGGCTTGGACAAGTGTGCGGGTTCAGGCACCGCTGCTGGCGCACTTCAGTCATTAGCATGAGAGTAGCACCACGAATGGTGAGTTGAGGTGGGTTAGGTAGCAGGCAGCAAGTGAAATGATGGTTGTATAACCTACAACTACAAGGCAAAAAACGCAGCACAGGCGAGCTCCCCAAGATTGTGCGCACTGCGCAGTTACATTATGGCTGGAGTGCCGTCATTAAAAGGTAAAGGCCGCTTTTTCCACAGGGCCCTGTTTGAGTGGGAAATGAATGGTGCACGGCACGGGTGCAGCTGGCACTCGATTAGAAGGCAGGCAATGGCAGGAAGCAGGATGGCATTGGGGTGTGTTGAGGGGAGAAGAAGGCATGGGGGAGTCGGACGGACCCTTCCATTAACATACTGTATGAAGTTGAACCGTGCACAACAAGTGACAAAATCAATCCAGGGCCAGGCATCATCGCCGCTATAGTGGTAGTGAGTGACTGGGGAGCCTCAGTGCCTGAGAGGCAGTGCAGGTATGCTAGGCCCCCTGGGTGCGGCAAAGCAGCGAATGCGCGCACATTGCGTTGCAATGTGAAAATTAGATCTGCGCACGCTGCTTGCCGAGCACAGCCCCAACCAACCCCCACCGATTTGGTGACGAGCGAGCCTGAACCGAAGCTGAAACCAGGGCTAGCCCAGTAATGTCTGATCCATCCAGGCAGCCCGGGCCGGCCTGAAACTGCGCAGTCAATAGCCCCACACACTACTCCTGGCAACATGATCATGATGATCAAACTAAGGGCCCCAAACTAATGGCCGCGGCCACTCATCATCATGATCATCAGACCGGAGAGACCCTCACCAATCAACATAATAATAAAAATAAGTAAACCAGTAATCACGGCGGCGCCTGCGGCCTCTGCCTGCCAGGCCCTGCCTCACCTGCGCTGGGCAGCTTTATTTACGTTTTTAAATTATGATTAGGCCGCCGGCCTACCCCAGCAGGCCATCATGATCAGAACAACCCACAAATACAAAAATAATCAACATAAAATGTTAACCAGACAGTAATCACGGCACCTGCGGCCTGCCAGGCCCTGCCCGACCCTGTCCCCTGCTATGCCTCACCTGCGCAGCTTTATTTATGGTTTTATAAATTATGATGCAGGCAGTCCTGGATGCAGATGATTAGGCCGCTGCCTACCCCAGGCCATGCCTCACCGTACCTCACCTGGTGAGCTAGTCTGCAACAGTAGTAGTCAGTCTCTAAGATTACCGAGTCAGCCAACCTCAGGTCCGACCGACTCCCGCTACTTTCAACGGCAGCAGCGTTTAAGTTCAACGTGGTGGGCACGACGACGAGAATGATGCAGCAATTACAAAATCTGCGCATGCGTCACTCCCTCTGCCGCGCACAGACCCAACGGCCAACCCCCGCAGAAGAAGAAGACCAGCCCAACTCAGTGTCCCGCCCACTAGGGGCCGGCAACACTGACTCGCGTGACCTCGTCCACTGGGCTGGGCCAGACCCGGCCCGGAAGTCTGTTGTCAGTGAAAAACATTAGACGAGTGAGGAGGAGAAATTGAGTCGGACTCGTACTCGTCACCATTAAGACAGTAAGTTGTTCAGAGTCATGACTCATCATGTTCAAACAACACAACCAGTCAGTACGGGATAACTAAGTGACAGCAGCACACATGCACGAAGGAAATCATGTAACTGATGTGCGGACGGTGCACTCACTTAATGCGATGCGTGACTCACTGTGTAGACCCGGCCCTGATAATTAGGTGCCGGTGCTAAGCACCGGCAAGCCCCGGCACAAATTAAGCCCTGGCTGTACTTGACTCTGTCGTTGACTGATGATGGGGTCCAGTGTGTGTCCTGCAATGTATGTGGAGTTGGTGACTAGCTGGGTGAGGCCAATGTCTTTTGTGCTTTCCAAGAAGTTTGCGGTGTTAATGTATTTAAGGTCATTGAGGTGAAAGTTCAGGTCTCCGAGTAAGATGTATTGCTTGGAGTTAATGGCGAGTTGGGCGATAAATTTGGGCAAGGCGTCACAGAAGCTGGAGCAAGGTCCTGGAGGTCTCTAGGTGAGGGTGCCTCTGATGGTGGTTTGCTGTCGGTTTGGAGGTGGAAGTTGAGGTATCCCATGATCGGAGTGGCGTTGTCCACAGTGGTGGTGCAGAGGATGGTATCTTTAGTGGTTTGGTGCCAACTGCCTAGTGCCTGCTGCCCCGTGCAGGCATGGACGGGTGCAGATGGGCTTTCCTTTGGAATTCCCATGGCGCCGCCACACTGCAGTCTTCATTAGGTTGTTTGGGAGGAGGTAGAGGCGCTGAGGTGGTGGGCTAGGCGGCATCGCTTCGGCTGCACCTCCCCTCCCCTTCGATGGGGACGCATCCTGGATCAAGATATTTTAGTTTAGCAGGCCCAGGTGGGCCCCTGTATCTGGCCCATGCTCAATCACAGTCGGCTTGAACCTTTGAGTTTGCCATGGTCTAACACGACCAGATAACCCATTCTAGCGCTCACTGGTTCTAAGTGCTCTTTTACATTTATTTTTTATAAATTCATATCTCAACTTCTACTTATTGGATTTTGGTCTTGTCATATTTAGAAAAACATTCCTTATTTGTATAACATAATGGGGAGTCTTTTTGTTGTGTTTTTACTGTGTTACTGTTTTAAGTGTTACACAGATACTTTACACATTGCTTCTTAGGTTACGGTTTACTGCTTTGTGACAAGCTATAAGAGGGCGAACACAGGATAATTTAGGGTGTGTTGTGACTTACCCTGACTAGGATTGTGGTTCCTGCTTGGACAGGATGCATACCTCTGCCAACCAGAAACCCAATAACTCACAATGGGGAACAGTGCATCTACAGGAGTAGGTAGTAGCTGTGTATGGGTGAAAGTAATTATGCCAGTGTTTTAAACGCATAATTTTAGCAATGGGTGGATGAGGTGTGGAAGGTAGATTTGGATAATTGGCGGAAATGGTGAAGAATAAGGATTATAGAGGACGGGTAACCTCTTAACAACAAATCAGATATGACAGCTTGCTTAGACACCTTCTATGGACCATTCTTTAATGAGACGTCATTGAAGAGTAAATTGTTTTTAGCATATTTTCCAAAAAGTTAAATATTTTTTATGGCAGTGGCTATTTACCCAGGTGCTCACCAAATAGTACTTAATATCTGCTATGTACACAGTGGCAAGCAAAATAGTATATTGGCCGTTAAGCCAGCCACCAGCTAAATGGCTGAGGTGACGTTCAATTTGACTGGCAGCAGGTATTCTAGGCAATGGTAATGTGGTGCCCATCTTATTGGGATGCAACATATGTGAGGCATTTGAAGGTAAGTGCATATACAAATGCACAATAGCTTTTCCGAAGGTAATCGCAATAATTAAGCTAGCTTCTAACAGATGAAAGACATTAAAATACATTTTGAATAAAAACATTCAAATAAGAAAATGTAGGAATCAAACATCTATTTCAGGAACTTTGGTATATGGCAGATATTTTGCACTGCAGTCTAGAAGTAATTAGCTGTTGGCAAAGAATAGTGAATATGGTTTTGGAAGCATTTTTAAAAAATCATTTATTCACTCATGAGAATACATTGTTTTTCATGTTTATGATCCTCCGTTTGATGATTTTAGCGGCTTGGGTGCTTTCTGGGCTTCTTATAGAAGGCTTTCTGCTAGCTTTAGGCTTCTTGTTAAATCTGACAACACAGCACCAGTCAACAGGCAACAGAAAACAGAATATAGAGAGATAAGTGGTATCAGGACTCCAGTGTGAGGAACACGTACTGTAGTGACTTGGTAGGATACCTGCAGGAAGTAAATATAGAGAGTTACAGTAATGGGGCATTTGTGGAATGGGAAAGCAGGAGAAAGTAATGCATCTGGGTAATTCACATGAGAAGTTTTCTCTGCTGCCTGTGAATCAACCCACTTTTTCATACTATTCACCCAGTAGAGTAGGTTTCAGGCATGGATGCTTATTGGTCCCATGTCATGAGTGGCCATTTCACCTACATTGACATTTTAGTCACTTGCACAATGGGTCTTGGAAATGGCAGTTTCAGTTTATAATATGGTAAGTAGTGTTTTAAGGGGGCAAGGTGATGTCTTGACTGAGCCCTCATTTCTGTCCTTGACTGTGCTGTCTCAGCAAAAGGAATCTGGAAGCCCCAAAAAATTAAAAACCTGAGTCAAGGCTTGGAGGCTGTACCTGACGAAAGTCACTGTGTAGGGGGCAAGGAAAGGAAGGAGGAGGACCGGTAGTAGCAGGATAATGACAAGTAGGAGAATAAGGGCCAGATGCTGGAGCACCGGGAGGACTAGTATGAACCGAGCCACCAGGACAAAAGCAATCACGCCCGTGGAGACCTAATCTATGAGAACCAAAGGTTAGCAATACTAGAGCGGACCAGGAACAAATAGATGATGAGAAACAGGGCAAGGAAAAACAGGACTAGAGTGAGAATGATAGGAGGGCCAGGTAGTAGTAGTACATGGGAGATCTGGACGCTGGCTCAGGGTGCAGAAGGATATGGGGTAAAAATCACAGAAGGCCCTGGATCATAATGAAGGGTGAGAAGGGTCTGAGTGCACTGACCAGGAACCGGAGGAATGAGCATGATCAGAATTAGGTGTAGCAGAACTGGGAAGGCAGAGCAAAATGGACCAGTACCAGGAGATAAAAGGAAAGAAGGGCCAGAGACAGGTGGGCAAAGACCACAAAGGTCAGATCAAGGAGTACCAAGGGGCTGGAATTGAAGAGACCAGAACTGGGAAGACTACAAAGACAACAAAGCACCAGGTTGTTGTAACTTCCCCTGCTGTACCCTCTCGCATCCACCCCTCTCCCTCCTCTCCCCTTGGTATGGTCCGCACTGCTCCTTAGAGTGCGAGATAGAACGTTCGTGTTGTATGATAACCGCCAAGCTGGAAGCACCTGTTCACTGATAACTAATAAAAGGAATACACAGAACCTACTTGGAGTGGTGACTCTTTACTACATTCTTGGCGACGAGGACGTGGAGCTGAGCCAGGGTCGGTAAGGTGCATTCCCCCTGGATGAAACTGATGCTTGTGCGGAGAAATGAAGTAGAAAAGGAGGCTCGCCAAGATGATAAAAGAAGATCAAGGGTCTATGGACAGGAATCGGAGCTGAGCCGTTGTCAGTGTGGGTTTTAGAAAAGAACTCAGGACATGGCAAACTGTAATTCACGCTGTCTACAACCCGATGCGTCGCTGTAAAGGAACGTGAGGCTAAGAGTGAAGCTGTTGTGAGTAAGTGACGCACGACTAAAGGAGGCACTGTTCCGTTCCTGGCATCGATGAGGCGAATTCCCGAGCAGCGCTGTATTCCTTCCGTGTTTCAAAGGGATTCGTGTGCAGGCGGTGAGAAGCAGGGAACATTTTTCAGGGAGAAGACGTTGCAGATCTGGCTCAGAGGAACTGCTGAGTTGACGACAGGAAGTTCCTGTTACTTGATCAAGGAAAATGAAAGAGGACTTTGCAGCCTACATCCCTTCCTGGTGGTCTGAGGGAGAAAAGGAAGAAAGGAGAAAGTTAACGCTTTTCCCCTCTGGTGCCTCAGGGAAACGGTCACGGAGTGGGGAAGCAAGACTCAGAAGAGTAACAGAGGTATTCATTCAAGACATGAGGTGAGCTTAAGAATCTTCGTGTAAATAAAGGAGCCAAATAGATACTGATCTGAGGCGGAGCGTTTGGTGTTCGTTACAGGAGTGAATGACAGCACGGGGAAGTGGAGAGATACACCTCCCAGTATTATCCCAGGAGAGTGAATAATACCCCCAGAGCATTGGGGAGTTCACAGGAATCATTGGGGAGGAAGATCATCCAAAGGGGACCCCAGATGAATAACGCTGAAGCGTAGGAAGTTTAAAAAAAAAAAAAAAAAAAAAAAAAAAAAACGGTGAGGAGCGCTAAGTGGAACACAGTGTACTAGTAAACTTAAAAGACGGGACGGTGGCAGAACGTAACGGCAGTGTGAAGAGATTAATGAGGAACATAGAGCGTAGCGAACCTTTGTTCCCAGGTTTGAAATCGAAATTAAATTGAGGCAGCACCGTGAGTTGTCTGGAGAATCGGTGAAGATCAGGGGGGGCAGTTGATCCCTGTGGCAACGCGCGAAAAGGAACTGAGGCAGCGCTTGGAGACAGCGTGCAGCAGGTGTATGAAGAAATAAGTGAGGAACAAAGAGTGTGGCGAACCTTTGTTTCCGCGTTTGAAAATTAAACTGAGGCAGCACTGGGAGCTGCGTGAAGTATCTGAAAAGATCAGGGGAGGCAGTCGATCCCCGTGGCAAAGCGCGAAAAGGAACTGTGGCAGCGCTGGGAGACAGCGTGCAGCAGGTGTATGAAGAAATAAGTGAGGAACAAAGAGTGTGGCAAACCTTTGTTTCCGCGTTTGAAAATTAAACTGAGGCAGCACTGGGAGCTGCGTGAAGTATCTGAAAAGATCAGGGGAGGCAGTCGATCCCCGTGGCAAAGCGCGAAAAGGAACTGTGGCAGCGCTGGGAGACAGCGTGCAGCAGCTGTGTGAGGAGTTAAGTGAGGAACAAAGAGTGTGGCGAACCTTTGTTTCCGTGTTTGAAATTAAACTGAGGCAGCACTGGGATCTGCGTGAAGTATCTGAGAAGATCAGGGGAGGCAGTCGATCCCCGTGGCAAAGCGCGAAAAGGAACTGTGGCAGTGCTGGGAGACAGCATGCAGCAGCTGTGTGAGGAGTTAAGTGAGGAACAAAGAGTGTGGTGAACCTTTGTTTCCGCGTTTGAAATTAAACGGAGGCAGCACTGTGAGCTGTGTGAAGTATCTGTGAAGATCAGGGGAGGCAGTCGATCCCTGTGGCAAAGCGAAAAAAGGAACTTAGGCAGCGTTTGGTGACAGCGTGCAGCAGCTGCGTGAGGAGATATATGAGGAACAAAGTCTGTGGTGAACCTAGGTTTCCGTGTTGGAAATTAAACTGAAGCAACACAGTGAGAGACATGAAGTATCTGTGAACCCAAGGTGACACTCGTGAAACGGAGCTGAGGCAGCGCTTTTAAGCTGGGAGTGGAGAATCAGAGGAACAAAGGGAGTGTCGCATACCTCATGTCCTATGCCGGAAACCGAACTGAGGCAGCGTGGTGGAGCTACGTGAGGAAATCTCTGAAGGGCAAGGTGCGCAATGAACCATAAAGGTGGTGTCTGACTCAGATCTGAGGCAGAGCATTTTTTTGAGATACGATATCTTTTGAGGACCATTAACTTGAGATGGACAAGGATCAGTAAGCTACCAGAAGTCGGGAGCAAAGCATTTTAAGGGATCTCAGTGTAGTGCATGAAACTAGACCTTACCATTGGAACCCCAAAAGAGTAGTACGAAACAAAAGGAGAATATTAGAAGTAAGCAAAGAGAAGTCATCAGAAAAGGCTAAATGGGAAAACTATCGCATCCTAAGCTATTAATGAAAAAAAAAAACGGATTGGTACCGCGGATAAGGAGGAGAGGAAGATGGGATGAGAAAAAACGCATAGCATTCGTCATAACCATTTCTGAGGAGAAGGAGGAACCCGCGGATAAAGAGAAAGTGGAAGGGAGAGATGGTAAGGGCACAGAAAGAAAAGGTCGGCAAAAGGACTTGAATGATGTAAATGCACAAAATAAGCGAGGAAGAAGTGCCAAAGTACAAAGGAGAAATATATGCCGAGAGAGGGGAGATATCGAAGCGGTGAGGAACAAAAGCGAAGCTAGACTGATGCATACCATCAATAGAGGTGGAGTATTTAAGGGATCTATCGCAGATTCAGAGTCACAAAGTACAGCAATGGACAAATACCGGAGGAAGAGTGAGTGGTCTTTGAAAATAGGAAATGAAGTGGAAGCAGCAGACGTAGGTGAAAACTTAATATTGAAAGGAAAAGAAGAGACAGAGTGGTATTACTCGAAAAGAAGTAGGAAAGTTAAGGTGAATAATGCAGAAGAGGTGGTTGCAGTACCGGAAGGGATGGAACGTGGGAAATTAAGTGGAATTAAAAATCCCAAAGATTCTGAGTCCAGGATAAGGTTGGCTGTAAATAAAAGTATCCCATTTACCAGGTTGGAGAATTTGAAGGTAAACACGTATCCATCCTTAGACATTGAAGTAAGAAGAAGAAAAGTCTGGAGGAACAAAAGGAAAACAGAAACAGCTATGGTCAAGCGCAAAATAAAGCAGAATATGTCTGAGGTAAAGGATGTTGGAAACAAGATGAGAAAAAACTTTGTGAGAAGGATCAGGGAACTTGATAGTTTGGAAGTAAAAGAGGGGGTTAAGGTGGAAACGTACAGAGTAACACTTTCCACGATAATAGTGGACGAACTTTCCAAACCAATCCGCCTCAGGATTAAGAAAACATGGAGCTTTGCTGCTAGGGTTGAATTCAAACTCAGACTGTGTAAGAGATCTGATCTTCCCACGAACCTGGGAAGAGGAAATCGTCAAGGAGGGCGTGAGAATTCACTCGAAAACGTACCAAGCCAGTACCCTAAAAGTCCGGTTGGAAGAGTCTGGTGGCTCCCAGAAGGCTGGGAAGAAGTTGTGTTAGGGTTCACAAGGGACAAGGCCAGTTTCACAAGGTTGATCCTGGAGGCGAAGGCGGAGGGAAGTCTAGTCCCAGAGGAGGCTGGTACAGGTGAAAGTACGAGAAGCACAAGCATGGCGTACCACAAGATAAACTATGCGGGACTTAACGCCAAGGAAACCAATGTGAAGGGAACCGGACACAGAAGCAGAGTCAGAAGCAGTGAAATATGGTCCAGGAAGCTACCGAAGAAAAAAATAAATAAATAAATAAATAATATTAATAAATAAATAAATAAACTAATGAATAAGCTGTTCAATGGGATCTATGCTTGCCAGCAGGGTGAGGTGGTACGTGGAACTGAGGATTTGAGCATGTCAACAGAGCACCGTCAGGCATCAGTTCCCGCCCTAAACCCTCAACTTTAACCAAACATGGACATGACCAAAGCTAAAGGGAACAGAAGGAAGGGCAATGTCTTGCTCTCATTTCGTTCAAAAGTATCTTAGTGTACAGAACAGTCACCCATTCCGTTTAGGGGATAAAGCGTGGCTAGGACCACGCGGAACCATCAACCCTATCTCTCAGCAACTCCACCGCCGGAAGCGGGGGTGGTCCCCACCACGACGGCGAAGTTAACCATATGCAGAAGAGAAGGGGGTAGTTGTCACCATCTCCCGGGACAACTGAGTAACTAACGTATTAGGTGCTTGCTTCACCTATCTTACTAGACAGACACTTAGTTGGACCTCCTCAAAGTTTTTTCCTTCAGGGAAATGTGTAAGGAGCCACTTGTCTCCTGTTTTGGGGGGTTCAGGCCTCAGCGTCAAGGTTGTTTTTCGTTTGCAAGTTTAGGGGGTCGCCTTATCCCGACTCCTTCTTTCACCGTTCAGTCCTTCCTGCTCTGGTCTCTGGCCCAGCTTTTCCCTCCCCCGTGTTCTCTTTTCTTGTCTCTCCTTATCTTTCCTTTCTGGTCTGTCCCTCCGTTCTCCCTATCCTTCTTCCCGCCTTCCCGGGGCCCCGGGATCTTACTCCCTCAGTTCTCCTTAGGGGGGAAGGTGTGTTGTAACTTCCCCTGCTGTACCCTCTCGCATCCACCCCTCTCCCTCCTCTCCCCTTGGTATGGTCCGCACTGCTCCTTAGAGTGCGAGATAGAACGTTCGTGTTGTATGATAACCGCCAAGCTGGAAGCACCTGTTCACTGATAACTAATAAAAGGAATACACAGAACCTACTTGGAGTGGTGACTCTTTACTACACAGGTCTAGCATGACCTGGAAACTAATTTGATATAAAGACCCAGGAAGTCCAGGCCCAGTGGGGCCAGGCTCAGAAGGTCCATAGGGGTCAGATGTATGGGGATCCGAAACCTGGGTGAACCAGTGCCAGAGGGATGAGGAAGACCTTACCCATGAGGAACATTACTGGAAGGATCATGCTAGAGGAGACCAGGCTCAGATTAACAAGAAAAAGGTGGAACAGGTAAACCAAGAGACCAGAAGGACTAGCGGGATTAGGTTGTGGTAGAAGGACTGGGGGACTTAGAGGGTTGGAAAAACCAGTGGAAATAGTGCCACCGGATGAGCCAATATATGATGACCAGATACAGGAGTACCAGATCTAAGACTAAACTACATGGACCAGGAGAACCAAGAGTAGAATATTAAGCACAAGCAAACCAGGAGAATAGATAAACCAGGGGAGCATGACCAGGAAGACTGATGGACAAGAATTACGGTTCAGGGAATGAAAAGAAGTCTGTGAAACAGTTGACCGAGGATACAAAGGATTAGGCACAGTAGTACATAAGAATGATGACCAGACAGACCCAGGAGTACAGGGAGAGGAAATTCTAAGGCTAGCATTTATATCAAGGAACATCAGAACTAGGAAAGGTTTGGATTATCTGTGGTGGGCCAGGACAAGTTATTGCAGAACCATGAAGGTAAGGATCTGGAGGACGAGGGCCAAGAGTATCAGGACCAGATTGAAGAGGCTTACGAAGATCAGGACCTGGAGGGTAATGTCCACAACTGACAGGAAACCAGGAAAAGGAGGATAGAGATTAGGAAGATCATGGGACCTGTTCCAAAGGTACTGAGCAGACCAAGGAGGACTAAAAGACCTAAAAGGATTATGACTAGGAGGACTGGAAACAGGGCTAACAGGGCCATCAAGATCAAGGCTTGAATTTCCCAGTGGTGGTCAGGAGGACTAGTACAAAAATGATCAGGTTCAGGAGGACGCAAATAAGGAGAGCCTGGATCAAGAAGGCCAGGATCATTAGCTGCAGTACCTGTAGGAATAAAAGGATATGGACAGATGGAAAAAGAACTGTTGGTGGACAAAATGCTGAACAATGTCATGCATTCACCCCAGTACAGAGAGTGGGGCCTAAACCCATCCTTTTTTTGTTCCCCATGCCATTCCAGTTTAGACCCACCCATATACAAATCAGTTTTGACCCCACTCCAGCAAGAATTCACAGGCCAGGTTCTCCCTGGACAAGAAACAAGCATCCTAGGACTGGTTTCAGGGTATCACACCCCATCTGCCAGGCTTGATTGACTCCAGTTAGGTGCATGGAGAGCATGATACCCACGTCTGGGCATACCCGTCCAACTCGGGGTGACAAATTAAAAAAAACAATTGATGCACAAAATGCTGAATAATGCCTTCACCCCAGTACAGAGCTCTAGGCCTAAATCCATGATTTGTTTTCCCCCCATGCCATTACAGTTTAGACTCAGACATATGCAAATCAGTCTTGACCCTGTTCCCCAAGGGAAGGGTACAACCCGAACTGCCAGGCCAGGTCCTCCCTGTACTGGAAACAAGCATCCTAGGACCGGTTTCAGGTTATCACCCTTCATCAGCCACGCTAACTTGACTTCAGTGACATGGAGAGCAGGTGACCCACGTTTGGCCATACCCGTCCCACTTGGGGTGACAAATACAAAAAAGAACAACTGATGGACAGATTGCTGAACACTGTCATTCATTCACCCCAGTACATAGATCTGGAAAAGGGAACAGATCCAGGAGAACCAGGACTATTCAAGTCAGGTGACCACATACTAAGAGGGTTGGGATACAAAAGGCCAAACGGATCATGCCCTATGGTAACAGGGCTAAGAGATTCAGGGTGAGAAGCACTAGGACAAGATGACGAAGGCCAGGAGGACCAGAAAGGAACTGACCCAGATGAGCTACAACTGGGACCATAAGACCAAGGCAAGGATGATGGGTGAACCAGGTCAATGAGACCCAGGCAAAACTACATTATAATGGTTGATTACCAAGAGGATCAGGGCCCATAGGCACATAATCTTGAGAAGGACAATTACTATGAAAAACAAGATTAGCATGACCGTGACCAGATGAGCCAGGGTGGTGAAACCTTTGGCACAGGCAACCAGAGTCAGAAGTAAATGTTCTAAGAGGACCAGGAAACCAAGAACTAGGGAGCAGGAAGATCAGGGCAAAGAGAATCAGGATTTGAGTTTGAGTACCAGGAACAGGAGGACAGGAAGAGGAAGAAAAGGTTAATCAGGAGCAGGGAGACCAGGACCAGGATGACCACACCCTGAAGGTCCAGGCCACAGTGCCAGGAATAGGATGGCCAGGAAGATGAAGAACAGGATGGCTTGGCCCAGGACAACCAGAGTAAAGAGGACCATGATCAGTTGGTGTAGATGCATAAGAACAAAGAACAGGAGGATCAGAACTAGATCCTGGAGAACTAGGAGGATTAGGAGCATGAGCAATATGGCCAATAGGACAATAGGACCAGAGTAAACAAGGTAGATGATGGAGCCAGTACCAAGGATACAAGTAGGACCAAAGCCATGAGAACCAGAGCAAGGAGTATAAGAAGGATCAGCACTAAGAGGACCAGGAACAGCTGTAGGAGTGCCAGGGGTCCATGGCCATATGGCCACGGCTCAGACTACCGTGTGGAGCAGAAATACCAGGACCTGGAGGTAGCAGGATCAGGGTGGGGAAAATAAGAAGGGCCAGAACAGCTAGAGCCAGAAAGACAAAGTGGACTGGACCTGTATATCCAGGAGCAGCAGGACCAAATGTATGAAGGCTCAGAAGCACCCAGACAAAGAATACCAGGACCAAGAGGGCCCAGGCAATGTGATGCATTGCCAGATGGACCATGACGGCATGGCAGAGGGTCAGGAGGACCAGGGTGATCTAAGTCAAGGAGACAAGGGCCAAGAGGGCAAGGCCTAAGAGGAGACAAATATGAGAGGCCATGTGGACCAAGGAGACAAGAAGGACCAGGAACTGATGTACTAAAAAGCAGATGAGCTGTGTGAGAAGGCTCAGAATGAACAGATCAAGGGAATGTGGGCCAAGAGGATCAGGAAGGAAGAAAAATGGCTACGTGAAGGAGACCTGGAAGGACAAGGAAAGCCAGGTGGACCAGAACTAAGAGGATTAGAGAACCAGGAGTACCAGAAACAAATGGATAAAGTCTAGAAGGTACAGAACAAGGACATGAACACAAACTGTGAGGATCAGGAATAGTAAGACCAGTGCTAGGCAAACCAGACTTAGAGTGAGGAAGACTAGCTGAATAGAACCTGAAGAAGTAGAAGATGGCCAGGCAACTAGAGCCAGCAGGACAATACTAAGAGAACCAGCACGAAGTAGATCAGTGGGACCAAAACCAAGGGGAAAGGGAAGTTCAAGTAAGAGAGGCCTAGAAGTATCAGGATCTGGCATATCAGGACAAGGAGGACCACGTCAAGAAAGAAAAGGAGGGCCAGGGTGACAGGAGACGGGATGCCCAAGTCTGGCAGCTAAGAACAGGAGGATCAAGGCACATTATCACAGAATCAAGATAACAAGGAGCAGGGCCGAGAGAATCATGACAAGCTGGAAGAACCAGGAAAACTAGTCAGGCAAGGAGGAGGTGGAATAGGGCCATTAAGACCAGGAACTGGTTTGGGAAAGATTAGGTGGACTATAAGGATTAGAACAACCAGGACCAGAGGGGTCACAACCAAGGCGACTAGGATCTGACATACCAAGTGGAACAAGAGGACCAGGAACTGGGGTATCAGGACCATACTGGCAAGGATCGGGGAACAGAACCCAAGAGCTACAAGGCCCAATGGGACCAGACCTAGACCAAAATTAACAGGCCCAGTCCAAGAGGACTTAGTAAGATAGACCAGGATCCATGGACAGAGTACTGGTTGGACCACGATGGCAAGACAAGAGCAAAGAGAAGAATCACAGAGAAGACAAAGAGTGCTAAATCTAAGAGAACCAGAACAACTTGGTTAGGTGGCGAAGGACACAGAAGATCAGCAGCTGATTGATAGCAGATTCTGCCCAGTTAGGTTACAGAAGGATTCTGAGTAACATAGGGGTCTGATTGTCAGCTGTGAGAGAACTTGTTACCAAGGCCAGTAATGATAACTTCAGCACCAGACTAGTAGTCAGTTAGATTCTAAGAGCTAGATGAAGAACAGTGGAGATACATGTGTGGCAAAAGTCTTGGAAAGCCAGCAAATAGTCAATGAGTGTCAAGACTGGCAAAATAGTCTGTGCGACTCCCAGACCTTTGAGTTGACATTCCATGTTCATGTATGTGGACTGGATATGTAGCATATGTGTATAGTAAGACTCGATGTGTTGTGAATGTCTTAATGTTAATGGACCAGTGGGATGCATTTTGCATGACATGATGGAGAGTAAATGCAGCTTCCTGAGACAGTGGAAGTGTATTGACTGCAACCCAGTAGCTGGAGGGTGGAGACACAGATGCTGAAGTAAGGGAAGATGAATTAAAGTCTACCCACTGAAATTCTGTGAGTCCCTTGCTAGCAAAGAGCTGTTGATAAGTTCATCTTGACTGACGGCATTGGGTAGATGTTAGGGGTAGTTGAGAAGTTTCTCTTGTTAAAGGTGACAGCGTTTCTAATCAGGACAGAACTTTTGTCTGTGCCTGATGCCTGCTGAAGAACGATAAAGGCAGCCAGGTGCTGAGATCTTATGCTTCATCATGCCCTTGCTTTGGATACAGACTCCTGGTTGGAGCCAGCACTATTGGTACTTCTGTGAGAGCAATCAGCTAGCATAAAGGCTATGTCTGAGCAACAGCCAGAAAACAGCATTTAATGGAGAACCACTCAAACTCCGTCTGTAACCTCAACAGTATAACTTTGGATCTGTGAAATGATCAAATCATAGGTGACAAGAATGGAGGTAAAGGAATATCTGTGTTTATTCAGTGTTGTATTTCTTACACTATTTGTTACAGAGCCAATGAATAAAATATTCCTCTGAGTTTCTTTTCTTCTATGTCATTCATGTGTATATGACTTTCTCTGATATTTTCAGAACATTAATTCATTTTCCAGTGCCATTTAATTCTTCATGGATCTTCAACAGAATACTTCTTTTGGCGGCCTGACAGAGTAGGGGTAGTTGGAGGACATACTTTATTTTGTCCACCTTATTTAGGACAAAGCTTAGCTGTTATGAACAAGGAAGAAATAGTGACTCTGACACCCTGGGAGAAAACTCCCAGCATGTGTAAAAACACAATTCTGTTCTGGTGGTTTGTTTTTAAAAAACATTTGAAAAGTTTTCTGGACAGCCAACATGTCTGACAGTATCGGTCATCAGACTTTTCCTGCACAGACAGGAACCACAATGACAGTAGTTCCTGTCAATGTAGAGATCTGACCATAGGGCCGGAGGACAACTATTAATTTGGTGGGCATAGGTCCACGAGCAAGGCATAGGTGTTGTCCTTCACCCTGGAGTTAACTCTGTCCTCCAAACCCAAAATTAGGCCATTAGTTTTTCTTCCTTTCATCATGAGATTGTAATGAAACCTCTCAAGTGTACTGTGTTGGCAACTTCATAACAGGCCCCTAGGCCGTTGTTCCTATTTTGATGAGATCACCCTAAAAATCAAACGTCACTATGTCACTGGGACACAACATTTCCAGTTCTGGCCTTTGATTTTACAAATCATTTTTTCAGGTGTTTTGGTCTTATTTGCTTAATTGAACTGAACCAAAGTTATTAATTTTAGAATGCACTGATGTGCTGCAGACAAAGAGGTGTTCTGATAACATAGAATTTGTTGGTAATCCTATATCTGTCTCTGGTACATTCTCATGGCTTAGTGAGTAACAGAGAGTACATAGCTGTAAAAGAGTTAGCAGCATTGAATCATCTTGCAAAGGTTCTATTCAGATTTATCATTAGCCACCTGTGGAGGTATATTTAGAGAGTAGGAGCATGTGTGGAGCACGGGACAGCTCCAGAAAGGGCCTCCCAAATAGGTGTGTCTTGGCCCATGATTCTATGACATAATATTCTGTGCCATGTCCGTTGAAATAATTTATAAACATTCAAACATTTGGGACCTTTAGACCGATAAGTAGAGGTGGGCATAACTTGCGTAATTTGCTTTATTACATGGAATTACAGCAAAAGTATGCATAATTATGCGAGAAGCTTAACCTAGCATTTGGAGCTATTTTCTTGAAGAGGGAGAGGATGTGGTGCAGCGGCCAGAGCTAGCAACTCTGTGTTCTCGTCTCTGCATCGGTGCAACATCCTGTGATTGATTCTGGGCAAATCACTTAATCTCCCTATGCCCATGGACAGCGTCTGGATACCCTTACGGGTGATTAGCTGCACTATATATATCTACATACTTTAACTACTAACTTTGCATTCATATGGACTCAAGGATGCATCTTGTGCTAAGAAAATGGTGTTAAATGCTATAGAGCAGGAACATCAGCAGCCAGCAGCCTCTCGCACGTGCAACGTTAATGGTTCATGTGCTCCTGCATAGGATTTGGCCCCAAATGACTCCTATTTACACTAGTAGGCGTAATTGTGTAATTTCAGGTATTTCTGTTGTTCAAAAGTACTGCGGAATTATCGAAATTACTAATAATACTCTGGTGTAATTACATTTAAAGTTTCGTCCAGGCTTCCCTATAAATTAATACTTGCATCTAAGCCCCTTTTAGAACTAAGGCTCTCATGTTTAAAGTGACTAAGAGATCAAGATACAAAAATACACTGAAGTGATCTACAGAGAAAGTTCACTTTACCAGGGACTCTGATGGAAGGCCGGGGCCCTGGGCAAATGCCTCAAAACATCTGTTCCTAGATTCTATAGTACCCTTTAAAAGTTAAGTTTAGAACGCTAAACCAAAAAGCAACCCTTGGTTCACTCCAGAATCCACTAATGGTAAACTTGAAATCTGCCAGCTAGAATACAAATAATAAAGTCAATTTTATTCCACTAGGAAATCCAAAGAATATAAAATAAATTATCTGGATTAATATATACTATTCCCAATGTTTAATAAATGTGCCTAAATTGGATTAAAAATGCCCCAAGGCACTCAGCGTTTGCTTTCCAGCAGCCGTGAGGGAAACGGCTTTTCGCTTACTACCGTGAGGGGAATGGCACTCCATCTTGGGTCCTCCACGCCGTGAGGGCAACGGCTCCATTGACATCTCGCCGGACCCTCCCTGAGCAGCGGAGACTACATCTCCCAGTTGCCCTGGGGTGCAGTGCATAAGTGACGCCAGTATCGCGCCCGGAGGCGCTTTAAGTTAAAGGAGCGCCGATCGCGCTCGGGGCACTCAGCTTCTGCTTTCCAGCAGCTGTGAGGGAAACAGCTTTTCGCTTACCACCGTGAGGGGAACGGCACTCCACCTTGGGTCCTCCACGCCGTGAGGGAAACGGCTCCATTGACATCTTGCCGGACCCTCCCTTAGCAGCGGAGACTACATCTCCCAGCTGCCCCGGGGTCCAATGCACAAGTGACGCCAGTATCGTGCCCGGAGGCGCTTTAAGTTGAAGGAGCGCCGATCACGCTCGGGGCACTCAGCTTCTGCTTTCCAGCAGCCGTGAGGGAAACGGCTTTTCGCTTACCGCCGTGAGGGGAACGGCACTCCACCTTGGGTCCTCCATGCTGTGAGGGCAACGGCTACATTGACATCTCGCCGGACCCTCCCTGAGCAGCGGAGACTACATCTCCCAGCTGGCTCGGGGTCTGGTGCACAAGTGACGCCAGTATCGCACCCGAAGGCGCTTTAAGTTGAAGGAGCGCTGATCGCGCTCGGGGCACACAGCTTCTGCTTTCCAGCAGCCATGAGGGAAACGGCTTTTCGCTTACCCCCATGAGGGAAATGGCACTCCACCTTGGGTCCTCCACGCCGTGAGTTCAAAGGCTCCATTGACATCTCGCCGGACCCTCCCTGAGCAGTGGAGACTACATCTCCCTGCTGCCCCGGTGTCCGGTGCACAAGTGACGTCAGTATTGTGCCCGGAGGCGCTTTAAGTTGAAGGAACGCCTCCCGTCCCATGGGACACTCGCGGGCAGCACCGGGAAAAGCTCTGGACAAGGGCAGGACAGTCTGTGGCAGTCCGGGGCAGGTCGAGGTTGGGCTGGGCCACAAACCCTGGCATTACATCTAGAGCCTTCTCTGCCCAACTTGTGAGACATTTAAATACATTATTTTAAAGACTTTGATACGTTATATTTGTGTCAGATAATTGTATCGCATTTTTTCATGATAGCTTTCGTTTTTTTAATATAGCATTGTGTGCCTTGTTGGTGGTTTTAATAATGTCTAAACAAAAAATAGTGAAAACACCCCCAGTGCCCGCCACATTGGATAACTATTTAGTCAAAGTAGTTAAGAAAATTAATAACGATCGGCAATTATCACTAGGACGTGGTTAAAGGATTCCTTATCACCCTTTTTAATTTGACCGATATGCAAATTACAGAATGCATCATATCTTCATGATCTCAGTATGATTGTCCATTCAGGGCTGCCTTTTACACAGTATACTCAGTTTATGTTATTCGCTTTCTACACTATAATGAGACGGAGGGCATTAATGTTGGCATATAACATACTGCAAGATAGTTGCTAAATACAATGCGCCATTCCCTGAAAAAGATGTGAGTTACCAAAGATGCTGTAATATGAAATAAAATAGTGAAGGTAATGCGTAGAGTGGGAATAAGACCAGCCTACAATTTACGAGCAATGACACTCTTTTCTATGTATTTTAAAGGGTGTCCTAAATAATTTGTGAAGCCGGTGAACCCCGAGAGTTGGAAAGTCCTGAAGAAGGTGTTCAAGTATCCAGAGTTATGACACCGAAACGCGTCGACGCAGTTCTGTAATTAGAATCCAAGTTTAGCCCAGGGAATACCAGATATCCATACATCTATGATACTGTTAGTAGCCCAGAAAAAGAACGTAAGGAGGCCTTTGGATATTTGAAAAGGAGTGGCGAGATACCGTGTAGGCCACTATTAGTTGGGGATTTCTATAGTCTAGATATTATGTAAATCATGAATGTAATCTTCTGAGTCTTCTCTTTCATGTATTGAATATGATTTTTTGATGTATTGTAGTATCTTTCTCTCCTTCTTTTAGAAATTGTGAATTGCATTGTATTGAATTACATTGTATTTTATGTAACACATTTTTCAGAAAATCTTTTCTGAAATTGTATTGATTTGTGCATAAATTTGTGTTCTTATTGTATTAATTTTTTAACAATAAAAAGTCCATGAACGTTCATTCTAGTGTGGAAATCGATACTGTGTACGTCCCATATTCTTCAGGTGTGTATGAGTGTGAAGGTATATACTTATACAATAGAATTGAGTGCTTCCAGGGATTCTCCCTTGACTTGCATAATTTGGTTACACTGTCAGTTCCTAGTCTAGTGCGCGCAGAGTGCCGGGGCTTGTAAATACAAATGCCGCTAGTGGGCTTGTCAGCAGATCTCCGGTAACGTCCGACTTTGAGTAGCGGTTTTCTCTTTAAACGAGCAACGGTCGTAGATACAGATGAGATTCAAGACAAGAGAACGAGTGATATAATTTCGGGAATCAGAGAAAGAAAAATAGCGGTTACTGTGATATTGAAGTGGTTACATCATTGTGAGAGGTTGTTATGATCAGATTGGCCCCTGATGAAGGTACCAGTAAGGTGCCGAAATGCATTGGGCTCAACAAAAGCTTTATGATCACATTACAATGTAATACTAAAATGAGTATCTGAGAAATAATGTTCTATTTGAAATGAAATTGCTGTAAATGTATATTGTTTGAATACTGAATATATCATGAGAAAAGGTGAAAATTATATGTTGAATTAAAATAATTTGCAGCAACAGTAAAAAGTGGTGATTAGATTGCATAAGCAAATAAGCGTGGATAAGGTGCGGAGCACCAAGTGAACAGTGCGTGATTAGATGGACAAGTACACCCATCATAACTGACAATTTAACACAAAGGAGTGACTATCCTTATTAATCACAGCACCAGTGGATTAATACAATACAATTTGAATACAACGGAGTGCTCCTCACACACCCAATAACCCTAGCTAGTGGGCTTGCAGCACGTGTTGTGCCACCCACACGAGCGGCCTGATAAAAGTATGTCTACAGGTCTGTCATTGCGAGACCTACGTGCAATCTCGTACCGTCACGCGGGCTGCGCAAGTACGCCTACTTGCCAGTCCTCCAAACCTACCCTTAACTTCATATTAGTCACCCCTATGGTAGGCCTGAGGGCAGGGTACATTGTAAGTATAAGGTAGAACAAGCCTGACGAGGTTGGCATGTCCTAATAGTGAACTACCGCCATGTTCGTACTTCACTATCGTAAGGTCGCCTGCTCTCCATTAGTTAGATTGGGCCGCCGGGATTAATAATAATAATAATAATAATGGATTTTATACAGCGCGAACAGCTACCTCGCTAGGAGGTGTCCCGGCGCTAGTAGAACACAGAAGACCTGGGGCTAAAAAGATAGGAACATTAGCGTGGCTGATTGAACAGCCAAGTTTTTAGCAGTTTCTTGAAGCAGGGTTCAGAAGGGGCCTGTTGGATTTTGCGGGGAATGAGATTTTGATATCAATTTATGATCAATTTAATAACTTATCTCATTCATCTATTTTGGACCGTTGGTATCTGTCATTGAGTAAAAGACAACCCCCGCATAGTTTAGATAAACCCCATTAACTGGCGCCACTCGGAAGAACCACTTACAACTGATAAAGTTTGAAAGTTTTATATAAAAGTCAAAGTTGTATGCAATTACAATCTGCTCAGGATAAACCTCAAAGTATACAAAAGAATACAAAATCAATTCCGATATCAGCAATTTTAAAGCATCGATGTGAAGTGGTTCCTTGGCGTCATCTACAGAAAGAGAAAAGTATCACGTTAAATCTGTCCCTACTCTATGCTATGTGACATCCCTACTTCGCAAGTTCCTAACCTAAAAAGGTGTCAGCAGTTTGACTCCCAAAGAAGTTCAAACTCTCTTAGCCTCTAAAGGTAACTTAAGTTTAAGAAGCAGTACCCTCTCTGCCTACCCATCCGCTCTTCTTAAGGGTCCTCGGCCTACTGCTCTCTTGCGCTCTGATCTCTCTCAGCGCATCTGCTCAAGTCATCTATGCTTCGCCCTTCTCTCTGAGCTCCCTCTGAGCAAATCGCTCTCCCTTCGCTAATTGCTAACTTCTCCCCGGGGTGCTGTCCCTAAAATACACAATCACAGTGTGGGTAGAACGCCCCTTGACGCCCACCACGGACTTTCCCCGATGATGTCAGCTTCTAGCTTCTTCCATTGCTTCATCTCTTTCGCCGTCCGTTAAGTTGACCTTTCTTCTTTAGATGTCATCTTCGTCTTCTTGTTGGCAACTTCAACTGACACTTTCAGATCAAAAGTCATATGAACTTAAACAAGACTTTAACTTACAACTGCAGTTCTTTGACCTTCTAGGTCCTGTGAATGGTCATTCAAAACAAGTTTCAAATTCTAAGCGCTTCTCATCACGTTCAGTCCATAAACCTTGTCCAGCGTTGTCACCTTAAATCTAACAAGTGCTAGACTTCTTGGCTCTCACGTCCACATCAAGCTATTTACGACTCCTATAAGTCCGCTAAATTATATACATTGGACTGTGCTCCTGCTAACCCTCTGTCAGTCAGGTTAGAATCACAAATGACCTAAACCTTTCTAACATTCTCACAAAAAGCCTTCTACACAGTATAACCCTTAACACACATTTATATATATTCGTATTTAGCGAAAGTCTGTTACACATATGTGAATACATTGTACATAGAATATAAACTACGTAAAGCATAACTTTATATTCTCATTCTCTATATCGTTTTATACATGTTCTACACATTTCTTCACGTTTCATTTCTCGCTGCTTCTCCGTTTAATGGTTACACACGTACATGAATTCTCCCTTGCACGTTCTACATTTCGTAAGCATTTCTACACCATCTCTACATCAGCCCACTACATATACGGGCCTTCTAAATCTAATACAGGTTCTAAAGTGAATACAGTTACATTTCCTATATTACTTTGGATTATATCGGTTATCTATATGCTATAAGTGTCAATTTCACATTACGATATACGTTTCATTCCTACGTTATACGATGTGCTTGTAAATACGGCCTATACATAATTTTTATTCAAATTTGCGCTCTCTCAGTCCCCCCTTTGATGACTTCTAGGAGTCATCACTAAATGCAATTTGAATAATATCTCTAAACAGGACTAGTTACAATATTCCCTCTTTTCATCGTTTCGAGAGCTCTTAAACTTTTGTACTGTTGATCTTGTAAAGCAGCTAATCTCCTTTCTTGCTCTCTCATTGTTCGTTGTAACTGGTTCGACCTATACCATTTATATAATTTTACTAAACCTAACAATGTGATTATACAAATTAATACTATCAATACAGGCTTTATTATGTACCATACTATGCTTTTCCCAAGGTTGGCAAACCAACTCCCAACCTTTCCTACTCCATGACCAACTTTTTCCCAAACATTTATTTTTGATAAATCTTCGATCTCTTGATGAATCTGTGTAATGTTCCGTATGACTTTCTCAAGTGGTTTTGAATTATCAGGAATATAAGTACAACATTCCTGGACCTTCAAAGCCTTACAAACTCCGCCTTCTTTTGCTAGCAGTACATCTAAAGCAAGTCGGTTCTGAAGAACCATTGCTCTAATCGACTGCATCTCACCTTCTACCAACATTAATGACCTTGCAGTACTTGCAGATAATCTATCTACAACTGTAGCCAGTCTCCTGATCTTAACGTCGCTAAGTATTAAACCTAACATCGGAAACATTGCTCCAAATACATCTCCTACTACTTCTGCATCTCCTACTTCCCTTTTCGCTCTCCTCGAAGCCTTTCCTTCTATTATCGCTACATCCTTTGCATGATATATTTTGGGGAAGACAATTGCCAAGTAACACGAACCATACCAATTGTCAGGTAGTTTTACATAGGCATTTCTTCCACATACAAAATATACATTCGGAATAACTTGCATCTCTTTCATAAAGTCTTTCGTATAGTACTCCAATCTAAAAGCATGTTCACAATTCACTTCTCCTACAAATACACTCTCATAATACGTTTTGCTTCGAGTTAAACATAACTTTCCTTTCTGCGTTCTATCCAATGCTATTGGACCATTGCTCCCTTTCTTTTTATGTGCCTTCTCTTCTTCGGTCCAATCTGTTTTCCACTGTCCTGACATTTTTAGAATCTTCTGCCTTCTGTATCTATCATCTACTTGTCCTATGAACCTTTTCTCAACCTCTGACACCTTGCAAGTTAGATTATTTCTGCGTGCGTATGATGTATCTAATGTATCCCAAGGAAGAAAGAATTTAGCTAATCTATCCTCCTTTTTATAATAGTCCCACTTATTCATTTGTTTATAATTCGGAACTTCAGGCAGTACCGAATCATAATTTGAAAAGTAGTACTCAAATCCTTCCCTACCATAAAATATACTAAGCAGTAAACTACATGTTATCCCATAAGTCAGTGGGAGATGATGATATCTAATGCCTTCGTCTACAGAAGCCGGCAATTGCATACAAACATAGCAATCTTTGGCCTCCATGGCATCGATATATTCATACAACAGTTTAGCATATGCGTTTGACCTAAAGTTTCCCTGTGACTCGTCTACATGTAATCTACGAGCTTCATCTGCCAATAACGCCTTTTCACGTATAACATTGCTCTCCTCCTTTTTCCCCACAAGAGCAGGTCTCAAAGTCGTTACAGGCTTTACATTTGCTGTTTTTTTATCACTTTCATGTCCTATTAGGTATGATATTGTCACTACTGTAATTATGAGAAAAATTACTACTGCTATTAGTGTACCTACTATACATCTAGCTTTTCGGTTTGGGTTGCCGTTCTCCATGTTATCAAACAGCTTAGCTCCTTCTTTTGCGAAAAGTTTTTCTTTCTGCAGTCTTTGTTGGCTTTATTCGCTTTCTCAATCTGTAAAGTGCTTTTTATCAACAAAGTCTCTTTTTCGCACAATGTCTTTTCTCCTTTAGCAACAGACAACCCTAACCCTTCTCCGTCCTCTAAATGTAATCCCTAATTTTATTCTTCTTTCCACTCGGCGCTAGGTTATCTTCTTCTCTATAGCTTATATACAAAAGTCTTTATGCACCAACAATTATTCTCGCACCTGCAGCTTTCACAACTATTTCCAATAATTCAAAACGAATTACTTTTTCTTCTTCCTCTGGAATTTGATGACTGAAAGTTGGAAATTGTAATCTATTTAGCACTAGATCTTGAATTTGACTCAAATATGGGGGTATGGGAAGTGTGAAAGTCAGTAACCCCTCAGTCTCGAGTCCAGGCGTCAACATCCATATCTCCACTGCCACAAATGGATCGTGATCGATTACTTTCACTTTCTTCACTCTCCCAGATTTCTGTCCCCAAGACATCTGCTAGATAAGTCCACTCTGGGGTGGCGTACCTTCTGCAGGGCACACGTACCCTCCTCGATCTTCTTGGACTTTCAGTTCCTGAGTCTGTAGTTTCCTCCTCCTGGTCTGATTCTTCTGCAATCGGAACAAGAGTTCTTTCTTGCTTTTCTTCCGAGCTTGGCCCTTTCCTTCTCTCCGGCCAACTGGCTTCGTCTCTCTTTGTCCTCCTGCTCCTTGTTCTTGGACCAGTCTCTTGGTCACTCTCAGTTTGTTCGATATCTGTGTCGGACTCCCAATTACTTTCTTCTCCTGAGGCGACTTCGGTCTCTCTGATGTCCTGACCTTCGTCGACCTGTTCCGTCTCAATCTCAGTTCCCTCGATCACCTCCACAGCTTGGCTTTCCCCCTCTATGGCTTCTCCGCTTTCCGCTGGATTCTCATCCGAGAGAGGAGCTGTTTCTTCTAGAGGTGTTGGCACTCTTCGGGTGTGTGAGGCATGTATCCAGTTTGGCAGACCTCCACACTTTACTGCAGTATTCGTCACTAGTATAACTTGAAACGGTCCTCTCCAACGCACGTCTAAGCAGTTCTTTCTGACATGCTTCTTCACCAGGACCCAGTCTCCCGGACTCAGGTCATGGCACAAGTCTTGTGCTGATGGAACCTCTGCAGCCTGGACCTGGAGGGACACAGAATTAACGGCATCAGATAGTCCCTTACAGTAGTCCAAGATCAAATCGTCTGTGATGTTCACTAGAGCTGCAGTCGGAACCGATGGCAATCTCATAGCTCTCCCCATTAGCACTTCATGAGGAGAGAGACCTGTTTTTCTATCCGGTGTGCTACGTATGCTCATAAGAACCACTGGAAGTGCGTCTGGCCAACTCAGGGATGTTGCTGAACAAACTTTGGCAAGTCTGGACTTTATCGTGCTGTTGATTTGCTCTACAAACCCTGAAGCTTCTGGTCGATAGCTGCAATGGAGTTTCTGATCGATACCCAAAGCTGAACATAGCATCTTCACTATTTCGCTGTTAAAATGAGTTCCTCTGTCCGATTCCAAAGAGGATGGCACCCCAAACCTCGGTATCAACTCTCTAAGTAACAGTTTTGCTACTGTAAGTGTATCGCACCTACGTGTAGGGTAAGCCTCAACCCATCTAGAAAATATGCAAACAATCACTAAAACGTATCTGAGTCTATTGCATTTAGGCATTTCTATAAAATCAAGCTGCATCCTATTGAAAGGCCCCCCAGACCTCCCAATATGACTCAATGTAACTGGTGTTCTCTTTCCCACATTTAGTTGCTGACAGATCGTACATCTCTGACACACTGCTTCTGCCGCTACTCTAAATTTGGGATTAAACCACGTTTGTCTGAATACTCTCACCATAGCATCTCTTCCTATGTGTGCTGATCCATGCAATTTCCTTGCCATTGGACTAACAAGTTCATTTGGTAAAACTGCTCTCCCATCGGCGGAGATCCAGAAATTCATCTCGCTTCTGGAACAACCCGCTGTTTCCCAACTCTTTTTCTCGTCATCTGGTGCATTTTCCTGAATACTTCTTAATTCATCCCACGTATCTACAGTATCCAACAACATTGTCAATTCAGTTCTTTCCTGGATTCCCCCGACTTTTACATCAGTGTGAGAATATCCCTGTTCTGCGCAGTAACGCGCTACTTCATCAGCATAGCGGTTACCTAGTGAAACAAAGTCAATGTTCTTCGTATGCGCTGCGCATTTGACCACTGCTATAGCTGTTGGGCCTTGCAATGCCTCTAACAAAAGTCTCACGAATTCTCCATTCCTAATGGGAGAACCCGAGGAGGTCATGTAACCTCTTTGAGACCATAGCTGCCCGTAATCGTGAACTACCCCGAAACCATACTGGCTATCGGTGTATATGGTGACTCGAAGTTTGTCGCCCGCTAAGCAAGCACGAGTCAAAGCAACAATTTCAGCTACCTGAGCGGAGTGTACTCCTTCCAGGCAAGCGGCTTCTATTACTCTCGTAATTGTGCAAACTGCATAAGCTGCTCTCAGCTGACCGACATTGTCTCTTACACATGAACCATCAACAAAGAAAACTTCATCTGGGTCAGTCAATGGTTCATCCACAATATCGGGTCTCGGTTTGGTGCATAGTTCAGTCACATCAAGGCAGTCATGATCTGTACAAATTTGGTCATCAATCTCGTTTGGAAGTGGCATCAAAGTTGCAGGATTCAAGACGGAGCATCTTTTTAGGGTCACATTCTCGGCAGCCAGTATGACTTGCTCGTAGCGTGTGAGCCTGCTATTTGTCAGATGCTGAGTCTTAGTCCTGGTCATTAACAATTCTACAGAATGAGGTACATACACAACTAACTGATGACCCATAACTACGCTTTCAGAACGTTCAATGCTGACACCCGTTGCAGCTACGGATTTGAGACATCCGGGCAACGCTGCGGCTACTGGATCTAATGTAGCCGAAAAATACGCTACTGGTCTACGCGCATCTCCGTGGATCTGAGCTAAAACTGCTAAAGCGCATCCCTCTCTTTCGCAGCAGTAAAGCAAAAATGGTTTTGTGTAATCAGGCATTCCTAAAGCCGGGGCACGACATAAGTCCTCCCTCAGCTGCAAAAACGCCATCAAACAATCCTTGTCCCATGGTACCGGATCACTTACTCCTTTGTGCGTCAGTTGTAATAAAGGTTTTGCCTTCAGTGAGAAGTTGGCTATCCACTGCCGACAATAACCGACCATGCCTAGAAACATCCTGACTTCTCTTTGTGTTGTAGGCGCGTTCATTTTCATGATCGCCTCTATTCTGTCTGGAGACACCTTCCGCTTTCCCTTTTCAATCCTATGGCCCAAGTATTGCACCTCAGTCATACAATACTGCAATTTACTTGGAGACACCTTGTGTCCATTCTCGGCCAAGTGATTTAACAAGGTTATGGTGTCTTCTCTGCAAGCTTCCTCAGTTTCTGACGCAACTAGGAGGTCGTCTATGTACTGGACTAGAACCGAATTCTTGGGCAGTACTAGACTTTCAAGATTTCGTTTTAATAACTGGTTAAAGATCGATGGGCTTTCTGTATACCCCTGAGGGATACGACACCATGTTAAGACGCGATCTTCCAGCTTAAAAGCGAAAAGATACTGGCTCTCTTCATCTAAAGGTATCGAAAAGAAAGCCTGGCATAAATCTATCACGGTAAACCATTCAGCTTGGAACGGTATCTGAAATAATATCACTGATGGGTTCGGTACCACTGGACAACATGAGACAACAATATTATTAATCTTCCGAAGATCCTACACTATTCTGTATTTTCCACTAGGCTTTTGCAAACCCATAATCGGGGAGTTACATGGACTTCCCACGATCTCCTTCAGTATTCCCTGTTTAATCATGTATTCGATCACAGGCTTTATTCCTGCAATCGTCTCTGGAGTCAACTTGTATTGTGGGGTTCTTGGATACTCAGCATTGGGTCTTACCAAGATTTTTACTGGTTCTACTCCTTTGATCAGTCCTATTTCTTCTCCAGTAAAATCCCACACTTCAGCTGACACTTTCTCCCTCAAATCCTGTGGAAGTTCCTCCACTGTTAAGGTAGGATATAGTTCCACGCACTCTTGCGAGTTTACAACTTTAAAATCGACATCTTCATCATTGGTCTGTACTTCTACTCCTTCAGGTGTGCAATGTATTGTGCAATTCAGTTTGCATAATAGATCTCTTCCTAGCAAACACACAGGGCTAGAATCACAGATCACAAACTGATGTTCGTCACTGTAATTCCCTATCTTCACCGACACTGGTTCTGTCAAAGGATTAGTCATCCTCTTGTTTGCGACTCCTACCACCTGAATCGTTTCTCCCGATATTGGCAAACCTGGGACTACCGCTGATCTCAACGTGGATCGAGTGGCCCCCGTATCCACCAAAAAGGTTGTAGGACATCCAGCTACTTCAGCCTCTACGTATGGTCCTCTCTGATCTACTTCCAGGGCTGCTCCTAGAGTACAGTCTTCCTCCCTGTTTACTCGTTGCCCTGTAAGAGGATCAACGTAATAGCATTCCTCTCCTCCTACAAATAATGGCATTTGTCTATAGGTTTTCCCTCCGTTTGTGATGCGAGGCGGTTGAGGAAACGGGGCTCGAGGAGTCTGAGTCCCCCCTTTGATAAACTTTCCCTTCGGGGCTGCGGCTCCCTTAACCACGTTATTCTGTACCTCTTCCTCCTCTTGTTCTAATTCCCCTGTCTCAACATTGTAAGGACACTCGCGTCTCCAATGTCCCACTTCGTTACACTGATGACACCTCGTTGTCTTTTTCAGTGTCGCGATATCCATTCTCGGTCTCGGTCTTTCTTCCTCATCTTTGCTCTGATTATTCTGTTTCTTTGCTTGCATTCCTGTTCCCTGTTGCCGCTGTCCACCCTTTCCAGCTGCTTGCATTTGTACCAGCATTAATTTTTCCTTGAGTTTCTTCGCTTTCGAATCTATCTCATCGCTACAGTACCTTGCATACCTCAGAATTTCGTCTAAAGGTTTGTTCTGCCAACAAATCAGATGCTGTTGTATCATCAGGCTTATGTCTGGTCTTAATCCTAAAACAAACTTCGACACAAACTGTCCTATGTCCTTAGGATCCATTACGTCTAACCCACTGTATTGTTTAAATGCTTTCAGTAGCCTCTCATAGAACTCGTGAACTGTCTCTTTGGGCTCCTGAGTTGTTCGATCTATCTTAACCCAGTCTATGTCTTGTACTGGCACTTTCTCCTTTAGCCATGTTATTACTCTTTCGTATTTCTCCATGACTCTGTCTGATGGACCATTTGTCCGGTTATCTCTCGGAGGCTCACAGGTAGGCCATTCAACATTAAGCTTGCATGCCGTCCACAAATCTCCGGGTACTACGATATCGAACAATGTGTTCAAATCGATCCACAGCACCTTAGAGATCTTCACGAACCTCTCTACCTGCTTGTACCACTCAACGGGGTTTTCTCTTAACTTGGGGAAAGAATTAGTGAATGCCGCTAAATCCCCCCTACTCCAAGGTACATGGACGTAGTTTCCGTTCGCGATTTCTCGCAAAGGGAAAGCTTCCATTCGCATTAGGTCTGTGTCTTGGGACTTCGCGATTGTACTTCTTCTAACAGATCCCCTCTTAGACCATTTTTCCTCCCATCTATCCAGATCTCTCCATATTCTGATACACATGACTAGTTCCCGTATGTGTACTCTTAGTCCAATCGTTCTACGTTCATCCAAATCTAGGTCTGTGCAATTTAGCCTATGATTGGGCTGCAAGGCTTTGGTTCGTGACAGGTCTATCATATATCTATTTGCCAAATTAGATAAATTTTCATGAGCTGACCTCGCTCTCCGAGTAACATCCTTGGCTAAGAACAATACTTCATCTGGTGCGTACAACTCTAACCTCTCTATTGCCACTGTGCCGTCAATTATTTCATCCAAGTCTGATTTTAAGCTCATTACATCAATCCGTCTTGCTTTTATTTCAGCTCTCAGTATGTCAGTCCTAGGTGGTTCGCTCATACCCCTCTCACCTCCACTATGCGCCCTACGCCTGAACACAGGTGAGTTATGAGGAGTTTTCTTTCCATCCCTTTGTTCCCACCTCTCTAGATCCCAAGCCTTTCCATCTTCCCGTGGGGTGTGGTGGAACATTACTCCATCCCCCATCCCTACACTTCGTCGTTTCGGCTCGGTTTCTCCAGATACGAGATAGGATCCACCGTTCTGTTCTAAATCACTGTAACTCGCTTGCTGTCTGGTGTCGCTCAATAAACGATAAGGTCCTTCATCGCCCTCCATGCTCCCGCGATCTCGTTCTTGATCACCAGAAGTATGGCGAGACGTTTCGCGACTCCCTATATTCTCATGACTTCGCTCGCGCTCACCGGATGCATGGCGAGACCCTTCACGACTCTCCATGTTCCCGTGATTCCAATGTTGCACCGTTTCACCCGGGGTATGGTGAGTGCATCTGAAAGTATTACGGTACTCCTGCGTCCTTCGTTCCCCTTCACTAAAGGTGACGCGAGGCACTTCGTCTCACCCTGTACTCCTGTCTCCGCACATTTGCCTATTGCCGCCAATAGTAGGACAATTATTTCCTCTGCTTCCCTGACTCCCTCTCTCCCACTCCGGGCTGCTTTCGCCAGCTCCACAATGAGAGAGGATCCTGTTATCCTGGTCTCTCCACTCTGCTCCTGTTTCTAAACTTTTATTCCGAATCTCTTCAGCAGTATCCCATTCTTTCAGATATTCCCTTAATTCCTTATGGGATTTCGGTTTTGGTCCCCTTAAGTCCATTGGCCCTCTTTGACGCCCTTGTTCTACCCAGGGACCTGTTGCTGCATCTAATGGAGTACTCCGACTCATCGGTGCTAATATCTGTCTCTGAGGATTCATCATGGTATCCCTATTCTCCATCTCTGCCCTTTCCCTGTCCCATCGTGCCTGTTCCTCCTGCTGGACCCCTTCTGGGTTGTAGATTGACACAATAGGGCCTATGGTAACCGGTACTTGTAGAGCATCCGGCATTTGATAAAACCTTGCATGTTGCGTTTCTGGCATTTTCTGGACCACGAATCTTCCCACTACTCTCTGTTCGGAACTAGATTGAGGTACTTCCTCCTCTTTCTTGGCATCCCACTCTGTTACTGGGATCGATTTGTATTCCCCCCATCTAGCTCCGTCCTCTTGTGGTAATATAGGACTTGCGGCCCCTCCGCTGTACGGAGGTGGTCTATCTGTCAATAGCCTCTCTATCAAATCCTCTTCTGTCTCGCTTTCCTCTTCTTCCTCTAGAGGTTTCTTTTCTCCCGTAACTTCTAGCATCGGGTACAGTTTATCTGCTTCTATCTTTTGTACTCTCCATTTCTTAGCTTCCTCATCCCATTTGGCATCCTGTACTGCCTTTACTGATCGTCTCACTCTTTCTTGGCGCCTCTTTACTCTCTTTTCGTGTGCCGTTCTAAACCATACACTAAGTGCTTCGAACTGTGTTGGCCTCGGTGGAGGTCTTGTTGCAAGCATTACCGCTTTCAGTTGGTTCAACACGTCTAGTTTAAACGTTCCGAATCTCGGAAACGTCAGTTCCTTACTCCCTTCAGTCAGCTTATTCCACTCGGAAATCCATAATATCGAGTGCAAGCCTACATTCACTGCCATATAATAAGCTGGTGTGCCTTCTGGTGGAGCTTCCTCTCCGGCATATAAGTTTCTTCTATTTCTCCTAAAGAGTGCTCTTAAACTCTTAAAACACTTCATTTTCGATAATCCACAATTTTCCCCTTACTCTTCCTTGTTTACGTCCCGATGACAACCAACCAACCAATCCCTACGCGGTTCTCGCTAATCGGCCTATCTCAGTGCGACTCTTCGCTGACGTCTGACAAACTAACCAATCTCAGCTCGGTTCTATGCTGACGTCACTTGTTCCCTCTTGCAGCAATTCTCCTTCTTTCTAAATTTGTCTCACGATTTCGCATGCGTTTTCATTCATACACTGAAAAATGACTACTTCCGTCCAAGCGATCACTTTTCTCTGACTGTACGGCCACAGTCTAACTGTAATTGTCACCTTAACTGACGAAACGTCTTCCCTCTTACGGTCAGACGATCGCCTCAACTGATAGGTTACTTACACACAGTAAACGTACGACCAGCGTCCGCTACTCATTCACTCACTCATACGCTCCCCCTATCATCGGTCTGTCGGGCGATCAATGGTACCTCATGACCCCCTTTCAATGGTAGACAAATTACTCTGGGTGTTCGATACACCCGAACCACTTAAGTCCTTCCCTGGAGCTTAAGATTTCATCCGGTTGCGCGCGCTCACAACCTTCCCCCAATCACACTACAGGCATTCAACTCCGCTTGACATTACAACACAGGAACAACATAAAACACCGCAATCTTACAACGCATGACCCTTATACTCACTCTCGACCGACTCTGCTGCTTTTCTCTCGTCGCACCGTCAGCACCGTCTTCGGCTGCAATTCTTCTTCCAGTCGTTGATGACTAGGGACCTTGGGGTAAACTAAACCTGGCCTAGGTCGTCTTCCTCAAGAAGATAACCATCATTACTCTGCTACCAACTGCGGGGAATGAGATTTTGATATCAATTTATGATCAATTTAATAACTTATCTCATTCATCTATTTTGGACCGTTGGTATCTGTCATTGAGTAAAAGACAACCCCCGCATAGTTTAGATAAACCCCATTAACTGGCGCCACTCGGAAGAACCACTTACAACTGATAAAGTTTGAAAGTTTTATATAAAAGTCAAAGTTGTATGCAATTACAATCTGCTCAGGATAAACCTCAAAGTATACAAAAGAATACAAAATCAATTCCGATATCAGCAATTTTAAAGCATCGATGTGAAGTGGTTCCTTGGCGTCATCTACAGAAAGAGAAAAGTATCACGTTAAATCTGTCCCTACTCTATGCTATGTGACATCCCTACTTCGCAAGTTCCTGACCTAAAAAGGTGTCAGCAGTTTGACTCCTAAAGAAGTTCAAACTCTCTTAGCCTCCAAGGTAACTTAAGTTTAAGAAGCAGTACCCTCTCTGCCTACCCATCCGCTCTTCTTAAGGGTCCTCGGCCTACTGCTCTCTTGCGCTCTGATCTCTCTCAGCGCATCTGCTCAAGTCATCTATGCTTCGCCCTTCTCTCTGAGCTCCCTCTGAGCAAATCGCTCTCCCTTCGCTAATTGCTAACTTCTCCCCGGGGTGCTGTCCCTAAAATACACAATCACAGTGTGGGTGGAACGCCCCTTGACGCCCACCACGGACTTTCCCCGATGATGTCAGCTTCTAGCTTCTTCCATTGCTTCATCTCTTTCGCCGTCCGTTAAGTTGACCTTTCTTCTTTAGATGTCATCTTCGTCTTCTTGTTGGCAACTTCAACTGACACTTTCAGATCAAAAGTCATATGAACTTAAACAAGACTTTAACTTACAACTGCAGTTCTTTGACCTTCTAGGTCCTGTGAATGGTCATTCAAAACAAGTTTCAAATTCTAAGCGCTTCTCATCACGTTCAGGCCATAAACCTTGTCCAGCGTTGTCACCTTAAATCTAACAAGTGCTAGACTTCTTGGCTCTCACGTCCACATCAAGCTATTTACGACTCCTGTAAGTCCGCTAAATTATATACATTGGACTGTGCTCCTGCTAACCCTCTGTCAGTCAGGTTAGAATCACAAATGACCTAAACCTTTCTAACATTCTCACAAAAAGCCTTCTACACAGTATAACCCTTAACACACATTTATATATATATTCGTATTTAGCGAAAGTCTGTTACACATATGTGAATACATTGTACATAGAATATAAACTACGTAAAGCATAACTTTATATTTTCATTCTCTATATCGTTTTATACATGTTCTACACATTTCTTCACGTTTCATTTCTCGCTGCTTCTCCGTTTAATGGTTACACACGTACATGAATTCTCCCTTGCACGTTCTACATTTCGTAAGCATTTCTACACCATCTCTACATCAGCCCACTACATATACGGGCCTTCTAAATCTAATACAGGTTCTAAAGTGAATACAGTTACATTTCCTATATTACTTTGGATTATATCGGTTATCTATATGCTATGAGTGTCAATTTCACATTACGATATACGTTTCATTCCTACGTTATACGATGTGCTTGTAAATACGGCCTATACATAATTTTTATTCAAATTTGCGCTCTCTCAATTTCTTGTGGCAGGGAGTTCCATAGAGTGGAGACGTTTGCCGAAAAAGTCCGACCGCCTAGTCGGGCCTTTTTCGAGCGCGGGACGGCCAATTGAACACGGTAGTTGGACCGTAGTGCGCGGGTTTGGGAGTACCTCGGGAGGCGGCTTTTCAGGTATTGTGGACAGGAGCCATGCAGAGATCGGAACGCGAGCGTCAGAGCTTTGAATTTTATTCTGCTGGCAGCCAGTGCAGGGAACGAAGATGCGGAGAGACTGACTGCTTGAAAGGGATTCGCAGTAACAGTCTCGCAGCCGCATTTTGAACTACCTGAAGCCTGTGAATTAGGTATTTTGGGAGGCCTAGGTAGAGACCGTTGGCATAATCCAGCCGTGAGGTGACAGTCGCATGGATAACCGTTTTCCGGCAACTCTCCGGAAGACGTCTCAGGATTTTTCGGAGGTTTCTCAATTTGCTCAGGCAGCATCCGGCGACTTGTTGGATATGGGGTGAAAAGGACATGCTATCATCCCATTTCACTCCAAGATTTTTTGCCGTGTGACTGGGTGAAGGGGCCGGGCCCATCTCCGTCGGCCACCAGAGTTCTGAGGCGGGGGAGGGGCCCTTGCCAAAGAAGATGACTTCGGTTTTGTTGGCATTAAGTTTTAATTTATTTGTGTTCATCCAGTGTGCTATATCCTGGAGGCAGCCTTTAAAATTTGAAAAGGACTCCCGCGTCATCTCATAGTACGGAAATACCAATATTAATGGTATGATCCTAGCTGGCTCGGGGAGCATGGTGCAATGTCGAGTTTGGTATCCCTGAACTCGGAGTTTGATAACGCATCGTTGGAGTGGATGGTTTTTGGACTCTGGGTTTGAAAATAGCACTTTTAGAAAGTGACTATTTTCTTGTCTAACTATTTCTGGCTTCTGCTGGTTTGGTGTGTGTATGACAGAAGCTGGGTGGCTCCAGAGTTCTGAATGAGTCAGTGTGGGGTGAGTGGTGCATTTGCATTGAGAGTAGGGGAAGAGTAGCTCTTGATAGCCGGTCCTGCCCGATACAATGCTGGCTCCACCTCCTGCCGAGCAACGGATAGCTCTGCTCCTGCCAGTGACAATACTGGCTCCACCTTCTGCTGGGCGTCTGAGGACCGAGCCCGGCACCGTGAATCGACCAGGTGTCACCACCTGGCTACACCCACCACAGACCCGGAATGAGGGGGAGTTCCCCTGCATGGACAAAGGGATCAAAGCCAAAAAGGGGTATAAGAGAAGGACCCCTGAACCAAGACTTTAGATCATTTCTGACAAGGAACCCTGAACCAAGGACAAGAAGCCTGCTGATCCAAGGACTTGCCTACCCCTTCTGCCAGTGTGCTGTTTGCTGGGGGGAATCCTGCAGTTGCTTCTTTATTTTTGCCAAGGAACCAGGAGAGAGGAACTGAGTGTGTACTCTCGAACTTTTGCCAAGGAAATCTCCAAGGGCTGGAAGAGTGCCAGCCTCCTGTTGAAGTCACAGGGCTAAAGGACTTCACCGGTTGCTAAAAGTGCTTGTTGCTGGAACCTATAAGTCCAGCACCTCTGAAAGAATCCCGCAATCTCGATGCCGACGGACGTCGCCTGAATCCAGCTGGACATCGTCAGTATCGGCTCCAGTGTCCCACTTCCTCGACGCCGGCCACCGGGCCCGATCGACGCCAGTAGCGACGCCAGTGAGTAGTGAGTTCGGCTTCAGCTCCAAGTGACCTCGTGTCTGCACCGCCGGGAGCCTCTCGACGCCGTGAGCGCTGCTCACTCTTGCATCATCATCATCGACATCGACGACTACTGAGGCCTGATTGACACCAAAGACGCGACGCCGGATTGCTCGACGCCGCTGATCAGCGTGTGCTTCACTTTCCTAAAAGTACTGTGTTGTTGGGGGTCCGTGTGACTCCGGGCTCGACGTAGCGCTCCTCGCGGTCGATGCCGAACCTTTGGATTAACTTTGCCTCAACGTTGTGTGACTCCCGTGTGGGTTCCATTGTTGCCAAGAACTGTGATCTAAAGAAGAAGAGTTGCTTTTGTTACTAAAGACTTTGTGCTAAGAAGAAACTACGCTTGAACTATTATTTTTCCTTCCAAGAGTATTTATTAAGATTGTGGTATATTTTTGTCGTTATCTGGTCTTGTGCTAAGCCTTATATAAACATTGGTATTTTTATAATACTACTGTGTCGTGTCCATTTGTAGTGTCTTCACTTTATTACTGTATGTGGTCTTAAATGCTTAACGCACTGCCTCTGAGATAAGCCTATCTGCCTTGCCAAGCTACCGAGGGGGTGAGCAGGGGTTATCTAAGTGTGTGATCCCCTTGCCCTGACTAGAGGAGGTGAGTCCCTATTTGTCAGAAGTGTATACCTCTGCCAACTAGAGACCGCCGAGTCTAACAGGGGGCCACTCCCCCAGCTTCCCTTCCAAAACACACAGGTTCTTACGCCACTTGTATTGCACCTGTGTGTTCATCAGAAGCGCTTGTTCCCATTCCCTGAGCACTTACAGTTAGGACCAGTACACCTACAACCAGGACAGTACCCAGAAGTCCACGGGAACCCCCCCTTCCTTCAGAGTCCCAGCAGAAAGAGGGAAGTGGGTGGTAGGATATGCTACTTGCCTTGGAGACTGAGTCCCAAAAAAGTTCTAGAAGTCCAAAGTCTTTCTGCTCCAGACCGTGGTTCAAACACACTGAATTCCCATATTTCTTCTGTTGTTTCTCCTCTACCCCGGAACCACCACCAAACTCCAGAAGAGACTCCAGCGGATCCAGAACGCCTCAGCACGACTCATCCTGGACATCCCCCGTCGCAGCCACATCTCCGGACACCTGAGAGATCTGCACTGGCTCCCGGTCAACAAGAAAATCACCTTCTGTCTCCTCACCCACGCACACAAAGCCCTGCACAACCAAGGACCAGCATACCTCAACAGCCGCCTCAACTTCTATGCTCCCACACGCCAGCTCCGATCGACCAGCCGCGCCCTCGCCGCCGTCCCCCGGATCCGAAGAGCCACCGCAGGAGGAAGGTCCTTCTCCTACCTGGCCGCCAAGACTTGGAACTCCCTCCCGACCCACCTCCGCCTGACCCAGGACCACCTTG
Organism: Lissotriton vulgaris; assembly: GCF_964263255.1. Lineage (NCBI taxonomy): Eukaryota > Metazoa > Chordata > Amphibia > Caudata > Salamandridae > Lissotriton > Lissotriton vulgaris. The sequence continues at coordinate 130,635,176 of NC_141687.1, forward strand.
CCTTCAGGAAACAGCTCAAGACCTGGCTGTTCGAGCAGTAGCGGACCCCCCCTCCCCTAGCGCCTTGAGACCCTCCGGGTGAGTAGTGCGCTATATAAATGCATTGATTGATTGATTGATCTGTTACCCAAATGACCTTTCCTGTGCAAGGGTTTAAAATTGAGGTGGAGAGTTCTGGAATGTTGAAGTCCCCAAAAACAAAACTCAACATCACTGTCCCCCATCCCTTTCTGTGCTAATTGGGAGAAGTCCACAGGATATCCTATACTCCATCATGCCATACTGGAATGATCAAAGATGACACCTTGAAGTGATCCCTCGGTGTGAGCCTAGCCGCACCCACCTAGATATGGTTTCTTCTTTTCAAGCTTCAAAAACACTTTGAGCAAAAAATCTACTCACTCTCCTTTTGTCCCCTGTTGAGGGCCATGCCAGGGCATGTTAAGAAGTTTCTCACCTGTCCCAGGGGCAATTGTAGAAGAGCAGCGCTCATATAAATATCTTGGCATAATAATTGAGCAGGGCACATCTCACAAGGAACACAAATTGGCCTTAAAAGCTAAAGCCCAATCATTAATCTATGCTTACAGACAATTACGAAAAAAAATAGACTGTCCGAACTACACTCATCTGCTAAAAGTCATAGCCGCACAAATCCAGCCCAGTCTATCGTACGGTTTAGTCACTTGGTGTGGAAAAGATGCAATCTTATTGAATGAGCTGCAGACTAGGATTTACAAGGCTGTTTTTGAGCTGCCTAAATCTGCCTCTCCTTCTCAGGTGCGACTGGAATTTGGCTTACAGCACCAGAAATACCGGGTAATGAGTAGCTTCGTCAAACTCTGTCATAAATTCCGCTGCTCCAACCCGGACACCCTGAACAATCTATGCTGGAATGAAATTAAGCATCAGATGAACCTAGAAACACTGTGTTCATGGGGAAGCTTTTTAAGAACAGCTCTGACCGAGCTGGAACTACAAACCGCGTGGGAAAACGGGGAAGATAGAGTAAGCTTCGGCAAAGCCGCAAATGCCGCAGCTAAAAACAAATCCTTGCTGGCTGACAAAAAAGCAATCACCAAGCGCCGGCATGGGTGGACAGTTATCAACTCATACAGAACCCTAAGGCCCCAAAATTATTTATCCGCTCACTTCAGCTTGCAATTAAAAAAGAGTTTTATACACTTCCGCATGGGCTTGCATGATTCAAAAGACCTGTATCCAACCTGGAAAAAGCCTTACCAATCCGCAAACTGTCGACTATGTGGTTTTAAATCGGAATCTGTAACGCACTTATTATGTGCTTGTCCAGCAGTCCTGGAACAGAGGAGACAGTATTTAAAATTTATCTTCAATGATTTGAACATTCGCTCATGCAGACAAGCAGTGATAAGCTGGCTGGAAGGTGCTTCCATTATCTTGGTCTGCAGGGGCGTCAAATTCATGACAATGGTCAGAAACCTCTTACGGCAAGCTGACGGAGAGCAAACAAAATAAGCAGGATCAATGTCACCTTTTAACAGCCGAGCAATAAAACTAATGAATGTACAGCATGCTTACCAGAGTCTAGCAGCAGGTCGCAAAAAGTGGTGTATGAATATTAAAATTTCGGAACACTGGGGCTTACATAATATGATCGTCTTTTTCAAAAGGTTTCTAAATTTTTGTAGCCCCTCACAAGTTTTTAATGAAAAGTACAATATCCTTTTACATAATTGTTGAACCATGTCAAAATTAGGTGTATTTATAAAAGTAATGACATTTTGTATACGTTTTAAGGACATGGGGGGGTTTGTAATGATTTTAATTAATCAAACAATAAAACTTACTACTACTACTACTACTGTCCCTTTCCACGGCCAGAAGAAGGCTAATGTCTCAGAATGGGTGTATTGTTCACAGGGATCTTAAATTCAATTAAGGTAACCCCATGGACCTGTAATTAATGTGGAACTGAACTGACCTTACATTATTCCAGGCCACTAGAATGACATTGAGGAGTATCAAATCGTCATAACTAACATACTGGAAATTACCTGTAGAAGTTGAACAACCCATGTCCAGTTACAGATACATTATGAGGCTGTAGGGTGACATATTTCTCGAGACAGCCAAATGAGTCTCATGTGGTTAATGTGCGCCTCAAGGAAATGGATAATGCCAGTGAGTGAACCAAATATCTCAACATTTATTTTGAAAATCCACTAAAGATGACTGAGCCAGCATATTCTTTTAGTATCAGATTGATATGGTACATCTAAAATACAGATGTGTTTGCATTTGACAGATTTCTAGGTAGATCTGGCTCAGTTTGTGTACAAAAAAGAATATTTCACTCATTTAACCCACTTAAACTTTGGACTTTGACACCTATGTACTTTATTTTACACATGATGTATGACTTTCTCTTCCAAAAATGTCCTTGCACCTTCTATGCCATGTTCTCATCATAGGTGTTATTGAACTAAATCCCTTTCTCACACCTTGGAATCATGGAACCCCTACCAAATGCTCATGTAGGGTTTCATTATTCTGAATCCAATTTTGAAGTTGTACTTTGCTGGAAAGAGGGTCTGTAGAAAAGAAAGTTGGATGTGGATGTGCCACTCTCACCTGTTTGTCCTTCAGTGTTTTCCTGGGTTTTTACTTTTGGGTGTCTAATGTGATGGGGAGTGATCCTATTAAGAAAAAGTAGGGGGCAGGATATATAGACAGTCAACATATAAAACCCTTTATACCATGAATTTATTGCAGAGTTATTAAGGCTTCTTAACCAATTCACGCCTGGTCTTATAAACAAGTTACCTATTATTCAAATGGGCATTTAAATATCCTCACAAAACTATACCTGCACTAAACTGTACCTCAGGGTGGACAAATATGTTTTAAGATAATTTAAGCCAAGGTTTACATGGAACTATTTGAAAATTCAATGCATATGTTTGACATTTACGTCATTCATTTGTTTGTGTAGTCAATTTTTCTTAAGTCTTGTATATTAGTGTGAATACACCAAAGCTACTATACAAGTAAACAAGCTGCTTGTGGACAGACTGTACGTTCGCAAGAAAGAACACCTCTTGTCTACAATGTTTTTGTGTTTTGATCAATGTCTAATCTGTTATATCTTGGCCTAAATGTATTTAGTATGTGTTAGTATAGCAGGTACAATTATGCGAGGATATATAAATAACTGTTTGAATAATAGGTAACGTGTTTGTAAGAGCAGGCGCAGCCTTAATAACCCTTCAACAAATTCATGATATAGGGCGGTCGCTTTTGTATATTGAGGGTTTTTACTTCTGGCATTCATCTGTTTGGGTGCCCTCAGAGTGTAGGACCACTGACCTTGAGGCTGTAGGGGAGTTAGTCCAGTTTTATTTGAGCAACATCCCTAACCCTAATGATGAATTCCATGTGCATCCCTTGCTCTAACAGGCAGACTTGTGAACTCCTAGACTAGATAGATGTTCTTTGGTGGTACCGCACCCTACTGTTCTACTGTGATACTCTGCACCAAATATATTTATATGTAAGTGGTGTGTTGCTGTATAAAATGTTTCTGAACATTCATTTTTGTTGGACAGTGATAATTATATGGTACTATATTCAGACTCACCCTCATAACCTCCTTTGAGCCAAGTTTCGATCATTCATTTATCCCTAGCCTGAGAGTCAAGCTGACTTTGTGAGCCTACCTTTCTACTGTTCAAATCAGCCGAGGCCGGCAGTGGAAGTACCTGCAGGGCAGTGACATGGGGAGGGGGAGGGGCAGGGTGGGGGTAGTAATGTATGGATTACGGAGTTTAACAAGTAAGTAAACATTTAAATAACTAAAACGAGTTTTGTTGCGGGCACTGCATCACATTTGGGGATGTAGTGCACTCAACAAAATTCGTTTTATTTATTTAAATGTTTACTTCCCTGGGAAGCACCGTAATCCATACATTACTATCCCCCACCCTGCCCCTCCCCTTTCTCACGTCGCCGCCCTGCAGGTACTCCCACTGCCGGCCGCGGCTGCTTCTCAGGTAAGTAAACATGTAAATAAATAAAACGAATTTCGTTGAGTGCACTGCATCCCCAAATGCGATGCAGTGCGCGCAACGAAATTCATTTTATTTATTTAAATGTTTACTTACCTGTAAAACTCCGTAATCCATACATTACAACCCCCCACCTTGCCCCTCCCCCTGCCCCTCCCCACGTCACCGCCCTGCAGGTACTCCCACTGCCGGCCGTGGCTGGTTCAAATACTGATCTTGAGTGGGTAGCCCAGGACATTAATAAGTGCATGGCCTCATAGCATCTAGGCTGTTAAGGAAAGATTCTTAAAATATGTACTACGATTCGACTACCTGTGGAAAAACGGCTTGAAGTACTTCACTGAAGTACAACCTGATATATTTTAATTTGTTTGCTTATAAACAACTTCAGACAGGCGTTCTTGTGGATTTGCAAAATGAAAATGCTGGAATGTTCTTATCATAGCCATGAACCGTAAGTGTATCGAGCAATGCATCGATGGGATCGCCATGCATGCAGTCTAATATTTTTTCAGTATGTCACATTCAACGTAATAAATGGGACACATTTGAAGGGCAGCCAAAAAGGATAAAAAGCGCGCGGGGCTGCTTCTGCACTTGTGCACTATTTGCTGATTCCATCTCTTTTAATGGATAACGAGAAAGAGCCCACGGTGAGTTAGAGCCCCCTTGCGGTACATAGAGCAGGACCAGAGATGGCACAAAGGTAGATATGGAAAGTTCACATTTGTGCCGTCACTGTCCCAACTCTGACATAGACAATAGTGGTCTATGTGAGTATTGGGCTCCTTGATGGAACTGTGTGCCCCCGAATAACGACGGCGGTGAGCACAGCAGGTCGAATTTGAGGTGCATTAGTGGAGCTCTGTGTGACTCACAGCGCTGGAATAGCAGGTCTGCTGGTGGTCCAGGTAACAGTACGTGTATAGAGCGAGGCGTTTCAACTGGAATAGTAGAATTTGATGGAGGTTAAAGCCGAGGTGCACTGGAAGAGCTGTATATGGCTGCACTGGAAGAGCTGTGTATGGCTGCACTGGAAGAGCTGTGTATGGCTGCAATGGAAGAGCTGTGTATGGGTCCTTGTGCAGGATTCCTTCCTGCACATATGGGATGCACTGGACGATCTGTGCATGGGTGCACTGGAAGAGCTGTCTATGGCTGCACTGGAAACGCTGTGTATGGCTGCACTGGAAGAGCTGTGTATAGCTGCACTGGAAACGCTGGGTATGGCTGCACTGGAAGAGCTGTGTATGGCTGCACTGGAAGAGCTGTGTATGGCTGCACTGGAAGAGCTGTGTATGGGTCCATGTGCTGTACTCGCAAGATTCCTTCCTGCACACCTGGGATGCACTGGACAAGCTGTGTATGGGTGCTCTGGAAGAGCTGTGTATGGATCCATGTGCTGGACTCGCAGAGTTACTTCCTTCAGGCCTTGGATGGCCTTGACGAGCTGGGTATGGCTGCACTGGAAGAGCTGTGTATGGCTGCACTGGAAGAGCTGTGTATGGGTCCATGTGAATGAATGAATGAATATAGTCTTGTTAAGCGCAGACTTAGCCCAAGGGCATCAAGGCGCTGGTGCGGAGAAAAGGACGGAAAAACAAAAGAAATAGAGCTAAGGAAGGAAAGTCAAGGAAAGGGCCAAGTTTTTAAGGTCTTGCGAATTAAAAGGAGAGAGGCCTGGCCAGAGATCTCTAGAGGGAGAGAGTTCCACAGTTTGGGCGCAGCCGTGGAGAAGGCTCTACCCCCCATCTGGCCCTCTGCCACCTAGGGACCACGAGTAGATTTTTGTGGGCGGATCGAAGGGGTCTACTAGGGGCATAATGCTGGACAAGCGACTTGATGTTTTCTGCACCGGAATCGTAGAAGGCTTCATGGATCAAACATAGGATTTTAAAAGTGATCCTGCGATCCATCGGAAGCCAATGGAGGATCCTAAGCGCGGCCTTAACAGAACTGTATCTCGGAAGATTCAGTACTAATCTTGCTGCCGGGTTCTGTGCCAACTGGAGAAGGTGGATAAGGCCCTTGTTAATGCCCATATAAAGGACATTACAATAGTCCAGTCTAGAGGACACTAGTGGCATGGTGGCCTGATTACGTGCATCGGGGGATAGATAGTGAGAGATCTTCTTAAGGGTCCTAATGATACCGCAGCAGGTAGAGACCGTCCTGTTTACCTGACGCTCTAAAGAGACGGCAGTGCCCACTAGCAAACCCAGGTTTTTTCCATGGGCGGCTGGACAAGGGCAATTCCCGATCACGGAGGGCCACCACTCGCTGGACCAGATTTCCTGATCCTTCCCAAAGATCAGGACCTCTGTATTCTCTCCATTTAACTTCAGGAAGTTCTCAACCATCCACTGAGAGACAGCCTCTATGCAATTCCTGAAGTTGAGGGGACAGTCCCTTACTGTACTGGACTCGCAGGATTCCTTCCTGCACATCTGGGGAATGTGTTTCCCTCAGAGGCACACCGCACTGACAGAGCTGTGTGCCAAGCATTTGTGGGGCTCAGGTCACACATTTTATTCGGATCCCTTCTTGGTTTTATGGTGACACACCGTGAGCTATGGTTACTTGCCTTATCAAGATCACATCACCAGTTTTTGTGATATATAAATAGATTCACCCGTATCGGCAGGGACCTTGAAAAGTGTGGGGCCGGAGACAAGTTGCCATAGCTCCTCCCCTTGTGAGAACCGAGTCACTAGTAATACATAACAGATGATGCTGCATGTCACTATTGATATATTTGTGAGACTGTGGCATACATTCTTATTATCATGTGATGATGTTTTTTTTTCTGCAAAGCCATTCGATCTAAACCCAATGACCGTATCTCTGTATAATGTTAGACACATCCTTCTGTATACACCTTTGTTCAATCTGCAACTACTCCAAGAGGAAAAACAGAACAAAAAAAAATCTGTATTTATTTATTTTAAAGTTTTATAGAGCGCGAACCAGACCCGTCAGGGTATGAGATCGCTTTACAGGTTTGACGGGTGGTATACAAAGGACTTAGGAGGGGAGGATACCAATGGGATACAAAGGGGTAGGTACAATATATCAGAAAAACAAGCAGTCTCATATTCCGGATACATTTGGGATAAAAACAGGTAGAATCATTATACAAGAAAATAAGTAGTTACTATGATTGATGCGTTTCTAAATGTCCAAGGTTATGTTTGTAGGCTTAGCTAGAGTCTTGGTTCAGCTTGTGTCATCATCTTGGGTCATCATCCACTCCACTTCCATGCACTCATTCCATTTATGGTCACTGGAAATCATGGCACTCACAACAAGTATGTGTGTGGTAGTAGTATCGTGAAAACGTAACCAAATGTCTGCTGAGCGCAGTACACGGTCAAAGGCAAAGATAAAGTCAACCAGTGTTTGGAGGATGTCTGAGTTCTGAGTGGAGATGTGGACTGTTACTTCGCTGTTATGAAGTATTCTTTACAGAGGGATGTCTCCAGGTCTTTCCCAAATTGAAGCATAGTCTGGGTGGTCCTGGTGGATATGGGGATATTCTTACAGACCTGGAATGCATAGATGGAGTAGATCTATTGCCTTATTTATGTCATGCTTGCAATTATTAATTTCCAGTCTGCTGTTGTACTGACTGTGGGCGTGCCAAAATCCATCAGAGATGGTGAGTTAGCTACCTAGAAAGGAGAAGGGGCTAGTCGCGATGGCTAGATGGCTTTGTGGGCGAAGCATCTTGTTTTGAGGCAATGGAAACTGGTGGCGTTTGTGCAGGGTGCAGGTGATGCTGTCCTATTTCCTATGGTTTTGATGTGGCGTGCGGCAGCATGCAGGATTGCTTGAGAAGGGGCAGTGGGGATTCTGGAAGGCCATAGAGCAAGACGTTGCTACCATCTAGATGTGAGAGAATAAGAGTTTGAACAGTAGTTTTGGGCTTGCTTTCTGGGAGTAAAGGTTTCTCTTTCTTTAGTAGGGTGAGCTGGTACCAGGCTGTCTTAGTTTTCTTGGTGATGTGTTCCTTAGGGGTTAGGCACCTGAACAGGATTAGTCTGAGGGACATGGCATTGGGTGAAAGGTGAGGTCTGAATCTATACGGGTTCAAATTGCTAATCTAAATCCGGCCATAATATTGACAAGTTGAATCATAACATTGTCATAAATTCGTAATTTTGGTCCATTTTAGATAGTTACTATTTGAGGTAAGTCTTGAAAAGCAAAGACATGTCTTTAACTATCACCCTGTGTCAATCAAAGCCTTGATTATATTGGCTCTCAAATCTTGTTTTGGGTGCAAACTCCAAATTACGTCCAAATGGGATTACAAATCAGTTGCAAATCAGAGTTGTTCAGTCTTACCATCTCAGCAAGAAACACCCGTCACAGATCATGGGCGCAAGTTGCTAAAAATGTCATTTTGCACACCTGGCAAGCATTGGAATAATGCCTTAATTGCATGATACCCAAATCCTGGAAGCTCTTACGGAAACAAGACTATGCACCATCTAATTTGTCCACGCTATTACATTATCATCAATTACGGGATGTGTAACTCGTAACCAATTATCGCGGCCTAGTCGTTATTAGGTCCCAAGAATTTTCTTTTGATCTGTTAGTAGTGGCTTTGCTCATCATTAAATCCAAGTGTATTTTGAATGAAGAAATGTGGTTACAATCCATGTAGGGAAAGTAGAAATGAATCTTCAATGATCTAACAAACAATTTGTGTATTTTCATGGCTTATGCAATAAATGTATCTACTTTGGACAGTGGTAATATTTTACACTTGGAACTTCCTGAATAGGCCATTTGCAAGGGGCGCAGAAATCATCTGACCGGCTCCTCCTGGGGGTTAGTAGATAGTTGGTGGTGAATGGACAAGGGCACACTGTTTGAAGCCATGTGTGTGTCTTACAAACCAATAAGGTTACATTACAAGTCAGACTGGTCCCTCTCTCCTCTCTGCTTGTCCTAGATCTGCTCAGCGTTGGCAGCTTTCATTTCCCGTTATCTAAAAGGCCAAACTAAGTGTTTTTTTTATCTCTATTCGTCCATGCAATCTCCTGATGATGTTCGCGAGACATTGAGAATCTGGCTTTTTCAGAATCCCATCAAACACCGATACAAAATGAACAGCTGCCAGATAACCTCAGGGACTCAAAACACTGTTTAAATTCCCGAAATTCTAGTTGAAAAATTAGCAGGCAAATTTATTTCCAGAATATTTTCGGGTTCGAAAAAGAGGTGGGCTGCCCACTTACAGATCACCTCCTTGTCCATCGACTAACTCATGCATCACATCCAGTTCAAAACTGTGCCTTTCAGAAAATGAGACATTATATTTCAGATTTAATAGAACACTTATTGTATTGTTGAAGAAAACACGGAAGCATTTAGTACATGTTTTCCAGGTGGGATAGTCACATTGGCACGAGAAAATTGTGATATAGTTGGGGGGAAAGGGAAGACAGATAGAAGGGTGGTTTTATTATTACTTTTGAGTTGTTGATATTGCACGTAAAATGCCCTGGAGCATCAGAGCACTTTACCATGTGATGGTATGGAAATACAACATTCTTCAAATGTGTGGAAAGATGGTCGAACAGATGTTAGCAAATTCAGATGACCATTAGCTAAATAATGAGCCATGTCCACTAGTACCCATAACTGAGGTCCCATGAAGAGTGTTACAGTGCATGAACATATGTATGAAATATCGGCCCATTGGATTCATCTGGGGACAATGAAGTAAAGGAAAACAAGATATAATCCACTAAAGTGATATTTTCATCAGATGATTGTTAAACTCTAGAGGGGAGGACACTCAGACAATGACTATCCTGCAGAGAAAGAGGTGACACTATTTCTGTAATGGCATAGTCTTCTAAAGTGATCAATGAACAAGTTAGTATATATGTGGCTGTTGGAAATGGCCATTTTCGCTGGGTTATCCCCAAACCTTTTGCTTCTTCCTCCTTTATTTTTCCTGACCTGTGGTTGTTGGCTATAGGACTCTGGGCGCTTTACCACTGCTGATCAGTGCTAAAGTGCATATGCTCTCTGTTTACATTGTTATTGTAATTGGTTATCCATGATTGGCATATTTGTATCACCAAAAAGTCCCTGGTAAAGTGCACTGAGTGTGCCAGGGCTGGTGATACAAATGAAACTAGTGGGCCTGCAGCACTGATTGTGCCACCCACGTGAGTAGACCTAAAATGGTGTCTCAGGCCTGCCACCGCAGTGCCTTTGTGCAGTCTGTGAACTGCCATGTCCTCCTGGTCAGTGTCCCCACTGACCAGACCTAAGCCTTACCTTTCTGTACACATTGGTCACCCCTATGGAAGGCCCAAGGTACCCCCTTGGGCAGGGTGCGGTGTATGTGAAAGGTAGAGCATGTACTAGTGCAGGTGACATGCTCTGGTAGTGAATTACAGCCATTTTCGTTTTTCACTATTGTAAGGCTATCTGGCACATAGGCTATCATGGGGAATGCTGGCTACAGTGGCTACCAGCATACCTTCCCATAGGAGCAAGATAGGACATAAAAGTCTGGTATCCCTGAACTCAGAATTTAATAACACATCTTTTAGGAAAGGTGGTCTTTAAATCCTGTGAAAACAGCACTTTTAGAAGGTGGCTGTTCCCTTGTCTTACCTTTCTGTGTGCCTTGGCCTGTTTGTGAATTGACTGTCTGGTTTGTGAGTGACAGGGCCGGGGGATTCCAGGCGACAGAATGAGTCCACCCAGTGGTGAATAGAGAGATCTGCATCTAAATGGGAGGGAGGAGTTGCACCTGGAACCTGAATAGGACTGTGCCTGCCCCCACAGTGCTGGCTCCACCCCCTGTGGTGAGTCTGATATCTCTGCCCTGCACTGTGAAAGGAGAGAAAGAATCATGTCAACAAAGTGCTCCAGGGCTGTGCTTTCCCTCCACAATGCTGGCTTCACCTCCTGTGGGGCATCTGATGTTTCTGCTCTGCACTGTGAAAGGAAAGAAGGAGTCATGTAAACAGAGTGGCCCAGAACTGGTTTGGACCGGGCTCAGAGCCCTCCTGCACAAAGGGAATAAAGACTTTTTGAGGTATAAGTACAGGACCCCAGACCACTGAACTTTAGTTCATCCTGGAATCAAGAAGGAACCTATGGCAAGGAGAAAGCTGGAAGACTGAAGAAGGAAGACTGTCCTGCTGTTGCTTTGTTGGACTGACCTGAAGTTGCTTTGCTGCCAAGGAGAGGGGAAGGACTTTGCTTTGTTCTGTGTTTCCTTGCTTGAAGGAATTACCAAGGGCCTGAAGAAGAGCTGTCTCCCTGTCCAAGGAACAAAAGGACTTCACCCCCAGATTCCCTGAACTCTGCTGAGAGAGTTCTGTCCTTCCTAGAGTGATTGGGCCAGTTGTGGTGCCTCTGGAAGTTGTACCTGTGTTGGGAAGCTGGTAACCAAGATTTTAAAGACTTTCTGCAAGTTTTAACGCATCGCTCGCTTGAGGACCGCATCCCCGTCAGTGCGAGGAAATTCCCGCCGCTACAAAGGCTGAGATCGTGGCAGCACCTGTTTCCGCTGCCAGAGTCATCACATCCTTTTTTTGCGGGACGCACCAGTCCGATGCGCGAAGATTACCATCACTGCGAGTATCGTCGCAGGACCTGTCATCACTTGGTGAGATCGTCGAACCACTTGCTTGCGGACCGCAATACGTCGCTGCGAGAGTCGCCGCAGAGCCATTGCATCGAGGCTCTGCGAGAGGAGAAGATCGAGGCCGAGTCGCGCATCGTCGCCGCAACGGAGATCGTCGCCGCCCCGTAGATCATCGTATCATACCTTTTGCGAGCCGCTTCCACCGAAACATGTGCACCGAATCCACGCAAGGTATCGTATCCCACCCCATACAGACCGGAGTCACCGCAAAACACGCCCGCTCCGTCCAGCGGGGTTGTCGCATCGCCTCCCCAGGGTCTCAGGAGTGACGCATCGCTTGCTTTTCAATGCTACAGCTTTCACTTGGAACTTTTGTCGCATCTAAAGGTACTGTTGGCTAAAACGTGACGCAACTGTGGATTATTTCAACGCAACCTTAAAAACTCATTTGAAACCATATTCTTGAACTGTGTATGTTGGATTTTTGTCGTTTTGGTCTTGTGTAGTTTAGATTAAATACCTTTATATTTCTAAACTGTTGTGGAGTCAGTTTGTGGTGTTTTTACTGTGTGACTGAGTGTTGGTACAAATACTTAGCACATTGCCTTTGATAAGCCTGACTGCTCGTGCCAAGCTACCAAGGGGGTGAGCAGGGGTTATCTAAAGAGTGCATATTTCTTACCCTGACTAGAAGCAAGGGTCCCTATTTGGACAGTGGTACCTACCTCTGCTAACCAGAGACCCCCAGTTCTAATAGCGGCCAAGCCCTACATCCTGCTCCCTTGTACGTCAGGAGTAAATTCGGCCATAGGGAAAGATATAGAATTTGTTAACTTCATTCAGTGCTGGACCACAGAAGGGATGTCACAAAGTGCAAAATTTCTCAATTTCCACTGTTGCTCCGTTGGACGTAGAGTTAAAAATATGTGCTCTGACAATCAATACTTCCAGTTGTTTGCAAACACAGGTGCCTAGAGGCATCTCATGTGCCATACAATGAAGGTTGCATGTAGGACACTCCCACATTCAGCACATATTTCTGTGAAACTGTTGTTGGGATCCTTGTAATGCAATTAGGAGAATCAATTATGACGGAGCGTTGATAGGCCAGAGCTTTCCTGCTGACACACATGCGTTTCCTGGACGATCAATAGTCATTTATCACACTCCCTGCTCCTGCCACAGAGCTCTCATTATGTGTGCTCATTTTGTCACAAAAAGAAATTAGAATGGCTAATGAGCTATTTAGCATAATCGATTTTTTCCTTTTTTCTGAACTGGTAGGAGGTTGATATTATAACAAATGACGGGGCATATTACCAAGCAATAGCGATAATTATCGCTATTGCTTGGTTAGAGACAAAAATTTACCGCTGAGCTGCGGCGATTTTTATCGCAGATAAACCTTGGTATTGCCAAGGTTTATCGCAAATGTGATAAAAATCGGCCACAATGCATGAATATCGCTGAAAAGTCAGCGATATTCATGCATTAGCGAGCTAATGCTCTTGGCCATGTTATCCACCTCCCATTGGATAACATGGCTAAGAACTGCTCAGGGCAGGTGTTAGCTTTTGGAGATATTCGCGCTTAGCGCGAATATCTCCAAAAGTTGGTAATAGGAGATAGAGAAGTTAGCGACTGTTTCCAGTCGCTAACATCTTGGCACGCCCACTTTGCATGTCATTAGTGATAAATATCACTGACATGCAAAGTGGGGCCCAAGATGGTCGCTATCTCCTACTAGCTGTCGCTAACTGGTGTTAGCGACAGCTAGGTAATAGGGAGATAATTTTATCTCCGCTTTCTTGGCTTTTAAAGCCAAAAAAGCGGAGATAAACCCCCTTGCTAATATGCCCCGACATTTCCACAATATATCAAATATAGAGCACTTTACCCGAGCCGCTCAGTATATAACTCCTCTGTTAACACCCACTATTGAGTGTAAGCAACAGTCTTATAAATCGAGTCTTGTATCAGAAAGAATATTTGTGAAAATCTAAATCCAACAGGCTAAGAAAAACTGTGCTTTTCATTGACCCAGATAAAGTGAGATAAATGTGATCTAGTGGTAGCAGATATGAAGAAAAAACACTCTTGTAATTTTTGGAATAGAAATATTTTTGTGCAGTACATTTTTGACACTGTAAATAAACTTAGCAGCAAATGAGCATTCTTATAAAAAAAATTCAGCGATCACTTGAAAAAAAAAAGAGGGGTAATTTTTTTATGTGTTTTGGTGAATCTAGAATATACGTAGAAGTTGATGTGATTTGTTTTTGTTATTTATTTTCATCTGGTTTACCCTGCTACATCACTAGGATTCCACATTGTCATCACCCTTTACTACAGAAGCACACCCCACTTCCCCCCAAAAACATTGCTATCATGTAATAACTCATTATTTTCTGCAACGTGAAAGCTGTACAACCACAGGTCCTGCGTTCTTGTGGAAGGCAGATGTTTTCCCACCAGCATGCCAGACCAACACAATTGACACCCTTTAAAGTGTCATTCACGCCGCTGCCCAATTTATCAAGGGACTCAGGAAGTTCGGAAGAAACTAATTTACCTTCAAAGAACTCCATTCTCTCTCTCTACTATCCTGCCGTGGCTTGAAAGTCTGCTGCATCACCTAGACAGTACATAGGAACAGTGGTCCCAGTGGATAGTTTCATGTACATGAAGAGAGACAATATTTAACTGCAAAGAATAAATAAGACGTATTGTACTTAGTGTACAGTGTTATTTATTCACACTGGACTCATAATGATTCACACATTTGTTAACACAGTGTTAAAAACAATGCCCCAGGGGGAGAGGGAAGGTGGGAATGTTGTGATTAGGGTGAATAAACAAAAGTGTGTTTCATACAGTATATTATTTACACAACAGGAAGGCTCATAGATAAGCCAAATTATTCACACAATATCCAAAATTCTAGTAGCCATGATCAAATAAACAAAAACACAGTGGTTCATCGCTGTTGTTATAACTGGCTAATGTGTCAGATGTCGACGTTTCGACCCCTAGAGGATTGTAGGTAAGTGAGTTCCTTACGCCAGGGTCTTCCTCACAACAGTGGTGGTGAAACAGGGGGAAGGGTTGATACCTGGGAAAAAGATGAGAAATCATTGAAACCTAAGTTTTCCCAAAAGGGAAAATAGAAAAAATCAAGGGTCTAAGGCCGCTACTTTACCCTGAAAAAAGCCCTCGTTGGGCCTGGGCGTGAAGAAGATGGGCACGTAGGCTCCAGTGAGGCGAGCAAGAACAAAACAACCTGCAGAAGAAATGAGCAGGATCAGTGAGGAATCTGGAACACACTATAATATTGTCTATCTTTATGTATATGAAACTATCCAGTGGAACCACTGTTCCTATGTACTGTTTGATTCCCAGGTCCCAGTGACTTTATTTGGGTTTACCCTTCTAGGCGTCACCTAGACAGCAGAAAACAGAGGTGCTCAGCATATCTGACAACCAAGAGCAAGGCCTTGGGCGCAACATGCCAGAAACCTTGAGACAAAAAAAATTTGCAAGTAGAACCCAAGAGTCAATATTTGCTTCCAGGGAAAGGAATTTCCTTAAAATCTAGATCTTGAATTTCCATCCTATTGCTCTTAAATAGGGAATTGAATACCAGTTTGTGGGTTGTGTATTTGTGGGTTGTGTGAGAGGACAAAAGCACTCAAACTGTTCCTTGAAAAAAAATGAATTTATGCCATTGCAGTACCATTTAGTTAAATACTAAGGGGCACATTAGGATGGGGGGCGGACTCGGTCCTCCCGCTATCCCGTCGTAAAGAGGGACCGCCCACCATAAGGGCGGGGGTCCCGTGGGTGCCATTAGAATGCCCCGGCCACAGTGGCGGGGGCATTCTGCATTCCTAACATTGTGACGGGCGATGCACTCAGCACCGCCTGCCACAATGCCAAGAAGGCATGTCGTGCACTTACATTTACAACATGGCAGGCACCGCGTGGTGCCTGCCATGTTTTGCATGGAACTGCAGGAGGGTACCATAGGAACCCCCCTTGTGCACCCTCCTTCCCCCCCGTGGTCCCTGGGGGCCCGCGATGGTCCCAAAAAAGCAATGCCCACATGCCTTTCCGTGGCGGAAGGCAAGCTTCCGCCCTCATAGTAATATGGCAGGTGGTGTTTAACAGACACCGCCACCATAGAAACTGCTTTTCTGCCTGGTTGGCAATCGGGCGGATTGCCTACCGGCGACGACTTCCCGTCGTCGGGGTCCCGCCCGCCATGGTAATGTGGCGGGGGGAAATTAGTAGCGGGCGGATGTTTTTGGCTGGCGGATCGCCATCGCAATACGGGTGGTGGCGATCCGCCCATTATCCTAATGTGCCCTCAAGTATTCCAACAGCATTGCAATTGATAATGTCTATGTGATCTCCTCAGTTATGTCATCAGTGCTGCAATTTGAGTTGTCAATAATGATGTCTTCTGAGATGTCATCAGTGATGTCTTGAGCACTGCTCGGCAGTGGCATAAAGTATGGTTTTGATGGCTTTTCAAAATTGTCCAATTTCAGTGGGTTGCATACCTTCATTTGAACTCCATTTTTATGTGATTTTTTAGGTTTTTATAAACACACTTTAAAGTGGTATAAGCAAAAGAAAGCATAATTTACCTGTTCTGGGTATATTGGTGTACACCCTGAATATCAACCCCAGAATATTGATTACACAATATCAAGGGGAAAATCTAACAAAAAATATCACTAGGTAACTAAGGTTCTGATTTAGATCTTGACAGACGGGTTACTCCATCACAACGGTGACTGATATCCTGCCTGCCGCAATATAAATCCCATAGGATGCAAGAGCAGAGGAGTGATGGATCACCGCTGTAGGGGAAAAAACTAAACAACTGACAAGTGGGCCCCGGTGTGTTTAACTCAATAGAGACAGACGGCCTACGGACAGAGAAGCACTAGCCTAAGTGGCCCAGAGCTCCGGAAGTAAAGGCATGGATAGACACACAGAGGCTCTCTGTGGTGGCCGTAAGCAATGGAGTACTTTGAAAGAAACTAGTGCATTCAGCAAAAAACACTGCCCCTGTCAAGCAATAAAAGGTGTTATTGTTAAGTGCGGGTGGTCGGGCATGTCACCAGGCAATCTTGTCCCCAGTAAGGTCAAAAACCAGTGAAGTGGGTCAATATGCAAGGAAACAACTGTACCCTTACTCCTCAAATTCTCATACCAATAAGAACCTCGATCCACTCTGACCCAGCAGATTTCCCTGTGGTACAGCATTCTCAGGGTGTTTAGCCTTGTGGTGAACCCCCAAAGCCTCCCTAAGTAGTCTCATTGCCGCCATCTCAGTTCTGGGACTGTCGCGCCGAGTTCTGGTCAGAAGGTCAACCAGACTGAAAAGACTCACCTCTGCTATGTTTGTTGATGGCACAAAGAAAGTGGTTTTGGGGAAAGTCCTACCACTAATCCCATGCCTCCATCAAGCTAGACATTCGTCCCCACCATCTTTATTCAGTCCCAGGAGAAAATGTCCTGTCTGAAAGTGTGTGACTAATAAAATCAGATATGTTTTAATGTTAGCTTTCAGGAACTGCTATCTACAGATAATATAATTTGGGTATCCACAAGTATTTTTATGTACCTGTTCCCTTTCAATTTTTGTCAGCAAAAAAAGGGAGCACTCGAGTGGGTCCCTGCTTCCTCCCCGGGGGACTGGTCAGTGCATGTTTGTCAGTGCATGTTGGGGACTGGTGAGTGCTATTGCGCAGTGTGATGAAACTCGACACAGAGGAAGGAAAACGAGGACAGGCCTTTCAAGTTCAAGTTGACAAGCCAAGCAGAAATTGCCACTTCACAGTACTACTTATGCAATCAGCCACTGTGTTTACCGCATGTGTGATTAAAATCGCCCAGGTCCTGCGCATTTTATTTTTAGAGTTTAATTATATTTGCCTATGTTTCTGAACTCAAACAAAAGAAACAAGATAAGTGCATTTTTGCAGTAGGCAAAAAAATTCACAACAAGCAACAAGTGGGGAAACATAACTAGAGTAGATGCCTGCTTCGGCTCTGGGGAGACTGGTGAGTCTGCGTTGCCCAAGGGAGACTGGGGAGTGTCGTTGCGATCGGAGCTTGGCTTCCCAGCACGCAGATCGTGTGATAATGAGGTCTCCACAAGCTGAGCCCATGGCACTAGGGCTTTAACATCAAGCTGAGACGCTTAAAAGAAGTTCCACCAAAGCGAATGAACACAGTACTTGGCCAATTGGGAGACTAATAGGAGAACCACACAGAGGAACAACAGGAAACAGTACGCTAGAGCCAATAGAAATGGAGAAAAAGTAGGCAGCAAGCAGAGAAACCAATGAAAAGCAAGGGGGTCGGATGTAAGCCCCTGTTAAGATTTATATTGCATACAACTGATTTAACAAGTACAGCGGAAGCGCTGTTCAGGCTAAACCAAAAAGAAACAACTGATAACAAAGTGTGCTTACACCCTTTTAGTGGCTGGTACTAGTGCAGACATGGCAGTTTATGGTGCTTTTAATGAGTGATGCCAACATTTCTTAGTGCAGCCTGGGCAAGGGAAGAATCTTAAATCTTATAATCATATGCTGTAGAAAACAGTTTTGCATAAATCCTAGCGGCTCATAATGAAGTACTGTTGCACTAATATCTCTCAGCTTAGAGTATCAGAAAGTCGAGATTTTACATCAATTTTACCTGTTCAAGTCACAAACCAATGTACCGATATCATGAAACGTGTTTCTAATATAAATTATGACATGACTTCACACATGTACTAAGGTCGTAACTGGCACTGTGAGAAAGTGGCTGATTATTTGATTTGGATTGTAATCTACCACATGTAATAATGTGATAATACTTATTAGGTCTAGTTAAGGTTTCAGGAATTTAAAACCTGAGCTCAACTCCTGGTAGCTTTGGCACAAATCAGCCTTCAGAAAATCAGTAAAGCATTTAAAAGCACCAAAACAGTGAAAAGGGTGTAACTCCAATTTCAATAAGTGGAACCAGATTTGTCCCATTTGAAAGTTTAGCTTCTGTCTTAGTCTCTGAATGGAAGTCAAAAATCTTCAGTAGGGCAAGCAACAGGTAGCGGCGGTGAAGGAATCAATAAAGCTGGGTAGCCATCAGATGAAGGCCTGTTGATGCTTTTGAATTTTGGCAGCAAAGCAAGCAAGACAAATTCAACATTTGCACCCAAGGAAGGTCTCGCACTGCCTTCGGACGTATTCACTTTTTTGAAGCTTGGATTCGGCCAGTGCGTGAATATTGGCAGTTGTAGCCATACATGACTCCATGATGATAGATAGTCTCTCTGTGACGTCCAGCTGAAACAGATTTGCTGCTGTGAAAAAAGTCAGAGTGTAAGCAACCTGCATCTTTCCCCCAGTGGCAATGCACTTTCCCTTGATAGACTTTCTGGTTTAATCTGGTCATCCATAGATGTTTGGAGGCAAAACGTCCCAGGTTTCTCAGGATGTCAATAGGAGTACACTTTGGCACAGTCAAGGGTCCCAAGACCTCAGGAACACCACTTGGGAGTCACTCTCACTCCAGTTGAAGCCACCAGCAGAGTCCAGGGGTGGTCTAGTGGAACTGGTTAGCTGGGCTCTTCAGGAAAAGGGGCTTTTTGTAGCTTGCTGTCTCCTTGTAGCTTAAAAGGAGGCCAGGGAACTTATCTGTGGAGTCTATGTCTTAAGGCTGGGTACAAGTTGGAGCAGTTCCAGACTCTCAGGTCTCCTCAAGATCTCAACAGCAGGCGTGTCATTCTTCTGTGTTTCACAGGTTGAGTAGTGTACTGAAGAGGGTTCCCCGGGGGTGCCAGTTATCCCTGGTTCTAGCCTGCGGATGGGGGACCCCCTTGCTGGACCCTACCTAACCACTATGGAACAAATTCTCAGAGGTAAGCCCACCCACTTTGTAGTAGTTTGTGTGTACCCTACTGCAAAAAATAGTACAGTCCCCCTCTCTACCTAAATGCAACATACCAGTACATTTTCTTCCCTAGTCTGTCTGACTAGCGAGGCCTAGGAGGAGGTAATCCCAGATGTGAGCTACATCCACCTGTGATGGGTAGGCCTCTTTCTTAGGTTCAAGGGTGCTGCAAAGATAGGCATACTGTCATACGGAAAGAACACCTTCCCATACCCAAGCGTTGTCACAGCTCTGGGAGCAGGTTCACACCTCATCAAAGGGGCTATTGAGCTCCTGGGTAACAGTCGGAAGCTCATGCAAAGGGATGACTTTTCACAAGCCGGTTTTGTATTAAGACAAATACAACTTTACCACCACATTGGGCTTATAATACATATCTTAAAATGTCCACAAATTAACTTTGTAGCTGTTTCCTATGCTAAGATAACATTATTTAATTGTAATATATCATTCCAATGCTTTCCTGTGCAACAACTAAGCCTAACATCTAACCTTCCTATAATTAATATAGCTTTTGGACCGTGTCACTATTAGGACATGCCATTGATGTTTTACACGTTCTACTTTCAAATACCATGCACCCTGCCTTATTTGGCATTTAGGTCCACTTAGAGGGGACTTATATTTAAAAGGGAAGGGTGGTTTAAGCCTGCCAAAAGTAATTACTGTAACAAGTCGAAATTACAGTTTTAAAACTGCACAGGCCGGCGGCAATAGTAGGCCAGCAGCCCTGCTCTACACTGTCAATCTAGTTGGGGCACAATGTTGGGAAACTGCAGTCCACTAGTAATGTGTAATGTAACAACATTACTGGGTACATTTTATACCATACTGTAGGGTCTTACAGGTATTTCAATATGCCAATTAGGAGCATAGCTACTTTCAACATGTTTTAGGGGTCAGAGCACATACACTGGGGTCTGGTTAATTCTAAGGCATAGAGTCTAAAAAACAGCAATGCAACTTATGCAAAAAGGGGCAAATAGAGGCATTTTCCTTCAAGTGGCAAGCAACAAAAATCATCCATATATACGCCTTTTTAATTCTGCAATAATTATTCCTAAAATGTCGATAAGCTCATCAGCTAGTTCAAAGATTGTCAATGCTTTGCACTGTGCAGGCATCCAAATTGAGGCACACACCCATGCCTACTCAGAAATGCTATATGAAAATTAAAGTTGTGCTGTTCCTGAATGATCTAGAATTGAGCAATTTACAAAGGACAGTAGGCTGCAGAGTCAAAGAGATGGGAATCAATTTCATTGGAATGTAATGCCCTCACACACCCAGTTGGGTGTCATACTTCACCATCGGGCTGCTCCTCATCTGTCCGGCGCTGCAATGCCTCACCGGCTATCGATGGGGGGCACTTTGGCGGAGATCTTTCTCCAAATAGCCGTTTGGTGCTGTGGGGGTGAGAGATTTAGTGACTGTAGATGAATAAGTGGTGTGTGATGGTTATATGAGTTAAAACAGGATTGGGAGTACCAGCAAAAATAACTTTAATTGTGGTGTCTCCTACCATGATTAAAATATAGAGCAAAGGCGCAATGCTAAGTTAATGTCTTAGGTGTGACGCTTTTCCGTGTGGCTGGTCAATATGTTTCTTCGCAATTTTACAAGTCCAGATGTGATTCATCAGGACCTAAAGTCAAAAAACTATCTACACTAAGGTGGACTGGAAAACAATAATGAATTAATGTTTGGGATTTAAACCACCAGGACTTACTCTGTCTAATGGCTGGTAGTGCTGCTTCTACCTATTATGGAGAAAAAAATCACATAGTAATGTATGATGTCAAAGAAATATCACAAGTATCAAACACTACTGTCCTATCCCCTGTGTGTCTAAATCACAGCACACAGTCGTGAGATGTTACAGGCATAATAGCACCAGGTGCTCACATGCATATTCAGACATGCTCACAATCACCCATTCATAAGTGTGTGTCCACCCATTTAGACATCTGCATGCACACTCAAACAAACTTTCAGTGCCCCACTTAATAGATGGACTGTGGTGGTCATTAGAGTACCACGAAGAAGGCAACACTGTGAGGTGTTCGGAGGAGGGAGCTGAAAGCTATGGGTCAGGGCAAGAGGAAGCTGTGTCTCTTGAGGTCTTTCAATGGTACCCAAGCGCTTGTGGAGGGGAAAGCAGAGATAAGAAGGAGACAGTCAGACTGAGGGCTCAAAGGCAGCAGAAAGCATTGAATACTGGCACCTTGGCAGGTATTAGGGTGGGAGGAATGTTATAACCACTGCAGAATTGTTGGAATTTGGCAACTCCACGTTAAAGGTGTAATGTGCAGTTCCAGCCAAGTACTACCAATCTCCACTTGGCAGAATATTTTCCCCTGATGCCCCAGAGTGTGAGCGAGATTTGGTATTCCTTAGCTCCATTTTCTAATCCGGGCAGTCACTGACAGTTTTGGGAAGAATGCTGCTTCTTGTGTAGATTTGATGCAGCTTGAGTAGATTTTCGAATGGCGGTACACTCTTGCATACCGCATGGTATTCGCACACGTTTTTCAGCACTGCTCGCACTAATGCTGCTAAATTGCAGAGTTAGCATGTTCTTCTGCCCATAGTCGGAACTTCGCATAATCTTGCAGAGCTTTTATTAAACTCTGCGAGTTACGCCCACCCCTGCTCATTATACAATTGAAATATAGGGAGGGTGAAGCACATCTCAGACTGTAACACACCTGTGTTGTATGGGTTATCCTGGAATCTTTCACAGTGTGCCAGTGTTTTATACTCTGGATGCCTTTTTATCAATTTATTCTGTATAGTATCAACCCTATCAACCCTATCAATTTCTTCACCCTTAAGGGAAAGTGCATGCCTCTCTTGAGTTTTATTACCCCTGCTCTTCCACCTCATTTGATTTTTTCCAACACTATTGGGCTAACTCTAGACATAAGTTTATCAACCATGACTATTACTGGGGGACTACCATATCTAACCAGCACAAGGGTTGACCTGCATGGCTTAATTTACATTTTTGTTTGTTTGCGGTCATTGGTCCTATACTCCTGTGATTTTATTTCTTTGTGGGTTCCATCAATATAGTTCATAAGTTTAGTTTTGAATCTTACATATCAATGGGAAAGATTGGTTTTGTTTGGCTCCACATAAATAGTGCTTTATGATTTTCTTACTGCAAATTCGGCTTTAAGGTATTGTGATCAAGTAGAAGCAGGAGTATGCATGGATATAGCTCTCACCTTTTAAGATTCTTTTCTCTCCAAAGGTTGAGCATCACAGATGCATCACATTACTAGATGTGTGCGTTATGCACCTTATCTTAATGGCTTTATCTCCAGAATTTGCCAGAGGA
The DNA here is from genome assembly GCF_964263255.1 of Lissotriton vulgaris. Classification (NCBI taxonomy): domain Eukaryota; kingdom Metazoa; phylum Chordata; class Amphibia; order Caudata; family Salamandridae; genus Lissotriton; species Lissotriton vulgaris. Next base: position 130,658,148 of record NC_141687.1, read on the forward strand.
TGGTCTTTGTGAAAGACTACTTATTCACTCCCTTTTGTTTGCATTTGAAAAGTGTTTATGCTCATCGTGGACATTCCTTACAAGTGAAGACCCGCTCTTTGGTGTCTCCATTTTATCTACTTGTATCTGAGTTGCTCACACTGCTAGAGGATCGTACATTCTGACACCTGATATGCTTTCTATTAACATTCGGAAATGAAAGTGACAAGGATAGAATTTCTAAGGTTACTTGGGAGTTAGTTTCACTAATGGGCAAAATGGATAGTATTCCAATCTTCAATACATTTTTATTCATGTCTTCCATTACAAGGATTACTGGATGTGGTCCAATTATTCCTCATTTAAAACATTGCTTTTATTTCACATGGAAGTACTCACTTCCTAGGCATACTCCCTGTCCTTAGTTATGCTTTCTGTGCCCTCCATCAAGGGTTTTGAGGAGGAGTCCATAAAATGTAGCAAAGACGTCCACCAGGCTTTGTGGTTACAGATGCCTAGTGCAGTGGAAATACTGTGGTGCATAGAGCTCACTAGGGAGAATTTATCATTAAAGCACCTACTGAAGCCACATCTATTTCACTAGGCATGCACACTTCTACTATTGACTTTTTTACTTGACTGTGGCTGCATCCTCCATGTAACAAATTGGGTTAGTATTTGAGGGGATTGTCCATATCAAGGTAAATGTCACTAAATAAACCTGACCTGAACTGCAGAGCAGACAGGCTTAACTTAGAGGCAATGTGTGAAGATTGTATGCCGTACTAAAAAACAATTAATTAAAAATGCAAAACAATAACAATCCCAAGACAAAGGGAAAAAAACAATGTAAAATGCAATAAACAAAATAACACAAACAATTACAAACATCCAATAATGAGAACTGGACATATTTTAAAGTTCAAATTGAAATAGAGCCTATAAGCACAAAGTGCCCTTGACAGTCAAGGAACAACAGGAACAAGGAGCAATTTGGCACTGACTGTGATGGAGCACGGTCCAGATATACTAACTTAGGGGCCGATTATGATGGCGGACGGATTGCCTCCGCAGGGCTGGCGGGGGCAATCCGTCCGCCATTCTCCCTGAAATGGCCCCCGCCACAATGGGATGGCTGGGGGGTCTGCAGCGGATGGCAAGACCGTCCGCCGCTTTTCCGCCTGTCGCCATCGCGACCAGCGGAAAAAGTGCTCACATATGGTGGCGGTGTCTGCGAGACACCGCCAACCATCTTAGGGTCTTTTCTTTGGGGGCCCGTTGTGGGCCCCCAGGGTGAAGAGGGGGTGGGGGTGCAACGGGGGGTACCTAAGGTACCCCCTGCAGTTGCATGCACAATGCGGCAGGCACCGCGCAGTGCCTGCCGCTTTGTGCATGCAAATGCATGCAAATGCACAGCATGCATTTTTTACTTTGCGGCGGGTGCTGCGTAAAGCAGCACCCGCCGCAATGTTAAATATAGGGGATGTGACTGCCAGGGTGGCGGTGACATCCTAATTCCAACGGAGGGAATGCCGCTGCCCCTGCGGACGGTCCCTCCACCTCGGGGTGGCGGACGGACGCAGGTCCATCCGCCATCATAATCGACCCCCAGGTTTGTCCTTGTAAAAGATTTCGCCTTTAGATATTAGCATAGAGGAGTGCACTATCAAAGGCCCCAGGACCTCAACAGAGGCCACAGCAGGGTACAGACCAGGTCCATTTGCCATTGGCATTATGGTCAGTAGCAGGAAATGGCTTTTTGTAGTTTTTGTGTGACTGTATCTTTAAAAGGAGGTCAGCTTTGTGACCTAAGAGTCCATTACTTTGTCCTTGGAAAGGAGGGAGAGCAGGTACAGCCTTCTAGACTCCTTCATGTCTCAGACAGAAGATACCACATTTATGTCTGGCATGAGCCATGGAGACATCTAACCAATGGGGTAAAGGTTCCTGGTCTAACTCTATCTGGTTTGGACATTTTCAAGATGGCCAAAGTCTTCGACCACACAAAACCTGGACTGAGGGCCGTGTGTCCTATTGCACTCCTAGTGCCCTTCCACATCTCACACAAACATTCAATTTGAGACAGGTACCTTACTCACAACAACCTCAGAGATGTGAGGTAGAACAAAAGCTCAGTTTTCAGCATCCAGACAGTGCATACACTGCAGTTCTTTTGGTATTGTGGTTCTTTCCTTTGAAATCTGTCCCAAATGTTACATATATACACCAATCAGACATATCAAACAGGCTTTGCCACTATAATGCCAAAAAGAGGGTCGCCGACATTGGTGCCTGTCTTTCTGTTTTCTTGTTGTTGATTGTTTTAATAATTTTGAATGCAATTCCATAAAGTAATAATGAGACAAGTTACATTTGTACATATAAGTATGTGAATAAGAGAATTGCAAACAAGAAAAAAGAATGCAATAAAATACTTTTTTCCATTTGATGCAAAAGAAGATCAGAAAGAGAGTAGGAAAGAGAAAGTGGATGGAGAGAGGAGAAATAGAAAATAAGAGGAGGAGAAGGAAGGAGTGTATTAAGGAGATGATGAGTGCAAGAAAATAAAAGTAGCAAAAGGTAAGAACTATAAAACAGATTTCATCTTTTGATTTAAAGTTAGAGAAAAAACGGTATGGAATATATGTTCGTCACATATAAAATTCCATCATGTAAATTTAGATAATTTAGAAATATGTTTCTTACAAGAAAGTATAACTTTAAATGCAAGGGCAACAAAAAGACCCACCAATTAAGGTTTAGGTGAAAAATGATCATGCCTTAGAAAACATCCTGCAAAGTAGGTGGTACAACACTATTAAAAATCTTCAAGCATTTGGACCACACTAGAGTCCAAAAATGTTGAACATAGTAACAAACATGAATCATGTGTATTAAAAAGCCATTCAATTTATAACAGGACCATCATAAGGGTGAGGCAGATGAGTCAAACTTTGCAATATAGCGTGGTGTGAAGAACAAAGAGTGACTGTGTGATGCGTGCAGCTTTGGAGGTAGTGAAAATCCTGAGTCCAGCGTTGTCCCAAAAGTGTGCATAAAAAGCGAGGGATAAATCACTTTCCCAAATGATCTCTAGAGGACTTTTTGTTTAAATGAAATTAGAGGATTGAAGTGTCTTGTAAATGAGGGCAGTTTTAAGGATAGTGTTATAGAAATTCTTATCCAAAGGAGTAACAAAGACACCATTTGCTGATTCAGGAGTGATTTGGAGTTTGGAAAAAACAACACTTAATGAAGAGGAGCTTATCTCATAGTCCTCCAAGAAGGAGTCTGGTAAATGATAATGAAGTTGAAAATATTCAAAAGATACAATAGAATTCTCTTCCACAAGTTGATGAACAAAAAAGTGCCTTTCTCCTCCCAGTGTTTTAAAGCAGAAATATCTATTATTTAGTTTATGATATTTTTTATACCAAACAGAAGAGTACAAAAAGCATTGGTGTGAAGTAAGGTTATCAAAATATATTTTATGAAGTACGTAATGTGAATATCTCAAAATGGGACTTTTTCAGAGATAAAGATACAATTTAACATATAAATGGCATCCTTAAAGGAAAAATCATTCATTGAAGAACATTCAAAGTTAATCCACATAAAGTTAATTCACATTGGAACATGCTGGCCTTGAACGTTATGTATCCTAGAGTAAAACTGACAAATCAAAATGAAGGAGTGATAAAGTTAAAAGTCTGGGAAACTGACATCTCCTTTGAGCTTTGGGAATTTAAGGTTAGTTAGAGCAATGTGAAGGTGTTTATTTGTCCATAGGAATTTCGTGCAAATAGAATCAAGTTGCTCAAAATAGTAAGTAAGTATTTTAAAAGGTAACATGGAGATGGCATATAGAACGTGTAATACAATCATCATTTTAATGGTGCAAAATCTTCCTCACCAAGATAAAAACAGTGGGAACCAAATCAAAAGTAATGTTTGTATTTTAGATTTCAACAGACGTTATGGCAAAGACTGTTTGCTAAGGTGGAAGAAAACCAAACCCCAAGGTATTTAATCCTTCAAGGACACCATGTAAAACTGGTGCTATCAAGCATATATTGGCAACAAAGAGAATTCAGTGGTAAAATCTCAGTTTTAGTAAAAAAAAATTATAACCTGAAATACTAGCATATAATGAGATCTCTTCTAATGATGGATCTTGGGAAGTCAAAGAGTTGGACATTTAAATTAGAATGGCACCAGCATAAGCAGATAGTTTGACCTCAAGAGAACCCTGCCTAAAGTCAGATATAAGTGTATTTCAATGAATGCAATCCAGGAATTGCTCCAAGCATAGGACAAAAAACAAAGGGAGGTGAGGCCAATCCTACCTGGTACCTCCATGCAAGTCTAAAAAGGAGAGAAACATCTGTTGGACTTGGCCCTTTTTGGCTAAAGTTCCCTAAACGTTTTGCCTTCCCCTAGACCTTTTTTCTGACATGGTGTTGCCAACCTAGATGCTTTTGGCACTTTGCCACTGCTGATCAGTGTCAAAGTGCAAGTGCTACCCGAATAAAGAGTTATGGTACTTGGTTGTCCATAATTGGTATGTTTGCCTTACAAGTAAAGTCCCTAGTAAAGTGCACTATGTGTGCCAGGGCTGGTAATGCAATTGCTACTCGTAGGCCTGCAGCACTAATTGTGCCACCCACACAGGTAGCCCTACAGAGAGAACTCAGGCCTGCCACTGCAGTGCCTGCGCGCAGTTTGTTAAACTGCCTTGTTGTCCCACTTGCCAGGCCTTACCCATCCCTTTTTATGCACATCAAACACCCCTATGGTAGGCCCAAGGTGCCCCCTGGGCAGGGTGTGATGTATGTGTAAGGTAGGACATGTTCTGAGGTGTGTACCATGTCCTCACAGTGAAATACTCTCCATTTCGTTTTTCACTGTTGCAAGGCCATCTTGCCCATAGGACAGAATGGGGAAGACTCTATAATATGTTTCCAGCCTATCTACCCATTGGCTTAAGATAGAGAGGTGAAGTTTAATGTGCCTGAACTCACAATGTAATAACACATCTTTTTGTGAAGGTGGTTTTTGCATTGTGTTTTTAGAAAACGCGCTTTTAGAAGTGGCTGGTGTCTTTGTTCTAACAATTCTGTGTGTCTCTGCCTGGTTGTGGACTGACTGTCTGGATTTGAATGTGATTGGCTCTGGGGAATGTCTTGACCCAGGGGAGGAGGTGAGGCAGCAACAGTCTGACCTGCATCTGGAGTGTTGGGGGGGGGGTAGCCCCTGGAGTTGAAGAGGTCTGGGCGGCTGCCATAAAACAATGGCTCCATCTCCTGCTGAGTGATTAAGGATCCAGACCCCCACTATCAAAGGAAAAAGGTGTCACTGGCAGGGGGACACTGAGAACTGGTTTGGACAGGGGTCAGTGCCCCCATGAACACAAAGACTTCAAAGACATTTAGGGGTATAACTATGAGAGCTGAAACCCCAGAACGTTGAAATGGAATAATCAAGACTGAAAAGGATTGAAACTACTTTGTGGTCAAGAGGAACCTCTGCCAAGGAAGAACAGCTGAAGAGGCTAAAGAGAAGGATTGACCCTTGCTCTGTGTTCTGGGGCTGGCCTGCAGTTTGCTGATTTAACTAAGGAGAGGCTAAGGGACTTTGCTGTGTGTTTTGTCCCCCGTGCTTGGAAGGACTTTGCCGTGTGCTGTGTCCTGAAGTAACTTGTCCGCAAGGGACCGAGGAGAGCTGGCTCCCTGTTGTGAAAACTCAGGAACATAGTGTGTCTCAGCGATGCTTTGTGCATGTGCTTTTTACAGCCTGAGACCTTCGTAAGAACTGCCCTGTGATTGTTCGCACTCGGAGCCAAAGGGAGTTTCAGCGGCGCTGTGTGCATGTCCTTTGTGCAGCCAAAGACCTTCGTGAGGATTGTCTTGTGATCGTGTGCACCCAGAGCCCCAGTGAGTCTCAGCAACGCTGCATGCATGTGCTTCGTGCAGCCTGAGACCTTTGTGAGGATTGCCCTGTGATCGTGTGCACCGGGAACTCAAGTGAGTCTCAGCGACGCTGTGTGCGTGTGCCCTGTTGCAGCCTGAGACCCGTGTGAGAAATTGCCCTGTGACAGTGTGTCCCAGAGCCGTCTGGTTCTCTGTGTCGATCGACAGCGTGATCAGAAGTGTTGCGATCGTCAATGCCTGAGCCTGCCTTTGCCAAGGAGAGACCTCGAACCATCACCATCAGGGGTCCGAGTTCCACTGCCCAAGATCAACGAAGTCACATCGGAGGCCCAAGCCGCGAGATGAGGAGGGGAGGGTGGGATCGTACCCCAAGGTAATGCTCAATGAGTGTGTGTTGCCACCTGGGGCAGGGTGCGGGCTACGAGAGAAAAGCTCTCGGCCTTTGCCATCTTTTGCAGCGCAAGCCTCCCCTCAAGTCCGTATTGTGGCCCGTATTTGCCGAGGAGTGGCAGTACCATATCCAGAGTGTGGAGCTGCACTTTGTTTTCCCTCAGACCAGTGTTGGGGGCATTTTTCTCGTGTGGTCTCATCGTATATCTTTTTGTATAAACATATATTTGGGTTTTTATGAAACTCATGTGGAGTCCATTTGTGGTGTTATCATTGGGTTACTGAGAGCGTGATTGCAAATACTTTACACATTTGCCTTTGAGGTAAGCCTGGCTGCTCGTGCCAAGCTACCGAGGGGGTGAGCAGGGGCTATCTGAGAAGGCGTCCTTCATTTCCCTGACTTAGAAGCAAGGGTCTCTATTTTGAACTAAGGTACGTACCTGAGCCAACTAGAGACCCCCAGTTCTAACAACATCCATTAGCAACAATCCTAGCTCGAGGACTGGAATATAACAATTCCATAAAAGAAATAAATCTTGGACCACAACCAAAGCAGAAAAGAGTAGTAAATATAAATTGCCAATTAATTTGATCAAAAGCTTTTTTTGCATCAAGTGAGAGGGCTGCAAGGGGAAAAACTACCTTTTCAGCTATGGTAATAATATTGGAAAACTTTCTAGCATTATCTGCAGCAATTTTTCCCTAATAAAACCAGTGTTGTGGGGCTTAACAAGAAAAGGAACAACAGATTCAAGGTGGGATACTAACATTTAATCAAAGATCCTTTAATCATAATTGATAAAGGAAACGTGCCTATAGTTTTTACAGCATTTTTGGTCCTTGTATAGTTTAGGAAGTATGGTTATCAGGGCTTCCAAAAAGGATCCACTAGCCTTGGATTCAGAAATAAGAGTTAAAAAGTTCTAATAATTTGTTTGCAAAGAAGGAAGATAAGGTTAAATAAGTTCAATAGAGAACCAATCTGGGCCAGAAGCTTTTGCTTTATTCAAGGAATTAATTGTTTCCAAAACTATTGGAAGTGTAATCTAATTTTCTAACTTAGTAAATATATCAGGAAGTTAGAGCAGACAGAGAAGGACAGGGAAAATCTGAATTTTAGGTACAGAAAGGATGGTATCCTCAATATATAGCTGCTTATGAAAGTATTGAAAGGGAGAGGATACATCAGCATTGGAGACCAAAGAGGAATTATCAAGTTTATTAATAATAGGACCACTATTTGAATGTTCTGTTTTAATTTTTAAATAGTTTGCAAGAATTTTGACTGCCTTATTCTGGTCCCCATGAAATTAAGATTTGAGCTTAAGAAAGATTTTGCATGCAACATTAGTAGTAGGTTTGTTAAGATCAGATTTAGATTCATTCAAATCATGCAGCATGGCAGAAGATTTAGGTATAAAGATGGCATGCTCAAAGGTCTTAATATGTTTAAGTAAGTGGAATATTGAGTGTTTATCCTTTTTTCCTTCTGGCGTAATAGGCTATAGAAAATGCTTCAAAGGTGGTTTAAACACATACCAATTATTGACAATAGGGGTACTATTAGAATTATTAAAAAATAAACATTCTTGTTTAATTGCAGTAGTTTCAGTGACAAATTGGTCTTCAGATAATAAAGAAATATTAAATCTCAATCTGCCAGTTTTAGAATCAATATTAGAATAATCAAAAGAGGACAGAATTTGTGAATGATTCAGTATAAAAATAGCACCAATTTCAGAAGATTGTAAAGTTGGGAACAATGACTTACTGACTTAACATAATTCTGAACCATGTATGATAAACATTAAAAAAAATACAAATTAAAATGTAAGAGGATTATTACAAGTTTCCCAAACATACAATAGTGGCTGTTATGCAGGGCTGATTAGAATGCTATATGTGAGTTCTCATATTTAAGTTTATATTTAGGCCATAAAAGGGTCCACCATTGATTAAAGTCACTTGCCGTAATATTAGAATTGGAAATATTGGCAAGTCTTACCTTAATAGAATGTCCAAAATCAAGATTCGAATTAACAGCGTCATAAACATTAAACAGAGTACCATGCTTATTATGGCTAATACAATAAACCAACACCAAACGCCCCTCAGTATGAGAAAGAATAGCAATGCCATTTTATGATTCACAGCAGGAGAGAAAAAAAGTCCCACCCGTTGTCTTTTCAGGTAAACAGATTCAACAGTATTACAATGAACTTCTTGTAAAAATGCAACTTGAGAATCAAACTTAGATAAATGTGAAAGTACCTTTTGTCCTTTGACAGGGTGTCCAAGTCCTTGAACATTCCTTGAGCCAACGTTAAACATATAGGATACTGAAGTGTAACAGTACAGGAATATGATTGACAATCTGCAAAAAAGGTAAAGGAGACAAAATGACAACATCTAGTGAATACAACATGGTATGATAACAGGAAGGCAAAAGAAAATTCAGTAACACATAAGCACTCACATAGAATAAATAAGATAGAAGAGAAAAGGAGAGAACATACATGAAAAAGCAAAATAAATGAGTAGATCAAGGATGAGCATCCAGATCTGAAATGTAAATCACTAAGAAGTGGGACAAGATCATGTTGGCACAATGACAAGAGCAAACAACACAGTTGATGGACAGAATGCAGAACAATGTCTTACATTCCCCCCAGTACAAAGATCTGGGCCTAAATCCATCGTTTTTTTGCACTCCACACCACCCTAGGTCAGACAATGGCTATATGCAAATCAGCCTTGACCCTGTGCCTCATGGGAACAGTCCAGCCCGAACTACCAAGCCATGTCTTTCCTAGACCGGAATCAAGCATCCAAGGACCGGTTTCTGGCTATCAGGGTCAGACTGATTTGCATATAGCCATGTCTGAACTGGGGTGGCAGAGTGGGCCAAAGAACGGTGATGGATTAAACCCAGATCTTTTGACTGGGTGTGAGTGTTTGATTGATTCAGATGCTCCGTCCATCACCACCCCCTTTTGTACCACAATGACAAGAGCAGCAGCAGAGGGCTGCTAAATAAGTATGACCAAAAAGAAAGAAAAAGTTGTCATAAGTAAAACGAAAAAGTAACAGGGGCATGAGAAAATCTTAAAGATTTTTGAACAATAGTATCAATAACATGGGATTAAATAGACTGAAGAAACACTTGTAATTTCACAGGATCATCCAAGGATTTAGAAATGCCTTTGTGGGTTACCGTGCATAAGCAGGGGTGAAGAATATATGTTCAACTCTTTCATGTAAGGTCTCAAAGGAAGGAACTCATTTTGCCTAGCATTTGGTCACATTGCAGATGGCTTGAGAGATGAATATGTTTTAGGCAGACCAAACCAGGCACAGTTTATAATTATCAGCTTTTAAGATGTGTAGCTAGTTTGCTGGGAATTCAAGAATGAACATAATTATTTCTCTAGATTTAGAAGCATGAAGATTAAGGGCCTGATTTATATCTTGGAGGATGGGTTACTCCATCACAGCGGGTGGCGGATATGCCATCAGCTGAAATATAAATCCCATTATATCTTAGTGGATTTATATTTTGGATGGACAAGATATTCGTCACTGTTTGATGGGGTAACCCATCCACCAAGATCTAAATCAGGTCCTAAGTTGGCCCAGATGATGAGCTTATTGCAAGTTGAGAGGAGGAACAGTTGGGAAAACCATGGAGATCTGGAAGTCAAGAAGATTAGATCCTTCAAATGCTTCTGACACACCATAGAGACGGAGTTATTACAATGATTCCTATTTTCCAAAGCTTCTATACTAAGTTTGTGTTTAAGGATCCCCTGTTCAAGCAAAGGGATTTTAGTAGTCACTTATTGAAGAGAACTAATATGTTGCTCCATTTCAACTATTTTTCTCTCCATGATGATCCGTCGATCTTCAATCTGTTGAAGTTTAGAAAACATAAAAGGTTGCAAGCGCCACACCTTATCAAGGATGGAGTCCAGAACTGGATTCTTAGAAGACATAATAGGAAGTGGAGGATCATTTTTCACCCTCTTAGACTTCATGCTAGAAGAGGGGGCTCTTGCACTTGCAAATAGATCGCTGACCATTTTGATGTGGTGCGCAGTATTATGAGAGATCTTCCGAAAGGATTTTACTGTGCCCATAAAATGAGGTAATGATCACCATATAATCAAAATACCATCTGAAAGAACTTAGTTTTAAATAATGAGGCACAAAAAAAATATACAAAATTGTTGCAAGGCAAACATAATGGGCCATAAGATGGTATTAGGTATCCAAGAAACTCCATTAAAGTGATTGAAAAACATAGGCAGCGTTAATAAAGAGAAACCTGTTAATTTAAGTTTCTCAGACGTAGCTTGTAGACAAAATAACAAGAGGAAAGTACTACAAAATAAAGCAACTAATAGCAAATTTCCTTCCTAGACATAGCAAATATCTGCAGCTAAAAATTACAACGTTAAAGATAATGTGTACAATTAACACCGTAGCAGTGTAATCATTCAAAGCTCTTGATTATATAGGAAGGTTGTCTTGTGAAGTGAAATAAAAAGATCATAAGTAGAGGAGACTCACATTTTTCTAAATTGTAAGAAAATCCATTTTGGGCTCGAAATGGAGCCTCTAGATTGCCTGGATTGTCATAGACTGCCATTACTTGTAAAAAATATAAAGGAAAAAAAAGGAGATGTGCAGAAAAAATGGTGGCCTCTTGCACGCCAACAGGAGATAGCGGCATGAATCAGGCTCAGAAGAGGACAGCAGTGGAATCCCCTGACCCTGTAGTTCAAAGTCTCCCCCAGGAATGTCCATGGGAGACTTTTGAATACTGCAAGTGGCTTTTCAAAAGGAATGAGACCCCATAAAATGCCAGAGCTCAAGGGTCTGCCTCCATCTTGCATGGAATTTTACAAGCACAAATATACAGTGGGATACACTCCTGTATCCACTACATGAAAACAAAACAAAACAGAAATAAACAAAAAAGTTTTTCAGGCAAAAGAAAAGGGGATGCTTATGATCAGTAGTAATGCATATCAAAGCTATCCACAAATAGTTAACACACGGATAAAACACATTGGTAAGTTTGTGAGTAACTATATTACTGGTCGACGGCGTTTCGATCCCTAAACAACAGATACTGGGATCATCATCAGGACTATTATCATATGCCTGAATATTGAAAGCAAGCCTGTGGAGGAATGGGGAAAAAAGGGCAGGAAAGCTTTAGAACAAGGACACCATACAACTTTGTTTACACATTATGTATACTCAAACCATGCAAATTGTGGCAACTACGTTGTGAGGTGAGTGGAACCTGTGATAATTGAAGGTATGAAATCGAAGAGAAAGAATAAGGAGCCAGCCGAGTGAAGGAAACAGCCGGGCACGGAATTCCATTACTGCGAAATGATTAATCATGAATAAACAATTCCTACGGGCGATGCAGGTTTGCGGTGAGCAGTAGTGCCTGCAGCATGTCAAGAAGGAATATTCAAAGGAGATTTACGAGAGGAAAAGAAAAGTCTAACAGTGACTCTGCCGATAGGGGCTTCAGTGAAGTCATTGCGACGAAGGGGTGAGATAAGGGTGAAGTGACTTGGTTCGATATCGACAAGTGAGAGCTAGCTAGGACTGTCACATGCGTGAATGGATCTGATTCTCTAGACCTATTAGCAAGTCAATCAGTGAGTGGACTTGAGAACTAGACACAAAATAGAAACAATTGGTCCTGATCTGTGATAAAGGCGTAAGGGGTGCGGAAGGTCTTTCTCAGAAGGAACCACAAGTTAATATGGAAAACACATTTCCGGTGTTTGGCTCACACGTAGATTAGACTGTGTGATGCAAGATAAGTTGCTTCGGGTTGCAGCTACTTTACGCAACAATGAACCTGGAAGGGGTAATGAACAAAATTAAACAAAATAAAACAAGCGCCAAAGACGTTGGGTCAGGCAAGTGTTGTCTCAAATGGTGGGGCGCTTCACCTGCTGGAGCGAATAAAGCGGGTATTGATATAGATCATAGAGGAACCGCAGGAACGAATCTCCTTGTTGGTTGGCATCTATGGGGGACAATGCATGTCAAAGGAAAAATTCCTACAGAGGCGAGGTCAGGGGTTTAAATGATCAAGAGACTATGGCGGCCATCTTGGGTGAGGGAGTGTGGGGAGTTACAGTGCGGTAAATGAGGTTAAGAAAGCCGACATGCGAAAGGTGAAAAGTAAAGCAAGGAATAAGAGAATAAAGATATAAAAATAATTCATTAAGTGTTCACAATAAGTTTTGTCCGAGGGGAGTGAGAAATTATCACAGAAAATTAAAAAGAGGCCTTAGGTAACGGCGGAATGTAAGCATTTGAACTGGCAATTCAAACTACAGAATTAGAGAAATACATTTCACTAGGACACGTTTAAAGGAGAGAATTCCAATCTTTGCTCAAGGTCAGTCCTGTTCTTGTGCTGTCCATAAGAATTATCATCTTGAGTTCTACTTTGTTTAAAAGGAGCGCCATATCACCACCTTGTGGGGGCAGTTTGAGAACATTTAGAACTGTCCACTTAATGTCATTTTCATTATGGCCTGTCTGTATGAAGTGTTCCACAAGCGGTGCGTTGGTAGTTTTACATCGCACCCTGCTCCGGTGCTGTCCACTCCGGGTTTTAATTTTCTGGGTCGTCTGGCCAATATACACTTTAGGACACGGGCATTGAATTAGATAAATTACATTGCATGTATTGCAGGTTGAGAAAGTGTGACAGTTTATTTTGACATTATTGAAGGTAAAAGACTTCCCTTCCATCGTAAAATCACACACATTGCATGCACCACATTTTGAGTGTCCTACCAGTGGGACCGGATTCCAATGGGCATCAAGGGTAGATCGCTGGACTGAGTTGGGAAGTGCTGCCCTTACCAAATGGTCTTTAAAATTGGCACTTTTACGGAAAGCAAAAATTGGTCGTTCAATGTTGAGAACTCCTGCGTTGAGTAATGGCCAATGTTTGAGTATTGATTTGCGAAGGGGGTTTGAAATGGGGAAAAAGTAGTCACACATGCAATTTTAATAGTCTGATTTTTAGGTTTTGGGCTTAGAAGTAACTCCCTGGGGCAGTACCATGCTCTTTTAAGGGAATTACGTACAAGTCACTTGGGGTAACCTCGGTCTCTCAGTTTCAGTGATAGTGTGGTAGCTTCTCTATAATAGTCTTCTTTAGCATAACAATTGCGTCCAATTCTCAGGAATTGTGAATATGGTAGTGGGTCCCTGAGGGCCCTGGATTGATTGCTTGTATAACTTAACAGAGTGTTACGTTCTGTGGGCTTACGGTACAACTTCGTGCGAAGACTACCTTCAGAGTGATAAATGGTGAGGTCTTAAAAGGCAATAGATGATTTATTGGTAGTGAGGGGAATGTGAGGCTAGAGCAATTACTGTTCAACCAGTGGAGGAATTGGTTTAGTGTGTCTAGGTTGTTGCACCTAATAAGGAATATATCATCGATATATCTTCTCCAAATAGTTATTGCCGGGCAAAAAGGGTTGGATGGGTAGAGTATGGTGTTAGTTTCTAGATAGTCCATGAACAGTAGTGCCAGATTGGGGGAAAAAAAAAACCCATGGATGTACCCTTAACCTGTTGGTAGTACTGGTTTTCAAAAACAAAAAAAATCCTTGTCAGACATAGCTCCAATAATTGGAGAATGAAGATGGTTGGTACCGGGTGAGGTCGTGGTCTGGAGTCAATTGTTTTTTTGGATGACCAGCATAGCATTAGTTTGAGGAATATTCGTATACAACGATCCTACATCGAGTGTACACAGTAAATCAGTATCCTCAGTGAAAGCGTGATGTTCAATCAAGTTAATCATTGTCATGCTATCGATCACATAGCGTGCGGTAGATGGAACAAATTCTTTTATAAAGAAATCAACGTAGTGGCCGAGGGGCTCAAGGATTGAGTCACAACCCGAAACTATGGGTCTACCGGGTGGGACGTTTTTGTGGACTTGGGTCAAATCACCCAGGTGTCATGGGTGATTTGACATTGAGGAATAGGAATTCCTTCTGGTTGATAAACCCTGTTTCCAAAGCGTCAGTAGTAATTTTGGAAATGAGCCCTTGTAGTTCTTTAGTGGGGTCAGTGGGAAGTCTTGTGTAATGGTCAGTGTTAGCGAGCTGTCTACGGATTTCTGTGCTGTATGTATCTCTTTCTTGGAGGACGATCCCGCCCCCTTTGTCTGCACTCTTGATGATCAGTGATTCATTCCATTTCAAAGATCCAAGTGCATTTTTTTTTCCTTCAGGGATAAATTATAAGGAATGAATCTTCTAGTTTCTTTGAGTAAGGAGAGATCTTTAACTACCATTATCTCGAAGGCGATGACTTCGGGAAGAAGAATACCAGATGTAGGTAGATGGCAGACGGAAGGGAGTGTTTGATATAGTGGTGGGCGAGGGATTAAGTTGAAAAAAGGCTTGTAGGCGAGTGCAGCGAAAAAACCTTGATAGTTCAGTGTGTATTTCAGCCTCACCATTGATAAAATTTCTGGCGGGTCTGCTGCTCGCCCGGCTGATTGTACCAGCGCTGAGTGCGTTTCCCTCAACCTCATTTGGGTGTGTCGTGCTGGCCTCTGCCTAAAAAATGACTGTTTGGGCCTGGGTTTCTATTGGATGTGCTGGGGTTCTCACCAGTGTCGGAATTATCAGAAGAATCTGCGGACGTGTCAGAAAAGCCTACTAGGTTTTGGCGCCTGTTGAAGCGTCCCCACGGTCTTGTATTTTTGGGATTGGAGTATGCCCTATTACTATAGAAATCCTTCTGCAGATAGGGGTAGGTTTTTTCAATGTTGTAAGATTTTATATCTTTTTTGACTTTGTTGGTCTTTTTATTCTGTTCGGTTCAGTAGAAGTCGTCTACAGTCTCTTAGATTTCATCTAGCAATTTCTTTGACTCAGGGACTGGGTTTGATTCCAGGAGCTGTTTTTCAATTTCAGAGATTTCTTCAGCTAGGTTAGTGAGGGTCTCAGTGGCAATGTCAATCCCTAGAACTAACCAGTGCCTGGAGCACGTTGTTCCAATATGGCTAAAATTGTGAATATACTTTGGATTATCGGTAAATATTCCAGGAATGTTTCGTACTTGGTGTTATAAGGGAATTATGCCTGCCTTCAGATATTCCTTAGCATGTTATGTTATGTTATGTTATGTTATGTTATGTTATGTTATGGTATGTTAAAATTATTTGTACAGCGCACGGACACCAAGCGGTTTCATGGCGCTAAGCATAAGCGGCATCAATAGATAATCGTACTGAGGATGATCCCTGTATCTATTGTTTAGGGATCAAAAACACTGTCGACCAGTAATATAGTTACACACAAACTTATCAATGTGTTTTATCCGTGTGTTAACTATTTGTGGATAGCTTTGATATGCATTACTACTGATCATGATGCATCCCCTTTGCTTTTTCCTGAAAACCCGTTTTGTTTATTTCTGTTTTTATTAATGTTTCAGTGATTTGGGATTGTAATAAATGTTTCAGAAAGTCCAAACATGAAGTTTGTTTAGCTGTTTCCTAGCCAAAGATAACATTTATTAAATGTAATATGGTGTCCCAATGCTTTCTGATGGAACAGCTTATCCTGCTACAGTGAAAATAGCTTTGAGTATGTATCTCTTTTCACTTTAAGGACATGTTTACTGTTCATTTGGTTATGTGTCCTACTTTTAAATGCAATGCTCCCTGATTTATATAGTCAATAAGGCCTACATAAGCGTGATTTATTAATATTTGAAAGGAAGGTTTAAGCCTGTCAAAAGTGGATATTTTGATATGTCAAATTTTGAGTTTTTACACTGCATAGACAAGCTACAATGGTAGGCCTAGAGATAGGTTTTGCAGTGCCACTGCAGTGGGCTGCACAATTAATGCTTCAGCTTACTTGTAGCATTTCATTTGCAGGCAGCAGGAACACTTTGTACCACATACCAGTGACTTATGAGTAAATCAAATGTGGCAGTCAGGCATATCCAAATTTGACCATGTTGTAAGTGGGAGCACAATCACTGTATCACTGGATGGCCAGCAAAAATAGGATTCAGCAAAAAAGGCAAATAAATCCAGTGTGACCCTGCAGAAAGGGGAGTTTTCCAATACTCTACCACAACAAGAGGCTGCACCATGCTAGTAATGTTTTTAAGGGTTTCAATTGTTTATCGAGCACTCCTAAATATAGTTTATAATTGTTTCCATAAAAATTATCAATCACCTAATTCACAAAAAACATGTACTGCCCCAATCTACCTTTTATTTCTTCCTGCACCTCACACTCTTTCCTTCATTTTCTTTCCACTTCGCACTTGTGCACCATCTACACTGTGTTGTGGTGAAACAAAATAAGAAGTATGATAACCTGTAGTGTTGAACTGCTTACATGGGTTTGGAATTTGCTCGGAATTGTCTTAATCTGACGAGGTCTATGCATCCTAGTACAGTAAATCCAGGAGATTTTAGGCTCAGTTGAAATCCCGTTCAGAGTCAGTTATTGTATAATTTAGAAGGTCAAAGCCATTATTTATATGGCCTGGCTAAAGCCTCTCACCTATCTCTACTGAGACACAGTGTCATTTTCTTTACAGTGTTAATGACACGATATGCACCAATCAGTGAAAAATAGCAATAAGCTTCTTTACCGCCAGGAGCGGTGGCAGAACGTTTGGAGTGGCTGCTGCCAAATTTTGGAACAGCCTCCCACTGGATCTCAGGTTTATTGATTCAGAGCAAGTGTTCCGCCGTAAACTTAAGACCTGGCTGTTCACTTTCCCTTAAAATTTGCCTCTCCCGCTAGCCAACATGCTCCGTTCAGCGCCCCTTCTGACTGACAAGTATTCTGTAGCGCCGGGACACCCCCTTTGGGGGTAGCTGTGCGCTCTATAAGCTTCCTAAATCATAATAATAATAATAATAACTCTGGAAGTTGTACCTCTAAAGTGTTTCTTTTAAACTGTAATCCAGTGTAAGGAAGGGCTCACATCAGCATGTTAGTAAAGAGGTTTATTCTACTGTAACACAGCATACCTACCACCAGCCATCAACAAGAACAACATTTTTTAACTGTCAAGTTTTGAATTCTCCAACTCCACCACTCAGTAAATGATATCACCATGGTAGAACTCCCAGCAGCATACATTCTTTCAAGACCACAACAGACCTCCTTCCCTTACTATATATAAAAAAGGAAAAACGACAACACTTAACAAGCAAAAACTAAATAACATTTACAATAGAAACAAGAATTAGTACATTAAATAGGACATAGCGCCTAACAGATATGAGATTATAAAACAAGGTAAAAAGCATGCAATTCAAAAGAGAATTTAGCATGAGTACATCATAACTAGTGCTGGGCGGAGCTCAAAGTGTTTCACTTCGCTGAATTCCGCGGAGTCACCGGAAAATCCTGTGGAATTCCCTGATTTTCCGCAGATGCAGTATTGCTCAGCCACCCCTACAGAACCAATACTACAGATTTCTTTCGGGCCCTAAGGAAACCGCAGCAGTCACACTTTTGCTTTTCTCTTTAAAAGCTTTCTTAAAGATTCAGTTTCAAAATGTCGAGAGTTGGTGCTGGATGACTAAATGTCATTTAGTTTGTAGTTCGCCGACACAAGAAAGATCACTGAGAGTTAACGCACAGTGACATGGAAGACATAAGACAAACAAGCGCCTGCAAGAAGAAATCCAGTACAGTAAATTAGCAGACGGTTTGTAGCAGTGCTGATTCTCTAGCGGTCTACTTCTGACAGGGCTCAGGGGCGGCCTTAGGCATGTGCAAGCTGTGCACCTGCACAGGGCCGTCAAACCCTAGGGGCCGCCACGCCAATATATATCCTTAATATAATAATCCTCTGAGGATGTAAACATATTTGCATGACAGCCCCTGGGAGGGATTTGGTGGCCACTGTGTCTGTTCTACTTCCAAACACTGAGACCTCCCCCCTCTTCACTGGCCTCTGCGCATGCGTTCCACCGAGGGCCCCCTACCTACGCTCCCTGGGCCATGGCGGCCCCTCCGCAGGGCCGCCATGATCCTAGAGCCGCCCCTGCAAGGCTAGAGGGTTTTTTAAATAATTAGGGTATGCAAGAGTCACAAGTAGACTGGGAAAGCGGCCAAACATGTGATGTAGCAACATTTCACAAACTACTATGGCATTAAAAGTGGTTACTACTCTGGCAGCATTGGCATAGATTATCGCTTGTGATTTTAGTCTTAATTATGTTATATTACTACAAGGGCAAGAATGTAAAACCAAGCAAAGTGAAGTATTCAGAAAGAGACTCCACACTTTCAAGTTTAGAATCAAAACCACCAGCAGCATTGTAGAAAGTTTAGCACTGAGGGGAAAAGCTACCCCTGACCTTTGCCCTCCCTCCTGAGGCAGTGCAGCCTCAGATGCAAATAGCCACTCCCCCACTCATTTACTTACACAATATTCTCACCATTTTACCTGTTTTTTTCTCATTTTCTTTCCAGTTCTCAGCAATGTAAGTCTCCTTTCCAGCATTACATTGTTATAGAATATAATGCTGAGATGCTCGTCCATGCAGAGGTAAACTAAATTGCCGAAACCCAGGAGCCGGCCCACAGCACTCCGCTGCCCCAGTAGAAAACGCATGTATCTCCCCATAAACACCACCCGCGACACTCCAGAGCAGGTGAATGATGCACAATAAATATTGCACAGAAACTGTGGTCTTCAGACGGAGGCACTTGCTCTTTCTAATCCAGCCAGGGAAGGTGAGGAACCTGTTGCACAGAAGGTTGGGATGGTAAATGGCTACATTCGACCCATTCACAGTAGCAGCATGCCTGGAGGGCAGGAGCCGCTTTTCTTTGTAGGGTCTTTCCTCGGGCTGGTACAGTTTAATGTGTGCATAAATTCCACCGAGTACTCATGTTCTCTCTGAGACTGGGACAATTCTCTGTTGAGTTAGAGGCGCCAGAAGGGCCTCTCTGCCCAAAAAGGAAACAATGGGATGCAGCGGATACTCAATAGCCTGGAGAGTGCAGAGGGTGAGTTGGGAAGCCAACTAGTGGAGCAGAGTTTTCCATCCACCCCCAATCATAACCTTTCAGGTTGGCCACTAGTTGGCTCCCTCATACACATGCTAAACATAAGTACTGAATTAAGACGTTAGAAAGAACTAAACCTACATGATAGTCTCTATCTAGTCAAGTTACTGTGCTCCTTACTTTCTCACTTCCAGATCTCTGGACAGAATCTTTAGGTGCAGTTGGTTGGTACTGATGTAGCACTCTTCCTATTAGGTAATCTTGACATGCTCCAAACACCTCCAGAATCCAATAATGTTTCCTCACCTCACTAATTATGAAAGGGCCCATAGAGCTGGAAGACCCCATTTTCACAAACCCTGGCTTCTTGACAAAATCAGCATCACCTTCCTTCCACACCATGTTTAACATTTGTCCCATCATCATATCTTGCTTGCAGGTTGAGCTTTGAATTTGATAACCTTTTTGTCAGAGATAAAAAGGGGACTCTAATGAGACACAATTCGGAGAGAGATGATGTGCCTACCAAGTTTCTTCTACCAAATTCGTCAGAGTTTCCCAAGATTCTACAGCTTTTTGCATAGAACTCTAAATCACCCTGTTCATGTGTTCCACAAAACCATTAGCCTATGTAGCATACAGTGCAGTTTTTAAATGCACAATAGCCAAACAATGCATAAAATCACATTGGCGGTAAATTGAAGGGGCCATCTGTTAAATCCCTATTAGCAGTAATAACAGCTAAAATGTTACCGACATTATCATATGGCAATACGGCATTATATGGGAAGGACGCCGACCTGTTAAACAAATCACAAGTGTCAATATATAAAAGAGTCTTTCAAATCCATCAGGCCGCATTCCCAGCACAGGTGAGACTAGAATTTGGGGTAATGAACGAAACACTGGGGAGAATGTACGCAACCATTAAGCAATGGTATAGACTGAAGCAAAATGCAGCAGAATTGGAACTGAACAAGGCTCTGTGGGAGGAACGAGAGAAAGACGAAAAGTCTCCCTACAACCAATACCTAAGATAAACATTATCAGCAACTTGTACAGGTGAGCTCTGGAAAACTAGCCTGTCCTACTCATCCTTCAAACAAGCTATAAACAAATCAGCAAAATTTCACTCTCTGCTAGTAGATAAAAACATCCTCAGTAAGAGAAAACACACCTGAATGGTAATCACCAACTATAAGACACTCACCCCAGCGCCGTCCATTATCAGCCAACATGGGTCCACAAACGGTCGAAAGAATGTAGATTACGTGGAAGCGGCAAAGAGAATTTCATCCACCTAATCTGCACATGTCCTAAACTGTTAAAAGCTAAACGCACAAGCCACTGTATTAAAATATGCCATGAACATCAGATGAATAGGGACGTGCAGAACTGCAATCATAGCGGGCTTGGACTCAACTGACACCTTACTGAACTGCCAACTAATAAAGTTACTTGCCGTACATGAGCAAGCATTAAAACATGAATTTCGAGCTACTGCACGCTAATCTTAAATAAAACTGATTGGTCTGGAGAAAGAACTTTGTATTCTGAATATAATGGCGAGCTTGGCAAGACCGTTTGAAAAATATTCTCTTTCATACAGCGGACTACGAGTTAACTAACGCTCCGGACTTATTAATCGTTCATCACATATTTTTTTAAACATCTGTATATTATTAAGTGATCAACAACCTGTTAATGAAATTTTCATACATACTTGAGTGCTAACTACTGCTAAGCAAAAGATGTTTATGATTTTTAGTATTTACAAAAAAATATTTTTATTGTTGTTCTCAGCTTTTTATTAGAAATTGTATTGTGGTTTTAATGAACTGAAACAATAAATATATTGAACACATAAAATGACACATTTCCTGAGAGTTGAACTCTACACGATTGTCTGTCCACTAGAAGAAGAATAAAATGTTCATTTTGATCCAAAAAATCAAATAGGACCATAATGTCTGATCCTAATTTAGTCTAAGGCTCCAAGGGAATCTCCACAGGCGTCAAAGGAGTTGTGTGTGCAATCTTGTTTTGTCATTCTCGGAACACAGCCAACAATGCTTTACCACATGTTCAACTTGTCAGTCAATACAAGTCCACTAGTACTATTGCTGAAGTCTAGATTCATCACGTTCCACCCAAGATGTCTCTCATGGGCCAAGCTAATTAACTTCTCCTACATCCTTTCAGATGGAATTAACCTTGAACTTCTACAAATTTAGGTCCTGACAAAGGCAATCTGAGACAAAGTATAACTTTATGACTCTTGGTATTCTCAGAGTTCATTTACAAGTCTTATCTTTATGTCTGCTGTTGGGCCAGAATCTCGGCTCGGGCCAGCAACTCGGCACTTGGGCTGGAATCTACGCACCTAGACCGGTGTCTCCTGTTTGGATCGGAATCTCCACACCCGGGACAGAATCTCCAGTTCGGAAGGATGACTTGTAATCCATGGGTCAGAATGCAATTTTTACAAAAATTTAAATTAGGAACGTGAGCTAAATGGTCGAGGGGAGTCATAAAAATCAGTTTGGGCAGGGAAAAGGGTGTACATGCAGTCCATGCGTTGCGCTCCCCGCAGTCTTGACCGTAGTCATTTGGAACCCTTCTTCCTTCATAGACAACACAGATTACATTCTTTTTTTGGAACAATCTTGTGCTCAATAAGTTTCAGCAAACTCAAACCTATTGAAAGGTAACTCTTGAAAAACATCAGAATTTCAGCTAAAATGATCCCATATGGCACAATCATGGGCAAGGCATGAAGCTGCCAAGAAGAGACAAGGAGAGAGGACTTAAATAGCCGAAGGACCTGACAGCAGTCTGACAATATTTACCATGTATCCTCTGTGCCACTGACTTGTTGGTGCCCACCACAGAAATATGTCCCGAAGGTGAACCCATAAATGCCAGAAGGCAAGTGGACAAGGAGGCTCTTATCAGCCGGTGCCCTGTGCCAGCACTGTAAGCAAGTAGGCCTGACAGGATTCAAAGACGGGCAAAGACATATAGCCCTATCCCCCTTCAGCCCTTTGCCTCTCAGGCTAAAGAATGGTGATGGATTAATCCCAGATCTTTTGAATGGGTGTGAGTGTTTGATTGATTCAGATGCTCCGTCCATCACCACCCCCTTTTGTACCGCTTCTGACCGCCATGAGTGTGGCAGGGTATGCTCAGACGTGAGTCCTTTGCTCACTTTGCCACTGGATTCAAGCAAGCTGGGCTGAAGACGGCTGGAATGCCAGAAACCGGTCCTCGGAAGCTTGTTTCCGGTCCAGGGAAGACATGGCTTGGCAGTTCGGGCTGGACTGTTCCAATGAGGCACAGGGTCAGACTGATTTGCATATAGCCATGTCTGAACTGGGGTGGCGGAGTGAGCTAAAGAACGGTGATGGATTAAACCCAGATCAGTTGACTGGGTGTGAGTGTTTGATTGATTCAGATGCTCCGTCCATCACCACCCCCTTTTGTACCGCTGGTGAACCCTTAAATGCCAGAGGGCATGTGGACAAGGAGGCTCTTCAGCCGGTGCCCTGTGCCAGCACTATAAGCAAGTAGGCCTGACAGGATTCAAAGACGGGCAAAGACATATAGCCCTATCCCCCTTCAGCCCTTTGCCTCTCAGAGGATGAAGCCAGCTCCCAGCCAGTGTAAAGGAGTGACTCGTATTCACCATGAATGAGGAACGGCTACCTCCACCCCGGCAGGGAAACTAAGCATCCCTTTGGTCAAAGACTGCTGGGCTATTTTTCCTGACGAGGACCTGGCTTTGCAGATCCCATAGCAGATGCCTTAGTCAAAGTGACCTCTAGTGCTGCACGCCCAATCTAACCCCTTCCCCAACTCCAATTCTGCGTCCGATTCCGCTCCCAGCCCCATGCACCATCAGGTTAGGAAGAGAGTCAGAGAGAGCAAAGAAGGAAGGGCACTGGAGAGAAGAAAGGGAGCGATGAGGAGGGAGAGGAAGGGAGGAGGGTGGTAAAGTTGAAGGAAGAAACAAGAGACAGGTACAGTAATGGGGGGAGGGTGGGGTGCGGAAGGAGAAAGAGGCAGGAAGAGGGTAGAGAGGGGAAGGAAGGGAGGAGAAGGAAGGCAGGGAGAGAGAATGAAGGGAAGTGGAAGAAGTAGGCAGAGGAAGGAAGGGACGAGAGAGGAAGGAGACGGGGAAGTGAGTGGGAGTAAGAAGCAGAGGAAGCAAGAAATGCTTTGTTTATCAAGCATTACCATTTTTTGCTTGAAACTGCCATTGTTTGTCTCTGATCACAGCCTGCTCCATCAATTCCTGACATTTTTTCCGCCGAAGACAAGACGCACTGTAGATCACAGGGCAGGGAGGGAGTTAGGCCTGTTGCAGTAAACTTACGGCCACAGGTTCAAATGTCAGCACAGCAAATGAACCCATTCATCTTTCCAAGGTCAATAAAGCGATTGTCAGTGAGCTGGGCAATAAAACATTAAAGCCAGAAGACTGTGCAGCTGGTGTTACATTTATAAAACACATTAATGCTGTCACAATTGGTAATACAAGAGTAAGTTTCATTCCACAAACTGATGTAAACTATGGGCCCGATTCACAGAACTAATTTAAGACAAAATCCTAAACTTACTACTTTTTGTATTCACAGAAGTTAGGATTTTGTCTTAAGTTTGTCTTAAGACAGACTTAAGACAGACTTAAGACAAAATCCTAACTTAAGTCTGTCTTAAGTCTGTCTTAAGGCAAACTTAAGACAAAAACCTAACTTCTGTGAATACCAAAAGTAGTAAGTTTAGGATTTTGTCTTAAGTTAGTTCTGTGAATCGGGCCCTATGAGTGCAGTCCTCTGCACTCACGGCTAACATCAAAGTCCAGACTGCAGGTTCCACTGTACAGTACCAGTGCAGTCAGTCTCACGCAATGGAGACAAATCAATGTACAACAAGCATTTGCAATACAATAGGCCTCGCATTTACGCGAGTTTGAGCTATTTGCATTGTAAATCTCAATGCCTTTTATTTATGGTTTACTTTTTAAAACATAAATAACTGACATTGACATTTACAATGCCAATATTTTAAAGTTGTGTAAATGCGAGACCTATTGCATTGCAAATGCTTGTAATACATGGTAGAAAAGCCTAGCATAATACTTCCCCAGCCCCAAAAGGAGAGCAGCTGTGCCTTATTTTGGAAACACATTGTTTCTTCATTTGCTGTCACCAACTTCAATTTGTGTTTATTGTTGTCAGTGGTAAGGGGAGGAGCCTAAATATTGCACACCCCTCACTACAATCCTACATTTCCCAGTACTCACTTTAGCATCCTCATCGCCACTGATAAATCCACCAGAGAAATGTGAGATGTGAACAGTACTTTAAGCACAGCCTTATGACAAACAGGCTAGCAGCTCCCCCATTCAGACAGCAGCTGCTGGCGCTGGGATGCAGCGTGTCCTTCAAAGACCACATTCCACATTCTAATTTAGGGCTCGAGTAGGATGGCGGTGAATCCACAGCCTCTGGGCCGGTGGAAGCCACCACCGGCCTGGAGGATGCGGATTCACCTCCACGGTCCCTGTAAACACCACCCGCCAGATCAGGATGGCGGTAGGATCAGCGGCGGATGGCAGGTCCGTCCGCCGCTGATCCGCGGGTTGTAGCCTGCTATTTGGTGGCGGTGTCTGCAAGACACCGCCAGCCAAATTAGGAAGCATGTGTAAACATGCTTTTCCGCGGCGTTTTTACCGCAGTGGAAAAGCATGTGGACCTTTGCTTCTGGGGAGCCCTTGTGGGCCCCCAGGGTGAAGGGGTGTGGGGGTGCAAATGGGGGGTACCTATGGTACCCCCCTGCATTTGCATGCACAAAGCGGCAAGCACCACACGGTGCCTGCCGCTTTGTGCATGCAAATGCAAAGCATGCATTTTTAACATTGCGGCGGGTGCTGCTTGAAGCAACACCTGCCGCAATGTTAAGGATACAGGATGTGACCGCCAGGGGCCGGTCACATCCTAATTGGCATGGAGGGACTGCCGCTGCCCTTGCGGACGGTCCCTCCACCTCGGTGGTGGCGGACGGACGCAGGTCCGTCCGCCATCCTAATGACCCCCTTAGTTAGGATGCAAACCATAAATACATCATTCTTCAATACAGAGCCTGCAACCAAATGATAACAGAATTACCAGACGTCAGCAATAGCTAGTCCCAAGACAACGCAGCAGGCATTAAAACCACATGCCAAATAGAGGCATTTGAACAGAAAAAAAGTCCCTAAGTGGAAGCAGACAAGTCCTAGGTTTGATCTCCAGAGTCCACATACATATATAAGTACTAGCAGCCCGTCCCGACCTTGTCCGGGAGCAATCAGGCTTCCCCGAACCCCGCCCGCCCCGACATTGTCCAGCAGCCCGGGACACCGACCCCCGCCCGCCCTGACATTGTCCAGCAGCCTGGGCCCCCGTCCTCCCCGTCCCCCGCCTGCCCCGACCCCCGCCTGCCCCGACATTGTCCGTGGGTCCCCCGGAGCCTTACCTCAGCTGCCGCTCCCTCCCCACTCTCCTCAGTTCACCGCTCCACCGCTCCTTGCCGCTCATCACCGCTCCTCCCGCTTGTCCGCCGGTCCTCACCGCCTGTCTGCCGCTGGACACCGCTCCTCCCCCGCGCCATGTCTGCCGCCCCTCCCTGTGCTCCTGACGTCAGCACGCATGTCACGGCCGGCGCTGCTTCGAAGGGACTACTTTTGTTTAAAGGTACATTTTTTAAATAACGCATATTTTTATAGTTTATGTAGCCTATGTCCATCTGCACACCCTGACAATTGCAATGATGTATCAGGTGTGTGGATTGGCGCTGTGGTTCCCGAGTTTACCCGCCTCAAAGGTTCAAAGTTCTTGCTTTATAATAGTAGTATAGATATACTAAAGTAATAAAAAAACTCAATAAAATATGTCTAAAAAAAAAGTATATACTAAAGTATATACAAGAGGTCTTGAATGCTCGACTTAAAAAGGCAGACTAGTGATGTATAGCAAGCCACCCATGTGGGTTATCAGTCTGGTGAGGCATGACATGCTGTGGAACTGATAGGTACTGCTTAGTGCTGAGAGCTGGATGGTGTGTAGACGTTATGTAAATGGTTTTTCAGAAGTGATGTTTCAAGGTGAGTGTACCAATTTGAATAAACGCTTTGCGAGGCCACGGTGAGCTATCGTAAGGAATTCCTACTACCTACCTCTGATACCCGCTGCTCCCCTCTCATACATTTTGGCAGACAGCCCGATCAGTGCTGCACAGCACGGAATGTGGGCAGTCTACACTGTGATCTGTGGTGGCCCGAGAAGTTAAAAGCGACAGCTGAGAACGCTTTCATACCCTAAAGTCCCCATAGCCAATCAGGGAAAGGCGAGAGGGAAGGAAGGCATCAAGCTACCAACGTAAATGCTTCAAAAGACAAACCTGTGGCGCTAGCCAACAGGCACTTGCCTGGCAAGCCCACAGGAGAAGTACAGAGAAGTTGGGGTAAGCATGTTCAGCCCTGTAGGTAGATGACAAATCTTTTGCTGAACTCCACACTCCAAAACAGAGTGGGGAGTTGCAAAACTCTGTGAACTCTGCTGGCGGATCATAGTTTGTCACCCACCGATACAATGCATACAGACCCAAATTATATTAACTTATTGTATAGCTTGTGGGCTATATTCTTGTATATTTCATTGTGATAAAAACATTGCACACTCAAGTTACATGTATCACATTTTCGCTTGAGCACCTTTTCACTTCACGTTTGATCACATCTCACTATACTTAAAGTTTGTAAAATGTAATCTATAGATTTTTTATATTAAAAAAATCTTAATTATTAATATTGATTTGTATCTCAAAATAATTCTTGTCCTCATAGGGACTGCTGTTGTTCTATAATAATAGACTGGGGGAAGTGGCAAGTTGGAGAGACTCAAATGGCAGGGGTAGCTCCTGGGAAGCTACACATCTTGTGGGGAAATTTCAGTTTATTTGTTTTACCCCTTAACAGAAAATCTAGTAGGGTGACATTCTTCTTCATCTTGTAGAATGGAGGTATGTTACTTTAATCTGCATAGCTTCAAGGTAGTGTAGTTTCCTTTGAAAATGTGTCAGACTTTCTTTAATTAAAAATATGAACAATAGATTCACCTTGAGGCACCACTAGTTGGAGACTTTTAATAGAAAGCTAAAAAGGCATGAATGATGACTCTTGCTCCTTTGACATTGTGTTCATAATTCTCAACTATGCACCAGGTTGATGGAACTGATGATGAGAAAATAACCCTTTTTGTAAGAGCACAGAATATTATCTCAATCCATAAGTCCAATTAAGCATTAACCCATTTATTTTACAGCTAACCAAATGTTCGGTCAAGTTGATTTTAATGGTAAAATAACACATGTGTTTCATGTATTTCATCTGCATTTTGTTTCAAGTTTCACTGAATGTTAATACCTATTCCAGAACATCGAAAGTTTGATTATGCTTTCCTGTTTCAAGAAAAAAGGACCATTGCCTTAGTTTAATTTTAAATATCTATTTTCTTTTTCTTTGCTTTAGTGCACTCCCAGAAACAGAACCGACAGACCTGTGTACGGAAGAGTCTTATATGCGCATTTGCCATGGCCTTCATAATTAGCGTCATGTTGATTGCAGCCAATCAGATTCTCCGGAGTGGCATGGAGTAGCCTATCATCATACACTGTGAACAATTGAACCATGCATGCGCATGCCAACGGGTGAACATTTTTATCTATGAACTTCTAAAGGGATATAAACGCATAAAGAAACCTTCTGCAACCAGCACCAACCAGCAACTTGTGGACCGACTACGTGTTCTTGGCAGGGACACAAAAGGGCTGTCTTAATGCTTTAAAGGTTTTTGTTTCCTAATGCAATAATATTATGGAGTTGTGAATTATTGCTTCAAATTTATAAAAATTTGATTCAGTGGAATTTATTTTCCTAAGTTTAGACTTCCCAACCCTGATCCATATTGTTTTCTTGTTGAAGAATGAGCTAATGCAATCAGTTGTTTGAGGAACTACCATTCACTTTCATGGTTCAGAAGTGGTTGACTAGCTGAGGCAATGAGGATTTAACACTCTTACATGTGAGCAGTGGGGCTGCTCATGTGTGCATCAATCATCAATGTCCTTACCTTAATGTTGAAGGAGCAGGTGCACACAGCCGAGGAAAATTCATGGATACAAATTTCAAAATTTTAGCCACAAATGATTTTCCGGGTGAGCGAGTGAATGATGACTGATTTCATACTGAAGTATGATCTGTGGATGTTCTCCCATATGCTTTTTAAGGTTCAACTAAATTTGGATGCATACTTATTAGCTGAACATTTAAAATGTTTCTCCTGTAGTGTTTCTAGTGAACATCTTAGCAACAATATGGAAAATGATATTGATATTGGACGAATCGTGTTCAACTCATAGTAGAGAGTGATGGTCACCATGGTAAGGATCCCTTCTACCACAAGAGCTAGGTGTAAACACAGGCCTGATTCCTAAAGCACTTTCAACCTGTAACTTTGGCGTGCATGCTCAATCTCTTTTTTAAATAGACCCTAATGAATTTTGTCATTCATAAAAGTAGGTATTCCAATCATGAAATGATTTACTCACCCTGATATTTTTTAGAGTAAATATACTGTCACGGCTATTGAGTTGGCATCCCAATCCTTGAATGCCCTTAATGTACATGTTTGTTATTCTTAAAGTCTCCTCTCTTACCCCGTCACACGCTGAGAAAAGGCCATATTTTTACTTCTGACATGGCCAGGATGAAATCCCTTTTGAGACAAGAAAAAGGGTAGTGAACACCCTAAAACTGATTGGAGTGAAAAGCCAAGATTTTTATTCTCCTTGGGGTAAGTATTTTCCTCAGGGAGAAAACAAAAACGTTTGCAAGGGTATTTGCACTTGTTGCATCAATTTTCGGTATTAAAAAATAAAGATATATTTACTTTCAAATGAAAAAACGAAATTGGCGGACCGGTGAAATGTTTGTGAATTCCAAACAATCAGATATCTGCCCCCATATTAGGCCCTTGATTACAGGTTGAACAATATGGTGTCCCTTGTTGTATCCTGATCCATTGATATATAACTGGCCCAATATTCTGGCACCCTGGTTTGTCAGTAAAATCTCTTTGAGGTTGGACTAAGGATGCAGTGTGGCACGGTCCCTGGGCCCACTCTACCCCTCCTACTTTACCTGGAATGCAGATAATTCTTGCCCGTGCCTCCCTTGACCACTGCCATCCACCCCCTCTGGCTTTTGTTCTGCCCAGTCGCCATTTCCTATAAACAAATGTGTATTGTTATTCCCCATTCCAACAGCATTAACTTGGAATAGGCCAATGTAGAGGTGGAGATACCGACTTGAATTGTTAATTCCAAACCACTGGTATCTCCGCACCCTAGTACGCCGAGCTCATAATTGAGGCCATGGTAGGAAATTGTGTGTGAGATTTTCATTTTTATTTGATGCCCAATGACTCTAGAAGAAGATCAGTAACATAAATTGTGTCCTTGAAAATATGCTTTGGATCTACTTCTTAATGAATATTGGCCATTGTTCTGCTAAATGCTTTGATGCACCAACAACACAGTGAAAGTGGTCTTACAAGGGAGGATCACTGTTCAAAAAAATGAAAGTTAAAAAGCATACTCCTAGTCTTCACAATATAGAGCATATAGAGCATATCAGAATCTTCTGACCAGATGCTAAATGCATCAACCAGAGGATTCACATTAGAGGTTGAGAGTCATTACAGGAATATGAATTGTGGCCTTCTGCATGGCCATCAACTAATCCTACAGAAATTCAGTAACTATGGGCCATGTAGGCCCAATTCACAAAGATATTGCTGTGGCTTACTCTTGCAGCACTCCTGGCTTATTCCTATTGGTGAATTACTGGAGTAAACCAAGAGCACTCCTAGTTTACATCTGGAATTCAGGGGTAAAGCTCAAGCAAGTCAAGAATAAGTCACAACTAATTATAGCAGATTCTTTGTGAATTGTGCGCAATGACAGCCATGTTGTTGGTTCTAGTTGGCATGGCATTCGTGTATCTGGCCAGTTGTACCATCCTCAGTTGAACTGCAGATCAGCATAGCAGACCCCTTCATAGGATTTCTCCTCAGTGGAGAAGAGTGATTTTGATTGTCCTGTGTGACCTAGACCAGGAGCTCCTAACCAGTGTTGTGGGACGATTAGATTTGTATTCTGAAATTGGATTAACATCTTCCCTTAACAGCTCAAATTAAGGAAAATTGGGGAAGTGATTTTTAAATCTACTGTACCCAAAGGCACTAGGTAGTGTTTGAGTCGAAAAAATGGGGTGTCAATGTTCCGGAAAAATGTAAAAATAGCAATTACAGCAAAAGAAGGACATACAAGATGTTGTTTTCCTTAGCTTATGGTAGATGCTCCAAGAAAGTATTAAAGAGGCCTTCTGGTGAGTAATGTCACAGTACATTTTTGATCCCCAGCTGACATCATCAAACAAAGCACTTTTCTAGCCTGCCTATTCTTGGTGATTGTTGGAGATGCATGACTGGGTGAAGACAATGGTGTATTTTTGTCTACACTAGAGGGCTCCCCTAAGGTATTCAGGCCCGCCTCCAGGTAGGCTGATATTTACTCCTATGATTGCAAGGAACTCCTACTTCAACTGACTGATTTACAGACCTCAAGTGGTCAATCTAATGTTGTTATGTTTGGTTTTTCTAGGGTAGCATTTGACTAATTACACGTTCGCTCCAGGTATTTTTGCAGCAATAAAAAGGCATCACTAACCTAGATTCAATCCTTCACCACCTTTACCACATACCAGAGCATTCTTTAACCCTGAATGTGACGCAGTTTAGAATTTAAAGTATGTTTTATTGCACTACAAAGTTTTCCCACCATGCTACAGAGTGTGTACTTCTCTGAATTCAGACCTCTACAAATAATATTATTCAAATCAGTTTAAAGTGACCTTGACCTACTTAGATATGTTCAATTTCAATGTCAACTATTGGCTAATCAAATAAGTGCTTTACACTCTACTGGGAGGCCTAATAATTATTTCTAGGCAGCCTAAACTAAAATAGTTTGTGTGCATACACCCTATCAGCTCATACTGTCATGATACTTGACCTATTAGCTAATGTAAATGTAAATGTACAGGAATTTATATAGTGCAAATCACCAACCGGTCTCTAAGCGCTTGCTTTGGGAACCCGTCCTGGTATTCCCCTGTGAGATAAACCCGGCAGCGTATCCGCAAGGTGAAAGCCAGGCATCCCGCCGCGAGGGGCCGTTGTGGAGATTACCCAGAGTCGCAGAGTGTGAACCCGTGAATCGAGTAGGCACCGGAGCGAGAATTGGCGAGTCCATGGACATTTTAGGACTCAAGACCCCGCGCCAAGCCAGGAATTGAACCCTGGTCCCGGGCTGACCTCTGCTTCCAGGTCTGCCTCCTCTAACCAGTGAGCCACACTTCTCCACATCGTATCCTGCATTCTAGCGGTCATTCTAAGGCTCACTCGGCGCACCATCCTTCAGTCTAAAGTCTTTCCTTTATTTCGAAGTTATTTTTTACTTGATTCCAGCACAATCTCGTCCCTTGACAGAGCGTGGGAATGTATGTTTCCTATCACAGGGAGTGCAGAGAGTTAAAGTAAACAGAAGGTTGGGTGTGAGAATACCCACTTACCTGACCCGTGAATGTCAGTCAGGGGTGACAGAGGAGCTCAAGACATTGAATAATGCAAGCAAGTATTCAACAGGGAGATTTGCATTTATGTAAATGAGTCTCTCTCCATCTGCCATTGTTCAATATTGAACCATGTAAATAAGCACAGAGTTTGGGTTCCTGAGCGCATTTATTCTAACATATTCCAACGTTTCCCTTATCAGATGGTCGACCCACACAGGTTGGATACATTATGTTTAATTTTTTTAACATGCTGCGAGGCCCTACGGAAATGTAGAAGTTTCAATCAATTTTAAATCTGCTTATTTTTCATTAAAACAAAAAGGCTTTTGATGTTTACAATTTTAGTAGGCCCTAAATCTCTTATTTCGGACTTGAATTACATAATTGACACATTATTGTAATGTGTATCCACACTATGCCAATTAAGTAAAGCACATGATGTTTATACATGTTGTAAATACTTCTTGGTATGACAGTCATTCCATTTTTGAGTTAAAAATCATATTAGACCATGCAACAGTGTTTTCCTTCAGCAAAGTCCACTGCAAAATCACAAGGCAACGCTTTGGCAATGAAGGAAATCCTATTGAATCCTATTGAAGTTCTATTATTCAAAAAGTTAGAAATGTAACCAGAGTTTATAAAAATTCCCTAATAATTTAAAGATAATCTTCATTAAACAGAGTGAGTCCTCTATTCTCTGTGTCTTGTCCCAGTCGTTTAATATTGCAGTTATCCACCTAGAGACGCAACCATTTGTTACCGCATTTGCTGTTCTAGTCTTTTGAGTATTGGGGATATATCTAAGCATTAGACCAGCCTTTACGAGACACTGGGCCGAATTCTCGAAGAAAGACGCAAATCTACACCCTCCAGGTCTAGCTACAACCACCCTTAGGTGCTGATTTGTGACTTTCAGCAAGTTACAAAAGAATCCAGAAATATACGTGCAAACCTCCAACAGTCTTAGGATTTCACCAATTTTCCAGGAGTACGTCTGGGAAACGTTTGTGAATTCCTATTTTGCACAATGTGGATGACTAGTTTCTGCGTGTATGTCTTGTACAAATATGTCTGGGGTAATGCTGTATCTTTGAGCTATGGCACATTTTTTACTCCATGGAAACATATTTTTTGAATGGAGAAGTTCCTTCCTCTACATCCCATTAGTTTTGGGGGGCAGGGAGGAGAGGCTCCTGCCCTTGCCAGAGGTGCATTCCTGACCTTTTAGAGTGTGTGAATGAATCGGAAAGTAGTTTGTGTATTGTCAGAAATAAATGTTCACACTTGTCGGCAGGCACAAACTCACACGGCAATCCAGACCTGGAGAACCTATTTGCCATTGTTGGGAGTGGATTTACTCAGACGAAAATCCGTGTGTGAGTAAGTTCTTGCAACTAATTTTTTGAATTTCGATTAGTAATTTTGCAATACTAAAAATGTTTGTGTGTGTAAGCTAAACTTACACGTACAATTGCTTTGTCAATTGTGCCCATTGTCATTTGCATATCTAGGTTCATTCATACAGTAGAAATCAAGATAGAGGGTTTTCATTCTTTTTACCTGAGACGGGTAATTTGCTAATTTACATTCAGAGTTTTACCAATATCATTCTTCACAAATATTTGTTTTATATTCTAAAGATTAAAGAACCAGCCAAAAACAGTGATAAAATGTTGGTCCCTCTGGAAGACTGACTCAATACAACCGTCATTAATTCTAAGGAGTCGACTGCCTCAAACCCAGAAGACATCAACAATTTAATTTTCAATAGAATCAATTGTACTAAAAATAGGAGTCACGCAGGTGGGCTACTCACCAATGTTGATTTAATCTTTATATGAATGTGTGCCGATCAATAGTTCCAATAAATACCTGCCCTAATGTTTCATTAAAACCAGCAACAGAGTATGGCAACATTTGGGTGAAAATTCAGTCGCCTGTAATAAGGGATATCATAAGGGATATCAGGTTAACCTTTTACCTGTGATAGTTGTATCAAAAGGGCTGTACATTATTCAGCTTGGGTCCTCCTACACTGTAAATTACTTCCATATATTCTTGCTTAGTGCAATACACCAGTTGAGTGTCGTATGAAATAAGTATACTTTTGTTCAGAATTTTAGCTGTCATTATTTTGAGACTCTACATGCACTGTCAATCTGTAAGCCTATTTGTCCTAGGGCAAAGATCTTAATTAAAAAAGTTAAATGGCAGAGGGAAGGTAGTTTGTTAAAGAAAGTACATGGCTAGTGAGTGCCTAGAGTAGTACTAGCTAATGCATGAAATTACTAGGTTATTATGTATAAAAAACAATCTAGGATATGATAATAATTTATAGACAATGTGAACCTCTGTGAAATTACAGGATTTTCAGGCATGAGTTTGGGCGGCCATCAATCACTAAACCTTATATATAATGTCCTTTTGGTAGAGATGTTAATTTCCATTTCAGAGATACTACACATGAAATTTTCAAGCTAAAAACGAATTTGTCCGAGGTAACAATTGTTGCATAAAGTTAGTATCTGACTTGCAGCTGCATAGGCTGGCGGTTATAGCTAATGCATGCAACTAGGATTGCATTTAATAAAGGAACCAATATAGGGAAGACTGATAGACCGACAATGCAACCTAGAGTGAAAAGGCAAGATATCATTCATGCATCGGGTTGGGTGGCCATAGACCCTCAAAGCTACTCTATGAGAGATTTTGGATAGTTTATTAGTCTCTTGAACACAGGCATTGTAAACTGAATTTCATAGAGCATCATAACTATTGCATAGTGCAATTCATTGTTAAATGAGAGGAAAGGCATAGACTTTCTCCAAATTGATGCTCACAACATGACTCTTCGCCTAAAAGCATAATAACTTGTTTAAAATATGGTAATCATATTCACAAGAATTACAGGAATTTTCCAACAGTAAAGCTTTGAAGCTACGCATGCCTTGAATTAATATGCAAGCTCAGAATAAAATGTCTACTCTTCAAAATTGGCCATTTAACACCAACCAACCAGGCAAGTGGAGCAAAGGAGTGGTCCAGCTGATGTTGTAAGCTCTGTCTGTTTACTCACCAGTAGGGGCAAGCCAAATTTACAGGGAGCGTTTGGCAGAAATGTATAAAGTGGTCCTAGGAGAAAAATATAAGCAATTCTTAATTACACTAAAGTTGTAGTGTCTCCACTATTTTCTTTGTGTATAAAGAATCTGCATAACTGATTAGGATGTAGAATTCAAATTTACCAATCTTCTGCTCTAGAAATTTCAATATTAAAACCATACGTTTCTCCTACATTGAACGAATGAATGAATGAATACATTTATGATAATGAAATATCCCTTTGTGATATTGGAATTCTATGAAGTTTCACCTTTAAATTATTCCAAAGCAGATCTTAAATAGTTGTTTTGTGACACTGTGGCCAAGAATGAATATTAAGAAGGTATGAAATTCCACCACAACAGATGTACAGTTTATGTGCAGTATTCTATATCTAGCTATAGGAGTTGCACAAACAGTAGTTGTTTCGGAAGCTACAATTCATAAGAACGATGTCATACACTTTTTTCTTAATTGATGGACACCTCATTATTCCTGTAAAGTTAGGAGTTCGGTCAATGGTAACACGAACATTAACTCCCACAAAAAGCAGACTATAAGCAGCAAAGTAGCGCAAAGAACAATACCATAGCCCTGTAATCTAGCAGAGAAAAAAACTTCCAGAAAATCAAATAATACTCTACTAACGCTCCACCTACTGAATACCGTAAAGTCATTTTTTAAATATTTATTTTACTCAGGCAACACAAACCAAAATCATGCGGCACAGAAATCAACGTAACATTTTCAATGCAGTTTCCTGTATGCAACAACATATTTTATTATTCCAATTAATTCAAAGGAAATAGGAAATTAAATAGGCAAATGGGACATCTGCAGAGCCCACCGATGGCTCCAGGTCCCATCAAATTGCATAGCACTCTCATTACCCAAATCCCACAGTGATAGGCCACAGCTTCCTCAGGCAAGTACATTTGACTGATGGGAGACCTCACTCTTTGTCAGTAGGAGAGCTGGGTCACTGTCGCCCATGCAAATCCTTCATGTGCAGACTACCAAATCATTGTTACCGGGCCAGCCGTTGAAGATCCCTTGGAGCGGCATTACTTGGCCCCCTCCACCAGCCTGATAGTGGTACGTTGGTTCTTTTCCCCAACTTGCCTGGTCACAGACAGATCAAATATATTACCACACCGTGTAAAAACAGTGGCTGCTTAAGTCGGTGTTGGGGAATATTCCATAGGGCAGCAATATAAAAAGAACAAAATGAACAACTTGCCTTAGCCTTGAAGGGACTGCAGATCACCCCCTCTCCGGCTTCTGCTCCGTGCTACACTGACTCTATTGCTACTAGCAAGAGAGCCTGTAAACCATAGGAAAGAAACTGGCAGTGTGACTACTCCCAAGGAAGCTAGATTGAAGTACCAGACTGCCCGAAGCAAAGTTAAAGAAGTGAAGAAAGTTAGCTTCTCAAATGAATTCAGTCTCTAACTCTTCCAGAGATGTTTTCAGCATTATCAAAGACTGTACGAAACCTATCGCTAATTCACTGCTGATCCATCACGTGAATGATGTTAATCACCACCTTCTAATGCATTTCAAAGATACAAACCATGAGTATTGCTTTTATCCCTACTGATCTTTTGCCTAGTTTCTTCTTTTTTTCTTCTGCTATTTAGCCCATTCTATTCGTTTTCTCACCCGTCATTCCTATTGACACCATTTGATCTATTCAGTCGATCAAGCCGGGGCCAGGGCCACTATTCGATCCCTACCCTGCACACGTAATCCATTCAATATCCTGCATGATTGCAATGGAGTTAAATGCTCTTATTAATTTTTCTTTTTCAGGAGGCTATAGTACCTACCTCTTGGAAAGAAGCAGTAACTACTCCTCTTCCGAAAAATCCTTCTGTGGTCCCTTCTGTGCCCAGTAACTATTGCGCATGGGAAACCGTTTAATTATCCTAGCAAAATTTTATGGTTTCCTAATTTTGTATTAAGCAAAATTCCCTCAATTTTATATCATTTTCAATGCAAAGACGCGTTCATGCAGAAAGTATCTCATCAAGATATGTTTTGCTTGTACTAGTTTCCAACTGGCATCTCACAAAACGTTTTTACGCAACAGCATACACGGTTGTGTGAAAAAAGTGCAATACTAGCAAATCAAATTTCCCAATAAGTTTAGAATTTCATGAAATATTTATAACTGTCTTTTGGATACCTTTTGAGCCCAATCTTGCTGAAAAGGAAAAAAATCATGGCATTTTCATGAAAATGACACAGCACTAATTGCTATCATGAACCAACTTCACACCATTCGGGATCAAGGTACCAGAGCTTTAATTTTACTTGATTTGATTAATGAACTGCCTTTAGCCATTCCAGCTACTAGACTTCATGAGGATGGCGTCAGAGGAGGCAAAGCCTTGGACTGGCTTGATTTCTTCCTGCATCTGTGCTTTCAAGCCATCTATTTCTCACCTTATCAGTCACTATTTCCCTGTGGAGCACTCCAGGATCGTGTTTATGGCTCATTTTATTTCCTTTGGCTAACAATTGATGATTTATGCTGCTGACACACAAGTTATTCTTCATATGAACAAGGATCCCTCCAATGCACCCAGTAATTTCTGTGTCTGTCTGTGTCTGAAATAGCACAATTTTCCCAAACTTAACTCAACCAAAAACAAACCTTCTGATCACTGGAGGAGACTTTTAACACAGGGACCTCTAATTGTGGCCCTCTGAACTTGGTTCCTGGCCCCAGTGGCTACCTCATTTCAGACTCTAGGATTAATCTTTGATCGAATTCTATTCTGCTTCTGCCAAATAACTAAATGTACTACTACCTGTTGATTTCTACTTAACAAAAATTGTCACTTTCCTATCAATCAGGCAGAGGTATGCAGTGATTCATTCGTTTACTGGATCTCAGCTGGATTATGACATTGTCCATTAATTTGGCCTCCCTACATTATTAAATGAAGGTCATATCTGTATAGGAATTCCTAAGCACATCTCAAAGAGAAACTAAATCACTCAACTTCATCAGCTACCAAAAGTATTCAAATTTCAAAGGACCATGATATCCATAAATGGCAAAAGCCCAGTCCCTCAAAAATCTCTTCATCTTGATCCAGCGCTCTCCCTTAGCTTATCTTTTAAATCACCAGTAAGGACAGTCATCAGGAAATCATTCTCTTGCATCACTTCCTTTCCCCCTTAGGATCATGACTAATCATGTCACCCTTAGAGAAATACTGAAAAAAAATGTTTTCATCCCTTTGATCTTATCGTTCCTTTGCTTCAGCATTCTTTTATCCACATCCCCTCTATCTACTAACACCAAGACACCATAATTGGGAATTACCTGTCTTATAAAAAATGTAATTAAAAAAATGCATGAATAACCAATGTCCTATTTGGGGAATCTGAAGAAATTCACACACTGCTCAGCTTTCTGTCTCATGATTTCTCTATAGGCCAACAAAACCCCTGAAAGAGAATTGAGTATTGTAATAGTAATACGTGCTCACCTGCAGTGTATAATCTGTATGTATCTGGAGTGATATAGAAAGTGCAATGATACTTATCACTGTTTGATATATTAGCATGGCTCTACTTTAAACACATTTGTACAGGGAATACGTTCCTCTTGAACGTTTGCCAGAGCACATCATGATGTGTTCTGTATTTGGCCTTGGCATCTCGTTATGTCTGAAGGTTGACATTACTTACACTTTCACCAGCAGTATAGTTAACAATGAACTGGCCCGCCTATGCTACGGCAAGCAGGCCAATGGTCATTGGTGGAGAAGATCATGAACAACAATGAAAGAGTGTTATTAACTATAGAACAAAGGAGTATTGAAGCACAAAGGAAAACAACACCTATTTGGTGTGTCTAGAAAGCCCTCACTCACCGACCTGGTCGGTGACATGCTTCATCATTGGGCCCCACTGGGAGTGACCGAGTGCCACCCCAGTGTGCTTCAACGCCAGATTACTGCTGAGCTGGTAATGTGAAGATGTGGGAGCTAAGTGATAGTGTCAGTTATTAAGGAACGTGTGAATAGTGAGTTCAAAAATGCCTTAGTTGTATCAAAAAATGTTTTATTAGCTGATCAATAAGACATATTAAAAATGTGTTGGAAAACTAGACCGACTAAGTTGATTGGTCTGTTTCCAGTAATATTAAGTGATGGTCAACATGTTTCTGCCAATCTCGGTTTCATTTACTTGGCATTCGTCATGATGTCGAGTGGGGAATAAGAGTGTTGCCTGCTCCCTACCTCTCTTTTTGTTGATACAACATTGGTGGAGAAGCTCACCCACCAATAAATATTTTGCACCTAATACATTCTTAAGGATGCTACTATAGATATATGTATATCAGATAGGCATATTCCTAACAGCCATTTGTGACCTAGGGGGGATTTCACCTGCAAAAATGATGCAGACATGTTCTGTTACAAATGCGGGATTGAATCAAGAACAACTTCTGTTGTGCACGGTGTTTTTTAACAGTGGGCTTGTTAAACTATTGCTGGTAAAACACTGTGATACAAAAACAGCAATTACTCGCCCCTTTAAAATGTTCATATCCGTGGAAACACCTGGGATCTCTTCACTTTCAACTGGAAATGTCGACTGCTGAAAGCAGACCTAGAATTACTGATTCCCTGGTAATTTCTAATTTCCTAGTGGACCCTCCTTCATAATGTAAAACAAAAGAAACTCACGTTTTCCCTTAATGAATAATTCTAATACTTCATACACTTACACAACATAGCATAGGAATTTGAAGAAACATATAAGCCTTTAATTATATAATATTTAAAATTCATACATTAAATATCTTAGTAAATAGTACAATAAATGCACCGATATAACAAAGACAACATAGAAGACAATAAAAAAACTGGAAACATTTTCAAGATACTACAATTTTCTGTAACGCAGAAAAGTACGCTCCCCCTACAAGTGTCACTGGGTGTGCATGAGTATGTTCAGTGGCATATTGTTACTGCCCAGGCACTTTGGGTCGTGTACATATATATTCTGTCAGCGTGTTTCGGTGGCCTCAAAGCTTCTATACCACCTTCCTCAGGACAAACAATTTTATGATTCCACCCAAGGAATATCTTGTTCCTTGTACTTAAAGGACACACTTCGCTCTTATCACTTTGTTCAATCCCTTATCTTAACTATAGAGGAAAATTCTTGTTAAACCTTGACTGTTCCCATATAATCAATGTCTATCCATTTCAGACTTCATGTTGCATAACAGTAAAAAATATCATAAAAGATTCAGGAAAAAGTGATTCACCCACTGACTCGAGCAGGGGAAGCAAAAAGAAGTCTGCAAAGGACACGGCAAAGAGCCCCCTGTGCATTGGTACTGTATGGCCAGCATCATACAACGTATCATAAAGCCATAAAAATGCAAGGAACGCAATCAGCATTCAAATACGACCAAAGGCCAAAACGCCTCCAGATAGTTTATGTGCACGGTTCAAATACGTGTTTTACCTTCTGCTGAAATCGCACAAAGCGGACCATCTACAACCAAGGTGTGGGATGGGGGGGAGTTCCTGGGCCCAAGTGCACCCTAGCCCCCGCCCGATTGACTCCTACTGCACAGGGGGAAGTACAGAATGCCGCCCCTGCCTTTCAACAGCCTTACCTACCCCGATACCCTCCCTAATTCCGACTTGCAGTGATCCCCACTCCTAATTACCACCGCAAAGGATATACAAATGGGAGCAGAAAAGAGCATGCTTTTCCCCAGGGAATAGGGTTCTGCATGCAGATCTTGGCACTGAAGAAGAGGGTCCAGATGTCATTTATTGTTCTAGGCTCTGTAGAAGAGGGTCCAGATGTCATTTCCTGTTCCGGGCTCTGTAGAAGAAGTTTCATATGGTATTGCCTGTTCAGGGCAGACTTACTTGTATTAACCAGATTTGGCCACCTACCCAGTATCTCAGCACCTAAAGCAATCTAACCAGTAATAGGGCACCCACACTAAATTGTCAACGCTATTGCTTGCCACAACAACAGGTATTGATTAATTCAATAAACATTAAAAATGATTATTACCTGCCGCCCAAGCTGTTCTTATAGCTTTGGAGGCTTGAAAAAGTCTGAATAGTCACACTTGTAGGCAGGGTCGGCGCTAGGCAGTGTGGGCAGCTGCCCAGGGCCTCACACTCGGCCCACCTGCATGGGGCTCGCACCAGTTTAACACACCCTCAGCCCTCTTGTACTCCTGCTGATTCAATTGAAAGAAAGGAGTCTCTTTGCAATTGGGCCCATGAGAGGGAAGGGAGGGGGCCCTCCCTTCACCTCTTAGGGATGGTGGGAGGGGGTGGCCTCCTGGGCCTCTTAGAGATGGAATCCCAGTTGTAAAGAGACACATTTTGCAGGTTTGTCCTGCAATTAGGCCATTCAGAGACACTGCAGGACACCCATTGTCCAGCACTTTAGCTCCAC
Source organism: Lissotriton vulgaris (assembly GCF_964263255.1). Taxonomy (NCBI): domain Eukaryota; kingdom Metazoa; phylum Chordata; class Amphibia; order Caudata; family Salamandridae; genus Lissotriton; species Lissotriton vulgaris. Next base: position 130,699,823 of record NC_141687.1, read on the forward strand.
ACAGGTTTGATTCTCAGCCCCCAGCAATTCTTACACCTTCAGCCCGAAATGGGCTGTAAAAGAGGTTGTAGCTTGTAGGTGGCTGAGAGGATGAGCTTTGGCCCAGGAGAAGTCTGAACAAAGCAGCTTCTGGGCCCTGAATATGTTACATATGCAAATTAGAGGAGCCTCGCACATTCTCTTTCAGCCCAGGGCCCCACAAATCCTAGAACCGGCCTGCTTGCAGGAGTGTGATGGTTAGTAGTTTGTGCTGTTACTGTAATCGGCAGCATGGCAGGGGCGCTGTGTGGTGCAAACTGCAGTGGCCTCCTGGCGAGAGCCCTGGCACTTAGAGCCCTGGCACTTAGAGCCCTGGCACTTATTGTTTTACCAATTCGGCACTGATTGCTTTTGGACTGAAGAGGACAAAAGAAGCTTCTGCCAGTGGTGCCAGGGGTGCCAGGCTGCGGGTAAAAGCTTGTATTATGCTCGTATTTGCCGCAGCGTATCCCGTGTTATGGGTTGTTCGTATGTGGGTTCCTCTTTGGAACCTGGTGTAATGTGCTGCTGTGGACACTGGGGGGCGCCCTCTGGTGTTGGCAGCTTTGTCCTCATAGGACGCGCGCTGGAATGGCCGTCTCCCCTTCGCTGCAAAAAATACGCAACTTTTATCTCCCAAGCCCCCTGTTTTGTGTCGTCCCTTACAACACTAGGGTGCTTATTATCAAGAACTGCGATAAAATTATCGCCGTTTTAGCGGCAGAAAAGTGCCGCTAAAACGGCGATAATGGGCTGGATAATATGCCCTTGTGAATTCCCATAGCAGCCTAGCTTAACACCAGAACCTGGGCTGCTATGAGAATTCACAAGGACATATTACCAAGCCCAATAATGCCGTTTTACCAGCAGTTTCCTGCCGCTAAAGCGGCGATAATTTTATCGCAGTTCTTGATAATATGCCCCAGCGTTTTTACCAACAAGTAACCTGTTGCTAAACTAAGGGCCCTGAAATCCCAATTGGTGCCCAGCGATACATTAAAAAAAGTCTAAAATAAATAAATAGATAAAAAATAATACATTTACACATAGGTATGCACCATAGCACAATTTAGATTCATTACAAGTGGCTGACGCCCCTGCATCTTGGTTATAACGATTTAAAGCGTTTAGGAAGAGGATTATTAATTCGGATTAAAGTACTTAAAGCGCTCAGTGGCCAGCAGCTGCACGCCTTTTAATTGAGGAAGGATTCCTAGCAGACCGCATGCCTCAAAAGGGATATTCTCATGAAAATTATATTTAATCATAAATGTTCAAAAACGGGACAGTGTATTAATTTATGAGAAAAGCGCAAACGCCTGGGCTTCCACCTCCAGCTGTGCTGACGCCTTCTGTAGCCTCGCCTGGTACCTAGATAGACCCAAGACTCCTAAATAAAACGAAATCTTTACCAACAGTTTGACAATCTTTGTCCCAGTGTTTGACGAGGAGAAGCGGCGGGTCACTGGATTCATCCCGGACCTGTGACCTCCTGGCCGAGACTTACCGAGCAATTAGGAAAACTCATTAGCGAGCGAGGGATCTCGTTGCTAATCGTGCGCTAAACTCCTGATCCAATGTAAGACTTGGATTCAGAGACCGCGCGCTCTCGTGCGTCTCTGCCTGCGGATCAGGGGATTAATTGTAAAAGGACTCGCCTCGCGTGACTCCTGTCCACGCTGTGGTTTGTTTGTAAAACAAATGCCATTTATTACCAAATATGCCTTGGATATAAACTAACTGAGAAATCGTGCTCTCACTTCGGCCCCCCTGCGTGCCCCCCACCAGGCCTTTTTCTATCCACGGTGTGTCATGGGCGCCTCAGCATTTCACCTTTTCTCCCCTGGAACAGTGAGTGGCATCAGAACTCCTTAAGCTTAAAGTTCTTTTTCTACTGTATTTTGTGACGTTGTCTACGGGGAGGGTGTATCTGGGCTTCGGGAGAAATAATTTTTTTGTGCATGACATTACCATCCATGCACGCAGGGCCGTCTTTAGGGCAGTGCGACTGGTGCAGCCGCACCGGGCGTTGGCCTGTGGACTAAAATAGGTATTTCCAAAGGACATCGTCATCGTTTATGTTTCTTGATTCATCTATTTTCTGCTTCTTTAACTAATCTGTAAAGCGCTCTGATACCCTCTAGGGTCAAGTTGGCGCTATGTAAAACTTTATTAAAAAAATCACATTTGTCAAATACCAGAAGTAAATGCACTTGAACAGTGAGCTGAGGTACAATTTCATTTTAGCAGAGGCCATGCATTTGGAATCGCAAGGAAGACTTATATCAAACAAATGATCTTTAGGTCTCCCTAGCCTTCTAGGCCTGCCTTCCCCAGCAAGACTCACCGAGGGCAGACCTAATTGTGATATTTTCGCATAACACTTCTAAACAGTATTCAAAAACTATATGGGCGTTAGGCCTAAGATTAAGGGACCGAATCTCAAAAGTAATAATTTGTATGGGAAGTCACACTACAGTGGTACTCTCTTTTTTGTCTGCATTGGGCCACAATTTTCAACTTCCTGTTAGTAAAAGTTTATATATATTCTAATTGTACATGAATATTCCCTGAATGTTCCATTTTATTCCCACTTTTGATGGTATGGGGTCAAATGACAAAGGCATACAAGAGTATGTCAGAGGGTACTGCAGGAGGACTACTGTAGGTACTTCGAGATTAATTATTGAATAGGCCCTGCCATTTGAACATTGTAGATGCTAATTTCTATCTTTTGTATTACTTTGCTCCTTCAATGCATTAAACTTCCATTTTATGGAGTTCCATTAACAGCATGAGCAGACAAACAAAGCTGTCTAATGATATTCCTTTAATCAAAAATATGAGGATTACCCATGGATATGGTTTCAACAACTAAAGAAAACAGGTAACTGCAGTGTAGAACAGTATCTCCTTTCCTACGTCCAAATGATAGATTTTGTGGAAAATGCTTCAAACTCATAATTATGCCAAAAGGCTGCAGAATTGAAGACTTCTATTGGGCCTGCTCCAGGAGTACAGAAGGTTAGCCTACCATAACAGCTGTGCTTGCACAGTTCAAAATACACCTAATCATAACAAAAAGATGTTTAAGTCGGTGCAACATCTGCTCTAAAGGTCCTTAGCAGAGTGTTGACCAATGGCTGGGTGTCCTCACCTCCACTGCACATTGCCATGCATTGTCTGCTGAAGGCTTTTGACTTACTAGCAGTGGGTATGGTAGCAGGTTGAATATCCTGTCCTCCGAAAGGCCCACAATGGCACCTTCAGTCTTAGAGACTTGCATTTCTGCACAGGGTCAATAGTATTGCAATAGACTCAGGTTTACAGGCTCATCCTCTTCCAAGTTACACATTGGAATTTGGTTGGGCGTCTGCTGTTCACCACTGGCCTTCCTACAAGGTCATCTTGCTTAAGACAACATATAAGTGCAATTTAAAATACAGAAAAGGGTAAACTTCAGGCACGGAAACTTATGGAAGGAGAGGCTTTGCAAGACTTCCACATCATCTGCATGTGGTCTGCAGACATGTGACATACTCTGGCGGATTCAGGCCCAAACTGTGATGTATCAATTTCTCCAAGTAGTTGCCTGCTAATCTTTACTCATATATTCTCCCCCCTTGCTCCTAATTTAAGATCAGGGCCACAGCAGAATTGGCACACAATCAGGATTATCACCCTTAGCTGGTCGTGGCTTTTTAGCCACATTCAGTTAGGACTCTGATTTGTTGCTTTGCTTTCTGCTATGTTTATTAGGCCTCCAAGCAGGGTGAGGGACCGTCCTCATGAAGCAGCATGGATAGGCAGCTCACAAGTCTGCCACCTTGCATCCGAGGATGTGCCCACCTGAAGTTGCATTTGTAACCTAGACCAACAGTTCTTCATAGGGTTCTCAATGGTGCTTAAAAACATGGCACATTCAAGATTAGCATAGGGATCTCTTGGAAATGTGAACCTTACCTCATGCATGGACATAGGTTCACCAAAATACTACTGGTGACAAAAGTGACATCAACGTTTGACCCACAATGGCATCACAGGGTTGGCAGTGTCTCCTGCCCTTAGCCCCTCAACAGCATATGCTTTGTTGCTGTTGTAAGGGAAACTAGGGGAAGCTACAGAAGGTAAACAAGGCTCCTGAAGCCCTACTGTCTTTTGGGTTCCTGAAACTGATTTCATTTCTATTGAAACCACTGTTAGGAAAGATAGTACCAGGGGTGCGGAAGGACAAGCAAGGGATGTCAGCTGTTACACCTGAAAGGATGGCTTACTACGAGAAGACTCCAAGGCAGATCTGTCAAGACTTTAACCAGTGCAAAGTCACTAAAAGTGACACAAACCAGCACACAGTGTTGTAGTGTTGAGAAAATATTTCCTTCTTTTTTGTGAAACGTTTTTGCACCAGAATGTTGCCTAGAGTAACACAAGCAGCACTCCGCACTACTTTGCATAACTTAGCTTAAAGGGAGCAGCCCACGGGTGGTACCTATGCGTTTCCATGCTACCACTCATTGTTTTGATGCAAAACCCCAACTGATACCATAGGCAGACAGGGATTTCACCCCAAAAGAATCCGTTATTGAGGTAGATATTGAGGAGAAATGTTTTTGCTTTACTATACTATACAGCACACATTTAGGGGGTCATTAGAATGGTGGGCGGATTGCCAGAATCGGCTCGACGGTGGCGATCCGCCCGCCATCCCAACTTGATTTACCCCGCCATATTATTATGGTGGTGTGTATCGCGGCAGATGCAAAGTGTGTCCACCGCTTTCCGCCGGTCGGCAATTGTTACGATTGCTGGCCGGGCGGATTTGGCCACTAATATGGTGGCAGTGCCTATCAGATACCGCCATCCATATTAGAATGGTTGTCATGACTGACCTTTCCATGGTGGCGATGCTGCCATGGAAAGGCTGGCAGAGATGTGCTTTGGGGGCCCTTTACGGGCCACCTGGGAGGGTGAGGGTGCACTTGGGGGGTACCCATGGTACCCCCCTGCATTCCCATGCACAATGTGGCAGGCACCACGTGGGGCCTGCCACTTTGTGTATGGGAACGCACAACATGTCAATTCGGCATTGAGGCAGTGCTGCTGTAAGCAACACCCACCGCAATGTCAAATATGTAGAATGCGACCGCCAGGGTGGCAGTCGCATCCTAATCAGCGGTGCGAGACAGCCGCACGTCTGGCAGCTGGTCCCTGCGCACTGCGAGGATGGCGGGCGGACTGAAGTCAACCAGCCATCCTAAGGGGCCCAAAGTGTTGAAACATTTGAAAGTATGTCTAGTCGTAATTTTTGTACTGAAAGTGTAAACTTCCAGTACAAAACCTTCGCTAGACATTACACACACAATCTTACATGTGTGGCCCTAAGTAGCCTTCAAGAGCACAACTGGAGAAGAGCATAGCAGCTCCCTGTCTACATATGGTTCTGTGCTGCTCTCTCACCCTAATGCACCACAGTGGAGCAAATTTACTTGGAGCTGCGTTACGCAAATCTCCTCCTATACGCGGTGCAAACGAGAAGATATTTAACAATATCTTCAAAAGTTTGTTTAATATAATCACCAGTTTAGTAACATTTTGCATATATATTATCCAAATAAATTATTTTGATGCAATCTGTCAGGTTAACAAGAATCCTTATTGCTAAGGTATTTACAGTTGTCATTAACATTAGCAAGTTGTGGACTCATTATGAGAGTTCCATTGATTATGTTAATAGTTTTCCCTTTTGGAGTTACCATTCCGGGGGCACTGGTAACGCCAGAGGTTGAGAAAATTAGCAGTAACTTAGAGGGTTAACTAGAAATGAAGGAGAACCAGAAGAACTAATAATTCCAGTCCTGATTCCCTGAGTAATTTCTCATTTCCCCCTGATATTTCACTCAGATACTTCAGATAATTTTATCAGGAGGAGTATTGGGTGGAAGACAAACGATCTGCAGTGTCATCTCAGATCTAGTAATGTTCAGTGGGGCCAATTATTCCAATTAATACACTGTTAATTTGACAGGTCAAACCTGCAGAACAGTAACAAGTAAAAAATGCTCGATAAATTCCAAATAATAGGAATTTTGATGCCATAAGCACTGAACTCTGGATGTTATGGCCTATTTTCAGATTATAAAAAATTACCATCTGATACAAGTGAAACTGAGAGAATTCACTTAGAAATGAAGAAGAACAAGGATTATTTATCATTCCATACCAGAATACCCAGTAATTTCCAATTTTTCCCTGAGATTTCATTCAGAGACTTCAGATGCGTTTAGCAATACGAGTCATGAATGAAAGACACAATATCTGCAGTATTATCTCGGATCTGGTAATATCCTATCAAGCCATTAATTCCGATGAACTCTCCATTAATTTGACAGGCCAAATCTGCAGGGAATTTAAAAATGATACATGCAGCATAAGTACTGGGACATGGGCATTTTGGTGTAGTAAATCTCCATATTATGCCAAATTTTCAAAACAAAAATTAGAATAGATGATAAATATCACAGTTGATGAATTCTAAACACCATCTTTTATTAGGTTTGGCAATTGTTGAAGTTGACACCACCAGCCTAAATGCAACCGCTTGCTATACCAGTACATGAGTTGTTGTTGCACTGCTTTTTATCTCTCTTGCAGTTGTTCCATCCTATAGTGTATAAGTAAAATTTGATTGAGATCAATAAAAACAGTAAATAATGATGTAACATATTATTAGGCAAGACAAGTCATGAGTAGATAATGTACTACCCAGTTATCATGTGGGGAGTGTAGAGCACACCAATAAAGTAAGTGTGGCTGAATGGGCCCTGCATACCTAGCAGAACACCATCTGAAGGTGAGGTCATTCTCCAAGCACAAATGACCAAGTTAATTGTTCTAGGATGTTAATAGTGGGATTGTTAGTATACTCCACTTGCCAACAGTTGGATTAAATGAAAATTTGAAATCTGAAACATATCTAAAACTCAACCATTTAGATTGCTTGTGCAAACAATGTGAGCCTTCATTCATTGAGTGCCTGATAGTTCAATATTACAACCACCAGCAATAACACAGGAGAGAGAATGTAAGAAAAAAGTTGCGCCATAATAAATGCTGCTAATTGTGTTAATGAAGTTATTCCTTAATTCAAACGTTGGTTATGCATGGGTGTGGGAGAAGGATTCGATTGGATGTGAGCCTGTTAAATTACTAATTGATTGCTAAATTTCAATCTTATCTTGATTTTGAATATCAGGAGTTGGGAGCTGTTTGATATAGATTATAAATATGATAATATTAATTTAATCTTGTGCAACATTGATGAGTTATTATAAAGTCATACATTGCTAAGATCATACACAGTGCATCATTTGTGGTTGAAAGTATCATTTATCCCTTGCATAGATCAACTAAAATGTACTGAACCTTTTTTGGTTGAAAGTGTCATTGTATCCGTTGCGTAGATCAACTAAAATTTGCGAAACATTTTTGGTTGAAAGTGTCATTTTATCCCTTGCAAAGATCAAGTAAAATTTACAGAAAAATCTGAAAATTTAACAAATCTATAATAAGTTATATAAATATTCAGGAAAGTGGAGCTAGGAGGGAAAACCAATAAAGGATTGCTTATGAGTTATATGTGGTCTTCTTAATGAGTATAGACAGATCGATCGGTATGGCTTAATGATTTTGTGTTATGAAATTGGTTGTTTCATCCAATGATCAGCGTGCTGTGGCCGAGCTGACAATGAAAGCAGTCATCATAGTATTCTACTAACGAGTGCCTATCAATGATTGTAACATCAAAGAGGGTACAATTCTATCAGTGGCACATATATTTGTGGAAGAGGATGGTACGTCACTACTATCTCTTAAGTGACCTTGGCTTGGAAATGTGCCCGTTTCTCTTCATTCTGTACCTATTTATCTATCATGGGACGACAAAAGCACATACAAATACAACACATATTAAAAAGATAATCCAGACTGAAGCAGCTTCTTGTGGGTATGGCACAGAAAATGAACTGCTTAAAAGTAATATGGGTATGTGAAATTGCAACTATTCCGAATTTCATTACATTTTGAGCAAAACCTGAAAAAAGCCAAGAAATGTCATGACATTTGAGAAGGGATTCTTAAAACATTGCTAAAAAAATGAATCTGCAAAAAGGTGTTGTGGCCAAAAATCTTCTAAGTTTAGTTTCTACTGTTTTTATTAATAGTATTATAATAGAAACAAGCTTCACTCACTTTTCAATTGTTTTGCTGAACAACCACATCAATTGTCTTCTCATTTAACGTTTACTACCTGTGAGCACGTTTAGCCAGAAGTATATTGGAATTATGTTCAATTCTGCTGAGTTATCATTACGTTCAACCTCAAACCATGCATAAATGTAGTATTTTTCACTAACATGTTCAATGGTTTGTTATTGGACAGAATTACTGTACGTACCAGCTCTAGGATCATATGTAATTTATACAATGCTCTTGATGTTAACCATAAATATTTAATTTGACTTATTTCTCACTGTGCACCAATGAAGCAATACTGCTGGGGGGCGCTGGCAGAGTACTGCCAGCACATTCGAAGGGGAACATGTCAGCAGCATAGTGGTAAAATAAAACTGTTGTACAAAACAATGTAAAATATTAATACAAATGAAATGTGCATGCTACTTATTTAACAAATTATATATATGCATAAATATATATATGTATACATATATATATAATATATTACCTGAGATATTAGGAGAAAAATAACTGCCATATTTAATAAATCTTTCTTCTTACCGAAAGCCATGTAAATATCTTATCTGTATAAAAAGAATTTAATTTTGTCATTAATTTATGCAATAGAAATAAAATTTCTTTTTTCTGTTAAATATCCTTGTCTTTGTTGTTCCTTTTCAAAATATAGAACTGTGTACATCCAACCTGGAGAACATTGAACTATGGAGACAGAAGTTATTAATAGCATGATCCATGCTTGGACACTTTAATTGCATTATCTTTCAGTATACCACCAAAAGTTTAGATCTACAACTTTGCCCAACCTTTATTTCAAATCCAATACACCTGATTTACAATAAAAGAGTGTGGGGGGGAGGGGAGAGAGAGAGAGAGAGAAAGAGAGAGAGAGAGAGAGATAGAGAGAAGGAGAGAGAGAGAGAAAGAGAGAGCACAAGCTAATACAGTAATAGTGATAAATATTACCAACTTCAAGTCAACCAGCATTCCAGTTATGAGGATTTGATATGTGGCATTAGCAATAAAAAGTATAAAAAGGGCAAAATAACTTTGAATAACATATACACTATGATCTGTACTATTAAATAAAGTGTGGTTGGGGATTGTTCTCCGAAAAAAGGACATTTCTAACAGTAATAAAAGCATTACTAAAAATATACAAGCTAATGCTATTTAGATAATAATATAAGGAAGGAATTAGCATTAGGAGGTTTATCCTCAATTAAAAAGTAATGGCCCGAATACGATCGGGGTGGGACAGCCACCATCAGGCTGTCAGTGGCAGTCCCACTGCCATCGACCCATACAGGACCGCCTGCCGCTTTAGGATGGCAGGCGGATGGTGGGTGGGCGGAGAGACCATCCTCCATGCATCCGACCATCTAAAGGAGCTCATCGGACAGACTGCAATCCCTACAATGGTGGTGGTACCTGATCAGGCACCACCATAGGGATGGCAATGTCCCTTTCGAGCGGCTGTTTCATGGTGGTTAACTGCCTTGAAAAAGCTGGTGGAAAGTGACTTTTAGGACTCCTAGTGGGCCCACCTTACCCCCTAGACATCTGCTATGGGCCCTGGGGGGCACATATGTGTCCCCCTAATCATCTCTACACCATGTGCACGGATGTTCACAAACATGCCTTGTAGCATTGCAGCTTGTGCTCCAGTCCTTTTTCGGGCCACAGCACAAGCCTCAATGCTACGAGGCATGTTTCCGACCACCTCGCAAGTGGTCAGATTGCAATCTGTCTGGCACGACTTCCAACTATCTGGCGGCCGTTCCCGTTCCCGACAGGTTGACGGTTGGACGCTCGTCCGACCGCCATCATAATCGGGCCCCATGACTAAACATTGTTTTTCTACATGAAATTTGCTAGGCAAAATGATGGCACTAGAAATATTTTTACGAAATCACAAATAAGGGAATCGAAAGTTGTGGAGGAAACATCTAAGTGCACGGCTTGTAGCAGTTAGGTGGAATGTTCATAGAAAAAACCTAGTTTTCTACAGTATATCATTGGACTTAGGGCCTGATTTTGTTCTCGGGTGTCAGGTTACTCTGTCACATTATTGACGGATATCCTGTCTGTCAATATAAAAATCCCATTATATTATATCCTATGGCATTTATATTCAGTGGATGGGATATCTGTCACTGTTGTGATGGTGTAACCCATCCGTCCGCTGAGATCTAAATTGGGCTGTTAGTTTGTTTATAGGGACAATACATTTTGGGGCCAAGTCTAAAATTAGGTATTCAGCCAAGTTATTCATATTGTTAAAACTGCAATATGTCAATGGTGTATAGTCCTGACCTTGGAGTTACTGTCCCATTGATAAACTAGGTCCATTGATTTATTAAACGTGTGATCATAAATTAAGTTCTGTGGATGTCAGTTGACTCTGTGGTGAAAAAAAGCCCACCTCAAATGTGTGTCACATGGTACTCTAAACATAGGGGCAAATTTACAAGAATGTCCAGCGGTGTGGAACCACAAGCCCTTTAGCTGCGCCATGCTGCAGCACTTTCAGAGCACAGGTATGCAACATATTTACAATGATTTGTCGCATTCCTGTGCTCTTCCCTGTGCTGGTGCACAAACAGCTGCCATGCGCCGGCGCAGGCACCCTTTCACCATGGTGCAAGGAGGCCTACGTCATGGGGATATTGTTTTTTTTGCAGAAAGGGGCACCTTCCTGCAAGAATACAATCACTACAGGCATTTTCCTCTTTCAATGCGTGCTGTAGAATGCAGCATGCATTAAAAGAGGGAAAAAACGAGGAGAAATTAAAAGATTGCGCCTCGCTACACCACCCCTAGGGTGGCGTAGCATACTGACGTATTTCCAGGTTTACAAATCCTTATAAATCTAGAAATGTGTTTGGTTCCATGGGTATTGTGTGGAAACACCCACAGTAACACTCATAGAACGCCCCTTTCACACAAAGTGCTGCGTGTACAAGGGCCGTATTTACAAGGACAGGAAAAGCCACGCAGGGAACCTTCTCCTGTCCTTGTAAATATGGAGCAGAGAAATACGCTGCCTGTGCATCACAAAAAGTGACATACTGGCAGCAAAAGGGGCTTGTAAATCTGATTGGGATGCCTAGGCTGAGAGTGGATGGAACAGCTACTACGGGTGCAGCACTTTTCAATCGGGTCTCCATGCCTAATGAACCTGCGGGCACCTGCCCCATCTGCATTGTGTATTCAATTCCAGGAGCCACATAGGCATGATGACTGGCATGATGATATCAGGAAGCTCCCAAATCGTACCCATTACCAAGCAAGCAGCATTGGCATCTGTTAGCCTTTAAGAGCCATACATTTAAATTTGCCCCATATTTCATACATTTCATGAGTGGTGGATTGCTGGGTACTCATACGTTATATGAACAGTGGAGTTCAGGTCCCATTGTAATCCCCAGCCTGCACCTTCCTCTGCAGCTGCTCCTTGAATGTTGAGGACTCTCATAGTGGATTGGGAGGTGCGTCGGGCACAGATATCAGTGCACCCCCTTGTAATGGGGGGTGTGCTCCAATCTCCATTTTGCAAACCCCTCACATGCCCTTATATACAAAATATGCATATAGGCCAAATGCATGCACATAGCTTAAGCTTCACACACCCAGCAGTCTTTGTACATGCCCCAAACTGTTGTCTGTATTTTCGCATAAGAAAATACACAATTTTCCCTATCCATAATTATGCAGTCCCACCCTGTATCCCATAGGACAATCTTGGACTATAATGTATTGACAAAAAAAGTCCCCTTTGTAGACATTCAAATAAATTAAGGGTCTCATTAGTAATACATGTAAAACTTACAAAATTCTGCAAAAGTTCATTTCAGTGCAAAAACTAACACATTGAATATTCATGTCTTAGCATGGTTCCAAAAGTAGCTTTACGCATATTGTGAAGGAGTGCAGGGTGTGCAGTGCTTCCATTTCGAGGTAAGAGGATTCAAATTATGAAAAAAAGAGAGATTGAGTCAGTGATATCCCAGCAGTGCTACCTTATTATTGGTTTTCCTAATAACTTGCTTACATAGGTATATCCAGACCTGTAACAATGGACAACCTGAGTAGCTATTTCCCTTCTGTGAGGTTAAAACTGGTTTACTCCCCTCCACACTAGTTTAGAAAAATAAGAATGTTTTTATCTAAACCAAACAAGACCAAAAAAGAGTAAATTCCACAATACAGTTTTGAAAAATATGCAGTTTTCAAGAAACCTTAAAATTGTAGAAATATTCCCAAAACACAGTTCCAGCCGACCGCGTCAGTACTGGTCAGCTAAAGCATTGACAGACTCATGAACAGTACCATTCCTGTTGCTGCCGACACGTTGGTGAGAGTCAGTCGTGGCAACCGTTGCATTGCAAAATGGAGGCGGTGCAGTGTGCGATGCTCTCATGACCCGGTGCAGGCAGCGGCTCGATGACAGTCATCCAGACGGCGTCAGTGAGACCAACGTTGACGGTGCGGGGTGAGGCGGTGCTCAATGCAGTGCGGTCAGGTTGCGGTGCAGATGAAGGAGCCGGTGACGTGCAGAAACGGTGTCATGACATCAAGGCAGGGTGGGGTGAATCAGTGCGGAGTGCGGTGCCCCCAGGCTGCGGTGGAAGCAACAGTGACGATCATCCAGATGGCATCTGTGAGACCAAGGATGCGGTGCATAGTGCACCGGGGCCTTCTGTAGTGCCTTCATGACATAGAAACCTGCTATGGACTCAGTGACAGAGTTGGCTGCTCCTTTCTACTGCGGCGACTGAAACCATGATTCCAGAGACGGTACCCAGAAGGATGGTAAGGTCTTTGTTGTTCCTTAGACATCGTCAACATCGGGCAAGCACCACTTCAAGCCCTAGGAGACACTATGCAAGGATACACACTCAGTCCTCTCCTTGGCAGAAAACAGCCACTGCAGGCCAACCCCAGACAGCACACAGCAAAAGGGCAATACTTTTCCTTTAGCTTTTCCCAGCTCTCCTCCTTGGCAGAGGCTCCTCTTGAATTCCAGAAGTAGTCTAAAGTTCAGGGGTTTGGCCTCAACATTTATAGCACACATTCCTTTGTTCTCTGGTGGCAGAGGAGCTCTCTGCCCAGCCAAAACAAGTTCTGTCCTCTATGGTGCAGCTTCCTGACAGGAGGGAGAGACAGCATTGTCCAAAGCAGACCAGGCCTGTTCAGGTGTGAAAGAAATCTCCTCCTACTATGAATGAAGTCCAAGTCAATTCAGCCCAGCCCTGACTCACCCTGGAAAGGCAGAGCACACCTCAACCCCCCGTCGCTGTCTGAACAGAACACACATCCCCAAGGCCCAGTCACTCCAGAGCCATACAGTCAATACACAAACCTAGCACAGGGTGGCTAAGCAAGAAAATACATATTTTCTAAAACTGGTATTTTCAAACACAGAATGTCAATATCATCCTTACTAAAAGATGCATCTTTATAGTCTGAGTTCAGGCGTACTAAACATTATCTTCCCATCTTGTCCGAATGGGAAGGTATATTTATAAGATGTTATAAATAAGCTCCCATTCTATCCAATGGGACAGATAGTCTATCAATAGTGGAAAACGAAATTGGCAGTATTTCACAATCAGGACATGTCACATACATCAGGGCATGTCCTACTTTTTACATACACTGCACCCTGCCCACAGGGGTACCTTGGGCCTACCTCAGGGGTGACTCCCATGCGACAAAAGGAAATGGTTAAGGTCTGGCAAGTGGGTGCACTTGCCAGGTTGACATGGCAGTACTAAACTGCGCACAGCCACTGCAGTGGGAGATCTGAGTTACATTTACAGGCTGCTCATGTGGGTGGCACAAAAAGTTGCGCTGACCCACTAGTAGCACTTGATTTACAGGCCATTGCACACACAGTGCACTGTACTAGACACTTACCAGTAAATCAAATATGCCAATGATAGAATCACTAATCTATAACAACAATTTACAGAGGGAGCACTTCCACTTTGGCACTGACCATCAGTGCAAAGTGCCACAAAAATCTAGACCATCAAAAACAAAGTCCAACATGCAGCAAAATAATAGGAGGCAAAGGCAAAAATACAGGGGAAACCCACACCAGTGATGCAAGGTCTAACACTTATGTAGGGCACGTAGTGACAATTTATGTGTGTTTTAAGGTTTGTGGCAACCTTGAAGGTAAAATGGTTGCAAAATTCAGAGGGTGTCTTCAATCATTTCAGAGATGAGGTTGGAAGGGTCTTTGCTACTGGGACATATTTACACCAGTAACAATGTATTTGAAATAATATACTTAGGAAGAGGAAATCAATGGCACTGAGTTAGTAGGAGATGTAATAGAAAGTGTAGAAAGACGGGTTGGTTCTTCGGTCCAGTAACATATTTTGACACTGAACTTATGCACAAGGTGTTGCTGTGGCCAAAGTAAAAGCTAATTATAATGGCGACCTGCACTATTGTGATGTGCTCACTAGGACACATTTGCGTTTGTCAGAGTTAAAAACAGGGCCACTCTAATTATATGGCGGTGCAGGATCAAACCATGCAGAGAGGTTGTCAAAATCATCTTGGAGGTAGAACAGAAATTATGCATAATTTTTTGTGATGAATGTTAAATTATGAGCACAATCTGTAACATTCAGTATCATGACATCTTTACACACATTGCTACTGACAAAGTGGAATAAAATGAATGAAAATATATATAAATTACCAACTGCTGTCAAAACACTATGTGCCATGGATACACCGAAAAGGTAGGGTTAGAAGCTCTTATTGGGAACAGAGGCACTCTACAAAAAAGATCCAGCGTTTTAAAGCCTTTCTAAAGGCCAGATGATTTTCAGTAACAGGTAACGTGGAAGGGTATTCCACAGTTTAGTAAGAAAAGAATTTGTCCCACAAGTACACCATTAAATTGGTAAGCAGTGGAATAATGGTACCAGGTAAGTATTCGGTGTTTTGCAA
The DNA here is from genome assembly GCF_964263255.1 of Lissotriton vulgaris. Classification (NCBI taxonomy): domain Eukaryota; kingdom Metazoa; phylum Chordata; class Amphibia; order Caudata; family Salamandridae; genus Lissotriton; species Lissotriton vulgaris. The sequence continues at coordinate 130,715,066 of NC_141687.1, forward strand.
TACCAATCACACAGAAGTATTAAAGGCCAGGGGATGTGTTACATACCATGAGTCAACTGTTCTAATCATTAAGCCACCAAAAGTTACGAATTTGAGCCACAATAACACAAATTACATAGTGTCCCAATCAAGAAACAATGAAGAACCAAAGCATAGTTTTCTGGAAAAATATATATATATTTTATATTTATTCAAAAGGTAAACATTTTATCACAGTGATAACTAATCATTACTACCTTATTTTATATTTAGTCTCACTATCTTCTCCTGTCAGATTATCCTCTCCCAATCTTCTCTACTGTTGAGACCTGCACGGACGCTGTTGCATTTAGACATGAAAAACTGCTCTCGTCTTTTTCTCTTTAATTTCATGTTTTGCCATTTTCCAATTTAAAGATCTTCGCTGGTGCTGCCTTGAACATGTTACACTTGGCACAAGAGGTGGTAATTTGACCCAGAAGAGAAAAAGACGAGAGCAGTTTTTCATGTCTAAATGCAACAGCGTCCGTGCAGGTCTCAACAGTAGAGAAGATTGGGAGAGGATAATCTGACAGGAGAAGATAGTGAGACTAAATATAAAATAAGGTAGTATATAATCCCAAACAGCTAGACCGAGGGCTCAATATGACCAAAGTCTCACCTAAAGATAGACATAACGTTATGCTTTACTATTATACCCAACACCCCCAAAACGATTTTTAATGCACCCAGCCGTATAAATATTGGGTTGAGGAATGCAGCGAAGATATGTATACTATATAATAAAATTAGTCATGGAACATATCCAGGCATAAAATAATACACCCACAGACCGAGTGCGCATGGAACTCACATTTATCAACTGCTCCAGTATATTTAACACGGAGATTTCACTCTGTATATATTAATTTCAACAAAGGCACTTACAAACATAGAATGTTAAGTAGCACCGTACCATCTAACTCTGTAAGCCTAGGGGAGTGTGACAAAACGCGCAATTTACTATTGAATAAAAAAAGACCCCTAGCATGTGTAAGTATTTGTGTAGTATTGGCAACACTTAATGAATCATCTTTATGAGATTCACATCAGACATAATACCACTCGGCATACGTCTGTGTACATAATCATTGCTAGTCAGGTAAAACGGCAGCGACCAATAATATCAAGGGATTCCCCAGCCAGAGCTCTCAGAGGACTGCACTTCAGCACGTATAAAACTCCGGCGAATTACTGAAATAAACGTAAACAATTCCATTCCGTGGTATCCTTTATACATCTCGAGGATCCTCTACAAAGTTGGAGGATAACATTTAGATTCAGTAGATAGCTCCGCGATAATTACGAAGCGCCCGTAGTGTTCTCAGACACTACACGAAAGGTCAGGTGACCCATAGTGTACACAGACACTACAAGAAAGGTCAGGTGACCTGTTGCTAACGAATGAAGGTAGGCGAGAAGAAGCGCCCAATCGGCTGCCCTGTATTATAAATACAGCAAATCTATTGCTCTGCTGATAATCGTATTCTATCCGGACCCGTGAATGCGCTGAGGGAGCAGGAGCAGGGAGGCCGAATTCATAGCCCAAGGTAAGCGAACGCGATGCCACACTCCGCTTTAATGCTAGATCTAGTCTACTCGCTATGCCTGCGTTTCTGCGCATTTAAAAAGTTTCAACTCGATCTCAGTACCGGCACTTATTTTTAGTTGCTGGTTGTGCCAATGCCCGGGCGCCCCTTCAAGCTTTATTCACATAAAAACAACCTTCGCGTTAATAGACCAGCGAAGCTCTAGCCTCGACCTAGTGTAAACATTGAGATAAAGGCATCTTAACGTGTTGGAACATTGACAACATAGGTGACTGCAGGGCGCCTTAGCATAAAGTATCAAACCAAAACAACGCTGAAACATAAGTACCATAGCAAGTACAGCAATTAAGCCTAAAAATAATCCTGCTAGCCAGTATATTTACATAAAAGACTCATTACCGATATCATGTTTGATTATTCTAAACCACAAGTAATAGGGACTGCATGTTATAAAATATTTTTTAAACGCACTAGTAGTCAAAGCTAGGTACTTAACAAACATTTCGTTTTTTTGAATTATACAGTGGCAGGATAATCCCCACCATGGTATGAACGCCAAACTTGACTCACAAGCCATTGAAAAGCTCGTGATTTTATATAATTGCCAGTGATTTAAAACCTGGGTGAGTATATTTAATGACAACTCAGACTTGACACTTGTCAATCACTCCTTTGATTACAATACGGTGATAGGTGTATTTATTTGCAGCATTCCTGAAATCCAATATCGGTGGCTCCTACTCCCCGAGCGAGATCCATTATTACACAAACATAAGGTAGTGACGTGCTATATTACTTTACCACACTTAAATTAAAAATAACGCACACAAGATTTTGATCTAAATTTGATTATTATTCATAGATATTGTTACAGCGACTGCTGAGACAAGTGTGAACTCATAACAGTTCCTTACCGGATCCAAGTACCGGCTCAATGGCATTCCAGGATCTAGCTGGAATCCAATAATATTATACAGGTAATACCTAGGACAAAGAATATTAATAACACGTCCTCTCTAATGAAATAGCTCCTGAAAAACTATTCTGGAACTCAATAAATGGTACCATCTATAAAGAGTTGAGTGCTTTAGCAATACCAATAAGGTTAACCACCCCTATTCTTGCCTAGTGCCAATCACCAAATACCTTAGCCTACCAATAGTATTGTTTTGGAAAAATGCTCTGTTTAGAAAGTGGAAATGCAAAAAAAGTAATTTTCTGTTTCTTTTTAGAACTTGGTCCTGAAGAAGGTTGTCTATTGTTAGCCTGTAACCGAAACGCCGCGTCGACCCATGTTCTTTTGAACTTTTAACCTATGTTACTTTATGTGATTTTTTAATGTTTTTAATGAAATGTTTTTTGCACTATATGTATAACAAAATTTTTTTAATGATTAGTTATCACTGTGATAAAATGTTTACCTTTTGAATAAATATAAAATATATATATATTTTTCCAGAAAACTATGCTTTGGTTCTTCATTGTTTCTTGATTGGGACACTATGTAATTTGTGTTATTGTGGCTCAAATTCGTAACTTTTGGTGGCTTAATGATTAGAACAGTTGACTCATGTTATGTAACACATCCCCTGGCCTTTAATACTTCTGTGTGATTGGTATTGCAAAACACCGAATACTTACCTGGTACCATTATTCCACTGCTTACCAATTTAATGGTGTACTTGTGGGACAAATTCTTTTCTTACTTTATATCTCCCCTGTCCCAAAACCGACAGAGAAGGGGGCCTCCTTTTACTTTTGTATTCCACAGTTTAGCCGTGGCTACAGAGAAAGGTTCTTCCTCCCAACTTTATCTTCTGAAATTGTGGCTTCACCACTTGTTTATTCTTGGCAGAACGCATTGATCTTGAAGGGACCATTGGAATTTAGCTCTCATAGCCCAAGGTCCTGACCTATGCAATGCCTTATATGTAATGCACTAGACATTAAAGGTGGCTCAATTACCTGCAGGAAGCTGGTGGAGCTTTGCAAGTTCATCAGAAACCGACAGGTAAGCCTCGTTGCTGCATTCTGCAACGTTTGAAGTTTCCTAATAGAAAAGATGTTGATATTTAGATAAAGGGCATTGCAATATTCGATCCTGGACAAAATCAGCTGCACAACTACAGTCTTACGCTCAGCTTGTGGAATATCCGGAAAGACTTTCTGCAATATTTGATTATTTATTTGATTATTTATTGAATAATAAGGAAACTATACATGATTAGCAGATACAAAAGAATTATTCACACACAAATTATGATATTGTTTTGCAATGTTGTCACTTCTTCCTTCTAGACAAAAGAGCATATACCTTGTCTACAATGCTGCACCTGTGAAACATTGCACACTCAGGGGCACTTGCATTAAGATAAAGAATTGCGATTCCTTATTATTGATTTATAAGAAATCGCTATTCAGGAGTCGCAATTTCTTATGCATGTAAGAATCGGAAAATAGATTCCTACACATTCCCTAATAGCGATTCGCAATTAGCGTTTCCCTATTAGGGAATGCATTACCATTAATTCCTATTGGCACTGAGGCCCATAGTAATGAATGGGAAAGCATTCGCAATTTGTGATTACCAAACAGGTAATCGCAAATTGCAAATCCAATTGCAAGGGTGCTAGGGAGCCTAGGGCCCCCCTGATGCACCCCCATAAAAAGGTAAGTGTGCACATGCGCTTCTGCCACATGGCACTTTGAGAAATGGGGCTTTAAGAAAAAACTGCATCTTTGAGAACTCTGTGAAGCAAACACGAACCAGCATGAATAGATATTAAAAAATATAATTTAACAAAACATAATTGAATGAACCATTCTTCCTATCTGTTTTAGGTGCACTTAGATGTTCTAAAATATGCAAAAAAGCATGACTATCTAATTAAAATACAAGCTAAGACAAATGAACTCCTCTATATCTGGGTAAACCTCTCACTGCTTTAATTCCTGCATACAGCAATTAATATGAGAAAGGTCATCAGTTCACTTTTAAAAGGTGCCAGGAGCTGCACTGAATTCTATGCGCATCATATGTAGTAACTTCGAATGTGTTTTAGCAAGGCATGGTTAGTTTTTGTTGAAATCTGCTAACTAATAGTGTATGCACTTCAGTGGCCAGTGCCACAATAACATAAGCACAGGGAACCGTCTGCTCCATGCTCTGATGATTACACTAAACCCCACAGACTGTTCTTCCCTCACCCTGAAACTAAAGCCTAACATCATTCAAGATAGCAATTTCACTCTCTCACCTTTCATAAGTGAACAATAACACCACTTTGGCGCACAGTGTCAAACAGAACCATCTAGGGCAATTCATCATTTCTGCAAACAGGAATGTACCATTTCACATCACCGTGCTGGAGAACATGTTTCTTCTGTTCCCTGAGGGCGGCAACTCGCTGTATCTCTAAACCTCTGTTGGAGAAAGAAAAAAATGATCTGTCTGCAACATCCTAAGTCTGTCTTTTATGAATTATGATTCTGATATTTCTCAGAACAATTCGTTTATTTTACCATTTGGCTCAACACATTTTGAATCGTAGTGAACACAGGGCGGGGTAGGTACATACTTATGTATACACCTCCATTTATGGGACAACATAATCTACGAAAAAGGAGGGACCTATTTATGGGGAAGTCAAGGAGTGCAGCGCAGCGAGTCACATTGCTGTGCTGCATTGTGCGAAAGGGAAAGGTAAGCACCATTTTTAAAGGAAGACAACATATTCCGGTCCCTTCCCTGTGCTGGCGTACTTTTGGCTGCCTAGCACCAATGTAGGCACTCCTGCACCATAGTGCAACGCTGCCTGCATTGCATTGAGGACTGTTTTTGCGCATATCCCACTAACTGAGCTTGAGTACAGTATTAGCGTTCAACAACATTCTCAACCCCTACTTCACACAGTTGGTGACCTCACTGCCCACTATAGCTCATCAATGACAGACGTTCTTGACCAGGGTGCATACCTCCAGCTAAAAAGTTCGAGACAAATCAAAACCAAATCCTGGTTTAACTCAGACCTTAACAACGAAAGAAGACAACTTAGACCAGGGGTACTCATAGTACGGCCCGCGGGCCGCTGGCGGCCCGGCAAGCCTTCTCTGGCGGCCCGCGGACCTTTCAGACATCTACCCGAGTTTTTTTTTTTTTTTTAAAAAGGCTGTCTGCAACCAGAGCTGACTCCGAGACTCTGCTGCCTGTGGGGGCCGGGCGATTGCCGCCGTAGTCAGAGTGGGGCTGCAGGGGTGCTGAGAGGTGACAATAGCCTCATTAACATGCTAATGGTCAGACCATTAGCATGTTAATGAGGCTATTGTCACCTCTCAGCGCCCCTGCAGCCCCACTCTGACTACGGCGGAAATCGCCCGGCCCCCACAGGCAGCAGAGTCTCGGAGTCGAGATCGAGTTGCAGACAGCCTTTTAAAAAAAAAAAATGAGGGAGACATAGGGAGGGAGGGAAAGCGAGGGAGGGAATAGTGCTACATGGGCTTAATTTGCGCCGGAGCTTTTCGGTGCTCATTGTGGCTTGTAGCAATGATACGATCTGCTGCATGACTTCCAATATGCCTGCCCTGGAAAGGCATTTCGCCTGAGCACGGGTTGACAGTTTTATACGGAGGAGCCCCTTTGAGCAATGCTAGCAGGAAACTTGGTGTGTGTGTGTAAAATGAGTCTAAAAAATACTGGCTTCTGGTGATAGTTACTTTTTGTTGACTTTAAATAGATGTCATGAAATGTGCATAACGTTACTGGAGAATACTATGCTCAATGACCTATGAAGCCATGTAGTACTCGTATTAAATTGCCATCATCAGCCACATCAGAACCTTAGCTGTCCTTCAATGAGGCTTTGATGGCACCTGTCGTGACAGCTTGGGAAAATCCATCATCTATGCCAGCGGTGGATAAACTTGTGGCATAGAGGTACAGTTCGGTACCAGGCAGCAACTCACTTTTTCTCTCCACACACCCATCTCCAGAGAGCCTGGTTATTTAAGCTTCTTTCTCCAGTACACAATTGAGTGGTGCCTTATTTACTGTACATGCAGATAGGGAGTCTAAAAGACTGGAAGCATGGAGCAAGAAAGCCTTCTCAGCAGGGAGTACAGCTCTGAAATCGTTAAAGGCCAACTGCCTTCTCGCCTGTTGTACCCATGCTTTATTATGGGGTATAACCCAATTGATGTTGCCCCACATCCCGCAAACATGAAGGAGCATTTCAGGAGGTCAATGCAGATTGTCAGAATGCTTCCAGCCATGCCATTAAATCTGGACTGGACACAGCTCTACTCCGTTGCCCATACTATGAGGACATCCATTTGTATCTTTCTGCATATTTGTCTTCAGATGTCCAAATTCACTGAAGACGTCGAAACCAATCTGATGGACCTTACCTTTGTTAAAGTAGGAGGGAGGGAGGGAAAGGAAGGCAGACAGAGGAGGGAGACAGAGGGAGGGAGACAGAGGGAGGGAGGGAGACAGAGGGAGGGAGACAGGGAGTGAGGGAGACAGAGAGAGGGAGGGAGACAGAGAGTGGGAGGGAAACAGAGGGAGGGAGGGGGGAGAGAGTCAGAGTGAGTAAGACAGAGGGAGAGATGGAGAGAGATGGAGAGAGAGAGAGTCAGAGGGAGACAGAGACAGAGGGAGACAGAGAGACAGAGAGAGGGAGAGAGAGAGGGAGAGGGAGAGGGAGAGGGGGAGAGAGTGAGTGAGAGGGAGAGAGCGGGAGGGAGAGGGAGGGAGAGGGAGGGAGACAGAGACAGTGAGTGAGACAGAGGAAGAGAGGGAGTGAGAGAGTCAGAGTGAGTGAGACAGAGTGAGAGATAGAGAGATGGCGAGAGAGAGATAGTCAGAGGGAGACAGAGAGTCAGAGGGAGACAGAGACAGAGAGAGGGAGAGGGCGAGGGAAAGAGGGAGGGAGAGAGAGAGGGAGAGAGAGAGGAGGAGAGAGGGAGAGAGAGGGGGAGAGAGGGAGAGAGAGAGGGAGAGAGATGTGTGTCTATGCCGGGTCTGGTGGCTCAGTGGACGAAGGCGTGATCAACTTTATGGTCACAGTTTTGTTTGTTGCTCTAGCCCCGCCCCTTCCCCACTGACCCCGCCCCCACCGGTGCGGCCCTCGGACACAAACCACACTGTAAATTTGGCCCCCGAGAGAAAGTTTGTGAGTACCCATGACTTAGACAAACCGAAATATTATGGAGGAAGAACCCTTCAGTGGCGCAACTCTCACTCCTAAGATCCAAGCGGCTCTCCTACCAGAAACACATTTTCAGGGATAAAGCCACCTTCTTTCGTAACCAAATCGTCCTTACGTAGAACCAACCAAGGGAGCTATTCAACATCATGAAACAACAAACTACTCTTACCTCCGAGCAGGAAACAAAAATCACAAATGAATGCTGCAAAGAAATAGCTAATTTATTTGCTGGCAGAGTTGTAACAATCGACAACAGTCTGACATCCAAGTACGTCAGCTCCACTGACACACAAGTCAATATGGAAATTCCCTTCCAAGACTTAATTATGAAATTTAAATGACCCAAAAAAGCAAAATATAGCACGTGATGAACTCCTTCAACTGAAAAACAATGCTAAATGAGCAGACTTCAAACCTGTGACGGAAGGAGACATTTTCAAAATAATTTCTAACTTGAAACCCACATCCCACATCACTGATCAGTCCCCTCTACCTTAGTACAAAATCTCAACCATATCATCGCCCCATTCTGGAGCAAAATCAGCAATACCTCTCATTAATCAGGGTGCGTACCTGACTCAGTGCAACTCGTTCAAGTCACCCCCATTCTAAAAATCCTGGGGCAGACCCCAACAAACTCAACAACCTCAGACATCACCAATCTTCCTTTCCTGGCTAAACCGTTGGAAAAGTGTGTCTTATTACAACTCAACCAGCACATAGATGAATTCTACCTCCACAACACATTCTAATCAGGATTCAGGAAAGGTTGTAGCATGGAAACTGTTATGCTCAGTATATCAGAAGACATTCACCGTACCCTAGATGAAGGCAACGCGTACCTCCTAATCCTACTGGACCTATCAGTGGCATTTGATATAGTTCATCACTCAGCGCTACTTGAAACACTCAGGAACTGCACTGGTATCAATGATACAGTCTTGAGATGGTTCACGTCCGATCCTCAACATATCTCACAACAAATAAAAATCAACAGCTGTCTCCCTGAGCCCATGCCAGTACCACAAGGCGTATTCTCTCTCCAGCCCATTCAATTTTTTCATGGAACTCCTCACAATTATCCCAAACCAAGCCGGGGTCAAGTTTCACCTATATGCTGATTCCACTCAGCTCTATGACAGATTAAGATCACCCAGCGACATCCAAAATCTTAATGCCAAACTAATTAAGTTACAATCTTACCCACATCATGGAAGGGCTCCATTCTTTCACCAATCTACAAGGCAGGTGACAAACCTTTACCAAACATTGATCGCCTGATTGCATTATTAAATGTAGAGGCTAAATATTTTGCAGACAATCTACTGGTGGAGCTACATGACTGGCCAAAAGAGAACAACATAATCCCTCATCATCAAACAGGATTCTGCAGAGATGCTGGAACAACAACTAACCTATTAGCAATGTCACTACTCATCGACAAGGCAAAACTATCTAAACAAACTCTTACTTTTTGCTTTGTGGATTTTAAGGCAGCGTTCGATAATGTCAACCGTGCTATACTGTGGAGGAAATTGGCACTCTGGGGGATCCCCCCATCACTACTGACCCTCCTGATATAACTACACTCCAATACTTGGATACAGGTCAAGCTCGGCACTGGCTCCCATCTCTCAAGGTGCCTATCAACAACAAAAGGCCTTAAACCGGGCTGTGTGCTTGCACCAACTCTTTTTAACCTTTATGCAGAAGACAAGACACCAGCCCTTAGTGCCTGCAATGGTACACTCCTCGTTTAGGTGCCAAAGCCATCTCTACTATGTCATACGCAGATGACGTTGTTTTAGCAAGCCATATTCAAGTTGGTCTGCAACGGCTACTCAACAAGCTACAAGAATATGCAGCCGAAAACCACCTTGAAGTTAATGTCAACAAAACCAAAACCCTGACAAATGATGGGAAACAAAGGTCTCATTCCTGGTTTCTGGGAAAAACTTCAATTGTGAACTCCTCCGAGTATAACTGACAAGGGAGGCTATTTTGCCAAACAACTCGAGGCTATCAAAAGGAAAGTGATGGTGATACCGTCAACACTAAGGCAACTGAAAATAAAACTGACAGGACCAATTTTTTCGCCTTTGCTTCAGGTAGCGCAAGGAAAAATTCCTCCCTCGATTACCTATGGCAGCGAAGTCCTGAGGGGCAGAGACGCACTGCTGCTGGATACTACCCTGGTGAAAGCATATAGAGTCATGCTAAACCTCCCGTCTTATACTTCACCTGCACAGATTCAACTCGAGTTTGGCCTAACCAAACAACTCCTCACAGGCGAGGTTCTTACATCAAGTGCTGGCACAAAAACAAGAAATCCCCCAGGAACATATTGAACCATCAGCTCTGGCAAGAGCTGTGCAGCACACCTACCTTGCTGGACAAATAATACTTGGAGGAATCCCTGGCCATTACTGGATTAGCAGACCTGTTGGAAATTGCAACCACCCAATTGCACTTTAAGCATGTAGCAAACAAGGCCATAAAGAAGCTCTCTCTCATAGAAGACAAAGCAGCCTTCGCAGGTAGGAGTCACGCATGGATAACATTGAGCACTTATAAATCCCCCAGGTCACAGGCATATTTTACACTAGGGTATTCAAGGAAAACCAAAAATCCTTTTTAAGATATAGGTTAGGTATCCTCCCAACCATACCGCACCTCCCACCCTGGCTGAGAGAGAATTATGGGATCTCATGTAGACAATGTGGGGTGAGAACTGAGAACATTGAACATCTCATATGCTCTTGTACTAAGTTAAAAGAGGATAGGGTAGGCCTACTAAAAACCCACTTCAATGAACGAGGGATTCGATCCCGTTGAAGGGCAGTATTTGCTTGCTTCGATCCTTAGAACTCGTAACTAAATGGGAAGTTAGTGAAGTTCCTGTCGCTAGCGGAAACAAAGCAAGGTCTGGTCATACCCTGAGCAAATGCAAAAACCATACAAGGCTCCGCCTCAGAATTCTAAACTGGGTATAGACGCGGGTCTGTCCTAAGCATATCGCATATAATAGGCCACTCTATACGGGTGATTTATCAGCTTTTAGAAAAGCATTTTTACCCTTTTAAAATGTGTTTTGTAATAAAGATACAAACTTGGCTAAACACCAACCACCTTAAACTGAACTGAACCCTCAAGAAGACTGACCTTTTACTCCTGTCCCCTAAAAACAATGTACTACCTATCTAAAAATGTCTCAAAACATTACTCAACTCTGTTAAGTACTTGGTATCACACTAGACATAGCATTATCAATGAAGGAACACCTTACAAATACAGCCAATGTAGCGTTCTTCCCACTATAACATCTCAACAAAATCAAACGCTTTATTGCCCCTTATGATCCTCAAATGGTCGTACAATCCCTATACCTCATAAAATTTGATTACAGCAATGCCATCCTGACAGGAACCCATAAAAGTCACCTTGCGCCTCTAAGAACAATTCTCAATGGGGCTGCCAGGCTCATCGTAGGAATCAACCGGTTTGATCACATCAAACCCACCCAAAAACCTCTTGCTTGGCTCCCCATTAAAAAAAGATGCATCTACAAGACAACTTGTATCACCCACAAAGCCCTACATACTAAAAACATCAAATATCTAGAAACTAAACTATAGAGAGCAGGAACATGCCAGCCTCTGATAGGCTCTGACTCTTTTCTTCTCATGTCTCCTAAACTTAAAAAGAGACCATCACAAACATGTTCCTTCTCTGCAAATGCCCCCAAGATTTGGAACTCACTGCTTGAGGAGCTACACCGCAACCCCTCTTTTTCCTGTTTCATATGGGACCTCAAATCTCTTCTCATGAACTTTTCTAACAGCAATCACTAGTTGATTTATGTCTTCTAAAGACCCAAACCCTCTTTGAATTTTTTCATCAGCTAGACCTCCTAATCTTACTGACTGAGCAGATTCAGACCTGTCCCCTTTACCCTTCTAACTTTACCTAAATGCTTGACATGTGCTGTGCCCTGAGTCACATATGCATGCTTTTATGTAAGAACTTCACACAAATTTCCCTTGTTTGTGTCTGCTTCAATTAGGCAGCAGTTTTTTAAGCACAGCCAAGGCTATCTATCTAAGTAGATGAAGCTTTGTGTCAAAACCTATATGTGTCTGCTCTGATTCGCCCCAGTAACAGCCCCTGGATGGAAAGAGATTCAAAGCTGCTTTCGTTCAGAGAAAAGTGCACCTTCCCAGTGCAAAACACCATTTACAGTAGATAGAAAATATAATGTTCTGCTTTGTGTCACTTTGCATCAAAAACCTAGGCCTTATTTTTCCATTTCGTAAGAGAAGTTTATAGCTATTCTGGTGCAATTAACAATGGCCTAATAATGTATTCAAAATATGAATACATTAAATGAATGCACACTACAGAGAACTGAATGGACATCGGGCCAGTTTAATCAAGGTTTTGTGTCACCCTCTGCCATGCAAGGGCAATGCAAAACCTAAGTGAAGCCATGTAAGGCCACCTTGCATGTATGGCTTGATAAATCTAGAGTAACGCAAGACAGCGCAAATCTCTGCCTTGCAATTCTCTGCCCCAGGGAGGCATTGCATGGGTGAAGCATGGGTGTTCCCAAGCCTCCCCCCATGGATTTCGGTGCATTCCCAGATTTACCATTGGTGGTAGACCTGGGAATGCGTTCAACATTCTACATCTCCCCAGGGGAGGCGTAACAAGGAGAAACATCTTTATTTCTCCTCGTTTTTAACTCTTACTCCATGTGCTGCATTCTGCAGCACACATAGAACAAGGAAAGCGTTGCCTTGCAGGATTTTGTTTGTGCAGGAAGGTTTTCCTTCCTTCACAAAATCAATCCTGGCTAAAACCCAGGCATCCTTGCACCATGACGCAAGAGTGCCTGCATTAGCTGTAGGCATTCAAGAGTGGGCTAGTGCTAGGAAAGGACAGGGATGCGCTGTATAATGTTAAATACTGTGCATTCCTGCCATTGCGTGAAAAAATGATAAATACGGGCCCAAGTACATAATGGCTAATTCATTATATTTGTGCACACCAATCTGATTTTTAACAATATTTTGAGCTGTAAATTGCACCTCTTCTGTTTTATTGTGAATATTATCACATAGTTTTATTTAACTAAAGCATGAGAAATTAACTTGTAAAATAGGACAGCACTACAGAGAACTTACCATACCGTTATCTTTCCACAGTTGCCCCCAAAATGTTATTTTACGTTTGGTCTTGGACTTCCAAGTGGAAAACAACAATTTTTCTCTGGCCAAAATGGCCTTTTCATGGATTTCGAAATTGCTAATTTACAGAACCTTTTGAGAAGTTCTAAAGTGATATTCTGAAAGTTCAGCTGCAGGCAAGCAGACCCAAATCCACAGTAGAAGGGCTCCTGCAATGCTCTGCATCAGTGATTCTACGTGCTCTCCAGACCAGACACTGAACGCGAGGTGATCAACCTGCCAGTTTCACAACAATATTTTAGGGATAATAAATCACTACTTGGACCCTCATTCAGAATAGTGCTCGACTACCCTCTCAATATTACCACACCCCGAAATACCACATGCAACAACAGAGCCACATGACATCCTGATTTAGATCAACTAGAAGTTTTTGATGCTCAATGAAATCGCAAGTACAAATAGTTTCCAGGAAGTTCCTAATCCCCAATTTAATTCTCAGACTACACAACATGGTCCATACATTGGCGCGAGTATTTTCACATAATCATTGAAATACCTGTGTTGGAACCCACAGCAGCACGCATACATTTCATTATACATTTTTGTGATTTGTTTCCTAAGAAGTACATTTGCCAGAGATCTAGTGTACTCATTGTGTGACTGCCAAGATTGCATAGAAAATGTTATTACAAAATGATCACTGATAACATTGATAGGGATGCTCTGACCTAGCAGCACTTAATTGTCATGACACTTAGTCAAATTCCTCTCTGGTGAGACTGAAGATGTACCCAGAATAGGTTTTGTCCTGAATTTTACATTTATGCAGTATTGGAATACTTAGGACATCAGTACAATCACCTCCATTTTGCGTGACACAGCTTTAGGAAGCAGCAGGTACTAGATCAGCAAAAAACTCCTTTACACACAGCGTGGGCAAGACATGATATGATTCATGGCATAAACAGATCATCTAAAATATTAGAGTTTCAGGTCTGCAACACCACAAAAGCAATTTTATTTTTAATGAAATCCCTATAATTTCATGATTTTGGGCTGAAAGCCATCGGACACCTTGTCAGATGGCTTTCTGCCCAACATCAGAGGTTTCCGCCCAAGCAGCATATTAAAAACGTTTTTTCTCAATAAAATTCACTTGAAATAAAAAATAAATTAAAAAAAAAACAATTCTGCTTTCCGCCTGACGTTTCATGGCAGCCACCCACCATGAAAAGGCATGCAGAAAGTGTTTTTGGAAGCCCATAACAGGGTCCCCCTTTCCCTCATGCCCCCAGCTATAGGGCCTGGAGGCACTTGTGTTGCTCCAATAAGCATTCCTGCACCATGTGGCACCGCATGGTGCCTGTCACATGGTGCAGGGATGTTTAAACTTAGCATTTGTTCCATTGTGGCTAGTGCTGTGAGTGCCAACACAGAGTTCAGATTGTAATCTCGGAAGAGGGACCTCTGACTCCTTGTCGGGCAGTCCAGCTCCTGCTACGATGCTGTTTGGATCAGTGTTCAACTGGCATATATTCATCCCGATTATAGTAGCTATGTATTCAAAACCAGGCAACAACCTGACATGAGCCTAAATATTGCATTCTGACACCTTTTCAGGCCTGGTGAGCACTATATAAAACAACTAATACATTCACATATAATCACAGGGAATACTACATATTAAAAAATCTACAACAAACACAACTGATGCATCGATTTAAACAATTCCTGCAATATAATAAGATTGACTACACACATTTGGCTAGTGGCAAAGACTCCCCGTTTGCAGGGCAAAGGTGGAAGAGACTGTAAAACAGTGCCACCACCTCCCCTAAAAGAGTGGATCGGATAGGTTACCCCCATTCCGATGTAATTTACTTTTTGTCATTCAGTTTCATCACTGCCAGTCCGCTGGCACCAGGCATCACTATTGCCCTAGCTGTCTATACCTGTAAATCAAAACATGTGTTCATCATCCCTGTGATGGCCTCCCCCACCTCAGGCTGTGGTGGTCTCTCCAATTCCTATCGGAAGCTATAGTTGATGGATACATAAACCAAAGAGTCATTATAGCTCCTACGTGATCTAGACGTACTAGACAACTACCACTCTACCTAAAATACAACTGAAGATTTAGAACATATTTCAGATTGCTCTTGGTTTGAGTCCATATTCAATTCAATTCAATTCAGTTTCATTAAAGTTTTGGAACTCTAATGAGGTCCACTTAAAAGGATACATACCAATTGAGTCCATATAAATTGAGACCTAAATGAAAACTCAAGCATAATCAATTGTACAATTGCAGCATGTAAAGGCTACATTGTTAACGTACACCTAAATATACATTTTACATGGTGTTCCAGGGTCTAGAATGTGACATGAGGTTTTTATGGGATTTCACTACTGTTTCTCCTTTATACTGCCTCCGAGTCTTTAAGCCTGTGTCTATCACATGTTTCCTGAGTGTAAGTTAGTCATTGAATTTATGTTAATGGTCACATTAATGAGTTCCAATGACATTGTTGTCAAAGGTTGGTATCTAGATGTTTAATGCTTTATTATTTGGTATGAGGGGGAGATGTGCCACAACCCCATTTACATTGTACGATTAATTAGATATGTCTTTCCTGTTAACTTTAGAATGTTGTTCTGACATTCCAGAAATGCTGTGTATAAATGGGCAATCTGGTTCTTCCACTAGTGAGTCCACAAAGATGGGCAGTAGATGGTATTAAACAGCTTTATTGTATAACACCGTGCAATCTTCGGCCAAGCTCAAAAGATCACCAGGCCTGGCGTGGTAACTCACTGCTCATCTGAACAAAATTGTTCTAGAACATCTGTAGAACATGAGAAGCACATTCTAGAAGGTAAGAGGAAAAAACATTCGAATTAAAAATAGCATGTAACCATAGAGGTAACAATTTGTTTTTTAGATTGAAGGAATGTTTTCTATTCAGCATCATTTTCGATTTTGTTTAAAAAAAATATTCAATGAATTTTCATCATACTCCCCAACGTGCCTTCTAGTTGACCCTTCTTTTTTTAATACCTTTCTTTCTTGGTGTCTCCTTTGTTTCTGTTTCTCATCGACACTTTAGGTATGGCTCAGACTCAATAACCTTAAATTACGAACAATAAACAGAGAGGAGTTTTGGGTCAGCCCTGCTCAGTCATGTATATATATATATACATACAAAGATTAAAGTGATGTTATACGTAGGTATTGTATTATTATAATAAATACATTTAAAACAAAAAAAACACAGAAATTCACTACTGCTTACGACCTCACATATGAAATCACTCATGACACGTTAAATGTTGAATGACATCATTGATTACTTCTTTAAAATTCTGTTAGATTACATAATCGATGATTTAATGACATCACTGATCATATGTTTATGTACATTATTTTACATCTGTTTCTATACTTTCTTAGTCCTTTTTTTGTGTTCCAAACGCCGTGACATTGTGAATGTGTGTGATGAGTGGCACCTGTAATCTGTGAGACTAGTCCAGGTCTGCCACCAAACAGCATGCATGCATGAGTGTTACTCTCTCACTCCTCCTTTTCCCCTTTGCTCTGGGTTTTAAAGATTAGATTACATTCAATTGCATTTATATAGCGCTTACTTTCTCCGATGAGGCGTTGAAGCGCTGTACGGCGAATAACATGCCACCCGGGAGCCCAAAGTTAGTAGTCAGTCAATTATTTATTGGGCTTAGTTTTGCATTCTCATTCCATGCTTTTGCGGGGAACGGGATTTTGATATCAATTTATGAGTATGATAAATTTAATAAAGAATCCCATTCGTCTGTTTTGGACCGCTCTTATCTGTCATTGAGGAAAGGACCACCCCCGCATTGGTTAGATAAACCCCATTAACTGACGCCACTCTGAAGAACCACTTACAACTGATGAAGTTTTTAAGAGTTTATATAAAGATTAATTTGAATGCGATACAATCCACTCAGGATAAAATCTCAAAGTATACAAAATACAACATCGATTATAACATCAGCTGCTTAAGCTTCGGTGGGAAGTGGTTTCTTCTGCATCATCTGCAGTAAGATAAAAAAAATCATCAAGTTAATCTGTCCCTACTCTATGCTATGTGACAACCCTACTTCGCAAGTTCTTCCCTAAGAAGGTGTCAGCAGTTTGACTCCCTAAGAAGTTCAAACTCTCTTTAGCCTCTAAAGGAAATCTTAAGTTTCAGAAGCAGTACCCTATCTGCCTACCCATCTGCTCTTTAAGGGTCCTCGGCCTACTGCTCCCTTGCTCTATGATGTCTTAGCGCATCTGCTCAAGGCATCTACCCTCGCCCTGCTCTGAGCAATTCGTCTCGCTGTTCCTAATCTCCCAATTGCTCATTGCTACCTCCTCCCCGGGGTGCTGTCCCTAAAATACACAATCACCGTGTGAGTGGAACGCCCCTTGACGCCCACCACAGACTTCCCCCGATGATGTCAACTTCCTGCTTCCTCCATTGGTCCACTCTTCACGTCGTCCGTTAAGTTGACCCTTCTCCTTTGGATGTCATCTTCATCATCTCATCGTCGACATTTATTGATTCTTTCAGATCATGTAACATAGAAACTTAGACAAGGCCTTAACTCCATATCTCTTAACTTGACCCTGCTAGGTCCTGTGAATGGTCTTGTCAAAACATAGTCCACCTCAAAAGTGTCTCTCCTCACGTTCGAGCAATAAGCTCCGTCCGGCATTGTCACCTTAAATCTAACAAGTGCTAGACTTCTCGGCTCTCATGTCCACATCAAGCTATTTACGACCTTCACAAGACCCCTAAATTACATTTCATGTGACTATGCTCCTTCGAGCTCTTGACCATTTAGGTTACATACACAAATGACCTAAACTCTTCCAGTATTCCTACAAAAAGCCCTTTACACAGCATAACCTTTGGCATACATTTATATTCGTATTTTAGCAAAGCCCTAGTTATACTCAAACATTCTACATCAAATATATGAAATATATTGAATACGACTACATAGAATATAACTTATGCATTTTCCTTGGTTACATCTTTATGTAAGTTCTCTTATACATTTATTCACGTCTACGTCTTTCCACGTTATTTCCTCGCCGCTTCTCTCAATGTAAAGTTACACATTTAAAGTTACACACGTACACGAATTCTACTGTGCACGCTCTACATTTCATAAGCATTTATACACATTTCTATACATTTACCCTTCATGTATACGGGTTTTCTAAACCTAATGCATTTTAACGTATGAATACATTTACATTTCCTATACCATGTTATCACATTCGTTGGCCCTTATGCTATAGTTGCCAACTTTACATTACGATGTGCGTTTCATTCCTACGTTTATAACATATAAGTCTAAATATGGCTACTATATACTTTTCGTTCAAATTGCGCTCTCTCAGTTCCCCCCTTTGATGACTTTTAGGAGTCATCACTAAAAGCAATTTGAATACATAGTTTATACTGAACTAGTTACATCAGCTCCTCTTTTTATCGATTCAAGCGTTCTCAGACTTTTATACTGTTGATCTTGTAAAACAGCTAGTCTCCTTTCTTGGTCTCTCATCGATCTTTGTAACTTGTTCGACCTATACCATTTATACAATTTTACTAATCCTAATAATATAATTATACAAATTACTACTATTAATACAGGCTTTAAAATGTACCAGACTATACCTTTGCCTATATTAGCAAACCAACTTCCAACCTTGCCTACTCCATTTCCTACTTTTTCCCAAACATTTATTTTTGATAAATCTTCAATTTCTTGATGAATCTGTGTAATGTTCCGTATGACTTTCTCAAGTGGTTTTGAATTATCAGGAATATAAGTACAACATTCCTGAACTTTCAAAGCCTTACAAACTCCGCCTTCCTTTGCTAATATTACATCTAAAGCAAGTCTGTTTTGTAATACCATTGCTCTAATCGACTGCATTTCACCTTCTACTAACATTAAAGATCTCACAGTGCTCGCAGACAATCTATCCACGACTGTCGCTAACCTTCTAATCTTAACATCGTTAAGAATCAAACCTAACAATGGAAACATCGCTCCAAATACATCTCCTACTACTTCTGCATCTCCTACTTCCCTTTTCGTTCTCCTCGAAGCCTTTCCTTCTATTATCGCCAATTCCTTTGCATGATATATTTTGGGGAAGACAATTGCCAAGTAACACGAACCATACCAATTATCTGGGAGTTTTACATAGGCATTTCTCCCACATACAAAATATACATTCGGAATAGCTTGCATCCCTTTCATAAAATCCTTTGTGTAGTACTCTAACCTAAAATAGTGCTCACAACTAACTTCACCTACAAATTCACTCTCATAATACGTTTTGCTTCGAGTTAAACATAACTTTCCTTTCTGCGTTCTATCCAATGCGATTGGACCATTACTACCTTTCTTTTTATGTGCCTTCTCCTCTTCCGTCCAGTTTATTTTCCATTGTCCTGACATTTTTAGAATCTTCTGCCGTCTGCATCGATCATCTACTTGTGCTATAAATCTTTTCTCCACTTCTGATACTTTGCAAGTCAGATTATTTCTACGTGCATATGATGTATCTAACGTATCCCAAGGAAGAAAGAATTTAGCTAGTCTATCTTCCTTTTTGTAGTAGTCCCACTTATTCATTTGCTTATAATTCGGAACTTCAGGCAGTACCGAATCATAATTTGAAAAGTAGTACTCAAATCCTTCTCTACCATAAAATATACTAAGCAGTAAACTACATGTTATCCCATAAGTCAATGGGAGATGGTGATACCTAATGCCTTCGTCTACAGAAGCCGGCAATTGCATACAAACGTAGCAATCTTTGGCCTCCATGGCATCGATATATTCATACAATAACTTGGCATATGCATTTGACCTAAAGTTTCCCTGTGACTCGTCTATGTGTAATCTACGAGCTTCATCTGCAAGTAACGCTTTTTCACGTGTGACAGTGCTCTCCTCCTTCTTTCCCACAAGAGCAGGTTTCAAAGTCGTTACAATTTTTACATTCGCTATTCTTTTATCATTTTCATGGCCTGTCATGTAAGATATCGTTACTACTATAATTATAAGAAATATCACTATTGCTATAAGTGTACCTACTATACATCTAGCTTTTCTGTTTAGGTTGCCGTTCTCCATGTTATCAAACTAGCGTCCTTCGTTCTCCAGCGAAAGTTCTCTTTCCAGTCTTTGGTTACTTGTTTGCGTTCACAGTCTTTAAAGTGCTTGTTATCTACAGGTATCTTTTTCACCACAATGTCTTTTCTCTTCTTAGCAGCAGACAACCCTAGCCCTTCTCCGTCCTCTAAATGTAATCCCTAATTTTATTCTTCTTTCCACTCGGCGCTAGGTTATCTTCTTCTTTACAACATACGTACAAAAAGTCTTTTATGCATCAACAATTATTGTCGGACCTGCAGCTTTCACAACAATAATTAACAGTTCAAAACGAATAACTTTTTCTTCTTCTTCGGTCATCTGCTGACCAACTGTTGGAAATTGTAGTCTTTTTAACACCAAATCTTGGATTTTACTCAGACGTGGGGGTCGGGGAAATGTGAAAGTCAGTAACCCCTCAGTCTCAAGCCCAGGCGCCAACATCCATATCTCCACTGTCACGACTGGATCGAGAGTGGTTACCTTCACACTCTTCACTCTCCCAGATTTCTGTCCCCAATACATCTGCTAGATAAGTCCACTCTGGGGTGGCGTACCTTCTGCAGGGCACACGTACCCTTCTTGATCTTCGTGGACTCTCAGTTCCTGAATCTGTCGTTTCTTCCTCCTGATCCGACTCTTCAGCGACAGGAGCAAGAGTTCTTTCGTTCTTTCCTTCTGAATTTGGCCTTTTTCTTCTCTCCGGCCAAACGGCTTTGTCGTTTCCCGTCTTTCTGCTCCTTGTTCCAGGACCCGTCTCTTGGTCACTCTCAGCTTGTTCAGTTTCCGATTCAGTCTCCCAGTTACTGTCTTCTCCTGAGACGACTTCGGTCTCGCTAGTGTCCTGACCTTCGTTGTCCTGTTCCAACACAGTTTCAGCTTCTTCGATCACCTCCACAGCTTGGCTTTTCCCCTCTATGGCTTCTCCGCCTCCCGCCGAATTCTCATCCGAGAGAGGAGCTGTGTCTTCTGGAGGTGTTGGCACTCTTCGGGTGTGTGAGGCATGTATCCAGTTTGGCAGCCCTCCACACTTCACTGCGGTATTCGTTACAAGTATGACTTGAAACGGTCCTCGCCAACGCACGTCTAAGCAGTTCTTCCTGACGTGTTTCTTCACCAGGACCCAGTCCCCTGGACTCAGGTCATGGCACAAGTCTTGTATTGATGGAACCTCTGCAGCCTGGACCTGGAGGGACACAGAATTTACGGCATCAGATAGTCCCTTGCAGTAGTCCAAAATCAAATCGTCTGTGATGTTCACTAGCGCTGCAGTCGGAACCGATGGCAACCTCATAGCTCTCCCCATTAGCACTTCATGTGGAGAGAGGCCTGTTCTTCTATCAGGTGTGCTACGTATGCTCATGAGAACTACTGGAAGTGCGTCTGGCCAACTCAGGGATGTCGATGAACAGACTTTAGCCAGTCTGGACTTGATAGTGCTGTTAATTTGCTCTACGATCCCTGAAGCTTCTGGTCGATAGCTGCAGTGTAACTTCTGATCGATGTTTAAAGCTGAACACAGCATCTTTACCACTTCGCTATTGAAATGAGTTCCTCTGTCCGATTCCAAAGAGGATGGCACCCCAAACCTCGGTATCAACTCTCTAAGTAACAATTTTGCTACTGTAAGTGTATCGCACCTACGTGTAGGGTAAGCCTCGACCCATCTAGAAAATATGCAAACAATCACTAGCACATATCTAAGTCTGTTGCATGGAGGCATTTCTATGAAGTCAATCTGCATCCTATTGAAAGGCCCCCCAGACCTTCCTATGTGACTCAAGGTAACTGGTGTTCTCTTACCCACATTTAGTTGCTGACAGATCGTACATCGCTGACACACTGCTTCTGCCGCTACTCTAAATTTAGGGTTAAACCACGTTTGCCTGAATACTCTCACCATAGCATCTCTTCCTATGTGAGCTGATCCATGCAATTTTCTTGCCATCGGACTAATGAGTTCATTTGGTAATACTGCCCTTCCGTCAGCAGACACCCAGAAATTCATTTCACTTTTCTCGCACCCAGCTGTTTCCCAGCCCTTTTTCTCATCATCTGGTGCATTTTCCTGTACTGCTCTCAATTCGTCCCATGTATCTACGGTATCTAATAACATGGTCAATTCAGTCATTTCCTGGATTCCCCCCACTTTTGCATCAGTGTGAGAATATCCCTGCTCTGCGCAGTAACGCGCTACCTCATCGGCATATTTATTTCCTAATGATACAAAATCCGTATTCTTTGTATGAGCTACGCATTTGACCACAGCTATGGCCATTGGTTTTTGCAAAGCCTCTAACAGAAGTTCCACAAATTCTCCATTCCTAATCGGAGAACCCGAGGAGGTCATGTAACCTCTTTGAGACCACAACTGCCCGTAATCATGAACTACGCCAAATCCATACTGACTATCGGTGTATATAGTGACTCGAAGTCTGTCGCCTGCTAGGCAAGCACGAGTCAAAGCCACAATTTCAGCTACCTGTGCGGAGTGTACTCCTTCCAGGCAAGCGGCTTCTATAACTCTGGTAATCGTGCATACTGCATAAGCTGCTCTCAGCTGACCGACATCGTTTCTTACGCATGAACCATCAACGAAGAAAATTTCGTCTGGGTCTGTCAATGGCTCATCCACGATATCAGGTCTCGGTTTGGTACATAGTTCAGTCACATCGAGGCAGTCATGTTCTGTACAATTTTCATCTTCCACTTCGTTCGGAAGTGGCATCAAAGTTGCAGGATTCAAGACAGAGCATCTTTTTAGGGTCACATTCTCGGCAGCCAGTATGACCTGCTCGTAGCGTGTGAGCCTGCTATTCGTCAGATGCTGAGTCTTCGTCCTTGTCATTAACAGTTCTACAGAATGTGGTACATACACTTCTAACGGATGACCCATAACTACACTTTCAGATCGTTCAATGCTGACACCCGTTGCAGCTACGGATTTGAGACATCCGGGCAACGCTGCGGCTACTGGATCTAATGTAGCCGAAAAGTACGCCACTGGCCTGCGCGCATCTCCATGGACCTGTGCCAATACCGCTAAAGCGCATCCCTCTCTCTCGCAGCAGTAAAGCAAAAAAGGTTTCTTATAATCTGGCATTCCTAAAGCCGGGGCGCGACATAAGTCCTCCCTCAGCTGCAAAAACGCCATCAAACAATCCTTGTCCCATGGTACCGGATCCCTTACTCCTTTGTGCGTCAGTTGTAACAACGGTTTTGCCTTCAGCGAAAAGTTTGCTATCCACTGTCGACAATAACCAACCATGCCTAGAAACATCCTGACTTCTCTTTGTGTTGTAGGCGCGTTCATTTTCATAATCGCCTCTATTCTGTCTGGAGACACCTTCCGCTTTCCCTTTTCAATCCTATGGCCCAAGTATTGCACCTCAGTCTTACAATATTGCAACTTACTTGGAGACACCTTGTGTCCGTTCTCAGCCAAGTGATTTAACAAGGTGATGGTGTCTTCCTTGCAAGCTTCCTCAGTTTCTGACGCAACGAGGAGGTCGTCTATGTACTGGACTAGAACTGAATTCTTGGGCAGTACTAGACTCTCAAGATTTCGTTTCAATAACTGGTTAAAGATCGATGGGCTCTCTGTATACCCCTGAGGGATACGACACCATGTTAAGACGCGATCTTCCAGCTTGAAAGCGAAAAGATATTGGCTCTCTTCATCTAACGGTATCGAAAAGAAAGCCTGGCACAAATCTATCACTGTGAACCATTCAGCTTGGAACGGTATCTGAAACAATATCACTGATGGATTCGGTACCACTGGACAACATGAAACAACAATGTTATTAATCTTTCGAAGATCCTGCACTATTCTGTATTTCCCACTAGGTTTCTGCAAACCCATGATCGGGGAGTTACATGGACTTCCCACGATCTCCTTCAGTATTCCCTGCTTAATCATGTATTCGATCACAGGCTTAATCCCTGCAATCGTCTCTGGTGTTAGCTTATACTGTGGTGTTCTCGGATACTCAGCATGGGGTCTTACCAAGATTTTTACCGGTTCTACTCCTTTGATCAATCCTATTTCTTCCCCAGTAAAATCCCATACCTCAGCTGAGACTTTCTCTCTCAAGTCTTGTGGAAGCTCCTCCACTGTTAAGGTAGGATAAAGTTCCACGCATTCCCTTGAGTTTACAACTTTAAAATCAGCGTCCTCATCATTGGTCTGCACTTCTACTCCTTCTGGTGTGCAATGTATCGTGCAATTCAGTTTGCACAGCAAATCTCTCCCTAATAAGCACACAGGACTAGAATCGCAGATCACGAACTGATGTTCGTCACTGTAATTCCCTATCCTTACCGACACTGGTTCGGTCAAGGGATTTGTCATCCTTTTGTTCGCAACTCCTACCACCTGTACCGTTTCTCCTGACATTGGCAGACCCGGGACTACCGCAGATCTCAACGTAGATCGAGTGGCCCCTGTATCCACCAAAAAGGTTGTAGGACATCCCGCTATTTCAGCCTCTACGTATGGTCCTCTCTGATCTACCTCCAAGGCGGCTCCTAGAGTACAGTCTTCGTCCCTACTCGCCCGCTGCCCTGTAAGAGGATCAACGTAGTAACATTCCTCTCCCCCTACAAACAATGGCATCTGTCTGTAGGTTTTTCCTCCGTTCGTGATGCGAGGTGGTTGAGGAAACGGGGCTCGAGGAGTCTGAGTCCCCCCTTTGACAAACTTGCCCTTCGGGACTGTGGCTCCCTTAACCACGTTGTTCTGAACCTCTTCCTCTTCCTGCTCTAATTCCCCTATCTCAACGTTGTAAGGACACTCGCGTCGCCAGTGTCCCACCTCGTTACACTGATGGCATCTCGTCTTCTTTTTCAGCGTCTCGATATCCATTCTCGGTCTCGGTCTTCCTTCCTCGTCTCTGCTCTGATTATCCTGTTTCTTTGCCTGTGTCCCTATTCCCTGCTGTCGCTGTTTATCCTTTCCAGCAGCTTGCATTTGTACTAACATTAGCTTTTCTTTAAGCTTCTTTGCCTTCGAGTCTATCTCGTCACTACAATACCTTGCATACCTCAGAATCTCGTCTAAAGGTTTGTTCTGCCAACAGATCAGATGCTGTTGGATCATTAGGCATATTTCTGGTCTTAATCCTAAGACGAACTTTGAAACAAACTGTCCTATGTCCTTGGGATCCATCACATCTAACCCGCTGTATTGCTTGAATGCTTTCAGCAACCTCTCGTAAAACTCATGCACTGTCTCTTTCGGCTCTTGGGTAGTCCGATCTATCTTTACCCAGTCTATGTCTTGTACCGGCACTTTCTCTTTTAGCCACGTTATTACCCTCTCGTACTTTTCCATGACTCTATGAGATGGACCATTCGTCCTGGCTTCTCTCGTTGGCTCACAAGTGGGCCAGTCGACACTAAGCTTGCACGCTGTCCATAAGTCTCCGGGTACTACGATGTCGAACAGTGTGTTCAAATCGACCCATAGTACCTTTGAGATCTTCACGAATCTTTCTACCTGCTTATACCACTCGACAGGATTATCTCTAAGCTTTGGGAAGGAATTGGTGAATGCCGCCAAATCCCCCCTAGTCCAGGGTACATGGACGTAGCTTCCATTCGCGACCTCTCGCAAAGGGAAGGCTTCCATTCGCATCAAATCTGTGTCCTTGGAACCCTCAAGTACACTCCGTCTAACGGAGCCCTTCCTGGACCATCTTTCCTCCCATCTATCTAGATCTCTCCATATTCTGATACTTACGATCAATTCCCTTATGTGTACTTTCAGCGCGATCGTTCTGCGATCATCCAAATCCTGATCTGTGCAAGTTAGCCTGTGGTTACTCTGTAAAGCCTTAGTTCGTGACAGGTCTACCATGTACCTGTTTGCTAAATTAGATAAGTTCTCATGAACTGACCTCGCTCTTCGAGTAATATCTTTAGATAGAAACAGTATCTCAGCTGGTGTATATGAGTTTAATCTCTCTAGTTGTACTGTACCATCAATCAATTCATCCAGATCTGCCTTCAAACTCATCACATCAAGCCGTTTCGCTTTTATTTCAGCTTTCAGCATCTCAGTTCTATGTTCTTCCCTCATATCCCTCTCACCTCCACTATGCGCCCTACGCCTGAGCACAGGTGAGTTATGAGGAGCTCTGCTTCCTTCTCTTCGTTCCCACCCTTCGAGATCCCAAGCCTTTCCATCTCCACGTGGGGTATGGTGGAATAACGCTCCGTCCCCCAACCCTACATTCCGATTTCTAAGCTCGGTTTCTCCAGATGTGAGATAGGTTCCACCGTTCGATTCTAACCCATTATAGCTTGCTTGTTGTCTGGTGTCACTTAATAAACGATAGGGTCCGTCACGGCCCTCCATGTTCCCGTGACCTCTTTCGCGATCACCGGAAGAATGGCGAGACGTTTCGCGACTTCCTATGTTTTCGTGACTCTGACCACTATCTCCGGATGTATGTCGAGACGCTTCGCGACTCTCCATATTTCCGTGACTCCAATGTCTCGCATTCTCACCTGGGGCATGGTGTGTGCACCTGAAGGTATTCCGGTACTCCTGTGTCCTATGTTCCCCTTCACTAAAGGTGACACGAGGCACCTCGCCACGCCCTGCACTTCTGTCTTCGCACATTAGCCTATTGCTGTTCTCAGTAGGATGGGTATCTCTTCTGCTCTCTTGGCTTCTTCCCTCCCACTCGGCGCTGCTTTCGCCAGCTCCACAATGAGAGAGAATCCTGTTTTCTTGCTCTCTCCACTCGGATCCTGTTTCTAAACTTTTATTCCGAGCTTCTTCGGCATCGTCCCATTCTCTCAGGTATTCCCTTAGTTCTTTATGGGTTTTCGGTTTAGGACCCCTCAAATCCATTGACCCTCTTCGACCTCGCTGTTCTACTCTGGGACCCGTTGCGGAATCAAATGGGGTACTCCGACTTATTGGTGCTCGTATCTGCCTGTGGGAATTCATTGTGGCATTCCTATTGTCCTCTTCTGCTCTTTCATTATCCCACCGTGCCTGTTCATCCTGCTGGACCCCTTCCGGGTTATAGATTGACACAATAGGACCTATGGTGACCGGAACCTGTAAAGCGTCCGGCATCTGGTATGACCTAGCGCATTGCGTCTCTGGCACGTTCTGGACCACAAGTCTTCCCACTACTCTCTGTTCCGGACTAGTTTGGGGTATCTCTACGGTCTTAGTAGCGTCCCACTCTGATACCGGGATCGACTTATACTCTCCCCACCTAGTTCCGTCTACTTGCGGTAATATGGGACTCGCAAGTTCCCCACTGTATGGAGGTGGTCTGTCGGTCAGTAGCCTCTCTAGCAGTTCCTCCTCCGACTCGCTTTCCTCATCTTCCTGTTCTAGAGGTTTTCTTTCTCCCGTAGCCTCTATCATGGTGAACAATTTGTCCGCTTCTATCTTTTGCACCCTCCATTTCTTGGCTTCATCGTCCCATTTAGCATCCTGCATTGCCTTTACCGATCTTCTCACTCTTTCTTGTCGCCTCTTTACGCCCCTTTCGTGTGCTGTTCTAAACCACACACCAAGAGCTTCAAATTGTGTTGGCCTCGGTAGAGGTCTCATTGAAAGCATCGTCGCCTTCAGTTGGTTCAACACTTCTAATTTAAACGTTCCGAATCTTGGAAACGCCAGCTCTTTTTGCCCTTCTGTTAGCCTATGCCACTCAGAAATCCACAGTATTGAATGTAAGCCTACTCTTACTGCCATATGATATGCTGGTGTGCCTTCTGGTGGAGCTTCTTCTCCGGCATATAAGTTTCTCCTTTTCTTTTTAAAGATTTTCCCTAAACCCTTAAAACACTTCATTTTGATCTTACTTATTTGCACCTTAATAACAGCCACCAATCCCTGTGCGACTCTCGCTAATCAGCCTATCCCAGCACGGTTCTATGCTGACGTCACTTGTATCTTCTTCAGCAGCTTCCCTCGTTTCTTAACTCGTCTCACGATTTCGCATGCGTTTTCATTCATACATTGAAAAATGACTACTTCCGTCCAAGCGATCACTTTTCTCTGACTGTACGGCCACAGTCTAACTGTAATTGCTACCTCAACTGGCACAGCGTCTTTCCTCTTACGGTCGGACACTTGCCTCAACTGATAGGTTACTTACGCACAGTAGACGTACGACCAGCGTCCGCTACTCATTCATTCACACATACGCTCCCCCTATCATCGGTCTGTCGGGAAATCAATGGTACCTCATGACCCCCTTTCAATGGTAGACAAATTACTCTAGGTGTTCGATACACCCGAACCACTTAAGTCCTCTGGACATAAGATTTCATCCAGTTGCGCGCGCTCACAACTTTCCCTCAATCACACTACAGGCATTCAACTCCGCTTGACATTACAACACAGGAACAACATAAAACACCGCAATCTTACAACGCATGACCCTTATACTCACTCTCGACCGACTCTGCTGCTTTTCTCTCGACACACCATCAGCACCGTCTTCGGCTGCGATTCTTCTTCTGGTCGACGATGACTAGGGACCTTGGGGTAAAACTAACCTGGCCTAGGTCGTCTTCCTCAAGAAGATAACCATCATTACTCTGCTACCAACTGCGGGGAACGGGATTTTGATATCAATTTATGAGTATGATAAATTTAATAAAGAATCCCATTCGTCTGTTTTGGACCGCTCTTATCTGTCATTGAGGAAAGGACCACCCCCGCATTGGTTAGATAAACCCCATTAACTGACGCCACTCTGAAGAACCACTTACAACTGATGAAGTTTTTAAGAGTTTATATAAAGATTAATTTGAATGCGATACAATCCACTCAGGATAAAATCTCAAAGTATACAAAATACAACATCGATTATAACATCAGCTGCTTAAGCTTCGGTGGGAAGTGGTTTCTTCTGCATCATCTGCAGTAAGATAAAAAAAATCATCAAGTTAATCTGTCCCTACTCTATGCTATGTGACAACCCTACTTCGCAAGTTCTTCCCTAAGAAGGTGTCAGCAGTTTGACTCCCTAAGAAGTTCAAACTCTCTTTAGCCTCTAAAGGAAATCTTAAGTTTCAGAAGCAGTACCCTATCTGCCTACCCATCTGCTCTTTAAGGGTCCTCGGCCTACTGCTCCCTTGCTCTATGATGTCTTAGCGCATCTGCTCAAGGCATCTACCCTCGCCCTGCTCTGAGCAATTCGTCTCGCTGTTCCTAATCTCCCAATTGCTCATTGCTACCTCCTCCCCGGGGTGCTGTCCCTAAAATACACAATCACCGTGTGAGTGGAACGCCCCTTGACGCCCACCACAGACTTCCCCCGATGATGTCAACTTCCTGCTTCCTCCATTGGTCCACTCTTCACGTCGTCCGTTAAGTTGACCCTTCTCCTTTGGATGTCATCTTCATCATCTCATCGTCGACATTTATTGATTCTTTCAGATCATGTAACATAGAAACTTAGACAAGGCCTTAACTCCATATCTCTTAACTTGACCCTGCTAGGTCCTGTGAATGGTCTTGTCAAAACATAGTCCACCTCAAAAGTGTCTCTCCTCACGTTCGAGCAATAAGCTCCGTCCGGCATTGTCACCTTAAATCTAACAAGTGCTAGACTTCTCGGCTCTCATGTCCACATCAAGCTATTTACGACCTTCACAAGACCCCTAAATTACATTTCATGTGACTATGCTCCTTCGAGCTCTTGACCATTTAGGTTACATACACAAATGACCTAAACTCTTCCAGTATTCCTACAAAAAGCCCTTTACACAGCATAACCTTTGGCATACATTTATATTCGTATTTTAGCAAAGCCCTAGTTATACTCAAACATTCTACATCAAATATATGAAATATATTGAATACGACTACATAGAATATAACTTATGCATTTTCCTTGGTTACATCTTTATGTAAGTTCTCTTATACATTTATTCACGTCTACGTCTTTCCACGTTATTTCCTCGCCGCTTCTCTCAATGTAAAGTTACACATTTAAAGTTACACACGTACACGAATTCTACTGTGCACGCTCTACATTTCATAAGCATTTATACACATTTCTATACATTTACCCTTCATGTATACGGGTTTTCTAAACCTAATGCATTTTAACGTATGAATACATTTACATTTCCTATACCATGTTATCACATTCGTTGGCCCTTATGCTATAGTTGCCAACTTTACATTACGATGTGCGTTTCATTCCTACGTTTATAACATATAAGTCTAAATATGGCTACTATATACTTTTCGTTCAAATTGCGCTCTCTCACTTTCACTCCAGTTTCTTTGTGGTACATTAGCGACATAGATGTGATCAGTAGAGGGTGCAATGTGGGAAACAAATGATTGCTGATGTTAATAGATGATTATGGTTTCCAAAAAGAGATTGAGATGGATAGGCATGAGATTTAGAGTAAATTATATACAGGAGAGGTAGAAAAAAGGTAAAAGGGAAGCAGAGGTGCATATAAAAAACATAAAGGATGGAAGCAAGGAAAAGTTTGATCGAAGGGCAATTTTTCATACAGTATTTTAAGGAATAAAGCAGGCGCAAATGAATTTGGTGCAATTTGTGAATGTTAGCCTGGTGAAAGAAACAGTTTAAAATTTGCTCCTAAAAAATGAAATGTACATAATCTTTCTAGAGGCGCTATAGAGGTGACACAGTTACTTCCCGCAGTAGAAAAAAAGCCCCGGTGCTTGTAGAGCCCCCTTTACTATCAAGCAGTCAGACAAATAAACACATTACGTCACCCGTAATTACAATTTGAGAACACACACTAGAGTAGGCCTCTAAAGTTGTTAATGCTGCACCACCAGCAGAAAAAGAAAATGATTGCCCCTCCCCCTAGGATTTTTTTACAATTAAACTATTACATTTGCAATGTTTAAATATTTCTAGACCTATTTACACATTGCAGTGAAGTTCTGTTACTGTTTTAATAATGCAATCAAATACATGATTGCTAAACAAACTATACAGGTAGAGGCAGGCCTTACTGATGTGTAAAAGTATTCACATGTTTGAAGTACATTTGAAGTCCATTTACTTTTGACACATACTCTCAGCTAGGATGTAAGAGACAAACTGTGTTAGTGATGGCCCATTACAGTGCGGCTTACTGCCACTCTTTTTTTCTGTGTAAGACAAAGCACTGTTATTAGCATAATGCTTCTTTTGGCCAGAGCCTCGCACCCCTGGAATCAATGTAGCCCCCCCCAGGGGGGTCTGCTCCCCAGTATGTAGACCCTAGCCCTTGAGAGATCACTTAAATAACTACTGCAGCAGTATAGTCATTACTATAAAGTGCTGTTACAGTTAATGCAAATCTTATACACCATACATAAACTATAATATAAAACTTTAATTATGTAAACACCCACCAACTTAAAAATACAACAAGGTAATTGCTAAACACAACCTCAGTGCAGCAATCACTAGTATATTCAGTGCACGTTTGTGACCCACTCAATTCCTGGTTACGAAGGTGCAGTCCCTGCGTCTACCTGAAGACCACCCCCATAGAACAAACACCATGGCCAGCAGGATGGATGTGTCTAAGGTCACCTTCCAGCATCCACTTTGCCTCATGGATAGAGGCTGTGTGGTAAGTTATAAGGGTAGTTGGCGTGATTCACCCCATTATTCTGTATCTGTTATCCAAGGGTCTTAACAGCTAACACACATAGTTGTGGAACATGTCCAGCTACACAGTTCTAGGTGGACATTTTCTAAATGAGTTTCCTGCAAGCAAAATTTATGGGAAAAGCATAAATTTCAAAAACAGAGGATAAGATGAAATACACATAAGCCAATAACTTGGAGAGTAGAGTTGTGTAAACAATATATGTTGTTTAGCTACAGGTCTGCACACATGCAGTTCATGATTGCGTCTCCGAGTTGCTGCCCATAATTTTTCTTAATGTATGTATCGATTAAATAGAGCACTCTATTGGAACATTGTGAAAACTCATCTCAGTAGTTTCCTTTCTTCATTATTCTTACACATTTTTCTGGCTTATATCCAACAATTCAATTATATCACTGCATAAAAGATTCCTGCAAAAGTGCATCTCAGTTCATCAAAATATCCTATTTGCAGTATGAGGAGTGGTGCCCTTAATATTGCAATGGGTGCCACCTCCAAAGGAGCATAAACAACAGTTGATGGACAGAATGCAGAACAATGTCATACATTCACCCCAGTACAGAGATCTGAGCCTAAATTCAAAGTTTTTTTGCTCACCATGCCCTTCCAGTTTGGACCCATCTATATGCAAATCAGTCTTGACCCTGTGCCTCATGGGAACAGTACAGCCCGAACTGCCAAGCCAGGTCCTCCCTGGACTGGAAACAAGCATCCTAGGACCGGTTTCGGGGTGGGCATTTATTAGCATGTGCCAATGTCTCATAACCATTATTTATAATTCTGGTAAAAGTGGAATGCAAGGAGTTGAGGAAAGTGCATCTTACTCTCTCAAGGCGAACAATGTTCACTTGTAGGGCCCTCCTAGAACAAGAGGCTATGGTATGGGATTGTAGTAGATGAGTATGGGATTAAAGTGTGTTAGATTTTGAGTTTGGAAGTATGTGTGCGTAAGATTAAGACTTACTGAAGTAAATATCTATGCGCCTGTACATAGTAAACAAATGCATAGAATAGCTGTGAGCTTGTGGATAGTGAGGTTTACAGGGAGCCTCCGGGGTGTGGTAAAAGCTGCGCACTCTACTTATTTTAAACTGATTTCATACATTCAATCATAATAAATATTAATGTATTCCTTCATGTTAAGCTTCCTGGAATATCATGGAGCAGAGCCTGATAGCAAGTGAGTGTGGATTTAAATAGCACACATGAAAAGGGAGCACACAAGAGGGGGACATAAAGGACACAGAGATGGAATTGGGGAACAGGTACAGCTTCAATATTTAGGTAGGTATCACACCCCGAAACATAGCCTTGCTTTTTTTGCAGAGTCAAGCAAAGCCACACAAATCCGGATTTGCATGACTCTGCAATCAAAGAAGTGAGTTATGCAACCCCAACGCAAAATCTAAGTAATTCGGGGCTCGGTGTCTTCATGCCTCGGAACCATTCATCCATATCGACTTTAACCCCTTCGCTGCTGGCGTCGCCCAATGGCCGTCGCACACACTACCTTCGTAGTGCTGCGCACGTCCGTTGGCCGACACGGCCCCGCCCACTGCGCTAACCCGCCGCACCGTGGCGGAATTGACGCCGCGGTTAAGCTGTTAACACAGTAGTGAACGGGCATAATCAGTCTTGAACACCAGAATGTGAGTTACACGTTTTGGAACGCAGTCTCACTTCTGACTATTTTTAGTGGCCACATTGAATTTAACACCAGGGACTATGACTCAAACCCCGCTAGGCCTCACTCTTGCCTTGATTAAGGCCCAGTTGAAGAGGAGTTTAAATAGGAGTAGGAAGGAGTCAAGCATCTGATTGAAATCTGAAAGTGAGAGGAAACAGAAGGGAGAAATAGAATCATTATGTTACTGTGTCCCTATAGCACAGTAGTCCGTGGTAGGGATTCAGAATGTTGTGACATAGGAGACAGAGGTCTCAGTTTTAATGTGATGTCTGTATGAGCTCTATTAAGGTCTAGGTTTTCTGACTTCAGAGTGAACCTGGTTTCCAAAAATAATTTAAGGGTTACGTTGGCTGCAGGGCTCAGCTGTAAGGCTTTATCAAGAGAAACTGTGGGGTTATTTACAAGCCCATTGAGCCACCAGTAATTAACTTTTTTTGAGTCACCTGTGACGCAGAGTGCAGACCCATATCTACGAGGCCACGCAAAGCCACTTTGCATGGCTTTTCATGGCCTTGTAGCTAGGGAGTGAGGTAAAGCAGCCCAAGTTGCTGCGCTCCCTTACTCTGTGTCAAAGAGGCATTCCATAGGTGTTGCAGTGGGTGCTCCCACCAACACCCATGGATTTTGACTCATTTGCAGATGTAAAAGATCTTGCAAACCTGGGAATGCGGCAACATCCTACGTCTCCCCAGAGAGGCATAACGAGGAGAAATAACTTTATTTCTTCTCGTTTTTTCCTCATTCTTTGTGTGCCTCAATCTGCAGTACACATAGAAGTAGGAAAACACCTCCAGTGATTGTCTTTGTGCAGGAACTTTCCTGCACAAGAACAGTCATTCCTATAATGCAGATACCCTTCCACCATGGGGCAAGGGTGCCTGCATTGGCCCAGGGTTGCCAAAATGGCGCTAGTGCAGTGGGAAAGGAAAGGAATGCGCTGTGTATCATAAATACAATGTAACAAACAAGAACCTATTGGTCTAAAAAAACAAAAATCGAACAGCAACAGACTCCAAAATGTTGGTCAGAGAAGTCCCTGAAGGACTAAATCCCATCAGCCCACTGTGGTGGTAAATCTCATCACCTGGGATCTCCTCTTGACTACAGTTTCCTGTGCCGCCAAAGGGCTACACCCTTCTACACATAGAAAGGGAGCTCACGGATGTCGTAATCAGTGGCCTAGAATAGTATCCACTGGTGTACCAAAAATGATGATGAGATCAATATCAGTTTCAAAAGGGGTGATGGTGATAATAGCATTGCACAACAAAGTGAATGTGTTAGAAAGTGAAGTTTTAAAATTGACTACCCGAATACTATCAAACAATTTTAATCAGCGCTATTCTGGTGTCAAGTATAAAAACAGTGCATATACAGTCTGAAAAGATAACTGTAAGAAGTCCACAAGGATGACAGGTCTACATGTTTCAGCCTATGGATTCATTAACCCTGGTCTTCATCAGGACCTAAATGGATGAAATAGCTACTGCATTTGTTGTACCTCATAAGTGTTAAAACTAGTTTGTAAAAATCCCAAAAAAGAGAAAGTGGTAAAATCAGTACAACCTACAATCACCTGTGTATCCCAAAACCCGTTGAATATCACAGGAGAGTAGAAGTCATTCCCGTCTCTATGCGGGAGTACTCCTCACCTTACCTGGCATCTTGCTCAGGAAAAGGAGGCACCGCTCTGTCCGGCGGTACCCCTGGCTGAACTGAACTGAACAACACATTCTTGGCCTTTCCTTTTCACTCAAATCAGCACAGCAAAGTGACTTACTGAACTCCCCTGCATCAAAAACGTGTAAAACGTGTGTGGTAGGTGTAGAACAGCTCACTAACTAGCAATACAGTCAAAATATAAGCATATTTAGGTAACAAAAATGATTAAACAACATAAAAATGTGAAATAATTTGCCAAGACACACTCCAGGGAAACTGTAAAAGGCATGTTGGAAATTCCTCTAACGTACTCACGAATAGAAAATGGGCCAAAAATAGTCCTTCGAGAGTTCAAAACAAAGTACATTTTAAAATTCTAATCAGTGGATTTTTGGAGGCCATCTCACTCATTCATGGGTGGTAAGCTGGGTCCCAGGTTCTAAGAAGTAGGGTAGGGCTTTTGGATCTCCTCTCAGTAGTGTTAAAAGATCGATTTAAAAGTGTTAGACTGTTTGATGTGAAGATAATGAACACAGGGATTGTCATGGAAGTTGATTTTCTAGGTCTAAGGTGGTCAAATTGCAATGGGACATCTGGGCCTGAAATATATTTTTAGGGTGCATTGCCCTCAGCTACGGCCAAACATTAATGCTGTGCACTGTAGGTGCATTTTTCCCAAATACTCCATAATAGGTATAATATGCAGGGTTTTAGCGCCTTCCATGCTCATGGCGCCCCTGGCCGTCATGAGTCACGGTGGGCATGTGCGCACGATGGCCGGGGGCCCTCCGAGCCACGCCCGCGATTGGAGTGTTCAGCACTGTGGTGAGATTCGCGCTGCAGCCAAGGTGTTAAAGCACATAATGCTCTTAGGTGATTGTTTTTATTATTGGTGGTGTATTATTGGTGTGATTGGTTGTACTGCTCAATTATGGCCCTCTTAAATTTGAAGTACAAGAACATCGATTATAGAATACTGAAAGTTATGTATGTAGGAAAGTATAGATTTACTATTCCTAAATATACATCTAAATACCTTTAAAGATATATATATATATATGTCATCAGTAATGTCATCAGTGATGTTACTGACCATGCCATAAATGATGTAATATGTGACATCAACAGCAGTGGATTCCGGGCCCTGCAAGTTATAGTGAGTCCAGCTAACTATAACGTGGGAATTTCAATGGTTTTGTATGAGTAAAATGTTCAGCTAACTATAACTGGTGTGAAACCTATGGTTTTTTCAGTGAATTTCAAAGGTTTTTTAAATGCTAATTCCTAACTATAACGAGTGTGTAACCTATGGTATTTTTAGTGAATTTCAAAGGTTTTTTAAATGCTAATTCCTAGCAATAACATTTGTGAAACCTATGGTTTTTTCAGTGAATTTCTAAGGTTTTTTAAAACTTAATTCCTTGCAATTTCGAGTTTGTAACCTACGATTTTTAAAGTGAATTATTACGTTTTTTTAGTTGTTTTTTATAACTATTTTATCTTATATATATATTTTCTTTTTTCTAAAATTAATTTTTCAAAGTATTTATCATGTTTTTTTTTTTTATCATTTTATCCCGGAGCGCTCAAGGTGCGCGCACCGGTAAGCGCACACGGTAGCGTAGCGAAAGCGCTATTCCTGCGTGCGGAAAAAAAAGTATATATTTAAAGTAAATAATAATGCAAGACATTCAGTGGCATACTTATAAAAGTAGTATTTTTGATTTTAAATAACCATATTTTAACTTTAAACGCATTTCCTAAAATCTAACAAAACGTAATTTAGGCGCACCGCGTAAGCGCCCCTGGAAGTGCCTATGTATGTGCCGCGTCAGCGTCCCCTGGAAGCGCTTCGGAAGGGAAGAGAGAGGAAGGGAAGTAAAACAGGAGATCTGAAAGAAAGTGAGTGTGGAAGTGTGGCTGAGTTATAGGGAGTGAGCGTGACAGAAGAGAAGTGAGAGACTAAGAGGACGGAGAAAATGAGGGAATGAGAGAATGACAATAAAATCTAACAAAACGTCATTTAGGCGCGCCGCGTAAGCGCCCCCGGAAGCGCTTCGGTGCGCGCAGCGTAAGCGCGTCAAGTCATGTGACCTTAAAATAACACTTTTCATTGGCTGTTAACAGTTTTTTTTACAATCAATGAAAACCCCACCCATTTCCTTCACTACCTCTTTCACTTTGGAGAGAGCAAGACCTATTCTCTTCTTGTCTTCAATTCTTTGCAAAGAATGGCTGCAAGACCACCAAGCAGAAGTGATGACTTTCTCCAGGAGAACCCTCCTCAGCCAAAAGTGAAGCAGCACTTCATATGGAAATTTTGTACAATTCCAGAAGGGGAGACAAAGGTAAATGCGCCTAAATTGGAGTGCAAGATTTGCCTCACTGTTCTTTCTCGTGGTGACTGTACCAAAAAATATAGTTTTGGGAACTCCACGATGATTTGGCATGTTCAAAGGAGGCACCCCCAGAACTATGCCCGGGAGAGTGTCAGGGACCTGGCACGGAATGCCCCGAGAGATGGAGCCTCAACTTCCACCGGAGGAACAACATCATCGGGGAGAGGAAGATCAGTGGAGCTGATACCCAACATTCAGCCTGTTTTCACTGACATCAACATTAGGTGTAAGCAGTGTAACAAACTGCTTTGTGTTGGAGAGCAGAGTATCCTCCTGATTGTTCGCAAAAGGGAAGAACACCGCTGCCCTCCCCAGCCCTAATATTTACCCTTTTTTTTGCTCCTGTTGAGCAGCTTGGCATTCCCTATTTTTGTTTTTGTTCTGATAAAAATACCCAAAAAAATTAAAAACGTTCGAAAAAAAAAAAAAGAAAAAGAAAAAAACAGTTCTTTTTAGAACTACCTACAATTCTCCAAAAAGAGCCTTATTCTTTACAAATTCAAAAGGTGTGAGTGAAGTGCAGTGCAGTGAGAGAGGAAAGGAAAATGAGTGAGGGAGCAAAGAAAGGGACGAGAGGGGAAGGGAAGTGAAGTAGGGAGATTGGAAGAAGGTTAGTGGGGAAGGTGAGTGAGGGGAAGGGGAGTGAACATGGGAAATGAGGATAAGTGAGGAAAGCGGAGTAAGGGAACGGGGTGAGGAAGTGTAAGAGAAGAGCAGTGAGGTTGAGGTGGTGATAGTGAGAGTGGATAAAGGCAACTGAGCGTGAGACCAGGAGAGTGAGGGAGTGAGGATACAGAGGAAATGAAGGAAAGACTGAGAGAAGAGGACTGAGTGAGGGAGGCAAGAAAGATAAGTGAGGGAGTGTAGGTGAGTTATACGGAGTAAGTGTGACGGAAGAGGAGTGAGAGAGTGAGGGGACGGAGGTAGTGAAGCTTAGACAGAGGGAGTGAGTGAAAGAGAATGAGGATATGACAGGACAGAGGTAGTGAGAGAAAGAATGAGTGAAGTGGAGTAAGGTGAGTAAGGTAAGGGGAATGAGTGAGTGAGCGAAGGAAGGAAAGAGAGGGGAAGAAGACTGAAGCATAGCTACTGAGAGAAAGTGAGTGGGAGATGAAAGTTAAGGGAAAAGAACAGAAAGATATGGAATGAGGGGTAGTGAGGGAACCAGACTAAGAGAACAGGAGTGAAAGAACGGCAGAGAGCATGAGAAGAGAGGGATGAAAGAGGGTGAATAAAAGTGAGTGAGGGTAAGACAAAGGTAGTGAGGAAGTGAGGGGATAGAGATACAGAAGGAAAAAGTAACAGAAAGTGACTGAGTGAAGGAGAAAAGAAAGATAAGTGAGGGAGTGTGGCTGAGTTATAGGGAATGAGCATGACAGAAGAGGAGTGGGAGACTAAGAGGACGGAGAGAATGAGGCTAACAGAGAGAGAATGAGGGAAGGGGAGTGTAGAAGTAAGAGGATAGAGGGAGTGAGAGAAGGAGTTAGTGAAGTGGAGTAAGGAGAGTAAGGGAAGGGGAATGAGTGAGTGGGCATAGGAAGGAAAGAGAGGGGAAGAGGACTGTAGCATAGCTACTGAGAGAAAGTGAGTTGGGGATAAAAGTAAAGGGAAAATAAGAAAAAGATATGGAATGAGGAGTAGTGAGGGAACCAGACTAAGAGAACGGGAGTGAAAGAACGACAGAGAGCATGAGTAAAGAGGGATGAAAGAGGGTGGATAAAAGTGAGCGAGGGTAAGGCAAAGGGGGTGAGGAAGTGAGGGGATAGAGATACAGAAGGAAAGAGTGACAGAAAGGGACTGAGTGAAGGAGCAAAGAAAGATAAGTGAGGGAGTGTGGCTGAGTTATAGGGAGCGAGCGTAAGAGAAGAGGAAAGAGAGACTAAGAGGACGGAGAGAATGAGGCTAACAGAGACAGAATGAGGGAAGGGGAGTGTAGAAGTAAGAAGACAGAGGGAGTAAGTGAAGGAGTTAGTGAAGTGGAGTAAGGAGAGTAAGGGAAGGGAAAAGAGTGAAGGAGCAAAGGAAGGGAAGAGAGAGGAAGGGAAGTAAAACAGGAGATCTGAAAGAAAGTGAGTGTGGAAGTGTGGCTGAGTTATAGGCAGTGAGCGTGATAGAAGAGTGAGAGACTAAGAGGACGGAGAGAATGAGGTTAACAGAGAGAGAATGAGGGAAGGGGAGTGTAGAAGTAAGAGGATAGAGGGAGTGAGAGAAAGAGTTAGTGAAGTGGAGTAAGGAGAGTAAGGGAAGGGGAATGAGTGAGTGAGCGAAGGAAGGAAAGAGAGGGGAAGAGGACTGAAGCATAGCTACTGAGAGAAAGTGAGTTGGGGATGAAAGTAAAGGGAAAAGAAGAGAAAGATATGGAATGAGGGGTAGTGAGGGAACCAGACTAAGAGAACGGGAGTGAAAGAATGGCAGAGAGCATGAGTAAAGAGGGATGAAAGAGGGTAGATAAAAGTGAGTGAGGGTAAGACAAAGGGAGTGAGGAAGTGAGGGCATAGAGGTACTGAAGGAAAGAGTGACAGAAAGGGACTGAGTGAGGGAGCAAAGAAAGATAAGTGAGGGAGTGTGGCTGAGTTATAGGGAGTGAGCGTCAGAGAAGAGGAAAGAGAGTCTAAGAGGACGGAGAGAATGAGGCTAACAGAGAGAGAATGAGGAAAGGGGAGTGTAGAAGTATGAAGACAGAGGGAGTAAGAGAAGGAGTTAGTGAAGTAGAGTAAGGAGAGTAAGGGAAGGGAAAAGAGTGAAGGAGCGAAGGAAGGGAAGAGAGAGGAACAGAAGTAAAACAGGAGATCTGAAAGAAAGTGAGTGTAGAAGTGTGGATGAGTTATAGGCAGTGAGTGTGATAGAAGAGGAGGTAGAGACTAAGAGGACGGAGAAAATGAGGCTAATAGAGAGAGAATGAGGGAAGGGGAGTGTAGAAGTAAGAGGACAGAGGGAGTAAGAGAAGGAGTTAATGAAGTGGAGTAAGGAGAGTAAGGGAAGGGAAAAGAGTGAAGGAGCGAAGGAAGGGAAGAGAGAGGAAGGGAAGTAAAACAGGAGATCTGAAAGAAAGTGAGTGTGGAAGTGTGGCTGAGTTATAGGGAGTGAGCGTGACAGAAGAGGAGTGAGAGACTAAGAGGACGGAGAGAATGAGGGAATGAGAGAATGAGAATAACATCTAACAAAACGTCATTTAGGCGCGCCGCGTAAGCGCCCCCGGAAGCGCTTCGGTGCGCGCAGCGTAAGCGCGTCAAGTCATGTGACCTTAAAATAACACTTTTCATTGGATGTTAACAGTTTTTTTTACAACTAATGAAAACCCCACCCATTTCCTTCACTACCTCCTTCACTTTGGAGAGAGCAAGACCTATTCTCTTCTTGTCTTCAATTCTTTGCAAAGAATGGCTGCAAGACCACCAAGCAGCAGTAATGACAATGATGAGTTTCTCCAGGAGGACCCTTCTCAGCCAAAAGTGAAGGAGCACTGCACATGGAAATTTTTTACAATTCCAGAAGGGGAGAAAAAGGTAAATGCACCTAAAGTGGAGTGCAAGATTTGCCACAGTGTTCTTTCTCGTGGTGACCGCACCAATAAATATAGTTTTGGGAACTCCACGATGATTCGGCATGTTCAAAGGAGGCACCCCCAGAACTATGACCGGGAGAGTGTCAGGGTCCTGGCACGGAATGCCCCGAGAGATGGCGCCTCAACTTCCACCGGAGGAACAACATCATCGTGGAGAGGAAGATCAGTGGAGCTGATACCCAACATTCAGCCTGTTTTCACTGACATCAACATTAGGTGTAAGCAGTGTAACAAACTGCTTTGTGTTGGAGAGCAGAGTATCCTCCTGATTGTTCGCAAAAGGGAAGAACTCCGCTGCCCTCCCCAGCCCTAATTCTTCCCCTTTTTTTTGCTCCTGTTGAGCAGTTTGGCATTCCCTATTTTTGTTTTTGTTCTGATAAAAATACCCCAAAAAATTAAAAACGTTCGGAAAAAGAAAAAAACAAAAAAAGAAGAAAAAAACAGTTCTTTTTAGAACTACCTACAATTCTCCAAAAAGAGCTATATTCTTTACAAATTCAAAAGGAGTGAGTGCAGTGCAGTGAAAGAGGAAAGGAAAATGATTGAGGGAGCAATGAAAGGGACGAGAGGGGAAGGGAAGTGAAGTAGGGGGATTGAAAGAAGGTGAGTGTGGGAGGTGAGTGAGGGGAAGGGGAGTGAACATGGGAAATGAGGATAAGTGAGGAAAGCGGAGTAAGGGAACGGGGTGAGGAAGGGTAGGAGAAGAGCAGTGAGATTAAGAAAAGAGTGGTGATAGAGAGTGGATAAAGGCAACTGAGCGTGAGACAAGGAGAGTGAGGGAGTGAGGAGACAGAGGAAATGAAGGAAAGACTGAGAGAAGAGGACTGAGTGAGGGAGAAAAGAAAGATAAGTGAGGGAGTGTAGGTGAGTTATACGGAGTAAGTGTGATGGAAGACGAGTGAGAGAGTGAGGGGATGGATGTAGTGAAGCTTAGACAGAGGGAGTGAGAGAAAGAGAATGAGGATATGACAGGACAGAGGTAGTGAGAGAAAGAGTGAGTGAAGTGGAGTAAGGTGAGTAAGGTAAGGGGAATGAGTGAGTGAGCGAAGGAAGGAAAGAGGGGAAGAGGACTGAAGCATAGCTACTGAGAGAAAGTGAGTGGGGGATGAAAGTAAAGGGAAAAGAACAGAAAGATATGGAAAGAGGGGTAGTGAGGGAACCAGACTAAGAGAACAAGAGTGAAAGAACGGCAGAGAGCATGAGAAAAGAGGGATGAAAGAGTGTGGATAAAAGTGAGTGAGGGTAAGACAAAGGGAGTGAGGAAGTGAGGGGATAGAGATACAGAAGGAAAGAGTGACAGAAAGGGGCTGAGTGAAGGAGCAAAGAAAGATAAGTAAGGGAGTGTGGCTGAGTTATAGGGAGTAAGCGTAAGAGAAGAGGAGTGAGATACTAAGAGGACGGAGAGAATGAGGTTAACAGAGAGAGAATGAGGGAAGGGGAGTGTAAAAGTAAGAGGACAGAGAGAGTAAGAGAAGGCGTTAATGAAGTGGAGTAAGGAGAGTAAGGGAAGGGAAAAGAGTGAAGGAGCGAAGGAAGGGAAGAGAGAGGAAGGAAAGTAAAGGAGAAGGTCTGAAAGAAAGTGAGTGTGGAGGGGAGTGAAGAAAAGGGGAGTAAACGTGGGGATTGAGAGTAAGTGAGGGAAGCGCAGTAATGGAACAGGGTGTGGGTGGGTGAGAGAAGAGTAGTGAGGTTAAGGAAAAGAGTGTTGAGAAAGTAAATTTTGTACATCAAACTTACCTTATATGTAATGTAAACTTAATTACATATTTTCAGTAAATTTAATATCTGTGAAAGAGAAAAAAAAGTAAGTTATAATATTTACAATATAGATTTTACAATACAAGAGACAAAGCTGGAGATTTAAAGTCATAAAAGGGTAGTAAGAGATAAAGTAGGAGTGAAGGACTCAGAAAAGAAAACAAAGGAATGGTGAAGGTCAGAGAGAGTGAAAAAGAATTAGAGGGAGAGCAAATTACTAAAAGGATAATGACATGGTTACATTCAGTGATAGAGAAGAAGAGCAGGAGAGAGAAATGAAGTGAAAGTGAGTAAGATACTAAAGGAATGTGCATTATGAAAACTAAAGGAAGAAAGGGGAGTAAAGAAAGGGGAGTGAGTGACAGGGAAGCAGGAGTGAGTGACGGTGGATTCATGACAATGAGGGATGGATGGTGAGTTATGGTGAATGTAGGGTCGTAAGACAGTGAGGGGACAATGGGAGTGAGGGTAACAGAGAGTGAGTGAGGCAAGACAAGTGATAATATGAGAG
Source organism: Lissotriton vulgaris (assembly GCF_964263255.1). Classification (NCBI taxonomy): domain Eukaryota; kingdom Metazoa; phylum Chordata; class Amphibia; order Caudata; family Salamandridae; genus Lissotriton; species Lissotriton vulgaris. Next base: position 130,758,454 of record NC_141687.1, read on the forward strand.
AACCGAGGGAGCGACAGAAAGAGGGAGTAAAGGGCAGTAAGGTGAGTAAGGGAAGGAGAATGACTGAGGGAGCAAAGAAGGGAAAGAGAAGTGAAGCAAAGGGACTTGGAAAAGGTGAGTGCGTGAGGAGAGAAAGAGGAAGGGGAGTTAAGGATTATGAATGAGGATAACTAAGGGAACCGGAGTAAGGCATCAAGGGTGAGTGAAGGGCAGTGAGGTTTAGGAAAGAGAGAAGATAGAGGGAGGATAAAAGCAAGTGAGCATGAGACAAGGGAAGTGAAGGAGTGAGGACATAGAGGTAGTGAAGGAAAGAGTGACAGAAAGGGACTGAGTGAGAGAGCAAAGAAAGGTAAGTAAGGCAGTGTGGGTGAGTTATAGGGAGTGAGCCTGATGGAAGAGGAGTGAGAGAACCGAGAGAGTGAGGCTAAGAGAGAGGGAGTGAGGGAAGGGGAGTGAGGATGTGAGAGGACAGAGGGAGTGAGAGAAGGAGTGAAGTGGAGTAAGGTGAGTGAGAGAAGGGGAATTACTGAAGAAGCAAAGAAAGAAAAGTAGGGGAAGGGGAATGAAGTAGAGTGACTGACAGCTGGAAAGTGGTGGATGGGAGAGAGGGAAAGGGCAGTGAAGGAATGGAGAATGAGGATAAGTGAGGAAAGTGGAATAAGGGAAGGGAGGTGAGGGAGAGTGAGAGAAGACCAGTGAGGGTGAGTTAAGAGGAGTGATAGAGGGTGGAAAAAGGTGAGTGAGCATAAGACAAGGGGAGAATAATATATATTTGATAATACAAAATAATTTGTATAACATGTTATATGGTTTATTTTTTCTGTTCTCAGAATATATTGAATTTCACTTAAAACAGTGACTTCAATACTACTCATCATATAACAACGGGCAAAAAAAACCATAATCAAAATGATTGTGTTTAAACAACCCATACAACATTTCAATAAATAATGTAAAAATTAAAAAAAACATATCTTAACTCACTTTTGATCCATGTACTTTTCCACGAGGCCAAAAAGTATATGGAAAGTCCTTTTCTTTGTAAATTACTCAAGAGTATTCTTAATCCCTCATTTACCCGAGTTTCTGAAAGAAAAGCTCCAACATCTTTTACATTATGAAACAATAGTTTTATTTCCACCTCTAGCTTATTTTGTATTAATATTTCCTATAATACTCACAGCACACACTACGTGATACACTTATACTACCTCTATGAGAACTACATGTTTTTTATTATCTTGATCACTCTCACTCGGAAAGTCGTTTTGAACAGCAAACTAAGGGGCTAATTATGATTGCGGATATCCCGCATTCTCCGGGCCGACGGAAGCCACCGCCGGCCCGGAGGATTCGGGAAAACCGCAGCGGAGCCCCCACAGACCCACCGCCAAATTAGGATGGCCGGTGGGTCTGATATTCTGTCCTCAGCTTTTCCGCTGCAGTCGCCTTCTGACCACGGCGGAAAAGCACTAACATGTCTGGCAGTGTCTATCAGACACCGCCAGGCATATTAGGATGTCTGCAATTCTATGCTTTTCCACGGTGGCTTTTCCGCCGTGGGGGATGCACGTGGGGGGTACCTATGGTACCCCCCTGCATTTGCGTGCACAATGCAGCAGGCACGCGCGGTGCCTGCCGCTTTGTGCACGCAAATGCTGTGCATGCATTTTTAACATTGCCCAGCGATGCAGCTTGAAGCTGCACCCGCCGCAATGTTAAAGATTGAGGATGTGACCGCCACCCTGGCGGTCACATCCTAATCTGCACAGAGGGAACGCTGCAGCCCATGTGGACGTTCCCTCATACTCTGGGGTCGCAGACGGACTCAAGTCCGTCCGTGATCCTAATGACCCCCTAAGTTTTATTAACTGCTACAATCTTCATAGGCCAATTACCTTCCCTAAAAATTCGGTTGTATGAACACTAGGTAAGAATTTTGTAAGTCAGAAAGTAAACATTGTTTGAAAGTCAATTGAGTATCACTACACTGTTTCCAGCCTTTTTGACATTTTAAATAAGCTGTGTAATGTCCTGATGTTGTTGAAGGACCATCATGGTATATAATTGCTACAGTTGCAAAGGTTCTTCCTGAAATTGATAATTGAGAAGCCACAAAATCTTTAATTAAAGTTGTCAATTTAGTTCCATCAGGTCTACATCGTTGGAACATTAAAATTACATACTGTCCATATCTTTGTATAAATAATGTTGATAGCATTGCAGATTTACATTGAGTACAGACCATGTTTTGATCTGCTCCTCTAACTAGATTATTAAAAGACACAGATTTGCAGTCTGGTATAGTCAAATATATAAAGCTCAGCGAACCCCAGCCAGGCCGCCGACAACCTCACGAAGTGGATCAGCAACTGCGCGGACGAACTCGCCCCTATGAGGACCCCGCCCAGCAGACCCGGCAGCAAGAAAGCCCCATGGTTCACCGACGAACTCAAGAGCTCCAAGAAAAACTGCCGAGCCCTCGAGAAAGTCTGGAGAAAGGAACCTACACCGGACAACATGACCACCCTCAAACTCGCCACCCGGAAGCACCACCAACTGATCCGCACCGCCAAGAAAACTGCATTCAAGGACCAGCTGGACAACAACGCACACAACTGCAAGGAACTCTTCAACATCGTGAAAGAGCTCTCCAACCCCAACGCCGGAAACAACGATATCACCCCTTCACAGGACCTCTGCAACTCCCTCGCCTCCTACTTCCACAACAAGATCGCGGACATACACAACAGCTTCAGCACCCATCCGACGCACGCCACAACCACAGCAACGCCGCCCACCACCACCATCCGAGCCTGGACTCCGATCAGCACCGATGACACCGTCCGCATGATGAACTCCGTCCACTCCGGATCTCCGACCGACCCCTGCCCTCACCACGTCTTCAACAAGGCCGACGCTGTCATTGCACCCCACCTGCGGGACATTATCAACACCTCCTTCGACACCGCCACCTTCCCCGAGAGCTGGAAGCACGCCGAACTCAGCGCTCTACTCAAGAAACCTACAGCAGACCCCACCGAACTCAAGAACTACCGCCCCATCTCGCTACTCCCGTTTACAGCCAAAGTCATCGAGAAGACCGTCAACAAACAGCTGGCCGCCTTCCTCGAGACAAACGGATCCCTCGACCCCTCACAGTCCGGCTTCCGAGCCAACCACAGCACCGAGACCGCCCTCATCGCCGCCACCGACGACATCCGAGCCCTGATGGACAATGGAGGAACAGCGGCCCTCATCCTCCTAGACCTCTCCGCGGCCTTCGACACCGTCTGCCACCGCACCCTAGTGCAGCGCCTCAGCAACATCGGAGTCCAGGAGAAGGCACTGGAATGGATCGTCTCCTTCCTCGACGGAAGAACACAGAGAGTCCGCCTGCCACCGTACAAGTCTGAGGCCACCGAAGTCATCTGCAGCGTCCCTCAAGGATCCTCGCTGAGCCCTACCCTCTTCAACGTCTACATGAGCCCCCTCGCGGCCATCGCACGCCAACACAACCTCAACATAATCTCCTACGCCGACGACACCCAGCTGATCCTCTCCCTGACCAACGACCCCGCCGCCGCCAGAGCCAACCTGCACGAAGGGATGAAGGAGGTAGCCGAGTGGATGACGACCAGCCGCCTGAAACTGAACTCAGACAAGACGGAGGTCCTCATCCTGGGCTCCACACCCACCGCCTGGGACGACTCCTGGTGGCCCCCCGCCCTGGGCACCGCACCCAAACCAACAAACCACGCACGCACGCAACCTGGGCTTCATCCTGGACTCCTCCCTCTCCATGACCAGGCAAGTCAACGCCGTCTCCTCAGCGTGCTTCAACATCCTGCGCATGCTACGGAAGATCTTCTGGTGGATCCCCACGGAGACCAGGAAGACCGTCACCCAGGCCCTCGTCACCAGCCGACTGGACTACGGCAACGCCCTCTACGTCGGAACCACCGCCAAGCTCCAGAAGAGACTCCAGCGGATCCAGAACGCCTCAGCCAGACTCATCCTCGACATCCCACGAAACAGCCACATCTCTGGACACCTGAGAGATCTACATTGGCTCCCCGTCAACAAAAGAATCACCTTCCGTCTCCTCACCCACGCACACAAAGCCCTACACGATCAAGGCCCGAGCTACCTCAACAAACGAATCAACTTCTACGCTCCCAAACGTCACCTCCGCTCAGCCAGCCGCGCTCTCGCCACCGTCCCACGCATCCGTAGAGCAACAACAGGAGGAAGGTCCTTCTCCTACCTGGCCGCCAAGACCTGGAACTCCCTCCCGGACGACCTGCGCCTGACCCAAGACCACCTCTCCTTCAGGAAGAAGCTCAAGACCTGGCTGTTCGAGCAGTACCGGCAACCCCCCCACCCCCCACCACCCCACCAAGCGCCTTGAGACCCAACGGGTAAGTAGTGCGCTCTATAAATGTCTTTGATTGATTGATTGATTGAGTGGCTTCTCTGGTTTCAGGCGGCTTGCATTGTTGTTTTATTCACTACCACTTCACACTCTGTCATTTCACAACATCTCATTAGAAGTTTACTCTTCAGTTACACTTGGTTAATTCATCCTTTTCACAGAGGTGTTGGTCCTTTCATTTCTTCATGCAATTGATAGTGGTAGCTACACCAGACTTGCAGATTTACGCCACTACTACTCCTGTGTTTATTGGCTTGCAACCCTGGTCGTCTTTGACGCTGTTTTCCATCAGTTTATCTATCTACAGATTTGTGATTTCATATATATTCTTAGTAGGCTCAATTTTTTATTATATGTTCCTTGTTTTACAGTGCCCCCGAAGAAGGGATTGCATCCCGAAATGCATTGGGCATGACTATGAATACAGAACAATAATGCAGCAACATGATTATATATGTTTGTTGACTTAAGATTGTGCCATGACATTATGTTCCTGACAACAGCAACATAATGTGTTTTTTCCTTTTTATGTGGTTTTTCTAACAATGAACACAATGCTTGTATGTTGTATTGTGTGATTTATTGCTTTTGAGACTAAAAAGCAGTTGAACAAAAATTCCAAAATCTCTTTGATTCGTGTTTTCATGCAATTTGTTTAGTTGTTGTTCATATCTTTAATACTTTAATTCAAGCAGTGCGCCAGGCATACTGGTGGTGATCCACCAGCTTTTTTCCTCTGCTCTTCTCGCTGGCAACCGTCCCACCAGGCAGCATGAATCAGTTGAGTACATTTCTTAACACTTGTTAAGCATAAGATTAAAGGGAGTGCACACACCTAGCTATTCTTTCTACAGTTATGAGACTGCCATATTTAAATTCACAATATAAAACCAAATCACCTCATAATAGAACTTGGACTTTTCATCAACTAGGTTGTACTTTCTAGCGACTAAACCAGCAAATGTAGACATGGATGATATGCATTAAAAGGCATCAGCACTTCTCCCTAAAAGCATGTATCACCAAATAACAAGGGGGTGATTTTCTTATGCAGTTTGTAAAAAGCAATGTGAATAATTTTTTTTTTAAAATGTATAGTTTTTAAACGCAGCCTCATCAACAGAAATTTCCTCCTTTCATTTAGGTCAATTTGCAGACAAAGGGCGGGTTATCTTTGTGGTTGAGAGAGAAGCTCTCGGTAACCAGCCACATTACATACAGGACCTGCCCGCACATAACTTTGGTAAAAGAGAGAGAGACTTTATAGTGGCAGATAATAAATTTTTTATGTAATATTCTGTAACACCCATTTTAGAAAATATGAATTAATTAACAATGGCTAGACCTTATTAAGAATTCAAATACCACTTTACACAGTGATGTTTAGATCTTACGCTGAGATCCTTTTTAGAAAATCAGTGCGCAATTGTACATTGAAATCACAATGTGCCAGATGTATTGCCAAAAACCTGAAACAGCGTTTAAAACGCTGTCTCCACAATGTGGTACCATTACAACACAGTCATTACAACAGCCGCATTGTTACCATGTGTGCCATTACATCGCAAGTCGTCTGAACGACTTGCTGTAGGCCCTACAGTGTAGGGGGTGCGCTGGTGTGGGACTTAAAATCCAACACTTTCCCTGCCCTTGCACAAACTGGAGTAGGAATAGTAAATAATACTATTCCTAAGTCAAGTGTGCCCCCTACAGCAGTTCATTGAAACTGTTGATGTTGGTGTGGTAACAGCATGGTCATTGTAACAACCGCTTTATTAAGAAATTCATTGTAAACAGCTATATTCGTCAAAAACATGATAAGCTATAAATGTGATTTAAAATCTCCTCTCACCTTTTCTACATGTGTACCTAGCTCTCAATTTGCTTCTTTACGCTCTATTTTACATTTAAAGCTTCTCATATCTCAATGTCTGTCCCCACAGCCTCTCTCACCCTTTTCCCTACTGCTCTATCTGTTTGCATCTGGCTGTCTTTCCTTCCTGTCCACCCTATTCTCTCTCTCTCTGTCTGCATTTGCTCTGGATTCTTTTTCTTCTTTTTCTGTTCCCTTTATATAACCTCTTCTCTCTATCTTCTCTCTGCTTCTCAGTATTTTATATTCTCTCCATAGACCTCTTCTCCATAGACCATGCATGGCAACTGAAATTTTCTTTTAGCTGTGCATGGCCATGAGCAGGAGCAGCCACTTTTATAGGTCACTATGCTTTGTGCTGTTCTTCACTCCCAGACCCTACCACCCTGGTGGCCTTCTGGAACTGAAGAAGTCGCTTACAACTATGGAACAAAGAAGTTAGTGTAATGTGGCCTTCTGATCCCTACAGCTTGTTAGCCATTTTTGTAGGAGAGGTCATCAGGCTATATGGATGTGGTGGGTTTTAGCTGTTCTAGGGCATTGGACAACATGTTGACTTTCACTGCACTACCTTCAAAGCATTGTGGACTTCAACAGGTTGTCCACAGTAATGGAAAATAATTTTTTTTGGGTAAAAACACCAGAAACATTAACCTCAAAAATCAAAGTCAGGATGTGAGGGAAAGGTTTCTGTTGAAACCTGAGTTTGATTTTCTTTCCTTTACTTTAAAGCATAGCATGCTGTGCATTCTTATGTCACAGCAATACAAAAGTGAACACAGACCACACTAATTAAACTGCAGGGGTCCATAAATGTTCAACCACACAGTGCTCCTACACTTTTCCCAGTAACAATTGTACTTTACTTGTGAGGCCAGATTATGGTGCATAAAAGAAAAGGCCCCAAAAAGGAAACATCAAGATTTTGCCTTGCACACTGACCTATTCTGGCGATTTGGTTAGCTATGGAACCTGGCATGCCCAGACATTTCTGAAAACAAGGCACCGGGAGAATTCTGGGGTGGTGCTGCCTGTCTGGATCCCAATATCTTTTCTTACTCAGAGTGCCCAGCAAACACGAAACTTTGACTAACTCACATATTTTCCTCATATTTCTGTGAAAGGGAAACTCCAGAATCTGTGGAATCCATAAAATTCCTACCACCCGTTATCCCACACTTCTCCCAATAAAAACGGTACCACAAATGTTCACCAAGTATTATACATTTAGTACATTCATTATATAGGCCCTCATAACAGCAATTTAGTTGATATGATCATGAATTATATAAATATAAAACAGAATTTCAAATGAGTCAATACATTCCAAAACAGCAGTTTCATATGTCACAGATTTGATATTACAATGTGTAAAAATAAGAAAATGTTATTTGATGTTGTGTGCAGCTGTCTAGAAAGATCAATTATAATGCAAATTCTTTCTGCCTCAGATGCCTCAATTATGGTCTCCACAATATTTGTTTCGAGGAGATGAATCCGCAGCATGTTGACCCTGTCAGAATTATCCAGATATAAAAACGTTTGTGAAAAAAATGTCCATTATAGCGGCCCTTTGTGACATGGTAGGCTATATAGGATTTTTATCAGATGCCCAACAGTGCTATTCTACAGCTGCCATCTGTAGCAGACATAATAACATAATAAATTATCTGGCACTTGCAAACAAAATAAAGATCTCCGGAGCAGATACATTCTACAACGAGGTTATGTTTCACAACATACCATCGTCCCTAGACAGTCTGAACAACATAATGAAAAAGCTATCTTGCATCTTCTCATACACTGAATACCAACAGAAACTCAAAGCCATCCCCACACTCATAATCTCTAAGCTTGACTATGCCATCAGCATATACCTTGACGCATCCACATTCATCACACGCAAAATACAACTCCTCCAAAAGCAGCTTTAAGACTTCTTCGCTGCCTTCACCCAGCAGAATGCATGACTCAGGTCCAGACATCGCTCCACTGGCTACCTATAGCTAGGAGGACAATGTTCACAGAGCCAGACATGGGACAGGACCGCTATACCTACAAGTTAAATTCAAGCAGTACAAACAAAACTACTCAACTGCGCTCCATGCTTGCAGCACCTATCATCATACAGCCTTACCATAAGGAATCCGTAGGAGGCACTCCTTTCTCAGTACAAGCCGCCAAGCTTTGGAACTCACTACCAGATTGCATTCAAAGCATAAAGAGAGCAAATATACTATACTTCAGTTAAAAACATGGCTGCATCCAAGACAGCCACACCACCCCAAATCCCAACCGCAGAACCTGGGGAAAAAGTTGCACCCTCAAACTCAAACATCAACTTACAATCAATAGATTGGGAATTGTTCTCTGTATACATAATTTCATATCTTATCTTAAGTTCTCCACTAAGTTTGCTTTGTACTATACTGTATCAATGTTTTCTAATTTTGTACATTTTGTATCTCAATATAAAACACAATAAAACAGTTTAAAATCAGAAACAACCTAACCAGCAAACTACTTTCGATAAACAAGTAAGTTAAGAAAAGCTGACCTATGTTAGTTAGTTAGCTATGTAATTTAATGTATACCATTTCTCGCCCACACTGATATGCATTCCATAGTACTCAGTAGTCGGCAGCCAACTGTAACTTACACCTCTTATATTCACAAACGAAATATCTAGTACAAAGGTTGTGCATCACCAGTACTGTACAGTCTATAAATAGGCCATCACCAAATGAACAGGCATGGACCAACTGTCACCAACTGCTGGTCTAGCGGAGGACTTTATTCTATTCCCCCACTGCAGGTCCTAAATGTCTATTCACTATGGCCGCTTCTTTACATTTCGCAATGACACTCAGATATGGGATAATAGTAACCACACCCATAACGGCAGGTTACTCCATTTCTCTCTTCATCTTCATAGGTTCACAACTATACACAAAATTTCTGATTTGACAGCCCAATGCAGTAACCAGCCAGGCAGGCTTTAATCATAAGAAAAACCATAAAGGAATCTGCCGAGCTGTTCAAAGCTGCAAGCATTCAGAAAACCCATATGCTCTGCATCTGTGTCTCTCACATTCCATCATCCACCCCACAACTAAGAACTGTGTCCCATAACACCATTACCACACCTGATAGTCACTACGCAAAGCATGGAAACACTTTCTACATAGGAAGACAAAGCAAAGTCCACAACCTTTGCAACCACCTTTTGAAGCTCTTCCTTTTTGTATTAACATCACACCCAATTTTACCTTTTCTGGTCTTTTGGCTTATCGACCACCTAACTCCAAACCAGCCTTTCTTCCAGCTTTTCTAGACCTCATTTTACAAGCTTCACTACGTTACGCCAATTTTACTCTTCTCGGAGATTTTAATCTCCATGTTGATAATTCTGAGGATACCGCCTCTATCAACTTTGTATCCACACTGACTGATGGGGGTTTGAAACAACTTATCAGCAGTCCCACCCATAAAGCGGGTCGCACTCTCGACCTGATCTGTACCAACTTGACGGGCTTGGAGGTCCTTGACCTAGTCCCTATAGTATGGTCAGACCACTTGCTTATTCCTTTCACAGTCCCCTGCCACCCCACTAACCGTCATATTCGTCCGGCTAAACAATTAGGTAGGAATTGGAGCAAGATCTTCCCGGAAAGTTTAACTTCTGGGCTTTCACTGGTCGTTGTTCCAGACACAAACTTAGATCTTGACACTCGCTTGATTAATCTCAATGACCAGATTACTTCGGTAATTTACCTCATTGCCCCAGTTAGACCTATTAAAACCTACCGTTCGGCTCCTTCGGCCCCATGGTATTCGAACGACCTCAGAGTGCTCAAATCAGAATGTAAACGTCTAGAGAGACGCTGGAGAACCACCTTTTCCCCTGACCGCAAAAGCCACTATAAAGCTGCTTTGAAAAATTATAGAAGGAAGATCATTGAACATAAAAGGAAATTTCTAGAAGACAAAATAAACCGTTCTCAAGGGTCATCTAGGGAAATCTTTGAGACAGTAAGGTCCTTTACGGATCCCCTTGCCCTTAAACGTCCTCCAGTGGTTTCACAGACTCTCTGTGACAACCTCTCTACCTTCTTTGAGAATAAAATAGCCACAATTTATGATTCCTTCCCCAGTAACATTCAAGTAACAAAATGTTCCTCCCCCTCCTCTCCTGCGGCTTCAGAGTCCTTGTTTTCTGAGTTCGCAGAGATCTCATTGGAACAATCTCTTGGGGAACTCTCTAAGACTAAATCTGGCTCCCCACTAGACCCTTGGCCCGCTAAACAGTACAGATCATTAGCCCCCGTTCTTAACCCTTTTTTGAATGGGATTTGGAATGACTCGTTTAAGCTGGGACTCTTTCCAGATACCTGGAAACAAGCTTGTTTGGTTCCTATAATAAAGAAGTCTACCGCTGACCCCAGTGACCCCGCCAATTACAGACCGATTTCCCTATTACCTGCCCCGGCTAAAGTACTAGAAAGACTCGCTCAACAACAGCTAGCGACCTTTCTTGAAACTTCAGGCGCGTTCCATGACTCTCAGCACGGTTTTAGGTCTGGTTACAGTACCGAATCTGCACTCATTGAGATGTCTGATGCTGTAAGATGGAGCTTGGATGGGGGGTCTAGAGCGGTGTTGGTGCTGCTTGACTTGTCAGCAGCATTCGACACCGTTTCCCACCCCCTGCTCCTTGAACGCCTGCACTCTAAGGGCGTTCGGGGTACAGCGTTAGGGTGGATATCTTCCTTCCTGTCCAACCGAACCCAGGCGGTGTTCACTCCCCCGTTTACCTCTGAAAGCCGTCCGCTCCGGTGGGGAGTCCCTCAGGGATCCTCCCTGAGCCCGCTTTTATTCAATATATATTTTTCCCCACTTTTTGATATCATTGCTCAAATGGGTATAAAAGTCACTTCTTATGCTGATGATATCCAGCTTTTGTTTTCGTTTAACAGTATCACTCCCACTACTTTTGACCCCTTAAAAAACTGTTTACGAACCATCGCCCAGTGGATGGATCATAACTTCTTGAGGTTGAATGCTGGAAAGACGGAGGTCCTTTTCTTCCATCAGCCAACCCCATTGGACTCTAACATCTGGTGGCCTCTGGATCTAAGCGTACCTCCCATCCCCAAGGACTCAGTGAAAAATCTAGGAGTCAGATGGGATTCGAACTTCTCTTTTATCCATCAAGTTCACACAGTTTCCATGGTCTGTTTAGCAAAAATTCGAATGATAAAGAAGTTTATTCATTTTCTGCCCAGTAACACCAGGAAGACAGTGGTACAGGCGTTAATCACTTCACACCTTGATTACGCCAATGGCCTCTACACTGGTCTGTCTGTAGGACTTTGCCACCGCCTTCAGACGGTCCAGAATGCCGCGGTGCAACTGGTCCGCGGCATCCCTCTGCGTGAGCACATAACCCCCCATCGTCGCGACCTTCACTGGCTTCCAGTTCATAAGAGGGCAGAATTTAAAGCTCTGGTCTTGGCTCATTGAGCCTTGCGAGGCAAGGGCTCTGCTTATCTCTCCACGTGCCTTATTCCCTATAACAACTCTAGGACCCTTCGTTCTTCTGGCAAAAACTTACTTTCCGTACCCAGATTCAGGAAAACCCGCTCTGGGGGGAAATCCTTCCCAGTACTGACAGCGGCCATCTGGAATAAATTACCCAATGCCATTCGGCTGATCAAGGATGAACAACCCTTCCGGAGAGCTTTAAAAACCTACCTGTTTTGCTGATTCTCTTCTTTTTCAACCATCTCATGCAGCATGAAGTTACTCAGAAGCGTCGGGACACCCCGTTGGGGTAGCTGTACGCTATATCAAGATACACTTAAATAAATAAAACCACACACCTTTTATGGTGTAACCTGCTACCCATGTATGTAAGTACTTCAGTGCACTGACATAGGGGTTGTAAGTACTATACAAATGCCACAATACAATACAATAAAACCTTTACCATTTGTGCCTGACCACAATTTGTTTTGATCTCATTAAAATCTTTGTATTCATCACACTTGAGAACTACAAAACAAAATGTGCTTCATTTGTGTTTTCATAAGGCTGATATATTTGGAAATATCTGTACACTTAATTTACAGTTATTTAAATTTTGTTGTGAATTACAAAAAAAATGGCATCGTTTTATTCCTGTATCTAAGCGAGATTGTCTCATAGTTTACTATACAATATTCTTTCACTATGCAGTCTGATAAATAAAAGTAAACAGAGTTTCCATGTTAACAGAATAAGTAGCAATTTGTCTACAAATGCAATAAAAGCTAAATGTCAAGGTCGTTTTACTGGTCTTTTACCTTCTGAACCCGCACCTTTACTTCCAGAATCTATATATTTTTTTGGATTGGATTGTACATAGTTAAATGCGACTGCCATTTCTTTTGATAAACCGAGTTTTAGAGAACTACTGCATCAGCTGGTTGGGAATTTTGTGTAGCGGGCGAGGTGCAAAGCTTAAATTGGGCTGGCCCAGCCCTAAAATGCCCCCTCAACACTATGGCCCTGCTGACAATGCAAGACATGGAGATGAACTATGGGGGGCAGTGGAATGAAGTAGCATTGATTGAAGATGCAGGGTTCTAGGACAGAGCAGTGTTAAATCCTGCAGCTGTGATTTGATGCAGGTTTACCATCCACACTTGGCTCACACACTAACTTAGTAAACAGGGTCTGCATGGATCAAAGATTCCCATTTTCAGGGTAAATTGCAAAACCCACTATATGATTTATAGGATTCTTCAGAGCTAGTCACAGTGTAACAACTCCCTTGGCAACCTCTCTTAGCAATTCCCTTTGAGCAAAGGCTACCAGTTCAGGATGAGGCGACCAGTTCAGGAACATGCTGCAGTCAGATGTTTTTAACACAGCGTAGGATATATTTCCCAAAGTATTTCATAGACAGCTTGCAATTCAATAGTACAGCAAGCAGAACATGTGGGATGCCATAAAAACTAATGTCAGAGGTTACATGAATGCAATAATGACAAACAAGAACAATCCACACAATGCTAATTCAATCTGCTAGAGAAAGAAAATAATACACGAGAAAAAATAAGGTCCTCCAATCTTGACTCCACATTCCCCACAAAACTGAAACCCCTTAAATATGACTATAATAACATTTTGAGCAAACACACTCATGTCTGGGTCAATAAGGTCAAGGCTAGACACTTACTAGAATGCAATAAAGTGGGAAGATAACTCGTCTTAATGCTTAAAGACAGTAAGAAACAATCTGCCGAAGCAGCTATTAAAAATTGCCACCAAATATTACAAACAGATTTAAAGGAAATATGGGAGGCCTTTAAAACCTTTGACTCGGATCTCTATAAATCATCCCATTTGAACGATCCCTTTACCATTGAAGACTGCAAAAAGGTTTTTCACACTCTTGTCCTTCAACAGTGGAGTTAGGTAATCTTAACAGCCTAATATAGAAGTTGAGATTCTTAAAGCCATCAAAACTCACAAACCAAATAAGGCGCATGGTCCAGATGGCTTTCCAGCTTCCTTTTATCATAATTGCAAAGATATCCTAACTCACCATCTTCTATATCTTGCTAAATACTTTGATGAGAAAGGAGAACTCTCTGACTTTTTCCCAAAAGCAGACATAGTTGTGCTACCAAAAGAAGGTAGGGACCTCTTGGAGATGAAAATCTTTTGTCCCAAGTCACTCCTAAAGTCAGACTATAACATTTTCACTATGATCTTGGCCCAAAGTCTAGTGAAGGTTCTCCCACCTCTAATACGCCCATCACAGACAGGCTTTGTCAAGGGGTGGCTGTCTGTGGATAATATCAGTACTTTCACTCACATAATTGAGAAAGTAAAACTTTTACCTTCTCCCTCCGTGGCCATGGCCTTGGATGTGGAGAAGGCTTTTGATAAAGTCTCATGGATCTTTCTGACAGCAACCCTCGAAAAATTTCAATTGGGCCCCCATTTCCTACATTTAGCTATGGCTATCTATCAAAGTCCTTCTACAAGCATTAAAATTAACAGACAATTATTTGATAAATTGACATCGTACCAGGTCACTAAGCCATTGGGGGTGCGCAGAGCAGCCAACTCCCTTAAAATGGCCAAGCTGTGGAACCTGGCCTTGAGCAGTCTCAAAGGTCTCTCAACAATGCTCCTGGTCTAGCTGAGAACCTGGTTGTAGGCCTTCTCCAGCTCTGTATGGTGGTTTGAACAGTGTCCTGACCCGCGGCTGGATCCCATATCCCTGGTCAGCTAAACGTTTAGAGAAAGGACAAGCACTAGAAGTTTTGGTCCATAGCATCAATGGCGAGGAGGTCTGAAGCTTTCAGCGGGACAAACAAGCATGGTCAGGCCGATGCTCGAGTCGATGACAGAGGCTTGACTCTCAACGTTGAGCCGGTCTACTTCTGGAGCTTTTCACCAAAACTTTGCAAAAAATTCCCAAACTTTAAGAAGGTCTTCTCGGATGGTTCCTTTCTGCAGAAAAGTGTTGAACAGCACCAGACAAATGTTCTGAAGCTCTGGGTGGCCTCTTGAGGTCTGGGACTCAGTTTACCACAATGAACCTGGGTAGCACTGGAAACTCCAGTTGTAGCTGGTCAGCTGAAGTAGTCCTCTCTTGGTCTTCTGCAAGTGGCTTATTCCAGCACTTTTCTACATGTTGCTGCTCATGGAGGTCACTCCTTTTTCTTGGAGCAGCCCCAGTCCTTTCTTGGTGAGGCCTTGAGAGTTCAGCTCGTGCAGTCCTTTTGGGTACAAGCCTTCTGCAGTGCAGTCCAAGGGTCCAGCAGAGCAGTCCTTCTCCAGATTCTGGGCTGGCAAGAGGAGGGACAATCCAACCAATTGAGTTCAAGTTTCCGCCCTCTGCTATGACCACTACCTGAGTAGTATGGCTTATATTTCATCCAGAATGCACTGTTCTCCAAAAATCAAAATGAAGAAATTCCCTACTTGGAGTGTGTGTTCAACTACCCAAACCCACAGGTCAATCAATGAATCAGGAAATTGTGAAGCGTGATACCCACCCACAAGGGTGTCAATGCCCTGGGGGGGAGCAGCTCTGGCCAGTCGAAGAGCCAGGTCTTAAGGGTCTTCCTGAAGATGTGCAGAGTGAGGGCATGCCTGAAGTTGATAAGGTGGTCATTTCAGGTCTTTGCCGCGACGTAGGAGAAGGCTCTTCCACCCATCTGGCTCTGCGAATGCACAGGGTTACGGCGAAGGCAAGGTTGGCAGATAGGAGGTTTCACTTGGGTACGTGGAAGGCGATTCTTTTGTTGAGATATTGGGGTCCGGTGTTGATGAGGCATTTTTATGCGTGGGTGAGTATCTTGAAAGTTACTCTCATCCCAGAGATTTGTTGATCCCAATGTAGAGGGTGTTTCCATAGTACAATCTGCTGGTTATGAGTAAGTGGGTGACAGTCTTTCTTGATTCAGGGGGATCCATTTGAAGGTCTCGCGAAGGATGAGGAGGGTGTTAAAGCAGGTGGAGGCAACAACATTGATATGTAGGGTCATGGAGAGGGAGGAGTCGAGTATGATGCCGAGGTTCCAGGAGTGGTCCGTGTGGGTGCCAAGGGTGGTGGGCCACCAGGTGTTGTCCCATGCAGAGCGGGAGGGTCCAAGGACAAGGACTTCTGTCTTTTCCGAGTTAAGCTTTAGGCAGCTGATGCTCATCCGGGATGCGACATCCTTCATTCCTTCCTGGAAGCTGAGTCTGGTGGTGAGGGGGTCCGTAGTGAGGGAGAGGATGAGGTGGATGTCATCAGCGCAGGATACTATGCTGAGCCTATGCTGTCTGACGATGGTGGTGAGGGGGGCATGTAGATGTTGAAGAGCGTGGGGCTGAGCGATGAACCTTGGGGTACTCCGCAGCTGATCTCTGAGGCTTCAAAGAGAAAGGGAGGGAGTCTGATTCTTTAGGTTCTGCCGGTGAGGAAGTAGTGCAGCCAGTCGACGGCGGATCCCTGTATGTTGTGGAGTCTGGTGGTGAGAGTGTGGTGGGAGATGGTGTCGAAGGCTGTAGAGAGGTCTAGCAGGATCAGGGCCGCGGTGTGTCCTTGATCGAGGAACGGGCGGATATCATCTGTAGCAATTGGACGTTGACGATCTTCTCATAACTTTGGCCACGAAAGGGAGGAGAGAGATGTGTCGGAAGTTCTTGAGGTCTGTCGGATCTGCTGAGTTCTTCTTGAGGAGGGGTTTGATTTCTACACGTTTCCAGTCATCGGGGAATGTGCCGGCTTCGGGGAAGGCGTTGATGGTGCATCGTAGCTCTGGTGCAAGGGTGATGCCAGCTCAGTGGAAGATGTGTGGAGGGCAAGGGTCTGTGGGGGCCCCTGAGTGAATGACTTTCATGGTTGATGCGGTGTCTTCGGTGGTGACTAGGGTCCAGGAGGAGATAATAGGATGGGGATGTTGCTGGGGGGCGGAGTGTGCTTGGTATCTGGGATCTATTTGTCGAATTTGTCGTAGAGGGATCGTATTTTCAGGTGGAAGTAAGAGCCAAGTTTGTTGTAAAGGTTCTGGGAGGGTGTGACGTCTGTGGCTTCGCTGGCCTGCTTGGTGAAATCCTGAATGATGTTGTGTGTCAAGATTGCGGAGGGGGGCGAGCTCGTCTGTACAGTTGGTAATCCATCTGTGAAGTTCTTTGGCTGCAGAGTTGGTGTTGGCCGAGGTGGGGGGTCTTCACAGGTGAGGGTGGAGTTGAAGTGCTCCTTAGTGACCTTGCTCCAGTTCCTTTGTGAAGGGCGGGATACGGGTTTGGGTGGGGTGGGTTTGTCGACGTGGTAGTGTACGCAGTGGTGGTCTGTCCAGATGGGTTGCGTGGTGTTCCTGAAGTGGACATTGTTACCACCTGCGAAGATGGGGTTGAGGGTGTGTCCTGCCTTGTAGGTAGGGGTAGTGACGAGTTGTTTCAGTCCAAGGTTTTTTTCTTTTGACAGAGTTTTATATAGGGCAAACTTTACCTGAATCAGGTATCCGAGCGCTTTACAAAACACTAGTTGCAGATTAGACAAGAACACATTCATTTTATTTAGGCACTGGGAGATTAAGTGATTTGCCTCGAATCACAGGATGTTCAGCGTCATTGCTGAGACTCGAAAACAGTTCCCCAGATACGAGGTCGACCGCTGTAGCCGTTAGGCCAACTCCTCTCCCCGAAGGTTGGTGAGGATGTCCAGGAGGGTGGCGGAGTTGGGGGCGCTGAGGTTGTCGAGGTGAAAGCTGAGGTCTCCGATGATTATGTAGTCCATGGAGGCAATGGCGTGAGGAGCGATGAGGTCGGTGATGGGGTGGTGAATGCGGTTTGTGGTCGTGGAGAAAGCCTCGTAAAGTCGTTCTGGGGCTTGTCTGGATCTGGTAATGGAGGTGTTCGGTGGTGGACGGGGAGTCACTCTTGCTGGAGGTGGTGAGTCGGAGGGAGGTCTTCTGTGCAATGGCGATTCCTCCTCCTGGGCGGTTGGTGTATCCATCTGGAATGGCGATGGCGTTGTCAAGAGCGGAGGTGGGGTTGGTCAAAGTTTCAGTGAAGAATGCGATGTCTGGCGAGAGTGTATCAAGGAGGTCCCAGATCTCTACAGCATGTCTGTGCAGGGAGCGCATGTTGAGGAGGATGCACCTCAGGGTTTCGGGGGTGTTTGCATCCGGCGTGCGGGCAGTGGCCGTGGGGGTGCGAAAGGTGGTAAAGGTGTGTTGGCTATGTCAGCAGGAGAACTGGCCATGGGTGGTATTCGGCGTAGACTGCTGGCTGTTGTTGTTCGTACCTGGGAGGAATGCGGAGGAGGGCAGCAGAGTCGTAGCAGTGGGTGGTCGGAAAGCCAGGGTGTCTGGCGCTGGTCCGGTAAGGGATGGGCACGCCGGCACACCCGCTGCGCGGCCTGCAATGCCCCTACCAATTAATAAGGTTGGGGGAGGGTAGCACAGCTACACAGAGGACGCAAAAACAATGGCACAGGTACAATGAAAACAGTACAAAACAGGCAAAAATAAACAGAATAAAGAAAAGACAATTTACAAGGCATAAATAAGAAAAGACAGACAAAAGATAAATAAACATGTACAAACACAAGACTGACTACAGCGGACCAGTCGAAGAGCAAGGCTCTCCCACTGGACCACCAGGGATGAGGCGCAGGCAGAAGCCTTCGGTGGAGGAGGGCCTCGAACAGCTACCAGGACAGAGGTGACGGGGTCAGCAGCACAACAGGAATGCTGCTGGGCCGGAGAGGAGTCCCTGACCAGGAGGTCAGAGGTCTTGCTTGCACGCATGAGCAGTGGCCGCCATTAAATAGGGAAGGGGGAGGGAAATGCAGATGGGAGGCGGTGTGGCTACCAACTCAAATCAAATCAATTTCAGCATTATTCAATTTTGCAAACATGAAATTCATAAAAGCACAAGTTAAAAAGAAATTAAATTTTGCTATGATTACACATTTAAAAACATCATAGATCTATAAAAACATGGGCATCGTGGCGATAAGTCATCACATTGTGTTTCTAAATTTAATAACAGACTTTAAAAAGGAGGAAACTACTATTGTAATCAGTTGATTTTCAAAGCTACAGCTTCAATGACGCTGTTGTACATTGTCTTAAGCTCATTTGCCTCAGGATCGGTTTAAAAAAGATTTTCCTGGGACATGCATAAAATTGATAAAATAAGACACTGTGTAACGTTGTTTGACTAGAAATATCATCACACGGGCATAGGAGTTGATTTCTCGACCAATCATTAACATTTGGGAACATAATCATTCTGTGGAAAACCCCAAAACGAAAACGAGTTAGGAGCATCCGACTAAAGCTTCCCTGAATCTGTACCAAATATGGTTGTATACCCCGACACATTGTCATTAGTTGGTTCTCCATAACAGTTTTTTATCTCTCTCTTTAAACCAGCGCTTATTCTCCAGATAAGTCAGGCAAACAGTTTTCAAAGTTTTTCTAGAGATTGTTTTCATGATCTGTACAGCATCTACAAACCCCCAAATGTCTGCCCTATATGTCGCTGTGGACATACATTTCGCTTTATATATAGCTAATAGCTCAGGGACAGGTCTACAGCCTAATTTCCTTCAGAGATTAGTGACTGCGTCAAGGGCTCTAGTGAACATCAGATTTCTTGCCTGCATTGCCGCAGTCCAGGACCCAGACCGATCACAAGTAATACCCAGATAGGAATACTTATCTGTACTTTCTACAATATTGTTGGTAATAAAGATATCACATTTTTTCCTTATTTTCCCGCAGCTCATAGTAAAAGTTTTACTGATTTTAACTTTTAAACCCCTGTCATGCATAAAATTAACAAAGTTGGTGACTGTTCGTTGTAACCCCACTTGCGTCCGCGCTAAAATAACTGCGTCTCTGTTTAGAGTAGAATGGGAACTGGGGTATTCTTGATAATCGGGTAGTCCTGTTGATGCTCAATCAAATATTGGCCCAAGCTGTTTATATATAAGGAGAAAAGGAAAGGGGCAAGTTTACAGCCTTGCCTCACTCCCTTTTTCATACAAAATTTAGATGAGCATTCCCCCTGTCTCCTGTAACAGATCCTGGCTCCTGCCTCCCTGTACAATTCTTTAATAAGTAAAAGCAAGGATGGCTCAAATTACATAACTTAAAGAAACTCTCCACAATATTTCATGATTTACACAGTCAAACGCTGAGCTCAAATTTACGAATGACAAGAAAAGTGTTCCCTCCTTAGCAACTGTGTATTTACTTATAATCAACATTAAGTTAAGACCTTGCTCAACCGTACCCAGTCCCGCTCGGAAGCCGTATTGTAAGTTTGATAGCACACCTGTCTCTTCAGCCCAGGATTGTAGTCTGTTAAGAATCACTAACCCAACTACTTTCAGAAGGGAGTCCAGCAGGGAATTTGGGCGATAGCACATTGGTTTGTTTCTGTACCCCTTTTTAAAAAATGGGGATCACTATGGCATCCGACCATGTGGTAATAAAACCATGACAGCTACAACTATTTAATACATTAGTTAAGAGTGGGGCCCATTATTTTGTATACATCCACAGGGACGCTGTCCCGCCCTGGTGCTTTACCAGAGTGGCTCTCTTTTATGGCCCTGATAACCTCCTCTAAAGAAATGCTAATATTTATGGGAATACTTCAGTCAATGCTATTGAGGATATCTCATTTTGTACAGTGGGATCGTCATTATAGAGACCCGCAAACAAATGTTACCCACTTATCCTCAGTAATAGCAATGTCTATTTGTTATGTATCCCTCTGTTTAAAAAAGGGAGCATTTACTGCTTTCCAGAAGCCACAGTTGTCTTTCCTTACGCATGCCAGGCGTAACGTCTCCCATGCTTCTAACCTCAATTGCATCTTTCGCCTTTTTAAAGCATGTTGATAGGCGGTTCTCGCCTGTCCTATTTCCTCCCTAGATCTATTTAGGCTGTGCAATGCCTTCTTCTGGAGGGTGTGAGCCTTGCTACACTCTTTATCAAACCATCCCTGTGGCTTATGCAGACCCTGTTTCTGCTCCCTCGTCAATAACTTCTGAGCCTCAACTGAGATATAGCGGAAAGCATTTAAGGCCTCTTCATCCTCCTTTCCCTTGGACAAACAAGTATCAAATTCATCCCTAGTCCTGTTTATCAAGTTATGTATAAAAGCCACGGGATCCACTTTTGCCCACTTTAGGAAATATATCACAAGCATTTCAAAAGGAGGGTCCAAGGGAAAGTTTAGAGACCGCCTACAATCATACTCCCCACGTAAGACTATGAATACAAACGGCACAGAGGACGCCAGGAGTACCGACGGAAAGCGCGGGCTCCACTTACCTGAGCCGTAGCCAGGCGAGGCGCAGAGCGTACCTCCTTCCCAGAAGCAAGGACTACCTATACCTGTCAAGGAGACACCTGGTTCACTTACAGGAACGTAATGTAAAACTATTTTTTTCTTTTAAACATTTGATTGTAAAACATCACTTTTCACTTTTCACATTGGGGTGCACGAGCAGTAGCTAGATTTGGTCCTGAGGAATGCAGCTGGGTACCTGGGCGGGCCCGCAGTCTGCAAGAAACATGTCAACCATACTATACTTATTACAATAGTAGATATTTGTGTCTCTACTATTCACTAGCACTTTTTAGCTTTGGAAACATAGGGGACACTCAATAAAGCTTTTTTCTCCTATTTTCTCCAATTTTTATCCCTTCACTACCATCACATTTTTGCACTGCTTTTTTCAGTCTTCACGGTTACTAGCAACACACCTTATTACATTCTAGGGCTACCACTACGCTGAACATCGAGATGTGGCAGGATTATTCTCCTTGGTGTGAGGATTCCCAAATGATGAACAGGGCGGAACCTATCGAAGACTGATGGATATTTTCTCAACCGTAGAGATATCCCTTGCTGTATGAATAACTTTTTTGGTCAGTCAGGCACCACCCATTAGCTTTCATTAGACCCACAATCATTCACTTTAGGAAATACCCATTAGTACTAGCGAGATTGATCTCAAAGTCATAGTTTGACTCCTCTTGATTATTAGTTCTATCTATCCAGTTCAAGAGCCATGCTGATTGGGTAATGATCACTCATTATAATATCATGTGTTATGAAGGAATGGATTTTACGTAGATATCTGTTTGAGACTAGGATGTAGTCAATAATAGAGTTATATGCCCTACCATTAAAGGTAGGCTTAAAGGGTACTGTGGGAGTAGTTCATTGGATTATCCCAGGTCAAACTGAAACAAGATATCATTTAGGAGATCCCCCAGTACAAAATGGGACAAATGGGCTGTTAAGTCTTCTTTATCTTTACCTAGGCCACATATACCCCATTGACTATACTGGCACAAAAAACAGTTAAAATCACCGCCCCAGATAATACACATATCACCGGACATTTTGTCTTCCAAGTTGCCTATAGTGTGATGTAAACTCTTGAGCACACTCATAGTCTGAGATTTGGGGATGTTATTATAAAAGTTAATTAACACTGTGCCGAGTCCACCTGTCTTATTCATCAACAAAATCTGATAATAGTTACACTTACTTATAAGTTTTGTGTTACATACCCCCACTGTATTGGAAACATATATACATAGGCCCCCTTTGTTACACCCATGCTCGCTGCTAACTGCCAGTGTGAAAAAAGATCCGAGGCCAATAATATGATTTTCCTTAACTGACCAGGTTACTTGTAGACAGATTATAGAAAAATGATCTACAAAAGTTAACCACTCAGGGTTATTCACTTAAGTAGACAAACCCGCTATGTTCCAGAATAGTATTTCACAAGCCTCATTGGTATATTCCTTCATTTGTCCCAAGTGCTTAATTTGTTAAATATGAAGTGCAGGTGCTCAAATCTTTGTCGTAGGCCACACCTACTTTTCTCTGTATCCACCCACTTCCTTCATTGGCTGCACCCACTTTCTCTATTTGCTCCACCCACTTCCTCAACTGGCACTGCAAAAAGACAGATACATTTCTGCAAGGGAGCCTTATTCATAGTAAGGTTTGCTAGGAGGTACCCCTGCTACTTCTACTTCCAGGAACATCCAGGCTAGTGTCCGGCGCTCAATATTTCATCAGCCTCAAATCACACATGCAGTCTATCTTAAAAAAACATTATTGCCTAGCTGCAGGCAGGTTAGACAAGCATGACGTACTGATAATGCTGTTATCTAAATTGGATTTTACAGCCACAAGAAACTCACTCAACGTCTTTTATCCTAACTGCGCCCAACAACTAGCCCGCTGCCCACTCCGAATACCACTAAGATGGAGGCGGTTTCCGGCGGCAGTCCCCGGTGTTGCCTAGCGTCCCCTGATCTGCTCCTCGTAGACAGATTCAGGTAGGTTTAATAGCAACTGTACAAATTAAAATATTGCGTGGGGTTTAGCAAAGAAGCATGTAACACAAAATAATTCTAAGTAAGGTTTTTAAAAGCACAACCTCCCGGCTTCCGCCTCAGGAGTTACTAGCTTGATGATGATTAGGTGGGGCAATGGAACAGGGCGTCTTTTATCCTAACTGCGCCCAACAACTAGCCTGCTGCCCTCTCCGAATACCACTAAGATGGCGGCGGTTTTCGGCGGCAGTCCCCGGTGTTGCCTAGCGTCCCCTGATCTGCTCCTCGTCGACAGATTCAGGTAGGTTTAATAGTAACTGTGCAACTTAAAATATGGGGTGGGGTTCAGCAAAGAAGCATGTAACACAAAATAATTCTAAGTAAGGTTTTTAAAAGCACACCTCCCAGCTTCAGCCTCAGGAGTTACTAGCTTGGTGATGATTAGGTGGGACAATAGAACAGGGCGTCTTTTATCCTAACTGCGCCCAACAACTAGCACGCTGCCTGCTCCGAATACCACTAAGATGGCGGCGGTTTTCGGTGGCAGTCCCTGGTGTTGCCTAGCGTCCCCTGATCTGCTCCTCGTCGACAGATTCAGGTAGGTTTAATAGCAACTGTGCAAATTAAAATATTGCGTGGGGTTTAGCAAATAGGCATGTAACACAAAATAATTCTAAATAAGGTTTTTAAAAACACAACCTCCCGGCTTCCTCCTCAGGAGTTACTGGCTTAGCATCACTTACTTCACCCCTCTCAGTCAGGTTTTAGAGCGGGTTTCTCGACAGAAACCACCCTTTTAGGTGTCACGGAAACTATCCGCCGGTATTTAGATGAAGGAGAAACACTGGCGCTTATTCTGCTTGATCTGAGCGCCGCTTTTGACACCATCTCACACACGATGCTCTTAAACACACTGAGAAAAATTGGTACAGGTGGAGTCGCTCTAAAATGGATCCTGGCATTCCTTTCAACCAGAACTTTCCAAGTCTTCTCCCAAAAAGCCTGCTCCAAAACGCACTCCTTTGCACTTGGAGTACCTCAAGGCCCCATCTTTAGTCCGTTACTTTTTAATCTTTATGTAAAACCTTGGCAGAGCTGGCAGAAAAATCTGGTCTGTAAATTTGTTCCTATGCAGATGATTCCCAAATTATGTTCTCATTATCTGCACAAAACCCAAATGACACCTCTACACTCAAGACAGGACTCACCAACATAGCAGCCTGAATGCAATCCAACTTCTTCAAATTAAACGGAGATAAAACCGAGGTACTTATATTGGGAAAGCAAAAAAAACCTCTGGAGCCCACAACATTGGCCAGACAAAATGGGGACTCTCCCTAACCCCGCACCTCACGTACGTAACCTAGGCGTACTCCTTGATGACACTTTGAGCATGCAGGCCCAATCAGTAAAAGTCGCGGCCATCTGTTTTTCCATCATCAAGTGGCTAAGGAAAATCTGTTGGATATTACCGGAAACAACAAATAAAACTATAGTCAATGTCTTAATCACCTCCCGGCTTGACTGCGGAAACATTCTATACTTGGGCTCAAACAAACAAATCACGCACAGACTACAGATGGCCCAAAATGCAGCAGTCAGACTTTTATGTAAAGTGCCTAAAAAAGAAACTATCTCCACTTTCTGACGAAAACTGCACTGGCTAACCATAGAGAATCGAGTAAAATTTAAAGCACTTACCTACATGCATAAAATTAAATCTGGGACAGCCCCCAATTACCTTTGCTCCCTGGCCATACCCTACATCCCATCAAGAAATCTTAGATCAGCCTCCCATGGACGTTTTGCGGTCCCAAAATAGAAGCTAGCTCGCATTGGAGGAAAATCCTTCACATACCTAGGACCATCATACTGGAATTCCCTCCCTATTTCACTAAGAAATGAAACAAGCTATTCCAGTAAATTGCTGAAAACTTGGTTGTTCGATAAATAAATTTTCCAGGACCCCTCGTGTTACGGCTTCATTACATGCGCCGGGAAACCCTTTTGAGTAGCTGTTGCGCAAT
Organism: Lissotriton vulgaris; assembly: GCF_964263255.1. NCBI lineage: Eukaryota > Metazoa > Chordata > Amphibia > Caudata > Salamandridae > Lissotriton > Lissotriton vulgaris. The sequence continues at coordinate 130,783,666 of NC_141687.1, forward strand.
ATAAATTGAATTAATAATAATAATAATAATAATAAGTACTCCTCCTCAGTCCTGAAGCAGCACCCAGGCGGTGTAAAATGCACTGAGTGCATTGGGCTCAAAAAATTAACTGTACGTCATGAGAAACTGCAGTTAAACATACCTAATGAAGTATTTGTACAAGTCATCCACAGCCCCAGCCTGTGCCTGTCTCTCCCTGAGCTGAGGATTCCTAAGATAATAACCTCTCTCCCAGTACTGCTCTCTCCACAAGCCCAGGCTGTCACTCCCGGCCCTGAATATTCCTGGCATAGGATCATCTTTCCAGAGCCCCAGCCTGTCGCCTCCCACAGCACTGCTGTTATCAGAACACCTGTCCACACCCCCGGTATAGCTCCCTCTGGAAGCTGTCCCTGTTCTAGGAAACTCTCTCCAAGTCAAGTCAAGTCATAAAATTTATATAGCGCACTACATACCCAGAGGGTTTCAAGGCGCTTGGGGAGGGGAGGGGGATTATTTGTCAAATATCCACGTTTTAAGTTGTTTTCTGAACGCTAGGTGATTCTGGGTGAGGCGAAGGTAAGCGGGGAGTGAGTTCCATGTTTTGGCAGCCAGGTATGAGAAGGATCTGCCTCCCATGGTGGTTTTGTTGATGCGAGGGACAGTGGCGAAAGCTTGGCTGGAAGAGCGAAGTTGGCGGGAGGGGGTGTAGAAGGACAGTCGAGAGTTGAGGCAATATGGTCCGATGTCGTAGAGTGATTTGTGTGCGTCGGTAAGCAGTCGGAAAGTAATCCTCTTATTGACGGGTAGCCAGTGGAGGTCTTTAAGGTGGCCAGAGATGTGTTCGTTGCGTGGGATGTCTAATATGAGCCTGGCTGAGGCGTTTTGGATTCGTTGTAGTTTCTTCTGGAGTTTGGCGGTGGTACCTGCGTAGAGGGTGTTTCCGTAGTCCAGTCGGCTCGTGACCAGAGCATGGGTGACTGTTTTCCTTGTTTCGGTGGGGATCCAGCGAAACGTTTTTCTGAGCATGCGAAGGATGTTGAAGCAGGAAGAGGATACGGCGCTGACTTGTCTGTTCATTGAAAGTGAAGAGTCCAGGATGACGCCAAGGTTCCGTGCGTGGTCTGTCGGGATGGGTGCTTTTCCGAGGGCTTCCGGCCACCAGGAGTCATCCCATGCAGAGGGGGATTTACCTAAGATGAGGACTTCTGTTTTGTCTGAGTTCAGTTTCAGACGGCTTTGTTTCATCCATTCGGCGACTTCTTTCATTCCTTCGTGTAGGTTAGTTTTGGCGGTGCTGGGGTCCTTGGTGAGAGAAAGGATCAGTTGAGTGTCATCCGCGTAAGAGATGATGTTGAGGTTGTGTTGGCGGGCGATGGTCGCGAGGGGGCTCATGTATACGTTGAAGAGGGTAGGGCTGAGTGAGGATCCTTGTGGTACGCCGCAGATGATTTCAGAGGCCTCGGACTTGAATGGTGGGAGGCGGACTCTCTGGGTTCTTCCGGATAGGAACGAGGTGATCCATTCCAGTGCCTTTCCTTGGATTCCGATGTTTCTGAGGCGCTGTAAAAGGGTGCTGTGGCAGACTGTGTCGAAGGCTGCAGAGAGGTCAAGGAGGATGAGGGCGACTGTGTCTCCATTGTCCAGTAGAGTTCGAATGTCGTCTGTTGCTGCGATGAGGGCGGTCTCAGTGCTGTGTTTTGCTCGGAAGCCAGATTGTGATGAGTCGAGGGATTTGTTGGCTTCGAGGAAGGCGGCGAGCTGGTTGTTGACAGCTTTCTCGATGACTTTGGCCGGGAATGGAAGAAGTGAGATGGGGCGGTAGTTTTTGAGTTCGGTGGGGTCTGCTGTTGGTTTTTTCAGAAGGGCGGTGAGTTCGGCGTGTTTCCAGTCTTCTGGGAAGGTAGCGGAGTTGAAGGAGCAGTTGATGACATCTCGGAGGTGCGGGGCTATGACGGAGTCTGCTTTGTTGAAGATGTGGTGAGGGCATGGGTCTGTGGGGGATCCAGAGTGGATGGAATTCATCAGGCGGATTGTGTCCTCAGTGGTGATTGGGTTCCAGGCGTTAAGGGTGTTAACGGGGTGAAGATAGTCAGCTGATGGTAGGGTGGGTTGGCTTCCGGGTTGGTTGTCAAAGCTGTTGTGGATGTCAGCAATCTTGTTGTGGAAAAAAGAGCCTAGGGAGTCGCAGAGGGTTTGAGAGGGGGTGATGTCGTTGGAGTTGGCTGAGGGGTTGGAAAATTCCTTGACGATGTTGAAAAGTTCCTTGCTGTTGTGGGCGTTGTTGTCGAGTCGATCCTTGAATGCTGTTTTTTTGGCTTTTCGGATCAGTTGGTGGTGAGTACGGATGGCGTTTTTGAAGGCGTCCTTGTTGCTGGTGGATGAGTCTTTTTTCCAGGCCTTTTCAAGGGAGCGGCATAGTTTCTTGGATTTCTTGAGGTCCTCGTTGAACCATGAGGCCTTCTTGATTTTGTGTTGGTGTTTTTTCAGTGGTGCTAAGGTGTCTGCGGTGTTGGATAACCAAAGGGTGAGGTTGGAGGCGGCTTCGTTGGCGTTAGAAGAGAGGGCTGGGGAGGTTTGAAGGAGCGATGAGGAGATCTGTTCCGTGGTGATTTTGTTCCAGTTTCTTTGTAGAGTTGGTTGGAGGTGGATGATGGGTTTCGGCTTGTTGTAGGTGAAGTGGACGCAGCTGTGGTCAGTCCAGAGGAGCTCCGTAGTGTGGTTGAAAGAGACATGGTTGCTAGAGGTGAAGATGGGGTCGAGTGTGTGACCTGCGATGTGGGTGGGGGAAGTGACCAGTTGTTTAAGTCCGAGGTTGGCGAGGTTGTCTAAGAGGGTGGCGGTGTTGCGGTCGTTGATCTTCTCAAGGTGGAAGTTGAGGTCTCCCAGGAGGATGTAGTCTTTGGAGGGGAGCGCGTGTGGGGTGATGAAGTCCGTGATGTCTTCACTGAATTTTGCGCGGGGTCCTGGTGGTCTGTAGAGGAGGGTGCCTCTGAGTGTGGTCTTGGGGTCGATGTGGATCTGGAAGTGAAGGTGTTCGGAGTTGGCGAGGTTGGCGTCAGAGCTGGTTGAGATGCGGATTGATTTCTTGTGGACGATAGCGATTCCTCCTCCTGTTTGGTCGGTGCGGTCTTTGCGTGTAATCTTATAGTCGTCAGGGATAGCGATGGCGATGTCAGGGGCGGAGGAGGCGTTCATCCATGTTTCCGTTAGAAAGGCGACGTCTGGAGAGATGGTGTCTAGTAGGTTCCAAAGGTCAATGGCGTGCCTGTGGACCGAGCGGGTGTTGAGAAGGATGCATTCTAGGTGGTTGGGGTCGGGAATCTGTGGTGTGGTCGGAGCGGAGACGTTGACGGTGCCGCTGAATTTGCAGGAGAGGCAGGAGAACGGTCCATGGGTGCGACCTGGAGCGGCTTGGATGCAGTTGGGGGCGCGACCGGGGTTAAGGGCTAGGAGGGTGGTGGCATCGTAGGTAACGCGGGGGGGCTGGGCAGAGCGAGGGGCAGGGGGTCTGGCGCTGGTCGCGGTCCAGGCGCGGACGGGCGTAGACGGGCTTACCTTTGGCGCACCTTCGGCGCGGATTGGGCGCGTTCGCTGCGCGTGAACGCTGCGCGCGGGAACTACTGTCATATATGGATGGTGGAGGGGGAGGGGTGAGGGCGTCTCAGCTGGGAGGCGGGGCGGGCACACGAGGACGGCGAGCACAACAAATCAACAAAATGGAGGCGGAGGAGGGGAACAGAGCGGAGCACAACGCGCTAACCAAGTAAACAACAGGAGGAATCAATAACACAGCGCCAATGAGTCCTAGAGCAACTGGGCACAAGCAGGCAATATGAAAGTCAGCTTTGCAGGCAATAAGCGGAGCGCTGAGGTCTGATGCGCTAAACACGAGTCAATACAGTGCAGTCACAAAGGTAAACAGCGACAATGATTTTAGCGCTAGCTGGGCACAGGCAGGCAAGCGAGCAGCCCCATGCTGCCTCTTTTGTTGAAGCGTTGAAGCATTGTCTGCTAAGAGCTTTTCTCTGCCACTCTTCTCCTTTAGACCCTCTGGAGCCTGCTGCACACCTCCGAGGACCCTCCTGCTCGCTGCCAGAAGTTTGAGGTACCACCGGCTGGGCCACGGGGCTCAGCCTGGTAAGGGCTGGCCTCAGCCGCCATGAATATTTCAACAGGAGCCTCGGAAGTGGGAACAGACACCGCTGCAGGGGGCGTGTTCTCTCAAACTACACCACCGCTCTTGGACCCGGGAGTCTCTTACTGTCTGTGACTGTGACCTAAAACCCCTCTGTGCCACCTTAGCCAGCCTCACACACACTGTGGCTTCACCGGTGATGCCTCTCTGCCCCCTGAGTCTAGCACTCTCTGCGACCCCCCAGTGATGTCTCTCTGCGTGCCGGTGCCCCCTGAGTCTGGTGGTACTGTCTGAGGATGCGAGGCACCAGTTCTGTCCCTCTGCCCCTGGCCCCAAGTGTGGCACCCTGTGGCCTCCATGATGTCTCCGTGACTCTGCCCCTTGAGGCTGGCACTGTCTGAGGCACCAGTGCGTCCCTCCCTTTGCCCCGGCCCCTCTCCCCCACCAAGTGTTGCACACTGTTGCAGCCTCAGTGATGCCTCTTTTCCCCCTATCCCTACTGGGCACATTCTGCGGCCTCAGTGATGTCTCCCTGCCCTCTGAGAGTGTGGCCCGGCCCGGGGTTACTCAGAGAGCAGGGCCATTCGTTGAGTGCGACGACGATGACGGAACATTACACCTGAGAAAGTGAAACCAACAGTCGGGATCGGCCTGCGGACGCGGGAACCTAATTTGTGCGAGTCAGTGAGCCAGCCAGGGGCTGGGTGGGTAGTCTAGGGCGGCGCAGCAGGGCCTTTTACTTAATCCTGCAGCAGCCTGCGCAGGCCAGTACTGTACTGTGGCGCCATGTACACGACTTGTATACCGCTACGGCCAGCGGGCCTACTAGGCCAAAACTGGCATTCAGTGAATCTGAATGATGAATCGCATGCATTGCATTGCATCCTCACTGTTTTAACTTCTTACAGTTACTTGTGGTGGTGTGGGCGGTCCGGCCGGCCGGCAGGAACACACACTAGCTGGCCTGGCTGGCTGTACTGTCTTTGCTCAGTGAACTGGTTTTATACGATTAGGCGGCCTGGTGCACTGCTGCTGTTTGCTACCAGACTCATAGCTGCCAAGGTTTCAGATTGCTATGTGTGACATTTTCATAATTTTAATGCAATTATGAGTGACATTTCAAGGGCTATGAGTGATACTTTCTCGTGAGCAAAATCAAGCTATGAAGACGAGGGAATCATATAGATAGAAGCAATTACACCCATTTGAGTATAGCTGGTAATGTTTCAGATTGCTTATGTGTGACATTTTCATAAATTCAGTGGATTGATGAGTCATTCATTTACTAAATGTGTGTCACTTTCTTGCGACCAAAATCATGCAATGAAGTCAATGGAAATAGGCAACTATCAGAAATCACACTCATTTGAACAACAAGAAATTCGAACTCTGCAGCAGGCGCTTTTAAAGCGATTATTTAATTTTTTTTAAATCAGCACCCTCCACCACAAACTGAGCTTCAGTTGCGGCTGAACCACATGTAACAAAGGTATCTCTGTGACAGAAGCTGCAACCCACTGAGCTATCCACATATAATACAGTTCAATACAATACAATATGCTGGTAGACTTTCTTTGCAGTAGGCATATTAACCCTCTGGGCTTCTTAATGGTTAAAGTAAAAACTTAAACTCCCACTAGATAAAACTCTTACCTCTCTCCAGCGTAAATATTAATCACCAGTATGCCTCATCTCTGACATATCAAGTCTCTCTGCACTGGGAAAATAAAGGCTGCTGCTTCATTGTGCCACTGTCAAGCAAGGGTATTAAACAGGGCCGGACTGGGAACCGAAACCGGCCCTGGCAAAGTGCTCGGCCGGTCCCCCCTGCCCCCTGGAGGGGTGGGGGGGGGGTGCGACCGCACTCATTGCCAGGGCCGATTTTCGGCCGATTTTGTTACAGGGCCGTTTTTGCAAAAAAGGGCCCTGTAACAAAAACGGCCCCCTGGGGCCCAAAACCGGCTCCCACCCATGCGGCCGACCGGGGGATTGCCCGGGGCCCGCAACGGCCAGTCCGGGCCTGGTATTAAACACTTTTCACTAATAAATCATAAAAGCTGCTAGGGTAGAGAAAACTTCCACCTTCGATGGCACTGCATTTACAGCACAGAGAGAAAACGTTAGTGTGCCCATTTCCAAGGCGCTACGCCGTGCTGGAGCCCCCTCCCCATTCTAGTAACAAACATACCAAATGTCACCATTAGTAGATTAATAAATTAATATCTGACTTACCCGAATCTCTTTATAGCTGTCGGAATGATCTACGGTGAGGAGCTGCTGGCATGGCACGGTGGAAGTATCTTGCCTGTCTCTTCTTCAGAGTTCGAGAGCAAGCCATGCTATTTTGCCTCAATCTGTGCCACCTGCTCTCACTATGACCCAGACCCAGACTCAGTTGGGCTCTGCCTGGACAGGGTACAGCAACAGAACATGTAAAGGTCAGGAAGAATTGAAGAATTGAAGACCGGCTTCCTCCTTTAACTCTGGGCCATGCAGCAGGAGATTTCCTGGGTGCCTTGGGGCCCGGCTGGCAGGCAGGAAATTCAACATCCTGCCACAGGAAGTGCCGAACAGACATGGCTCCTCTGTGACAGTGTGTCCATGCGGGACCTGACACTACCTGGGCCGCATTAGCAGAAAGCAGGTTTGACTACTCAAGTTTAAAGAGCGTGGTATTTGATGCATGTCATTAGGAACATACTTGTCTCTGCAGAGAGCAGTTAGAGACGAGCTTGCAGCTTTCTCCTCAATAGTATTGTCCGGGCACCGACCCTCCCGCAAGGAGAAAGTACTCACTGGAAGTGTGAATCCTTCGCCCTTGCTTGCCCCTGACAACATTTCTATAATGAAAGCAATACCATACGCTGCATTCACTACTTTGCGCTACCTGGAAGTGCTACGTTTTTTCAAATCAGACAAGCGCACTATGGCAGGCACAATTAATCTTACCAGAGGAGCAGTAATAAGGATCGGACTCTGTCACTATTTCTGAACAGTAGCCCACTCACTAGTCGCGCCCTGATGTCGTTAATTATGTTGCAGAGTGTACATTTCTGTAACACTTTAACAGCTTATAGCTGCAGACTGGCCCCCAATCGTGCATGAAGCAAGTCAGTCAGTGACAAATAATTATTCACTCTGGCCTGGCCCTTAGCTCTCAGCAGGTCTGGCAACGTGAATGCGGCCCTGCTCACCACAGACAGTCAGCAGTGCACCTGAGGACTAGTCAACTCAGAGTCGCCTGCTGCTTCTGCCTCACCTCCTCTTCCTCTGGACGTGACTGCACTAATGATCCGGATTATCCCAGGCCCCCATGGTGTGCCACAGACAGTACTGCTGATGTAATGTAATGTAAATGTAATGTAATGTAATGTAAAAATTACTTATAAAGCGCGGCATACACCGGACGGTTTCTTGGCGCTGTTCACTTTATTCGGTGAGAGGCAGAGGGGGGGTGAGAAAAGCTTATGTATAAACACTACGGAAAAGGTGGGTTTTAAGGAGAGACCTAAATTGAGAATGAGAAGGAGAGAGTCTGAGTTCCAGTGGGAGAGAGTTCCAAAATGAGGGGGCCTGAAAAGAAAATCTGAGACCTCCATGTTTTTTGCGGCTGTATCTGGGTGCCTGCATGGTCAGAGGATCGGAGGTGCCTGGAAGGGACATAGCGATGTAGGAGGGTAGAGATGAAGGAAGGGCCGATACCGGCCAAAGATTTATGAGTAAGACAACCAAGTTTGAACTTGCAGCGCTCTGATACAGGAAGCCAATGAAGGGCTTTGAGCAGAGGGCGGACATGATGATGTTTGGGTTGATGATAGATCAGGCGAGCTGCCTTATTCTGTATCAACTGCAGTCGTTTGATTTGATATTGAGGGATGCCTACATACAAAGCGTTAGCATAGTCGATCCGAGAGATGACTAGGGCCAGCAGTGCCAAAGTGAGGGCTTTGGTGGTCAAGAAGTGGGCTATTTTTCGGATCTTCCTAAGCTGAAAAAAGCAAGATGACACAGTGGCATTGACCTGATGCTTCATAGAGAGATCGTGGGCGATATAAACGCCCAGGCTGTTCACTTTATCAGCAGGGCGGGGAGGGGGCCAAGTGAAAGGGGCCAGAAAGTGGAGTTCCAAGGGTTGGATGGGCCTCCGACAAGAACAAGCTCCGTCTTGTCGGGATTAAGTTTGAGATGGTGGGCGCCCATCCAATTACTGATATGGCAGAGGGTGGATTGGAAATTTTGGGCCGCTTCGTCAGAGGAGTCAAGGTTGAAGACAAGCTGAATGTCGTCTGCATAGTTAAATGCAGAGACATTCCTTCCCCGGAGGGAGCGGATCAGGGGGGTGAGGTACAGGTTAAAAAGAAGTGGTGACAAGGACGTACCCTGTGGAACACCGCAGGTAAGCATCCTCCTGTCAGCTGAAAACTGGGAGAGTCGGACGGATTGGTGGCGGTTCATCAGAAAGGAGCGGACCCAGTTAAGGGCCGTCCCACCGATGAGATCGATGCCTATGCCTGCCTACAGACAACGGCAGCTTCAGGACAGGGCAGCTAATTAAGAGAAGTTTCACACAGCCGCCACCAGTAACTCTTAACTGCTGTGATCACATTGAACACTCTGAGATTGCGTGCACCGAGTACACAGACTTACAGTAAATTTTAAAAAACATCAATGTAGCAGCAGATACGTAGACACAGCCCTGTCAATTAAGTGCTGGTGCTAAGCACCGGAAAGCACCGGCACAAATTAAGCACTGCTTGTCCCCCTTCTGGTTCACGGGAGCACACATTTCCACTGAGGTTGTCCCCATTCATATTAGATGTTACTATGATGTCCAGAATTACCCACAGAGTTGGAAAGATTATTAGTCGAATCCATGCCCTCAATGAGATGTGCTGAGAACCGATTTTGAGGGTGATGGAGATTTCAGCCTCACTAGGTCAACCCTCCCAATGAGTTGTATTCTTGGTCAATCTATATCTTTCGGAATGTATAACAGATTGAAACTGTTATGGAGCGGGACTTCAGTTGATCCCTTTCTTCCAGCATACGAGTACCTTACATGGTTTTTAAAATTATTCACAACAGGGGGCAAATAAAAAGAACCTCGGTGTAAAACCTTAATTCCAGTATAATTAAAACATGCATTTCCTGTCCTTGTAAGTACTGCATGCACTAGCCTGGGAATAACTGAAAGTTAAGACAATACAAACTCCCTGAAGGCTTTTTTGGCACTTACCCACCGAGGAAATCCGTCTGACCATTTTAAAATTCTCAAATAATGGATCAGAGAGACCCGTTTTTTTACCTAGCCATTGAAGGGATTTGTATCGAAGACTTTCCCATGTTTTGTATTCCGCTACGTGCAGGTGGGGGGGGGGGAGGGCATTGGCTAATATTAGTACATATGGTGTAGCCGCCGGTGGTAGGTCAAGGTATTTAGGGACTGAGCTCTCAGGGGAAGGCGTAAGCCCAAAATGGCATGCCCGCTCTACTATTAGGCCCATTCTGCTCTGCTAAAGGCCTATTGGGAACATTATGAGGTTGCAAATTATTACCAGGGGGATTAGGTCTTTGAGAGGACCTACGAGTAACAATATGCACAGTATCTAACTTCGAGCTGTCTGCATTTATAGTCCTGGCAGGGTGAAACCCTGCCTGAAGGACTGGGAGTGTACCTTGTGAGTGGTTGTCCTTCTGTGAGATATTAACCCCCCCTGTAGTAGCTCTATTATCTCCTCTCAGGCACCCCTCTATATTAGCAACTCTGTCTGCTAGTTTCCCTAAAGCTTCAACCACGAAGCTATGTAAATTGTCGATCTTCCTCGCAATTTGATCTAATTCCAGAGTTTGGCCTACAATATGCGGCCTCACACTGGCTCTCCCAGCACTGGCATAGCCACTCGATATGGCAATAGGTTAACCAAGTTTCTCCTTTTTTTGGGAAGTGACTTTTTACCCCGAGTAACCAGGGTTTTCTCAGCATTGATAACCACTTGTACACCCTCCCCAGCTTTGGGATTCTTACAACGTTTTGGGGGTGGTTGGGGGTCCTCTTCTAGAACACTCACATATAGGAGATATGAAGTCACCTGGATACACCCATTATGTGCTCCCTTTGCAATTTTCCCCCCAAACATCAATGTAGCAGAGTAAATACATGAGCTCCCTCTAGTGTCGCTTACCACGCTAAGGCCTAACCGTCCTTGAGTAAGAGTCTTTTCCACTCTATGAATTTGCTCCTCGATGGCCCCCATTGCACAGTCAAATAAGTCAATGGTGATTTTTGACCTCCCAATGTTCCCACTGTACTCGGCGTGTGGCCCATTTTTCTATTACCCATGACTTTTACGATAGCGTTCACAGTCAGAATAGGGAACAGGAACAGAAAACCCATAACAAGCGTAGAAATCCATGGGTATGGGCAAACCCATCTTAGGGGGGTGGCCCAGTCCGGCCTCTGTCGGGCACTGATGGGCTAAGACAGGCTGGTCTTGGCCCAGTCTTCGCCATGGCCGAGCCCGGCCACGCCCCGCGCACGTCCCACACTGCGTGACCGCGAGCAGGCTCTTGTAGCATCTCTTCCCCTCCAGGAGTCGTCCCCAAAGTGCAGCGTGCGTTAGGAATCAGGGTCCAGGGATAGCAGCAAAGTTCACGAGCCTTCTGTCTCCGCGCTGCAAGACTGTGAGCAGGCTCTTGTAGCGACTCTCTCCCTCCAGGGGTCGTCCCCAAAGTGCAGCGTGCGTTAGGGATCATGGAGAACCGCAGCCTTAAGGCCCGGCGGCGCAGGGTATGCCTGAAATCCCCGGGATTCACCTGCCTTGTCAATTACAGAGACACGGACTCTTCGTCTGGCGTAGAAGATGGTATTTATTAACTGCAGCTAGTACAGTGGTCTTAGAAGTCGTTGGTATAACGAGGTTCAAAAGAGACTGTCACCTAACTCCGTGGCGCACAGGTTTATATACGATACAATACAATGCAAAATGCAATCACACAAGAGCATGAGCTATAGGCAAACGTTATAGACAATGTTTTAAGACCAAAGCAACCCAAATTCCCGGTTCTGTTTGTCACTCGACCCCTTAAGTAAAATACAAATGAATCCACACAATTCAATTTGCAAGCAGAGAAAACACAGCTGCATGTTGTAGAAGGACAGTCGTGAAACAGGAGAATGCATGAGACATGTAGCGAAGAAAAGCAGATAAGATAACTTAAAGGAAACAATGGTGTGAACCAACAAATAGTCTGGACGTGATTAATCAGCTTAGACAGGAATTAGTGTACTCGGCCAGACCCTGACACTTGTTAGTAAACGTAGGCGAAGAAGCCACCTGACACGTAAATGCAGAAACAACAAATACATCGCGTTGACCGCGCTGCCTGAGTGAGGGCAACATAAAATGGCGGCGATCACAAAATGGAGGCTGAGCACGAACAAATTCGTAATTAACATCACCTCCTTTTACCATTACTCAGGCAAAAACGAACCAACTCATGCTAATCTGAGTCGGAATCAACATCGATGTTCATGAAATACTCAAGCTGTTACTGCACCATCATCCTAATATTCTCTGTCTTCTGAGTTGCAGATTGTGGTACACATAAAGCAGCCAACAGACCACAAACTGTTGACAATATTCCCCAAAACCATCCCATAAAAGACCAATCTCCTTCGTCCTGATGAATCAACTCAGAGATGGTATGCAATTTGGAAATGGCTTGGTATACTGCCGGAGCATCATCTAGAATATAAATGCAGCAACTAGATCCGATCAATCTACAGACACCTCCTCGGTCTGCTAAGATCACATCTAGCGCAATCCGATTTTGTAACGTCATAAGACGGTCAGCCTGAAGCTCTGCTGTAATGTTACCTATCGCACCTGCAGTAACATTAATAGTGGTCTCAACCACACGAACAAATTGCCTGATGTATCTGCTGTTGACCATCGGGCCCCAAAAGGGAAGGAATCCTTTAAGGAAATCTCCTCCCTCTTGTTCTGCCATGTCTTTGGCATCAAATATACCTCTGCTATGTCTAACTCTGTGGTGATCTGACGGAGCCGTATATGTAGGGGGAATGAGAAAAGCTATGTAACAGGTTCCAGAAAAGTTGGAAGTGAGCCAAGTATAAGCTTGATCGTTACAGACAAAATATGTTCCTTGAGACGGAACTAACGGAGGGAAATCAGGGGACGAAAAAATGTACGTGTACAAACATTTCTGCTTGATGTCAGCTTTCTTGCTGTTGACTTGGAGACAAAAGTTACCTTGATGGGGCACAGTCCACACTGGAGAAGTCTCACCCTTTCTAGTTTTGTCACCAAGGATAGAAACATAGTGGGTAACATTCCATCCATCATAAGCTCTCTTCTCATCTAAGGGAATGTTGTTCTTCTCTATAATCTTAGCCATTACCAGTATACCTTTAATCAAAGAGCTGTGACTGAAGTCTGAAGTCTAATCCATTCCCAGAGGTTCTTACAGAGTCTGTTGTGGTATGCAGCTGAAAACATAGTCAAATAGGCCCAAGCTGAACCTTCGTATGAGAAAGGAAGAACCAGATATGGCATTCCCTTTTGTGTATTGTGTGGCATAAGTCCGCACACCCAACAGTCAGTCATATTAATAGCCAACTGATGTTGGTGTAACAACTGAATAAACGTATAATTCATATATTCGGCTCTCCTTATCTGTTCATGAGGGGGTAGAGCATGCATTTTATGTGAAAAGACAGAAAGACGAGAAGGCAAAGAGGTTGTGGAATTAACAACATTTCTCGGTTGCAAAACATGTACGATCCAACCTGTGCATGCTAATGAAATACACAAAAACATAAAAACACACAAAGTTACGCCAAAACGACTACGCAATAATTTACAATACTTCGATCTCATTTCCTGCTTCCTATTTTCCCTACCTACGATTGTTGCACCATTCATCTTTATCTAAAAAAATGTTGCTCACTGCAATCTTCCTCAATCACTCAGCTACTCACTTCTGTATATCCTGAGGCGCTAGCCACTTGCTAAAAGAACAAAAACCAGGTTACAGTCTGAGTCTCCTACAGTGATCCTACGACGGAGACAGATGGCACATCTAATACTAATATCACACAAAAACAAGGAGGCAAAAAGACCCAAAAAAAGAATGGCTTTAAATAAACACAAAAAGGTGTTCAAAGTGTTCAGTTCCCTTGGTTAGCTCTCGGTCTCAAGTTGTAGCGTGTTTTGCTCGGCACGGTCTGGTCCTTGAACAAAGTTTCTGGATTAGTAGTGTCTATTCAAAGATGCGCAAGCACAGCAGCTTGAAGAATGTCGTCATCTGCTTTCTCAGACTGAGTTCCATAAATTTGGGCATCACTGAACGGCACAAAACAAGGGATCGCTGCAGATTCAGATTCTCTTATACCACTGCGGAACCACTGGTCGAAGGGTAATGGCAGTGGCACCTTTTTACAGTGCACGCCATGCACCCAGTTACGCTTGCCGACCTCTTTCACGGCCGTGCGGGTGACGAGCAAAACTTGCGTAGGCACAGACCAACAAGGCTCCAAGTCTGTTGAAAAATTTTGACGCAGACCCAGTCACCAGGCAAAATGGTGTGACCTGGGTCTGTGGAGGCCTCCGGCAAAGCACTTTGTAACTGTTGACGAATAACACTTAATTTAGTAGTCATGCAAGTAGTCAAATAACAGAGGATATGGTATATCTGAATATCTCTTGGGACGAGGGACGCCCCACACATTAGCTGGGGGTCCGAATACCACTACATATGGGCTAAGTCCCATACGAGAATGCACAGTAGTTCTGGTTGACAAAAGAGCTAAGGGCAAGGCATCAGGCCTAGGAAGGCCCGTACTGGCTTTAATCTTGGCTAGTTTAAGCTTGAGTGTACCATTATAACACTCAACCAAACCTGTTGACTGTGGATGGTTTGCCGCATGGAATTTCTGTCTAATACCAAGACCAGAACATACTAATCTGCATAATCTGGCCCACAAATTCACTTCCATTGTCACTCCAGACAATGCGCGGCAAACCAAATCTGGGGAAGAACTCCTTAAGCAACACTTTAGCAGTCGACAGAGCAGTGATATCTTTCAAGGGGTAGGCTTCTATCCAGCGGGAAAAGGCACATACCACCACCAGAACAAACTTAAGGCTGTTGCATCGATCCATATGAATGTAATCAATCTGCAACACTTCAAAAGGATATGACGGGGGAGCAAAATGACCTGCCGGAGTTGGGGTACCCTTTCCTGGGTTATGCATTAAACAAACAATACAATGCTTAACCACATTCTCTGCACATTTCGGGATTCCTTCATTCTGCCACACAGGAGCCAAGAGCTCACATATGCCTTGAGTTTGAGTTTGAGTTTAAAATTACTTGTAAAGCGCGCATACACCAGCGGTTTCTTGGCGCTACAACTAACAAGATCCGGGGCTAGAAGACAGGGGAAGCTGTTGGGGATTTAGTCAAATGACTTAGTGAACAGGTGGGCCTTGAGGTGTTTACGAAATTGTGGGTACAGAGTAATGGTTCGGAGTTCAAGGGGAAGGGAGTTCCAAAGGATCGGGGCAAGGGTGGCAAATTTCGAGCCTCCCCACTTCTTTCTCCGGTAGCGTGGGATGGTGAGGAGGGACTGGGAGGACGAGCGTAGTTCCCTATTGGGAACGTAGGGGGTGATCTCAGAAGAGATGTACGCTGGTGCCAAGCCCAGTCGAGCCAGGATGGTGATGGAGGCGAGCTTGAATTGGACCCGAGATCGCACAGGGAGCCAGTGTAAGGATTTCAAGAGGGGAGAGGAGTGGTGGAATTTCGGAAGATTGAAGACCAGGCGGGCTGCCTGGTTTTGTATCTGCTGCAAACGCCGTAGGCTATATGCAGGAATACCGGCATATAGGGCGTTGCCGTAATCCAGGCGGGACACCACCATGGCCAAGATGATAAGTTTGAGGGCAGAGAAAGTGAAGAACCGGGACACCCTGAGTATAGTGCGCAGTGAAAGGAAAGAAGAAGATACCACAGAGCTAACCTGGGAGTGAAGGGTGAGTTGAGAGTTGAGTTTTATGCCGAGGGTTTTGACACAGGTAGTAGGTACAGAAGAGGGGCCAAGAGAAGGGGCCAGAAAAGAGAGGACCAGGGGCTGGATGAACCACCCGTCAACACCAGCTCAGTCTTATCGGGGTTGAGTTTCAGATGATTGTGGTTCATCCAGTCCCTGATGTGGATCATGACAGATTGGAAGTTTAGAACAGAGGAGGGGGAAGAGGACAGGTTGAAGACAAGCTGGAGGTCATCCGCATAATTAAATACGGTGACCTCCATTTGTTGAAGAGAAAAGATAAGAGGGGTGACATAGAGATTAAACAGGAGGGGGGAAAGGGAGGAGCCTTGGGGAACCCCGCACTGGACTTTCCGGACGTCCGCTGTAAAGTCACCCAGGCGGACGGCCTGGGTGCGGCCACTCAGGAAGGAGGATAGCCAGACCAGAGCAGTCCCCCCGATCCCGCCGCCCTGATACGGGAAAGTAAGATGGTATGATCCACCGTGTCAAAGGTGGCTGAGAGATCAAGGAGCACTAGGGCCTGGCGCTGGTTGGTATCCATACCCTCCCTGAGGTTGTCCAAGACCGAGATGACAACGGACTCCGTGGAGTGTGCGGGGCGGAAGCCGGCCTGACGGGGAGCAAGAGCTCCATGCAGCTCCACAAAGGAGCTCAGAGCGCAGGTGACATGGCGCTCGAGCACCTTTGCCAGAAATGGCAAGAGGGAGATGGGGCGGAAATTGGCAGGGACAGAAGGGTCTGCCCCGGGCTTTTTGAGAATCGGCACAATAACCGCGGACTTCAAGGGGTAAGGTACCACACCTTGAGCCAGGGAGCTGTTGAGGAGGTGAGCGGGGGGGGGTCTGGGCAGGTAACAAAGATATGGCGGAGAATGTGAGCAGGACAGGGGTCAAGTGGAGAGCCAGATTTGACCAAGGGTACTAAGGAAGTCAGAGCTTCCTTAGATATGGGGGGGAGGGTGGTGAGTTCTCCCTTGGGAGGGGGACATTGGGGGTCAACAAAGGAGGGAGAAGGGGGCGGGATGTTGGCTTTAATGGTAGCAATTTTGTGAATAAAGTAGTTATTGAGGGAGTGGCAGAGTTCTTCAGACGGGGCGGGCTTAAGGGTTGTTCTGTCCGAGAACGCCAGGTTATGAACAATCGTAAATATCTCCTTAGACTGGTTTTCTGCCGCAAGGATTTTGGAGGAGAAGTAGGTGGTTTTGGCCTCCAAGATGTCTTTTTTATACTGGGTAAGGATGTTGGTGTACTCCAGTCTTAGAATGGGGCAATAGTTTCGCCTCCAAGCCCGCTCCGCACGACTTACTGAAAGTTTGGTGGCCTTAAGCTCTGCGTTGAACCACCGGTTAGCATCCTTATCACGCTTGGAGGTAATACGTTTGAGCGGGGCAACAGAGTCACTGCCAGCGGAGAGCCACTGGTCTATGGCCTCAACCTGGGAAAGGGTGGAAAGGCCCTGCAGGGAAGGGAGGGAGGTGGTAAGCCTTTCGCACTAATGTGAGCTGGACCATGAGCCAAAGTCACGACCTTCAACACATAAGCGTCCGGTAATAACTATCGCTGATGTTCCGACAACTCTGTCCAACAACCCATTGAATCTAACATTCACGTACTTTCTTTCCACATACTCAATTCCTTCTCAGTAGCCTCTCCCTGATTCGTTTTCACACTCTCAATCGTGTCTTCACACATTCCAAATTTCCCTAACCCAGTTTGCAGGACCTGCCACATACATTCGACTAGCGGTGTTTCTAGCAGTAGTTTTCGCTACCTCGTCTGCAAACTCATTTCTACGACCCACATCATCTATGACTTTCTTTTGCGCGGTGCACTTTCTGATCGCTACCTGTGCAGGTAAGGTAAGTGAATCAAGAAGATCAGTTACTAACTGACCATGCTGAATCTTTGTCCCATGGGAGGTAAAGAATCCTCTCTCCCTCCATAACTTGCCAAAACTATGTGCAAAGCCAAAAGCATACTGACTATCGGTGTACACATTCACTCTCTTTCCCTTTGACAACACACACGCTCTAGTCAGGGCTATGAATTCAGCTGCTTGGGCTGAATTGTGTCCAATACGTGCCGTCTCAACAATTATGCATAAGGTGGTAACAGCATAGGCAGAAGTAGCAGCGCTGGGATGCCCCCGGGTAACCATGCGCTATAGAAATGAGTATTCAGTCAATTCAGTCAGAAGTAGTCTCTACATTTGGAGACTTGCAACAAGAACCGTCCACCCATAGGATCCCATCCGGTTCCTTGAGCGGAGTGTCCTTTAAATCAATACTACCCTTCGTTTCTTCTTCCGTTCGAAGGAAACAATCATGCTTTTCCTTCTCGATCGTCTTTCTCATCTGGGTGTGGCAACAGTGTAGCTGGATTTAACGTGTTACATCTTTTGATGCGTACATGGCTCGCTAGAAGTGTCAGCTCGTAACCAGACAAACGAGCACTCGTGAGATGCTGTATCCTTGTTCTATTCAGCAAGGTATCCACTGCATGTGGAACCATTACAATGAGCGTGTTATCCAACACTAATCGAAAATTTAATAGAAAATGCGCCGCAGCTGCCGTAGCTCTGAGACAACTGGGCAAAGCTTTAGCTATTGGGTCTAGTGTAGCCGAGAAATAGGCACATGGCCTCCGCTTATCTCCGAATTGCTGTGTCAAAACTGACAATGTGCAACCCTCTCTCTCATGAACGTACAATGTAAAGGACTTGCTGTAATCCGGGGTACCCAACACTGGACCAGAACATAGAGCAGTACGTAGATCAACAAAACTTTTCTGACATTCATCCGTCCAAGGGAGCGGATGGGGCGTATCTTTTCAACGGTTTAGCCAAAAGTGAAAAATTGGGAATCCATTTTCTACAGTAGGAAGTGATACCCAAAAAGGCACGCACTTCTCTCTGTGTCGTAGGTACAGACATCTGTGAAATAGCGTGAATACGTTCTGGGGTCAATCGCCTTCCCTCCTTCGACAAGAGATGACCTAAATAGGTAACCTCTTGTCGGACATCCTGCAAGTTAGAGGGCGATACTTTATCATTCAAAGCAGCTAGATGATGCAACAACGCAACAGTCACCTTCTTACACACATCTTCCGTATCAGCAGCCACCAGCAAATCGTCCACATACTGAACAAGCGTAGCGCCTGGAGGCAAAGAGAAAGCATCAAGTTGTGATTTAAGAGCCTTGCTATAGATGGAGGGACTCTCACAATAGCCTTGAGGTGCTCTTTTAAATCGTAAACTTAAGCCACCTAAAGAGAAACCAAAGATATCCCTACTTTCTTCAGCAATGGGAATACTAAAGAAAGCGTTCTTGAGGTCTATCACTGAAAACCAAGTCACCGAAGCAGGGATCATCGCCAATAAGGCTGTAATGTCCGGGACAACAGGGAACTGTGGCACCATTATTTTATTGACTTTTCTCAGGTCAATAACAAATCGATAAACAGGAGGCTGTGAAGGATCAGTTCTCTTAAGGATCGGAAGAACAGGACTATTACAAACGTTGCCTCTCGTTTCTTCAACCACATCTTTCTGAATAAAATCATCAACAATAGCCAAAAGTGCTCTCTCTCCATCACTAGAGAAACGATATTGGGGAATGCGTGGCATTCTAACATTCTTTTTACCTGTAACAACATACGGTGGGATCGCAAGACGACCCACGTCATTCGGGCCTGTAGCCCAAAGACTTTCAGGAAGAGAAAGCTACTCGGGTCTCGGGATAAATACATAGAAGACGTCAATTTCTTCCCTAACGTAAGATGCACACCAGAAGGAGAACAATACAATGTTGCATGCAACAAATCCAGACCCAGCAAATTCTCACCACAACCAGTTGTCAGAATAAGTGAAGCATCCAGATCATAAGGACCAATCGAAACAGGCAAGGGGCAAGAAACTGGATTACGGACTGGGGCGCCAGAAAATCCCACAGAAGTATTCATTAAGCCAGACAAAGGTGCCCCAGGGAGCTTAGAATGAATGATAGAACTTATCATCACACCAGTATCCAAAAGAAACGGTTCTGAAACACCCATAGTATTGACAGTGACATACGGCCCATTTTGATCTACCGGAATCGACACAACTCCCTTACTTCGTCCATGGCTGTCCTATTCGATCTGAAAATCGTCAGCCCTATCTTCAATGTGATAATCGTCATTGAATACTGCGTGGACTGAACTCTCTGCTGATCAAAGTAATTCGAAGTAGATAGAGGAAAAGAACGCTGCTCCTGAGAGGACGCACCTCGTCCTCTACCTCTAGATCCTGTCGGGAAATTACCACGACCTCGTGAGGCAGACATCTCATTATTACGCTGTAATAAAACCGGACAACTATTCTTGAAATGTCCCTCTTCCATACAGTATGCACATTGATTAGGACCTAACGAAGGTCGCGGTGCAAAATACTCGGGCTTCTGAAACACTTTCTGAAACTGTGGGGATTGAGAAAACTGAGGCTGTGTAGGACACGGAGGATAAGCCTGCTGTAAAAGAACCTTCGTTTTCAAATCTTTATTTTTCTTCTCTTGTTTCTCCTTCTCCTCCTTATCTCTATTCTCACAATACTGTGCAGTAGCCAATATTTTAGCAGGGAAAGAAACAGTCCATGCGCTTTCAGAACTCTTTAATTTATTCGATAATTCGGGAAGCAAGTTATATACAAACTTGTCCACAAACAACCGCTGGCCACCCTCTACACTCAAATCCTGACTACTATGGTCAATAAACGTCTCTTCAAAACGAGTGAAGAAATCTGAGACGCTTTCGTCTTTCATTTGCTTGCATGCGGCCAGCTTATCCCAATTTACCCGTACGGCAGGCATCATTGTCTTCATTAATTCAATTATTCTGCCCGGTAAGGCCGTAATCAGATCACCAGGTTTCGCACCGCCCACTTGACCCGCATCTGCAGCTCTAATAGCAGCCCAATCACCACCTAATTCACCAATGTAATTTTCCCTACGAATTCGTGCCCATAATGCTTGCGGAACAACATTTCCAAACAACATATCAATATCTGCCTCAACTGTTTGGGACAATTACTTATAATATCCAGCAGAATTTTTACGGGTGTCCGGAAGAGTCTGTTTAAGCGCCAATACTTCAGACCTTTTCCATGGTTTGTGAACCCATATGCGCTGGAAATGAGCAGGTATCTGTGGTGGACCAACTACCTCTTCTCTCCATACGGGAGGAACTTCACGCATCGGATAATTCTTAATGCCCCTTTTATAAACAGAATCAGTCTCGGAAAGAGTCAGGGACAGAAACATTGCCCGAAATGCAACGAGTTTATTCACTGCGTCTGCAACCTGTGGTCCTACAATAAAACCCTTATCAAAATCAGCTTGTAACTTCAGCAGCTCAGAAGGAACTGAATCTAGTTCTATATCTTCCCATTGCCTAATAAGAGTTTGACACATAACATTAAAAACATATCTCTGAGTGGGCTCCATCCACTGATGAAAGGAACTCATAATGTCCTCTGTACTATATTCTAATCCTTTCTCAATCCATTTACGAGCGAGGGAACCCAAAACAACTTTCTACGTCCATAAGAGGAAGTTGACAACGAGATTGTCGTCTAGAAAAAGCTGGGGACAAATTCAAAGACCCAAGAAGATGGGAAAAGAAGTTTGAAACAGCATCTGCTATTCTCCTTTGCGAAGTAGGAGAATTCCTCAAGAGAATAGGAGGCATCACAGATGTAGAAGGCAACTGAGACTGAAACGTAGCCGACTGAGGAGCAAGAGCGGGGGATTGAAGAGGAGGTGGGGGCTGAATTACAGGATGTAAGGACGGAGCAGAAACAGGCAAAGAAGCATTAATAGGCTGAGCCGGTTGCTGAACAATGGGTAATTGAGCAACCACTTGTTGAGCAACAGGAGGGGGTAACGGAGGTGCATTAGCATTTTGGGCATAGGGCGGAGGTGAATTCAATAAACAAGACATTACGGAATCTTCTTCCAATTCCTTATTCTTATCTGGAGAGGAGGTAGGCAACATCGGATAGCATCTATCTATCGCCATGCGATGTTGTCTCTCCAATAACTCATTCGCACCATCTATTTCATTACTTTTAAACTGGTGGGCAGCCTGTATAATCGACATGTCTTGTGCTTTCTTATCCTTCTTTGCTTGTTTAATTTCATTCTGTTTGGCTTCCTTACGCCAAGGGCGAAAAGAGTCAAACATTGCCGGCCGGGCTTTTCTTTTAAACAGGATCATTTTTAAATTATCTAAGATAGCGGGGTCAAAACTACCATTCTGGGGCCATCTCAAAACTCCACTATTTTTCGTGTATCGGACCCATGTCTCGTTAAAGGTAATAGGACCAATACCATGTTTCGAATAGAGCTCGTAAGTGGGAGTTCCAACTGGAGGGATCAGACATGATTCCTCCAACTGGGAATCCCTTGTACAACCCAAGCAACAAATTCTTTTAAACTTACTCAGTCCAGGCATCGTCACTTCTCTAGACTGATCACAAACAACATGGGGTGTAAATCAAGAAAACAGTACAAACGTACTTACCCCTTGGCTTCAGCTATTGCAATACCTGAATAAAAACCCCAAAACAAAACAAAGGTCTGTGGTAGCGACCCACCAAATACTTAACTAAAGATCTTTCTACACCAGCGAAGGTCCATCTATCGTCTCGCTTTACCAAACATCAACAGAAGGGTCCAAGTCAGGGCGACAGTCAGGGCAGCAATCGTCAGCAGCCGTCAGAGAGGAGTAGCCGCGCTGTAAAAGACTTTCGGTCCACTTCCGACATACATGGGTCGATCACGTGGTGCAGTTCCTCAGGAATTTTCTTGCGGGGCTCATCGCGACCCTCGGGTTCAACCGCTACCACTGAAGTTGGCCCACGTTGGGCGCCAGTTGGAGAACCGCAGCCTTAAGCCCGGCAGCGCATGGTACGCCTGAAATCCCCGGGATTCACCTGCCTTGTCAAATACAGAGACACAGACTCTTCGTCTGGCGTAGAAGATGGTATTTATTAGCTGCAGCTAGTACAGTGGTCCTAGAAGTCTTTGGTATAATGAGGTTCAAAAGAGACTGCCACTTAACTCCGTGGCACACAGGTTTATTTACGATACAATACAATGCAAACTGCAATCCCACAAGAGCATGAGCTATAGGCAAACGTTATAGACAATGTTTTAAGACCAAAGCAACTCAAGTTCCCGGTTCTGTTTGTCACTCTACCCCTTAAGTAATTTACAAATGAATCCACACAATTCAATTTACAAGTAGAGAAAACACAGCTGCATGTTTTAGAAGGACAGTCGTGAAACAGGAGAATGCATGAGACATGTAGCGAAAGACAGCAGATAAGATAACATAAAGGAAACAATGGCGTGAACCAACAAATAGTCCGGATGGGGATTAATCAGCTCAGACAGGAATTAGTGTACTCGGCCAGACACTGACACTCGTTAGTAAACATAGGCGAAGAAGCCAACTGACACGTAAATGCAGAAACGACAAAAACATTGCGTTCGCCGCTCTGCCTGATTGAGGGCAACATAAAATGGCGGCGATCACAAAATGGAGGCTGCGCACGAACGAATTCATAATTTACAGAACCTCAATCAGGGCCCAGGGATAGCAGCAAAGTTCACCAGCCTTCGGCCTCCCACGCTGCGGGACCGCGAACCGGCTCTTGTAGCATCTCTCCCCCTCCAGGGGTCATCCCCAAAGTGAAGCGTGCGTTAGGGATCAGGGACCAGGGATAGTAGCAAAGTTCACCAGTCTTCGGTCTACCGCGCTGTGGGACCGCGAGCAGGCTCTTGTAGCGTCTCTCCCCCTCCAGGGGTCACCCCCAAAGTGTAGCGTGCGTTAGGGATCAGGGCCCAGGGATAGAAGCAAAGTACCAACTCACTACACTCCCATTCAACCACCTCTCCTAATCTAATTGGGGGCCTCCCATCTGACTGTGGATTAAGGAAGTGTGGGCTGGCCTGGGTCCTGTGACATCTGTTCCCCTACCGGCTTGCTTATCTCCCCAGCACCCTTCTTCTCCCTGGCTTCTCAAGGAAGCAAATCTCCTCCCACCAAATGGCTGTATTTTTCAGGCCCCAGGCCTCTTCAAACCTAATCAGGGAGCAGCATTTCAAGGACTGTCTAAAGCTGGCCATTCAGAAGAGGCTGCTTCAGGGCTGTTTTAAGCAACTTCAGGATTGTTAGTTCAAAAACTACTTTTCTGTAATAAATATAATAAATTACCGTACAAGTTTTTGGATTTATTGTCACCATTAGTATGATACTCTGAATCATATTGCTAGCTAGTTCCCAACAAAAAAATACTTTATTGAGTTTAATAAAATCTTCTCATGTTAGCCTATGGAGATAGCAGCTTTACAATAGGGAAAGAGGACTTGGGCTGTTTTACCTCACCAGGGTATATGAAGCATGTTTTATAATGTTCCTGCTTTTTATAACAAGGCACCCTACCCTTGGGGCACCTAGGGCATACCTTGAGGTGACATATATAATAAAAAGGTAGTTTTGAACTTTGGAAGTACTTATAACGTAGTCGAATTTAGAAACAGTTTTAGTTTAACCCCTCCCCTGCTGATGACGGAACCACTCCGTCATCAGCTGCGGTGGCGCTGTGGTGATGACGGAGCGGTTCCGTCATGGCCCTGCCGTCGTGCCTGCGCGGCGCTGATTTCGCGCCTGCGCGGCACGTTCTATTGAGCGGGCGGGGCCGTGACGGAACTGCTCCGTCATGAGCACAGCGCAACCGACGCTGGTGACGAACATTCCGTCACCAGCATGCGCCCGCCGCTCTGCCGCCCTCCCCCCTTAGCACTGCGGCGTAGTAGCCGCCGCAGTGAAGGGGTTAATTGACAGAATACATCACAGCAGTGCACACTTAAGTGCATTAAGTCCACTGGGGTCTCTAAACATACATGCCCTACCATATACTATGGACTCACAAGTAGGTTCTATTGGTCACTTAGAATTATATCAATTACCATATACCATTTTTGGGACGGAGAACTGACCCTAGGCCTGTTTAGCAGAGCCCAGGGCACTTTCAGAGTAAGTAACCACCAGTATCAGTCAAAGAATGAGGGGGATCAGGGCAATAAGGCTGACTTTCCTACAAATGTAAAAAGAAACTCATAAGCAGAAGGAGTGCACTGGGGTGGAGACAGCATTTGTAAATTAAATAATGGGCAAAGGCTAGAGACCAAAGAGTGCCTGTCTGCTTGAGTATGTGGCTTACATACCAAGTGTTCATTTATGCAGAATATGGGCCAACAGTCTTTGTCTGCTGTTAAACTCCATCTTCTGAATAAATGTTAATATTTTAAATGGAAGCAGCTTGTCTGCGGCAGAACATTGGGTTCTTGGAGAGCGCTGTGCTCAGTGGCTGCCAATCAGGCTGAGGATGCATGCTAACATTTTCAGCATGGCGTGAAAACACAAACGGACAACTAATATGAAAAGTACTCCACTGATATCTGCAGTTTTTGTCAACTGTCCTGGCAGAGGTTGCTTTAATGTTTGTAAGTGCTCCGGTGTTCTCTGTCATTGCGCCTAGACATTACCAATCATAAATACTTATGGGCCAATTCACAAAAGCATTTATAAGTACCCAAATTAATACACCGATAGTACTATTTTACGTACTCTCCAACATGTTTATTAATCTGCCCAAAACATGCAACACCCATTTAGTAAAAGTGCAAAGAGGTCACAATCCTTTCGATTTGTACTAATTGTATATGAAGATTCCATGAATAATGGACTATTTTTCGAGGCCTGGGTGAAATTCTACTTAATTCCAGAGTAATTAAAGTAATATCAGTAATTTTACATTACTCTTTTGAAATTACAGAAAATGATGTGATTATGTCAGTTCACGTAATTATGAGAAAGTTGGCACAAAACTTGGCACAGGAACAACAAACTTAGTGAACGGCTCCTGTTTGTGAGTATTTAGCAATATTTTCTGAGAGCAAAATGCATCTTCGGGTCCATGTTAAGCACAAGGTTGCATTTTACACTACGAAAATAGATGCTCGGGTATGCTCCCAGTGTAATTCAGTCCAATCTCACGTAATTTTGCTGTAATTCTGAGTAATTATACAAAAGCAAATAGTGCAAGTAACGCCCTTCCCGATCTTTTTGCCATGCTAGATGCATAGGAGTAAATTCAGAGAGACATTTAAGCATGAACGACAGATCACCAAAAGGCCCGGGGGGACATCACACCCCATTTGACCTATCCATTCACTCACACGCAGACGCTTACACATTAACAAACAATCACACATTCACACACTCTCTTGACCTAATTGTACACCATTTTTTATTACACCAACAGTGAATAATATACTGTTATTCACTATTAGTCTCATTTAAAAAATGACAAAATCCAAGCCGATTGGATCCTCAACTGAGGCGCCCCAGTGTTTCTGGATCCAGGGGTTGCAATGCAGTTCCCGGGGTCTCAAGGGGCGACCCGGAAATGGCGTCCATGCATTTATGTATGTTAAAGGATACCAAGGGGGACTCCTTTATATATATTCTGAAATGCCACTACGAACAGGCCCCTTAATCTCTTGCAGAATGCATTGAAAGTGCCCCTCAGAAGCTGCCTAAAACTTGAAGCCATGCTTAAGTCTGACTGCCCCCCATGTCTATATAGTTGCCCATAGACATTTCTAGAAACATTATAGAACATGTGTTCCTTGTAGCTTGAAGGCCGCTTAGTTGTCCCAGTTGAATGCTGAGCGGTGGAACTGACTCCATGCCTTGGAGATATGCAGAACAACTGAAATGTCAAAAGCACATAGGTGAATCTACCAAACCAGCATTCATACATTGTTTCTTGGCTTTATTAACTCTTCCTGGTCTCCCATTGATTGGTGGGCGCTGTAGTTGTGTACTTTGGAGCTAAACTGGTCCATCGTATTTTCAGGCAGTCAATTTCTTGAGATCCCAAACTCTGAGGCCAGCATGCTTTGCGAGCGCTGTAGTTATGTGTGCATTCATCTCTTGAAACTCACTGCCATCATTTATTTGGAGATACATTTCCTTTCATTTTACTTCTTTGTAACTCTCAAGCGCCTAGAGGCTACTGCTAATCCCTTGTAATCCTTCAAATAAACCTGAAATACAAATGCCACTCTAGTTGCTGGTCATGTAAGGAGTGTAGCAGCGCCATTTTTAAAGTAGTTCGATTGCCGGCCACGTCACAGCACCTCTGAGGCGTTTAGTTACAGCGTCTTCTGCAAAGAAAATAAATGTCAATCCGCTGTGCTGTAGACGTGTAGCCAGGTGCCCTATTGACGCCCCTTATTTCGATGCCAGTGTGAAGCTGTCGTGTTTCCCCTTGTTGGTGTCAGTTGCTTATTACACTGATTGAGAGGCGGGGAGGGGGGGGGGGTGCTCTCTTCTCTCCCCTGCAGAGGCGGCCTTTGCAGCCAGCATCAGGGGCCCGCGGCCCAGGAGCTGCTGCAGAGACCAGTCGCTGAAAAAGATATGTCATTCAGTACAGGTAATCACGCTGCGTTTATCCCAAACAACTCTCGAGTGATTGCTGTTTGTCGGGGCTGATTAAATATAACTCCGCCTGATTTGCATATGCAGAATAAAATGTGCATGAGTCTCAGAGTGGAGACCTCCTTCGGAGCAGCTCTGGGAACAGTTGGCGCGAGCCGTCTGACACCCTGGCACGCGCGCCCGAGGAAGGCTGCGGAAGCAGGCCTGGAGCGGCGCCAGCGCGCGCGCGGCATCTGCTTACCATCCAATCAAGGGACTCCTGTTCAGTACTGTGTGTAATGAGGGTTAGAGATGGGAAACTGCGGCTCCTCGGTGTACCATCTTGGTGCACTCATTAAATTGTGTGTGGCATTTGTAATGTAAGTACAATTATATTTACACGACGAATTCGAGCATTTCACACTTTCTGCGCTCAGTGGTTTGCGATCCCTGCTGTCTGTTGAAGCACATTAGCTCCGCTCATTTCCTATTGGGAGGGAGGGCGAGGGGTGGGAGAAAAGTAGACCAAGATTGTTTTGAGTGTGGAAAAGGCCGCTTTATTAGGAAACAGGTGCACATTACAAATATAAAACCTTGGCAACGCCTTACAAAACTATACCTCACTAAATAAATAATTAACTACAAACCCCGCCCCCCGCCCCCTCCCCTAAAATTCTTTGGCCCCTCCCCCACCCAACAATACAGCATTAAAACATTACAACATTATAAACATCACATCATCAATAAAACATTACGTCATTAATCAAATCATTACGTCATCATTTAAAACCTTTATTCATCAAACCCCAATCACATATTGAAAGCCAGGCCCTCTATAACCATAAACCCTGCCTGACCCTTCACTCCTGCCAATACCCCCCCAAAACCTGAACGGTCAAACAATGACCAACATACCCCTGAACCTGTCAATCAAAGAATCGATCCAATACTCATCAAACAATCTACCATAAACCGCACCGATACAACCCAAAACCCCGCACAGCACCTGTTCCTAGCGACAATACAAATCACAAGAAAAAAAAAAACCCTGCACACCTATAACTAAGAAAACAGCCTTTAATCAAAAATAAAAAATATAAAATAAAAGAAGAGAGAAAAAACCCTGACGTAACAAAATGGGGGAAGAAAAACCCCAGAAAAGAGAGGATAAAAAATGGGAGGGAGGGTGGGACAAAAACGCTAACAGCCCTCCTAGCCACCAGGTCACCAAACCTAAAATGGTGGCTAGGAGGCGGAGGAAGGGGAATTTATAATTGGGCTGGCCAGTCCTACTAGGCCAGCCCAAAAACCAGAACATTCTGGCAACTTCTTATGAAAAACCCCTCGCAGCCCTCCCAAACCGCCCGGGGGAGGGGACCTCCCTGCGGTCAGCTCCCTCCCCCAAGCCCCCCTTGGGAGGGAGGGCGAGGGGTGGGAGAAAAGTAGACCAAGATTGTTTTGAGTGTGGAAAAGGCCGCTTTATTAGGAAACAGGTGCACATTACAAATATAAAACCTTGGCAACGCCTTACAAAACTATACCTCACTAAATAAATAATTAACTACAAACCCCGCCCCCCGCCCCCTCCCCTAAAATTCTTTGGCCCCTCCCCCACCCAACAATACAGCATTAAAACATTACAACATTATAAACATCACATAATCAATAAAACATTACGTCATTAATCAAATCATTACGTCATCATTTAAAACCTTTATTCATCAAACCCCAATCACATATTGAAAGCCAGGCCCTCTATAACCATAAACCCTGCCTGACCCTTCACTCCTGCCAATACCCCCCCAAAACCTGAACGGTCAAACAATGACCAACATACCCCTGAACCTGTCAATCAAAGAATCGATCCAATACTCATCAAACAATCTACCATAAACCGCACCGATACAACCAAAAACCCCGCCACCCAGAAAGGTAGGAGGGGGAGAGAAACTACACCACCTCCCTTTCTGCCCCCCCAAATAGTAAACTAAAAACAAAACCGAACCAATATCAACGCTGCATAGCTAGCGAACGCGCCAAAACTTCACGTAACTCTAACAAGTATAGGTCCATTCCCACTCTGGACAGGTGAACACCATCATCTCTGAAAAATTCCACCGTCTCAAATTTAATTTCCCTATGGGAAATCCTGCTAAAACCAAGACCACGGCAGCAGCGAGAAACTTCAGAGTTTACCTTCTTCCTGGCCCTGTCAACAGCCCTGGGATTGACTGCCCCTCTCCAGATCCTACGCGGTATCAATTCAGTCCAAAAGACATGGCACCCAGCCCAAAGCTCCTTAATAAGGCCCAGATCCCTTTCAATAGCTCGAAGTAACACCACACCTTTGGTAGCACAGAGATCGTTCTCCCCCAGATGGATGACCAAAATATCAGGACATAGCCCGCCCACCATATTGTTGTTAAGACAAGGGATTAACTCTCTCCAGAGCATCCCACCTTTCCCCTTCCAAACCACATTAAACATTCGAGCATTAAAACCCAAAAGTTCTCCAAAGTAACTCTGTGCCGCCTGGACTCGGGCCCACTTCACGAAGGAATGCCCAACTATCCAGACTGTCACCACAGGAGAACGGGGCCCAGCAACCGATCCTACAAAAGAAAACAGAGTTAGAGCTCATGGGAAGGAAGATGACGCATGCGCCTCCTCCGCTGGACTCCTCACGTAGCGCTGAAAACAGTTTGAAGACCAACGCCCCAATCTCATGATATCTCTTTCAGTCCAACCTCTGTTAAATGCTTCAGTTGCAGCACCAATCCTGAAAGAATGTGTCCCATATAAGTTCCCATCCAGGCCTAAGTGCTGCAAAGCCTTGCGCAAAACCATGCGGAATTGGTATGTTGTAACAGGGGTGCCATCAATATGCTGAAAAACAAGCGCATCATCACCGCCCCCACACAGTGAACGCCAGCGCCGCGCCAACAGTAAAAGGCAAGTAAGCCTTGGAGCACGCGCCTGCAACCACACACCCCTCCCTTTCCTCGTCTGATCAGTTTTGGAGCTGGCCAACCATATATGCACCCCCTCATCCGAACAAAAAACATCCCGCCAAAAGAGGCCACACTTGTATTTCGAACCCAACAACTCCGAAACCCTGAAAGCTCCAAAAAACATGAATGCCATTAACATGGAAAATAAACATGACTCAAAATCATCTGAACAAACAGAAGGAAGAATAGTGATCAACCGTGCCAGGATCTGCCAAGATAAAGGAGCCCTGAGTCTACTAGTATGCCCTTGCTCTCTGGCCCAACCCTTAAGCATCCGTCTGCCAATTTCCCCCGCTGTCGGAGAATAACCCCACAACAACTTACCCATGAAAGCTATCCCTGCCAATTTACCTGCAATGGTTACCTTGGTCAACCCTCTATCCACGAGGTCTAAAATGAAGTTCACCACATCCTCAGAACGACGCCAAACTTCCTCACGCCTAGAAGCACCTGACTCCAGAAACTCCCTCCAGGCCAGAGAATAAGCAGAACGCGTAGACACAGACAAAGAACCTACCACCAGTTGTACGACCCGACATTGCCTACGTGCCACAGATGAATCGGCATCGGGGTCGGTGTTCTGTCTGCTTCCCTCGCCAGTCCACGGAATCTCCCCCACTGTGAACGAGACAGAGCATCCGCAATGTCATTGTCCACACCAGGGATGTGCAAAGCACGAAAGTGAATGTCGTGTTTCAAACAACCCAGCACGAAGACTCTCATGAGCTTCAATACCTGTTCATCCCTGGCAGACTGTCGGTTAACGATCTCCACTACAGCCATGTTATCCACACGAAAAAGCACCTTCTTGTGTGCCAATTCCTCCCCCCAAAGGGTCAACGCCACCAGCAAAGGAAAAAGTTCCAAAAAGGTAATGCTGCGACCGCCATTCAACCACTCATCCGGCCAACGTTCAGCACACCATCTTCCATTCCAATACAGCCCAAAACCATCACTGCCAGCAGTATCTGAGAACATTTGCACATCCCACTGGAAATCAACGTCCCGTACCAAAGGAACACCATTAAAAGAAGAGAGAAAAAATTTCCACATTCTTAAGTCCTCCTTGACACCAGCAGACAAACGAACACGATGGTGAGGCAACTGTTGACCTGCAAGAGCCCTGCCCAATCTGCAACAAAAAGTCCTGCCTGCTCTCACCACCCTACAGGCAAAATTGAGATGGCCTAGTAGCACCTGAACATCTTTCACCAACACCTTCCTTTTGGATAACATGGCTTCAAGTAACTCCAACATTTTCAGTTTTTTATCCTCAGGCAGGCGAGCACACATTGCCACAGAATCAATTTCAATACCTAAAAAGGACAAAACAGTGGCAGGACCCATCGTTTTCTCGGGAGCCAAAGGAACTCCCAGATCCTCCATGAGCCCTTGGAAAGTGTCCAGAGCAGACTGGCACTCCGTGGAGCCCGGGGACCCGACAAAGAAAAAGTCATCTAGGTAGTGCGTTACCAGTGAGTGACAGGACTGATGAGTAAAGTACCATTGTAGAAAAGTACTAAAACACTCAAAAAGAGCACATGAAACGGAGCAACCCATCGGCAGAGCCTTGTCCACATACCATTGTCCTGAAAAATGTATACCCAGGAGACACCAATCATCCGGGTGGACAGGCAACAGCCGGAAGGCAGACTTTATAACACACTTGGCCATCTCAGCAGCTGCGCCCGCGGTCACAACAAGTGACATGGCCACGTCAACTGAGGAATAAGAGACTGAAACAGCCTCTGGGTCAATAAAATCATTAACAGACGACCCTTCTGGCCATGATAAGTGTTGAATAAGCCTGAATTGTCCCGGATCTTTCTTCGGGACCACTCCAACAGGTGATATAATTAAATTAAGGATCGGCCAATCATGAAAAGGGCCAGCCATCCTTCCTTCATGTACTTCCTTATTTAGTTTGTCTTGCACCACTGCGCCATGCTCAGATGCTGATTTTAAATTAGCAGACCATCTCCTCTCCCTTGAGCCCATGTAACCCAGCCGGAAACCAAATTCAAAACCATCCAACAATTTTTTCTTTACTGCTTCATCTTCATAGTCCTGAAGCGCAAGGCGCAACCTCTCCAACTTAACCGGTGTATGAGCCCTTGGACCCAACACCCTTAGAACCTCTGGATCCCCTTCCCCCTGAAAACTGTGGGGGCGTCCCTGAACCACCTGCACTCGCCTGTTTCCCCTGTTGGTTTCCTGCTGGCTGGTTATCCCAGCATCTGGAAAATGGGTGTCTCCTACCACAGCCAGAGCATTCGTGTTTAAACTTACAATATTCTCTGGTACAAGATCCCTTGTTAAACTCCCAGCATGCGCCAATCCCTGACTGTGTGGTTGAAGTAGCTCCCACCCCTCCCCGGGTGGGCTTGCCCTGAAAGGGCCGGTAAACTAAAGGGAAGCCACTCGCTGTAAAAATAGTCTTCCCCCCAGATGCAGATCCCATGGTATGCTGCCATAAGTCAAGATCCAGCTCACCCCACTTGGCCTCCGGATCACAAGCCATCCTGGCTCTGAACTCCTCATCATACTGGGACCAAGCAAACCCCCCTCCAGTGATCTGCGCCTTGCGTATAACATCCATGTATTTAAAAAGAGACACGCTG
Organism: Lissotriton vulgaris; assembly: GCF_964263255.1. Classification (NCBI taxonomy): domain Eukaryota; kingdom Metazoa; phylum Chordata; class Amphibia; order Caudata; family Salamandridae; genus Lissotriton; species Lissotriton vulgaris. Next base: position 130,816,017 of record NC_141687.1, read on the forward strand.
CGCTCAGGAAACTTTTCACAGTATACACTCGCATAAATAAGGAATGCAGCTGTCCAATTTTCAATGTTTAAAGGGACTCTAGGATGTTTGGCCAACTCAAACTCCTCTTCCTTAGACCCCTCTTTGGACCGGACTTCCCGGTGTAGCAGCTTAAGAAGTTCCACATACTCACCGTTCCAAATACGTTCTTTTGTAGTCAACATCAAATGAGCCCCCAAAGGCTTTGTGACCCCCATATAAGGTAATTTTTTAATTTTCAATTCTTTACTGGCCACTGGCTCTTTAACCGTACTGGAAGCACCAGTGTTAGTACCACTCTCCACTTTACCCGTTACGTCCACAACATCATCAGCGCCCACAGCAGTGTCCTTAACGTACCGTCCTTTCAGCAACCTCCCTTCACAAATAACAACATCGCTTTCCCCTCCTATGCCCACAGACACCATAGTAGGTTTGGCCTGTGTAGCTAACTGCTCACCTGGCAACAGAGAGACCACTCTCGAAGGCTCCGCCCGTGGCGCTGAAGTCAATGTGTCCAGTCTGCGAGGCGCCCTGACCGATGGGCCGTGCTCTCTTTTCACTTGCACTTGACTCTGTACCACTGGAGCCTGTAAAACACTACCAGATACATGAGAGGGCACCCCCCCCTCCACGTCCCGCAATTCACCTTCTTCTGGACTATCCTCGTCATAATCCAGCACCACTTAATCAGAAACAATAGGCAACACATCAGCACGGGTCTTACCCAACCCGGTATCGACAATATTACATTTAAATGTTTTCGAAGAACCTCCAGGGGGGGGAGCAGACTGTACACGCCTGTAACTCCCCTTGCGTTGACTCTGCGGCTCCATAGCCGCCGGCAAGGTAGGACACCTATACCTGCTACTCGTTGGGGCCAGCGGGGTCACGCCGGACCCTCGTGTGCTGGCCGCGGCGGGTTCCCTCGGTGGAACAGAGAGGGCCGCGCTAGGCATTCTCCTCGCTTCACCTTGGCGAAAGTGGACTGGACCGCGCCCTGCCAAGTCTGGACCGCCGCACCTATCCCTGTCCTGAAAAGAAAAAGTTTGGACTGGTGTGCTAGGGTTCCTAAAAACTACGCCCAAACCAGACTCCGTCCCCCGCCAATTAGAACCCACATTCAACATCTGACCTCTGTCTAAAGAACGTCCTCGAACACTAGATCTCAAAGGCACCTCCATGACCGGAGAGCCACCTATCACCTCTTCATCCTCACTGTAATCCAAATTATCCACCGCCACTGCTGAAGAAGAAGTCTGAATAGGAGCCCTTGCACGCCAATCGTGGCCTGTACCCTCTTTCTGAAAACTCCGCTGCGCAAGACCTGCCGCACCAAAATGCTCCCACCCAGGGGAACCACACATAAAATATGGGCCTCTTGTATCCCCAGCTAAACGTGGAACTGCATCCCTGGGCCCCTGTACAAACCCACCACTCACATGGCCAAAACCCCTTCCATGCCCCAACAACATGCCCTGAGAGCCCACACCCCCCACGCTCAGTACACCAGGTGCGCAAAGTCCTCCAGTACTAACCACCACTGAAGAACTAAGAACTGTCGACCCTGCACCAAGAGCAGGTCTTGTTACATTATTGTCAGTAGGAAAGGATCCGTGGCCCCCCATTGATACTCTCCTGCCTCCTCTCCGAAGACTGTCATCCATTCCCAGAAAAACAGCAGACTCAAAACCCCCGGAACGTGGAGCCTCTTGTTCCAAAGCCACACCAGAAAGAGAACCCCCTTCGCCCATTTGGGCCCATTCACCCTCACCCCTAGAACCCCCCCCAACAGACAGAACATCACCCACTGAAGAACCAGGCGTGGAAAATAATAAAGGGCTACCCACATTTCCCCCCAACATCCACCATACCAGTATCAGCATCCTGGCCAGAAACTACCTGACCATAAGAAGGTGCCGAGCCCCTTGAGCCCAACTCAACATGAGGTACCACCATACTCGAATCCCTCCTCTCCCCAGCCTGTCTCTCATAAACAAACTGCCTTGAAGGGGTTAACAGCATTCGAGGCGCCGCCTCAGGCAAAAACTGTGACTCCTCGACAACACACTCAGCGTCAAGGACACCGGGCTCAACCCGCTCTTGGCCTGCTCCTTGCACAACAAATTGAACAGAGCCTCTGCGCGCACCACGCGCAGAGACTACCTCTTCAGACTGTACGCGCCGCTCGACCAGCGGGTCCGAAGCGGAGAGCTTCTTGCTCCCTCCCCGGCCCCCTCTTCCCCGCCTTCCCGTCGATGAGGAAACGGAACCTAACGGTTCAGTTAAAGACAGGGCTCCCGCCCGGAAGCAGCGCGCCACCCGACACCTGCGCCGGCCCCACCATGGCGCCGGGCATGCCCGGAGCTCCCCCCGCCCCTACCATAACTCTTACCTGGGGCGCCGGAGCCAGGAACGCCTCCCTCCCGCCCTCAACAGCAGCGCCGCTCACCGCCGGAGCTTCCGCCTCACCCGCAGCTACACGCGCCAACCGCTGAGGGGCCGGCTTCCTCGTACGGGACCGGCCCCTATCGCTTACCTGGCTCGGGCGTCTCTTCTTCGGCGACGAGCACGCCAACACCGCAGCGACCACGCCAGCAGAAGCCTGGCGCTGGGGCCGCGCCTGCACACCTCCTGCCAGCAAATCCATGCGACCTGCCTCAGCCAGCAGACGCATCGCCTCGACAACTCGTGAATCCTCCATTGGAAAATAGCTAAGACAATAAGCCTAAACAATAAAGCCTAATAAACTGTCTCACAAAACACACAGTACCCTCTATCACAAAAACGCTAACAGCCCTCCTAGCCACCAGGTCACCAAACCTAAAATGGTGGCTAGGAGGCGGAGGAAGGGGAATTTATAATTGGGCTGGCCAGTCCTACTAGGCCAGCCCAAAAACCAGAACATTCTGGCAACTTCTTATGAAAAACCCCTCGCAGCCCTCCCAAACCCGCCCGGGGGAGGGGACCTCCCTGCGGTCAGCTCCCTCCCCCAAGCCCCCCTTCTCAATGTTCTCCGGTCTATGGGGCTCTGGAGGCAGCGCTTTCAATGGGCAATTACTGTCAGGTACCTACACTTCCTTAATTTGGAAGGGAGAGTACCAGCACTTCTCCTCAGAGCTGCAATACTGATAACGACGGCACAGGGAGAGGTGATCTGCCATCTCACAGTAGCAAAAGGGCACATGGTCAAGTTTAAAAGTCGGTCTATTTCAGCCGCGGCCCGTGCAGGTGAGGGTGGTGAGGCGCGGGCGGAACGGGGTGGAGGGGAAGTCCACAGACGGTGGAATAGGCAATAAACAATAAATAAAACCACTTACTTTGCGCTCGTGTTAGATGCAAGGTAAGTAGTTGTATTTATTTTATTTCCCTATTCCGTTGTCTCTGATTCCCCCCAACTCTCCCCCCTCATCACCTCACGGCTCTTACCTGCACGAGCCACGGCTGGTTTATTAGAATTAAACCAAATACAGCATAATAATGCATTCAAACCAATAAGAAAGATGTAGTTGAGGGAACAAGGAGGGGGGACAAAAAGAACAAGCATTTGCAATGCAATAGGTCTCGCCTTTTTTTGGAGTAGGAGCTATTGGCATTGTAAATTGCATTATTTTTATTTATGGTTTCTTTGTTTGCAGTGGAGTTACTATTTAAAGAAAAAAAGTGCATTGTATAACACATAATAAACTTTTCTAACAACTGTACAGTAAAGCTGTGGCCATGTTAACTTTAAGTAACTGGGCCAAGTACACACAGCGGCCCCATCCCCTTATGCAGGGTGTACGCCTACTTTGCTACTGTACATGTGGGAGACATACATTCATGCAGTGCAATAACCCTTACCACCATCTGCTGCTGCCTGTGCTGCGGTGGTTTTTGTAAAATATATTGGTCTTGAAGGGGAAATAGATGGGTCCTATAATGTTTGATGTAAGGATACAATGATGGTGTAAGAGGAACCCACAGTGGACAGAAGTTTTTATATCTATTCTATATCTTTACACAGGGAATCCTCCAAAGTATCTTGCTTAGAAAAACTAATGCTTTATTGTCCTGAGGAAGGTGGCTGATCACAATTTATACCACCAAAATACATCCACGCTCTTGTTCATGGTCAAATTTGAGTCAAAATGTGTTGCATATAAACAATGAAATAATGCAATTACTCTAATTGATTTCTTCAAATTAACTGCTTTTAATGACAAAAGTGTGTGTCTGATATTCTGTCTCTCTTGAATAATCTTGATTGTTTTTAATGTGTACCTTGGGGGTATTATGTGATGTTTTTAACTGTTTTATTATCATTTTGTATACATATGTAAGATTTGAAACAATTTTGATATATTACTAAATATGGAATAATAATCTTTAATGGTTTTGGCCTTCCCTTTAAAGACTGGTGGGTGGAACACCTGATCGCCTCAAGGTGTGTGAGATGAGTATTAAAATATTAGTTCTCCAAGAGTCTTTGTTTGCCTAAAAAAAGATTATTGGTACCCTGTCTCTTGGAGTAGAGGGGTCACTCTCATTTTCTTCCACACCATCTGATTTAAGACATTTAATTACAGTAGAGATATACAGGATTTTTTCTCATTCATTAGAAATAAAGACGTACAGAATTGATTTGTTTACAACATTTAGAGGGAATGGATAATGGAATGTTGAGAATGGTGTATAAAACAACATCATCTTTATAGTATCAAGGTGAGCCCTCCAGGAGAGATGTAAAGGGTGCCAACGATTAATTAAGGATGTTAATCTATTTATACAATCATCTAGGCTTAATTAGATTTTTGAGTGAAAGAGAAAATCATAATCCTAGGGATTCTATTTTTGTTGTGTTCCAGGAGAATTTGGTGGTTGAAAAATCCAATTTAAAAGTAAATTTGTTAAGAGGTAAGATTTCACACTAATTGTGGTTCAATTCATAGTCGGAGACAAGAGAGTAAGAGACGACGTCTTGTAAAAAAGTTCAAATCGATTCTTGGGGAAGTTAAATATATACAAGAATATCATCTGCATAAACTGCCATTTTAATTTGCTGCAAAAAGAACAATTGATGGACAGAATGCAGATTAATGTCATACAGTACAGAGACCTGGGCCTAAATCCATCGATGTTTTTATTACCCATGCCATTCCAGTTTGAACCCAGCTATATGCAAATCAGTCTTGACCGTGCTCCCTATCAGAAGTACTCCGGCCTTTGCTGTTTTGCATGGAAGACCAAAGGGTGGTTTGAGTGTCTATTTGTCCAACAAGCTAGATCTTGTAAGAGTTATTGAACCTGTCATAGACACTTATTTCCAAATTTTGGTACTTGTTCTGGTTTGTGATACTCCAATTGCTATTGTCAATCTATATAATAATATTCCCTCTGGTGATGTATCGATTGTTCTAAGGAAACTGAGTAAAGCTTTGACTATACAGGAAAATATCTTTAAGCACAAATTGATGATAATTATGCTAGGGGATTTCAATTGTAATTTGTGTGAATTAACACAGGATAATAGGTGTGGCCTAGCACAGGACGATGGTGAAGGCTGGTTACATTTTAATCATTCCTCTCTAGGGGAACAGTTTAATAGTCTGCTAGCTAAATTTGATTTGGGGTTTGCAAACGAAACGTGTACTTCACCCTCTGTATCATCTTCAACATTTAATGGTAGGGGTTGCTCTACAATGATAGACTATGTTACCGTTTCTAACAAATATGGTACTAGAATCCACTCTTTTAGTGTTTCTGATATAGTATTGATTGACCACTTCCCGCTCTGTGTGACCGTCCTGCAACCTACTGCATCCACTCTGATTAATGAGAAAGAAAGTGACAGTTTGGACATGAATTTAGCTATTGGTAGCGTTAATGGATATACGCTAAAATGGGCCATGGTAATTGAGGCAGAGATAATCAAAACAGTGGTTGATAAATGCTTTTCAGAAATAATTATGTGTCTAAGGGCAGATTCACCCCCTGAAATTCGTCTTGTATCCTTCCTTTCAATCTCGAACGAAATTAAGGCTTCCCTTACGAGGCAATTTAAGAACCAAAAAAGAGGGGGGTGGTTGGTTTGACTCTAAGTGCACTAGGGCCTATGCGCTCCTAAAGAAGGTGCTGCACAAAAAAACCTAGATGTGCTGAGGAGGTTAGTAGATGTAGGAAGGAATACAAAATGGCAATTAAAGAAAGAAATAATACTCTGAGGACTGAAGCTTGGGAGGCTCTTCATTCTGCTTCTACAAGGAATGATAGTGCGAGCTTTTGGAAACTTGTGAGAACTCTCTTTCTTAGGGAAGAGGCCGGCCCAAAAATAGAAATAGCAATCCCTGAATCAGATTGGGTCAGACACTTCTCGAGAGTATATGAGGGTGAGGAACAAGTAGGATCTTTGATTCCGGCTTTTGACTACCCCCCCCAGTAGAAATTTGCATTTCACTCTCGAGGAGGTTGAAAAAGCTCTGTGTAAAAGCCAGAGCGGGAAGGCACATGGCCCAGACGGGGTCCCCATAGATATATTTAAGACCACTTATTCCCTGTGGTCATCCCTTCTGGTCCAGGTGCTTAACGCCAGCTGTGGTGCTGATTTCTTGCCCACTTGGGTGGAATCTGTAATAGTCCCCATCTACAAGAAGGGGAATAGACACTACCCGGGCTGTTACAGGCCTATTTCCCTTCTGGATTCCTTTACTAAAATAGCAGGCAGAGTAATTTTGGACCGGCTTTTGGAGTGGGCAGAGGAAAACTCTGTTCTGTCTGATCTTCAGTATGGCTTTCGCTCTGGCCTGGGGACAGTGGAGCAGGGATTGAACCTCTTAATGCTGGTCGGGAAATACACGAGGGCAAAACAGGGCAACTTGTTTTTGGCCTTCGTTGATCTCTCGGCCGCTTTCGATTGTGTAATCCATTCTAAGCTGTGGCTACTACTAGAACAACTTGGGGTTGAAGCTAACATTATTTATTATCTTTAACGCTTTTATAGCAACGCCTCAGCCCGCGTTCGCTTTGGTCTAAAGGGAGAACGCACTGACAAAATTCCAATTAGGAGTGGGGTCAGGCAGGGCTGTGTCCTGGCCCCTTTGCTTTTTAACTTGTATATAAATGGATTGGAAGAAGTTCTGTGCAAAGATAGCTTGGATCCCCCATATGTAGGTGGCCGCCCAATACCAGCACTTCTGTACGCTGACGATGCTGTACTTATGTCGCGTACTCAAGTGGGCTTACAGCGTGTGGTTGATAGCTTTTCCCGCTTTATGAATGAGCTGGGCCTAAAAGTTAACACATAAAAACATTCACTATGTATTGTGGTAGGCAATGTAAACCTAAGAGGCCCATATTTATAGCAGGACAGAAGCTCAAATTTGCCAAGCAGGTTTCCTACCTTGGGATACTCTTCGCTCAGAATGAGACGTTGACGCAAGCTGTGACTGCAAAAAAACTTGAGCTGCTACGATCGACTGCTGCTCTTAAAATCTTTTCAAATAAATTAGGGACTAGACCACCTGTAGAATTAATTAAAATTTACCAAGCTAAGTGTGTGGCTGGCGCTACCTACGGTAGTGGGGTTTGGGGTTTTGCAAACCCCGCACCCATCCAGATGGCCGAAAAATAATTTTTTAAATATATCTTGGCGCTTCCCAAAAGCTCTCCTAATTATAATTGCCATGCAGAACTGGGTCTTTCTTACATATCTGACCTAATTAAGCTAGAGCCTGTGCTATTATGGCATAGGCTCTGGACGCAAGAAGCAACACATCTAAATAGAGATGTTCTGACAGACATTTTAAAATTAGAGGGAGCCACAAGGATACCATGGGTGAACTATGTTCGTAATTTTTTAAAGGATATTGGGAGAGAAGACTATTTTTTTAACCCTACCAATGTTTCAGCTATCTCACGGAAAGATTTGAAGAGGGAGGGTCTAGCTTTTCTGGACTCTCATAGAATTGCAACGGAGGTCCTAAAACCTTCTGTTCTGCAGCACCAAATGGTTTTAATGACGTTTAACATTCAGCCCTATCTAATCTATGTATCTAATAAATATGAGCGTTTTTTACTTTCACGCTTCAGATTTGGTATTTTCCACAGATTAGTTAGTTTTCCTATGATTAATAATTGGATGCACGATCTACCTTCCTGCCCCTGTAACAATATTTCACCTCAGAGTACTATCCATGTTTTCCTCTTTTGTAAATTTTATGATGCAATAAGAAAGAATGTTTTATTACCATTTTTAAGAGAATTAGGACATCGTCAGTGTCGTGTGGCGATGCTTAATATTCAATGTCTTGACAACCACTTATTTAAAAAATGTGATGCGCACCAGGAAAAGCATGAATATTTAAACATACTCTAAATTTTAAATTCTCTTTTTGAGTTTGAATCCCTTGAAATTGATGAATTCCTGTATTGTAAATATGTATTTTTAATATTGTAATAAATGTGTTTTTATTTGTACTTTTATGATTGCTTCTAACAATTGAATAAAGATATTTTGACTAACAGCATTGGAGTGCCTTGATAGGAAAGTCTTTGCTGTTGTTTGGTCCCTGAAAAAGTTGAGAACATACCTGTTTGATACTCCCTTCCTTGTACAAACTGGCCACAGGCCTCCTATATGGCTGATTCAAATAAAGGAGGAGAATTGGGCCGCCCAAAGGCATCCACACATAAATTGCATGCAGCCTGCTATTGCAGGATGCGTGAAATGGTACAAACACTCACCGTGTGCCATGCCCATGCATAATGCAATACCATATGTAAGTAACCCCTACAGGAGGCCTAGAGCCCTAAGGCAGGAAGCATTATAACATAAGTGAGGACATGTCTGCATCAGCAGATATGCCTCAGTGCTGTCTGGTTACAATGCAAGGACTTTGCAAGTGATTAGGAAGCCGTCTTAAGCATATATACTGGACACTCATCATTACGAGTTTCCCAGCTACATCATGGCTTGACTGAGAATAAGGATGTTTGGTATCGAACAACACATCTTAATAAATTCACACTGATGCCAGTGTTAAATTTATGATGACATGCATCTATGGGCACCTTAGAGGTACCTCCTGAAACCCACTAGGCTCTAGTGTGCTGGCTGAATGAACTTTTGCAGCCTGCCACCATAGACACGTTTCTGACCCTCCGCTTGGGAGAGGCAATGTCCTCAGAGGACAGGAAAAATGCCTGCTCCAGAGGAAGGTGAAAATACAACCCAAGTTAATGGGTAAAGGACCTAGTTAATGGGTGGGATTGGCTTTCCTGACCAAACCTAATAGGAAATGCCTGCCGGAAAATAACATTTCTTGTATTTTCAGTTTGCCAATGGAGGGCAGATTTAGCTCTTAAACCCTCTATCCTCCCCTCTATTTTTTGCCTTTGAAGGTGATAACACCTCATCCAGCAGGACAGCCGGTGAATTAGCTTACCAAGGCAGAGGCTTGAAAGCCTCTTGCACTTTTGATATGCAACACCTGCTTCCTCCAGACCTGGAGAATGCCACCCACTGTCTTGGGACCCATCAGCTAGTCAGTAGGCGTCTCACAATATTAGGCTAGGACATCCCTAAGGTGGGTCACTTGAAGGGGACAGTCAAAGAAGGGTGTTGCCATCTTGTTTTGGGAAAAACTAGGAACTTTGGGTCAGGCTTAAGCCCATTCTCCACAAGAAGTGCTCATATAGGGGGTATAGTCACCCCAGGGGTAGGTAGTCCATTGGCTACTGCCTTACACTCCCAAAGAAGAACAGAAGAGAGCAGTCACCGCAATAACTAAGGATTTACACTGAACTTGGCACCAAACTCTGCCTTGCTGCTGGTACCTAGACAATTGTACCGACCAAGCTCGTCCAAAAGCTGTTCATCCCCTGGAGGACTGTCCAGACCTTTAAAGCTGAGCGGCATCCATCCTAGGTTGGAGGAGCCATTCTCTCTGCAGCTGCAGGCACTGACCGCACTTGTCCTGTTCCTTGACTTCGGCCATCGGGTCCACTGAGGAGGCATCTTGCCAGGAAGAAGTCTTTGCTGCTTCTCCAGGAGATCAGACCTTTCTTCCTGATTTTAGAGACACCAGGCCTGCCAGGAGTTCCCAGCACCAATGCCCTGGTTACTGGAGCATTTGCAGTAACCAAGGCATGTTGTGTGTCCAGTCCGTACACCGCCAAAGCCGAACTGCTGAAAAGGAACTTCGGGATCACTGAGGCCAACACCGAGAGTGTCCATGCTGTCCTGTTTTGTCTCCCTTTCCAGGTCACCAAGGCCAAGTGAGATGATGATGATGATGATGATGAATGTGTCTTATATCATGCATTGCTACTACCCAGAGTGTCCCTGCACATTTGCACAGGTCAGGCAAAAGAAAGAAAGGCCAGTTCAGTTGTTTAATCCTGATCAAAAAGCCATGTAGTCAGCTATTTTTTAAATGCTGCTGAGTGACTTTTAGAGCGAAGGTCCAGCGGGAGCACCCAAGAGAGCCAGAGATCGGCCTCTAAAGACAGCGACCCGCTGGCCAAAATACCTCTTCACCCAAGCCCTACCGACCAGGTTCACGGAAACCAACTGTGCCACTGTGCCCCAGACACCCTCAAGTGCCCGGCTCCCTTTGGGTTCTGCTGGACTTCTCCCCAATTCCCCATTTGCAGCCATTCATTTACAGGTATCTTTGCCATTGACTTTACCAAATAGCGTCCGAGGCTACCAATGCAACCAGCACCTCTACACTCGAACTCAACAGGATAGGTAAACCCGAACTGCTGGTGGTTTCTTGGTGCTCAGCCCCTGACGACCTTAAGTCCCTAAAGGTATCCTTTAAAATCATCCACAAGCGTACGTATGCAGTGCATGTTTCTCCTGTAGGATAACATTGTCTGTTTCAGACTCATACCGCAAAACTGTTATTTGACTGTATTTTTCTAATACTGCAAAATTCTATAACTCTGTAAGTACTGACCTATTTCCGATGATCTTGGTGTATGAAATTATATAAAAATATGTGTTAATTTTTTAAGTTTGTGTTGGATTGTGTATCTCATTTATTGTGTGTATAACAAATGCACAACACTTCTCTCTCATAAGCCTAAGCTGCTCACCCACATTACCACTAGAAGAGCACCTTGGATTAATAAAACTGTGGCCCAATGAGGGTCATCTGGACTATTTGCACGGTGCACCCCTGCATTTGGTACACTCCATATATAGCCACCTTCCTACAGCGATCATGCCATATCTGAGTCAAACAATACCTTTTCTGATCTAAATTCTTCATTGGTGCAGGCGAAAAATAAATGCAACTCTTTTAAGCAGCTAAAAGGGCAACAGGCTTTCCATCGTTTTCAAGACCAGAAGCCTGTGCCGCACAAAAGAAATCATACCTTTTTTTAAGTTCCCTAAGGTGTAGAGCGATAAAGTCGAATAAATGTGTCGCTGCTGTACTGTGAAGCCTTTGAACATCTCTCCGGCTGCCGCAGGTCACGCGGCCTGGCTAATATTAACTCAGCCTCTTGCAGTGAAAGGTGCATTGTAACCCAACAGTTGGAGGTGTTCCAAAAACAGGTCGACCCAGGAGACTTGCACACTCTGACGCGTGCATTCTTCTTTCCCTTCGGGAGTTGAGCTTGAAATGGTAGGTGTTGAAGAGCTGGCATTGAGTCACACGATGCTAAGAACTCGTAAATAGTCAGTATAATGCGAAATGTACGAGTTACGCTTCTATTAACAGATTCAGTGCCGAGGGTGTGAGGGTGGCATCAGTTAAAGTTATATTGCCATGTTCTCTCAAACTCTTAATTACGACATTCGTAAGTATTCGACTGTATGGTCGGTATTTTAATCCATATATTTTACCTGTGGTACTGAAAAGAGATTTAAAGCCCCCAGAAGCCTGCTTCACACTTAAAAAAAGACCGACAACAATAAATAAGTTGGCCATAACAACCTGAAAGAGGAGAAGAAAATAACTGCAGCTGTTTTTGGATTTCTGTGCAGTATCTCAGTCAGACCATTCAGAAAGAATGGTGTAAGGATATTCAGTGATCCAGGCAAAATACAATTTTTGCCATTGGAGCAGCATTTCTTCATTAAAAAGGTCATGTTGGAAAACGAATGTCCCTTCCATTTACCTAATTGCAAGTGAATGTGGTCTCCTAATTTTCTTTTGGTCCACCACACACAAACCCTGCCCACTCGCCGACATCTAAGACTGAAGCTCACCAGGAGACCCAGAGCTTGGCTCCCAGGTTAAGTAGAAAGCAGCAAAAGCATACCCCATTAGTGACAAGAGTATTATCTTTGACCCCCGGCACAAGCACAGTGAAAGGAGGCGGCAGCACTCAGTTTTTGAATCCTAAATGTGCTGACAGGCCCCTTCATTGAAAATTGAACTCATGTGTCGCGTTTAGCCCCTGCGGTGACATCCAAATGAGTGCTGCGTGCATGTTGTGCGCAGGGTGCCAGTAAGGAAGAATCCATGTTGGTTAAGAGTGTACGCTTGCTATTAGCCTGAGTGTGAGATCTCTTTTGTCATGTCCTTGGGTTTGGACAGTGCAGAAAAAATAGAGGTGCTGAAAAAGCCTTCACAGGTAAAGGAAATGTTCTGTCTGCATTCCTGAGCAGGAGAGTAGAGCACCAGACACTGATGCGGGGAGGGATGGAGACGGGGCTGCCCTTGCATCTTCAGTGTCACCTACCAAGCATGGGGCTGCTTACCAGCCCTTCATGATCACTGCTATTTCAGTGATGGTAGGTGAATGAAGTGAATCAGCAGGATCAGCTGTTAAAGTGGGAGACCTTTCTAGCAAAGCCTGGGCTATTTGACTTACCACGAGAGGCTGAACAAGGGAAGCTGGTGGCAACCAGGTCCTGCAAAAAGAAAATGGAGTTATGAAAACGAAACCAACCAAATCCTGTTTCTGTACTGTCAACAGTGGATCCACATCCCCTGTTTGGAAACTCTGTAAAAAAGTGAACTATCAACCTTATCATTTGGGTCCTGTTTCAAGCTGCTTCACTGACAAATGATGGGGCTGCTCATGAGAATAGTCGAAGTGCTGCTGTGGACCATGGCTGGTATTGCAGAGAGCCAGACTCGCACTGGCTAGGGGAGATTGCCTGAAACTTCACATCCTGCTGGCTTAGCTGTGGGTCTGCCTGAAACCTGGGAGCCTGCCTATTTGCTGAGAGAGAAGAAGGAGATTACCTTATCCCAGAGCAGCTGTTTGCCCCAGGAGGAGAAGGCATACCACAAGTCCTGGAGAAGGGTGGCACAAAATACCAGTTTGCCATAGAGCGAACCAGCATGAACCCAAGAGGCTCCTGTTATAATAGATATATATATATATAAACACTGTTGTCATTTTTCTCAATCATGTAAATTGTCTTCCCCTCATGTTATACTTTCACACTATGGCTAGTCCCTCCCCTCAGTTTCTGGGATCTTGGTTTAATCCTGGAACTCTTGGGAGTGCACAATAGAATGTTGAGAGAAATAGTCGAGGAGTGTTAGACTGGTAGTTGCGAAACCTCTTGGTTACAATAAATCGTCTCACCTACTACCTCATCCTGCGTTGTGGATTTATTTTACTTCATTTTAGCGATGAGTGGGTAATGCTGTGTAGGGGGCAGCTGAGGTTTCCACCCCTATCTTCTGCTTCTGCTCCAGTGTACCTGCCTCTGATAGTGTTTGCCTTCTTTTGCTGTGCTTCGTATCGACTCCTATTCTCACTGAACCTGCCGTCACTTGCCGTGTATTATATAGTGATTTCTCCATCACGTTGTCCACTGAGGATTTTCTTTTCTCTTCATCTTCTGGTGAACTCCTCACCCGACCTTCCTTTCTGACCCTGGATCACAATGTTTGCTCCTGAGGCAGGTTTTCCCATGTGCGCCTCAGGGGAGTGCCCGCCGTAAAGCTTTTCTTCCAGGTGCTTGCCCCCTGAGGCTGATTTCTCTGGTGCGCGCCTCAGGCGAAGTGTTGGCGCCCTGCTCTGCTACGGCATTGGGAGAAGTGTTCCCACTGTGGCGCCTGCTCCCTGAGACTGGGGATTTGGGGGGGTAGCCGACCAGCGGGAGGCTCACCCCCGGGGAAGTTTGGGGCACCAGGGGAGGGGGGGGAGGAAGCTTGTCACCCGGGGCTCGCCGTAGCTGGCGTTTTTGGGCTGGTTGGGCTGGTTGGGCTTCTTGGGCTTCTTTTGGGCTGGCTAGGTATTTAACCGGCCATTTTGTGTCACCGCACACTGTTCGTGGTGCAGTGACACAGCAGCCAGGGCTTTATGCAGTTTCGTGGTCTTTTGGTGGTTTTGGCGCTGATTGCGAGGCGGACTGTCGGCGTTTCTGTGATTCATCGATCGCGTACAGAGGCGGTAGCTGGGGCGTGCGGTGAGCGTGGTCGTGCGCTTGGTTGAGGCGGCATATTTCTGGGCGTGATGGCGGAGTGCGCTGATCCGCGTGTAGCCGAGGCCCTGCGGCTGTTGAGTGAGGCGGGCTGCATGGACATCTTGCGGCCCGACCTCAAGGTAAGGCCTCTGCGGCGCGCTGCAAACGGCGCCGCTGCGGTGGTGGCGGCGTGTGAGCCGCCTCGGTCGCGGTCGCGGCCGGCTCAGCGGGGTGGGAGGGGGGGCGGAGGAGTGAAGGGCGGAGGACGGCGCAAGGAGGCCGCGCCGCGTGGGAAGGCCAAGGGAGGCACCAAGAGGGCGGGGCGGAAGGGGAAGAAGCGGGCCCTGGAGTTTGTTGAGGAGGTGGGGGGGGGGAGCGGGGGGCGGCCCGTGAGGCGGTGGATGAGCTGGGAGGGCAGGGGCAGTGAGGGATGATGGAGGGGTTCAGGTAGTTTTGCCGGGGGAGGGTGGGGGCAGTGGAGGAGGTGGGCGGGGGGCCGAAGGTGGCGAGGGGCCGGTGTTGATGGGGGGGCGCGGGCGCGAAGAGCAAGGGGGGCAGTCAGGGGGAGGGGACGGGGGTCAGGGGGGGCGGCCTTGCCACTATTGATTGAGGAGACCGACTTGGAGGAGGAGGTGGGGGAGGGGGGGGCAGACACGGAGCTGGACTGGAGCTCGTCCTCAGCAGAGGAGGGGGGGGTGTGGGGGGCCAGGGGGGGTTGGTGTCGCTGGGGCGGCGGGGGAGGGATGGGGGAGGGGCCAGGCAAAGGGGCGTGGCAGACCTGAGGCGCTGGGGGGGGTGCGCGGAGGTGGCGGTATGGCAGGTCGGAGGGGTGAGTCGGGGATGGTGGGGTGGGTCGGAGGGGTAGTGGAGGGGAGGCAGGGGGATGTGGGGGAGTGGGTGGAAGTGGCGGGCATAGGGAGAGTTGCGGTGAGGGGGAGGGGAGCGGGGGTGCGGCATGGGGGGGGCCTGGGGTTTTGGGCGTGGGGGGGATGGGGCCGAGTTGGGGTTACGGGGGGTGGGGTGGGCTGGGGGGCGGGGACGGGGGTTGGGACCTAGGAGGCGGGGTTATCCCGTCGCGGTGCGGAGGTCATTCGGCGGGTTGTGGTAAATATTTTACCGTACATGTTTGCCATATAATTATAAGTACAAGAATAGCTCAATATAATGAAAGGCAGAGTCCGGGGTGTCTGAGTCTTAAAGGGCTTTAATTCAGAAATGACTCGAGTCAATGGAGATCTATTCCATCAATACAAGGGTTCGGGTATGCAAGGGAAGATGTCAGGAAAGATGTCAACGATTTAATCACAGTACATGGCATATATAGTAAAATGACACAATAGCATTGCATTACAGTAGGCGTGACAAGTGAAATGTATATGATAAGAACACATGTGCGTAGCAAAAAGGCGTGAACATGGGTGTGCACAGAGGCGTGAACTAGAAACGTCACAGAAAAGTGTCATAAGTGGGTGGATGCTTAGAGAATTCTTGCAGAGTCAGCTGAAACTCGTGGCCTGGATGCGCGCGCAGCTAATATGACGTGTGATTGACGTGCATCTAGAGGAAGCTAAGGGTCTGACTTTTACCACTAGTAGAAGAGACATAAGTCTGGCATGTCAGATCGACCTGTTCCTAAAACATATCTGATATCTTGTGTTTGGAGGATGTTTATACTGGAGTAAAAGGTCTTTCGGGCAGAGGCTATTCTATACTGAATGTATGCGTGTCTAGGTGAAAATGTGCGGAGCCAGGGCCTACCATGGTAACGGGAGCAATGAATTACATGAGGAGGACAGGAAGGCTTTGCCCTTTACTCTGCGGCCGGGGAGCTGTTTACTTATTTTACTAGACAGGAATGTGTTTTCGAGGAGGCTGAGCTGGCTACGCTGATAACTTGAAGGCAAAATACTGTTTTTTTGGCAGGCAGAGCAGGCCGAGCCGGGCACCGCTCGCTTGGCAGGAAGTAAGGCAGAGGTCAGGGATGCATTTCATCTCTATGTTGCAGCTTTTGGAGACAGAGACGGAAAGTGGTTCAATGGCAGGAATCAGGGCCTAACTCGGCAGAGCCAGGAAAACGTGAAAGTGCACCAAGTAAAGACGGTGGCACGGCATACTTAGGAACTGAATTATCAATCCATTCATGGTGGATCTGAAAGAGGACATGTTAACGTTGGACGCAAATGTATTTGCGTCTTCAAATTCGGTTGCGGAGGGAAGTTACATGCACTTTAACTCGTACATGGAGACGATGGGGTACTCGTTAGGGGACATACCTGACCATAAAAATTTCAATTACCTCATTCCCTCCTTGTCCCCTACGGACCCGTTAAGATATATCTATTTTCATGAGACCATCTATTTGTTCGTATAGCATCATTTGTTCTTCTTTCTTAAATCTAGAATGGGAACATGAACTTGAGCGGGGAATACAAGCTGTGGCGCACAAGCCGCAAATCGCTGGCCCACATTGAAGACATAAATAGCAACTGAATACAATGGCCAATATAATCCCTAGGAATGACAATAGCTTCCATCCCCAGGCTGTTATTACACTCCAGAGCCAACCGGACCAAGTCCAGGAGCCTGGGTTCTGGTGTATCTGATGGGCAATTTCGTGAAGTCTGGTGATGGCCTTATAGACTGAAGGCGCGTTATTAGGAATAACCCCCGCCGAGTCCAGCTAGCAAAGTGAGAAATCTAGGCGTCATCTTCGATGCTGGCCTCAATTTTATGGCACATGCGAATAAAACTGCGGCTTCAGCTCATATGAAATTGAGAATGATTAGGAAAATACTACCTTTCCTACCGAACACGGCCGGGAAAACACTGGTCAGCTCACTAGTCCTGTCCTCCTTGGACTATTGTAATGCTCTATTCTTAAATGCCCAAGTCCGAGTGACAAATAAGATGCAGTCAATCCAAAATGCAGCCGCACGAATGCTGGCTGGGATCCCCAAGTTCGCACCAGTTACAAACATCATTAGGGATCTCCATTGGCTCCCGATACGCAGCCGTATCAAATTCAAATCGCTGTGTATTGTTTACAAGTCACTCAATAATCAAGGTCCCCACTTTCTCAAACAGAATCTTCTCCATCATGTCCCAACCCGATCTCTTCGTTCCTCTATTCAGAACTTCTTGGCTGTGCCTTGCACTAGAACAGTCACCTGGGGCGACAGGCGTTTCCTGGTTGCCGCCCCTAGACTCTGGAACACCCTTCCTGCACATATCCGAGCAAGTCCCTCCCTGTTCACATTCCGCAAACAGCTAAAGACGTGGTTATTTGACCATTAGCCTTGTATATCTTCTTTACCCCAGTTGCTGATCCATCCCTTAACTAGCGCCTTGTATATCTTCTTTACCCCAGTTGCTGATCCATCCCTTAACTAGCGCCGAGACGCCCACGGGTATTCGCCGCGCTCTACAAATGTCAATAAATAAATAAATAAATAAATAAAATAAACACGCAACAACTGGATCCGATGACTCTACAAGCCCCGCCCCTATCGGCCAGGATGACGTCAAGGACAAGGCGGTTCTAAAGAACAACAAGTCTCATAGCAGACTGCTCCTCTGTTAAGTTGCCCAAAGCTGAAGTAGTCTCATTCACTACTGCTTCAAGAATTCTGGTTAATTTGCGTATCAATTTACTATTGGACACTGTGCCTAAATCGGGAAAGAATCCTTTATTGAAGTCTGTATATTGTTCCCATGTGGTTTCGGTAAAATCAACTAATGGAAGATCTCTTTTGTGCCTAACTAGATTGAGGCGGGAATTCCTGTGATAATCAGATGGGGCTAGAAAAACTGGGGGCAATAAGAATGCAATGAAACACGTACCATCCCAGTCTAGAGGTAAACGTACATAAGCTGTATGACCACAAATGAAATAGGAATGTCGGGAAGCTTTGAATGTAGACTTGCCTTCATCACTGAATTCGACCGCAGTAGTGCAATCACTATGGCCTAGATGTACTGAACCATTCTTTCTGACGCATAAGACACCTATGGCTGGTAAAACTGATATGGATGGCAAGTCTGGACTAGTTTCTGACTGAACATTTAGAATCATGAGGTTGAGTGTAAAATTGCCTAATCCATACACTTCATTTTCTAGATCAGTCCCTGTCATTTGTGGAAGACCCTCTTCATCTGGGAAACATGCTTTGTTCATGACTGTGTTCAGGTTCCCCCATATCCATTTGCCTTGGGAAACCCTTGATTCAGTGTCTAAAGAGGATATCAAACTAAACCATGCACCACAGGAACCATTATGTGTAAACGGGTAAGGAAAGAGGGGCAGAGCTCCCTTGTAGTTCTGATAGGGAGGGAGTCGGCCACATATCCAACAGTTAGTAGCATTGTTGATCTGTTGAGAATGGTATAACATACGAATGAATGTATTGTTGCGCAGCGCAAGTCGATAAGACAGTTCGTGTGGAGGTAGTTCACTAAACGTGTGCTCTGCAGTGTCATTAGAAAAAGAATGTGCAATCGGAAAATACATGTACAACATCAAGCTGATGCCAATTAACGTGAGACTCAGAAAAAACATAATAATCAGGGTGCAGATGCACCTACTACGGAGATTTTTACAGTAACGATTTCTTTTCATGATCTCCTGTCTATCTCTCTCTCTATTTGGGTCTAACTTGTACATTGTCAGAAACTGCCTAACCGCTTCACCCGAGGGGGACTTAAACAATTAAACTGTCTGACTTACTAGACCTTAATTTTTGTCTGTACTCCTCTTGGGGAGTTTTCTCTCGAAGGGGGAGTTTTGTATCTGTCTCTGGTACGTGGGAGTTCTGGGAGTCAGGGTTTGGCGGAAGTCCATGAAATTTCTTCACGTGACTGGAGTGCACCCAGCCCTTCCTCCCCTCCAGCTTAACAGCAGTCTGGGTTGTTAACAAAACAATCTTCGGCTCCTTCCAGCGGGGCTCCAAAGGACTCGTCCTATCAAAGTTCCGAACAACAACAGTATCACCCAGGACCAGTGCATGTGGCTTCACCTCGGTGTTGTCTGGGAAGGCTGCAGCAACCTGTGAACGACAAGATTGTAGTGCAGACATCAAGGAAGCAAGGTAATCTGTCAACATAGTACTTTCGACATCAGTGATTTTTCTCGGCAGAGGCGTCCCCCACATATTAGGAGGTCTACCGAAGACCACCTCATACGGAGATAGCCCTGTCCTAGAATGGGCTACCATTCTCATATAAAACAGTGCAACTGGTAATGCTACTATCCAATCTACGCCTTTCTCTTTACACACTTTTGCAAGGCGAGTTTTCAGAGTCTGATTGTGGCGCTCCACGAGACCTGCTGCCTCTGGATGCCGGACACAGTGAAACTTCCACTGGTACCCCAATAGAAGCGAGATCTGCTTCATCAATTCAGACGAGAATGGCTGACCGTTGTCTGAATACACAACACGGGGCAAACCGTATCGAGGGAAAAACTCACGAACCAGCTGCCTGGCAGTGGTCGGGGCAGTGTAATCTGGAACAGGATATGCTTCTGTCCATCGGGATAGGGCACATACAACTACGAGGACATACTTGAATCCTCGGCATCTGTCCATCTGGATATAATCCATCTGGAGGACTTCAAAAGGATAGTCAGGAGGATGAAATCCACCTTGCTCTACGGGAATCCCTTTTCCTGGATTGAACTGACAACAGATCATGCAGGTACGCACTTTCTGTTTTGCTGCTGCTCGTAAATGCTTGTTGAACCAGATGTTCTGTATACTGTCTAACATGGCTTTTTCACCTAAATGTGCTGGACTATGTGCTGTGTTGATGATAACTTGAACCATAGAGTCGGGGAGGAACCATGTGGTTTTCCCCTCGTCATCCAACCTTGATCTGTCTGGACCCCTCCTTGTTCAGCCCATTTCTTGATTTCATCTGAAGTAGCATGTGTCTGTATGTCAATGACATCTAGTGTGGGGTCCCTGACTGTCATGCTGTGTGTCAGTGATAATACGTCAGTCTTTGTCACATCAGACGTCTGTGTATGAGTCTGTGCTGTATATTTCGCTGTCTGATCTGCGAAGTCGTTACCCTGTGAAATCTTGTCTGTTACTTTCGTATGTGCCTTGCACTTCATGATGGCTATGGCTGTAGGCAAATGTATTGCTTCTAACAGAGCTTGGATGAGGGGACCATGCTGGATTTTGGCCCCGTGAGAGGTCAGAAAACCTCTCTCTTGCCAGAGGACACCGAAGTTGTGAACGACTCCGAATGCATAACGTGAATCTGTGTATATATTTACTTTCTTGTTCTTGGCTCGTGTACAGGCTTGGGTCAGAGCAATGAGCTCTGCTGCTTGGGCTGACAGGGTGTCAATGCGATGTGTTTCTATGACTTCAGTTTCAGTGGTCACTGCATACGCGGCCACTAGCTCTCCTGTACTCGTTCTCATGCATGAACCATCCACATAAAGTGTCAGGTCTGGATCGGGTAATGCGACATCTGTCAAGTCTTGTCTGGGTTTCGTAACTGTATCAACTACATCTACGCAGTCATGTGGAGTAGGATCTGTTGTGCTTGATGGTAAAAGTGTAGCAGGATTCAGTGTATTACAACGTCTGATTTCTATGTCTGGTTGGAATAATGTCAGTTCATAACCTGTCAGTCGTGCTATAGTCAAGTGTTGGGTCTGTGTTCTGTTTAGGAGAACTTCCACAGAATGTGGAACCTGTACTGTCATTTGGTGTCCCAATACAATGGAATCACTTTGTCTGATTGCTAGAGCTGTCGCTGCAACTGATTTCAAGCATGCAGGCAAGGCCTGGGCTACTGGATCTAATGTGCTCGAAAAATAAGCACACGGTCTGTGTTTGTCTGCTTGAAGCTGAGTGAGAACCGACAATGCTGTGCCATCGCGTTCTGTGACAAAAAGTGTAAAAGGTTTGCTGTAACATGGTGTTGCTAAAACTGGTGCTTGACATAAGGCTTTCTTTAATTCGTCGAAAGCTTGTGTATGTTCCTGAGTCCAAGGGAGGACAGTCGAAGACGCTGCCTCTTGTGTTGTCAACTGAATGAGTGGTTTAGCTAGAAATGCATACTGGGGAATCCATTGTCTGCAATAGGAAGTGAGTCCAATAAAAGCTTGTACTTCTTTCTGTGTCTTGGGTTGTGGAAGATGTGCAATTAACTGTATACGATCTGGTGTCAGCTGTCTTCCCTCTTTGGACAGCAAGTGCCCAAGGTACACAACTTGCTGGGCGCAGAATTGTAGCTTCGAAGGAGACACTTTGTGTCCCTTGTCCGCCAAGAAAAGCAAAACTGTCAATGATGCTTGTTCACATTCTGGTTCACTTCGGGCGGTGATCAGTAGATCATCGACGTACTGTAGTAGGGCAGTATTGGGAGGCATGTGAATATTGTCAAGTTGTCGTTTCAATGCTTGGCTGTAGATGCTGGGGCTTTCTGTGAATCCTTGAGGTGCGCGTGCAAATTTGAAGCTTCGGCCATTTAAACAGAATCCGAAAAGATACTGGCTTTCCGGATCAATGGGGACACTAAAGAAGGCGTCCTTCAGATCGATTACAGTAAAGAACGTCGCCTCTGAATCAATAGCTGTCAATAATGAGGAGATATCCGGGACCACAGGATACTGTGGTACCACGCATTTATTCAATTCGCGTAAATCAATAACCAGTCGATAAACTGGAGGTGCATTTGGATCAGTACGTTTAAGAATCGGAATGATAGGAGAATTACAAACATTGGAGTCGGTTTCTACAACCACTCCTTGTGCAATGAGCTCGTCAATGATTTTCAGTAAAGCCACTACAGCATCTGGTGGTAACTTGTATTGTCGGATACGTGGTAGTATAACTCCTGGCTTGAGTGTGACACGGTACGGTGTAATGTGCATACAACCTACATCGGTGGGGCCTTTCGCCCATAAATGTGCAGAAGATTCTGTAACCTGGGGTCAAAATCTCTCAATACATAATGGCCCTTGAAATCACGAAGGAACAGCCTGACTCCTTCCGGAGAACAACAAATTACAGCTCCTAGAGCCTTCAGGGTTTTTATACCAAGCAAGTTTTCTGGACATGATTTCGTGAGCAATAAATCAGTAGTTCGGGACAATGGACCAACCGCAAGGGGTACTGGTTTCGAAACTTCATTCACAATAGGCTTTCCTGAAAATCCAAGGGAAACATTCTGTGAGCCTGAGAGGGGTGCCCCTGGAACCTCTTCATGACTGATGGTGGTTCTGCTTGCCCCTGTGTCAATCAAAAACTTTCTATCTTTCCCTAATACCTGACTATGTACATAAGGACCCTCTTGATCTACAGGAACCTCAATAAGAGGCAAGCCAACCTCCCTCTCTAGGCTGTTTCATGTGTATTGCTGATAATCGGGGTAATCAGATTGAGCACACTGGTACATCTGCTGTGTGACATGCTGAGTCGCGGCAATGGGTTGGGGCTGTGGCACCGCTACGGCCTGCTGTGGAACATGCATAGGTTGTACATTTTGTGGAACATGTTGTTGGACCTGATCCTGTCTGGGCGGACGTGGTCTCTCTTTAGTTTTGCCTGTGGAGATATTGTGTTTCAAAACTGCACATTCGTTTACATAGTGACCTGGCTGTTTACAATAGTTGCATGTCCCTTTAACGGGAGCAGCTGAATTATTTGAATGTGTCGCGCCTTTCTTCTGACCATCTGCTGGAACTGACTGAGCAACTAACATTTTAATTTTTGTGTCTTTCATACGTCTCTGTTCGTGATCATGTTCCTCTCTAATTCTGTTCTGATGGTATTGTAACATTTGTAACATTTGGGATGGCGTATTGGCTTGCCATGTACTCTCGACTTTCAAAACACGGTTCTTAACCTGAGGCAAAGAATTCTCGACTAATTTCGACACAAAAAGGTGTGGGTATGACTCGCTACTTGTTTTCAGGCCACTGTTAATAATAAAACATTTCTCGAATCTGGAATAAAAATCACTAGTGTCTTCGTCGGGTTTCTGTTTGCAGGCTGAGATTGCATCCCAATCCTCCTTTTTAGTTGCTAACAGTCTAGGCAAAACCTGTACTAATAAACCTGGTAATGCTTTAGTTTTCTCCCCAAGACCTACACCTGGGGTTCGACCAGTTTCCTCGGTTTCTAATGCAGCCCAATCAATCTTTTTATCTCCCACCTCCCATTCTTTTTCTTCGAGTTTCTCATAAATACCGGCAGGCAATAACACTTTCAATATTTTCATAATGTCGGGATAGGTGTAGTCACCCATGAGTAACATATCTTTTATTTCACGGTGGAAACCTGCAGGGTCTTTATCGTGACTGGGTACTATTTTCTTCATTTCCAATAATTCCATTTTAGTTATAGGCGTGTAAACGAACACGCGTTCAAGGGTATCATCGGCTTTCCTGACTGGATGTACTTCTCGTAAGGGATTCTGTTTGTCTACGTGATATGGCTGCCTGACTGGGGGTGGAACGGAAACAAGATGTGGAGTCAAGAAAGTTCTATATTTGTGACGTTGTTCTAAAATCGTTTCAATTAAATCGGTACCTAGGCCTCTCCATCTTCTCAGGAGTAACTGTATAGCGGACCCGGATCAGATGCTTGGTTTTCATACTGTATAATAAGGTGTTGGGTCATGTATATACCAGCTAGTCGCTGTTCT
Organism: Lissotriton vulgaris; assembly: GCF_964263255.1. Taxonomy (NCBI): domain Eukaryota; kingdom Metazoa; phylum Chordata; class Amphibia; order Caudata; family Salamandridae; genus Lissotriton; species Lissotriton vulgaris. Next base: position 130,840,057 of record NC_141687.1, read on the forward strand.
TCTGGAGTGAGACTTAAAAATGTGTGCACTACTGAATCGTCTTTGTATATGCTGTCATCCCCGGCCCACTGTACTGCAGACCGGGCTAGTTCCTGTTCTCGTAAGGTATTGAGTTCGTGATAACCTACTCTGTCTTTCAGTACTTTGTCAGTATTCTGGAACACATGCTCAAGGGAATATCGCTCTGGTATCGGACATAGGTAACGTTTCTTGTTTTCTAAACGAATGGGTCTGTCAAAGGGCCGATCAAGAGGAGATGGTCTAGGGAATTTCTCTCTACCTAAGTATGCTATCGTGTCTCTATTTGCTAGTTGTGAGGTTTCTGCTGTGGTCTCTGGTTGTTCATCCTCATCTAAGGTTTTCTCGACGTCTGACTCGAGTTGCCTATCAGACTCTCGACGGGCATGTATTGCTATTATTTCTGAACGGATTTTTCTAACCATAGCATGCACACATTTCTCTCTGTCATGTTTACCCTCTGCAATATTCTGACTCCATCTGATCAATCTATTCATCTCTCCTTCTGGAAAACTGGGCTGATCTTGTTCCCTTATCAAACAATTAACCAAAAATCGCATTATTATACCTTGAGTCTCAACTTTCTGACGTGACATGGCTTCACCAACACACTCCGGTCTTTCTCCTGTTCTAATAAAATGATACATATTGTCTAGATGGTCTGGCATTTCTGGCAGTAAAACTAAATAATCTGTAACACGCCTTAAACGTAGGGATGCTAACAACATGGGTCCTGTTTTTCCTGGCACTGTATCATATCTGCAATCAGTAAGCTGTTCTTGAAGTTTTTCGGCTGGGGCTCCTTTAGGTGTTCGCGACATTGCGAAATCTCTCATTGTCATACGCTGTAACTGTGGCGGGGTGCGAAAACCTCCTCTAGCACCTCCTGAGGCGGAGGCTTGAGCATAACCTGACTGTAGGGTCGGTATTTGTAACGGGATTGGACCCTGAACAAAAGGATTAAGTGGATGAATACCACCAGGGAGAACTATAGGGGAAGTGACAACAGGTGCGGGAAGTGGTGCAGGATGTGGTGCGGGTGGAGTTTGCTGTTGCGGACCTGGGGTAGATGATCGTGGGGTAGGTTAACGTCAGCAGGTGGTACATGGACAGGTGCATTGGTATATGCGGGAGCTACGTCGTCTAGATAGGAAGAGAGGAAATTGTCTTCTGCGGTCTTATGACATAATTTAGTCGGAACCAATGGAGGGGGTAGATCTTTCGGTATTACCGGGGTCGCCTTGGGCAGGCCCTCGGCCAGGACTGGATACAGTCCTGTCACAATGGCATTACTCTGTCTGTCGTGTTGTTCCATTCTAACTCGTTCTCCTTCTTCTATTAGTTCTTTTTCTTTGGCTTTTTCGGAATCCTCTCTACTTTTCTCTGCTTTTCTGAACGCTTTCTCTGTTCGTCTATGTGATTCTTTACGCCACAATTCAATGGCATCTTTCTGTGATTGTCTAGCTTTCTTTTTCCATAACGCTTCTTCTACTCTCATGATGCAATCAGCATCCCATGTCCCTGTAACAGGCCATCTTTGATTCTCTGACAAGTCCTTCGTGTAATCCACCCACAAATCTAGATATAATATGGCATCTAAGCCGTGCTTGTGGTACATAAAATGCCCAGGAGTGTCCCTAGGTGGGATGGGAACTGCTTCTTCAAGAATCCCTTTCCTAGTCCCTATCTGTCGTAACTTCGAGAACAGAGGCATTGCTGCCTCTAAATTGGACACGTAAACAATGAACACAATATAATATGCAAACAGTCACTCATACCACGACATTAAACACATTGAAACATTTCGAACATATATTGACTACCCACTAATTCTATAACGAGTACAAAATTGAACCGTTGAATACAAGAATTACTTGATATACTGCTAAACAGTACAGATACACTGCTAAAACAGTGCAGACCGGGTCTGTGTACCCAAACCCGTCTTGACCGGATACAAATTAATGCACCCGTCTTGATGCGTTCCCAGCAACGGTACTCACCGGGAAGCACGGAACGGAAGGCCTCGGAAACTCGACTGGACTGGACTGACGTCACCGTTTCTGCTGCGCACTACGCATGCGCCGCGGCACTACAGGTGGGCCTCTCGACACCTCGGACACTGCTCTCTCAGCTGGGCTCTGGTCGGGATCCTCCGCACTCCTCACCGCCTCGTCTGGATGTCGACCGCAGTCTCCGTCACCTCCGTGGGCCTGAGGGAGATACAGGAAATCCTGCAGATGCGCATGGGGTCCGTCACGGCCGTGGCAGGGGGCAAGGCCTGCGACGCATCTCCGGCGCGTGGGGTGGGGGAGGGGTACCTGTTCGGGCGCCGAATTATGTGGTAAATATTTTACCGTACATGTTTGCCATATAATTATAAGTACAAGAATAGCTCAATATAATGAAAGGCAGAGTCCGGGGTGTCTGAGTCTTAAAGGGCTTTAATTCAGAAATGACTCGAGTCAATGGAGATCTATTCCATCAATACAAGGGTTTGGGTATGCAAGGGAAGATGTCAGGAAAGATGTCAACGATTTATTCACAGTACATGGCATATATAGTAAAATGACACAATAGCATTGCATTACAGTAGGCGTGACAAGTGAAATGTATATGATAAGAACACATGTGCGTAGCAAAAAGGCGTGAACATGGGTGTGCACAGAGGCGTGAACTAGAAACGTCACAGAAAAGTGTCATAAGTGGGTGGATGCTTAGAGAATTCTTGCAGAGTCAGCTGAAACTCGTGGCCTGGATGCGCGCGCAGCTAATATGACGTGTGATTGACGCGCATCTAGAGGAAGCTAAGGGTCTGACTTTTACCACTAGTAGAAGAGACATAAGTCTGGCATGTCAGATCGACCTGTTCCTAAAACATATCTGATATCTTGTGTTTGGAGGATGTTTATACTGGAGTAAAAGGTCTTTCGGGCAGAGGCTATTCTATACTGAATGTATGCGTGTCTAGGTGCAAATGTGCGGAGCCAGGGCCTACCATGGTAATGGGAGCAATGAATTACATGAGGAGGACAGGAAGGCTTTGCCCTTTACTCTGCGGCCGGGGAGCTGTTTACTTATTTTACTAGACAGGAATGTGTTTTCGAGGAGGCTGAGCTGGCTACGCTGATAACTTGAAGGCAAAATACTGTTTTTTTGGCAGGCAGAGCAGGCCGAGCCGGGCACCGCTCGCTTGGCAGGAAGTAAGGCAGAGGTCAGGGATGCATTTCATCTCTATGTTGCAGCTTTTGGAGACAGAGACGGAAAGTGGTTCAATGGCAGGAATCAGGGCCTAACTCGGCAGAGCCAGGAAAACGTGAAAGTGCACCAAGTAAAGACGGTGGCACGGCATACTTAGGAACTGAATTATCAATCCATTCATGGTGGATCTGAAAGAGGACATGTTAACGTTGGACGCAAATGTATTTGCGTCTTCAAATTCGGTTGCGGAGGGAAGTTACATGCACTTTAACTCGTACATGGAGACGATGGGGTACTCGTTAGGGGACATACCTGACCATAAAAATTTCAATTACCTCAGGGTTGGGGGAAGGGAGCGGCTATGAGGTGGGAGAGTGGGGGAGGGGGGCGGCGCGTGGGGGGGAGAAGAGGGCTGTTTTTACCCTGGCATGCTGGACTCCACCTTTTTTCCTTGGCAGGAGCTGTTTGCGAGGTGCTCAGGGGAGCAGCATGCGGCTCCCACCCACCGAGTGGATGGGCCGGCTCTGTTTGGTGCGGGCGGCCGAGCTCCAGCGAGGGACCTAATTCATGACCACGGCGAATGGAGGTGGGATGCGTCTCCGCCGGCCCCTCCCCGAAGGGTCTTTACGGCCGCCGGGGGTAGGGGAGTGAGAATGGATGCGAATATTTCTGATTTGACTGCGAGTGCGGAGGATGGCAGGGCGAGTGTGGACTTGATGGATTTGATGCGGGTGTGTTGTGAGAGAGCGGGTTTGAGCCGACTGGAACCCCAAGTGGGGGGCCGGGGTGGTGTGGAGCCGGCTGATGGAGAGTCAGAGGAGGGAGAAATTCGGGAGGACGGGGGGGCTTGTAATGTTGTTGGAAGTGTATTACAGGTGCCAGCAAGGCAAGAAGCGCCCAGAGTGACGGCCCCCTCAGCTCCACTGGTTAGGCGGCGGGATCCAGCAAGGACGCCGACCTTGACGCCAGGTAAGACAGGTGACAGCGCAGGAAGTGGCAAACGGCGTTGTGTGCAGGTTTCAGTGGGGATGGGGGGCGACGGGGAGGATGGGTGGCGGCTGGTGTGGGGACGGTACGTGCAGGACGCGGGAGTTGGCACGGACGGCGCGGTGCAGGGCGGGGAGGGGTCAAGCGCGGGCGACGGGGCAGCGGCGGCTGGTGAGAAGGAGTCGGCGGGGGGAGGTAAGGAGAGTTGTGTGGTTCCGGTGCGTAAGTTACCGTACATGGGGCTGACCAAGCCGCTGGGGGCCCACCTTTCGGCGGCAACGAAGGAAAAGATCTGGAAAGGGGAGTACATTGATATGTTGAAGCTTCTGCACAGGGAGTTGACGTCCAAGGAGGGGTCAAAGGAAGAGGAGCAGGAATTAGCTAGGCGCCCAAAGGTGACCTGACCCTAGACAACTGGTCAGCGGCGTTCCTCATATACGCGAGCGTGTATTGCGAGAAGTTCCCGGACCGGTGCGTCGCGTTGTTCAAATACATGGATGTGGTGCGGAGGGCGCAGGTGACTTACGGCGGGTATGCTTGGTCCCACTACGATGAGGAATTCCGGGCGCGCATGGCGGCGGACCCGGAAGCGCAATGGGGGGAGCTGGATTCAGATTTGTACCAGCAGACGATGGGAGGGGCCAAGTTTGGCCGCACCATTTACACGGCAAACGGTTTGCCGCTGGTGCCGCCCCCCTAGGCGGCCCGCCCTACCCGTGGGGGGGTGGGACAGGGAGATTCTGGCAGCCAGGCCGCAGTCGGGCCTGCTGGGACTTTAATAGAGGAGCCTGCGGGCGGGCGGCATGCCGATTCCGGCACGAGTGCTCGTAGTGCGGACGGAGGCATCCGGTGCTGCGTTGTTGGGGGCCCGGGGGCCCGCCGGGGCAGCAGTCCGCACAGGGAGGCGCTCCTGCCAGAGGGGGACAAGGTGGGGGGAGGGGAGGGGGCAGAGGGGGGGGGGGCGGGGCTCTGGGAAAAGGCTTGTACGCCGGTTAGGATCGAGCGGATGGAGCCCTGGTTGGCGGCGTATCTGCGGGCGGAGGATGCTGCAGTGCTGCGTCGGGGTTTCCGGGAGGGATTTAGGCTGGGGTACGAGGGCCCTCGGATTGCTCGCTGGGCGGACAATCTGAAATCGGTGAACGCGCACAAGGGCATTGTGAGAGAGAAACTGTTCAGAAAGGTCAGAGAGGGTCAGATGGCGGGCCCCTTCACGGCGCCGCCGTTGCCGGGCTTGATCATTTCCCCCATCGGGGTGGTGCCCAAGAAGGAGGAGGGGCAGTTCCGACTGATACAGCACTTGTCTTGGCCAGAAGGATAGTCGGTCAATGCCTACATTTCGGCGGAGTTGGGGTCGGTGACTTACTCGTCGGTGGATGTGGCGCGGAGGCTCGTCGCGGCGGAGGGACGGGGCGCGCTGATGGCAAAATGCGATGTCAAGTTGGCTTTCCGACTCCTTCCGGTGCACCCGGCGGATCACCAGTTGCTGGGGATCCAGTTCCAGGGTCTCATCACCTCATCACCATGTGCGCCTTTCGGCGGGAATGAAGGAGGATCTGCGCATGTGGCGGGCGTTCTTGGAGCGGTTCAATGGTGTACCCATGGCGCCGGCGGAGGACTGGGAGTGGGACGTCACCATGTACTCGGATGCGGTGGGCGTCGGCGGATTCAGTCTGTATTGGGAGGGGAAATGGTGTGCAGAGCGGTGGCCGGAGCACTGGCAGGCGGGCGGGAGGAGCATTGCGTTCTTGGAGTTGTTCCCTTTGGTGGTGGCAGTCACTGTGTGGGCAGGGGCGTTGGCGCACAAGCGCGTGCTGTTTCGAGTGGACAACATGGCCGTCGTGCAGGTGGTGAACAGGCAGTCGGCTCGGGACCCGCAGGTGCTGAAGTTGATGAGGGTGTTTGTCTTGCGCTGCTTGGAGAATGACATACTGTTTCAGGCGCGACACGTTCCGGGAGTGGACAATGACATTGCTGATGCCTTGTCTCGTTCACAGTGGGAGAGGTTCCAAGGGCTAGCCACGGCGGCGGAGGAAGTCAGGACGCCAGTGCCGGAGGACCTGTGGTCGGTGGGCGAGGCCGGGTCTTTCAGTTGGTGAAGGCGTCAGTAGCAGTGTCCACGTGGAAGGCGTACAAGCTAGCGTGGGAGGAATTCCTGCAGTCAGGTGCGGTGAGGCAAGGGGATCGGTGGCGGCACGAGGAACAGGTGGTAAGGTTCATGCTGGCGCTCATGGATAGAGGACTGTCGCGGGTGTTGATTGCGGGCAAGTTGCCGGCGGTGGCGTTCATGGGTAAGTTGTGGTGGGGTTACCCTCCGTCGGCCGGGGAGTTGGGGACACGGCTGCTGGAAGGGTGGGCGAGAGAAAGGGGTGCAGAGGTGCGGCTGCGCCGTCCCGTCACGGTGGACTTGCTGGAAGGAGTAATTGGTGCGCTCCCGGTGGTGTGCAGGGATGGAGGCGAGGCGGTGCGGTTTTCTATCTTGATGTCCTGGCTTTTCTTTGGGGCGTTTCGGGTGTCGGAGTTGCTGGGCGCGAAGGGGAGGCGGGGGGTGTTGTGGGGGGATGTGGAGGTGCGAGCTCAGGAGGTGGTGGTGCATTTTTGGCGCTCGAAGACGGACCAGCGGGGGGTCGGGACTTGGGTAGTACTGGGACCGGGCGGCCGGGAGGGAGTGTGCCCGGCGGCATGGGGTAGGAGGTTGATGGCAGACAGTGGCGAGAAGGAGGGTGAGGTTTTTGGTCGGGGTGGGGGTGACGGATTGACGGTGTCTCAGGTTTTGTGGGTTCTGCGGCGCGCCCTGCGGTACATGGGTGAGGACCCCCTGGCTTTCGGGACGCATTCCTTTCGGATCGGGGCGGCAACGGAGGCGGCACGGAGGGTTTGGGGTAAGGAAGAGATACAGAGGCTGGGTCGGGTTGAAGTCGGATTGTTACAGGACGTATGTGCGGTTGCGGGAGGGTTGTTGTAACAGTGATTCCCGATTTTGATATGTGTGTCTTTGCAGGTGCTGTGGCGGGGCCGGAAGTGGCTGTTCTGAATGTATATATTGTGGGACACTCATTCGTCAAGAGGTCAGAACAGGCGGAGTGGGACAGGCATTGGACACTCAATTTGGGATTGGATGCGGGGTTGTACCGTTGTCATTGGAGGGGACAAGGGGTAGGCGTTGGCATGAGTTATTGCCCTTGTTGAACACGGTGGTGAGAGGGGGGGTGTGCCCGGATGTGGTAGTAGTTCATCTGGGCAAGAACGATTTGGTGCAGTGCAAGGGGTGGCGCTGCTCAAGCAGATGAAGAGGGACCTCTGGGAAATTATGAAGCAATGGGCGGGCTGGCATATTATCTGGTCTGAGTTTATTCCCAGGTGGGTGTGGAGGGGGGCGGAGTGCCCAGGAGCCATAGACAGGGCACGGAGGAAGATCAATCATGAGATGCGTGAATTCTGTGCCAGGGAGGGGGTGGGGAGGATGGAGCACCCGGAGTTGCGCTATGGCGCAATATATTTTTTCCGGGAGGATGGGGTTCACCTGTCCAGGTATGGCATGGAGCTGTACATAGTCCAGCTGAAGGAGGCTTTGGATGGGGCTTTGGGGGTGCTCAGGTATCCCAGGAGGCAGGAGTCCTAGGGGGGGGGGTCGAAAGTCGTAAGCGACTTTCGAGTGGCGCTTTCCTAAGGAGATAGGGTGGGTTTGCTGGAGGCCTGGGACTGTATGGTAGACGGGGGTGAGGTCATGGAGGTCACTGTGGCATTCAGTAGAGGGGTAGGTTGCTGAGCGGATGTGTTGTATTACAGTTGCAATGTTGGGGTTAACTTTAGGGGTGGGGTGGGGGGCTGTCAGGCAGTCGTTATTTAGTGAGCAGTAGTTTTGTTCGGCACAGGCCAGGTGGGACATTGTTGTAGGTGCACCTGATTCAAATAAAGCAGCCTTTTTCACACAATTTGGTTGTCTGTGTCAGTGCTTCCCCCCCCCCTCACCTACTGGTGTGCCCCAATGGGGATTTGGGGGGTGGCCGACCAGTGGGAGGCTGGCCCCCCCCCCGGGGAAGTTTGGGGCACCAGGGGAGGGGGGGAGGAAGCTTGTCACCCGGGGCTCGCCGTAGCTGGCGTTTTTGGGCTGGTTGGGCTGGTTGGGCTGGTTGGGCTTCTTGGGCTTCTTTTGGACTGGCTAGGTATTTAATCGGACATTTTGTGTCACCGCACACTGTTCGTGGTGCAGTGACACGGCAGCCAGGGCTTTAGGCAGTTTCGTGGTCCCTCCCTCCCTCCCTGAGAAATTTAGTTTCCCTTTGGTTCTGGGGTGGTGGGGGGTTTGGTCCTGGTCATGAGGGGTTTTGTTGGTCGTTGGTGCACTGGTTAGGGTTACAGTTGTGTTGTCGCTGGAACAGGTGCAGTTACTGGGGTGCTTTCCTAAGGAGATAGGGTGGGTTTGCTGGAGGCCTGGGACTGTATGGTAGACGGGGGTGAGGTCATGGAGGTCACTGTGGCATTCAGTAGAGCTGTAGGTTGCTGAGCGGATGTGTTGTATTACAGTTGCAATGTTGGGGTTAACTTTAGGGGTTGGGGTGGGGGGCTGTCAGGCAGTCGTTGTTTAGTGAGCAGTAGTTTTGTTCGGCACAGGCCAGGTGGGACATTGTTGTAGGTGCACCTGATTCCAATAAAGCGGCCTTTTTCACACAATTTGGTTGTCTGTGTCAGTGCTTTCCCCCCTCACCTACTGGTGTGCCCCAAATTTCCTTCAGTGCATGCCTCAGTAGAAGTGTCTCCGCTCTGCGTATTTTCAAAGGCGTCTCAGCTGTAATCCTGCTCTGCCGTTGGGAGGAGTATTTCTGCTGCGACTCTTGCTCACTGAGGTGTTTTTCTTCATCATTGTCGTTGGGTAGACCTGGGACTGCCAGACAACTGGTGAACGAATGGTAAGCCTTGAGCGGGGGCAGGAGCGCGCAAAGCACACATATGGACCACACTCTTAGCTCTGGTTGGAAGTGACGACCACGAGCGGCCGCCCCCCTTTTATTATAGCCCCGCAGGCCACGCCTGGCCTGCGGATGTAATGGGTGGGTGAGTGTTGGCTGCTAGAACGCCAACCGTTACATCCCCATCCAAATCAGTTCTTTTCTCAAAACACAGAACAAACAGCATTAAACATGTCATACAGTTCAGTTTATTAGTTCTGTACTTGCATGTGCTCCAGTGCAGTCTTTCCCAAACTGTGGTCTGCGGACGCCCAGGGGTCCCTGACACATTCCCAGGGGGTCTGCAGGCAACAGTTTTAAACGCACTGCAAAGTATTTTGTTTAAATAGCACAATAAAAGAACAATAAAAGTGTCAAGATAATACCTGTGATTAATTTCCCTGCTGGAGAGAGATGAGAGTTTTGTCCAGTAGCAGCTTTGATTTATCTAATGTAGCACAGAGAGTTAATATGCCTACTGCATAGAACATGTACCATGCATTTTTTTTTTATTTCATATGCATATGTCAATGGGTTACTGCTTTTGTCAGGGAGATTCTTTTGTTAAAGTGCAGTTCATAAGTGACAATCGTAATCTAGCACAGTGACCCATAAACTGTTATCAAACAGCTGCTTGCAAACTGTAAGGTACAAGTTTGTGATTTATGTGTTTTCCCAGTCTTTCATTATACTGATGCTGCTAAAAAAGTTTATTTGGGTGGAAATACATTTTTATTGTTAAATTCAATGCTAACCATTGTGTTATGTTCTGAATCCTGAGTTTGTGCTTCTCCAGACCAAGCACTCTTTAAAAATGCCTGCCAGTGTGAATGACATGTAAGTTCTACACCTTGTAGTCCCCTTTGCCTTATGTAACATTTTCTATACACTGATTTACATATCTGATTCACTGTCTCTATATGTGTGTGATGTAAATTGCTCTGACATCCTACACTGGTATGAGAGATACTATATAAAATGAAATACACGTGACAGAGGGGCTATGGAGAGATGAGAAGCACTGTTGGAGGGTGATAGTGGGGGAATCATTGAAGAACCCCCAGAAAGATTTTCGTATTCTGGTGCATAGTCAGGTCTTCATTTACTATTCTTTAAAAGCGAATACAATGCAATATATAATGATAAATGTCTTGTAGACTGCACCATTGTTTCCTAAATTTCTTAGGGGGAGAGCCTCCCAAAGTCCCCTTTGTAGTGGTCAGGCTCACTCACTGCACTTGGTATGCACCGTTTGGGGACTGGTCTGAAATCATTTGCCAGGGTTGCTTTGCGTTTCCAGTCTGGCCCTGGCAGGAGCAGGAGCCTCGTACTGCGAAATAAAACCAACCATTGAAAAGTTAGTCACAGAGATGCAGCACCAACCTTCCCATTAACCTTTTTCATTTTCTTGCAAATTCTTTCAATATAAAATACAACAGAAGTGGCAGAGAGTGTCACCAGGGCTGCACCAAATGTACAAGAATATGGTGCAGCCCTGCGTTTCCCCTGCGCTAGTGCTACACTTAACAGGGGAAGATTGTTTATGTACAGGAAGGTCCCCCTTCAGCACATAAACAATCTTGAAATGTCGTTTTGTCACTTCTATGTGTGCTACTTAATGCAGCTCACATGGAAGTTACAAATTGTTCTTTTTTTTAAAGATTGTTGATGTGCAGGAAGGGTCACCTTCCTGAACATAAACAATTCAAGGCGTTTTGCAAAAACGAGGAGAAATGAAGCATTTGACCTTGTTTTGCCAAGTTAAGACCAGATTTTCCCTGGCCTTAATTTTGGTGCTGCCTCCCAGTTACGCTGCCCTTGTAAATAGGGGGCTACTTCAAGATCAATGGGTGTTCCAGGGGAAACGCCCACCACAACACCCACTGCCCACCCTTATCACGCTAAGCATTGGGTGAAAGGGGGTCCTATTTGTTAAGGCATCTTCAAGCCATGTGGAGTGGCTTAACATTGCCTTGTAAATAAGGCTAAGCCCCTATCGCCACGGGAACGTCTCAAAAAGTGATGTTACCTTTGCTTGTAAACATGCCCCTAAAATCTTTAGTGATTTGATTATTTGTTTTGTGTGCACACGTGTTAATTTTTTTTAATTACTTTTTTAATGTTTGGAATTTAAATTCTACAAATTGCTGGGGGTCCCCCCGCTTCCAGTGGTGACTCAATGGGGGTCCTCAGGAGTCAAAAGTTTGGGAACCATTGCTCCAGCCGATGGTACTCGGACACCTTCAGCAGGCATAGTCCTTCAGATGCTGGCTCGGGTGGGGGTTCAGCCTCAGGCTGTATCGGTGAGTGCCAGTGCGCCCGCCGGTGATGTCCAGGCAGTGGCCTTCAGAGCGGGCTCCAATCTGAGATGGTGGGCTTGCGTCTGGAGCCTCCTCCGCTCTACCATCCGCCGAGTCTTCCTCACACCCTTCAGGAACAGCACTAGCTATGGGTCTTGCCTGGTTGCTTGAGGTTTTCTGTGGATAGACGGGACCTCCTTGAACCATGAAATGTTTCTGGACACTTCCTCTTCACCTCTGCGTGCGGTTATCATGATGCCATGGTTGGCAGTGACTATCCAGGTGCCAGGTACGTAATTTGTTACGAATTTCCCGCCTTGACGACGGTTTTGCAGGAGGACCATCGTTCCAGGGCTAATCACTCTTGGGGCGGAGTGTCGACGGATGCTGGCATCCTGGTTATGCCGTGCCCTGCTCCCCGGTACTTCTTCCATCTCTGGCGGCGGCTGTGACCACCCTGGGCAGGTGGGGAATAGGTCTCGGCGGGCCCTGTGGAGCATGAGGGCCCACGGTCTTCGTTGGGTCGTACAGTGAGGGGTGCTTCGGTACTCCCTTAAGAATTCATAGAGCCTCTGCTCCGGGTCGACTTGTTCCATGACCGCTATGCGGAACATTTTGTGTAGGGTGCGCATAAAGCGTTCAACATTCCCTTTCGGCCACTTAGGGGTGATGCGGCGAGGAGAGATGCCTTGCTGTTGGAGAAAGGTAGCAAACTCGGAGCAAACTCGGAGCCTTGGAATGGGGGACCATTGTCACTGCACACCTCTTGGGGGAAACCCAAACATGGCAAAGGTTCTCTCCAACATTGTCCAACGTGGATGAGGGCGTCGGACGCAACTGGTTCTACAATGGGATATTTTGAATATGCGTCTATAATCACTAAGGTGTGTCTCCCGCCTGGGAAACTCCCGAAGTCTATGCTCACTTTGGACCACGGGGTGGTGCAGGCTTCTTCGGTGATGACCGGGACAGGTTTCTCAGTGCCGCTGGTCAGCTGGCACAACGAACAGCGTCTAACATATTCCTCGTCCATATGTTCAAGCTCCGGTAACCAGACCTTTTCACACAACCGCGCTTTCATTTTGGTGATGCCTTGGTGTCCTCCGTGGGCTAATTGGACCACACGGTGTTGAAGGCTTCGTGGAATCACTAGCCTTGGTACTCTCAACAGGACGCAATCGTTGGTCGCACTGAGTTCATGACGGACCTTCCACATCTTCATTAAGGTGTCCCTATCTTCCGAGGTCCATTAGTTGGCCTGGCGGAGATAGTTGGTCCACGACCCTTCTTGCACTGCACATAGTGTCCTGCCATAGACTGCGTCATTGATGGCAGCTTCTCTGACATCGTGTAAGGACATGCTCTGGGGGCATGCTGCCAGAACCACCAGTTTAGCATACTATTCGACGTCCCCGTCTTCTTCCTGTTTCTCCCGCTGGACTGGGTTTATTGAGAGGAAGTCAGCTGGGTTCTTGGACCCAGGGCGGTATACCACCTCCATTTCATATGGTTGAGCTGGACAACCCAGCGCTCAATGCGCGGGGGTGGATGCGGGGCCATGCCTTTGAAGAGTGGAACGAGAGGCTGATGGTCGGTGACCATGGTGAACGGCCTTCCCCGGAGGTACAGATGAAAATGGCTGCAGGCACACTTGATGGTGAGCGCTCCGTGCTCAATGTGGGCGTACCTTGTTTCTGTGGAGGTGAGGGACTTGCTGGCGAATGCTATGGCGGCCCACTGGCCTGGCTCACGTTCCTGTGCTAGTACCGCACCGAGCCATACGGGGCTCACATCAACTAGCACTTCCGTGCACTTCGCAAGGTCAAAGTAGGCCAGCGTCGCTTCTCCTAGGAGGCCACCTTTTATCCCTTGGAAGGCCTCTTCTTCTTTTGGGCCCCAGTTCCATGTCGCATCTGCTTTTGTGAGAGCTCGCAGCGGCTCGCTCCGGGTGGCCAGACTGCGTATGAATCGCCCACAGTACGTGGCCATTCCCAGGAAGCTCAATACTTCTGTCAGTGTCTTTGGCGCCGGGGTATCCTTGAATTCTTGTGACTTCCTCGGGTCGACCTGTATGCCCTCCTGATTGAAGACGTAGCCGAAGAACTCAAGGGAGGGTTGGAAAAACTGGCACTTGTCTTTATCTAGTGTGGCTCCGTATTCACTAAGGTTCCTCAGGGTGTTGCAGAGATGTTGAGGGTGATTGGCGGCTGTTTCTGAGTGGATGAGGATGTCGCCACTCACATTCAACACTTCTGGTAGGCCTCATAGCAGCTCCCGTATTGTGTTCTGGAACACTTCGGCCGCTGAGGATATTCCGAAGTTCAGCCGTTTGTATCCTCTGAGTCCTGGATGTTTGCTGAAAGTGGTGATATACCTGCTCTCCTTGGACAGGGGTAGTTGGTGATACCCTGCGTTTAGGTCAATTTCCGAAAACCACTTGGACCCGTTGACATCTGCAATGATGTCATCCTTTGTTGGCGTTATGTGGCGCTCTCTCCTAATTGCTTTATTGGGCATGTTGATGCATAAGCGTATGGCTCCTGACTGTTTTGGCTTTTCTGCGAGGACCATCGGGGACACCCATGGGGTCGGCCCGATACTTTTTCCGATGACTCCTTGCTCTTCTAGTGCTTCCAATTCCTTCTCCATGAGAGGCCACAGGTGGAAAGGAATTCTCCTGTGGCGCTGGGGCGACCGATTTGTCCATGTGTAGCTTGATGGGGTCACACTTGATGCACCCGAGGCCTTAAAACAGCTCGGGAAACTGTCCAAGGAGCTCCTCTACCTGATATATCCGGATTTGTCCGGCGAAAGCAATTAGCTTTAGATCCTCCACAGTGTGGCTATTCAAGAGGGTGTCTGCTTCCCTGTCAATGACGTGGATGGTCGCCATCACCTTAAGGTCTGCTTTGATGGGTACCAATATCTTCCCTTTCAGCGGCAAAGGCGTGTCTGCGCCATATGCCTAGATTCTGGTTTTGGGCGGCAATATAGTAGGGCGAGGGCGTAGACTTCGGTATTGTTGTAGGCCCTTGACGTTCACTGTCGCTCCTGTGTCAATGACCGCCTTCACCTACGTTCCCGCAACTTGGACCATGCACATGGGTTGCGGTTGGCGGCGCTGTTTGAGTTCCCTCTCAAAGGATACTATGTACACTTCTTCATCGTCATCTTCTGACGAATCTTCTACCGTTGGCAGGTGTTTCACTGGTCTCTTCTGCACGTGGTCAGGGGACGCAGTGTCTGTCACTGATAGCTGCCGAACGGCTCGCGTTGGGGGCTTCTGCCCTCGGAAGTCCCGGGTTCTGTTGTCCCTTCTGCAGACGGATGCAAAATGATTGGGCATCCCGCAGTTGGTGCAGGTCTTTCCTTGGGTGGGACAGTCTTTGGCAGCATGTGGCTCGTGGCCACAGTATCCGCATCTCGATCTGGGGGCGTCTCCTCTTGGTCCTCTGAACGTGTCTCCTCTGGGCTTGGTTCTCACCGCGTTGGCTCGTTCTGTCTTGATGGCGTCCAGCTTTCCGTGCGGCTTGGTTAGGGCTTTATCCATCTTATTTGCCATCGCCGCGGACAGGTCATGTGGTCTGGCTAGTATCAGTATGTCTTGATTCTTGGTTTTTCAGTATGAGTCCTCGTAGGGTCTTGTCGTGGCACCCCTGGATTAGCTGTCTCCGGATCTCTTTTTGCTGGTCTTCATCTGTGCAAATGCTGGCAAGCTCTCGGAGGCGTGCATAGAACATGTCCATCGATTCTCCTTCCCTCTGGCGGGCTTGTCCGAGCTTAAAGACTTTGGAATCCGGGTTTAGTTGTGAATCAAAGTGACCATTCATTGCTGTCACTGCCGCATCATAGTTGTCCGCCGCGCCCGTGTTGGGTAGATGCTTGAAGAGCTTGAAAATCTTGTCTCCTGCACAGTGGAGTAACAGGAATCTTTTTAACGCTGCATCCGTTTCCCTGGTCGCGATGAAATAGTTGTTGAGGCGTTCGATCCATATTCTTCAACGAGGGGAGGCTGATGCGGGATCTTCTAGATCACTGAAGGGGGCGGGACCCCTGATGCAGCGTGCCAGAACGGGGCGCGGGCTGGCACTGCAGCGTTGTTGTTGTCTCCCACAGTGCTTGGCACAGACAGGCGGTGCCCGTGTGCGGGCCGGTGATATGCCACGTGCTGATGCTAGGCCTAGGGCAAGAAGGCGCAGGGTTGCACGCAGTGCTCCGTTTTGCTGTCCCCTTATTCTGGGCCTTCTGTGAATTGGTACCCTTACTTCTTTCCTTGGTTGATGTGCACCCTTATTTTCCTTCTTTTCCCTTAAGTATTTTTTTTTTTGCTGAGGACCCTGGATTTGCCAGTGCTTGTTTTCCTTGTGGCTGGACACTTTCCACCCCCTTGGTTGATGTGCACTCCCCCTTTTTTCTCTGGAGGTCCGTGGGTTTGCCAGTGCTTGTTTACCTTATGGGGGTTGCAGACCCACAGGCAGCCGGGAGCGGCCGATCAGAGGAGGCTTGGAGTAGCTCGGGTGATCTGCAGGGCTCAATCGCTGAGTAACGGCAGGGGCGTGGCCTGGACTCTTCCGTCACGGGCATCAGGAGGCCTAGCAAACTCCTACGGTGCTTCCCGCACTGATCGCGGCAGACACTGAGGTAAGGGGTGGGTGTGCCCACCGCCGATACGCTGCAGCTCGGGGCACGCGTGGAGCACAGCAGCGCCGTCATGAGTGAGAGGTGACCGCTGCACAGAGCAGTGATGCGAGGTGGTGGGAGCGAGGGTTGGGCCCCCTCCGCTCGTTGCCAATGTCGTGGGGTAGACCTGGGACTGTCAGACTACTGGTGAACGGATGGTAGGCCTTGCGCGGGGGCAGGAGTGTGCACAGCACACATATAGACCACACTCTTAGCTCAGGTCAGAAGTGACGACCACAAGCGGCCACCCCCCTTTTATTGTACCCCCGCAGGCCACGCCTGGCCTGCGGATGTAATGGGTGGGTGAGTGTTGCCTGCTAGAACGCCAACCGTTACAATCATTACATGCCTCAGGAGTAGTGTCTTTGTTCTACAATCAAGAGTGTTCCTGTCAGTGTTTCTGCTGCAGCACTTGCTTCCTGAGGCGTTTTTCTTCATCAGCGCATGCCTCTGGAGTAGCGTCTTTGTTCCATAATCTAGAGTGTTCCTGTCACGGCGCCTGCCCCGTTCATGTCACAGTGCCTGCCCTTCATGCTAATTTCCTCTACACATCTTTAAAGGGAGTGTTCCTCTACTGCTCTAACTATTCATGAGTTGTGGTTTTCTCATGTGTAGCACTTCGCTCGAGTGTCCCGTTGATCCTTTGGAGTGTGAGTTTTGACAGCTTGTTATTGTATAACATGCAATTTTGCGGGGGACTCTCATTTATTAATCTAATTTTAGGATTGGTCATCTTTACAGGCTGACAGGCTCAGCTTTGAATTGCCTGCAGTTTTGTCATCTTCATCGCTCATTTGCACAGCAGTCCTGATTTTTGCTTTCAAACTCTGTATTTTTGATTTTTTGTTTCCAGTAATTTTTACAATTACTAGTTCATACTACAAAAAATAAGTTATACAGCAATGCACTAATACACACAACGTTACAAGCCAAAAGGCACAAGAGTCAGAGTCAGAGTTATGGCCAGGAAATGACCAAGGAAACGACTTAGGAAATAAGAAGCCAGGGCAGCAAGAGACCTACAGACGCAACACCACACCCGGCGGGGAACACCAACACGGACTCCAACCCACACTGGGAGAAAGTAGAAGAAGGGCATGGGCACGGAGATATGGAAGTGTTTGAAACCTTAACTCTACCCGCGTACCCAGCACCCCAAGAGGAGATGCAAGTCGTATCAGGCCAGACTCAGCGCAATGAAAAAACCCAAAGTCGCACAAGGGCAAGGAGTCCTAGAAATCCTAGAAATTTCATCATCATTAGAGCACTCAGAAACCCAGGGAAAGAGGCTCGAAGTATCAGGCCTGAGAACCTTGGAAATCTTAGAAATATCTTCCACTCGAGAGTCAATAAACAAAGGTAAACATTACCATCATACATTCGGGGATCTCACGACGGACCCATAGGCAGAAAGCAGAAACAACCTGCAGGTTCTGTCTCCGTCCCCTCCCCACGTACGGAGGCTATCAGCAATCAAAACCTTCACCTTCAACCAAAGCCTACCCCTGATGGAAGAAGAACGGATAGAAAACAGCTTCTCGGGAGAACAGAACCTCCTCCACTCCACCGCCAAAACCAAGTGCACACCCCAGATGGGATGTCACAATCAAAACTCTACTGTCTTCAATCAACTCCACTTTAACAACAGCTATCAACACGCTCACCTGGCAAACGCAAAAATTGGAAATACAATCGCGATGGCCATGATCAACATAGTAGCTAAAATCAACACTCTAACTGGAAAGCTAGACCTGTTGAGAACACTATCGTCCAGCAGGTGTTAACCCTTAGTGGAGAAGCTTAGCTCACTTCCAGAGGTCTTAACATCTATTATTACAGAACTTAAGCAAAGACATCGGACCACTACAGCCCAGTCCCAATAAAGAACTCCTGAAAGAACATTGAAGAATGCAAATGGAATTAATGATCCAGTGAGTGTAGCAAGTATCGCTAATGTGCCACCACAAACAGCAATGAGTAATACGAACCTCTGTGTAGGCAATATATGCTCAGTAGAAAAGCTCACCGATCACAACAAAAATCAAGTTGGTACACCCACCCCATGCAGGGACACTCCTCCGTCATCTTCACAACTATCAGCAGTGATGCATCAAAACACACCTAAACATGAGGAATCTGGCACAGGTGAAACTTTGCACAGTAACATCAGTGGGACAACCAACCTGGTGCTCACCATAGAACCCTGCAAAACACTATCACGGAGAACAAAGAAACGCTTGAAAAAACAAGCTAAAACCAAGAAACAACGGAGAAGAATAAAGGAAACACAGCTGGGTCTCTCAGACCCAGCTGGCCCATATAGCCAAAAAACACATGTAAAAAATGGATTTCATAACAAAGAATGTGGAGTCACAGAAACTCTACCCGATTTTCCAAAAGGAAAACTGTGGCACCAGGCCAGGAAATGGCTAGTCAAATAATATAACAAATCCAATAATAATCACAAGTCCACATACCAATGAGGGACTGCCAGACAAAATGGAAGAGCGCCCCCATACTGTGCTGGAAGCACCACCACAAATAGACAGTACAGGCACCTCACCTATAAAGCAGTATCAAGAAATTCACATGCAGGAAACCACAACTCGACTCAAACAAGGCGCAGGTGCACAGAAAGCGAAAAGATGGACCTCAAAAGAATCCACCAGGAAAGAACTCCAATAACACGACCATCAACAAGAACATACTGCTCCTTGCAAACAAAGGAACGATTCTGACATCACTGGATTGAGGGACTCTGTGAAAGTAATGTCATGGAATGTGTATGGGTTAAAAATAACTTTACAGAACATGAAGTCAGTTGACTTCCTACAGTCTGGGGATCTGTTATGCCTTCAAGAAATGCCTGCTAACCCCAGCGGCCATTCCAGGCTTTACGATATTTCAACAGCTAGCAAAAAAGCATAACATATTCGGAAGACCGTTGGGGGGACTATCTATATACACACGAATCAGCTGTAACATAAAAGCTACACCCCTACTTAACACAGACATGGCCCACACTACTCTTTTGCAAAGCTTCAAATTGAAGGGCTGCCCATTAAAGATTTTACTTGTGAACATCTACATGAAGACCCAGCGCCATGAGGGCCCTATTGGACGCACAGGAAGAGCTACTAAGCAGCCAGCCAAATTGTGGGATTATAATTGCCGGTGATTTTACTACTTGTAACCTAGGGACTGCAACCAATGATGCCCTGCCAATTGACACGGCAGGAAAGTTAATGAATATATTCTTAAATGCATATAGATTAAAACCAACACAAATCCTCAACCACCCTAAGATGGCCTCGATCACAGAACTACTTGGAAAAATCAAAACCACAATCGACTATATCTTCGTGTGTAAACGGTTGTATGGACATGTGTCAGAAACTCAGATACCCGTGCTCCAGATGAGCGATGATCTCCCACTCGCCATAATCTTTGCATTACGTTACGCTCGCTGCAATAGTGGGTTTCCCTAAGGGGGAGGAAATTCACACCTTACAGAGGAGAATAAAATGGAACACAATAGATCCAACAGCATTATGCAGGTGGAAAATGATCTGGCCCAGTCTTGCTCACGAATTTACAGCAGGCATCGTGTGCGAAAATTGGATCAAACTGGCGACAGAGGTGTATGAGCTTTTGACATTCAGACAAATAAACCCCGACGAACATCTGCAGAAGGGATCTGTTGCCAACCACAGCCCCGGTGCGCAAAAGTGGGGCAAAGCAAGCGGGTCATGAGATCAGCCATCTGCATCCATAAATGAGAGGGAAAGGCCAAAACATTCCAAAATCAACTCCTAGCTAGGAAAATACATAGGAGAAACGTATGGGACAGCAAAAGAAAACAGCAAGAGTCCCAATGGTTGCACATCCACAGCGTGCTGATCCCAAATAAACAGGCAGAATTTTGGTTATACATTAATAGGCTCTCTGGGCACGGCTACGATAGGTGCAACGTGATTTCCAGCTATTTATGGATTTCCCACGTGGTCGCATTGTATTGTTGTGTGCCAAGTCAGGCTCAGCCTCTTCAGCTACATCTACATATCATCGATGATTTGCGAAATAACCTCGCTCCAACCGTCGAAGATTCAGCAGTACAGCCAGTAACGGGGGAAACCCTCGAATTGCGAAGAAACATCAGCTCACCATGTCGAAGTGAACTGTTTAGCACTAATCCTAAAGAACATCAGACGGGATGGAGAACGGGGTCCCAATGGTTTACCAGGACATCTCTTCAAAGAAGAATGCAATTTCTGGAGTACCATACTTACACCACTCTACCATTATTGCCTGACCAATTCAACAGTCCCAGAGACCTGGAAAGGTTCCCTGCTGCAACCCATTCATAAAAAGGGAGACACTGGGGACCCAATGAACTATAGGCTGATTGCACTCCTGGACATCGAGGCAAAAGGCACCACCTCCAGCAAGATTTACAGGAATGGGCCGACATCAATGAAATCCTACCAGTCTACCAATCCGGTTGTAGGCCTGGAGCATCAACGATGGATAATATTTTAGCTCTCGCTTACCTAGCAGAAGAGTCCACTCAGAAAAAACACCTGCCACTTTTTGCATGTTTCGTGGACTACTCTGCGACATTTGATGGCGTTAACCGGAGCCTGTTGTGGCAGATATTGCAAAACTGAGGGGGTACCTCCGATACTGCTAAAAGCAATAATCAGCCTTTACACCGGAACATGGGTACAGGTGAAACTCACAACAAATGCAGCCACTAAAAAGATCCCAACAGATCGAGAGCTGAAACAAGGCTGCGTACTGGCGCCTCCCCTTTTTAACTTATATACGGCAGACCTTGGCAATGCATTATCCAAGGCTAACCTACTATCCCCTAAAATTGGCTCGACTAGATTATTCTTAATGCAGTATGCAGACAATATGGTGTTATAGGACCACACCAAAACAGGCATGCAATGACTATTGGAAGCTCTAAACAAGTACAATAACAACAACGACCTAAGGGCAAATGCAGGAAAGATGAAGGTGGTAACATTTGGGAAGTATGCCAATAAACTTAGACAACAGTGAAGACTAGGCATCTTGAATATAGCAACAACGACCAACTACAACTAACTTGCGGTCTGGCTCACGAGCAATGTCAAACCCACGGCACACATCGCTTCCATGGAAACAAAAGCTAAGGCGGTGTTGTATGCCCTTTGCATGCTGAATTCTAAATTAAGTGGCCCGTCCACCAAATCTATCAGAATGGTCATAAACGCTAAGTTGTTATCCTCTCTTACATATGGCCAACTAGCATTCCCAGCGGCTTATGGTAACATCTTGGAACAAGCCAACTGTTGAGCATTTAAGTGAATCTTTCAAATACCAACATATGCCCAGAATGCACTGCTCCAATTGGAATTTGGGCTAAACAAATAGGGCTACGAGCATTGGGTGTCGATTGTGCGGTTCTATCGAGGGCTATGTGCGGCTCCCCCGCACTCAATAGAAGCAATCTTAAAAACTATTTTTGAGGAAGAAAATAACTCGTGGTCCAACAAATAAGTCAATCTTAAAGAGAATCTTGGCAGTGAGACTTACGGTGCTGCTGATAAAAGACATTAACATGCGCTGGAAATCATTAGAGGTGGTCAGTAGTTGCCGACTGTGCCAACAGTATGAGGAACAGTATGAGGAAACCATCGCTCACTTGGTCTGCATATGCCACTGTTTAGCACAGGCACGCCGCACTTTACTAAAACCATTGTTTCTAAAATATGGATTGGTGGAATGCTGCAACAGATTGATCAAAGACGCTTTACAATTAGCAATGGTGGCTCAGAAGCCCATTGTTCAGTCTATTAAGGACATGTTATGATCTTATCATATTACACCCAACAGTGTGACCAATTATTCCCCTTTTTGTCTTTTAAGAGGGTGCAGACCCAGCTCTAAACTTACACCTAACTGGCTATTTGAAAACAACTTTTTTGTATGGGATGAACAAGTGGTCAAGGAAAAAATTGTGCGTCATCAAAAGAAATACAAGCAGGTCCACGCCTACAAATGGGGTGCCAAACAACAAAATTGGAAGGTAGGACAATGGGTCTTAGTTAAGAAATCTGGCTTAGCCAGAACAGATATAATAAATAATTTGGTCCAGAGAGGATAAAAGGGATGAGAAAAATGTTGTTATTATGGCAGATGGACGCATATGGAGCATGGATAGGTTGGTTCCACATCTTGTGCAAGATAGTGATAACATGAATATTGATTGTGCAACAGATACTTGTACCACTTCTGATGTTAAACGCAGTGGAAGAAAAGTAATTGTGACTAAGTGGCATGATGATTATGACATGAAATAACTCTTTTCTTTCCGGTATCCTGTCGGATTGTCCTTTCTCCTATTTAGCCCTAGAATCTTCAATCTTCTGCTTTTTCTTTCATTTCTGATTTTTTTCTTTCTCTTTTGCTCCGCTCCCCTCTCTCGCCTCTCTCCTTTTTCTTCCCTCCTCTTTGCTTCCCACTCTGGCTTCTTTATTCTATTATTGTGATAAGGGAAATGCGTTATAATATATATATAAACACTGTTGTCATGTTTCCCTATCATGTAAAAAATTTTCACCTCATGTTATACGTTCAAAGTTATGGTTTGTGCCTCCCGTGAGTTTCTGGGATCTTGGTTCAATCCTGGAACTCTTGGGAGAGCACGATAGAATTGTTTGTGCTAGGAAAATACAGCTAACGGCAGATTTACTCTTCTTGTGTAATTCTCTGTAATCTTGCGGAATGTTGGGTAGTTCGCATGGTTGCGCTGCATAAAAGTATATGAGTCACAGACTCCCCTAATTAGAAAACTGATGTTCGGAGGCCTTGTTATTCCAGCCTGAAGATCCCAGTCCTCCAGATATTAATACTTTCTATACACCTAAAGAAAATGTGTAATCAAAGTGATGCTTCCAGAACCTCCTGGAAGCATCACCAAGATTACACTAAAATACAGACCATTTTTTTTAAGTAGCCAGCGTCAGCCCTTGCTTTCCCACTGACACAACATTGCATAATGTCCAACAGATTAAGATTGAAAGCAAGCATATTCCATCGCAGCTGTTGCAGAATGTATTCTCAAAACAGGCCCTTTTACCTGAGTAATCACTTATTCGTGGAAAACGATGTAGTGCCTGAAGTTATTACACACACTAATGACAGAAATACATCATTTGTGAGCATTCACATAGTATTGACACACATGTCACACCCTGGATATGGTCGTAGATTGACTCCTCCTGTTCAGTGTGAGAAAGGGCAGAAATTACCCCAGAAAGAGTGGGGGGAGGGGAATTTGTAGGCCTGCAGGTACACCTGGAAATAGGAAGAGCACTCCAGAATTCCTTTGTGAATTCTAGAGTGGTTTTCCAACCCAGAGATTCAGGAATCGGATCTTAAATTGGAAGCAATAAATTTGAAAAAAGTGAGGAATACTAACTTGCACTACTATGGAGGCTCGGAGTGAAGAAGATGATAATTATTATTATTATTAAGGAAGTTTATGAAGCGCTTGGTTACGCTAGGAAGCGTGTCCCCGCGCTACAACTGAAAAACTCAGAGCAGTAGTAAGGAGTGAGCCCAATTATCTTGAAAATAGGTGTGTTTTTAAGTTCTTCCGGAAGCTGGATTCAGATGGGTCTAGGCGGAGATTAAGAGGCATGGCGTTCCAACTCTTCGCTACCAAATGGCGAAAAGAGCGTCCACCCATGCGGGCCCTTTTTACCCTAGGGATCTTAAGTAGGCCTCCGTGTGATGAGCGTAGAGCGCGTGATGGAACATACTTGGTGACTAAGTTCTGAAGTGGTGTTTGCGCTTTCTTAGCAAGAATGCGGTGACAGGTACAGAGGGCTTTAGAATTAAATGAAGCCTCACATATCCGATTCGAAAAGTAAAGTCCCACAACTTTTACTTGGCCTGGGATGTGAACCTTAAAGGACGAAAGCCCTCACCCACCCAGGGATGGCGGGGCATATTATCAAGCCTGGGCGATAAAATTATCGCCGCTTTATCGGCAGGAAACTGCTGATAAAGTGGCGATAATGGGCTTTATAATATGCTCTATTGAATTCCAATCGAAGCTCATGTTAGATGTGAAGGACATCTAGCATGAGCTTCGATTGGAATTCTATAGAGCATATTATCAAGCCAATTATCGCCACTTTATCGGCAGTTTCCTGCCGATAAAGCGGCGATAATTTTATCGCCCAGGCTTGATAATATGCCCCCAAATGCTTAGTCACGGGCCTCACCTGACGCTGATGTTACACTGTGAGCTACTACCCTGGAAAACCAGGCGAGCTCTAGGGGATGGACCAATTAATTTTCTACACTTTTGAATCCTAAATGCAAAAATAGTCTGCTTAGTTATTCCAATAATCAGGTTTATGATATACAAATGATTTGTATTCTTTGTAATCAAATTAGTAATCTATCTCCTTTGGTAGATCATCCTAATACTTCACATTTACAATAAATAACTCATGGCAGATTTCCATAATATTCATCATGTAAAATGTATTCGCATACGATAAATACAAATGCCAATAACTTGCATTGCCAGTGGTTTTCCTGGAAATGTGACATTAACCCTGCCCTCGTGGACTAATGTTAGACATCAATGCACTTTAAAAATATTCGTAGATGTTTCTTTCAAAAGTGATAAACGTTTCTCTTTCAGGCTCACCTCTGTTAATACGTTTATTTTGTGCTCCCTTTCAGAAGTTGAATGCTCTCTTCACTTTCTTTGTGTTGTTTTTGTTCTCTCAGGGAATCTCTCCTTTGTTTCCCACTTGCTGTTTATCTTTAGAAAGGAGAAAACTTCTTCACGTTGTGGGCCTTCACGAATGTTCAAACCGAAAATTGCAGTAGAGAAGTTAAGTGCATATGACTCTCCAGAAATATTCCAAAAGCTGTGTTTTTTTATGTGGATTTTCTTTTTTTACCAGTCACACTTTCTGGCCTTTTGCATTATTCGCAGTGGTGAACAGTAAATTGTTCAAATGTGTTTCAGCCCCAGACCATTCACCTCCATCCACGTGTGACGGTGACTTATGTTTAGATATGGGAACAAACTAAGGAGACCTGAGCACAGTATGGTGGGAGTGATAAAGCGAGTGGAGACAAATGGAATGCTATTATATAAATCGAATCACATCGAGTCTTCTATATGAAACATTTCCATTAAAATTACATCCTCGCCTGTCTTCCTTAACCCATTACTTGCTCTTTGAAGGTGAGTCTTGCAATAGAAACAGGCAAATATGTTACTACTAAAAAAGATAATGAAAATTCTTATACATCTATCTAGCTATATCTATATACTAGCAGCCCGCCCCAGCGTTGCCTGGGGTAGAAGGGGGCTGGGGGCTG
Organism: Lissotriton vulgaris; assembly: GCF_964263255.1. Taxonomy (NCBI): domain Eukaryota; kingdom Metazoa; phylum Chordata; class Amphibia; order Caudata; family Salamandridae; genus Lissotriton; species Lissotriton vulgaris. The sequence continues at coordinate 130,865,591 of NC_141687.1, forward strand.
CATTTCAGGTTTGCAGGCTCTCCCGCCCAGGCCCCCGCCCGCCACGACATTGTCTGTGTCCCGGACAATGTTGTGGCGGGCGGGGGCCGGGGCGGGAGAGCACGCAAACCTGAAATGCTGGCTTCCCCTACCCCCGCCTGCCCTGACATTCCCCAGCAGCCCGTGCCCCGCCCGCCCCGACCCTGGCTGCCCCGGATTCTTACCTTGCCTCTGCTGCTTACACCGCCGGTCCATATTTCTCCGCTCCGCCGCTCTGCCACTCACCACCTGTCCGCCGCCGCTCCTCCCCGCGCCATATCCGCCTCTCCGCTCCGCCGCTGGCCTCACTTCACTGCTCCTCCCCTGCGCGCCATGTCCGCTGCTCCTGGGATGCTGCTCCTCCCCTGCTCCTGACGTGACGACGCACAGTCGCGGCCAGCGCTACTTTGGGGGAACTACTTTTTGTAAAAATGTAACTTTTTATATAACGTATATTTTTTTTATTTTTAACGCCTATGACCATCTACACACCCTGCCAATTTCAACGGTGTATCGGGTGTGTAGATTGGCGCTGTGGTTCCCGAGTTTACCTTGCCTAAAGGTGCAAGTTCTCTCTTTATAATAGTAGTATAGATCTATCTATCTATATCTATACACTAGCAGCCCGTCCCGACGTTGTTCGGGTATGAATTGCTGCCGGCCAGTAGTATATTGTTTTGTAGGATTTCGTTTTGATAGCATTTTTATCTGTGACAGGCCTGTAAAACATTCCGATTCACAGTGCACTGCTGATGCACTTAAGACTGTGGGTTCAGTAGTGTGGGAACTCAAGTTTCCCTACTTTATTTTTCCTTGCAATATTATATAGCGCGAACTCGACAACATGGCATGAGCACAATTTACATTACAGAAGAACACATTCATTTGTGGTAGGCACGGGGAGACAAAGCGATTTGCCTGGAATCACAGGATGTTGAGCTGATGCCGAGATTCGAACGTAGCTCCCCAGCTCTAAAGTTCGCAATTCTAGAACTTGTGGCGGGAGGTGTGTTTAAAAGTGTATGCCGGTGCTGGCCATCAATGAGAGAGACCTGTGCATTTTTCAAATGGGTGGTGAAAAAATATGAGTATCTTGCTGGAGATGTGGGCAGCTGTGCCACCAATGTACTTATCGGGGGAGGGTAAACACCCATTATTCCGCAACTTTCTTTCCGCATACCATCACTCCGCATACTTTCATTACGAAAGTACCATGACTCCGCAATGCCATTATAACGCATGGCATTACATTTTATATGCTTTTACCAAGCATACATTTACAACGAAATTCGTTGTAAATGCATGAATGGTAAAAGCATGTTTTTAAAAATGTTTGGATAAGGTAAGTATGGGTATAGGGGTATATGTGTTGGGGTACTGAGGTATATGTTTTGGGGTGTTTGGGTATTTTAAGGGTTCAGATATAGTTTTGGGTTATGGGGTACAGGGGTAGTTTTAGGGTTTAGGGATAGGTATGGGTTTTGGGGTACAGGGGTATATTTAGGGTTCAGGGCTAGGTTTGGGTGTTGGGGTATAGGGGTATTTTTAGGGTTCAGGGGTAGGTTTGGGTTTTGGGGTACAGGGGTATTTTAAGGGTTCAGGGCTAGGTTTGGGTTTTGGGGTACAGGGGTATTTTTAGGGTTCAGGGCTAGTTTTGGGGTACAGGGGTATTTTAGGGTTCAGGTGTAGGTTATGGTTTTGGGTTACAGGGGTATTTTTAGGGTTCAGGGGTAGGTTTGGGTTTTGGGGTACAGGGGTATTTTAAGGGTTCATGGCTAGGTTTGGGTTTTGGGGTACAGGGGTATTTTAGGGTTCAGGGGTAGGTTTGGGTTTTGGGGTACAGGGGTATTTTTAGGGTTCAGGGCTAGGTTTGGATTTTGGGGTACAGGGGTATTTTTAGGGTTGAGGGGTAGGTTTGGGTTTTGAGGTACAGGGGTATTTATAGGGTTCAGGCTAGGTTTGGGTTTTGAAGTACAGGGGTATTTTTTGAGGTTTAGGGATAGGTTTGGGTTTAGGGGTACAGGGTATATTTATAGGGTTAAGATGGGTTAGTGTTTAAGGGTGTTGGGGTATTTTAAGGAGTAAGGGTGGGTTATGATTATGGGGTGCAGGGATATTTAAAGGGAGCAGGGTGGACACCCAGAGCTGGAATGTACAGAACCTGGGGAAAAAAAACAATGAAGTATTGGACACAATGCTCGCTTTTTTTTCCGTAATCCCGCGCCCGCACACGCCCACGCCCCCAGCACACGCCCACAGTACACGATATGAGACAAGGCATGAAGGGCGGAACGTACCACACGCCCCCAGCGTTTGTCACGCCCCCAGCACATGCCCACAGCACAACGCAGACACGCCCACAAGGGACTACTTTGCTGGCACGGTTCTTTTACCTTTTAAATGTATATGGTGGGCGTCTGCATAGCCTATGTCCTTCTGCTGCAACTGCCCTTTCCAACGCTGTATTGGGTGTTGTGATTGGTGCTGTGGTTCCTGAGATTACCCGCCTCAAATGTTTGGGCTCTCTCTTTATTATATTAGTATAGATATATGTTCGTATATTCACTGAAAAAAGGTTAAAGTGACATTATAGTTAGTGGAATAGGTTAGTGATAACATTAACATTAACGTTTTGAATTTAAAAAAATAATAATTCGCCAGTAATAGCAAATCTAATTGCAATTTACGGCCCATCCATGCACTGTTTATGGCCGCACATATTGGATCTCTCATGATATGTTCTATGGTAGCATTTATGACATCTCAAATAACATCAATGATGACATCATCCAAGCTTCTTATGTACACATTACTCTAGAAACTAGAATGGCATTGGCGCTAAGAAAGTGCAAAATAGTTCAGAAAAGTGTAAAGCAGTATTACTGCTATCATACATACGACCCCTGTGGGTAAAGTAAGTTAGTGTTATATGCAACGTTGACCAATATACGATACACTTCATGGGTAGCTGATTTTATGTTGAGTATCAACCACAGATAAAACGTTAACCTGTACTGCACACAGTGTTCAATCTGTATCCAACTGTTCAGGGAAAACCAGGTTTTCCAGATACTTAACCCTGTTACATAACTAATGCCTTACTACGGTCAGTCTTTACCTGTATCAAACCACTCACAGTAACTGAACCTACATCAAGAAATGACATGGAAATAAGTAGGAAAGTGGGTACTGTAAACAGAGTTTACTCCTTGGAGGGAGTTTACTTTATTCCACACACATGAGAAATATACTGAAGAGAATTAAAAATATCAACTACAGAAAGAGTACATTCTAAGCAAAACTTGTCCGAAACACTATTCACTTAAAATAATCAAGGTCTGCTAAAGATCATGCTACCTGCAGCCTTTGTACTGTGGTGAAACCTTTATAGATACACCTTCTTCTGAAACAAAACAAGCACATGCACATAAGTTAGTATCTGGTGCACACAATCTTCTATGTTATGTAGAAATAGCCATGCTAAAGCAATTCTGTCTAATAAGTAACCACTGCTTACAGTACTTAGTATGTAGAATCTTTGCCCTGTTTGCCCTGTTAGAAAGTCCTCAACTGTTCCCCGCACACATATGAAGATGTATATAAAAGTCCATGGCAACCTAGATGGGCAATACATATGTCTCCATAATGTATATGCACGTAATGCCCTTGATTTAACATTTCAACTTTGTCCAGAATAAAGTCAGCTGAGTGCATCCTGTGGTCCCAGCAGCAAGCTTTCAAAACTGTGTGAATAGGTGTGTACTTCAGAATTTCCCAGAGAGGTCTCAGACCGTGCATGCTCGGCAGAAGCTTCACAATGTAGTCTCTCAAATACCTTTTTGAGCTTTTTTTAACAAAATGCCATAATTATTCAGACAAGCCTCACCAGCAACAACCAGAGGAGTTGTCCAGGCCTTACCTGCACCAATCATATATCACTCATTGGATCAGTTAGAGGAAAATTGTCTAGTGAGAGAGGCAAATCACCCATTGTCATTCTAGGCCCCATTTTAAATTATATCTTGTGTTTCTGCATGATGTGCACAATCTTTTTCTTGTTTTAGAAGCCATTTTTCAACATTGTGTACATTAAGAACTGTGCAGTTATTGTTAGATTCTGTGTAAAGGCCATTGAATGTATCTTTTAACAAGCTGAACACTCTATCCTAACACAACTAGACACAACGGTTGAGATGTACCCTCCTTTGTACAATATCTACGAAGACCACAAATCTAAATTCTTCCATTGCATGAGTCATGAGTAGTGGGCAAACACAGGGTTTTTTGTCAATGTTTAGTTCTTTATGATAACCGTAAGGAGTGTCTATCTTCTTGAATTTCAAAATATAATTGTGTTATTGAGCTAGGCAGTTAGATTTGCTTCTGTCCATCTCTGAAAGCGGTGCTGTAGAGATGACTCTTATGGAGTGTAAATGTGTTGCTTAGCAGCTTAGAACATTATCTTTGGAGTAGATCAAACTGAGCTGTGAAGCAGGCTGTGGATGAGCTGGAGGTTCCTGTACCAACTCAACAATAAAGATTACAATCTTATTAATTTATTTGGACCCATCTTTACATGTGCCTCTCTGCCTCTTTTGAGACCCTATACATATTTTATTTCTATGCATGTGGTTTATCTCTGTCTCATTTGTCTTATTGGAGCTCTAATTTGGTTCTGCCTTGGAGCTTTCATTTTGCTGACCCCTGCTGCTGAAAGGTCCCTGATTCCACTCTTGAAACCTTAGCTTAGTAGTAGGCAAATTCCCTTCAGGGGAATCTATCATGATTTGCCTACAATTATCTTTAGATAACTCGGATTTGTATTTGCTATTTTGACTTGCTTGGGCCATATTGATTAATTATTTTTTTACCTCTTCGGTGCTCAGGACGGCCCCCGCCCGTCCAACCGTCATGGTGGGGCTGTGCAAAAGGTTGGCCGGGAGCCGTCCGAATCCCGTCCACTTATTAATTCTCCCGCACAGTGGGAGAATTTGTGCAGCGCCAAAGCGGTTAGCCAGGTGATTATTCATTTGTAAAAATTGTAATAATTTGAGTTTGTAATTTGCTAATCTGCTACTCTATCATTTTTGTGGGGCAAAATCTGCTTCCCTATTGTCGATATGTTGTTGTACTGATGACGTGAAGCCTAAATTTTAGTCAAAAATTCTGTCACTCGAATATAGCTGGGATTCAAAATTTGCACCAATCCTCAGTATGATGCAACCCCTGTTTTTTCCTCCATCATTTATAAAAGTGCTTGTGCTGAAGAGGGGTAACACGGCGGTTGCATTATACAGTTCCATTTATCTTTATCTTTCACTGGAATAACAAAAAAGGTGTTCCTTAAACGTCGTCGCAGTGCGGTTGTACAGCTGTTATGGCCCAAATCCGTCCATCGTGAAGCACAAAAGTCCCATCCAATCTGAAGCCTGAGGGTGACCCGTCTTTGCTTGATAATAAAGATGGTAAGTTTAGAACTATCTCCTAATGCTGAAAAATCGAAGATATATCTGCAGGTTATGGGAGAGAAAGTGAACCAAAGAGAGGAAGATGATCATTGAGGGGCCAGACATAATTTAGTGGGGGTGAGGTTGGTGGCTGAGGAGAAAGGAGGTACACAATTGGCAGACTATGGCCCTACAAGTCTTTAAGGCGCCGCAGGGCTAATTCATAAGAGCACAGCGCAATGTGAAGGTCTGAGCCCTATACATTTTGTGTATTCTGTTGGAAAGGTTGGACGCCCACCTAGGATAATCAGTGAGTTTCTGCAGTGGTTAGTTGGTTCATGCTTACAGATGGACACCACCCAACCTTCTGCATGCTCTCTGACTCCAGAATGACCAGGACCACATTCCCACTCAGTGGGATTACCATCTTGCTGTGCTAACACTGAAGGTGGCAGGTGTGCATAAGACAACAGCCCTTGTGCTCTGGTAGCCCCAGATACCATTGGCAGCCCACTCAGTGGGTGTGCAATCGAAAAATACACCCTCCTAATGCATGTGCCACAGGTGAGAGGAGAGCTCCCCGATTTTCCCAGGAACGTGCCTAGGCATAAGGAGACACGAAGGAACTCACCGGCGAGTGAGTGGGGAGGTGCACCCAGCACTTTAAATGCTATACAGGGGGCTCCTTCTGCGGTAGTATGGTGGGGTGAGTGCACCAGCTGTAATGCATACGACGAGCCATGTTTAATTGAATTGCAGAGGCTGGCGCCCATCTGTCAGTATCGTCATGTTCAGCGCTTCGATGTTTTTAAAATGGCAATTGAAAGGTAATCGAGGGGAAAAGCATAACAACAAATTGTCTGAAATATATCAACACAGGGTTATGGGTATTTGGATGATCTAAGCGTAGAACGAGAATTTCAGTTAATAATTACAAAAATGTAAAAGTAAGACAACAGTGACAAATATATTCAAATGACGTGCAGGGGAGGAGGCAAGTGGCAATGTGCGGTGCCCCAACGGCCAGCCCAACATGCTCCGTCCTCTCAGGATCTGGATCGCTGTGCCTGTACCGCTTTTGGCCGCCATTAGTGTGGCAGGGTATGCTCAGACGTGAGTCCCTTGCTCACTTTGCCACTGGATTCAAGCAAGCCGGGCTGAAGACGGCTGGAATGCCAGAAATCCGTCCTCGGAAGCTTGTTTCCGGTCCAGGGAAAACATGAACTGGCAGTTTGGGCTGGACTGTTCCCATGAGGCACAGGGTCAGACTGATTTGCATATAGCCATGTCTTAACTGGGGTGGCAAAGTGGGCTAAAGAACGGTGATGGATTAAACCCAGATCTTTTGACTTGGTGTGAGTGTTTGATTGATTCAGATGCTTCGTCCATCACCACCCCCTTTTGTACCGCTTTTGGCCACCATAAGTGTGGCAGGGTATGCTCAGACGTGAGTCCCTTGCTCACTTTGCCACTGGATTCAAGCAAGCCGGGCTGAAGACGGCTGGAATGCCAGAAACCGGTCCTCAGAAGCTTGTTTCCAGTCCAGGGAAGACATGGCTTGGCAGTTCGGGCTGGACTGTTCCCATGAGGCACAGGTTCAGACTGATTTGCATATAGCCATGTCTTAACTGGGGTGGCAGAGTGGGCTAACGAACAGTAATGGATTAAACCCAGATCTTTTGACTGGGTGTGAGTGTTTGATTGATTCAGATGCGCCGTCCATCACCGCCCCCTTTTGTCCGCCTTATGAGCCGAGCAGCACTGGGGTGAACCCCATTTGTGCTGCCACTTCTGGTGATCCTCCTCCCGGATCACGTGTAACATGGTCCCTTATTACTCACGCCCCTTTCAGGGTGGAGCGTAGCAATGCAAGCCCCCTGTTGTTCAGGCTCACAACCACCAGAAGGACTAACGGGGCACCAACACGGTTTCCAGGAACCTCCCATGAGGCTCCTAGGCTTTGGCTCCGGCACCCTTATGTGTCGTGCAGAGCTACTCTTCTGTACCCATTTGCTTCCAGATTGCCCTGTAACTCTGCCACAGCTCTGGCGGCGGCCACCTTCGCCGACAGAGCACCCCACCAAAACAGCTCCTTTCTCACTTGCACCATCTCATTTACAGGCCTCCGAGTCCTCCCAATCTAAGGGATGGGATCCCGCCCTACTGGTGATAGATGAACCCCATCTATATCCCATTAGCCATTGACGTTAGCCAGGATCTGCTACTGTCTCATTAAACCAAAAGCCCTTCTGGCCTGTGAACTTGTGCCAAGAACTAATCCTCATATGGGAAAGTTCCACTGCTTCACATGACTCCGCCCCGTGCCAGCTCTGGGCAGGGCGGATTCAGACACTATGGCTCACATAGTCCCCTAAATTTGCTGATCTCACCTACCTGCCGTCCAACTAGCACTGTGTGTAGCACCTGTGTCCCACATCTAAAGGATAGCAGCCCACTTGTTAGCTGACCGTCCCCACACCCGCCTGCCTACTTTAGGCTACTAGGGCGAGAAGGATTATACTTTAACATTTGCACAGTCCTTTTGCTTACATAATCATGACGTACCTGAGTGTCCATAACTAGAAGAATGTGACAATGAGCATGGGGGGAGCCCTCCTGCCCTTGCCTGGCATCCCTTAATCCTTATGAGGATCGCCAGCTCAGCTCCCTCAGTGATGAATCCCCCTAGGCATACCGGCTCAGATAATGTCTGATTTTATACAGTGCTCACTGCCGGTCATATGGTGCCTAACATTAAGGAATGACTAAGTCCTACTTACCCCCACCCTAGCATATTCACGAATAGGGGGCGGGGGGCATCACCTGCCCACACTGAGCAGCCCCAGGGGTGGAAAATAACCAGCCCCTCTGAATTTAAATTTATGTTGCACACTGGACGTGCCAAATGCTCTATTACATACTCTTTCGTGCTTGACACCTTGTTTCCCCATTTTCCGGGACGGAAGCACAGGATGACCTTGAACAGTCAGCTTAGTGTGCTACCACAAACCGCAGTGGTCATGAGAACCTTGAAAATCACCCAATTTCCACCTGGGCGTACCTCAAAATGTGACTGGCTTAACACGGCTGTAAGGTCATAGAGACACATCTTAAACCTATTTACTGGTTGTTGCCACTTGGCACTTTTCTGGTTGAAGCTCTGTGTTTTTGTGAAGCACGCATGCCTCCGGGACACGCTGTTGCTGAAAAGCCGGTATATGTTACCCACTCGCTGATACTGTGTTTCACTAAGTGCCCTACTTGGATTGAAGGAATGCTGAATGGTACCCAAGGACTTTGGACATAATCCCCCATTCAGTTTGACCCCAAAACATAAAAAAATTTGGGACACCAGTCAGTGAAGATGCCCTTTACAGTCTCGATACAAGCCCATGGGAGGATCACCCAGAGGGGCAGACAAGTGTGAGGGAACAAGAGGGAAACCTTATGTGAAACTACCTTCTGTTTCCAGAATATTGGGAATGCCAAATGGTCTAAAATACCCTGTCGCCATATGGCTCTAACTCAGTGTGTACCAAACTTTTTGCACACCAGCACACCTGTTAGCCTACAACTACCACCACCCACCTGCTGCCCTGGCAGGGTGAATGACTTAACTGCGACATGTAAACTACCCTTGTTTGCAGAGGGCACTTTTTCGCTGTCTCGACATGACGTGGCAAGACGGTACGAGTTTGCGAGCCCCACTCCACACAACTAAAATTAAACTTAGTCCATCAGGGGTTGAGGCCTTGCATACGCAGCCCTCTCTTTGCGTTGTAATTGCCAAGGGTAGGTGAAAAATTGTACTGTCCCCCCCCAATGGGCTAGATGACTGGTTAACTCCCCGGAGGGGACCTGGTAGTGGTATATAACCTTTATATCCTCACCGCCTAGCTACAATCATGCTGCCAAATTGACATGGTGCATGAGCATCCGCTGATCGCACTGGTCAATCTCTCAATTATTTCAGCTCATAATACTGTGCATATGAATAAAACTAAGCACCAGCAGCTGAAGATTTCACCTGTTAGTCAATGTGAAACATTTTGGATTTGTCCATCAAATTATGCCAGGCACCACCCTGGGAAAGTCTTGCCCTCCCAAACTTCTGCTACTAAACCAGGGGGCCGGCATGGCAGTGGGAGCAGGAGGGGAACCATATGTATCAAATCTCACCCGTTCTTGAAAACTGGGAATTCCAAATGCTCTTTAATATACTGAAGCCTATTTGTGTTTTCATGTTGGCTCACTGCTCCAACCCAGTTCGACACCAAAACATAGGGGTTTTCACAGAGCCCCGCGATGTATACTTGGCTACATGGCCGCTAATGCAGAAGTAAACTACCCCCTACCCATCAAGTTGGGTTACACAGTAGATACAAAGGATGCAGTGGGCAGTTTTTCTCCTGAGGCCCCATGCCACTGCAATTGCGGAGCTTATGAAAACTTTGGCGATTTGGCTGTCAACTTTGTTGTCTCCACCACCCTCATTGAAATTGTGTTGGACTCTCGCTTACTACCCTACTGGGTGAGCCCACTGCCAATCAAGGCTCAGCATCCCATGTTTATTGTTAGTCAACTACATGGTACTTGTTTTATCGTCCCCAGAATTGTGAACTGCTAAGTGGACCTACTTGGATCTAAACCTGTGATCAAGAGGTTGAACCAGCCATTATCGGTTCTCCCGCTCCCCAGGTCTGTGAAATTGTATCCCAGGGCAGACTACTGGCATTTGAACCCCTACTAGGACAATTCAGAAAAGGGGGTGGTGATGGACAGAGTATCTGAATTAAGCAGAACACTCCTACCCAGTCAACAGATCAGGGCTTGATCCATCACCATTTTTTAGCTCACTGCACCATCCCAGCTCAGAACCTGGCTACATGCAAATTAGTCTGTCCCTGGCCCAGTGCATCATGGGAACAGGGCAGACCAAACTACCAAGCCAATTCTTTTACTGGAAAGGAAACAAGCTTCTGGGGACTGGTTTCTGGCATTACAGCTGTCTTCGGCCCGGCTTGCTTGAATCCTGATGGTGCAGTGAGCAAGGGACTCATGTCTGAGCATACCCTTCCACGCTTATGGTGGACAAAACGATTCAGAAAAGGGGGTGGTGATGGACAGAGTATCTGAATTAAGCAGAACACTCCTACCCAGTCAACAGATCAGGGCTTGATCCATCACCGTTTTTTAGCTCACTGCACCATCCCAGCTCAGAACCTGGCTACATGCAAATTAGTCTGTCCCTCGCCCAGTGCATCATGGGAACAGGGCAGACCAAACTACCAAGCCAATTATTTTACTGGAAAGGAAACAAGCTTCCGGGGACCGGTTTCTGGCATTACAGCCGTCTTTGGCCCGGCTTGCTTGAATCCTGATGGTGCAGTGAGCAAGGGACTCATGTCTGAGCATGTTTTCAGGGGGCCTTTGATATTCACAAGTACTATTCTCATTCAGTCCACTGACCGCAGTCTAAACCTATTTGATAACATCTTCCCTATTATTAAGAGCATGTATCTAATCCACCTACTTCCACCCAACTGACCCTCACACCCAGCACCCCAGACACCACAACTCATACCCCTTATGCCACTCTCCCACCCCCTACCCCCTGCCATCAAGGAGCTCTAAGCCTTACACCTCCCTCAACCTTTCTACTTTACCCTCCAACACACGTCTCTTCTCTTCACCTAACCCCAACATACTTCCAACTTGCATGGCTGTAACAACAAACTCACCTCTTACCCAATCTGTTAGGTCCCCTGCAACGACCATAGCCCCCCACCTCTAGTCCCTCCTCCTTCATCACCATCCTTCCCCCTGCCTCCGCCCTGCCCCACAACAACACCTTCTTCCTCCCCAACCCAGTACTGAAACCACTCACGCACCCACTATAGAAGTTGTTCCCCCGCCGGTTCCAATCAGAGGTCACTCCCCCTCTAACAGCCCTCCCACCTTAACTCTCTCTTCCCCTGCACCTTCCTTATTCCACTTGGTCACCTGAAACTCTGAACCCCTCCATCCCAGTCAACACCCCTGTGCTCACCAGGTGATGTATGAAAGGTCTCACCACCACGACCACTCAATGATCGTCCCACCACTCTCCAACCTGCCTTTAGAACACTTCCCACCCTCTATTACTACTCCCACTCCCCTTCTCCTACCAAACGCACCCACTACCCAGTTAGCTGCAATTACAACTCTGCTTCTCACACACGCTACACCCTCTCATACGTTTCCACCAAATCATACACCGGAGCATACTACACTCCTGGAAACTCCTACCACACCTCTTCTCCCACCTCCAACCACTACAACTACCCATACATCCATGCCAACTATGTGCCTAACCATCTACTCATCATCCCCCCTTCTCCTACCTTGCCTTCATCATATTTCACACCGAAACGAGCCAAACCTCCTCAACTCATACCTCAGTCTACCACCACTACCGTTCCAAACAACACCTTGGACATGATTATGTCTACTCTTCTCTAAATTAAAGACGAACTACATACTTTCAAAGAGTTGATCTCCAATCAACCCAGGCACCCCACACCCCCAGAACCCTTTCACCCAACAAGCCCACCACCCACCCTCCACTTTCATACAAACATAATCCTCCTTACTGGATATCCATTCCCTCCCGTAATTCTGCCACCCATCCTCTGTGAAGCATCAATCCCCTTTCGGCGTACGACATACGCTCCCCCTGCACTCCTAATATCTCGCTCTCATGACCCACATAGCCCCCACACACCTTCCCATCCCTACTATCCACCCCAACCCTCACAGGTCCTCCACACAAAACGATAGAGGTATCGTTGCCAATAATCTCAAAAAGTCACACTGACTCCAGACCCCTCCTCCTCCCTTACCACTCCCCCGCTTAAATGCACACCCCTAAACTGTAGATCGGCCCCTAGACACGCATCAGACATTGCTGACCTCATTATCGCACATGGCCTAGACCTGACCATACTCACCGAAACCTGGTTAACAGAATCTTCCTGCCACTCATTGACATTCTAGTTCCTCCTAATTACCACATCATCAGACTGGATAGGATTGGCAAGATAGGGGGTGGAATCGCATGTAATCACCGGAGCAACCTCTCAGTAATCAGAGCCATATCCCCTATATTCTCCTCCTGTGAACACTTCTGATTTCGTCATCAACAGCGAAGGCAATCCTGTATGCTCCCTACATATTATCTACCACCCACCATGGGACAACATCACCTTTACTGAACACCTTATGGACATAATCACAACAAACTCTGGACAACAACACACACAAATATTCCTTGGTGATTTCAACCTCCACTGGAATGATCACAACGACTCTGTGGTCAATAGTCTCAAAACTTCCTCAGCGCTCTAGACCTCACCCAAATTTGCAACAGCCCTACTCACGATAAAGGCTCTATCCTAGGTCTAATCATTTCCAAAGACAACTCCATCCAACTCGAGTGAAGCCTACCCTGTGACTGGTCTGACCACCACATTATCACATTCTTCATTAATGAAAACGTGAAATCTAACCCAGTTCAATCCACCAGACCAAAGGTCTCTGGAAGAGAGACTTGAAGAAACTCAATCCCAACTCATTACCTTCTCCCACCTACAATCTTCCCCTACCCCCTACCGGCGCATCTGACGTACAAGTTCTCACCGACCACTACCTCAAGTCGATGACCTCTATTATCAACGAGGTTGCCTCCCTTCAATTAAAGAGAGTTTCTTCTAAAAACTCTAAACCATGGTATGATGGGCTACTTAACAAAGACAGACGAGCTATGAGACTGGCGGAACACAATTGGAGATCAGTCCCTTTGGCTATGTACCTCAAAACACTAAAGAAACAAAGAAACGCTTACATTCAAAAAATCAAACGCTCGAAAGCAGATTTCTTTAGGCACCAGCTTGAACCACAAGGACTACAAAACACTTCTAGTACACTACCGACTTGTGAAGAATTCTCTACTTTCTTTAATCTAAAGACAGACAACATCAGGAAAGATCTCCTCACTGATCTAAGCCTATACTCTAGCCCCCACTGCAAAACGCCCCTTGATCTAAAAAACAATGAGCCCGATTCACAGAATGAACTTAAGAATCAATCCTAAACTTACTACTATTTTGGTATTCACAGAATGCACGTACTACTTTTGGCATTCACAGAATGAATTTACTACTTTTGGTATTCACAGAAGTTAGGATTTTGTCTTAAGTTTGTCTTAAGACAAACTTAAGACAGACCTAAGACAGACTTAAGACAAACTTAAGACAAACTTAAGACAAACCTAAGACAGACTTAAGACAAAATCCTAACTTAAGTCTGTCTTAAGTCTGTCTTAAGTTTGTCATAAGACAAACTTAAGACAAAATCCTAACTTCTGTGAATATCAAAAGCAGTAAGTTTATTCTGTGAATACCAAAAGTAGTAAGTGCATTCTTTGAATGCCAGTAGTAGGAAGTGCATTCTGTGAATACTAAAATAGTAGTAAGTTTAGGATTGAGTCTTAAGTTCATTCTGTGAATCAGACCAAATGCTTTGTGGTCATCCTTCTAAACTTACTCGGAAGAAAATATAGGCAAGATTCTCAGCACACTGAAGCCCTCAAATCACCTCACTGATCCTCTACCCGCAAACACTGTAAAGAACTTTATCCCTTTACTTCTCCCGCTCTGGACTAAAATCATTAATAGCTCACTACAACAAGGATGCATCCTGGACTCCCTCAAAGTGGGACAAGTATCGCCCATACTAAAGAAACCCACAGCAGACCCCACCGATCTGAACAACTATTGCCCTATCACCAATATCCCTACCTTGGCCAAATTGTTAGAAAAATGTGTACATCTCCAACTGACACATCGAGCACTTTGACCTCCTCAACTCACACCAATCAGGCTTCCGAGCAGGCCACAGTACGGAATTTGGATTGAGTATTTTTTTTTAAATGTTACAATTTGATGTTCCTATTGTGGTTGATTAGCAACAATTTTGAATGTTTTTTATTACTGTGTTAAGGTAAATCAGTGACTTGTCCTGAAGAAGGCGTTTTTGAGTACGCCGAAACGCGCATCGATACAATTGATAAAGAACATAAAAAGTGCCACCTTTATACATTCTGTATATTTTATTGAATTGCAATGAAATGAAAAATCTTTTTTTCAAATGTGTAATTAATGTTGTTTTTAACTTTATGTCTTTTTTAACATAATTAAAAATGATATGCTTTTTTACATGATTCCTGTTGTTTACTTTTCCCTGATTTATGCTCCGACATTTGCATTTACTGATTGAAATTGCCTAGGAAGTTTTCTCACTCAAATTATATTTCCCTGTCCTAGGAATTGAAATATATCCATTTCTCAGGGGGTCCTTGTTTTTCACAATCACAGTACGGAATCAGCCATGACACACATAATTGATGACGCGCTTCAAATTCTTGATCAGAACGGTACTTGCCTCCTCATCCTACTTGACCTCTCATCAGCCTTTGATACGGTCAAACACGAGAACTTACTCGATCTGCTGAATCTCAGGATGGGTCTATCAGGGACATTACTCAAGTGGTTTACCTCCTTTCTGCATAACTGGACTCAGAAATTCAAGATTAACAATACTATGTCCACACCCGTTCCTGTAACTCTAGGTGTCCCACAAGGATCCTCCCTATCGCTAACATTGTTCAATCTAGTCATGGAACCACTCACCGCACTGCTTCAAGCATTTAATGTGCAATTTCACATGTACGCAGACAATACCCAACTCTACCTTAAAATACACACCCCTGAAGACAGCAAACTACTCAACGCTCAGGAACACACAGACTTGGCTGGCAGAGAATCATCTCAAACTTAACTCTCTAAAAACTGAATTCCTCCTATTAGCACCTCCCACCAAAGTCTCCATCACTCAGGCTTTGCTTAATCATCTCAATGCACTGCAAAAAAGGGAATTGCTCCTAATTGCACCTCCCACCAAAGTCCCCATCACTCAGGTTTGGCTTAATCATTTCACTGCACTCAACGTCCAACCTACCATCGTGGACTCAGCGAAATCTTTAGGCATAACCCTCGACTGCAATCTCAATATGTAGCATCATATCAGCAATGCAACAAAGGGAGCTAATTTCCAAATCAACACATTGAGGAAGCTGAAACCCTTCTCCCAGCCAATGACTTCAGGACTGCAGTCCAAGCCCTAGTTATCCCTCGAGTAGATTATGGAAGTGTTGCCCTCTGTGGCCTCCCCATATTGACAACCGCACCCCTAGGAGCCTCTATTAATGCTGCAGCAGGAATTATCAAGGACTCAAAAAAACGCTCACACATCTCTCCCGACTTAAAATCCTTGAACTGGCAGCCATACGAAGCTAGAATACACCAGAAAATTGCATGCCTGACACACAAGGCTATACACCACAACTCGCCCCGTTACCTCACTCAGAAACTGACAATCTCGGGTGGCTCAAGAGCCACAAGAAGCGCAGAAAATCTTCTTTTGAAACCTCAAAGATTCCACAAGAAAAAAACATATAAACGCTTCTTCTCAGGGATGGCGCACAGGATCTGGAATGCCCTCCCTCCAGAAATCGGACTTAATCATCCACGGCATCCTTCAAAAAAGAAGTAAAATCGCTCCTCTTAGCTAAATTCACATGAATATAGACTAAAGAAATCTCGTAACTCATTATTTTTCCTCTCATGACTTTGTCCAGCCAGACCACCTATGCACCTTTGCTACCTTACCTTGACTCTATTGCTATCCATTTGCTCATCTTTGCACAAAATGACTTGTTTAACTTTTACTCCTTTGTCTTGTTATCCCATTTGTGTGTAGAGCGCTCTGATATCCGTAAGGATCTTGTTCGCGCTCTATAAAACTTTCAAAATGAAAATAAATAAATAATTAGTTGTCTATCGGAATGTGACCTGGGACAAACCTGTGTTGCATTGAACCTCGTCACCAAACCAAAGTACGCAGCACGAGACCCAAGCGCAGTGGAAGGGGCGTTAAGGCTTACAGTTTGTAACATAGGCCAGGCCCCCAGAAGCTTATACACAAAACTATCTTGATTTTGGGCGATGGAATGTTCCTTGTTGTGCCAAGCATAAAAGTGTTACGAGCTGGCGCCATACTGAAACTTGTTCCCTTGTTTCAAGAGACAGACAACCCTTCTAGTGTACTCCAGCGAATGCCGTAGCCATCGGACACACAAAACCCAGGATGTCGCCGACCGTGAGACTCATACTTGCCATATTCGGCTGCTCTCGCACAGCACATTTCTACCTAGCAAGCCTCTGTCCTAGAACCTAGGCTCTTGCTTATCGATTTAAAGCCTATTTGCCCTACGCTAGGTGTGCTAAATTGGAATTAAGTCCCTACCCCGACTGATGCCAACTTGCCGCTATGCGGGACCCCTGGAGGCTTGGCACGTTGTGTATCGGACTGTCAGGTGCCCTTAATCTCACTATGAAGCAGGCTTTGCATTGTGAAAACACTTTATGGCTTGGCTTGTTACCACCATTTCCACTATCCTGTTCGGAAACATTTGCCTGCTGCTCTGGTAGGCCTTATCGTTATACTCTGTTCTCAATGGCAGCGGGTCTAGGGGTGCTCGCGTCACTTATTTTAGGATGCTGCCTGTGCCATTTCTATTGAGTACAATTTGAAAGTGTGCACCTTTCGTCCAAGCCGCCTCACCTCCGTACGGCACTGCAGGGCAGCAGAGGCGCAAGCCATGAGGCCCAGCGGCCAACAGACGAGCCGCCCCCACCAAGACAAGCTGTGTAAAGCCCGCGACCGCGCAAGCCCAACTTATTGCCATGGCAACAGCTGCACCTGGTCGATTGCAGCTCAACTGGACTTTTCAGTTAGTAGAAGGAGCAAATGTCTCTCCCCCTGTGCCCTTCCTTCTGTATGAAATGCACGTTCTTGGAGAAATCAATATTCAAGCAAGGGGAAGTTCCCTAATGGCTTAAGCTGGTTTTCCAAGAAATCGTTGTGACGTTTGGTGAACTGATGGAAATATCCATGACTGTATTTTGGTAGCATGGGCTATGCCTAACTAAGGGCTGGATTTCTATACCTATATAAGGGCAACGTGAAATGTACCTATATAAGGGCATGAATTGGGTAAATTCAATCGGAACCTAACACCACACAACACTAGTTATCATGAATACCTTTATATAGTATTCCCTACCTAACCAGGTAAGCAGCTGAACTCTCTGAAGATTTGATAAAACCAATTGGGAACGGTTAATGACGTTTCATGGTGCATTTGTTTGTGCCCTTGTTTTATTTTATAAAAATATATACATATTTCTAAGGTAGGGAATAACAAATGTTTGAATGGAATGTGAGAGGCACTGTTGATAAAAAGGCAATAGCTTTACAGCTTAAGAACTTTACATAATACATTGACAACATAGTGCTGTAGTATAACACTATACACAGTACATATCTCTCATTGCCATATGGGCAAGAGATCACAAACATGGCATGACACCATGATTTTATAAAACACACAATAACTGTTCCTATAACTACAGCACAATCAACATTCCCATCTCTCCACAGTTCCAACACCTAAGTTCGGATTACTAGTTCGACCAACCTCCCATCTCGACCAATTTGTGGCATCACTTACCAGCCTGCCAGAGATTATGTTTAGGTCCAGTTCCCCAACAACCTCTTCTCTCATACCAGGATGTTCCCTCTCATGGGAGTCACCTGAGGTCCTCTTCACCAGGATTCCATGGGACTGTGTAGACTATGCAGTGTCGCTCCAACCCTTGGAAAAATCACTATGCGTCCCACCTTCAATTCTCTCACTCTGCCTTGACGGTAGTTGTTTGCAGATCGGGCTATTCCTGCCATTCATCCTCTGGTGCTCCGGCAGTGAGAGCACAGTATTCGGAGAAGCAGACTCCACCAGAGATCTTCATGCTTCCTGGTGCCTCCTGGGGAGCCTGTGCTGGGATTCTTCTGTCACCCTTAATCTCTGAGGCCCTTGCCCCCTGGATTACCACAGGCCAATGTGGATTGGTCTGATTCTCTTTTAGACCCCACAACGGAGCTCACTCAGGATGTTCGAGCACAACCACAATTCAGTCTCAAGTGCAACCCCAAAGGTGGATGTTACAAATGGTCCAGTCTGTCTTCAACATTGAGAGTAATTTAACACAGGCGACCACTTGCAGCAAACTCTGTTACTTGTGCTGTTCTGCTGCTGTTGGCAGTGGACTCATGCACACCAGGCTCCTCACCAACTTTCGCTTTTGAGCCACAGTTCACATTTCCAAGTACACTTTCATTAACCAGTCTGCTCTTTATTTTCTATTACTAGGCAGTACCACCAAACGGCCACTGGGGGCTATGCAACAAACATTGTGATTACCAGCAGATTTCGTACTCTGCTCTCACAAGCTCCGCCACTGTTATACTCTCGGCTGTGGGGCATTACTTATTTCCTTTCTATGCTGCGGGCAGCTTTATACTATGCCGCCGGGGGACCACATCATCAGGGCTGCTTTTCATGAGTCATCTCATGTTGTGCTCTCCGCGTTCCTCTTTCTCATGAGGCTTTTCGGTACAATCAATTTTCTGCCCTTCTCCACCCTACTGTCTCACCTCACGCCTGACAGGCCAGCAGGCACTTCGCCTTGTCCTCCATGGCCTCTTGGCTAGTTGTGACCGGCAAGACAGTTGGCCAGCTTGTTATACCTTGCATCTTTGTGGTGGGTTACCCCTGTATTTTTGCCTTTGCCTCATGTGTTTTTGCTGTGTGTTTTACTTTGTTTTGGCAGTCTAAATGCTTTGGGCCCTTTGCCACTCCTGTTCAGTGCCAAAGTGCAAGCGCTCCCTTTGTATATTATTGTTATGGAGTGGTGATTCCTTGATTGGCCTATTCGATTTACTAGTCAGTCCCTAGTACAGTGCCCTGTGTGTTAGCAGGGCCTGTAAATCAAATGCTGCTAATGGGATGCAGCACTGACTGTGCCACTCACATAGGAGCCTGTAAAAGTAACTCAGGCCTGTCATTGCAGAGCCTGTGTGCAGTTTGGTACTACCATGTCAACCTGGCAAGTGCACCCATTTGCCAGGCCCTAACCTTCTTCTTTCTTACATGTGTGGACACCCCTAAGGCAGGCCCAAGGTACCCCTGTGGACAGGGTGCAGTGTATGTGAAAGGCAGGACATGTCCTGGTGTCTGTGGTATGTCTTGATCGTGAAATACTGCTAATTTAGTTTTTCACTATTGCAAGACTACCTGTTCCCATAGGATAGAATAGGAAATGTGCTTGTAAAATCTTATAAACATAACTACCCCTGGGAACAAGGTAGGCAAATAACATTTAGTATGTCTGAACTCAGAATGTTAAAATGCATCTTTAATTGAGGGTGATTTTTACATTCTGTGTTTGAAAATACCACTTTATTTGCTTTCTTGCTTAGCCATCCAGTGTGCCGCTGCCAGTAAGTGCATTCATTAACTGGCTTTGAAGTGCCAGGGGCTGGGGATGTGCAGTGGCTCCAGAGAGTCTGGATGAGTCAGGGCTTAGATGAATAGACCTGGGCTGCATTTAGAGTACAGTGAAGAGATTTCCTTTCACCTGAATGGGCTTGTTCTGCCTTCCACAATGCTGTCTCCACCTCCTGCCAGGAAGCTGCACCAGAGAGGACAGAACTGGCTTTGACTGAGCACAGGGCTTCTCTGCCACCAGATAACAAAGGATTTTGTTGTATAAATATCAGGGTACAGACCCAAAACTTTAGATCACTTTTGGACTTCAAGAGGAACCTCTGCAAAGGAGAAGAGCTGGAAAAACTGAAGGAGAAGTACTGCTCCTTTGCTGTCTGCTGTCTGGGGTTGGCCTGCAGTGGATGTTTGTGCTAAGGAGATGAACTGTGCGTGCATCCTTCTTGAGAAAGTATCTCCAAGGGCTTGAAGTTCAGCTTGCCCCCTATTCAAAAGGTCTCACGAACAGCAAAGACTGCACCATCCTTCTGGGCATCGTCTCTGGTTCCGCTGGTTCCAGTCACAACAGAAGAAAAGGGCAACCGACTCCGTTACTGTGTCAGTCACAGGATTCCATGTCCTGAAGGCACTGCAGAGAGCACCACCTCGCTTCAGAATGCAACCCTGGTCCCACCAAATCTGTTAAAGAGCCGCTGTTTGCACTGTGTCCTGTGGGCACCACACTCTGGACCACTTCGCTACACGCTGCACAGGCATAACTGATTTTGTCACTACCCGACTCGAACATCAACTGGCTGGAATTATTAGACTCTGTCGTGTTCAGTATCGTAGTAGCCCCAAAAGGAGCTACCAAGTCAGAGGAACTGTGTTTTCATGTTATTCCTGCAATTTAAAGGTTATTTTGCACAGTAACTATTTTTACAGTATTGTATGTTGGATATTTGTTGTTTTCTTGTCTTGTGAGTTTAGATAATGTTTTACTTATTTTTCTAAACTGGTGTGGTGTCCATTTGCAGTGTTTTCTCTGTGTTACTGTATGCATGAACAAATGCTTTATACACTGCCTCTGAGATAAGCCTGTCTGCTCGTGCCAAGCTACCAAGGGGGTGAGCAGGGGTTATTTTAAAAGTGTATCCCCTTTACCCTGACTAGGAAGAAGGGTCCCTACTTGAACAAAGGTACTTACCTCTGCCAACCAGAGACTACCATTTCTAGCACAACTCATCGCTCTTTGTCTCTGGGGACACCACCAGGTCTGCCGCTGCGTTACCACTGCTGATAGGGGGTGCCCTCATCATGGGCTATTTTCTCCCCCTTACCCACCATCAGGGTGTCTTCACAGGTGGGTCCAACCCACTTGTCGCCATTGTAAAGTGTCAGGGCCCTAGGCCTCCATATGCTATAAGTAATGACACTGAAAGAGTATCCACTATCTGGAACTGGCCTACGGCAAATGCACCCCCTTTTATTTTCAGGGTCACATGGCCTGTGACACCTGTAATGGATGGTTTTGGGGTGATGGTGTAAGCCAGCCCTCGGGGAGTGGCTGGTAAATGCCTACAGTAGCAACACTAGAACAGTGACCAGCTGGTCACTTCTACCAGGTACCATCTCTAGATCTCATATTCTCAAGGATTGCTATCTCTGCTCCAGCCCATTGCACCACATCCTTATACATAAGAGGTCTAAGACTGGATCCATGCTAGATTTCTAGGCCATAGCATCATGTTTGGCCAGCACTAGAGCCAGGTTCTGAAAGCATACCAAGTGTTTACTATGTTTAGCAATCGTACGCGTTTCTATCAGGCATTTAAGTGACTCTAGGGGCAAAATAGAAGCATTTACTTCAGAAGTGCATTGTGTTACCTCCACCCAAATGCGGCTATGATCGGACAAGTCCATACCATATATACAAGTCCTTACCATATGTACATAAACTGTATCTCCTGTATGGCATCTGAGGCAAGTGGACTTGCTGCCCATGTACATTTTTCCTATAATTTTCGGAGTTAAGTAAGCGAGGTGTATGTAGTTGAATTGGGTAAAACAGAACCTTGTATTTTTGTGCACAGTCTCGACCGAACTCAAGCAGTGAGCCGATGAGGTCATTGGTATGTCTGTCCCCAGCCTGTCCTCCCACCAGGCTTTAAGAGCCTGTAATCCCTTAGAAGTACTCTGCAAAAAGTCCTGGTATTATCTCATTACCAATTGCTTCATCCACTCTGTATCTAGGATCATCTCTAACTGTCCTGCAGTTTCAGGTATGTCTTGTTCTGAACCTCACATTTGTTCCATAACCCCGCTTAAGGTAGAGTATATAAACAACTGTCCTTGTCTCAAGTCGCATGTAGTCATCAGGTCCTCAAATTATTGTTGCTTATTTGCCTCAATTAAGTCCGCCCACACCTCAATCCTAGCAGAGGTTCAGCGGTCCATATTATATGATTCCTTCAGCTATCTACACAGTGGTGTTGCCCAGAGAAAAAGGTTTGGGGTCAAGTGTATTGCCTTCAGACAAGTGTGGCTCACTGGTTAGAGGAGGCAGACCTGGAAGCAGAGGTCAGCCTGGGACCAGGGTTCAATTCCCGGCTCGGCGGGGTCTTGAGTCCTAAAATGTCCATGGACTTGACAATTCTCGCTCCGGTGCCTACTCGATTCACGGGTTCACACTCTGCGACTCTGGTCAATAGCTTGCTTAATCTCCACAACGGCCCCTCGCGGCGGGATGCCTGGCTTTCACCTTGCGGATACCCTGCCGGGGTTATCTCACAGGGGAATACTAGGACGGGTTCCCTAAGCAAGCGCTTAGAAACCGCTTGGTGATTTGCGCTATATAAATTCCTGTACATTTACATTTACATTTGCTTCCTCCCTGTATATAACTCCTCCAGCCAGTGGCGGGCGGTACGCTTAGAAGGGAGGAGGCGGATAGGACACCCATGCACACACTCCCAGCCATGCATTTACACACATGCACGTACAAACAAACACAAACACATCCATTCACAACATTTATTACCAAACATTAATACATACACATGCAGTCCCACTCAGCATGCACGCAACATTACATGACTTAAAACACACAAAACACACACTTATCTGCAGCTCTGCTTCATAGGTCCCATGAAGCTAGGGACTGCTGCCTTCCCTCATTGGCTTACCTTATTCCCTCATAGGCTGACCTAAGGTCAGCCAATGAGGGAAGGCAACAGTCCCAAAATAATCACAGAGTGGGATGGGGTCAGTGGGACTGCTGACCGTACCTCATTCTGTGATTCAGTGTTACTGATTGACACTCAACCCTGGGGGCTTCAGGGCTTAAAACTGAAGCACCCAAATGTGAGGCAATCAGTGACGCTACCCATCATCACTGAGGGAAGGGCCTTAGAAACCTTTTCTGAGCTAATGAGGTCACGCCAGCTGTGACTTCCTCAGCCCAGCAAAGTTCAGCTCAGGTAGACAGGAGCCTGCACATTAAGTGCATGTCTGGATCCTTGCTGCTTGACCTGAAAATGAACAGTGCCTGTCAGGATAACCTTTAGTCAACCTGACAGACACTGTTCGTGAGGGGCAAAAGGTTGGGGAGCAATGCCCCTCAGCCCCAATGGACCAGCCGTGGCTGCCTCCAGCACCATTTAGCTACTTTCAGTTGTGCATTGTTTGTGTCTCTCAAGGGTGTGGTACTAACAAATCTATCTAAAGAGCATGTGCTGGCCCATCTCAGCATGGGTACAGTTACATTTTGGGTTCGGTTAGCCCCCTAGCTAGCGCATCAGTCACTGGAGTTGTGCTGCTGCATATTAAAGCTCATATTTAGGAGCACTCCCTGTTGTAGCTGGGCATACATTGCACATATAGCCACCCTATGTCTTCCATTACCCTATGAGGGCAATGTGAGTAGTTGCTGCAGGTCAGCAAAAAATGGCTTCTTACATATATCTGGTAGTGCTGCAAAGCAATAAAGGAGTCTGGTACGAACTATGGGCTTGATTACGAGTCTGGAGGTCTTGCGACTGTCAGACTCGCGGTGGCGCAGGAGTGGTGGTCCACCGCCATGGGAAAGGCCAAAGGACCACCAAATATATTACGAGTTATGCTTTTACAACTCATAAATCAACTGATGGTTCATGCACGGGTTTGGCACAGCGGGGGCGTCATTGAGCCGGGGCTGCTGCGCCAAACTCATAAACAGACGCAAGACTTCGAGTGCAACTAACTACGTGCAAAGCCATTCAGCGCCACATGGTGGTAGGCACCCCATCTCCGAGACGTCATCAACTGCTCCCTCAACTCTGCCACCTTCCCAGAAAACTGGAAACATGCCGAACTCAGCGCCCTTCTGAAGAAACCCACAGCTGACCCAACCAAACTTAAGAACTACCGCCCCATCTCGCTCCTCCCATTCCCTGCCAAAGTCATCGAGAAAGCCGTCAACAGTCAGCTCGCCGCCTTCCTCGAATCCAACAAATCCCTCGACTCCTCTCAATCAGGCTTCCGAGCCAAACACAGCACTGAAACCGCCCTCATCACAGCAACAGATGACATCCGAACACTACTGGACAACGGAGAAACAGTTGCTCTCATCTTACTTGACCTCTCCGCAGCCTTCGACACAGTCTGTCATAGCACCCTCATACAACGCCTCAGCAACATCGGAGTACAAGGAAAGGCATTGGACTGGATTATATTGTTCCTCACCGGAAGAACCCAGAGAGTCCACCTCCCCCCTTTCAAATCAGAGGCCACCGAAGTCATCTGCGGCGTACCACAAGGATCATCACTCAGCCCCACCCTCTTCAATGTATACATGAGTCCCCTTGCTTCCATCGCGCGCCAACACAACCTCAACATCATCTCCTACGCTGATGACACTCAGCTGATCCTCTCCCTCACCAAAGACCCAAACACCGCCAAAACCAACCTACACAAAGGAATGAAAGAAGTAGCCGAGTGGATGAAGAACAGCCGTTTAAAACTATACTCGGACAAAACAGAAGTCCTCATCTTCGGACCATCTCCCCCTGCCTGGGACAACTCATGGTGGCCACCGGCCCTCGGAACCGCACCCATACCTACGGACCACGCACGTAACCTGGGCTTCATCCTAGACTCCTCCCTCTCGATGACCAGACAAGTCAACGCCGTCTCATCATCTTGCTTCAACATCCTACTTATGTTCAAAAAAATCTTACGTTTGATCCCCACGGAAACAAGAAAGACAGTCACCCACGCACTGGTCACAAGCCGATTGGATTACGGCAACACCCTTTACGCCGGAACCACAGCCAAACTACAGAAAAAACTCCAACGCATCCAAAACGCCTCAGCCAGGCTCATTTTGGACATCCCTCGGCAACCTCACATTTCCGACCACCTGAATGACCTCCATTGGCTCCCTGTCAACAAGAGAATAACGTTCCGTCTCCTCACCCACGCACACAAAGCCCTCTACGACCTAGGACCCGAATGCCTCAACACGCGTCTATCCTTCTACACCCCCTCCCGCCAACTACGATCGTCCAATCAAGCCCTCGCCACAATCCCGCGCATCCACAGATCCACCATGGGCGGTATATCCGTCTCCTACTTAGCGGCTAAAACCTGGAATTCTCTCCCCACCCACCTCCACCTCACTCAGAACCACCTCTCTTTCAGAAAGCAACTAAAAACCTGGATATTCGATAAGTAAATTCACCTCCCTCCCTCAAGCGCCTTGAGACCCTCTGGGTGAGTAGTGCGCTATACAAATTTTTTTAACTTGACCTTGAACGGCCACAAGGCTTCGGGTGCCACTAACCCTGTGCACAAGAACTCATGAGATTGAGAACCATGTATCATCCGTCATCCAGTTGCCACCAGCAGAGGGGAATGTGACGCTGTCAGCCCCTTATATTTGCGGGGTCACATTGCCTGTGACGCCCGTGCCGGATGCGTGTGGTGTGTGTGCAAACCTGCAAAATAAATGTTAAAATACGTTTTTGTTTTGATATTCTTTACATTAAGTTAGATTTATTTATATTTTTAACTATTTAAATTTTTTAATTAAACTTTATTTACTGTGGGGTTCTATTTTAACTTCCTACCTCCAGTTTCTATGACAGTACCAGTGGTAGGCGGTTTCTAGTGCTGGGCTTAGTACTGCTTCTTTTTGGCAGTAGTAACATGCACTTGTAAATTTAGTCCAAAGCAGTTTTAGGTATTAGAGACAGGAAAGTCTACACTTTTGAGTAACTTTTCACTACTAAGTTGCAAGTAGCCAAAAATAGTAAAGCAACTCTAAATTGTACGTGTAAATTTGCACATGTAAATTATAAGTGTAAGTTACCTTTGTTAACAACACCTAAAATGTTAGTCCCCAGGTCATTCATTAGGACTCTGTGGCAAAGCTGAGGTGATTGCTAGGGAGTTAATTGACGGTCTATTGCTGCTGTTTGAAGTAGTTTCACTTTGCATGCCGGAATGTTTCATAGACATGGATGTGAAGATATTTGAGTACTCATAGAAATGATGTCCAGATTTGAGCTTTATAGAGCACTAACCATAATTTTCATGACAAATAGAAACCCCTCATTTCAATATTTACTGCAGCAACAACTCCTGGAAATGCTATACATTTTTCAGCTGTGATTCCATCAAGATGACATTTAGGTGTGCCACACTTTTGTCATAAATACAGAACTGTAGCACTGTAGTGCTTCATTTGAACAATTAGATGCCGCCTCAGTGGAACACTGGGAAATCAACTGACAGGCTTTCACTGCAGTTGGTAGAACAAGTTTTACTAAGAAAATCTGATGTTTTACTTATACGGTTGAAGAAGCTAGTGTAAAATTATTGAAAACTTGTTCTCAACTTGTCCCAGAGCCCTTTCTTCTGTCAGAAACACATGAGAGAAAACAGTTTTCTTTCAAACATGGTTAATCAAATCCCAGCAGCGGGCTTGCACGTTTCGCATGTTAAAACAAGTATTGCACAATTTAATTATTTGCCCTCCTCTTTTTTGAACTCGCTTTTGTTGGCTTTTAGGATTATGCACCCTTTACTAATGTTAACCAGTGCTACAGTGCTTGTGCTTGCTTCTTTAGACCTGGTAGAAAATGGCTTAAATTCAATTGGACCATTACTTGTA
Organism: Lissotriton vulgaris; assembly: GCF_964263255.1. NCBI lineage: Eukaryota > Metazoa > Chordata > Amphibia > Caudata > Salamandridae > Lissotriton > Lissotriton vulgaris. Next base: position 130,892,691 of record NC_141687.1, read on the forward strand.
AGTCCCAAGTAAAGTGATAGCCCTTAGGTAGCCAGCACCTGTAAATGAAATGCTACTGGTGTGCAATTATCCTCCATTCACAGGTCTTTCCTTGGACAACCCCACAGATATCCCTCCTCCCGCAGCACCCTGATTCTGGGTGCTATCCTTGCTTGCCCCCCTGGAATTAGCCTCTTACTATCACAAAGGTATTATTGGTTTTTACCTTCCCCCATCGATGTGGCTACACTAGCAATTCTTCTATATCTTCTTACTCTGTCTATACATTATCCCTCTCTCCACAGCACTTACAAATGTGTAACCTGGGTCTGAAGATGACTTGAACTCACAGGAGGTCGAAATGCTATCGACCCTACCCCAGCGCAATCCTTTGGCGCATTTTCTGTGGTTCATCAAATAACTTACCTTTTCCAAATCCCTGTTAATAAATCTGAACCACTATAACCGTTTTCCAAATCTTGCCATTATTGTTTTGTGTCGTTTTTTTGCGGTGTCACTTGCCACTTTGTGCTGGTCACCTTTTGTCACAAGCATTAATGTGCACTAGTTTGTACAGGTTACGCGTACATTCAATGTAATATAGTGGGTCTCTTTTTTCTCTCATTGTGTTTAAATATAGACCAATCTTTGCATATATTGCAATACCGACTCATGCCTCCATGTTTCTTTTCTTGCAACTGATGTGCTTATTTTCAAAAACTGTCTTTAAGTATTACCTGTTGAAAAGTTGTTCATTGTTAGAAACTGGTGGGACTGCAGCGCTCATTGTGCCACCCACTTAAGTAGCCGTATAAAACTTGTCTCAGACCTGCCATTGAAGCTAGTGTGTACAGTTTAAACCTGCCATATCAGACTGGCAAAATAAACCTTTTGCCAGGCCCATACCTTATTTTTTGATACATATAAGTCACCCCGAGGAGAGGCCCTGAACACCACAGAGGGAATGTGCAGTGTATTTGAAATATTAGACATGTACTTTTAAGTTTTGCCCATCCTGGTAGTGTGAAACTTGAAAAGAAGTGCGCTAGACTGCAGGTAAGTCTTAACTTCTTTCTTTATTTCCAGCAAGACATGGAGCATCAAACAGTACAGCCTCCTGTGCTCTTCCCAACTGTCACTCTGCCACTCTTCTAGAACCTCTAACTAGAAGTTTCAGACAGAACAAACAGAATGGAACCCAACAAAACTCTTAAAGTAATTTTTCGCAACTGCAAGGCTTACTTCTCCCACAGGATAATATTAGGCAACTTATTAAATTTACATGATAACTTTCTATTGGGAGCAGATTGGAATGCTGAGCTTGACGTCTAAGGAATTCTAAATAAAAAGTTTCTTTGATGGCAAAGTCAGATCCTCAGTCAAAATTCTGAAAATTGCACATTTAGAAAGTTGCCATTTTCTTGTCCTAACCATTTGGTGCCTGCTGCCTGTATCATAGTTACGCTGCAAATTGGGGTGGGACCATATAACCTTGAGTGGCCTGGACAAATTGCATAAAACATACAACACAACAAAGTACAGCAGGGATACATTCAATAGTTAAATCCCAGTGGAACAAACATTGCCACTGGAAAACAGATTTAAGCAATAATTAGCATTTACATTTCTTCAAATTAAGTCTATCTTTTCTTAACATGACTAAGTGTCACTGAAAGATTGTCTTCATGTATGCCTTTCAGGCAATGAGACTAAGGGGGGCTAGGTATTGGCAGGATCGATCACTCTGATTTAACAAGGGGGTGGAGCTGTCACCTATCACACTTGCATGGCACAAAGGCTCTACCTGTGCACTCTCACAAAGGGTTAACACTAGTCTATTGTGACCCCAAACCAAGCTGGGGCCAGGGAAAGGATGCAGGAAACTCCAAACACCTCTGGGGTGGAAACCTCCAGATCCATCTCCTACTTTTAAGTGGGCAAAATGTATAATATTGAACACTTAGACCCAACTACTCAGTACAGATCTGGACCTGGGGATGACTCAGAAGAAGGGCTTGCTTTCTTGCAAGAAGGACTGCCACACTGCTGCCCTCCTGCCTGAATGAAAAAGTTTGAACCTGCGTCTTCAACCCGGGACCACCATAGTGATTCCAAGTGCCTGTTGGCTGGCCTCCTGTTCAGAAGCTTCAGGGACAGAACAGGCTGCTCCCATCTTGAACTCAGCCCCTGGCTAGTCTGCTGTGAGTTCTGCCCCCCAAGTGGTGCTACCCCAGTCCTTGATCTTTGGAAGTGGACGGGAAGGTGCTCTTCAGCCCATCTGTGGTCCCAGGCATTGCCTCCCCAAACTCTGCATTGGAACCACTGGGCGAATCATTCCTGATGCAGGACTTCGCAGCACAACCACGCAGCCCATCTGAACCGCCACTGCACTATGTTTCTCCAACCAAGTACCTTGCATTGCCATCGAAGCTCCATCAGAAACACTGCTGCCTAAAGCATGACCATGCAAGGACCTTACATTGCCACAGCAGCTCCATCGGACCAGTTCATATGTGTTTCTTTTTGTGACCGTCAGAAACAGGCTTTCGCTACAATGTCTATCAATGAAGACCATGTCCCTGAGTTCTATAATGGATGCCACAACTCATTGTTCATGAAGTGGCGAGCAGATCATGATTGTTCAAACCCCTTTACATTGGCCAATCAGAGCATTTCTGGATGTCTACAGTCCAGATATCACTAACTTTCTCTGATGTTTAACCCTTTCAACGCCTACCCCTAGCAAATTTTTAAAAATGAATTTTTCTAAAACTACTACATGGATTTACATGAATAATGAAAACCACGCTGTCCGAATAAAGTTGTAACTTTCTGCCAAATTCTGATGTCATTCTTTTTAGCCATTTTTAGGAAACCCTTGAGTTGCTGCTAATTATTATGCATTTTTTGTCGTAAATGGCCCTTTAAAGTATTTAAATACTCTTGTATTGCTATTATGCTGCTGATTATCCTGTCCTGTTTAGTGAATTGACAAATATCGTTTTTTATCATATGTCACTTTTACATACTTTTTTGCTGCTTGTTATGTGTCTTGTGTGATTGCTTGGACTTCAGTAAACCCTTGAGTTGCTGCTAATTATCGTGCATTCCGTGTCGTAAATGGCCCTTTCAAGTATTTAAATACTCTTGCATTGCTATTATGCTGATGATTATCCTGTACTGTTTAGTGAACAGACAAATTATCGTTTTTCATTATATGGCTGCTTTGCTCGTTATCTAGTAGTGTATAGCGAATTATCAAACTCTCGCATTTTATAATAAGGTTTTAATTCTGAAAGTTTTATGATAATATTAGATTATACATTTTATACAAGTCCGCAAGTTTTCATTTATGGTAAAATAGATTTTTTTATGGTCCAGCCCTCTTGCCATTCGAAAATCTATAGAATGGCAGCTATTGTTCTGCTTATTTGTGCTTTTAGTTGATATGTTATGATTAATTTAGTACTGGTAATGTTTATGGAGTGTAATGTTGTTCTTAAGATGCATTTTTATGTGGAATTCTTCGGAATTCCAAATCATATTAAAATATAATAATTGAAAATGAAAATCACGCTGTACGAATAAAGTTGTAACTTTCTGCCAAATTTTGATGTCATTCTGTTTGGCCATTTTTTCAGTTTCTGAAAGCAAATTTTCTTATGGGATTTTAATAGGGAAATCAACTCATCTTGATAGTTCGAAGAAAAACTTTACACAAAGTAGCCAAATTGGATGAACTTTTATTTTAAAAAGTGTTGCGCAGATTCCTCAAACAGCACCAAAGTTATTAAGAAAACAAATAATGTATTTTCCATTAAAAGTCTGACCTAACTACAACTACTGTGGTGCTATATACATCGATATTCTCCATTGGAAAGCTAAGAAGAGCAAATTAACAAAGCTTCACCAACCCTTTTGACCGAACACCAGGACAAATTACCAAAACGTCAACGAAAAAGAGCAAAGAAGGCTCGGCCCAAACAAAACAAAAAACCCATCGGTGTCCCGGATCACATCTTTCCAATGTTCAGAAAGAGACTAAGCCAAGATCCAGAGGAACAAAAACATAGGCGTAAAAACCCGGATAGTACTCAGGACCAACAAAACCCGGAAAGGGTAAGCTTCTCCTTTGAGAACTCTGCAAAGACGGAAGAAACACAAAAACCAGAACCAAAAACCCCTAATGGGCCAACGAGATCCAAACAACCAACCGAAGACAAAATCAAACCCAGACGCAATATCAAGGAATCTCCTCGTATAAGATCTTATGCTGACAACGGCCTAAATGCCGGGGACAAAGATAAGGACATCCATACTATCACTGGCAACACACACCCCATTTTGTCCACATCCGAAACAAAAGAGGAGGATAAAATAAGTAAACCGGACAAAAAGCACCAGACCAAAAATGTAAGCAAGGCCGTAAGAGAACAAAAAACCTCACAACACGATCATGACCTGAGAGCTTTAAAGATTATGACTAATGCAACAGGCAGGAGTGTCATAACAAAACAAGATCTCCGCGAATAGAAACAACAGAGCCCTTGCACTGTAGACAAACAGTAATTGTTTAGTATAAATACAATATCAAAGAGAAAATTTATAGCGAGCACATCAAGACTTAAGTGAGTCGTTCAAGTGATGTAGAGCAAAAAGTTCAAAAGGCTGTTAGGTTCTTGGTGTATAACACCGGTTTTAATGTTCCTCTGTACTGGCCAACACGTGTTTCATCGCAGGGAACAGACTGCGAATCTTCAGGGCCTCATAGATTGTTAACGCGGTAATGGTTATTTGGCCACCCGGTTGGGATTAGAAATATAGATGAATAGGTAGTGTACACGAAAACTCGCGTAGTAGGCAGTCTCTCATTGGTATTCAATGAAGGCCTCAAACCGGGAGGAGAAGAATTGGCGCGGTTGCGCCCGAAGTCCAAAACAGGCGGATACACCTGAGTATCAGCATTCCCCCTCCTGTAGTTCCCGGTGCCGTTTTTCGAAAGACGGCACCGGGAACTACAGGAGGGGGAATGCTGATACTCAGGTGTATCCGCCTGTTTTGGACTTCGGGCGCAACCGCGCCAATTCTTCTCCTCCCGGTTTGAGGCCTTCATTGAATACCAATGAGAGACTGCCTACTACGCGAGTTTTCGTGTACACTACCTATTCATCTATATTTCTAATCCCAACCGGGTGGCCAAATAACCATTACCGCGTTAACAATCTATGAGGCCCTGAAGATTCGCAGTCTGTTCCCTGCGATGAAACACGTGTTGGCCAGTACAGAGGAACATTAAAACCGGTGTTATACACCAAGAACCTAACAGCCTTTTGAACTTTTTGCTCTACATCACTTGAACGACTCACTTAAGTCTTGATGTGCTCGCTATAAATTTTCTCTTTGATATTGTATTTATACTAAACAATTACTGTTTGTCTACAGTGCAAGGGCTCTGTTGTTTCTATACAATTTGTGTGGATCTCTATGGTCCCACGTTGAGCGGTTACGAGGGATTACCGCCCGCCCCTTTTTGCCTGGACTGATGTACTCCTGAATAGCATATAACTTGCGGTAACTTTGGTGTGCGCCTGATCAACTCTGGAACAACCCAAAAACCCAAGATCTCCGCGAACCTGTACAACCGGTTCGATGTACAGGAATTAGATTTATGAAGCAAATTGAAACCAGTAGGGAGATACTAACCATCCATGAAACAGAAAGTGATTCTAAATTAGGGACTTCAAGTACAAAATGCATCACAAAATCGCAACCGGACAACATGAGAACAACATCAGAGGAAATCGAACCAGTTGTAACATTTATGCCACAATTTGAAACAAAGGGAAAACATGATATCCTCAACAGAGGAAACATCTTAAAATTGTTTAAGGAAATTCCAGCTCTTAAGGGAATTGTTTCCCAAGACATGGAAGCAGTAGAGTTCCAGCAAAATAGAACAAGGCCAGGATCAGAAAAATCAGTTACTACTTGGAAATCGAAAGAGTTAGCAGCACAAATCTACGCACACAAAGAAACATTTGAGAACTGGGGAATTAAAATACTTCAACACAAGCAACCGAAATACCCTTATCCTCTACATAGCAGCTCGGATTACCAAAAGGACAAGGAGCCCCAAAGGCCCCAAACGAAATCATGTTTACAAGCAGCCAGAGCAACCTCTCCAGAAAACGGAACAGAAACAAAAACCAGACTGAAAAAACAGACATTTACTTACCGGCTCCACTGTAGTAACCAAGACTGGTCTTGGATCCCAACAGTACTAAGCGAAAATGGCTCCTAAAACTGACAAAACAACCACACTCAGAAAACAAGCAACAGGCAGACAAAATGACAAAACAACAGGAGATCAAATCAAACTATGCTCTTCGAACGTGCACGGTTTCAACTCCATGGAGCAGGATCATGAAACTCTAATATTTTTTGACAAGTCGGACATAATACTATTACAAGAAACATGTAACTTATCACAACTAGGAATTCCAGGCTTCACAGACCATCACATACTAGCAGAAAAACATGCAAAATAGGGTCATCCCTGGGGGAGGTTTATCAATCCTCATCTCTCAGAAATATAACTGGATCCAAGAAACAATGGACGTTGGACTAAACTGGGTTCAAGCTATAAAAATCACAACACAGCCCCGGCAACAACTGCTAATATTAAACACTTACATACATCCAGATCAGAAACTGTTAACCCTTATCAAAACCTTACAAAAAATTAATAAACAATGCTCCATGATAATCTCAGGAGACTTTAATCAAAATTTACTCAACACCAAAACGACTAAAACAAACAGAGTCAAAAGGGCAGCAGTAGCGGCCACTCAAATTAATCAGAGGAAAATAGAAAAAAATGGGCCTATCAATATTAAAAAGCAAAAAAAGGAAGGTCTGACACAACCGTGCACCACCTATGTGAGCTGCAATGTTAAATCAGCACTGGACTTCACACTAGTAACGACGAACCTGACAAACTTAATCGTGGAATATACAATAATCCAGCGCCTGGAAAGTGATCATTACCCGCAAGCTCCTCAGGCTGGATATTATTGCACCCAGAGCTGAGAGAATGAGGTCACTAATCCAAGAAACAGAAAAATTCAACTTACGGAAAATAAAATGAAGGGGCGAGGACACACAAAAAATCATGACCACGGCCACCAATTTCATGCTGCAACACGGGAGCCTTGACGACGGTGATCCAATAAAAATTTGGGAAAATTTGTTGGAGGTTTTAAAGGAAAACGACTCAGCTAACCCGAGAGGAAATAGAAATCAAACAAGAATACCAGCGTCCTGGTTTAACAAGGATCTAAAACAAGAAAAAAAGAAACTAGCTAGGGCCCAGCGAATGGCAGTAAAGTGCCAATATACAAACATAGTAGACCTCAGAAATATGAGAAAGGAATGCCGGAAAAAACTATGGGCAGCAAAAGGCCAATACAAAGAACAGGTATGGACAAGGCTACTGATTTCCACCAAAAAAGCATCCTCTAGAGAGTTCTGGGTAATCATTAACGAACTAAACCTGGGACAGACATTACAACAGGATCCCGGGATCAGCAACACAGAATGGGAGACTTACGTGAAGAATCTTTACCTAATAAAGGATCCCCAAAGAATCGAAAAAAAAGAACAAGGGAGACCAAGGGAGAGCGAGGACTACAGTTCAAATCCACGCGCCAGTGTTACCACAGAACCAAATCTTACTCAGGAAGAACCAACGATCAAACATGCTCAAATAAAAAGGCTAATACAGAAATTAAAATCAAAAGGGGCCCCGGGGCCAAATAGCATCCCAACCGCTGTCTACAAAACAGACATGGATTTCTGGGCTGACCTTTTATCTACACTTTTCAATGATATCTTAAAAAAAGTAATCCTACCGGAAGCATGGAGAGGAAACATCATCCACCCAATTTACAAGAAAGGGGACCGGAAAGAGCCTGGAAATTATCGCTTAATTTCATTAATAGATGTAGAAGCTAAGCTGTATGCCTCATGTCTGTTGAAAGAGCTGCAGGACTGGGAGACCACAACTAAAATAATACCCAGGTTTCAAATCGGATTCAGAATGGGGATGGGGACAACTACCAACCTGGTCACCCTGTGCTTATTAACCGACAATGCCAAAAAAAGAAAACACCATCTATATGCTTGTTTCGTCGACATAAAATCAGCTTTCGACCATGTAAGCAGGCCCAGGTTGTGGAGCAAGTTAAGAGAGTGGGGGATGCCGGAATACCTAATAAATGTAATTTCAAGACTATATAGTGAGACACGGGCCAAGGTCAAACAAGGGAATGGTAGCAGCCTGACCAACAAAATTGAAACACAGGACGGACTAAAACAAGGCTGCGTCCTTGCACCCAGTCTCTTTAACCTATACCTTGCCGACATCGGAAGAAAAATAGATGCAATAGAAAGCCATGCCCCGAAACTAGGCAACGTTCCCGTACCTATAATGCAGTACGCCGACGACATAGTCTTACTAAGTAAAACACCAGTCGGGCTGCAACGCCTAGTGAACACGCTAGTTTCGTACCTAACAGAGGAAAACGTGGAGTTGAACAAAAACAAAACCAAAGTGCTTCGTATCACAGAGTGTAAGAAACTGAAATACACATGGACAATCAATAAATCTCTCCTCGAAGAACAGGACTCGTACAAATACCTGGGGATGACACACTCAGGTACTAAGAGGGAAAGCGCAATCACTAATATACGCATACAGACAACTGCAAAAGACAGTGGGCGATCCAAACTACACCCACTTACTAAAAGTCATGGCTGCCCAAATTATCCCTACCTTGTCTTACGGACTTATCAGATGGCTCGGGAGCGAATCAGCAATCTTAAACAGCCTACAAAACAAAATATACAAAGTGGTGTTTGGGTTGCCAAAAGCAGCAGCGGCAGCCCAAGTTCGACTAGAATTCAGTTTACAAAATCAAGACATTAGGTTAAACTCCACATTTGTAAAATTTTGCCACAAGATCCGACTTGCATCCAGTGACTCCTTGGACAACATGTGCTGGGAGGAAATAAACTTTTTATTAGACAAGCCGAATACCACCCATTGGGGAGAATTCCTTAACCAGCGTTTTCCAGCCCTTGGACTCCACGAAGTGTGGAAAAAAAACATGGACCACAAGCAGTTTTGCAAAATAGCAAATGGGTCGGCAAAAAAGATCTCCTTGCTCAAAGAAAAAAAAACCTTTAGTAAACGGAGACACGCTTGGACAGTAGTAAACTCTTATTCCATCCAAAAACCGCAAGTTTATTTAGCCCAACACTACTGTCAACATCTAAAAAAAACTCTAATAGCGTACCGTCTGGGCATGCATTTTACAAAAGACCTAATGCCTTCCTGGAAACGAAAAACAGAAAGTGCAAACTGCAGACTATGGGATATAAGAACGAAACAGTGCCACACATACTATGTGTATGTCCTGCGCTGCAAGCCTTAAGAAGAAGATATCTGCGGGCAATCTTCAACACATTGAAAATCTGCACATGCAGACAGGCGGTCATACGGTGGCTAAGTGGTGTCTCACCCATACTCTCATGTCGGGGAATCAAATTCATGGCCATGGCAACAAAGCAAATACCTGAAAAGGAACAGACTTAACGAACATATAATGACTGAAACTGAAACCAATGACATAAACTGAAACCAATGGACTTAACACACTGTGTCCGCGGATCATGATAACCGTAAAGACTATTGACAGATAATTACCAGACTCTATGACAATTTTTTAACTTGTATTTTAAATTTGTTGTTGTATTGTTTCTTATTATATGTAAACATTGTAAAGATTTTAATTAATCATACAATAAAACCATGATGATGATATTCTCCATTAGGGATGGACCCAGTGAAATGTCAAGTGGCATTTTCGTGCAAATGAAAACACACTTTTAAAATGCGGCTTGTGTCTTTTGTTTTCACAATTAACTACCAATTATTTTGCTATAGGACAGCCTTAATTCTGTGCTATGGTAGCACCCCTATCTCTCAATGGAGCTATTGCCTGCCCTATAGACAGCGCCTTTTAATACACGGCATGCTGGGCAGTTGTCTGGGGCCCTACGAGCAGAGGGCCTCCATGCAGAACAGACTTTAACACTAATTTTGTGCTAAGCATTTTTATTCATGCCAGTGGGTGTATAGGCAGAGCACAGTGCACCGCTTTGCCCTGGGGCCTATAACGCTGTAGAGAAAGCCCTGCATATAGAACTCGAAAGCCTGCTGCAGGGCTAAGTCACATGTGCTGCATCACGCTGTAATGCATAAAAGGTAGCAATGTGCTACTCATAGCAATGTCTGGAAGCTTAACTATCCAGTACAGCAACGTAAAATGATGCCCCCCCCCCTTCCCCCCACAGAATATGATGGGGGTCCCTGAGGGCCCCCCTTGAGGGGATAGTGTCCCCGGAGGGATGGTAGGTCCACTGCGCCACAGGGGCTGCAGGGACCTGGCTAGACCCCTGTAACCATCAATCCAAATCCAGGGGCTCCTTCTGTATCAATGCATAAAAGTAATGAAATAGCTGCTGAGAATGGACTGGAAGCGACTTTTGGCTGCTGAGGACGCGATGATAACTACTGATGGGGCTCGAGGAGGGCTCATCCTTCGCCTGCCTTCCGCTGGGTAGATCGTATTACCTATGGGAGAGAGACAACAACCGGGTCTCTGGCTGAGGTCTAAAAGCGGCTCTGCCCACGGGTTGCGCGGCTGCTTCTCCTTGACGGAGTGACAGCAGTGCCTGGATTGAGACGGCGCACGTCACTACGCTACTCCGGTCGCTGCATCTGTCCGCAGGTGCCACGGGCAATCCATGTCCTTTCATAGCAGCTTGGCTCATATATCATATTAGGGACATGCTGAAGGCAGTCATTACAGGAACAGAAAGATCACATTTGCGTTAAAGATGAATTACCTCTAATGACACGCTTGATGAGTCTTGCACGCGGTATTTTATGTGTTATGATAATGCAAACAAAATGGAGAGAGCCCTGTGCCTGCCTCCGTGCATCTCAGCCCCCAGGTCTTAGTAAAACATTCACTCCACGTGGCTGCCACATTATATAGGACAGAATTGAGGCAGGGCTCGAGGATGTGGCTGCACCTATTTTTATTACCACTGCAATTTTTTTTTATAATCTTGGAGAAGTTAATTAAATTACTCAGGGGATAGATTGTAATTTATTAAATTTAAATATTTATTTTATAATAGTGCAGAGCCAGCTTTGGCACAGTGAGACCGATGCAGCGGCACCTGGCGTGGAGCTCTGGCTTCACTGTATTTGGAAACCACTTATGGGTTTAAAAGCACCTGTTGCAGAGTCCTTGTGTGTCCATCAATTTTCAGGCACCAATAAAAACTCTGGTGACTAATGTTCCTGTTGGAGAAAGATCAGTTTTGTCTAATGGCAATTTTTACTTCTCATAAAGTAGCACATAGGGTTGCTATGCCAGCTGAAAATAATCTGTAATGTGCAGATCACAGACCTGTATTTTGTGCTCAGTGAGTTACAGCATTTGTCACAGAGATACTTTTGTCACTTGCAGTTCATAGTTAACAATCCTAATATAGCACAGTGACCTATGAACTTTCATCAAAGAGCATGGTATAGGTTAGAAACATTCTTATTAGTTAAGCCAACCCCGACTACTGGTTCTTTTTAGATCCTGAGTTTGTGCTTCTCCAGAGCAGGCACTATGTATATAGTGCATACTAGTGGCATGTGATTCCTACACCTTGTAATTATCCCTTTTGTCTTATGTAACATTTGCTATTGACTGATTTACACATGTAAGATCATTGTCTCTGAATAATGGGTGTGTTATTAAAAGTATTCTTACACTCTACACTGTTAAGAGTAGAGCTACATGAAATATATGCGAAAGAGGGGCTTTGGAGAGATGAGGGGCACTGTTGGTGGGTTGTAGTGAAAGAATCCATGTAGAAGAAGGTCATGCAGGGTGCCAAAAAACATTCTCTCACCGGTCAACAGCAGCGCTAAAGCCGACCCTGCAATAGTGGGTTGTTTCCCAGAGGATTGGGAAGTGGCTCATGCAGATCTTTAAATGGTTGTCTTGAGCCAGTCACTCTCAGTGTATAGATGAATGTCCCCAGCTTAGGTGTGGCACCAGAGTCTACCACCCTTTAACCCCTTGGGCGCGGCAGCGATTCTGCGCCTGTGCGGCGCTTTTAATGGCGGGTTCATGACGGCCCCTAGCCGTCATCAGCACACGCCCACCGTAGTGCATGACGACCGGGGGCCTTCATCAGCATGGAAGGGGTTAAGAACTTATTGGTGTAGCAGGTCACAAGCTACTATCTATTTTTCCTAGTACGAGAAGACTACATCTTCTACTGTATTGCCTGAAGCTCTCTAAGGTCCTGTTCTGTTCCCCACATTAAAGCATTTCCAGTGCACACCTCTGATATACAGTTACAAGCAACAGTGAGTTGCTTCATGTGTCTGCACGTCCTAACACAATTACGTCTCTGTGATGCATCAACATCCTCATAATTGGTTGTGCTGTATGTATGTAAGTGGTCTGGCATAATTTTAGTGCCTTAAGCACTTGCACATTATATACACTTGTGATAATCATATTGATCTGTTTGCATTGTATTAATTAATCATTAGTAGGTGTCTCCATTTATTTGTAGTAAAGACCCCACAACAAAATGTAAACATTATACTTATTCATGCAATCTGTACTTGTTTGGAATCCATTTTGATGCAAATTACCTTAATATGTAACCAGGTCTGAGTAACTTGAATATCAGTTCATTCACTGGCTTGCCAGTGTCTTGCTTTTTTTCTCTCTTCTGCAGGTGTCTTATTACACTCATTAAGACAGAATAGGTTCATTGTTTATTGTATGAGACTGGAAGGCAACTGAACCTTTATTAGAATTTTGCCTTAGATATGGAGACTTTGACGGTGGGAGAGATCCTCCTATACCAGGCTCATTTGACCTTTGTTACATATAAGGTCACCTACATGATTGTTCCTTTGTTGAGAGCTAGGAAACTAGGGAGCCAACCTGCTGCTCGAGAACACTGTCTTCCGATTGGGTTGTTTAGTGGAAACTGATAAGGCTCAGCCTTCAAGAATCTTATTTCATGCTTTAATTGCTTGTTCTTTAGATTGATGTAGCAGACCCCGTCCTGACTCCGTCTCTCTCTCTACTCTGCGGATTTTCTCTTCTGATTTTCTCTTCCCTGAGTGCTGAGCTTCATGCTTGAGCACTCATACTTTTTCTCGTGAACCCTAAACTTGGTTTATCTGATGCGGACACCTTCCTCATAGAATGTCCCCTTGCCACTTTTAATACTTTACTTAGAATAGGGAAATTCCTTTATAGAATCTGCTTGGGCAAAATTGTTAATAAAACCATTAAGGTTTAGAGTAGGCATGGCTAAGATGGTGGCCTGAGAAGACATGCAGTTCTGTGCTCCAGAGACGGCCCAATGAAATCCTGCAAAAATCCTGTTCCTCCAATCCACGCCGCCTAATCCGCATTGCAAAATCGTTTGGAGCCTTGGGGTTGGGGTTGGCGCTGGTGTTAGGAATCAGCCTGTGTCGCTGTGCCCCACAAGGTGGCTGGATGCTGGTCTGCAGTAAGAATGGGCTTTGAGCAGTGTATGAAATGGGGCAACCCTTGGAAGTGCCACAGCTGAATGGGGTTGCAGCCCCGGCAGAAGGTGTGGTGTGAGGTACTTTGGCTGGTGTTGGGGTCCGGGCGCTTCGTGTTGGATGGCAGGACTGTGCCTATATTAGACTTTGGTCCGCTGTGCAATCTGACTGAGGGAGAAAAGCAGAGAGCCCTGAACTGGAGCTGCACCATGAATCAAGGCCCACATTTGTCAGCCTCACACTCTAAACACTGGGAGAAAAGGGGACTGGGCCCATGCATGGTGGGTAAGTGGCACTGCACCTAGAGGCCAACCCCAAATAGCTGCAGCCTGACCCATGGCTGACATTGCCTTTTGGCTCATCATGCAAATCGATCCCAGCGTGTTGGTAAGATGGCATCCTGACAGCACCCTTTGGACAAAGCAAGAAGACAGTTTATCCTAGGCCTTCATAGGGTAGGGGGATGGCCCTACATGTTTCTCATTGAGGTGGGACCCTATGAATATCAACACAGAGCTCTGAGGCTACCCCACATGCACACTGAACAGGAAATCCGGCTTGGCCACAGGGGATTTCCTCAAAGTCTACATTAGCGCTTGGCCTCAGTTGCGGGCCAGTGAGCACACACTTGGGCAATGATGATGAAATCTAAACCACCCAAACTAAGACACACTAACCACAAGCGGCAGTGGTGATGTTGCCCTTGGCCACGCGTCAGACAGGGACATAATAGGCCTATTTGAATTACCTTAGGAAAAAGACTCCATCCCGTTTGAATGGATTCTGCTGGCCATACAGGAGATACCAACCATTTTCGAATCCACGGTTGATACTGTTGCTTTATAGTTGACCCTGCTCTGGGCTTGTCATAGGAAGTTGTCCAAGAGGGTCGCAGATGCTGAGTCAACCCATGTTGCTATCCATCCGACAGTACATAAAATGCATGATCAAGTGTGTCAACTCACAAAAGATGTGCAATATCTGTATAAAGGGGTGGATGATGTTGAGGGCTCCTCCAGGTGTAAGAACATTCAACTATTAGGACTCCAGGACCGTGCAGAGAGTCCACTTATATTTCTAGAGACCTGGCTGATGGGGCGATACTGGCTGGCAAAACCCACCAGTTATTTTCCATAGAACATGCGCATCGCATCCCAGGATGCCTGCCACACCTGGGGGCAGCCCCACAACCAATGTTTGCACGTTTGTTGAATTATAGAGACAGTGACTTAATGCTACAGTTATTCCACATAATAGGGTCCTGGAAGGTCGGGGTTCAACTGTCATTGGCGCGAAACCGGTGCATGATCAGATTCTGAGCGGAGTGCCAGTGGGTCGGAATGGACGATTACTTCCTGCAGCAAGGCCCAACTTGGACTCCTCGCCTGGATGACAGTCTCTAAGGATGGAGCATGGAGTTCACCCAGCAACTATGAAGGTGTCAGCTACCGAGGGGGATATGGGGAGGAGGCGAGGCAGAGCAGGCCTGCACTCCGGAGTGCCTAGACTATCACACCTGCAGCACTTATCTCTGGATGAACATAGTCCCAAAACAATTGCCATGGATGAGCAGGTCGCCACTTGCATTGTGCAGCGCTAGATGTCATCCCTTTTTGCAGTACAATGAGAGGGAGAGGGTGTTGTTGGAGAAGTTATGGTCTACTTTGTAGCACTGCTGCCTTATATTACAGAGGTGAGAGCTTACATTACGAATCCTGCAGAGGAATGTATTTGGGAAGAAACTACATGGGGACAGCCGAATTGTACATGGTGCTTATAAAAGTAATAACATAGAATGTGCAGGGACTTAATACCCCCAGTAAAATATACAATGTACAGGAATTTTAAGCCTCAGAAGGTGAAGGTGGCCTTCCTGCAGAAGACACAAAACAAGGTTGGAGGGTCGGGCACTACATAAAAGAGGGAGAGGCAGGGTGTATTGCATGACATATTCAACATACGAGAGCCGGGTGCTTCTATGGATACTAATAGGGGGGCACTTTCCACCCGCATGTGGAGGTGTTAGAGCAAGGGGGACAATATGTTCTAATGCAAAGCAACTAGATGGCAAAGACGTTGCATTTCTTAACATGCACACACCAAATGTAGATCAATGCGTCTTTCTAAAATTCTAAAAACACAGTGGCCCCCTCCTAAACAGAGTTACCAACTATCCCCTGCCGTTTGAAAGGATTTAACTGTGTATCCAATACACTCCTAAATAGATAGCATCTCCTGTCCAACACCTCTACATACAAGACTGCTAAGAGGTTTAACAACTGGATGACACACTGTGGCTTAAACGATACATGGCGGATCCGCTGCCCCCTTGAGAGGGAATACTCATATTAGTTTGGGGTACATTTGCTTTAGTAAAGTAACTGAGCTTATAAAGCACCTGGTTACACTAGCCAGTGTGTCTCTGCGCTGTACCGCTGAGGAACCCATCCTGGCCTGTTCCTGTGAGGCGCCCACTCCTGGGCACCCCAAGGTGAAGCTAGGCATCCTTGGCAATTATGGCCGGTGTGGAGATTAAGCAAGCTATTGCCCAGAGTTGCAGAGTGGGACCCATGATTAGAGTAGGCACCCTGGCAAGAATTATCGGGTCCGTGGACATCGAGCCCAAGACCCTGCCGCGACGGGAATTGAACCCTGGTCCCGGGTCAGATCTCTGCATGAGGGTCTGCTGCTCTAACTGGTGAGCCACACTTCTCTTTATGCGCACTGGTTGGAAATGGACCTTTCTGCAGGGTTTTCCCCAAACCATTTGCCTCTTCCTCCTATTTTTCCTGACCTATTTTTTTGTCTCTGGGCACTTTAACACTGCTAATCAGTGCTAAAGTGCATATGCTCTCTGTGAAAATTGTGATTCTGATTGGTTATCCATGATTGGCATATTTGATTTACTAGTGAAGTGATAAAGTGCCCTGAGTGTGCCAGGGCATGTAAATCCAATGCTAACCACACACGTCAAGTAGCCTTTCAAATGTGCCTCAGACCTGTTACTGCAGTGTTCGTGCATACAGTTTGTAACTGTCATGTCAACCTGGCAATTGCATCCACTTGCGAGGCCCCAATCTTCGCTTTTCTTAATTGTAAGACACCCCTCAGATAGGCCCAAGGAATCCCAATGGGCAGGGTGCAGTGCATGTGAAAGGTAGGACATGAATTGAATTGACATTGAATTTATAAGGTGCACAGCTACCCTAGGGGGTTTTCTAGTGCTGGCCAGATAGGAGAGCTAAGAACTAGCGAGAAGTATTCAGGAATTGAAGACTGAGGGGTATATTAACAAGGGATTTATCTCAGTTTTTTTGGCTTTAAAAGTCAAAAAAGCAGAGATAAAATTATCTCCCTACCAACACAGGGTGCTAACATGCAAAATCCCATGTTAGCACCCTTTTTCTCTACGCTTCCCTTTGCATCTCTAATGAGATGCAAAGGGAAAGTTCCTGAGCACAATAACAGGAGACATTTCTCCTATTATCAAGCTTCACGCTAACCTTAGAGATAAAAAAAAGCAGCGCAAACCAAAGTTAATGCTGCTTTTTAAAGTCTGCTAATTTTCAGACTTAGGCATACCTGTAATGGGAGGTGGATTATGTGACTGCAACCACAGTCACTATCAGCAAGGTTATTGCAGTTTTTCATTGAATATTGCTGGAAATCCAACGTTATTCAATGTAAAACGGCGATATTCCTGCTATCCCAGTTTTTTTTTCTCGCCATGGCGCTCAGTGTAGATAATACTGCGCTACCATAGCGATTATCGCCAGGGATAGCCGGCGATAATTTTTGCTGCTGCTTGCTAATATGCCCCTAAATCTTCAAATCTTTGCGGAATAAACCATAGATGGTTTCCTCACGTAGTGGGACCGGTGAAGTGTTCCACAAGGTAGGTGTTAAATAGGAAAAGGACCGACCTTGCACACAGGAAAGTTTGAATTTAGGGACCGAAAACCTCAACTGGTGGGTAGAGCACAGAAGATGCAGGGGTTGATAATGCTGAACTAGCTTTTGTAAATATTTGAGTGCTACTCCAGTTTTAATCATAAACATGTAGCAAAGGGCTTTCCTTTTTATACGATTCTCCACCGTTAGCCAATGAAGGCTATGGAGGAAGTTAGTGACTGTTGAAAATCTAGGCACCTGACACAGTAATCTGGCAGCCGCATTTTGCACCACTTGAAGTCTTTGGATTAAAGGTTTATTAGAGCCCAGGTAGAGAACATTGCCATAATCCTGCCAAGAAGTAATAAGGGCATGGACTAACGTTTTCTGGGCCGAGAGGGGAATCATCCATAGAATTTTTTTTAGCCATTTTAGAATAGTAAAACATATGGCAGAAATCCTAGTGACCTGTTGTTTCATAGAGAGATGCTCGTCAATGATGAAGCCCAGATTATGAATGTGGTGTACCGGCAGGGGCAGTGCACCCATATCAGGAGGCCAATGCTGAGGGCCCCACATATCATGTTTCTTCCCTAAAATCATCATGTTCCGTTTGAGTAGATTGTTTTGCATCCACAATGCAACTTTACTCAGACCTGACTGAAGAGCTGGGAATCCAACCCCTCGACCGCGGAGAGAGAAAAAATTATCTGAGTGTCATCAGCATAGGAAAAAAAGGGAGAGATCAGCCTTTTCCACAACATCAGCCAGAGGACGGACATACATATTAAATAACAGAGGGTTCAGCGCCGACCCTTGAGGAACTCCATAAGGTGATGGATAGGAGGTGAAATTAGCTGATTGCAAAGAGTCAAGTCAAGTCAAGTCAAAGAATTTATATAGCGCACTACATACCCAGAGGGTCTCAAGGCGCTTAGGGAGGGGAAGAGGATTACTTGTCAAATATCCAAGTTTTAAGTTGCTTTCTGAATGCTAGGTGGTTCTGGGTAAGGCGAAGGTAAGTGGGGAGTGAGTTCCATGTTTTAGCAGCCAGGTATGAGAAGGATCTGCCTCCCATGGTTGTCTTGTTTATGCGGGGTACAGTGGCGAGGGCTTGGCTGGAAGAACGTAGTTGGCGGGAGGGGGTGTAGAAGGACAGTCGTGAGTTGAGGCATTCTGGTCCGATGTCGTAGAGTGATTTGTGTGCATGGGTTAGCAGTCGGAAAGTGATCCTCTTATTGACGGGTAGCCAGTGGAGGTCTTTCAGGTGACCAGAGATGTGTTCGTTACGCGGGATGTCTAATATGATCCTGGCTGAGGCGTTTTGGATTCGTTGGAGTTTCTTCTGGAGTTTAGCGGTAGTACCTGCGTAGAGGGTGTTTCCGTAGTCCAGTCGTCTCGTGACCAGAGCATGGGTGACTGTTTTTCTGGTTTCGGTGGGGATCCAGCGAAATGTTTTTTTGAGCATGCGAAGAATGTTGAAGCAGGATGAGGATACGGCGCTGACTTGTCTGTTCATTGAAAGTGAAGAATCCAGGATAACGCCTAGGTTCCATGCGTGGTCTGTCGGGATGGGTGCTTTTCCAAGGGCTTCCGGCCACCAAGAGTCGTCCCATGCAGAGGGGGATGTACCTAAGATGAGGACTTCTGTTTTGTCTGAGTTCAGTTTCAGACGGCTGTGTTTCATCCATTCGGCAACTTCTTTCATTCCTTCGTGTAGGTTAGTTTTGGCGGTGCTGGGGTCATTGGTGAGAGAAAGGATCAGTTGAGTGTCATCCGCGTAAGAGATGATGTTGAGGTTGTGTTGGCGGGCGATGGCCGCGAGGGGGCTCATGTATACGTTGAAGAGGGTGGGACTGAGTGAGGATCCTTGTGGTACACCACAGATGACTTCAGTGGCCTCGGACTTGAATGGTGGAAGGCGGACTCTCTGGGTTCTTCCGGTGAGGAACGAGGTGATCCATTCAAGTGCTTTTCCTTGTATTCCGATGTTTCTGAGGCGTTGTAAAAGGGTGCTGTGGCAGACTGTGTCGAAGGCTGCAGAGAGGTCGAGGAGGATGAGGGCGACTGTGTCTCCATTGTCCAGTAGAGTTCGAATGTCGTCTGTTGCTGCGATGAGGGCGGTCTCAGTGCTGTGTTTTGCTCGGAAGCCAGATTGTGAGGAGTCGAGGGATTTGTTGGCTTCGAGGAAAGCGGCGAGCTGGTTGTTGATAGCTTTCTCGATAACTTTGGCCGGAAATGGAAGGAGCGAAATGGGGCGGTAATTTTTGAGTTCGGTGGGGTCCGCTGTGGGTTTTTTCAGAAGGGCGGTGAGTTCAGCGTGTTTCCAGCTTTCCGGGAAGGTGGCGGAGTTGAAGGAGCAGTTGATGACGTCTCGGAGGTGCGGTGCTATGACGGAGTCTGCTTTGTTGAAGATGTGGTGAGGACATGGGTCTGTGGGGGATCCTGAGTGGATGGAGTTCATCAGGCGGATGGTGTCCTCAGTGGAGATTGGGTTCCAGTCATTAAGGGTGTTCAAGGGGGGAGAATGTTCATCATATGGTTGGGTGGGTTGGTCTCCGGGTTGGTTGTCGAAGCTGTTGTGGATGTCTGCAATTTTGTTGTGGAAGAATGAGGCTAGGGAGTCGCAGAGGGCTTGAGAGGGGGTGATGTCGTTGGAGTTGGCCGAGGGATTGGTAAATTCCTTGACGATGTTGAAAAGTTCCTTGCTGTTGTGGGCGTTGTTGTCTAGTCGATCCTTGAATGCTGTTTTCTTGGCCTTTCGGATTAGTTGGTGGTGTATGCGGGTGGCGTTTTTGAAGGCGTCCTTGGTGCTGGTGGTTGGGTCTTTTTTCCAGGCCTTTTCAAGGGAGCGGCAGAGTTTCTTGGACTTCTTAAGATCATCGTTGAACCATGAGGCCTTCTTGCTGCCAGGTTTGCTTTGACGTTTTTTCAGTGGTGCTAAGGTGTCGGCGGTGTTGGATAACCATAGGGTGAAGTTGGCGGCGGCTTGGTCTGGGTTAGAAGAGTGGGCTGGGGTGTTTAGAAGGAGCGATGAGGAGATCTGGTCGATGGTGATTTTGTTCCAGTTTCTTTGCAGAGTTGGTTGGAGGTGGTTGATGGGTTTCGGCTTGTTGTAGGTGTAGTGAACGCAGCTGTGGTCAGTCCAGAGGAGATCCGTAGTATGGCTGAAGGAGACATGATTGCTGGAGGTGAAGATGGGGTCGAGTGTGTGACCCGCGATGTGGGTGGGGGAGGTGACCAGTTGATTAAGTCCGAGGTTGGCGAGGTTGTCCAAGAGGCTGGTGGTGTTGCGGTCGTTGTTCTTTTCAAGGTGAAAGTTGAGGTCTCCCAGAAGGATGTAATCTTTGGAGGGGAGCGCGTGTGGAGTGATGAAGTCGGTGATGTCTTCACTGAATTTTGCGCGGGGTCCTGGTGGTCTGTAGAGGAGGGTGCCTCTGAGTGTGGTCTTGGGGTCGATGTGGATCTGGAAGTGAAGGTGTTCAGAGTTGGCGAGATTGACGTCAGAGCTGGTAGAGATGCGGATTGATTTTTTATGGACGATAGCGATTCCTCCTCCTGTGTGGCCGGTACGGTCCTTGCGTGTGATCTTATAATCTTGTGGGATGGCAATGGTGATGTCTGGGGCGGAGGAAGCGTTCATCCATGTTTCTGTTAGGAAGGCGACGTCTGGAGAGATGGTGTCTAGTAGATTCCATAGGTCAATGGCGTGTCTGTGGACCGATCGGGTGTTGAGAAGGATGCATTGTAGATGATTGGGGTCGGGAATCTGTGGTGTGGTCGTAGCGGGGATGTTGTCGGTGCCGATGAATTTGCAGAAGTGGCAAGAGAAAGGTCCATGAGTGTGTCCAGGAGCGGCTTGGACGCAGTTGGGGGCGCGACCGGGGTTAAGGGCTAGGAGGGTGGCGGCATCGTAGGTAATGCGGGAGGGCTGGGGAGCGTGAGGGGCAGGGGGTCTGGCGCTGGGCGCGGTCCAGGCGCGGACGGGCGTAGACGGGCTTACCTTTGGCGCACCTTCGGCGCGACTAGGGCGCGGTCGCTGCGCGTGAACGCTGCGCGCGGTAAGAACTGTCATATATGGATAGTGGAGGGGGAGGGGCGAGGGCGGCTCAGCTGGGAGGCGGGGCGGGCTCCAGGGATCACAATAACAACAAAATGGAGGCGGAGGGGGGAGCACAGCGGAGCGCTGGGGAAAAACGCGCACAAACAGTCAAAGCAGCAGATGAAATAAATGAAAGTGCAAATAATTTAAATCGGCAAGCAGGCACACAGCAGGCAATTGTAATTAGGCAGTTCTTATGAGGAAAAGCAGCACAACGATACCGAGTGTCACGCGGGGACACTGGGGAGCGACCACTCAGCCCGAGGGACAGACAGACCTGAAAGGTTTGGTCAGCTAAAAAAGATCCAGTCCACTGTAAGGCTACTCCAGTTAAGCCCACCGCCTACAAGGCACTCAGCAAGATGGAGTGAGACACTGTATCAAAAGTGGCGCTGAAGCCTAGTAAGATAAGTGCCACGGTTTCACCTTCATCTAACCTGTGTTTTAAAAATTCTGTCACTCCAAGGAGAGTTGATTCGGTAGAGAAATCATCTCTGAAACCTGATTGAGAGGTGTGGAGAACATTCTGGGACTCCACATACGCAGTCAACTGACTGTTTCCTTTCTTTTCTAGAGTTTTGGAGAAGACCAGGAGCAGCAAAATGAGATGGAAATTAGATGGCAATGTATGGGTCAGTATTTGATTTCTTCAGAAGAGGAAGGACCATAGCATGATTTCATTCCCGGGGTACAATGCCCTCCAACAAGGAGGCGATTAGGAGATCCATAAATATAGAGAGTATCGATGCATCCAGTTGTTTAATCACATGAAAGGGGAGTACATCACGGGGGACCCTGATTTCATATTTGTCAAGAGGAGGCAAAAAAAAACAGGGTCCAGGAGGATCCAAGTTTCCAATCTATTGGAAGGAGGACTTATAACGTGTGACCCTGATCCAGCAGACTCCGGGGTAGTAATAATGGGGGTCACCTTCTCCTGGAGAGAAGATTGAGATTGTTTATTGAGCAGTGCAGAATGTATATGCACCACTTTATCATCAAAGTAGTGGGCAGGCTCTTCACACTGGGTGCTAGTTAGAGCAAGAGGTGTAGTCTGAGTAACTCCGCCCTATAGTTCTTTTACCAGGTTAAAAAGTGTTTTGGTGCAATTTTGCGACTGAGAGATTTTAGGTGTAAAGAATTCAGCACAAGTTACTTTACAAAGAGTGTGGTTTTCCGTAAGGGCTTTTTTATATGCCACTATATCTTTTTCAAGATAATGTTTCCTCCAGGATCTTTCACAAAATTTACATTTAGATTTCTCAGTCATCAACTTCTTAGAAAACCAGGGAGCGGGTCTCAATTGTCTTTTTACGCGCTTGTTAGACAGAGGGAGGCAGGCATCTACTGCTTGAGCGATCCAGTTATGGAAGAAGCCAAAATCTCCAACAGGAATCTGTTCTGTTGCTGGTTTACTGTCAACTAACAATTTACTTTGAGCCGGGACATCAAGTTTAGCGCAATATCTCCTTTTTTAGTTGGTTACCAGACAGGTCGCTGGAGGGGAAGAAACCACTTTCAAAGAGAAAGCTACAGCAAAGTAACCTGACCAGCACAAGGAAGCGTTGGGACACAGTCTGCCATCGCACTCTAAAGACACGCCTCCTAGAACCCAGAATCCAAGAGAAGGGTCTTGACTGGACCATGTCCTTCCTCTCTGGAAGAACCAAAAGCGTCCCTCTGACATCATCTGCAGCGTCTCCCAGGGCTCATCCCTCAGCCCGACGCTGTTCAACGTCTACATGGCCCCTCTCGCACAAGTGGCCTGCCATCACAACCTCAACATCATCTCCTAAGCCAACGACACCCAGCTCATCCGATCCCTCACCAAGGACCCACACACCGTCAAAACCAAACTCCACGAGGGAATGAAGGCTGTCGCCGAATTGATGAGGAGCAGCCATCTGATGCTGAACTCGAACAACTGGGACAACTCCTGGTGGCCGACCACACTGGGAACAGCACCAACACCCACCGACCATGCACGCAACTTAGGATTCATCCTCAACTCCTCCCTCTCCATGTCGAAGCAAGTCAATGCCGTCTCCTCCTCCTGCTACAACACCCTCCGCATGCCCTGCAGGATCTACAAGTGGATCCCCACCGAAACAAGAAGAACAGTGGCGCAGGGCCTCGTCAGAAGCAGACTGGTCTACGGCAACACACTCTATGCAGGAATGCCAGCCAAACACCTACAACGACTACAACACATCCAAAACGCCTCCGCTCAACTGATTGTCAATGTCCCCCGCTGCAGCCACATCACCCCCCACCTGAGAGACCTACACTGGCTCCCGTCGACAAGAGGATCACCTTCAAGCTCCTCACCCACGAACACAAAGCACTCCACAATGCCGCACCAGCCTACCTGAACAGCAGACTCAGCTTCCACACCCCCACCCGCCAGTTCCGCTCTGCCCGCCTCGCCCTCGCAGCTGTCCCCCGCATCCAACGAACGACCTCCAGTGGCAGATCCATCTCCTACCTTGCCACCAAGACCTGTAGCACGCTCACTGCCCACATACGGCAGACCCAAGACCTTCTCGCCTTCAGAAGGCTCCTCAAGATCTGGCTCTTCAAGCAGTAGCAGCATTGTGAAGTAGTGTGGCTCACTGGTTAGAGGCGGCAGACCCGAGAGCAGAGGACGGCCCGGGACCAGGGTTCGATTCCCGGCGCGGCAGGTTTCTGGACCAGGGTCAGCGGACTCGATAATTCTCTCACCTCGGTGCCCACTCTGATCAGCGATCACACTCGGCAACTCTGGGCATTAGCTTGCCTCATCTTCACTAACGGCCCCACCAGACCGCCGGGGATGCCTGGTCTCACCCTGGAGATACCCATTAAGGGACCATCTCTCAGGAAAGCCAGGAAGGGTTTCGCAGCGGTCGAAGCGCCTTGGGACCCTACGGGTAAGTAGTGCGCTATATAAATGCCTATACATTTACATTTACATCCCCGCCCCTTCCCTCAGCGCCTTGGGACCCTTACGCGTAAGTAGCGGCCTTACAAGTACGCTGATTGATTAATTGATTGATTGATTGTGGGACACAGCTAAGATCCGATAGATAGAAAAAATCGGATCTAACAAATGACCCAATGTATGGGTTGAACCTGAGTTGCATAGATGAATGTTCATAGCTTGCGGTATTCGAGTAAAGCTGTGTTGCTGGCGGAGCTATGGGACGTTTGCAGACCTTTGGAACCCGGCATCCCATCAGATGAACGTACCATAAAAATTCTTACCAGAGTTACCGCGTATGAAGAGGAGAACTAGATATTTGTAGGATCCATGCAGAACAATATAAAATTGGTTGACCTGAAGTAAAGAAGGATACCGTGATTTATCGAAAGGATTCTATGAAGTGCATTCTGGATAACTGAGTACGTTTATTTTCTCAAAATCTTCGGAAAACGACATTCAACAGGAATTGCAAATTCTTCTGACTGGTCCCCTCTCTGTCTGAGATTGTGGAGGACGGTGGATAATAATAATTATTTATCCCCGATCATCAAATTGAAATGACTTAAACTTCTGGCTGATAGACAAAGCTTGGAGAAGGCTCATATACAATATATTTTAACAAAGAGATAATAACGTCAGGTCACGAGACACTCTGTTGAAATTGCCCCTGGCTGGTCCTGATGAAGGAGGTCTTCCTTGCAGTTCTTCCACCAAAACGCGTCGGCCATTCCTTTACTTAGATCCAACCTTTTGGTTGTAGTGAACAACTGGTGTAAAACAACATGGTGTGATTTTGGTTGTAGTGGAGTTATGTATGACTAGGATGTGTGAGTGAGTGTGAGTGTTTGTGGTTCTCGACCTGGGGTATTATAACTGTCTTGTTTTTTAAAGAGAAATTCATGTGTAGATAATGAAATTATAAAATGAATTTTTGTATATGTATCTAAAGAAACTTATATGAAATACAGTAAATAAATATCTGTTTTCCAAAAAAAAAAAAAATGACGTAAGGAATGATAAAAAGACCTTAAAAATAAAAATGAATAAATAAATAAAAAAGATGTATATGTGGTTTATGTATGCCTGCAAAATTAGAGGTTTTCCCCAATAGTAAAGTAGTTATAGGTCAAGAGGGAGTTCTTTTTTGTGCTTTTTGTTCATAGCTTCTAGATCAGCAATGAGTGATGAACTCTTCGTACATTTCGGGTCATCTAAGTGTAAGTTCAGATCACCCAGATTGGTGAAGGGAGCGGCCCTCAGGATGTGAAGGGCTGCTTGATCGGCCAAAGAAAGTGCCCACGGCCCGGGCCGACCGAGAGGACGGTACATCAGAATGCAGAGAAAGTAAAATTAAGTTTGAGTGCTATTTTAAATAACAAGGCATCACAATCCTTAACACAGAAATCTTGTTTTATATATTAAGGAGCTTTTGTGAATAATGGCTATGCCTTCCCTCATCTTCGACTTCCTGTCTTTCCTTAAAATAGAATAGGGAGTGCTGCAGTCACATTAGGGCCGAACTTTCCTGTAACCAGGTATCAGTTAAAAAGAAAGCATCCGGGGTTCGAAGATGCTGTTTTGATGTTTACGCAGAGAGTGACAGTTAAAAATATAGAATGTAAAATCTGTATGAGATGGGAGTGTGTGCTGTTAGGAGATGCACTGTTGTGTATTCCTATCCGGTTGGGTTGACCAGCTTCACTACAGGTACTAGCCCTAGTATTGAAATTCTTGTTGTGGGTGGACTTAGTCAGAGAAAACAGACAGTGTTGACATTAAGTCTGGGGGTAATCTGCTTTAGGAATATGGCATTTGGTAGAAAAGGACTGGCATAGCTCTGCCAGTTGTTTAGTATTATAGACTAATCTAAATACCTTATTTGGTCCAGGGGTCATGGCTGCTTGACACGGTGAGGTCCGGACAGGCAGAGAAAGGCTTGGCTTTGGTGCGCCTTTGGCTGCATGTCCTCTCTTGGGACATTAAATAGGGCCTGAGTGTGGCGCAGCGTAGGACCACTGGAACGCTAACCGGCCTAGTTGTCAGGCACCAAAAAAAGGGCCTCCCGAGGACCAAAGCCTCGTGAATAAGGTGCAGAAGTTAAGAATGAAACACACTCAATTTAAATAAACTGTAGCATAAAAAAAACATTCAATTCATAAAGCAAAGCAGGGAGTTGAGTCAGTTTCAGTAGGAGTAAGAGATCTCCTATCAAGCCTGTACTGGTGTGTATGACATGCCATGATAGTGAAATGCTGCGTATTTGATTTTTCACTATTGAAAGGCTATCTGCCCCATAGGCTAACATAGGAGTTGCTTTGTAACATCATATATGTGTTACTTTCCACTGGGACAAGATGAAGAAATGGAGTTTAGACTCTCTGAACTCAGAATTTAATAACACATCTTTTTAGGGAGATGATTTTTAAATTTTGTGTTTGAAAATGCCACTAGGCATTTTCTCACTTAACAATTCTGTGTACCTCTGATGGTTTTTGCATTGACTGTCTGGTTGTGGAGTGACAGGTGCTGGGGATGTGCATTCACTGTAGACAGCCACTTGGGGTGATTAGGTGTGTCCTGACTCTCCTGGGGGAGTCAGTGCTCAGCTGAATAGACCTTGGCTGCATTTAGAGAGGTGGGAGGAGTTTCACTTACAACTGAGTATGCAGTGTCTCCTCTGCACAATGCTGTCTTCACCTCCTCTAGTGATGCTGCACTAGAGAAGACAGGATTGGTTTAGATTGAGCTCAGAGACCCTTGCCCCAAAAGAGAACTATGGGAAAATGGGCTATAAGTAGTGGACCTTAAACCCCATAACATTATATCAATTCTGGACTCAAGAGGAACCTTTGCCAAGGAGAGGAGCTGGAAAGCTGTGAGAAGGAGCACTGGCTCTTTGCTGTGTGGGGTTGGCCTGCTATTGCTGCTTTTGCCAAGGAAAGGACAAAGACTGGAACTTTACTGAGAAACCTGCTTGAAGAAGAATCTCGAAGGGCTTGTGTGTGCTGGCCTCCTGTTCAGTAGTCCCAGGGATACAAAGACACCCAGCTATCCTGAACTCTACTGCTGAGATTTCTGACCTGCCGGGAGGTGCCTGCTCCAGTTTTGGACCTCTGGAGGTTGTTTCTGCAGTTGGGAGCTGTAAGAAACCTACAAGAAGCCATAAAAACAATCTCCGGTGCCGTCATCGATGCCGCTGTGACACCGCAACCTGCACCGAAGCCAGGGGCAACACTCATGTAGTGCATGACGCACCACCCTGCCTGCACTGCAACTTCAACCCCCTTTGACACCTGCCAACACTGGCAGTTATCAGCCTTCCCAATGCCAGCGCTGGCACCAACTCTGTCAAGGCCATTTCCTGCATCCAGTTATAGTGGTGCCGATGACCACCAAGGGTGAGTCCATGAATTCTCCGACTTCACACTGCGTCACTGCTACCAATGCCTGACCGCCGACGCAACTGACTTTCCCTGTCCTACATTTGAATTGTTGCCTCCTCGCGGACACAACGCCTTGCCTCCTCTGTGACAGCCAGGGAGCCGGCCTTGAACTCAGCACCGACACCTCTCCTCCACGACATACGCATGGGGGTGCTTCTATGGATACGATTGGAGGTCCTTTTCCACCCTTATTTGAAGGTAATAGAACAAGAGGGACAATATGTCCTACTTGCAGATCAAATAGATGGGAAAGAAGTTGCATTTCTTAACAAGTACGCACCACATATACACATTGGCCCCCCTTCTAAACAGAGTTACCAACTATCCCATGCGGTTGGAAATGAATTAACTGTGGAAGATCTAAGAAGAATTCATCGTTTTTTACTAGTTGAAGGCCTAAAGAAGCGAAACCTTTGTGAAACATGTGTTGGATTGGCTGTATATGGCATAATATTTGATGAAGAACTGTGATCAAGTGTATGCAGGCTTGGCTATATATTTCACGCTAATTGAGGAAGAATCTTTTCAAGTGTATGTAATAAGAAAAACTTGAAATAAAAGACTATATATGGATTTCTTAACAGCAATATGCATTTTATCGTACATCAACTAAAGACCATCATACTGCCCCCTTGCTAACTTCCCATGTGAAAGCCTGAAAAGGCAGTAACATCTGTGTGAGGCATTTGACTAGGCTCCATTTGCTAGCATCCCTGGTCAGAGTTTTCTCAACTGTATCCCCTCCTCTTTGAATGACGTAGTCATTGATCTGTCTGTACTGCTCAAAAAGACGTTACAACAAGTAACAGGTCAAGATTCCAATTTGTTTGCACCTCCTGTATCAGGGCTTCAACTGGTACTCTATTCACACACTGAATAATAAACAACTGCTTCCGGGCTTTAAAGGAATGGCTGAAGTGAGTACTGATTCTTCTGCAAGTGGTCAGTATATTGCTGACTATGTCTTTGTCTTCTTTTATGTGTAGGTCTTACACCAGGTTGATGCTATGTGCCAAACACAGGAACCTGAAATAGCTACAATCTGCCATGGCCTTGACTCTGTTACTGCCTTTGTCCGAGGCAGCAAACCGAATTCTGAGACCTCTGGGTCGCAGCCATTCAGACATATTGCTGTCAAATTCCTCAAGATTTTTACAGCTGTATGTGATTTCTCCATCCCGAACATGGCCAATGTTGCATGTTACCAAATGCTCTTAAAATGTTCTTAAGGGCCAAGACCTGTAGATATCATTTGCTTTACCATAACAAAAGAGATCCAGTCTGCAGTAATGCACATGTCGTCAGTCACCTGACAACTGGTCCACATGTCTGTCCTCAGCTCGTCATGAGCCAAGGGGCTTCGGTGCTCATGGCGAGCACAGGTCTGGGACATTGAAAAATTCCATCCTATTAGACCTAGATGTGTCCACCCTCTTGAAAAAGAGAACAACTGAGTTTTTTCTGGATAATGCCCACTCAGTCTCCATCGGAGTAATTTGAAATGAAATGAATGAAATGAAAATAATTTTTATAGAGCGCGAACAGCTGCCCTGAGGCGTCCAGGCGCTAGTGAATAGAATGAACCGTCTGCTGAAGTGGGTCACTGGGGGGGGGGGGGGTAGGTTATTTTTAGTTAAAGAGAAAGTTTTTTAATTGTTTGCGAAAGGTTAGTAAATTGGGATTGGCCCTTAAGTGGAGGGGGAGAGAGTTCCACAGCTTGGAAGAGTTGTAGGAGAAAGAACTGCCTCATGCCCTGGATCTTCGTATCTGTGGGACAGCGGCTAGGAAGGCTTTGGAGGAGCGAAGCACTTTCTTGGGGTGGTAAGGAGTGACCAGAGAATGATTGATCACAGGGCCGGATTTCCAAAAGGCTTGGTGGGTGATGCACATGGCCTTGAACTTACTTCTTTCCCTGACGGGGAGCCAGTGTAGAGTTTTTAGGCCAGGGCCTATAGGGTTTCTGCGGGGGATTCCAAGCAGTGTGCGGGCTGCACAGTTTTGGATCCGCTGAAGTTTGTTCAGGCAGTATTCAGGTGCCACTAAATACAGGGCGTTGCTGAAGTCAATACGAGACTGAATTAGACCCTGGATGACTACCTGTTTTGCCTCGAAGGGGAGAAGTGGGAGGATTTTTTTCATCGTCCTGATCATACCAAAGCATGTTGCTGATAGTTTGGTAACTTGTGTGTTCAATGTCAGGGATTTGTGTAGCTGAATTCCAAGGCTTTTTATGTTGTCTCTGGGTGCAGGGGGGGCACCTAAGCTGGGGGGCCACAGTAGCTCTATGGTTGAGGGAGCTGAGCGGCCGAGGAGCATAATCTCGGTTTTATCCCCATTGAGCTTTAAGCATGACTTCGTCATCCAGCTCTTTACCTGCTCCAGACAGGGAATCAAGCTGGTCTGTGCTTGCTGACTGTTCTTGTGCAGAAGGGAGACCACTAGCTGGGTGTCGTCCGCATAGGTAACGATCTTAATACCATGCGGACGAACAATCTCTGCCAGTGGTCTCATGTATGCGTTAAAAAGCGTGGGGCTTAGTGAGGAGCCATGCAACACCCCACACCCCAGTGGCTTGCTTGAGGAGACTGAGGCTCCTTCGAAGACTCGGAAAGTACGGTCTTTTAAAAAGGACTTGAGCCAAGCCAGGGCTTCTCCTGAGATTCCCAAGCTCAGGAGGCGGTGAAGGAGGATTTCGTGGTTCACCGTTTCTTTGGGATACCTTTAACACATATGCAAGAAGTGTTCTACAAAGTCAGGTCACCTATACGAATAAGCTCGATAGAGCTGAATTGAGAAGCTTGGAGGAAAAAGTGAGGACTTTGGAGGTCAAATAACAGCAAATAACAGGGCTTCCTCAGGATTTAGAGAATATAATCAAACAGCTGGAGGGAGCAAGATTAAATTACAAGATGAATCTAGAGCTAGTGCTGTGAGAAGTGGGCAGTAGGATGTATGCAACAATTCGAATATGGAGAAAAGGTTGGAGCATTGTTAGCATGGAAGTCGAGGGCCAAGAGGTCACAAAATGATATAGTGTTATTGATCATTAATCCCCAGGGCGATATCTCAAATAAGGATAAGGACATGCAGGATAGCCTGGTCTCACTTTTCTCTGAATTATATACGGAAAAAGTACAATCGGATGAGGCGAGCTTAAAATCATGGTTAGTAAATTAGGACTCCCATTGCTTACAACAGAGGGTAGAAGGATAATGGGTGCCCCAATTACTGAGGAAGAAATAAAAGAGCAGTTTCTGCACTTGGTGAATGGAAAGGTGGCTGGCCCAGATTCACTGCCAGTTGAGGGGTATAAATTAATAGTCTCGGAAATGAAGCAGTTGTTTAATGCAGTCTATAAAGGGGAAGAGCAGATCCCAATATCATGGAGGGAGGCCACAATAGTGTTGATCCTAAAACCTGCAAAGGGTCCAAGGAGAGCTGATTCCTATCGGCCAATCTCCCTCTTAAAAGTAGATTATAACATTTAAACACAGGCATTTTGACGGGGAGATTGACAAAAGTGGCCCCCCAACTGATTCATACAGATCAGAAGGGGTTTGTCCCAGAAAGACAAATTCAAAAATTAACACTATCTCAGATTAGGACTATAGATCTTGCAACTGCGCGTTCGATTCCCTTGGCTGTGATAACCATCAAAACCACCAAGGCTTTCAACCATGTTAGTTGGGCATTTACCTGGGCAGTCTTGGAATCAATGGGCTTCGGTGCAAGTTATATTATAGCACTTACATTTTTTTATGAATGCCCTATGGCTAAAATTCTCCTAAATGGTTCCCTAACAAGGAGCTTCAATATTTACAGAGGAACAAGGCGGAGTTGACCCCTGTCTCCCCTTTTGTTTGACCTTTATATTGAGCCTCTCGCATATCTTTTAAGGTAAGACGATCAGATAATCCCTATCCATTCACTCCATTCCCAAAGCAAAATAGCATTATATGTGGATGATTTAATATTTTACACTTCTGCTCCGACTCAAACATTATCAATGGTGGAGCAGTTGACCCATGAATTCGGGGAGGTATCCGGATACTCAGTGAATATGTCCAAGACAGAGGTGATGTGTTGGAACCTCGAAGGGTGGAGAGGTAGAGTGAGTACAGAGATAAAACATCTAGGGATTATTATAGTAAACCAAATCAACGAGATTCCATAGAGAAATTTAAAGAGGGTGGCTAAGGAGGTTGATATGGCATTATCCAGGTGGAAAAACCTTCCAAACCATCCATGGGAGGGTTAATTTAGTACAAATGTCTATCCTTCTGAAGTTGACATATCTATTTAACTGCATCCCCCTTACATTTTCTAAGGAAATAATTAACAAAATACAGGGGACATAACTAGCTTTATCTGGGCTTCCGGCGGAGTACGGCTCGCCTGGAAAAAGCAAAGGTGTCATTTTAGGAAGGGCGGTTTGGCTTTGCCAGATCTTAACCTGTATTGCATGGCATTTCAATTTAAAAATCTCCCTATGCTTATTGGGGAGCCAGGTACTTCTACCTGGGGAGTCCAATTAGGAGAAATGAACAATGAGTTTAACCAGCAGCCTTTTTATATAAATTCAGAGCTCAAAAGTACTAAGAAAAGTAAGATTTAAGGTCCTAAAAGCAGCGTTAACTCTTTGGAGGACAGTGAGGAGAATGTTAAATATCGGCTATTATTGGGAATTCGCACCGATATGGCATTCCCCAGGGACACCGAAATATTTGAAGCACGATTGAGCCTTCCATTGAAACAAGCAGGGGTGACCAAATGGGGCCACCTGATATCAGCAGGCGTATTGCTGCCTTGGGATGTATTGAGTGCAAAAACTGTTAATAGATTGTCTAGATTTAAATATTTTCAGCTCACGTCATTATTCTTAACAGCCTCCCAGGAGACAGGTGGAGTATGAGACTTTGAGGTCCCCCTCCAGGATTTCAGCCTAAAAAGTAAAGAAGTTTCAAAGTGGCATGGACAATCCTGGAGGCAGAGGAAAAGAAACTGGAGAGCCTCTATGCAATCTGGAAGGATACATTCCAAGAAGAGAACCTACAATCGCTCTGAATAGACTCTGTAAAATTATTATATTCAATAGTTACACATGAAAATTTTAAAAGACCTCACCACTTTGCAATCAATTGGCTGTATTGGACTCCCCAAAAAATGGCTACGTTTGTGCTACAGCCAGTTCCCAGATGTAATAGATGTAATCATCTTAAAACCAACGATGTACACATCTTTTTTACATGTTCCGAAACGAGAGAATACTGGAAGGTTGTAGAAACTCTAGGGGAATCCATAATCTTGGCAGCGGCCTTAGTCCTCCTAGGGGTTGACACCAATACGCATAGCACTATGAATGGAAAGCAAAAGCGCTCGATATTTTACTTATTGTTTTTGGCTAGACGTGAGCTATGGGATGTGGACCCTGTCCCCCACACCCCACGGGGTGGTTAAAAATGGTTATGTGGACGAGTAAAATGGACGTTGAATGCAATCCATGAATGTTGTGGGAAATATGGGAGGACTTCATTAAGTGTGCAAGTTAGCACCGTGGTACTTAGTAGGGCTGTGTTGGAATAAATAAATCTTTCTATAGTCCTATGATTACACCAGATCATGGTAGTTTGGGAGGTCATTTCCACCTGGATGCGATCAGAGCTTTGGAGGCTCGGGCGAGTAATTGCAGTAGACCATGAGATAAATCAAGGGCGCCACTATGGACCAAGACTTGCAGTATGCCATGGTGATATGAGTACTTTAAAGAATAAAAAAAAAGCCACAATATTAACCTGCATATTCTACAGAATGTGATTTTTTGGGCAATATATGACCAGTTAGTTTAATATGCTAAGTATTGCAGTGGTGAATAAGAAATAAACACAAAAGGCTTAAGCAAAAGATTAGGTTGGCACAAGCTTGGCTTGCAGAGAAGAGATTTCAGACTAGACAATATGTGGGGAATGTTGGTGGAATGAGGGTGTTGGATACAAAGGAAGAGGATAAATGATGCAAGGTGGAAATAGTATTTCACAATGCAGAGGTCGTGGTGTTGAAGCAGTCTAATGAATGTCACTATTGCAATAAGTTGCAGCACTGGAAGCAGAAGTGTTGGTTGAACCGCAGTCGTATTGTCCCTTGATGGCCAAATGCAAAATGTTAATCCAATGCAGATGCAAAATGTACTGATGCAGAAACCCCAGAAGCCTCATATAACACAGGTCCCAGTGATGCAGGTTCCATAAGCACTAATTCCCCAGCAAAATATGGGAAACCCGAAGTTCAGTTTTAACCTGATCAGAAGCATTTTACAAATCAAGCCACTTTCCTACAGTTTCCAGTCTTGATGCTTCTGAAGGGTATGGTTCTGATCAATCACAATGACGGTGCCTGAGGGGGAAGAAGATTGCGTCCTTGCCTTAGTCTTGGAGGTAGACATGAGAGGTAAACTACTAGAAACCAATCCGCTTTTTAATAGACACGTGTGCTACCTGTCCCACCGTGCATACAGTGAAAGTCCCAAATCAACCCTTCTTGGTAAAACATATCCAATTTGGAGGCGCAGCAAATAATTGTTTACCCTGTGTGGTTAATTTGTGATGTGTGATTTTAATCCAGTCAACATGTCAGGATGCAATTTATTGTGCACAATTTACTGTACATCGAAGGGTGTTGTATTCCAGACTATGGATGATGTTGATTTTAAAATAGCTAAACTGGCATCAGCTGTTGGGTCACTTTCCCTGATGACCATGGAAGGCTTACCCTCTGATCTGAAAAACACTTTGAAGCCTGCACTTCAAAGCCTGATATCAGGGATTTCTCAGGTAAAAATATAGGACTTATTAAAGGACTTATAGTCTGAATTAGTGTAAAACCTAATACTGAATATCCCCTAACACCACTGTATGGTTTTACAACGGAAACAATAGGTGGGATTGCCTCAGTGACTAAGTCCATGATACAACAAAGAATATCGAAACAGATTATGGGGCGTCCATGTAATTCCCCTATTACGGGCCTACAGAAACCGATTGGTAAGTATCACACTGTGCAAGACCTGCAAAAGATTAATAACATTGTTGTCCCATGTTGTCCTGTGGTACAATATCCCACTTTGATTTTCTTTCAGCTAATCTGAGTGGTTCACAGTGAATGATCTGTGTCAAGTGTTCTTTTCCATTCCACCGCATGAACAGAGACAGTTACTCTTTGCGTTTTGGTTCCAAAATAGACATTGAGCATGGTGCGAGTGTCACAAGGCTATACGGAATTTGGAGTCTCTGAAGTCACAATGTAAATCAGTCAAAACATTGATGATCTTCTGATAGCGTTGATGTTACAAGAAGCATGCTGTTAGTTCTGTCAGCCTTGGGGTGGCCTTTCCTCAAACATTTTGCCTTCTCTTATCCCATTTTTCTGAATTCATTTTGTTTGGATTTAGGAGTCTGTGCACTTTACCACTGCTAACCAGTGCTAAAGTGCTTGTGGTCACTCCATACAACATGATATATAGTTGTGTACCAAATCCAGGGCCAGTAAATTAAATTCTTATTGTGTTACCCACTTATTTAGCCCTTTAAAACAGGTATACCATTGCAGCTTGTATACAGTTTTAAACTGCTAGTTTGACCTGGCAAACAAAAAAAAAAACACTTTGCCAGGCCTACAGCTCCCTATTTAATACATATATGTGACTCTAGGGTAGGACCTAAAAAGCCCATAGGGCATGGTGCAATGCATTTAAAAAGTTGGACATGCATGTTAACTGTTTACATGTCGTGGTAATAAAAACATCACAAATGTGTTTTTCACTAATGCAAGGCATACCTCTCCTCTAGGATAAAATTGGGTTACCTTATTATATTTAATGAGTGATAACTTCTGAGCCGTTCAGAAAAACATATTTGATGCCTGAGAGATTATGATTTAACATCCTCTTCAATGGTAAAGTCAGATTTTAAGTCACAATTCTGAAAGTGCCACTTTAGAAAGATGGCATTTTTAAACCCTTACCTTTTGGTGCTTGCGGCCTGCTCTTGGGGTACATGACTAAGTATGGGTGGCAGTTGGCCTTTGTATATTCCTCCAAAACACCTTCACAATAGAGGGACTGGGTGGGACTGAATAGGTCATCTCAGTCCAAATTGAGGGGGCAGAGCTGTGAGCAGCTCCACTTGCACAGGAGTCCTGGTACAGGAGTTGTGGGCAGGATATCTACAGGAGGAGGGAGGATAGGAGTGTCCACCTAAGAGGTATGGAACAGAATGAAGCGAATGTTGCTTCACGGTTACTGGAAGCTCTTACAGTATCGGGCACTATTGGTCCACTAGTTCCTGTGTATAACCCAAGCTTAGTGGGAAACTTTAGCCAGCAACAACCCGTACTGATTGAAGGACTAGATTGGGAAAAACATGGAGCATAAGTGTGAATTGTTCAGCGTTAGTGACTAGGGAATCTAGTATCCTTTTAGTAGCTACTGTGATCCTTTGGGAGCATGCACTGGCTCTAGTACTATGCGGTCTGTACCTATTGCAAGCACTAGCTCAGACATAAGGATGTGGGAAACACCAGTGAGAGGACTAATTGGTGTGGCTGCAGAAGTAAGTAAAAAGTCAGGAAGCCACTGGAAGTCAGCATGTCTTAAATGTTTCAGACTTAGAATCCTAGTTGAGAGATAACAACATTAGCAAGGAGAGTCAGAATAATACATCAAGTCCAGGTACCCAAAAAGGCTGCAGTGAAAGTGAAGCTATGGTATGGGATTAGGTTGAAGGCCGAGACAGTGGGAATTTACTTTTGTATAGGATAGAGACCCATGAGCCAGATGACCTGTTATTTAAGGCACAGGATGGAGTGGACTTGTCTTGATAATAATGTTACAGGGAAATCATAGGCTTAATGACAGTGATTAGGAGTTGGAGGAAAAGAGAGTGACGGGATTGAAGACACGTATCCAATAGTTGGTTATAGGAATATGGGCTTGGAGTATGCAGAATAAGTGGTAGGAAAGATGGTCGAAGACGTACAAGAAAGGTGACAGGGGAAATACTACCTCCAGGAGGAGGAACACAGGGAGTCGATGCATATCTGTTATTAGAGGTGCCTAGTAGAGAGAATGTGCATATCCCTTGGAGTAGAGGTGGCTTAGCTTAATTTACAAATGATTTTCCAGGTTGAGGAATAAACCAGCTAATTGGTATAAGCAAGTTGATCACTTTGTTAATATCTTAAATGTTTTGTGGATTGACTTAAATACCTTGTTCAAAATTGTAGTTCCTAAATATCTGTGGTCTGGATGCAAAATTACTATTGAATGGCCTGCTGCTGAGCTTGATAGGTCTCCATTAACCTGTGGTCCTTCACCCTTGGTTATGAAGAAGTACGAGCCATTGATCACAAGGTTGCAGTCAAAAATAGCCCCTCGACATCGATTGGCTTAAGATAAATCAATCGACCCGGGAACCTAAAGAGTAAGTGCATGCTTATTACAAAAGGCTATTGCAAGCCTTTAAGCAGCACAGTGGCTTAGACACACTCTACCCTAAAGACATGGGACAATTTATATCAGAATTTGTGACAAGACTGAGTCTGGAAATCAGCCTCATGATCTAGCAACACTTAATCTGCTGGAAAAATAAGTCCATGGATGACATTCTTTCACCAATACACAGGTATTGTAGTGATGAGGTGGAGTCTAAGCATAGGATAATAAAAGAGAAGTTAATGCTGGTTCAAATGCATAATGCACAGAAGGGTGAGCAGGTACAGGCAACAGTGGGAACCGTAGTGCACGGGCAATGAAATGTTCCAGGAGCGATACAAGTTATATCATTTGCAGGACAGATGGTACAGGGAAGAGGAAGAGGTGTCCATATACATCTTAAAACAGGAATAGATGTTGTGACCCTGAAAAAGGCCACTGCTTGTAATTTTTGGCACAAGATCGGGCTTGGAAGCGTGAGTGTGGTCTAAATCCTGCAAAATCAAGGGCAGGTATGAGAACTTGTGCAACTCGCAGATGGGTTAAATCTGTATAATTCAAAAAATACAGAGAGCGAGGAGTTTTGAGTGAGCTTGTTCTTCTCCCCTGATTAATCTAATTCAACAATTAGAACAGACTCACATGTAAACTACATACAAAGCAGCATTATGAAAGGAATAAGACCAATGCGTTTTTTAAAAGAACCCTCACCCACCAACCTAGTTGGTGGCATGCTTCAACATACGGTTCCCACCTAGGATGATTACAGCGGAGCGGATCCTTTTAAAAAAAAATTACTAGGTGACAATTTGTGAAGAAGTAGTGAGTTTAAAACTATCTCCAGGGAACCCCTCTGCTATCTAGGAGAATTTTAATAATGGGAGCCTGGGACAGCAATAAAAGTTGATTAGAATGGCTTTTGTCAGTCAAAGGAAATTCAATCTTTGGTGTAGTGAAAACACACACGCTAAGGTGTGCTTAAAAAGAGAGGAGTATTTTCCTCTGTTATTTGGGTGAAATAGTAACTCAATGTTTCCACCAGACATGTAATACTCAATTTGTTTCTTAAATGAGTAACATGGATCCTGGCAGGGGGCTGTGCCTGTAGTCACACTTTCGTCAAGGGTAACATACATGTTACATATCTACTTCGGTCCTAACACAGGATCCCGGAGTTTACCTACAGTGATTAGGCTGAGATCTCTCAATGCCGGAGGGAATCAGAACCAGTTAATGCAAGAGTCGCAACCTATGAGTATCTCGCGGGGAAATCGAATGTACCATCAGATGCCCTTAAAGGAAGCGCTGGATGGATTTGATCAGGACCTGTGTTTATGATGGTGCCCGAGGGAGAATGAAGACTGTACACCTGGTGCAGTCTTAGAGGTAGACCAGAGTGGACCATATGTAGAGACAGATGTAAATGGTCCTCACGTTAGATTCTTGATTGATACTGATGCTACCCGTTGTATTGTGAGATCTGCAGTAGTTCCAAACCTGCTCCTCTCTGAAAAATCAACCCAGGTTGTAGGAGTTTCTGACAAAGGAATGACAAATCCTCTGACAGAAGAAGTACTGGTGAAAATCAGAACCTTTCAGGATCTCCATTATCTCCTGGTGTGTG
Source organism: Lissotriton vulgaris (assembly GCF_964263255.1). Classification (NCBI taxonomy): domain Eukaryota; kingdom Metazoa; phylum Chordata; class Amphibia; order Caudata; family Salamandridae; genus Lissotriton; species Lissotriton vulgaris. The sequence continues at coordinate 130,931,863 of NC_141687.1, forward strand.
CCTCAAGTCCAGTCTGTTTGCTAGGGCGTGACCTCTTACGTAAATTGAATTGTACCATCTATTGCACACCAAAAGGAATTGAGTTGCAGACAATTGATAAAGACATTGCTTTCAAATTGGCTAATCAGAACCATTATACAGCTATATTTCCTCCTAACTGACAGTGGTAGCATGCTGCAGGATTTGCGAGACTCTGTTTCTCTAGTGGTATGGAACTTCTCAGGAGGTGAAATTGAGGATCCAAGGAGTCGAGCCAGTCAGACTACAGATCAAGCCTAACACTTCAGTCAAAGCAACGGTGGCAGGGATTACACCAGTAATTGGGTCCTTGAATGTTCAGGGCCTTCTAAAGGAGATCATGGGAAGTCCGTTCAACTTGCACATCATGGGATTACAGACACAGAGCTGGAAATATTGCATTGTTCAGGACCTTAGAAAGATAAATACCATTGTGATTCCATGTTGTCCTTTGAGACCTAATCCATTGGTGTTCCTGTTTTAAATCCCTTGCAAGGCAAATTTGTTCATAAATAATTGATCTCTCTCAGGCATTTTTCTCCCTTCCAGGGCATGAGGAGAGACAGTTTTTATTTGCTTTCCGTCTGGGGAATCGTGTCTTAACATGGCGTCATATTCCTCAAGGGAATACTGAAAGTCCATCCATATTCAAACTGATCCTGAAACAGACCTTGAGAGCTTGATTCTGCCCTGAAACTCAGTCCTAGTTCAGTACATTGATGACCTCCTCATTGCTTCTGAAACACAGGAGGCTTGTAAAGATGATACTATCACTTTACTGAACCATCTGGCTGACGATGAGCATAAGGTGTCTCTGAGTAAACTTCAGTATTGTCTGACTAGAGTGCAGTATTTGGAATCCAAAGAGGTAAGAGGAAGGTGTCACCAGAGCAAGTGGAGGTAATTATGAAAATGAATCTGCCTACTACTCAGAAGAAGGTCAGGATATCTTTGGGCATGGTTGGCTACTGCCAACAGTGCATTCCTAGTTTCTCCTTGATGTTAAAGCCTTTGCAGATGCTGACCGACAATGATGTGTATGATTCGGTGCCTTGGGATAACAACTGTTTGCTTGCTTTCCTGGAGTTGAAAGAGGGCCTGTGTTGAGCTCCAACTTTAGGAATGCCTGATTAAAACAAAGCATTGTCATTATTCTGTCATGTGTGGGAGGGTTGTGATCTTTCTGTACTCACCAAGACACATTGAGATACCATAGACCAGTGGCCTACTTCTCAGCTACATTAGATTCTGTAGCTTCAGTATTGCCCGAGTGTCTCAAATACGGTGCTGCAACAGGTGTCAGTATTGCATGATGTGACAGCATTCAATCAATCAATCAATCAAGTAGTTGTAGAGCACGCTACTTACCTGTGAGGGCCCCAAGGCGCTGAAGGGAGGGGGGGTGTTGCTCCAGCTCGAAGAGCCAGGCCTTGAGGAGTCTTCTGAAGATGAGTAGGTCTTGGGTCTGCCATATTTGGGTAGGGAGGGTGTTCCAGGTCTTAGCGGTGAGGTGTTGTGTTCTATCTAGGACCCCGATCAATATTGTGACCTCATGCCCTTATACGGCTATAATCAATACAAATCCCTATAATGGCATAAACGATCAGAGCCATATTTCAGTAACTCGTCTCTGCAGCTCATTACAGTACATGACACAGCAGAAGCCACTTCCTCAGATTCCTAGATAACACACCGAGTTCTTTCGACAGCTCAAACCCCCCAGCAACCTGGGAAAGCCCTGCTTGCTTTGTTTTGATTAGTAATAGAACTCTTGCAAGCACTGTAAGAACGACCAGTTCTTAGTGACATCTTTATTGACGTCTTATGTCCAAAAACTTACGTCAAACTCGGCAACTTTCAGGTATAAATAATACCAACGTTGCCTTAAGCAAACATGGTGGTGGTGAATACTGGAGCAGAATAGCTGTCCCTTGCAGAAAGCCCAGCAGATGCGAGAAGCACACGGATGCTGCCCCTCCCCCTTGACGCGCTGAGAAAGACGCTGTCTTTTCTCCTGCCGAGAAAATCCAGCTCCGGCGTTTCCAGCCTACCCTTGCGGGTAACTGGAATATCGAGTCCTGAGAGGAGATACCAGACCTCCAACATTCTATCCCAGAGGTACGGTGCTGACTAAACCCTTAGAGAGAATTCTTGAAGCAAACCCTTGGCAAAACCAACTTAACTTAAACTGCTACTTACTTACTCCCTCCCACGTATTTGGATTAGGTCAGGTACACTGGGGTAGGCGTAGTTATAAGCACCAGTTGAGGACGTTAGATAATGTATATATGAATGTATATATTTTATTCATTTTAACTATCTTATGGCTACGAAACCATATCCATGCTTTTACAGTATTATTTTGTGATACTACTTTTACTGTACGCACTTTTTATAATAACAAGTCTTGCAATTGTGGCAATTCATTTCTCTTGCATGAGAAGGAAGACTGCTCAATAAATAATATCTTTTATTTAAGAACCCCCGTCTCTCTATTCTCTGCATACTGGTGAAAGTAATTCTGCACAACTGACTGAGTGAAATAGCTGTCTATTGTTTCACACGACTCTAGAGATTGACTCTTATTCTGAGCAGCAAAATTGTCATGTTAATGCGGTTGTTGGAAAACTGAATCCCTTCTTGTCTGAGCCAGGGAAGCTGATCACTTCCTATTTAGTCAAGAAAGTTTCCAGTGACCTCTGAGCTAGCTGGTACAAACCCAATTAGGTCTAACATAGTCAGTAGAGACCTAGAAGACCGCAGTCCTACTTCTACACTGCTGTTTATGTTATTCCAATGCGCAGGGCCTATAGGGAAAATAGGAACTATACTACATGGCGCCCAACGTTTGGTAAGGCGATAAAACTAACGCAAGAAGTTGAGTAACTCAGTTGTGCTTTTTCACACAGACCCTTTCTCCCATAAATACTCCAATAGACGTCTGGAGTGGGTGAAAGGTTAAAATCCGCCTGAACTTAGTAGGAAGAGATTCCTATGCAAAGCTTCTGGTTTATTCAACGTTGAAGGATACAGTGTTCCAAAATATTGTGCACCTAATCTTTGTCTCCTTGAAACCTGATCTGCAACAAAAGACCTTCCTGACAGTAAAATGCCAGGAGAAAGCGAGAACAACGGGACCGCTCAAGCCGCAGTAAATGCGACTCAGCAGGATTCCGATGAAACAGGGATTTATCCACCGGGTGCAAATATCATCCCGGCAAACATAAGAAAAACTGTAACGTTAAAACTTATAGAAAACGGACGGAGGTGGTACCGTAATTTTCGTGATAGAGGCACACAAATATCGGCAGACAGAGGTATTCTATTCATGGATAAACTTTCCTGCAGCAAACGCTACAGCACACGAATTCCACTATTACAACATAGAGGAACCACCGGATGTGTACGCTCATTTCTAGGAGATTGAAATCCCATTAAAATACCAAGAGCACCTGCTCTGGTTTAAAGGCGCCCTAAAACACAATGATCACATTACCAGGCTCGGTCCACTAGGTAGACCAGGAGCAACGTGGCCGGTTCTAGCCAGCTACACACCACATCCGGACATTGAAAAAATGTCAAAAGAAGAACTTTTAGCACAGCTAAAATTACTGATTAGAATACACAGACAGTTAGTCCAATATGTAATGCGGATTGCAACAGTCCAAACAGCTGTTAATAATCCACAGCTGACCCTCATCAGGGGAACACAAATAAAATTACACCACAGAACATACAATCATGTCTTGGTAAAACACCGATAAAACGGGAACAAATCCCTTTCTGGTTAGCACAGAAAATTACTCAAATAGAGGCAGTATTCCCAAATACTACCCCTATTGAGAAACACAGAATTCTGACTATCTGCCTTCCAATGGGGGTCGCACCACACGTGGAGGACTGTGACACTTGGGGTACCGTCTTTGCTTCCATTTACACAAAAACACATGGTGTTCCGTCCATGGCGGTAATGCCAGATGTGCTAAAACAAATTCAGAATGAATACGGTCCAGAACCTGCTTTAACTCTTGGTATGAAATTACTGAAAGACTTCAAGCAGGTCTCGGCTATATTACTAGTAAGTGTGAGCGGGAAATCCGTTACGCCCGCGGATTTTGCGGATTTTTGGGAAATCGGCAATCCGCGAATTTTGCGGATTTCCCGCAAAATCCGCAAAAAAAAATCCGCGGACGTAACGGGTTCAAAAGTTGAACCCCGACTCATGGAACTATTTTACAATGGCGCCAGCAAGCTGCCAGCGCCGTTGTAAAATAGTTACAAAGTTAGCTTGCACAGGAACCACTAGATAAAATGAAGCAGGTGCTGCTTTATTTTATCTACGTGCTTCCTGTGCAAGCTAACTTTGTAACTATTTTACAACGGCGCTGGCAGCTTGCTGGCGCCATTGTAAAATAGTTACAGCTCACAGCTCAAGAGACCCCTGCGCCCTTCGGGGCGATTGCATAGAAACACACACAAGGTCGCTCGAACTAGTTGATGCTCAAATTCAGTGACTCATTCATTAGCCCAAAAACAATCGTGAGCGTCGTCGAGGCTGGACAGGTGTGCCTTCTTCCCAAATCTACCTTGGAAAATCAGCTGTGATGCTGGATAGGCTTTGCATCCTTGACTTTCACGAGCGCAATACCCGTGCTGTTCCTGTGACCAGGAGCTTCTTTCTCTTCATCTGCTGAACTGATCTTTCTCTGACCTTTTATACACACAAGAGGCACATACCCTACTGGGCACATTGTGTTCGCATGGGTTTCTGCAAGGTCGCAAGCGTTTTGTACAATTTCGCAATTCGCGAAATTGTACAAAACCCGCGCGAACTTGCAGAAACCCGTGCGAACATAAAAAAAAAAAATCTACGAGGATTCGCGGATTTTGCGGATTTTCGCAATCCGCAAATTCGCAAATCCGCAAATTTGCGGATTGCCAATCCGCAAAATCCGCCCATGCCTAATTACTAGCCAACATAAAAGGAGAAGCAGCATCGGTGGCGATCCGCCAGAAATTGAAAGAAACAGATATAACAAATCAACCAATTGAGCTCGCCAGAATCATAGAAAAATGCTATGAGGAACTAGGAAGAGATAGTTTAGGTGGGAAACCAGTCAAACCCCAACTACTCGAAAATCCTGAAAAATTATTTATTAAAAATAATCAAAATACTCCAAAGAGAAATTGGGATGGAAATAAACAGTCCACTCCCAAGGAAAAAGGTTTCCAGCCCAGAGGAAGGTCTCCTCGACGGAGGGAAAGAACTAGGGATAACTTGAAAAAACCTGATAGATATCAAAGTATTGATACATGTCCCTCTCGATCTTTTTCGCAGAAAACGGAAAGAAGAGGACGGCCAGACCCAGGAGAGCACACCAAGTCCAAAGACAAGGAACCTGCTCAAAGTAAAAAGTTACAATTTCCAAGAAAGAAGATAGCCAGTATTAGAGTAATCGAACATGCCGAGCATACTGAGGACACAGCTGAAAAACGGAGAGTGGGCACAGACAATGATAGACAGTGCAGCAGAAATCAGCATAGCTCGCAAGATCTTGATGAGTCATCTGGAGACAGTGGACACGAATGAGTACATTCAAGTAGAAACTGCAGACACCAGAGTTAGCGAACCCCATAAGATATACAAAATAACACTGCGTATAGAGGGAGATAAGACTAGGAAAATATGGGGTCTATTTTGGGATAACCTCTCAAAAGACTATGACATCCTGTTAGCTGAGAAAGATTGGCCCCCGGAGTTTGTCAGGGAGTGCCCTCATGGCTAAGAAATGATTATGCCTGCCTTCTCAAATCACATTCCAATACACACTAAATATGTATATGCAAGGAAATGGGCAGTAGCCCCCAGGCACCAGCATTATATAAAAATCATGTAGGATGGGATGAGGACTCTCCTCCTCACAAAATCCAGTCGAAATGTCAACCTACTGCACAAAGGCAGTACCCTATTAATCAAGAAGCTAAAAAACAGGTCAGGGAGATTTTAGATCAACTTGAATATCAGGGGGTGATTGAAACATGCACCTCTCAAATTAACAATCCTTTGTTTCCTGTCTCCAAACCAGATGATTCGTATCGTCTAGTCCTGGACTACAGACACCTTAACTCGTGTTGCAAAACCTTTGCACTACAGAACTCGCACAGTGCGGCACTGATGAATAACATAATTCGGAAAAAATACAAAACAACATTAGACATATCTAATGGGTTCTTTTGTCAAAATATTGCACCAGAAAGCAGGTACTTGACCGCTTTCTCAATAATGGGGTCACAGAAAAATTTCTGTAGGCTCCCACAGGGGTTCAAGAATAGCCCGGGATTATTTTAAGCCAGAGTAACAGAGTTACTACAAATATATGATGATGAGGCATTATCTTATGTCGATGACATCTATCTCACAGATGACGACTTGGAGACTCACTTGAAAAGGGTGAACACCATAATACTTGGGTTTGCAGCAGAGGGTTACAAATTCAACTTTAAAAAGTCAAGAATTGCCTATCTGACAGTCTTATTTTTAGGATACGAATTGTCAAGTGAAGGAAAAAGCCTAGCGGACAACTTCTTAGAGAAGTGCGCTGTACTCCAAGCACCAAAAACGCTGAAGGTCGTTGGCACAAAGAAAAATTTAGACCACTGGTCACTAAAACGCAATCTCTAGGAGACTGTACAGCTCAGCGAGCTGAACTACTAGCATTTAAGATGGCGCTTGAGAATACCGATCGCGAATTCCCCACACTTATAGTGTGCGACTCATATTATTGCGTTCAATCTTATAATGAATACTTGCAGAACTGGGTTGAAAACGGGTTCAAAGATGCAAAAGGTGGCACAATCAAGCATAAAATGCTTTGGGAACAAGTAGTTATTTTTCAGAAAGAACTACAAAAGACTCACATGATAAAACTCTGAGTCATCAACGTGATGGCGTTCACGTTGCAGGGAATTCACTGGCTACTAAAGCCAAAGCGGAAGCCAGTAAACCGGCTCCGTAGCCACAAAAAAGCGTTCAGAAAAATACATAGACGGGGAAACCATGCTGGCAGTAAAAACGTCCTTAAAAGGCGACTGTGCAGTACTACCCGTGAACTATCCACTCAATTATACATACGTAATTGATGCAAACTCAGTTCCTTTTGCTCGAATCCTGGAGTGGGGGATAGGGTAATTCCAAACATGAACCGGAGAAAGTTATTAATAGCAGACGCACACATGGGTGAAGGTCCAAGGCACAAACAGATGAAGGAATCTCTGACCGAATTACAATCAGAGTACTGGTGGCCGGGGATGAGCGTGCAACATCAAATATTTGCAAAAAACTGTCAAGACTGCAGCAGAGATCGCAGTTGTGAACCGGTCCAGCCTGTAGCCCAGATACCCTTTATGGACAGGGTAATGATGTCTATATGCAATCCGATTCAGAAAAGGGGGTGGCGATGAACAGAGTGTCTGAATTAAGCAGACCACTCTTACCCAGTCCAAAGATCAGGGCTTGATCCATCACCGTTATTTAGCTCACTGCACCATCCCAGCTCAGAACCTGGCTATATGCAAATTAGTCTGTCCCTGGCCCAGTGCATCATGGGAACAGGGCAGACCAAACTACCAAGCCAATTCTTCACCAGAAAGGAGACAAGCTTCCAGGGCCGGTTTCTGGCATTTCAGCCGTCGTCGGCCCGGCTTGCTTGAATCCTGATGGTGCAGTGAGCAAGGGACTCATGTCCACAAACCGGTCCCCGGAAGCTTGTTTCCTTCCCAGTATAAGAATTGGCTTGGTAGTTTGGTCTGCCCTGTTCCCATGATGACCTGGCTATAATTTGCATATAGCCAGGTTCTGAGCTGGGATGGTTCAGTGAGCTAAAAAACGGTGATGGATCAAGCCCTGATCTGTTGACTGGGTATGAGTGTTCTGTTTAACTCAGATACTCTGTCCATCACCACCCCCTTTTCAGAATCGTTTTGTCCACCATAAGCGTGGAAGGGTATACTCAGATGTGAGTCCCCTGCTCATTGCACCATCAGGATTCAAGCAAGCCGGGCCGAAGACGGCTGTAATGCCAGAAACCGGTCCCCGAAAGCTTGTTTCCTTCCCAGTATAAGAATTGGCTTGGTAGTTTGGTCTGCCCTGTTCCCATGATGCACTGGGCCAGGGACAGACTAATTTGCATATAGCCAGGTTCTGAGCTGGGATGGTGCAGTGAGCTAAAAAACGTGATGGATCAAGCCCTGATCTGTTGACTGGGTATGAGTGTTCTGTTTAACTCAGATACTCTGTCCATCACCACCCCCTTTTCAGAATCGTCTATATGCAATCCAGCGTCATATTAATTGTTTTAGACTACATTCACTTTAAAGATGTGGCCCCAGCGCTCGGCTGACGCCAAAACTGTTATAAAAGATCTGCGAGTCTTTATCGGGACATACGCAATTGTCATGCTTCATTCTGACCAGGGTCCTGCTTTTAGCTCTTGAGCGTATAAGGAGGCCATGACCAGCATGGGCATTGGATTGCGATTCTCTTGTCCATTCCATCCTGAGGGAAACAGTGTAGTGGAAAGAAAAAACCGAGACATAAAGCAATCTATAACAGCGAAGGTATTAGGTTCGGGTGATGGGTGGGTCAAACATTTAACAAGTGTCCAACGTAGTCTTAATAATTTGCCAAGAAATTCTCTAAAAGGTTTCAGCCCGTACAAACTATTGTTCGGAACTAGAATGTATGTTCAGGACCTTGATAGTCAGGCTTCAGTGGTAAAAGATGAAAATAAAGACTTTGACATCAAAGATCGTTTGGCTGTTTTACAGGACTTAAATGAAACAAGAAAATACTTAAGCAGCATAAAGCTAAAGCAACAGCCATCTACCACTGAAGACACACCACCTGTCCCAGCAAGATCTGTCTGGATTCCAAAGATTGGGGATCTGGTCAGGGAAAAAATAGCAGTGAAGAAGGAATTTGGGCCTGTCTTAAGTATCAACGGAACAAGATCAGTAGTACTACCGCCCCTTGCTGGTAAAAAGGAGAACCCAGTTGTTTCAATCGACCTGGTAAAACCGCAATCATGTGGCCTATAATAAATAGCAGGCACAGTGGACTCCCAAGAAGTAACAGAATACCCAAATTTGCAACAATCCAAGAGGTTCAAACTGAAAGACTGTTCTGACCCACTTTTTCGGCCCTCATGTGAGAGAAGATGATTGGAGGTGACTCCAGTCTATTATCATTCTAGTGCAAGGATTAGAACCATAGACAGGGCCTATTCACAAGGCATAGTAATGTATGTCCGTACCCTTTTCCTTAGATCAGGGCTTATAAACTTATGTTAGGGGATAGATTCATTAGTACCAGTGATAATCCGTCCTTTTGCAAGAGTGTTAGTATACCTTCTATGGAGTTATGCTTATTTCGGGGCTTGTAGGCCTCAAACGGGAGAGACTCGATCTTGCTTTCCGCCCCGGCAGCTTGAGATGCTTTTAGGTCAAATGTAATGTTTTAGTTACGAGGTGTTGTTCGCTTGGAGAGAACCGGCTCAGGCTGGCCCTTATCGAAAGACTGTATTTTTCTCCACTCCGAAGACACAACATCAGGCCGGCCGGCTGGGAACGTGTCCTTGGTAAGGGGAGGTACAAGAATTTGGTGGGCGGCAGGTTACTGGCCGTAACTTTCCATGAAGGAACAAGCTTCCATATTAGTGAAAGCATGAGGCAGTGAATCAGTCAGTCTGTAGGCGGCAGCTAGCCGTTAGCATCAATGCCATTAATTATTTCCAGGCAGACAGTCGCCATTTTGAAGTCCGAGAAAGACCCAAGAAGCTGATACTCTCTTAGAAAGATCGAAGTTATTTTAGTTGGAGCAGCTGGCGAGCTTTGACCTATAAGATCAGAGCATTTCGAGTGAAGCAGTTAGTCAGAAGAACGAATACCAGAGTGGCTGAAACCGAGTTCTGAGATCGAAGCAGAAACGTGAAGATAGTCCGTGATTGAAAGGAGAGAGGAGTAGTGCACAACAGCCAGAGAGAGAAAGCAGTTAATAAAAGGAAGGTTCCATTGACTTGGAGGGAAGCAGAGAAGACAGAGCATAGCGGTGAAGACGTGTATCCGTGACTGCAGAAGTGTGACCTTAAGACGAGCCAAGGCACAGACGAGAAGGAACCTAGATGACTGCTGAATCCAGACTTCACATTAATAAGGTGATGTCAGTCTGCTTCATAGTGTGCACATTCTAACCTTTTACTTTCCTTTGCAGGATATATGTTATAGTATAGTATTGTGTTTTTATGATCATTGTAATAAAGTTCCCCAGTTCTTAGTGAACAAGCATGTGCCTCGTATTCTTGTTCAATCAGGGTAACCTGTTCTTCTAGTCAGGCATTGTTTTCATGAACGGATGTAATTCCCGGTCAGGTAAGGAGTGACTGAGCAATAAGGGAGAGAGAGGCCCCTGAAGTAGAGAATAGATTGTACATCATCTAATTCGGTAAACTGTTGTGTGATCTATAATATTGTAGTATCATATCCCTAGAAGCCAATGAAAGATTCCTTCCAATGGTATTCATAGGAAAGTGATTGTTGTTGGTAAGCGGCGTTACTGAGAACACCAGGCGGGACACTGGTGCCGATACCCGCAGGATTGTGGCTTGGGATGTAAGTAATGAGAACACCAGGGAGGATACTGGTGCCTATATCCGCAGGATTGCGGCTCGGAATGTAAGTGAGAGAACACCAGGGAGGAGACTGGTGTCTAGACACGCAGGATTGCGGCTTGTCGGGTGGGCACTGACTGTGATCAGTGTGTAATGGTAACTAATCAGAACTGCCTCCGGGTAGACTAGTCTGGGCCTAAGCTGCCGCAAGACTAGCTGGTGTGAGTGTGATATTGTAAAAAACCTATGCATGTATATTGCTAATTTCCCCATCCTTAGGTACAAGGTGTAGATACCTATTGTAAATACGACCTGAGGAGGGAGGTGATTACGTTCCGGCTGGGTTGGTGGTGCTCTGAGGAGCTGATCCTATCTGGTCCGAGAATCCAGCCATTACATCTGGCATCACGAACTGTTTACGAAGCCTGTGTGCGCTGTATTGTTTTTATCTTATTGGTTTGCGCTCGGCTCGTACGTGGTTTCTTTTGTACATTATTTGTTAATCATTGTATATATCTTTTTGGTGTATCAAAATGTTTTCGCGGAAATCGAAGTCTATTTTTAAATTACCTGTTCAAATTCCCGGCTGGGAATCTACGCCTTACGAGGTCTTGGCCCGTGAGTGGGCCGATTCTACTGGTTTGAGTGAGAATTGGAGTTCCTGTTTGGAGCTGGCGGAGCCGGCTGATGTGATTTCTTGCTTACAGAAGGCACCAGTAGTGAAGGGTGATGAGCTTCCTATTTTAGGACGCAGAGGTTGGATTATTTTGACCGCGTACAGGATTGTACATGAGAAATTTCTGAAAGTACAGCAACGATTTGTGGATATGGAGGAAAAGTTTGTTGAAGTGCAAAATGCGCATACTCTTTTGCGGTGTCAAAATAAATTGCTTGCCGACAAACTTGAAACCTATCAGACAATTGCCGAAAGGGCTGCTGTTCGCATTGCGAAATACAAATATAGACATCGTCGCGGTCGGGTTTGTAAACGGAAGGGTCGTCTGGTCGTGGCGAAAGCCGGACTGGATTGGAACGCCGACGAATGGGATGGTAATATCTGGGACTCGAATGATTCTGGTTCCTCGGCTGAGGAGTCTGACAGGCGCGAGTCTTCTCGCTCCGGACGTGATTGTAAATCTACTTCTTGTGACAAAAATGATGATTCCGGCGACCGTGGTCGCTCTTCCCATTCTAATGACGTTTCTCGTCCTGATTGTTACTCTAAATCCATGGATCGGGCTTCTTCGGATGCTCGTCCGGAGGTTTCTGCGCACCCGGTTTTTTTACAGCAAGCTCCTGGTAATCCTAATGGTATTGCTTTGGATAGCTTGGAAGACTTTACTCAACAGGAAGTTAGTGACATTTTACAGCCCTTTCGACAACGGCCCGGTGAGGCTTTGCTTACGTGGATGGTGCTCCTTTATGAATTGGGCGCTGCAGGTATCATGTTAGATGCAGGAGATGCCTTGAAATTTTGCTCTTTGAGTTCCGATTCTACTGTACAAGATCATTTTCGAAATTTTAATGGTGCTGGCCAAATTAGTCTACTCCAGTTAGCGACTGATGGCTGTAACCATAAATATCCTACTGAATCTGACTGGCCTGTGAATGACAAGCCGTGGTATACTTTGCTCGATGCAGCGCAGCGTTTGAAAGAGGAGGTGATGAAAACTGCGATTTTTCTCAGTACTGCTGACAGGTTGTTGGATGGTTTATTGACATCTTCTGTGCGGAATCGCATTATCCGTTCTTCCCCTGTTGCTTATAAGCAGGTTATGATGACTCTGTTGATCAATCAAACTGGCAATGCTTTATCTATGGTGCTTGAATCTGTCCGTCAGCTTGGTGAGTTGGGTGACTGGTTTAAACCTGAGAGACAGTCTCGACCGGAGGGTCGTACTGCTGGAGACTATAAATTCTCTAGACGTGATATGTTTCTTGCGCTGCTGAATGACGGTGTTGAAGGACTGGGTTTTTCTAAGACCCAGCGGTGCCAGGGGACAACACCTGAAACCTTCGTGGGTAACCTGTTCCGGCGTACAAATGACAGAGACACGGGACACTTCCTTCGGCGTCAAAGATTCGAGGTTTATTTACTGCAGGGAACACAGAAGTCACGTGAAGTACACAGCATGTAGGTTCGCGGGATCTGATTCAAATTGCTACTGTGGGTCGCTCCTTTTATACACATTTCTCTCATAGGTTAACATGGTACACAAAGGTTTACAACTTGGTTCCCATCATTATCCCCAAGAGGGGTCGCTGTGATGCATTCATAAGTACGGAAACATTCGGTGGTTCCCAACTGTAAAAACCCATCTTCCCACCATTAGTACATTCCAATCAGCAGTAAACAGATCGTAGAAGGAACAAGGACAGGTGCAGAGGAAGACAGGACAGTGGGGAGATCGGAAAGGGTGTAAAAAGGGTGGTATCGGGAAACACGAGCTGCAGGCATCAAAGGGACGCGCCTAATGAGATGCACGGCTAAGACAATAGACCGGCACGGCAAGATGAGCCTCGAGCGGGGCCATCTGCCTTACAGTATCATCCCCCTCATCATAAAGACACTTTCAAAGGAACATGTGTCTTCCGCAAGAGTCTTGGGAATCCCAGGGTCGCGAAGCGGACAGCGTCCGTTCGCTGGCTACTTGAGGGCAAGAGACAAAATGGATGCCGTATCTAAGATGGAACCCGTGGGCTCGGATGAGGAAACCCACGAAACAAACGAACGGTTTAGGTTAGCACAGCGAAACTGCGCACACCCACTAAACTCGTCATTTGCGGTTCATAGATACCAGACTCGACCATATTCGTGCGAGTCGAAAACACCACTTACGATCGTCACGGAACCTCAGACGCTCCTTTTGCCCTCATGTAGGCAAGCACTAGTCGGAATCATATTCGATATTCATCAGACCGTCTAGATGTTGCTGCAACATAATTCTATCCAACTGAGCTGCTTTGGTAACAGGCGGCTGTCTTATACACGTCGTAGCACAGAGGCCACATAAGGCAGCACCACTGTGCACAAAAATGCAACACGTGAACAGAAACGCCACAACAACTCCGATGATCATCAGAATCTTCCAACCCCAAGTCGACATCAGGCCCCAAAACCACCCAAGTAGCGTCCAATCCCCTACGTCCACGTGTATGGACTCAGAGATCTTATGCAACTTTGAGATGGCTTGATAGACAGTCGGAGCGTTATCTGGAATGAAAATACAGCAGCTCGAATGGATCACCTTACATACTCCACCTCGATCTGCTAAAACAACGTCTAAAACCATACGGTTTTGTAACGTCATGAGCCTATCCGCCTGAAGTTCTGTGGTGATATTACCAAGGGCACTGGCAGTGATATTATCTGTCGATTCCACCACTCGAGTCAATTGTCTCAGATTCCTACTATTAACCATAGGTCCCCAAAACGGAAGGAAACCCTTGAAAAAGTCTCCTGCCTCTTGACCGGCAGTGTCCTCTTCGCTAATCACGCCTCTCACAACTCTAGTCTTGTGATAATCTGCATCAACAGTAAACGTCGGGGGCAACAAATTTGCGATATAACATGAGCCCACAAAGTCAGAGGGCAACCATGTATACGCACGATCATGGCAAATGAAGTATGTACCCTCGGCAGCCAGAAACACAGGGAAAGAGAGCATCGGTAGGATGTAAGTCTCGGAGCAAGCGCTCTCTCCAAGACTAGCTCTCGATCTTCGGCCACGACCTAGTAGACAGAAATTACCAAGGTGGGGTACGATCCATATTGGAGACGAGCTTCTACGCTGTCTTTCACCCACGAGCGCACTATACTCAACCTTACTCAGGACCCTATAGGCTCGCACCTCCTCCTCTGGGATGAGCGACGGCTCATAGATATCCCTATCTAAATCCGCGATCGCTATAGCCAAAGGCTTGTGGTACGAACCAGAGCCAAAGTGGGAAGGATGTGGCTCTCGATTGGGGTAGGAATCTAGTGCACTTCGAAACATTGCTTGGAATGCTCGAGCTGAACCCTGGCAACTATAAGGAAGGACCAGATATGGAATTCCCTTATCCGTAGTATGTGGCATTAACCCACACACCCAACAATTAGTAGTATTAACCACTAACTGGTGCTGATGAAGGAGCTGAATAAAGGAATTATTTCTGAATTCCGCACGTCTAGCCTGTTCGTGTTCGGGTAAGATATGGTAGGAATGAGGGGATACAGTGGAGGTAGGTTTAGGTTCAGAAGTAGGAGTAGGTATGGCAGAAGGTAGGAAGTACGGTATCATGTAATACACCCCACCCGCCAATAACAAAGAAACAATTAGAAACAGAAGGAACACCTGAAACGTAAAGCATTTGGTACGGGTAATTTGTTGCAGTTTGAATCTTTGCGCCCAAGCTTTTTCCAAGTCCATCAGCTTTGAAAACGCCATCCCCTAAGACCGTCCGCAACGTTTCTTGACGCACTTCGTTCTGTGTAGCAGTAGTCAATCCCTAGGAGTTCCTAGGAACCGACGGTCTTTGACCTAGTGTCAAGACCTACTAACCAGAAGGAAGTACACACGCGGCCCTACGGTTCACCTGGATGTAAGGTATTTTATATACAAGTATGTGCAAAAGTCTCTCAGCTGTGGAAGCAAAAACACATGTGGAAAAAACTCAATATTTACAAAAATCACAATGGTACGTGTGTTTAGATTGATCGTGGCAAAGGGGTAACGTAGATGTCAAAAGGATAGAAACGAAAATGTATTAGTCTTTGGGATTGGATCGCAAAAAGTATCGTTTCTTTCCAGGACGTGTCTGTTCGTCGAACAAAGGATCCGATGAGGGGACAGAGTTCTGTTGATCAGTCAAATGTTCAGATCTTGAGTTTTGCGATGACAAATGTTTAACAATGTCCTTCTGCTGCACTGAGGATTCTCCAACAGGTTCGGTGTCGCTAAAAGGTACAAAGGTCCGCAATCTGTCAGTTTCAGATGAAGCAATGCCTTTCCTCACCCACGAGTCCGCCGGCAAAGGTATAGGAACCTTCTTCGTATGGGTGGCATGCACCCAGTTCTTTCGGCCCTCCAGACGAACAGCAGTTCTCGTGGCAAGGAGGACCTGGAAGGGTCCAGTGAAACGAGGCTCGAGGTTTCTTTTTCTTCCGAAATTCCTCGTAACCACCCAGTCTCTGGGCTGGAGCTGGTGGCCTGGACCTTCCGTCTGCGTCGGCAATGCTTCAAAGACCTGTTGATGAATTAACCTCAGTTTAGCAGTCAGATCACGTAGATAATCAATCAACATTGGGTACTCAAGATCAGAAAACACACTTGGTCTAGGGACCCCCCAAACATTCGCAGGATGACCGAACACTATTTCATAGGGACTAAGCCCTACTCGGGAGTGTACAGTCGCCGTTGTTGACAACAAAGCTAGAGGCAAAGCGTCAGGCCACGAAAGACCCATCGTAGCCTGAATCTTCGCTAGTTTGAGTTTAAGGGTGCCATTATACCCTTCAACCAAACCTGCTGACTGGGGATGATTGGCGCTATGGAACTTTTGAGTAATTCCAAGGCCCTTACACACACTCTTCATTACACTCCCTACAAACTCACTTCCGTTATCTGACCATACGATTCGCGGCATTCCATACAGAGGAAAGTATTCCTTCAGCAGGATTTTGGCAGTGGACATAGCAGTGTTGTCTTTAAGAGGGTAGGCTTCAATCCATCGGGAGAACGCACAAACCACAACTAAAACGTATTTCAGGTTATTGCATCGCTCCATATGGATGAAGTCTAGCTGGATCACTTCAAAGGGACATGAAGGGGATGCGAAATGACCAGCAGGTGTAGGGGTTCCCTTACCAGGATTGTACATCATACATATCATGCAATTCTTCACCAATCTTTCAGCACACTTCGTGATACCATCATTCTTCCACACAGGGGACAACAACTTACAAATACCTTTCGCACTAATATGCGCTAACCCATGTGCCATCGTCACAACAGCTAACACATACACATCTGGCAACATCCACCTCTTGTGCTCCGACAAATCAATCCAACAACCATTCGCATCCAACTTTCCCGTGCTTTCTTTCCACTTCGCCTTTTCAGTCTCGGTGGCCTCATTCTGCATCGCTTTCACACTCTCGATGGTATCCTCACACATACTCGTTTCTGTAGGCCACCTAACCGAACTCGTCACATACATTCTATTGCTAAGGTTCCGGGCAGTCTCCTTAGCAGTCTCATCCGCAAACGCATTACCACGACCAACGTCATCCGTCACCTTACGATGCGCACTACATTTAACAATCACTACCTGCTTAGGCAATGTAAGTGCATCCAAAAGATCATTCACAAGTTGTCCATGTTGAATCTTCGTACCATGTAATGTCATAAAACCTCTCTCTCGCCACAATCGTCCAAAGCTATGCGCAACGCCAAATGCGTATTGACTATCAGTAAACACATTCACCCGTTTCCCTTTCGACAACACACACGCTCTAGTCAAAGCGATCAGCTCTGCAGCCTGAGCAGAGTTCTGATTCAATCTCGCAGCTTCCACAACAGTGTTCAAAGTTACCACAGCATACGCAGTCGTGACATCACCATTCGGCAATTTAAAACATGATCCATCCACATACAAAGTCCCATCGGGATCATCCAAAGGAGTGTTTTTAAGGTCCACGCGACCTTTTGTTTCTTCCTCAGTCCTTAAATAACAGTCATGAGCTGGTACTTCATCTGACTCCGTGCTAATAGGTAACAACGTCGCCGGGTTCAAGACATTACAACGTTTTATCTGAATATGACTTGCCAAGAGCGTCAACTCGTACCCAGACAACCTTGCACTGGTCAAGTGCTGAGTTTTCGTACGATTTAAGAGAGTGTCAACTGCATGTGGAACCATCACCGTAAGCATATTATCCATGACCAATCCTGCTGATTGTCGGATGGACACCGCAGCTGCCGCTGTTGCTCTCAAACAACTCGGCAATGCTCTAGCTACCGGGTCCAAGGTTGAGGAAAAATATGCACATGGACGTTGCTTACCACCAAAAGGTTGCGTCAAAACACTCAACGCACAACCTTCTCTCTCGTGCACGTATAATGTGAACGGCTTACTGTAGTCAGGGGTACCTAAAACAGGAGCCGAACACAACGCGTCACGAAGTTCAAAAAAACTTTTCTGACAATCTTCTGTCCATGGTAAAGGAGTTGGAACATCCTTGCACGTAAGAGTCACCAATGGTTTCGCTAACAGTGAACAATTCGGGATCCACTGTCTGCAGTATGACGTGATGCCCAAAAAGGCACGCACATCTCTCTGAGTTGTTGGCACAGTTATCCGGGCGATCGCTGCACTTCTCTCTGGGGTCAACCTTCTTCCCTCCTTTGACAATAAGTGACCTAGATAGGTTACTTCTTGACAACAATATTGAAGTTTAGAAGGAGACACCTTATGATGTAAGTCACAGAGATGTTGCAACAACGATACCGTGGCAATTTTGCAAATGGCCTGAGTATCTGCAGCCACCAATAAGTCGTCAACATATTGGATCAAGGCTGCACCAGCCGGCAACACGAACGCATCCAGTTGGCCCTTCAAGGCTTGACTGTATATCGATGGACTTTCACAGTAGCCCTGAGGAGCACGCTTAAACCGGAAGCTGCGTCCACCAAGAGAGAAACCGAAAAGATCTCTACTCTCTTCAGCAATCGGTATGCTGAAGAACGCATTCTTCAGATCGATCACTGAAAACCAAGATGCCGAGGCTGGAATCAGAGTCAGTAGCGCCGTGATGTCGGGCACAACAGGGAACTGAGGAATCACAATTTTGTTTACCTCCCGTAAATCGATAACAAAACGATAAACAGGTGGTTTCGAAGGATCAGTACGTTTCAGAATGGGCAACACAGGACTGTTGCACACGTTTCCCCGAGTCTCCTCAATAACATCTTTCTCGATCAAATCATAGATGATCGCCAACAATGCTCGTTCACCGTCAAGAGAGATACGATACTGGGGAATACGCGGCAACCGCACATTAGATTTCAAATGGACAACATAAGGGGAGATGTCAAGCAGGCCCACATCATTGGGACCTGTTGCCCACAAAGATGCAGGAAGAGAACTCAATTCCGGTGGAAGCTTATCGAGAGACAAGTATATTGGAGAGATAACTCTCTCACCCAAAGTAAGCTTCACTCCCGCAGGAGAGCAATACAAAGTCGCATGTAAACGTTTTAGCAAATCCAGGCCCAAGAGATTTTCACCACACCCAGTGGTCAAAATCAGCGGAGCTTCGAGCTCACGTGGCCCAATTGTAAGAGGCAAAGGGCATGAAACTGGATTGCTAACAGGGGCGCCAGAGAATCCAACGGAAACATTTGTTAAGCCAGATAAAGGTGCGCCAGGGAGTTTCGAATGCATGATAGAACTTTTCGCTGCACCAGTGTCCAACAGAAAAGGCTCATCGACGCCCGAGGTGGCAACTGCGACGTAAGGCCCTCTCTGATCAACCGGAACTGATACCACTCCCTCTCCTTGTCTATGGCTGTCCTAGTAATTACCGTTGTCAGTTCCCTGATCGACGTAATAATCATCTACATTGTACTGAGCAGATCGCCCTTGCGACGATCCACGCTGATCAAAACAATTATTGGAATCAGAAGTGTTAGTGGAACGATCGTTCTGAGCACCGCGACCCCTACCACGTGATGTCTGCTGAGAACCACCACGACCTCCTCTAGACACATTACCACTATTACGCTCATTGAGAACTGGACAATCAAATTTCAAATGACCCTCCTGTCTACAATAGGCACACTGATTGTACCCTAACGACGATCTTTGTGAGGAGGAATCATTTCGCGATTGTGACCTATTTGATTGAAACTGTGATCTATTACGTTGCTGCGAATCATTCTGATTCGAACGCGGAGGATACGCCTGTTGCAACAACACTTTAGTTTTTAGCTCCTTCGTTTTCTTGTCAGCACAATCGTTCTCTTCTTTCTCCCTATTCTCATAATATTGAGCCGTAGCCAATATCTGAGCAGAAGTAGAAACAGCCCACGCACTTTCAGAATTTTTCAATTTGTTGCTCAAGTCAGGCAATAAATTTGAAACAAATTTGTCCACAAACAACCTCTGACCACCTTCGGTACCCATATCTTGACCACTGTGGTCGATGAAAGCCTCCTCAAATCTCGTAAAGAAATCAGAGACGCTCTCATCCTTCTTTTGCTTGCAAGCGGACAGTTTGTCCCAATTTACCTTCATGGCAGGCATAAGTGTTTTCATTAGAGCTATAATTCTCTGAGGGAGATTGGCAATCAACTGTTCAGGTTTCGCACCACCAACTTGTAAACCATCAGCTGCTACAAGCGCAGCCGAATCACCACCTAATTCGTTCGCATGATTCTCCTGACGAATCTTTGTCCATACCGGTTGCGGCACGACATTGCCAAACAGCATATCGATATCGGCATGATTCATTATCGTAGCGTCTACGAGCTGCGATAATTCTTTGTAGTACCCTGCAGGATTTTTGCGAGGGTCAGGCAAAGATTGCTTCACCTGCAAAACTTCTGATCGTTTCCATGGGAGATGTATCCATACTCTCTGGAAATGTGGCAGGATTGGCGGAGCAGCGGTAGCGTCACCTGGCATATATACTGGAGGAACCTCACGCATGGGGTACTGACCAGGTACTCCTAACGGTCCTTCAATGTCCTCTACAAACAATGCTCGAGGCATTATAGAAGGACGAAGAGACAGTAATTGCTCGACTGCACGTCGAACATTGGTACCTATTATCATTCCGCTCGAAAACTGAAGCTGTAGATTAGTCAGGGCAGTCATTACATCATCGGATGCGTCAGCCGATATGAGGTCACGCAAAACCTTGCACATTTCCTCGAAAACATATCTTTGTGTCGGTATATTGAATTGCTCAAACGTTTTCAATACCGCACGTGGAGGATTCCTAACGGGGCATTTCATCCAACCCATAGCCATATTACACAATGAGTCACGCTCCGCACCACCAGGAAGCTGACTACGTCTTTGAGGACCGTCCGAACCAGCGGACTCAAGAATAGGACCAAGAGAATTGAAGAAGTTAGCAGCTACAGAGGGAGTACGACGTCGAACAGACGGAGACAAAGAATAGCCCAAAGGGGTAACAAGAGAAGTACCAGAAACAGAAGGAACGGCAGGAGAAACCAGAACAGTAGAGGCAGCGGGAGCAGGAGTATGAGGAAGTACAAGTGGAGGAGCAGTAGGGACAGAAGTAGGCAGAGGAGCGGGAACAGCTGGAAGTGCAGGGACAGGAGCTGGTTGAGGAGTAGGAGCAGGGGGAACCACAGTAACTGCGGTACCCTGTACATACGGAGGTGGTGACTTCATGAGATAAGACATTAAGGGGTCCTCGATACCTTCCTCCTTTTTGTCCGTATCCGCCGGTAAAGCAGGATAGCACCTATCTACAGACATACGTTGCAATCTATCGAAGACTTCCTTTTCCTTTTCCTCCTTATCTCGCTGAAACTGCTCTGCTTTCTTTACTATGGTAGCAACTCCATCTCTCTGACTACGTTTTAACAGCCTGATTTCTCTCTGTTTGGCTTCTTTACGCCACAACCGAAAGGCATCAAACATGGCCTGCCTTGATTTTTTCTTAAACAATTTAGTCTCGAGGTTATCTAAGATCGGGGTTTCGAAACTACCATGAGGTGGCCAACTAAGGACACCATCTTTTTTAGTATAGCGGATCCAATATTCATTAAAAGTATTCGGACCTAGTCCGTGCTTGCTGTAGAGCTCATATGTTGGAGTTCCAACCGGAGGTATCGGACATGAGTCCTCCAATCGGGAATCCGTACCACAACGACTAAAACAACTGAACAAAGTACTACGGCTAGGCATCTTGCACACTAGCTGAGTTTCACAAACTTCAAGGGTTACGGGATTTACCAAGTCCCAGCAATGAACAAAACCCTCGGTTTTTGGCGTCTGCAGGGGTCAAATATTACAACAAAGAACCAAGTACTAAGAACCACAAATGCAATGGAACCATGCAACAACTAAGCAACCACAACTAAGGACTCTGGGAGCGACCCACAAATACTTAACTCAAAGATCGATGGCGTCACCAGGAAGGCCCGTCAATCGTCTCGCTGTACCAAGGTCTACGCCAGGCGCCAAAACAGGTCTACAGTCAGGGCAGCAGTCCGTCGCAGCCGTCAGGAGGCGGGAATCTTCGCGGGAAAAGTCGTCAGGCCACTTATTTCGACAACAGGATCGATGAAGCGGGGTGCACCTTCCCTCGGAGATTTCACACGAAGTTCCTCACGATCGTCGGGCTTGGACCGGTACCACTGATGCAGCCCCACATTGGGCGCCAACTGAAGGACTGGGTTTTTCTAGGACCCAGCGGTGCCAGGGGACAACACCTGAAACCTTCGTAGGTACCCTATTGCGTCGTACAAATGACAGTGACACGGGACACTTCCTTCGGCGTCAAAGATTCGAGGTAACACAGAAGTCACATGAAGTACACAGCATGTAGGTTCGCGGGATCTGATTCAAATTGCTACTGTGGGTCGCTCCTTTTATACACATTTCTCTCATAGGTTAACATGGTACACAAAGGTTTACAACTTGGTTCCCATCATTATCCCCAAGAGGGGTCGCTTTGATGCATTCATAAGTACGGAAACATTCGGTGGTTCCCAACTGTAAAAACCCATCTTCCCACCATTAGTACATTCCAATCAGCAGTAAACAGATCGAAGAAGGAACAAGGACAGGTGCAGAGGAAGACAGGACAGTGGGGAGATCGGAAAGGGTGTAAAAAGGGTGGTATCGGGAAACACGAGCTGCAGGCATCAAAGGGACGCGCCTAATGAGATGCACGGCTAAGACAATAGACCGGCACGGCAAGATGAGCCTCGAGCGGGGCCATCTGCCTTACAGTATCATGCCCCTCATCATAAAGACACTTTCAAAGGAACATGTGTCTTCCGCAAGAGTCTTGGGAACCCCAGGGTCGTGAAGCGGACAGCGTCCGTTCGCTGGCTACTTGAGGGCAAGAGACAAAATGGATGCCGTATCTAAGATGGAACCCGTGGGCTCGGATGAGGAAACCCACGAAACAAACGAACGGTTTAGGTTAGCACAGCGAAACTGCGCACACCCACTAAACTCGTCATTTGCGGTTCATAGATACCAGACTCAACCATATTCGTGCGAGTCGAAAACACCACTTACGATCGTCAAGGAACCTCGGAGTGAAAAAGGAGGACATTGATGGTGAACCTAATAATCGCCTATGGGAGATGTTTGGCAAGCGTGGTTTGGATCGTAAGGAGGGTGCCCGTCGTGTGCGTAAGAATGATTGTGATCGCGGTTATTCTGATGACAGTGGTGACGACAGGCGTCGTGTGGACTCTGATCGTCGTGGTAAACGGCGGTATGAGCGTGATGGGTCCCCTGGTTGTGAGAAGGAGTGGGGGTGAGAGGGGGAAAAAGAAAGGGGGAGAGATGATCGTGTCTACAATAGATATAGAGATGAAAGGGATCAGTCCCCTGAGTTGAGGAGAAGGGAGGATCGACACAGACTTTCCGATCGTAACTCACAATACCATACAGATGACAGGAATCCATTTCGTAATGGAGATGGATATGAACATGATGTTTTAATACCCAAAAAACATGAGAGCATTTACCCTGATTTGTCCTGGTTGACAGAACGTAGTAAGAATGACTAGGAAATAGGTCAAGCTCCAGTACGCAGCTGGGCTCACAGAGACAATAGACCCTATGTAGATATTGAAATTTTTTGGAAACATCGTAATATCCAAAGGGCCCGAGCATTGGTAGATACAGGAGCGGAGGCCACTCTTATTCATGGAAAATCAAAGAAATTCAAAGGCCAATTTTTCACAATTACTGGTTTAGGTGGAAAGGAAACTCCCGCAGTGCAAACTATACTTGAAATGAGAATAGGCAGAATTCCCCGAAAAGAATATTCTGTATTAGTTGTACCACTTTTGGAGTACATGATTGGAATTGACATTCTAAAAGGAATGATTTTGCATTTGGATGACAGCTGTTATCAATTTGGAACTAAACATTATATATCGTCCAAACCCGTACGGGTTGGTCGTTTAAGAATGCCCCCCATAAAAATCCCTCAGGCTACAAAAGTTGTTTCTCAGAAGCAATATCGTATCCCAGGTGGCCATGAAGAGATTAATGCCACTATTCAGGATTTGGTTGATGCAGGAGTCATAACTTCGGTTACTTCTGTTTGGAATAATCCCGTTTGGCCCGTGCGTAAGAGTGATAATTCTTGGCGCATGACTGTTGATTATCGCGAGCTGAACAAACATACACCCCCTTTGACTGTTGCAGTACCAGATATTATTACTTTAATTGAGAGAATCCAAAAGCATCCAGGTACATGGTACGGGTCCATTGATATTGCTAATGCTTTCTTTTCAATTCCGATTGCCCCCGAGTGTCAGGAACAATTCAGTTTTACATGGAATGGACGTCAAATGACGTTTAGAAGTCTTCCCCAAGACTATGTACATAGTCCTACGATCTGTCACCGGTTGGTGGCGGAACATTTGTCCGAAGTATCTGTACACCCGCAAATTCAGATGTGTCATTATATTGACGACATTTTGATTCAAGTTGAAACACAAGATCAAGTTCAGACCCAATTATTTATTTATTTATTTAATTTATATGGCGCGTTATAACCACCGGGGTCTCTAAGCGCTGTTTGTCCAGATTTACATAGTGAGGTATTGCATTCCCTTGATACCTCCTGTACACCTAAGATCTGCTCCATGCTTGTTTAAACAGTACCGTTTTTAGTTTTTTTCTGAAGGATAGTAAATTGCTATCCTTCCTGAGTTCTGGAGTCAGTTTGTTCCATAAGGCTGGGAGTGTGTTTGAGAACGCGCGACCCCCCACCGTGGTCAATTTGAAGCGGGGTTGGGATAGAAGAGTCGCATCCGACGAGCGCAAAGTCCTACCCGGTGTTTAAGGGGATAGTCGGGATTTCAGATATTTCGGCGCTTAATTAGATCAAACCCTTGAGTGCTTACGTGAGAAAGGTTGGGAAATTAATCCCGATAAGTTACAAGGTCCATCCCAAAGTGTAAAGTTTTTAGGCATCAATTGGCATGAGGGTCACAGAGAGGTGATTCCACAGGTTAAACAAAAAGTTTTAGATTTTGCAGTCCCAAGAAACAGGAAGGAAGCCCAGAGCTTCATTGGCTTGTTTGGCTTTTAGCATCAGCATATCCCACATTTGAGTCAGATACTGGCCCCTTTATATCGAGTCACTTGTAAAAAGAATGTGTTTGAATGGGGCGAACCACAGCAAGCTGCGTTCAATTTGGCAAAAGAAGCGATTCAATATGCTTTGGATCTGTGGCCTGTGTGCGAGGGTGATGTGGATTTGAATGTGTCCGTGCAAGGTCTTTATGCAAATCGGAGTTTGTGGCAAAAACAAGGCAGACAAAAAAGTACGGTTAGGTTTTTGGACCAAGAAGTTACCTGAGGCTGGTGAGCGTTATACACCTTTTGAGAAACAGCTGCTTGAGTGTTATTGGGCTCTGGTGGATACCGAGCAATTGACTTTGGGTCATGATGTGATTTTGAGACCTGAATTTCCTATCATGCAGTGGGTTTTGAGTTCGCCGAAAACTCATCGAATTGGACATGCTCAAGAAGCAAGTATGATTAAATGGAAATGGTACATTCAAGATAGGGCACGTGTGAGTCCGAAAGATGTGGCGTCTTTACATGAGCAAGTGGCGCAGGCGCCATCGATTGAGACTGGAAGTGATTGCTCCATACCTGTAGTACAGGAATCTCCTGTTAAGTGGGGTAAGCCATTTGATGATTTGTCCGTGGAGGACAGAAAACATGTATGGTTTACGGATGGTTCAGCAAGGTTCATAGGAGAGAAAAGGCATTGGAAGGCAGTGTCTTATATTCCGATCACACAAAGTTGCTGAGTACAACCGGTGAGGGAAAGAGTAGTCAATTTGCTGAGTTATATGCAGTTTACCAAGTATTGAAACAGGAGAGCAGCATGGCCGACTAGACGTGCCTTGCCGGAGCTCAGGCCGAGCTGCCCCGTAATCCGCCTTATATCCTCCTACTCAAGCTCGAAAAGGCACCAGAAGGAAGATAAAACACTGTGGCACCTAGAAGAAGCGCCGCCTCGACGGTGCACGCCTGCTTTCACTGGGAACCCGTGTGAGACGGCGACCGTAGCGGTCACCCGGCGGCCATGCTGGCGACCGCGAGGCGCGAAGGACTACGGAGCTCCTAGAGCCCATACTGGGGATTCGGCTGCCCGACGCTCACCAACTGGAGGCTCCGCAACCCACCTTGCAGACAGGTGAAATTGGGCACTCGTGGCGGGCGGACGGAGTTCGATCGAGGTGATCGCGAAAGATCGGCCGCCTTTACCAAGATGGTGGCCGGCGGAGAGTGAGGCGGCGGAAGAAGACGACGGAACCTCACAGCTGCCCTCCCCGGAACACGGCGGACCTGGTCGCCGCCTGAGAGGCGAAGAGAGGGTGAGGTAAGGGCTGTTGGAGCTGGAGGCCGACTCTGCCGAATCCATGGAGCAGAGCCGAACTCCCTCATGACGCCTGCCTGCTCCAACATGGCGGCGGAGTGATCCGGGGAGCCCGAGAGCTAGA
This sequence comes from Lissotriton vulgaris, assembly GCF_964263255.1. Lineage (NCBI taxonomy): Eukaryota > Metazoa > Chordata > Amphibia > Caudata > Salamandridae > Lissotriton > Lissotriton vulgaris. The sequence goes on from NC_141687.1 coordinate 130,958,279, forward strand.
CGCCGGGCCAACGCAGCGGAGGAGGCGGCCTGTGGACTACGAGGGACTGGCCTGCGGGGGAGAGACCTTTCATGAGACCGGCCACCCGGAGTGAGCGTTACTGAGGTGCGGGACAGGTCAGTGCCCGTCTCGGCGGATCGACGTAATTGAAGGAGACAACAGCTGGGCGGAAGGGGCCCCGGGGAAACCGCAGAGACTCACATTACTTCATTACAGGGGGCCGCTAATACTATCTGCAACCCTCGCAGTGGCCCCAATCCATCTTCTGGGACAGAGGCATACACGGATGACCCCGGGCCTATAAACTGTATGACAATGGGGAAGAGAGACCCGGCACCCAAGGCCACGCGGCAGGGCCCCATTGACAACTTCGCAGCACCACGGTCGATGGCGGACCACCAGTCCGTGCAGCCTGGCTCACGCAACGACACAGCCATGCTAATGGAGGCCATCCAGGCGTCCAGAACGGACATTCAGGCATTGCCTCCGCCCTGGAGGTTAAGATCGGAGAAGTAGGGTCGGAGGTGACACTACTGCGGCAGGATTTTCGGAACCTGACCGAAAGGGTGACGGCGACGGAAGCTAAATTGAAGGACGACGAGGAGTCGATCACCACACTCAAGAAGGACATGGCGGAACTACAGGCCTCTCACCGTCAACTACAGTGGAAAGTGGACGACGCGGAAAATAGGTCAAGGCGCAACAACCTCCGCTTTGTAGGATTTAGAGAAGGGATTGAGGGTAAGGACATGTCCGCCTTCCTCCTAGCCTGGCTAAAAACTACTTTCCCAACTGCGCAGTTCTCTCCATGCTTCATAATTGAGAGGGCACACAGGGCACTTCTGGCAAAGCCACTGGAGGGTGCGAGACCGAGACCAGTCATAGCACGCTTCCTAAATTTTGCTGACCGGGACTTGATCCTACGGAAAGCCAGAGCCCTGGGAGAGATCCGCTTGGAGAACACTACTATAATGATCTTTCCAGACTACAGCCAGGAGGTCTCAAAACAACGCCGCTCGTTTGACTCTGTAAAGGCGAAGCTGCGGTCTCTGAACATCAAATATATGCTCCTCTTTCCCGCCAAACTCAAGGTGATCTATAAGGATAAATCCGTCTTTTTTGCACACCCGGATGACGCGTGGCAATGGCTCGAAGAACGCCCCATCTTGAATAGCAGAGAAGCAGCTGGCCGAGATGCACTGGACAGGTCGCTAAGGGAAAGGTCGAGATGGGAGCTACCGAAGCCACAGCGGCGAAGAACACGGAGGACGCAAAATAAGGCAACGGCAACACCATACAGAACCCGAGGCACGGCGGACAAAAGGGATGGAAGATTGGAGTCCCCAGGCAATGACTCTGTTGCGGGCTCGCGGTTCAGTTGCCTGAGGAAGGGAATCCGCTCCGAGGGCGACGACATGGAGGAATCGGAAGGCCCCACATCCGGAGGGGAGGACCAGGACCTTTTGGGCGAATCGATGCACCCGTTGGTTAAGGAAATTCACCAACTGGAACAGGACTCCTCGGGTCAAGGCCCGACAATGGAAACACAGGACTCACATTCGTGATGGTTAGTGCACATAGCTCGGAAACGATAGCAGCTCGGCGCAACGGAGCAAGCAAGTTGGCACACCCCCTACTGTTCTTTTTCTCTTGAGTTTCTTAGAACTGGTTACTGTTTAGTGTGGGGAGGGATGTGTGGGAGGGCGACTGACCTACTCCCGTGGATGGTTTGGTCCCATGTTGGGGCGCAGCTGGAAGGGGAGGGAAGTGGGGGGGGAGTTGGTACTGGTATTGCCTCATGTTGGGGATTGGGGAGTTGGGGGGGAGGGTGGAGTTCGTTGAGAAGCAGCAGAGTAATGCCATCCCACAATTGGCGACGTCCCGGCCCGAGGTCCCTCACCAGATAGACACTGGGACATGCAATGGCAGGTACACTAGATAATCCACACATGGGTGGCGCTGGAGTCACGGTGTTAACGTGGAACGTAAATGGTCTGGGATCTAAAATTAAGAGAAGTTTGGTCAACGCTTATCTCAAGCGATTGGCACCTGACATAATTCTCCTCCAAGAGACCCACCTCAGGGGAAACCACTGCACATTCATAGCGCGTGGGCGATATATGGTCTTAGCATATGCAGGCTACACGATGGACTCCAGGGGAACAGCAGTTCTCATCAAAAAAACAGCACCATTCACAGTTACACACACTTGGTTAGACCCACAAGGGGCATATGCGGGAGTCCAGGGGCTGTGGAAGAGACGTAAATACACGATAATATCTGTATACGCCCCACCTAAGCTACAGTCACGCACACTGAAGGCAGTCATGAATATCCTGTTGGACACGGCCGACATGACGCAGATTGTGGGGGGAGACTTCAACGATGTAATGTGCACAGCCCAGGATAGATCGGGGTCACCTCACACTATAGGAACTACAACAGCCCTAGCACGGCAAATAACCACTATTGGCCTCACCGATGTATGGAGATGGCTCCATCCAACACAAGAAACATATTCCTTCTACTCAGGGGCCCACAAAGTCTTTTCCAGATTAGATTATATCTTTACATCCAGGCAGGAGATCTCGGCGGGAGACCTGGCTGAATATAAGGCGAGAGGGATCTCCGACCACTCCCCGCTATATGTACACCTAGGGCGCGAGAGAGGGGGAAGTCAGGCGCAATGGCGACTAGCGCCGTGGGACCGACAAACGCCAGAAATTCTGTGGTGCTTACGAGCAGACATAAGGGTCTATATGGCCGAAAATGAGGGGTCGGTGCAATCCGGGGTTACCCTGTGGGAAGCTATGAAACCAGTGTTGTGGGACCGCATCCAGAGCAGATTGGGGGAGGTCAAGCGGAAACGTTATGAGGCGATAGCGAACGAGGAGGTAAACATCCTGACTCTAGAAGCAGAATTCCACAGACAGAAGGGGGAGACGCACCTTAGGAAGCTGCTAGATACTCAGAGACATTACAGGGAGCTAGTCACGGACGAGGCGCGCACTCAGGCACTGGCAACACTCCACCGACTATATGATGTAGGTGACAAATCCGGGAAACTTTTAGCCTGGTTGAGCAGGAGGGAGCGAGCGGCCCGGTGGGTGGACCAGATCGAGTTAACAGGAAACAGGCGGGTGTCCTCGGATGTGGCCATAGCGGACGCTTTTGCGACCTACTATGAGGACTTCTATAGGGCCAGAGATCTAGGGGACTGTGAGGAGGCACAGCGATACTTATGCGACATGGAGGTGCCAACCTTATCTACAGAAGCCGGCGCTGCCCTTGAGGCTGACTTGACGCTCAAGGAAATAGCGGAAGCTGTAGCAGCGCTGAAACTGGGGAAAACTCCGGGACCCAGCGGTTTCCCGGCGGAATTTTTCAAACGAACAACGGATTTGTTACAACGACATTTGAAGGCCCTATTCACGGACTCGTACCAAGCAGGGAGCTTCCCACCATATTTAGCCTTAGCCACAATTGTCCCGATACACAAAGAGGGTAAGCCAAAGGCTGACTGTTCCTCTTACCACCCAATTTCCCTCCTGAACATAGAAACAAAAATTCTAGCCACTATCCTAGCGAGGCGACTGAGACAGGTCATCACGGAGCTGGTACATATGGACCAATCCGGCTTCCTGCCGGACAGGGCTACCAAACTTAATCTACGCCGCACTCACAATTGGCTCCAGGAAGTCCGTGGGAGGAGTGAACCCCACTGGTTCCTCTCCCTGGATGCGGAGAAAGCGTTCGATGCAGTCCACTGGCCTTTCCTAATGGAGACGCTCCGACGGTTTGGGTTTGGACCCAAATACTTGCAATGGGTTCGGCTCCTATACTCAGACCCGAGAGCACGAGTGCAGATCAATGGGGGACTGTCCAGCGAGTTTCCGATTGGAAGGGGGACCCGTCAGGGATGCCCACTGTCCCCTCTCTTATTTACCCTCACAATTGAAATCCTAGCGATACGAATCCGGCACAATCAAGATATTAGAGGCTTTACTTGGGGAGGATCAGACGCGGCGCAGGAAAAGATATCACTATATGCTGATGACGTATTACTGTTCGTGACGGACCCAGATAGGACAATACCGGCACTGTTCAGGGAGCTGGGTGACTTTGGGGCGATGGCAGGACACACGATAAATTGGCACAAATCGGTCCTCTATGATCCACAAGGCGAGGAGAGGGGGGAGTGTCTGCCAGAGTTACTTATACATACTAAAGAAGGCTTTAAGTACTTGGGGGTCTTCATTACCCTAGATAGGGAACACTCCTTCACAGAAAATATAAACCGAATAATGGTGGGTGCGAAGGCAGAGATGGACAGATGGAGACAGCTCCCGCTCACCATACTGGGTCGCGCCGCCCTATATAAAATGGTCCTATTGCCTAAGTTTCTTTATGCGCTCCAAAACGAGTATTATCCCCTGCCGAGCACGACCATGAACAAAATACATGCTGATCTCCGCACCTTCCTGTGGCTGGGGAAACAGCCTAGAGTGGCTCTCTCAACGCTGCAGCGACACCAGTATAGTGGGGGGATTTCGCTTCCTTACCTAGAGGCCTACTACTGGGCGGAACACCTTGCCCCAATCAATGAATGGATACACGCAGCAGCCGACCACCCTACATATGCACTAGAGAGATCTAAGTGGTCGAACACGACGATACTACACTTCCTCTATGGAGGGAAGGGGGGTCAACAGCTCCTCCCTGCCACCAGAATTACGTTGTAGGCGTGGTGCAGAGCAACAATAAGAATGGGATGGGACAAGAGGCCCACCCGCCAGACGCCACTATGGTGTTGCCAATGGCTAGGGGAGCTCAACAAGTTGAAAGGCTTCAGAAGATGGGATGAAATTGGCATCTCCACTGTGGGAGACGTGATAGCAAGGGGGGAATTGAAAACTTTTCAGGCGCTCAAAGATGAATTTGGCCTACTTAACACCCAATACTACAAATACGTTCAACTACAACATGCATGAATGGCGCAAAACATGACACTTACAGACATACCAGAATATGCACCACTGGAGGGCAGATTGCTACAGGAGCAGATGCAGGGGGGGGCGGTGTCACTAACATACAGGACCCTGACGAATAATATGCTGGGTGACCTACAGGCCCTACGGGATAAATGGGAAACAGACGTGGGCGCCATGGAGGACCTGGATTGGGAACTCGTTCTCATGCACTGTCGTGAGGTGGCGATAAAGTCGAGACTCCGTCTCATACAATTTAAGGTGCTCCATCGAGCCTATTTTGACATGGTGAGGCTCTTTAGAATGGGTAGGATTGCCGACACTGCCTGCCTTAGATGCCACCAACACACGGGCGATTTCTTTCATATAATCTGGGGATGTGCAGTTATTCAAGAATACTGGGAAGCTGTGTTCATGGAACTGGGCGAGGTACTGGGGGTGGACATCCCGCGGGATCCTAGACTGGCGCTCCTGGGCATGACCACAGAAGTAGATCTCACTCGCCACTTGCTAATCTTTTTGTTGCTGGCTTTGGTGGTGGCAAAGAGGGACATAGCGCGACTCTGGGGGGCGCCCGGAAAACCAGAACTGGAGGAGTGGAGAAGAGGGGTTGATCTGTATATGGCGGCGGAGAGAGTAACCTATAAAGCCAGAGGATGCCCCAAAAAATTCCGGAAGATATGGGCTAAATGGAGGCACTACCATGGACTAGAATAAGTCAATACGAACTACACATATGTGGTCAATGGGACACTAGACGAGGTACTAGGTAGGATGGACCTAAATGAACAATGTATCTGTGCTGTAGGTGCCCTGCTCAGGACGCTGGATTGTCCGGCTGTAACACAGCAGATGGGAGGGTGAGACGACAGCGAGGGAGGAGGGAAGCCAGGGTTGGTGGAATGCTGCTTGGGGGTTTTTTCTTGTTTTTTTCGGTTTGTGTGTTTTATTTATGTTGCTAGAACAAGACTCAATAAGTTCAATATGAAGGGTACGATATTCCATAACAACAGAAAATTGCATGTACGACGGCGAGAGCGGAATGTTGACGCTCTACCGTGTGAACCTGATTTGTGTATATGATCCTTCTGATGCAACAATAAAAAGAACTTTAAAAAAAAAAAGTATTGAAACAGGAATTGCCTGGCACATGTCATATTTTCACTGATTCCTGGTCCACTGCTAATGGACTGGCGGTTTGGTTACCAACTTGGCATTCTCATTATTGGGAATTGCATTCGAAAGAACTGTGGGGAAAAGAATTATGGCAAGAAATTTGGGAAATGCTCCCACAGAGTACTGTGACAATCTTTCATGTGGATGTTCATACCCCGATAGATTCCCTTGACAAATTCTTTCATAACATTGCAGATGAGAAATCTAAAATTGCTGAGGCAGTGGTGGACATGCAAGATTCTGATTTGGCGGGATTGGCGAAATGGGCCCAACAGAAAGCAGGACATTTTGGAGAAAGAGCCACTAGCAGGTGGGCCGCCGATCGAGGAATTTATATTTCTTTATATTTCATTAAAGATACCATTTTGCATTGTCCCATCTGTCAACATCCCAGACGACGAAAAGTACCACAAATTGTTAGAGGTCATTTACATCGAGGAAAATTGCCCGCTCAAATTTGGCAGATTGACTATATTGGTCCACTCCCTATGAGTAAAAATTGCCAATATGTTTGTACAATTGTCGATACCTATAGTGGCCTTTTAGTAGCCTTTCCTTGTAAACAAGCTACCCAAGTGAATACCATTAAAACATTGGAATTGATTATGCTCTATTATGGTGTTCCATTTCAAATTCAATCTGACAATGCATCCCACTTTCGTGGAAGATTGGTACAGGAATTTTGTGTGGAAAATAACATTGAATGGGTGTTTCATATACCATATTATCCACAGGCATCAGGCCTTATTGAAAGAATGAATGGTTTGCTAAAAGAACAATTACGAAAATTGACTGACAATAAATACAAGAATTGGAGAGATTATTTGTTCCAAGCACTGTTAATTTTAAACAATCGTCCCTTTTTGAATGCTGAATCTCCTTTAATGCGTTTGTTCCCCCCAACTGTTGATGCAAAACCCAATTCCATTGGCAATACTGTAATGTACTGGGAAATTTCCCCCGGAGCATTGGCTCCATGTAGAGCGACCCCCGGTTCCGCAGGCTTGGACCTGCATGCCATGAATGACACTGTGATTAAGAGTAAAGATCGAGTCATCATTGAAACTGGTGTTGGTGTCTGTATACCAACTGGAAATTTTGGACTGATCGTCCCTAGATCTGGCCTGGCCTTAAAAGGCATTCAAGTACTCGGAGGAGCCATTGACAGTGATTATCAAGGAGAGATTAAGGTTCTCCTGCTGAATAGCAGTGAGGTTGATTTATCGATTCAAAAGACTGACCGAGTTGCTCAATTGCTAATTATGCCTGTTTTCAGTGGCGAGATTCAGAAAGGCACTGCCCCAATGTTGCTAACTGTGCATGGACAGAAAGGATTTGGCTCTACGGATAATTCGGGAGCGAGAATATGGGTGCAATCGCCTAAAAATCCCCCTGAACAAGCTGAAATCATTGCAACCGGTCATGACAACACCATTTTAGTAATGAGACCAAAGAAAGATAGCTGGGAAGCTGTCCCGGCTGACAAATGTTACCTACGAGAATGAATATTGCCTGTATTTGATTTTCTTTCAGATCACTCTCTGGACTGTTGCTGCAGGATATGCCGACGTTGGACTCCTTTTGGCTTGCTACGTCGGGAAAGGAGGGAACCCACAGACTTTGGTTGATTCGAGAACCCGAGTACCACGTTCCTTTGCTGCGTGGGATTCATCATCTAACTTTTGGACTATTTAGCTAAACGAGTTACCAATTCTCCACATTTTTGCCTGACACCAATGCGTTCAGTGACTGACATTCTAGCGACCTGTTTGGTTGCTGTCCCCACTTCGTTAGAAACGTTAACGCATATTTTCAACATATCGAATGCCCAACCTAATGTAATTCTTGGTGATTTCGCCCCACATGAATATTGTCCTTTATGTACTATACTTTCAGATTCAATGCCCCCGATTCATTCCCAAATCACTACATATAATATCACACAAGGTGATATGTGTTTTTTCCTTACTTGTGATCCTAATGCAATTACCGAATGTGTACGGTTGAAGCTTAAGGCAGCAACTTCTTTTTCAGCTCATGAACGAACTTTGTGTTCCCGAAGACCTCCAAAGTCATGTACTTCTGTTAAAAATAATATGACCTGTAAGAGTATAGTAGTTGCCCCTACCCATTATCGCACAATGTTGTTACCTTCTGGTTGGCTTTTTTCCTGTGGCAACACTTCTTGGCCCTATATTCCTGCAAACATTTCTGGAGGCCCATGTGCCATCACTAAGCTGAGTTTATTAATGTTTTCTTCACATCCCAATACCTATTCCCGTGTAGTTCGTGATGCTATGATGTTACATGAGGATTGTGATTCTTCCTTACATCTTTATTCCAAGTCTGAATACCTTAGTTTAGCCATTTCGATTATTGGTGTCCCAGCATTGGCTGTCTATAATGCCAAATCAATAGGGAAAATGGCCTGCTGGATGGTCAAGTCAATTAATCATACTTTTACAAATTTATCTGATATGTTATTAGATGCCCAGGGTGAACGTAGAGCTATTTTGCAAAATCGTGCTGCTATCGATTATCTTTTACTTAAACATGGACATGATTGTTCTGATTTTGAAGGTCTTTGCTGTTTTAACTTGTCTGACCATACTAAATCCATTCAGGCTCATATTGACAAACTTCATGATTTGACTGAAGAAGTTAGAAAACACATTGACCAGGGTTAGTTTGACTGGCTCTTCAATTGGTTACCTGACTTACATTCCTTCCGACAGATATTAGGGGGTATTATGATTACTATTAGTATTTTAGTGGCTATTTGCTGCTTTATTCAGTGCATTCCTTCCTTGCTCCAATACTGTAGATTTGGCACAAGGATTAGATCAGTTAGTTTTGTTTCTTATTATTCTTCCACAGATGTGAGTTCCATTTAACGAATGATTATTAGACTAAAGTCAAGGGTGAAGTGTTCTGACCGATTTTTTCGGCCCTCCTGTGAAAGAAGATGATTGGAGGTGACTCCAGTCTATTATCATTCTAGTGCAAGGATTAGAACCATAGACAGGGCCTATTCACAAGGCATAGTAATGTATGTCCTTACCCTTTTTCTTAGATCAGGGCTTATAAACTTATGTTAGGGGATAGATTCATTAGTACTAGTGATAATCCGTCCTTTTGCAAGAGTGTTCGTATACCTTCTATGGAGTTATGCTTATTTCGGGCCTTGTAGGCCTCAAACGGGAGAGACTCAATCTTGCTTTCTGCCCCGGCAGCTTGAGATGCTTTTAGGTCAAATGTAATGTTTTAGTTACAAGGTGTTGTTCGCTTGGAGAGAACCGGCTCAGGCTGGCCCTTATCGAAAGACTGTATTTTTCTCCACTCCGAAGACACAACATCAGGCCGGCCGGCTGGGAACGTGTCCTTGGTACGGGGAGGTACAAGAATTTGGTGGGCGGCAGGTTACTGGCCGTAACTTTCCATGAAGGAACAAGCTTCCATATTAGTGAAAGCATGAGGCAGTGAATCAGTCAGTCTGTAGGCGGCAGCTAGCCGTTAGCATCAATGCCATTAATTATTTCCAGGCAGACAGTCGCCATTTTGAAGTCCGAGAAAGACCCAAGAAGCTGATACTCTCTTAGAAAGATCAAAGTTATTTTAGTTGGAGCAGCTGGCGAGCTTTGACCTATAAGATCAGAGCATTTCGAGTGAAGCAGTTAGTCAGAAGAACGAATACCAGAGTGGCTGAAACCGAGTTATGAGATCGAAGCAGAAACGTGAAGATAGTCCGTGATTGAGAGGAGAGAGGAGTAGTGCAGGACAGCCAGAGAGAGAAAGCAGTTAATAAAAGGAAAGTTCCAGTGACTTGGAGGGAAGCAGAGAAGACAGAGCATAGCGGTGCAGACATGTATCCGAGACTGCAGAAGTGTGACCTTAAGACGAGCCAAGGCACAGACGAGAAGGAACCTAGATGACTGCTGAATCCAGACTTCACATTAATAAGGTGATGTCAGTCTTTGTTTCATAGTGTGCACATTCTAACCTTATACTTTCCTTTGCAGGATATATGTTATAGTATAGTATTGTGTTTTTATGATCATTGTAATAAAGTTCCCCAGTTCTTAGTGAACCAGCATGTGCCTCGTATTCTTGTTCAATCAGGGTAACCTGTTCTTCTAGTCAGGCATTGTTTTCCCGGTCAGGTAAGGAGTGACTGAGCAATGAGGGAGAGAGAGGCCCCTGAAGTAGAGAATAGATTGTACATCATCTAATTCGGTAAACTGTTGTGTGATCTATAATATTGTAGTATCATATCCCTAGCAGCCAATGAAAGATTCCTTCCAATGGTATTCATAGGAAAGGGATCGTCGTTGGTAAGCGGCGTTAATGAGAACACCAGGCGGGACACTGGTGCTGATACCCGCAGGATTGCGGCTTGGGATGTAAGTAATGACAACACCAGGGAGGATACTGGTGCCTAGATCCGCAGGATTGCGGCTCGGAATGTAAGTGAGAGAACACCAGGGAGGAGACTGGTGTCTAGACACGCAGGATTGCGGCTTGTCGGGTGGGCTCTGACTGTGATCAGTGTGTAATGGTAACTAATCAGAACTGCCTCCGGGTAGACTAGTCTGGGCCTAAGCTGCCGCAAGACTAGCTGGTGTGAGTGTGATATTGTAGAAAACCTATGCATGTATATTGCTAATTTCCCCATCCTTAGGTACAAGGTGTAGATACCTATTGTAAATACGTCCTGAGGAGGAAGGTGATTACGTTCCGGCTGGGTTGATGGTGCTCTGAGGAGCTGATCCTATCTGGTCCGAGAATCCAGCCGTTACAAAGACTAATCACATTTGATAAACCTGCAGTGCACAAAGAAGGAGTATGCAACAATGCCATGGAACTCGTGCCTCTTAGAACTCAAATTGAATCAGTTCATCGTGAAACACCAGTCTACAATGATGTGGCATGAGAATGTACTAATGAAAATCAAACAGGAAATACTATTCCTACAATCGACAGAACTGCCTCTGGCTACTTCATCAATTTTGATAACTTGTCAGAAGATCAAAGCGACCCTGAAGTGACGCCAGAAACAAAGACTTTTAAAGAAAAAGCAACAGAACTCTTTCATCAAATCAAAGAAGCATTTCTGGATGCACCATAGATTGAGCATTGGATTGTATCAGGGGTACTTATACTCCTACTATGCCTAATTTTAGTTTTAATTTTAGGAAAAGTTATCAGAGTTCAATGGACACAGCAAGTCAGAATATCAACTTAGTTCTGAAACCACACAGATCATCCCACGTCAAGAAAAGAGAACTATCATCAGTGAATGTCACAGCCATTCCAATACCCGGCGGGGTAGTTTGGGACAAGACTGACTATGAAATATATGGCCCGGTCGAGATCTTGAAATATCCTCACCAGTTCAAGGTTTCATTAAGTGACTTTGTAAAACCAAGTACATTCTCTGATGATTGGGATTTTGAAAGTATAAATAATATGATGTCGGATTTAGTGTTGTCAGCAAAATTTACAGAACATGATTATTTGCAAGGTTCATCTAATTATGAACAGATGTACTGTTTTTCACATTACGCAGACCACTTTTTACATAAATCTGCTCAACCTAGAAATGTTTTTAAATATAACTAATGGGAACATTGTGCTACTCCACTAAAAAGCAGTTTAAAACGTTTTATGAGAAATTCCAATACTTCTCAGGGTTCAACACAAGTAATGCAGAAACATTTTATTATAAACTGTTGGATAAGACAGGGATGAAAACCATGCTGACAAATACTAAATTGATATATTCAGAAGCATTTTATGAAAAAATGATAACATTTGGTTTTGATTTCTGGAAAAACAACATTGAAACAAAAACAATCTGGGGTACAAAAGATTGGCAAGTACAAGGCCTGGCTCACTGGTTAGAGGCGGCAGACCCGAGAGCGGAGGACGGCCCGGGACCAGGGTTCGAATCCCGGCGCGGCAGGTTTCTGGACCAGGGTGAGCGGACTCGATAATTCTCTCGCCTCGGTGCCCACTCTGATCAGCGATCACACTCGGCAACTCTGGGCATTAGCTTGCCTCATCTTCACTAACGGCCCCACCAGACCGCCGGGGATGCCTGGTCTCACCCTGGAGATACCCATTAAGGGACCATCTCTCAGGGAAGCCAGGAAGGGTTTCGCAGCGGTCGAAGCGCCTTGGGACCCTCCGGGTAAGTAGTGCGCCATATAAATGCCTATACATTTACATTTACATTTAAGCATTATTTCGGCCTGCATGATCCCAGAAAAAATAATGTTCTTAAATGACACAATTCACCAAACAACCTGTCTTGGCCTAGCTAAGATGAAGGACCTAAACAAACCGTCTATTCCAAAGCCAATACCTGATAATGCTACCACAGATATTGAAATAGACGTATACCAAATTTTACATCAAAATAGAACACATCCTGATTGGAAAAAATGGTTAATCTGGCCAGAAGACACTAATAACTGTCAAGATAGATTCCTGAACAAAACACAGGGGTTAAAAATGACCAGACCAGACCCTAGATACTCCCAGAGACAACATCCAGGGATAGTAACAATATACAGTGTAGGGAAACTGCCTTGAATGGCTAGAAACATCCACACTGGCAGAAATTAAGCAACACTTATCTTTACTTAAAGATGGTGCTGACTTGCGTGATTTCATTATGGGACCACGCAAACAGCTTCAAAAACGTTTCATAGCGGCAAGTGTATATGCGCTTACAACGAGGCATGGAAAGTAATGCAAATTGAAACAGCAGAAAAATACAAGAAATTGATCGTTTTAATTTGGAAAAATCACTTTCTGTTGTGGACAATGGGTTAATGACTCTGTCCTCAGAATATATTCACTGGACAGTATTGTATCATCTGCCATCGATATAATAGATAAAGACTTGCTAATGTTACAACATGGCCAGTCCCAATTACGTGCTATTGTACAGCTAGGCTGGACGTTGCAAAATCTTCGTTCAAGCTATGTGCTATGGCGTCTAATCAACACAACGTCATTGTTTTCTATCTTTAACCTCACTGATAAACAAATCAGTTTGGCACAGAAAGGAGCAGACTATACAATCCTGAGCATCGAAAAACTTGAGAGATTCCATTGACAATGTCAGAAAGACCTGTCATTGAATGGATAATACACGGGATTATCACAATTCCGATAACAACTTTCCGATTTAAAAATTGCCTTGAGTATATACCGGCAGGCCAGTAAGAAAGGTTGGGTAAAGGGTACATTAAGTCATCATGGAAATTACCATATATACACACATGCTACAGTGACAACGACAAAAATGTATTTCTTAGTGGTGAAAATTGCAAACATTCACTAAGCGGTATACTTTTGTGCCAGGGTATTAATTTACATGGGGCCTGTGAAGGGACTTCAAACAACCTTTCATGCCACCAGCACGTCACACCTGCAACGCAGATAGAGCCTTTCTTTAAGCAACTTTCTAACAGGAGTTACATTCTAATAACGGACCACAGCTGTTGTGGCTTGGTGCCAGGGAAAGCATATCTTGTAAGCATGACTTCCATGGTCACTTGCTGTATGCAAGCTTTGTTTCCAAACGGCCCTGGAGATTCCGAGACTCCGATTTGGCCTCCTTTGAATATCTCTTCTATACGAATTGATACTTTAAGCAGAATGAAGTCTGTGCTTTTGCAGACAACAGTGCCCATCACGTCATCGAAAGAGACGTATGATCTCCAAGTTGCAAGGACAACATCGGAGATACATGAATTTTTATCAACAAATTGCCCCGTGCATTTCACAGAAATGCTCAGCCAAATCCTAAATATGTCGGATGCCATTGGTATCTCAAACGTATTTAAGACAATTTTTTCGGGACTGTTAACACCATTCAAAGCAGTCCTGGGCATTATTCCAAATTTTGTCCATTCGGTCTTTGGCGGCCTACCATTACTTTTGGGACTCGTAGCAGACATTTTATTTTTGACCCTTCTGCTCCGATATGGCAAGCCAAAACACAGACATGACTCCGGCAAGGATGGAAGAAACGATCCTAGCAATACGCTACCGGGACCGCAGATCCAAGGTCCTTGGATTGGCCCGGATGAGCGATCTGAATATGACCAGGTTTCTTTCATTCAGACCTATATGGCAGACCTGCATCTTACCTGTGCTTCGATGTATGCTATGCGGAGAAGAATGCGTGTTAGACACCTGTCTTGCACTACCATCAGCAGTACCAATGGATATCGATACTTTGCTAAGTCCTGTAACGGCTCACGCATCGTGTTGTCCCCAGCGGCTACCAATCCTGATGACGGCATTCGTTGAGACTCCTGCGCTACGACTAGATGGCGGCAGTGAAGCAATAAGTGAAAGCAGCATCACCCAGGTACGACCTTCTGTGAGCATTGCTGATCCAGACATCGATGATAGCAATCATTCTCACAACTGCCAGGTTACTGCACTATCGAACCTGGTAGAACTGTCACCTGAATATGTAGACCTATTCTTTGAGAGCCTGTCTGCTATGATGTTCTCCCCTGAACAGAAACAATAACTTTTGGAAAAGAATCCGGCTCACAGCGTTCCCATGAACTCTGAATTCGGCCTTCAATTTTGATAAACAAAAGCTCCTGAAAAGCGTTTGGAACTCTATTTTTCCCGCTAGCCATGAAACATCTTTTTGAATCAGACCTTTTTTCAAAATATTTACCTTTTTTCTGGCACAAATACTTTTGCTTAAAGTAGAACTATTCATAAAGAACAGAGCTTCTATTTTTAGTGGATCTAGAGACAAAAACTTTACCTCAGCCTCTAGCACATTTTACAGCAATTGTATTTATATGTGATGAAATAGTCTCGCCCTTCTTTTCTGTATTAAGAGACATTTCATGTGTAACTTTTCGCAAAATCGTTCAAACTGATTACATATGCAGTATTTTTTGAATGATTACTATGCTTGAAAACGTACAGTACCTATATTCTCATGTATTTCATATACGCCATTTTAAATGCAATATGTATTTTTGGGTGGGTAGGAATACACGCGCATCTTATTGCTTTAGTTTTTAGTAATTTGATGGACATAAATTTGTGGAGTGGGTGTTGTGTTCTATCTAGGACCCCGATCAATATTGTGACCTCATGCCCCTATACGGCTATAATCAATACAAATTCCTATAAGGGCATAAACGATCAGAGCCCTATTTCAGCAACTCGTCTCTGCAGATCATTACAGTACATGACACAACAGAAGCCACTTCCTCAGATTCCTAGATAACACACCGAGTTCTTTCGACAGCTCAAACCCCCCAGCAACCTGGGAAAGCCCCGCTTGCTTTGTTTTGATTACTAATAGAACTCTTGCAAGCACTGTAAGAATGACCAGTTCTTAGTGACATCTTTATTGACGTCTTATGTCCAAAAACTTACGTCAAACTCGGCACCTTTCAGGTATAAATAATACCAACGTTGCCTTAAGCAAACACAGTGGTGGTGAATACTGGAGCAGAACAGCCATCCCTTGCAGAAAGCCCAGCAGATGCGAGAAGCCCACGGACGCTGCCCCTCCTCCTTGACGCGCTAAGACGCTGTCTTTTCTCCTGCCGAGAAAATCCAGCTCCGGCGTTTCCAGCCTACACTTGCGGGTAACTGGAATATCGAGTCCTGAGAGGAGATACCAGACCTCCAACATTCTATCCCAGAGGTACGGTGCTGACTAAACCCATAGAGAGAATTCTTGAAGCAAACCCTTGGCAAAACCAACTTAACTTAAACTGCTACTTACTTACTCCCTCCCACGTATTAGGCTTAGGTCAGGTACACTGGGGTAGGCGTAGTTAGAAGCACCAGTTGAGGACGTTAGCTAATGTATATATGAATGTATATATTTTATTCATTTTAACTATCTTATGGCTAAGAAACCATATCCATGCTTTTACAGTATTATTTCGTGATACTACTTTTACTGTACGCACTTTTTATAATAACAAGTCTTGCAATTGTGGCAATTCATTTCTCTTGCATGAGAAGGAAGACTGCTCAATAAATAATATATTTTATTGAAGAACGCCCGTCTCTCTATTCTCTGCATACTGGTGAAAGTAATTCTGCACAACTGACTGAGTGAAATAGCTGTCTATTGTTTCACACGACTCTGTCATGTTAATGCGATTGTTGGAAAACTGAATTCCTTCTTGTCTGAGCCAGGGAAGATGATCACTACCTATTCAGTCAAGAAAGTTTTCAGTGACCTCTAAGCTAGCTGGTACAAACCCAATTAAGTCTAACATAGTCAGTAGAGACCTAGAAGACCGCAGTCCTACGTCTACACTGCTGTTTATGTTATTCCAATGCGCAGGGCCTATAGGGAAAATAGGAACTACACTACAGAGGTAGGAGAAGGATCCGCTGCCGGAGGTCGTTCGTTGGATGCGGGGGATAGCGTTGAGGGCGAGGCTGGCGGAGCGGAGCTCGTGGGTGGGGGTGTGGAAGCTGAGTCTGCTGTTCAGGTAGGCTAGTCCGCTGTTGTGGAGTGCTTTGTGTGCGTGGGTGAGGAGCTTGAAGGTGATCCTCTTGTCGACCGGGGGCCAGTGTAGGATTCTCAGGTCGGGGGTGATGTGTCTGCGGCGGGGGATGTTGACGATCAGTCGTGCGGAGGCGTTTTGGGTGCGTTGCAGTCGTTGTAGGTGTTTGGCTGCGATTGCTGCGTAGAGTGCGTTTCGGTAGTCCAGTCTGCTGCTGACGAGGGCTTGTGTCACCGTTCTTCTTGTTTCAGTCGGTATTCACTTGTAGATCCTGCGGAGCATGCAGAGGGTGTTTTAGCAGGAGGAGGAAATGGTGTTGTCCTGCTTAGACATGGAGAGGAAGGAGTTGAGGATGAATCCTAGATTGCGTGCGTGGTTGGTGGGTTTTGGTGCTGTTCCCAGTGTGGTCGGCCACCAGGAGTTGTCCCAGGCTGAGGGGTGGATCCGAGGATGAGGACCTCCGTCTTGTCCGAGTTCAGCTTCAGACGGCTGCTCCTCATCCAGTCAGCGGCAGCCTTCATTCCCTTGTGGAGGTTGGTTTTGGCGGTGTGTGGGTCCTTGGTGAGGGAGAGGATGTCTTCGGCATAGGAGATGATGTTGAGGTCATGATGGTGGGCCACGAGTGCGAGGTGGGCCATGTAGACGTTGAACAGCCATGGGGGATGCCGCAGATGATGTCGGTGGCTTTGGATCGGAAGGGTGGGAGGCGGACGCTCTGGGTTCTGCCGGTGAGGGAGGACGTGGTCCAGTCAAGGGCCTTCTCTTGGATTCTGGCTTCTAGGAGGAGTGTCTTTAGAGTACGATGGCAGACCATGTCGAAGGCGGCCGACAAGTCCAGGAGGATGAGGGCTGATGTTTCGCCATTGTCTAGTTGGTGCCTGATGTCGTCTGTGGCGGCGATGAGGGCTGTCTCGGTGCTGTGGTTTCGTCTGAATCTGCACTGGGACGGGTCCAGGATGTTATTGTCTTCCAGGTGGCGGGTCAGTTGCATGTTGACGATTTTCTCGATGACTTTAACTGGGAATGGGAGCAGGGAGATGGGCCGGAAGTTCTTGAGTTTCTTGGGGTCTGGTTTGGGCTTCTTGATTTCGGCGTGCTTCCAGCTTTCTGGAAATGTCGCTGTTTTGAAGGAGATGTCGATGACCTTCCGAAGTTGGGGTGCGGTGGATGCCTCTGCTTTGTTGAATACATGGTGTGGGCACGGATCAGACGGAGATCCTGAGTGGATGGAGTTCATGACTTTGCGTGTCTTGTCGTTGTTGACGTTGGACAAGGAGGTCAGGCGGTTGGCGCTGGTGGTCTTTACAGGGGAGGTGGAATTTGGCGTGGTCGTGGCGGTCATGGTGTTGAAGCTATCGTGGATGTCAGCGATCTTGCGGTGGAAGAAGATGGCCAGTGAGTCGCACAGTTCTTGTGAGGGCGGGATGTCGTTGGCGTTGGCGCTGGGGTTGGAGAGTTCTTTTACGATGCTGAAGAGCTCTTTGTTGTTGTGAGCATTGTTTTCCAAGCGGTCTTTGAAGGAGGATCTCTTGGCTAATCTGATGAGGTGGTGATGTCTGCGGGTAGCGTCCTTGTGGGCTGCGTGGTTGTCTGGTGTGCGTTCATAGAGCCATGTCTTCTCCAGTTTTCGGCATGCACGTTTGGAGGCCTGGAGCTTGTTGATGAACCATGTGGCTCTCTTGCTGGTGTGGCTGTTGGGGGGTTTCTTGAGTGGGGCGAGGGTGTTGGTGCAGTTGTTGATCCACTGTCTGAGGTTGAGGGCTGCGGCATCGGAGTTGGTGGGGTCGGTGGGTGGGTTCTTGGCGAGGGAGGTGAGTAGCTGGTCTTCGGGACTTTGCTCCAGCAGCGGCGAGGCAGCTGTTGGGTGCGATGATGCGCGGTTAGTTTCTTGAAGGTGAAGTGGATGCAGCGGTGGTCGGTCCAGTGGAGTTCTGTGGTGTGGTCGAAGGTGACGTGGGAGCCTGTGGTGAAGATAGGGTCAAATGTGTGGCTGGCGGTGTGGGTGGGTGTGATGACGAGTTGTCTGAGGCTGAGGTTGGTGAGGTTGTCGATCAGGGTGGCTGAATTGGCGTTGTTGTTGTTCTTGAGGTGGAAGTTCAGTTCCCTGAGGAGGATGTAGTTTGTGGAGGCGAGTGCGTGGGTTCTGGCGTGGTCGGTGATGGAGTCGCTGAACTGAGCCTGGGGTCTGGGGGGTCTGTAGGTGTGGATCCGGAAGTGCAGGTGTTCGGCGGTGTTGAGGGTGTCGTCTGCGTGGGTGGCAACCTTGACGGTGGACTTGTGGACGATGGCTATTCCTCCTCCGATTCCATTGGCGCGATCCCTGCGTGTGATCTTGTCGCCGTCCAGGATGGCTATGGCGATGTCAGGCGCCGAGGAGTTGTTCCACCAGGTATCGGTCAGGAAGGCCACATCTGGGGTGGAGGTGTCGAGCTGATCCCAGTGCTCGACTGCGTGTTTGCGTGCGGAGCGGGACGTTGAGGAGTATGCAGTGGATGTGGTTGGGTTTGGTCCTCGGAGGTTTGGTGGTTCTGTCACAGGTGAAGCTGCAGGTGTGGCAAATGAAGGGTTTCGGGGCGGCCTGGAAGCAGGCATGGTTTCAGCCGGTGTTGAATGCATGGAGGCTGCTGGCATCGTAGTGGAGTCTGGTGTCATGGCGTTCATAGGGTCCAGGGGTTCTGGTGCTGGGTGCGGTCCAGGCACGGACGGGCGCGGACAGGCGCAGACGGACGTGCCTAAGGCATGCCTTCACCAAAGGCAAGCCCGTGATGGGCCATTCACCTACTGTATATGTACCAAACTTAGTTGAGCTCCTGATGAATAGAAGCAAGGCTCAGCATTCGACAATGTAACAACCGGATTTTTCGGACCAGGTAGAATCAGCTTACGAAACACCACCAAACCCAGCCGAAACGTAATCACCTCCCTCCTCAGGACCTACTTACAAAAGGCACCTGTGTACCTACCTGAGGATGGGTAATTAGCAATATACAAGCTTATATCATCAAAAACAACACTAAATCTATAGGGATTACTAGAAATACTCACTATTATTCCACACCGCACTCATACCTTATAGTCTCGCGGCAACATAGGACCAGACTAGACTACCCTGAGGCAGTTCTGATTACTTACCATTGCACACTGATCACACTCAGTGCTCGGGCAAGCCACAATCCTGTGGGTATACAAATTGACCACAGTCAATGCTCTCATTAACACCACTTTCCGTAGCGGCGATCTCATTACACACTGATCACCATCAGTGCTCACTCAAGCCACAATCTTGTGGGTATACACATTGATCACAATCAATGCTCTCATTAACGCCGCTACACAACGACGATCACTGTCCTATGAATACCTTCAGCTCCTTCTCTCTCTGTTGGGAAGTTTCTCTATATATCTAACATCTACTGGGAATATAATATTATAGGTTATGTGATAGATAGACAGGTCAATCCTTTCACACAAGAATGGCCAAATCACAATATGCAAAGGTTATTATCAAATACAAGTGCTCCTCTACTCCCTTGCTCAGTTACCATTTACCTGGACGGGAGATGCATCCGTTCACATGAAAGCATCTGACTAGAAGAAAGGTTAACCTTATTATGAATAATAACACTTGCACAGCTGCTCGCTAAGAGCTGGGATCTTTTATTTAAACAATAACAACAATATATTACTGCAA
This sequence comes from Lissotriton vulgaris, assembly GCF_964263255.1. NCBI lineage: Eukaryota > Metazoa > Chordata > Amphibia > Caudata > Salamandridae > Lissotriton > Lissotriton vulgaris. The sequence goes on from NC_141687.1 coordinate 130,978,657, forward strand.
TATAACACATAGCCCGAAAAGCAAAAGAAAGAATTAGAATGTGTGTGCAGGCTAATAAGAAAGGGTCGACGTCACCTTATGAGTATGAAGTTTGGGCTCAGTTGTCATTTGGGTTCCCTTCTCGTCTGTGCCTTGGCTCATCTTAGAATCACCCCTGCAGTCACAGATACACGTCTGCACCGCTATGCTCTGTCTCCTCTACTCCCCTCCAAGTCAATGGAAACCTCCTTCTTATTCTCGACTTCATCTGCTTCAATCTCGCTGTTCTGCACTACTCCTCTCTCCTCTCAATCACGGACTATCTTCACCTTCTAACTTCGATCTTATAAATCAGTTTCTGCCGCTCTAGTATTCGTTCGCTCCGCTAACTGCTTCATTCTGCATGCTCTGATCTTAGTATCAAAGCTCGCCAGCTGCTCCAACTAAAATAACTTCAATCTTTCTGAGAGAGTATCAGCCCTCGGTATTTCTCAGACTTCAAAATGGCGACTGTTTGCCTTGAATTGATTAACTGCAATAATGCTAACGACTAGCTGCCGTCTACCAACTGACTCACTGACTGAACCCTGTGCTTTCGCTAATATAGAACCGTGTTCATGCAAGGAAATTTACGGCCAGTAACCTGCCGCCCACCAAATTCTTGTACCACCCCGTGCCAAGGACACGTTCTCAGCCGGCCGGCCTGATGTTATGTCTTCGACATGAAGAAAAATACAATCCTTCGATAAGGGCCAGCCTGATCCGGTTCTCTCCAAGCGAACAACACCTTATAACTAAAACATTACATTTGACCTAAAAGCATCTCAAGCAGCCGAGGCAGAAAGAAAGATGGAGTCTCTCCTGTTCGAGGCCTACAGAGCCCGAAATAAGCATAACTCCATTAGAAATGTACTAGCAACCTTACAAAAGGACAGATTAATACTAATACTAAGGAATCTATTCATTAACATAAGTTTATAGACCCTAAGGTGCAGAGAAGGGTAGGGAATTACGTCAAACACCTTGTGAATAGGCCAGATGTGAGATTCTATTCCTCCTATTAGAATGATAGCAGGCTAAAGTCACCTTCACTCAAAAAGGGGCAGAAAACCCGATCAGAACAGACAAATAATAGGTTAAGAAGATATGAGCATGTGTTGCTCGCAGCAGAGAATGTGAACCTGAAGCGCTATTCTATGTTAAATCCTGCTACCTTGTTCCAAATGCTGATGGGGAAGATTGTGAAGACCATGACTGGATGTTACAGAGCTTTGCACCAAGCCAAGACCTGAGATTGTCGAATGAGCCATTGCCTGATCCCTACCAAGTCCTTTTTGCTGATGGTTCATGACCAAGAGACAAAGAAGGTAATTTGAGAGCAGTGTTTGCTGTCCGTACCATCTCTGGTGTGGTAGAAACTGCTTGTCTGCAAAGAGTACACTACACACAGGTAGCTGAAATTATCACCCTGAGCCATGCATGCCCAGTTTCCTAGGAGATCCGAATCACCATCCACAACGATAGCAAGTACTGCTTCGGTGTGGTTCATGACTTCGGACAGCTATGGTCACAGAGGGGGTTCCTAACGTCATCAAGTGCCCCCATTAGGAATTAGGAAGATGTGAGACAACTGCTGGAAGCCCTGTAATTACCAAGGGAAGTGGCTGTCCTTAAGTGCGCAGCATGTAGCTTTAATGGGAAATGTGTTGTCGAGAGTACAGAGAAGACAAAACTCAGCATGATGCTAGCTGTTGCAGCCACATGGGATGAAGGCAGCCATTTGCAATTGGAATCCACAGATCAGGAGCAAGATGGTTCGATCAGAGAAGGTTGTGAGAGAGGAGAAAACGACACATGGGTTTCAGCTGATGGCAGGGCAGTGTTACCTGACTGTCTGTTAAACACCATGACAACGCAAATTCATGGAGCATCACACTTAGAGAGAGATGCAATGGTGAGATTGTTCAGGCGAACTTGGTTCAATCCAACATTTCAAGTAATAGCAGAAGCAGTGTGCCAGCTACGTGTCACATGCCAACAGATAAATGCTGGGAAGAAGTCAGTTGTTCCTGTGAGCCACATTTGAAGATCAGGGGGTTCTTTCAATTGGATCCAATTGGATTTTGTTGAGATGCCTGTGTGTAATGGGTTGAGCTACATGGTGGTTGTTGTGTGCATCTTTACCCGATGGGTAGTTTCTTATCCAACTAGAAGGTGTGAAAGTCTCACAGTAGCAAAGTTATTGTTGAGTGAACTTATTCCTAGATCCAGGTTTCCAACTATATTGTAATCGGATAGAGGAACGCAATGCCAAATGTAGTTAGGATTCTGCTGTGTACCACCTTGATTGTGGATCAAATACGTATACGTATACGTAAGCTGGTGGCATATGGCATAGTGGAGCAAATTAATGGAACCCTAAAGGTGACACTGGCAAAATCGTGTTCCTTAACAGCTCTGAAATGGCCCAGTGTGTTGCCCAGAGTGTTGTCCTTGGTTCTAATGAGCTTGCACAGCATTCCTGACAGGATAATTGGGTTATCGCCAGACAAAATCTTGATGGGGGAGGGGCGATGAGCTTGCCTGCTGTGCCTGCTACTGCTAAGTTGCTTCATGTGTATGTGGATACTATGGATGTGCGAGATTGTTAAGTATGCATGCAATTGCCTGCTTTGACCGAGGATGCCATACCATTCTATAAACATTTAAACAAATATGACTATAATAAGCTAGAGGAGTGAATGGAAAAGTATTTTGTACCAACATTAACATTAGATACTGCTTACACACATAGACATAACCTAACCTGCATATTAACTAACATAGAGAAGAAATTCATAGCTCAAGTAGAAGATAGACATAGGGGTATACTTGTTGAGCTTAATATTATGGACAGAAAATTTGAATGGGCCAATGAGGAGTTACCGCACAAGGCTAAAGGAAGTAATGGTCCTATAGCTGTAGATTGGGTACAATGAGGCAAGCTTTGCATAGGACATGTTCAGAGACATTATGAGACTATATCTGTGGGACAGATTGTGTGTGCCCATATTTTTGTAATCAATGGTCCTTGGAACAGGTTTCAGCCAGAAGCTGTACAAGTGGTACTAGAAGTATGTTTTGTGTGTGGAAAGAATGCATATGTATGGCTTCTGAACAATTGGTATGGTAATTGTTATGTGGCAGTTGTGTTTTCAAAGGTATACCATGTGGAGGACCTGGAAGGGTTGGAAGGAAAATTGACCCATCGAGAAAAATGTGGACTGAGTGCTGGTAAAGTTGTGGGAGACATTTTTGGAGTGATTATTCCTAGTTTAGGAGTAGAACTAAAAGGCATCATGATGAGGAAATTGTCTACCATTGTGTAAAGGTATCAATGCATACATCTCAGTCATTGTTACTCATAGATGGGAAAATGGTTTCGATAAGGGCGATGGTGATGCTAAACCGTCTTGCATTAGATGTGTTATTAGCAAAGGAAGGCAGAGTGTGTGGGATGCTGAAAGTCCAACAGTATTGTATTTATATCCCTGATAAAAGTAAAGATCTCATGGGATACATATATATATACGTAACTTCACTGAGATACATCATGAGATACATGATCTGGCAGCTGAGGGAGGTTAGGATAAGATTGGAAAGGGATTTGGCATAGTCGAAAATTGGTTTGTTAACCTAGGATAGGGAATTCTTGGATAGAGCTTGAAGCCAATCATATTTGCTGTAGTCTGTGTTATCATCCTCGTAAGAATGATAAGGGCATACAAAAGGTATAAGGCAATGCAAGTGGAAAACTTCTTAAGCAACAGAGAGAGAAGGGTGGAAAGACTGCAGCAAAATCAGTATGAGAATATGAAACGGTTGGAGGAGTTCAGACAGAGGAGACTAGCTACAACATATGTTTTGATCGGTCTACTTTATAGGGATTTAGTGGTGTTTTGTGATGACTCAACATCATCAGAGGAGGCAACTGTTGTAGCGGGACACATATTTTATTTGTAGGGGTGCATTATAATAACATGTGTAAAGCACACCTACATATAATCCTTTGTTGTGTTAACATGACGTGTTAGAATTGTGAAATGTATTAACGTAAAACAACATTTATTTAGGCCATTGGGAAGTAACATGGAGAGAATTAACATGGAAAGTAAATATAACTAGCAGAAACAGTAATGTGAAGAACTTGTGTTGTGGAACTGATGATTATTCATGTACTAAATGTGTTTATTAATTGTGCCCTGTATATGTAGGTAAATGCATTAAATAAATCTGCCTTATTTTCTATGCAAGTTCATGAAACATGTGATGTTTTCGTATTTGCTGAGCTTAACTTAGGCTGAAATGCAGTTCCCTGGAAAGCTGGCTTTAGAATTAACAGTTTGAATATTATGTGCTGTGGAATTCGTTCTTTCTCACGTTTGTGTTGCAGGTGAAAGAAGAGTTCTTGTTAGCTGAAATAATGTATTTGTTTTACTCGTCAGGCAAGGAAAGAAGAAGTTACATCGTGTGGCTTGAGTTGAAAAATGAATGTCGTTCTGCTTCACATAGGAGAAGGCCTGGGAAACAAAGACAAATTGATGCAAGAGAAGAATACTGTTGTCCCATGGAAAAACTACCTTAGGATTGTACCCAGATCAGATGACGTGACCCGCATTGAATCTTGGGAAACTTGCCAGGAAAAATGTGATGTTGGGAGTAGAGAAAGTCCCCAATTCTTCTTCTGCCTTTGGAGAAAGAGCATCTGAGAGCAAGCGATGTCTCTGTAGCTTTATGCTACATAACCATCGATGATGGCGAGGCTTCTTAGAAAGACTACACATGCTGATACCTTTTATCCTTTCTTCTTGAAGATGCTTAAGTAGGGATTTCATTTTACTGTTTGTGTAGGGATAGATTAAAGCTCGTTATTCATCAAACCTTAATGCAGAGAAACTTGGCTTTCTAATAAATGAACTATTTGTAGTGGTTTGTGGTTGTCTAAGACGATCCGTGGTTAATTGAATGGCCTAATAACGTGTTTTCTCCTCTCTATGCTCTAATGCTGCTAAAAAAGATCCATCAGATTTCGTCTCTAGAATAGACCTAGAACCTATGGGCCTGGCCCTTTCACCTGCAAATGCGCTTGTGAATAACACAGATGGCCCGGCATGGCCTCTCTTTCATTGAAGAAGGGCGCAAGGAGCAGGAAGGTGACCGGCCATGCAGGGAATGTGGCAGACATGCAGGTAAGTGTCTTCTTTTTTTAATTTAAAAATAATTTGGGAGGGGAGGAGGGAGCAGAGCTCCACAGAGTTTTTTCAAACTCTGTGGAGCTCTGCGTAGAGGCACTATGCCAGCTACACCCACCTTTAGTTAAGTTCCCTTGCTGACACTAGTCTTTTTAGAGACACCTAAACCTATTCCACATATACACCCTATAGAAGATAAACATACTTTTGACTTTAGGATTATGTGCCAGGATGCTACAGAGCTTGACTTTTCTACTAACACATTTTCTAGACTGCTGTAGGATTACATACATACAAAGCAAAGGCCTGTTAAGTATGCACTCACTTGTCTGCTGTGAGGGTTATCATATTCCTCTTTCCTATGGCATCACATGGAGCATTCTGCTTAGTCTTTATATAACAGGTGTGCTTTGAAAATATATATTTTTTAATTAGGAACTGATACTGTCTGAAGTTCCCCTTAATAAGTGGATCAATATTCATCCTTAAGCAGATGAGATAGATACCGCTTGGTATTTACTTTGGCCCCCTTATGTCATACGGCTTATACTTTCTCAGTAAAAACTGTGCATTTGTTGGACAACACAAACATCAAAACTGTGCAAGACTGAGTCTACGCACACCATCAGGATATGTTGGCCTTAGGGCTGCTAGCTCAGAGGGTACCATCCGTACCTCAAACCAGGCAAGGTAACAAATGGAATGTGCAACCTTAGAACATAACAACCCTAACTCCCCAAGGAAATTGTGGAAATAGATAAAGAACCCTTTCATTTCGGTAACTCATGCATATCCAAAGAGATACACAAAAAAGACAAAACATGGCATTTCAATATTTATTGAAGCATTATGATTCTTCTGTAAAATATGTGTGCTGCAATAATTAATAGAAGGAAACAGAATAGCTTGATCAGCATGACAAGGATGGTGTAGAAGATAACCAATTCAACCATTCTGCTGTTAATAGAATATATACTCACATATAAGTTTTGCTATATTTTGTACTCCTACCTAGCGCTACCTATCACAGGATCCCGAGGGTGGGTGAATCTGCCAGAATCCCTGTAGGATGATCTAACTCCCTTGCTACTTGAGGGTAAGTGTTATCAGGGAATCCGTCCTTTTGTAGTGCTAGACATCAGCCCTGGCAGGAGGTGAACAGGAGTCAGCTGGGCTGGAATTCCAGCATGGGGTGACCTCACAGTGCCAGTGAAGTGCTCCTCTAACTAAACAAAGAACTGATGCCATTTATATATCAAACATCATCCAGAGTAATACAAGGTAGTGACTTGCAATGCCTTGCATTGCTCCAGATTTACCAAGCCACACAGGGGCCATGCAATGTGGCTTTTGCGTGGCTTGGTAAATCTGACTTAAGGATTGCTTTACCCTTGCATCACCTAGCTTGAGGCAGAGGCAATACATTAATCTGATAAATATGCCCCAAAATATTTATGCAGTGCTCAATCAGTAACACAGAGACAGCACAACACAAGAACAATCTAGAACCCACTGGATCGGATTTGTAGCTGGGGAGAAAATAGTAGATGGAACAACCTGGATCTGTTGGCCCGCAGCAATGCACCTTCATCTGATCTGCATAACAGGTTGATCCCAATTCTCCCATCAATTTCAGAGCAAAAATGTGGCAAGACATTTTTATGTCCCAAGTTTCAGGAATTTTCAGGAGGAATACACTTTGAGACCAGCCAAGGGTCCAGGACCTTGGGAATTACACTTAGGGTTCAAGGCTCACTCCAGTAGAGGCCAGAAGCATGGTCCAGCACAAGTCAAGTTTGTACTTGTCAGCTGGGAATGCAGGAAAAAGTCCTCCTGGACCTTGTTGCGTTCCTGTAGCCCAGACAGGATGTCAGCCTTATGCCCCTTAAAGCCCACTTTATTGTCCTAGGTACAAGAGGGAGTGCAGACCCTGGAGCTTGTTGTGTTCCTTTTGCCCAACAGGATGCCTTCCTTTGACCCTTAAAGTCCACTTTCTTTTCCTGGGTACAGTAGAATCGCAGATCCAGTCTTCAAGGTTCTTTTCAGGTCACAGACAGCAGGCCCAGTCCTCTTTTGTTCTTCAATATGACGAGAAGTGATCTGAGGAGGGTTTTGGGGTACATCAAACATACAAAAAGTAATGAGAGGAATGTTTGGAATTTGCCTAGGCCGAGGTTGCATTTTTCATTCAGCTTGTGGAACTGAAGGAATTTGGTGAATCCACATTACGCTTCTAATGTGATGTTCTGGCCAAATTCCACCAATCACTGTGTGGTGGTACCTTTTTCCTATTCAAGCAACGCAAAGACACCGAGACCAATACAAAGGTCCAGCTAGCAAGCTGTCAATTGCAAGCGACATTCTTATGCTCTAGTGCAATTTCCAGTTGCTAATAAACCGCCCGCGCGAATTTCCTAGCAGTGGTCATTGTCAGAAGGCTGCTTCTCAAGTAGGTTTTCTACTCATGAAGCTACAAAATCAACTCAAAATAGTTTTTCATGTAAGTAATCTGCCAGAACAGACAGTTTCAAATGTATTTTTAGCGCAAAACACATTTCTTTCATTTTACTTTTTTTTTAACAGGAAGGAAGTGCCACAGAGACTGAAATGTTCTCTTTCTGTCAAGAAGGATTATCCTACTGTCATTTTTCATTTTGTTTTGGAGGGCAAATCCTTCAAAACAAAATGCAATCCCTGATGAATATACCATTGAATTTTAAGCATTTCCTTTGTGAGAAATCAAGTAGGCTAACTTTATTTGGGTCAGCTAGCTGTTTTATTACCTTTCTCAATTTTTCTTAAATTTTTGAATTTGATTGTTGGTGCATTTTGCCTATTTGGTGTAAATCTGTTCAGTAATTTTTGAGAGATTTAAGCCGAAAATGACAGTGATATCTATGGCCATGGATATTTCACAACGGTTTTGTGATTACTAACGAATGCCCGTGCCAATGGAACTGCTGAAAATTGTGACTGCCATTTTATCTATTGGGAATGGTTCCCGGGTCTAAAACTTTCTGTGAAAAGCCTTATAAGGGGGTTAGGGTGGAAATCTCAGACCCCATGGTTGAGAATTGGGGGTCTTAGTGACACAGGTTATGTGTACAAAATAATATTTTTTATTGTCCAAGATATTCACAACAACGATGCGACCGCCAGTGCGGCCCCCCATGTACCATCGAGGGTACTTTGTGGCTATCAATGCCGTCATGAATATCGGTAAATATAAAATATATCAGTGAATCATTGTTCTAGAGATATTGAGATTCTGATATAACAAGTTATTTATATAATGATTTATCTACTTTGATGGTTAGAATTAATTATGTAATCATAATTTTTTTATGTGGTGGTGGCTCTTAAATTCCTGCTTTTGTTTTCTGTTTTTGCGACGTGTCCAGGGTGATGGTGATTACCGACATCATCGCGATCGCCAGAGTCACCACAAACAGATAAATTAGGTTTTAGAGATGGTTTTTTATAGAAACTCTATAAAAATATGACTTTAAAGAACAGTGTAAGAAAGCCCTAGAGTGTAAAATACTGCAGTATGTGTGGATATAGGTGTTTTAGACTTTATGGAAAAGGCGCAACAGTCGCGGTTAACAACATCATTGGGGCGCCCTGAAGAACTGGGAAAATGGAAAACAGTTCTTAAAGATGAGTTTTATTGAAACGTAGTACAAAACCATCAGTGTAAGCTAGTTTTTAAAGAAGTATGTATATAGTCATATGTGTAAGGTAATGTTCAGAATGATTTTTTTTACATATTATTATTATTGGATGTGTTGGTGGTAATTGAATGCCTGCTTTAGTTGTTCGTTTTCACGACGTGTCCATGGGGTTCGCAACATCTTCGCGAAGATTGTCGAAAACTAAAGAAAAAATACCCTTTAGAAAAAAACTATGCTATATTTCGGGTACTAAGGTGGCTCTGACTAGAGCTATTGCTTTAGTTGTGCGTTAGTGGTTGCTATGCAAAAGACCAAATGCAAAGTTTCTGGTTACTTAGAAACACCCAGTTGCCTTTATCTGTAAAGTGAACTCCATCATTTCTATAAATTCCATGCATGTCAAAATGCAGATTGTTCTTATAGATACAGCCTATGCGATAGTCTCTGAGGAATGCAGAAACAGTATTATTAAAATGTTAACTGGCTTTCTCAATCAGTAGGCTCCCCCCTGCCCTTCATCTAACAATCTCGAGGCAAGTCTAGTATGACACCTGCTGAGCCCCAGGATACCCTTGCAGAAGATAGCATGCTCTACAAATAGGCATAACAGAACATAACAACACAGGACACAGATTCCTATAACCAGAAAATATAAGGTCCAGAAAAAGTCAAAAATTCTTGAGTGACCATGCTGAAAGGTTCATTTGCTACACTAACTAGACTTTAAGTATGAGTTTTAAACAAATTAGAGGTTTTTTGTACATATGTTAGAGTTCTATAGGCAAAGCTAACCATAACTTCACTAAAGCCTTGTTTATGAGATAGATAGAGATAGAGCGTAATGCAACTTTCAACATCGCAGCCTATCGCAGGAAAATAACCCAGTGTCAACGTGGAATTCACAACGCGGCGATAGCATGCAATAGACACCAGATAACATGTCAAATGTCCGCGTGAAAATCAATGCCACGCCGCAAAAATGCGATACCTGAACACTAAAAAACATGCGATGAGGCCAACCACAGTACAAAAAGTAGCAAAAACCAGCCACAGGACTGCAAATCCCACACGTTTGGCGGGACAATGCACCATAAAAACCACTGAAAAAACACACCACAAACAAGCAAAAGCACATAGCAACGTGGATGCACCCTGACCCGGTGCAGAGGCCAACTCGAACCCCACAACCCCCACAAACTACCAGCAAGGAATAATGGAGAAGAGGAAGAGGAAGACGGATTGCAGACCACAGGAAAACAAAACCAGAGTCACGGAGGTGACAGAACACTACCAGCAACTGACCCACTAGTAGACCACCTGGAATGCAGTCGGAGTGCCGAAGAGGCCAATAGGCGCCGGCAAGACGTGACAACCTAAACCAGGCACAAACCGGCTGCCAACAGGAAGGCAGTAACGACGACAGGAGGTGGAAGTCCAGTGCCACAGGAGGAGCTGGAGGAAACCCATGCCACAGTCATCAGTGTGGAGACCGTGCAAGGAGTAGGGAGTATGGACACAGCTCAAGAGGACCTGACACAACATCAACAGGGAGTGCAACGAACAGGGACTGGGGGGACGGGGGAGATGGGCACAATGGCGTACATGCACAACGAGGTGTAGCACACTGCACACCCACAATTACCCAAGATCATGTCCCAGATCCCCTTGGCACACTGCAGAACACACACATAGCAAGAACAGCACACCCATATTGACAACAAAGTGGTACAATGCGCAAAGCCGACACTGCAGAACAGAGGACACAACTGGCTCCGCACATGCACAGAAACCTGCCCACTACATCTGACAGAGCCGGAAACTGTGAAATGGAAATGTATGCCTACAACCTCACATCCGTCTTTTAGTCCAAATGTACACTGTCCCGCTGAAGAATCCAGCACCCCCAAACAGTCGCAATGTACATTGTCATACAGTCTGCATGAAAACCAGCACAATGCACCAACATACATGCCAACACAATGTCAAAATGCATCTCCCCTTCACATTGCAGAGGGGCACACAAAACCTTCAGTGTAGCACAGAATACAATACATCTGTGATGCCAGAAAGGACCACCACACCGTCGGCACCAACGCCCTACAACAGACAATAGATATCCCACGCAACCCCCCACCAGAACCCAGCCAGGCAAGCTCCTCAGAGGAGAACACTTAGCCTGCAACAGACCACACAGCAGGAAGCACCCGCAAGCACAGCTGGCTCAAAATACTTCACCTACCCACACATGGCACCCCAATGCCATGTGTCAGCACACCAAAAGGAGGTGGCCCAACAGGTGTTGGTTGGGGCCAAACCAATGGAATGGGAACTAGGACACATATGTAGGTGTCTATCACCCTTCAGGGCCCACCCACACCCCAATAAGGAGACCCACACTGCCGTAGAGACACATGCAGATGCACATTCACAGTACAGAACCATGCCCAGGGGCACTCAAATAGCAGTCACACACCAATGTTGGGTCTGCGTACGATGGCCCTGGCCACTCCCCTTACGAATTGAGTGGGTGACAACAATGCTACATGTTCAAGCCCCAACCCTCTGCCTGCGGTGACATTTCTGCATCCGATGTACACAGTACAATGTAATGTCATAGGGCCCTCATGCATACAACAAGACCACGGGGACACATGCATATATCATGGTGAACTGGCTACAGGCACATGCGCCCGGCCCCTTTATTGGCAGGGCCACATGTACAGTGACGCATATGCTGGATATGTGTGAGGTGAATGTAAGCCATTCCACATAACTGAGTCAACTGCTGAGCAAGATGGAGTTAGCCAGAGAAAGTCCCGAAAACACCCAACATGCAAACAGAAGTTTGGTGAGTTGAAGTGCACTGGGATTGGGACACTAGAGATGAGTGCGCTCATGTGAAGAAAAAGTCTTAGATTGTGTCCCTTCGATATATGCCTGATGCAGATGCAGTGGGGTGTGGTAGGCTGCATCATCTTCCCCATCAACGTCACAGGGCCTCAACACTGTTTGAGGTGACATAGCTGCACAACCGCTCCACAGCACAAAACACAATCACCAACAGACAATGGCCAGTGGTGCACTTAGTCACTGGCACCTGGAGTGATGAGCAGGGTATCAGGCCGATGATGGCATCCACGACAGGTCTGAGGAACTCTGTAAGTCTGTCAGGACCACTGTTTCGACTCTGGCAGAAGGCGGTCCTTGCAGTGGTGTTGTGTGCCTCCTGCGGTGATGCGACGTCCGGGCCGCTCTCGACTCACTTTGGTGTGGGAGCGCTGGTGGTACGCATTTGGGCCCGGAGGCTGCGTACAGCGCAAGGCCACAGAGAACTGCCATTGATGACCCCAAAGCCAACGCTTCAGGGGCCAACCAATATCTCAGAAGATGGGGCCCGGCCTGGACCAGCACATAGTTAGTGGCCCCAGATGCACTGTAGCCGGCACAGGCACCCAGCCACGGGACGGTGACTTGCAGTGCAGTCAGATGGGCCATGCAACCTGAGCGTGTCCTCATCAATGTCAGAGGTGTATGTTTCAGAGGGTGCAGGGGACAGTGGTAGGTGTCCTCCAGAGCAGGAACCTCACCACCAATTCGAAATAAGCTACATGAGGATGAAAACTAGCCCCTAGTCCATAGACTCAGACGCCACCAATGTATGACCAGTAAGTGTCCATGAATGTTGGGGAACAGACTTAGTGGCACTGGGGCTGAGACGGGATGCAGTCTGCAATGATGCCGGTACACTGATATGAACTCCGCCATTGCTAAATCAAGACCTACTGGACCGGAGTATAGGCCGAAGGCAGCGGTCAGCAGTGGCCCACAGCCACGTGTCGTTGGCTCGCGATGCACAGAGTTAGTGACACCAGGGCAGATGTCAGTAGTGTTCGATCACCTCCGTAACGATTATCCTTTTTTCCACTAAGTTGCAACGCGTCATCCTCATATGCCTCTCCTTGCGTGCAATGATATGTAATCTGCCTTTGCATAATCGAAGATCAGTTCCAAATCTGTGAATTACACGAGCGCACCCTACGCTGAAAGCAGTTTAGGCCAGAGGCAGCGGTCAGCACAGGCCATTCACTGAATGTCACTGGAATAGGTTTGTGGCCCCACCGGCATGCGTAGTTCAGGTTCATTGGCACCTTGTGTTCGGTCACCTACGTGACTGTGACACGGGTTTCGTCCGGACTGAGCCACATCTTCCTCTTACTCCTCTTCATGGGACCCCTGGTGTGGAACTCTGCCATTCGTGATTCACGACTAGGTGCTGGATGTGAGACCTACTGGTCCGCAGGGTAGTCCTGGTCGCTCATTCAGGTGTCGCCGGCTGGCTTTGAACAGGGTTTGTGGCACCACGTGTCACCGGCTGGCATTGAACAGGGTTTGTTGCACCACGTGTCACCAGCTGGCATTTAAAAAGGTTTGTGGCACTACGTGTCGCCAGCTTGGAGCTTACACAGGCACGTGGTGGGCCCTCCTTGACACATGCCGGTGTCAGCAGGTGATCAGTGTGGCCTGGCTGCACATGGGTGAAGGGTTCGTGGTCCAGCGGGCCGGGGTAAGGCAGGTGCACAGGATCGCAGGCAACTCCACTCACGAGGACGGCGTCAACCTCAGCCTTGGCATACATGTTGGGCTTTCCGGAAGAAGACCACCCCCAGGCTACATGCTTTTTATTCACAACCCTACGCTGGACTAGCATATGCCGGGCCTTCCCACTCTGCACACACTTACTGGGGTGTAACAGGCAACATTTCCACAAAGACCCCCACTGACTGTGGTGACATGGTTGTGTCCACTGTCCACTACACTCAATACACCAGAGGTGTATGTCACTGTGGATATGGGTGTGTTCAGCATACTGTGGTCTGCCCAGCACATCGCCACCACTCTTGGCATTGTGTACTTTCCCAATAATGGTTGTACTACAACCTTCACACATGCCTGGTTGCCACCTCTTCCCACTATTGTGTGGCTGAGGTGCCATGCCGTTGATAGTTCATGTTTACGGCTTGCCCAGGTTACCATTGTAAGTTGTTCTGTCGTGTTTGGTGGGTGGGCATGTTGTTGTGCATGTTGGTTGTAATTTTGTGATGCATGCATTGCCAGAGTTTTGGATTGCATGGTTGTGGAGTTGAGGTTAGTGGGGTGTTAATTTGGAACTTGCCAAGGGGCTGTGTATTTCCCTTGGAGCCATCCTGGGAATGCAAGTTGCTGAGGGACTGTCTGAGGATAAAAGAATCAGCCACACTGGCTGTGTATTAGGAGGCGACAGTGGTGGAGGTCCCATGGTGTTCCTATGTTGCCCGCACATTAATGTGTGACACGTGCTTCCTGTTGTGGTGATTGTGTGCTGTGTCACCAGGGGGCACAGGTAGGACATGTGTGCTGTGGATTGCCCCAAACACATGCGTGCATCCGGCTATTGTATATGGTCAATCAATCAATACATTTGTAGAGCGCGCTACTCACCCGCGAGGGTATCAAGGCGCTGATGGGAGGGGGGGCCGCTACTGCTCGAATAACCAGGTCTTGAGGTGTCTCCTGAAGGTGAGATGGTCCTGGGTCACTCGTAGGTGTGTGGGGAGGGTGTTCCATGTCTTTGCTGCCAGGTAGGAGAATGATCTTCCTCCGGGGGTGGCTCTGCAAATCCGTGGGACGGTGGCGAGGGCGAGGCTGGTGGAGCGGAGCTAGTGGGTGGGGATGTAGAATGAGAGGCGGTTGTTGAGGTATTCAGAGCCCATGTTGTGGAGTGCTTTGTTTGTGTGGGTGAGCAGCCTGAACCTGATCCTCTTGCTGATGGGGAGCCAGTGCAGGTTTCTCAGGTGGGTGGATATGTGGTTGTGGCGAGGGATGTCGTGGATGAGTCCTGTGGAGGCGTTCTGTATGCGCTGAAGCCGTTTCTGAAGTTTGGCTGTGGTTCCTGCGTAGAGGGCGTTCCCGTAGTCCAGTAGGCTGGTGAAGAGGGCTTGGGTGACTGTCTTTCTGGTTTCGGTGGGGATCCACCGGAAGATCTTTCGGAGCATGCGCAGGGTGTTGAAGCATGAGGACGAGACTGCGTTGACTTGCTTGGTCATCGTGAGGGAGGAGTCCAGGATGAATTCCAGGTTGCGAGCGTGGTCCCTGGGTGTCGGCGCGGTGGCCACCAGGAGTCGTCCCAGGCGGATGGGGATTGTCTGAGGATGAGGACCTCCGTCTTCTCCGAGTTGAGCTTCAGACGGCTGTGCTTCATCCATTCTGCGACATCTTTCATTCCGTCCTGGAAGTTGGCTTTGGCGGTGCGAGGGTCTTTGGTGAGGGAGAGTAACAGTTGGGTGTCGTCGGCATAAGAGATGATGTTGATGTTGTGTTTGCGTGTGATGGTGGTGAAGGGGGCTCATGTAGATATTGAAGAGGGTTGGGCTGAGTGAGGAGCCCTGGGGTACGCCGCAGATGATCTTGGTGGCCTCGGAGCGGAAGGGAGGGAAGCGGACTCTCTGGGTTCTGTCGGAGAGGAACGAAGTGACCAGTCCAGGGTTTTTTCTTGGATCCCAGAGTTGTAGAGGCGGGTTATTAGGGTGCGGTGGCAGACGGTGTCAAAGGCTGCAGAGAGGTCCAGGAGGATGAGAGCGGCTGTTTCTCTGTTGTCCATCAGGGTCCTGATGTCATCGGTGGCTGCGATGAGGGCGGTCTTGGTGCTGTGGTTGGCTCGGAATCCGGACTGGGTTGGTTTGAGCGAGTTGTTTGCTTCTAGGAAAGCAGTCAGCTGTCTGTTGACGGTCTTCTCGATGACTTTAGCCGGGAAGGGGAGAAGAGAGATGGACGAAAGTTCTTGAGGTCTTTGGGGTCCGCTGTTGGTTTCTTCAGAAGGGCGTTGATTTCTGCGTGTTTCAAGCTTCCAGGGAAGGTGGCTGACGTGAAGGAACTGTTAATGATGTTCCGGAGGTGGGGTGCGATGATGGTGTCGGATTTGTTGAAGATATGATGAGGGTAAGGGTCGGAGGGGGAGCCGGAGTGGATGGTGTTCATGACGTAGGTGGAGTCTTCCGTGCTGATGGGGGTCCAGGCGCTGAGGGTGGTGGTGGGGGTCATTGGTTCGGTGACTGGAGGTGGGATCTGGGGTCCGAAGCTGTCGTGCATGTCTGTGATCTTGCATTGGCAGTACGTGGCGAGGGAGTTGCAGAGGTCTTGTGACAGTGTGTTGTCGTTGTTGCTGGTGCTGGGGTTGGAGAGCTCTTTGACGATGCTGAAGAGTTCCTTGCTGTTTTGGGAGCTGTCCAGCCGCTCTTTGAATGATGTCCTTTTGGTGGTGCGGATCATTTGTGGTATTCGCGGGTGGCGCTCTTGAGGACTGTCATGTTTTCTGATGTCCGCTTGTGGCGCCAAGCTTTTTCGAGGGTTCGGCATGCTTTCTTTGCGATTTTGAGGGTGTCTGTGAACCAAGAGGTTTTTCTGTTGCTAGAATTGCCTGGGGGTTTCTTCAGTGGAACGAAGTCGTCGGCGCAGTTGGTGATCCACTGTGCGAGATTGTCTGCTGTGTCGTTGGTGTCTTGGGTGTCGGCAGGTGGGTTCTGGCTCAGCGATGTGGTCAGCTGGTGTCGAAATAGACGTATACCAAATTTTACATCAAAATAGAACACATCCTGATTGGAAAAAATGGTTAATCTGGCCAGAAGACACTAATAACTGTCAAGATAGATTCCTGAACAAAACACAGGGGTTAAAAATGACCAGACCAGACCCTAGATACTCCCAGAGACAACATCCAGGGATAGTAACAATATACAGTGTAGGGAAACTGCCTTGAATGGCTAGAAACATCCACACTGGCAGAAATTAAGCAACACTTATCTTTACTTAAAGATGGTGCTGACTTGCGTGATTTCATTATGGGACCACGCAAACAGCTTCAAAAACGTTTCATAGCGGCAAGTGTATATGCGCTTACAACGAGGCATGGAAAGTAATGCAAATTGAAACAGCAGAAAAATACAAGAAATTGATCGTTTTAATTTGGAAAAATCACTTTCTGTTGTGGACAATGGGTTAATGACTCTGTCCTCAGAATATATTCACTGGACAGTATTGTATCATCTGCCATCGATATAATAGATAAAGACTTGCTAATGTTACAACATGGCCAGTCCCAATTACGTGCTATTGTACAGCTAGGCTGGACGTTGCAAAATCTTCGTTCAAGCTATGTGCTATGGCGTCTAATCAACACAACGTCATTGTTTTCTATCTTTAACCTCACTGATAAACAAATCAGTTTGGCACAGAAAGGAGCAGACTATACAATCCTGAGCATCGAAAAACTTGAGAGATTCCATTGACAATGTCAGAAAGACCTGTCATTGAATGGATAATACACGGGATTATCACAATTCCGATAACAACTTTCCGATTTAAAAATTGCCTTGAGTATATACCGGCAGGCCAGTAAGAAAGGTTGGGTAAAGGGTACATTAAGTCATCATGGAAATTACCATATATACACACATGCTACAGTGACAACGACAAAAATGTATTTCTTAGTGGTGAAAATTGCAAACATTCACTAAGCGGTATACTTTTGTGCCAGGGTATTAATTTACATGGGGCCTGTGAAGGGACTTCAAACAACCTTTCATGCCACCAGCACGTCACACCTGCAACGCAGATAGAGCCTTTCTTTAAGCAACTTTCTAACAGGAGTTACATTCTAATAACGGACCACAGCTGTTGTGGCTTGGTGCCAGGGAAAGCATATCTTGTAAGCATGACTTCCATGGTCACTTGCTGTATGCAAGCTTTGTTTCCAAACGGCCCTGGAGATTCCGAGACTCCGATTTGGCCTCCTTTGAATATCTCTTCTATACGAATTGATACTTTAAGCAGAATGAAGTCTGTGCTTTTGCAGACAACAGTGCCCATCACGTCATCGAAAGAGACGTATGATCTCCAAGTTGCAAGGACAACATCGGAGATACATGAATTTTTATCAACAAATTGCCCCGTGCATTTCACAGAAATGCTCAGCCAAATCCTAAATATGTCGGATGCCATTGGTATCTCAAACGTATTTAAGACAATTTTTTCGGGACTGTTAACACCATTCAAAGCAGTCCTGGGCATTATTCCAAATTTTGTCCATTCGGTCTTTGGCGGCCTACCATTACTTTTGGGACTCGTAGCAGACATTTTATTTTTGACCCTTCTGCTCCGATATGGCAAGCCAAAACACAGACATGACTCCGGCAAGGATGGAAGAAACGATCCTAGCAATACGCTACCGGGACCGCAGATCCAAGGTCCTTGGATTGGCCCGGATGAGCGATCTGAATATGACCAGGTTTCTTTCATTCAGACCTATATGGCAGACCTGCATCTTACCTGTGCTTCGATGTATGCTATGCGGAGAAGAATGCGTGTTAGACACCTGTCTTGCACTACCATCAGCAGTACCAATGGATATCGATACTTTGCTAAGTCCTGTAACGGCTCACGCATCGTGTTGTCCCCAGCGGCTACCAATCCTGATGACGGCATTCGTTGAGACTCCTGCGCTACGACTAGATGGCGGCAGTGAAGCAATAAGTGAAAGCAGCATCACCCAGGTACGACCTTCTGTGAGCATTGCTGATCCAGACATCGATGATAGCAATCATTCTCACAACTGCCAGGTTACTGCACTATCGAACCTGGTAGAACTGTCACCTGAATATGTAGACCTATTCTTTGAGAGCCTGTCTGCTATGATGTTCTCCCCTGAACAGAAACAATAACTTTTGGAAAAGAATCCGGCTCACAGCGTTCCCATGAACTCTGAATTCGGCCTTCAATTTTGATAAACAAAAGCTCCTGAAAAGCGTTTGGAACTCTATTTTTCCCTCTAGCCATGAAACATCTTTTTGAATCAGACCTTTTTTCAAAATATTTACCTTTTTTCTGGCACAAATACTTTTGCTTAAAGTAGAACTATTCATAAAGAACAGAGCTTCTATTTTTAGTGGATCTAGAGACAAAAACTTTACCTCAGCCTCTAGCACATTTTACAGCAATTGTATTTATATGTGATGAAATAGTCTCGCCCTTCTTTTCTGTATTAAGAGACATTTCATGTGTAACTTTTCGCAAAATCGTTCAAACTGATTACATATGCAGTATTTTTTGAATGATTACTATGCTTGAAAACGTACAGTACCTATATTCTCATGTATTTCATATACGCCATTTTAAATGCAATATGTATTTTTGGGTGGGTAGGAATACACGCGCATCTTATTGCTTTAGTTTTTAGTAATTTGATGGACATAAATTTGTGGAGTGGGTGTTGTGTTCTATCTAGGACCCCGATCAATATTGTGACCTCATGCCCCTATACGGCTATAATCAATACAAATTCCTATAAGGGCATAAACGATCAGAGCCCTATTTCAGCAACTCGTCTCTGCAGATCATTACAGTACATGACACAACAGAAGCCACTTCCTCAGATTCCTAGATAACACACCGAGTTCTTTCGACAGCTCAAACCCCCCAGCAACCTGGGAAAGCCCCGCTTGCTTTGTTTTGATTACTAATAGAACTCTTGCAAGCACTGTAAGAATGACCAGTTCTTAGTGACATCTTTATTGACGTCTTATGTCCAAAAACTTACGTCAAACTCGGCACCTTTCAGGTATAAATAATACCAACGTTGCCTTAAGCAAACACAGTGGTGGTGAATACTGGAGCAGAACAGCCATCCCTTGCAGAAAGCCCAGCAGATGCGAGAAGCCCACGGACGCTGCCCCTCCTCCTTGACGCGCTAAGACGCTGTCTTTTCTCCTGCCGAGAAAATCCAGCTCCGGCGTTTCCAGCCTACACTTGCGGGTAACTGGAATATCGAGTCCTGAGAGGAGATACCAGACCTCCAACATTCTATCCCAGAGGTACGGTGCTGACTAAACCCATAGAGAGAATTCTTGAAGCAAACCCTTGGCAAAACCAACTTAACTTAAACTGCTACTTACTTACTCCCTCCCACGTATTAGGCTTAGGTCAGGTACACTGGGGTAGGCGTAGTTAGAAGCACCAGTTGAGGACGTTAGCTAATGTATATATGAATGTATATATTTTATTCATTTTAACTATCTTATGGCTAAGAAACCATATCCATGCTTTTACAGTATTATTTCGTGATACTACTTTTACTGTACGCACTTTTTATAATAACAAGTCTTGCAATTGTGGCAATTCATTTCTCTTGCATGAGAAGGAAGACTGCTCAATAAATAATATATTTTATTGAAGAACGCCCGTCTCTCTATTCTCTGCATACTGGTGAAAGTAATTCTGCACAACTGACTGAGTGAAATAGCTGTCTATTGTTTCACACGACTCTGTCATGTTAATGCGATTGTTGGAAAACTGAATTCCTTCTTGTCTGAGCCAGGGAAGATGATCACTACCTATTCAGTCAAGAAAGTTTTCAGTGACCTCTAAGCTAGCTGGTACAAACCCAATTAAGTCTAACATAGTCAGTAGAGACCTAGAAGACCGCAGTCCTACGTCTACACTGCTGTTTATGTTATTCCAATGCGCAGGGCCTATAGGGAAAATAGGAACTACACTACAGAGGTAGGAGAAGGATCCGCTGCCGGAGGTCGTTCGTTGGATGCGGGGGATAGCGTTGAGGGCGAGGCTGGCGGAGCGGAGCTCGTGGGTGGGGGTGTGGAAGCTGAGTCTGCTGTTCAGGTAGGCTAGTCCGCTGTTGTGGAGTGCTTTGTGTGCGTGGGTGAGGAGCTTGAAGGTGATCCTCTTGTCGACCGGGGGCCAGTGTAGGATTCTCAGGTCGGGGGTGATGTGTCTGCGGCGGGGGATGTTGACGATCAGTCGTGCGGAGGCGTTTTGGGTGCGTTGCAGTCGTTGTAGGTGTTTGGCTGCGATTGCTGCGTAGAGTGCGTTTCGGTAGTCCAGTCTGCTGCTGACGAGGGCTTGTGTCACCGTTCTTCTTGTTTCAGTCGGTATTCACTTGTAGATCCTGCGGAGCATGCAGAGGGTGTTTTAGCAGGAGGAGGAAATGGTGTTGTCCTGCTTAGACATGGAGAGGAAGGAGTTGAGGATGAATCCTAGATTGCGTGCGTGGTTGGTGGGTTTTGGTGCTGTTCCCAGTGTGGTCGGCCACCAGGAGTTGTCCCAGGCTGAGGGGTGGATCCGAGGATGAGGACCTCCGTCTTGTCCGAGTTCAGCTTCAGACGGCTGCTCCTCATCCAGTCAGCGGCAGCCTTCATTCCCTTGTGGAGGTTGGTTTTGGCGGTGTGTGGGTCCTTGGTGAGGGAGAGGATGTCTTCGGCATAGGAGATGATGTTGAGGTCATGATGGTGGGCCACGAGTGCGAGGTGGGCCATGTAGACGTTGAACAGCCATGGGGGATGCTGCAGATGATGTCGGTGGCTTTGGATCGGAAGGGTGGGAGGCGGACGCTCTGGGTTCTGCCGGTGAGGGAGGACGTGGTCCAGTCAAGGGCCTTCTCTTGGATTCTGGCTTCTAGGAGGAGTGTCTTTAGAGTACGATGGCAGACCATGTCGAAGGCGGCCGACAAGTCCAGGAGGATGAGGGCTGATGTTTCGCCATTGTCTAGTTGGTGCCTGATGTCGTCTGTGGCGGCGATGAGGGCTGTCTCGGTGCTGTGGTTTCGTCTGAATCTGCACTGGGACGGGTCCAGGATGTTATTGTCTTCCAGGTGGCGGGTCAGTTGCATGTTGACGATTTTCTCGATGACTTTAACTGGGAATGGGAGCAGGGAGATGGGCCGGAAGTTCTTGAGTTTCTTGGGGTCTGGTTTGGGCTTCTTGATTTCGGCGTGCTTCCAGCTTTCTGGAAATGTCGCTGTTTTGAAGGAGATGTCGATGACCTTCCGAAGTTGGGGTGCGGTGGATGCCTCTGCTTTGTTGAATACATGGTGTGGGCACGGGTCAGACGGAGATCCTGAGTGGATGGAGTTCATGACTTTGCGTGTCTTGTCGTTGTTGACGTTGGACAAGGAGGTCAGGCGGTTGGCGCTGGTGGTCTTTACAGGGGAGGTGGAATTTGGCGTGGTCGTGGCGGTCATGGTGTTGAAGCTATCGTGGATGTCAGCGATCTTGCGGTGGAAGAAGATGGCCAGTGAGTCGCACAGTTCTTGTGAGGGCGGGATGTCGTTGGCGTTGGCGCTGGGGTTGGAGAGTTCTTTTACGATGCTGAAGAGCTCTTTGTTGTTGTGAGCATTGTTTTCCAAGCGGTCTTTGAAGGAGGATCTCTTGGCTAATCTGATGAGGTGGTGATGTCTGCGGGTAGCGTCCTTGTGGGCTGCGTGGTTGTCTGGTGTGCGTTCATAGAGCCATGTCTTCTCCAGTTTTCGGCATGCACGTTTGGAGGCCTGGAGCTTGTTGATGAACCATGTGGCTCTCTTGCTGGTGTGGCTGTTGGGGGGTTTCTTGAGTGGGGCGAGGGTGTTGGTGCAGTTGTTGATCCACTGTCTGAGGTTGAGGGCTGCGGCATCGGAGTTGGTGGGGTCGGTGGGTGGGTTCTTGGCGAGGGAGGTGAGTAGCTGGTCTTCGGGACTTTGCTCCAGCAGCGGCGAGGCAGCTGTTGGGTGCGATGATGCGCGGTTAGTTTCTTGAAGGTGAAGTGGATGCAGCGGTGGTCGGTCCAGTGGAGTTCTGTGGTGTGGTCGAAGGTGACGTGGGAGCCTGTGGTGAAGATAGGGTCAAATGTGTGGCTGGCGGTGTGGGTGGGTGTGATGACGAGTTGTCTGAGGCTGAGGTTGGTGAGGTTGTCGATCAGGGTGGCTGAATTGGCGTTGTTGTTGTTCTTGAGGTGGAAGTTCAGTTCCCTGAGGAGGATGTAGTTTGTGGAGGCGAGTGCGTGGGTTCTGGCGTGGTCGGTGATGGAGTCGCTGAACTGAGCCTGGGGTCTGGGGGGTCTGTAGGTGTGGATCCGGAAGTGCAGGTGTTCGGCGGTGTTGAGGGTGTCGTCTGCGTGGGTGGCAACCTTGACGGTGGACTTGTGGACGATGGCTATTCCTCCTCCGATTCCATTGGCGCGATCCCTGCGTGTGATCTTGTCGCCGTCCAGGATGGCTATGGCGATGTCAGGCGCCGAGGAGTTGTTCCACCAGGTATCGGTCAGGAAGGCCACATCTGGGGTGGAGGTGTCGAGCTGATCCCAGTGCTCGACTGCGTGTTTGCGTGCGGAGCGGGACGTTGAGGAGTATGCAGTGGATGTGGTTGGGTTTGGTCCTCGGAGGTTTGGTGGTTCTGTCACAGGTGAAGCTGCAGGTGTGGCAAATGAAGGGTTTCGGGGCGGCCTGGAAGCAGGCATGGTTTCAGCCGGTGTTGAATGCATGGAGGCTGCTGGCATCGTAGTGGAGTCTGGTGTCATGGCGTTCATAGGGTCCAGGGGTTCTGGTGCTGGGTGCGGTCCAGGCACGGACGGGCGCGGACAGGCGCAGACGGACGTGCCTAAGGCATGCCTTCACCAAAGGCAAGCCCGTGATGGGCCATTCACCTACTGTATATGTACCAAACTTAGTTGAGCTCCTGATGAATAGAAGCAAGGCTCAGCATTCGACAATGTAACAACCGGATTTTTCGGACCAGGTAGAATCAGCTTACGAAACACCACCAAACCCAGCCGAAACGTAATCACCTCCCTCCTCAGGACCTACTTACAAAAGGCACCTGTGTACCTACCTGAGGATGGGTAATTAGCAATATACAAGCTTATATCATCAAAAACAACACTAAATCTATAGGGATTACTAGAAATACTCACTATTATTCCACACCGCACTCATACCTTATAGTCTCGCGGCAACATAGGACCAGACTAGACTACCCTGAGGCAGTTCTGATTACTTACCATTGCACACTGATCACACTCAGTGCTCGGGCAAGCCACAATCCTGTGGGTATACAAATTGACCACAGTCAATGCTCTCATTAACACCACTTTCCGTAGCGGCGATCTCATTACACACTGATCACCATCAGTGCTCACTCAAGCCACAATCTTGTGGGTATACACATTGATCACAATCAATGCTCTCATTAACGCCGCTACACAACGACGATCACTGTCCTATGAATACCTTCAGCTCCTTCTCTCTCTGTTGGGAAGTTTCTCTATATATCTAACATCTACTGGGAATATAATATTATAGGTTATGTGATAGATAGACAGGTCAATCCTTTCACACAAGAATGGCCAAATCACAATATGCAAAGGTTATTATCAAATACAAGTGCTCCTCTACTCCCTTGCTCAGTTACCATTTACCTGGACGGGAGATGCATCCGTTCACATGAAAGCATCTGACTAGAAGAAAGGTTAACCTTATTATGAATAATAACACTTGCACAGCTGCTCGCTAAGAGCTGGGATCTTTTATTTAAACAATAACAACAATATATTACTGCAATATAACACATAGCCCGAAAAGCAAAAGAAAGAATTAGAATGTGTGTGCAGGCTAATAAGAAAGGTTCGACGTCACCTTATGAGTATGAAGTTTGGGCTCAGTTGTCATTTGGGTTCCCTTCTCGTCTGTGCCTTGGCTCATCTTAGAATCACCCCTGCAGTCACGGATACACGTCTGCACCGCTATGCTCTGTCTCCTCTACTCCCCTCCAAGTCAATGGAAACCTCCTTCTTATTCTCGACTTCATCTGCTTCAATCTCGCTGTTCTGCACTACTCCTCTCTCCTCTCAATCACGGACTATCTTCACCTTCTAACTTCGATCTTATAAATCAGTTTCTGCCGCTCTAGTATTCGTTCGCTCCGCTAACTGCTTCATTCTGCATGCTCTGATCTTAGTATCAAAGCTCGCCAGCTGCTCCAACTAAAATAACTTCAATCTTTCTGAGAGAGTATCAGCCCTCGGTATTTCTCAGACTTCAAAATGGCGACTGTTTGCCTTGAATTGATTAACTGCAATAATGCTAACGACTAGCTGCCGTCTACCAACTGACTCACTGACTGAACCCTGTGCTTTCGCTAATATAGAACCGTGTTCATGCAAGGAAATTTACGGCCAGTAACCTGCCGCCCACCAAATTCTTGTACCACCCCGTGCCAAGGACACGTTCTCAGCCGGCCGGCCTGATGTTATGTCTTCGACATGAAGAAAAATACAATCCTTCGATAAGGGCCAGCCTGATCCGGTTCTCTCCAAGCGAACAACACCTTATAACTAAAACATTACATTTGACCTAAAAGCATCTCAAGCAGCCGAGGCAGAAAGAAAGATGGAGTCTCTCCTGTTCGAGGCCTACAGAGCCCGAAATAAGCATAACTCCATTAGAAATGTACTAGCAACCTTACAAAAGGACAGATTAATACTAATACTAAGGAATCTATTCATTAACATAAGTTTATAGACCCTAAGGTGCAGAGAAGGGTAGGGAATTACGTCAAACACCTTGTGAATAGGCCAGATGTGAGATTCTATTCCTCCTATTAGAATGATAGCAGGCTAAAGTCACCTTCACTCAAAAAGGGGCAGAAAACCCGATCAGAACAGACAAATAATAGGTTAAGAAGATATGAGCATGTGTTGCTCGCAGCAGAGAATGTGAACCTGAAGCGCTATTCTATGTTAAATCCTGCTACCTTGTTCCAAATGCTGATGGGGAAGATTGTGAAGACCATGACTGGATGTTACAGAGCTTTGCACCAAGCCAAGACCTGAGATTGTCGAATGAGCCATTGCCTGATCCCTACCAAGTCCTTTTTGCTGATGGTTCATGACCAAGAGACAAAGAAGGTAATTTGAGAGCAGTGTTTGCTGTCCGTACCATCTCTGGTGTGGTAGAAACTGCTTGTCTGCAAAGAGTACACTACACACAGGTAGCTGAAATTATCACCCTGAGCCATGCATGCCCAGTTTCCTAGGAGATCCGAATCACCATCCACAACGATAGCAAGTACTGCTTCGGTGTGGTTCATGACTTCGGACAGCTATGGTCACAGAGGGGGTTCCTAACGTCATCAAGTGCCCCCATTAGGAATTAGGAAGATGTGAGACAACTGCTGGAAGCCCTGTAATTACCAAGGGAAGTGGCTGTCCTTAAGTGCGCAGCATGTAGCTTTAATGGGAAATGTGTTGTCGAGAGTACAGAGAAGACAAAACTCAGCATGATGCTAGCTGTTGCAGCCACATGGGATGAAGGCAGCCATTTGCAATTGGAATCCACAGATCAGGAGCAAGATGGTTCGATCAGAGAAGGTTGTGAGAGAGGAGAAAACGACACATGGGTTTCAGCTGATGGCAGGGCAGTGTTACCTGACTGTCTGTTAAACACCATGACAACGCAAATTCATGGAGCATCACACTTAGAGAGAGATGCAATGGTGAGATTGTTCAGGCGAACTTGGTTCAATCCAACATTTCAAGTAATAGCAGAAGCAGTGTGCCAGCTACGTGTCACATGCCAACAGATAAATGCTGGGAAGAAGTCAGTTGTTCCTGTGAGCCACATTTGAAGATCAGGGGGTTCTTTCAATTGGATCCAATTGGATTTTGTTGAGATGCCTGTGTGTAATGGGTTGAGCTACATGGTGGTTGTTGTGTGCATCTTTACCCGATGGGTAGTTTCTTATCCAACTAGAAGGTGTGAAAGTCTCACAGTAGCAAAGTTATTGTTGAGTGAACTTATTCCTAGATCCAGGTTTCCAACTATATTGTAATCGGATAGAGGAACGCAATGCCAAATGTAGTTAGGATTCTGCTGTGTACCACCTTGATTGTGGATCAAATACGTATACGTATACGTAAGCTGGTGGCATATGGCATAGTGGAGCAAATTAATGGAACCCTAAAGGTGACACTGGCAAAATCGTGTTCCTTAACAGCTCTGAAATGGCCCAGTGTGTTGCCCAGAGTGTTGTCCTTGGTTCTAATGAGCTTGCACAGCATTCCTGACAGGATAATTGGGTTATCGCCAGACAAAATCTTGATGGGGGAGGGGCGATGAGCTTGCCTGCTGTGCCTGCTACTGCTAAGTTGCTTCATGTGTATGTGGATACTATGGATGTGCGAGATTGTTAAGTATGCATGCAATTGCCTGCTTTGACCGAGGATGCCATACCATTCTATAAACATTTAAACAAATATGACTATAATAAGCTAGAGGAGTGAATGGAAAAGTATTTTGTACCAACATTAACATTAGATACTGCTTACACACATAGACATAACCTAACCTGCATATTAACTAACATAGAGAAGAAATTCATAGCTCAAGTAGAAGATAGACATAGGGGTATACTTGTTGAGCTTAATATTATGGACAGAAAATTTGAATGGGCCAATGAGGAGTTACCGCACAAGGCTAAAGGAAGTAATGGTCCTATAGCTGTAGATTGGGTACAATGAGGCAAGCTTTGCATAGGACATGTTCAGAGACATTATGAGACTATATCTGTGGGACAGATTGTGTGTGCCCATATTTTTGTAATCAATGGTCCTTGGAACACGTTTCAGCCAGAAGCTGTACAAGTGGTACTAGAAGTATGTTTTGTGTGTGGAAAGAATGCATATGTATGGCTTCTGAACAATTGGTATGGTAATTGTTATGTGGCAGTTGTGTTTTCAAAGGTATACCATGTGGAGGACCTGGAAGGGTTGGAAGGAAAATTGACCCATCGAGAAAAATGTGGACTGAGTGCTGGTAAAGTTGTGGGAGACATTTTTGGAGTGATTATTCCTAGTTTAGGAGTAGAACTAAAAGGCATCATGATGAGGAAATTGTCTACCATTGTGTAAAGGTATCAATGCATACATCTCAGTCATTGTTACTCATAGATGGGAAAATGGTTTCGATAAGGGCGATGGTGATGCTAAACCGTCTTGCATTAGATGTGTTATTAGCAAAGGAAGGCAGAGTGTGTGGGATGCTGAAAGTCCAACAGTATTGTATTTATATCCCTGATAAAAGTAAAGATCTCATGGGATACATATATATATACGTAACTTCACTGAGATACATCATGAGATACATGATCTGGCAGCTGAGGGAGGTTAGGATAAGATTGGAAAGGGATTTGGCATAGTCGAAAATTGGTTTGTTAACCTAGGATAGGGAATTCTTGGATAGAGCTTGAAGCCAATCATATTTGTTGTAGTCTGTGTTATCATCCTCGTAAGAATGATAAGGGCATACAAAAGGTATAAGGCAATGCAAGTGGAAAACTTCTTAAGCAACAGAGAGAGAAGGGTGGAAAGACTGCAGCAAAATCAGTATGAGAATATGAAACGGTTGGAGGAGTTCAGACAGAGGAGACTAGCTACAACATATGTTTTGATCGGTCTACTTTATAGGGATTTAGTGGTGTTTTGTGATGACTCAACATCATCAGAGGAGGCAACTGTTGTAGCGGGACACATATTTTATTTGTAGGGGTGCATTATAATAACATGTGTAAAGCACACCTACATATAATCCTTTGTTGTGTTAACATGACGTGTTAGAATTGTGAAATGTATTAACGTAAAACAACATTTATTTAGGCCATTGGGAAGTAACATGGAGAGAATTAACATGGAAAGTAAATATAACTAGCAGAAACAGTAATGTGAAGAACTTGTGTTGTGGAACTGATGATTATTCATGTACTAAATGTGTTTATTAATTGTGCCCTGTATATGTAGGTAAATGCATTAAATAAATCTGCCTTATTTTCTATGCAAGTTCATGAAACATGTGATGTTTTCGTATTTGCTGAGCTTAACTTAGGCTGAAATGCAGTTCCCTGGAAAGCTGGCTTTAGAATTAACAGTTTGAATATTATGTGCTGTGGAATTCGTTCTTTCTCACGTTTGTGTTGCAGGTGAAAGAAGAGTTCTTGTTAGCTGAAATAATGTATTTGTTTTACTCGTCAGGCAAGGAAAGAAGAAGTTACATCGTGTGGCTTGAGTTGAAAAATGAATGTCGTTCTGCTTCACATAGGAGAAGGCCTGGGAAACAAAGACAAATTGATGCAAGAGAAGAATACTGTTGTCCCATGGAAAAACTACCTTAGGATTGTACCCAGATCAGATGACGTGACCCGCATTGAATCTTGGGAAAGTTGCCAGGAAAAATGTGATGTTGGGAGTAGAGAAAGTCCCCAATTCTTCTTCTGCCTTTGGAGAAAGAGCATCTGAGAGCAAGCGATGTCTCGGTAGCTTTATGCTACATAACCATCGATGATGGCGAGGCTTCTTA
This sequence comes from Lissotriton vulgaris, assembly GCF_964263255.1. Taxonomy (NCBI): domain Eukaryota; kingdom Metazoa; phylum Chordata; class Amphibia; order Caudata; family Salamandridae; genus Lissotriton; species Lissotriton vulgaris. The sequence continues at coordinate 131,007,741 of NC_141687.1, forward strand.
GAAAGACTACACATGCTGATACCTTTTATCCTTTCTTCTTGAAGATGCTTAAGTAGGGATTTCATTTTACTGTTTGTGTAGGGATAGATTAAAGCTCGTTATTCATCAAACCTTAATGCAGAGAAACTTGGCTTTCTAATAAATGAACTATTTGTAGTGGTTTGTGGTTGTCTAAGACGATCCGTGGTTAATTGAATGGCTTAATAACGTGTTTTCTCCTCTCTATGCTCTAATGCTGCTAAAAAAGATCCATCAGATTTCGTCTCTAGAATAGACCTAGAACCTATGGGCCTGGCCCTTTCACCTGCAAATGCGCTTGTGAATAACACAGATGGCCCGGCATGGCCTCTCTTTCATTGAAGAAGGGCGCAAGGAGCAGGAAGGTGACCGGCCATGCAGGGAATGTGGCAGACATGCAGGTAAGTGTCTTCTTTTTTTAATTTAAAAATAATTTGGGAGGGGAGGAGGGAGCAGAGCTCCACAGAGTTTTTTCAAACTCTGTGGAGCTCTGCGTAGAGGCACTATGCCAGCTACACCCACCTTTAGTTAAGTTCCCTTGCTGACACTAGTCTTTTTAGAGACACCTAAACCTATTCCACATATACACCCTGTAGAAGATAAACATACTTTTGACTTTAGGATTATGTGCCAGGATGCTACAGAGCTTGACTTTTCTACTAACACATTTTCTAGACTGCTGTAGGATTACATACATACAAAGCAAAGGCCTGTTAAGTATGCACTCACTTGTCTGCTGTGAGGGTTATCATATTCCTCTTTCCTATGGCATCACATGGAGCATTCTGCTTAGTCTTTATATAACAGGTGTGCTTTGAAAATATATATTTTTTAATTAGGAACTGATACTGTCTGAAGTTCCCCTTAATAAGTGGATCAATATTCATCCTTAAGCAGATGAGATAGATACCGCTTGGTATTTACTTTGGCCCCCTTATGTCATACGGCTTATACTTTCTCAGTAAAAACTGTGCATTTGTTGGACAACACAAACATCAAAACTGTGCAAGACTGAGTCTACGCACACCATCAGGATATGTTGGCCTTAGGGCTGCTAGCTCAGAGGGTACCATCCGTACCTCAAACCAGGCAAGGTAACAAATGGAATGTGCAACCTTAGAACATAACAACCCTAACTCCCCAAGGAAATTGTGGAAATAGATAAAGAACCCTTTCATTTCGGTAACTCATGCATATCCAAAGAGATACACAAAAAAGACAAAACATGGCATTTCAATATTTATTGAAGCATTATGATTCTTCTGTAAAATATGTGTGCTGCAATAATTAATAGAAGGAAACAGAATAGCTTGATCAGCATGACAAGGATGGTGTAGAAGATAACCAATTCAACCATTCTGCTGTTAATAGAATATATACTCACATATAAGTTTTGCTATATTTTGTACTCCTACCTAGCGCTACCTATCACAGGATCCCGAGGGTGGGTGAATCTGCCAGAATCCCTGTAGGATGATCTAACTCCCTTGCTACTTGAGGGTAAGTGTTATCAGGGAATCCGTCCTTTTGTAGTGCTAGACATCAGCCCTGGCAGGAGGTGAACAGGAGTCAGCTGGGCTGGAATTCCAGCATGGGGTGACCTCACAGTGCCAGTGAAGTGCTCCTCTAACTAAACAAAGAACTGATGCCATTTATATATCAAACATCATCCAGAGTAATACAAGGTAGTGACTTGCAATGCCTTGCATTGCTCCAGATTTACCAAGCCACACAGGGGCCATGCAATGTGGCTTTTGCGTGGCTTGGTAAATCTGACTTAAGGATTGCTTTACCCTTGCATCACCTAGCTTGAGGCAGAGGCAATACATTAATCTGATAAATATGCCCCAAAATATTTATGCAGTGCTCAATCAGTAACACAGAGACAGCACAACACAAGAACAATCTAGAACCCACTGGATCGGATTTGTAGCTGGGGAGAAAATAGTAGATGGAACAACCTGGATCTGTTGGCCCGCAGCAATGCACCTTCATCTGATCTGCATAACAGGTTGATCCCAATTCTCCCATCAATTTCAGAGCAAAAATGTGGCAAGACATTTTTATGTCCCAAGTTTCAGGAATTTTCAGGAGGAATACACTTTGAGACCAGCCAAGGGTCCAGGACCTTGGGAATTACACTTAGGGTTCAAGGCTCACTCCAGTAGAGGCCAGAAGCATGGTCCAGCACAAGTCAAGTTTGTACTTGTCAGCTGGGAATGCAGGAAAAAGTCCTCCTGGACCTTGTTGCGTTCCTGTAGCCCAGACAGGATGTCAGCCTTATGCCCCTTAAAGCCCACTTTATTGTCCTAGGTACAAGAGGGAGTGCAGACCCTGGAGCTTGTTGTGTTCCTTTTGCCCAACAGGATGCCTTCCTTTGACCCTTAAAGTCCACTTTCTTTTCCTGGGTACAGTAGAATCGCAGATCCAGTCTTCAAGGTTCTTTTCAGGTCACAGACAGCAGGCCCAGTCCTCTTTTGTTCTTCAATATGACGAGAAGTGATCTGAGGAGGGTTTTGGGGTACATCAAACATACAAAAAGTAATGAGAGGAATGTTTGGAATTTGCCTAGGCCGAGGTTGCATTTTTCATTCAGCTTGTGGAACTGAAGGAATTTGGTGAATCCACATTACGCTTCTAATGTGATGTTCTGGCCAAATTCCACCAATCACTGTGTGGTGGTACCTTTTTCCTATTCAAGCAACGCAAAGACACCGAGACCAATACAAAGGTCCAGCTAGCAAGCTGTCAATTGCAAGCGACATTCTTATGCTCTAGTGCAATTTCCAGTTGCTAATAAACCGCCCGCGCGAATTTCCTAGCAGTGGTCATTGTCAGAAGGCTGCTTCTCAAGTAGGTTTTCTACTCATGAAGCTACAAAATCAACTCAAAATAGTTTTTCATGTAAGTAATCTGCCAGAACAGACAGTTTCAAATGTATTTTTAGCGCAAAACACATTTCTTTCATTTTACTTTTTTTTTAACAGGAAGGAAGTGCCACAGAGACTGAAATGTTCTCTTTCTGTCAAGAAGGATTATCCTACTGTCATTTTTCATTTTGTTTTGGAGGGCAAATCCTTCAAAACAAAATGCAATCCCTGATGAATATACCATTGAATTGTAAGCATTTCCTTTGTGAGAAATCAAGTAGGCTAACTTTATTTGGGTCAGCTAGCTGTTTTATTACCTTTCTCAATTTTTCTTAAATTTTTTAATTTGATTGTTGGTGCATTTTGCCTATTTGGTGTAAATCTGTTCAGTAATTTTTGAGAGATTTAAGCCGAAAATGACAGTGATATCTATGGCCATGGATATTTCACAACGGTTTTGTGATTACTAACGAATGCCCGTGCCAATGGAACTGCTGAAAATTGTGACTGCCATTTTATCTATTGGGAATGGTTCCCGGGTCTAAAACTTTCTGTGAAAAGCCTTATAAGGGGGTTAGGGTGGAAATCTCAGACCCCATGGTTGAGAATTGGGGGTCTTAGTGACACAGGTTATGTGTACAAAATAATATTTTTTATTGTCCAAGATATTCACAACAACGATGCGACCGCCAGTGCGGCCCCCCATGTACCATCGAGGGTACTTTGTGGCTATCAATGCCGTCATGAATATCGGTAAATATAAAATATATCAGTGAATCATTGTTCTAGAGATATTGAGATTCTGATATAACAAGTTATTTATATAATGATTTATCTACTTTGATGGTTAGAATTAATTATGTAATCATAATTTTTTTATGTGGTGGTGGCTCTTAAATTCCTGCTTTTGTTTTCTGTTTTTGCGACGTGTCCAGGGTGATGGTGATTACCGACATCATCGCGATCGCCAGAGTCACCACAAACAGATAAATTAGGTTTTAGAGATGGTTTTTTATAGAAACTCTATAAAAATATGACTTTAAAGAACAGTGTAAGAAAGCCCTAGAGTGTAAAATACTGCAGTATGTGTGGATATAGGTGTTTTAGACTTTATGGAAAAGGCGCAACAGTCGCGGTTAACAACATCATTGGGGCGCCCTGAAGAACTGGGAAAATGGAAAACAGTTCTTAAAGATGAGTTTTATTGAAACGTAGTACAAAACCATCAGTGTAAGCTAGTTTTTAAAGAAGTATGTATATAGTCATATGTGTAAGGTAATGTTCAGAATGATTTTTTTTACATATTATTATTATTGGATGTGTTGGTGGTAATTGAATGCCTGCTTTAGTTGTTCGTTTTCACGACGTGTCCATGGGGTTCGCAACATCTTCGCGAAGATTGTCGAAAACTAAAGAAAAAATACCCTTTAGAAAAAAACTATGCTATATTTCGGGTACTAAGGTGGCTCTGACTAGAGCTATTGCTTTAGTTGTGCGTTAGTGGTTGCTATGCAAAAGACCAAATGCAAAGTTTCTGGTTACTTAGAAACACCCAGTTGCCTTTATCTGTAAAGTGAACTCCATCATTTCTATAAATTCCATGCATGTCAAAATGCAGATTGTTCTTATAGATACAGCCTATGCGATAGTCTCTGAGGAATGCAGAAACAGTATTATTAAAATGTTAACTGGCTTTCTCAATCAGTAGGCTCCCCCCTGCCCTTCATCTAACAATCTCGAGGCAAGTCTAGTATGACACCTGCTGAGCCCCAGGATACCCTTGCAGAAGATAGCATGCTCTACAAATAGGCATAACAGAACATAACAACACAGGACACAGATTCCTATAACCAGAAAATATAAGGTCCAGAAAAAGTCAAAAATTCTTGAGTGACCATGCTGAAAGGTTCATTTGCTACACTAACTAGACTTTAAGTATGAGTTTTAAACAAATTAGAGGTTTTTTGTACATATGTTAGAGTTCTATAGGCAAAGCTAACCATAACTTCACTAAAGCCTTGTTTATGAGATAGATAGAGATAGAGCGTAATGCAACTTTCAACATCGCAGCCTATCGCAGGAAAATAACCCAGTGTCAACGTGGAATTCACAACGCGGCGATAGCATGCAATAGACACCAGATAACATGTCAAATGTCCGCGTGAAAATCAATGCCACGCCGCAAAAATGCGATACCTGAACACTAAAAAACATGCGATGAGGCCAACCACAGTACAAAAAGTAGCAAAAACCAGCCACAGGACTGCAAATCCCACACGTTTGGCGGGACAATGCACCATAAAAACCACTGAAAAAACACACCACAAACAAGCAAAAGCACATAGCAACGTGGATGCACCCTGACCCGGTGCAGAGGCCAACTCGAACCCCACAACCCCCACAAACTACCAGCAAGGAATAATGGAGAAGAGGAAGAGGAAGACGGATTGCAGACCACAGGAAAACAAAACCAGAGTCACGGAGGTGACAGAACACTACCAGCAACTGACCCACTAGTAGACCACCTGGAATGCAGTCGGAGTGCCGAAGAGGCCAATAGGCGCCGGCAAGACGTGACAACCTAAACCAGGCACAAACCGGCTGCCAACAGGAAGGCAGTAACGACGACAGGAGGTGGAAGTCCAGTGCCACAGGAGGAGCTGGAGGAAACCCATGCCACAGTCATCAGTGTGGAGACCGTGCAAGGAGTAGGGAGTATGGACACAGCTCAAGAGGACCTGACACAACATCAACAGGGAGTGCAACGAACAGGGACTGGGGGGACGGGGGAGATGGGCACAATGGCGTACATGCACAACGAGGTGTAGCACACTGCACACCCACAATTACCCAAGATCATGTCCCAGATCCCCTTGGCACACTGCAGAACACACACATAGCAAGAACAGCACACCCATATTGACAACAAAGTGGTACAATGCGCAAAGCCGACACTGCAGAACAGAGGACACAACTGGCTCCGCACATGCACAGAAACCTGCCCACTACATCTGACAGAGCCGGAAACTGTGAAATGGAAATGTATGCCTACAACCTCACATCCGTCTTTTAGTCCAAATGTACACTGTCCCGCTGAAGAATCCAGCACCCCCAAACAGTCGCAATGTACATTGTCATACAGTCTGCATGAAAACCAGCACAATGCACCAACATACATGCCAACACAATGTCAAAATGCATCTCCCCTTCACATTGCAGAGGGGCACACAAAACCTTCAGTGTAGCACAGAATACAATACATCTGTGATGCCAGAAAGGACCACCACACCGTCGGCACCAACGCCCTACAACAGACAATAGATATCCCACGCAACCCCCCACCAGAACCCAGCCAGGCAAGCTCCTCAGAGGAGAACACTTAGCCTGCAACAGACCACACAGCAGGAAGCACCCGCAAGCACAGCTGGCTCAAAATACTTCACCTACCCACACATGGCACCCCAATGCCATGTGTCAGCACACCAAAAGGAGGTGGCCCAACAGGTGTTGGTTGGGGCCAAACCAATGGAATGGGAACTAGGACACATACGTAGGTGTCTATCACCCTTCAGGGCCCACCCACACCCCAATAAGGAGACCCACACTGCCGTAGAGACACATGCAGATGCACATTCACAGTACAGAACCATGCCCAGGGGCACTCAAATAGCAGTCACACACCAATGTTGGGTCTGCGTACGATGGCCCTGGCCACTCCCCTTACGAATTGAGTGGGTGACAACAATGCTACATGTTCAAGCCCCAACCCTCTGCCTGCGGTGACATTTCTGCATCCGATGTACACAGTACAATGTAATGTCATAGGGCCCTCATGCATACAACAAGACCACGGGGACACATGCATATATCATGGTGAACTGGCTACAGGCACATGCGCCCGGCCCCTTTATTGGCAGGGCCACATGTACAGTGACGCATATGCTGGATATGTGTGAGGTGAATGTAAGCCATTCCACATAACTGAGTCAACTGCTGAGCAAGATGGAGTTAGCCAGAGAAAGTCCCGAAAACACCCAACATGCAAACAGAAGTTTGGTGAGTTGAAGTGCACTGGGATTGGGACACTAGAGATGAGTGCGCTCATGTGAAGAAAAAGTCTTAGATTGTGTCCCTTCGATATATGCCTGATGCAGATGCAGTGGGGTGTGGTAGGCTGCATCATCTTCCCCATCAACGTCACAGGGCCTCAACACTGTTTGAGGTGACATAGCTGCACAACCGCTCCACAGCACAAAACACAATCACCAACAGACAATGGCCAGTGGTGCACTTAGTCACTGGCACCTGGAGTGATGAGCAGGGTATCAGGCCGATGATGGCATCCACGACAGGTCTGAGGAACTCTGTAAGTCTGTCAGGACCACTGTTTCGACTCTGGCAGAAGGCGGTCCTTGCAGTGGTGTTGTGTGCCTCCTGCGGTGATGCGACGTCCGGGCCGCTCTCGACTCACTTTGATGTGGGAGCGCTGGTGGTACGCATTTGGGCCCGGAGGCTGCGTACAGCGCAAGGCCACAGAGAACTGCCGTTGATGACCCCAAAGCCAACGCTTCAGGGGCCAACCAATATCTCAGAAGATGGGGCCCGGCCTGGACCAGCACATAGTTAGTGGCCCCAGATGCACTGTAGCCGGCACAGGCACCCAGCCACGGGACGGTGACTTGCAGTGCAGTCAGATGGGCCATGCAACCTGAGCGTGTCCTCATCAATGTCAGAGGTGTATGTTTCAGAGGGTGCAGGGGACAGTGGTAGGTGTCCTCCAGAGCAGGAACCTCACCACCAATTCGAAATAAGCTACATGAGGATGAAAACTAGCCCCTAGTCCATAGACTCAGACGCCACCAATGTATGACCAGTAAGTGTCCATGAATGTTGGGGAACAGACTTAGTGGCACTGGGGCTGAGACGGGATGCAGTCTGCAATGATGCCGGTACACTGATATGAACTCCGCCATTGCTAAATCAAGACCTACTGGACCGGAGTATAGGCCGAAGGCAGCGGTCAGCAGTGGCCCACAGCCACGTGTCGTTGGCTCGCGATGCACAGAGTTAGTGACACCAGGGCAGATGTCAGTAGTGTTCGATCACCTCCGTAACGATTATCCTTTTTTCCACTAAGTTGAAACGCGTCATCCTCATATGCCTCTCCTTGCGTGCAATGATATGTAATCTGCCTTTGCATAATCGAAGATCAGTTCCAAATCTGTGAATTACACGAGCGCACCCTACGCTGAAAGCAGTTTAGGCCAGAGGCAGCGGTCAGCACAGGCCATTCACTGAATGTCACTGGAATAGGTTTGTGGCCCCACCGGCATGCGTAGTTCAGGTTCATTGGCACCTTGTGTTCGGTCACCTACGTGACTGTGACACGGGTTTCGTCCGGACTGAGCCACATCTTCCTCTTACTCCTCTTCATGGGACCCCTGGTGTGGAACTCTGCCATTCGTGATTCACGACTAGGTGCTGGATGTGAGACCTACTGGTCCGCAGGGTAGTCCTGGTCGCTCATTCAGGTGTCGCCGGCTGGCTTTGAACAGGGTTTGTGGCACCACGTGTCACCGGCTGGCATTGAACAGGGTTTGTTGCACCACGTGTCACCAGCTGGCATTTAAAAAGGTTTGTGGCACTACGTGTCGCCAGCTTGGAGCTTACACAGGCACGTGGTGGGCCCTCCTTGACACATGCCGGTGTCAGCAGGTGATCAGTGTGGCCTGGCTGCACATGGGTGAAGGGTTCGTGGTCCAGCGGGCCGGGGTAAGGCAGGTGCACAGGATCGCAGGCAACTCCACTCACGAGGACGGCGTCAACCTCAGCCTTGGCATACATGTTGGGCTTTCCGGAAGAAGACCACCCCCAGGCTACATGCTTTTTATTCACAACCCTACGCTGGACTAGCATATGCCGGGCCTTCCCACTCTGCACACACTTACTGGGGTGTAACAGGCAACATTTCCACAAAGACCCCCACTGACTGTGGTGACATGGTTGTGTCCACTGTCCACTACACTCAATACACCAGAGGTGTATGTCACTGTGGATATGGGTGTGTTCAGCATACTGTGGTCTGCCCAGCACATCGCCACCACTCTTGGCATTGTGTACTTTCCCAATAATGGTTGTACTACAACCTTCACACATGCCTGGTTGCCACCTCTTCCCACTATTGTGTGGCTGAGGTGCCATGCCGTTGATAGTTCATGTTTACGGCTTGCCCAGGTTACCATTGTAAGTTGTTCTGTCGTGTTTGGTGGGTGGGCATGTTGTTGTGCATGTTGGTTGTAATTTTGTGATGCATGCATTGCCAGAGTTTTGGATTGCATGGTTGTGGAGTTGAGGTTAGTGGGGTGTTAATTTGGAACTTGCCAAGGGGCTGTGTATTTCCCTTGGAGCCATCCTGGGAATGCAAGTTGCTGAGGGACTGTCTGAGGATAAAAGAATCAGCCACACTGGCTGTGTATTAGGAGGCGACAGTGGTGGAGGTCCCATGGTGTTCCTATGTTGCCCGCACATTAATGTGTGACACGTGCTTCCTGTTGTGGTGATTGTGTGCTGTGTCACCAGGGGGCACAGGTAGGACATGTGTGCTGTGGATTGCCCCAAACACATGCGTGCATCCGGCTATTGTATATGGTCAATCAATCAATACATTTGTAGAGCGCGCTACTCACCCGCGAGGGTATCAAGGCGCTGATGGGAGGGGGGGCCGCTACTGCTCGAATAACCAGGTCTTGAGGTGTCTCCTGAAGGTGAGATGGTCCTGGGTCACTCGTAGGTGTGTGGGGAGGGTGTTCCATGTCTTTGCTGCCAGGTAGGAGAATGATCTTCCTCCGGGGGTGGCTCTGCAAATCCGTGGGACGGTGGCGAGGGCGAGGCTGGTGGAGCGGAGCTAGTGGGTGGGGATGTAGAATGAGAGGCGGTTGTTGAGGTATTCAGAGCCCATGTTGTGGAGTGCTTTGTTTGTGTGGGTGAGCAGCCTGAACCTGATCCTCTTGCTGATGGGGAGCCAGTGCAGGTTTCTCAGGTGGGTGGATATGTGGTTGTGGCGAGGGATGTCGTGGATGAGTCCTGTGGAGGCGTTCTGTATGCGCTGAAGCCGTTTCTGAAGTTTGGCTGTGGTTCCTGCGTAGAGGGCGTTCCCGTAGTCCAGTAGGCTGGTGAAGAGGGCTTGGGTGACTGTCTTTCTGGTTTCGGTGGGGATCCACCGGAAGATCTTTCGGAGCATGCGCAGGGTGTTGAAGCATGAGGACGAGACTGCGTTGACTTGCTTGGTCATCGTGAGGGAGGAGTCCAGGATGAATTCCAGGTTGCGAGCGTGGTCCCTGGGTGTCGGCGCGGTGGCCACCAGGAGTCGTCCCAGGCGGATGGGGATTGTCTGAGGATGAGGACCTCCGTCTTCTCCGAGTTGAGCTTCAGACGGCTGTGCTTCATCCATTCTGCGACATCTTTCATTCCGTCCTGGAAGTTGGCTTTGGCGGTGCGAGGGTCTTTGGTGAGGGAGAGTAACAGTTGGGTGTCGTCGGCATAAGAGATGATGTTGATGTTGTGTTTGCGTGTGATGGTGGTGAAGGGGGCTCATGTAGATATTGAAGAGGGTTGGGCTGAGTGAGGAGCCCTGGGGTACGCCGCAGATGATCTTGGTGGCCTCGGAGCGGAAGGGAGGGAAGCGGACTCTCTGGGTTCTGTCGGAGAGGAACGAAGTGACCAGTCCAGGGTTTTTTCTTGGATCCCAGAGTTGTAGAGGCGGGTTATTAGGGTGCGGTGGCAGACGGTGTCAAAGGCTGCAGAGAGGTCCAGGAGGATGAGAGCGGCTGTTTCTCTGTTGTCCATCAGGGTCCTGATGTCATCGGTGGCTGCGATGAGGGCGGTCTTGGTGCTGTGGTTGGCTCGGAATCCGGACTGGGTTGGTTTGAGCGAGTTGTTTGCTTCTAGGAAAGCAGTCAGCTGTCTGTTGACGGTCTTCTCGATGACTTTAGCCGGGAAGGGGAGAAGAGAGATGGACGAAAGTTCTTGAGGTCTTTGGGGTCCGCTGTTGGTTTCTTCAGAAGGGCGTTGATTTCTGCGTGTTTCAAGCTTCCAGGGAAGGTGGCTGATGTGAAGGAACTGTTAATGATGTTCCGGAGGTGGGGTGCGATGATGGTGTCGGATTTGTTGAAGATATGATGAGGGTAAGGGTCGGAGGGGGAGCCGGAGTGGATGGTGTTCATGACGTAGGTGGAGTCTTCCGTGCTGATGGGGGTCCAGGCGCTGAGGGTGGTGGTGGGGGTCATTGGTTCGGTGACTGGAGGTGGGATCTGGGGTCCGAAGCTGTCGTGCATGTCTGTGATCTTGCATTGGCAGTACGTGGCGAGGGAGTTGCAGAGGTCTTGTGACAGTGTGTTGTCGTTGTTGCTGGTGCTGGGGTTGGAGAGCTCTTTGACGATGCTGAAGAGTTCCTTGCTGTTTTGGGAGCTGTCCAGCCGCTCTTTGAATGATGTCCTTTTGGTGGTGCGGATCATTTGTGGTATTCGCGGGTGGCGCTCTTGAGGACTGTCATGTTTTCTGATGTCCGCTTGTGGCGCCAAGCTTTTTCGAGGGTTCGGCATGCTTTCTTTGCGATTTTGAGGGTGTCTGTGAACCAAGAGGTTTTTCTGTTGCTAGAATTGCCTGGGGGTTTCTTCAGTGGAACGAAGTCGTCGGCGCAGTTGGTGATCCACTGTGCGAGATTGTCTGCTGTGTCGTTGGTGTCTTGGGTGTCGGCAGGTGGGTTCTGGCTCAGCGATGTGGTCAGCTGGTGTCCAGCATCTGCAGGGATCTGTAGTGTGTGGTGGTGGGATGTGGTCTTCTTGAAGGTGAAGTGGATGCAGCTGTGGTCGGTACAGTGTAGTCCGGTGGAGTGGCTGAAGGCAACGTGGCTGCTGGCAGAGAAGATGGGGTCGAGCGTGTGGCCGGCATAGTGGGTGGGGGTGTTCACCAGCTGCTTGAGTCCGAGGTTAGCGAGATTGTCAAGCAGGGTGGTGGTGTTGTAGTCGATGTTTTTCTCCAGGTGGAAGTTAAGGTCCCCTAGGAGGATGTACTCTGGTGAGGCTAGTGCGTGCGGGCTGATGAAGTCGGCAATGGTTTTGCTGAATTGTGTCCGTGGGCCTGAGGGTCTGTAGATGAGCGTACCTCTGAGGGTGGTCTGGGGGTCGGGGTGGATCTGGAAGTGTAGGTGTTTGGCGGCGGTGAGTGTGTCTTCGGCGTTGGTCCTGACGGTGATGGTGTTCCTGTAGATGATGGCGAGTCCCCCTCCAGTTTTGTTGACGCAGTCCTTCCGGGTGATTGTGTAGCCGTCCGGGATGACTATGGCGATGTCGGGGGTCGAGGATGCGTTCATCCAGGTTTCCGTGAGGAAGGCGACGTCTGGTGCTGTTGTATCAGGAGTTCCCAGAGTTCGTCGGCGTGTTTGTGGACGGAGCCGGTGTTGAGGAGGATGCACTTGAGGTGGTTGTTGTTGTGGTTGCTGTGTTCGGTGGGTGGGGCGTGGGTTTGGAGGCAGGAGAATTTGCATGTTTGGCAGATGAAGGGGCCGTGGGTGCGCTTCGGGGTGTCTCGGTGGCAGGCGGCAGGTCGTCTGGTGTTGAGTGCGATGAGGGTGGCGGTGTCGTATCTCAGTTGGGTTCCCTGGAGATGGCGGGGGCCAGGGGTACAGGCGTGGACGGGCGTAGACGGGCTTGCCTTTGGCGCACCGGTGGTGCGCCAGCCACGCGGCCTCCATAAGAGGCGAAGTGGAAGGGAGGAGCAGCTGGGAGGCGGGAGTGGGGCGGCCAATGGGCGAGGGTAGGGGGAACAAAGGAGAAAGGGGGCTGGGCCACGGGGGAGCAGCGGCGGAAAGCGGGGAGCGGGGCTGGTCACAGAGGGCTTAGGGCGAAAAAGGAGCGCCACAAAATACAGTACAGCCAAAAAATAGAAAAGCAAAAATAGAGAACTGAGGGGAAGAAAACCGCTAAACAGTTAGCAGATTACAGTAGCAGCCACCAGGGGTGAACACTCAGAAGAGGCAGGGCAGGCGGCGCAGAGGCGCAGAGACTCGGTGATCAGCAGGAGTCGTGCGGCATGGGGATGGTCCTTGCTTGGTCTCCAGCGGATTCTGCGTATTGTGTTGGACGCATGGGGACTCGGGTGCCATGGTGATAGTGAGGTCCAGGACAGTTGTGGGGGACTTGGAAGTGGTGGCAGTGAGACTCCTATGACTCTCGCGGATGTTGGTTGCTGCTGTGTTTGTGCCATAGGCCTGTTAGGTGATGATGGTCAGGATGTGTAGGATGGTTGTCCCTTTCAGCCTGTAGTGGACATTGACATTGTCAGATGTTGGGTCTGTGAGGCAGGTGCGTTTCCTGGGGGGGCTGCTGTCTTTGTCGGCGCTGCCTCTGTGGTCTTCGGGGGGAGGGTCCAGGGGGGGAGGGGTGGGTTGGGGTCATGGGGTGATGGCGATGGGTGTTGTGGCCCTCTTGGTTGTCTGGGCTGCATGATGGAGACATTCGGAGTATCTGGCCATGCATTGGAGTGGTACCGATCTTTCCTCAAGGACAGATCCTTTCGGGTCTCAGCACCCCCCTTTCTATCTAAACCCCATCCCATTGCACAGGGAGTCCCGCAGGGCTCGGCGTTGAGCCCATCCCTTTTTAATCTTTATGTGCAACCTCTTGCGACAGTGGCCAAAGAGTGGGGCCTGACACTGGTGTCGTACGCCGACGACACACAGCTGGCCATCACTCTTACGGAAGGCCCTTCTATCTCAGCCTCCAGATTTAAAAACGGTCTCTCCGCAGTAGCCCAATGGATGACAGACAACTGTTTACAGCTCAATGCTGGTAAAACAGAGGTGCTACTCCTTGGCAAAAACACCAGCCTTTGGAATGAGCACTGGTGGCCGTCCTCCCTAGGCACCCTCCCACCCCCCAAATCCCTAGTTAAAAATCTAGGAGTATGGATGGATGCCTCACTCAACTATCAGGCCCACACCAAAAAAGTCGCTGGCACCTGTGTCGGCCTGCTGAGGAGTCTTAGCCACATACTGGGCTTCTTTGACGCCAAGGTTCGCCAGCTCATCATTCAAGCTACCATCCTCTCGCGTTTGGACTACGCCAATGTACTCCTCCTTGGCGCCAACAAAGGAGAGATAGCACGACTGCAACGCGTGCAGAACTCTGCGGCTTGAGCTCTAGTCGGCCTCCCTCGCAGATGTTTGGCCAGTGCTACAATCCGAAAATTACACTGGCTACCCGTTGACTCCAGAATTAAATTCAAAACCCTTATCATGACCTTTAAAATGATCAAACCCGGAACCCCAACACTGCTACGACCTTTACTCACCTCCTACGCTCTGTCACGTAACCTGCGATCCTCTAACCAGCACCTCCTGTGCGTTCCGCGCATAAAACTCTGCCGCATGGGCGGCCGCTCCTTTAGGGTCCTAGGAGCCAAACTATGGAACAATCTGCCACAAAACATCCGCTCCATAGAAAGTCTACCGGCCTTCCGAAAAGCCATTAAAACGCATCTATTCCCTCTTCCCTAATTCCCCTCCACCTTCTTCTCTCAGGCAGGGGTCTATGGTTTCTCTAGCACCGGGACGCCTCATTGCTGGGGCAGCTGTTTTGCGCTTTACCAAAACAATAGAATAGAATAGAATGAGTGGCTTCATGGCATCTATTGCCCTTCCGATGACGCCATGGGCTGGGCTCTCTTTTGTGGTGCAGGCTGCCATCCGACTTTACACCAGATCAGAGCAGGTGTTAATTTCCTGCTCCTAAGGCACCTTATTGCGTGTGTTGTGTTCTTATTGCCGATTTGGCTGGTCGTTGTGAATGTTGAAGTGTCGTGTTGTCACGGCTTTGCACGGGGACGCCTACTCTGCATCTCAATAGCGATAGTTGCGGGGGCCCTCTGTGGCGATGGTTTTTGCGGCTGCTATCGCAGGTAAACGAATGCTGTGGGCTGTTAACACCAGATTGTGAATGAGGAGGTCAATTTATCACAACTTTTGCTGCAATAAAGTGCTGTTAATTCGGCGATAGCTCCTTGTGAATCTGCCCCCTAGTGTGCTGGAGCATTGTAGCCCAGTTCTACTGGAAAGGAATAGAAAGGTCCTTGAGCAATGGCACTGTAAACATGAACAGATGGTCATATAGCAAGCTCATGAAAGGCAGGATACTTTTTGAGATGAAATATGTGCCATGGGTATTACAAAAAACACAGTTGATGGACAGAATGTAGAACAATGTCATGCATTCACCCCAGTACAAGGATATGGGCCTAAATCCATCGTTTATTTGCACTCCACACCACCCTGGGTTAGACACTGGCTATATGCAAATCAGCTCTGACCCTGTGCCTCATGGGAACAGTCCAGACCGAACTACCAAGCCATGTCTTTCCCAGACCGGAATCAATCATCCAAGTACCGGTTTCTGGCTATCAGCCTTCAGCAGCCTGGATAGCTTGACTCCAGTTGTGTGGAGAGCCTGAACTCACGTCTGAGTATACCCAGCACACTAGGGGTGAAAATTGCAAAAAACACAGTTGATGTACAGAATGAAGAACAATGTCATACATTCACCCCAGTACAAGGATCTGGGCCTAAATCCATCGTTTTTTTGCACTCCACACCACCCTGGGTTAAACACTGGCTATATGCAAATCAGCTCTGACCCTGTGCCTCATGGGAACAGTCCAGTCCGAACTACCAAGCCATGTCTTTCCCAGACAGGAATCAAGCATCCAAGGACCGGTTTCTGGCTATCAGCCTTCATCAGCCTGGATAGCTTGACTCCAGTGGTGTGGAGAGCCTGGGACTCACTTCTGAGTATACCCAGCACACTCGGGTGAAAATTACAAAAAACACAGTTGATGGACAGAATGTAGAACAATGTCATACATTCACCCCAGTAAAAGGATCTGGGCCTAAATCCATCGTTTTTTTGCACTCCACACCACCCTGGGTTAGACACTGGCTATATGCAAATCAGCTCTGACCCTGTGCCTCATGGGAACAGTCCAGTCCGAACTACCAAGCCATGTCTTTCCCAGACCGGAATCAAGCATCCAAGGACCGGTTTCTGGCTATCAGCATTCATCAGCCTGGATAGCTTGACTCCAGTGGTGTGGAGAGCCTGGGACTCACGTCTGAGTATACCCAGCACACTCGGGGTGAAAATTGCAAAAAACACAGTTGATGGACAGAATGTAGAACAATGTCATACATTCACCCCAGTACAAGGATCTGGGCCTAAATCCATCGTTTTTTTGCGCTCCTGACTGCAGCAGATGCAGTCGGGGGTTGTCAGAAGCTTGTGTCATAAGGGATATGTTAGTCAGTCCTGAATTTAATGTTATTGCTTTCATGTCAGTATGTCTCGGGACCTGGATTACATGGATTATTAGAAGAAAGTGTTTCCCTGGAAGACGAACAGTTCATCTCAATGAAAGGCTCAGTGGAAACATAATGTTGAACAAACTCTCTGCAGGCTGTTGCCTGTCCCTTCTTTGAAATGAGAACTAAATCATTCATAAATAGAAAAGATAATCTGAAAGCTTCAGATTAATCCCAAAAGAATGGTACACATTTCATTTAGTTATTGAATTTATCAAGTAGCAACTTCTGCTGAGGCCCTGTGAGTCCATGTGAATGTGTGCCAGCAGCAGCCTTGAAATGATAGATTAATAGTAAAACAAGGAAAGAATACAGAATGACATAGCACTGTTCTTTACAGGCAGTGCTTAGAATTGGCGGAAGAGAAATACAAAGTGTAATGTAAAAAATATAAGTAATAGTTCTAATTCGCACTGTAGCATGGTGAAAGGTACCCATTGGGGCGCGCATATTCAGATACATCTAAATCTGTCTGCGGTTCAGAGAGTTCGCTTTTGCTGATGGTGATTGTCCTCTATAAACTTGAGCGAAATGTTAATTACTCCAACGTAATTGGGCTAATTTGGGAAATGTAGCTTAATGAGATTAATGCAAAAAATAGAAAAGCATAAATAGAGAACAGAGGGGAAGAAAAACACTAAACAGTTAGCAGATTACAGTAGCAGCCACCAGGGGTGAACACTCGGCAGGGCAGCGGCAGTGCAGGCGGCGCAGAGGCGCAGAGACTCGGTGATCAGCAGGAGCCGTGCGGCGTGGGGATGGTCCTTGCTTGGTCTCCAGCGGATCCTGCGTATTGTGTTGGACGTATGGGGAATCGGGTGCCATGGTGATGGTGATGTCCAGGACAGTTGTGGGGGACTTGGATGTGGCGGCAGTGAAACTCCTACGACTCTCGCGGGTGTTGGTTGCCGCTGTGTTTGTGCCAGAGGCCTGTTAGGTGATGATGGTCAGGATGTGTAGGATGGTGTCCCATTCAGCCTGTAGTGGACAGTGACATTGTCAGATGTGGGGTCTGTGAGGCAGGTGCGTTTACTGGGGGGCTGCTGTCTTTGTTGGCGCTGCCTCTGTGGGGATCGGGGGGAGGGTCCCGGGGGGGTGGGTTGGGGTCAGTGGGTGATGGCGATGGGTGTTTTGGCCCTCTTGGTTGTCTGGGCTGCATGATGAGTGGCTTCATGGCATCTGTTGCCCTTCCAATGAAGCCCTGGGCTGGGCTCTCTTTTGTGGTGCAGGCTGCCATCCGACTTTACACCAGATCAGAGCAGGTGTTAATTTCCTGCTGCTAACGCACCTTATTGCGTGTTTTGTGTTCTTATTGCCGATTTGGCTGGTCGTTGTGAATGTTGAGGTGTCGTGTTGTCACGGCTTTGCATGGGAACGCCTAATCCGCATCTCATTAGCGATAGTTGTGGGGGTCCTCTGTGTCGATGGTTTTTGCGGCTGCTATCGCAGGTAAACTAATGATGTGGGCTGTTAACACCAGATTGTGAATGAGGAGGTCAATTTATCACAACTTTGGCTGCAATAAAGTGCTGTTAATTCGGCGATAGCTCCTTGTGAATCTGCCCCCTAGTGTGCTGGAGCATTGTAGACCAGTTCTACTGGAAAGGAATAGAAAGGTCCTTGAGCACTGGCACTGTAAACATGAACAGATGGTCATATTGCAAGCTCATGAAAGGCAGGATACTTTTTGAGACGAAATATGTGCCATGGGTATTACGCCGCTCCTGACTGCAACAGATGCAGTCGGGGCTTGTCAGAAGTTTGTGTCATAAGGGATATGTCAGTCAGTCCTGAATTTAATGTTATTGCTTTCATGTCAGTATGTCCCTGGACCTGGATTACATGGATTATTAGGAGAAAGTGTTTCCCTGGAAGACAAACAGTTCATCTCAATGAAAGGCTCAGTGGAAACATAATGTTGAACAAACTCTCTGCAGGCTGCTGCCTGTCCCTACTTTGAAATGAGAACTAAATCATTCATAAATAGAAAAGATAATCTGAAAGCTTCAGATTAATCCCAAAAGAATGGTACACATTTCATTTAGTTATTGAATTTATCACGAAGCAACTTCTGCTGATGCCCTCTGAGTCCATGTGAATGTGTGCCAGCAAGCAGCCTTGAAATGATAGATTAATAGTAAAACAAGGAAAGAATACAGAATGACATAGCACTGTTCTTTACAGGCAGTGCTTAGAATTGGCGGAAGAGAAATACAAAGTGTAAAGTAAAAAATATAAGTAATAGTTCTAATTCGCACTGAAGCATGGTGTAAGGTGCCCATTGGGGCGCGCATATTCAGATACATCTAAAGCTGTCTGCGGTTCAGAGAGTTCGCTTTTGCTGATGGTGATTGTCCTCTATAAACTTGAGCGAAATGTTATTTACTCCAACGTAATTGGGCTAATTTGGGAAATTTTGCGTAACGAGAATAATGCAAATTTACCTAAATCAGACATTACATCATGCCGTGTGCATAATCTCATTAGGGTAGAAATTGTAACGTGAGATGTACCTTCCAGGTAATTTTAGAGCCAGGGCTGCAGTGTTTTGACCTTTATTGTGGTCAGTCAACAAACATTCAAGATAGATGTTTTTACCTGGGTAGATCGTTCAGGTATTTTTCAGTGTGAAACTACAAAGGTAGGGGCATATTATCAAGGGGGTTTATCTCCGCTTTTTTGGCTTTAAAAGCCAAGAAAGCGGAGATAAAATTATCTCCCTATTACCTAGCTGTCGTTAGCACCAGTTAGCGACAGCTAGTAGGAGATAGCGACCATCTTGGGCCCCACTTTGCATGTCAGTGATATTTATCACTAATGACATGCAAAGTGGGCGTGCCAAGATGTTAGCGATTAAAAACAGTCGCTAACATCGCTATCTCCTATTACCAACTTTTGGAGATATTCGCGCTAAGCGCGAATATCTCCAAAAGCTAACACCTGCCCTGAGCAGTTCTTAGCCATGTTATCCAATGGGAGGTGGATAACATGGCTAAGAGCATTAGCTCGCTAATGCATGAATATCGCTGACTTTTCAGCGATATTCATGCATTGCGACAATTTTTATCGCATTTGCGATAAACCTTTGTAATACCAAGGTTTATTTGCGGTAAAAATTGCCGCAGCTCAGCGGTAAATTTTTGTCTCTAACCAAGCAATAGCGATAATTATCGCTATTGCTTGGTAATATGCCCCGTAGTTTCTTTAATGTGGGAGGTCAACAAACATTTCAGGTTAATTTTTGACCTGAGCGGACTGTTCGGGTATTTTGTTAGAACAAACCTTCAAAGCCGCAAGCAAACAGCATTATTGTGAATGTGAGCATCTGGGACTAAACTTGAAATTACATTTTCGAGTTGAATTTTTATCGGAATGGATCCTTTGGGTAATTTTTTGACTGCGAGATACATTTTGCATAATTATGCATAACTGAAATTATTTTATGTAATAATACTGCAGCAAATTCTGCACACCCCTAGTCCTCTCCTCCTTGCTCAGCATGCTGTTTCCCTAAGCATGAAAGGAAGCTTGGCACAGAGAGTATTCCCCACATACATTTAATGGTTATTTCAAAGAAATGCGTGGAGTTTCAGTGATTTACTCTGCAAACTTTATGAAGAGACTTTCCCCCCTAAAAAAGTGTTAGCAAGAGCCTTTTTTGTTGGAGGATTATCTTACAAAAATAATTTCCAACTATTAAGTTCTCCTTTTTTGCAAGACTTTTCGCTCTCTAAAGCACTTTTAAAAATGTTATAAAACTATGTAATATAAAAGAGGTGCGAAGTTTGTCAGGTTTAATTAAGGGTTCATGGTATTTGTGATCATGTTTGAGAAACTCCATCACCAGAAGCAGTCTGACAATTTTCTAGTGTGATTGGAGACATGTGACACTAGGCATTTATAGGAAAACTAAACCTGCTACAGCACACTGACAATCAGAAAATTACATAATTCAATTTAACAAATCAGAAATTGAGAAAAACTGTTGTAACGCAAACAAATTGTTGATGAAAATGGCAGGTGACTCAAAGGTGTCGGACTGATTCTAAAAGGCATTTCGCTGTATTTGTGACAATATTTGGTATTCAGCAATGCATCTGGCCTCGTGCAACGCAGCTGGAATTGTATTTTGTCTATATGAAGCCAATCCCTGACATATGTTTATAATTGTATTGGATGATGAATTGGTAAACACAGGCTCTATCACAAGGTAACAGGAACTGCCACAGTCAGTAGGTCTTGCGATTTGTAATTACTGTTAGCACTTGCAGATTCCTTTCACATATATGTTTACATCACCTTAATTCTTACATACACGCACAACATTGTTAAACCCACAATGCTCTTAAACACACAAACACACTGGGAACGTGGTGATGTTGGTAAGGGTGAAGGTAGCAACAATTGTGCTAATCGTGGGTGTAGTGGTGATGCTGTTGATAGAAGTGGTGCTTCTGGTAGTATTGGTGATGATGTCGGTGGTGGTGATGTTGGTGAATGTGCTGATGATGTGATGGTACTGATAATGGTGGCAGTTGTTGAAAGAGATGATGGAAACAGTAGAGTTGACGCAGATGATAGTTGTGGTGATGATAGTAGTGATAATGGTAGCAGTACTAGTGATGGTAATAGAAGAGGTGTTTGTACAGCAGTGGTGACTATGTACTAGTTTAGTGATGATGGTGTTTATAATAGTGGCGACACTGGTAGTAGGGGTGATGGTGAGGATGAATGATCATGGTGGTGGTCAGAATGCTCATAGTGATGGTGATAGTGTTAGTAATGGTTATGAAGTCATGGTGATGTGGGGATAGTTGTGGTGATGACAATGGCTGGTAGTGGTGGTGATGTTGATGTATTAATTGTGGTATAGTGGTAATAAAGGTAATAATGGCAGTGGTTGTAATGGTGGTAGAGATGGTGGAAATTCATCACAATGGTGGTTGTAGTGGAAGCAGTGGTAATGGTGATGATTGTAAAGGGAATGGCAATGTTGGTGGTGGCAATGGTAATGTGGTAGTATTGAAAGTTATGGGAATGACAGTGGTGGTGTGTTGGAAATTGGGTTATTGGTTGAGGAGGGTGAAACCCTACTCAAGTAGCAGCCACATTTCCTGACAAGGCAAAACACAAGCAACCCCCTAAATAGCCTGTGCTTAACCCTCTTACAGCTTGGCACTAAGCAGTCAGGCTTAACTTTGAGGCAATATGTAAAGTATTTATGCAGCACACAAACAGTAATAAAGTAAAAACAAAAATCAGGATAATTCCCATATCAATGTAGAAAAATAGAGTAAACTTACAAAAGAAATGCTATTTCAAAGTTGTTAAAAATAGTGCCTGCAAGCACAAAACACCAACTGTGGTAATCTGGTCGCGCTGTACCGGGACAAAGTCACTAGTTTAAGCTAACTGCGATGGAGCACACGCTCAAGTAAGGGACTGAGTTAGGCCCACTGATGAAAAGTACGTATCACGTAGCAGCAGATCCAAAGAGCTGTGGTACTGTGGTGTGGAGACCTGCATAGTAGTGCAGTATGCCATCAATGAGGGGCTTGCAATGCGAAGTCCTGTGTCGCTGATGCGTAGTGTACTGGAGGTTCTGAAGAAGCTGCAGGACTGTGATGTGAGCTCCAGCGTGGGGATGCATCACGTTGCAGCAGTTCCTATGTGGCATTGAGCAAGTGTGCCACACTTCACAGAATCACTGCTGGGCTGGCACAACACCTTCAGGCCCTTTCCAAGGGCCCAGTACAGGGGTGGTACCACTTGGGGGTAAGGTAGACACAGCAGACAGAGTCCAGGTGCTGGTTTCAAGGTAGTTAGAGTCATCTCTGTCCTTGAGACTCCGATCAAGAGGCCAGACTACTAGTCCTAGGAGTCATGTGGTGGTCCTGGGATTAAGATGCAGGTCCAGAACTTTCACTCATGCAGCAGGGCAGCAAGCAGCAGGGCTTCAGGGCATCAGTGAGCAGCACATCAGTCTTTCTGAGTCTTCTACAAGTCTAGAGGCTTACTGGAAAGTTGGGTCTGAGGGTCCATTATTTATACCCCGTGCCCACTGTGAAGTAGGAGAAGGTTCTGGAGGTTTTCACTCCCAGAGGTGCTTGGGATTTGGTTACCTCCCTGCCCAGGCCTCAGCGTGTATGGGGTCACAATAGACCAGTGTCGAACGAATGTATGACGTCACAATGCATACTTTCACAACACATACCATTACAACGCATTTTTTACAATGCAAATGCCATTACAACGAATACCATTACTACGCATACCATTACCATGCAAAATAAGTAAAAGGTTATAAAAGTGCCATCACAACGCAAGACAATACTCCGCATACTTTTACAACGCATATAAATATATAATTTTTTAATTTGTAACCTACAACCTGGCACAGGATGCAGGTAAAATAGGGGTTTTGGGTGGGGAAGTGTGTTAAAACGGTAAACCCAATTGAGCACATATATTTTTTTTAACGAACAATAAAAACAAAATTAATACTCGGGTATTAAAATACTCGAGTATTAACAACGCATATAAATATGTATTTTAAAATTTTTTTAACTTACAACCTGGCACGGGATGCAGGGAAAATAGGGGTTTTGGGTGGGGAAGTGTATTAAAACGGTAAACCCAACTGAGCACATATTTGTTTAAAAACGAACCATAAAAACAAAATTAATACTCGGGCATTAAAATTAATACTCACGTATTAAAATTAATACTTGTGAATAAAAAATCATATGAAATCTTAAACAATACATTTTGAAATCAGAAACAGAGCAAATAAACTTACAATAAAATACAGTACATGCAAAAAAAGACTAGAAATACTCATGAAAAGCAAACGGAAAAAAAAGAGCTACCATTTTCCAACCTTGCATGCGCCACAGTCCTACAACAGTTTTCATGACACTAAAACAAACCCACAGCAAACAAAATGGAGGACAAATGTCAATTGAACATATGATAAACAAACTTTTCAAATCAACAACTTACATTATAGGTTCTCACATCAAATAAATCCTCTAAAAAAACAAATAAAAAGAGTATCTTTCTAAAAATAATGGTTACACACAACAAAAACTATAAATACAGCTGATCCACCATTTTGAAGTCACTGGTCGGATGACTACGAGCGAGAGCAGACGCATTTTACGCCACTGCTAACATTACCCAAAGAGAGAAATTTGCATTTCACTTGAAAGAATAAGCAAGTAAGATAAAGTTTTCTTTGATATTATTTTTACCACAAAACAAACTATTTGAAACAAAAGCAATAATATAAAACAATATTTTGTGCAGTTTCAGACAACGTTGGGAGAGAGAATCATTTTAAAGCGGAACATAGTACACTCCCAGAAAACATTTGAAGTAAGTGAATCAATACGTTTCATATAATTTTCGCCTAATTTTGGGATATCAAAAAAGGACATTTTTAAACCGATTGATATTACTGAAATAGTTCTGCAACACATTTTATAAGATAAATATAACAAACCACATTTCCATTAATGAACGATAAAAATTAAACGTTATAGAAAATAAATGATACTAAAAACAAATAAATAAAATGTACAGAACCAATGAAGACTGTGTAGTAAAAACATTTCTGAATGAAATAAAGCATTTAAAAATTTGTTATTAACAAAACCTATCAATAGAGTAATAATTTCCAAATAAAGTAACCACATGTATTTTTTTATAGTCTACAACAGAAACTTGTCAAACAGATTATGAAAAATTCAAATGTGACTAAAAGGCAGGAGAAGATTTCTTAGATCCCAAAAGAAGCATATGCCATACTTCCAAAGGACAAAACTTAAAGTAAAAATATTTGAAATAGCGTTTTAAATAAATATAACCTATAATTAACAGAAAGAATAACAGATAGTGAAAAATAATGAAGTACATTTTTGAGTTACATAAAATTAACCAAATATTAACAAGAACATTTTCAATTATTAACAAAACTGTCAAGCATTATATGCATTTAAATTACCTTTTTTTTAAAACAAATAGGGAATTAAAATTTAGAAAATCAACAGTCTCTTTTAATGTTTTTTCAACAGAAACCATCCGAAAACATCAGAGGCACACGTCAAGAACAGTATCCTAAAAAAAAGGCCCAGCAGGAAGACATCGAAAAATCTAAAGTAAGCCGAAATATATTTTGTACAAATAAATGTTAAAAAAATGTACAGCTTTAAACAAGCAAGAAATAATCCTGTAATAAATCTTCTAAATGCCTTTTGTTTTTAAAACAAACAATTAGATTTTGAAATGCAAAAATGTTTTCTGCACAAAACAGTCATGCATACTAACCATAAAATGATGTACTTTTTACATTCCCAAAAAATAGGGATCTAATAATGTATCAATCAACAGCCTATATATTTTATGTTATTCTACAGGCATCTTCAAAACCATCTTTACAACAGCCAGTCCAAGAAACGACCCTACACACAACAAAGAACCGAAATACAACCTCCATCTAAAAGAGAACTGAAAGAAAATCTCCAAGGTAAATATATTTAAGCCATGCTTTTCTAAAAAATGAAACCCCTTTTAATTTTGATAGAGTAAAATCTTTTAAAAAAAATAAAATAGGACACTAATGATAAAAATCAAATAATACATGTTTACATCATCTTTTCTTTTTCTTTTTCTCATTTCAGAAAATGTCAACTGATAAAGCAGCCAAAGCAGCAAAGTAAACCGTCTCCTACAGCATGAAGGGTATATTTATTTCAAGGAGAGAATTTCAGAACCAAGGCAGAGCGGTTACTCTAGGGGACACAGTTGTCAAAACAACTGTGCATAACCACTCTCCCTCTGCAATGGAGATTGAAGTTAGAGAAACTATCAACGAAATGAAAGATATTCTAAGCACTTCCACTGACTCCTCTGATTCTATTTTGAGGTAGGTTGCTCAACATGTCCCTGAGCACATTGCTAGCAGTATGCCCATTATACCTAATCTGAGACAAATTATTCAACGTAAATAACAGGCGAGTAAACCACAAAGAGTTACACCACAGACATTCTCTGACATTCTAATTCCACCTGAACTCTCTCTTTCTATTTCTAACGAACCTCTTATCCTGCATGACAAGCAAAACCCTCAAAAACGAATAATTATCTTTAGCACACCCCGTAATCTTGCTAAATTAGAGAATAGTGATATTTGGATGATGGATGGGACGTTTAAAAGTACGCCCCATCCATTCACCCAAATATACACTATTCATGCTAAAATAAACCATACAGTAGTGCCCCTAGTATACAGTTTGCTATCTGATAAACAATCCACAACGTACACTGAACGTTTAACAGTGGTTAAATCTAAAACATCAAACAAAAGTCCTTGGAAAATTATTATTGATTTTGAATTCGCAATGATAAATGTTATAACCAAAACGTACATGGATACCCAAAGTCAGGGATGTTTTTTCCATTTTTCCCAGGCATTTTGGCGTAAGATACAAAAAAGATCCCTAGTTGTGGATTACGTATCAGATAGCAAACTGCAATTCGAATTAAAAAAACTAACAGCACTTTGCTTTGTTTCTCCTGAAAGTGTAGACGAGTACTACACTGCAATTACAGAATCTGATTTTTTTACTACAAATGAAGAAAAACTGGCACCCCTGTTAAATTATTCTGAAGAAACATGGATTGGACATATAAGCAGATCGGGACTCAGGAGGAAGCCACGTTTCCATGTGGAGTGGTGGAACTGCTACACAAGCTGCTTAGAAGGAGAAGCAAAGACAAACAATGCCATAGAGGTATGGCACAACTCCTTCAACCACACAATTGGAAGACCTCACCCTAATTTCTATAATTTTTTGAAAACTTTGAGGAAGGAGCAAAGTTGTCAAGAAATGAGAATATCACAAGCATTAACAGGTAGTCTGAACCCACGCATCTCTAAAAGATCAAAGGAAATGTCAGAACGACTATTGGCTGCTTTACAACAATTTTCGTTGTGTGTGGCTTCGGACTACCTAGATAATGTTGCAAACATACTCCATTACTAATTCACCCTACAGTATTACTTTCCTGTTTTGCCCTAAATTGAATTTACACAAATGAAAATTGGCATTTTTCAAAAATATTTTAAAATTTAATGTCGGGTCACCTTACCTTAGTTGTCTTCTTTTTTCTTTATTTTTCATCTTTAATCCAAGGCTAACCCATGCTTGTTTTGTATACCATTTTTAAGAATACAGCCCAAAAACAGCAAATCCAGTTTGAAAAAATTTGCATATTTCCATTAGTTCTCCTTTTGAAAAGATCGATTTAGAAAAACAAATCCAAATAAAAAATTCTTCTCGAAATCGAAACAATCTTCTACTCGCAAAAAAAGCCAAAAAACGATCCATGTTCTTGATACAATGGCAATTTTGACCCCTAAACTATCCAGCACTACTATAGTATTAATATTAATACTGTCCAACATAACTATTTTTTTTTAATTTTCAAATTAATACTCGTGTATTAAAATTAATTCTCTCCAAATTTACAACATAGTATTATTATTAAATTAAAAAGAAAAAATCAAGTATTAAAATTAATACTCTAGAATCTATACTAATATAATAAAGAGACAGCCCAAACCTTTAAGGCGGGTAATCTCACGAATCACAGCACCAATCACAACACCCAATACAGCGTTAAAAAGGGCAGTTGCAGCAGAAGGACATAGGCTATGCAGACGCCCACCATATACATTTAAAAGGTAAAAGAACCGGGCCAGCAAAGTAGTCCCTTGTGGGCGTGTCTGCGTTGTGCTGTGGGCGTGTGCTGGGGGCTTGACAAACGCTGGGGGCGTGTGGTACGTTCCGCCCTTCATGCCATGTCTCATATTGTCTGCTGTCGGCGTGTACTGGGGGCGTGGGCGTGTACGGAGTGCGGGATTACGGAAAAAAAAGCGAGCATAGTGCCCAATACTTCATTGTTTTTTCTTCCCAGGGTCTGTACATTCCAGCTCTGGGTGTCCACCGTGCTCCCTATAAATATCCCTGCACCCCATAATCATAACCCACCCTTACTCCTTAAAATACCCCAACACCCTTAACCACAATCCCAACTTAACCTTATAAATATACCCTGTACCCCAAAACCCAAACCTATCCCTAAACCCTAAAAATACCCCTGTACACCAAAACACAAACCTAGCCCTGAACCCTATAAATACCCCTGTACCTCAAAACCCAAACCTACCCCATAACCCTAAAAATACCCCTGTACCCCAAAACCAAAACCTACCCCTGAACCCTAAAATACCCCTGTACCCCAAAACCCAAACCTAGCCCTGAACCCTTAAAAAATGGAGAACTGTGGCTCAATGATTGGAGCGGCAGACCCTGATGCAGAGGTCTAGCCCGGGACCAGGGTTCAATTCCCCGCCTCGGCGGGTCTTGGGCTCAAAAAATTCCACGGACCTGATAATTCTCGCCTCGTGCCTATTCCAATCATTGAGTCCCACTCTGCAACTCTGGGCAATAGCTTGCTTAATCTCCACAACGGCCCCCACAACGCTAAGGATGCCTGGCCTCCACCTTGGGGGTGCCCAGGAGTGGACGCCTCATAGGGAAAGCCAGGATGGGTTCCACTGGGGTATTCGTACAAGTGCCTTGAGACCCTTGCGGGTGAGTAGTGCGCTATACAAGTATCAATTTACATTTTAAAATACCCCTGTACCCCAAAACCCAAACCTACCCCTGAACCCTAAAAATACCCCTGTACCCCAAAACCCAAACCTAGCCCTGAACCATAAAAATAACCCTGAACCCCAAAACCCAAACCTACCCTGAACCCTAAAATACCCCTGTACCCCAAAACCCAAACCTAGCCCTGAACCCTAAAAATACCCTGTACCCCAAAACCCAAATCTAGCCCTGAACCCTAAAATCACCCCTGTACCCCAAAACCCAAACCTACCCCTGAACCCTAAAAATACCCCTATACCCCAAAACCCAAACCTAGCCCTGAACCCTAAAAATACCCCTGTACCCCATACCTATCCCTAAACCCTAAAACTACCCCTGTACCCCATAACCTAAAACTATATCTGAACCCTTAAAATACCCAAACACCCCAAAACATATACCTCAGTACCCCAAAACATATACCCCTATACCCATACTTACCTTATCCAAACATTAAAAAAAACCATGTTTTACCATTCATGCATTTACAACGATTTTCGTTGTAAATGTATGCGTGGTAAAAGCATATAAAATGTAATGCCATGCGTTATGATGGCATTGCGGAGTCATGGTACTTTCGTAATGAAAGTATGCGGAGTGATGGTATGCGGAATGAAAGTTGCGGAATAATGGGTGTTTACCCTCCCCCGATAAGTACATTGGTGGCACGGCTGCGCACATCTCCAGCAACATACTCATATTTTTTCACCACCGATTTTAAAAATGCACTGGTCTCTCTCATTGATGGCCAGCACCGACATACACTTTTAGAACACCTCCCGCCACAAGTTCTAGAATTGCGAACTTTAGAGCTGGGGTGCTACGTTCGAATCTCGGCATCAGCTCAACATCCTGGGATTCCAGGCAAATCGCTCTGTCTCCCCGTGCCTACCACAAATGAATGTGTTCTTCTGTAATGTAAATTGTACTCATGCCATGTTGTCGAATTCGCGCTATATAATATTGCAAGGAAAAATAAAGTAGGGAAACTCGAGTTCCCACACTTCTGAACCCGCACTCTTAAGTGCATCAGCAGTTCACTGTGAATCGGAGCGTTTCACAGACTTGTCACAGATAAGAAACGCTATCAAAACGAAATCCTACCAAACAATATACTACTGGCCAGCAGCAATTCATACCCGGACAACGTCGGGACGGGCTGCTAGTATTATTATAATAAAACAAATTCTTAATAAATACAACTTGCGGCTTGATTCACCGGCAGCAGCCTCTCGGCAGCAGCTGAATTCTCTTCCCGCGTCGTGTGGGCAGCTACTTATAAACAATTTGCTATCAGAGGGGTCAATTGCCATCCGAACCCGCAGGGCTGCGAACGAGCGGAGGCGCAGGACTACCAGTCCCAGCAGCGCCCGCCCGCCCTCATTGCATACACCTGGGCAGCTCTCCCTGCAGGCTCCTCCCCATTGGTTCTAAGAAAAGGCAGCAGAATCGGACCCTCGTTGGGATACCTTGCGGCTTGATTCACCGGCAGCAGCTTCTCGGCAGCAGCTCAATTCTCTTCCCGCGTCGTGTGGGCAGCTACTTATAAACAATTTGCTATCAGAGGGGTCAATTGCCATCCGAACCTGCAGGGCTGCCAGCGAGCGGAGGCGCAGGACTACCAGTCCCAGGAGCGCCCGCCCTCATTGCATACACCTGGGCAGCTCTCCCTGCAGGCTCCTCCCCCTCATTCAGATCCTATAAGTACATTGGTTTAGTCCCGCTGCGCGGGAGCGACCGGGAGAAGCCCGGGACAAGGGCGGGACCGTCTGTGCCCTCCGGGGCTGGCAAGGGTCGGGTCGGGCCACCCCCCTTACATCGTAATTGCCTCATTATTTGGTACCTACATGTATGTGTTTATTTAGTGTATTACCAGGACACTGATGTTGCCATATTGCTGGTAAAACTTTGTCTTTTTTTGGGTCGTTGCACTGATTGCTTTGTACCTTGTGGGTCGTGAAAGAATACTTGGTGCCCGGTATTAAAATGCCCCTTCGGTCAGGTAGGGAAAGGCAAGTCCAGGTTTCCACCTCCAATGGTACCTTCACAGGTACAATTGATCAGTTTTTTAAACGTACCACCTGTATATTGGAGAAGGAAATAGCTCTTGCTGAAAAACGTCTATCACTTGACCTAATCACGGGCAAGCGCTCCTCACTTGGAAAAATTAATGAGGCTGTCTCCCCCGTTCCACTTTCCCAATTGAATAATGTCACTACCAATGTAAATGCGGACTTAGTGGTAGCAACTGCATCTACCAGTCAAACTCTGGATCTAGAGGGGGTTGGTACAGATAGTGTATTTGTTACTGCCCATGACATCATAGCTGATAGTAGTACTATCTACCATGACTTATCCCGTGATGATACTGGTCTTTCAGATTCCCCCAATCTCACCCAAAGCACGGAGCGAGTAAATTTATCTACTACCTCCCAGTGCTCGCCCACGCAAAATCCTGGTAAACAGAAAATGGTAGATTTGACCGATATAGGGGGACACAACATGGGACAGAGAGCTATCTACATATCCCCCCACACAGACAACTACCTCCACAGCAGTGGTTCCACCTGAGGAACATAATGCCACAGTAAATATTGTAGAAAGTATACTCCTGGCCAAAATAGAGTTACTGATTAAATCTTTACTCCTACCGTTATTTGAACGGACTAGACTATTAAACACCAAGATGGATTCTTTGGATACACTAGCGAAAGAGAACATAGCGGCAACAAATAGAATCCACACCTCTCTAGCCTCAAAGGGTACAGATTCAACACTCCCCAAGAACAACCCAGTGATTACCAAGGACGGGGGTATTAGAGTTAAAACGGGACCACCTACCACAAAAGTTCCTCAGCAAAAACTCGTCCCTGTTATAAAGAAAAAACAGACAACCGAGAGTATATCTCAGCAAAAGGTTGCCACTGTTTCTAACCCACAGCCCCCATCTAGAAAACCACTTAATCTTACTAGCCATCTTGACCAAAGTATACGGCCTAGGATCAAACCTGTACCCAGGAAACAATGTGTGAACCTCCCCCCTGAGTCACTTCCATATACCATCATTTTAACTGGAGTGGCCCCCTTAGGGGAAGGTAAGAGAGAAACACACAAAGATCTATATAATAAGGTAATATTTTGGTTAAATAAAAACCGCCCACTCCCTCCAAATTCAAACATAGAGATCCTTAATGTTAGGAGGGTGGACTGGGTAGGGTATAGTAAAAAAGATCTTGAGGGGGATTGTGAAGTAATCAGCTTCAGGGAGCCCTGGGTAGCTGATTACATCAGCAGAGAACCTAGACATGGTAGACTGGGGGATGTTCAAACTTTGTCCCTGTATTATTTCTATCCCACACTAAATTCTAACAGAGCCCAAACACCGCACCCCCACTTCCGAAGGTATAGACCCAGAGATAGATATCACCATGAAACACCAATCTATCCAATGTTTCAGCCCCATCTCTTGAACCGGTTTGCCCCTCTATCGGGAGTGGATGGTGTGGATTGACTTCACAATGGGCCCTTGGTCCCAAGGTTGTCTGGAGCTACAGGAAATTGTTCATTAACCAATACTGCAATTATAGTGGATACGTTCGAGTCAGAGTTTTGAAAAATCCCCCAGGGAAGGAAAGGAAGGGGGGAAACTTTAAGCCATACTCTCACACTTGAGTCTAGTTGGGGGAATGTTGGTTCTGTTGATATACCGCCTAAGACATCTGTACCTACCCGTAAGATATTATCCTGGAATATTGCGGGGTTGAAGGGGAAATTGGTGGAAGCTGATTGGGGGTCTTTTACACAATTAGTTGTATCACTATCCCACCCCAGACAACAACCAGCAGACCTATATAACTGCCTGGCGCAGGTCCAAAGCTGGATGAACACCTCAGCCCTAAAATTAAATGGCTCGAAAACGGAGGTTTTGCTCTTCGGCTCGAAAGGACTCACACTCCCCCCGAATATTTGGCCAGCTTGCCTGGGCCCTCCTCCCGAACCTAAAGAAGAAGTGAAAAGTCTGGGAGTGTGGCTCGACACCGACCTCACGTTTGCCGTGCAGGCAAAGAAAGTAGCCGGGACCTGTTTCGGGCTCCTGAAATCGCTAAGGAAAGTCCTGCCCCTCCTGCCCACCAACTCCAAAAAGCTGTTAATTCAAGGCCTCGTACTTTCGAGACTTGATTACAGCAATGTGATCTATCTGGGCTCCCCCTCCCCTCCCTCTCTCTCTTCCCCTTTCGTTCTCCTCTGTTCCTCCTAATTCAGGAGATAGGATCTTGCCAGCGCCGGGATACCTCCGGGTGACTGCGCGCTTTATAAAAATTAATAATAATAATAATAATAATTTGTGGAACATCATGATATAATTATATTCCAGGAAAGTTGGTCTATTGATGCTATTTATCGGGTTGGTTACTTGAATTATTATAAACCAGCCAGTAAAGGTTTAAAAGGTCATCCTTCTGGGGGCCTTGTTATTTGGATCAGACAATCTTTAGGCTTTAAAATCTCTGACCTACCCATATTGAGTAATGACATTCTAGCTTTGAAATTAAGTAGTAAAACTAGACAAGATCTCTTCCTGATTAATATATATGCCAGGGGGCGACCGGGAGGGAAGCCTACAAAAACGGCTGATGATTTAGATTCCCTACTGAATACCATTGGTAGAGACAAATGTGTATTGGTGGCTGGGGACCTCAATTGTACATTTGAACCCGTCCCCAATCTGGATAATGGGTGTTATGGTGAAGCTGATCAGATTTGGAACATTCCCCACTTAACCATTCCACCTGTCAAAAAAGTAACAGAGGCCGTTATACAGTGGCTAGGTCTTTGCCTAGAATGGGATCTACGAGCAGCGAATGAGAGGACAAAATCTGACCTGATGGGAAATGCTACTTTCGACAACTCCCACAATTCGAGCCGTATAGATTACTTCTTAATCAAGATGGAGTTCTGGAGTTTACTAGAGGATATGGAAATAGTCACAAGGTCAGAAAGTGATCATAATCCCCTAGTAATAAACTTATCAATAAATGGTGACTTACAGAGAACTAGTGCAACTAACATAATTACTGCTGAGGCTGTTCTTACGAACGATTGTAGAAGGGTACTTTGGGCCAGGCTTCTGGAAGATCCTACTATTATAGCTAAGGTTTCAAAATAGGTATCAGCAGCAACCAAATTGATGGTGCCTATACTAGATGATGCGAGCACACTGGAACAAATTGGGGTGATTCACGAGTCCCTTTTTAACAAAGTCAAAACTTTTTTAATTGAACCAGTTAAAAGAAGGAAAACCGGCTCGGTTCAAATAGGAGCCAAATGGTATGATAAGACTTGCCGTCTTGCCCATAGCTCCTTGATAGCTGCTATTAAAATTAGATCAGCCACAGACATTAAGCAAGAAAGGGCAAACTATAAGAAGGTGCTTAAGCAGGCGAAGATAAACTGGGACGAGCAACGTTGGCTAGATCTGTATAAGGCCAGTATTTCCACCAACCAGCAAAAATTCTGGGAAGTAGTGAAATGGGGAGGGACAGAGGACCAGCAAACTCTAGCTAATTACGTCCCAGCCGAGACATGGGTTAAGCACTTCTCGGCGCAGTTCAGTAACACAGATCTGATCTCCCATAACCCAGGGGAGACTATCAAATCTTAGATGCGTTTCAGCATTCAGGTCAAGGGTGCTTTGATTTGTTTTCAGTTGGCTGTTAGATTTGTATTCCCTACATTAAGTTTTAGGTGGAATTTCCTTAAGTTGTCATTTATTTTAGAGAGTCTTTTGGTTTTTGGTTTTGTTGATAGATTATGTTGATGTTTGTTTACTTGGATGTTGTTGTTTATAGATGTTCGCAAGATAAAGTCTAAGGGTGGAATGTCTTGACAGGCTTTTTGGCTCTATTTCGGAGTGATAAAGACTTTAAGCTTGCTCACATCTATAGGCTGTATTCTTCCCTTTTAAGCCCTTTCTTCCAGACCTAGAAGAGGATAGCTGCTTTATATGATGATAGATCCCTTACTCTAATCCATCTATTGCCTATTGGCTTTGCCTTTCATTATTTTGCCTATAGTAGAGGTTGGATCCTGTGGTCCTGACTTTATATTACACATTAGTATTGTTTGTGTAGGTACTCTGATAGAGTTAAGGGTTATTTCATCCTTCTCAGGCCTACAAGGCCCAGAACTAAAGAGACTCCATTTTGCTTTCTGTCCTGCAGAGCTGAGAGGCTTGCAGAGTAAAGGTAATATTTATAGTTAAGGCTGTTGACTGCTAGGGGAAAACCAGCCAGGACTGGTTCTTATCCGAGGAATGTGTTTGTCTCTTGGGCCAAGACGTAACATGCAGATGCGCACTGCGGTTGCGCGAGGGGGCTCTGGAGCTAGCACAGGAATTCGGTCGGAGGCAGCCCCCTGCTGGAAATTTCCACTAGAGGAGAGCATTCTATATTAGTGAAGTGCAGAGGCGGAGTCAGTTAGTTGTTGGAGTTACAGAAAGAGTTCGAGCTAGAAAGAGCTGAGCTGAAGTCAGTCGAGTTGAGCTGGAGTGGTAGAAGCAGTTGAGTTGAATTGGAGGAGCGGAGAGTGTTGGTAGAGTTGGAGAAGTGGAGTTGCAGGAGGAGAAGAGACAGAAGATGCTTGGAACAGAGAGAAGACAAACAGACAGTCAGTGAGCTGGAACTGAAGGAAGCAGTAAGAAGCAGTTACTTATCAGGAGGAGTTGTGAATAGCTGGAGTCTGAAGTAATGCCTTTTAGAAGAGACTGAAGTTATATCGTGGATTAATCTGTGGGAGCAGCTGGAGTTAATTGGACATTGGCACAGAGACATTTACACAGAGTGAAAAAAAGCTAGTGGAACAAACGGTTATCAGAGCGGCAGGAACCATTAGATTTAAGTTGGAAGGTGGAGAGAGTCCGTGGGGGAGAGAAATCCAGTGCAAAGTGATCAGCGCAGATGTGTGTCCAAGAGTGCAGGAGAGAATCTAAGACAAGCTAAGGCACAGACGAGAGAGGAGCCCAGATGACAGCTAGAGCAAGACTTCATACTCCCAAGGTGACCTCGTTCCTTACTTTATAAATAATAACCTTGTCCTTATACTGTATGTCTAATCCTTTTCTTTCAGCGGTGTGTTAAAGTTCCTGTTAGTCATAGAGACCCCGCAGATCTGTGTATGTGTTCTATTGCCATATTGTAATAAAGATACCCCAGTTCTTAGTGAACCGACATGTGCCTTGTATTCTTGTTCAATCAGGGTAACCTGGTCTTCTAGTCAGACATTGTTTGCATGAACGGATGTGAATCCCGGTCAGGTAAGAGGTAACTGAATAATGAGGGAGAGAGGGAACATTTGATATCAAGAGCAGAAGGTATATATTTCAATTTGGAAAGCCGTTCTAACTCCTAATATTGTAGTAGCGAACCTTTAGTGAATAGTGAGAGAGACTTCCCAACATAGAGACAGAGAGCTGAAGGTATTCATAGGAAAGTGGTCATCATTGGTAAGTGGCATTAGTGAGAGCACTGATTGTGGTCAGTGTGTAGATCTGCCGGATTGCAGATCGGATTGTAAGTGAGTGAGCATCGGGGGGATACGGTGTTTAGGTCCGCCGGATTGTGGCCCAGATAAAGAGTGAGCACTGGGGCTGCAGCCCAGTGTGTATGGCACGCCGGATTGTGTGTCGAGTGAGCACTGAGGGTGAGCAGTGTGTATACCCGCAAGATTGCGGCTTGAGTGAGCACTGAGGGTAATCGGTGTGTAATGGTAGATAATCAGAACTTCCCCAGGGTAGATTAGTCTGGACCCATGTGGTCGCGAGACTATGAGGTATGAGTGTGGTGTAGGGCATGGATGTCCTTAGTAATCAGTGAGTATTCTTAGTATCCCTATAGATTTAGTGGTGTTTCTGATGATATGAGCTTGTATATTGTGTGTTCCCCATCCTCAGGTAGGTACCCAGGTGCCTGGATAGATGGTCCTGAGGAGGGAGGTGGTTACGTTCCGGCTGGGTTGGAGGGGCTCTCAGGAGCTGATCCCATCTGGTCTGAGAACCCGGTCGTTACAGGAACCCGTCCTGGTATTCCCCTGTGAGATAACCCCAGCAGGGTATCCGCAAGGTGAAAGCCAGGCATCCCGCCACGAGGGGCCGTTGTGGAGATTAAGCAAGCTATTGCCCAAAGTCGCAGAGTGTGAACCCGTGATTCGAGTAGGGACCGGAGCGAGAATTGTCAAGTCCATGGACATTTTAGGACTCAAGACCCCGCCGAGCCGGGAATTGAACCATGGTCCCGGGCTGACCTCTGCTTCCAGGTCTGCCTCCTCTAACCAGTGAGCCACACTTCTCCACCACGATGTAGAGGCCCTTGAACTTCGCTCTCTGCCTAATGGGTAGCCAATGTAGTTTGTGCAACAACGGAGTGGCATGGGATCTTCTTGGAAGCCTGAAGACCAGCCTTGCTGCATCATTCAAGACCACCTGGAGTCTCTTAGCTAGTTTCTGAGGGAGGCCCATGTATAAGGCGTTGCGGTAGTCTAGCCTTGAGACGATAGTGGCCGAAACTATCATTTGGAGTGAGGTGGTGATCAAAAGGGGGGTAAGTTTCCGCATCTGTCTGATCAGACCGGTGCATGTACTGACCACCGAGGAGACTTGATTGGCCATGGAGAGCTCGGAGTCAATTTTTAAACTGAGACTCTTCACGACCGGCACGGGGGTAGAGGTAGGACCTAGCTCTTGGGGCCAGAAGTGATCATTCCGGGGGGAGTTAATAGTGGGATGACCAAGACCTCTGTCTTGTCCGGATTGATTTTCAGTGAGTTTGCTGACATCCAACTCACTGTAAATCTGAGCACATTTTGGACATGGGCCTGGACAAGGGGGGTGTTGTCTATGCTGAGGAGGAGTTGAGTGTCATCAGCATAGTTGAATATTTTACAGTCCATGCTGGCTAGGGCTACTATCAGTGGTTGCAGGTAAATATTGAAAAGTAGTGGAGACAAGGCGGAGCGCTGAGGGACACAACAACTAAGCGACCCTTTATTTGACATCTGCTCACCCAGCTGAATTATTTGGGACCGGCCAGATAGAAAAGATGTAAGCCATTGGTGCGCCCGACCACTGATGCCCAAGGTTGTAAGTCTGGTTAATAGTTTTTCATGACTGACAGTATCAAACGCCGCTGATAAGTCGAATAGGATCAGGACACTGGGCTTTTTACTATCAGCCATGGTTCTGAGCTCGTCAAGTACAGATAACATGGCCAGTTCCTTGCTGTGGTGTGCTCTGAAACCTGCTTGGCGAGCATGGAGGAGTTGGTTGTCCTCCAGGAAGGATGAGTGCGATTTGAGGACATGTTGCTCCAGGACTTTTGCAAGGAAGGGTAGCTGGGATAAGGGCCTATAGTTTTTAAGGTTGGCCATATCTGTCCCAGATTTCTTCAGAAGGGGTATGACTCTAGCTTGTTTTAGGTTGGATGGCATATACCCGGACTCCAGAGAGTGGTTGAGCATAGAGATTATCTGACTTTCCAAGCCAGGAAATGCCATTGTGAAAAATCTGGGGGGCAGGGGTCTGGGGGGGAGCCTGTTTTAATCTGAGTCATAAGTCAAAGAAGGGAAACGGGGTCCAGTTTGGGGAAGCTGGTAAGCATATGATTTGAGCGGTTAATCGAGATATTATCAATGTCAGAGAGGATGTCTCTCACTTTCTGCAGGAAGAAGGCTTGGAATGTGTTTCCGTCAATGCAGTCATCTTCTGATTTCTGCTCTGCCTTTTGGCTGAGTTCCTTCAGGATTCTGAAGGTCTCTTTCTGTCTGTTTGCCGCTGTAGTGATTCTAGTCTCATAGTATTCAGCTTTGGTGTCAGTGATGCGTTTTTTGCTGATAGGTTGAGCTGGGTCTTATAGATTTCTCGCTCTGCTGGATCGTTAGGTTTACGCCATTGCCTCTCTGTGTGGCAGAGCTTTGTCTTTGTTTCTCTTAGTGATTGATTGAACCAGGGTGCCCCTTTTCCCTTATCTTTGATCCTTTCCCTTTTCTCAGGTGCTACGTGATCAATGGCTGCACGTAGACTGTTCGTGAGGGTTTCACATTCCTGATCTAAGTTTCCCTTTACAGCCTTGGGGGGAGGAGACCTGAGGAGGGTTTCCACTAGCATTGTAGATTCAATTGAGTTCCATTTTTGTACCATTTTCCATTTGTGAGGGGGTTTGGGCAGGTGGGTGTCTGTCGGTATCCAGCAGCTGATAAGATAGTGATCGGACCACACACAGGGACTGATGTCTATGAGGCTGGACTAGGGTTGAGAAGTCCAGACGAGGTCCAGAGTGTGTCCTTTGTTGTGTGTGTGGCCTTCAACCATTTGGTGGGCCACAGGATCTTTGGGTGATATGTCCCAGCGGTAGTTAAAGTCCCCAACTACCAGTACATTTTTGTACCGTGTGCAAAGGTTAGAGATTATTTTGAGAAAGAGGTCGTTGAACAGCGGGGTTGGCCTCGGGGGACGATATATACCACCAAAAGTGCGAGAGAGTGGTTAGTAAAGGAGATTTTTACCCCGAGAAGGTCAGCGTTGTCACTATTTTCTGCTAGTATGTTAGTGACTGTTAGCTGTTTTTTAAAGAAAATGGCCACTCCCCCCCTCTAGTGTTTCCTCTACGGTTATGCCATAGGGCGTCATAGTCTCCAGGTAGGACAGAGATTGTGTCAGGAGTAGACGTTTCCCCTAACCAAGTTTCCGTAAGTGCCAGGATGTCAAGGTCTCCATCCTGAAGAAGGGTGAAGACTTGAAGGTTTTTGTAAGGAGCGAGTATTGAGGGTAGCCACTTTCAGTTTTGACTGTTTTTTGGCCGTTGATTTTACTTGGGGTACTGCCTTTCCTGGCCATTGGGTAGGAGTGCTGTCTCCTTTCTTTTTCAAGATGTTTAACTGCCTGAGTTTAGTTAGTGTGTTAGTATTTATGGTAAGATCGTCTGAGTACAGAGCTAGGAGCGTTTCTGCTAAGTACACCCGCCATTGGCCAGGGTTCCTAGCCCCTAGGCCCGGTCGAGCGCGGACGGGCGCAGACGGGCTTGCCTTTGGCGCGCACACTGTGACATCCAGTTATGTAGGGTGTGAAGTGGAAAGCTACTCCACCCCCTCTGCCTAGGTAATGCTCCATGAGTGGTCTGCTATCCGACAACCATGCCCTCCACTCAAACAGCCGCAGCTGCGGGGACCGTGGCGGGTAACAGCAGAGAGTGCAAACAAACAAAGGCTAGTGAAGGTAAAAGTGATTTTTTTTTTTAACTACAAGAAAAAGAAGGACTGTCCTGCTGGACACTTGGACTGCACAAGAGATGACTGCACTCATAAGGACTGCACTTGCTGCAAACTTTGGTCTTCAGCCCAAAAAGGACTTTGCCTTACTCTGAAAGTTGCAGGCGTGAACTCCCTAATAGCAACAGGTTAAAATCACTTCAACTGCATCATCTTCATCAAGAAGAAGCCAGCTGAAAAGTGTTCAGTGGAATTTAAGGATTTGGAAGGTGCATAATGGGTCTTGAACACCTAATTTCCCAAGGAGCAACTCAAAGATTCTGGATCCTTGGATTGGGATTGTGGACCCTCAAAAACCCAAAAGAAACAACTGATGCAGATGGACTGGCCTGTTGGATCACTGGACTGTACATGAGAGGACTGCACTCATTAGGACTGCACCTGCTGAACTCACAAGGCTTCACAACAAAAGGACTTTGCCTGTCTAAGATTAGGATTGGACTCCTGATCAGCAAAAGGTGGAAACGTTCTGGAAGGGCTAACTGAAACATCAACATTGAAGACAACTCCAGCTGACAAGCTTCTCCTGGATTTTACTTGGATTGACCAGGTGCATTGTGGGTGTTGTAGTTCCAGACCCCAAGAGGTAACCAAAGCTTCCGATCCCTTGGCAAGGCTGTGGACCACTTACCCTCATCAAGAAACCCTTCTGGAAGTAAGTGTAATAGTGTTACATCATAGGTGACCAGAACTCTTGACTTGGTCCGATCTAGTGCAACCTTTTTTAACCCTTTGAGTGCTATAAGCTTCTTAGTGCTAGTTTTACTTTTAATCTTTAGAAATTAATATTCTGTTCGTCTACATTGGAGTTTTGTTGTTTCGGTGTAATTTTAATCAAAAAAATATGTCCTTCGTTTATAAATTGGTGTTGGATTTTTTTGTGACTGCCTGCTCTCAGCTAGCTACCAAGGATTTGAGCAAAAGAATCATTTATTGAGACTTTGACTAGACCTTACATTGTGATTGTGGTTGTCTTGCCAGTGATAGGTACCTACATATGCCCACTAATAAACCACATTACAACAAAATCTGTTTTTACCATTAAAGATGGTTTTGAATAACAATTGTTTAAGCAATCCTATTTGCCCCCAATAGAAAGTTAGCACTTATTAAATGTAGTAAGCCAGCCAAATATTATCCTATGGGAGAGGTAGGCCTTGCAGTAGTATACATACAAATATATTCGCTTTTCATTACCAAGACATATAACACTTAAAAGTACATGTCCAACTTTTTTAAATGGTGCACCCTGCACAATGGTCTGTTTAGGGTCTACTGTAGGGGTAACTTATACATATTAAAAGAAAAGTTTTTGGCCTACCAGAAGTTTATTTTGCTGGATATCTCATCACAGTTTAAAACTGCATACACATGCCTGAGATGTTTAAAAGCTACTTAAGTGAGAGGAAAAATAAGTGCTGCAGGGCCACAAGTAGCTTTTAATTTACAGGCCCTGGGTACATGTAGTACCACTTTTCTTGGGATTTAGAGTTAAGAAAATGTGCTAATTGGACGAAAGCCAATTTTACTATGTTTAAAAGAGACAGTACAAGTACTTTAGCACTAGTTAGCAGAGGTAAAGTAGGGACAGCCTTTAAAGGCAGCCAAAACGGGTTCAGAAAATAAAAGAGTGAAGGGAAAATGTTTGGGGATGACCCTACAGAGAAGGGTCAAGTCCAGCAGGCTGATAATAGTGGTAAAGTTGGTGTAAAGTTAGTAGATATAATGGAGATGATAATAGTGGTGTTCAAGGTATTTGTAATGTTTTTGGTGTTAGTGGTGGTGTGGTGGCAGGTGTGGACACCACAATGGTAGCTGTAATAGGGTTGAATGATAGAGGCACGAAAGGCTCAGCCATGAATGCCTTTACCACACAATTTTGTGGTAAAGGCATGAATGGTAAGGGTGTATGTGTGGCTAAGTTCGCCACTACTCCGACCCCCTCCCCTGCCCTCAGGCAAAAATTACAAACCCCCTACCTGACCCCCACCCTAGGCCCTAAATTATAAACCTCCTACCTGCTCCCACCCACCCTGAGCCCTAAATTAAAAACCTTGTGCCTGCCCCCTAACCTAAGCCCTAAATTACAAACCCCTTGCCCTAAGCCCTAAGTTACCAACCCCCTATCTGCCCCCATCGTGAACCTTAAAAACATCCCATTCATTAAATTCTACCCTAAACGCAGATATTAAAGCTGTCCCAACCTCCTCCTCCTGCCCTGAGCCCGAAAAACCTGCTTCTTCCTTAAAAGTACCCTCACCCCTCCCCCTCCCTGAGCCCCCAAAACTTTCCACTGACCCCCAGATAGCAACCTCCAGACACAACTCCTAAAAGTTTGCCCCTGATCTCCCCTCCCCGCCAAAAGCAACCTCCAGACCCAGTCCCAGCCCTAGCCCCAGCCCCAGCCTCACTTACCTGTCCGTGTCTGCTTCCAGTTCCGATGCTCCTGTTCCAGTTTTGAGTCTTCACCCATCAAGAACACTAGAGCGCATTTGCCTTAACGACGCACATATGTGATTTAGGCAAATGTGTTGTACGGACAAGCATGGCTTCCAGAACGCATGGCTCTGGCCAATATTTCCGGATGTTTCCATTGTAATAGTGGTGGTTGTTGCGGTGCTGCTAATAGTGATAACTGTGGTGGTGGTAATGGTAGCAGTGAAAATGATGATAGTGGTGATCGAATATTTTTTCACCCGCACTATATTTATTCTTGAGGATGGCCTGCTATTCAAGGGAGTATATTTTGGCCATATTTGCTTCCTGATATCTTTCTTAACATTTTACCTCCCTATAAAAATATTTTCCAGATATGGGCCGTTTCGGCTTTTCTAACATTATGTTTCCAAACAGCATTTTATAAACAAACAGATTATTATTGGTTTTTGTAGATCATAACAAAAGGGGAACAAATGGGTGCCCAATGCAAACAAAGATAGTTGTGTATCATAGTTACTCAAAATCAATTTATTCGACGATTCATAATCATAAAAGCATGTTAAAATACCCAACATGTACATGTACAAAACATATGACACTCAAAGTCCAATAATAAAATACAGCTATAAAAATTCAGCAATTAAATATTATATACATCATGTAAAAGGGAGAATCCATTATACAGGAAAATAAGCATTTAAGATCTAGTTTCTTTTTCTCCTAGCTCTATCTACTGCACTTATAAAACTAGCAGTATTAAAAATGTCCCAAGGGCTAGTTAGCATCTGTAGATATGTTAAGGCTGGACTAACCAGAACAAAGCCTTTATCTTTTAAAACTGGAAAGATAAAATGCTTCAGAATTTGCAGATAGTGGTCAGAAAACATTACAAAATGTCTCGCCGCAAAAAACTATCACAAGAACAGGGTCCCAGATCCTCTAACTTATTCCAGCCCAAGGGCTCGGACAATTAAAAGTGTAGAAGGTTAAACCAAACCCTCACCAGGAGAAAGCGATGTCGAGGCTTAGTGGCTATGTCCAAATAAGGCCCCATCAGAAAAGAGGTTTTAAAGATCTGTTGGGCACGGGCTGTTGGTTTTGATAACTCTATTGCCTCTCTTTCTGCGGATGCTAAACGCAAAAACAAAGTCTTTGCCCACCCCAGATCTTTTTTACATATTATATCAGGGTTTTCAATGACCTCTGTGTGACCTTCCCTCCTTGCTATGCTGCTCACATGACTAAACCATGGAATACTGCTACCCTGTCAAAGTGCAATGCAATCACGGATGATCTCTTGGTTCAGCACTAGTTCTGGGTTACACCAGATCGAATTCCATTTAAGAAAAGGGGCTATTTTAATTAAGTAGTGTATCAAATATTTTCACGATAGTAAATGAGGACAATGAAAGAAAGTACACTGGTGCATGAGCAAATTGGTGGGCATTGCAAGTCAAATTATTCACATTCAAAATTATGGGAAAAAGCCACAGCAATGGAGTCATCATGCACAACTAGTACATAGTGTACGATGCAGCAACTCCACACTTTACAAAGCATATGTAGGCATCCCAGTAGCAGCTGCGATGCAATATTATGGGTGCGTGGGGGTAGAAAAAAAAATTCACCTACATGCTTGCCAGCCACTGCTTCTCCTTCGCCCTCTTCGTTTGGCGCACGGGCACACACTGGCTCTCACACTCTCCTAAGTGAATCACGACGCTGTTATCACCAGCATAACAGTAGCGTCGTAATTGGTCTGAGTGGCCTGGTTCGGCATGTTCTCCACCCGGCTGTGCAATACAGCTGGGTGGAGAAATGCTAGGTGTGCATGACTGTTTGGCCAGGCCAAGATGGCCGTCAAAACCGTATTGTGCACTTAAGCGCACCAGCCACTCCAACCCTGCTGGCTGTGATGACAGACCCTATAACCACCCGACCCCCCCTCCATAAGGTGAACAAAACTGCCTCAGTATGGAAAAATAAAATGATAATAACATTTTGTAAATATTATTTTATTTTTCCTTTTTGCACAGCTCAAAGAGCAGGGGGGCGGCACTTCTCCGCCTTTGCGGAGGAAATGCCACTGGGGCATCCCCTGCTCTTATATGTTACTCTTTCTGCTGACTTATAGAGGTCCATTCCTTTTTTCCATTCTGCCATGGCAGGTGTGTCACGAGCTTACTAGTGTTTGGCCAGGTCCCTTTTTGCTACCGCTACCACTAAACCC
Organism: Lissotriton vulgaris; assembly: GCF_964263255.1. NCBI lineage: Eukaryota > Metazoa > Chordata > Amphibia > Caudata > Salamandridae > Lissotriton > Lissotriton vulgaris. Next base: position 131,051,742 of record NC_141687.1, read on the forward strand.
CAATGCCACAATTTTAGTTTCATTTGTGGTATTGTGCTAATTTCCAGAACTACATTTTGCCAGGATGGGTAACTGACTTGGCATGTCTATAATGTGTGGAGAAAATCCCCTTGATGATACCTACATTGCAGGCACTCTGGAGAAGTGGCTCGACCTTTTTTATGGCGGGCGAATTAGTAACACAGTAAGTCCTATGTATGATTTTGATCTAGATTTAATCACAACCTGCTGTGTGAACATAAATGCTGCTTCCCAAACTAGGGGGTCCATTAGGATGTCAAGCGATGGCACCACTGTGGTGCTGGCGGTGCAGAAAAATGCACTTATCTGCCTGTGAGCAGCCAAACATAGACCATTTCCCATCCGCAGCTGTGCGAAGCACGCCGCCAACAAAGTGCGTCTGCCACCATGGCTGTGGGAGGCAATGGAGACTCACCGCCTTGCGGAATGACGTCTGCCCACTACACAAATTAGGATGCCCTAACCAAGCAGACGCACCGCAGCGGAGAAACCGCCTAACCAGAGAGGCGGAAGCTCAACAACGGAGCGCAAAACCAGAGTCCCAGTTCACACCACCCAGTCACGACCACCATGGATCCAGCACTACACGTTTTTCCGTTGCTGTACCTGATACATCACCAGCAACTCATGGTACGCCGCGGACGCCACCTCAGGTACGCAATAACACAACACACAACTGACACAGAGTCCAAATTCACATCAGACACCCTGCTGGGGTCAGGAACACATCCACAAGGGCATCCACACATGACCCACCTGGCACCAAGTCACCCCTCTGCATCCGGGGCACATATCTTCCGCGATCATGCAGCAATGTTGGTGGGACCTCGTAATCACTGTTAGTTGGCAAGCTATATTAACACTCAGTAAATGATTGTTCAGTCTATGCTTTTCATTTAGAAAAAGGAAAAGTACATTTATTACACACACAGTACTAAAAGCTATGCAATAATTTATAAATATGTGGATTGGCAGATGGAAAATACCATAGATGACATTACATAATCACCATCTCGTTCCTTGCCGGAAGAACCCAGAGAGTCCGCCTCCCCCCTTTCAGATCAGAGGCCACCGAAGTCATCTGCGGCGTACCACAAGGATCATCACTCAGTCCCACCCTCTTCAAAATATACATGACTCCCCTCGCGTGCATCGCACGCCAACACAACCTCAACATCATCTCTTACGCAGACGACACCCAGCTGATCCTCTCCCTCACCAAAGACCCAAAACACCGCCAAAACCAACTTACACCAAGGAATGAAAGAAGTAGCCGAATGGATGAAGATTAGTCGTTTAAAACTCAACTCGGACAAAACGGAAGTCCTCATCTTAGGATCATCCCCCTCTGCCTGGGACAACTCATAGTGGCCACCGGCCCTGGGAACCGCACCCACACCTACGGACCACGCACATAATCTGGGCTTCATCCTAGACTCCTCCCTCTCGATGACCAGACAAGTCAACGCCGTCTCATCATCATGCTTCAGCCTTCAACATCCTACGCATGCTAAAAAAAATCTTCAGATGGATCCCCACCGAAACAAGAAAGACGGTCACTCACGCACTGGTCACTAGCCGATTGGACTATGGAAACACCCTTTACACAGGTACCACAGCCAAACTACAGAAAAAACTCCAACGCATCCAAAACGCCTCAGCCAGACTCGTACTGGACATCCCTCGACAAGCTCACATCTCCAGCCACCTGAAGGATCTCCACTGGCTCCCTGTCAACAAGAGAATAACGTTCCGTCTCCTCACCCACGCACACAAAGCCCTCTACGACCTAGGTCCCGATTGCCTTAACACGCGACTATCCTTCTACACCCCCTTCCGCCAGCTACCATCGTCCAATCAAGCCCTTGCCGCAATTCCGAGAATTCACAGATCCACCATGGGAGGTAGATCCTTCTCCTACTTGGCGGCCAAGACCTGGAACTCCCTCCGCTCCCACCTCCGCCTTACCCAGAACCACCTCTCCTTCAGAAAGCAACTAAAAACTTGGATATTTGATAAGTAAAGCACCTCCCTCAAGCGCCTTTAGACCCTCTGGGTGAGTAGTGCGCTATACAAATCTCGGAACTTGAACTTGAACTAGGGAGATCATACAAACTATAAAGTAAGTCTATTGTCTTGGTCAAAGGTTCAAGAGCAGCAAACCACATGCTAAAGACTAAGCATGGGCGGAAAATTCGTTCCGCTCGCGGATTTTGCAGATTTTCAGTAAATTTGCAATACGCGAACTCTCGCGAATTTACCGAAAATCAGCGAATTCGCACGCAGCGGATTTTTTTTCTTGGTGATACAATATTGCGGCGTGCGGCGTTCACTTACCGTCATTCAGCGTTTGCCGAGTTGTTTTTCTCGATATTTTGCGAGTGCTGCACCATTTTGGATCTTGCTGCGGGATCCCGCGGGAGTTTGGCGACGCATCGCGAGAGTTCGCAATTGCGAACATGTAGGTGCGGCGGGCAGCAACAATCTTGCACTCGCGAAATTACAAAATTTGCAATTCTGCACAAGAAATCCACTAGCAAGCAACATAGACCTTCTGAAAATGATGATTTTTATCAGAATAACTCCTCAGGTTGACATTTGCCTGCACTTTTTTGGATGTGAGGCCTTTTGACTTTCTTTGGATCACTTTTGGATTAGAAATCAACTTTCACAAATAAGTTTGTTTGGGGCATTACAGTTGCTGTGCTGCAGAAAAACGATTTTTGCAAAACTGAAAGCACTCAGCAGGTGCAAAAGTTCACTCATCATTAGTAACCATTCCCTCTAGTACTTCCTGAGGGGCCCCTCCAGAGTTCAGTTGCCTATGTTTGTTTGGGGGCATTACAGTTGCTGTTCTGCAGAAAAACGAGTTTTGCAATACTGAAAGCACTCAGCAGGTGCAAAGGTTCAAACTCATCATTAGTAACCATTCCCTGTAGTGCTTCCTGACTGGGGCCCCTCCAGAGTTCAGTTGCTAGTTGCAACAATTCTATGACCCTGCTCTGACCCTCACAGCACGCTCATAGAATAGCTACAAGAAGGCCACAAAGGTCTTGGAAAAAAAATTGCACTGCAACAGAAAGCAAATTACAGATAAGGAAGCAGGTGCCAGACTGGAATTTTAAAACAGTGACACAGTAATAAATCGACCCCAAATTAATTCATGTCAGTTGAAGCAGCGCAGGTGTGCTTGCTTTCCCCCCCATAATCTACAGTGATGAACCAGAGGGTGGCATTGATGTACCAGAGGGCGGCATGGGTGAAACAGGGTGGCAGTGGTGAAACAGAGGGTGCTGTGAACCTGTGATGATGAACCAGACGTAGAAAAAACATAGTCGCGACCGTTGCGAGCCGACAAGTAAGTTCGCAATTGCGAACTGGTACAAAACCCTCGCGAACTGGCAGAAACCCTTGCAAACACAAAAAAAATAAAAAATCTGCAAATTCCCGAGAATTCGCGGATTTTGCGGATTGCGAGTTTGCAAATACACAAATTCGCCAACGCCAGATTCGCAAAATTCGGCCATGCTTACTAAAGACTTCATTTTGCATGTAAATGCAATCATCAATAATAATAATCATGTGTAAATGGACCTATTACTGTTAATAAAGTATATTCACTGTGATCAATAATTATCGTCAACATTAGTATCTCAATAAAGCATTAAAAAAAATAAAACATTAATCTGTGTACTTTTTTATAAACTTTCCAACCATGAAAATATTATTATAAAAGCAGCCCCAACACGCATCACATTTTGATTACATTACTTGCAACAGTAGACTTGACAGCTAGAGTGATTCAGTATATCTGTCTCTTTCATACACCTTTAGACCACAATAACTGCAACCATGGAACAAACCCTAGAAAGCACAGCACTGGCAACTGTAGAGGAAAAGCTTCAGACTTGGGAGTTCTGTAAATCATTAAACAAAATCCTAGCCTGGGCTTTCTTTTGGTGGCCATGCAAACTTAAAGCCTGATTAAGACGGCGTGCGGATAGCGGTGCTTAGACTGGCCGCCAGTGTTGCGGTGGTCCTGCACCTGCAATTAGGATGCCACTGCCACCGTGGCATCCTAATTGCACCGTGGCGGTGGTATCCTCTATTCCCAGCATTGTGGCTGGCGGTGCTCACAGCACCGCCCACCACAATGTTTGGAATGCACTGTGTGCATTGTCATGCACAAGGTGATAGGCACCGTACGCTGCCTGCCACCTTGTCCATGCTGCTACCCGCACCCATGCTAATATGGATGGCGGTGTCTAGCAGACACCGCCACCATATCAAGCCCCTTTTCCGCCCGGTCGATTGGTCAACCTGCAGAAAAGGGGGGTCCCCCCGGCCACCACCATGGAGAGGGTTCTGGTGCTCCCCCATCCTCCATTTGTTTTGGAGATTGGGGTCCCCAGGACAGTAGAGAGTCCGCAGAGGGAGCCCCACACATGCCCAACTCCTGAGAAAAATTAATAAAATTAATAAATTAATAAAATTAATCCTGCGCTGATCCCCGGTCCCTGGCCCAACCTTGGGGTAAGTGGTAAACTTGCAGTGGAGCCCTTTTGCTTTATGGCCGGTAAAATGGTCAAAGGTCACCAAGCTCTAAAATGCAATAACTTGTGCCCACTAAGGCCAATTTTAGTGATCTTGTGCTCATTTTACTCCTGGTGGCTAGCTCTAGTTGCAAAGTTGCAGCAGACCTCCTTACTGGGCAGAGTCCGTAGTCCTTTTTAGACATCAGGGGGTTCTTCCTTCCGGTTGTCCACAGCAGCCCCAGGGTCCACCAGCGTAGCGCAGAGAGGTCACTAGGCAAGAGAGTGTCTTCCCCTTGTGCAAGAGTTTTTAAAGGGGAGTTTAAAGAAGGAGTTTTTTAAAGGGGAGCAGAAGCCAGGCACCACTGGGAAATCCTATGGTACCACGTCACCTATCCACCCCTGTCCCAACTCTGCTGCACTGGATGCTGGCACAGTTCAACATGGTTTCATCCAGGACTCACTAGTCACATATGCTCGCTGATATCACTACCAAAGCCTTTCTCACAAATTTTCAAAGGGTATACACTTCCTGTGTTGGCTCCAGAGGTCTAGGCTCCCTCTTTTGTGCAGTGATTGATGCTGATCCTTCGGACCCACCCCTTTACTCATCAGGAGCTCTGTGAAGCACTGGTACTTGTTCCCTTTGTGTGGGGAGGCCTTTGTTCCTTCTGCTGGAGAGAAATGTAATTAACCTGGCACATTAGGTTGATAAAAGTCTGGGCTCTGATTCTGAGCTAAGCCAGAGAAGTATGACAATTTTGGATGACCCAGAAGTTGTTGAAATATCTTTGTGTGACTTTCAGATATGAGGTTCATCTCTTTGTGACACTTCAAGTGTCTCTATAAAACAAAGGAAACCAAAAATGCATTCTAAGACAGTTTTTCTCCTATGGGTATACTAAAGTGTCACTATAGACAAAACACCAAATCACACCAGCTTTCCCTATTAGTGTACACTAACATTATAAGGTGTACCCCAGATAGGGACCGAATCCTGTAGAGTCCCCTATGCGTCAGGCTAACTGTGCGCAGTTACCAGGCTGCACACATCAGGAGCCTCCCCACGTAGCCTGCAACACATGTGCACACTTGTGTACACACATGCACACGTGTAACCAGCAAAGTGCCCCTTACCCTTGCTGCGTTGCTGCAGACTTATCTGAAAAGGCCCACACTGGTGGAAACATGCACAGTCCATTTGCCATGTAATCCCATAGGTGAGACACATGTAGTGAGACTCACCCATAGTAAAAAGTTCAAAACTCACGAGCAAGTCACTTGGATGTGGGAACAAAGCTACTGGAGTTAAGGTCAGCGCTGCAGGAGCCAACATTCAGCACAGCAGCAGCACTACCAGCGGCACTCAGGCGGCCAGTTGCAGGGTGTGATGCAAATATACTATCATGAGGAGAGAGTGGGCAATAGGTGGTGAAGGCAGGGCCGGACTGGCCATAGCGGGCACCGGGCAATCCCTCGTTGTGCTGCATGGATGGGGGCGGTTTTGGGCCCCTGGGGGCCGTTTTTGTTACAGTGCCGTTTTTGCAGCGTAGCTGCAAAATCGGCCCTGTACCAAAATCGTCCGAAAACCAGCCCTGGCAAAGATCTTGGCGGCACCTCCGACCCCCCCCGAGTGGGGAGGTGGGGGGGCGGCCGAGCACTTTTTCCAGGGCCGGTTGAGGTTCCCAGTCTGGCCCTGGGTGAAGGTGCCGGAGAATGCTGCACACGTAGAAAGAGAAAAGAAGAAGAGAAATAAAGATATTTCTCCGCGTTACACCTCCCCTGAGACGGTCAGAGGCGTAGCTTGGACAGTAAGATTGAGGGGTAGGGTGTTGTCAGCTTTAGTTTTTCCAATAATCAGGCTGGTATATAATGTTAAAATACAATAAACGAAAAGCAGGCGGAATGAGAGGCGCCTAAGAGGCAGTGGAAAGGTAGGAGTACTAGGAGAGAAAACACAATGGGGCAGATTTATGAGGCCGTTGCTCCTCTTTGCGCCGCAATTGCGTCACTTTATTTGACGCAACTGCGGCACAAACAATGCACCCTATTTACAACGTGACGCATCTAGGAGATGCGTCACGTTGTAAAGCACTGCGCCATAAGGAGGCGTTCCTGCGCAGGGGGGGGGCGTTCCTGCGCAGGAACGCCTCCTGAAAGTGGCTGAGTGAAATCTATGAGATTTCACTCAGTCACTTTCAGGGCAATGCTGCGTCAAAACCCTGCGCCTGCTTGAAGCAGGCGTAGGTCTTGACGCAGCATTGTGCAGATGGTGTACCCCCGAGCCATGCTGGAGCTGCGTCGCACTTGCGATGCAACTCCAGCAATGCGCCACATTTCCAGCACAGATGCGTCACGCATCTGTGCTGTTTTTGCACCACGGTGCGCAGCATTATAAATGCGGCGAACCATGGGTGGCGGAGCTGTGGCGCACTGTGGCGCACGTTAACTGGCGCATCCCTGGGATGCGCCAGTTAACATAAATCTGCCCCAAAATGTTCTAAAATAACCAAGATGAATTGAATGGAGTGGATGGGATTGGAGAAAGGAGTTCTTCCACATGTAAGAATACGTTTCCACTACACAAACAACCATCAGCAAAGCCAAGAGGTCAGGCTGTAATATGTTAAGACATGCACAATTGTGCACTTCTGCATACTTGTGTCTCTGCATGAAAGCTTGTGCTTTATTGGGTTGACATACATCTCACATGCCAGGCAAAAGACAAGCACTAGGTGGATAGGTATCAGTGAAGCCTAGTCAACGGGCTTCTGGTTTACCGGCGATCGGGGTTGCATGGATCCCTCATTGCTCATTACAGTGAATGGTAAAAGCTGGATGTTATAAATCACAGGGCTCCTGTGTGAATCTGTAGTTGGTAAACTAGCAGAATGGGCCAGGAGCCATCACAGTTTTTTTGGTTATGCTGACAAGTTGCCCAAACAACCTTGTGAAATGAACAAGCAGTGCTGCACTTTTGTGCTGGAGTTCTTGTTATGTTAGATTATAACATTTATAAAGTGCTTGCTTGGCTACTCTAAGATGGAGTGTTCCCGTGCTAGGAAGTCAAACTGCCAGCACTAGACAAGAAGAGGCTAATAGGGTGCTTTAAACAGACAGGTTTTGAGTTCTTTTGGCAGGTCAATTCATACTGTTCCTGCCTCAGATCAAGTGGAAGGGAGTTCCACAGCTTGGGGGCAGAAGGCTGAAAAAACAGCCACCTATCTGGGCTCTTTTCACCCTTGGCACAGCCACAGGCCTAGCTACAGAAGATCTAAAGCCTCTATTAGGACTGTAGGGCTTAATCAGAGTATCAAGATAACAGGGCCCTAGGCGTTCAGAATTTTATCGCAGAAACAGAGGGCTGGTCCGGCAGAGGAGCGCCTAGGGATATACATGAAGAGCCGGGCCGCTACATTTTGTACTCTTTGGAGCATCTTCAATCTGCCTTGGGCACCACCCAGAAAGAGTATGTTACAGTAGCCTAATCTGGAGGCTAGGAGTGCTTGGATTTCAGTTTTCCTGGACACCTCTAGAAGGAGATCAAAGATCTTGCCCAGCATAATCAGTATGCCATGCAATATCTTTGTGTGTTTACTTGTTCGGTGTGCATACAACTGTGTGTGTGTTTGTAAGTATAAGTGTATTCATAAATGTGGCTTGCTTCTAAATCTATAATGTGCAAATCACAATAAATAGCACCACTCAAGGCAGTGTATGTAATCCTGACATTGAGTAGGTAGATAATTATGATAAAGCTGGAGACCGTACATGTCCGGTGATTGTCAAATACACACAAAACAAAAAGGAGCAGTGAAACAGTTTTTTGGGATTATGTCTGTAAGTGTTGGAGTAAATTGTTGAAAAGGTGAGTGATAGCCCTGCTTCGTATTGTGCAGCACTGTGGAGAAAAAACAATCAGTACTGCTTTGCTTCTCTGATCGAAAGCTAGGGTATTGTCAGAAAGTGGGGATCTACACACATAAGCTTGCCTGTTAAACAAAATGATAGTTCCCATTACAGACAGTTTTACACATTTCAAAAAATTGTGTACATTTATATTTCTCTTTCCTTACTAAATTATGTTCACTTAAACCACACAACCAGCCTCTCAGAAGGTAACAGAGCAGTGAGGACATCGGTGGTGTAATTCAAAATGATAGGGCCCTCTTGCAGAATGGCATGAGAGCCCATGAGTCTGTCTAATCTTACAGATATTCAATGTCTTTGGGGTGAATGGGCCCACCTGAAACGCATGGAGTGCTTGTGTGTGAGACAAAGGACGCAGAAGCAACCTGTTGGCTAAGCTGGGTACTTGCAGGATAGAAGGTCGGTGTAGAGAAGTGTCCTTTTTGCATGGTTACGCCCCATTTTTTGCTTGACATCTGATGCAACTTGACTAGATGTACCCTGGGTCCCTGCCAATCAGGTTACCCAGGCCTTTGTTCCTTCCCCAAAACTGTACCTTTGTACCCACAATTAAACACATCTCTGGCCACAGGTAAGTCCCTTATAAAAGGTACCGGGGATACCAAGGGCACTGTGACCAGGGAAGGTCTCTTCGGGCTGCAGCACCCACTGTGACACCTTAGAATCCCTGCACTTTAACACCCACACTCTAGCACTGCACACTGCATGTTTCAGTTTAGAGAAAAGTGAACAGTCAACATGGCACACATCTCTATGCGCCATGCCTATAACCCACTGCCTGGGGCCTAGGTATGTCACCCCCTTAGCAGGGTGAGCTAGCTCGCCAATGAGGGTATAGTGGCATGAGCAATATACCCCCATAGTGTCTAAGTCCATTCTTAGACATTGTACATGTAGTAAAGACATGAAGAATACATGGTTTGAGAGTTGGTCATTATGAACTCCACAGCTCCGTAAAGGCTTTACTAAAATCTGGGAAGTTTGGTAGCACTGATGTCAGTGTGGGACTTAGTATAAAATGCACTCAGAGGCAACTGTGACATGCCCCCTGAAAAATGACCAGCCCTGGTGTGGTCCCTGAATAGCTACCCACCATTTGCCCCCACCAGAGAGAGTTTCAGTAGTGGGTTGTGAGTTTATAGGGGAATAGGGTGGGAAGTAATTTAATTATAAATAATAACATTTTTAAAATAATTTATTGGTTATTTTTGTTGAAATTAATTAATTTATTATAAAAAACTAATAATTATTTTACAAAAAATTAATTGGTAATAATATTTATTTATATTTCATTCATATATGAAGTATATACGCTCCCTACTGTAGCACTCTATGGAGTGGAAATAGTAATTTGTACCCCTGCGCTATCCAACGCTTTCCCTACTGTTGCACTCATTGGAGTGGGAATAGTAAGTTTTATCCCTACGCTATCCAATGCTTTCCCTACTGTTGCACTCATTGGAGTGGGAATAGTAATGTTAACCTCCACGCTATCCAATGCTTTCCCTACTGTTGCACTCACTGGAGTGGTAATAGTAATTTTTACCCTCCCGCTATCCAACGTTTTCCATACTGTTGCACTCTCTGGAGTGGGGATAGTAACTTTTACCCTTCCGCTATCCAGCGCTTTCCCTACTGTTGCACTCTCTGGAGTGGGAATAGTAATTTTTACCCTCCCGCTATCCAACGTTTTCCCTACTGTTGCACTCACTGGAGTGGAAATAGTAATTTTTATGTCTACGCTATCCAACGCTTTCCCTACTGTTGCACTCTGTGGAGTGGGAATAGTAATTTTAACCCCTATGCTATCCAACGCTTTCCCTACTGTTGCACTCTCTGGAGTGGGAATAGTAATTTTTAACATTCTGCTATCCAACATTTTCCCTACTGTTGCACTCACTGGAGTGGGAATAGTAATTTTTATGTCTACGCTATCCAACGCTTTCCTACTGTTGCATTCTGTGGAGTGGGAATAGTCATTTTTATCCCTACGCTATCCAGCGCTTTCCCTACGGTTGCACTCTCTGGAGTGGGAATAGTAATTTTAACGCCTACGCTATCCAGCGCTTTCCCTACTGTTGCACTCGTTTGAGCGGGAATAGTAACTTTTACTCTCCCGCTATCCAACGCTTTCCCTACTGTTGCACTCATTGGAGTGGGAATAGTAATTTTAACCTCTACACTTTTGTGCCGCCATTGCGTCACTTTTTTGACGCAGTGGCGGCGTAAAAAATGATGGCCAATTTACAACGTGACGCATCTATGGAGATTCGTCATGTTGTTGAGCCCTGCTTTACGTTATACCTGTGTCAGGAATAATGTATGCAGGCTGGGCGTTCCCACGCAGGAAAGCCTTGTAGATTTCACTGCGTCACTTCTAGGACGCCACTGTGTCAAAATTTTACGCCTGCTTGGAGCAGGCGTAAGGAGTGACGTAGTGTAGTAGGAATGGGCTTCAAAATGCATTGCTGGAGTTTCGTGGTGCTTGTGGCACTACTCCAGCAATGCGTGACTTTTGCCCCAACAGATGTCAGAATTTCTGACGCATCTGTCAATCCTTGTGCCATGGTTCGCCGTATTGTTAATACGGGGCATCCATGGTGTCGCAAGGGTTTCTCTTGTAAATCGGCCCCCTACTCTCTAAAAGAGAGAACACGATGGGGAGGAATATGTTTTGCAAACGTTTGTAAACATCCAGTTTGAAAGGTTTAATTCAAATTTCGTTCATTAAAAATGTGAATTTACGCTACAAAATCAATCTATTAGCACCTTAAACGGCTTCGTGAATTTGACTTGTTTCTGTGAGTATGGCCAATGTCCAATACGGAATCAGCTCTGCTAATCGCGATTAGAACCCTTTATTTCTCATGATTTAAAGCACATCGGGTCCTGTACTCGTTTTCGATAAGAAGTAATGCTTGGCTGGTTACTTATCAAGTTGAACTAAGAAACCCCTCAACATAGACATGCGAGTGACATCTGGTGGTGAAAAGCTAGACTGCTGTTTCACAAACCAGTTTACAGTGAGAAAAACAGGCTTTCCCAATACGAAAGACAGATTTATTGTACTTGTGTGATTAATGTCTACATCAGAAAATAAGATTGCACTTCTTGGAGTCCAAGACAATTAAAGAGCAGAGGTGGATTGTTCAGCAAATGTACCAATGTATCACGTACAAACTATATAAATTGACTTCCCGTTTTGCAGAATGTACTGGTCATGTTTTCATGGTTGAAGACTGCAGTCAGTAGGCTGCATGCAGTATGCCAACCAGACATGTAATTATTTGTGTACAGGTTAAACAGCATACATTACAGAGCAAATGTTTTAAAAGCATCGAGCAGGAAGCCGTCACCTGAGGCACGGCCTTATGAATTTATAGCACCGGGAAGGCTTTCATCTAGGTGAATGCGATTGTGGACAGTGAAGAAATTGCAAGTTGGTTATTCAAATACCTTAAGATGTTCTGTTTCTTTCTATGCTCCTTCTGCACGCCTAGAAGGCCCTGCCTATATGCAGTCAGGGTAGGGTGACCAGGCGCCCCGTTTTGCCAGGAGGGTCCCTGTTTTTAACCAGCTGTCCCAGCAAATTTCAAGAAATTTAGCTCATGTCCCCGTTTTTGGAGAGGGTCGACTGAAAACGGTGGGAGGTGTTTTTTATGTTTTACAAAGCAGGGATAGTTAGCCGTTGTTTCAAGAAAGCAATTTAATTAACAGGCAAGCTACTGGGCTAAAAAAATTGCATTTTTTGTATCTTCTTACTGCCTGTTCTGTAATTCTCTGCTGAGGAGCGCTCTCATCGCTTGAAGTAAAATTGTAGTCCTTCTTTTATTTTTGTGAAATGTCCCAGTTTTTGGCTTTAAAATTCTGGTCACCCTAAGTCAGAGAGCAGCTGTTGTTATTTGATGCTAAGAGATGGGGCACTTATGTCCCAAAGGTTTCATGGGCACTCGCGCAGCGTGTCGCAAGTCAGTGCTGCTGAATAATAGGACTCACCTTTTCTGTCCTATCACGTTCTACTGGCACGGGACCAAGGAAAGCTTTAGTGAATGGGGCCCCAGCGTGCTACTCCCAGCTTCCCCCTCTTGATCAACCCATGTCAAAATGGGAAAATGCAACTTGACCAATCCAACTGACAAGCCTGGCGCAAGCAATAATCAATTAATACAAATCTTAAACAAAGAACTTACTAACATTGTATCAAAGGTGAATTAAATTCAAAGGGGCAGATTTATGTTAACTGGCGCATCCCCAGGGATGCGCCAGTTAACATGCGCCACAGTGCGCCACAGCTCCGCCACCCATGGTGCGCCGCATTTATAATGCTGTTTCACAAAAAGTGAGAACCCAAATATACCCTTGAGGGCTTGGGTAGTTAAATGAAAAGGTAGGGGGGCCTTCAAGGGATTTGATTTAAAGCAAAAGTATGTGGTTCAATTAACTCTGAGGTTAAAATTAAATAACCCAATGTATAAATCGTGTAATTAAATACATTCAATAAATTCATAAAACACAAAAAAACATATAAACATATAAACAACAAAACACAAAGGTGTATCAGAAAAGAGCTTTATCCAAAATTCATTAAGTCAGCAAAAAATCAAAGAAGCAGGTAAGGAAATGCTGGTATGAAGAGCCTAATAGCAAATAATCAATAATACAGCAAAACCTAGAAAAAACATCTATCTCAACAAAAGAAGTGAATAAAACACTGTGGAGATAAGATGAAGGTCGACGTTTCGGTCTCTCTACAACAGAATTATCGAGACCATCTTCAGGACTGTTGTCATTCAAACACTGCTATAAACTGTGCTGAGATCTGTAACATAAATATTTACAGTTACAAATCGATATTATTTAAAAATCATTATTCAGTACACCCATGTGACAAAACCTAACTACAAAACATACGTGACACAAGTACAAGGCTAACTCCAAAAAGACAAACACTAATTTCATAAAATCACTGTATTATTAAATGCAATAATACAGTGATTTTATGAAATTAGTGTTTGTCTTTTTGGAGTTAGCCTTGTACTTGTGTAGTGGAATTTTCCACATTGTATGTTCATGTTTAGTCTCTATAAGTCACGTATGTTTTGTAGTTAGGTTTTGTCACATGGGTGTACTGAATAATGATTTTTAAATAATATCGATTTGTAACTGTAAATATTTATGTTACAGATCTCAGCACAGTTTATAGCAGTGTTTGAATGACAACAGTCCTGAAGATGGTCTCGATAATTCTGTTGTAGAGAGACCGAAACGTCGACCTTCATCTTATCTCCACAGTGTTTTATTCACTTCTTTTGTTGAGATAGATGTTTTTTCTAGGTTTTGCTGTATTATTGATTATTTGCTATTAGGCTCTTCATACCAGCATTTCCTTACCTGCTTCTTTGATTTTTTGCTGACTTAATGAATTTTGGATAAAGCTCTTTTCTGATACACCTTTGTGTTTTGTTGTTTATATGTTTATATGTTTTTTTGTGTTTTATGAATTTATTGAATGTATTTAATTACACGATTTATACATTGGGTTATTTAATTTTAACCTCAGAGTTAATTGAACCACATACTTTTGCTTTAAATCAAATCCCTTGAAGGCCCCCCTACCTTTGCATTTATAATGCGGCGCACCATGGTGCAAAAACGGCACAGATGCGTGACGCATCTGTGCCGGAAATGTGGCGCATTGCTGGAGTTGCGTCGCAAGCGCGACGCAGCTCCAGCAAAGGCTCGGGGGTACACCATCTGCACAATGCTGCGTCAAGACCTACGCCTGCTTCAAGCAGGCGCAGGGTTTTGACGCAGCATTGCCCTGAAAGTGACTGAGTGAAATCTCATAGATTTCACTCAGCCACTTGCAGGAGGCGTTCCTGCGCAGGAACGCCCCCCCCTGCGCAGGAACGCCTCCTTATGGCGCAGTGCTTTACAACGTGACGCATCTCCTAGATGCGTCACGTTGTAAATAGGGCGCATTGTTTGTGCCGCAGTTGCGTCAAATAAAGTGACGAAATTGCGGCGCAAAGAGGCGCAACGGCCTCATAAATCTGCCTCAAAATCTTTCCACGGAATCAAAGATCAAGGGGGCATATTTACAACAGACGGCGATAAATATTGCAAAGCGCGCTTAGCGCTTTTATATTTATCGCTGGAATTTATCGCCATGCTTGCACTGTATTTACAACGCATAGCGCAATGGCAATATAAATTCCAGCGATAGCGGGGTAATCGCTGTTTTGCATGGAATATCGCTGGTTTTTGCAGCGATGTTCCTTGCAAAACGGTGATATGCTTGTTGATACAACCATGTGGTCGTAACACAAGAATCCACCCCCTCACCCCCATGTTAGGTAAGGATTAGTCATGATTTTAGCAGAAATTTGTAACTGGCGAAAGCAGCAGTTTTCGGCCAAAACTAACGTCTGCTAAAATGCGTGGGCCACCTTGTAAATATCGCGATGTGCACTTCAGCCATATTTACAAGACTGTACTGCCCAGTGACACCCACTTTGCATTTCATTAGAGATGCTAAGGTAGGCGTCGGAAAAAAGGGTGCTAAAATGCGCTAATGCATGTTAGCACCCTCTTGTAAATAGGGTGATATTTTATCTTCGCTTTTTTTGGCTTTAAACGCCAGAAAGTGGAGATATGGCCCTTGTAACTGTGCCCCAAAGTTCAGAAGGAGCTCTGTTCTTAAGAATGAACAATACCCCACTGCCATGGGAGTGATTTGTAAACACAAAATGGAGTGGAGTAATAGTAGATGCGCTTAATTCACAGGCAGTGTTAGAAATGGGGTCTTTAGTTGGCAGAGGTAGGTACCTTTGTCCAAATAGGGATCTTTGTTTCTAGTCAGGGTAAGGGGGATACACTCCTAAAATAACCCCTGCTCACCCCCTTGGTAGCTTGGCAGGAGCAGCTAGGCTTATCTCAGAGGCAGCTTGTGAAGCACTTGTGAACACATACAGTAATACAGTTAAAACACACCAGTTTAGAAAAATAAGAAATCTTTATCTAAACCAAACAGGACCAAACAACAAAAATCCACAATACAGTATTAAAATAAAGCTTTTAAATGGTAGAAATAGTTTAGGTCAATCCAAGTTGTAATAGTGACACTTTTCTCAAAAGTACCTAAGATGTGTCATATAAAGAAAACAACATTGGCGCAGGGAAGGTGATGCATCTGTTACTTACAATAGGGGAAGTGATGCATCTGTTCCTTACGGCAGCGCAGGTGAGGTGATGATTTGATTCCTTACTACGTGGGGAGTTGATGCGTCTGTTTCTTCCTGCGGCCCCCAACAATACACCAGTCTTGGCTCCTCGATGTGATGCGTCGATCCGGTAAGATGCATGGTTTCGGGCAGCCGCACAGCAGGTTTGCGTCAGAATCAGTGCGTTGATCTCGGACTTCGGTGATCATTACACCCGATGCGCCGTGCAGCGATTTCTCGAGCTGTGGCAGACGCTGCATTGGTTTTTTCAGCGATGCGTTGGAAAACAAGTGCGGATGCAGCACCCTTATTTGGTGTTACACCGATTTTCCAGCTCCCAGCAAGAAACTGTCTCCAGAGGCCCTAAACAGCAGCAGGAACCTATTTGCCAGTTTGATTTCCGAGCAAGGAAATTCAGGGGAGCTAGGGGTGAAGTCTTTGTGTCCCTGAGACTTCGTGACAGGAGGCAAGCTCAGTTTTAAGCCGTAGCACTGAATACTGCATTTTTGCTGGCCTCAGGACTCTGTGCATTTTACCACTGCCAACCAGTGATAAAGTACTTGTGCTCTATCCTCAGAAAGATGGTGGAATTGGGTTATACCCAAGTGGCATATTTAATTTACTTGTGAGTCCCTAGTAACATGGCACTATCTGTGCCCATGGCCTGTAAGTTAAATGCTATTAGTCGGCCTGCAGCACTAATTGAGCCACCCAATTAAGCAGCCCTTTAAATATGTCTCAGGCCTGCCATTCCACCCAGTGTGCGCAGTTTTTACACTGCCATGTCAACCGATTTGCCAGGCCTAAACCTTCCTTTTCCATACATATAAGCAACCCAGGGTGCAATGTTTTTAAAAAAAAGGACAAGTACTATGAGATTTATATGTCCTGGTAGTCAAAAACCTCTTTCATAAGATAACATTGGAGTTACCTTATTACATTTTATAATTGCAATTTCCAAATGGTAACAGGTACCCAACTCATATTTGGTATCTGTGGAATTGGAATTTGAAATAATAACTTAATGTGAAGTCAGATTTTAAATTAAATTTTTGAAAACGCCACTTTTAAAAAGTTGTCATTTTTCTGCAATCAGTACACTTAGCCTCTAATTGTGTCACATAACTGGGTGTAGATTACAATTGAGCGTTGTGCATTCTTGCTAGGCAGCAACACACAATAGAGAGTGTCGGTGTGCATGTAAGGACCATCACTGGCAGGATGGGAGGGAGGAACTGGGCACACCCCCAATTACACTTGAATAGGCTGTGTCCTGCCTCCACATAAAGGGATACATATAAAATGTAGTTAGTCCAGAGCCAGGATAGACCAGGCAAAATGCCTGGGGACTTCAAAGGGTCACCTCTAGAAGCTTCTTCCCCATTTCAAAGGCCGAAATGGGTATAAATACTAGACTTCAGGCATGACCGCTTAAGTACATTTTCTGTACCTTTGGCTACTCTGCCAGAAAGAAGGACTGCTTTGCTGCTAAAGGAATAGCACTCCGCTGGGCTGCGCGCTTCTGGATACTGCCTTGCTGTACTGCTACCTTGCTGTGCTGTATGCTGACCTCCTTCCTGGGTGAGGAGGACTGGGCCTGCATCTCTTGAATCCAGAACCACAAGGGATAGTTGGTTGGCCTCTGGACTTGATCCTCAGGAGCAGAAGGCTCCAACAACCTTGCCCATGCAGCTGGGCACTGCCATCTGACAACGGGAGAGGTTCCTCTGGCTTGGAAGCATGCCTTGATTCTGCCGCTGCTTAAAAAACCATCTTTAGATCCCCTTATTCACGCTAACTATAGACCAATCTCCCTCCTTCCCTCTCTGGCTAAGGTGATTGAGAAGCATGTGCATCTCTCCATTTCCAGCTTTATTGAGAGCAATAATATCTTGCATGACTCTCAATCGGGTTTCCGTGCGAATTTTAGCACGGAGACAGCTCTCCTTGAGATCACCGATGCCATAAGAGAGACTTTGGACTTTGGGGGCAAAGCCATATTGGTCATGTTGGATTTGTCGGCGGCTTTCGACACCGTTCCCCACGACGGTCTCCTTTTAAGACTCTGGGAGATCGGTTTCCGTGGGACGGTGTGGAACTAGTTTAAGTCTATTCTGACCGACCACTGACAAGTGGTCTGGGCACCTCCGTTTTCCGCCGAAATGCCGCCGCTGGAGGTTGGGGTTCCTCAAGGGTCTATCCTGAGCCCTACCCTTTTTAACATCTTTATGGCCCCTCTAGCGGCGGTGGCGGAATCTTTTGGTGCCCGGATCATATCCTATGCTGACGACACCCAGCTTCTCTTTACGTGTAATAAGGGTGAGGATTTTGACGGCGGCCGGATCAAGGAATGCCTAGGCGCTGTCTTTGACTGGTTTCAGAGGCACAGTCTGAAGTGCAATTCCGATAAATCGGAGTTGCTTTTTTTCGGATGCCCGCCAGATCCCAGCTGGAAGACTGGTGACCTTGGGATATGTTTCCGCCTGACGCTGCCTCGTCAAAAGCCAAAAATCTAGGTGTCCTGTGTGATGATGATCTTTCCTTCAGACCCCAGATTATAGGGCTGACAGGGAAATGTTTTGGCATCCGGAAAATGTTGCGGAAGTTTCTTCCACTACTGTCTCTGCAACATAAAAAAATTATTGTCCAGGCCTTGATAGGCTCGCGTCTTGATTACGCGAATGCTCTCTACCTTGGCCTTCCAAAATACCTGATGGCACGCCTGCAGGTTGTGCAGAATTCGGCTGCTAGAGCCATCTTTGGATTACAGCGAAGGGCAAGAGCCTCGGAGCTACTCAAGAGACTGCATTGGCTCCCAGTCTCTAAGAGAATTACTTTTAAGGTCTTGACCCTGGCCTTTGAGGCACTCCATTCGATTGGCCCAAAAAACATCGGGAAGCGTATGGCTTTCTATGCCCCCAGGATGACTTTAAGGTCTGCTTTGCTGGCCAAAGCTGTTGTCCCTATCATCAGACGCGCTCGTATTGGAGGTCGCTCCTTCCGGTACTTGGCACCTCGTTGCTGAAATGAGCTTCCCATTTCCTTAAGGAAAGCCAACAGTTTGCTTTCCTTTAGAAAGGAACTGAAGACATGGCTTTTCTCCCAGTAATTATTTTTCGGCCCGCGGTCGGTGTTGTGTTGTGCACTTTTCTTCAGTTCTCTTTGCCAAAGCGCCGGGACACTCCATGGAGTAGCAGTGTGCTATAGAAGAGACCCTTATAACATAATATAGCATAACATCTGTGAGTCCACTCTGTTAAGTGATGCCATTCCAGTCCGGGACCTTTGGATGTGGGCCTAAAGTGCTGTGGACCCTGGGGAAATGATGCATCTCCTCTGCTGAGAGGTGCAACACAGAGCAGAACCGACACATAGCCGCTGCTCCATGGATCGGAAGCGTTGCAAAAACCATTGCATTGCAGCCCAACACCGCAACCTCTGTGCAGGCCCTCGCATCCCTCGGCAACAACACCCTCGACGACATGGCGGACACCTCATTACAGCTCCTCGAAACAGATGCATAGCCCCATCTGTGCAATGCATACCAGATTCTAGACTTCATATAACAAGCCCTTGTCGACAGGATCTTCCACAATAACACAACAGGACCTACCACCGCAGTCTTGCCTCAGTACTTGTTCCCCTATACTCCACGCCCAGTTTTTACTACCAAGTGGTACCCTGCTAAGTAAAAGCCTTACTGAGTCACCAAATTGGTTTTTAATTTGTTTTCTTGAACCTTAGCTGGAAAAGAGCTTCCCTGATCTCAGGGTATAGGCCCGCTCCCCATCAAACCAGGGTTTTGGAGCGCTTGGGTTTGTCCAATCATGAAGCATGACACCTGGCAGGTTTGTGGGGACATCCTGTCAAACTTTGTATGTTATACAGTGACTGGACGCACAGAAAGAAAGGTATAGAAAACTGTGAAACCTAGTTAACCTAGTTGGAGGCTGGCTCACCGTTGAGGCCCTGTGCCTCTAGTTTTCCACCTTAGAGATTGTCTTTTGATTTTGTTGTTTGGCACAAATACACCCTGCCTCTGATTTAAGCCTGACTGTTCTGTGCCAAGCTACCTGAGGGTTAGGCACATAGGGTTTGCATGTGGCATCATTCTGAGAAGAATTATGGTTGCTGCTTGAGAAGGGTTTAAACCCCTGAGCTAGCAACCCAGTTTCTTATATTTGATCGCAACTGTTTCCTGTGTTTTTCAAATGCAACCAGATATGAGTGAATAGCTGAGCAAAATGTATCGAATGGAATTTCATTTTTTCAGGAGTGATATGTTTGAGTTTCTGAGGGCCATGACATGCTATTGATAAATGTGGCTATAATGTGGACATAGATTAAAGGCAGAAGGATAAATTTGACTATGATGTGGCCATGGTTTACAGGCAGTAATAAATCAGGCTTGCTTTTCACGTCATTGGACCGCTAAGCATTTTGCAATGATGATAAAATATAGCTGGCATGGACCACAGTGACATTATGAAGGAGGATTTTGCAATTAACCTCCTTTGTGATGACAGAGACAGAGAATATGTTCTTTTATGGTGGTGAATTTTTTGCAGAATAGGACATAAGCTGTTAAAGCAATCTAGAGAAAGAACAGGGGTGATTACGGTTGTTTGGAATATATAAGCTTTAGTGTATCTGAAGTGAAACTAATAGCTTTGAGTGTTGCAGGGACTTAATATTCAAAATGCTCAAGTATTTCTGTAGACATGTTCAAAAACAGGTCATTTATTAGGTATGACCTTATTGGCCTAGACCAGAGCTGCCATTCTTTTGTTGGTGTTTTCCCTGAAGTGACTGGTGGCATTTTGTTAGAACTGGGGGTCTCTAGTTTGCAGAGGTAGGTACCACTGTCCGAACAGAGACCCTACTTCTAGTCAGGGTAAGGAGGAACACTCTTAGATAACCTCTGCTCACCCCCTGGGTAGCTTGGCACAAGCAGTCAAGGCTTATCGAAGGCAATGTGTAAAGTATGTGTACCAACACTCACAGTAACACAGTGAAAACATCACAAACGGACTCCACAACAGTTTAGAAAAATAAAGGTATTTTAATCTAAACTTCACAAGACCAAAACAGCAAAAATGCAACATACACAGTTCAAAAATATGGTTTCAAAGGAGTTCTTAAGGTTGCGTTAAAATAATCTACAGTTGTGTCACGTTTTAGCCAACAGTGCCTTTAGATGCGACAAAAGTTCAAAGGGAAAGCTTTTGCATTGAAAAGCAACCGATGCGTCACTCCTGAGAACCTGGTGAGGCGATGCGACAACCCAGCTGGACGTAGCAGGCGTGTTGCGGTGACTCCGGTCTGTATGGGAGGGATGCGATACCTTGTGTGGATTTTGGTGCACAGGTTTCGGTGGAAGCGGCCCGCAAAAGGCATGATGTGACGATCTTCGGGGCGGCGATGATCTCCGGTGTGGCAAAAATGCGCTGTGGGAATTTCCTCGCACTGACGGGGATGCGCTCCGCAAGCGAGCGATGCGTTAAAACTTGCAGAAAGCCTTTAAAATCTTGGTTTCCAGCTGCCCAACACAGGTACAACTTCCAGCGGTACCACAACTGGCCCAAGCACTCTAGGAAGTACAGAGCTCTCTCAGCAGAGTTCAGGGAAGCTGGGGGTGAAGTCCTTTTGTTCCTGGGACTTCGTAACAGGGAGCCAGCTCTACTCATGCCCTAGGAGATTCCTTCAAGCAAAGGGACACAGCACAAAGCAAAGTCCTTCCACTCTCCTTGGCAGCAAAGCAACAGCAGGTCAGTCCAGCAGAGCAACAGCAGGACAGTTTTCCTTCTTCAGTTTCAGCTTTCTCCTTGGCAGAGGTTCCTTCTTGATTCCAAGATGATCTAATTTTCTGTAGTCAGGGGTCCTGTACTTATACTTTTATTTTTTCTTAAATATCTTTATTGGCATTTCATCAAAAATACAATAAAGACCATGTAAAGGAAAACAAGAAAATGAAAATTAGAAAGGAAAATAAATAAAACAATCCACACAGGCATTGACGGGTATCAGCAATCACAGCAAGGTACAAATGGTTGTGTACAGGTTTTTCATAAATAACCATTCTGTAAGGGGAATATGTCATACTCGTGAATACATTCAAAAACTTCAACAGGCAGTAAGAACAAGCACAGTCCCGCTCTATGCCTATGGCTCATCATGTATCGTCTCATAAGTTGTGTCGTCTTCAGTCCGGGGAGGGTGGTGGAGTGGCGTTCGTGTCTATCTCTGGGCCAACAACGGCAACCGCCTCACCCTCCACGTCAAGTGCCCGTCGCCTTTCAAGGAAACAAGCCCAGAAGTTTTTAGGCCGGCTGCGGGGGGTAGGAGGTTGCAATATAGTTCAGTTTGTGTACAGCAATATGTCATCTCCCTTGCCCATTGTGCCATGGTGGGGGGAGGCCCTCTCATCCTCCAGTGCAGGGCCACACACCTTTTAGCTATAAGAAACGCCATGTCTACCAGTCTTCTGTGCGCTGGTCGCAGAGGTTTGGAGTAGCCTAAAAGTGCCAGCAAAGGATCGGGTGTCAGTGTCAGCTGAGTAGTGTCATTAACTTCTTTGTACACCCCCTCCCAAAAACTAGTATCCCAGGGCAGGACCATGCTACGTGTAGGAAGTCTACCATCTCCGTCCCGCACCTCTCGCAGCAAGCGTCCTCTCGGAGGTTGTATCTATGTAGCCGTTCCGGAGTGTAATAAGTCCTGTTTAAATATATAAAGTGGATCAACCTGTATCTCCCATTGAGGGAGATGCGCTTGGTGCTTAGGCAGCAATATCTCCAGACTTCCTCGTTTAAGTCTATCCGGAGCTCTGTCTGCCATGCTAGTCTTGGTTTGGCGTACTCAGCATTTCTTTCCTCCAAGGCCGTAGCATATAATTTAGCTATGAGTCTAGCGGGGGCCTTAGCAGAAACCACATAAGCAAACGTCGTGACAGGCTTTGGTTCCTCCATTCCTGTGCCCAGGAGTGAACGGAGCGCATGTCGCACTCTATGATACTGGAAGCGCCTCAGTGGGTGTTCCTCTCGGTCACCTGACTCCAGGTCATCCCATGTGCGGACCGTGCCTGCAGCAAACAAATCACCCATCTTGTGGATGTTGAGGGCTTTTAAAGCTGACATCACAGCTCCGTCCAGACACGGCGTCAGCCAGGAGCACCACTCAATCCTGGCCTCCGGAGCATACAACAGACCACATGCCTGCCCGTCCATCAAATGATACGAAGCATGCGTCAACGAATTCAGGGAATCAAGTAGCCCCATTCTTCTGTCTCTGGGCTTCGCCAGTAAGGGTAAGGGTGCTGGATCTGCAACAATCGTTTCGATTTGTATGTGGGGAATGTTTTGCGGCCCGTGGATCCAGTGGTATGCCAGGGCTGCTTGCGCTGCCCTGTAATATAATTCTAAATCCGGGGCATTCAGTCCCCCTGAAGCAATGGGCGTGTAAGTATATTCCATGCTACCCATGGCTGCTTCCCAGCCCACGCCAGCCGAATCATTAGCGCTCGCAATTGAGTGAAAAAATTAGAGGACAGCACCATGGGGATGTTGCAGAATAGAAACTGAAGACGCAGCAGGACCACCATTTTCATAAGAGAAATGCGTCCAATAAGGACAATGGCAACGCAATCCATCTGTTCATGTCTTCCTCCAACTTCGAGACCGCAATGCCATAGTTTTCACCTAGAATCACCTCAGAATCGGTGTGTAATCGAATACCCAGGTAACGTACCGCCTCTGTGGTCCACTGTATGCGGTATTCCGGGTCAAATTGTTTCCTAGCTGGAGTAAGAGGGAACATGAGTGACTTGCTCCAGTTCACAAAGATCCCCGACAGCGAGCTGAACAGAACCACTTCTCGAAGTACCGTCGACAAGTGAGTTTACGGGTCTCTGACATACAAAAGAGTATTGTCAGCATAAGTAGATACAATCAAGTTATATGTAGGGAATCTGATTCCACGGTGGCTGTGGTATTCACGCATGGCGCAGGCCAGGGGCTCTGCGACTAGAGCATATAAGAGGGGATAAAGGGGGCACCCCTGCCTCGTATCCCTACCTATAGCAAGGGTGTCCGTGACTAGCGACCCAATATGGACCCGCCGTGGGGAGGTGTATAGGATATTCAGGAGTTGCAAGAACAAGGGACCCACACCCATACATCCCAGGACTAAGCATGGGCGAATTTTGCGAATCTCGCGTTCGCGAATTTTGCGGATTTGCGAACTCGCGCGGGTTTCTGCCAGTTCGCGAGGGTTTTGTACAATTTCGCAAACGCGAACTTACCTGTCGGGTCGCAAGTTTTGCGAACTTGTTGTTTCTACGTGTCCAGCCTGTTTGGGACACTCTTCTTCATCACTGCCACCCTCTGTCACCACTGCCACTCTATGACTACTCATGCCACCCTCTGGCCCACCCATGCCACCCTCTGTTTCATCACAGCACCCTCTGGTTGTCCAGTGTACAATATTGTGGCAAAGCAAAGCACACCTTCCCTGCCTCAAGTGACCTGAATTAATTTGGGGCTGATTAATGTGTCACAGAATATTTTTTTAGCTGGCACCTGCTTCCTTAGTGCTTCCTGATTAGTGATCTTTTGCACTTGCTAAGTGCTTTCATTGTTGCAAAATTAATTACAACACCTGCCCTGCCCCAACTGACAATAATGAATTAGGGGCTGATTAATGTGTCACTGGATTTGAACTTCCAGCCTGGCTCCTGCTTGTCTCCCTTAGCTGTAATTCAGGACCTTTGTGGCATATGTGTAACTATTCTGAGGGTCAGAGCAGGGTCACATAATAGTTGCAAGTAGGCAACTGAACTCTGGAGGGGCCCCTCAGGAAGCACTACAGGAAATGGCTACTAATGATGAGCTTGAACTTTTGAACCTGGTAAGTAGTTTCAGTTTTGCTAAGATCGTATTTCTGCAATTTAGCGCTTATTTGCGGGGCGCGAAGTTGAACTGGGAAGCCGCGAACTCACGCGAACAGTGCGAGCAAGCCATAAAATCCGCTGCTCGCGGATTTGCGGATTTTGCGGGAAATTCGCGAATCTCGCGGATTGCGAATTTACCGAAAATCTGCAAAATCCGCGAGCGGAACGGATTTTTCGCCCATAGTTACCCAGGACCTGCCTCAGAAAGGGTCACTCGACAGAGTCGAAGGCCTTTTCCATGTCCAGGAAGACAGCGATCGCCAAGACCTACGGACGCGTGTTCTGAAAGGCAGCGAAGACCGTTCTGAGATTATAGGTAAGATTGCGTGAGGGGACAAATCCTGCCTGCTCTGGGGCCACAGGCATGGAGATCATAGGGCTAAGACGATTTGCCAGCAACTTTGCAAAGATTTTCGCATCTACGTTAGGCAATGGTCGATAGGAAGCACAGTCTCCCGGATCTTTGCCCAGCTTGAGGATAGCCACCAGTATTGCTTCCTGCATGGATGGTGGCAAAGTGCCCGACTCCGCCATATCCTCCAATAGTGCAAGCAGTTTAGGGAGTAGAAGGTCCGGAAAGGCCTTACAGAACGAAACCGTAAGGCTGTCACTCCCAGGTGCGCCACCAGACTTCATATCCGAGAGCGCCCAGACTATCTCTTCCCGTTCTATCGGGCGCACCAGGAAACCCCTATGAGTTTCGGTTAACTAGGGCATTTTGATATGCGTGAGGGAATCCAAAAAACGCTCCTCTGAGGCAGGGCCTCTCGAAGCATAAAGGGTAGTGTAGTATTCCCTGAAGCGTTCCGCTATCTGCGCATCCGAAAGTCGTTCTTTTGACACAGAGCATCTCATTTCGGGAACCCCACCATCGTACCTGGCGCGTCTTGCCATCTGAGCCAGCACCGCCCCGGGGCGTTCGTGTTCACCATATGACCTAGCCGAAGCGTATTTTCCTAACTGTTTAATCTCTGCGTCAGCCTCCTCATTATATTCACGCAGCGCTTCAGTCAGTTCTTTGTCAAGATCCTCATCAGTGTTATGCAAACGCCTACTTTCCAAAGAGCTACGTTTAGTCTCTAGTGTCTGCAACCTTCCCCTAATCGACCACAGGACCCCCGAGTGCTTGGATATTGTGACCCCCCTAATGTATAATTTGACTGCTTCCCACAAACTCTGCACCGAGTCAACGGACCCCTCACTGGCTTAAAAAAACTCCTCAATGTCATTTGCCAGCTTCTCCTTGAAGGAGGCATTGAGCATCCATCTCACTGGCGTTGTCATGGAAATCATGATCGGAGAATGGTCCAAGTACTTGCGAGGAAGTATCTCGCCGTTTTGAATAGTAGAGGTCAAGTAAGGGGTGGCCAGCCAATAATCAATCCTTGTATGTATATTGAATTGTGCTGCATAGTGTGTATAGCCACCTAGCTCTGGATACCGATCTCTCCAGACATCTTGTAAGTCCATGTGGGACATCTGTGTCTCCAGGACTCTGGCAGCCGCCGAGGGGTGGCAGTCAGGGCCGTCTGATCTATCTATGTGAGGGTGTCAAGTCATATTGAAGTCCCCCCCAGAGTATCTCTCCTCCAGAGTACGTCACTATCTTAGCCATAAGCTAAAAAAAAAATCAGGGTGGTCATAATTGGGGCCATACATATTTATTATACAGAACTCCAGCCCCCTACCCTTGCATCTCGTGATAGTGTAGCGGCCATCTCCGTCGGTCACTAACGGCGTCATAGTCAGTCGTGCTTTCGGGTTAACCCATGTGAGGACTCCTCGTGCGTGTGTGGTGAATCCTGCTGCATGAACATTGCCCAAGAGCTCTCTATAGCGGAGGATGTGACTGTCCGTGGAGAGGTGTGTCTCTTGTAATAGAGCTATATGCACCCCGTATCTGGCAAAGTATTGAAGGACCTTCCGTGCCTTCCTGTGGTCATTAAGACCCCATATATTCCAAGTCAGTAACGTTAGCGCTGCATTGTCACCATCTGCTCTAGTCAGCTCAGTCGTCATAGCGTTTTGACGTGTGTCAATAGTGTGAACTGTAACACCCATATAGTAAGGTACCCTGTTCCTGCCATGTGTCATCTCAGGTAAACATCAACTTTTAAACACAAACTCCCATCTCCTCCATTCCCCTGCAGTTGCACCCTGCCCTCACCTCCCCCCTCAACCACCCACGTCTGCCCATCCCGAACTAGGCCGCGATCTAAACACTGTCCCTCCCCTCCCTCCCCCTTCATCCTCCCCAACATAACAAATCCCCCAACACAGCCAAACAACCAGTCTCGGAGGACTAGGGTTGTGTACTTCACTTGTGGGCAAAGGTAGCCATCAGTAGGCAAGTGTTTATACAAACTGTGAATCGATGCTGCCTTTCCCCCCCTTGTCGTCATAGTCGACTGTTGTGTGCACTAATAACATCTCACATCAATGTAGACCAGTTGCTGGTGGTCAGCTTGGTGCTCTGTGGTGTGTGTCCAATTTTGGCTCCCCCAGCCAGTGTACCCTCCCCATTAACAGAATGTCTGAGTCACAGCCCGTTATGGAACCCACCAAGGCACGAGCTTCCCACACGGGAGCCCGTCTGTCTCTCAAAGCATGGGTGGAGACCTAGCTACAAACCAGCGCACCGCAGCACCCAGGATGCCAACCTATATAATATCACTCCCTAACATATCGTCCCTTCCACCCCTCCTTCATTAGGCTACATGACCTAGAGTCCCAATCGTTCCAGACTTATCTGTCCGACAGTTCTTCAATCCTGTTCTTCCAGAGCGCTGTATGCCTCTGCCAAGGTATCAACCTGGGAAGATCTGTGTTCCCTATGCCAGTCCTTCATAGCCTTTTGCAGGGCTGTGGGTCCGTGAAGATGAAGGATTTCCCCTGCCGATTGACCCTTAACTTCGCAGGGTATAACATTGCGTAATCTGTTCCCATTTCACGCAACTGTCTCTTCATCGGGGTAAATTGGTGTTGTGCTTCCTGCACCTTTGCGGTAAAGTCTGGGAACACCGACAAGATGGAGCCTTCATAGTGCGTCGGTTGTTTGTCACGTGCCAGCCTAAGCGCCGTATCACAGTCTCTGTAGTTAAGCAATTTGACTATTACAGGTCAAGGCGGAGCTCCTGGCTCGGGCCTGGGACCTAAAGATCGGTGGGCTCTCTCAACAACAAATAAATTGGAAAAGGCTGAGTCTCCAAAAAGTGACTTAAGGA
The DNA here is from genome assembly GCF_964263255.1 of Lissotriton vulgaris. Lineage (NCBI taxonomy): Eukaryota > Metazoa > Chordata > Amphibia > Caudata > Salamandridae > Lissotriton > Lissotriton vulgaris. Next base: position 131,079,619 of record NC_141687.1, read on the forward strand.
ATTTCTCCACAAAGATCTCCATGTTACCCGTCTGGGTGGACTCCGGCAGGCCCGTGTTCCACAGGTTGCTCCGCCGAGTGCGGGCCTCCAAATCTTCTGTTTTGTCCATGAGGGCCTGCATGGCTCTGGATACCTGTTTGGCTTCCGAGTCTAGAGAAGTGTGCGCTTCCTCAACTTCGGTGAGGCGCCGCTCCACCATGTCCATACGCTCCGCCTGTCTATCCATAAAAGGCGTCCATTTTCGTGCCGAGCGAGGCAATACCTCCCTGTAGGCTCTATTCCATGGCTAGGAGTATACCCCGTAGATCCTGTTGCGAGTTGTCTTCCACTGTTTCACTTTCTTTCCATGCACTTCTCGCCGCCGTTTCGTTGGTCTTAGGGCCCTTCTGTGTAAAGGACAACTTGGGTTGCGATCTGTCTGGGCTCCCCATGGTAGTTCGAAGAGTGGGCACTGCGCTGTCGCCCCAGGGTGTCCGCGCAAGCGGCAAGCTGGACCAGTACGTATAGGCAAGCTGTGGTCACAGCCATGGGCAGAGGCCGGTCAGGGGTAGGGGGTCCCACACTGGAATGACCGTCCCAGTCGTTCCCGTTGGCCCCTATGTGGATCTGTACTGCCAGGGATTATCCGGAGACCTGTTGTTGTGCGTCGCTGCGTCTCACCCCAGCTCCTCACCCTGGATCGCGGGTCAGTTCTTTATGCGTATCGTCATCCCCCGTGTCCCATCTGCACCTCAGGATGGTCGCCCTTAGGTGGGAGTGATGTGGCGGCAAGTAGCCATCCCCTCTCAAGGATCCTGCAAGGCTCACACCGCCGGGGACCCAGTACTGGGGCAGAGTCCGAGTATCACCCTGGGAAATGATGGTGCTAGTAGGCTAGGATAATTTGTGGCCCCCCGAGCGGCACCCTCAAGATGGTGGTCGATGTCCGTGCCCGCCGTCTCACCAGCTTTGAAGCGGGGAAAAGAGGGAAACCCGCAGGTCGCCTCTCGCCCTCTTCAGCAGTTATCAGCAGATAGGGTTAATATTGCCCGCTTGTGCCGTAAGATCATGGGCTGCCCTCTGGGCTCTATGGCTGTTGTCTCTCCACTGCTCAGGTAAAGGGCGTCCGCCCGGGGCAAATCTCACCTCGGCTGCCCCCAAGCGCGGGACTCCCCCTCTCCACCTCCAGAGATCAATGGTCGGGACCTGTGGTAGCGCAGGGGAGAAGGTCTGGAACTCCCCTCAGCGCCGACACCGCCACAGCCCGGGACGTATGCAGACGCTCCGCAGCCACTGGCGATTACTTAATTGCGATTCTCAGCATTTCGCAATTAGGTATTCTCACTCAACAATTTTGATACATGTAGCCCTAAATGATTCCTAGTGGGTCACATATTGCGACTTTCCTTATTATTACGATGTAGGCTGATTTGCGAACCATTAGGAAGGAAACGCTAAATGAAACTATAGGAATGTCATACATTCAATTACCTAATTTGTAAAACATGCCAACTGCCCCAGAGGTCAAGAAGTCATGACCACTGCCCGCTCCCCTCAATGTCTTCCCCAATGTGAAACCTGTCTTTTTAAAGCTGTAACTGTGCCTTCAACGGACAAAGGCTGTTTTTAAAAAAGTTTTCCTTTTCGTAAATTAAATGCAGGGACCGAGGCATGCTTTGGCTTGTTGGCCTCCACTCCCCTATTGGCCAGCAGTCACAGAAAGCCGCAAATTGGGGCCTGCCTCATTCTCGTGCATGAGGTATATCCATTTTGTGACCCCCTGCAAATGGACTGGACAATTTATGATGCGACCTCTTAATGCAGAGGTCGCATTGAAAACTACGGGGCATATTATCAAGCAGGGCGTATGGGCTTGATAATATGTCCTTGTGAATTCCCATAGCAGCCCAGGTTAACACCAGAACCTGGGCTGCTATGGGAATTCACAAGGATATATTATCAAGCCCATTATCGCCGTTTTAGCGGCAGTTTCATGCTGCTAAAGCGGCAATAATTTTGAACGCCCTGCTTGATAATAGGCCCCCACATTCCCATTTTGTAACCAGTCAGTGTTCAAATTGCACAACCCAGGTTTGAGAATACGAAGGACGCACCGGGTCCTGTGTTATTAACCTGACTTCAGAGATAAGATTGTATTGTCTAGTCAATGCAGTAATATGCCGTGTTCTACCCTTCCCGGTGAATGTGTTGAATGTGATGAAATGTGCTTTAATTCAATCATTCGTCAGCAGAATTCCGTGAGTTTCCCGCCCCCACCACAGCTCGCCTGGGGGGCCCCAGGCTCACTCTCTCTGTATCCGGAAACCTGCTGTAAATGCAGGGTTACACCGATCTATGGAAGAGTGGACTGGTCTCTGAGAGAAATGCAACTATAAAGACATCCCCAGGGTAGAACAACAAACGAACAACTAAGGCAGCACCTCCAGCAAACCCTAAGGCAATCACTTAAAAACTAAAGAGGTAGCCTCTTAGCATCAACCAGTCTGCAGAGTCAGGGCATGGTTGTCGCTTTTCTACATCTTTCCTAGCTGTGGCATCTATCGTTTTTGCAATTTACCCTGGCAGTGTGTTTTTATTAGTCTTGTATAATACGAAAGAAGCAGAGATACTTTATCCACCTTTGACCCTCTTCAGGCTGTCTGGTCAGTGGTGGGACAGGCCCCTGGAGGGCATTTTCGATATTACTTAATAATATAGAATTGAAGGAAAAGTGCAACAGAAATGAGGGGAGACAGGAAACGGAAATGAAGGTCTGAGAGTGAAATTGTATTGAAACAATATGCGGTCAAAAGAAATCTTGAGAAATCAAAGGAAAACCATCACTAATACTTAGACGATGTTTGGTAACTATGGTGTAACATTTTAAATTAACTGAAGAACTGTGGTACTAGAGTCTTATCTTAATGTCTATGATGGAATTTAGATTAATAGAATTTAGACCGTGTTGTGTCATATGAAATGTCTTTATGCAATATTTAGAATGTAACATGTAGTGTTTGTTCGAAGTAAAAACCTTTGTATTGGGATTTGATTGAAAGCTTTCTTCGTGGCTCCAGCGGGTCGCTTACTTCTGTACAAAATACATTCATTATTTTTAATTTATTTGACTACTTCCATTCATTACAAGAACATGAGTGTGAAAAACAAACCAGGTGCCAAATGTTGTCTTAAATATTTTGAATTGGATTACAAAGTGCGTGTTTATTTATTACAACTGAAATGTGAGACAGTTGATGACATTCACGTTTATTGCAAGTATTTCAAATTATAAAGCGGATGTTAAATAAAGCTTTATCTGTCTAACTGATAAGCAATAGAAATCTTTTAAAACACTCACAAAGGGAACCTAGCAGCTATCTGCGATTGCCTCGTTGACAGAGCGCAGTTCCTAGAGGTTCCACGTAATGCGTGACATTAATGCGTGATACCTGGCTCCAACAAGTGCTGGCTCAGTATCTAACAAAGCTGTGTATGTTGGACAATGGTCACTGGTAAACTTTAAACATTTTGGGGTATAAACAACTGAACCGAATTGCACTAGGCCAGCAAGTTAGCGAAATAAGTTAGACAATTCCCCATATTTTGGATAAAAATGTAAACAAGTTTGCTTACCTAGCATAATTGAAACCTGCGTCTGCCAAGCTTTCATGCCAATGTTCACTTGGCATCACTTGACATTTATTAACTGAGACAGCCATGCATTCTCATGAACTCCTCTAGATGCCTGATGGTTCCCTTGGCGGGAATTCTATCTGACCTGTCCTTTTTGCCCTGATTTGTTAGGTTTGAAATTCCTATCCCTGCAACACACTTGTTTCATGCTATATTAAGTTAGCAGTGTGCGGCTAAATGGATTTTATTTGTATTCACGTTGTGCACCTACTGAGTTATCCTCGTAATGTGCAGGCTTCAGTTATTTATTTATTTAATTTATTTTGAAAGTTTTGTATAGCGCCAATGTGACCCTCGAGGGTATCAGAGCGATTTACATGGAGATAACACGATTAGCACTTGGTCTGATCAACAAGCAAACATAAGCGTGATACAAACAAATCAACGATTAAGAATAAGCTAACAGTGGTTGGAGTAGAATAAAGCACATCCAAGGCAGGACAGACTACATAAAAGTTTGCTATCTGAGTCTATTAAGAGTCAATGAAAATGCTGAATTAGGCTAGGAACTTCGTCAGTAGATATGATTTGGCTCCTCTTTTTCAAGGCGTAAAGGGGGAGATTAGGCAAAGGTCCGGTGGTAAATAGTTCCATATCTTGGGAGCAACAGCTGAGAATGCTCTAGCCCCCGTTTTCTTATTGTGAGTTCGTTGGGGTTTCAGCAACAAGGAGAGTGCACTCTGTGAGGATCTGCTGCTCCCTGATTTTTCTAGCTTTTGTGCCAGGTAACTGGGAGTGTTAAAGTGTAGCGCTTTGTGCGTCATGCAGGCAATTTTTAGATGGATTCTTGCTTCATATGGTAGCCAATTTAAGGTTTTTAGGGCTGGTGAAATGTGTGCAGTTCTTTTTGTTCCGGGTACAAGTCTTGCTGCTGTGTTGAGAGAGGCTCTTTATGGTGCTAGTTTGTATTTAGGTAGGCCACACAGTGTGGGACTACCCTAGTCCAATCTGTGTAATACTAGGGCTTGCACTGCTTGTTTTAGGTCTTCATGTGGTAAGTATAGTTTCAGTTTCCGCAAAATGGTCAGTTGGTAGTTTGCTCCTTTGGTGGCAGCACTAATATGATTCTGCATATTTAGGTGGTTGTCTAATGTAATACCTAAGGATCTGGCAGAGTCTATGATGTCTGGAGAGCAATTGAGTGCTGTAAAATGATTCAGCCACAGATCAATTTTGTTGTTGTTATTTGGTGGAGAGATGAGAACAAATTCTGTTTTAGCAGCGTTGAGTTTGAGGTGGTTAACCGTTAGGCAGAGATGTGTATTTTGTAGTATGGAGATGTGAGATATATTGTCATCTGGACAGGCAATCTTGAGATATAGCTGGGTATCATCAGCGTACATATGGTAATGGATGTTAGCTGATATTAGGAGGTTTGCAAGTGGTTCTAGGAATATTTTAAAGAGAATGGAGGAGAGAGCGGATCCTTGAGGAACACCAAGAGTTATCGCTTGTGGCTTATATAGAGATTGATTAATTTTGACTCGTAAGGATCTGATTTTGAGGAAAGAACCAAACTATTCGAATACAGCCCCTGATAAGCCCATTCCTTGGGTGTTGTTTTTGACTGTGTCAAATGCAGCAGATAAATCAAGCAATAATAGAAGGCATGATTCATTCTTGTCCAGCATTTTTAGAATGTCATCTACATTATGGGTAAGGGCTGATTCTGTGCAGTGATCTGGACGGACGCCTGATTGGAATTGATCGAAGTGTTCAAACTTTTCTATGTGATTGCAGAGTTGTTTTGGTACATATTTTTCTATTTTTTGCCAGTGTAGCGATGTTGGAGATGGGCTGGAAGTTGTTAGGGTCAGAGCAGTCTGCCAAAGGTACAGGTTTTGATCACTTTGAATATGCTAGGAGGTAAAGGGTCAGAGAAGGGGTTAGATGGGTTTATAGACGAGAGAATATTGTAGATTTCCTGTTCGCTGATTGGGGAGAAGGTGTTCCAAGTGGCATTATTTTTGTAGGTGATGCAGGTTGGTTCCAACCCTTCCCTAGATTGGGAGTTGTGAGATAGGTTGAGTGGGAGGGCCGGTAGTAGTTCCTTTGCTAGTTGAAGTTTCTTCTCTATCTTTGTTGTGTTATCCTTGAAGAAGGTGGCTAGTTCTTCGCAGTTTGGTAGGATATTGGGACCGGAGTCTATGGGATTTAATTTGTTACGTGATTGCTGTTTGACTATTTCAAATAGTTTTTGGGGCCTATTTCTGGCCTGGTCGAGTTGGGTTCTAATAGAATTAGATTTTGCCTGTCTTATTCTACAATTGTATGTGTTCCTTATTGCTCTTAAGCGTTTTAGTGATTCCATTGATGGGGAGTCTTTCCAAGCTCTTTCTGCCGTTCTTAGGTTGTGTCATTCTGTGTTCAAGTTGTCATTGAACCAAGGCTGTGAAATCTTAGTGGAGATGTTTTTCTGTTGTAGGGGTGCGATAGAGTCCATGACTTTTGGTATTGAAGTATTTTAATAGTCAGTGAGGTCACTGACATACTCCATGTTGGTCTGTGAAATCAAGGTGCTGTTATATAGAGAGGTTAGATCAAAATGGTTTATATTACTAAGATTCCTTTTCCACTGTTTGATTTTCTTCGGTTGGCCATTCCTAAGGATCTCCTTTAAGTTGATCAGGAAGGTGAAACGATAATGATCTGACCAATCACAGGGGATAATAGACTCTAAAGAGATGGTGTTCGACTTAGAGATGATAAGGTCCGAAGTCTCACCCTTATTGTGTCTAAGCCCGTCGCAGATTTGGGACATCTCGTGGTTTAATAGGAAGGATTTTAAGCTATTCGCTCAGGTGTCATTATGGTCATTCCAATGCAGATTAAAATCACCCAGGAAGATCTGTGGTTCTTGATGATTAGTATTCATTGTTAAGATTTCCAGGAATTGTTTGATGAAGTCCGGGTTATCATAAAAGGTATGTAGATTACAAATAACTTTCTTGTTGCAAGAGATATTGACGCTAAAATATTCATAAGTTGTTGCATCTATTGTTTCCAATTGGCGGAATGATAAAGTATTGTTGTAGATGCATGCTATTCCACTACCCGTTTTCCCTGTTCTGTCTAGTCGTATGATATTGTGACTAGGTGGGACTAGTAGATCTATGATTGGATGGGATGAGTTGTTTAACTATGTTTCCGTGAGGATAACTATATCGAACTTATGTGTAAGAATGAGGTCGTAGATATCAGCTGCGTGTTGATTTGCTGATCTGCAGTTGAGGAGCATGCACTTTAGATGTTTATTATTGTATTGGGAAGCGATTTGTGATAAAGTGATTCGTTTAAGGTTGTTCTTGTTTATTCCTCTTTGATTGTGAATCCCACTCTTTGATTATAGTCCACACAGAACCGGAGTTCAGAAGTGTCACCCAGCGCAGCAGATTTTGGTACAAGGACCACTAGGCTGGCGCAGGGGTTGCTTGATGGATCAATCACCCTAACGCCAGAATCTTGGAAACCTCATCCTTAATGCTGGCCCTGACCTTATCAGCTACCCTGTAAACTTTTTGTTTCAAAGACAGACTGTCTCCCGTGTCCACATCATGGACGCACCAATGGGTGAATCCCGGGGTCAGGGAGATCAGGGAAGAGAACTGACCCAATACCTGGCGACAGTCCCTCCGCTGTTCCGGGGTCAGGGTAGGCAAGAGGTACACCCCCTCCACTGACCCATCCTTCTCATTGGCTGACAGGAGGTCATGAAGAGGTTCACTCTCCTCTTCCGCCTTATCAATTGTAGCCAAGAGCATGGTCACCTCAGACCTCTCAAAGTGTGGTTTGAGGCAGTTCACATGGAAACCCTCAAAGGATTCCTAGGAGTCTGTAAGTCCACCAGGTAGGTCACTTCGCTCCTGCGCTCCACCACCTCATAAGGCCCAGTTCACCTGTCCTGGAGCGCACACAACTCCACTGCCACCATCACTCACACTTTCTGTTCCAGGTTGACACTTGACCAGAGAGGCATTCTGGTCGTATCACTGTTTCATATCCTCCTGGCTGGCTTCCAGGTTCGCCTGAGCAAGCTTCCTGAAATGCCTAGGTTGGTCCCTGAGGGCCAGGATGCAGCTGTATACATCCTGGGGGCTTTACTGGGAGCCTTCTCCCAGCCCTCGTTCACCAAACTCAAGGGTCCTATGACCGGGTGCCCATACAGGAGCTCAAAGGGACAGAACCCCAATGACTTCTGTGGCACCTCCCTATAGGCAAACAGCAGGCATGGCAAGAGGACACCCCACTTACGCCTCCTGGGTTCCTCCAAACCAATAATCATGCCCTTCAAGGACAAGTTAAACCTCTCAACTAGACCCTTACCCTGGGGGTGGTAAGGTGTGGTGAACCTATAAGTTACACCGCACTCCTTCCACAGGGATTTCATATACCTCGATATGAAATTAGTACCCCTGTCGGAAACCACCTCTCTGGGGAACCCCACACGGAGAAAATCCCCATCAGTGCACGGCCCACCACTGGGCTGTCACCCTTCTGGGAGGGATGGCTGCCGGGTACCAGGTGGCATAGTCCACCAAGAGCAGGATAAACCTGTTGCCCATGGCCGTCTTGGGATCCAGTGGCCCCACAATGTCAATGCCCACCCTCTCAAAGAGTGTGCTGACCACAGGGAAAGGTTGGAGGGGAACCTTTTGCTTCCTTCCACTCTTACCATTCACTTGACACGTCTGACAGGTCCTTCAATAAGTATCAGAACTCTTGCGCATCTTGGGCCAGTAGAAGTGGGTGACAAGCCGCTAAAAAGTCTCGTCCTGCCCCAAATGTCCCGCCAAAGGTACATCAAGAGCAAACCCCAATAGGAAGGCTTTGAAGCACTGGGGTACCATTAGTGCCCGGGCTGACCCAGACTCAGTCACCTTTGGCTCACTATCCAGGAGACCATTTTCCCAGTAAATCAAGTGTGATCCCGACTGATCACCTGCAGCCTGGTTTACTGCCTGCTGCCGCAAACATACAAGAGAAGGGCACTTCTTCTGCTCCTCACAGAATTCCTCCCTGGAGGGCCCCACTTCCTGCTGCCATGCGGTCAGACCGAGTCGGTCCCCTAGTTAAGCCACTTGTTCCCCCATAGGCTCCAGGGCATCCCCCTCAACGGGCGCCTCCTCCTGGACCGTGGGAACTGGGGGGGCTGGTTTCCCACACCCCTGCCTCTTTTCTTACTGGCAGGCGCCTGGGCCACTGTTTCAGGCTCCAGGTTCTCTTGAATACCTTTAATGGCAACCAGAGACAGAGTGGTCACACAAGCCCACTCAGGTAGACCCAACATCTCCAAATGCACCTGGCGCTTCAGCTCCTTCCAGGAGGAACTCTCCAGGTCATTCCCTAGCAGACAGTACAGCTACAGGCATGGATGGACTTACAACAACTTTCAAGGAACCTGAGACCCCTCCCCATTCAAACGGAACCAGCACCACCTTGCAGAGGCACACTGAATTGTCTGCTGACATTACAGGGTGAAGCACATCGGAAATGACTTGCTCTTCAAACACCAACTAACACTGAACAGATGTCAAACTGACACTGGTGTCCCTCAGAGCCTCCACCCTCCATCCATTGATGGTCACCCACTGCCTGTACTTTTTAGTGTTCTCAGGCAGAGGGATTTCCTGGACCATCTCTTGATCTCCTAAGTAGACCAGGGTCATAACTGCTTGCTCCTCCCCATTCCAAGGACTCATTTCCTCCCCCAACGCTACACTCACCAAACCAGGTGTTGGAGCACCAGTGGGTGCAGCTGACTTTTTTGGGTCATTTAGGGGAAATATCACCCACTTCTTTACATAAGTAACACGTAGGAGGACCTTGGACTCCTTCTTGCCCTTGAAGGCCCAGGCCCTCTTGACCTTGAGAGACTGGGACCCTTTATTGGGGAAACTACTTTGGGGCCCTTTAAGGGACTCCTTGTGGTTACCCTTGTCCTCCCCCACTTTCGGAGGGGGACCCTGCATACTCTTGGCAGTGGTATTCACAATCCCCTTGTGGTCCCGGGTACTAGTCCAGTGATCTACCTCCTCAGCAAGCTTACTGGGAACAGTCAGCTTACCATCCAATAGATGCTGGCGCAGCTCTGGAACACACAGCTCTGGAACACACTCAAGGTCTCCCAACTGATTAAATCGCATAGGCCCTGAAAATCATTGATTTTGCTTCCCAGCATCCAACCATCCAGTGCCCGGGTGTACTCATCCACACATTCTACCCAAGTACGGGATTCTTGTTTCTTGGCGGTCCTGAACTTCTGTCAGTATTGTTCAGGAGTGAGCCCATACTGAAGGCATAAAGCCTTCCTCATGTTGGCGTAGGTCAGGGTTCCCACCCTCTCTAAAGATGATAGAACTTCCCTCCACAAAGCATTATAGTGTTACCATAGGCCATCCCTCAATGATTTACAGGCACCTCATTCATCCTTAGTGCGATCTCATATGCATTGAACCACGCATAAATGTCATCACCCCTCTCGTAATCTCGCACTAAATCCTTGGGAATGTACACCTTCCCTCCTGGCACTGGCGGTGCTCTGCCACCATAAGAACTGGCTTCTGCTTGTCTATCCTTAATATCCAGTTCTCTCATGCTTAACTGATGAGCGAAGAGAATCCATTTCTCTTCCAACGCAAGAGCGTTCCTGCTCTAATCTGCTTGAGTTTTAAGTTTTAACCCCTCCAACTCATGCAGCCTCCAACTCCCCTGGTGAAAAACTCATCCCTGAATGGCTTCTACCAGGCCCTGTGGCTGGACCCTCCACTGGCAAATCCTGTGTCCCAAAATCCATTCCCTGGGTCATCCTCATCACCCTCACTTTCACCCGTCTCCTGAGCCTCTTTGGCTTCCCACCAGTCCCTCAAGGCCACCTGCAGCTCCTCCTTATTGGCACTACACTTCATGGTGTAGTGTATTTCCTATATTCCTAATAGGCTCTGCGCATTGGAATAATATATTCAGCAGTGTAGACGTAGGACTGAGGTCGACTAGGTCTCTACTGACTATATTAGACTTAAGGTTTGCCAGCTAGCTCAGAGGTCACTAGAAACTTTCTTGAATAAACAAGGAGGAGTTTAACCTCCCTGGATAGACAAGAAGGGATTAGCTTCTGACAACCATATAACATGACAATTTTGCTCCCTCAGAATAAGAGTGTATCTCTAGAGTCGTGTGAAAACAATTGACAGCTATTTCACTCAGTCAATCATGCGTACTTAGTTTCACCAGAGTGCAGAGAAAAGAGAGACGGGTGTTTTCAATAAAAAGGTGTAATTTATTGAGCAGTCTTCTTTCTCATGCAAGAGAAATGAATTGCCATAATTGCAATACTTAATGTAAAGTAGAGTGCGTTAAGTAAAAGGAGTATTATGAAATAATACTGTAAAAGCATTAATATGGTTTCTTAGCCATAAGATACTTTAACATGGATAAAATATATACATACATATATACATTGACTAACGTACTCAACTGGTGCTTCTAAATATGCCTACACTGGTGTACCTGACCTAAGCCTAAAACGTGGGAAGGAGCAAGTAAGTAGCAGTTTAAGTTAAGTTGGTTTTGCCAAGAATCTGATTCAAGAATTCTCTGTAAGGGTTTAGTCAGCTCCGTACCTGGGTAATAGAATGCAGGAGGTCTGGTATCTCTCTTTCAGAACTCGATATCCCAGCAGCCCGCGAAGGTGGCTGAGAACACCGGAGCTGGATCTCTCGGCAGGAGAAAAGACAGCGTCTCTCTCAGTGCGTCAAAAGGGAGGGGCAGCGTCCGTGGGCTCTCGCATCAGCTGGGCTCTCAGGCAAGTAGATAGCTGCTCGGCTCCAAAACCACCACCGTGTGTTTGCTTAAGGCAACGTTGGTATATTTATACCTGAAAGGTGCCGGGTTTGACGTAAGGTTGGACATAAGACGTCAATAAAGATGTCACTAAGAACTGGCCATTCTTACAGTGCTTCACAGGAGTTCTAGGATGAAATCAAAGCAAAAGCAAATGGGGATTTCCCAGGTTGCTGGAGGTTTGGTTTCTTTAGAGAACTCGTTGTGCTTTCTAGGAGTCGATGGGAGTAGCCATGCTGTGCTTTGGATTGCATGGGCTATTACTGAATATGAATCCGATTTTTATGCCATTGTCAGGACATTATTGATTATAACCTCACAAGGGCATAAATCGGGAATATCGAATTAGGGTCCTAGATAAGACCACGACAATGGGACATCCCAAAGCTCTGCAGAATTTCCTTAACTGATCAACCTTGTAGGTATACAGTGCCTCAATTTTAAACTTTAATTCTGCAGCCTCAGCCTCACCGGCTATCAGGCTCTCCCCCTGATATAAGATGTGTGGATTAAAGGTAACTCAACAATAGAACCACCAAATCAAAAACAATATGTCGTTGCTTTATGGTCTGCAATCAATTTATGATGAACCCCTAATTACTGTGAGTGATTCTGCACATACCCGTTTAATTTATATTAGGATTGAATCCCACCACTCTGCCACCAAATTTTGGAAGTGGGGGCTCTTATCCCTCACCGCCGCCACCAAATGCTGGAGGCGGGAGTCCCTAACCCCTCGTTTCAATGTTAGGCTAAGTAAGGACACCGTCTGAGATAGCCCTGCTCACCCCCTTAGTAGCTTGGCACGAGCATCCAACTTATCTCCAAGGCACGAGTGTACAATATATTCAACCACGTTCACAATACCTCAATGATGTCACCACAAATAGACTACACACAAGTTTTTATAAAATTAGTATAAACTTTATATAAGAGGTTATACGATATGACCACACAATACTAAATCAACATATAAGAATGGGTAGTATTCTTTCCGGTGGGTTCGTAGGTTCTAATCCCAACCACAGCTTCTAACCAACAGTTAAGCTCACTTCTAACCGTTTCCAAAAGGTTAGGCAAGTCGTATTGCTAGAATCACACACGCTACAAAAGAAAATAAATACTGCAATGTGTAACGATATTCTCTTGTACTGTGCAACAGAGAAACAATGCCATACGTAGCTCCACAGTCATGTGTTTTATAATAGAAGAAATAATGCAATGCATATCACTACAAGCATGCCATGTATCAGGAAGAAACAAAGCAATGCGTCACGCTACAATCATGTACTGTGCCAGGAAGAAATTATGCACTGTGCCACGTTAAAATCAGACACTCTGTGATGAAGAAATAATGCAATGTGCCATGTTACAATTATGTACTCTGCAAGGGAAAAATAACGCAGTGCGTAGCACACCAAGCATGTAGTTTGTCGGGCACAAATGAGGTCAGGCGTCATACAACAGTTTGATAGTTCGTTAGCAGCATTAATGCAAAGTGCAATATGACAGTTTAGATGCTCCGAATACAGTGCCCCCAATGATGACACAAAAGTACTGCTTCTCACTCCGGCCCCAGTACTGCCCCTACTAGGGTCAGCATGGGCCGAGATCCAAGCCAAAGCAACAGGTTTACGCAGCTGACAGAAGCAGAAAAAGTTGCACCTCGACATGTACTCTGCGCGTCTGAGACTCGCCTCTTCTCTGGTGCTCATGATGACCCTTTGCTCTTCACTAACGCCTCTGGGTGCACCTCGACACGCACCCTGTACGTCCAAGTCTCTACTCTTCTCCCAGTGCACACGATGTCCAGGCCCTCTTCATCAATGCCCTGGCTGCACCACAACACGCACTCTGCATGTCCGAGGCTCACTTCTTCACTCGGTGCACACCATGACCAGGCGATCTTCACCAACGCCTTAGCTGCACCACGACACGCACCCTGCATGTCCGTGTCTCACCTCATCTCCCCGTGCACACAACGACCAGGCACTCCTCACCAAGACCTTGTCCTGCACCACGACACGCACCCTGCGCGTCCGAGACTCAGCTTACACCTGCATGCCCATGATCACAAGGCACATCTTCTGAAGGTCTCGAGCTGCAAAAGAACGTGCAGACCTCATTGCTTGGGACTTCTCCAGAAAATGTTATGGTCCTGTGTTTCCAAACAGGGAGCCAGCTCACCTTGGTCCCTTGGGGTAGCAAGACACAGCACAAAGCACAGTCTTCTTCAAGCAGGGGGACCCAGCGAATCCAAGCATAGTCCCAACAGCCTCTGCCTTGGTTAGAACAGCAAACTGCAGACCAGTCCCAGATCACGAAACAAGGATTGGTCTTTCCACACCAATCTCTTCAGTTGCTCTTTCTGTAGCAGAGGTTCCTCTTGACCACAGAATGGGTCCAAGCCTTTTCAGTCTAAATCCATTTCTGTTTCATTCCAACGTAGAGGGGTTTCAGCTCTCGTAGTTTGTTTGTGCTCGGGGTCCCTGACCCCTCCCTTAATCAATTGGTTTATAGCACTAGCCCAGGCCTTTTTACCACCCAGGCTTCTCCTCTCCCTACTCTCCAGATGAAGGGCAGCCTGGTGCCATCTCCACCACTCCCTGGGTCAAGACCTCTCCCAGCTCCTCTCACCTTCAAGATCCAGACAGACAATCCACATCTCAGCAGAGACACATAGAAATGCCTAAAGCACAAAACTCAGCCACTTTCTAAGAGAGTGGTTTCTGAACACACAGTGACAAAACCACCTTCAGGGAAAGATGTGTTATAACACTGTGAGTTCATACATACTAAACTTCACCTCTCCATTATAAATTTACAGGAAACTAGGCTAACAAACATAATACCCAACCTCCTCCATTCTGTCCTATGGGCAGGATGGCCTTTCTGCAGTGAAAAACGAAATGGAGTGTTTTTCGCTGTCAGGACATAACACACACTTTAGTATATGTCCTGCCTTTTACCTACACTGCACCCTCCCAGGGATTACCCGGGACCCACCACAGGGGTGCCCAATGCGTACGTAAAAGGGAAAGTCGGGCCTGACAAGTGGTTGCACTTGTCAGGACAACATGCTAACTTAGTAAACTGGGTGCCGGCTTTACTCTGCAGGCCTGAGTTTCCGTCTCCATCGCCATTGCATTACTAGCCCTGGCACACACAGTGCACATCACTATGGACTTTACTAGTAAGGCAAACATACTAATCCTGTACAACCAATTACCATTGGTAAACAGTCACAATATCGAGAAAAAAAATCAAATTGACAGAATATATATAATTTTTATTAATTGGTAATTCATTTTTATTAATTGATTAATTGATAATTATATTATTGTATAAATTATTATTCATAGCAGGTGGTGGGTTTATAGGGGAATAGGGTGGGTAGTAATTTAAATGTAATTGAGTATTTTTTTATTGGTATTGATAATTAATTTATTGTTAATTCATTATTTGTATCAATTGGTAATTAATTTGTATTAATTGACAATTATATGTGTTTTATTAATTTATTATACGGAGCAGGTTGTGGGTTTATAGGGGAACAGGGTGGGAAGTAATTTAATTGTAATTAAGTAATTATTGAAATTATTTTTGTATATTGATAATTAATTTACTGGTAATTACTTATTGATTGGTATCTTTTATTAATTTTTAATAAATAATATGTATTGGTATATATAATTAATTACTTATTACATATTGATTATTTGGTAATTAATTGTAATTCATTGTTCATTGGTATTGATAATTAATTTATTTTTATTTAAATATTAAATCATTACTTTTCCTCCTGTTGCACTCACTGGAGTTGGAATAGTAATTTTTACCCATATGCTATCCAACACTTTCCCTACTGTTGCACTCACTAGAGTGGGAATAGTAATTTTTACTCCTACGCTATCCAAGACTTTTCCTACTGTTGAACTCACTGGAGTGGGAATAGTCATTTTTACCCCTACGCTATCCAACACTTTCCCTACTGTTGCACTCTCTGGAGTGGGAATAGTATTTTTTACCCTCCCGCTATCCAACGCTTTCCCTATTGTTGCAATCACTGGAGTGGGAATAGTCATTTTTACCCCTACGCTATCCAACACTTTCCCTACTGTTGCACTCTTTGGAGTGGGAATAGTAATTTTTACCCCTATGCTATCTAACACTTTCCCTACTGTTGCACTCTCTGGAGTGGGAATAGTAATTTTTACCCCTACGCTATTCAACACTTTCCCTACTGTTGCACTCTCTGGAGTGGGAATAGTAATTTTTACTCCTACATAATCCAACACTTTCCCTACTGTTGCACTCACTGGAGTGGGAATCGTCATTTTTACTCCAACGCTATCCAACACTTTCCCTACTGTTGCACTATCTGGAGTGGGAATAGGAATTTCTATTCTCCCGCTATCCAACGCTTTCCCTATTTTTGCACTCACTGGAGTGAGAATAGTAATTTTTACCCCTATGCTATCCAACACTTTCCCTACTGTTGCACTCTCTGGAGTGGGAATAGTAATTTTGACCCCTATGCTATCTAACTCTTTCCCTACTGCTGTACTCACTGGCGTGGGAATTGTAAATGTTACCCTCCTGCTATCCTATGCTAAAAATATTGAATATGCTTTATTAATATTAAGTTAATTTATATATGTATTAAAAAATAGAAATGCATATTTTAAGGTTGTTTAAGTATTTTTAAGTATGTTTTAGTTAATTATATTTATTATTTCATTAATTTTACATTGCTTTTAAGACATTTAAAAAAATCGATACTTTAACAAACTATATTATTTACAACTATATTTTGGATTCGATATTTTTATACTTACTTGATTGTAGAAAGGAATTCGATATTCTGGCATTCTATATTTTTTCCTCGATATTTTGAGAGGTTGATATTTTGCTCCTCGATATTTTGTCAGTGATCCGTTTGCAAAGGAGGCAGAGGCAAAATGTCAGGGGTAATCACTCCAAAATATGCTAGGTCTAACACCTCTCTACAGGAACCGTGCTGCTCAGCACATTGGATAGCCAAAGATAGCAAGGGGCACTCAAGTTTTGATTCCTGCAACAGTGTAGGTCATAGTGCACAAGGTGCCTAGAGCAGCAGAAGTCCAGATGCGCGATGTGCTCAGGGTGGCTAAACCCCAGTGTTTGAACTGATCAGGGTGGCCGGTATCAGAGTGTGCGAGGTGATCAGGTGCCAGGGAATTACTCGTGTAATGTGATGCATTGTTACTCCACCCGCACTCACTGCTGATGCCCACTACAGTTTAGGTCTATCTCATAACAGTATGCAAGCACAGTTGCTCAATAGTAATGACACAAGCATAGTACCATACATTACAAATTAAAGTATTATCCACAGAAGGACTGTTGGAATTAACCATATTTTGTACAGTGTACCCTCAGATTTTTGCTTTGACTGTTTTGCTGACTGTAGAACTCTGCACTTGACACCTACTAACCAGTGACAAAGTGCTGGTGCTCCTCCTTTCTACATGATAAAATTGGAATACTCCTGATTAGTATGTTGAGCTTACTTGTAAGTCCCTTTTATAGGGTACAATGTGTACCCAGTGCCTGAAAGGTCACCAGTGGGCTGCAGCAACTATTGCACAACCCACTACAGTTACCCTCCAAACAGAACTGCAGGGGTACCATTTGTAACCTGTTTGTTTATTTTTAAACTGGAAATTAGAAATATCAGATCCTTTAAACAGGCCAATAACTCCCTTTTAAATAATAAAATGCTACCCCTTAGTAGGCCTTATTGCCATAATGCAGGGTGCATTTTTATCCCAATACACTAGTAATAATGTGGACAGGATATCCATCACTTTTGTGCCAGGGTACCTGAAAAGGAAAACTATAAACCAGGCACTTTGGGTTTTATTTTCATGCAGTCTGTCTCTTTTATGGCGTTGCAATGCTATAGGTATATTGCCTGTTTATACATTTATTTCTGTGAGCTTTTCAACACTTTAGGTCACCAAATATTTTTATTTACTACAGTATTATCATGGAAATACCAGCTGGAGACTACAAGCAGAGCAAGCCAGTTTACAGCACATATTAAAGCTACAATAGCAATGATCAAGTTAAAGGAGCAAGTGGACTTACAACGTTTGTTGAAGTCTGAGGAGTAGTACACAGATAGCATTTCATAATTGATAATTTGGTAATGTTTTCCTCTTGCCCTACAGTGCAGTCTCTGCTAAAGTAACACTGGGCAGGCAAGCAGACTGCCACCGTACGGTGCAGAATATTCATACTTGCAGTGTGCCTGTCTATATTCAGGGCTGCACTACTGTAGTCATACTTGCAAATGTATAAAGAGATGGGATTGAGTAACTTTGTATACTCATAGCCACATTTTGTCACATGTAGTTTATTTATTCTTCCAGAGCACCATATGTCCCCTCCTACATTATGGCTGCAAACACTGGTTATATTTAGATTTTTTATAGCTATTGTCTTCCTATTTCGAATCATTGCAGATTCGGGGATAAGAGTCCTGTTAGAAATTGGGGTTCTGATTGGCAGATGTATGCACCCTTTCCAAGCAGGAACCACAATCCTAGTCAGAGTAAGTCAGATACACACCATAAATTAATCTATGCTCACCCTTCTAATAGCTTGGCACAAAACAGCAAAACTTAACTTAAGAGAAAATGTGTTAAGCATTTTTGGAACACTTCAAACAGTAACACACTGAAAACACCATGGAAATGACTCCACGCAGTTTGGTAAAATAGATTTGGATTTTATAAAGAAAACAAGACTAAAACTACAAGTATTTAATGAGTAGAAGTCAAGATATGAGTTTTTAATGATTAAATGCAAAAATAGCTCTTAGAAGCAATATGCTCCTAAAGAGTTAATTAGTCATGCTGGACCGAAATAAAGTCAAGAGTTCAGGCCGACCGTGATAGAGTGCGGGCCAGATACAGAACCCACACAGGCCCTGCTAAGCAAAAGAACCTTAATCCTGGCTGCAAATAATAAGATGGAGGCGAGTGATGAATTGGCGTAGATCCCACAGTTCAAGAGATGCGTTGGTTTCATCCAAGCAACGATGATGTAGTGCTGGTTACAAAGATGAAGCATCGGTTCTGAGATGCATTGGTTCTGAAGCTGATGCACCAGGTTTCTTCACCTAGTTGAAGGGATGTGTCAATCGTTCTGTAGCGGCGGCGATGTGGTGGTTCCGATGCAGCGATGTGCCGCTTCTGTTCCCACAACAGCCTTGATGTGTCAATTCTGCTCTGGCAGCAGAGGATGAGTGGGTTCCACTGGAGCAAGCACCTGGGTCCTTGTCCAATTAAGCAAGCACCAGAGCAGTATGGAAGATTTAATGTCTTTGAGTCTTCTAAGAACAGGAGGCTAGTCTGCTAGTCATTTGAGTCACTCTTGATCAACTGATCAAGTGATGAAGGCCCAGTCAGAGAGAGCAGCAAGCAACAGGGCAGCACAGCTAGGCGGCAGTTTTCCAGAGCAGTAGTCCTGCAGAGTGGCAGTCCTTAGCACATCAGTTCTTCTTCTTTGCAAGTTGGTTTGAGATCCAGAAGTGTACTGAGTTGGGAAGGTAAGAGGTCCAGTACTTATACCCAGTTGTGCCTTTGAAGAGGGGCTGACTTCGAAGAAGGATCTTTTGAGTGCACAGGGGCCTTTCTTCCTGCCCTGGCACCAGACTCACTACAAAGTGTTATGCAGCCCTTTGTGTGTGGACAGGGCCCAGCCTATTAAGGTGTAAGTGCGAGGCTCCTCACCTCCATTCCTCCCAGTAAGATGCATGAAGTTACTCCCAGCCTTCCTTCATGTTTGGCTGTCCAGAGGGAAAACACAAAGTGAACTGTCACCCAGCCAGTGGCCCGAGACAGGCAGAATACACCAAATGGAGAGCAGGAAAATGCCTAGCTTTTAAAAAATTGCATTTTCAGACTAGTAATGACAAATCCAACTTTACCATTAAAGAGGATTTATCATTGCCTTTCCATAGTTAATAAACGTGGCCACTCTACGTTCTCTCAGTTAGGAACTGCAGCTTATTAAATGTCACAAGCAATCCCTAATGTTGACCTATGAGAGGGGTGGGCATCTCAGTAGAGAAAAACAAGTTTGAGGGTGTTTCACACAGCAACCTGCCCTATGGGCTACCTAGGGCCTGCCAGGGTTGTGACTTATCTATAATAAAAGTGGAGTTTAGGGCTTGACAGGGGGTTTTCAATGTCAAGTCGACAAGGCAATGTAAATTGCACTCATTGGCTCTGCAGAGGCATGCCTTAGATATGTTTAAGGGTTACATGAGTGGGTGGGAAAGCAGTACTGTGGTCCCTGTAGTAGTATATCATGTTAGAGCTCCTGGGCACATGTAGTGCACTGTACTAGGAACTTACAGGTAAATTAAATATGCCAATTGTGGATATGTACATTAATTTATGTTGTGGGGAAAGCAATGCACTTTAGCATTGGAGAAGTGTGGCTCACCGGTTAGAGGAGGCAGACCCTGATGCAGAGGTCAGACCCGGGACCAGGGTTCAATTCCCAACGCGGCAGGGTCCTCAATCAATCAATCACAGCATTTATATAGCGCAACACTCACCCAAGAGGGTCTCAAGGCGCTAGGGAAGGGGGGGTCTGCTACTGCTCAACAGCCAGGTCTTGAGTTGCTTCCTGAAGGCGAGGTGGTCCTGGGTCAGGCGGAGGTGGGTCAGGAGGGAGTTCCATGTTTTGGCGGCGAGGTAGGAGAAGGACCGTCCTCCTGTGGTGGCTCTTCGGATGCGGGGGACGGCGGCGAGGGCGTGGCCGGTCGATCGAAGCTGGCGTTTGGGAGCGTAGAAGTTGAGGCGGCTGTTGAGGTATCCCGGGCCTTGGTTGTGTAGGGATTTGTGTGCCTGGGTGAGGAGTCGGAAGGTGATTCTCCTGTTGACCAGGAGCCAGTGCAGGTCTCTCAGGTGTCCGGAGATGTGGCTGCGACGGGGGATGTCCAGGATGAGACGTGCTGAGGCGTTCTGGACCCGCTGGAGTCTCTTCTGGAGCTTGGCGGGGGTTCCGGCGTAGAGGGAGTTACCGTAGTCCAGACGGCTGGTGACGAGGGCCTGGGTGACCGTCTTCCTGGTCTCGGTGGGGATCCACCGGAAGATCTTACGTAGCATGCGCAGGATGTTGAAGCACGACGAGGAGACGGAGTTGGCTTGTCTGGTCATGGAGAGGGAGGAGTCCAGGATGAAGCCCAGGTTGCGTGCGTGGTCCGTTGGTTGGGGTGCGCTGCCCAGGGCGGGGGGCCACCAGGAATCATCCCAGGCGGAGGGTGAGGATCCCAGGATGAGGACTTCCGTCTTGTCCGAGTTCAGTTTCAGGCGGCTGTTCTTCATCCATTCGGCTACCTCTTTCATCCCTTCGTGTAGGTTGTCTCTGGCGGTGGCGGGGTCGTTGGTGAGGGAGAGGATCAGCTGGGTGTCCTGAGCTCATAATGTCCACAGACACGATAATTCTCGCCTCGGTGCCACCCTAATCGTGGGTTCACATTCTGCAACTCTGGCAATAGCCTGCTTAATCTCCACTACGGCCCCACTGCGATGGGATGCCTTGTCTTCACCTTGGGGATGCCCAGTAGGGGTGATCTCGCAGGGAAAGACCAGGATGGGTTCCCAAAGCAAGCGCCTTGAGATCTTACAGTGATAAGGCGCTATATAAGAACGTATGATTTACAATTTACGATTTGGCAGCGGTGAAGTGCTGAGAGTCCTAAGGCCAACAAAGAGAATCAGCAGAAATATGAGGCAAGCTAGCACAATGTTTAAAGACCTCCCTAAGGCTGTCAAGTCCCAAATTTAAGAAAAAAAAACGGGATTATCAGATTTGTAAATGAAAGGTGTTGAAAGTGGGTTCTGCCCATTCAGCACACCCAATTTTTTTTGTTTTTGAATCACCTGTTTCAGACTTTTGCTGTGGGTGAGTCTTACTACATGTGTCTCACCCCAATCAAATGGATTGCGAAGGTTTTCCGCCTTTGTCAGCCATTTAAAATAAAGCAGCAGTGTAGCAGCTAGGGTAAGGGGCACTTATCTGGTTACACATGAACACTTGTACATAAGAGTGTACAAACATGTGCAGACTGTGTGTGGGAGACAGCCGTTGTCCACAGCCCTGTAACTGCGTACAGGTAGACTGGCACAGAGGGGACTGTACAGGATCAGATACTAACCTGGGGTAGGCCTTATAATGTTAGTGTACACTAATTGGGAAAATCAGTGTGAATTACTGTTTTCTCTGTAGTGACACTTTATTATACACATGAGGAGAACACTGCCTTAGAGTACAGTTTTGCTGTCCTGTGGCCTACAAACCAGTGATGTATCGAAATGAGGTGTAAACTATACGAGTAAAACAAATCTGCAAGTTCCTCAATATATCTGTACAACCTATGGGTCATCTACAATTGTCATTTTTCTTTGGCTTTGCTCAGGATCAGAGCCCAAGACATGTATCCCCCTGTTGTGCCAGTTTGATTGCACTACTCTCCAGCAGCAGAAACACAGGCCTCCCCAAACAAAAAGGGAGCCATTAACAGTGCTTAAATTTGCTCCTGAGGAGGAATGAGGTGGGCCTAAGGGATCTGCATTAATCAATCAGCTATCACACTGAATAAGGGATGGGCCTACCCAAGAATACTGACCAAAGGAGGGAGCCCAGATCTCTGGATCAAACACAGGAGGGGGATACCCTTTGAAGATTTTGTGCAGGAGGGTTGAGACACGGGTGATGTGGCACCCTGGGATTTTTGGAACCTTCTACTCCCCATTGACAATTCTTGCACCAGGGGGAGACTGTCTCTTACTTGGTGTTTTTCTGCCCTTCCCTATTGGACACTGGGGTTTCCAGACCATATGGGAGGAGGAACTCCCTGATGCCCAGAAAGGACTAAAGTCTCTTCTCAGTTGATCACAGGACTAGAAGGTCTCCCCATCGGCCAGTGAGGCTGGCCCCCTTACACCCTCTGAGGATCAGTTGGGGGAAAGCCCTGGACTCAGTGTCTTGATGGCTAATCTACATAAAATAAATCTTTCCCAAGTCCATCGGGTTATACCCTTGCATCTCTCCCAACCGTTCGTGTGACGTCATCTCACATACTAATTAATTCTAATTCCTAAAAAGGTTGGAAACTTGCGCGCTTTGCCTTTGAAGGACATTTGTCTGTGTTGAGCCGAATGTATTTTGTTCACGTTTTCAAGCAATTCACCTTTTCACTTCACCAGCTCCCTTCAACTCCGACACCCGCCCCCACCCACCACCCCCACCATCCCCCACACAAAAAACGTGAAGTTAGCTCAATGTAAACTCTTGTGTTCTGACGAAGGCTGCCCAAGGCGTCACACAAATATTTACAACAAGGGGTGGTGAGGAACAGAGTCTCTGAATTAAGCAGAAAGCTCTCACCCAGTCAAGAGATCAGGGCTAGATCCAACACCGTTTTTTAGCTCACTGCACCATCCCAGTTTCAGAACCTGGCTGTATGCAAATTAGTCTGTTCCTGTCCCAGTGCATGATGGGAACAGGGCAAACCAAACTACAAAAGCCAATTCTTACACTGGGAAGGAAACAAGCTCCCGGGGACCAGTTTCTGGCATTACAGCCGTCTTCGGCCTGGTTTGCTTGAATCCTGATGGTGCAATGAGCAAGGGTCTCACATCTGAGAATACCCTTCCACGCTTAGGGTGGACAAAAATATTTACAACACGGGGTGGTGAGGAACAGAGTCTCTGAATTAAGCAGAAAGCTCTCACCCAGTCAAGAGATCAGGGCTAGATCCAACACCGTTTTTTAGCTCACTGCACCATCCCAGTTTCAGAACCTGGCTGTATGCAAATTAGTCTGTTCCTGTCCCAGTGCATGATGGGAACAGGGCAAACCAAACTACAAAAGCCAATTCTTACACTGGGAAGGAAACAAGCTCCCGGGGACCGGTTTCTGGCATTACAGCCGTCTTCGGCCCGGTTTGCTTGAATCCTGATGGTGCAATGAGCAAGGGTCTCACATCTGAGAATACCCTTCCACGCTTAGGGTGGACAAAAATATTTACAACAAGGGGTGGTGAGGAACAGAGTCTCTGAATTAAGCAGAAAGCTCTCACCCAGTCAAGAGATCAGGGCTAGATCCAACACCGTTTTTTAGCTCACTGCACCATCCCAGTTTCAGAACCTGGCTGTATGCAAATTAGTCTGTTCCTGTCCCAGTGCATGATGGGAACAGGGCAAACCAAACTACAAAAGCCAATTCTTACACTGGGAAGGAAACAAGCTCCCGGGGACCGGTTTCTGGCATTACAGCCGTCTTCGGCCCGGTTTGCTTGAATCCTGATGGTGCAATGAGCAAGGGTCTCACATCTGAGAATACCCTTCCACGCTTAGGGTGGACAAAAATATTTACAACAAGGGGTGGTGAGGAACAGAGTCTCTGAATTAAGCAGAAAGCTCTCACCCAGTCAAGAGATCAGGGCTAGATCCAACACCGTTTTTTAGCTCACTGCACCATCCCAGTTTCAGAACCTGGCTGTATGCAAATTAGTCTGTTCCTGTCCCAGTGCATGATGGGAACAGGGCAAACCAAACTACAAAAGCCAATTCTTACACTGGGAAGGACACAAGCTCCCGGGGACCGGTTTCTGGCATAACAGCCGTCTTCGGCCCGGTTTGCTTGAATCCTGATGGTGCAATGAGCAAGGGTCTCACATCTGAGAATACCCTTCCACGCTTAGGGTGGACAAAAATATTATAAATAAATAACGGTGATGGATCAAGCCCTGATCTTTGGACTGGGTAAGAGTGGTCTGTTTAATTCAGACACTCTGTTCATCACCACCCCCTTTTCTGAATCGTTTTTGGCCACTATAGGTGTGGCAGGGTATACTCAGACATGAGTCCCTTTCTCACTGCTCCATCAGGATTCAAGCAAGCCGGGCCGAGGACGGCTGAAATGCCAGAAACCGGTCCCCGGTAGCTTGTCTCCTTTCTGGTGAAGAATTGGCTTGGTAGTTTAGTCTGCCCTGTTCCCATGATGCACTGGGCCAGGGACAGACTGATTTGCATATAGTCAGGTTCTGAGCTGGGATGGGGCAGTGAGATAAATAACGGTGATGGATCAAGCCCTGATCTTTGGACTGGGTAAGAGTGGTCTGTTTAATTCAGACACTCTGTTCATCACCACCCCCTTTTCTGAATCGTTTTTGGCCACTATAGGTGTGGCAGGGTATACTCAGACATGAGTCCCTTTCTCACTGCTCCATCAGGATTCAAGCAAGCCGGGCAGAGGAAGGCTGAAATGCCAGAAACCGGTCCCCGGTAGCTTGTCTCCTTTCTGGTGAAGAATTGGCTTGGTAGTTTAGTCTGCTCTGTTCCCATGATGCACTGGGCCAGGGACAGACTGATTTGCATATAGCCAGGTTCTGAGCTGGGATGGGGCAGTGAGATAAATAACGGTGATGGATCAAGCCCTGATCTTTGGACTGGGTAAGAGTGGTCTGTTTAATTCAGACACTCTGTTCATCACCACCCCCTTTTCTGAATCGTTTTTGGCCACTATAGGTGTGGCAGGGTATACTCAGACATGAGTCCCTTTCTCACTGCTCCATCAGGATTCAAGCAAGCCGGGCCGAGGACGGCTGAAATGCCAGAAACCGGTCCCCGGTAGTTTGTCTCCTTTCTGGTGAAGAATTGGCTTGGTAGTTTAGTCTGCCCTGTTCTCATGATGCACTGGGCCAGGGACAGACTGATTTGCATATAGCCAGGTTCTGAGCTGGGATGGGGCAGTGAGATAAATAACGGTGATGGATCAAGCCCTGATCTTTGGACTGGGTAAGAGTGGTCTGTTTAATTCAGACACTCTGTTCATCACCACCCCCTTTTCTGAATCGTTTTTGGCCACTATAGGTGTGGCAGGGTATACTCAGACATGAGTCCCTTTCTCACTGCTCCATCAGGATTCAAGCAAGCCGGGCCGAGGACGGCTGAAATGCCAGAAACCGGTCCCCGGTAGCTTGTCTCCTTTCTGGTGAAGAATTGGCTTGGTAGTTTAGTCTGCCCTGTTCCCATGATGCACTGGGCCAGGGACAGACTGATTTGCATATAGCCAGGTTCTGAGCTGGGATGGGGCAGTGAGATAAATAACGGTGATGGATCAAGCCCTGATCTTTGGACTGGGTAAGAGTGGTCTGTTTAATTCAGACACTCTGTTCATCACCACCCCCTTTTCTGAATCGTTTTTGGCCACTATAGGTGTGGCAGGGTATACTCAGACATGAGTCCCTTTCTCACTGCTCCATCAGGATTCAAGCAAGCCGGGCCGAGGACGGCTGAAATGCCAGAAACCGGTCCCCGGTAGCTTGTCTCCTTTCTGGTGAAGAATTGGCTTGGTAGTTTAGTCTGCCCTGTTCCCATGATGCACTGGGCCAGGGACAGACTGATTTGCATATAGCCAGGTTCTGAGCTGGGATGGGGCAGTGAGATAAATAACGGTGATGGATCAAGCCCTGATCTTTGGACTGGGTAAGAGTGGTCTGTTTAATTCAGACACTCTGTTCATCACCACCCCCTTTTCTGAATCGTTTTTGGCCACTATAGGTGTGGCAGGGTATACTCAGACATGAGTCCCTTTCTCATTGCTCCATCAGGATTCAAGCAAGCCGGGCCGAGGATAGCTGAAAGGCCAGAAACCGGTCCCCGGTAGCTTGTCTCCTTTCTGGTGAAGAATTGGCTTGGTAGTTTAGTCTGCCCTGTTCCCATGATGCACTGGGCCAGGGACAGACTGATTTGCATATAGCCAGGTTCTGAGCTGGGATGGGGCAGTGAGATAAATAACGGTGATGGATCAAGCCCTGATCTTTGGACTGGGTAAGAGTGGTCTGTTTAATTCAGACACTCTGTTCATCACCACCCCCTTTTCTGAATCGTTTTTGGCCACTATAGGTGTGGCAGGGTATACTCAGACATGAGTCCCTTTCTCACTGCTCCATC
Organism: Lissotriton vulgaris; assembly: GCF_964263255.1. Classification (NCBI taxonomy): domain Eukaryota; kingdom Metazoa; phylum Chordata; class Amphibia; order Caudata; family Salamandridae; genus Lissotriton; species Lissotriton vulgaris. The sequence continues at coordinate 131,106,153 of NC_141687.1, forward strand.
AGGATTCAAGCAAGCCGGGCCGAGGACGGCTGAAATGCCAGAAACCGGTCCCCGGTAGCTTGTCTCCTTTCTGGTGAAGAATTGGCTTGGTAGTTTAGTCTGCCCTGTTCCCATGATGCACTGGGCCAGGGACAGACTGATTTGCATATAGCCAGGTTCTGAGCTGGGATGGGGCAGTGAGATAAATAACGGTGATGGATCAAGCCCTGATCTTTGGACTGGGTAAGAGTGGTCTGTTTAATTCAGACACTCTGTTCATCACCACCCCCTTTTCTGAATCGTTTTTGGCCACTATAGGTGTGGCAGGGTATACTCAGACATGAGTCCCTTTCTCACTGCTCCATCAGGATTCAAGCAAGCCGGGCCGAGGACGGCTGAAATGCCAGAAACCGGTCCCCGGTAGCTTGTCTCCTTTCTGGTGAAGAATTGGCTTGGTAGTTTAGTCTGCCCTGTTCCCATGATGCACTGGGCCAGGGACAGACTGATTTGCATATAGCCAGGTTCTGAGCTGGGATGGGGCAGTGAGATAAATAACGGTGATGGATCAAGCCCTGATCTTTGGACTGGGTAAGAGTGGTCTATTTAATTCAGACACTCTGTTCATCACCACCCCCTTTTCTGAATCGTTTTTGGCCACTATAGGTGTGGCAGGGTATACTCAGACATGAGTCCCTTTCTCACTGCTCCATCAGGATTCAAGCAAGCCGGGCCGAGGACGGCTGAAATGCCAGAAACCGGTCCCCGGTAGCTTGTCTCCTTTCTGGTGAAGAATTGGCTTGGTAGTTTAGTCTGCCCTGTTCCCATGATGCACTGGGCCAGGGACAGACTGATTTGCATATAGCCAGGTTCTGAGCTGGGATGGGGCAGTGAGATAAATAACGGTGATGGATCAAGCCCTGATCTTTGGACTGGGTAAGAGTGGTCTGTTTAATTCAGACACTCTGTTCATCACCACCCCCTTTTCTGAATCGTTTTTGGCCACTATAGGTGTGGCAGGGTATACTCAGACATGAGTCCCTTTCTCACTGCTCCATCAGGATTCAAGCAAGCCGGGCCGAGGACGGCTGAAATGCCAGAAACCGGTCCCCGGTAGCTTGTCTCCTTTCTGGTGAAGAATTGGCTTGGTAGTTTAGTCTGCCCTGTTCTCATGATGCACTGGGCCAGGGACAGACTGATTTGCATATAGCCAGGTTCTGAGCTGGGATGGGGCAGTGAGATAAATAACGGTGATGGATCAAGCCCTGATCTTTGGACTGGGTAAGAGTGGTCTGTTTAATTCAGACACTCTGTTCATCACCACCCCCTTTTCTGAATCGTTTTTGGCCACTATAGGTGTGGCAGGGTATACTCAGACATGAGTCCCTTTCTCACTGCTCCATCAGGATTCAAGCAAGCCGGGCCGAGGACGGCTGAAATGCCAGAAACCGGTCCCCGGTAGCTTGTCTCGTTTCTGGTGAAGAATTGGCTTGGTAGTTTAGTCTGCCCTGTTCCCATGATGCACTGGGCCAGGGACAGACTGATTTGCATGTAGCCAGGTTCTGAGCTGGGATGGGGCAGTGAGATAAATAACGGTGATGGATCAAGCCCTGATCTTTGGACTGGGTAAGAGTGGTCTGTTTAATTCAGACACTCTGTTCATCACCACCCCCTTTTCTGAATCGTTTTTGGCCACTATAGGTGTGGCAGGGTATACTCAGACATGAGTCCCTTTCTCACTGCTCCATCAGGATTCAAGCAAGCCGGGCCGAGGACGGCTGAAATGCCAGAAACCGGTCCCCGGTAGCTTGTCTCCTTTCTGGTGAAGAATTGGCTTGGTAGTTTAGCCTGCCCTGTTCCCATGATGCACTGGGCCAGGGACAGACTGATTTGCATATAGCCAGGTTCTGAGCTGGGATGGGGCAGTGAGATAAATAACGGTGATGGATCAAGCCCTGATCTTTGGACTGGGTAAGAGTGGTCTGTTTAATTCAGACACTCTGTTCATCACCACCCCCTTTTCTGAATCGTTTTTGGCCACTATAGGTGTGGCAGGGTATACTCAGACATGAGTCCCTTTCTCACTGCTCCATCAGGATTCAAGCAAGCCGGGCCGAGGACGGCTGAAATGCCAGAAACCGGTCACCGGTAGCTTGTCTCCATTCTGATGAAGAATTGGCTTGGTAGTTTAGTCTGCCCTGTTCCCATGATGCACTGGGCCAGGGACAGACTGATTTGCATATAGCCAGGTTCTGAGCTGGGATGGGGCATTGAGATAAATAACGGTGATGGATTAAGCCCTGATCTTTGGACTGGGTAAGAGTGGTCTGTTTAATTCAGACACTCTGTTCATCACCACCCCTTTTCTGAATCGTTTTTGGCCACTATAGGTGTGGCAGGGTATACTCAGACATGAGTCCCTTTCTCACTGCTCCGTCAGGATTCAAGCAAGCCGGGCCGAGGACGGCTGAAATGCCAGAAACCGGTCCCCGGTAGCTTGTCTCCTTTCTGGTGAAGAATTGGCTTGGTAGTTTAGTCTGCCCTGTTCCCATGATGCACTGGGCCAGGGACAGACTGATTTGCATATAGCCAGGTTCTGAGCTGGGATGGGGCAGTGAGATAAATAACGGTGATGGATCAAGCCCTGATCTTTGGACTGGGTAAGAGTGGTCTGTTCAATTCAGACACTCTGTTCATCACCACCCCCTTTTCTGAATCGTTTTTGGCCACTATAGGTGTGGCAGGGTATACTCAGACATAAGTCCCTTTCTCACTGCTCCATCAGGATTCAAGCAAGCCGGGCCGAGGACGGCTGAAATGCCAGAAACCGGTCCCCGGTAGCTTGTCTCCTTTCTGGTGAAGAATTGGCTTGGTAGTTTAGTCTGCCCTGTTCCCATGATGCACTGGGCCAGGGACAGACTGATTTGCATATAGCCAGGTTCTGAGCTGGGATGGGGCAGTGAGATAAATAACGGTGATGGATCAAGCCCCGATCTTTGGACTGGGTAAGAGTGGTCTGTTTAATTCAGACACTCTGTTCATCACCACCCCCTTTTCTGAATCGTTTTTGGCCACTATAGGTGTGGCAGGGTATACTCAGACATGAGTCCCTTTCTCACTGCTCCATCAGGATTCAAGCAAGCCGGGCCGAGGACGGCTGAAATGCCAGAAACCGGTCCCCGGTAGCTTGTCTCCTTTCTGGTGAAGAATTGGCTTGGTAGTTTAGTCTGCCCTGTTCCCATGATGCACTGGGCCAGGGACAGACTGATTTGCATATAGCCAGGTTCTGAGCTGGGATGGGGCAGTGAGATAAATAACGGTGATGGATCAAGCCCTGATCTTTGGACTGGGTAAGAGTGGTCTGTTTAATTCAGACACTCTGTTCATCACCACCCCCTTTTCTGAATCGTTTTTGGCCACTATAGGTGTGGCAGGGTATACTCAGACATGAGTCCCTTTCTCACTGCTCCATCAGGATTCAAGCAAGCCGGGCCGAGGACGGCTGAAATGCCAGAAACCGGTCCCCGGTAGCTTGTCTCCTTTCTGGTGAAGAATTGGCTTGGTAGTTTAGTCTGCCCTGTTCCCATGATGTTCATCACCACCCCCTTTTCTGAATCAAGGCGTCACACAAGGCGCTGCAGTCGGCAAAGTACTGTGTAATGAGGGATTAGAGGGGAATGAATGCGAAAGGCTGCTCCTCACGACGGCCTCCCCTCCTCCTGTCCCACTGAAATCTGAAGTGTTGATACAAAAAGCAAATCATGTACATCTGCAAACCCAATCCCACACAGCCCCTCTCAGCACACCACCTTCGTATGGAGCTCGGTGGCGCTATTAGAACGTTAATGAGAGGAGAAATTGTTAGTTGAGAAACAGTTTTATATAGCGCGAACTCGACCTGAAAGTGTTGAAGTGCTTAGTTTCCCTCGCACAGGCTGTGGACAGCCCATTGTCATTCTAACTGCAGATGATTATCACATTTAGAATGACAATGGGCCGTCTGCATTTAACATAATGTGCACTGCAAGTGTGCAAGTGTGTGTCTTTGAGGCGATTGACTCACTTGGCGCCATTAGATTGTAGCAGAGGAGCTTAACAAGCGCCGCCCGAGGTGTGCTTCCTCACTGCTGATTAGCACATGCCAGAATGTGACCTAATCCATGCACAGTTTTACTTGTATTTTTCCGTTTCTAAATATAAATACAGACAATGGAAAAATATTTTTCCGTCTGTATTTATGTGTATATATCCGTAAAAACGGAAAACCGGGTGCCCTAAATATAACTATGGTTCTCACTCGGGAAGCGTCCGTTTTCCTACTTCCAGTAGCATTCACATAACAATTGGATGCTTAGGAAAGGAGATCTTTGGCCAGGAGATAAGTCAGATCAACCTCTCACACCTTTTGTTTGTCTGCCAGTGTCCTGGCTGCATCATCTGGATCATTATTTGTGGACCACAGTCTTGTTAAGTTCCAGGGATAATAAAAGGTCCAGGCGGGACCTGTAGTCAAATCTACCAGACATTTAGCTAGATGGTTGTAATTTTGTGTTGTGTCTGAAACCTATTTTAAACATGCAAGCTAGGGCTGTTAATGACTGGTACCCAATGTCGCTAAAGTTGCCTTATCCTAAAATGGCTGTGCAAGATGCATATATTATTTATCTCCTTAGGGTTACCTTAGTGCTATCACACAGAGGGTATAATTAAGAGTGCTGTCACTGCCATTTGTAAGTGAGATTGTAGGAAAGTGGTTTAGAAGTAGTGATAAGTAGGGACCTACCACTAGTAATAAGGCCACAAACACAATAAAGCATTCAGTCAAGGTCTCAATAAAATATTCCCTTACTCAACACTTGGAAGCTGGCAATGAGCAGGCAGGTGTAACTTAGGAGAGAGGCATGTAAAGCATTTAAAAACACCAATACATTAAATAAGTAAGACCCAATGCACAATAAAAATCCAACCCAATATATAAAATAAGTTATATTTTTATGACCAAATAGACACCAAAAGGACAACAACCCAATGTAGGGAACCAGGGACATGAATTTATAAAGATTAAAAGTAATACTAGCACTTCGAAGCAAATAGGGCTCAAAGGGTTAAAAAAAGGTACTTTGGAAGTACCTTTAATTCAAAAATTGTATTTGCATATAATTTAATTTTGAAGGAGGTCTGCAGAGCAGGGCGCCTTTAAAATGACAGCAGACAATACAGCAGTGCACACTCCAGTGCTGGAATTATACTGGTCCTCTAAACCTACCTGCCCTATTATATACTAGGGATTTATAGGTACTTATAGGTAGTTTGAATCCCCCTTGCCTTATTATATACTGGTGACTTACAGGGGCCTGTTAGTACCAATTGTAATTATACCTAGTTAGTTAGCAGAATCCATGGCACAATCAGAGTCATTAAACCAGCACCTAGTAGTCAAAATGGGGGCACAATTTGGGGGACATTGCTAACAGGTCCTGATTTCTCATGCCTGTGGAAAACATATATCGAACTGCTACCCACTTGTGGTACTGAATTTACCAACCTTTGTGAGGAAGGAAGGCTGAGTCAGCCTTGATGGAATTTGAACTTTCGATCCGCCATTCACTGTTCTGTTTCAAAGGTGAATGGTAAGTTCATTGAAGTTCATTGCACTATCTCCTCAGCTGAACATTTATCAAGTACCATGTCTGGGCTACTGCTCCTACCAATGAAACATCATCGAGTCTTAACCTTCCCACAATAGATCATCTCCGCTATTGTAGAAATGTGTCAAAGGGTTCAGGGAACACAACGGACATGTAAATGACAGATGTGGCTTCTTTGGGTGAGGCATTGCCTTTTCCACTCTAAGAAATCCAAGTCACAAAAGGGGTCAAGCACAGCATCCAAAAACAGCAATCTGACCATGTGGATTCATGCCCCAATCAAATTCTAGGCATGAACACTGGAATAAGGGATGCAGGGGGTGCCAGAGCACCCTCCAAATAACCATGCTGGATTTCAGAATGTGAATGAACAATAAAGATGCCTTTGAGTTTTCTTTTTATCTTGTCACATTTGCGGTGCTTTCAAAGACAGATGTCAAATGTTAGGCTTGTCTTATTACAAATTGCTGCTTATTCTTTTAACGTGGAGATTGGTGTTTGCTTTTCTTTCTCTGACTGCAAAATTAGAGGATTTTGTAAAATGAAATATGCAATAATCTTGAACAGTGAGTGTGAAAGCAAAGGGAATAAGATGTAATTTCATTCTAACCCATAACAAAATTAAAAACCCCTAAATTAACTATACTATATTTAGGAATATCTCAGCAGTTACAAAATCACAAATGATGCTCATTTTTTGTAATTCTGAAGTGTGATGGAAACAAAGCTGTTGATAGGATCAAAACAATTCAATGCACTTAGTGATGAGCAAACAAAATATCAACTGCAACCCGAGTTTGACACATAGTTTGTGTACTGTATGGTTTTATCAGTAAATCTGTTTGTCTGTGCACATTTAACAGCCATTGCAATGGAAAATGTGCTGTCTCTAAATGGCAGTGCACTACGACACAATGCTTTAGTAATATATTTTCAAAAGTGTGCTTCAAAATGCTTTACGCAAAAACACACATCTCATAGGGTCGACATGTGCCTTTGTCTCCGTAAAGGCGCTTGTACTAGAGAGTCTAACTTGTTTGGAAATCTTCTGCTAGACATACCTGGCTGATCTTTCTGTCATAGTGCAAGGCTCCACAATGTGCAAAATATCCATTTTTAGCAGGAGTGCCGTCAAGGTAACCTTACAAAGATGAAGAGCTATGAGGTTTGTGTTAGACCTGGCACTGTTGGCGTAGGCCTCCCTTCCATTTTTGATGTTGTTTCATATGTTTTTGCTGGCTATAGAGGCTTTGGGCACTGTGCCACTGCTATTCAGTGCCACAGTCCAAGTGCTCCCTGTGGTAAATTGATGTATGGATTAGTGATTCCATGATTGGCTGGTTTGGTTTACTTGTCAGACCCTATTACAGTGCACTGAGTGCGACCAGGCTTGTAAACCAAATGCTGCTGGTGGGCTTACAGCACTGATTGTGCCACCCACAGAAGCAGCCCGTAAAAGTGTGTAACAGGCCTGCCATTACAGAGCCTGTGTGCAGTCTGGTACTGCCATATTGACTGGGCAAGTGCACCCACTTGTCAGTCCCTAAACCTTCCCTTTTCTGAATATTAGACACCCCTATGGTAGGCCAAAGGGCAGGGTGCATTGTAGGTAAAATGTAGGACAATTTTGTTTCGGGAAGCCCTTGGCCCCATTTAACTTCATGTTATCTTATTTCCGTTCTGGTTGGTAGAATTGTTGTGTTTTCCTTGGTCTATAGCGTCTTGAGACCTGTGGGTGAGTTGGCGTTATACAAACTGAAGTAACATAACATAACATAGCATGCCCTGGTGTGTGTGGCAGGCCCTAATAGTGAATTACAGCCATTTTCGTTTTTCACTATTGCAAGGTTACCTGACTGATTTCATATGGGCATGTCTGAACTGGGGTGGCTTGGTGAACAAAATAACAATGAATTAAACCCAGATCTGTGACTGGGGGTGAATGTTTTGCCATTGTGCAACATTCCGTCCATCATCTTGTGTGTAATGCTACCTGTTCCCCATAGGCCAGAATGGGCAGTTTGATTATTACAATTTATAATCCTAACTGACTCAGGGAACTAGGTAGAAATTCGAGTTTAGTATGCCTGAACTCAGAATGATAAAATACATCTTGTTTTTGAAAATACCACTTTTAGAAAGCAGGTATTTTTCTTGCCTAACTGTCCAAGCCTGCCTCTGCTATGTAGTCTATTTTTCGTCTGAAGTTTGAGTGACAGGGCCTGGGGATTCCCGGAGACAGGGTGAGTCAGCGCAGGGCTGAATAGAGTTATCTGTATGAAGGTGGGTGGTAGGAGTGCACCTGGGACCTGAATAGAGCTGTGCCTGCCTTCCACAATGCTGGCTCCACCTCCTGTGGTGCGTCTAATGTCCCTGGCCCACACTGTCAAAGGAAATAAGGAGTCTTGTCAACAAAGTGCTCCAGGACTGCACAGAACTGGTTTGGACTGGGTACAGGACCCTCTGCCTTCAGAGGACAAAGGATTTGCTAGTATAAATATGGGGACCTAGTCCTCAGAACTTTAGATCACTTTTGGGAAACAAGAAGAACCTTTCCTGAGGAGGGAACACCTGAGTGCTGTTTGGAGGATTGGCCTGCAGTCGTTGCCTGACTGCCAAAGAAAGGAGAAAGGACTTGGTGCTTCTTTAAAATCAACTTGTAAAGGATCTCAAAGAGCTTGAGATAGAGCTTGCCCCCTGCTGAAGTCACTGGGACAACAGCTCCCCTGCCTTACCTTGCTGGGAATTGAAGGGCCTGCTGTTGAGCTGGGCCTTCTGAGAGACTGAATGTTGCTAGGAGCTGGAAGTGCGATTCAAGATGAAGAATCCTATCGCTGCCGCAGCCGTTTTCATCGCATAACCAGAGAAGACTGTCGCCGTCGCAGCAGATGCCGTTGCATCACCGTGTACCACGGCTGTTGACATCACATCACTTGAAGCTCCTCACATCACTGCAGAAGAGTATCGCCATCGCAGCAGAAACCGTCGCATCACCGGAGAAGCGTGTCTCAGGGCCTGTCGCGGCTCAGACGATTCATTGAGTCTTGCATCAAGAAGAAGATGCCATTTTGTTTCTTTACACCGGATCTTCATCGCATCACAGCGCTGCTGGTCGCCTCGCCAGGGAAGCTCAGTAAGAAACTGACACATCACCTCCTCACTTGGAGAAGAACTGATGCATCCCCTACGCAGCAGTAGGGACATCATTCTTCTTGCATGTAAGGAACCGACGCATCACCTTCCCTGCAAACCTTTCTTTGTATAGCGTTACACATCCAAAGGTACATTGAACTCAAAGTGTCATCTAAAGAGAACTAAGCTATTTCTACCATTTTTGAAGTACAGTATTGTGGATATTTGTCATTTGTGGTCTTGTTTTACTTATTTTTTTACTACAACTTGTGTTCACAAATGCTTTACACACTGCTTCTGAGATAAGCCTGTCTGCTCGTGTCAAGCTACCAAGGGGGTCAGCAGGCAGAATTATAGGAGTGTACCCCCTAACCCTGACTAGATGCAAGGGTTCCTACTTGGTCAACGGTACCTACCTCTGCCAACTAGAGACACCCAAATCTAACAGTTTGTTTAACAAAACTGGTAGATTTACATGTGGCTCCCTACCACCTTAGATCTTCACAGTGAATATTTTAATCTTCTGAGGCATACCAGGGAGGTAATCTTTGAGCCCCATGCTGCTTAGGCCAGTGCATAATTTGTAAAAAATGGAGGCCACTTAGCTTGCACCACAATTTGCCACTGTAATTACACAACTACTAACCATCACACTGCAACAAGTGTAACGATTCAGACTGTTCAAGGTCGCCAAAGCTTTAAAATGGCTAGGGTGGCAGGTATTACTTGTTTTTAATGTATATTGAATTAACAAACAACTATTTTTCTGATCATCTTAGAATTACACAAACAACGCCATCATGTAGCAGCTACCATATTTGCTGGTTTTAGAAATTAAGTGCCAGCAATTAATTGCAGGTGCTGAGCATCAGAAACTACCTCCGCAAATTGAACACTGCCTAAAGCCAAAGTAGCATCTCTAACTGCACTCATGGGCTCATTGGGCATTTCTTTTCGTGGATACTGAGATGATGCTCCAGTGCTTGTCTGGTGGTCTGCATAGGGGCGTCTTTGCTAATTTTAGAAATGCATCTCTATTTCTGCCCAACTGCAAAACTTCACTGCCTTGCTGTCGTGAAGCATACTGATTAATTATGTATCTATCACAGCACATTTTCGTCTTGTGGTTCAATGTACTTTAACAGCAAACTCAGACAGCACATTCATAGCTGCCAAGTTTTCGGATTGAGTATTTGTGACATTGCAATGGTTTGACTGTACGTGACATTCTACAGTCAAATGTGTTACCCTAGGAGTAAAACCAAGTGATGCAGTTGTTGTACAGAGATACATCATGGAAATTACCCTGTATTGATGACTAAGAAGCTCTAAGAGGAAACTGCTTATAAAAGCACTGAAATGGAAAGCCACTATTTGGTGCTTAAAGCACCTGCTGAAGAAATGTGTGCAGCCTCGTCACAGATATTTCTTCATTGTTGGAAATGGCCCTTTCTGTAGGGTTGTCCCCTAGCTTTTTGCCTTTCTCCTCCTATTTTTCTGACCTTCTTTTTTGTTGGATTTAGGACGCTGGACACTTCACTACTGCTAATCATTGCTAAAGTGCAAGTCTTTTGTAAAGTGGTATCCTAAATACCCAGGGCCTGTAAATGAAATACTACTAGTGGGCCTGCAGTGCTGCTTGCGCCAACCACCGAAGTAGGCCTTTCAAACCTGTCTCAGGCCTACCACTGCAGGGCCTGTGTACACAGTTTACCACAACTTTGACTTTGCCTCAAACTTCCTTTTTATTACATATATGTTAACTGTAAGGTAGCCCAATGGGCATGGTAGTGACACACAGCCTATTTTGTTTCTCACTACTGTGAGGCCTACTCCTCTCATGAATTAGCAATGGTAATTTCCTTATAATAATAATAATAGTAATAAGGGAGCTTGTAAAGCGCCTGGTTACACCAGATGGCGTGTCCCCACGCTATAGTGAGTAGCCAAGCGAGACCCCCCCAAGCCTGCAGATAACAGTGTGCTCCCCTATTTTCAGAACAGGTACGTTTTGAGCTCTGATCTAAAACTGCTCACCAATAGCTCCAGCCGGAGTTCAACGGGAAGTTCATTCCACTTTCTGGCCGCCAGAAGCCTGAAAGACCTTCCACCCATCCGATCCCTCTTCACTTTTGGGATGAGTACCAGACCCGCTCCACTAGATCTAAGGGACTGTGCGGGCTTATATAGGTTAATGAGGCTTAGGAGATCTCTGGGGCCCTTGCCTTGGACAATGCGGTGGCACATACAGAGCGCTTTAAACATAATATGTGTTTAATTGGTAATTTCTGATCTGAAAAGAGAGTTGGTAATAGAATTCATGATATAGAATGTTCAGTTAACGGTTACAAGCTCTGAATGTGACTTGACCATTTGTATGTACCCAGGTTATAACTAATGATACAAAAACTAGGACACCATCAGAAAATGTGACTTCCATAAAACTGCTAATTAATGATTCAGTCGTTTTTTGTAGTGTTGTTCACCACCGAAACTTGCATTATTTTGAAGTGCACGACTTGTGCTTGGCCATTCTACCAAAAGGGAAATCTGAAGACTCCATAGTGAAAGTTTCTTTACCTTGTAGGTACCACTCATGTGGAGTCTTGATTACATATGGTATCAAGTCAAGGTTCCCTTAGCATGCCAGAGAAGTATGGGGCACAGAGCCAGTCATGTTTTAGGATTAAGTGAACATTTAGAGTCAAAATCCTTCAACTTCTGATACAAACTAAAAATTAGTAGAAACCACTAGCTGCATTTGCTCCATAGTAGTAGTAGTATTGTGGAGGAAAATCAACCAATGTAGTTTCTCTGAATACAGAGTTTTGTCCAGAAATATTAATTTACCACCAAACACAAAATAAAGCTGGAGTTGGGTCACTTCTTTCCTGCTGAATTGTTGGCACTAATGGCACGGGGAGTTACCTGCACAATTACCATACTCACCTGGGCCCATAAACATACACACTTTAAACAGGTAATCCTGCTTTACTTTACTGCCTATCAGGATTTTATTCACTTTAGGACTTATACGTGTACACATTGACTTACCAATCAGTGACACCTGTATTTAAAGTCCTAAGGAATCAAAAAGGGAGTTAGCATTAATGATAGGTAGATAATAACATTTACCTTCATAAATAACCACAGACTCAGGAAAGTTTTAAACACTTTATCTATGTAAAGTCTTAAAATGTCAGAGTCCATACAAGATCAGGTAAAGCCTTTTCAATTAGGAAAATATTAACTAATGCAATGATATGTAGAAATATTACCGGATTTCTTTTGGACATTGATACCTGGGAAGGGTGTGAAAGGGAAACAGTACAATGACTACACAGATTATATTTACCTAGAATGGTGTGAGGACCAACCCTGGACACGGGGTGGGGCAAAGAAACAGGGCTCCTGACAAATCCAGTGCCAACAGTTGAGGGCAGTTGCTGACTAGGACAGGACAGGTGCAGATCCAGGTAAGGACAGGTGTAGATCCAGGTCAGGACCGATGCGGACCAGGACAGAACAGATGCAGTTCAGGACAGGACCTCAGCTAAGTGCAATGCCAGCATCACACCCCTCTCTGTCTGCTGCTAACATTTGGGTCATCGATTCTTCTCCCTCAGCAATTCCTGATTCTTCTGACAGAGTGCTTCTCGTAAATCTGCTGCAGTATAAAAAAGGCCATTAATGTTGCTGGGAACGCCACCAGCAACACCCATTGCACGCCCCTTTAACTCAGAACACTGTGTTAAAGGGACTGATATTTATCAGGCAGCATTAAGCCAACAAAAGTGGCTTAGTGTTGCCTGATAAATATCACGCAGGATTCTGTGCCAAGGAACGTCACAAAAAGTAACGTTCCGGTGGGCCAAGGGGCCTCATAAATGAGGCCCCTAGTGTGTAGCCTCTTTTGTCATCCAGGCATTAAAAGCCCATCATGACCTTTTAGTTCCGGGTTTATCAACCTCTGACCTCCACTTGACACTGGATTCGCTTTTGCCATCTTCTCCTTAGAGCAGAGGTGTAGCAAGATTGCAGGATACACGCCAGATTTTCGAGATGTCTCCATATGACGAATTAACATATATTGAAACTCTTGACAATTATATAGGGAAATGTAAATGAATGATCATTACAAATGTATAGTTATCACAAAATACGTGGAGTTTCCCAAAAAAAGAGATAAAAGATCTCACCAGAAGCATACAAAATCCAACATTTTGTAAATGTGTGCAACTTAATATTGTGCAAAAATCATGCTGAAATATCAAAGAATGTAAACGTTGCCAGACCCTATGGCAGCCCCTTGCCAAGCAGATAGTACTTTAAGTGATCCATCTACTACCTTTCGGTCCTTATAGACATTTCCACTGAAACTATGCATTTCTGCAGGTAGGTTGGTTCACACAATTGTGGAATCATTACATATGCCATAAAAGCTACCACCTGCTAAAAAACAGGCAGGATAAACATTGTTTCTAGCATGAAAGAATAAAGTATTTCTAAAATAAATTAACACGTGGTGGTGCACAGTATCAGATCCTTTGCAAAATTTGGCTGGTCGTTTGTCAGCTGCTGATTGCTTTATTCATGTGTTAAACTGATATTGTAGGTGGAATATTTGACCAAACATTATGTATGTATGTTAAAATGCAAAATAATGCAGCAACATAATGTGTCTGTTTGAAGTGGATTTTTAGTATGGGCAAATGTCTATCTGCCATTGGCAATAAGTCCACAAACACTGAATAGGGCTAAGAATAGGTCTTAGGAAATAATTCCCATGCTCAACCCTTGGTAGCTTGGCTGTGAGCAGGTATATAAAGCATTTAAAAAAAACATTTAGTAAATAATTAAGAAACAATGCACAATAAAATCCAGCACCAATTTATTAAAATAGGCTATATTTGTATCTTTAAAATGACACCAACAAGACAAAAACTCCAATGTAGGGAATCAGAGATCTAGCAATTTCTAGCACATAGAAACATATAGTGTCTTATCAGGACATCTGGGCGCGATAGACCGGGTCAAAGACAAAGTTGTAGGCCAACCGTGATGGAGCCCTGCTCAGCTACCCCTTGCGGTAGGTTTCCGTCAGTTTTTACCTTCGGACTGAGGAACTTTTCTAGAGCTTTTTCTCGCGGGGTCCCTCGATGCTGTTCACCCGGCCGTTTTCGGTGAGTGTTCACCTGCCTCGGATTTCACCTACTCCCGGTAAAACTCTGAAAGTAGGACCTACGGAGCTTTTCAGCAGGACGAACCTGGATGGCAGAGCGGCTCGTGGTTGAAGGAGGACAGTGTGACTGGCCAGGTTGAGTTAGTCTCCTTATGGAGCTTTTTTCCAATGTTGCAAAAGTTCTCCAAACTCCTGGAACTTCTTCCTGAAATTCCCCAAAGGGTCTGAAAGGGTCTGAAACTCACTCCAAGAGTCTGCAATCTCCAAGACAGTCCTTGAAAGTTGAGGACTTCAGTTCCCATAATCCACATGGACAAATCCTTACAAATCCACTAGTAGTTCTCCAGGTTGAGGATCTGTTAACCTTTAGCTTGCAGGGGGTCCACTTTTTAGTCATTTTACAGCAAGGTAATCCACAGGCTGTGGTCTCAGATGGTGCAGAATGTGCAATCTTCAGAGTGCAGGCCTTGGTAAATGCCCATCAAACTTCTCAGCATGCCCGTCTTGCTTTCTTAAGTTTCAAGAGCAGATCTGAGAGGCTCTACCCCTCTCAGATACTTATTCAACTTTTTCTGGGTCAAACAGGTTGTCACTCCTGTCCAATGGGCAGCAGTGTACCACCCAAAGATCTGACCACTTCTTGCAGAGTGTGGCACTATTTTGTCCCAAAGTGCACCAATTCTTCCAAATTCATAATGGCTGATTTTCCAGCAGGGAGAGAAGAGCTGGCTAAACACACTCCTAGGATGGCTATTCTCCATGGTCTCCCCCCCCCTTGCATCTGCCCATTCCTTCCTGAAGCCTAGCATCTGCCTGGGTTCAAAACAGTAGATTTGTAAATGACACTGGTGTCTTTCCCTTCCCTTGAAGTCCATTGTTTACGACTCCTCACCCTGCTCTGGCATTCCTGTGTAACAGAACACTGCCCTACCAGCAGAGCTGGTTAACCCCAGGGGCTCTTTATCACCTCTTCAAAGGAGATGAGTTGGCCTAACGGCTAGGGCAGTTGACCTTGAATCTGGGGAACTGGGTTCGAGTCTCGGCAATGACGCTGAACATCCTGTGATTCTGGGTAAATCAATCAATCTCCCAGTGCCTAACAAAAATGAATGTGTCCCCATGTAATGCAACTGGTGCTATGTAAAGCGTTCTGATACCCGTTTCGGTTCAAGTTTGCGACGTATAAAACTTACAAAAAATGTTAAAAGCTTGGCTAATCCACTTAACTCTGACCAATAAGGAGAGACCCCCGGTAGGTTGAATCTGGGCTTACAAACAAGAAAGTCTCATAACTTCTAGTCTGTACATTTTAGTAGACATTCAACAATATTTTTGATTTATTAATACCATTCTGGGAAGTCTTTGAATGGTATTTTTAGCCTTCTCCTATCAAGATTTAGCAATTAATAACTTTCTGCCTTGTTAATCTATGTGGCATGGGATTTGCAATAGGAAAAATGACTTGGGCCATTTTTCCAGCACCAGGGCTTATAAAAACATATTTTATTAGTACTCTACATATATCTACAGGACCCCCCACCCCAGCAACACCTAGGAGAGACTTTAGGGGTTCTGAATATGTAAAAAGAATTGTAGATCCTCCCCCCATAATGCGCCTAGCACCAAAGTAGATTTTGGGTAGTACGTTATCACAATGTGGGGAGTTAAATGTGCAGTTTCACTTAACCCAGGGCATATAAAACTCATTGTTATAAGGCTCCTACTTATAAATATCTGATCCCTAGGCCCTAGGATACCTATGGGAGACCCTGGGGTGGGGTGTGGGTACCTAATATGCACAAACATTGTAGGTTAGCCATTTTTAAGTGCCCCAAACACCAAAGCCGAGTTTGGGCACAATTTACATTTTAAAAGCAGTCCTTCAACACAGAGCCACTTTTAAACTGACCCCAGGCTTCAGCCGTACAAACATGCAAGTGCAGAAAGGATTGCTGGCCTCTAAACTGCCATGCCCTATTATATATTAGGGATTGACAGGTAGTTTTAATCCCCCTGCCCTATTAGTACTAGGGCTTTATAGGGTAGGCCATGCAAATCACAGGGGTAACCCAACCCATAGCGTACCCTAGTGCATGTAGGTGTTTTCACTGTATTCTAAATGTGTCCCTTTCAGCATAGCAATGGCCCTGGGCCTGGTTAGACAGAGCCCAGTGTCAGTCAGTTATCTCTAGTAGCAGTCAGCAACAAGTTGGGGGTGCACAGGGCACAGGATGACTTTGCAACAGTGTCTCTTTATGCTGCAGCTGGCGCAATAGTGGTAATCCCTGGTAAAACACAGGCACCGATGCAGTGGTGGTAAAACCTAGCAGCATTCTAGTCTGGTAGCAATTAGGGTCATTTTTTATAACATGTAGGCATTGGCACAATGATGATAATTCCTGGTAAAATGCCAGCCTTAACAATGTGGAGGTAATCTCTGGCAACATGCTGATCCTGCTACATTGGTGGTAATTCTAGCCAACATGCTGACCTTGCCATAATGGCGGTAATCGCTGAAAATATGCTGGCAATGGCAACAAGCTCACCATGGTAATAATTCCTGGAAAATCCTGGACCTAGCTATAATGATAGTAATCCCTGACAACATGCAGCCCTGGCACAATGGTTGTAATCCCTGGCAACATCTTGGCCCTGGCACAAACGTGGTAATACCTGGCATCATAGAAGACCCATATTAAAATAACATGCCATGAGTGGTGCATGTATTTGCATGTTGTCAATAAAAAAAAAAAACTATTAGCTCTGCGTTTTAGAACCAGATATTTTGGCTTTGACAATGTTTACTTTATTAATTGGGATCAGCCAATAGTTATTTGCACATTTTGCCAGAAAAAAATACTTTTTCTAACCCATGTAGGCCATCTGAACACGTAGATGCTTTTCCTGACATGGTCACAAAGCAACAAGTTGGATGAGACATTTTATTCAATTTTTAGAATAGAGTTGGATGAGACATTTTATTCAATTTTTAGAACAGTGGGGCATATTTACAAGGGCATTGCGCCACTGAAACGTCAGTTGATGTTGTGCCCTGCTCCATATTTAAAAGCCTTGTTAAGCCACTTTAAATGTCTTGATGCTGCTGTGAAAATATCACCCTCTTTCACGTATCTCTGTGAAAAGGCGCGTGCAATGAGTGTTGCGGTGGGTGTTTCACCGCAACACCCATCGCATTTTGATGCTGCCCCATATGTACAAGATTCTGTACATCTGAAGCAGGACCAAAAATTAACACCACTGAATAGCAGGAGTTATATTGGAGCAAAGAGGGGAAATACTTTTTTTCCCCCTCATTTTTGCTCTTTCTATGTGTGTCACAAAATAAAACCCCAGTTTATCACTTCCCATTACCAGGTGTTAAAATGGAGGGCACAAAACACAATATATGCAAAGGGGTTACAAAATCTTTTTGTGCCCATTTATGCCTCATTTTGTACTTTAGACCATACACCCAGCACAACTGGGATGGAAATACCAGTTGTGTTTCTGTCCTAGTTAGAAAATGCTGACAATGAGTCCTGAACACTAAGAAGCACATGCAAAATATTATTTGTATTGTGGTTAGAAATTCTGAAGGAATCATAGATGTCAGGAGCACCCAGGAGTAGCCCCTGCTGCTCCTTCATTCCCCTGCTGCTGCTCTTGCAAATCGTGATCTCAGGGGCCATGAAGGTAGACGTAGGAAGAGGAAATGCATAGCGCTATAGGTGCCTTGTTTACTTTCTCCAGTTTCCTCTACGTACCCTTCACCAGTAAGTATGAGGTAATTAAGGTCCAAAGTTGAATAAAAAGGGTGAGCCATTTATTAACATTTGTGTCCAGATAAACTAATAGAGCACATTGCTATATGTACTAGGTTTGGCATGCTGCTGCTATTTGTTCTTTAAGGCAACAGTGGTCCCTTACAAAAGCAGAGATAAAACTAATACATTTAGACTCAGTCGTTTCTATATTGATTTGACATGCCCAGCCGGACAGAGGTCGAATATTTACTCATTATCGATGCAAGGAAATATTTACAACCAATAGACAAGGTGGGGCACAAGCCTGTGCCCTACTTAACACATGTAAAACATATACAAAAGGGAACAGAACATGAAACAAAGGGCTTTTAGGCAAAAGCTTAGGACTCTGTTGTACTGGTAATTGCACAGTGTCAAAAGTACAACAGAACATTACTTGCACCTTTACACTTGAAAGACATATAGGTTTTTGCAAATGTATAAGGTGTACAGAGTTGTCAACGGCGTTTTGATCCGTTTAACACGATATGCGGTTCATCACCAGGACATATGATTTATGCCTAACAATTTAAAGCCTCATTTGCACTGATAGAGCCCAGGGGATTGCATGGCTCAAGATGACGGCAGCATCTGCGGTGAGGTGATCGGGAGAGTCGGTGCGATATGTTGGGAGGCCCGATTTAGGGGTCGCAAGTAGAGCGTCAAAGGAGCCGAGCATGTATCGGCATTATCGATCACTCGTCAAAGTGCATGGCGTAATAACCAGAATGATGAAGGGTCAGAGCTGCTCAATCGCGGGTTCAGTGTGATGTTTAGCATTCCATCCATCATTTGTGTATCTTTTGCTGACTCACCCTAAATGTGCCGGTTATGCCCAGACGTGAGTTCCAGGCTCACTGTGCCACTGGATTCAAGCTAGCCTGGCTAATAAGGGGTGATACCCCAAAACTGGTCCTGGGATGCTTGTTTCCAGTCCAGGATGGACCTGGCTTGGCAATTCAGGCTGGACTGTTCCTATGAGTAACAGGGTCAAGGCTGATTTGCACATGGCTGGGTCGAGCCGGGGTGGCATACAACTATTCACCTTAGGGCACAGATTTGTGTGTGTGTTGTCTAGCATTGGATTTGCAATGGAAGCATACGCAACCAGTACAAATATCTATGCATAGGCAAACTCAGAACCCCCCAAGCCACTGTTATGTGCTCTGTGGACAGAGGCACACATGCAATAGATCAATGTTTTAGAGAAGTAGGTGTGATGCAAAGCCTAATCATGGTTTGGGTCAAAACCTACTAGTGTTCACTCTAATCTGCTCCTTTAATGCCTCCTTGGTAGAAAACAATGAATAGCAAGACAAAGCTTTTCTGGCTCTGAGAAAAGGGCATCTTTCAAGTGCTAAATGGACAGTGAATACCGGCATTACCTGCTTTGAGGTGGGACCAAGGGGTATTAAGTACTAAGGGGCATATTAATAAGAGCTCTGTGTCATGCTTTCACCACGCAACATCGTACATGTGTGACGCAAATGTCAAAGTTAGATGTAGGAAGGTGTACCTTCCTGCATAAAAACAGTCCTGCCTACAACAAAGGCACCCTTGCACAATGGTGCAGGCAGCACCCTTGCATAATAGGGCAAGGGTTTCTGTGTTGGTGCTAAACAGGCCAAAAGGGTGCTTGGTGACTTGTTGCGCTGTCCAACACCACACACTTCATAAATATGGCCCTTAGAGTCAAATGGTGGGTGATGTCACTTTCTCAACTGCAGGCTTTTTCCTGATGTTCCATCCATGGTAGCATTCAAAACTGGGCATGTGCCACACTGAAAGTGTATTTATTGTTTTCAACAAATCGCTTAGTCAATAACTTTGCTCCAAATATATTGTGAATTCCTGCTGTCTACCACTAAATGTACGCTTTCGTGAACCAACAGTCATATTCTGAGAAGGCACCAGAGGGAGCCCTTTCCCTATGTAAACCAAAATGATATTTTGCTTAGCCTTTTCAATGCATTGTGAATTCCATGTTTAGCTGTACGTATTTGAGGACTTTGTAGCATATTTTGTATAATTATTATGTCTGCAGTCGTATCTTCATGGGATCAATGGGAGAAGTGTGTATTTTACTGTGGAGTTTAGTCCGGCTGAGCAGTGTAAACGATATTTAGCAAATCAGTTCGGTGCTTAGATACATTAGCCTGAAATTAAGTTCAGTTTGAGTTCAGAGTTTATTTTAAGAGAGCACAAAAACACGTGCAATGCTGTAAAAAACACACATGGCTTTTGTAAAAATGGAAACATAAGCACACATTTACAAAAAAAGTATCAATTTACATACCTTTGTACAGACCAATGTGCAATGCTAAATTGCTCTTACATGCATTTGAGACTTGGCTCCTTATCATCTGAAACTGAAATAATCATGTAATATTCGATGAATATTTATATACAGTTAGGGCCTCATTAACAATGTTTTGACATAGGACAGCGTCCCAACTCTGGGGCATATTATCAACGGCCAGCGATAATTATCGCTGGCCGTGCTTAGCGATAATTTTGTTATCGCAGGCTATCTCTGGAATTTATCACCCTGGTAGCGCGTTATTAACATCACATTTCTCCAGGGCGATAACAATTCCAGCGATAGCGAGGTTATCGCCGTTTTCCAGCGATGTTCCCTGCAAAACGGCGATAACCTTTCTGATTCGACCCACAGGTTCGTATCAGCATAATCCACCCCAATGTTAGGGATAGGTAACTCTGATTTTAGCAGATGTTAGTTTTTGGAGAAAACTGCGATTTTCTCCAAAAACTAACACGTGCTAAAATGCTGGGGCAGCCTTGTAAATATCGCGCTGTGAACATCAGCGATATTTGCAAGGTAGTCCATCCGGGGTACACCCAGTGACGCCCACTTTGCATCTCATTAGCGATGCAAAGGGAGGCGTTGGGAAAAAGGGTGCTAACATGTGATTATGCATGTTAGCACCCGCTTGTAAATAGGGCGATAGTTTTATCTCCGCTTTTTTGGCATTTTAAGCCAAGAAAGGGGAGATAACGCCCTTGTAAATATACCCCTCGTTTTGCTATGCTGTGCTGCCCTATGCCAAATCAAAAAGGCAGGAATGCACCTCATATACGAGATATAATGCATTCCTGTACTTTCACCCAGCGCAGGAACACAATATGGTCCCTAGCGCCCACACAGGTGCAAGGGTGTCTGCGTTGTTAGCAGGATTGTTTTTGTTAAGGAAGGGACACCGTCCTGCACACAAAAACAGTACATGGAGGTGTTTTCCTCTTTGCAGCACACAGGGAAAGAGGAAAAAATGAGAAATAAACATATTTCTCCTCTTTACACCTGCACTGGGGAGGCGTACATTTTTGACGTATTCCCAGGTTTACATTGATTCTAAGAAGAATAAGGATCATTTTTTGCTTAATTGGAATGCTCCACAACATAAATAGGATTGTTGCTCCTGAACATATGACAACAGTTTTAGTCTGTTCACAGTTGTTAACCATCCACAGAAGGTGTGGTAATATGACTAACACCACCGCCAAACTCTAGGCAACTGTTAGATAACAGGGGTCTTGTTTTTAAACTTTCCATTGAACTCTATGATTTCTTTCTTTGGTGATTGTAATCATTTATCAGTTTTTTCCTTCATAATATGTTTTTGGTGTTTATGTAAGTTGATTATGTCTTGTGATTGAACTGATAATGAAATTAAAACAATTGAAAACACTTTTTTTATTTGACACTAACTTACCCGTCGCGCGTTGCTGCGATCTCAGAAGAAAGGAAATTTAAGGAAACTTGTTATGATAACATTCAATTTACATTGTGTAATTTTTATTGAAACTTATTCATTTTAATATGGAAAACATTTTAAAGTGTTGTTTTAATTCTGTTTATTTATTAGAGTGCTTGTGGATACGCAGTATTTTTTGTTTTTCCGTCTGGTGCGTACACGAATAAATCAGAACGTTTTCGGACGCGTGAGCTGGCCACACACAGTTGTCCATGTGAAAAGCAAGGATTCTCCAAATCTAGTCCACACACTTGCAGCGATTGTCCTTGTGCTTTGTTGATGGTCATTGCAAAAGCGAGGCGCACCGGAAACTGTAAACGTTCAGTTTTGGAAAGATCAGGAGGGCCCTGGGGGGAGCGGGGGGCCTATATTTAACAAATTTTTTGTTTTGCCAGAAACCTTCGCGGGAGTGTACTCAACAACTTTTAACAATTATTTGTATTTATTTTTTTGCCAGAAACCCTCTCTGGAGTGTACTCAACAACTTCCCAAAGTTTCGGGCCGATCGGATGAATGGTATAGTAATGCATAAAGGACTAACAGACAGACATACATTTGTTTTTACATATATATATAACGTTGTGATGTGTCAACACAAATTACATAAATTATATGATCGAATCTTGCATACTTTTTTTGGCAAAATAAGTTTCTTACACCAAGTAAAGGAAACATTTTTTATGTTTTATCTTGATGCCATGACCTCAGGGACTTGCAAAACCACAGTTGATGGACAGAATGCAGAACAATGTCTTACATTCACCCCAGTACAAAGATCTGGGCTCAAATCCATCATTTTTTGGCATTCCACACCACCCTAGGTCAGATAATGGCTATATGCAAATCAGCCTTCTGTCCATCAACTGTGTTTTTTGCAATTTTCACCCCGAGTGGGCTGGGTATGCTCAGACGTGAGTCCCAGGCTCTCCACATCACTGGAGTGAAGCTATCCAGGCTGAAGAAGGCTGATAGCCAGAAACCAGTCCTTGGATGCTTGATTCCGGTCTAGGAAAGACATGGCTTGGTAGTTCGGGCTGGACTGTTCCCATGAGGCACAGGGTCAAGGCTGATTTGCATATAGCCATTGTCTGACCTAGGGTGGTATGGAGTGCAAAAAAACGATGGATTTAGGCCCAGACCTTTGTACTGGGGTGAATGTAAGACATTGTTCTGCATTCTGTCCATCAACTGTGTTTTTTGCAATGACCTCAGGGACAGCGCCTAGGGCCAGCACTCACTCCAGCAGAGTCCATTGCCAGGTCCAGTCTTTGTCCTGTTGTTGGTTCATCACTCCAGGAAAAAAACAGCTGCTTGTATCTTGTTATGTCCATGTAGACACAATAGAGTCCTTCCAACTGACCCTTGCAGTCCACTTTCCAGTCCTGGTTACAATTGGGAGGAGGGTCAACCCCACAGGTCTCCACACAGCAGCTTTAGTCCTTTCCTGACCTTCCATTTGCCTGGAAAGTATTGTGATGGGCTGTGGGTGTGGTGTAATTTTTTAGGATTTACTATCCAGTGGGTGGGTGGGGGCTGGACCCTACATTACCAATGAGGAAAGAGTTCCCAGGGACAACCCTTCAACTGTTGCAACATATCCTGTTTGCCATGTTGAAAACTATCCCATAGTGCCAATCAACTATGACAGCACCCTTCCCCCTGGAAGTTTCTGGTTTGACAGCCAGGGGTGTGTAGGGAAAAGGGCTGTCCCTTCCTCCTCAATTGCACCAAAAGTTTTCTGGGCTGGGACACAGATGGTCCATGGAACAAAGGCTTCTTTTCCCCAGGTCCTCCTTAATACTTAACTATGAATTTACAAGCCTAACCCTAGTCTTGTTCATGTTGCCAAAGTTCCTGAGCCCTCCTCAACTGCCCTTCCTGAGCTAAGAGGAGACTCCAACCTTATGGCCTGGTCTTCTTACCACAGGCCTATTTCATTGTTTCTGCTCTAGGAGCAGTTTTCACACCTCATTCCGTTGAGGCATTGACAATGGACACATGCTGGCAAGCTAATGCCTTACTGGAGGTTCAGGCAGACACAGTGTAACTGTATAAAAGTTATTATTACTAAATATGTATTACAATTCCAACTTCACCATTGGATTCTATTTACAGAAACATGTTTAAAAAAATAGTGGTTGAATATCTTCTGTAGCTAATCCCAGGCCAAAGATAGAAGAAATATTAGTTTATCTGAACTTAATTTTTCCTAGTATGAATAGCTACAACCCTTCACCCTGAAACACTTTTGGGGGCTGTTAAAAGCAAAATGACAATCGTGAACATTGCCTGCGCCATCGCGTTTGGTGGAAATTTCTATGTGCATATAAGCTGCAGTCATTTTAATCCATCACTGCCATTTTTGTATTCTGTTGGTCACCTTTGTTTTACCCTGCCCTTACTAGCATCCCTCTGACCAAACCTGATATGTGTGCTGAGGGCTATAAACCGTATTGTCACGACAAACCTCTGCGCCACTTGCTGCTACAAACTCGTTTTTCCTTTCATCTCTGTTTGCAGGCAAACCTTTGGACACTCTACCACTCACCACACCTAGTTACACAAACATGTTCTAGACACTAAAAAGACCCTTGCAACATGATTTATTGCACTGCAAACAGCAAGACTTGTTTTTACCAACAATAGGACCTGTTTTTATCAACAGAACAGGCTCTTAGATCTGACCGGTCTCACATGTTTTAGACCCTGAAGCAAGGTCCAGCTGCAAGATAAAATTGTCTGTTTGACCTGGGTGGGAAGAGAATTACTGTTGGGCATGTGTGGCAACCTGCCCGGGGCTGGGACCCCAAGCTTGTGTATTCAAGTTGATGAAACAAATGCATAGTGTCAAACCTGTATAAAAGGAAGAGCCAAAGGAGATACCGGCAGACATCCCGGTGTCTGCAGTTGACGTGGTCTCCTCACGAGAAATAAACCTTTTTCTTGTCTTCCAGTTTCCAGCGCTTCCCTCATTATTTTGATAGCGAACCCAAAGTGAATTAAAGGTGAACCCTGCACGGGGCAGCATTGGGGGTCTTAGAACACTCGCTGCTTTTCACAGGGCTAGTCACTGTAGGTGCATGCCAACACTAAATTCTTGCTTGTACTTTTAAATACTATGCACCCCACCTCTGGGATACAATGCATACTTAGGGGTGACTCATTTAATACCTGAAGCCATGTTTTTCCTTGTTAGCTTTGTGAATTGTACAACTTGTACTGCAATCCATACTTGACATTTAACTTCACATGCTATTGGTGTGTTTTCTGGCATCATAAACTCTGGCCTTACTGGAAACTTAAGTATTCAAATTGACACTTAGCCAATTTTACCTAGTTTTAGGAGTCAAAGCACATACACTGGGAACTGGACAGCACTGTCCTAGTTTGCAGAGTTCAAAAGTAGCAAAACCAATCCTCACAAAATGCATGAAATCATGCAAAAAATGGGGTTTTCTAACAAACGTACAATACAAATATGCTGTAAAATGGTAAAAGATGGCAGCCAGGATAAGGGTGTGTGAGAGCGAGCCATCAGATGGCCGTCCTTCAACAATTTATTTTGATTTTGAAGAACAGTTAGATTATACAGATGTCCCTGCTATTATCGGCACACCTTAACCATCCCACTAATCTGTGCCACCAAGATTCTCGCTGAGGGCCCCCATCCAGTATACCAATGCTGTTACACAACAGGCCTCTTAATTGTACCTGAGGCATCACACCCACCTTCTTACTATGTGTTTACTATGGCTGCCTAACTCTGCTTGGAGCCTACTGGAGGCTATATTGCTTTTAGGAAGATTGTTGCTTTCTCTACTGTGACTAACTACATGTGACTCACTGCTTTTATGGTTCCTTTTAAATATCGTGTACACCAGTATGCCAAATGGCCACTAATAAAGCACAGGCATCTAGACATGATTTCTAAGTTACATTATTATTAATGCACATTGCATAAAAGGTTTGCTTGATGGGTGTTTTAGGTGTGAAACTAGCCTAGACATTTTTTTGTTTTTATTTATGTGTTTATTATTTCTATTTGAGCAAACACAGGAAACATTAAATTCACAACAGCCTTCTACCACACATTCTTCCATGGTTAGAACCTGCACACCCACTGTTACAGGAACTATGTCCATGACTACTATTCAACCCCTCAAGGGACTTGTCCAGTACCCCAAATATATACGGAAAATCTGGTAGCTATGTTGTCTGCCTTTCCAAACTGTGTTGCTGGAATGTGTGCCTTGTTCCCCCCTTATAGACTTCCCTTTCTAGTATTCTACAGATTTCCATATCCAATAACCAGTTTTGATGTGTTGGTAGAAGTCTAGATCCCCATCTCTGTGCAGTTTCTGGTATCAGGAATGATCCACCGAGCCCAACATCCACAGTAATGTCAACTTAGGTTACAGTTCTAACGGCACACCTGTTGCTTCCTCCAACGTTTAACTACAGTTTCCCAGAAGTCTCATATATGGGGTAGCTCTATATTGTGTGGAAAAAGTATTTTCCATTCGACAGCCTGTAAGGAAACGCGTGTCACCATTCTTACCAACTTGTAGAGGAGGGTATTTATTTAATGTGTCCTGTGCAGGACCTTGCGATGGATCTGTCTAAAACTTCTTTAATGCCACCATTGCAGGAAACTCTAATGCTGCCTGCCAACTACCCTCATCCACCTCTCCCACGTCCAGTTCCCACTTGCCCTGTAGTGTCAGCAGGGTTCCAGTATGTTTCTCATCACTGTACCATACGTCAGTGAGCTAAAAGTTCTCTTCTACCCGCCCATCCAGTAGTCTGTTTTCTAACAGTAAATCTTCTTGTGTTTCTCCCTCCAGGCACATTCATTCCCTATACATTTCATAGCCGACCGCAATGCACCCACTGCATTTCTGAAATCTAATATTCTCGTTGCAGATATGACAAGGGACCATCCCGTTAGCATCCTACAGGTCTGCCAGTGTGGACAGGCCAATTGCATCCCAGCCCTTAAATCCCTCAAGAGCCGTAACTGGTCTTAGTCAGAGGTCTTTCCATTGTGGTGTTCTAAGAGTTAGACCTTTATTTTTAATACAAAGTGTTAGAAATGGGGGTCTCTAGCTGGCACAGGTAGGTATCTTTGTCTAAATAGGGACCCTTGCTTCTAGTTAGGGTAAGGGGCATACACACTTTAGGTAACCCCTGCTAAACCCCTGGGTAGCTTGGCACGAGCAGACAGATTCATCCCAAGGGTAATGTGTAAAGGATTTGTACTCAGAACACACAGTTATTCAGTGATAACACGACAAATGGACACCAGATTAGAAAAATAAAGTATATTTATCTAAACTCAACAAACTGATAAAAATCAAACATACATGTAATAAGAATATGACTACAAAAAGGTTTCAAACAACTTGGTCCAAAGAAAACTATGGATGCCTGATTTCTCACAAAGTACCTGGAGATGCGTCAAAATTCACAAGGCCAAACAGCCACAGAAATAGGAAGCATTGCAACAACGAGATGCGTCAATTTCTAAAACCTTCGGGAAGCAATGCGACAGTTCTGCTCCACGTAGAAGAAGACATACGTCAAATCTGGGCCGTAGGGGGAAGTGATATATCGACTCCAAGAAGATTCTGGTCCGTAGGTGAAGTATCGGGAAAACTCGCTACACCAGTGTGATGCGTTGAAATCCAGGAGGCATCGGCGATCAATGCAGCGGTGTCGAGTGGCGCTGCTTCGGTTTCTTCAACCGAGATCCCTGGATGTGTCAGTTCTTGCAGCCGCGACAGGCACCGCGTCGGTTTCGGCAGCGGCGTGGTGATGCATGGAGATTCTTCTCGCACGTCAGTGCTGTGTCGGCAAAAACATCTGCAAGAAGAGTGATGCGTTGATTCCTTCAGTTCTTCTTTTCTTCCATATCCCAACTGCAGGAACAACCTCAAGAGGCCCAGAACTGGAACAGGCACCTCCCGTCTGGTCACAACAGAGCAGCAGAGTTCAGGGCAGCTGGGGTGAAGCCTTTGAGTCCCTGAGACTTCAGACCACGAGGCCAGCACACAAAGGACCTTGGAGATCTTCTTCAAGGAGGTTCAAAGCAAATTTCCAGTCTTTGTCCTTTCCTTGGCAGGAACAGCAACTGCAGGCCAGTCCCACACAGCACACAGCAAAGGGGCAGTACTCCTGCTTACAGCTCTTCAGCTCTTCAGCTTGGCAAAGGTTCCTCTTGAGTCTAGAAGTAATCTAAAGTCCTGGGGTTTTAGGTGTAATACATATACCCCTAAATGGCATTGTTCTCTTTGTGGCAAGGGTCTCTGAACCCAGTCCAAACCAGGTCTGTCCTCACTGATGGAACATGACCACAGGTGGTGGAGACAGCATTGTACAAAAGGAAACACATGGTGTAAGAAACACTCCTCCCATCACCCTAAATGCACACCAGGTCTATTCAGCCCAGCGATGAGTCACCCAGGCAAGGCAGGGCACACCTACACTCCCCAGGGACTGTCTAGAGTGAATGCACATCTCAACTCCTGTCACTTACACACCAAACGCTGGATACCCAAACAGCCAGAGAAACACAAAATGGTAAAGTAAGAAAATGCTGACTTTCTAATAGTTTTTTTTGTGAAATTAAGGAGGTAGGTCCTGGGACGTAGGGTCAGCTGGACCATATAATACTTTTTGAGAAACAAGATGCCAGCCCTACACTTTGTTTGTTACGAGCTCGTGAATTCAAGCAACAAATCAGTCCTATTTCTGGATTTGTTCGGTACAATTTATTTATTTGCTTTTTCGTTTGTTCATTAGAAATTATTTAGCATGAGAAAAACACATCACATAACACATTACACATGTATATAAATTATAACATTACACATAGAAACAACATTTCATTCAATAAACATTACTTATACATTGCACATCTATTGTACAGCAAATATTCAATCTTTGTGTGGTATTGTACATATATCATTTGTACTTTGTTATAAGTAGTGTACCTTCGACCTATTTTGTAGCAAGTTGCCAGGGTTCACTCTGTGTCTCTGTCTTGATTACACTTTCTGAAAGATAGCAATATTCTGTATTTAGTGATTGTTCAGATGCATAGCAGGTGGCCTGACACTCTGCACACTCATTTATCCTACCTTTTTTTTAGGGATGGATAGAGCTTATCGTTGCCTTACTGTCACTTTCAGAAAGTGTACTAAAGACAGAGACACAAAATAGTACAATGTAATATGACAGGGATGATAATGACACATAAACCGACTTAGTGCTAATGTTTTCTTTTGCACACAATTTTCAGATAAAAGTGATAAAGCCCTGATGAAAACTCGTAGATTGAGATAACGAGTTTGAAACGCGTCGGCAGAAAGGAGAAATTAACTGTTGGACTAATTTCAACAATGATTAATACGTTTAGTCAAATCTTTCTCATCTCCTCTTGAACGTGACTTTATCCTTTAAATGATATATGTACAATACCATGCAAATATTGAATATTTGCTGTACAATAGATGTGCAATGTATATGTAATGTTTATTGAATGAAATATTGTTTCTATGTGTAATGTTATAATTTATATACATGTGTAATGTGTTATGTGATGTGTTTTTCTCATGCAAAATAATTTCTAATGAACAAACGAAAAAGCAAAGGGTATAAATAAATTGTACCGAACAAATCCAGAAATAGGACTGATTTGTTGCTTGAAATCACGAGCTCGAAACAAACGAAGTGTAGGGCTGGCAACTTGTTTCTCAAAAAGACTTTCTAATAGTGGCATTTTCAAACACAGGTTTTAAAAACCACTTTTCCCAAAATGTTTATTAATAAAATCTGAGTTGAGAGAGTCTAAACTTCATTTTTTTCTCTTGTCCCTATTGCAAGTTATAAATGTAACAATGTTACAGCGCAACCCCAATGATAAGCCTATGGGACAGATAGCCTTTCAACTGTGAAAAATGATACACATACACCATTCACATACATTGCACTCTGCCCATGGGGCTATCTTGGGCCTACCATAGGGGTGCCTTACATGTAAGGAAAGGGAAGGTTTGAGCCTGGCATTTGGGTGCACTTGCCAGGACAACATGGCAGTTTACAACTGCGTGTGCAGGCACTACATGGGGTAGGTCTGAGAAATATTTGTAGGGCTACTCATGTGGGTGGCACAACCAGTGATGCTAGCTCACTAGTAGCATTTGATTTACAGGCCCTGGCACACTCCGTGCACTTTATAGGGACTTACCAGTAAACCAAATATGACAATCATTGATAACCAATCATTGTCACAATCTTATACAGACAGCATATGCACTTTAGTACTCGTCAGCAGTGGTAAAGTGCCAAGAATCCTATAGCCAAAGAAAACAGGGTCAGAAAAATAGGAGGCAAAAAGACAAAAGGTTTGGCAAAAAACCTGTTAAAAGGGCCTGGTCTAACAAAAGCATATACACAATACATACTAACATTAAGGGGCTTTCATACTTATATTTAGTAGTTTGCTGTATTGCCCAATTCCACCACTGGCTTAAGTATGAATGAGAGAATTCTGCTCTTGCGCAATATGTACATCCGCGCAAAAAATCTCTTTTAGTGCTGGGGATCACTAGTTGAATGTGTGCTTTAACATAAAACAATATTTTACCTGTAAGACTGAGCTTGTTTATTGAGGCGATGGACTGGCAGCTCCTACAACACTTCTAATGGGCCACTGTTGTGTCCGGCAACGCTGTACCTGACATGTGAAACTGGTAGAAACAAGATTTCCTCTGGGAGGACACAGACACAGAAGGGTTACTCCTGAAGGCTGAACAGAACTCCTTTGGGCTCAAGACTGGACAGCCCAGCACAATAGTGGGGTTAAGCTATCAGAGCAGATGCCGAAAATTAAGAGGTATTGGAGGAAGTCAAGACCTAGCAACTTCTAACACCAGAAATTAGTAGAAATGTGTGTTGCATTTTGTACATCCAGCACACATTTGATGCAAGACACCACATGCTCTCCTTTGCTCCATGTTACAATGCTTTGTATCACATTAACCGAGCATTTTCTAATGTAGCTCTATATAATTTCATGCAGCTCTGCGATGCCACAGTTGTGTAAATCTGGGCCAGACCTTGATGTACAATCCCTACCAAGAACTAGATAAGTGGTGCATAAATTAAGGGCTCTTCTTCTCCTATTCACCATGGCACTTGTAGCAGCTGGTGTATATTCCCTTTCACAAATGGATCAAACATACAGCACCTGACTGAGGTGCAGTAATGTTTGTCAACTGCTTGATTTCGAGCTTAAGAACACCATAGGCTCCAACAGACAGTGTTAGACGGACTGCATGTTGAGTTGGGTCAATGCTGGAAATCAGGCCCTTAGGGAGACTTGATTGCATCAACATTGGGTGCCCTACTGTACAGCTGTAATTTTGCCAAAAATAGCATTTTGCCAAGCCACCCATACAGTGTTATGTTTAGAACCATCCTTGTTGGCTTAAGAACATCAAAATCTCCTCCATGGGCAGTGCTGAACCTTCAGGATTTTAGAGAGACTAGATGAGTGGCACTGACAATACACCATTACTCTTAGGTTGGTGGCCCGGTACAGCAGGGCCCTGACCCCAACCCGTAAAGAAGGTCAAAAACCTTGGAGTTCTAATTAATGATCATTTTTCCCTATCAGACCAGGTCAACAGCATTACTTCTTCCTGTTTCTATACCTTGAAAATTCTCAGGAAAATCCTTCCGTTTAACCCTATGCCCCTCAGGAAAATGGTCATTACGGCCCTGATTGTGTCAAAAATCAATTATTGTAACTCACTCTACCTTGGAGCCAAGAAAAGTGTGATACATAAACTGTAGACTCTGCAAAATGCTGCTGCATGACTACTGCTGAAATTACCTAAATTCAGTCCCATCAGTCTAGCCATTCGAGAACAGTTGCACTGCACGACCGCACACCGGAAAGCCACGCAGCCCACAAGGACGCCACCCATAGGCACCACCAACTCATCAGAACAGCCAAGAGATCCTCCCTCAAAGCCCGCCTCGACAACAACGCACAAGACAGCAAAGAGCTATTCAGCATAGTGAAGGAACTCGCTAACCCCAGCGCCAACACCAACGACATCCCACCCTCGCAAGATCTGTGCGACTCACTGACCACCTTCTTCCATCACAAGATCGCTGACATCCACAACAGCTTCAACACCCTGACCGCCCCGACCACGGCAGACTTCCCCCACCCCCCATAAACACCACTGGCACCAACCGCCTGACCTCCTGGTCCTACGTCAACGACGACGAGACACGCAAGGTCATGAACTCCATCCACTCAGGATCGCCATCAGACCCCTGCCCACACCACGTATTCAACAAAGCAGACACAACCATTGCAGCCCAACTACAGAAGATCATCAATATCTCCTTCGAGACAGTGACATTCCTGGAAAGGTGGAAGCACGCAAAAATCAACGCCCACCTCAAGAAGCCCAAGGCAGACCCCAAGGACCTCAAGAATCTCCGGCCCATCTCCCTGCTCCCTTTCCCAGCAAAGGTCATCGAGAAAACTGCCAACATGCAACTAGCCTGCCACCTCGAGGACAAGAACGTCCTAGACCCGTCCCAGTCCTGATTCTGATGAAACCACAGCACCGAAACAGATCTCATCGCCGCCACAGACGACATCAGACACCAACTAGACAACGGCAAAACATCTGCCCTCATCCTCCTGGACATGTCAGCCGCCTTCGACACGGTCTGCTACCGCACACTAAGGACACAACTCCAAGAAGCCGGAATCCAGGGAAACGTCCTGAACTGGACCACGTCCTTCCTCTCTGGCAGAACCCAAAGAGTCCGCCACCCACCCTTCCGATCCGAG
Organism: Lissotriton vulgaris; assembly: GCF_964263255.1. Classification (NCBI taxonomy): domain Eukaryota; kingdom Metazoa; phylum Chordata; class Amphibia; order Caudata; family Salamandridae; genus Lissotriton; species Lissotriton vulgaris. Next base: position 131,138,546 of record NC_141687.1, read on the forward strand.
CCACCGACATCATCTGCGGCGCACCCCAGGGCTCATCCCTCAGCCCAACCCTGTTCCATGTCTACATGGCCCCCTTCGCACAAGTGGCCCACCAGCACGACCTGGTCATCATCTCCTACGCCGACGACACCAAGCTCATTCTCTCCCTCACCAAGGACCCGCACACTGCCAAAATCAACCTCCACGAGGGAAGGAAGGCCGTCGCCGGTTGGATGAGGAGCAGCCGTCTGAAACTGAACTTAGACAAGATGCAGGTCCTCATCCTCGGCCCCACCTCCTTTGCCTGGGACAACTCCTGGTGGCCGACCACACTGGGAACAGCACCGACACCCACGGATCATGCACACAACCTAGGATTCATCCTCGACTCCTCCCTATCCATGTCAAAACAGGTCAGCGCCATCCCCTCCTCTTGCTAAAACACCCTCAGCATGCTCCGCAGGATCTACAAGTGGATCCTGACCGAAACCAGAAGAACGGTGACCCAAGCCCTCGTCAGCAGCAGGCTGGACTACGGCAATGCACTCTACGTAGGAATCCCGACCAAATACCTACAACGATTGCAACACATCCAAAACGCCTCGGCCCGCCTGATCCTCAACATCCCTCATTGCAGCCACATCACCCCCCACCAAAGAATCCTGCACTGGCTCGCCGTTGACAAGAGGATCACCTCAAGCTCCCCACCTATGCACACAAGCACTCCACAGCACCGTACCAGCCTACCTGAACAGCAGACTCAGCTTCTACACTCCCACCCGCCAGCTCCACTCTGCCAGCCTCGCCCTCGCCGCCGTCCCCCTCCGGTGGCAGATCCTTCTCCTTCCTCATCGCCAAGACCTGGAACACCCTCCCAACCCAGCTATGGCAGACCCAAGACCTGCTCACATTCAGTAGACTCACTTTAATAACCAGGAGCCAGTGCCTGAACGCAAGAGGAATAATTTTGAGCAAAGAATATCCCGCGGACCTCTTGTGCCTGCCAGCAGCGTCCCCCTCCTGCCGCCGCAACTGACCAAGAGTAGCGGGCGCCGAGCGGAGGGGGGCACTAAAACTACCAATCCCCAGCAGGCTTTGCGGCGACAGACGCCGATTCCAGCGCGCCAGGCGGCGCATAAAGGCAGCGTCAGCCCGGCAGAGTGGGTGACGAGACTCACTTTAATAACCAGGAGCCAGTGCCTGAACGCGAGAGGAATAATTTTGAGCAAAGAATATCCCGCGGACCTCTTGTGCCTGCCAGCAGCGTCCCCCTCCCGCCGCCGCAACTGACCAAGAGTAGCGGCCGCCGAGCGGAGGGGGCACTAAAACTACCAATCCCAGCAGGCTTTGCGGCGACAGACGCCGAATCCAGCGCACCAGGCGGCGCATAAAGGCAGCGTCACCCCGGCAGAGCGGGTGACGAGACTCACTTTAATAACCAGGAGCCTGTGCCTGAACGCGAGAGGAATAATTTTGAGCAAAGAATATCCCGCGGACCTCTTGTGCCTGCCAGCATCGTCCCCCTCCCGCCGCCGCAAATGACTAAGAGTAGCGGCTGCCGAGCGGAGGGGGGCACTAAAACTACCAATCCCAGCAGGCTTTGCGGCGACAGACACCGAATCCAGCGCGCCAGGCGGCGCATAAAGGCAGCGTCACCCCGGCAGAGCGGGTGACGAGACTCACTTTAATAACCAGGAGCCAGTGCCTGAACGCGAGAGGAATAATTTTGAGCAAAGAATATCCCGCGGACCTCTTGTGCCTGCCAGCAGCGTCCCCCTCCCGCCGCCGCAACTGACCAAGAGTAGCGGCCGCCGAGCGGAGGGGGGCACTAAAACTACCAATCCCAGCAGGCTTTGCGGCGACAGACGCCGAATCCAGCGCGCCAGGCGGCGCATAAAGGCAGCATCACCCCGGCAGAGCGGGTGACGAGACTCACTTTAATAACCAGGAGCCAGTGCCTGAACGCGAGAGGAATAATTTTGAGCAAAGAATATCCCGCGGACCTCTTGTGCCTGCCAGCAGCGTCCCCCTCCCGCCGCCGCAACTGACCAAGAGTAGCGGCCGCCGAGCGGAGGGGGGCACTAAAACTACCAATCCCAGCAGGCTTTGCGGCGACAGACGCCGAATCCAGCGCGCCAGGCGGCGCATAAAGGCAGCGTCACCCCCGCGTCGCGGGATCGCATGGGAGAGCGCCCGGGGCTAAGCCCGGGCAAAGGGCGGGCCCTCTGTGGCCCTCAGGGGACAGAAGGAGACGGGACGGGCCACCCCCCTATCATCGCCAGTATCCTGGGAAAAAGAATAAGGTGAATCCGTGATATCGGAATCCTTTTATGAAGCTATAATAGCTACATAAGTGACTAATTTTAAAGCTTGGTATTTCTATTTCTTTTGACTTTCCGGATATTTCCTACACAATGACTAAAGTAAGAAAGACTCCTGTGGCCACAAGATCATCTACCAGGAATGAGACCCTCCCAACCACACCCTTACCGACACTCACAGCCATCGATCTAATGTTACAAAAGCCTATAGGTGTAGTTGCTGACGCTATTCAAAATACGGAGAGGTGTCTTTCATTGACTCCGAATTTGTGTTTTCCTAATCTCTCACTGCATACTACTGCAAACAATAATACTGCAGATTCCTCTATTAACCTAGAGGAATCTCTTTTGATGCAATCTTTTACAGGGCTGCCTAGTGGTCAAAAAACCAGTAGGAAAAATGTACAATCGACCTCACCTATACCAGTGAACAGCCTTGAATGAAGCCCTTTGTTTATTACCAACTCGGGGGGCAATATATGTTCGCCCCAACCTGGAACTAGCTCACTAAATTCACCAAGGGCAGTTCTGTAAATGCTACAGCAGTAGATAAAACACTATCCCCGAATAAGACAAATCATCGACATAGGAAACACATAAAAACTAAATCCATAGTGAGGAAAATATATAGACCACTAGGCCTTCATAAGCCCTCGGCAAAGGATGTCTGGCTAAACTTTAGGTTGGCTAAACCACTCGTTGGAACATCAAATTCCTCTATTACACCCACCGCTCAGAGTGTAATAACGCATAATGATACACAGCCAGAGCACATTAAAGTTTACACAGAGCAGATGAGTCAGACTGTAAGAGCTAGTTTATTAGATAAAACATACCCAACTGAATTGGAACACCTAATTAAATCTCTCCTGCAACCCTTGAGTGATAAAATTACCAGTATAGAGCAAACCTTAGAGAAGCTTGAAAAATTGCAAAGAAAGGATACCTCAAGTATAATAAAGATTCTCACCGTGCCAGTGTCAAAGGACAGCTCTTTACCATCTAAAAGTAATCTTAAGCAATCGAAGAACACTAAGACACAAGCTAAGAATAACACTCAAAGTGACAGTTCTAACTGAACACCTTCCCTTCCTTCCCTTCCTGTAAATGTTGCAGTGCAAAACATTCCAATATTATCTACACAAACAAACACTGATAGAACTGTAGCACTGACCCTGCCTACCTCCTCTGAGAGTCCCATATCTGGCAACGAAGAGAGTGAATGGGCTGCGGAAGGTTTATCCTCTGATCTACTTGATGGCCAGGCCGAGCCTCAAAGGCCAACAACAACACAAAGTGCAACATTAAACACACGCCCAGTACAAACACCTAAAATGCTACAACCGAAAAAAGCTACCCACATTCATCTTCGCCCTGAATCCCACCGGTACACCATAGTAATGATTGGTGTACCGCAACTTGAAGCGGGCAATACAGAGAGCTATGGGGACTTGAAAAATAAAGTAGGTCATTGGTTAACCGCTCATAGACCGATTCCTCCCCACATTAGCGGTAAAATAACATATGTCAGGAGGGTCGATTGGGTGGGCCATAGATTTAAATCCACAGAGGGCGATTGTGTTGTAGTTAATTTCAAGGATGGTCGTGTGGCAAGGTATATAACTAGCTGGAAGGATAGTTCGTTCAGTAGCCTGATCCGCACCATGGATCTAAGTTATTTCTACCCTCCAAACGACCATTCCTTAAATACAGTGTATTCATATTCCACTGCAGAGCAGGAAAGAACTCCAGATAATTTTAATCTATATCATAATGGAGTAACTCCTAGAAATCATGGTCACTACATTGCTGGAGAACAAAGGCAGTTTGGAGGGACACACCTTGGGAGTCTAGACAGGTCAGTCATCAAGGAATTTATCAAGAGAATTGGGAGGCACCTCACAGGGTGTACTACCATCAAGACCACTCTCAACTAACATACCCAAGTACCTACTATAACGTACCCATCACAAACAGGACGTAAGAGGAATAATTTTGAGCAAAGAATATCCCGCGGACCTCTTGTGCCTGCCAGCAGCTTCCCCCTCCTGCCGCCGCAACTGACCAAGAGTAGCGGCCGCCGAGCGGAGGGGGGCACTAAAACTACCAATCCCAGCAGGCTTTGCGGCGACAGTTGCCGATTCCAGCGCGCCAGGCGGCGCATAAAGGCAGCGTCACCCCGGCAGAGCGGGTGACGAGACTCACTTTAATAACCAGGAGCCAGTGCCTGAACGCGAGAGGAATAATTTTGAGCAAAGAATATTCAGCGGACCTCTTGTGCCTTGCAGCAGCGTCCCCCTCCTGCCGCCGCAACTGACCAAGAGTAGCGGCCGCCGAGCGGAGGGGGGCACTAAAACTACCAATCCCAGCAGGCTTTGCAGCGACAGACGCCGAATCCAGCGCGCCAGGCGGCGCATAAAGGCAGCGTCACCCCGGCAGAGCGGGTGACGAGACTCACTTTAATAACCAGGAGCCAGTGCCTGAACGCGAGAGGAATAATTTTGAGCAAAGAATATCCTGCGGACCTCTTGTGCCTGCCAGCAGCGTCCCCCTCCCGCCGCCGCAACTGACCAAGAGTTGCGGCCGCCGAGCGGAGGGGGCACTAAAACTACCAATCCCAGCATGCTTTGCGGCGACAGACGCCGAATCCAGCGCGCCAGGCGGCGCATAAAGGCAGCGTCACCCCGGCAGAGCGGGTGACGAGACTCACTTTAATAACCAGGAGCCTGTGCCTGAACGCAAGAGGAATAATTTTGAGCAAAGAATATCCTGCGGACCTCTTGTGCCTGCCAGTAGCGTCCCCCTCCCGCCGCCGCAACTGACCAAGAGTAGCGGCCGCCAAGCGGAGGGGGGCACTAAAACTACCAATCCCAGCAGGCTTTGCGGCGACAGACGCCGAATCCAGCGCGCCAGGCGGCGCATAAAGGCAGCGTCACCCCCGCGTCGCGGGATCGCGCGGGAGAGCGCCCGGGGCTAAGCCCGGGCAAAGGGCAGGCCCTCTGTGGCCCTCAGGGGACAGAAGGAGACGGGACGGGCCACCCCCCTATCATCGCCAGTATCCTGGGAAAAAGAATAAGGTGAATCCGTGATATCTGAATCCTTTTATGAAGCTATAATAGCTACATAAGTGACTAATTTTAAAGCTTGGTATTTCTATTTCTTTTGACTTTCCGGATATTTCCTACACAATGACTAAAGTAAGAAAGACTCCTGTGGCCACAAGATCATCTACCAGGAATGAGACCCTCCCAACCACACCCTTACCGACACTCACTGCCATCGATCTAATGTTACAAAAGTCTATAGGTGTAGTTGCTGACGCTATTCAAAATACGGAGAGGTGTCTTTCATTGACTCCGAATTTGTGTTTTCCTAATCTCTCACTGCATACTACTGCAAACAATAATACTGCAGATTCCTCTATTAACCTAGAGGAATCTCTTTTGATGCAATCTTTTACAGGGCTGCCTAGTGGTCAAAAAACCAGTAGGAAAAATGTACAATCGACCTCACCTATACCAGTAAACAGCCTTGAATGAAGCCCTTTGTTTATTACCAACTCGGGGGGCAATATATGTTCGCCCCAACCTGGAACTATCTCACTAAATTCACCAAGGGCCGTTCTTGCTGAAAGTTCGCTTACTGTAAATGCTACAGCAGTAGATAAAACACTATTCCCGAATAAGACAAATCATCGACATAGGAAACACATAAAAACTAAATCCATAGTGAGGAAAATATATAGACCACTAGGCCTTCATAAGCCCTCGGCAAAGGATGTCTGGCTAAACTTTAGGTTGGCTAAACCACTCGTTGGAACATCAAATTCCTCTATTACACCCACCGCTCAGAGTGTAATAACGCATAATGATACACAGCCAGAGCACATTAAAGTTTACACAGAGCAGATGAGTCAGACTGTAAGAGCTAGTTTATTAGATAAAACATACCCAACTGAATTGGAACACCTAATTAAATCTCTCCTGCAACCCTTGAGTGATAATATTACCAGTATAGAGCAAACCTTAGAGAACCTTGAAAAATTGCAAAGAAAGGATACCTCAAGTATAATAAAGATTCTCACCGTGCCAGTGTCAAAGGACAGCTCTTTACCATCTAAAAGTAATCTTAAGCAATGGAAGAACACTAAGACACAAGCTAAGAATAACACTCAAAGTGACAGTTCTAACTGAACACCTTCCCTTCCTTCCCTTCCTGTAAATGTTGCAGTGCAAAACATTCCAATATTATCTACACAAACAAACACTGATACAACTGTAGCACTGACCCTGCCTACCTCCTCTGAGAGTCCCATATCTGGCAACGAAGAGAGTGAATGGGCTGCGGAAGGTTTATCCTCTGATCTACTTGATGGCCAGGCCGAGCCTCAAAGGCCAACTACAACACAAAGTGCAACATCAAACACACGCCCAGTACAAACACCTAAAATGCTACAACCGAAAAAAGCTACCCACATTCATCTCCCCCCTGAATCCCACCGGTACACCATAGTAATGATTGGTGTACCGCAACTTGAAGCGGGCAATACAGAGAGCTATGGGGACTTGAAAAAGAAAGTAGGTCATTGGTTAACCGCTCATAGACCGATTCCTCCCCACATTAGCGGTAAAATAACAAATGTCAGGAGGGTCGATTGGGTGGGCCATAGATTTAAATCCACAGAGGGCGATTGTGTTGTAGTTAATTTCAAGGATGGTCGTGTGGCAAGGTATATAACTAGCTGGAAGGATAGTTCGTTCAGTAGCCTGATCCGCACCATGGATCTAAGTTATTTCTACCCTCCAAACGACCATTCCTTAAATACAGTGTATTCATATTCCACTGCAGAGCAGGAAAGAACTCCAGATAATTTTAATCTATATCATAATGGAATAACTCCTAGAAATCATGGTCACTACATTGCTGGAGAACAAAGGCAGTTTGGAGGGACACACCTTGGGAGTCTAGACAGGTCAGTCATCAAGGAATTTATCAAGAGAATTGGGAGGCACCTCACGGGGTGTACTACCATCAAGACCACTCTCAACTAACATACCCAAGTACCTAATATAACGTACCCATCACAAATAGGATTGACGCCTTTTATGATCAGAGCGGCTTGGAGGGGGTCGACTGACTTCATGCTGGCTCAGTCATACCAATGTCTGTTGATCTTATACAAAGTAATTATGTACAAAGGAATATTAGGGTCGCACACAAACAAGTTACAACAGTTCCCTCCCCGATGATCAAACCAGATAATACTAGTCAAATAGAGACAAATACAGTTAACCTAAGGAACAACAGTATACTGCCTGATTTGTCTGAGGCCCATAACTCTCCTCTAATTCATATAGAATTAAACACCTCTAGAATCGAAACTATGGGGGTTATACATGCAGAACAAACCAACCCGATGCCTGACCCAATCACCAGAGAAGCTGTTCTAGAAATAGCGCCAGGTGACCATAGCGTGAGTTTAGTCTCCTGGAACATAGCAGGTTTGGCTGATAAAATATGTGATTCTGCTTGGTTAGCACTTGTTAAGAAACACTCAGTCATATGCCTCCAAGAGACATGGTTGGAAGATAAAAATGCCTTCATTGAGGGCTATCAAAGTTTTGTCATACCTGCAGCTCCCTCAACTAGGGGAAGAGCAAAGGGGGGCCTGGCTATTTTTATTAATCTGGGACTTTGTTGTAAAATAAGTACCTGTTATAATGCTAATCGGAACATTCAAATGCTTGAATTGAAGAGTGGTAAACATGCCCTGACCCTGATTAAATTTTATAATGCTATCAACAGCAATGGTGAATGTAACATCTCGACCTTAAATGAGATGATGAGAAAGGGGGCAAGTACACTGTCACGGAAGGTGCTGATCGCAGGTGATTCCGGGCAGACAGTGTCCCTTGAAGTAGGTGCTGGGCGGGGAGGCGCAGGCGTGAAAAACGCGGCGTGAACATTGCCCAACGCCGTCCTGACCCAGGAAGCCTACGAGTATTTTGAAATTCGTATCTTTAGGCGACTGTACTCCACGGTGCGCCGCCACGGTTAATAACCGTGAGTATTTTCCTCTTTTTAGAATTTTTTGTATTTTTCACATAAGTGCCTCACGGGAGGGTGGACCTTAGAGCGTGCATACCCCCGGAGTGCCATTAGTGTGGTCCTGACGAATGCTGCGCGATCAGGCATGCTAAATATAAAAAATATAGAATTACCTGAGTAAGGTTGGGGTCCAGGAAACTGTCACTGACACTGTCACTTTTTCATTTTGTTTTTGGGTCTATGGTTTTTTAAGTTACACTTATACACTCCTTTGTTGTTTAAGATTTTAATGTACATCCATGTGGTAACCCTGGTGTCACTCCCATGGGATCTGTGGGGTGTAACAGTGTGGAAGGATTTCATTTTGTCCACTCCAGGCGTGGAGTTAATCTAAATGACCTGGTGAATGAAAATAATCTAACTGTAGCTATGTCCATGGTTCCTGAGACCAAGGTCTTTGATGTCCCCACATTTAAAGGTTTAGGTCAGGGGTCTTTTATAGAACACATATTATTATCTGCAGACCTTGTAAATTGGGTTTCGAGATTTACCATTCAAACGAGTATTTACAGTGACCACAACCCCATAATTATCAGTCTGGGGGGGGTTTATTTGAGCAGCGAATGACCCGCGAAGATCGGGGAAGGTTACGCTGCATAAATGGTAAACGTCGACTGAAGTGGTCTATGGTAAATCAAGTACATTTGTACACTGAATTAAATAAGTTATGTGGAGAGGAACTAGAAGCCTGTATGTCACCATTTACACCTCCTGAGAAAACCTTGGCCGGTTTTGAGGCCTTGGTGTCAATTGTAGGCTCTATGTTAACAGCACCAGTGAGGGGTCAAACCAGAAATAACCCTAAATGGTTCGACCATAATTGTTCTAAGGCAAGCAGAGACCTGAAAAAGGCGTTAAAAATCAAACCTAGAGATCATGGTCAAATTAAAAATCTGCACCTGATTTATAAGAAATCACTAGCTACTCGGAAAAAAGAAATTAAGGCTAGTACTATGGAGTCTCTTCTTGACCCATCAGTGTTGGGAAATAGTAATAAATGTTGGCAAATTATTAACAAACCTTTGTTTGATAATTCTAGTGATACAGCTCTTGGCACTAACATCTCAGAGGAGGATTGGGTCACTCACTTTAGTGCAATTTTCAAGAGTAATGAGCAACGGGCAGAAAATGTTTTTTTAATTCCAACTGAGAATTCTCTGTGCTTTTCAGTAAATGAGGTAGAAAGGGGTATCCAAGGACTAACCAGTAATAGGGCCCCAGGCCCGGACGGCTTGCCACCGGACCTTTTTAAATCCAGTATCTCCTTTTGGGCCCCTGTCCTTACTGCCGTAGTAAATGCAGCTGTGATCTCGGGGTGCCCAAGGTCGTGGAGGTTATCGACCATAGTCCCTGTATTTAAAAAGGGCGATCGCAGTAGCCCGTTATGCTACAGGCCAATATCTTTAATTAATTCTGTAGCTAAAGTGGTAGGTGGTATAATCTTGAATAGGTTAACCACATGGGCAATTGAAAATAATATTATATCCCCCCATACAATATGGCTTCAGACCTGGTCGTTCGACAATTACACAATGTCTGAACCTATATTTAATTTTAAGTAAATATACCCTGGCCAAGCAAGGAACTGTCTACATGGCCTTTATGGACTTATCGTCCGCTTTTGATTGCGTGGACAGAGGCAAACTATGGGTTACCATGCTAAAGATGGGCGTAGAGAAGAATTTAATTAATCTTTTGGTTGACCTGCACTCTGACACAAGAGCCAATGTTCGTTACACCCAAGATCTGAAAGTAACGGGGGAATTCAGAATAAACCGGGGTGTTCGACAGGGGTGTATCCTGGCTCCATTCCTCTTCAACTTGTACATTAATGAGTTGGAGGAGTACTTGCTAAAAACAGGAGCCGATTACCCCTTTGTAGGCCGTAAGGGGGTCCCTGTGCTGCTTTACGCAGATGACGCTGTCCTTATTTCTAGGACAGCAAATGGTCTCCAGAAACTTTTAAATTCTTTCTTTGACTTTATGGAGTCCCGAGGCCTAAGCATCCTCCTTCAGCGCCTTGAGACCCTCACGGGTAAGTAGTGCGCTTTACAAGTATCCTGATTGATTGATTGCCTGGCTCCTTATTATGGCTAGGATCCAGTTTAAATCTATGTGCATTATACACAAGGCATTGCACGGAAAGGGACCCGGACAGATTAGCCAATATGTTGAGCGCTATGCCCAACAGAGATGTCTCCGCTATGCCTTAGCGTCCCTGCTTATAGTTCCAAGGGTAAAGAAGCTGAAATTGAGCGGTAGAAGCTTCTGACACTTAGTGCCAAAGCTATGGAACTCCATGCCCTTGCATTTTAGAACCTAAAGCAACCTACTTCAGTTTAGGAGGGATCTTAAAACCTGGTTATTTACCTGTACCTAACCAGCTGGATGATTCCCTGACTGTACTTCATGGCCGCAAGCGCTAAGACGCCATGGCAAGCACGCGCTCTACAAAAACTCATATTTCATTTCATTTAATTTCATTAGGAGTATATTTCTAGATCCTTAATTGTCAGTGGGCATTCCACCAATTAACACAAGTATTGGTAACATTTCCGATAAAGCTTCAGGGCCACAATAGGGCACCCACCTTGAGGGAAGGATCCCATGTACCAGAGTGGAGAACTACCACCAGCGTGTCAGCAGATGTTGGTCTGCAACACTGGTAAATGACATTTGCACAAACACGACACCAAATTAACACATTTGTAAACTTTTGAAGAGATTTATCTGGTTACCAGGGACCAAAAAGTGTTCTCTGTGGAGCTCCTGCACCCAAAGTCCTGATTACAGGTACTATTAGACAAAAGGGATAAAGGAAATGTTCAGCCAAGTGGACTGGGAGTGGAATAATCAGACTATTGTATTTCTTACTAGTAAAGCTGCTGCCAGAATAGAAAATATACCACCTCGGATTCACTGTTAAGCTGTGGGTGCTCTGGAGTCTGCACATTTTGAAGGAAGCCCCTATTGTACAAAATTCATTTTCCAGACCGACCATAGGAGTAATGCCATTAAAAAAATATATGGCTTCATCGGTTAAGAGAATATATTAAGGTTTTGATTAATGATATCATTACGTTCTTCTAGAGAATAAGGTGGAACTACGCTTAAAAAAAGAATCTGAATTATTCACTAGTTACAGCTTGAATAAATATCATAAATGGATAAGTATGGAGCGTGTTACCAGCAATTTTGCAAAGAAATTTCAGAAAAAGGTTGCAGGATTGATAATAGGTGCATGCCCATTTCATCTTTATTCAGTTAAACAATACATATTAACACATGCTTTTATCACACTTAGAATTGTAAATGGCTGCAAATTAGACCGTCTGCTTCTCGGTCTTTGAATTTACTATTCCTATCATAGGGGAGGCTGTAGATGTGGAAAAGGCAGTAGCGGATTATCATGCGTCCTTAAAAATAGTTATTAACAATCTAGCCCCCAACTTTCAATCTGAATACAGTCCACATGCCCCCCAGTAAACTCCAGATTTGCACAAGGAGAAAGCCTGGTGCAAAAGACTGGAGAAACGAGGGCGACAAGCCCATAACCCCTGTGATAAAGAGGTTTATCAAAAAAACCTTAGTACAGTCCCATGGCAATAATAGGAAAGCATGCAAAGCATATATTTCACAGCTACTTGGACACGCTGGGAACTCTTCCAAAGAGTTATATAAAATCCTCAATTCTTTCATCAACCCACGACTTGCTCAACAGATATCCTACCTTCACAAGAACTATGCAATACCATTGCAAAACACTTTGAAGATAAAGTCAATCTGATCTATGATAACTTTCCTAGCCCAGCTAACCTAATAAGTTCAGAATCCACACACTCTTTCCAATGCCTCTAATACTTCCACCATAAAGAATTTGGTTTTTCTTACCCCAAAGTTCATTTGTAAAGCCTTGAAGGCAGCAAAAGCAGGGTCCCCACTGGATATTATTCCAGCTAAAATAGTAGCTACTCTGTCTAATCAGCTTGCCCCGGCCATCTGCTCATTACTTAATCTTTCGATAAGCTTGGGTAAGATCCAGTTAGACTGGAAAGCTACCCAGGTCATTCCTATCCGTTACAAGACAAATCTTTCAGAATTAGACCTGCATAATTATTGCATTATTTTGATTCTCCCCTTGGTGAGCAAACTATTGGAAACACACATTAATAGAAAACTTATGGAGTTCATTGAATCCAACAGGATCCAAGAATCCTCCCAATCCGGGTTCAGACCCATGCATAGCGCTGAAACTGCTCTAATAGCGGTCCCGGGCAATATTGGATGCTCTCAGGTGAAAACCAGCCTTCACTGTAGGTGCTGCTTGACTTATCAGCAGCTTTTGACACAGTATCTTATCCCAGACTGCTCCAGAGGCTGGAGGAGATAGGCATCCATGGCACAGCTCTACAATAGTTCACAAGTTTCCTATCTCATCATACCCAGACCACCAATCTGGGTCCTTACATATCTCGCACCATAGAGCTCAACAAAGGGTGTGCCTCAGGGCTGATGTCTTAGCCCTACACTATATATATGTAGACTCCCATTCACCATTCATCAGAGTTTACAGATTTACACCTCTATCATATGCAGACGACACTCAACTTCTGGTCTCCTTTGATATAGACCTTTCCACTATGAAAAAATGCTTTGCAGATGGGATGAAAACCATCTCAGTTTGGGTGGGTGGCAATTTTTTTTCCAGCTAAATTGCAGCAAAATAGAGATCATGCTCTTCGGTAGAGCTCAACTACTCTGGTACCAGGACAGGTAGCAAATGGATTAGGGAGCTGTAACCACCCCCAAAACCTCCGTAAAAAACATGGGTATTCGCTTGGACCAGACTTTTACTATGAAAGATCAGGTAGTGGCTACCAGTGGCACCTGTTTTCATACAATGAGTCTTTCCTCTACTCCCACTTTAGGTGCGCAAAACCTTTGTCCATGCTTTGGTGAACATTTGCCTGGACTATTGTAATGATCTCTAAGCCGCCTTAAATGAGTCTCTACTTGATAAACTTCAGGTGGTCTGAAATTCAATGGCCCGTCTTATCCAAAATATGCCGGCCCGATCGGCCTCTACTTTCATTTTGCGCTCACTCCATTGGCTTCCTGTGAGCAGAAGAATCACTTTCAAGATCTGCTGTATAGTGCATAAATCACTACACGGCAAGGGACCCAGATACCTGTCAGAGAAACTCATTCCGTACCTGCCAGGCCGATCTCTAAGATCGATGGACAAGTAATTTCCTAATGTGCCCGAATCAGGAAAACTGGCTTCAGGGGCAGAGCATTCTCCTACTTGGCCCCTTGCTACTAGAATGAACTTCCTACTCACATTCGGAAGTGCACTGATTATCTCCTTGTCAGAAAGCGTCTCAAAACCGAGATATTCCAACACTAAAGCTGCATCTCTTGTTGAAATCTGCTGCTCTGCAATACCCCTCTAGGGGTGATGTATGCTCATTATAAGTTAAATTAGCATATCATAACATAACACCACACTTACCACATCACTATGGGCCATATGTATCAAAATGCGATTTTTTGCAAATCGCATTTTGAGAATCGCAAAACCTGATGTAAATAAAAGATTGCAAGATTTTAGCGATACCTATTTTGCGATTCCTTAATTGCGAAATCGCAAATAAGGAACTGCAATTGGGAGAATCAGCAATTCAGGTGCAGCTTGATGACATCACAACCAGTAAGTGTGACTGCCCATGCTGCATCTGATTGCCAGAAGCTTAGTGAGAGGCTAGGAGGAGAGGGTGGAAACTGTGCACTGCAAGTGAGAGAAGGAGAAATGGATCCCCAGGAGAAAGAGAATCAGCAGCAGGAGAATGTCAGAAAAAGGAAGCAGAAGTTTAGTGAGAGGGAGCAGGCGGCGCTCATACAGGGAATAGTAGTAAGCCATGAGCTCCTGTTTGGCAAGAAATCCCTACGTGTGCCAGAGGCACGTAAAAGGACATTTGGCTTGAAATCCAGGAGAAGGTGAATGCCTTTGGTGTGACCCACCGCACTGTGGAGGAACTCTGCAAAAAGTGCCATGACAGATACCCAAAATCTGGAGTGGTGCAATTCTTTGTAAGAAATTAAAGGAATCACTAAGACTTTAACAAGACTATGGGCCAGATGTAGGTAGCCAAATACTGGTTGATAACGGCCGAAATTCGGTAATTTTGGCCATTACCGACCGGTATTTGGAAAATGAGATGTAGGAGTCAAAATACTACTGAATCCGTAAATACGAGTCGGTATTCTACCGATTTGGAATTTTCTGAATCCTTATTTACCAAATTCTTATTTACCGAATCGGTAAATAGGAAATGGTAAAAAATTACAATCGAGAAACCCCAAAAAATACTGAATTTCATTAAATTCGGTATTTAAGAGTCGGTATTTACCATGGATTGAAAGCAAGCGGTAACCAGGTGCACCAGAAGGGCGGCATTCCACGTCATAGCAAGGCGGCTACGGCTACAGGCAGGTGAGAGGGTATGGAGAAGGGAGGAGCAAGTCTACAGGCAGGGGATAACGCTCTTCCAACTGACTGAGCCAGAGATACTGCAAAGGTACAGGCTACACTCCCAGACCATCCTGGACTTGATCAGGGACCTTCACCCACTCCTGGATCACCCAACACCAAGGGCGTACGCCATACAACCCCATGTGCAGGTGCTGTGTAGCCTACACCTGCTTGCCTCTGGTAGTTACCAGAGTGTGATTGCTGCAGTAGGTGGTGTGTCCCAGAGCTGCCTGTCCCGTTACTTCAGGAAGTTCCTTGAGGCCAGGATACAGAGAATGCATCAACTATTAGATGGGGTTCCCTGACACACCTGCGGAACTGTGAAGACAAAAACAGATTTCCATCAACTGGCACACTTCCCTCATGTCATAGGCTGTTTAGATGGCACCCACATCCTACTGTGCCCACCTGCAGCCACAGAACAGATTTACAGAAACCGGAAAACAACGCACGCAATCAATGTGCAGGTGATATGCACCGTTGGCAATATCATAACAGACATTGTGGCCAAATTCCCAGGGAGTACCCACGACTCATACATCTTCCAGAACAGTGGAATATACACACGCCTTGTTGCTGGGGATTTCGGGGATGGATACCTGCTATGTAAATAACTGTGACACACCCTGATAGTCAATGCAGATTAATCAATCATGAGTATGTAACTAATGGCACTCTCTTTTCCACCTAGGTGATAGTGCTTATGCTCTACAGTCCTTTGTTCTCACCCCCTACATGAATCCATCTACCAGGAGTGAGAGGTGTTACAATGTGGCACACAGAGCAACACGCAGCGTTGTAGAACGCACATTTGGACTTCTAAAAAGCAGGTTCTGCTGCCTCCACAAGAGCGGAGGTGCATGGAAGTACACTCCAATCATCTGCTGCTAAATAATAGCGACCTGTGCAATGCTGCACAACCTTGCCACCAAGGAAGGTACAGAGGTGGAGATTACACATCAAGAGGACATTGATGATGTAACAGAACAGACAGAGACCTATGCAGCAGGAGCAGCGCCAGCAACAGATGGGAGACTGAGACAGGCAGAGATCACACACAGCTATTTCTAAGTAAGGAGACACAGGCAGGCTTAGTATTTGAAGTACGCAGTTTAATAGTCACTACGGCACTTTACTGATACCACACCAAGGTACTACAATGTCTGCATTCCACACTGGGTGGTCACAGTTTACCTCACCATAACCTATCCTGTGAGTTGAGGGCATCATCAATGTTTGCACCCATGCACTACAGTTGCACGAGGCTGGGTGTCAATGGTTGTAGTGGTGCCTGGGTCAGCAGATAGGCGCCTGCTGCTCCTTTGAATGTCAGGAACAGGAGTGCTAGAGTCACTTCTGTTGGTGGAGTCTTCTGTGTCCCCGACACCTGTATCATCAGCAGTGGCTGCCTGGTGTGTGTGCAAAAGCTCCATCGCAGAGGTGACACTCCCCATCCCCCACGACAAATCCGTCCAGCTGTGCACAATGTCATCCTGCATGGCAACAGAGCGCCAGCATAGCAGGGAGGTTGCTGTGGCAAGCCGGTTTATGGCTTTGATCTGTTGCCGCTTGTACTAACGATCCCTGCGCCTCTCGGAGTGGTCACTATCTAGTTTTTCACAGAGAGCACTCATGCACTGTGTCATGTCCCTCATTTCCTTTGCCATGGAGTGGGTGCTCTCTGTCATGGAGCCAATCCCCCGGTCTATGTTGGACATCCTGCTATTTAATATGCGCACCTGTCTATGAACTTCTAAAATGCCCTTTGCCTACAACAGCTAGACTTTCACCATGGTGGCCTCAAGACCACAGAAGACTCCCTCTCCATCCTGGCCTTTGCCTCTCTCCCGTACCCTTCGGACTCAGACACTGGCACGCACAGCTCCAGATGAAGTCTGCTGCCCAGCGTTGTCAGCCAGAGGTGGATCTGTTGGTGTGAGACCCTCCACATCTTCCTCATCTGACGTCTCCAGAATCCTAAGAGGGGGCACATCATGCCTCCTTGGCCTTCGCAGCACAGATGACTCTGAGGTTGGTGTGGGGGAAAGTGCCGGTGGTTCCACCTGTTGTGACCCAAACAGCAGAGGTGAGAGGCTGTTGTGTGGTGGGTTGCTCCGGTGTAGTGGCTGCCTGCGCTGTGGGTGTGTTTTGCAGAACAGTGCTTTGACCTGCTCTTTCGGGTGTTTTCTCACTCCTCTCCGTTGCCAGTGCCCTCTCCTCCCTTTCCTGCGCTGTACTGCGAGATGACTCTCCTGTGGACAGATATGGACATTGGGTCAGTGGTCTTGTTCTCCTGTGTGTCATTATTAAATCACATTCCCATAACACAATTGCCTAGTCCTCAACAGCTAATGGATGTAGTGTGTGGCATGCCTTGCTGATTTATATGTTGACTGCATTGATGGATGTTCCTATGACTACGTCTCCCATGATGCATTGCTGGAAAAAACTAAAACCAGTTCTGGAGTGTGATGCAGACACCCACATTGGGGAAGGGGGTCAGGGAAAAGGGTGGGGATTCATGTCCATGCATCTTTCCTTGTTTTGTTGCAGCTATGGCTGAGATGTCAGCATCTCCGATCCCGTGGGTACTATCTGGCTCCAGGGTGGATTCCACCAGCTGCTCCAGGTCTGTCAGTCTTGGTGCACGGTTCCTCCCTCCACCTGTGGCTCCGGCTTCTTTCCTCTGTGCTGCAAGTTTTTTTTTTGGTAATGATCCGCAGATCTTACCACCTTTTTTTAAGGTCATCTATGTCCCTGTGTATGACCCCAATGGCATTGACCTTGGACTGGATCTCCAGCCAGGTGTACCTTTTAACTGGCTCTGCAACATGCAGAGACTGCTTGCCAAAGAGCTGGGTGTGGTGTTTGACGACCCTGTCCACCAGCAACTGCAGTTCTGCTGGGCTAAATTTCATTTTCCTCTTGCGCTCAGCTCCATCCTTCTGGCCATCATGGGACTCCATTATGCAGCTCAGCTATGCCCAGGGCAGCCTGCTCCTCTGTGTTTCCTCCAGCTCTCCAAACAGTTCAGTTGCTCTGCACCTGCATGGGTGTGGCCACTTCCAGGTACTGGGGGGGGTAGTTGCATCTGATTGGTTGGTTCCTCTGTTGCTTTGTTGTGGGGTGTGGTGGGTGCTCCTGATTGGTTGGCAGGCTCAATTGGGTTCTTTTTGTTTTTACTGAATCAGTATTTACCGAATCGGTAAATAGCGATTCGGTAAACACCGATTCGGTAATTCCCATGCATTCCTATGGGCCTGGAGGACCATAGGGTTGAATGGGTATTACTTAATCATTTTTTTCCGAATCTGTATTTACCGAGTCAGTAAATACCGATGAGAAAATCCGAATGGTACCGAATCAGTAATTTTTACCGATTTTTTACCTACATCCCGTTTTCCGAATCTGTAATATCGAATCGGTATGATTCGGTATTTAAGAGTCGGTAAACTGGAATTACCTACATCTAGCCTATATGACTTATTGACTTACTACCTTCGCTATTGAGTGGTGCACCACTCCAAATTTTGGCTTCATTCATTATCTGCATCGCAGTAGATTCCCAGCGAAGGCAGGTGCTGGAGTAGTTGTGCACACTCAGCCGGATTCATTGTTTAAACAAATACAAAAGGAACACAGCAGGGGAGTGCGGTCACTGTGTCCGCCATTGCCCGTAATCCTATTCATCGTAATCATACTCAGCTTGCATTATGGGAGATGTAGTCACATGCAGTGGAGCAGTGAGACACAGCAAGGTAAAATCCGGAAGGCAAAAAAAGACGGATAGTACACATGTAACTAAAAGTCTGAAAACTGTGTTACATTACTAATGCGAGGCAGGACACACATTAATGTGTGCATTTACATTCATAGCACCACCTGAAACACAGGAGTTAATTGCAGAAGGGGAGGATGCATCCAACAATGACGACCAGGCAGGGCAAGAGGAGCAGGAGGAAGGCAGACCAGCAATCACTGCGCCATGCAGATGGCGCCTCATAGTGCCACTACTCCCACTGCTGGAGGCAAGACCACAGGCCACAAGTGGAGAAGCCCAGCCAGTCCAGGGCCAGTGTGCAGTACAGCACACAGCCCAGTCCCTTGTTTATCCTAGTGAAGGAATTTTTTCCAGGCGCAGGGCACGGCCGTCCACGAGCACAGCTGCCATTAGTGAAGACATAGTGTTTGCAGCGCCTGCAAGCAAAATCATTAAGGTCAATCCAGCGCCAGTTTGCCTCACACAACCGCAAGATTACCAAAATAAGGGATGGGTTCATGGGCATGATGGGCATGACAGGGGCACTACATGTACAGAGATGAGGAGAGATGGAGCAGCCAAGCTCCGGGAGAGACAATTTCTCCACAGCCGGCTGGACAAGTACACCAAAGCAGTGACTGTCTGTCTACTGCCACTTCCCTGCTGTCACGTCGCTGTGTAAGCATGGAGCATGAAATGGCTCACTGCTGTCAGGATGTGGACAAGGGCCTGGTGCAGGTCACATATGCTTTGGACCTGCTGCAGGCAGCTGCCACTGGTGGCACAGGACCTCTGAGCTCATTGGAGAGTGAGGATCAGTCCAGCAGGAGCAGCATCATTCCACCAATTCCCCAGGACGGCGAAGTCCGCTGCAGGGGATAACACCTGATGACTCAAGGGAGGGCAGTGGGCACCCTGAGCGAGGGACAACAGGCCGTGCCCGCAGGATATGAAGGGTCATCAATGGCTCATGGCAATGGGTGAGGCAACACATTGCATCTTGACTTATGAATGAGCGACATCCTTGCACTGTGGGTCTAACATGTGGAAGCAATTGGGACTCACATTAGGTGCACATCAGGCTGAGTGACAGATATGCTCCTGCACCCAAGGAAATAAAAAACACAGTTTTGCACCAATCTGTAGCATTGTGTCATCTTTACTCACCTAGAAATAGTTCCGTGTGATCTCATCTCATCTCTGGCGCCCGGCAGCCTCCCAGACACCACCTGCTGTTCTGCATCGTGTAGCTGGCCCCTCCTCATCTGATGACTCGGAATCTGTGAGTTCCACTGGGGTGCCTTTCTTGGTGGCGATGTTGTGTAGCATGGCACATGTCTCGGGCTGTACTGTAGCACTCTTCCACTCTTATGAAGGCAGCGGAAACGGCTTTTAAGGATTCCAAATATTCTCTCAATGGCACAGGGTGTGGCTCAGTGGGCGCTTGTTATACCTCCGCTCCCCTGCAGTGGCTGGATTCAGGTACGGAGTCAGGATGTAGTCATGTACAGCATATACACCTGCAGGGTGACAAGAATTAGGTTAAACACTGTCCTGCCACTTCAGACCTTTACTGATTGGGTGTTTGAAAGCCATGCATTTACCTAGCAGGTAGCCCTCACCAAACTCGCCATCTGTGAGTTGGCGGTATATTCCACTGTGGAGAAAAATGAATGAGTCTTGTTTGTTGCCCGGGTACTTAGGTTTTTACCTGCATCTCATTTTGCGAATTCACTATTTGCGAGCAAGTTATTAGTGAATATCGCAAATGACATGTTGTCGCTGTTTGCAAATTTTTTTCCAGATTCAATGCCTTGCAAAGTTAGTAATAGCTAAATTTGCAATGACCTATTTTGCACACTGGATCCCTTTCCTACAAAGGAACACTCTGTTTTCTGAGTACAGACACAGTTTTTTTGTGAATCGCAGTGTTTGCGATCGCAAAACAGCTTCATTCATATGGTCCTATGTTCCTTCTACTCACTACACCATCCACCATCAGCCTCATTGTGCACACATATGATTGTCACTAATTCTGCATATTATTTGCTATTTAATTTTGCTATTTGTTTTATTATGGCAATGTATGTCCACATACTTTTTCCTCAGGTACAGTTGGACTTGAATGAATGAATGAATGAATGAGCTCACTTGTAAAGCTCACAGCTATTCAACATGAGTGTCTGGTGAATTAGTTGGGGCATTGGTGCAAGGCTACCTACTATACCATCACTAAAGTTTCCAATAGAAGCAATAATGAGAAATGTCTTCAGAAACATGATCAACAAAATATGACACACTAGTCACAATATGTAAGACATCGTCCTTAATGTTCATAATTGAGTCTGAATACTCTTATCACTTCTCTTAATTCTTAACCCACCAAGAGCCTAAGTACTAACATTGTGGAAATCCAAGCCAAGATTTCTGGTAGCTGCATTGTGCATTATCTTTCGCAATCTCTGCATAGAATACCTTCAACTATGATTTAAACTCCTCAAATGGGGAATAATTGTGAAGAACTGGAATTTCTGGGTAGAATTCTGCTTGATATTCTCTATTTCTGGGGACGGCGTGGGGCGGGGATTTAATTTTAGTATTTGCTAACTTTTGTAGGCAAGTGGTACATTTATCACCCTGTAGGCAGGTGGTACCTGTTTTCAGATGTCCTGTGTGGAGAATGTGGTGGGGAAAAGCCTTTGGGAAGGGCAGGGAGCAAATGGAAGGATGTCCCTTGGCTGAGGGCAGTACATGCTACTCTGTGAGATTGGCTGGGGAGGGCTGGGAAAAGAGGTCTTGGCTGCTCTGCAGCTTTTTCATGTTTTACCAACTTGATTCTTCAACCAGTAAAAGGGAAATCCTGCCCCAACACCTTATAATTGTGCAGGGTGCAATGCTAATAATCAGGGCTTTAAGATGGAATGTGTGCTCGTTGCAAGAATAAACATGTACAAGACATGCTTCAATTGCATCTATTCCATAGATATTTATACGAAATGTAGCTCACCAAGTACACACTGTCCTTGCTTCAAAAAGTGAGGTCTTCCTGCCATATCCAAACTTCACCACTGCAGTTCAAGCATTCGTTCTATTCCATCTTGAGTAGGCTACACCCTGAACAGTTATGCTACAGCTCACCTGATCAACAGCCTTCAAGAATGAACAGATCCAAACCTACCCTTGGAGGGCTCCACTGACTCCCAATGGCAGTCTGCGTCACTTTCAAGGCCTGCTAACATAACATCACATGTGTATTTGTGAAGCGCACGTTCACCCCCAACGGGGTTTCTGCATGCGTAATAACAAATGTTTATTGTTATCCAACTCAATGGGACTCCTTTTATCGACCCCAGGAAGGATGAGAGGCTGAGTGGACTTGCTTGCTTTTGAACCAGTGACCATGACGTTGAACACAGGCCCCTGCAGTGGATGCATTAGTCCATTAAGCCACCAGACCCAGCATCAACTGCAAGGAAGGCAACTCCAAGAATAAGATCTTCAGTGCTTTCTGCAGCCTCAACATCTTCAGACTGACAACCTGAAAGTGGTGAAAGAAGAAAAGGAAGGGGCAAGTCTTATACCTTCGTCAATGGTCCTTAACACCATCGCTTTCATGATTTACCAGGCATCATTACTTCTCACCTTCTAGAAGGAGCGGAAGATTCACTTCCTATATAAACTCATTGTTATAGAGCAACCACTTGGTACTCAAACTACCCTGGAAAAGGACACCCCCCCACCCCTCAACATACTCCCATGCCTGTAACTCAATATCCTATTGCAAAAGCTGCAGCCACCTCAACCCCTTCTTTCCCCCTCCTTCATCCCCATTCTTCTCTACCTCTAATTGTCCTGCTCCACAACCCTCTCCTTTGAGCATTTCGAGTATTTGTTTGGCCTTCACTGATTTGTGGTTAGATTTCAGGGCTAAGCTACATGCTTAGTTATGGACTATACACAGTGATTATGTAAAGTGCACATTAAAGTCCTCTTTCAAATATTATAAGCAAATATATATCGTTATTAAGGAGTGTCCTAAAGATGAGTGAGGGGTAGGCCAGAAACTGATTGCAGGACTACTTGTGGTGAAGTCCTTCTTGAAATCTTATGGTGATGACCACAATGCTATGTGGATATATAGGATGCACTTCTTGGGGAATGATTTGAAAAATCCATGCTTTTCTGCCTTAGTGAGAGGAAAATTTAAATAGTGTTATGGTAATGCTGACTCAGGGAAGCGTGCAATCCATTCTTACCAAATATAGCCTACGGGGCAAATTTACAAAGCTATGGAGAAATTCTGCTCTCTCCTTGCACTGGCTCACTGTGTGCAGTCTAGCACTAACGTGGGCCCCCTTGCACTATGGTGCAAGTGTGTCTATGAGATAGGCAGAATTGTTTTTGTGGAGGAAGGGGATCCTTTCATGCACAAAAACAATCCTGAGATGCATATTTGTCTTTGTTTGAATGCTGCAGAATGCAGAATATGTGGAAAGAGTAAATAACAAGGAGAAATAAAGATATTTATTCTTCTTACACCTGCTTCAAGGAGGTGTTGCTTTTTAACACATACCCAGATTTACTAGCTTTAATAAATTTGGGCATGTGCCAAAATCCATGGGTGGATGCATCGAAATACCCATGCTCCACCCATGGGATGCCTTCCTAATGCAAGGTAATGCCAGGCAGTCTATGCCCCACCTTGCTTTACTTTATATTTATTAGCAAAGCCATGCAAACGTGCCTTTACATGGCTTAGTAAATATCAGAAAGGATTTTGTGTTGAGCTGTGCCATAAAAGTGACGCCACCCTGACACAAAACCTTAGCAAATCTGCCCCTTCATTCCTAGGTTAGGGCCTGATTCACAGAACTAACTTAAGACAAAATCCTAAACCTACTGCCATTTTGGTATTCACAGAAGGCCCTTGCTCATTTCGGTATTCACAGACGTTAGGAGTTAAAGCTAACTTTAGGACTCCTAAATGCCATCTGTGAATACCAAAAGTCCTAAAGTTAAGATTTTTCCCAGTTCAGGTGTAGTAAAGTTAGGACTCCTAACTTTAGGACTCCTAAACTGAGAAATATCCTAACTTTAAGACTTTCGGTATTCACAGAAGGCATTTAGGAGCAGGGCCAGACTGGGAACCACAACCGGCCCTGGCGAAGTGCTCGGCCGTCCCCCCTCGGCACTCGGAGGGGTTGGAGTTGCCGCCGAGCTCTTTGCCGGGGCGGGTTTTCGGCCGATTTTGGTACAGGGCCGATTTTGCATCTATGCTGCAAAAACGTCCCTGTAACAACAATGGCCCCCAGGGACCCAAAACCGGCCCCCACCCATGAGGCGCACCGGGGGATTGCCCGATGCTCGCTATGGCCAGTCCGGCCCTGTTTAGGAGTCCTAACTTCTGTGAATACCTAAATGAGTAAGTGCCTTCTGTGAATACCTAAATGAGTAAGTGCCTTCTGTGAATACCAATATGAGTAAGTGTCTTCTGTGAATACCAATATGAGTAAGTGTCTTCTGTGAATACCAAAATGGTAGTAAGTTTAGGATTTTCTCATAAGTTAGTTCTGTGAATCGGGCCCTTAGTCATTATTTTGCAAGTAAAACATAATGTTGCATTATTACTTTGCGCTTTTGAGGGATTTTTTTCTAGTGGTTGCAGCCAAGTTAACATGTAGAAAAATAAGTGCAGGTGATCAAAGCTTTTCCTAGGACTCCATCCCTTTTGAATGGTTTAATTTGCCGAAAACCAGACGTCCTAGTCAGACTTTCACATCCTGCCTCTTTCTTTCACTTCCCAGCTCTCTTTCTATCTTTCTCTTTCTTACCCTGGGTCTAAGTCTGATATTGAAAAGTATGATTGTGTCCAAAAAACTGAGGCTCAGATTTACCAACGACTTGTGTTGTCCTTACTTCATGCAAAGGGGGAACATCCTTTACAACGCAACTTTTACCACGCAGTGCCTTCACGACGCAACTATTACAACGCAAACCATTACAAGGCATTGCGCTGGGGGGGGGGGGGACTGGAGTTGGAATAGTAAATTAAACTATTCACTATCCAGCACCCCAAAGAGCTATGCGTTGTAAAGGTTTGCGTTGTAAAAGCATGCGATGTAAAAGCATGCGTTGTAATGTTAAACATCCCATGCAAAGTGATGCAAGGCCTAGGTCCTATGTTAGTAGATAGGGCGCGTTCTTACTCTCTCCCTGTCACGTAGCGTGGAAAGTTGTCTTACTGTCTAGCCCCACCACCTGCAGGCACCGGCACAACTTAAGCACTCATCTTGCCTCCTGTAATCTATAAACGGACACAGCCAGAGAGCTGCAGGGGGGACACTCTTCCTTTGTGGTCAAGGTATTTTTATTTCCAATGATTTATGTCGTCGTAACTCTCTTTGATGAACGAATTAATGCAACGCTGATGTGCTGGTGATGATAACGGGGCAATAAATTGTAATTGATTTGTGCTTCGGAGGCGCGCCATCTTTCTCACTTCATTAAGTAAGCGCCAGGGCTCGTGCTGCTGAATACTGATTTTAAAAAAACGAGTCAGCTGCAGCATGAAGACTTGTGGATGTTACTTAAGTAAATTGGGAGAAAGAGAAGTGCTGGTACGTTCTGCTTTTGTACACAAGGGTCAGAACTTTTGTCTTTGCATTCAGCCTTAGCTAATTAGGGTCAGGGCAGGTGCCATTGGCTGGTCTCCAGATCAGACTCACTTTCAATATGGCGTAGTCAGAGCATTAGCTTGAAATAAACTGCATGGCAAAGTCATTACAGGTTCAAGCAGGAAACCATCAACTCAGCTAAAAATCATTAGAATAGACGTACCAGCACACACCGATCGATCTATTTATAAAAGAAACCACTTGCATTAATCAAAAAACTTTTGCAGTACATTTTTGATTTATTTGCTGCTGTAGAAGTTCAAATGCTATAGTGCATAACATCAAGCTGCTGCCAAAAATAGAGAATCCGTTGAGGCTGGAAAAAATTGTCAATGCTTCCTTGGAGATGACATTATAAAGGCATTCTCTTCGTCAAAGAGACTGAATTTACTCTGAAATGATAAGGGCTCTCAGCAGGTAACAGGTAATTAATGCCAAAAGAGACAGGCATGGTATGAAAAAAACTGCTGAGAGAAAGACAATTCGAAGGGAAATATTTTACATTTCTTTGCAAGTTTTTAACGTTTTGTTCCTTTGTACTGCAAAAGGGGTGCATTTTCCTTCTGGCACACGACTTTCATAGTAAATGAATTATCATGAACTAAATTTAGCAACACTGAAACAAAACTTGAGTGGTTCCTTGGCTGTCAGAGAGAACTTTCATATTATGGTAGGGAAAGGATTCAGCATCGCACTGAAACATTTTTGCAAATAGAATTAGGGACAGAATCCTGCCCTCACACAAACGCCCTCCAAGTTAAATAAGAAGGGATTGACTCTGGCCAGGTCAGAGTGGGGGCTGATAAAAGTTCTACCAACCATGATCATTTGGAAACAACAAAGAGGCCAAAGTGCACATATTAAAACCAAAATAGTTGAGCTATAAAGGCATAGGCTTTTAAGACAGGACTAAGAACTAATAAAATATTCCACTACACAACTAGTATGTCCAATCCCTGTGAAAACAACAGTTTGTTTAAAGTTAAGCATCTCCTTACAAAAAAGGGCCCACTATTTTCTATTTTCACTGTGGCTGGATTAGCTGTTTCATAGGGAAGCATTGGGACCAGATAGTACACTTAATTGTGTTATCTTGTGCTGGGAAAAAACCTACACATTTGAATATTGAACGTATTGAAATATGTATAACAAGTCCAATTCACTGGTGAAGGTTGATTTGTAATAAATATTTTAGAAAACGCACTTTGAGAAAGTTACTTTTCTGTGACTAAAGCCTGTGGAGCTAATCAGCTGAATAGCCTCTTCTTCAGGTGTGAACACTGCTCTCAAAATAGGACAAAGGCTTGGGTGTGGCTAGGTGTGCTATTCCTATGGCTGGATTACCATTTGGGCTGGTCCCAGGAACAAAACTAACTTCAAAGAGTCCTACCCTGTGACAGGCAAAGGTTACCTAACACCTGGGAAGGGCCCTTCTTTGTTCTTCCAGTCAGGAACATACCAATCCCAGTGGTAGAGGAGCTGCCCCCAAAGTTGGTCAAAAGTGATCACGGATGCGGGGCTGCTCATGTCCTAGATTTATTTAGAGAGGTGCACCGTGGAATTGTTTGCAATGCAGCACACAGGAACTGCTGTAAACATGGGTAGTTAAACAATACTTAAATAGGGAAAAGAAACCAATTTATTGTAACTTCACCTCGGCTCAAAGTGGAGACACAAAGATTTCTCCAATTGCAGAACAAAAAATGTAGTATACGTGGTGCGATGTCCGTGCCAGCTAATCTATGTAGGCAAAACTTGTCAACAAGTAAATCAAAGAATTAGCCAGCACAGATCCCGTATTAAGAAAAAGGTCATGTCTGCACCAATGGTAGAACATTTCTGTGAGAACTGCCATACCGAACAGGAATTCAAACGGTCTGTCCTATATACAGTAAATACAAAGTCTAAATGCCATGACGTCGAGCGCGTTCTGTTACAAAAGAAAGGTTACCTGATTCTTAAGTTTAACAGCGCGCAGACCGGTCTGAATAACCTATCTGAGATAGCGCATATATAAGCACTGTGAGTGCTTTGACTTGCATCCGATTGACATCCCTGGCAGGTACTATGTCTCCTCACTCACTAACCAGTACGGTCCTTGAGCCCTTCGATGTCGCCAGCTTGACAAATTTGACAAACGCCTTATGATTACTTAATTTAAGGCGTGACCATCTTTAAAAAGTTTTCGCTACAGTATAAACAATAAGTAAAATTGAATTACGACCACATTATGAGCGATGTCGGTCTCCAAACTACAAGTTCCATAATGCACTAGTGAAAACATGCGCTTAAAACAAACACACAACTGTGTCGGCCATCTTCACTGAGAGAAAACAGATCCCATTAACGGCGTGCAGTGGCTATGGAGCTGGCAAGTGTTAACACGGCTCCTTCGCACTTCTACTTGCCCCTTTGTGCTCTGAAATGGTGATCTTAGTGTGCAACGTTCTGTTTGCTTTTCAGGACGGAGACTTTTAGCCATCGGCTCCCCATGATTAATAGTACGGGACTCCGATAAGGTAGGCTCATTTATAGTGCTATGAGACCGCTTCCACTAGTTTCCACTAGCTCTCTTTGTAAGAATCACGCATACCAAACAACTTACTTTATTGTTTTAGAAAACGAACTCGTTGGTCACGTTGTACGAGCGATTTCGCCGTGCTTTGGCACTCCAACAATACCAAGGTACGCAATCATTCCTTTGTCCTGGTTTCCAAACATGTCAAGACCCGAACGGTTTATATTTACATACATTTTCAAAACCTTTCTAGACATCCATTTGGGCCACCACAAATAGCGGACTGGACTATTTGAAGAGTCATATCCTCGAATTTCCTCTAGCGAAAAATTAGTATGTAGCCTTAATTTTCTGTAGCCTCCACTCAAAAAGGAATCCCTTGCCATTAAGGCTGATAAAGCAAAACATTGTTTTTGCATTTTTCAGATATTCAGAATCCACAGCCCTGATGAAAGAACAGTGATGTCACGCCTGGTCTAGAAACGCGTCGGCAGTTTTGTTTGGGTAGAATAAATTGCCTTTGCAACATACTAGGACCGGCTGGTCCAGTACTTAAACACTTATAAGTTACTAAGTTGTTTCATATTCCCCCTCAAAATTTGTTTTCCTCATGGTTTGAATGCAATATATTTTGTTGTTTATGTATAAATGTTTGATGCAAGAACGTTTTAAATTGTACATAATGTTAATGTCTGAAATGTGTACAAAGTGTATCTAGTCTTGTAAATATTGTACATGTATTGTCCTTTTTCTGTTATAAGTTTTCGAAAAAGATAAAAACATAAAATAATGGACAGAAAGTAAATATTGGCATAGGGAAGTTACAATAAATTGGTTTCTTTTCCCTATTTAAGGTCTAGCCCTCACTGTTAATTTACGGACCTATCCCCTGTTGTTTCTAGTAAACATGGGTAGGGGTACCATTGGGAAAACGTTCTATATTGGTCAGGGAGGGGCCAGGAGTCTCCGTCACCCATAAGCTAGCACCAGGCATACATGGGACACCCCTGGGAACCCTCTTCAGAACATTACTGGACCTCTGTGAGACAGAAGAAGTACTGCACCTTCTGCTGAGACCTGTGGGGAGACCTGAGAGGCTGCACCTCCTCCCTCTTTACCCAGGTCAAAGAAGTGGACTCCAAGGGTCAGTTGGCTGACCTCCTGCTAAGCTACAGGGACTCAACAAGCTGCAAGAAGCTCCTTTGCCTAAGGGGCCCAGCTGACCAGTTCAAACTGAACCGGCCCTGGACCATGCTAGTTGCTTCTGCTAGAGTGAGACTTGATGCCCAGGGGCTATTCCTGAGGTCCTGGGACATTTGGCTGTGTTAAAGTGTACTCATCCTAACATCCTGAAAGACCTGTGACTTAGAAACCTTTTGGCTCCAAAGAAGTCCAGAGGACAAGGACAAACATGTGAAGTCAATCGGACCATTGTGCTTTCCTACTGGGCCAAAGATTCAGAATGTTCCCACTCTGAGCTTTTCTGCTGTAGCAAATCCATTTCAGAAGAAAGCAGAGAGGGTATCCAGCCTTGTGGAGCCCTCTTCAGCTATAGCTGGCTGAAGCCTGTGTGAGTGAAGTACAGTAGTTAAGTTGTTAAGTGTGGAGGACAATAGCCCTTCTAGTGCATGTGGATGGTGTGGAACAATCCTTGAATAATTATTTGCCAAACATGCCTCTTTTGAGGAAAAGGGAAAAACATCCCGAAGGCTTCCTTTTGTTTGACTTTTCATCAAGGTTTCATGAAAGTGTCAGAAAATTGATGCAACAAATGTAGTTAGAGTGAACAATGAAAATTCTCTCTTCTTTCTAGTTGAAATGCCACAGAAGCTTTTCCTCTTAGTAGAAAAATAAGGTAAGGATTAGAGGAAGGAACACAAACTAACATTATTTAGTCTTAACAAATATAATGACTCCACCTTTCTTTCTCTAAACTCACTATTGATGCCCTTTCTTCACCCTCATAGAAAAGGTAACTCTATTTATGTTGTCAGTTGACCTTTTTTAATCTCCTGTTCATTTTGATTTGTTGAAATGTAGGTGTTATTTCTTTACATCCCTCTTCCCACAGGGACTTACTCTGGTGTTGTTGATGTTTAAATATGTATTCTCCCACCTGTCCCTGGATGACAAATGCAGGCTTTACTAGCAATTTTACTTGTTCATCCCCTCCCATTTGTCTCACCTTTACGCTGATGATTTATTTTTGTGCAGGGTCACTCTGGTACACACCTCTGTAGCCGTGATCTTCATGTGGTCTGTGGTGTGCCTTCTCTCCTTCATCTTGGTTAGAGGTATTAGGATGCTCACACTACTTCTCCTCTAAGTTTTCATGATTCCCCCAGTCCGCGATTGTGTTTCCCCTTTGGCACTCTCCGGACTCTTGGGAGTCTACCACCATGTTTCCACCTACCAGCCCACCGGTCTTCCTTTTGGGTGAAGCCTCAATTACCCCAGGCTGTGGGCTGCTTACTTGACATGTTGTGTCTCCTCTCTGATTGTTCAATTTCACTTTCCTTGCTTTCCTTTGTCTTTAGTCTGCCTTTCCTTTTGAAAGCTGTATCTTTTATATGTCCTACATGTTACAGGTCCAGAGAGCGGCTCAGGAGCAGAATAGACGCCCCAGGTAGGTTTGTGCTGCAGTGCAGTGACTGTGCTGGGAGCTCACCATCAGCAGGATGATAGAAATATATTACAGAATATCACACACCTGGGGAACACCACCCTTAACTTATCTGAGGAAATGAAGGAAGGGGGGGGAAGTTTAATCAACTGTTCACCACAAAGGGCAGGCTGAAATATCTGGATGTTTCTCACTCATGGCATAGTGTTACTGGGCCTTTAAATCAGGCCTTCCCACAGAGTCACTGCCTCATCTCACCCAAGGGCGAACCAAAAGCAGAAAGCCTGTTACTCCACTAGTGAAGAGAGGTTTGTACTTACTTTTATCAGACAAGCCGATAGGTGTACTTGGAAAATAAAAATCAACCGCATTAACCTTTTATATTTTTGTAACACACCGTGAATAGTGTCTCATGGGATAAACTTGGCCATAAGCCAAAGGAAGTACTGGAACTTCAGAAGTGCCCAACATAATTACTAGATGAGGATAGGCTTAAGCCCAATCAGGAGCCCTGTTTGGAATTACACCTATGCCTTGGGGCTATCATCATCTGGAAATCAGAACACTGCTGAACTTCAAGAAGACTGTTTGCTGACTGAGTAATTCTGTCTGATTGAGGAAGGATTTAGGACTTGAACCTTACCTAAGCTGGCATCCTAAAGTTCAAAGGGTATACAGGGCAAGAACTGCATTTTTGGAGAAATGCCAATAGGAACTGGAATATGGCCAGGCAAAGACTAAAGACACCTGTCTCTCAATGTTGTCTTTGTCCTGGAATGACGAAAGCTGACGATTATGAGCTTTGACAGTGAACAGGAGAAAGGTATTCAGGTCGATATTAATGTAGCCTTTGTGCTTTCCATGCGGCACGCAGGGTGACGCAAGGACAATGCAAAGACTTCAGTGATATTTACAAAGCCACGCTTGGCCTCATTTGTGTGACCTTACGTAGCTTCATACATTAATGTAACCCAGGGCAGCTGCTTGTGCTGTAGTACATTATTTTTCAACTAGGGAAGTATTCCATGGGTGGAGCTCCCATGCATTTTGCAGACTTCCCAAATTTACAAAGACTTGCAAACTCGGAATGCGTCAAAATGCTATGCTTCCCAAGTGAGATGTAATAAAGGAGAAATATTTTTAGTTCTCATTATTTCCTCTTTCCATATGTACTGCATTCTGCAGCACAAGTAGAAAGACGAAAATGTCTGCATATATTGTTTTTTATGCAGGAAGAAGTTCCTTCCTGCACAAAAACAAGCCTGCCTATAACTCAGGTAGCCTTGCACTATGATGCAAGGAAGCGTGCATTGGTGCTAGGCTGCACACAGTGCCCCAGCACAAGAAGAAAGCAGAAATGTTCCATATCTTTGTTAATATGGAACATTTCGGCTTTCTCCGTTTTGCACAACACTGTACAAAAACTTTGCTTGCTGCCCTGAATTGTGTGAACATTTAGTAAATATTCGCCTCACTGTGCTATATAGTTGTGGGCTTAGAACATGGTGAATGACAGAGGACCAAGACAAAGTTTCAATGCTCCCTGATGAAGGTGCATTTCAGGTAGGTAAGTATTACAATCTTCCAGACAGCAATTCTTTGACATTGGGTATCAGCATGGCAATGACGTCTACCCATCAGGGACTCCAGGTGCAACTGAAGCCCCTGAATGGAGTCTACCACCAAAAGATCTAACATAGAACGCAGTACAATGATACACACAGCGTATGCCAAGCAGTGACAGGCTGTGTGTTCAAAGTTATTAAAGTGACAGCATATTTAAAGGTTTAGAATGTAACACAGCCCCCTCATTAAATGGAAATAAAATGAAAATCAAGAGCAACAAAAGGGAACAAAATTCCATAGCAGGATTAAGCTCAGAAACTAATAATTAAATATGTAGGACTAAACAAAATCATCAATTTTGGGGGAAATTGTCTTATGTGATCAGAAACTTTTACTCTTGAAGCCACACTATTATTTCCATGCTCACTCTGAGAATTATCAGATTGCACAACATGGTGGTCCTTATTACAGTTCTCCTCTTCATTATAAAGCTCATGGATTTTTTGCAAAATAATTATTCGGATATTTAGCTACCCTTCTAGTATTCCACACTTTCCCATCTTAACTGATAACACTATTGTTAAAAACGTTCTTAATTTTTATAGCTTTGCCAAACTTGTACCTTTAGTAAGGAAACCAGGTTTCAGAATCCTGACCCAGTCTCCAACTTTAAACGCATGCATGCATTTGTCTTTAACTTGTTATCTTACCATCCTCTTAGTTTTGTTTTGTTTATTTTCTAACCATCTAGCAGTGTCATGTATGCACTCTTTTTCAACACAATTCTTCCTCCACTGTTCTATGAACCACCATGGACAAACACTGGAAGCCGGGTCTCTTCCTTTCAACAATTTAAATGGACTGATTTCAGTTGTGATATGCGGAGTAATGCGATATAGCCATAACCTTTCTCTCAACGCACTCAACCAACCACTACCCTGCTTAATGGCTTTTATCACAAAACCTTTCAACAGACGATTGAATCGCTCAGCCTGTCAATTTTCATGTGGGTCATACAATAACGTAAAAATATGTTTAGTACCACAATGGTTTAAGAATGCTTCCATCTCAGATGATGTCAATTGCAAACCATTATCCGTGACTAAAATGGAAGGACATCCCTCACGTAGAAACACTTCCTTAAAAAAATGAATGACTGCACAAGTGGTTGCTTGTGAAACAAATGTCTTTTGTGGAGCAAAAAATGGACATTAAAGCGAAAGCCCAGTCATTGTTTTTTGCCTATAAACAACTCCGCAAGAAATTGCAATGTTCTTTACATGGACATCTTCTGAAAATAATGGCAGCACAATTGCTTCCGACTTTGTCCTACGGCCTGGAAATCTGGCACGGCCAAGAAATTATTATTTTAAACGACCTGCAGACAAAAACATTTAAAGCAGTTTTTAATCTCCCAACACAGGTGCGCCTAGAATTCGGCCTCCAGAACCAGGAATACCAAAAGAAGGCAACATTTGTAAAACTGTGCTGGAAACTTAGAGCTTCTGAACCTGGGTCGCTGAACTAGTTATGTTGGATAGAAATACAAAGTCAATATATTAAAAGAATAACAAACACATGGGGCGATTCCCTGCAAACTGCTCTGGCAGTACTAGATATGGAAGAAGTCTGGAAACAAAAGATGGAGAGAGCTACATTTAATAAAGCATGTAACACCAAGGCTAAAAAACTGTCATTCCTGGAACATAAAAAAAGATTGTTCAAACGACGCCATGCATGGGCAGTAATAAATTTGTATACCTCATTAAAACCACAACCATATTTAATGGCGCATTTTCGGCTATTTTTAAAAAATAAGTTTAATGAATACAGACTGGGTGAACACAATACAAAGGACTTAGTCCTACCTGCAAGAGAAAAGAACTATCAAAAAATTGCCGGCTGTGTAGATACTGTTAGGAATCAATATGTCATTTAATGTGTGTTTGTGATCATTTAAAAATGGAACGAAGAAAGCTGTTAATGGCACACTTTAAGGACTTACAAATTCGTACCTGCAGGCAGGCGGAAATAAGCTGGATGAGAGGCATGTCCAATATTCTAATTTGTCGTGGTTAAAATTTATGATTAAAGTGGACACCCTATTATCGAAAGCAGATAAGGAGTAAATGCACGTGGGAATCCGCATTGGGATTTTTTAGATTTGGTAATGTTTTTAGAAGTTTTACTGAAATATGGTGTTTTTTATGTGGTGCTATTTATATTTTTTTACTTTATGCTTTATGGTTATGATAAACCAAATAAAGTTGTTTTTGACTGATCTTCCATATCAATTTTTGAACCATCAAATCTTTGAGCCACAATATCAGATGGTTGCAACTGTCTACTTCCACATATTCCACTCATTTTTTCATAATAATACCGTAAAGTGATAATGGTCCCAGAATCCACCATAAGATCTAATTCTGCTCCGAGAACTTGTACCACACATTTTGGAGAACTCATTATTACTTCTTCGCTGGATTGAGATCCATTATTCATGAAAGACATCACAAACTCCTTGTCAGATATGCATGAAACCATACCACGTGTTTGATTAGGGTTTTGTCTACTATCTCTGCAAACACTACCAAAATGTCCCATTCTGCCACACTTTTTGCATTCCTTGTTAATGGCTGAACATCCTGGAGACGATGCAATGTGAGATCTACTTTCACACCTGTAACACAAATTTTGATTTGCATAACTATCATACCTCTTAACACCATTAATATTATTATATTTTGCAACACTGTATTTGGTTTGTGGAGCATCACTCTTGTGGTCATTTCTAGTTTTCATCGCACAAACTTCCTCCAATCACTCCATCACACTAGAGTTGTGTCTCACTGTTTGCATCCACTTTTCTGATTGTTCTAAAGCTTTTGCTGTGGCTATAGCTTCTGCTAATTTGGGATCACCCATGACTTCTCTTGAATTTTCCTATTTTTAACATGCCTAATAATCTGGTCTCTGATCAACTCATCTGCCATGAACCCAAAATTACAATGAATGCTTAATGATCTTAATGCAGTCAAAAAATCATCAAAAAACTCTTCCTTTTTTTGTTCTCTAGTATAAAATGTAAATCTGTTTAGAGCAAAATTTGTTGTTGGTTTGAACATCTTTTCCATTCTTAACATTGCCTCTACATACACATTCATATTGTCTTGTCCATCTTGTGGCATCATTTGTGGAAGTGCTCAAAAATTAGTTGTCCTTCTGAAACTAGGCAATGTAAAAAAATGCTTTTCTTCGTTTCTGCTCCCATACATTCTCCATCGATTGCCTTCAAATATGTAACAAATTCCTCTTTCCACATTGTCCACGGTATGGGTGGATCACCTTTAATTTGCAAAAACTTTGCTGGAGGCTCAAACTGCATGTTTTCTTTTTAGTTGTGTTTAGTTGTAGTCTTTACACACTCCAAACAATCTTTAAATGAAATATCACTCTGACACACAGTATGAATAAATATAAAGTTATTTTCTCTTTTTTTTATATTTCTCTTTTATGACCTTCACATGGACTCACCACAATATGTTCCGATCTTTGATTCCGCAAGGATACTCACGCCAATACTTGTTAAGTATTTTAAAAGGATGTCTGACGTTACAACGCATGCTTTTCCCACGCATGCTGTTACAACGCAAGTATTACAACGCAAACCTTTACAACGCATTACACTTGGGGGTGCTGGATAGTGAATAGTTTAATTTACTATTCCAACTCCAGTCCCTGTGGACACTTGGGAAGGTGTTGGATAGTAAATTGAAACTATTCCCTATCCTAGAGCACCCCCCAGTGTAATGCGTTGTAAAGGTTTTCGTTGTAATACTTGCGTTGTAACAGCAATGCGTGGTAAATGTTTTGTTGTAAAGGATGTTTCCCATTTTAAAACTCTGTATAATCTATTTGAGTTTCAATCTATTTGAGTTAAGATGCAGTGGTGGGGTTGCTATGGTAATTTTCAAATGGCCGCCACGTCGCACGGCACGTATTCAGGCATGCGTCATGATGTCATCGTCTGACGTGCCTGCTTACGTGTTTCTTTCTTCTGCTCCGATTGTTGCGGACATTTTTCGCCGAATCCGAAGGTTGAAAGAAATCTATTCCATACCCGAATCTTCTTCCAGGAAATCTTGTTTACTTTTAAATCGTTCTCGTTGCCGCTTATAGTTTCTGGATTATCACAGCAAACGTTGCCTTTTAATTTCAATCATAGAAAACCTCCAAATCGGAAATCCACATGATAAAAAATAAAAACAATCTCTGTCTTGTGCCTTAAAGATACCATTTGACTCAAGGATATATAACCAATTTCCAAATTGATGTAATCTTCCTTAAAATTCTTCGGGGTTCAAGAAACACTTTGCTGCCATGCCAAAATATTGGCAAAGGTGATTCTTTAGCTTGTCGCCATTTATTACAATCTTCCAGACAGCAATTCTTTGAAATTGGGTTATATATTATCAGCACAGCAATAACGTCTAGCCATCAGGGACTCCAGGTGCAACTGAAGCCCCAGGATGGAATCTGACACCAAAAGATCTAATAAGAACATAGAACACAGTACAAAGATACACACAGTGCATGCCAAACAGAGACAGGCTGTGTGATCATAGTTATTAAAGTGACAGCATATTTAAAAGTACAGAATGTAACAGTAAGATGTCTAGAATTGCTCTACCCAGAGTTCTTTGATTCAATATTCAAGTCTGCCACAGGGGCACCAAACGATATCAGGCTTCTTGAAGCCCTGTACAACCACAGCAAAGAGTATTACAACTAGAAAATGTAGAACTCCAGGAAATTTACTAAGATTTTCATTGAGACTCTGGCAGACTTGTGACATTTGTCAGGGGGGCAGAGGCCTGCCCTACAGTTGGACCATCTGCCCTTTTAAGAGATCGAAGGATCTCTGTGCTGGAGACATCATATTTGCGGCTCTCCTTACAGCACTGAAGGCCTGCTGAATATCTGCCAACTCTTAAGTGCCAACTAGACAAACTTTTTTTGTTTAGCAAAAAGAAACTTCTCAAAATAATTTTTTTTTAAAATAATTCTTCATATTTGTTTTTTGAAACAGTTCTTTAGCACAGCTTGGCTAGCCATGAAAATATATGCTTTTTAGGTCTCGCCTACGCAGCGCGTACGTGCTACATAGGCAAAATGACCTATTCCTATTGCCTCGGATTTTCAGCCAAACACGTGCACACGTTCCATTGCCTTCAATGGCAATGTGTGCACGTGTGGCGATTTCCTTGCGGGAGCACGCAGCA
Source organism: Lissotriton vulgaris (assembly GCF_964263255.1). Lineage (NCBI taxonomy): Eukaryota > Metazoa > Chordata > Amphibia > Caudata > Salamandridae > Lissotriton > Lissotriton vulgaris. Next base: position 131,175,909 of record NC_141687.1, read on the forward strand.
CCATATAGTGGTGCCATATAGTCGCACACTCCTGCAAGGGAATCACGCAGTTCCCCTCCCCCTGCTGCCGTGTGAGCCCTTTAGGCTTTGCCAAGGCTTGTTCTGCTTTCTGTTTTTCTGGGCCACGCTTATTTTGATTAACAGTGTGATGTCCATGCTGCAAGAGCAGCAGTGCGGCCTTGTGCCAGCTGAATACCTTGTATTCCTTTCGTGGCTGGGTGGCTGCACTTGTTCCTTCAGCAGCTAAAGCTTTCCATATAAATCTGCTGCTCTTCCCTTTCCCCGCTCTCTGTCTCCCAGGCGAGTAACTGACAGAACTCTGTCCCAAACTTCCACTGAAGGGTGCTTGCAGCCGCCCAGGTTCCCTTGGAAAGAGGTGGCCCCTAGATTTCTACAGCGACGCTCTCAGACGCACCGTTCTCTTGGTGTTATTTATTCCATGATGTTGTTGTGTTTAACGCTTATGCCGATGACCAGGCGCCAAACAGGTATATGATGAGAGCTTGTACAGCCATGCGGTGATCCGAAACTGCTCCTACAAAGCATACGTAGGTTCTTTACAGACTGTCGTACTCACTCGCTCGTAGTTTGGAGTCCCTGTGTGTGCTCTAGGAGCTTTCCCGCGTCGAGGCGCTTGCCACTCGAATCTAGCACTCAGGAATCAACCTATTATAATTCATCATCATGCCTGACACACTTTGCCGAGATGCCCATTAAGGTCCGCTATCCAGATATAGGTCCCATCGGCGCCGCCAAGCCTTAGCTTAGAGCTGTCACAGCTGTCTCTCGCAGGCATGGTGAAGGGACCAGTAACAGTGTCAGATGCTCTGCTCAGGCGGCGGGAGCGGTGTCCACGCGCTCTCCTACGCCCCCACCTCCCCCGCCTCTTTTTCGCTCCCTCGTTTCCTCCTGTTCTTTTCAATCCCTTGACCGCTCAATCCTTATACCTTCAATCTGTCACCCCTCCATTATTGTCCTGATAATAGTAATTATTTTTAATCAATGGATTTATGTATTTATGTGTTTGTGTGTAGCGCTACAGATCATACGGGTGGTGTCACAGGTCATGCCCGTTACTGCGCCTGCCCCGAATCTGTGTAGTCTGCTGGCCAGGTATTTACTTATCAGCAAAAGCGTGAATTGGACTAGCATTAATTTGCAGTGTGCGTTCATACTATTGTGCGGTGGGCGATGGGCTTCGGGGTGGCGGCCGGAGGTACCACCTGTCAGCAAGACAGCTTGGTGAGTGATAGCACTTGCATACATGTATGTAGTGAGCGAGTTTGTTTCCCACCAATGATCAGTTACCATTTCAGTAAAATGGCTCGGTTGAGAACTGCACCTGCTGCAGAGATGAGTATGGGGGTAAGCAGAGGTTGTCGCAGGCCCTCATCTCAATCAGCAGTGGCAGTGGAGTTCAGTTAGTGAGTGTGTCAATGGCGTAAAAGTATGTGTGGTGTCTTACCTGCAAGCCACAAGTTCTCATCTCGGCCTGCCTTCTCATTTTATAACTCTCTTACCCCGCACTCAGGCACCAGTCCTCCTGTGTAACCCCCACAAGACTCTGCATCAGGTTTTGCCTTTGTGTGCTCGTCCGCTTAAGATCCTGGCCCGTAATGCTACAGAATATCTCGAGAATTTGGTTGTACATTTTTAGCTCCTACCCTACAAACCTGGCACACCTTCTTCAGTTTATGAACTCAGTTGCACTTTGCACTGCTTGTTGATTTTGCGAATGGCTACCCCCCGTAAATGAATTTGCTGTTCCCATAGCACTGATAGCAGTTTGTTACACGCATCTGGGTTCAACCTGTCATTAGCCTCACTGCGCACATGTGGGTACTGTTTACTTATCATCCCGTGAGCTACAAATTGCTTCTGTTTTGGGGGTCTGTGTCCAGTATGAAAATCGACTTTATCTGCACCTTATGGCCACCTTTTTATTAGTCCCTAAATTGCTGACTGGCTGTTTAAAAATTATTATGAACATCTGGGTGCGACTTGTGAAATGGTCATCCATGCACTGGGATAACGTTTCTGAACCATTATGTGAACCACTAATTGCATTGGGCACTTCTTGATCTGCGTTATGAACTGTTGTCAGCGCAGCCTTTGGCACATTGATAGATATGCACATGCTTTTCTCCCCACCTACCTCTGCTCGTCTTATTTTGTAGGCGTTTTTTCCACTTAGGTTTGTGTCTATAAAAATTAGCCGCGACTGGAAGTTTTTCACATTTGTTACAAAAATGCATGATCGCGGTTGGTTGCTTGTTGGGTTAGATTGTTTGCATGTTTAGTTAGGTTTCTTGCGCTTCTTTTGCACTTCAGGCCGAATGTCTCCAAGCTCTGCAAATGTTGATAGTTGTGCAAAATTTGCTGTATTGACAACACTGGAATCAATTCTATTTGCAACAATGCATGTGTCTGTAGACTGGCCCTGGTCGACATTAAGCCACAAACAAATAGAGAACTTGCTCATGGGGGTTAAAGACGTCGTTAGTTTAGTGGTCGTGATCTTATAAACCACTGATCCACCCAGTCCGTGACAGAAGGACAAGCAGGTAAAATCAAGAGTCCGTGTTTTTTGTTGAACAAAATCTCTTGTAATCCACCTTCATTTACACAGACGTAAAGGGAGCAGTGCTTTGGATGGACAGATATTAACTAGTACTAAGTACCTCCAAAACTTTATTTTAACTGTGAGAGTTCCTGCACGTCTCAGTAGTAGGCTCTATACTTCGTATGGAAAACTACCAGCACTTCTCATCAGGAAACAGGTACTCGGGTATAGTGAATACATTCACTTATATGTTCCCATTTCATGCACAAAAACAGATGGGGGGGAGTAATTGGACAGAAGGGTAAAGACTGAGCGTGACATGCTTGGAATGACTGCAGCATCAAGCTTCATGCGAGGGCATCATCATCTGGTTTATTTTAAACATTCAGAGCTGTCACTTTGCTTAGCTGCTGCATGGAAGGCGCATTATTAAAGTTTAAGTTATTGGTGTTGCATTATTTAGCAATACCAATAGCTCAAACTGTAATAATGCGAGACCTATTGCATTGCAAATGCTTGTTAGTATTGTTAATTATTACTTATCAAAGAAGGATAGAGAAAGAGGCTGTGGCTAGGTACGGCCTCTTGAATTGTAAAGTTCAACATCAAAACCCATATTTAATGGATAGCTAGAACCTAGCCTTTTACCAAATTGGGTACGCCTTTTTGGAAAAGAAAATTATTTTCTTGAGCCCCTCACTCACCAGAGGTTGCCCTTAGGTGATATGCTTCATCATTGGGGCCATCCCAAGCATCTACTGCTTGGGGCGTGCTGCGACTTGCGAAGGATACGTAGGAGTACTTTTTTGTGTGACTATGTGTAGTGTAGTGTGTGGTGGAGTGGTAATTTGTATATATAAAAAATACCTGTGTTGAGTGAGGTGACCCAAGAAAAGAATTTTCTTTTCCAAAAAGGCGTACCCAATTTGGGAAAACCTACAATTCTTCCAAAGGCTAGGTTCTTGTTAATGATTACCTCAGCTGCTCTCAGGGCCCGATTCACAGAACTAACTTAAGACAAAATCCTAAATTTACTACCATTTTCGTATTCACAGAAGGCACTTACTCATTTTGGTATTCACAGAAGACACTTACTCATTTCGGTATTCATAGAAGTTAGGACTCCTAACTTTAGGACTCCAAAATGCCTTCTGTGAATACCGAAAGTCTTAAAATGAGGTTTTTTCTCAATTTAGTAGTAGTAAAGTTAGGACTCCTAACTTTAGGACGCCTAAATGCCTTCTATGAATACCGAAAGTTTTAAAATTAGGATTTTTCGCAATTTAGTAGTAGTAAAGTTAGGACTCCTAACTTTAGGACTCCTAAATGCCTTCTGTGAATACCGGAAGTCTTAAAATTAGGATTTTTCTCAGTTTAGGAGTCCTAAAGTTAGGAGTCCTAACTTTACTACTACTAAATTAAGAAAAATCCTAACTTTAAGACTTTCGGAATTCACAGAAGGCATTTAGGAGTCCTAAAGTTAGGAGTGCTAACTACTGTGAATACCGAAATGAGTAAGTGCCTTCTGTGAGTACGAAAATGGTAGTAAATTTAGGATTTTGTCTTAAGTTAGTTCTGTGAATCGGGCCCGTAGTCTTCTGAGATGCACATTCTCATAGTGCTTGTTAAATAATTTTCTGCTGAAGAGGACCTCAGACATGACCTGGGAGTTTGAATCATTGTATATATTTTTGAAAAAAGCTAAGGTTTTATGCATTGATCCATACAACTATGTATCTAATGATTGGAAAATGGCTGTGTATACCATTCCTGTAATTTGTATCTCTAGCTATACCAACAATGATTTTGTGTCATTTTCACTGCATTATCACCTTGAGCACTATAAGTGATTTCATTACTAATGCTTGATTCTTACATCCTTTGCAGAAGTGAATGACAATTGGCCTTGACTCTGCTAGCAGAAGTACTTTGTTTATTAAGCAAATCACTCCTCTGGTAATTCAACAACTGTTACCTTATTGTATATGCACAAATGAGCCATAGAGAACCACTGTTCCCTGATGTAAAAATCATAGCAGTCCTACAGATTGAGGCAGAAATTGTTGGAAAGAGGAGTGAGAAGAACTCATAGTACAGAAGTAGACTATTATAAACACATCGAAAATACATAGGGCGAGGTGTATTAATATTGGATTTTGCGATTCCATATTAGCAACTTTAACTGATTCGCTATTATGGAATCACAAAATGCAAAGGAAGTAGGTTTTGCAATAATCATTGCAATTCCTACATATTTCTTAATTGCGAATCGTAAATTGCGATTCGCTATTAAGGAATACCTTGTATGGGAAGGCATTCGTAATTTGCGAGTACCAAATAGGTACTCGCAAATTCCTAATGCAATTTCAAGGGTGATAGGGGGGCCAAAAGGCCACCCTGTTCCAACCCCTAAAACGTAAGCGTGCACACGTGGGATGATTCATCATTTTAGCCAGGAAAAAAGCATAGAGCTGGGAAGACTTTAGCAAATGTTAGTTGATAGTCAAAGAAAAGATCCTACAGGTCATCTACATACACATGTAACCATGTAGCTTTCAGGTAATTCACATGTCCTGTAGTGACCCACATCTGTGCACATCTATGAACATATGGTTCCTCAGATAGAGTGAAATGTTATGATTTCAATACATTTGTGCCATTTTAAAGTAAAGAAGAGGACAAGGAAAAGTCCAAAAATAAAGTCATATGTAGAAGAAGGCACACGCATACAAACATGTTATGCACATACATATAGGCGTTTTGCGAAAAGTAGCTAAAGGCAGAGAAAAGGGTGTATTTGTGCAGGAAAAATGACAATGGTTCAGCACAATATCTGGTGGCGGAGGAGGAGTCTTGAATCAAAAAACTGACATTTTATTACTCACTCTTCTTGGTTAGGTGTTGTTGAGACATGTCATCATCTTAAACAACCTGACAGCCATTATGTGTTTCACCTCTTCATGGTGCGCATCCCACAGGCTTTTTCAAGGCTCTGAGGTACGTAGAGGCTGTTACTCTGAATGGTAGACTGTATCCTTTTAGAGTACTGGCAGTAAGCCTGTGTAAAACATCAATCAAACAACAATGCAAGTAAAGAAATTAGGAATGTAAAGGTCCACCCCAATTTTGATTAAAAAGTTAAAAATGTAAAAATATAAATTACAAAAGGAAAACCATATATGTGTTCAAATCTTAAGCAACAAAAGAAAAATATTCCATTAAAACAAATGCAAAAGTATGTTGCATGAAAAGGTAATTGAAAATGCAGATTTTTCAGTGTTAATGAAATAAAGCCAACATTGTATTTACAACAAAGATATTACTGACTAAAGAATAAATACTAATAAAACCATGACAACTACAATAGCAGAAACATTTGTAGCTGAAATGAAATGTTGAGAACACAGGAGCACATTCAGTACTTCATATATAAACCCTCGCTTGTCCGACTCTGCCTCTTTCTTTTTTTGATAATCAAGTTTATTGACTTTAAAAACACACCACAAGTTTACATTGGCAGCAAAATCAAGCACGGTATAGAGATTATATACTACCACATGAGAGGAGACAGGACCTAGGAAATCAACTTTCAGGGTATAATGACATCAATGGTTGACAGTAAGCATAGAACATACAACCCCTTTAGGATAGTAGATTGAACCATTTACCCCAAATCTTCATGAAGAGGTCGGGACATCCCCGGGCTTCAAAGAGGGACTCCTCTTGAGTACCGCACCAGTCAAGCCCAAGCTACCATTTCCGTATACTAGGAGATTTGGCCTGAGACCAGAGAGACGTAATATCTCGCTATGCTACCGCCACTGCTGTTCCAAGAAAGCGTTTATCAGTCCAGGAACCAACCAGGCCATCAACACACCCAGGATTAACTGCAACGGGTCGCGAGGGATTGCCCACCCCAGGGTCAGTGTGAGTTCCAGCTCCACTCCCACCCAGAATGCTGCCAGGACAGGACACTGCCAAACCATGTGGTAGAGGTCTGCAGGGGCATGACTGCATCGCTTGCAGGTCAGGGAGGGCCGCAATTGTGCGCTGTAATGACGTGCAGGGTGAGGTATGCGGTATGTAAATAGTAGAGTTGGACTAACCTCAACTTGGAGGGGGATATGAGGGCATCCCTCCTGTCCGCAAACTGTAGAGGACCTAGCCACCCCTCCCAGCGGGCGCACAGCGAATCTAAGGATGCGGGCCGTTATTCACTAAAAAGCGATAGATACAAGACATCCCCCCTTACCCAGGTTCCCCATCATCACCTGGGCCTCTGGAGGACTAAATTCAGGGAGGGAGGTGTGAGACGGAATTTGCACATGATGGGCATGACTAAATTGTAAATACTTATAAAATTGAGAGGAGTGGATCCCAATGTTATCCCACTGGAGGTCTCCCGCAGCCATGCGCCACACCACAAGGGCATCCATCTGGTGAGTTTCTGGTCCCATTTCGTGTGATGCAATGCCATGCGCCAAGCCAAGAGAGTCGTCCTGGTGACAGGAAGGAGGTACTGTGGTATGGGGGCCTCATACAAGTAGGTCTGTAGTTGCAGAAAATCCATTGATCGAAGTTCCACCCAGTACGCCGGGTTGGACCAGCCGCCCGTGAACCAATCGTGAACCACAATGAGTCTCGTGGCCATGTAGTAAAGGTGGTGGTTGGCGACTCCTATGCCCCCATCATAGGGAGGTATGCAGCAGTGTGCCAAGGACATTCGCGGTCTACGCCCTCCCCACAAAAAACGGGTAAGGATACCCTCAATCTCATGAAACCAGCTCCCGGAAGGTGAAAGGCAACATTTTGTAGAATGTACAGAAAGCGGGGGAGAGCCAATATTTCAAAGAGGGTACTCCTGCCAAGGGCGTTGAGAGGGAGAGACTGTCACCTCCTAAGGTCCGCCTTAGTCTTGTTGACCAGGGGCGTAATATTCAGGGCCCACTCGAGTTCTGGAAGCAGATAGGAGAAGGAACGACCCCCGCAGCTGCTACAATTGATGTGGGGTGATGTGGGGTGATGTGGGCCAGGGCAAGGGTGGAGGAGTGGAGCTCCCTGTTCGGCTGGTGGAACCTCAGGCAGTTGTTGATGTAGGCGTGTCCGGAATTGTGGAGGGATTTGCAGGCATGAGTGGGGAATTTGAAGACGCTACCTTCCAAGTCTATCTGCTGAGCTCTGGATGGTCTGGAGGTAGTCCAGGAGCTGTTTGGTGGTTCTTTCATATAATGTATTGCCATAGTCGAGTTAGCTGGAGACGAGGGCCTGAGTGATTGTCTTTCTGGTTGAGTTGGGGATCCATCTGTAGATCTTGTGGAGCATGCAGAGGGTGTGGAAACTGGCAGAGGAGGAGATGCTGATCTGCTGCTTCAAGGTCAATTAGCTTGCCAAGTTGATTCAGAGGTTGCATACGTGGCTAGTGGCGGTGGGAGTGGGTCCAAGTGTAGTGGGCCACAAAGTGCCTTCTCAAGGGGAGGGCTCGTTTCAAAAGATGAGGACCTCCTTTTTTTCCAAGTTGAGTTTTAGGTAGTTGGCCTTAATTCAGGTGGCGATGTCGGTCATGCTGTTACAGAAGTTGGTCTGGGTGGTGTCAGCGTCTTCTGTGAGGGAGAGGACAAAATAGAGTGTCGTAAGCGTACAAGATGATGTTGAGTTTGTGGGTGCAGGTGATGTCTGCAAGAGGTGTCATGTAGGTGTTGAAGAGGGTTGGGCTGAGGAAGGAGCATTGGGGTACACTGCAGATTAAGTATTTGGATGTGGAGGAGAAGGTAGGCAGAAGGATCCTCTGTGTTCTGCCAGAGAGGAAGTAGGAGATCCAGTTGAGTGCGTTGCCTTGGATGCAAATGTTTGGAGTCTGGAGCCAAGGGTGTGGTGGGAGATGGTGTTGTAGGCTGATGAGAGGTCGAGGAGCATGAGGGCTGCTGTTCCACCTATGTTGAGGAGGCATCTGACGTCATCCATTGATGCAATCAGGGCCGTCTCAATGATGAGGTTGAGCCACAAGCCAGATTGGGAGGGGTCAAGCAGGTTGTTTTCTTTGAGGTAGTCCGTTAGCTGGCAGTTTATGGCTTTTTCAAAGACCGTGGTGGGGAAGGGAAGTAGCAAGAAGGGGCAGTAGTTTTTGAGTTTGTTGGGGTTAGCAGAGGGTTTCTTCAAGAGGAGCTAGATTTCCGGGTGCCTCAAGGCATCAGGAGCGAGGGCTATGGGTATGGATTTGTGCAGGATTTCCGTGCAGATGCTGCCGATTACCTCCCTTCCTAGGTTGTAAATATGGTGTGGCAGGGGCCTTGGGGGCTCTGGTGTGGATGGAGTTCATGATGGAAATGATGTCTTGAGTTGCTTCCAGTCCGTGATACGGTGGGAGTGGTCTGGGCTGGTTTTGGGTGCGGAGGTGGTTAACGTCAGTGAGTTGGAGGTTGAAGTTGCTGTAGATGTCGGTGATCTTGTGGTGAAAGTAGTCCACCAGAGTTTTGCAGAGGGCTTGAAAGGGGTGGATTTTGGTCTCAGTGGTGGTGGGACAAGATAATTCCCTGGTTATACTGCAGACTTCCTTGGTGTGATTGGTGCTCGCCTTGATGCAGTTGGCGAGGGCTTCCTTCATGGCCTCCCTGAGATGGCAGTAGTAGCTGTTAAGGGGTGTCTCTGTAAGGGGGTAGGCTGGCAGGGAGCTTGGTGGAGCACCATTACATCTCTAGCTTCTCACAGTGGTGTATGAGGGTGAGTAGTTTGGAGGTGAACCAACTGGCATGCTTAGCAAGTCTGTGGCTGTTGGTGTTTCTTGCTGTGGCGATGGTGTCGGTGGCTGTATAGATCCAGTTGGAGAAGTTTTGAATGCTGGGTTCGAGGGAGTCAGATGGAACGGGTCTCGCATCTTTGAGGATGGAGATCCAAAGGGGTTCTGTGATTCTGCTCCAGCTTTGCAGTGGGTGGGTGGGAGGTCTTGTCGTGGCCTCAATTAGGCTGTTGAGGGTTAAGTGGACGATTTTGTGGTCAGTCCTGCTCGGGATTGTGGGGGGAACTTGATTCTGTAGCTGGTGGAGAAGATTAGGTCTAGTGTGTGTCCTGCCTTGTGTGTGGGGGTGGTGACCAGCTGTGAGAGGCCAATGTTGCTCATGTTCTCTTGGAGAGTGATGGAGTGGAAGTCTTTGGGGTCTTCAAGCTGGAAGTTCAGGTCTCCCAGGAAGTTGATTGCCAGAGGGATGATGACGTCTGGGATGGCGTTGCACTATGCCAGGGGTCTGTAGACGAGGGTTCTCTGATGGTCGTTTTCGCGCCCGGTTGGATGTGAAAGTTGAGGTGTTCCATGATCGGTGTTGTATCGTCATCTGAGGCGGTGCATTTGAGGAAGTCCTTGTAGATGATGGGGATGCCTCCGCCATGTCTTTTGGGGCAGTCTTTCATCCGGGAAGTGTCCCGTTGGCGATGCTGGGTGCCTATGTTGGGGTGAGCCAGGTATCTGTGATAAACATCAAATTGGGGTGTAAGAGGTTATGGTGTCCCATATTTCTGTGGCATGCTTGCAGAGGGATTTGCATTGAACAGTGTGCAGTGGAGCTGAGGTGTCTGGTTGGGTGTCGGCAGAGTAGTGGTCACAGGTTTCTTTTGTCACAGGTGAAGCAGCAGTGGTGGAAGGTGAAGTGATGACACATTTTATGTTCAGGCTCTTGTGGTCAAGGGCTCTGAGTTAGTTGGTAATGCACGGGAGGCGGGCGGTGGAACCAGAGTTTCTGGCTCTGGATACGGTCTAGGCACGTACGTAGGTATAGTTAATAAAACATTTATCAGTGGTGCTATAATACTACAGTGGATTTTAAAACATTAACACTTAGACAATCTGTGTTTTATATCAAGTATGGAGGCTCATTAAAAGTGAATTAAGTACAGACAATGATAAATAACAAATTGGTTTAGAGTAGGAAGCTTTGAAAGTGGAATCAGAATATCAATGAACCACTCTCAAAATGTCTTGTAACCCAGGCCCAACAGGCCTTTGAAGCCATAGCCCCTGTACCATTACTCATTTTACCTGTTTGGCCAATGTAGCAGAAGATACAGGAGAATGGGGTGCAATAGGGGAAATGATCAGTTGACCAGAGGACGTTCTGTGAAAGGAAGGATGAGACTCGTAAGATTTTAAACACCTTAATCACAAATATATGGATAGTCTGGAATAGCAGGATACTGCACCGTTGAGGTAGGTGTTTTAGTTTTACTACTAAAGGAGAAGATACCCCCTCAGGAAGTAAGTCACCCAGCAGACAGATCCAAGGCTTTGCCATCTCACACTCTTCAGAATGAAATGTGGCATATAACATTGCCAACTTTGCTGATAATCATGTTAATAACAGAGTAGGATTATTGCCTTGATATTAACACATTCAGAATTAAATTAACATCCCATAAACAATCATATTCAGAAATCCAGGGAATACTAATCCTAATTGTAAGAAAGTTAATTCTTAATTTGGGTGGATAGTAGTCCAGCCACAAGTAATGAGGTCACCAACCTGTTAGGTCTAGGCAAAGGTTTCAATAATTCAAACCTGATCTCAAACCCCAGGTAGCTATGGTACAAATTAGATAGGCTTACCTTAAAGAAAATGTATAAATCATTTATAAAAATTGAGTGAAATTTAACGAACAAAATGACCTCAAAATGACAAATTTCCAAAAAAGGGAACCAAGGATAAAGGGTCTGTTTCACAAAGGGCCTCCGCACTTGTGGAAGAGGCCCGCAGTCATGGGGGAGTATTGGCATTTTGAGCAGCTTCTCCACAATGAGAATTTTAATTTAAATGGAGAGATTCAGCCTCAATTGTGGAGACTCCCCATGACTTTGGGCTGCCACCATGAGTGTGTAGCCCCTTTGTGAATCAAATCCATTAATTTGAAAAGATTTAGCAGACAAAGCACCACGAAAAAGTAAAGCGCTGATTAGTATTGATAGCTCCCTGGGTGACCTGCACCTAGGTGTAATTTCAGATTGACCTCTGTGGAGCACAGGTCGGATACACCAAGCAAGCATATTTTTGGATGTAGGGGTATGTGTACACAATGCAGGTCTACAAGCAAAGCTGTGTTGCATTACGTAGCCAGGAAAGTGCATACAAGCTTCATATTTGCAATGATAAGTCGGCTCTCTCATTGCTCTGGTGCACTGTGTGAAGTCCAGGGCCAATGCAGGCATCCTTGCACCATGGTGCAAGGGTGCTTGTAAACTAGGCAGGATTATTTGTGTGCAGGAAGGGGCACCTTTGTGCTTAAAAATTAATCCTTGGAGGCATTTTTCCATTACGTGGAAAGAGGAAATAGCAAGGAAGATAAGATATTTCTTGTCGTTATGTCTCACTGGGGAAAGCATAGCATTTTGACACCCCCCAGGGTTTACTAGATTTAATCAATGTGGTAATGCTCAACAATCTATGGGTGGATGCATGGGAATGTCCATGCTTCACCCATGGAATGCTTCCCAGCTTGGAATGTTACTTTCTCCAGACAGTCGCTTTTTGTGGACAGCAGATCGTGGCAGCCTTGTGCTCATGCTATCGGAGTGATTGCGAGTTGAGGCCGTAAACCCGACTATTTGGGGGCGAAGACGACTGTGAACACATCTGTAGTGTTGGGTAGCGGAGGGATAAAATTTAATATTCCCACTCCAATTCATCTTTTTGTGATGTCATCAGTGATGTCACTGACCATGTCATGAATGATGTAATATGTGACATCATCAGCAGTGGATTGCGGGCACACGAGTTATAGTTAGTAGAACTAACTATAAGAGAGGAATTTCAATGGTTTTGTACGAGTGAAATGTCCAGCTAACTATAACACCCCTGAAACCTATGTTTTTTTCACAAAATTTCTAAGGTTTTTTAAAATGCTAATTCCTAACTATAACATGTCAGAAACCTATGTTTTTTTCAGTGAATTTCAAAGGTTTTTTAAATGCTAATTCCTAACTATAACAAATCTGAAACCTATGGTTTTTTCAGTAAATTTCAAAGGTTCTGTAAATGACAATTTTTAAATGTATTATTTGTTATATTTATTTTCTTGATACTGATTTACTACATTTTTTAAACTATTTATTTTTAGATATTTTATTTAAAGTACATTATAATTACATTATACATTACATTACAAAATATAATTTCTTAGAATTAATTACTTTAGTTTAAATACTTTGCAAATAGGCAATCGACTTTTAAGTACAGTAGTTACAGTTGTTGCCATGGGCAACACAATTTAAAATACAATGCAACATTGAGCTCAATCTAGTTAAATGCAATTAACTACTTTATGGATTACTTTTCTAACCACAGGACTGGATCCTAGATCTCAGTCTTTGGACATCTCCTGTGAACAGTTGAGTAAAAGCGTTTTGGTTACAGTAGTGATTTTTAAGGAATAATATTGTATTTTAAAAGTTGACAAACATTTTTTCATATAGAATCACCAATGTTATCCTATGGGAGGAAATTCACTTAGCAGGTAAGTAGTGTTATTGTTACTTTTTCTTACTCAGTGGTGGATCCTGGATTCATCACTGGTGCATCTCCTGTAAACAGTTGAAAGAATGTGTTTAAGTCATACAGGTGATTTTTTTAGGAATATTAGTAGTTTGTGAAAATAGACACTTAGAAACTTTTCTGGTGAAAACCAGACAATGGATTCCTATGGAAGGAAATACAAGTTACTGGTAAGTATGGTTAGAATTACTTTTCATGGTCAGTGCTGGACAAAAAGATGCAGCACTGGGTTCTCTCTTGATAACAGGTGAGTAAATTGGAATTCTTTGAACATCCAGTAAGCGCCACAGAGCTGCGAGGCATAGAGATGTAAAAAGGGGAACGATCTGAACCAAGTGTCTGCAATGCAGCGCAGTGCGCTCCTTAGAAGCACCTGATGGGCTCCTTGGCCCCCATGGTCCCTCAGGTTTGAAGTGGAATTTTTTCTCCAAATTAAAACGCGCCACAGGGCGTGTTTGCACACATCACTTCAGGCCCCGTCCCCTCCCTTCACCACTGTGTAAACGTGCACTGTCGCCGTTCTAAGTTGAGAGATTAAGTCCCCTTCAATCCTAGAGGTGTAAAAAGGGGCGTGGCCTCTGAACACCTGTCTGCAACGCAGCTCCCTGGCACATACTGGTGAAACCTGTTGCGCTATTTGGCTCTCAGAGACCCTCAGAATTGAAAGATAATTAATTCCCCAACTTAAAACGCGCCACGGGGCGCATTTGCACAGTGGTGAAGGAAGGGGGCGTGGCCTGAGGTGATATGTCTGCAAACATAGAGAATGAATTCTACCTCAATCCTGTGGGTCCCTGGGGCCCAACTAGCCCACCAGGTACCTCCAGTATGCGTCAGGAGGCTGTGTTGCAGAGAGGTATTCAGAGGCCATGCCACTTTTTACAACACTCTGCAACGCAGCTCTGTGGTGCTTACTGGAGGTAGCTGGTGGGCTAGTTGGTGCCCAGGGACCCTCAGGATTGACAAGGATCTCGTTCCCCAACTTAAACCGCGCCACAGGGTGTGTTTGCACACATATGTACTGAGGCCCGCCCCCTCCCTTCACAACTGTGCAAATGCGCCCCATCGTGTGTTTTAAGTTGGGGGATTAACTCCCCTTGAATACCGAGGGTCCATGGGGTGAAACTAGCCCACCAGCTACCTCCAGTAAGTAGCAGAGAGCTGCGTTGCATAGAGGTGTAAAAAGGGGTGTGACCTCAGAACACCTCTCAACAACGCAGGTCTGTGGTGCTTACTGGAGGTACCTGGTGGGCTAGTTGGCCCCCAGGGACCCTCAGGATTAAAGAGGAATTAATTCCCCAACTTAAAATTCGCCACAGGGTGAATTTGCAGAGTGTTGCTGGGAGGGGGCGGGGCCTCCAGCACAATGTCGGTCTTTTTTTTCTTTAGTTTTTTTTAGAAGGGGGGCTTTGTGGCCCCCCTTCTTTTTGTGGGCCCTGGGGACCCCATCGCCCAGGGCCTGACCCCTTTTTAAAAAAATGAAAGAATCACCCTGGGCATGGCCACATTTTCTTTTTAGGGAGGTGTCTGCGTGGCCCCCCTCCTGAAGCCTCTATTGGCCCCGGGGACCCCATCTCCCTCAGCTGGCCTTTTTTATTTTTAAATTATTTCTTCTTAGGGAGGAGGGCTGCGTGGCCTCGGGGCCTGGCCATTGATTTTTAATTTATTTTTCAGAGGGGGGGCCGTGTGGCCCCCCTCTGCAGGCCAATTATGGCCCCAGGGACCCCCTCCTCTGGGACCAGCCTGCCTTTTTTTAAAAAATAAATTGGGGGGCAGGGGAGCCATGTGTCCCCCCTCCCGGGACACTTCTAGACCCGAGGACCCTATCCCCCGGGTATGGTCCTCTCTCCGTTGTCGGTCCTCTCCGTTGCTGGAATTCTACTGGAGCTGGCATTGCTTTTCCACATGGGGAGCTGCTGACACGCAGCTCCCCGTGTCGAAAAGCAATCTGGTTTGATTTTTGAAAGCAAGAGCAGGTTTCCCTGCTCTAGCTTTCCAAAAAAAACCCACAGTATGTGCTGACAGGGCGGGAGCCGCACGACTCCCGCCCTGCCATAGCAAACAGCAGTGTCCAAGGGGTGGGCACCCCGGGACACTGTAGAATCTGGCCCTGGGGGGTGGCAGTGCCCAGGGCCATCACTGGCTCCAGGAGGAGGTCCGTGTGGCCCACCTCCCAACATCTGCACAGCCCCGGGGAGGTGGTAGTCCCTGGGGCTTAGCAGTAGCGTAACAAACCTTGAAGGGGCCCCCTTGCAGTGTACATGAAGGGGCCCCCTCTGGATCTAGAGCTCCCCAGCAGAAGTGCGGTGCTGACGGGGCCCCCTGGTTTGTGAGGGCCCCCCCACACCGCGGGGGATGCAGGGGCCTGTGCTACGCAGCTGGGGTTCAGGGGTACAATATTGTATTGTATTGTATTGTGTATTGGATTTATATAGCGCTTATCACCCAGCGGTCTCTAAGCGCTTGCCTTGGGAACTCGTCCTGGCTTTTCCCTGTGAGATAGCCCCTACAGGGCATCCCCAAGCTGAAAGCCAGGCATCCCGCCGTGGGGGGGCCGTTGTGGAGATTAAGCAAGCTTAATGCCCAGAGTTGGAGAGTGTGAACCCATGATTAGGTCAGGCACCGAAGTGAGAATTATCGAGTCCGTGGACTTTTGAATTGAACCCTGGTCCCGGGTCTGACCTCTGCTTCAGGGTCTGCCTGCTCTAACCAGTGAGCCACACTTCTCCCATTACAGACCCCTGCATTTAAATATTAGTGCCCTGGGGAGGTGGCGGTCCCCTGGGCGTGTGGGGGGCTCGAGCCCCCCACAAAAAGGTGTATTATTTTTTTTTTAAAGCCTCAGGGGTTGGCGGTCACTGGGGCAGTGGAGGGGGGGGGGCGTGTGCCCCCGCTAAATATTAAATAAAAGCCCCAGGGGTGGTGGTTTCTGGGGTTTTGGGGAGCCTCCAAAGCCCCCCAAAGATTAAAAAAGAAGCCCTGTGGGGTGGCGGTCCCCAGGGGTGTAGGGGGGCTGCGTGACCCCCGCAACTCATTAATACTGCCCCAGGGAGGTGGTGGTCTCTGGGGCAGTTTGGGGGGGAATGGGGCCCCCCCACACTTTTTCTTCACTGACCCCGGACCTGACCAATCCGGGGGCTTCAATACAACAAAGCGTGGGATTTTATTTACATTTTCTCTGCTGGATTTGCGCACACAGTGCCAATTCAGCTGTTTTTTTCTTTTTTAATGCTTTTTTTAGCCCTGGGGTGTTTTGCGTTTGTTTTTCTGTTTTCTTGTTCCTCAGTAACCGAGGCACAAGATGGCTACAAACACTTCCTGGTTTGGAGTGTTGACAGCGAATTAGAATAAAGCTCATGGTCAGGTACGTGCCTCTAAATATCAAAACTTTTATTTTTTTATTTTCTCTGAAACTACTGAATGGATTTACACCATTTAAAAAAAGGGCGCTTTCTGAACCAAGCACTACCTTTTTGCCAAATTTGGTGTAATTCCGTTCAGCAGTTCGAGCTGTACCAGTGTCTACTTTTCCTATGGGAAATTCATTTTTCAACGTCTTTTTTTTTAAGTTCTCAGGAACTACTTAATGGATTTACACCATTTAAACAAAAGGTCTCTTTCTGAAACAAGGGCTATCTTTTTTGCCAAATTTTGTGTAATTCTGTTCAGCAGTTCGGGCTGTGGCCATGTCTAAACTTTCCTATGGAAAATAACATAGAGAAAACACATTTTGGGACCCCCCTTTTTCTCAGCCCCCGCTTGGCGAATCACCCCAAAACTTTCTGGATAGGAGCTGACCAGAGCGGGCCACAAGTTTTGAAAATTCTGCGAAGATTCGTCAACCAGAGCCAAAGTTATTGGGAAAAGAAAAAATGCTTTTCCTATGGAAACTAGGTCCTAACTATAACTATCTACTAGCGACCGCCAGTAGATAATATATATATATACTCAGACCACAGACCAGTGGAAGATGGCAAGTATGCCGGTGAAGCACCAGCAGCCGGGTGCTTCACTGACGTACATACCACCTTCCACAGGTCTGTGATCTGTGTAGGAGAAAGGTTTTGGGAAGTGATTTTACAGACCCTCATTGGGCTGGGCATTTGCTTGGAGGACCTCATAGTGTGCCACTTCAGGCTAGATTTTTGCATCGCATCCCAGAGGTAAGAGGTAGACGTTGGAGCAGTCGGGGAGAGGGGCAGGTGTGTGGTGGAGATCACGTAGCTGGTCCGATTCCAGACGAGTACATGACACCGGACTGTCCTTACGTCTCTGGGTGCGGAAGGGTCCCCTCATGATAGCGTGTTAATTGGCTCATGGGGTATTGATTAAGCAACACAAGCGGCAGAAAGAACCCAGGATTTTAACAGATGGACGCATATTGAAAACGATCTATAATCATTCAGGATTTGGGTTTACATAGAGTGACACCACCATCTGAAGATGGAGGAGGTTACAGACAGAGGGGCAGCAGAGCAGTTACTGTTTGTGAGGGCTCGTGGCATTAACAATGAGATACCAACAAGTGTGAATAAGGACAGAGTTAATTAGGATAAACTGAAGAAACTGGAAAAAGTTTGAAAATCAGAGATCTCAAAGTGGTGAGAAGCCATATATCTGCAAGAATATATTGACAAGGGTATGGTACCGAGATGCCTGTGGAATTATACAACACCCTCTTATGAAACCCCCAACCCAAAGATGCTTGAGAAGTGGGCAGAATATTCTGCTACAAGTTCAAGATGGATGTTAGATGTCCTAGTGAAATACACTAGGTAGCGAAGCGCTGTGATACTGGAGCGCGCTGTGTGTTTACCGCGTTTTTTAAATACTGTATGTTTCTTAAATTGTGCTGCGCGTAGACAGGTGGGTTCTTAAAATACTCCTCTTACCCTCACTGTAAATTGTGCCCCCCACCGCCGCTTGGCGGGCTTGGTTCCCGGGGTGGGCGCCATAGTGGTTAGGGGCAGAGCAGCTTCCTTTGCCAGCGCGTGACTGCGCATGTGTGTGCGAGGGGACGCCTACTAAAGGCGAGTCCCGGGCGTCTTCTGGCTGACAAGGTAGCAAAGCGCTGTGATACTGGAGCGCGCTGTGTGTTTACTGCGTTTTTTAAATACTGTATGTTTCTTAAATTGTGCTGCGCGTAGACAGGTGGGTTCTTAAAATACTCCTCTTACCCTCACTGTAAATTGTGCCCCCCACCGCCGCTTGGCGGGCTTGGTTCCCGGGGTGGGCGCCATAGTGGTTAGGGGCAGAGCAGCTTCCTTTGCCAGCGCGTGACTGCGCATGTGTGTGCGAGGGGACGCCTAGTAAAGGCGAGTCCCGGGCGTCTTCTGGCTGACAAGGTAGCAAAGCGTTGTGATACTGGAGCGCGCTGTGTGTTTACCGCGTTTTTTAAATACTGTATGTTTCTTAAATTGTGCTGCGCGTAGACAGGTGGGTTCTTAAAATACTCCTCTTACCCTCACTGTAAATTGTGCCCCCCACCGCCGCTTGGCGGGCTTGGTTCCCGGGGTGGGCGCCATAGTGGTTAGGGGCAGAGCAGCTTCCTTTGCCAGCGCGTGACTGCGCATATGTGTGCGAGGGGACGCCTACTAAAGGCGAGTCCCGGGCGTCTTCTGGCTGACAAGGTAGCGAAGCGCTGTGATACTGGAGCGCGCTGTGTGTTTACCGCGTTTTTTAAATACTGTATGTTTCTTAAATTGTGCTGTGCGTAGACAGGTGGGTTCTTAAAATACTCCTCTTACCCTCACTGTAAATTGTGCCCCCCACCGCCGCTTGGCGGGCTTGGTTCCCGGGGTGGGCGCCATAGTGGTTAGGGGCAGAGCAGCTTCCTTTGCCAGCGCGTGACTGCGCATGTGTGTGCGAGGGGATGCCTACTAAATGCTCCTCCCTTCCGTAGCGGGATCGCGGAGCGGGCGCGTCCTCGCGTGGCCGGAGTCGTGCCAGAGTCCTGCCCGTCTGCGCCCGTCCGCGACAGGACGCGCCGGACGTGGCTGGACTCTGACCCCCCTCCTAGCCGCACTCCTTTACATCATGCGGTGCTATACTAGAGACAGTCTGGTTGCCATCAACTGGTCCTGGGTGACCTGCACGGCGTCTCCGGTGGATCCCTTATGCGGCCCGTTATCGTGTGGCTGCGGTTGCTTCTCCTTGCCCGCCCCCGTAAGCAGGAGCTGTACTAAGGCCACCCGCGCAGCCATAAGCCCACAGCCTCATATTAGTGTATGGAATCTCAATGCCAGGTCGCTAGTTAAGCATCATCTAGACATACATGATCTGCTAGATGAGGAGTTGCCTGATCTATTCTGTGTGACGGAGACCTGGCTGCAGGATGCCGACACGGCCATTGTCAATCTGGCCTTCCCGCCGGAATACTCAGTATTCACTTTAAACCGAGCTTCAAGAGGCGGAGGAATAGCGCTGGCTGTCAAATCTTGCTATTCTTGTACGTGGCATGGGCAAAAAATCCCGGAGTGCGAAAGTGCATTGTTTAAGGTAGCTATTACATCAAACTTCACCCTGTCGGGCCTATTGATTTATCGGCCCCCGGGGAGTGAAGTGGCTTTTAGAGCGGCGCTACCTGACGCCATTAGTGAACTGGCTACGGGGTGCTCCAATTTTTCCATCATTGGAGACTTAAATTTGCATTTTGACAACTCTATCAGTCCCTCGGTGTCCAGTTTTGTGGCAGACCTTGAGGCGCTCCAGCTGAATCAGCTGGTGGCACAGCCCACCCACTCAGGGGGTCATACCCTTGATCCGTTTTTTACTAATCTTACGGAAGCCTGCATCACCAGCTACACACCCCTAGCATGGACTGATCAATATTTGATACAGATCCATTGCCCTATTTCGGCTATTCAACCTAAGCCAGTGGTGTGCTCGGTTCCAAGACGACGCTGGAACAAACTTAAGCTGGATGAGTTTTTCCATCTCCTATCAGCTGACCCATTTGACATCTTGGGATCGCCTGATCAGGTTTATGACAGGTTTTGCAACTGGGTATCCAGGGCTCTGGACACCCTTATTCCCTTGGTAAGCTGTAAAACTGGAGCTGGTAAGGCCAGCCCTTGGTACGACGACTCACTGCGAGCACTGAAGGTCTCCTGTAGGCGTGCAGAGCGGGCCTGGCGTAAAGCCTATAACAGCACAAAGAAAGTTCTCTACCTGTCGACTGTGAAAGTGTATCATCGGGCGGTATGTAGAACTCGTGCCGCTTTTTATGCTGCACAATTTAGGAGTAGTTCGAACCCGTCTAAGGCTATCTTTAAGGTATTGAAAGACCTTACTGCCAAAAAAACAACAACGACGCACCAGAGCTCTGTTGAGCACTGTGAAAAGTTGGCAGAGTTTTTCCTGGAAAAGGTAAATGCCATTTATCGGGCCTTTCCTCCGGCCACTCCCTCGGCTAATCCATCTCCTAAGCCACTGCCATCTGAGGGATTGCATTCCTTACCTATGTTAACATCGGATAGCCTTGACACATTGGCCCGCCGAGTGAAGTCTGGGTCCCCAGAGGATCCACTTTGCCCAGATGTGTTCAAAGATCTAGCGGTACATGATAGCTCACCGCTATGCTCTTTGATCAACTTGTCGCTAACATCAGGCGAGGTCCCACTGAGGTGGAAGCGAGCCATGGTTCGGCCTATACTTAAGAAACCCAGCCTGGACGGCAGCAAGCCTGAGAGCTACCGGCCGATTTCACTCTTGCCGTGGCCGGCTAAGGTTATGGAGGCGCATGTAAACGCCGTCCTCTCGGAACATCTTCGCCGCGCAGACATCCTCGACGCAACGCAGAATGGGTTTAGGGCTGATCACAGCACGGAGACGGCTCTGCTTTATATGGTGGAGCATCTTCGCTCCGTGCTTGACGCGGGACAAACGGCAGCGCTCGTGTTATTAGATCTGAGCGCTGCCTTTGACACCGTCTCGCACCCGATCCTTCTGCTGCGCCTAGAGGAGGCTGGTGTCACCGGTATTGCTCTCCAGTGGTTCCGGTCGTTCTTAACCAACCGGGCCTTTAGCGTGACCGTCCCACCTTACCAGTCCAAGTTCCATCTGTTGACCCTGGGGGTTCCCAAAGGCTCCTCGCTGAGTCCTACGCTGTTTAATCTGTACGTAAGGCCGCTAGCTGAGGTTGTCCGACAATGGGGCATGACGATGGTGTCATACGCCGATGACACCCAGCTAGCGGTCACGATCAGCGGGGATGCCGAAGTCGATGCCCCCAGGTTTCAACAAGGACTGTGGGCGGTCGCCAGCTGGATGACGTCCAACTGTCTCCAGCTGAACGCTAGTAAGACCGAGGTCATGGTTTTTGGTAGACGGCCGGATCTGTGGGGAGAGAGATGGTGGCCTGGGGAGTTGGGTCCTGCTCCCATCCCAGTCGCCGAGCTTAAGAACCTCGGGGTTTGGCTGGACCCCTCCCTCACGTTTGCGTGCCATACCAAACGCACGGCAGCATGTTGCTTTGGCATCCTGCGCGGGCTCCGTCCTGTGCTTAAGTTCTTCGATGCCCCCACCAGGCAACTCATGATCCAGGCCACTGTCATCTCCAGGCTGGATTATGCGAGTTCCTTGCTGGCTGGCCTGAATCAGGCAGAGATCGGGCGCTTACAAAGGATTCAGAACGCCGCAGCTAGAGCGGTGGTAGGCCTCCCAAGATTCTGTCCTACCTCTAGTACCCTGCGGTCACTGCATTGGCTCCCGGTGGCCCAGCGGATCCAGTTTAAGGTCCTCTGTGTCGCCTATAAAATTCTGAAGGGGTCTCCAGCAATGATCCTTATGGCACTCCTTACCAACTACACCCCTGCACGACTCTTAAGATCTGCGGACCTAGAACTGGCGGTTGTGCCGCGCTTCAAGCGGAGCAGAGCCGGAGGACGCTTGTTCCGAGTGCGTGCGGCGGCCCTGTGGAACTCCCTGCCCCCGGCGATTCGGGCGATGAGAGATTTGCTTTCCTTTCGCCGCGCGGTGAAAACTTTTTTATTCCCTTAGTTTGTGTATATACGTTTGTTTTTGTTTAGTTGTGTTGTGCAGCTACCTTGTCGGGCGCCAGGACGCTCCTTAGCTGGAGCATCTGTGCGCCAAATAAAAACGCATAACATAACATAACATAACATAACATAACACTTGGATAGATAGGGAAGCGCTACTGCAATACAGTAAATCACTAAAAGAAGACTTGGAAAAATCATTGGAACAAGAGGCACTTAATAAAGATTTGGAGGGTATGAAAATAAGACTCAAGAATCATGAAGAAGATATTAAAGCAAGAAAACAGTGGAAATTGCATAAAGATTGTGAAGATTATGAACATGGTAGAATACTGACATTTAGCAGAAAGTAAGATTATGTATTCAAGTCACAGAGGCCAGGCACTGGACCACAATCAAGAACTTCAGAGAGTTCTACATCAGGTAATGCTACGATCAGTGGGAGTGAAACAGACAATGATGGACAAAGACACAATTCAGCAACTTCAAGCAATTACATGTCGGAAAGTGAACGAAGTAATGAATCAGTGACTTTTTTAGACAAACACAGGCTCCTGCGATGGGGCTGCCAACATCGAGGGTGACACCAACTGTGAAGTCCAAGGGACTAAGGGGGTGAGGAAGAGGATGAGGAGGAACTACGAGAGAAGAAAAAGAATCAGACAAGGGTGGAAAAAGAGGCAAGGGAATGGGGTGCATGGGAATTTATGCCAGAAGCTCCAAATACAACATCATGATGAACAAAGAAATGGTGAATAAAACTATCATTAATTTATCCAACAGACAATTGGGTGGAACAGATAATAGAACACTGTCTTTAGGCCTGTACTTCTGTCCTACTTTGCCCTTTAACTATTCTAAAAAACCTGTATAGACCTCTTCAAATTCATTATAAAACTAAAATTGGAAAAATGGCACCTACTTAAAACCAACACCACTTCCATTAGGAAAGGTGAACTGAATACAGAAATGGACCTTGATCTCAACATCAGAGACATTGACACACTAGTAACTTTACACCAGTTAGAAGCAGGTACCGAAGTAGAAGGAGGCATTTCCGAAATTGAAAGCAAATTAGATGATATGAACATAACATACAATGCCACTGTGAAAACACCTTTTAAACCACATTCAACTTTGTTTCCCTTACTCACACATGATAACATTGACACCTATCATGATATAGTTACCAAAAATGTTGTTGTTTCAGCACTGTAAAAGTTGGTCTGACATATGCTGTCCACTATTCTAGTGGGCACCTTGCACCAGTCCAAACGACCCTTATTGATGATAGTTTTTAGACAACCTTTATAGAAAGCTATCCTAGTGGTAGCTGTGGAGATCAGCCTTCAGGCTAAGTCTTGAAGGAATGTAAAGCAGCTTGTTTTACCAGTCTATAATCTCATGAATGATCGAATGAAAGGAGAACCACACCAGGTATATATAAAAATAGATGTATTTATTCTAAACACAATTCTCTAGTCTCTTTAGGAGGCTAGAGGCAAAAGTACAATACAGGAACTTAATTAGCACACAGTAAATTAGCACAGTATACATTTTGCCTCACAAACCATATATTAAGAAAGTGGTATAAGAACCACAAGGGACATAGAAACAAGGCCTAGGGCCTGTAGAATTGCTAGGGCGAACAAGAACCACCCAAAGTAGGGACACAGGAGACCCACGGGGATGTGTGCAGTGTCTAAACACAGCTGCGAATCACAATTGACTTCCATTGAGAAAGTTGCGGTTAGATTTTTAAAGATTAAGGACACTTAGGAGTGGACTAGGAACAAACCCCTTCAGTACTGGACACTTCGAGGGTCAAGACCCACAGGAGCACTGAAGTACTTGTGTTACCTCACCCAGGGAAGCCGGGTGGATTGGTGTCCTTTCGTGTCAGGTTTCGTCGTCGTTTCCTATGGAGAGCTGCAAATTAGTGCTGCAGGCGACCAGATGAAAAGTGTTGGGATGGATCCAAGGGTGAATCGGAGATCTGAAGAACCTGAAAGCAGAGGGGACAGAGTCTGGGTCACTAGCCAGTGACCAGGAAGGCGACAAGAAGATGCCAGCCGATGTCGGATGATTTCAGGCGATGCAGGTGAAGCTTGACTCTTCAGCCACTAGAACCAGCAGGTGTCGACGACAACAAGGAGCTGGATTTGAAGTCCCACATCAGATGTCGAGTACTGCAGCGTCGGTATCCGGATTGGACCCAACAAGCCTTGGCAACAGCAACCCACGCAAGATGCAAAGATTGGCTTCGGAGCAGACCAGCAAGGTCTGAGGGACTCACCCTTTGGAGGGGAGTCAGGGCACATCTGGAGCAACCAGGGACATCCAAGAAACAAAAGAGTTTCCTTTGTGGGGACCCACCAGTCGATGGACCAGGGATCACGAAGAGGCCTCAAGCAGAAATGGAGCAAGTAGGCCCACGGAACACTCATGGAGTGTAGGCCCACAAGCTTCGGTGCAAAAGGTCCTCAGGGCTTGGACTACAAGTAGCCCTATGCACAACTTCAGGAAACTCAGGAAGTTGATGCACTAGCAAATGTGCTGGATGTCCAGGAGTTCCGGTCCCACATCTCTCATGATGGCTACAGGTCTCAGCTTTGCTGGGGACTCGTGTCGGCCTCAGAGATGTCTGGAAGTCCCTGTTCTGTGTCACAGATTCTTTGGGATCCGGCGGGAGCCGCTAAAAAATGCAGACCAGCAAGATGCTTCTTTGGTGCCTGTTTGAACAGGGGAGTCACTCCTTGACCGCAAGGGAGATTTCTTCAGTCTTCTAGTCGAAATAGAATGTTGAAGGTCCAAGATATATGTTGCAGAGTTTCGTCCAGGGTAATCTAAAGTCCTAGGGAATGGGTTCCTATAATTATACTAAGTTTAGGGGTTGGGTTAACTTTAAGGTCCCACCCATAGGAGGACCTGGGGAGGGGGTGGTTACACCCTTTCCCCTTTGTCCAGTTCAACGCCAGAGCTGGGGCTGAGTGCCCCAGCAAACGGTTTGAACTCGGGAATGCACAGGGACACCTTGTGTGCCCCAGGCACTGTCTGAAAAGCATTTACTGAATGCATCCACCCTGCCCCAATACACTAAAGCCTGTCTGGGGAGGTGGTTACAGCTCCCGGGGCAGGAAACCTATTGTCCAAACCTCCCCTGCCTAAGTTTCGTCCAGCAGCAGGAGGTCAGACTCAACTCTGTGGCAGCAGCATCCATTTTTTGATGCTGGGGCTCTGTTTAACTATTAATGGCTAAGTAAGTCTGTACATGTCTTCTCCCTCTAGAAGGGTGGAATGCTACCCCCGCCGCCAGAACTGTCGGGGGGTAGTATTCCAAAGTGTTTGACACCAAACACGACATGTTTTGATGCAGCTATTCTAAAGTGGGCATTAACTGTGAGGTTATAATGCACTTAAGAGTATATGGTATGGCTTTATCATAGAACAGCTATAAGGAAGGGTTTACGAAAGCTGCAGAGGGGCTCAGCTCATGCTAGGACACCCTCTCACACAAAACCAAACACTCTGCCTTCAGGATTGCCAAGGCCTGCCATAGAAGTGACTTTCAGGTTTATATGTGCCTATATATATAGGTAGATATAGGTATACTATATCTAAGTAAGGGGTACACGTACCACCTTACCCAGGCTGCAGTAGCAGACCTGTGGTGCCATTTTGGAAGGCTTCCTAGGGGTGGCATCATACATGCTTCAGCCCCTGGTAGGCCTATAGGGTACCTATGCCCTTGGTACCTAAGGTACCATATACTAGGGACTCACAAAGTTAACCCAGTAACCAATCTGGAGTGTACCTAATGTACATACAATCAATTTAGAGATGAAGCAGCTATGCTGGAGTCCTGGTTAGCAGGGCCCCAGCCAGAATAAAGTCAACAAATCAGTGAAACACAGCAAAAAGTGGGGGTAACCATAGTAAGCAGATCCTACTCTCCTACAGGCATAAAAGGTGGTTCAGAGACCAAGCCTCCCAGAACCTCACTTATCAACAAAGACAAGCCCTCAAATCCCTAGCTGAGAATGATGATATGTGATACGTCCAGCCAACAAAGGAGGTAACATTGTCATCCTTAGAAGGGAAATGTATGTGATGGAGGCAATTTGACAATTGACTGGTAAAGATTTTACATCATTGTAACCAAAGAGATTTATTTTCAAAGTGTAGAGGATATATGGGACACACTGAAGCGCTGGGGGGGCAAAGAAAGATCATCCTATACTCCCTGTAATGTATATTTTACCTAAGATGCATATAGATCGGGTCAATCCTCCTGGCCAACATATTGTATCCTCTAGATCCGCAGCGTTACCGAGAATATTTCAAAATATGTAGACCACTTCTGGGGTGAATTCGTCAGTAACCATCATCACATGTGAAGGACACCAAGGACTTCCTAGGAAAATTAGAGGGTATTCATTGGGAGAGTGACTTCCTTTTGGTAACCTTAGATGTGAATTCTTTTTATACTATTATTGAACATGACCTAGGCATCAAAGCGTGTCATTATTTTCTACAAACTAGGCATATAAGGTTAAAAGCACACACAACCTGGATCTTGGACATGATTGAACATTGCCTCACAAACAATATTTTTCTCTTTGATGTTACTCTATATAAACAGTTCTTGAGGACCGCGATGGGGATGTGTTTTGCCACAAGTTTTGCTTATTTTATTCTCGGGACAAAGGGAAGAGGAAGTCTTCAAAGACAGCCTAGGCTTACCTGAAACAGAGCAAGTTGTAGTATGGCTCCACTGTATTGATGAGATCTCTTTATTGTATGGAAAGGCTTGGAGGAGGAGGTCAAACTCTTTATTGATAAGCTGAACCCAAATACCTGCAATATTGTTCTTACACGTACAGTAGTAAAACCACAATTGAGTTTTTTCAGATCTAAGAATTGAGATCAGAGGGGACACCATCTATACCAAACTATAACACAAAGACACAGCTGACAACAGCTTGCTTCATACCCTCAGCAGTCACCCTGATCCCCTTAAGTGGAGTATATCTTATGGGGAACTACTAAGGGTAAAACGCAACTGTAGTACAGATGTAGCTTTCAAGGATAAAGCCAAGACCATGACCTTGAGATTTAAAGAGAGAGGTTACCCCCAGTGGATGCTTAATACAGCCATCAGAAAAGTGGAACATGTATAGAGGAAAGATACACTATTTACGCTGGCAGCCATAGATGAAGATCAGAACACTAACACCAGGATTATCCTCACTTAAAACAAAAATGCCAAAGAGATCAAGCACATTCTTACTAGGAACTGGGATATACTGACCAGTGATCCTATTATTGGGCATATGGTAAAAGATAGACATAGTATCACCTATAGAAAGGGACGCAGCCTTAGGGACTCCTTAGTTCACATTGACATCACGCGACACAGTACCATGAAGGATCAAGATCTGATTGGTTTTTTTCCATGTATTTACTGCAAAGCATGTAGAAATAGCTACATGAGGAAACAACAGACTATGGAGAATGATAGTAGTATGGCGATTACACAGTTCCCATCCTTACATGTAGCTCACCATTCGTCATCTATGTGTTGGAGGGCAGTGTAAACTCAAGTATATTGGAAGTACCACTCATACAGCCAAAAAACGGGTACTGGAACACATAGGAGCGATAACCAACAAAGACCCACACTATCCAGTAGGGCATCATTTCCAGGAATATCACTATTCTAATAGTGAATTACTGAGCTACTGTGCAATAGAACTCATCCCTAGACCACACAGAAGGGGTGAAAGGACCCTTAAACTCAGGCAACAAGAGTCTAAATATATGATTGAGTTTCAAACCAAAAGCCCTGGGGGTTTGAATTCGGATGAGGAATTCGGAGTCCACCTGTATGAAACATGATAGAATGTTTTCTCTCTCTGAATATTTTGTATCTAGGAATGTTGTAGTTGTATTATGTACATATCAGCTTTTATTGTACGAAAGACATATGTGATTTTCACACTGTTTTCTTTTTTTCCCCCTTTTTTTCTACATGAGGAAAGGAAGGGTCCCACTCCACAATAGCAATTCACCCACACGGGTTCCCTACCATTTTCTTCAGAGGCACAAGGTGATGGCACATCAATAAAGATAAGAAATTGCACCCATTCATAGTTTTTGTTTGTTATGACTTGACATTGACCTTTTCCTTTTCTGAACAAAAGAATGTCTGATACTTACCTTTTGATGGGGTACTGGCACGGTATTATGTAGTGTATCCAGATGGTCCCTCGGTTTACCTTGGTCTGTATTCTACTTATCTGACAGGTGTAATAGAAGTAGAACTTTCATACCGGGGACACTTGTCCATGACTGTTAGTACTATTATTCTACTAGTGCCTGTTTCTCCATAGTGGAGATATCTGCACAGCAACTTAATTTTATATTACGGCATTTCATGAATCCTGTATTGGCGTCACATTAATTTGTGCAACCACATAATTCTATTTTCTCTTACAAGACAATATTACACTCTATTGCCTTGAGTCAGAGACTCGACTGTCAGGTGAGGAGTCTGATGCACTTTGATAATACACTGAACTTTATTGGTCTTAGGTCAGACGCAAAACAACACCATCTTCAGGTTACCTTATGGCCCGCATGAAGTCCTGAACTCTGAGCCGTATGTTGATGCCCAATGTGTGAGATATTAGTTTGTGCCATCATTATCGGCATTCTACTTATTTGTGCACCAATGTACATTGTGATTTCTAACTTGAGTTGCATAGAAGAAATTGTTGTTTGTATTCAAAACTTTATTTCAAAATACTATTATGAGAGCCTTTATTTAACTGGCAACTAGATACAACTATAAATGTGGATTATAATGTACCATGTGCAATCCAGAAGGCCAACAAGTTTACCATGTTGAAGTGCCTACTATGTAGTCCTTCCTTTATGTTCAAACATTGTATTTTATTGCACCTTGGGCGAGTGGCTTTCTAGGTGTAAGAAAGGCTACTAGACATTTAAAACTCATTACGAACAAGCTGAACAAATCCTGAACTTTACAATTCTTTTGCGTCCTGAGAGTATGTGATTCCCTTTGTGGACTTGTATATATATATATATTCACTGAAAAAACCATAGGTTTCACACCAGTTATAGTTAGGGGGAAATTTTACTGACATAAAACCAATGAACTTCCACGTTATAGTTAGTTGGACTCACTATAACTTGCGCGCCTGCAATGCACTGCTGATGACGTCACATATTACATCACTCATGACATGGTCAGTGACATCACTCATGACATCACTGATGACACCAGCCAGTGAATGTGTGTCTTTCTGAAAAATAAATATGTTTAATATATGTATTTGTAAAGGACGATGTAAGAATAAATGGTTAAATAAGTGTGTAAATGGATGTTTGTTTTTAAAAGAATTGATTGGTTAACTGCCTTATTGAGTGTATCTTAGTGAATACATATATTAGCAAGTAACTTTTAAATATTGAAATGTATGTATCAGTGTTTCACTTTGTGTATAAGTGGCTGTATGGGTTGGTGACTGACTCACTGTATGTATGTGTTTTGAAGACAGCATATGTACAGGACTGTATGGATGGATGAGTGTGTATATGTGTGTGTTAGTGAGTAAACGACTGTCTCACTATTGTCTTTTTCAGTAACGACATATGTTTTAATCTAGTATATGTGAGTATTGATATATATAAGTGAGTATATGTGAGAGTGAGAGATTGTAAGAGTTCCTGTTTAAATAAGTATGTGTTTCTATAAGTGATTGTTTAAGAGAGTAAGTATGTGTAAATTTCCTTAGAAGTAAAGTGGTAGTGTGTGTATAGCTGTATATGCAAATAAATGGATGTTCAATAGTTTTTTTGCATTTGTGAATATGTGTGTGAGTAACTTTTGGATGACTGTCGGTGTGTAACAGGATGTATAGGTCTATCACTACATATGATGAGTGAATATATATATGAATGACTATATAGAACTGTTGGTGAATGAGTGTATGTGTATGTAGATGTTGGAATTACCTAATAAGTTGTTGTAATTGGTATTGGTTTCTCCTTTTTTAAGAAAATGTTAGTTTCTATTTTTGAATGTGTGTGTCAAAGGTTATTTTATGCTGATAGGAGGTCTGCCACTTTGTCACAAGGATGATGTCATCAGTGATGTCATGAGAGATGTCACTGACCATGTCATGAGTGATGTAATGTGTGACGTCATCAGCAGTGCATTGCAGGCGCGCAAGTTATAGTGAGTCCAACTAACTATAACGTGGAATTTCATTGGTTTTATGCCAGTAAAATTTCCCGCTAACTATAACTGGTGTGAAACCTATGGTTTTTTCAGTGAATTTCAAAGGTTTTTTAAATGCTATTTCCTAACTAAAAGTCTCACTTTATAAGTAAGACTGTTAGCGCTATAGTTGTTCTTTAGAACACTCTGGTACATACTATCATTGGGCTATAGTTGCGCTACATCTGGCTGATATTTGGGCTAAATTTGTATTTTTTTGTCTCTGGTGGCCATCTTTGGGCTACATTGGGCTACATTGGGCTACATTGGGCTACATTGGGCTATATTTGGGCTACATTTGGGCTCTAACATATATATAGCCCAATATATATTTTTTTAAAGTTAATTTTCTTAAAAACAACTGGAGCATAAATCTTGAGACATAGAAAACGCACATCGGGCTACCAGTCCTTACAATTTTTCAAATTTTTTTTTTTAATTATTTTTGCCCTGGAGCGCTGCCGGTGCGCGCCCCAGTGAGCACCCCGGAAAGCATAGTATTTTGAAGCGCCCAGGTGCGCGAACCGGGAAGCGTCCCGTTAGCGCCAATGTCGCAATCCAAAACAACATCGTGACGCGTCGCGTAAGCGTGACGTATCGCGTAGCCGCTCGATGTATCTTATGACGCGCTGCGTAAACGCACCCGGAAGCGCTCCGCGGCGCGACCCGGAGCGCGTAACATAAGCGCATCGGGTCATGTGACTTGAAAATAACACTTTTCATTGGTTCTCATCATTTTTTTTCTCCAAATAATGAAAGCGATCGAAAACAACATCGTGACGCGTCGCGTAAGCGTGACGTATCGCGTAGCCGCGCGATGTGTCTTATGACGCGCTGCGTAAACGCACCCGGAAGTGTTCCGCGGCCCGGAGCGCATAACGTAAGCGCGCCGGAGCGCGGGTCATGTGACTTGAAAATAACACTTTTCATTGGTTCTCATCATTTTTTTTCTCCAAATAATGAAAGCCCCCTCCTTTTTTCCTCATTCTTACTTTCTTCATTGAGAGAGCAAGAGCTATTTTTGAGCAAACAATGGCATCACTTGTTGCTGCAGCTGGTGCACCCCCACCACCACCCCCACCACCAAGAAAAGAAGGTCCAACACCACAGTTTCTTGGGGGACAAGAAGAAGAAGAGGATGAAGAGGAGGAGGATCAACAACCAAGGCGCTTCCTCCATGAAGAACCAAGACAAAGGCATATTAAAGTGCACTTTATTTGGCAATTCTTTTCTTTTCCTGATGACCAGAAAAAGGTGAACGCCCCCAAAGTCACCTATCTTATTTGTGACAAAGTTCTCTCCAGGGGCAATCCCACAAAGAAATATTCTTTCGGTAATTTTACCATGATCCGCCACATGGAGAGGTGGCATCCCAATAATTTAGCCCAGGCTGAAGTCCAGGAAGTTCGAAACAACCCATCCCCTGTGGCCAGCACTTCCTCTATTGTACCCTCACTTTCTGGTCCTGAAGAACGCCAAATGGTGCCAAATATTCAGCAAAAATTTGGCAACCTCAAATTTGTTTGCATTTTCTGTGGCAAAACATTATGCTATGGTAAACTTAGTGTCACCTTAATAAATAATGCTGTAGACAACCACCAATGCAGCAAGAAAAGGAAACAGTAAATCTTTTCTTTTTTTTGCTCCTGTTGAGCCATTTCCAATTCCCTGTTTTTTGTTTGTTCCCTTAAAAAAAAAACAAAAAATATAAAATTGTTCAAAAATACAAAAAAATAAAAAAATGTTCAGAAAAATAATAAAAAAAATATAAAACAACATAAAGAATAAAAAAAAGTTCTTTTCAGAACTACCTCCCATTTATAAAATATTGCCAAAAATTTTAAACTCTGGCATTCTTTTTTCTCTTTTGTGCGCTTTCCGGTGCGCTCCCCGGTGCGCGTACCGGGCGCTCCCTCCGCGACAATCGAAAAAAAAAATATTTATATTTTTTGCCCCACGAGGCCCTTTTATAGCCCCCACATCAAACCTAGGGGATCAGGGTGGGTCTGCCCTGCCCCCTTATGGTCATTTCCCCCTTTGTTTTGGCCACCTCTTGTGTCTCGATCCTACCGAGACACAAGATGGCGGCCGCTCCGGACTGTTTCGAATGTTTACAGACACCCAAGAACCAATTAGCTTTCTGCGCGCAAGTCGCGTGGCGCGCCCGGAGCGCTCCCCGGAGCGCGTACCGGGGCGCTGCCATAGATATATATATTTTTTTGACCCTAAATTACTCAAAATCCACTGAAGCACATATCTTGAGACATAGCAAAGGCACATTGGGCTACCAGTCCCTACAATTTTGCCAAGTTTGGTGCAAATCCATTCATCCGTTCGGGCTAAAAGTGAGTTTGACCGCCCTATGGAAATTAACATGGGGAAAACACGTTTTGGGACCCCCCTTTTGTCTCGGCCCCCGCTTGACGAATCCCCCCAAACTTTCAGGGAAGGAGCGAGGCGCCGCGAGGCCATTTTGAGGAAATTTTCAGGCAGATTGGTCAACCAGCGCCAAAGTTATTCCAAATAGAATTTTGAGATTTAACATTTAAAAAAATCCTAACTATAACTACCTACTGGCGACTGCCAGTAGGTAATATATATATATATTTTGTGCAGACTATTCCTATGTCCTAAATCTCCTGTATTCCGTGGCTAGTCAAGTTCCTTGTTAGCCTCGGACACAGCAGTTAATTACTCTTCACCTCCACTTTTTAATCCACTTTCTTCACTATTTAGAATTTTAGCACTTTTTATGGGTGTTGTTTATCTTTTTTTAACATGATAAAGTATTTTATACCTGCATAAAATGTTTTAAAATATGCTTTTTTTTAAAAAAGACAAAATTGTGATTTTTCCTAATTGTCAAATTAAGCATTAATGCATTTTTTTACACAGGTTCTTTTTATCATGTTTTTACAATATTTTATATTGTGGTTATTCCCTGTAGCACGTGTGTTGGCACTTTATGTACAGTTAGACACTGTTCTAGTTCAGCACTGTTATTTGCACTTTATCTTCAGCCTATTCCAATAACATTTAAATATTTTTACTACAGACTTAGAAATTTTGCATTATATGGATTTATCCAGTCATATTTTTCAAGATAACTGCTTTTAGTGACATTTTCATAAAAAGATTTTCAATGATGAAATGTCAATTTGCTATGGTTAAGTATTTAACTGGCATGTGTAAAATTTGTGTTTAAACTTACTTTGCGTGTTTGCACGAGGAATGAGTATTTATACAAGATTTTTTCTATGTCTATAGTCATATGACCGTTGGAAGGGCGGAGCTTATGTCACTCACCTAAAAACATTTAAAAACAAAAATGCTGCACTAGTTCTTTGCATGTGAACAAGGGCTCTTGAAGCCCGAAACGCGTATTGCCCTCCTGTTGTACCAACTGCAATAAAGCCAAGAACCTGTGAATTTCGTGGTCCGTCTCCTTCTCTGCCTGCCTCGCCGTTCTTGTGTAGTTCTGGAAGTGGCGTTTGTGGAGCTTCTACATATATATATATATATATATATATATATATATATATATATATATATATATATATATATGTATATATATATATATTTTTCATCTCACAATTGCTCCATTAAGAGCTCCAGACCTTTACAGGGCGGCACAGTGACATGGGAATGGAGCTGCCCGTGAATGTAACAACACACCCACTTCTTACTCATCTCCTGACAAGAAGTACACCGGCTCCTGCTGTAGGGTTAAAAAGCGGCTTTATTCACATATAGATACGCAGACTTGTGGCTCACTTTCCCAACATGTTTCTGCTCTGGCGAGCCTTGATCACTGGGAAAGCCTCTCTGATTTTTGAAAATTGCCCATATATATATATATCACTCCTAGCATTCCCTCTAGACTTCCATTTCAGGCGAAAAAAGAGAGACGGGCCACAAGGTTCTGGCAGGAAGTTATTTTATTTAATCCTCCTCTCTGCTGTATGAATGTATATATATATATATATATATATATGTCTTCACAGATCGCTGTGAGCAGCCTCTTACCCTCCTTTCAACGCCTTTGCTAGCAGCGGTCACAGCGCAGCTAATTATATCTCCCACATGGAAATCTTCTTTCAAGATTATGAAATACCTTCCAGCGGCACACCATAGGACGAGTCCAATAGAAATGTATTGTCTCACAAACCAAACAGTACGATGCGTTTCAGCAAAGCCTTTGTCAAGTGAATAGCCCTGGTGGGGTGTATCGTACTCCCGATATAGCGTTTGGAGAAAGGGCAGATTAAGCAGTAGAGGGTGAAATCAGAATTACAATTAAGTAACAGTTTAATGTTGCGGATCGGACTGGGGTCCCCTGGTCTGCCTTGGTAAGATGTCACTTTTTCACTATATTTACAGGCCTTGCAGCGTTTACATGGAAAAAATCCTAAAAGACCAAGTTTGTTCCTCACTCTAGGTATCGAATCAAAATGACTATGAATTAAATAGTCTCCTACTGATAAGCGGCGTTTGTAAGTGATTTGTGGGCGTGAAGGTAATTTCTTTTTAAGGATGTTATCAGTTTGTAAGATGTGCCAGTTCTTCTTAAAGATCTGCACAATCTGACTCGATTTTTCACTTAAACTGGTAACCATCCTTATCGGGCCATCTTCTTTGGATTTGACAGACTCTTTCGGTATGAGTAGGTTTTTTTCTATGAACCTTACTGATTTTGGTTTCTGCTGATATAAGGTCTGAGCTGGTGTAGCCCCTCTCCTTAAACCTCTTGTTGGCCTCAGTTTTAACCTGTTCATAATCCTGATCTTTGGAACAATTACATTTTAGGCGCAGGAGTTCGCCAAATGGTATGTTTTTGATGACACTCCTAGGACAGTGACTGTCGGCGTGCAAAACAGTATTGCCTGCCGTAGGTTTTCTGAACAACCTGGTTGACAGTGTGTCATT
The DNA here is from genome assembly GCF_964263255.1 of Lissotriton vulgaris. Classification (NCBI taxonomy): domain Eukaryota; kingdom Metazoa; phylum Chordata; class Amphibia; order Caudata; family Salamandridae; genus Lissotriton; species Lissotriton vulgaris. Next base: position 131,211,231 of record NC_141687.1, read on the forward strand.
TGTTATGTATACCTCAAGATCTAAACAGGTGACTGAGGTATCACTGATATCACCTGTAAAGCAAAGATTGAGAATATTGTTATGCAGAGAGGCTACAAACTCCTCTGCCGAGGAGCGACTGCCTTGCCAGATTATGAAGAGGTTGTCTATGTACCTTGCCCACATGATAGTTTTGTCTATCCAATGCTTGTTGGATTCCCCCAGGCCACGTGCTTCTCCCACCAGCCCATGAAAAGATTCGCATAGCTGGGGGCGAAGCACGTGCCCATGGCAGTCCCATGCAGCTGGCGATACAGCTGGCCTGCAAATGTGAAAATGTTGTTTGTAAGACAAAAGGTGATCATTTGTATGAGCATTTCATTGTGTTTAAAATACTTAATAGGTCTCTTATTCAGGAACCATTCCATAGCATTTATACCATCGTATTGGTCAATGCTAGTATACAGACTGGTAATGTCCAAGGTGATCAAAAGCATGTTTTGTTGCCAGGTCACTCCCTCAATTAATCTTAGGAAGTCCTGGGTGTCCTTAATATACAAGGCCAAATCTTTTACCAAGGGGGCTAGAAAGGAATCCATGTAAGTCGACGTGTTCTCCAAGAGGCTGTCAATAGATGCCACGATTGGCATTCCCGGAGGATTGGTTGCATTTTTGTGTACCTTTGGAAAGTGGAAAAACGTTAGTATTGTGGGCATTTCGCAACGCAAAAACAGATATTCATCATGGCTTAATAACCCATCATTTTTCCAAAGCTGTAATAAGGTATGGTACTCATCAATGCAATCCAAGTAGATTTGTCTTGGTATTGGCACATAGTAGTCTGTGTCCTGCAGTTGCCGCATCGCTTCTCTGTGATATTGTTCTTTATTGAATACAACCATATTTCAAGAATCACAGCCTCATTGAACACATCTATGGCATCAAAAGGTGTTTTGGGAACCACTCGAGATTTTCTTTTAAAATTACTTAGTCCCCTAGTTTGATTGATGCCTGCTTCTGTCAAACAATCATCCAAATTCGCCTCTACACTTTTGGTGGATGTGGAACTTAGAGTATGCATGGTCATGAGAGCCTCCAGGTAGTGTTCTTTTAAAGCATTAGACTCCTCCAGATGTTTCTGTGGATCTTGCCACTTGTGAATGGAGTAGATATATTTTTTGTAATTTCAATTTTCTGATGTATTTAAACAGTTTGATCCTGGTGCGTGCATAGTCAAAGCCTGTGGTAGGGCAAAAAGTAGGACCCAGCTGTAATACTTTTGTTTGTTCAGGTGTAAGTATTTTATCTGAAAGATTTATGACAGTCATTTCTTTCACCATTTGCCCTTCTTCCCCCAGCTGCGTGTTACTCGCTGAGTTGGGGCCTCTTCGTCTGGTTTTGCGACCCAGCCTGGTTTTTCGTTTCTTTTGCCTCTTGGCGCCATCTGCTGTGGGCGGTGGGTTCTCAGTGTTGGTCTTTGGCGGGTCTCTCGTATTAACTGATATTCCTTAAAATAATATATTTATATGCTGTGCATGGCAAGGGTCATCTTACTTTACATTAAAACAAACATAGAAATTCACTGAAAAAACTAAGGGGTTGATTACGATGTCCTTTGGAAACCATTCCAAGCGAATCAATTTCAGAATGGTTTACAACCAAATCAGATTCGGGGAGTCAGGCTTCATGGGAGCCTGTGTTCTGACCGGATTCAAAGGCTTCCATTAAAGTAAGGTGTGGTTGAGGAAAATCACTCACCCTGTAGCGGGCACCCCAAGGTGCCTGCCACACTGTGCATGCTTGGAAATGGGGGACTCATGTGTATCCCCACGGGCCCGATTCGAAGGCCCTCGGGTGAAGGGGGGACTGCTACGGAACCTCAAAGTCAGCTTCCGAAAGTCGCTCCATGTTGGAACAATTGTTTCGGAAAAGCTGTCCAACTCTGACATCCTAATCACTCATTCGGAAACGTGGTCTGTAGACCTGCACGAAACTAAGTCCTTATATTTGATCTACATAGCCACACAAGGTGGCTATTTATTGGCTTCATGAGTGGCTTTGTAAAGAAATATTATGCAACGCAGTGTCCAATCCAATGCAATCCCAGATTAACTGAAGCCAGTAAGTCAGTGATTCTGTCATAATGGTGACCCCACCTCAGAGAGACATAATAAGGAGAATTATTATTATTTCTCCTTGTTAATTGATACATTCTACATCATGCACAGAAAAGGACATTGCTTCTTAGGATTGTTTTCGTGGAAAAAGGTTTTTCAGTCTGGGCAAAATAAAATCCTGCCTGTAATGCGGGCACCCTTGCAGCATGGCGCAAAGGTGCCGGCATAAGAGGGTGGTGATGGACGGAACATCTGAACCAATCAAACACTCACACCCAGTCAACAGATCTGGGTTTAATCCATCACTGTTCTTTAGCCCACTCTCCCACCGCAGTTAAGACATGGCCATATGCAAATCAGTCTGACCCTGTGCCTCATGGGAACAGTCCAGCCCGAACTGCCAAGCCATAAGCACTAGGCAGCACACAGTGCACTAGCACTAAGAGATAGCAAAACTGGGGTACATCTTTGCTGAATTTATTTCTGATGGCTATCTATATTCCCTGTCCCCTGTTTCATGGTTTGATTATGTTATGAGCTTTCATCCCCTGGCCTTGGCCTTTCTAATAGGGGCCTTGTATTGATATTAGAACTATAAAGCGTCTCCGTTTGGTGTTTTAATTCTCAAACTCCTGTCCCCTAGTTGCTGAAGCTACTTAGACCACGTTGACCAATGTCCAGGGTTAGATATGGCTGTTAGATGGCAGTAAACTAGCAAACACATGAGGAATAAAAAACAAAAAACAAATCTGTGCAATGAGATAAAATGATAAAATGATTCTATTAGAGAAGGGTGAAATTATAAATCTGCCATCAACATTTTGCTAAAATTTGTAACGTCATTAAGTTGCCATAAAATTCGATGAAAATTCTTCTGCAAGAAAAGTTTGTTAGTTGTGTCCACTTTAAGCTTACAAATTCCTGGATAATTTTTTGTTTTTGCTAACACATGGCCATGTTTGTAATGTTGACAACATTTTAAGAGACATGAAGATGGCAACAACCAGCTTTGAAAAGGTCTTGCACCCCAAATTGACCACAATCCTGTTGTGAAAGACTTTTAAATACACAGTAGAACCACTGCCAAAATGTGTGCACTTGTCGACTTCATTGCTGACAGCCTTCAGTCGTTTGAGCGTCTCATCGATCATGACTGGATTTAATGTGTTCCAATTAAGTGGGTTGTAAATACACCGTTTGTTAAGTGCTTGCAAACAACCGAATGGAAAGGGGCGACCACTCGGTCCCCCCGAACGTATGGTTGGGGGCCCGGATCCTCCCGGGAAACCATTTTGGGCGGGGGCGTGTCACGGCTGGTATGCCCGAAGCGGCGTAGCCGGGGCGCGCCTTTTTTCCCACCCAAGAGGGGTTGTCCTAGACACCTGCACCGATGGCCACGCCCAGTAGGCGTACCAGTGGAGGGTTCACGCCCTCCCGAAGAGGAATAAAGAGAGCGGGAATCCGAAGAAGCATCCTCTTGTTCCTGTGCTTGGAAGCTGCACCCACTCGTTGCACGTGAGCCCTCGACGGAACAAGGAGCAATTTTGAGAACTTGTAATTCTTGTGTTTCTCTTTCAGCGACTTCGAGGCTAAGGATCCAGGACTGTGTTGATCAACTTGGATCGAATATTCGATAACAATGCCTGGCAAGAAGGCAGGAAAGAAGTTCGAGACTGACCAGATGCTTCGCATGCTGGTAAGAGATATGGCGAGCATGAAGAAACAGATGGCTGCGATGAACAATACGGGTAAACCGAAGAAGGTAATAGGCCCGGCATTGCCGGGAGTTGTCCCCGCGGGTAGGGGTAAACGGGTCAGGAATAGGGCGGCAGGGGGGGAGGTCCCGGTTCCCGAGGTACCCCCGGCGAGCCCGGCCAGTCCAGTCGAGGCCCCGGTACCAATCCCGGACGCGGGTCAACCGATTCCGTTTGTTGTTACGCCCGCCAGCGAGGAGGACATGCCTCCAGAATTAGCCGCCCAGTTGGCCGCATGGCTCGGCAGAAAAACAGGGGGTGCTACGGCACCTGAAGACACGGCCGAAGAGGCCAAGTTACTAATCCAGCAGTTGCGGCAGTCGCGAGATGCCGCAAAGGCGAATCTCCCTCTTGTCCCCCCATAGGTGACCTTGGAAGGACCGGCAGCTGGCGTCGAAAAAACAGCGGGAACGACAATGGAGCCGGGTAAGCAGGCATTGCCAATGGCGAGGGAGGGGTCTTTGCCCTCAAGACGGGAGAAGGTAGTCCAACATATACCGTTGGCCACGAAAGAATTGATATGGGCTGATAAGTATGTAAATATGTTTTCTCTGCTGACTGACCATCGCGAGATGGAGTATGCTAAGTTGCAGAAAGATTTGTGGCACCCGAGTCTATGGCGAGCAAAAATGGCGGGATTCAGGGTTGATGAGACAATCACAAATTGGGCCAAGGCCTTTGCGATGTTTACTGCAATTATTGGGGAACGTAAGCCCGAGGTTTTGCCCGAATTGTCTTGCTATCAGGCACGAATAATGGATTTTTATGAAACGTATGAGGGCAATGAGTGGATGGGTTACGATATGAAGTTCCGTAAGGCCAAGGAGTACGATTCATCTCTGACGTGGGATTGTCTCGACTCGATTTCTTGGCAGAAGCAGCTCCTGCCGGGCGCGACGAAGTTGTCCTCGTTAGGCGGAAATGGGTCGGGGCCTTCCCGCCAACAGCCCGCGGTGCCCTTTCGAGCGGGCCCCGGTGGCGACCACCAAGCAAGGACTGGTGGGAATGGGGGTAAGAGAGGGGTCTGTTGGAATTTTAACAGGGGCAATTGCACCAGACCACAAGGGACATGTAAGTTCAGACATGCGTGTGCAGGTTGCGGGAATTCCTCGCACCCCGAGAGTTCGTGCAGATCCAGGAATAGTGGGACTGCGGGTAGAGGAGGGTCCAAACAAGACTGAGGAGGACCACTGTGTACCGCTACCTACCCCCGTTGATATCATGGCAATGATCCCCTGGCTAAACGAATACCCTGATCATGTCTCCGCTGGGGTGTTGAGGAATGGCTTCTTATATGGTTTCCACATCCCGGCGGGGGATTTTCGTGGGGAGCCACTTTGAAGAAACCAACTGTCGGCTCAGCATAATCCAGCGGTGGTGGAGAGGAAGATTGCAAAAGAGGTTGCCCTTGGCCGGGTTGCTGGCCCATATAGGCACCCGCCAGTAACTAATTTCATCTGTTCCCCGTTAGGAGTGGTTCCCAAGAAGGACCCGGGGGAATTTAGGCTGATCCATAACTTGTCAGCTCCGAGGGGTCTCTCGGTGAACGATGCGATTGACCCGGGAGTTTGTTCGGTGCGGTACGCATCCTTCAATGATGCCGTCACCATGTTGAATCGCCTGGGGCCCGGAGCGCTGATGGCGAAGTCAGATATCGAGTCGGCGTTCCGGTTGCTCCCGGTACACCCACGGGATCAGAGTCTGTTAGGCTTTGTGCTCCAGGGACGTTACTACATGGATAGATGTATGCCAATGGGGTGCTCCATCTCTTGTGCTTATTTTGAGAAATTCAGCTGTTTTTTGGAATGGGCATTCACCAAAGCCACTGGCCATAGCCATGTTATGCATTACTTAGATGATTTTTTGTTCTTGGGGGCAGCCGGCGACACAAAATGTGCGCAGGCGCTACAGGAATTTTGCACCCTCATGAAGGGATTCGGAGTGCCATTGGCACCAGGTAAGACGGTTGGACCATCTACTTCACTCGAGTTTCTGGGAATTGAGCTTGATTCTGTGGAGGGATGTTTCCGTTTGCCAGTAGGGACAGTAGCGAAATTCAGGGCTTCCCTGGAACTGTGCCTTAGCAAGGAGAAAGTTACCCTCCATCAGTTACAACAAGCAGTGGTTCAGCTTAACTTTGCCCTAAGAGTGATACCAATGGCCCGCCCCTTTTCCTGCTCTATCGCACAAGCTATGGTTGGTCTCAAGGAAGGACACCACTGCACGAGACTGTCTGCAGAGGTTCGCCAGGACATGCGCATATGGTTGACATTTCTGGCGGATTTCAACGGTCGAGTGGTGTGGAACAAGCCGCCAGCGTCTTCGGACGAGCTGGGTTTGTGGACCGACTCGACGGGGAGCGTGGGATTTGGCGCAATCTTTGGTAATCGATGGTCGGCGCAAACATGGCCGACGTGGTGGCACACCAGCGGTCTCACAGGTAACATTGGGTTCCTTGAGTTATTCCCCATTTTTGTGGCTCTGACGGCATGGCCGGATGAGTTCAGAGATCGCTCTGTGGTGTTTTGGTCCGACATTATGACTGTTGTTGAATGTATAAATAATCAGGCAGCACGCTGCAAGTGGATATTGCGATTATTGAAGGAAATTGTACTACTTTGCATGAGACTGAATGTGCAATTCAGGGCGAAACATGTGCCGGGTGTACTGAATCAGGCTGCTGATGCACTCTCTCGTTCACACAGGCAGGCTTTCAGGGGTTATCTACCTTCCGCGGACCTAGCGGCGGCACGATTTCCCGAAGCACTCTGGCTACTCGGTGCCCCGGATTACAAGATCTCGTGGCAGCAAGCTTAGCCCCCAGGACGAGGGAGGCATACGAAGGAGCGTTTCGTTCCTATTGTGCATTTTTAGGTCCGGCAGGGGAGGACAAATGGGGTCAGGAGGATTGCTTCCAAAAGTTTTGGGTAGCATTACACAGGGAAGGCCGATCAGTAACAACGGCCAATAGGCACCGGGCCGCCATTTCATTCATGGCGCAGGCGCAGGGCATCAAGGACCCGACATCGTCCTTTTTGGTAAAGAAAGCCCTTCGTGGCTGGCAACGCCTGGAAGGTCGTACAGTAGACGAGAGGCGCCCGATTGGGTTAGATAGGTTGTCCCTGCTTATGTCGATACTGCCCACGACATGTTCCTCCCATTTCGAAGCAGTTCTGTTCCGGGCCGCTTTCGCATTAGCGTTCAATGGGGCTATGCGGGTAAGCGAACTGGTCGAAAAGAATAAGAAAGATGTGGAGGGAGGTCTGTGTCGGGATCACATCCTGATTAGGGGTGATTCAATGGTAGTCACAATAGCCAAGTCCAAGACTGACCAGAGAGCTATGGGAGACAGTATTGTTGTCCAGCGCATGCAAGGGTCCCCCATGTGCCCGGTAAAGTGCGTTGAGGAATATTTGGCGCGAAGGGCGGATACATGGGGGGGGAGCCTGCTGAGACACATTGATACCACCCCACTGACGAGGTTTCAGTTTCAGAGGGTGCTAACAATGGCAATCGCAGCGGCGGGCTTGGACCCGTGCGATTTTGGGACCCACTCCTTTAGGATAGGGGCTGCTACTGAGGCTACAGCCAGGGGTCAGAGTGTTGAAGAGGTGAAACAGTTGGGACGATGGTCCTCGAATTGTTTTAAAAGGTATGTGCGATTGCACATGTTGTGAAGTCAAGTTACACGCACTCACGCTTCTTGTCTTCTGTTTGATTTACAGTTTCGCGAGCATGTTATGCGGGGCGGAATTTGCAGTCGACCCGGCACCAGGGGACCAGCGGTCAGAGATCACCGGCTGAGGAGAGAGTGGTGTGGGTCGTGGGCCACTCATACGTGAGGCGGGCCGGGGACGTATTCAAAGCAGGTGACGCGACTCACGCAGCTGGGGAATACGGGTACAGAGTGACCTTCCACGGGGCTCTGTATTGACCAGTTTGAATCTTTTGTCGAGGAACTCTTAGGGGGGCAGAGGTCACCGCCATCTGTAATCATAGTACACCTGGGGGGCAATGACATGGTGACACTCGGTAGGTGAGTACTACTCGAGCGAGTTTTGTCTACTGATAGCTGGCTGGCGAGAAGGATCCTGGGGTGCACGATAGCATGGTCCCACATGATTCCCAGGAAGGTGTGTGGGGGGGGCCTCTCGGTGTCAGCACTGAACCATTCAAGTGAAAAAGGTCAACAACAAACTTGGTAGGTTGTTTCGCTCGGCGCAGTTGCACAGTATTTTCGCATGGATGTATTCGGGGGGATCACATGTATCTCGATGATGGGGTCCACTTGTCACGGGAGGGGAACGTCTTACTCATAGGAGACTTCATAGCATGGCTAAGGGGTTTGTGAAAGCATGACCTTTAGGAGGAGTTTGTGGGGGGGGCGGATAGCCGGTCAACTATCCGGCCTGTGGCGGTAAGGTCATGATCGGTGAGCAGTAATTTCAAGGTCCCTAGAGGGGGGCGCCACCCACTATGGATGGGAGCGCCCGGGGGGAGGCGGCCATTGGCCCCTCCCACGGGGAGGCGGCACCCACTAAGTATGGGTCGCCTAGGGGAAGACGGCCATAGGCCCCTTCCAGGGGAGGCGGCGGCTATATGCCCCTCCTACGAATTTCCCGGGGCCCGGATATCCGCGACGGCGGATGTGATAGACAGTGTGGGGTGGGAGGAGGAGTCCACGCTGCCTTCTTACAGACACCTCACACGGGTCCTCGGACGACCTTTAAGATGGCGTCGAGTTAAAATGGGGGGCCCCCACAAGACAAGGGAAATTGGAGTTGGCACAGAGGGTACAGTCCTCTGCGCGGCCGCCACTCACACCGTGAGGGCGAGAGTTTTGGTAGTAGGGATCTGACACCGGTTGCGACCTTGCCATTGGCCCGTAATGCTAGGATGTACAATTTTAATTTAGAAAGTATGCATTTGCAGGATGTTAGACTCGGCTAGGAAAACCTTTGTACTAGAGATTTGTTAAGGTTAGCCAATGAACATGTCTTCATCAAAATGTAATAAATGAAAATTGTACATGATATGAAACTTTTATTTTAATGTTTTAATTTTGTTTCATAGTTTAATAAATACGGCCGGGAGGGTAACTCCCTCCCTCCTTCCAAAAGTTCAGAACTGCGTCCGTCTTCCCATCCTTGGGGATTGTGTTGGGAGGGGGTGACAGGCATCCCGGCCATATGGAAAGGGGCGACCACTCGGTCCCCCCGAACGTATGGTTGGGGGCCCGGATCCTCCCGGGAAACCATTTTGGGCGGGGGGCGTGTCACGGCTAGTATGCCCGAAGCGGCGTAGCCGGGGCGCGCCTTTTTTCCCGCCCAAGAGGGGTTGTCCTAGACACCTACACCGATGGCCACGCCCAGTAGGCGTACCAGCGGAGGGTTCACGCCCTCCCGAAGAGGAATAAAGAGAGCGGGAATCCGAAGAAGCATCCTCTTGTTCCTGTGCTTGGAAGCTGCACCCACTCGTTGCACGTGAGCCCTCGACGGAACAAGGAGCAATTTTGACCCACCCACCAGCCCCTTATGGCAATGTTAGTACTGCAATAAAGTAATTTTCTTTGATAACATCTTCTTCCCTTTGTTTAGCGGTATATAAAGGTCTAGTTTAGTGATGTGATGAATGTCTGAAGGTACTGTTTTCTTGTAGTATAGACAAATATTGCAAAAAACAGGATCATTTTCTCCCTTAGTAGGTAATCAAATGTTGTATTTATTTTTTTGGTCGGGCGGTAAGGTCATGATCGGTGAGCAGTAATTTCAAGGTCCCTAGAGGGGGGCGCCACCCACTATGGATGGGAGCGCCCGGGGGGAGGCGGCCATTGGCCCCTCCCACGGGGAGGCGGCACCCACTAAGTATGGGTCGCCTAGGGGAAGACGGCCATAGGCCCCTTCCAGGGGAGGAGGCGGCTATATGCCCCTCCTACGAATTTCCCGGGGCCCGGATATCCGCGACGGCGGATGTGATAGACAGTGTGGGGTGGGAGGGGGAGTCCACGCTGCCTTCTTACAGACACCTCACACGGGTCCTCGGACGACCTTTAAGATGGCGTCGAGTTAAAATGGGGGGCCCCCACAAGACAAGGGAAATTGGAGTTGGCACAGAGGGTACAGTCCTCTGCGCGGCCGCCACTCACACCGTGAGGGCTAGAGTTTTGGTAGTAGGGATCTGACACCGGTTGCGACCTTGCCGTTGGCCCGTAATGCTAGGATGTACAATTTTAATTTAGAAAGTATGCATTTGCAGGATGTTAGACTCGGCTAGGAAAACCTTTGTACTAGAGATTTGTTAAGGTTAGCCAATGAACATGTCTTCATCGAAATGTAATAAATGAAAATTGTACATGATATGAAACTTTTATTTTAATGTTTTAATTTTGTTTCATATTTTAATAAATACGGCCGGGAGGGTAACTCCCTCCCACCTTCCAAAAGTTCAGAACTGCGTCCGTCTTCCCATCCTTGGGGATTGTGTTGGGAGGGGGTGACAGGCATCCCGGCCATATTTCCAGTGTGAACCTCTAAAAGTAGAAAAAAAGCTCACAGTACCCCATGAGACAAAATGATAGCTCAGTGAGTTGTTGAGTCTTGTAGTTATCTGCATGTAACACATGGTTGTCAGGTTTGAAGATTGAAGAGGGCCTTTTAGTCACTTTTACTCACAAAATGCTCCAGGGCCCATGGTAAACAAAGTGCCCCAGTGATGCAAGGGGCATGTGTGCTTGCTTTCTGCATTACAGAAGGGGACACAGAGGCTTCCCACCCTGTCTTTCACTAATGCACTGCCCTGAGGCCAGGCATGAGTTCATCATCATCAGTAGTATTAATAGCAGTGTTAATGGTAGTAGTAAAATGTAATTCCCTCACAGCACTAGAAAAACATTTTAGAGGAATAATCCGTTCCGTAGGAAAACTAAATGAAAATCTATTAAGTCATAGAATGGCGGGAATGCATTTCAGCAATGAATTTTATAAGTAGTGGGATTACATAGACCAATAACTTGCAGAATAAAAACCATGTGGTTAGTGTATGATACATTAAGCATCCCTTGCTGAAACAAAAGCAGTAGCAGTAGATATAGAATTTCCTAATAACACCTAAGTAGCTCAACAAATCAATCCACTCTGTTAAACGTGGCTTGCAAAATTCAACTGCTCGGCTGACTTTTATGTCATGTCCAATTTCTTCCCACATTCATTGCGCTCTTCAGTCTTTGCACACTTGCTTGCACATACTCAATCACAGCCAAGATAGACACACACATGCTTACTCCTGTCACACTCACTTACTCCCATCATGCGTCCCCTCTTCTTCGACATGCTTCAAAAAGACCATGATATATTGTAAATGTCAATAGTAGCTGTGGAGGTGTTCATCACAGGGAGGCCCAAAAGACTGCAACAATTCACAGCATTGCAAAGGCACGAGGCTGCTGCTGCCTTCCACTGTTCGCTGCATGTCAATATCATTCCTTTTTGGAATATATGTATTTAAGAAAAAAATGGAGGAACAATGTAAGGCAGCATCTTGCACTCAACATATGAGCACAGAACCCTTTGACAAGCAGCCACAGGCGTTTACTCAGATATGAGGTAAGCAGTGGCTAAAAAAACCATAAACCATAGCTACTTTGTGAAACATTGAACAATGTGTATCTTGCAGTTTTCAAGAATTGTTGTTAAATACAGTTTACAAAAAAGGCTTACTGACATGGAGCCAAAATATTGAAATGTATTATTATTAATATTAATAATTATTCATTTTTCGGATGTTAAAATGATTGAGATGTAATAAATATTTATAGTGAAGGGAGTAAGGAGATTGGACAATGTTTCTATCAAACCTCTCTAGCTTTCATAGGGAAATGCTGGGATGACTAGAAATATTGGATGTGGGTTACAATATTGAGTTCAATTAAATCAGAATATCGACTAAAAAATTACGTATAAAGTAAGTAAAGGTATTGACTATTCTCAGACCCGAGTCCAACAAACCTGGATTTATGGTTAGATCAGTGTCCATAAGAAAGAAAGATATTTTTTTCTTATTAACTGTGGTGCCATTCGATGATTCATCACAAAACTTCCACAAAATAGCACATCCACTTTGTTCACAACAGTCATGCGGAAGCCAACAAAACCAGGAACCCAGACGAGTCATATCACTTTTAAGTTCCCATAGGATTCGTTGCTCCACAATACAGAAAAACAGCTGATCGGAATTATACCAAAATTGGCTTGAAGGTAGAACCGACTTGTGCGGCACAAGCTGCCAGCATTTTCCCGTAAAAATGAATTTTAAGCAATTCTCCAGAAAAATGTATGTTAAGTTTCAAGTCATTTTAAAATAAAGAAACAATACATTAAAATTCCCACACCAATTTTGGAACAGATAAAAAAATGATCAAAACGTTTTGAGGCATAAAGCACCAGGAAAACTCAAAATACCTTAGGCACAGTTCCAGGCTCCCAGCAAACAAACAGGGGACGAATAAGTAGGTTACACTAATTAATTATTTTTAATTTGATCATATTTTATTATTATTATTGTTGTTTTTATTATCATTCCTGATCTAGAGTTTGGCAGATTGACCACTGTTCCTCCATCACAGAGTAGATATAGAATTCTTGCGAATCTCTGTCTGACATGTTTAAAGTTTGACTCATTGGCCCTTCATCTGACATGAGGGAGGACAGTCCGCCAGCTGAGTCTCAGTCCCTCGTCATCATTACCAGGGGCGGCTCTAGGCTCATGGCGGCCCTGGGCAGGGAGCATAGGTAGGGGGCCCCGGAAGAAGGGGTCCGGGCGGGGGGGGGGGTCAGGGTGTTTGGAAGTGGAACAGAGTCGGAGGCCGCCAAATCCCTGCCAGGGGGCGCCACACAAATATGTATCCATCCTCAGAGGATTAATATAGACTATTATAGAGGTGTGGAGGCCCCTGGGGTTTGGTGGCCCTGTGTAGGTGCACAGCTTGCATATGCCTAAGGCCGCCCCTGTCATTACCCCAGACCAACGTGGAAGGATCCAATGCTTTCAATGTTGGTATGGCCAGGTTTAGAGTTGTCTACTGTCCAAGTTGTATGGAGGGACACGCACAACAGAGGACAGCATTGAAGGACAGGGTTTCTGTGGCAGACGCCTTCGTCCACATGCACCCAGTCAAAATGTTCTGAGAAACAACTCCTGCAGCTCCCATTACAGAACTCACTCCTCTAAGCACAGAAACCGTTTACTAAAACACAAAAATCTAAGCCCAAAAGCTAACGAACGGAAATTGAATTCAGAATAAAGTTGTAAAACATGGCAGACTTCTTTTCAGTAATCTTTATTCATGTTTTTCTCAAACCAAGATACAGCTGTAAATAAGGCATAGTAAATTACATATTGTAGTACATCTCTATTTCCATTTGCATTATTTGCCCACTTCAGAGGTTGTCAGCAGATGTTACTATACAAAGCTGCATCAAAACATGATATAAAAAATAAACATAATACCACCTAACTAGTGTGCCTGTCCTATGGTCATCATTAATATGTTACCGCTAAGCCGCTTATGTGGAGTGCAAACTACCAGGGTCCTGCTGTGGTGGGTGCTACAATGGGAGTAGAATAGGGGAGGAGTTATACAATGCAGATGCTGTGTTATGTGGCGGTGCGGTTGGGCGAAGCCGAAAGTGTGAGACATTTTTGTCTATTTGCCACTCCCGCGAGTGTGCAGCCCAATGCTCTACTTGTGTGTATGCCTTAGTGTATGTGCTTGTAGATTCTTAGGTGTAACATCTGGGTGCGACATCAGTGATACTGACATATCACCAGTTATTGCGTAGGGTAGCTTCTATAGAGGTTACGTATTGTTGCCAGTCTACAGGTTGCGCTCGAGACGTTGGACGTGGGGCTGAGATGCGAGTGTCTCATGTTAGGCCACCAAGACACACCAAAAGGCGGTCAGCCAGTGTCTAGTGGATGGGCCCATTGGGGACTTCCAGGCCAGAGCCAAGGAGCTTTTCGCCAGAACCAGCACTAGGTCAAGGAGTTTGTATAGGTTCTTATGGGGTGCATTCAGTTTTGTAATGCCTAGCAAGTGGTGTGGGCCCTGAGTTAAAATTGTGGTTCCCGTTGCTGCTGTCAGTATATGAGATACTTTTCCCCAGTATGTTGTGATGTGAGAACACGTCCTGACCATATGCATAAAGTCAGCGCCCGAGTCATGGCACCTGGGACAGATATAGATGGAGGTCGGGTACATTCTTGCCAGCCTGTGCGGAGTTAAATATATGTGATGTAAATAGTTGGATTGCGTGAATTTCAGTCTGGCATTCAGCGAGATGTTCTTGGGGTTTCCCTTGCATTGTTTTCATTGCTTGTCTGTGATTTCGGTGGAGAGCGCCATTGTCCAGTACTTGCATAATGGGGTCAATGAGGGTGCTGTGTCTGCTTTCCTGTCGTGAGGGCTTTCCTGCTGACCCATGTTTCAGTAGTGTCTGCAAGCCTTCAGAAGTGGATGGTACCATGCTTATGTCCCCCCAGACTTGCGTTGCCTGTTGTGTTAGTGACGTGTAGAGAAAAAACGACCCAGGTAGCACACCATAGTCGTCCCTCAGAGTGTCAAAATCGCATAGGGCGGATTCAGTAAATAAGTCTCCCCATGTTGTCAAGACGGCTGTTTGCCATTCGGGCAGTTCTAAGTGTTTTAGACGGTGTATGACCCTGATGACGTCTTGATGGGGAGAGCTGGGCCGTACGGTGGAAGGTGTCGTTTGGCTATTACCTAGCTCGACCAGACATTACAGGCTGCCTGTAGCAAAGTGCAGACCTCAGTCCACTGGAGCTGAGTTTTAGTGCCTGACAGTCACACAAGCAGGTCTGATTGCAATAACGTCATTGCCTAGGTGTCTAATTCAGCTTATTTCTTCTTTGCAAGCCAGCACATGGGCCACTGAAGCTGAGCGGCAGCATAGTATAGCTCGTAATCAAGCACTCCTAAACCTCCATCTGAGATAGGGAGATGAAGCTTCAAAGGTGCTACCATTGACCTGGAGTTACCCCATATCAAAGATACTAGCAATGACCATAGATCTTTGAATAGTATCCGAGGTGGTCTATAACGGAGAACAGTAAAAAAGTATTGGTGCCGAGGGAGGAGGAGCATCTTGGATATGGCTCTCCGGCCCATACGGGATAGTGGAAGGGAGAGACGCTCTGGCACTGGTGATTGTCTTCCCCAGGTTACCATCTATCAGATGAGATGGGGAATGGTAGACCTGGACTCCCAGGTATTTTAATGAGTCATACGCTCTGGCAAATGGGGCATGAGGCTGCCGCTGTCGATGTTCGATTGGGATGGTGACATCTGAAAAAGACGGTCTTTTCCCAGTTGACTTTCAAGCCGACAGCCGTGCATGGCGTTCTAGTAGTGCAACTAGACCTCGGAGCGCCTCGCCCTGATAGCAGAAATAGATCAGTGCATCATCTGCATAAAGGGGCATTATAGGCCACTGTGAATGCACTCGTATGCCCAATTCTATGACGTGGCTGCGGAGCGCACAGGCCAGGGGCTCCATAGCCAGAACAAACAGGATTGGAGAGAGTGGGCAACCCTGCATGGTGCCACACTCGATTTCTAAGGATGGTGAAATAATGCAGCCCGTTTTCATACGTGCTAATGGGTTAGTGTATAATTTTTTCACCCAGCGTATAAACTTTGGACCTATGCCAAATTGAGCGAGCACTGCCAGTAAGTAATCCCATTCCAGGGTGTCGAAGACCTTTTCTACATCTAAGGCTGCTATCCAGTGTTGCTTGGGTGTCGGTTGGGTCCATTCTAGGAGTTTGAACAAGCGTCAAAGATTCTATCCCGTGCTCCTGCTTGGAACAAACCTGTTTTGGTCTGTGTGGACCAGTAGGGGAACAGCCTCAGCAGCCTGTTGGCAGGCAATATTCCCAAGATTTTATAATCCGAGATAAGTAATGACAATGGATGGTACAAGCTCATAAAGAGGGGGTCCTGACCAGGTTTTGGAAAGATTACGAGCACTGTCTTGCAGAGAGAAGAAGGTAATGTGCCTCTATCAAAGGACTCTTTAAATATAGTGAGCAACCGGGGAGCCAGCTGGGTTGAGCCTGTGTCACGACCACAGATCATTTGGTTGCTTCCTGCCTCAACCCAACCCACGGTAGTCCAGGCACTCATCACCTCTCGCCTCGATTACGGCAATGTTCTCTATCTCGGTAGCTGCCAAACGGTACTGGGAAAGCTACAGGTAGTTCAGAACTCTGCAGTACGCCTTCTTTGTCAAGTTCCTAGACAGGCTTCCATCTCGCCGTATTTACGTGATCTTCACTGGCTTCAAATTGATCAAAGAATTACATTTAAAACCCTGTGTTACATCTTTAAAATCAAACGAGGTGTGGCACCAGCGTATCTGCAAGAGCTCATCCATCCTTACATTCCTTCTCGTCCCCTGTGCTCTACAGCCCACAGAGACTTCGTGATTCCCAGATTTAAACTTGCAAGAATGGGAGGCCATTCCTTTTCTTGTCTTGGCCCCAAAATCTGGAATTCTCTTCCGGTGTCCTTGAAGCATGACCCGTCCCATCTCAGCTTTCGAAGAAATCTTAAAACTTGTCTCTTTCAGTAGCAAATGGTTCTTGACTGCTTCTTTTCTGGCAATTTGTGTGCTAGGCGCCGGGAAACCCTTTTTGGGTAGCTGCGCGCGTTACAAAACAAATTTAATAATAATAATAATAATAATAATAATAATAATAATAATAATAATAATAATAATAATAATGTTTCATAGAATTCCGTCGGCCAGCCGTCCATTCCGGGGGTTTTGCCTCTAGCTTGCTGTTTGATGGTATCTGAGATTTCAGCCTCTGTGAGCGAGACCTCTAGGTCTGTATATTGGTCCTGCATTACTTGTGTGAGAGCCGCCTGTTCTAGGAACAGCTGCAATGCCTGAGGGGCCCCTGATTCTGAGGCCTTGTATAGTGACGTATAGTGTTTATAAAAGGATTCATTCATTTGCTCCTGTGTGTTGCCTAGGTTACCTTCCGGGGTATATATTGCCATGATGAGTGGTTGCGTAAGATTTCTTTTCAACAACCATGGGAGTGTCTTTCCTGCTTTGTCACCTTCCGCGTGGCTTCAAGACGTGTACTGTTTGTAGTTTAGGGCATAATATTTATCCAATACTTCCTTATGCGCTAATCGGGCATTGGATAAGTTGGGGCCTTATGTTCCTGCTGTTGTATTTTAGCCTCTAGCCCTTGTATTTCTCTAGTTAGTGTCATACGGGTACCGTATACTGCCTGCATGACCTGCCTGCGCAGGACAACCTTTAGGGCGTCCCATTCAATGCCGGCATGTGTGGCCGTTCCCTCATTATTTGGAAGTATGAGGTTATGGACTGCGGAATGGTGGCACTCAGAACAGGGTCTCGAAGTGTCTCCACTGAGGGAGGAGCCAAACTGGTGTGCTAGGTCTGGACGCACCCCAAGTCAATTGAATTAGCAGGGGGCTGTGGGCTGATATTGTGCGAGCTAAATACTCAGCATGAGCCACATGCACCAGTGCTGTTTCCGTGCAGTAAAAGGCATCTATTTACGTGTACAGGTCATGGAAGTGGAATAGTGTGGTGTTTTGCGTGCCAACCGTCAAACAATTGCACCTGTGTGGGCCAGGTGGACGTATTGTGTGCAAGCCCAACAGCCTGTGCTCTGGGGAGGGGAGGGCGAGAACGATCAAGAATTAAATTGGGTATGCCATTATAATCCCCCCCAGTAAGTGGTTACCAATGGGTCCCTAAGGAGTGCTGGGGTTAATGTCTGAGGAATGTGGATTGCCCTGAGTTAGGTGCGTAAAGTGAAAACATGGATAGTGGGCGACCACCTAAAGAGTCTTCTAATATCCCATAAGGGCCCTGAGGGTGAACACGCATGTGCATTATCTGCAGTGGAGTGCCTGGTGCATCCCAGATCAGGGCCTCTCTAACATAGTCTGAGTAAGTTGTGTCTATTGCTAGGCCCCGCCCCCTCCATTGTTTACTGAGTGACTGCAGTGTTTGATGTGTTAACTGAGTCTCTAGAAGTAAAGCTATGGCGATTTTGTGTCTACATGAGCATTGATAAACTTTATGTCACTTGACACAACCGGCCAGGCCACGCACATTCCAGGTCAATAATAGGTCATTATTCCGATGCATTTACAGCAGTAAGAGAAAGAGAGAGTGGATATACATTCCTCGCATACGACAGAGAGATAGAAAGCACATGTTGGAAAACTCTTCATTCTAATGTAGCACACAGGTATATATTATGGACTGGCAATTTGTGGTACACTTTATACCAACTCCCCCCACCCCAGGCCTAATCACGATCCTTGCCCCCTACGTGGGAGTAGCACCCGGGCCAAGGCGCGGAGCAAAAGTGTCGGTTGTAGTGCGTGGCAGAACAAGGCGGAGAGAATTTAAGGCCCCGTTGAGCAATTGTCCGGGGGGCGCCAATTGCAGGGCGGTGTAAAGGTGCGCTGCCTCATCCGGTTTCCTTGAGAAGGGTGCCTCCAGTTTAGGCTCCATCAATGATCGCCATGTGTTGGGGCGATACATCCTGCCAGTTAAAGAGTGGCTTTGTGTTCCTTTCCACCTCCTCGACACGGATTCACTCATGGGAAAGTGGAGGCCTCTCAGGCCTAGTGATGAGTGCAGCGTTGATACAATAAAGGTTCACTATGCGCCGATGCACTGCAAGAAATCATCACTGCCCAGGACCGATGTACCACCCATTCTGGAGGGGCCTTGCTGGTTCAGAAGCAACCAGGGATTCCGCAGAACCAGTGTGGTGTGGGCCGCAGGGCCATGCCTGCTGCCGATCTGCGGCAGGTCTGGTGAGCACCAAGGTGTGATACATCTCAAAGGGGGCCCAAGTGCACACCTATCTTTTCACTATTACGCTTGTCAACAGTTTATCCAATTATAGTCCTTAAGCGTGCAGCCCGGTAACGCGTCCTGCCCAAGCACCGCATGAGATAAAATTAGTCTGGAACTAGAGCAACATTACACTCTGCCGGACACACAGCATGCTCTGTGTTCAATACCACACAATACTCCATAACTTTATCCATGTTTCAACAAAATGTATTCCATGTACTCCTTTTTCATCCTTTTTTATTCATCTTTTAATCCTGTCAAATGTAGGGCATTTTATGTTTGTAAAAGTTTCTTCCGCAACAGATATGCCCATCCAGGCCTTTTTCTGAAGCATGACAATACATACATCATCCTCAATAGTGGATCTTTTCAACCCAATGGATTTCGGCGTTTAGTAGCCCTTCTTCGGGAGTTCACTGAAAGTTTTAAAACATTAGTTTACATTTACTTCACTGTACATCATTAAAAGACATTACAAATCATCTTTGCAGCAAACAAACTCTACCATGTTTTACTGAAAACTGACGTTTTCCCTCTAAATGCGCTCCTAAACGCCATCAAACAAAATGCGCCCTGCGAAGTCTGCAACACCCATCTTATCCCACCAATATTTGCCTTAACACCTGTATACCCTCATTAAACGTTTCACAACTGAGTGTTACTCTTAACTCCAAAGTGACCTGTCTCCGAATACCAAACCTCCATAAACCTGCGTCCGTACCTTCATTCGAATGACTTCGTGAATGTATTCACTCCTCACGCCAAACAGTGGGGCATATTATCAAGGGGGTTTATCTCCGCTTTTTTGCCTTTAAAAGCCAAGAAAGCGGAGATAAAATTATCTGCCTATTACCTAGCTGTCGCTAACACCAGTTAGCGACAGCTAGTAGGAGATAGCGACCATCTTGGGCCCCACTTTGCATGTCAGTTATATTTATCACTAATGACATGCAAAGTGGGCGTGCCAAGATGTTAGCAACTGAAAACAGTTGCTAACATCGCTATCTCCTATTACCAACTTTTGGAGATATTCGCACTAAGCGCGAATATCTCCAAAAGCTAACACCTGCCCTGAGCAGTTCTTAGCCATGTTATCCAATGGGAGGTGGATAACATGGCTAAGAGCATTAGCTTGCTAATGCATGAATATCGCAGACTTTTCAGCGATATTCATGCATTGCGGCCGATTTTTATCGCATTTGCGATAAACCTTGGTAATACCGAGGTTTATCTACGATAAAAATCGCCGCAGCTCAGCGTTAAGGTTTTCACGCTAACCAAGAAATAGCAATAATTATCGCTATTGCTTGGTAATATGCCCCAGTGTTTCCCTCATTTCTACTGTTTCACTATTCAAAACAGACCCATGACTCTTCTCTCCAGGTCAGGCAATCCTGTGCTGACAACCTACTAAATAACAGTAGTCAAAGAACAAATTGATTCCCTTGGGTTGTGTACAAGAAAAGCTGGAAATTAGCTATAACAAAGAAAAATTATACTACTCAAGTTAAAAATGTATACAAAATTAAGAGTACATAACAGTTTATTGAAACATTAAAATAGCATACAGTACACTTATAAATAATGTGAAAGCACAATTAAAAACAGATTTATATTTTTGTGACCTGCACAAAAGTGTGAGACAGACAAAACTAAATTGTAAAACATGGGACTTGAAAATTACAAAGCGTACATTCACAGAAAAAGTTTCAAGCAGCCCTGGTGTTATAACCTCACAATCTTATATACATCGGGGAGGAAAAACATGAATTGTACTTGAACTTGCGTCGCAAGTTCAAGTACAATTCATGTTTTTCCTCCCCGATGTATATAAGATTGTGAGGTTATAACACCAGGGCTGCTTGAAACTTTTTCTGTGAATGTACGCTTTGTAATTTTTAAGTCCCATGTTTTACAATTTAGTTTTGTCTGTCTCACACTTTTGTGCAGGTCACAAAAATATAAATCTGTTTTTAATTGTGCTTTCACATTATTTATAAGTGTACTGTATGCTATTTTAATGTTTCAATAAACTGTTATGTACTCTTAATTTTGTATACATTTTTAACTTGAGTAGTATAATTTTTCTTTGTTATAGCTAATTTCCAGCTTTTCTTGTACACAACCCAAGGGAATCAATTTGTTCTTTGACTTAGGTTTAATACCCCAATTCCCTTGTTCTCTTCAAGGGGTTCCTCTCTCTCTTTACATTAAACCTACTAAATAACTACAACCCATAAAGCACTTCTCAAAACACCTTGGGGCATATTAACAAGTAATAGCGATAATTGTCGCTATTGCTTGGTTAGAGACAAAAATTTACCGCTGAGCTGCGGCCATTGTTATCGCAAATAAACCTTGGTATTACCAAGGTTTATCGCAAATGCGATAAAAATCGGCCGCAATGCATGAATATCGCTGAAAAGTCAGCGATATTCATGCATTACCAAGCTAATGCTCTTAGCCATGTTATCCACCTCCCACTGGATAACATGGCTAAGAACTGCTCAGGGCAGGTGTTAGCTTTTGGAGATATTCGCGCTTACCGCGAATATCTCCAAAAGTTGGTAATAGGAGATAGCGATGTTAGCGACTGTTTCCAGTCGCTAACATCTTGGCACGCCCACTTTGCATGTCATAAGTGATAAATATCACTGACCTGCAAAGTAGGGCCCAAGATGGTCGCTATCTCCTACAAGCTGTCGCTAACTGGTGTTAGTGACAGCTAGGTAATAGGGAGATCATTTTATCGCCGCTGTCTTGGCTTTTAAAGCCAAAAAAGCGGAGATAAACCCCCTTGATAATATGCCCCCTTGTTTTTAACGCTCCCAATTGCATCAGTCTTCCCAAACCACAATGTCTAATACCCCGCCCACCCTCAGCTGTTGAATGTACATCAGTTATACAGGAAAGTTACGTCTCATAACATGCTATTTAAACGCTTATGTTTACGAGCACCAAGGTGTGGTCAGGCGTTGTGGGCCTCACTTTACTAGCTGGGCGAGCAGTTAAGTTAATGATGGCCCAAGCCTCTGTGGGGCAGTCCGGTAGGCCCATTAATATGGGGGGGGTGCCCACTGATGAAGATCCGGCCGCCATGTGCTATTGCCAGTGAAAGACTCAAGGTTTGAGATATTCCAGGGGGTGTGATACGGGAAAGGTGGGGGCCACATCGGCCCCCCGCAGGTATGGCAGGGCATCGGCCCCCCCTCCCCTTGTGTCGTTGGTCCATGGTGCGACGCGCCCCCACTGCGTCATCATGACGCCTTGGGCGCATCGCACCATCGATTGGTGTAAAGCTCCCCAGTTGACCCAGAAGCGATTGGATCGCTTCCGGGTCAAAGAGGGAGCTGAGGTCAAACCAGTTAGAACTGGTCTGACTGGCGAGGGTTTATAAGGCTGGGGAGCGTGGGAGGCATCCTCTTGTTCCCGCGCTCCTCAGGCCTGCCCTTTGCCACCCAGCCTTCTTGGAGGCTGTGATCTTTTTCTCGCTTTTTTCGTTTCAGGTGCCGAGCGTCGGATATCGGTGGAACGAGTCTGCGGAGTGGTTGTTCTATGTTTCCTCTGCAGGATTTAACGGATCGTGGGGCAGGTGGAAGGAGTGAACAGCGGTGGAGCGGTGATCGAGTTTACCGAATCTACAGCTAGTAGAGAGCCGGCACAGTTGGCGGCTTGGCAGTGGGGTTTTTTCACGCTCACGGGCGCTGCAGGAACCGGTGGGGGGGATTTGGAGTGGAAGCAAGGCTTGAGTTGAAGCAGCACCGCTGTCGGGCTGATATTGATTTCGCTTCAGGGAAGAAGGGATCACGGCGTGGGTGGGGCAGCGCATGCAGCGCTTATATATAGCTCTAAGGGGACCGCAGCCTTGGGATTGTGTACCGCTGCTGTTTTTCTTCTGGGGGTTGAACAGGCAGGGTCACGGCCAATGCAGTACAAGCAGGGTTTCATTCTCCGGGCTGTGTATGGAATTGTATTTATCGTTCCTGTACATGAAAGCAATTCTCAGTGAAATAAGGCGGGGAGAATTCAAGTACATTTCAATTATGCAATACTGCGCATGCAAACGGCTCTGTTACCTACTAGTTGGTCTGCTATTTATACTGCTCATGTAAAGTGCTCTGATACCTACTTGCTGAGGTTTTGTGGGCCGAATACTCGCTTTCCTTTTTTGGGAACTTATATTGTCGAAGCCACAACTCCGATTTTACATAAGTGTAGCGCTTGGCTGTCCAGAGTATATGCTAATTTTGTTTCTCTTCGCAGGACCACAGTAAGGGGGGCCTTTGTTTCCTGGGACATCAGGGGAAGAAAGCTGTGCACAAAGCTATCAGGGGACACAGACAGGCCTGCACTTCACTGCTTCTGGAGGGCCGCTGGGCTAGAGTGGGCGCGCCCAACACCCAGGCTAGCTGGTGAGTCACGGTCGACGTTGCGTGGTGCTTACGGCCTGTCTGTGTACCTCCAACGTCAACAGGTGAAAGCGGTGCGTGGTTCATGAGAACAGTGCGGTCACAGGGCAGGGCGTAGGGTACGTGGCTGTGGTAATTGAAAGGAGATGGCTTGTAGACACGGCGCAAAACGGTCCCGCGTGGAACACATGATGGAAGGGATGATGCGTAACATGGCAACAATGAATAGGAAATGGGGAAAGGTGGACCAGTTAGGGAAAAGCGTTGCGGAGCTCAGACAGAGATTAGATGAGCAGACCGAGCCAAAAGGCAGGGCCAAGCGAACGATAGTGCCCCCAAAACCTAGGGGGGAATTGAACCCACTCCTGAAGCGGGTTACAGCCAGGAAGGGGAAATGTCACGTTTCAAAGCCTCTTGGGGATGGTCCTTCATGGGAGGGTCCCTCAGGAAGCCCAGTGACGCCAATGTCCCCCGCACCTATTCCCCAGACTCCTTCAATCCCGCCACCAGCTACGCCAGTGCCAACACCGTGTCCATTACCCCCACTGGTCCCGGTCATAACCCCGGTGGATCCCACGTCTAACCCCAGCCCATCCCTGGGGATCCCTGTCCCAGGCGCGACCCCCCCACCCCAGTCCTGCCACCAGCAGTGGTTACTCAGCTGCCACCGGAGCTGGTGGCTCAGATAGCAGCAGTCCTCCCATGGCTAGGCAAGGGGGGAATGTTACCGTCTTCAGTAGGCGCCAGAGAAGTAGGGGAGGATCCTTCAGCGGAGGCACACAAGATGATGGCAAAGATTATGGCTACCCCAAGCGGTGTGGGGCCGAGTACTATAACCCACCCCAAGCGGCCCAACCAGAGGGCATCGCTAGAAAAGAGAAGATGGTAGAGCCAGCGGATGCTGTGGATATAGGTAAGGAGATGCCATTACCATTGCTACATTACTTTCTAGAAGGGAGCATTTGGCAAGGCGTGTGACACGAGAGGTTAAGGATTTGATTTGGGCTGGTGCTTATGTCAATATGTTTTCCTTGCTTGTGGAAAACAGGGAAATGGAGTAAGCTAGTAAGCAGAAAGATTAGATGTTGCCAAGCGAATGGCGGGTGTAAATAGCGAGATTCAGAGTGGAGGAGACTTTGTCCAATTGGATTAGGGCATTTTCTGTATTTATGGCCATTATAGCTGAGCGTTCACCTAACTTACAAGTGGAAATTTCATGTTACCAGAGGAGGGTTACAATGTTGCATGATAACTATGGGGGCACTGCATGGAAGGATTATGACATGAACTTTAGGAAAGCTAAAGAATTTGACCGATCACTTACTTGGGACCAGGTTGACTCAATATCATTGTTTAATCACTTTACTACAAGTCAACAGAGTAATCCAACCCAGAGCTGGAACAAAGATTACACCCCAAAAACACCTCAGCCCTTTCGTCCGGTGTGGGCCGGGGGTGCAGCCCTTGGTGCATGGAACAATGGGGGGTGAAAAGGTGTTTGCTGGGATTTTAATAAGCGATCATGCACCAGAGCACAAGGCAAGTGTAAGTGTAGACACGCATGCTCCATATGTAACCAGCCTTCCCACCCTGAAACAACATACCACAAAAGAGGTAACGTATCCTCTGGAGATAGGGGGGGGAGAAACATGAATAATAACAAGGTACAGCTTGTGTCACGATCTCCCATTGATGTGTTGGCTATGACCCCTTGGCTGAACAAGTACCCAGACCATGCGACTGCTAGGATGTTACAAGAAGGTTTCTTATATGGTTTTAGGATCCCAGCGGTAGATTACAAGGGGACCCCAGAGTGTAGAAATCAGCTGTCTGTTAGAACTAATCCAGGGGTGGTAGAGGCCAAGATTACAAAAGAGTTGCATTTGGGCAGAATAGCGGGTCCTTTTAATCACATCCCTGTCCAGAATTTTGTTTGCTGACTCCTGGGCGTGGTGCCAAAGAACGAGGAGGGCGAGTTCAGGCTGATTCGTAATCTGACAGCACCTAGGGGTGCTGCACTGAATGACGCCATCAATGAAGACATCTGTAGCATGAAATATGCCTCCTTTGACCAAGCAGTTAGCATGCTAAGGGCTCTGGGACCAGGGGCTTTGTTGGCGAAGTCAGATATTGAATCCGCCTTCCGACTACTGCCGGTTCATCCTCTGAATCACCATTTGCTAGGTTTTTCATTTGAGGGAAAATTCTATATGGAAATGTGTATGCCCCTGGATTTTTCTGTCTCCTGCGCCTACTTTGAGAAATTCAGTTCTTTTTTGGAGTGGGTATTTAGACGGATAACTGGGCACCAACACTTCATGCATTAACTGAATGACGTCGGCGGGCTCTCGGGAGTGTGCGTGGGCATTGCAGGAATTTTGCGTGCTCATGCGGGCTTTTGGGGTCCCGCTGGCTCCGGGAAAGACGATAGGTCCGGCAATAACAATAGAATTCCTGGCATCGAATTGGACTCTGTAAAGGTTTGCTTTATATTGCCTAATGACAAAATCAGGAAATTTAGAGCAGCATTACAGCAGTGCTTGGCCAAATACAAAGTAACACTGCATCAGCTACAGCAGACTGTGGGACAGCTGACCTTAGCATTGAGGGTCATAACCATGGCACGACCATTCTTCTGGTCAATCCCACAAACCATGACAGGTCTGCAGGAGAAGCACCATCATACGAGACTGCCGGCAGAGGTCTGCCAGGACATGCGGATTTGGATTGCATGTCTGGAGGGCTTCAACGGCAGGGTAGCTAGGTTCCCCCACTACGTCTGCAGAGTTAGGTTTATGTACTGATGCTACAGGCAGTGTGGGATTTGGCACCATACTTGGGGAAGAGTGGGTGGCACATCAGTGGCCGGCATGGTGGGAGGAGAGTGGTCTGACAGCTAATATAGGTTTCTTGGAACTGTTTCCTATCTGGGTTGCACTGACAGTTTGGCCTCAGCAGTTGTGTAATCAATCTGTAATATTCTGGTCTGATAACATGACAGTGGTTGAATGTATCATCCAGCAGGTGGCCTGGTGTAGGATGATACTCCGCCTACTGGTGTGCATGAAACTTAACATACAGTTTAGGGCCAAACAGGTTCCAGGGCTACTAAATAATGCAGCCGATGCACTCTCTCGCTCCGAGATGCAGGTTTTCAGGGAACATCTACCATCCGCAGAGACAATGCCAACTCACTTTCTGGAAACACTCAGGCAGATTGGTGCCCCCAGCTACAGAACCTTGTGGCAGCTAGCCTAGCGCCCAGGACCAGACGAGCTTATGAAGGGGCGTTTCTGTATTATTGCCCTTTTTTGGGGCAGGTTTGGGCGGAGAGATGGGATGAGTCAGGAAACTACATCCAATACGTGGACGCATTGCACAGGGGGGGGGCGCTCGGCAGCGACGGCCAGCCGGCACGTGGCAGCTTTTTTTTTCTTTGCACAGAGCAAAGGTACGAAGGACCTTACGAATAGCTTCATTGTGAAGAAAGCTCTAAAAGGGTGGCGGCGCCTCCAGGGGACCGCCTCTGACACAAGGCACCCAATAGGTTTGGAGCGGCTGGCAACACAACTAAATGCCCTTGGGGGCATTTGCAGTTCGGCAGGGGAAGTGCTATTGTTTAGAGCGGCCTTTTCACTGGCTTTTTATGGGGCATTCAGGGTAGGGGAGCTTGTGGCTAACAATAAACAGGATCTGCAGGGTGAACTCCAGCTAGAACACGCCCAGATATTAGGTGATATGCTGTTAATTACCATTAAGAAATCCAAGACTGATCAGGAAGCCCGTGGTGAGGGGCTGGTAGTTCATCGGGCACTAACAAACCCATGCTGCCCAGTGATGCACGTGGAGGCCTTCTTCCACCAGAGGGTAGGTGCAGTCAGGGGAACGCTGTTAATGCATGCAGATTGTACCCTACTTACCAAGTTCCAATTCAAAAGGGTGTTGGCTTTGACAATTGACAGGACAGGTCTGAACCCAAAACACTTTGGGACCCATTCATTCTGAATAGGGGCTGCCACAGAGGCGACTGCTAGGGGGTTACACAATAGCAGCGTGAAAAGAATTGGGAGATGGTCTTCTGATTGTTACAAGCGTTATGTGCAGCTGCACATGTTGTGAGGGTGGCAGAACAATTGGACTGATGCCTGTCTTGTTTGTTTGCTTATATTTCAGTTTCTGGAACCTGTCACACAGGGCGGAAACTGCCATCTGGACACCACCAGCAAGTATCTTCACCACGGCGGACACAAGCACAGGACAAGGACGCACATGTTGTATGGGTTATTGGTCATTCTTACGTAAAGCGTGTCAAATCTGTTTGTCTGAATGTTAATTACAGACAGGGGGAGCAGGGAGGTTTCAGGGTATCCTTTCAAGGGAGAGGTGGTCTCTGCCTCAGTCAGTTTAGGGGGTTTGTTACAGAGCTGCTGAACAGACACACCCCGCCACCCACGGTAGTTATCTTGCACTTGGGCGGCAATGATCTGGTAAATCTGGGGAGAAGGGTCCTGATGGAGGAGACAATCTCAGAGGTAGGCTGGTTGGCCAAGACATGCCAGGGCTGCACCATAGTTTGGCCCCAGATGATACCCAGGTTCAGTTGGAGAGGAGGGGAGTCTGTCAAGGCGTTGAATCACTCGGTAAAGAGGATCAACAATAAAATAGAGAAGTTATTTAGGTCAACTCAATTGCAAAACATAGCACATGGATGTGTCAGGGGGGAACAGTGCTTCTTACAAGACGGTGTGCATTTGACTCGGGTGGGTAATGACATATTTCTTGAGAACATCTTGGCTTGGCTAGGGAGTTTTAGGTCAGGGCATGACCTTTCAGTGTAGGAGAATAGGGGGGGCCAAATAGTCGGGCAACTACGCTGGCCTGTGGCGGTAAGGTCATGATTGGTGAGCCGTCAATTTAAGGTCCTTAAGGGGTGGTGCCATTCTTGAAAGGGGTCGCCCAGGGGGAGGGGCAAGTGGTCTCTCCTAGAACTCCAGGGGCGGTACAGCCGGTTGGATCGATGGGTGCGGGGGAGGGGGTAGTCACGCTTTCTTTAGGCTGTTTTCTGCATAAATAATTGTGTAAATATTGTTTATTTCAAATTTTTATTTGCTTTTATGTTTTAATAAATATGGGCGGGGGGGTTGAATCACCCCCGCCTTCCAAAAAATATCCTCTTGTGTCCAATTTTAATAATCGTGGGGGAAACACAAGTCAGGGGAGGGGGATGGTCGGTAGTCCCTGACCATAATGGGTAGCCTACGAGGGTCCACGCATGGCCCGGTCCTGGCACACAGGAGCATGGCTCGCTGCTAGGCTGCGCCACGCCAATCTCCTGCCAGAGCCGCAGGCCTGCTGGCACGATGCGCTGTCAAGGAGGGCTGCCTGCAGCAGATCAAGTACCCTTGGCTGGACACGCTTACAACTGATGTCCAGTGTGGGAAGGGCACAATCCCGGGCCTGAGTCTCCGCTTCTTTGACTCGCTACTTCGTAATCACGGCTGCTTCTGAGGGCTTAGTTGGATCGCGGGACGCCCATGGTTCGTTTCACAGTGATTCTGAGGGATGTTGGCTAATCTACACCTGCTAAATGCAGTATGTTTGGCGGTTGTGACAGAGTGTACTGGAAGCGTGTCCACTCGCGTTGCCCTCTTGGCATTCAACATGGCAGCCTTAAGGTGGTATTCTCCCAAATGGTTTATATTCTCCCATCCTGTTTAGCTGAAATAGTTTTTGTTGGCATTATGACCCTGTGCACTGTGACACTGCTAACCAGTGCTAAAGTGCTTGTGCTCACTCCCTAAAACATGGTAACATTGGCTTCCACCTGATTGGCTTATGTACTTTAGTTACAAGCCCCTAGTAAAGTAGTACAACATGTACAGAGTGCCGGTAAATTAAATTACACTAGTGGGCCTGTAGTATCTACTGTACCACCCACGTAAGTAGTCCTTTGAAACATGTCTCAGGACAACCATTGAAGCCTGTGTGTAGTATTAAGCTGCCAATTAAACCTGGCAAAGTAAACCTGTTGCCAATGCTACCCCCCCCCACTGTTAAATACATATAAACCACCCCTAGGGTATGCCCTTAACAGTGTATAAGTGCATTGTATTTAAAAAGCAGGACATGTGCTATTATGTTTTACATGTCCTGGTAATGAAAACTCAAATTCATTTTTCACTACTATTAGCCTATCTCTCACTGGTACCTTATTATATTCACTAGGTGATAACTTTTGATAGACAGCAGCTAGAAATTTTATGTTCGATGTCCAAGGAATCGTAATTTAAAAACATCTTTGCTGATAAAGTCAGATTTTAAGTCACACCTGCAGCACTCAATACAGGGCCATGAATCTCAGACCCATAATCTACCACGAGGAGGGTGCGGGAGAAAGACCATTTTCCAAGAAAGTGCCTTTTAGCACATACCTCTCTCCCACGTCGTGGGACACCAGCAGCGTTCATCATAGGACCAGGACTCTCATACTCATAATCTAATACAAGAAGGGGGCAGGAAGAGGGCCAATTCTACCCCAGTGTTATGTGCACAAGCCTCTCTACTGCAGCTCAGGACATGTCCGGGCAAGTACCATGGCAAGAGCAGGGCCGTCTGCTCCCGTCATTGCCTGCACAAGTGTGAGCTAGGCCCTCCCTCTTGGTCCAGTTGCTGAGGCTCCACTTACCCCTTCAAACATTGGTAGAGGAAAGGTATTCAGAGCTGTACTTTCTGGTGTATCTATGATTATTTTTTATTTTTTGTTTTTGTATTGAAACTTTGTAACTGTCGTTTGTTTATATTTCTCAGGGAAATATGGGAAGAGAAAGACTCTAATGAATCTAGTAATTCTACTTTGGATTCTTTTTTGGTAAGGGCTATTGAGGTTATGATGAAGGAAATTGATCTAGCTGGGAGACGCCTATCCCTTGGGCATAGTGGGAGACCAACCCTAGACTTTACAAAAAATAGGTTGATCACAATAACATATGAGGAACTTTTGGAGAAAGAATCTGGCCATGTGAACAATGCGAACAGTAAATATGTAAGAAATTCCCAATTGACCTTTATATATCTAATACGTTGTCTCTTAGTGTCTGACGTCTCGATCAACAACTGATGACATGCACAGTAAGGTTTTTATGAAATTCATATATTTTTTATTATAGTTTATAGTCATTTTCTATCTTATTTTCAAGTTTATTTATATTATCCATACATTGATCAATACAAAATATACAGTTTTACCCAGAAATTATTTATATATACACACAACAAAAGCACAATGTATCATAAAACTGTTTTTTTCACCAAATATGTCCATATAATGCCCATATGTACATTCACCCTCTACTTCATACCTCACATACACACATTCACACTAATAATCTCACATTCCTTCCCCAGCCTGATCTCACATAAATCGTAGATTGAATCCAGGAATATTTTTTGTTGTGAGTTGGGGTTTTCCACATAGAGTTAACGTACGTTTTGGTGGTATCAAGAATAGAAAACCACTGGCATGCTGGAGGGAGGCAAATCAGGCACTGGGGTGGCAGAACAAACTGACCAGCAGAACTCTGCTTAGGTCGGGTGATGGGTTAAAAGAGGTGGTCCCACTAGAAGGTTTTGCAGGCTGGAAGAATATAGGAATAGAGCGGCCTGGGGATATGTAGAGGGGAGGGACTCCACTTCCATTTGAGGATCTGCAACCTGAGTTTGACCTGGCTGAGACATAGAGGGTCTGCTACTTGAGGCTCACGCATGCCCTACTAACACATTTGCACCACTGCACCTCCTTTCCTGACCATTTCCCCCTAGAGGACAGATTGGTCATTGATCCCTTCCTTGAAAAAGTAACCTCAACAATATACCGGAAGCTTCTAAACAACCTGCCTGACCCGCTGCTTGGACCGACGACCTGGGAAACATAGATGATGAGGAGTGGCTAGAGGCACTCCAGGGCCCAAGGGAGATAGCGATACATGTACGATTTCGACTGGTCCAGCTTTGGATATTACATTGCTCCTATTACCCATCAACACTTTTAAATAAGATTGGAAGGGCACCGTCGCTGAAGTGTCTGAGAGGCTGTCAAAGAGAGGGAAGCTTCCTCCGCATTTTGTGGGAATGTCCTAGGATTGTGCAGTTTTGGGGCAGGGTCATGACAATAATGGCCTGGGTAGTTAGTACTGACGCAAAGGGGCTTCTACTTATAATTGAGAGTGAAGTAGACTGGCCCAGATACATCAATGTCTGGCTTACACTGGCAGCGGGGATCCCAAAGCGTAAAATTGCTCTAGTGTTCTTGTCTCCACATGAGGGGGTGATTACACACCAGCCTTGGTGTACTCCTATGCAGAGTGCTGCATTGTCTGATGACAGTGGTATAATATGTCTCTATAACCTAAAAGAAAAAAAGGCGGGACAACCCGTTGGACAAAATAGCTGTCCCAATAGGAGCCCTTGAGCACTTATCAAACATTTGCTGTACTGTTCGACTCAGTGCTTGGAGGGTGACTCCATCAATTCAGTTTGGGATACAACTGCTGGCAAACTTAAGGAAATAGTGGAAACTTGCATAGGCCCCTGGTGGAAAGAGTAAATAGGTTGGAAGCAGCAACTGGAAAATTAACTAACCAACACCATCCATCTACCACTCAACCAAGTAATGTCATGCAGGTATTGCCCCAAGTCTGTCTTGATAGTGCTGGGACAGCATCCCTGTCATGAAGAAATTCTAATAATTTAGGTAGACTTGAATCCTTGTCTAATATTGCAGCCCAGGGGGCAGATCACAGCTTAATCATATGGTGCCACCAGTGGGTAATGATAGTTCAACCTGAAACTACAAGTGGCACAACTGACATACAAATACATCGACCTGATCAAAGGGGTAGAGTGAATTTGCATTTTGTTATGCAGGCTGAAGGGAAACTTGTCAATACCGCGCATCCTTGTATTTTTTAAATGGCACAGCGATGCGCTGCTAAATTGATTGCAGCACCATGCAGCACCACTTAGTTGTAAATATGCCCCAAAGTTGTGAAGTCTTGCACATCGTCAACTTCACCCATCTTAAAATTTTAATACTACCGCACAAGGATGGACTGAAACGTAAATGGCAAACCTTTGACACAACTCTTGTCATCCCTTCAATGATAGTCACTCTACAAAATGTGTCACCCTTTTCAGGAGATTACTCAAGAAGAAGTCCTTCTGTACATTTTATCGCTTCTGTGAACATATTAAACTATATTTACCTGCATTCTTACTGCTGGTTGTGCTAGAGCGAAGTTATTGTATTACGTTGAAATCTGGTTTTTTTTCACCTTAAATACAAAATACAAATACATCTTGCTTACTTGCCCACCAGAAGTATTAAGTGATTTGGTATCAGAAAATAAGACTGTGATTTCTGAAATGTTGGCAGCTGGAGTTATCTAAGGCAATCGAGCAGAAGCGTCGAGGCCCCTGAATTGCAATGTTCCTGATTAGGAGCACTTCTTGTTCGAGCGCGGAAAACTATTTCTTTTGATCACGACTCACAAATCATAAGCACTCTTAAGTAAGTCACAAAAACACTTGGCCAACAGAACTTTACATCTTGACTGACAAAAATCAGGAGGAGTAGAGTTGTGTGTTTCCGCAGTCCACAAAAAATGCTGGCATTCAACCACATTGTAATATGGCAGAATTTCAGCATTTACCATTTTAAGATAAGGGACAAATGTGGCCATTTTTAGGTAGGATGCTCGGCTCACGTTAAAATGCCTTTTTGGAATGTACAAGCGCCATTTCATGAGAGGTGGGGGCAAGTGTGAAGTAGGATATGCCACTTTACCGATGTGGCATGCACTCAACTCTAGGTCAAGGACTGCGAGCAGGACCTCCTGCACGGGCTCAGGATTGAGGTGGTGGAGCCAAGTAAGTGTAGTTTAACATCTTTTAAATACATTTTTAAAATCTTTTAATTTTTTTTGTTTCTTTTATTGATTTTTTATTTCTTGCAGGAGACATTATATAGCGGTAAATTCAATTTCATAATTTCTGAGCCCTTTGGTGCCAGCCATGCAAATAAACACAGTTATTTTGTTTGCCATCTTTATTATATTATAATACAGGTGAGGTCAAATGTATTACCCTGTTGAGGTTGCCCTTGGGGATTTGGCGTTACGGCCACATTTCCAAAGGAATAGAATTTTTTGTTTTCATAACCGGAAAGTTTTGGGGTGAGCCGTCAAGTAGCTGAGAAAAAGGAGTGGCCCCAAAACACAGGCCTTTTCCATTCATTCTCCATAGATCTTTAGACACAGCTACAGCCCGAATGGCTGCATGGATTTACATTGAATTTGTAGAAACCTAGATCATGCTTATTGTGATTTGGTGTAAATCTGTTCAGTAGTTTTTGAGCAATTAATGCTTATAAACATTGCCTATATCACACTGCAAAGGATCAGGGGACTTACAGATCTCATGCAGAGATTTTATTGGCTGACACCATATCAACAAGGATGTGCCAGAAGTCATCTTAGGAATGAGTCCCAAGCATTAATAGAAACAAAGTTTTAACAAAACATGAGGGGGCAGGGAAGGGATATCCTGACCCTAAGGCCTGGTGGTGGTGGGGTCCGCCTGGGGCCAAAAGATTACATTATTTTAATTTTAGGACGATCTGCCAATTTGCAGCAATTTTGTTTAAAAAGCGCAAGCTCCAATACTACGCTTAACCACCATCCCCTTTCAGGATGGATCAGGGCCAGTGGGGCAGAGCAAAATATTTAGGGAGAGTGGCATGTGGGCCCCTCTCACAGCCACAGAAGTCCCATCGCCCTGGGACAATGTGTAAAATAAGGGGAGGGGTCGCACTGCTCCCCTTCCAGAGTGTTTCCGGACCCCGGGGACCCCATCCCCCAGGACCGACATCCTCAAAACGGAGAGGGGACCATGGAAAGGGGCGACCACTCGGTCCCCCCGAACGTATGGCAGAGTACCTCGATCCCCCCGGGAAGCCATTTTGGGCGGGAGGCGCGTCTCGGCTGGTATGCCCGAAGCGGCGTAGCCGGGGCGCGCCCTTTCCCGCCCTAGAGTGGGCTGGCCTAGACACTGACGCGGCTGGCCACGCCCTCGGGGCAGGCAGGGGCGGGTTTACGCCCGCCCTGAAGACGGATAAAAAGGGACGCCAGACCAGAAGACATCCTCTTGTTCCTGTGCTCTGAAGCTGCACCTCCTCGCTGCACGTGAGCTCGAGACGGAACGAAGAGCCAATTTTGAACGTTGTAATCTTTCTTTTGTCTTACAGATACTCTGTCGGAGAAATGCCCAAGAAAGGCGGGAAGAGTATGACGACCGAACAGATGGTTCGGGTCCTCATGAAGGAGATGACTGAGCTGAAGAAGCGGGTAGCGGAGAGAGACGGGGAAGGGGGGCCGGAGCGTCCGTCGGCTGGAGCAGCTCCGGGAGGAAGAGCCAAGAGGCCAAGGAGGGGACCAGCTGGGGGAGACGCCCCGGTTCCCTGTACCCCGCTCGAAGCGCCAACCCCAGTACCAGTAGAGGGGAATCCGATTCCTGTGGTGGTCACCCCGGTGTCCAAAGAGGATATGCCGCCCGAGCTGGCAGCACAACTTGCAGCGTGGTTGGGCGACAGTAGTGAGGGCGCCACGGCTGCCGAGGCCCAGGCGCTGATGAAGCAATTGCGCGAGAAACGGGATGCAGCCAAGGCATCCGCGCCGGCTGCAGTAGTTGACAAGCCACAAGGGACGATTGCGACCGCAGATGCAGCGTCCGGTGCAGGTAAGCGGCCATTGCCGATTGCGAGGGATGAGTCAGCACCCTCTCGTAGAGAAAGGTTGGGTCAACATGTGCCTTTGGCAATTAAGGAGAAGATTTGGGCGGGGGAATACGTGAACATCTTCTCGTTGCTTGTTGATCATTATGAGGTGGAGCATGTTAAGGGTCAGAAAGATCTTATGCATCCGAGTGTTTGGCGCGCAAAAATGGCCGCCTTTAAAGTAAATGAGACTATCGGCAATTGGGGCAATGCATGGGGAATTTTTACGTCAATCTTGGGGGAACGTAGGCCCGAGTTGCTTTCCGAGTTGCCGACCTATCAGTCAAGAATCATGGGGTACTCGACATCACACCAGGGTAACCATTGGTTCTGCTACGATAATCTTTTTAGAAAGGCAAAAGAGCATAATAAAAGCTTAACCTGGGATTGTTATGATTCTTTGACATGGGATAAAATGAAGGAGACAGGTATGTTGAAAATGCCATTGGTAGGAAGTAATGTTGGCGAATCCTCCCGCCATTATGGGGGGACGCCCTTTCGGTCAGGTACGAGTACCGACGATTACTCGAGACCTGCCGGCAATACAGGAAAAAGGGGGTTCTGCTTCAATTTCAACAAAGGTAAATGTACCAGGCCCCAGGGATCGTGTAAATTTAAACATGAATGTAGTGGGTGCGGGTCGTCCCATCCTGAGTCCACGTGCAGAGCCAAAACGGGTGATAACGGGGGGAGAGGAGGCGCCAAACAGGTCTAACGTAGTCCGAGGGGCGCCTTTACCTACCCCGATTGATACCTTGGCGATGATTCCCTGGCTCAGTGAATACCCGGATCGTACTTCTGCTGGGGTGCTGCGGAACGGATTTTCGTATGGTTTCCGCATCCCGGTAGGGGACTTTCAGGGCGTGGAGAAGTGTAAAAATCAACTTTCCGTCCTGCAGCATACGACCGTGGTTCAGGAAAAGATCCGGAAAGAGGTTACTCGAGGTCGGGTCGCCGGCCCATTTAGTGTACCCCCGGTACAGAATTTTGTTTGTTCTCCTTTAGGGGTGGTCCCCAAGAAGGACCCGGGTGAGTTTCGACTGATTCATAATTTGTCAGCTCCACGTGGTCTTTCTGTAAACAATGCAATAGACCCAGAAGTGTGTTCGGTGCGGTACGCATCCTTCGATGAGGCCGTAGCCATTTTGAATCGCCTGGGGCCCGGGGCGCTGATGGCGAAGTCAGATATCGAGTCAGCGTTCCGGTTGCTCCCGGTACACCCGGACGATCAGCGTCTCCTAGGTTTTATGTTTCAGGGTTATTATTACATGGATAAGTGTATGCCGATGGGGTGCTCTATATCTTGTGCCTATTTCGAGAAATTCAGTAGCTTTCTACAATGGGTCTTCACAAAGAAGACGGGTTTCCAACATGTAATGCATTACCTTGATGATTTTCTGTTCCTTGGGGCAGCCGGGGATCTCGAATGTGGCCGGGCCTTGGCCGAATTTTGTGTATTAATGAAGCAGTTTGGTGTGCCATTGGCACCAGGTAAGACGGTGGGTCCTGCGACTTGCCTCGAGTTTCTGGGGATCGAGTTAGACTCCAGAGAAGGTTGTTTTCGTTTGCCAACTGACAAAGTGTGGAAGTTCAGGGCAGCCCTGCAAGTGTGTCTAAATGGATCTAAAGTTACGCTGCATCAATTACAGCAGTTGGTGGGACAGTTGAATTTTGCCCTGAGAGTTATACCGATGGCCCGCCCCTTTTCTCGTTCAATTGCCCAAGCTATGGTCGGCCTAAAGGAGGGCCATCATCGCACGAGACTATCGGCTGAGGTCCGCCAGGACGTGCGTATTTGGTTAGCATTCCTGGCGGACTTTAATGGTCGAGTCATCTGGAACAAACCAGCCGTATCCTCTGAAGAGCTGGGGCTATGGACAGATTCAGCAGGTAGCATAGGTTTTGGTGCCATCTTCGGCACAAAATGGTCGGCACAAAGGTGGCCGACATGGTGGCATGACAATGGTCTGACAAGTAATATTGCTTTCCTGGAACTTTTTCCCATTTTGGTGGCCCTGAGAACCTGGCCAGAAGGGTTCAAAGATCACTCTGTGATATTTTGGTCTGACAATATGACCGTGGTCGAGTGCATCAATAGTCAGGCAGCACGATGTAAACTGATTTTAAGACTGCTCAAAGAAATTGTTTTACTGTGTATGCAACTGAATGTGCTGTTCAGAGCAAAACATGTCCCAGGGGTAATGAATCAGGCGGCTGATGCACTGTCTCGTTTTCATATGCAGGCTTTCTCGGGTTTCCTTCCCTCAGCGGACCCAGAGCCGGCACCCTTCCCCGAAGCTCTCTGGTCTCTCGGTGCCCCGAACTTCGTCACCTCGTGGGAGAGAGTCTAGCACCACGGACGAGGAAAGCATATGAAGGGGCGTTTAGGTCCTATTTAGCCTTTTTGGGGACTGATAGAGAGAGGCTTTGGGGCCACGAGGAATGGGTAGTGAATTTTCTGATGTCCTTACGTAGGGCTGGGAAATCTGTGGCTACGGCCCAGAGGCATCGTGCTGCTATTTCCTTTGTTGCCAGGGCTCATAGTATCCAGGACCCGACAGCGTCTTTCGTTGTACAGAAAGCGCTGCGTGGGTGGCAACGCCTTGAAGGTCGCAGAGTAGATGAGAGGCGCCCGATAGGTTTGGATAGGTTGGCCCAGTTGTTGGCTACACTCCCTGCCACATGTTCATCTCAGTTTGAGGCGGTGTTGTTCCGAGCCGCTTTTACGCTAGCATTTCACGGGGCAATGCGAGTAAGCGAACTGGTGGCAAGGAACAAACAGGATGTGGCAGGGGGTTTGTGCCAAGAACACGTTCAGATCAGAGGAGAGGCAATGACGGTCTCCTTTGTCAGGTCCAAGACCGATCAAGACGGGATGGGTGACTGCATAATCATACGCAGGATTCCCGGGTCCTCCATGTGTCCGGTAAAGTGTCTAGAAGATTACCTAGCACGAAGGGTGGCATTATGGGGGGGGACCTTGTTGAGACACGCGGATGCCACCCCACTGACGAAATTTCAGTTTCAGCGGGTGCTTGCGATGTCAATTGCCGCTGCGGGCTTGAACCCGGGCGAGTTTGGGACCCATTCCTTTCGGATAGGGGCTGCTACGGAAGCTACAGCCAGGGGTCTTAATGTTGAACAAGTGAAACGAGTGGGGCGTTGGTCCTCCAATTGTTATAAGAGGTATGTGCGGTTGCACATGTTGTAAAGCTGTAATGACGTACTCACGCCTCTTGTTTTTGTTTGGTTTTCAGTTGCGCAAGCCTACGAGGCGGGGCGGACTATGCAGTCGACCCAACACCGGGCCAGCGGTCAGACATCACCGGCTGTGAAAAAGGAGGTGTGGGTCGTGGGCCACTCATACGTGAGGCGTGCCGCGGACGTATTCAAAGCAGGTGACATGATTCACGTAGCTGGGGAATACGGGTACAGGGTGTCCTTCTACGGAAGAGGCGGTCTCTGTATTGACCAGTTTCAAGCATATTTTGAGGATTTGTTAGGGCGGACGAGGTCACCGCCGTCTATAGTCATAGTGCATTTAGGGGGCAATGATTTGGTCACCACCGGTAGACGACTTCTCCTGGAGGCAATGCTTTCCACTGTAAGTTGGTTGGCGAGGAGAGTTCCGGGGTGCACAATTGCGTGGTCCCATATGATCCCACGAAAGGTGTGGCGGGGGGCTATTTCTATTCCTGCTTTGAATCAGTCTGTTAGAAAGCTTAATAACAAAGTGAGTAGGTTGTTCCGTTCCGGGACATTGCATTCTATTTCGCATGGCTGTATTAATGATGACAGTATGTATTCGGGGGATGGTGTGCATTTGTCTCGGGTGGGGAATGAGTTACTCATAGGAGACTTCTTAGCATGGTTAAAAACGTTAAAGCATGACCTTTAGGTAGGAGCTTTTTGGGGGGTCCGGATAGCCGGTCAACTATCCGGCCTGTGGCGGTAAGGTCATGATCGGTGAGCAGTAATTGGAAGATCCCTATGAGTGGGCGTCACCCAACACGGATGGGAGCGCTCGGGAGAGGTGGCCTTTGGCCCCTCAACGGGGAGGCGGTCCTGTCTAAGGAGAGGCCGCCGGAAGGAAAGGAAAGGCGGTCAAGGCCCCTTCCTGTGTAGGAGGGGTTACAGCCCCCTCCTGGGGAATTTCCCGGGGCCAGTGACGTCTGCGACGGCAGATGTGGTAAGTTGTGTGGGGTTTGGGGGGAGGTCTACGCTACCTTCTAGATACTCACACGAGTCCTCGAACGACCTTTAAGTGGCGTCGAGTTTATTGGGGCCCCCGTCAAGTCAAGGGAAATTGGTAGTTGCACTTGAGGTACGCCTCAGTGCTGTCGCCCCTCCCAAGTGGGGGGGGGTATTTCTGGTTAGGGATCTTGACACCGGTTACGACCTTGCCGTTGGCCCTTAAACGTTAGGATGTACAATTTCAATATTTCAAGAAAATGTTTTGCAGGTTGTTAGTTCGGCTAGGAGAACCTCTGTATTAGAGAATCTGTTAAGGTTAGCCAAACATCGCAATGTGGTAATGAAATTGTACATTAATATGAAACTGTTTAATGTTATAATTTTTTGTTTTAATAAATACGGCCGGGGAGGGTCACTCCCTCCCTCTTCCAAAAACTTCAAGAACTGTTTCCGGTTTCCCTCCTTTGGGGATTGTGTTGAGAGGGGGTGGCGGGTATCTCAGCCATATGGAAAGGGGCGACCACTCGGTCCCCCCGAACGTATGGCAGAGTACCTCGATCCCCCCGGGAAGCCATTTTGGGCGGGAGGCGCGTCTCGGCTGGTATGCCCGAAGCGGCATAGCCGGGGCGCGCCCTTTCCCGCCCTAGAGTGGGCTGGCCTAGACACTGACGCGGCTGGCCACGCCCTCGGGGCAGGCAGGGGCGGGTTTACGCCCGCCCTGAAGACGGATAAAAAGGGACGCAAGACCAGAAGATATCCTCTTGTTCCTGTGCTCTGAAGCTGCACCTCCTCGCTGCACGTGAGCTCGAGACGGAACGAAGAGCCAATTTTGACCCACCCACCAGCCCCTGAAGACGGCCAGTTGTTTGTAATAAAATGGATCGATAATTCTATTTCGTTTACAGGTTGTGGTATTATCGTGTTGATATTGAGTGTGTAATAAAGTTGGTCGATTTTATGTCTGTTTTGTGATTAAAGATATTCGGTTTTTAGTGTCCATTGATAAGCATGCTTATTTTGGTCATAGTGGCCAGTGTATTGTTGGTTTAGTTAGCATTGTCGTATTTATTTTGGTCGGGCGGTAAGGTCATGATCGGTGAGCAGTAATTGGAAGATCCCTATGAGTGGGCGTCACCCAACACGGATGGGAGCGCTCGGGAGAGGTGGCCTTTGGCCCCTCAACGGGGAGGCGGTCCTGTCTAAGGAGAGGTCGCCGGAAGGAAAGGAAAGGCGGTCAAGGCCCCTTCCTGTGTAGGAGGGGTTACAGCCCCCTCCTGGGGAATTTCCCGGGGCCAGTGACGTCTGCGACGGCAGATGTGGTAAGTTGTGTGGGGTTTGGGGGGAGGTCTACGCTACCTTCTAGATACTCACACGAGTCCTCGAACGACCTTTAAGTGGCGTCGAGTTTATTGGGGCCCCCGTCAAGTCAAGGGAAATTGGTAGTTGCACTTGAGGTACGCCTCAGTGCTGTCGCCCCTCCCAAGTGGGGGGGGGGTATTTCTGGTTAGGGATCTTGACACCGGTTACGACCTTGCCGTTGGCCCTTAAACGTTAGGATGTACAATTTCAATATTTCAAGAAAATGTTTTGTAGGTTGTTAGTTCGGCTAGGAGAACCTCTGTATTAGAGAATCTGTTAAGGTTAGCCAAACATCGCAATGTGGTAATGAAATTGTACATTAATATGAAACTGTTTAATGTTATAATTTTTTGTTTTAATAAATACGGCCGGGGAGGGTCACTCCCTCCCTCTTCCAAAAACTTCAAGAACTGTTTCCGGTTTCCCTCCTTTGGGGATTGTGTTGAGAGGGGGTGGCGGGTATCTCAGCCATATGCAGCTCCCCTCCTTGAGCCTTAAAAGGCCCTGGAAAACCCATTCCACAGTTGCAGCTCAATTACTGGCTCCCATAAAGCCCACCCTGGGGCGCAATAGTTTCCCGGGCCGCAAGAGCACGGGCAGTAAATAATTTGTTTAGTCCCACCCAGCATGAGCATTTTTAAAGCTTCCGCCTCTTGGGAGCAGACATGCCTTCCTTGCCTGCAAGAGCTCGTGTAGAGAAAGTCATATCTGCTCTCTCCAAGGGGGAGCAGAATTTTACATTCATATCCTCGCTACTGCAGGCAGGGAAACACATACCTCCCATTCGTTGGGAGCCAACAAAAAACAGGTGCTCCCATCGCGTGGAAGCAATGCCGAGACATGGGAGCCCCGGTGCTCTCCCTGTCTCCCCAAGGTTGCTGTTTGGTGGCTGCCCCGAGTCAGCACCAGAGCACCCACCTAGAAGAAATACAGGCCCCTGGGATAAAGCCCAGAGGTCATAATAGGCTTGAAGAGGGGGGCCACGCTCCCACCCCCCCTATGTTTAAGTAATGGCCCTGGGGTGTCGACCCAGCATGGATGCCCACAATATTGCTTCACAAAAATACTAAAAAGTCAATATCGTTCACATAAAATATAGGATTTCTATTTTTAGCTAAGAAAAATACATATATCAACAACAAAAATATTGACGTTATAAATACAGTTATTGTTATAAGATCGAAAAAGTTATTCTTATGTTTTGTAATTCTTTTGGCGATATTAATGTAGTTGATATTGTGTGAAATTATTTTTTAGAATACTAATATGTTCATTTAAAGGTTGCAATATGTTAACTTTACATTATTGCTTAAAACAAAGTAAACCAATGGAAATAATTACGGTACAGAAAAATTTACAAAATACAAAACCGTTAAATATATTTGACATGGGTAATTTCATGCTAAAATTATATTAAAATATTGTTTATACACATTTTCTTTCCAGCTACAATTATATATATTAAATTGTATACACATAAAATAAATAATTGTAATAAAAAAAATTACAAACTGTGTTATGTTATGAAACCGTCTAAATCGTAATATGGCACAACTAATTCCTATGTGTATAATTTCTCTGACAATCTTGGACACTAATTCAGGTATATTAACTTCTCCTACTGCATACAAAAACATTAACAAAAGTATTGGACACTAAAAGAGTTATATTTACTCTTCCCACTCCAATGAGAACAATTTGTGCAAGGTGTTAAACACTAAGCGGGGTCACATTTCCTATTGCTAGTCCAAAGTAAACTATTTTGGGCAAGGTGTTGGACCCTCACAGGCTAATATTTGCTCTTTCCACTCCAGCTAAACCGTTTTGCGGATGGACTTGGACACTATTCCCACTTTGATCAACACCAAATAGGAGAAGGTAGTAGACACTAAAAGAGTTATGTACAAAATACATATTCTTTATTAAAACATAATAAATATGTATTTATAAAATAAATAAAAACATTGCTTATAACATCATACTGCCCCCAAAATCTTTATAATTAACACAAACCAATAAAGTTTTATTTAAATAAAAAAAATTAAATTATACATAATATTTAAAAAATAAACACAATTTAATAGACAATATAAACATCCAACTATACATAAGCAAAATAAGAACATTGCTATGCCTCTCTTCACCTCCTAGTACTCCATTTTAGTGTGGATTTGATCTAGCCATCTAAGCAAATAGTGGACAATTAGCGTATGACCAAATGACATATACCCTCAATGCGTACTACGAGTACCACCCCTTCCCACTAAGTCTGCCAATTGGTCTGGCTACTGGCAGCAGCTTCGCACAGCTAGGTCTATATCATATTAGGTATAACCATATAAAACCGATAAAGGCATTAGAGAACAAACTGTAAAGTCACCCTGTTCTTTCGTGGGAACTAGAATTAGGTCTTCTAGCTAGACTTGCTCATCAAGTGCGCCCCTGTTGCCTCACATAGTTTTTCCGCCTCTTCATTTCTTGCTACTGGTTTCAGGTAGTCATTGAGGCTTTCTGCCGGAATTTGGGGTCCAGCAATATCTTAGACTTTCTGTGCATGGTGACCCTAAGTCTGGCAGAGTAAAGCATTGCATATTCCAAGTTATGGTCTCTCAGCCTCTTCTTCAACCGGGCAAATTGCTGTCTAGCCTCAAGCACTTTCATAGTGAAGTCCGGATATAACAAAATCTCTGCGCCCTTATATTGTAAATCACTTTTTTCTCTTGCCTTCCGTAACGCTGAGTCTCGGTCTCTATAATTTAGGAGTTTAGCAATGATGGGCGAGGTGGTGCACCTGGGGGAGGTCTAGGTCCAAGAGAACGGGGTACCAGTTTGATGATAAATATAGTGGAGAAGGTGTCTAGGCCCAACAGCGCAACCAGCATCTTCTCAATAAATACCTCCATATTGCCTGTGGGCGTTAACTCTGAAAGGCCAGTGATTCTAACATTGCTTCTTCTTGACCTGGTTTCTAAGTCTTCAGTCTTATCCTGTATGACAGAGAGCTTTCCAACTTGCTTTTGCACTGAGTCTGCCTCTGTTTGCATTTCCTCTGCTTCAGTTACTCGCCTCTCTGCCATATTGAGTCATTGGGCATGCTTTTTTTTTTTTTTAAACCTTTATTTGGAGACAAGCAGGGTCAAGGGAAGTGCATACACAATACATACAGACATTCATGGCCATTACAATGGTACGTCAGAACCAAAAAATATGATATACAAGTCAATACAGGGCAGCATACCAGTCAATACAAGGAGCAACATCGGAATGCACAGTGCAAATTAGAGAGCAATGATCCAGCATGTACAGGCAAGCTAATGAAACAATACAATACGGACACAGTTGATTAGCGCACCATAAAGAAAAGCAAAGGGAACGCAGATGCAAGGGACACATATAATAAGGGTACCCGACAGGGATACGACCTCAGTTACCATCCATACACTTGTCAGAAGGGGACCTACAGCCCCCAATAGCTCGCACGGAAAGGAGACAGCGTAGCCTCACCCCAAACACTGGAAGATCAGCAGGTGCAGTGTAAAATCCCAGCCCATCAAGATGCCATCAACCAATCCCTTCACGGTCCCCTAAATCAGAAT
Organism: Lissotriton vulgaris; assembly: GCF_964263255.1. Lineage (NCBI taxonomy): Eukaryota > Metazoa > Chordata > Amphibia > Caudata > Salamandridae > Lissotriton > Lissotriton vulgaris. Next base: position 131,255,402 of record NC_141687.1, read on the forward strand.
CAGAGTCCTGCACAGCTCTGGACAGGAGGTACACCTGGAGCGGGCTCCAAAAGTCCTTCGGTCTGCATCGGACAGGCATAAGGTCAGAATAGATGTTGTATTGATCCTGACAGTATATGAGGTCAGTCACCCAATCCTGAAAGCGCGGCACCCTGCCACGACCCCAGCAACAAGCAACCCTGCGCCTAGCCAGCAACAGGGCCACGTCAACAAATCTACGGTGAGAGGCAGGCACGTCCTTAGAGTAGCCCAGCAACATCACTAAGGGGTCAAATACTACCCAATCCTCCGCCATAATCTGCAGGGCCTCATGAACCTGTGTCCAATATTCTAATACACCCGCACAACTCCAAGCCAAGTGCAGGAAGTCAGCGCCTTCCGCACGACATCTAGCACACCTGTCATCTTCCGCCAAATGAAACCGTAGTTTCCTCGCCGGGGTATAATAGTACCGCTGAACAAACTTGTAGTGGATAATTTTAAGGCGACAACTAGAAGAGACATTGGCCGTGAGCCCACAACAGTACTTCTACTGCTCGTCGGTGATAGGAGCACCCAACTCGGCCACCCACTGCTCGCGCACCCGATTGGCCGGTACCGAGCGCTGTCTGCGAATAGCCCCGTATAATTTCGACACCAGGTGTCGTCCATCTGAGACCAACAACACGTGGAGGGGGAGGGTAACCCCAGGCTCCGAAGGGAAATCTGAAAGCAGAGCACGCATGCCCTGCCGTAAGCGGATGAAATAGAACAGCTCTAGAGGGGATCAAGCAGCCGCTCCAAAGAAATGAGCCTGCGTACGGAAGGCACCCGCATGAAACAGGTCGCCCCACGTGAGGATGCCCAGACGCTTACACATTCGCTGAAACCCCGTTTCCAACAACAGCGACAGATCAGGATGATAAGACAGAGGCAGAGCCGGCGAATAAAGAAAGGAGACGCCCAGCAATTGAGCCACCCGCTTCCAAGCATCCACCGTGCACGTCACAGTCGTGCGAGGTGTCTCCACATCGGACACCTTGCCCAGAACCATCCCCTCCAGTGGGAGCGGGTGGGCAACCCAATGTTCAGCAGCGATTTGGGGCATGAACGGCGTGGGGCGCATCCAGTGATAAGCGTAATGCGCCTGAGCGCTGAGATAATAAAGCTCGAAGTCAGGGACATCGAATCCGCCATCAGCATAGGGCAACGTAAGGGTAGCCCACGCCACCCGTGGCTGCTTGCCCCCCCAGACCAAACGCAATAGCTCGGAACGGAGCCTGCGGAAGAAATAAGCACCCGGATGATACGGAAGGTTTTGAAAGAGGTAAAGAAAGCGGGGTAAAACTACCATCTTGATAAGGGACGCCCTACCAGCCATGGAAAGAGGCAAGGACATCCACCTGGTGACATCATCTGCAAGCTTGGTAATAGCCACCCCATAATTAAGCCGAACCGATTCTTCTCTGTCCAAGGACACGACAATGCCAAGATAACGCAACTCCGAGTCACACCATTCCAGAGGGTAGTCAAGGGGAAACCTAGCTACAGCAGCAGTGAGGGGGAAGAATTGAGACTTCCGCCAGTTAATATGGACACCGGAGACCCCCCCAAAAGCGACCAGCTCTCGTAAGAGCGAATTAAGGTTGTTCTCAGGGTCTTTGACATAGAGCGTAACGTCATCGGCGTATAAAGAAATACCGACCTGTCGCTGCAGACAGTTAAAGGCGCTCTGCTGGTGAAACTGACGAATCCTACAGGCCAATGGCTCAATGGCTATAGCAAACAAGAGGGGCGAGAGGGGGCATCCCTGTCGGGTCCCTCTCGTAAGAGGGAACGAGGGGGACAGCACCCCATTCACCACCACCTTCGCCATCGGATCAGTGTATAAGAGCTTAACCCATGAGATGAAGATCCTGGGGAAGCCCATTCGACAAAGAACATCAATTAGATAGCCCCACTCAACAGAGTCAAACGCCTTAGTGGCATCGAGAAAGATGGCGGCGACCGGGACAGTAGGATCAATGGTTGACACAAGCGAGAACAAGGTGCGAAGACTGTGGGAGGTAGCACGGCCAGGCACAAATCCCGACTGGTCAGGCAGCACAATAACAGGCATGAGTTCGGCAAGTCGTACTGCCAATACCATCGCGAGAATTTTGACATCGCAGTTGAGCAATGAGAGGGGCCTATAAGAGCCCACATCCAACGGATCTTTACCCGGCTTAAGCAGCGACGTAATGGCGACCTCGCGCATGGAGCCCGGCAAACGCCCCTCCTCCAGGGACTCCTCAAAAACCTCACGCAGCACGGGGGCCATGATGTCCACATAATACTTATAAAATTCAGCAGGAAGGCCATCCAGACCGGCGGCCTTCCCATTAGACAGAGACATGATGGCATTCCTGACCTCCTCCACCTCCAGGGGCCTGCCTAAGAACTCCCGATGACCATCCGATAGCCAACAGAGTGCCAGCTCATCGAGAAATCCGCCGTATCGAGTCTCACCCATCTGCTGAGTCGTGTAAAGGTGCGTATAATGGTCAATAAAGGTACGCTGGATCTCCGAAGTGTCTCGGCAGCGAGTGCCATCCGGCGACACCAATTCCAGCACGTCAGACCCATGCCTTGGATGTCTAGTGAGGGCAGCGAGGACCTTACCGGGCCGCTCCCCTTCACAGTATCGCCTCGCCGTCCAGTATTTCCCCCTATACTTAGCCTCTCTAGCAGCTTCCTCCTCATATTCGGAGAGCTTAGTACGGAACTGCACCAGAAGGTCGGGATCAGAGTCAACCTGCATCCTGCGTTCTAAGTCTCGCAAATCTGCCTCCAAGCCCTCGAGGGTCCGAACAATCAGCCGAAGTACTCCACAACTTTTAGAAATAGTGACACCCCGGATAGTGACCTTGAACGCCTCCCAAATGACCTCGACGCTGTCCACAGAGCCTTTGTTCCTAGGGAAGAACGCCTCTACCTCCACGCCAAGCTCCTCCCTGAACACCGGGTCAAGCAAAGCAGTCGGAAACAGACGCCAAGGTGGGCGCGGCCTATACAACCCGGGGACGGATAGTACAACCTTCACCGGACAGTGATCAGAATACGTCCGAGCCAGATGTGTAGCCTCCCGTAGGCCAGCTCCCAGCCCCCTAGAGAGAAACACATAATCCAGTCTTGCCCATGAACGAGCATGTGTGGTGTAATGAGTGCCCTCCTTGGTGGCAGGGTGGGCGTACCTCCAGCCATCGACCAGCCCGGCCTCTTCCACAATCCCCCGCAACACTTCTCTGGCATGTACATTATACTGAGGGCTCCCCTCCGATCTATCCGAATGGGCATGAAATGCAAGATTGAAATCACCTCCCCACACGATGTAAGTTGCATCCACAGCAAGAACATGACCCCACAAAGTGACAAAGAAACTTGGCGTATCAACATTAGGAGCATAGCAATTAACAAACAAGACAGTGTTCTGCCCAAGCCGCCCCCACAGTAGCACATATCGCCCCTCAGGGTCCCCAACAAATCCCAGTTCCTGAAATGCGAGCGATCTTTTAACAAGGATAACAACTCCCCGAGCATAAGAAGAATAGGAAGCAAACCTCCTGGCCGCAGCCCACCTCCCGCCAAAGTTGGGGGAAGGAGCGGGACGCAGATGCGTCTCCTGGAGGAGAGCAACATGAATAGCATGCCTGTCCAAGTACTGGATCACACTACGACATTTCCTGGCATCATTAAGTCCCCGTACATTCCAGGACAGAATCGATATCTGATCTATAACAGCAGTCGACATTACCCAATTTCAGGGCCCAACGGGACCCAATAAGCAAACACAGGGCATCCAACCACCAGCAACAGCCAAAAACAGGTCCACACCCTAGGGCGCAGACACCCCCCCACAGACACTCCGCACAGTCCCCAGCCATCTCCGAACCAATCAACCAAAACCACAACGACCCCCCCCAGCCAAACCGCCCATGCAACAAGCACTCAGAACATACTGCACGCCGCATGCCACCAATCCATCTTACGCGACCCACAACTCGCACACGTGTTTCTCTTACATAGCGCACCCCAGCACGTGGCAGCCTAAAATGGCGGCCAACGCATCCGGGCCCAAGTTGGACGGCAAAACGGACCACATGATCAGCGCCGCCAGATGAAGAAATGAAACAGCCTAGATAGCAGACATAGCGCCACACCCATACATCCAGACAGCAGCAGCACCTATTGTACCGGCCCAGAGTTTCTGGGCAATCACACATGGACAACTTCACTCCCGCCCCATCCACCCACCTGAGATCACCCCAACAGTCAGGCCACACGCGTCCCCACCCCCCCCATTCCCCAACAAATATCCAGTCAACCAACAAAGGACTAGAATCCAAACCAAAGGTACACATGGGGCACACCCTCCGGGGAACCTTCTAGAGGTGCACGACACCACTCCCTCACGCCACGCCAGTGTCCGCGCCAACAAGCGTCAGACGGCCCCAGGCGCCGCGCGGGGGGGTGGGTGCCCGGAGCGCAACATCAGATAGCACCATCCCGCGGTGCCCACCCCGACCCCAGGAACCAGCAAGCACTCACGCAGCTCATGAAAGACATGACCCCCGCTCCAACAAAAGTAAAAGCGGGCAATAGGAAGGCCGCAAATGCGGAGAAGGAGGGCAACAAAACTAAATATGAAAGACACGCGACCAGAACACCCCAAAAACAGGGAAAAGAGAGCCAAAGTCCAAAGTCACCACAATCAGGCGACCTCCTCCTCAGCCGCTGAATGTTCGTCCTCAGGGCCTCGATCACCTCCCCGGTCCGCAGACGCCCGCTCGCGCTGGAGGCGCTTCGCAAAATCCTCAGCATGCTGTGGGTTGGTGAAGAAATGTTGTTTAGCCTGGTGCGTCACTCTAAGTTTAGCAGGGTATAGCAGGGCGTAGTCTACTTGCAGGTCCCGAAGCTTCCTCTTCACCCCCAGGAACTTACGACGCTGATCCTGCACCATCGGCGTGAAGTCAGGGTACATGGTGAAAGACACTCCTTCGAAAGAGAGGGCCCTGTTAGTGCGGGCGGCCTGGAGGGCGGCGTCCCGGTCTCGATAGTTCAAAAGGCGCGCAATAATGGGGCGCGGTGCAGCCCCAGAGGCCGGCCGAGGTCCCAGTGTCCGATGTGCTCTCTCAACGATGAACTGGGATGAGAACACTTCCGCACCAATGGCGCCCACAAGTAGCCTCTCCACATAAGTCTCCATTTTGCCCACATTCGTAGATTCCGGCACACCTACAATGCGCACGTTGTTGCGCCTACTCCTCGCCTCCAACTCCTCGTTCTTAGCGGCAATGACACGCAAGATATTGTCCATTCTCGCCAGTCGGGTGGTATGGGTGGTCGCCGTGTCATCATGGTCCGAAATGCGCTGTTCCGCCGCCGTCAAGCGCTCCTCGTGCACATCCAACTTCTGGACAACCGCATCCATGCGCAATGATATCTTGTCCACTTTGTCCACTATCGTGGCAAACCCCTGCCTCATCTCCTGCATCATTTGGGCAAAGTCAGGCGGCGGCGGCTGCGGGACACTATCAGCGACATTCGGGGGGGGGGACCGCGAAGTTCCAGCGTCCTGGAGCAATCGCGTCGCCCGCCTGGCCCCTCCAGAATCAAAGGACAGTTTGGATTGTTTAGTGTCCGGCTTCCCCATAATGGTGCGCTAGAGTTGCAATGGGGGACAAAGAGCAAATAGGGTCGAAAGCGGACCAAGGGTAAGGCCACAGGCAAAAGGCTCGAATCGTGGGGGCACGAGCAGGCCAGCGCGCCCCGCCACACCCAACGACGAGAGAATGGCCGTCCCCGCTCCAAGGCCAAAGGAGCGAGCCCCCAGAAACCAAGAAGAAGATCCGTGGCGCCTCCGTGTGCAATGGTATACGGGCAGGCAGATGCAGGAGCCAAGAGATAAGTCCGACAGCAGACGGCTTGCCCAGCGAGCGAGCGGGCCCCGATGAAGAGGGGCGGAGCAAGGCCTACAACACACGTGCAGAGCCCCGGACTGGCATGAGCAACGACGCCGGGCCAAGGGGCATCAGACTTCCAGAGCGCAAGTCGGGGAAACTTGGGGTCCCCGTAACTTCGGCCAGCAACCTCCAAACGGCCCAGGAATTGGACCGTGGGTGGTCAGCCGGTATCCCAGTAGATCCGTGGGGTCAGATCAGGGCGCAGCGATGGTCATCAGGATCTTTAGGGGGATAATAGCTCCGGGCAGCGGGAGCCTCACGACAGTGCGGCCATTCCGCAGTGCGCCCTCTAGCACCCCCGTCATTGGGCATGCTTATCGAGTCTCACGGACAGGAGATCCATGAAGTAGGACAGTAAGTCAAACTTCCTGTCTATGGTGGACACGCTCTTTTGCATGGCTGCGAGTATTTGGCGCAGTTTCCCCACCAGTCTTCTTCGATTTCCCCATGATCATCAGGAACCTGGGTGCCACAGGCCTCTTTTCTCCTTGCTTTTCGCTGCTCGAACTATAGCTTGGGCTGTGTTCTGTTTACCTCGCCCATTTTGATCTGGATGTGAGCCCGATCATGCTATGCCTCATCACCAAGTGTGTTTTATTCAAGGAGCTCTGCGGAGAAGGTCAAGGATATCAGTCTGGTTCTTCTACTTTGCTCTATGCTCGGTCGGCCGCTGGAGAGGCAGACCACAGTGTGCTATCTACCGGCACCTGCTCTATAGGCTGAGGCTTGTGAGGGTGATGGGGGCCGCATACCTTCTCGTTTTGGAGCCTCCTCCTGCCCCACTATGCAGGTAGAAGCTTATACCCCTAGGCAGATTATGGTATGAGTCTGCCTGTGCCTTAGATGAGTAAGCAATGGTGAAACTCAAGGCCTCAATGACGCTAGGATGACCTCTCAGGTGCAGGCTTATGGAGCTAGCCGATTAATGATTGCGTTCTCTGCTGTGGGTGAGTAAGGAGCAGAGCAGTCCTCCGCTCAGCCCCAGTTCATGCAGTTCTACCCTCCATCTAAGCAGCAATTGCGCCTCAAACCCAATCAGGCTTCAGCAGGGGTAAGCACGTCAGGCCCAGCTGCTCTAGGTGCCCAGTCTCACCTTAGTTTGTATCCCCCAGCTCTCGCTGAACGTCACCCACTCAAAGGTCAGCTTGTACCGTACCGCCCGGCCACTGCAGGACTCGTCCCTCAAAAATGTATTCATCTTCTATATACACATTTGCCAATCCACTCGAACCAGGCCGGGGGCCCTCTGTTGTTTTCAGCGCCATCCCAGGCCCCGAGGGTAGGCTCCGCTCACCCGGGTCTCAGCAGTAGTGTCGCACAGTCTCCGACCCTGCCTCAGGTCGGCCACCTCGCAGGGATCATGCTGGAGCTGTGCCGGCAAGCACTGTAAATCTGCTGTTACAACCAGATTCCGCTCAGGCCAACAGCCCCATTTAGCTGGGACATCGGAAGACGCCATCTCCGCCGAACCACGCACCTAATCTTCAGTTGCACCCTTGAGGCATCAAGACAGAGCAGCACCAGGTCGCTGTGTCTCTCCGCGCTCCCGGCACACCCTGCAGGAACTCAAAGGTATCGATCAGAAGCCCCAAGTCTGAGCAATAAGGTGTGTGGCTCGGAATGCTAAATTGTTAGGATTCCTGCCGGAGTAGTTTGATGGCTAGCTGAGCGCTTTCAAGCTGCGGCCAACTCGTATCTTGGCAAGCACCGCCCCCCTTCTCCCTTAAGGCATTTAGCCTGGATCTATTCTATTGTGAAGTCTAATATGGCCGAGATACCCGCCACCCCCTCTCAACACAATCCCCAAAAGGAGGGAAACCGGAAACAGTTCTTGAAGTTTTTGGAAGTGGGATGGAGTGACCATCCCGGCCGTATTTATTAAAACAAAATTAAAACATTAAACGTTTCATGTTATGTACAATTTCATTACCACATTACGATGTTTGGCTATCCTTAACAGATTCTCTAATACAGAGGTTCTCCTAGCCGAACTAGCATCCTACAAACATTTTCTTGACATATTGAAATTGTACATCCTAACGTTTAAGGGCCAACGGCAAGGTCATAACCGGTGTCAAGATCCCTAACCCGACTTACCCCTCCCACTTGGGAGGGGCGACAGCACGGAGGCGTACCTCAAGTGCAACTACTACCAATTTCCCTTGACTTGACGGGGGCACCTAAAGACTCGACGCCAGTTAAAGGTCGTTCGAATACTCGTGTGAGGTATCTAGAAGGTATCGTAGACCTTATCCCAACCCCACACCACTTACCGCATCTGCCGTCGCAGATGTCACTGGCCCCGGGAAATTCCCCAGGAGGGGGCTGTAACCCCTCCTACAAAGGAAGGGGCCTTGACCGCCTTTTCCTTTACTTCCGGCGACCCATCCTTAGAAGGGACCGCCTCCCCATTGAGGGGCCAATGGCCACCTCTCCCGAGCGCTCCCATCCGTGTTGGGTGACGCCCACTCATAGGGATCTACCAATTAGTGCTCACCGATCATGACCTTACCGCCTACCAAAATAAATACGACAGTGCTAACAAAGACAGTGCTAACAAAACCTAAGAATACATTGGCCACTATGACCGAAAGAGCATGCTTAAAATTCAACACTATATCTGAATCTCTTTAATGGCAAAACGTACTCAAACCGATCATTCTTTATTATACTCAACATCAACATGACTCCACAACCTGTAAACGAAATGGGAGCAAAATTAATCAACTTTATTACAAACAACTGGCTGTCTTCAGGGGCTGGTGGGTGGGTCAAAATTGGCTCTTCGTTCTGTCCCGAGCTCACGTGCAGCGAGGAGGTGCAGCTTCAGGGCACAAGAACAAGAGGATGTCTTCTGGTCTTGCGTCCCTTTTTATCCGTCTTCAGGGCGGGCGTATACCCGCCCCTGCCTGCCCCGAGGGCGTGGCTGGCTGCGTCAGTGTCTAGGCCAGCCCACTCTAGGGCGGGAACGGGCGCGCCCCAGCTACGCCGCTTCGGGCATACCAGCCGAGACACGCCCCCCGCCCAAAAATGGCTTCCCGGGGGGATCGAGGCACTCTGCCATAAGTTCGGGGGGACCGAGTTGGTCGCCCCTTTCCATATGGCCGAGATACCCGCCACCCCCTCTCAACACAATCCCCAAAAGGAGGGAAACCGGAAACAGTTCTTGAAGTTTTTGGAAGTGGGATGGAGTGACCATCCCGGCCGTATTTATTAAAACAAAATTAAAACATTAAACGTTTCATGTTATGTACAATTTCATTACCACATTACGATGTTTGGCTATCCTTAACAGATTCTCTAATACAGAGGTTCTCCTAGCCGAACTAGCATCCTACAAACATTTTCTTGACATATTGAAATTGTACATCCTAACGTTTAAGGGCCAACGGCAAGGTCATAACCGGTGTCAAGATCCCTAACCCGACTTACCCCTCCCACTTGGGAGGGGCGACAGCACGGAGGCGTACCTCAAGTGCAACTACTACCAATTTCCCTTGACTTGACGGGGGCACCTAAAGACTCGACGCCAGTTAAAGGTCGTTCGAATACTCGTGTGAGGTATCTAGAAGGTATCGTAGACCTTATCCCAACCCCACACCACTTACCGCATCTGCCGTCGCAGATGTCACTGGCCCCGGGAAATTCCCCAGGAGGGGGCTGTAACCCCTCCTACAAAGGAAGGGGCCTTGACCGCCTTTTCCTTTACTTCCGGCGACCCATCCTTAGAAGGGACCGCCTCCCCATTGAGGGGCCAATGGCCACCTCTCCCGAGCGCTCCCATCCGTGTTGGGTGACGCCCACTCATAGGGATCTACCAATTAGTGCTCACCGATCATGACCTTACCGCCACAGGCCGGATAGTTGACCGGCTATCCGGACCCCCACAAAACTCCTACCTAAAGGTCATGTTTCAACGTTTTTTAACCATGCTAAGAAGTCTCCTATGAGTAACTCATTTCCCACCCGAGACAAATGCACACCATCCCCTAGATACATACTGTCATCATTAATACAACCATGCGAGATAGAATGCAATGTCCTGGAACGGAACAACCTACTCACTTTGTTATTAAGTTTTCTAACAGAATGGTTCAAAGCAGGAATCGAAACAGCCCCCCGCCACACTTTTCGTGGGATCATATGAGACCACGCAATTATGCACCCCGGAACTTTCCTCGCCAACCAACTTACAGTGGAAAGCATTGCCTCCAGGAGAAGTCGTCTACCGGTGGTGACCAAATCATTGCCCCCTAAATGTACTATGACTATAGACGGCGGTGACCTCGTCCGCCCTAACAAACCCTCAAAGAATGCCTGAAACTGGTCAATACAGAGACCGCCCCTTCCGTAGAAGGACACCCTGTACCCGTATTCCCCAGCTACGTGAATCATGTCACCTGCTTTGAATACGTCAGCGGCACGCCTCACGTATGAGTGGCCCACGACCCACACCTCTTTCCTCACAGCCGGTGATGTCTGACCGCTGGCCTGGTGTTGGGTCGACTGCATAGTCCGCCCCGCCTCGAAGGCTTGCGTAACTGAAAACCAAACAAAAGACAAGAAGCGTGAGTACATTATCATGGCTTCACAACATGTGCAACCGCACATACCTCTTATAACAATTGGAGGACCAGCGCCCCACACGTTTCACTTGTTCCACATTGAGACCCCTGGCTGTAGCTTCAGTGGCAGCCCCTATCCGAAAGGAATGGGTCCCAAACTCGCCCGGGTCCAAGCCCGCTGCGGTAATTGACATCGCGAGCACCCGCTGAAACTGAAATTTCGTCAGTGGGGTGGCGTCCGCGTGTCTCAACAATGTCCCTCCCCATGATGCCACCCTTCGTGCTAGGTAGTCTTCTAAACACTTTACCGGACACATGGAGGACCACGGAATCCTGCGAATGACTATGCAGTCCCCTACCCCACCTTGATCGGTTTTGGACTTGACAAAGGATACAGTCATCGTCTCACGCCAGATCTGAAGTGTTCCCGGCACAAACCCCCCACCACATCCTGTTTGTTCCTTGCCACCAGCTCACTTATCCTCATCGCCCCGTGAAATGCAAGCGTAAAAGCAGCTCGGAACAAACAGGCCTCGAACTGAGACGAGCATGTGGCGGGGAGTGTGGCCAGCAACTGGGACAACCTATCCAGACCTATCGGGCGCCTCTCATCTACTCTGCGACCCTCAAGGCGTTGCCACCCACGCAGCGCTTTCTGTACCACAAAAGACGCTGTCGGGTCCTGGATATTATGAGCCCTGGCAACAAAGGAAATGGCAGCACGATGCCTCTGGGCTGTAGCCACCGACTTCCCAGCCCTACGCAAGGACATCAGAAAATGCACTACCCAATCCTCATGCCCCCAAAACCCCCCTCTCTCAGTCCCCAAAAAAGGCTAAATAGGCCCGAAACGCCCCTTCGTATGCCTTCCTCGTCCTTGGTGCTAGACTCTCTCCCACGAGGTAACGAAGTTCGGGGCACCGAGAGACCAGAGAGCTTCGGGAAAGGGTGCCGGCTCTGGGTCCGCTGAGGGAAGGAAACCCGAGAAAGCCTGCATTTGAAAACGAGACAGGTCATCAGCTGCCTGATTCATCACCCCTGGGACATGCTTCGCTCTGAATACCACGTTCAGTTGCATACACAGTAAGACAATTTCTTTAAGCAGCCTTAAAATCATTTTACAACGTGCTGCCTGACTATTGATGCATTCTACAACGGTCATATTGTCAGACCAAAATATGACAGAGTGATTTTTGAATCCATCGGGCCAGGTTCTGAGGGCCACCAAAATGGGAAACAGTTCAAGGAAAGCAATATTACTCGTCAGCCCCTCTTCATGCCACCATGTTGGCCACCTTTGTGCCGACCATTTTGTGCCGAAGATGGCGCCAAAGCCCATGCTTCCCGCTGAATCCGTCCATAGACCAAGCTCTTCAGAGGACAAGGCTGGTCTATTCCAGACGACTCGACCATTGAAATCCGCCAAAAATGCTAACCAAATACGCATGTCTTGGCGGACCTCAGCCGATAGTCTCGTGCGATGATGACCCTCGTTTAGGCCGACCATCGCCTGGGCAATTGAACGGGAAAAGGGGCGGGCCATTGGGATCACCCTCAGGGCAAAATTCAATTTCCCCACTAATTGCTGCAATTGATGCAGCGTAACTTTAGATGCATTTATACACATTTGCAGGGCTGCCCTGAATTTCGACACTTTGGCAGCTGGTAAACGAAAACAACCCTCACTAGAGTCCAACTCGATCCCCAGAAACTCGAGGCAAGTCGAGGGACCCACAGTTTTACCTGGTGCCAATGGCACGCCAAATCGATCCATTAATACACAAAATTCAGTCAAGGCCCGGGCACATTCGTCATCCCCAGCGGCCCCAACGAACAGAAAGTCATCAAGGTAATGCATCACATTTCGAAAACCCGTTTCCTTCGTGTAAACCCATTGTAGAAAACTACTGAATTTCTCGAAATATGCACAAGATATAGAGCACCCCATCGGCATACACCTATCTATGTAATACGAACCTTGAAACATGAATCCCAGAAGACGTTGGTCGTCCGGGTGTACCGGGAGCAAACGGAACGCTGACTCGATATCTGCTTTCGCCATCAGCGTCCCGGGCCCCAAGCGATTTAAAATGGCTACGGCCTCATCGAATGATGCGTACCGCACCGAACATACCTCTGGATCAATTGCATCGTTCACAGAAAGGCCATGAGGAGCTGATAAATTGTGGATCAATCTAAATTCACCTGGGTCCTTCTTGGGGACCACCCCTAAAGGAGAACAGACAAAATTCTGTACCGGGGGAACACTAAACGGGCCGGCAACCCGACCTCGGATAACCTCTTTCCGGATCTTATCCTGCACTACAGTCGTATGCTGCAAGACGGAAAGTTGATTTTTGCACGTCCCGACACCCTGAAAGTCCCCCACCGGGATGCGGAAACCATATGAAAAACCGTTCCGCAGCACCCCAGCAGAAGTACGATCTGGGTATTCGCTGAGCCAGGGAATCATCGCCAAGGTATCAATCGGAGTTGGTAAAGGCGCCCCTCGGACTACATTAGACCTGTTTGGCGCCTCCTCTACCCCCATTCTCACCCGTTCTGGCTCTGCACGATGACTCAGGATGGGGTGCCCCGCAACCACTACATTCGTGCTTGAACTTACACGATCCCGGGGGCCTAGTACATTTACCCTTGTTGAAATTGAAACAGAAACCCTTCTTCCCTGCATTGCCGGCGGGTCTCGGATAATCGTCGGTACCCGTACCCGGCCGAAAGGGCGTCCCCCCATATTGGCGGGAGGATTCACCAACAGTACTCCCCACCAACGGCATTTTCAACATCCCTGACTCTTTCATTTTATCCCATGTCAAAGAATCATAACAGTCCCAGGTTAAACTTTTGTTATGCTCCATCGCTTTCCTGAAAAGGTTGTCATAACAGAACCATTGGTTACCTTGGTGCGATGTCGAGTACCCCATAATTCGTGACTGATATACTGGAAACTCAGGGAGCAATTCAGGCCTACGTTCCCCCAAAATTGACGTAAAAATTCCCCATGCATTGCCCCAGTTGCCAATATTCTCATTTACTTTAAAGGTGGCCATTTTTGCGCGCCAAACACTTGGATGCATCAGATCCTTTTGACTCTTAACAGTTTCAACCTCATAATGATCGACAAGCAAGGAGAAAATGTTTACATATTCCCCCGCCCAAATCTTCTCCTTTATTGCCAAAGGAACATGTTGCCCCAATTTTTCTCTACGAGAGGGTGCTGACTCATCCCTCGCGATCGGCAATGGCCGCTTACCTGCACCGAACGCTGCTTCCGCCACTCGTGGCTTGTCTATCACCGCAGCCGGCGCGGGTACCTTGGCTGTATCACGTTTCTCGCGCAACTGTTTCATCAGTGCTTGCGCTTCGGCAGCCGTGGCGCCCTCGCTACTGTCCCCCAACCACGCTGCTAACTGTGCCGCCAACTCAGGAGGCATATCCTCAGTGGATGTCGGGGTGACTACGACGGGAATCGGATTCCCTTCCTTCGGTACCGGGGCCAGTACCGGGGCTGGCGCCTCGAGCGGGGAACAGGGGACCGGGACGTCTCCCCCGGCTGGCCCCCTTCTCGGCCTCTTTGGCTTCCCTCCAGCCGGTGGACGCCCCGATCCCTCCTCCCCGTCTCGCTCCGCCAACCGCTTCTTTATTTCGGACATCTCCTTCATGAGGACCCGAACCATCTGGTCAGTCGTCATTCTCTTCGCGCCTTTCTTGGGCATCTTTCAAACGAAGTATCTAGAAGACAAAAAGAAAGATTAAAACGCTCAAAATTGGCTCTTCGTTCTGTCCCGAGCTCACGTGCAGCGAGGAGGTGCAGCCCTTTTCGGGTTCGCAAACGGGCCGATTCTCAGAATCGGCCCATTTGCGTACGGGAAAGGGCCTTTGCAAAATAGGGATTCTCAAAATTTGCGATTCCCTGTTTTATGATTGCATTTAAGGAATTGTAAATTGCGATTCGCAATTAAGGAATATTAAGGAATCACAATTAATATTGCGATTCCTACATACATTCCTTTTTGCGAGTCCTTAATAGCGATTCACAAAAAAACACTATTAAGTTTCAGTGTCCATCTTATTTTTAGGGACACTTTTTATTTGTCCACTTCTTTCATGGCATGATATTACACCAATTTAAGTTTTCAAACAAACCTATTCACACTAAATGTCGGTTCCACTTAATTCAAGCAGAAACTGAAACCGTTTCAAGACATTCTCCTCATCCTGTGTTCATTTTCTTATTGACAAATTTATAATGGCAATTTATAATTCAATCAATCAATCAGGGTTTTGTAGAGCGCACTACTCACCCATGAGGCTCTCAGGGCGCTGACTCTGTTTCACCTATTTTGTTTCCATTCAGCTGTTCCGGTCGGCTTTTGTTCTCCTTCACCTTATTTTTATACAGGTTATGCATCCTTCGTCCTCTTTTCTTGTTTGTTTTTTGATCAAAAGATAGTATGAGCATTTTATGTAAATAAGTGGTTTTTGGTCCAATGGTTGATTGTGCTTCTGCCATTTCCTCACCACCAAATTTGATCTTTGAGCTTACAATACTCGTATCACTAAAAGCATCTAATGTTTCTCTTCTACAAAGTAATTTGAAACGTTAGGCAAAAGTATATATTTGGCCACTGTTAGAATCATCCTTATCACAAATCAATTTTCTTTGTTTTCTTTGTTTTGACGTCTTCCTCATGTTTTTTGAGATGATCATTCATTTTTTCAAAATATTGATCTATTTTTCTTGTATTCTCCATGTTTATATTTTCTTTACTAAAATCATCTATGTTTTAAACGACTATTTCATGTGCTAATGGTCATATTTGATGATGCTGTAGCGTCACTGGGCCCTTTTTAATTAACTACTTTCATCATTTATAAATTGCCTTGGCTCTTATTAATTTGGTGCTCCGCTGGATGTTGAATCGTTCTGAGAGAGGGGTCAGACATAGGGGATCCAAAACCAGCTATCCAATGAGGACCAGGAACTAGGTAACTGACTGACAAACATGTAATTTGATTCATATATAAAACCCTTAGAACTAGACCATACAAGTAAAGTATTACTACTGCTAGATCAAATCTCCTGAAGAAATTCAGTCTAACTAGGATCATACAAACCAATTATTCAGTTAAAGCTATGCAGAATAAGTATCTGCTGTCCAGAGATCTCTCTATTTACATTCCCTTTGATCATCAATAGCTCAATGGGAATGCATAATCAATTATTGGAGAAAAATCATGGGGAGACAGAAACAGGACATGTGGATGGTTAGATTTATCATAATCTTTAAAGAAGTAATTACATGAAAATCAGGCATTTAAGATCTAAAAGTGCAAGTAAGCAAATTGATTGCAGATTTGTCATTAATTATCAAAGCTCAGAAAAGTTCAGGATGAGACATGAACAATGACAGTTCAAAGGTACTCTCCCAGGGGAGGGAAATAAGTCTGGGAATAACACACACAGCGTATGTGACATCCAGCTGAGTCCGCAAGGAATTTCCAAAGTATAGAAAAGCCCTGGGCACTAGAGTGTCCGAGAGAGATGTGATGTGTTTTATTGCCGTCCCATCAATGTATAATATAATGCTCAGGTTCCAGGGGTGACTCCTGCTGGGTCTCCTCATCTGGTCAGAGCACTCAATTCCTTAGTTAGTTCATAAAGGAGGATTGTCATGCAACATAAAGAAGACACACATTATAGCAAAAAGGTGGTGATCATCAAATTAATTTGTCAAACGATTCAGTGTATATAACTTTCAAACAATCGACTTTTTGCAAAAAGTGCATAGGTGAGTTCAAGAGGACAGTTTCCCATGCCGCATGTTACCAAAGTAGAGTCATTGTTGCAACTAGTCCTAGTATGCAAATAGGTGACTCTCCCCATGAAGCACAGGGCTTTATTACTAGTCTGGAGGTCCATGGACTGCCAGACTCGCAGGGGTACAGTGGTGGCGGCCTTCAAACCCCCTCATTACGACCAGAGCGGCCTGGCTGCCCTTGGAACACAGCAACTGCCAAGGATCAGAGATCTCCGGCGGTATCGCTACGTTATTGAGGCCGCAGTATGCTTGGTGGGGCCGCTGCAGCACAGCCAAAAATATTATGAGTTTCATCACTGCCACACTTTTCATGGCAGTGAAAATGCCATGAAATGTGTGGCAGTGTGGAAACAAAGGGGACCCCTTGTGCTCCACGCCATGTGAATGCACACAGGGAGGCACATCATGTGCCCTCCTGTATTCATGTGCACCAGTATCTGCACGGAATGGACTGCAGCAGTCCATGCAGTGCAGGTTTTGCATTTGATGTTCCCTTGCAGCACTGCCCTGGGAAAGCCAAAGAACGGCCTGTCAGGCAGAAGGAAACTCCCGATCAGGCGGGTAGTTTGTACATGGGTTTGGCGGTGCAGTAGTGAGCCCGGTTCTGCACCAAACTCTTAATAAGGCCTAACGTTTCTTTACACATTGCAAGTCTATGAAGCCTTTCCACGAGTGCAGAATCAGGCAAGGTATGGAAAATGCAGGCCTAAATTGAATTTGGTTCATGAAATACAGAATATACAATAATGGAAATATACAGTTCATTAATATTCTTTGGGATTATATATACTTCCTCCATCTTAATTGCACTCATAAAGCATTTTAGTTTCATTATGAAAGGCACATGCAACTATGACACATTACTGTATTTTCAAAGTACCAAAGTGTAAAATTAATTAAAAACATGAATGTTTAATACCGTTTTTAATAATTAATATTAGTACATATATGAAGATTATTCCCGAAAATTTCAGAGCATTTGGAATTATTATAAACGTGCAGCACCATTGTATCTTTTCTCACTTGGTGCACAATTTCATGTGTTCAAAACATGGAGTTTAGGATGAGAGTCTCAAAGTACACATGATGTCATCTAAATTACATTCATTTTCATAGAGCCTTCTCACACACACACATAAGCGTAATTTGGAAAATCTTGGACAATGTAAATTTGTTACTTAACATTTTTCTGCTAGGGTTGAAAACATACACCAATACTAGTGAATAGAATACAATCTGTTATAACAAAAGCTAATTTTCAACTAATTAACTCATGTCTGCATGCTTTTATGATGCAGTAACTAAGTCTTCTTAAGACTTTATGTTTCTTCAACGGTAAAGTTAACACAATTGGCGCATGTTTCTCATTTTTCTCGCAAATGTATCATGATCTGTTTTATGTCAGTCAAAAAGTCAAAAATTAGAGGGTGTTACCCCAAAACCGGTCCCACGATGCTTGTTACCAGACCAGGGAAGACCTGGCTTGGCAGTTTGAGCTGGACTGTTCCCATGAGGAACAGGATTAAGACTGATTTGGATATGACTGGGTCTGAACTGGGGTGGCGAAGTGAGCTAAAGAACGATGATGGATTCAGCCCAGATCTGTGACTGGGGGTGGGTGTCTAAAAAGTTTCAGCACTCCTTCCATCATCTCCTTGTATTTGCTTTATTCGCCCGAAGTTGTTATGGTATGCTCAGGCGTTGGTCCCTTGCTCACTTTGCCACTGGATTCAAGCTAGCCTGGCTGCTGAGGGTTGTTACCCCTAAACGGTACCAGGGTGCTTGTTTCCGGTCCAGAGAAGACCTGGCTTGGCAGTTCGGGCTGGACTGGTCCCAAGAGGAACAGGGTCCATTTGCATATGGCTGGATCTGAACTGGGGTGGCAAAGTAAGCTAAAGAACAAAGATGGATTTAATCCAGATCTGTTACCGGAGTGAGTGCCATGGAAGTCACAAAATATCTTTAAATGCCAAAAAGCAAAAACGAGGATAATAAAGCATTTCTCAGCATTTCGGCAACTTAAGATCGGGTTTCCCTGGTCTTACTTTTTGTGCTGCCTCCTATTTACGCTGCCCCCGATTTAATGTTTGTAAATCGGAAGCAGCGTCAAAATCAATGGATGTTGTGGTGGCACGCACACCGCAAAACCCACCGCCCACCCCTTTTAAGCTGAGCATAGCTTTGAAAAGGGGCCTTATTTACAAGGCAGCGTTAAGCCACATAAGTGGCTTAACGCTGCCTTGTAAATAAGGCAAAGCCCCTATCGTCACGGAAACAGTAACTTTCCCATGGCTTTAGGGGCTTGTACACATACCCCAGAATCTCTCGGCCTTCAGTGTCGCCATGCTGCTGTACAATTAATCACAAAAGGTTCCTTTACCGTTGGCCCCAGTCGCAAGAAAACACGTGTTAACAAAGCAACCGAAATTGTGGACACATTTCCTAACATTAAACATGCCCGCTTACCTCCAGATAACCCTGCGGTTGAAGACGCCCTCTAACACCTCCTGCCATGAGTTCAAACTGAAGGAAAGGGCTTGTCCTTAGCAATCTCTTTTTTTTTACGATATATCGAGCATCCGCTGCATGTGTATTCCGAATTCCTTCAAGCAGTTGGCGTTATACTTTTCCTACCCATTCCTTCCTTTTAGGCTAATCACTCCCATATCTCATGCAAACACTCCAGGAAGGGTTCCAACTTATTTTAATGGTATTTAATACAGCAAATCAAAAGGAAGCATTACGACATCGCCGTTTAGATCACATATGACAGAAGCCACAATTTATTGCTATTTATATTGGCCTTTTAGCCTTTCATTACTCATGCAATGCATTCTGGTATTTGTAGCTCATCATTAAAAAAAATCACACAATTTCGATTTATGACCACCTCTGATCAACACAAACAAAATGTACAATATATATATTGGGGTGGAGACATGAATGGAGCAATTGATGTATGCCCATTAGCAGGCACCAAGTAGTTTAGTTTGATTTTTGAGTTGAGGTTGTGGATTTGCATAATTTAGTTTGAAACACAAATATTGTGGCAACTAAATTGAAAATGAATCCCCATTACATGAGACTTACCCATGATCATTGTTAGACCTGTCAGTCTTACGGGGTCTTCCCCTATACTTTTTACCTGCTTGCCTCCAATTTTGTTAAATTCGTTTTGTTAGCCTTAGGATTTGACCACTGCTAACCAGTGCTAATCTGCCTGTGCTCAGTTCCCTAAACATGGTTTGATAGGCATATACCTAACTGGCATATTTAAATAACTTATAAGTCCCTAATATTGTGCACCCCATGTGCCAAAGTCCTGTAAATTAAATACTTTTAGCGGGCCTGCTGCACTGATTTGGTCACTGTTGGAAAGTGGATTATTAATAGTGGTAAGTAGCAATTTATAGTAATAAGGACACCAACGCAATAAAAGGTGAAGGTAGGAGCTCAATAAATTATTCCCTTGCTCAACCATTGAGAACTACCAACAACCAGTCAGAATTAACTTGGAGACAGGTCAGTAATGCATTTAAAATTCCAATACATTAATTAAGTTAGACACAGCACACAATAAAAATCTAACTCAAACTTATTAATATAGTATCTATCTGTATTTCCAATCGACACCAGTCCCTAAAAACAAATAGTGAGACTTTGGGACATCTGGTCATGCATAACCAGAATTAAGTCTGTGTCTGAGGCCGACCCCAATAAAGCCCTGGTCAAAATTTTACCTGCATACTTAGTCATTTGTCTGTAGATTTTTTCCCTGATGTTGAGGATGCCACTTAGGTCTGATTCATTGCAGGTAGGCTGGCTTGACTTTCTGCGAGGCCTTGGTCAAATCCTGGAAGTCTGGAGCTCAAGGGCTTTCAGCGGGATGAACCTGAAATCATCTGGAAATGGTTAAAGGTACCCGGCCTGACTCTCGAAGTCAATTTGGTCTCCTTATGGAGTATTTTCCAAAAGTTATTCCAAACATCTGGAACTTCTTCCGTTAAGGTCCTCTTGAGGGTTCGAAGTGCCCAAAACACATTTCCAAGGGTCTGGAATGTTCTAGATGGTCCTTGGCATGTCTGGATTACAAGTTCCACGATGCACCTGGTCAAATCCTTTGTTATGTGCCCAGGTTAGTAGTTGTAGTGAAGCAGCTAATTTCTTTCATTGTCTTCTTTTTCACAAAAATATCACTGCTTCGTACATATTAGTGTGTGTGACAACGTTATATTAGTTTCTCTGAATCTACTTCTGTTTACAAATCTAGCTTTGCATTACATTATCATGATGCCTCGAACACTAAGTACAAGGCTTTTACTCACAAATGTACAAATGTCCTTCTGTCATTCTGTATTCATCCACGAGGCGACAGACTGGGCTATCTAAGTATCCATAACATTGCAATAATCAACATCTCATACTATTAGCAGAGGTGGCTTGTCAGATGACACCGAGGGTCCCTGCATGCTTGTGGGATTCTTGGCTTCACACCTACACACATTCTAGGTACACAAAGAGAAGGTTTTCCATAGTAGGAGTACACCGTATTTCTACCTTGTTTTATACGCCGGCATATGCTTTTTATAGCACCATGGTAGAACTATATCAACTGTTTACTTTTTTGATGCCTATAATCACTTTTTCTGCTTCTGTCTACTGATTATTGCAGCACATATACTTTTAACAAGAATACCTTTTGTTCAATAAATATATTAAAATGTCTCATTGATTATTCTCTGTATATTTCCCTGAGAACCAAAAAGCAATATTGACTGAGTGAGAGGTTCTGATCTGCTGCCAGGATTCCTGAGGAGTCAGGGTTGTCATGTTCATTGGTTGCAAGAAACCATTCGCTCCCTGGTACTGTTTGGGAGGCTTATTGTGGCACTTTGATATAGCTGGTCTCCAAGCCAACATATTCTGTGAGGGTACATGGAATCAGTCTAGGCACCTCACCCAAAGTTTACGTTGTCCATCAAACGAGCAGATCCTATGGACTAGTGGGAATGCACAACTTAAAATTCCACTGGACGCACTCCAGGATATGGACTCTTGATAGAGATGATGCGGGTGTGCTTTGCTAACATGTAGCTTGCAGGGAGACCACTCCTTTGATTGTAGAATCAGGCAAATTCCATCTGGTGCAGAGTCTCACGCTATGCAGCAGTTGCCTTCCTGGTGAATGCAGTCCTCTTGGTGCAGGCCAGGAAATCAGCAGGGAAGTCCTTCTTCTTGTCTCTTCAGGCAGCATGCCCGAGGAGCTATACAGCTCTCCCAAATGCATTCACAGTTTCTGGGCATCAGGCATGGCGGTACCCCTCACCAATGGAAAGCAGGTCCACTCAGGAGGCATATTCTTGGTCCAGAAAGCACCATTCTCTCAATATCCAACTTGGAGGAAATATGCAAAGGAACTGGATCAGGCTAAGCCAACCTACTGGTGAGGCTAAGTTTTACTAACACTCTCCTTTCACCCTTCTTCTTAATCTAACTAATGAGGCTCCTGTGTGGCTGGGGGGTGGGAGGATTTGGGTCAGCCGGTGGTGTCCTAAAGTGTCATTCTACCATTTTGGCACCCAAACCCCATCCTCTCTTTTGACTTCTGCAATCAAAGTTCTCCACCCACAGGAAAACCATTGTCTTCTCTGACAAGACATTTGACACCTCATCAAGCAGGTCTTGGTCAGCCTTAGAAAGGATGGCCAATCAGGAGAGGATGCTGGAAAGCTGGATTTTGGCTCAAAGAAAAGAATGTTTAATAACTTATTTTCTATAATAGGTATTGTAAAACTAACCGTGACAAGTTGTTGGCTTTAGCTCGGCGATTACTTTGATACCTTGACATAAAATATTACAATGTTAGGCCACAGAGCTATTTACTACAATGGGGAAAAGTAGAATTGGCAGTTTTTCCATCACCAGGGCCTATAGAACATCTGTTATAATGTCACTGCTTACAAGTACAAGGAACCCTACCTCTGGGGCACTTAGGGGAGACCTTAGGAGTGACATAAATGTAAAAATGAGGTAGAGGAATACTTTGGAAGTACCTTAAAATCCAAAGTCCAATTTGCATATAATTTCAATAAAAAGCAGCCTGCAAGGCTTTTAGATGACAGCAGGTACAGCGCAAACTCCAGTGCACGATATCTACTGGGCCTCTAAACCTCCCTGTCCAATTATACACTAGGGACTTACAGATAGTGTGAATCCCTTATGCCTTATTATATATTATGGACTTACATGGGTTTTTGATTACCAATTGTAATGTTATTATATCAAATTACCATGCACTTTTTAAACAGGGCACATGGCCCTAGGTCTGGTTAGAAGAGGCCAGGGTGCATTCAGAGTCAGAAAACAGCATCTAGTGGGCAACTTGGGGGCAAATAGTGGAAGGACACTGCAAACAGGTCCTGATTTCTCACAGCCACCCATTTAAGTAGCCCTTTAAACATGTCTCAGGCATATAACTGCGGAGCATGAATGTGCAGTTTATACAGCTATGTCAACTTGGCATTTAAAACCATTTACCAAGCCTTAAACTCTCCTTTTATTACATACTGGCAGCCCGCCCCAGCGTTGCCTGGGGCAGAAGGGGGCTGGGGGCAGCATTTCAGGTTTGTGTGCACTCCCGCCCCGGCCCCCGCCCGCCACGACATTGTCTGTGTCCCTGAAAATGTCGTGGCGGGCGGGGGCCGGGGCGGGAGTGCACGCAAGCCTGAAATGCTGCCCCCAGACCCTGAGCCTTACCACAGTTGTTCCGGCCCAACCTCCCGCACCGGCTCCCTCCCGTCCTGTGTCCCAGAGCCTTACCTGAGCTGCCGCTCCTCCCCGAGCTCTTCACTTCACCGCCGCTCCTCCTCGCAAGCCTAAAATGCTGCCCCCAGACCCTGAGCCTTACCGCAGTTGTTCCGGGCCAACCTCCCGCACCGGCTCCCTCACGTCCCATGTCCCTGAGCCTTACCTGAGCCGCCGCTCCTCGCCGAGCTCCCCACTTCACCGCCGCTCCTCCTCGTCATCACAAACGTTGCAGCCACCGCTACGTCGTGGCCGTCAGCGTCGTGGCCGGCGCTACTTTCAGGGAAGGCATGGCTTGGCAGTTTGGGCTGGACTGTTCCCATGAGGCACAAGGTCAGACTGATTTGCATATAGCCATGTCTGAACTGGGGTGCCAGAGTGGGCTGAAGAACGGTGATGGATTAAACCCAGATCTTTTGACTGGGTGTGAGTGTTTGATTGGTTCAGATGCTCTGTCCATTACCACCCCATTTTGTGGGCTACTTTCAGGGCACTACTTTTTTTTAAGTTATATTTTTAAATTTAAGTTTTATTTTTATTTTCTATAGCCTATGTCCATCTGCACACCCTGAGGATTACAACAATGTATTGGGTGTGTGGATTGGCGCTGTGGTTCCCGAGTTTGTGTTCTCTCTTTATAATAGTAGTATAGACTAGCAGCCCGTCCCGACGTTGTCCGGGTATGAATTGCTGCCGGCCAGTAGAATATTGTTTTGTAGGATTTCGTTTAAATAGCATTTCTTATCTGTGACAGGCCTGTGAAACGCTCCGATTCAGAGTGCCCTTGCCTGGAATCACAGAATGTTGAGCTGATGCCGAGATTCAAACGTAGCTCCCCAGCTCTAAAGTTCGCAAATCTAGAACTTGTGGCGGGAGGTGTGTCTAAAACTGAATGTCGGTGCTGGCCATCAATGAGAGAGACCTGTGCATTTTTCAAATGGGTGGTGAAAAAATATGAGTATGTTGCTGGTGATGTGGGCCACCGTGCCACCAATGTACTTACTGGGGGAGGGTAAACACCCATTATTCTGCAACTTTCTTTCCGCATACCATCACTCCGCATACTTTCATTACAAAAGTACCATGACTCCGCAATGCCATTATAACGCATGGCATTACATTTTATATGCTTTTACCACGCATACATGTACAACGAAATTCGTTGTAAATGCATGAATGGTAAAAGCATGTTTTAAAAAAATGTTTGGCTAAGGTAAGTATGGGTATTGGGGTATATGTTTTGGGGTACTGAGGTATATGTTTTGGGGTGTTTGGGTATTTTAAGGGATCAGATATAGTTTAGGGTTATGGGGTACAGAGGTAGTTTTAGGGTTTATAGATAGTTATGGGTTTTGGGGTACAGTGGTATTTTTAGGGTACAGGGCTAGGTTTGGATTTTGGGGTATAGGGGCATTTTTAGGGTTCAGGGGTAGGTTTGGGTTTTGGGGTACAGGGGTATTTAAGGGTTCAGGGCTAGGTTTGGGTTTTGGGGTACAGGGGTATTTTTAGGGTTCAGGGCTAGGTTTGGGTTTTAGGGAACAGGGGCACTTTAGGGTTCAGGGGTAGGTTTGGGTTTTGGGGTACAGGGTTATCTTTAGGGTTCAGGGGTAGGTTTGGGTTTTGGGGTACAGGGGTATTTTAAGGGTTCTGGACTAGGTTTGGGTTTTGGGGTACAGGGGTATTTTAGGGTTCAGGGGTAGGTTTGGATTTTGGGGTACAGTGGTATTTTTAGGGTTCAGGGCTAGGTTTGGGTTTTGGACTACAGGGGTATTTTTAGGGTGCAGGGGTAGGTTTGGGTTTTGAGGTACAGGGGTATTTATAGGGTTCATGGCTAGGTTTGGGTTTTGGGGTACAGGGGTATTTTTAGGGTTTAGGGATAGGTTTGGGTTTTGGGGTACAGGGTATATTTATAGGGTTAAGATGGGTTAGTGTTTAAGGGTGTTGGGGTATTTTAAGGAGTAAGGGTGGGTTATGATTATGGGGTGCAGGGGTATTTAAAGGGAGCAGGGTGGGATAAGCACATGGTATGAGACATGGCATGAAGGGCGGAACGTACCACACGCCCCCAGTGTTTGTCACGCCCTCAGCACAACGCAGACACGCCCACAAGGGACTACTTTGCTGGCACGGTTCTTTCACCTTTTAAATGTGGGCGTATGCATAGCCTATGTCCTTCTGCTGCAACTGCCCTTTCCAACGCTGTAGTGGATGTTGTGATTGGTGCTGTGGTTCCTGAGATTACCCGCCTCAAAAGTTTGGGCTCTCTCTTTCTTTATATTAGTATGGACTAGCTTACCCGTCGCGCGTTGCTGCAATCTCAGAAGAAAGGAAATTTAAGGAAACTTGTTATGATAACATTCAATTGACATTGTGTCATTTTTATTAAACATATTCATTTTAATATGGAAAACATTTTAAAGTGTTGTTTTAATTCAGTTTATTTATTCGAGTGCTTGTGGATACACGGTATTTTTTGTTTTTCCGTCTGGTGCGTACACGAATAAATCAGAAGGTTTTCCAACGCGTGAGCTGGCCACATACAGTTGTCCATGTGAGAAGCATGGATTCTCCAAATCTAATTCACACACTTGCAGCGATTCTTCTGCTCTTAGCCCTGTGCGCCCGCAACCTGTCTCTGATACACATCTGGGGCAGGTGACAGATGGACTTTGTATATTTCCCTAGACAGTGACACATAATGGGAGCTTATATGTGACTTTAGGGGATACCTCGGACGATGCGAGGGAGGAGCTAGGCACAACCTCAGCCTTACACTTCAGTAGATTGTGTCATGTTCCCAAACGAAGGGCTGCATACTCCCCTGTAATGAGTCTGGAGTTAGTGCAGAAAGTGAGGACTTCTGTGCACTTCAAATCTATCCTTTCAAGTCTCCCCCACTTCAAAGGCACCACTGGGTATAAGAACTAAAATGAGGCCCTACAACTTCTGAACCTGTGGATACCCTGCCAAAGAAGGACTACTGTGCTGCTGAAGGACTGACACTCTGATGGACTACTGCTCTGGAATAACTTGTTTCTTTCTGTGCTGATATGATGCAGCTCTCCAGATCCGAGTGAGTAGTACTGGACCTACATCAATTGCTTCCAGAACCCAGAGTGACACCATGGAGTAGTTGGCTAACCTCTTGACCTAAAGTTTCAGGGACTTAAGACTTCCAACCACCCTGCTCCTACACCTGGACCATTGGAAGTGGATCTAAGGTGTTTAGTACATTGGAACGATGCATCCTCTGCAGCAAGAGCATAATCGACGCAGCAGCGCTGTTTGCGGGAGCAGACCGGGTGCACGCTTTTGGAACCCGCACATTGCCTTCTGAAACCGATGCATCATCGCCTTTGTGTGGAAAAAATCAACACATCTCCCACTGCTATGGAATCGATATT
The DNA here is from genome assembly GCF_964263255.1 of Lissotriton vulgaris. Taxonomy (NCBI): domain Eukaryota; kingdom Metazoa; phylum Chordata; class Amphibia; order Caudata; family Salamandridae; genus Lissotriton; species Lissotriton vulgaris. The sequence continues at coordinate 131,281,996 of NC_141687.1, forward strand.
GACGCATTACTCGGCTGCATCCTCCATCTTTGTCGATGCAACCAGGATTCAGGTACTTTCGTTTAGCTGGCTTCACTGGGTAAATGTATCCGGCCAGCGCTCCACTGAGGTCTGCCTGAACCTTTGACTGTGTCCCAGCCTGCCAGAAGCTGTTTGCTTCTAAGTCTTATTTTACAGTTTATTCTTTAAAAATTACAATCTCAAGTTCTTATTGGATTTTTGTCATATGGTCTTGTTTTATTTATTAAATTAAGGGCTATTTTTCTTACTTGGTGTGCAACCTATTTGAGTGGTGTTTTTACTGTTTTATTGTTTGTAGTGTTGCACAAATACATTACACATTGGATTGCTGTTCACCCTGCTGACTACGCTGGAGGGACTATCTGTCCCAAAGCACAGAAGGGCAAGGAGAAGGCCCATGACCTCATCCCACCAGTGTGGGGCTGGAGAGGAGTTACATAGTGGGGTATAGGATGCAGAATTGCAGACACCCTGCTGACTACTATGGTGGGACTACCTGTCCCAGAGTATCGAGGGGCAAGGAGGAGGCCCCTGAACTTATTGCACCTGTGAGGGGCTGGAGAATTGTTACAAAGCTAAGCGGTGTTACCAACAGCGCAGTAAATGTAAATGTACAGGATTTTGTATAGCGCAAATCACCCCTGGTTTCTAAGCGCTTGCTTAGGGAACCTGTCCTGGTATTCCCCTGTGAGATAACCCCGGCAGGGTATCCGCAAGGTGAAAGTCAGGCATCCCGCCACGAGGGGCCGTTGTGGAGAATAAGCAAGCTATTGCCCAGAGTCGCAGAGTGTGAACCCATGAATCGAGTAGGCACCGGAGCGAGAATTGTCGAGTCCATGGACATTTTAGGACTCAAGACCCCGCAGATCCAGGAATTGAACCCTGGTCCCGGGCTGACCTATGCTTCAAGGTCAGCCTCCTCTAACCAGTGAGCCACACTTCTCCACTCAGGCTACACCCAGATAAAGCCCGGGCCAAGGGCAGGTCTGACTTTGCCCGTCATTGCCAGGCAGGTCCACCACCCTTGCGCTTTACACTGGACATTTGTATAGGTGTAAGTAAGACCCAGTGCTGCCTGGTAAACTCTGTGTGATTTGACTCTCCACAATTTCACCTATCCATGATTTCAACTCGGGCTCCCCCTTGCCTATTGCTACTGTGTTGTTGTGCCCATTGCAAGAGACGTCATAAAACACATCCAGCCACCTTTGGTTTTAAAGCTTGGTCTGGACTGTTCCCATGAGGCACAGGGTCAAGACTGATTTGCAATTGCTGGTACTAAACTGGAATGGCATGGTGAGCAAAAGAACAATGGATTTAACCTAGATCTATTGACTGGGGTAGAATGTTTGATTTGCTCTGCATTCCGTCCATCATCTGTGTGTCTTTTGCTTTCTCGCCCTAAGGGCACCGGGTATGCCCAGACATGGGTCCTGGACTCACTGTGCCACTGGATTCAAGCTAGCCTGGCTGATGAGGAGTGATGCCCCGAAACCGGTCCCATGATGCTTGTCTCTGGTCCAGGGAGGACCAGGCGTGGCAGTTTGGTCTGGACTGTTCCCATGAGGCACAGGGTCAAGACTGATTCACAATGGGTGGATCACATCTGGGGCAGGTGACAGATGGACTTTGTATATTTCCCTAGACAGTGACACATAATGGGAGCTTATATGTGACTTTAGGGGATACCTCGGACAATGCGAGGGAGGAGCTAGGCACAACCTCACCCTTACACTTCAGTAGATTGTGTCATGTTCCCAAACGAAGGGCCGCATACTCCCCTGTAATGAGTCTGGAGTTAGTGCAGAAAGTGAGGACTTCTGTGCACTTCAAATCTATCCTTTCAAGTCTCCCCCACTTCAAAGGCACCACTGGGTATAAGAACTAAAATGAGGCCCTACAACTTCTGAACCTGTGGATACCCTGCCAAAGAAGGACTACTGTGCTGCTGAAGGACTGACACTCTGGTGGACTACTGCTCTGGAATAACTTGTTTCTTTCTGTGCTGATATGATGCAGCTCTCCCGATCCGAGTGAGTAGTACTGGACCTACATCAATTGCTCCCAGAACCCAGAGTGACACCATGGAGTAGTTGGCTAACCTCTTGACCTAAAGTTTCAGGGACTTAAGACTTCCAACCACCCTGCTCCTACACCTGGACCATTGGAAGTGGGTCTAAGGTGTTTAGTACATTGGAACGATGCATCCTCTGCAGCAAGAGCATAATCGACGCAGCAGCGCTGTTTGCGGGAGCAGACCGGGTGCACGCTTTTGGAACCCGCACATTGCCTTCTGAAACCGATGCATCATCGCCTTTGTGTGGAAAAAATCAACACATCTCCCACTGCTATGGAATCGATATTGACGCATTACTCGGCTGCATCCTCCATCTTTGTCGATGCAACCAGGATTCAGGTACTTTCGTTTAGCTGGCTTCACTGGGTAAATGTATCCGGCCAGCGCTCCACTGAGGTCTGCCTGAACCTTTGACTGTGTCCCAGCCTGCCAGAAGCTGTTTGCTTCTAAGTCTTATTTTACAGTTTATTCTTTAAAAATTACAATCTCAAGTTCTTATTGGATTTTTGTCATATGGTCTTGTTTTATTTATTAAATTAAGGGCTATTTTTCTTACTTGGTGTGCAACCTATTTGAGTGGTGTTTTTACTGTTTTATTGTTTGTAGTGTTGCACAAATACATTACACATTGGATTGCTGTTCACCCTGCTGACTACGCTGGAGGGACTATCTGTCCCAAAGCACAGAAGGGCAAGGAGAAGGCCCATGACCTCATCCCACCAGTGTGGGGCTGGAGAGGAGTTACATAGTGGGGTATAGGATGCAGAATTGCAGACACCCTGCTGACTACTATGGTGGGACTACCTGTCCCAGAGTATCGAGGGGCAAGGAGGAGGCCCCTGAACTTATTGCACCTGTGAGGGGCTGGAGAATTGCTACAAAGCTAAGCGGTGTTACCAACAGCGCAGTAAATGTAAATGTACAGGATTTTGTATAGCGCAAATCACCACTGGTTTCTAAGCGCTTGCTTAGGGAACCTGTCCTGGTATTCCCCTGTGAGATAACCCCGGCAGGGTATCCGCAAGGTGAAAGTCAGGCATCCCGCCGCGAAGGGCCGTTGTGGAGAATAAGCAAGCTATTGCCCAGAGTCGCAGAGTGTGAACCCATGAATCGAGTAGGCACCGGAGCGAGAATTGTCGAGTCCATGGACATTTTAGGACTCAAGACCCCGCAGATCCAGGAATTGAACCCTGGTCCCGGGCTGACCTATGCTTCAAGGTCTGCCTCCTCTAACCAGTGAGCCACACTTCTCCACTCAGGCTACACCCAGATAAAGCCCGGGCCAAGGGCAGGTCTGACTTTGCCCGTCATTGCCAGGCAGGTCCACCACCCTTGCGCTTTACACTGGACATTTGTATAGGTGCAAGTAAGACCCAGTGCTGCCTGGTAAACTCTGTGTGATTTGACTCTCCACAATTTCACCTATCCATGATTTCAACTCGGGCTCCCCCTTGCCTATTGCTACTGTGTTGTTGTGCCCATTGCAAGAGACGTCATAAAACACATCCAGCCACCTTTGGTTTTAAAGCTTGGTCTGGACTGTTCCCATGAGGCACAGGGTCAAGACTGATTTGCAATTGCTGGTACTAAACTGGAATGGCATGGTGAGCAAAAGAACAATGGATTTAACCTAGATCTATTGACTGGGGTAGAATGTTTGATTTGCTCTGCATTCCGTCCATCATCTGTGTGTCTTTTGCTTTCTCGCCCTAAGGGCACCGGGTATGCCCAGACATGGGTCCTGGACTCACTGTGCCACTGGATTCAAGCTAGCCTGGCTGATGAGGAGTGATGCCCCGAAACCGGTCCCATGATGCTTGTCTCTGGTCCAGGGAGGACCAGGCGTGGCAGTTTGGTCTGGACTGTTCCCATGAGGCACAGGGTCAAGACTGATTCACAATGGGTGGATCACATCTGGGGCAGGTGACAGATGGACTTTGTATATTTCCCTAGACAGTGACACATAATGGGAGCTTATATGTGACTTTAGGGGATACCTCGGACAATGCGAGGGAGGAGCTAGGCACAACCTCACCCTTACACTTCAGTAGATTGTGTCATGTTCCCAAACGAAGGGCCGCATACTCCCCTGTAATGAGTCTGGAGTTAGTGCAGAAAGTGAGGACTTCTGTGCACTTCAAATCTATCCTTTCAAGTCTCCCCCACTTCAAAGGCACCACTGGGTATAAGAACTAAAATGAGGCCCTACAACTTCTGAACCTGTGGATACCCTGCCAAAGAAGGACTACTGTGCTGCTGAAGGACTGACACTCTGGTGGACTACTGCTCTGGAATAACTTGTTTCTTTCTGTGCTGATATGATGCAGCTCTCCAGAACCGAGTGAGTAGTACTGGACCTACATCAATTGCTCCCAGAACCCAGAGTGACACCATGGAGTAGTTGGCTAACCTCTTGACCTAAAGTTTCAGGGACTTAAGACTTCCAACCACCCTGCTCCTACACCTGGACCATTGGAAGTGGGTCTAAGGTGTTTAGTACATTGGAACGATGCATCCTCTGCAGCAAGAGCATAATCGACGCAGCAGCGCTGTTTGCAGGAGCAGACCGGTGCACGCTTTTGGAACCCGCACATTGCCTTCTGAAACCGATGCATCATCGCCTTTGTGTGGAAAAAATCAACACATCTCCCACTGCTATGGAATCGATATTGACGCATTACTCGGCTGCATCCTCCATCTTTGTCGATGCAACCAGGATTCAGGTACTTTCGTTTAGCTGGCTTCACTGGGTAAATGTATCCGGCCAGCGCTCCACTGAGGTCTGCCTGAACCTTTGACTGTGTCCCAGCCTGCCAGAAGCTGTTTGCTTCTAAGTCTTATTTTACAGTTTATTCTTTAAAAATTACAATCTCAAGTTCTTATTGGATTTTTGTCATATGGTCTTGTTTTATTTATTAAATTAAGGGCTATTTTTCTTACTTGGTGTGCAACCTATTTGAGTGGTGTTTTTACTGTTTTATTGTTTGTAGTGTTGCACAAATACATTACACATTGGATTGCTGTTCACCCTGCTGACTACGCTGGAGGGACTATCTGTCCCAAAGCACAGAAGGGCAAGGAGAAGGCCCATGACCTCATCCCACCAGTGTGGGGCTGGAGAGGAGTTACATAGTGGGGTATAGGATGCAGAATTGCAGACACCCTGCTGACTACTATGGTGGGACTACCTGTCCCAGAGTATCGAGGGGCAAGGAGGAGGCCCCTGAACTTATTGCACCTGTGAGGGGCTGGAGAATTGTTACAAAGCTAAGCGGTGTTACCAACAGCGCAGTAAATGTAAATGTACAGGATTTTGTATAGCGCAAATCACCACTGGTTTCTAAGCGCTTGCTTAGGGAACCTGTCCTGGTATTCCCCTGTGAGATAACCCCGGCAGGGTATCCGCAAGGTGAAAGTCAGGCATCCCGCCACGAGGGGCCGTTGTGGAGAATAAGCAAGCTATTGCCCAGAGTCGCAGAGTGTGAACCCATGAATCGAGTAGGCACCGGAGCGAGAATTGTCGAGTCCATGGACATTTTAGGACTCAAGACCCCGCAGATCCAGGAATTGAACCCTGTTCCCGGGCTGACCTATGCTTCAAGGTCTGCCTCCTCTAACCAGTGAGCCACACTTCTCCACTCAGGCTACACCCAGATAAAGCCCGGGCCAAGGGCAGGTCTGACTTTGCCCGTCATTGCCAGGCAGGTCCACCACCCTTGCGCTTTACACTGGACATTTGTATAGGTGCAAGTAAGACCCAGTGCTGCCTGGTAAACTCTGTGTGATTTGACTCTCCACAATTTCACCTATCCATGATTTCAACTCGGGCTCCCCCTTGCCTATTGCTACTGTGTTGTTGTGCCCATTGCAAGAGACGCCATAAAACACATCCAGCCACCTTTGGTTTTAAAGCTTGGTCTGGACTGTTCCCATGAGGCACAGGGTCAAGACTGATTTGCAATTGCTGGTACTAAACTGGAATGGCATGGTGAGCAAAAGAACAATGGATTTAACCTAGATCTATTGACTGGGGTAGAATGTTTGATTTGCTCTGCATTCCGTCCATCATCTGTGTGTCTTTTGCTTTCTCGCCCTAAGGGCACCGGGTATGCCCAGACATGGGTCCTGGACTCACTGTGCCACTGGATTCAAGCTAGCCTGGCTGATGAGGAGTGATGCCCCGAAACCGGTCCCATGATGCTTGTCTCTGGTCCAGGGAGGACCAGGCGTGGCAGTTTGGTCTGGACTGTTCCCATGAGGCACAGGGTCAAGACTGATTCACAATGGGTGGATCTATACTGGGGTGGCATTGTGAACAAAAGAACAATGGATTTAACCCAGATCTATTGACTGGGGACAATGTTGGATTTGCTCTGCACTCCATCTATCATCTGTGTGTTTTTAATTTAAAGCCCATACAGAGTAGGAATAGTATGCGGTAAAGCACTTCCCTATTAACTGAAATGCATTGTTCAGTTTTTTCTGTTGTTGCATTTTCCTACTAGGGTTAAGGAGCCCTCACTTGCCTGAATCATCTGGGCCATATGGAACTTCTTCACTAGCTGCATATAGGGCATGTGGGATCTATTGTACGCTAATCATTTCGTAGGGCTGTTTGGTGAAGAAGTGTTATCGGTCAAAAGCTATTCTTGGGTCTGTGGCCCGAGTGGAGCAACTGGTTTGAAGCCTTTGGGACTCCGGAACAGCCAATGTCACACATATCAATACCCCCATCACCTACACTTATCCACAATAGAACCTTATCCACAGAGAGGGACCCTACTCATCTGCAGACAGCTGCCATACAGGAGCAGATATTTAGGCTATAGGGTTGTATGGGTAACCTGACAAAGGTCATTAATGACAAGGTAGATAATCTGACAACCTTGATACTGAAGCTTAGCTCTAAACTGAGATGAGGTAGACAATACTGCTTGGCCTAGACATGGGAGCTTGGGATGCATTCCACCGGATGGTCCAACAACACACTTCTGGAACAGGTCTTATGCAGCAAGCATTCTTGGGTCTACTAGAATGTGCAAGGAGTTGTCTATGTCTCTCTTGAAAACTGTATTGGAATTGCAACACTCTACAGGTAGTGAGCCGAGTAATAGTGAATCCCCAAGGTGTAAAAGACCGAATGACCTTAACAATACGAGGCAGGCTCCATCAGTATTAAACACAAACAAACACGGAGTAAGACCTGCTGGAGGGTACAATATGTGATTCAATATATATATGATAGACATTCCAAAAATTATGTCTGTCTCCAGGGAAACTCATAGATTGTTAACTCATAAAGCCATTCACTAACTCAGAAAATGGAGGGGCTGTAGATCTATCATAAGAGAAGATATAATAAAAGCTACAAGATTTAGTAACAGTAGCGACCAACGGACTACATTGGCCTAAAGCTATCAATTCATGAACTAGTGGAAGGGCTGATAGGATTGGAGCTCAGTACAGACCTCCTATAGAGTCAAGCATAAGACTTAAAGTTATTGCGTTGTCCTTATACCATTTTTTGGTAGTACTTATAAGTCCATCTCAGCTGCTTGTCACCAGCCGCCTATCTCTTCTGCTGCCCGTGGGGGGGACTTGTCCAGCCTAAACAGACAACTAGGAAATCAGTAGGAAGCTATTAAAGCATCCCAGTTGAACCACGCAACAACACTTAGATCCCATAAGGCTGCAACTCCTCCTAATCAATTAGGAACACCTACTAACGCCTCTAATTTAGTAGCATCAGACAGACGAGAGAATACATATGGTAACACACAATGTCGGGACTTACTTGAGCCAGACTAATAGCATAAAACTCCTGTCTTGGATTGTAGCTGGGATAAGAGTGAAGTTGGCGGACCCAGAGAGAGGTGCATTTTTAGGTCAACACCACATAATCCTGTGCAAGAAACATGGGCTCTCAAGCCGACGTTCAGATCAGAGTGTATTACCTTTACAACCAATGCAGTCCCTTCACCTGCAGAAAGACTCTCAGGCAGTCTGTTGATATGGCTTAAGATGGACTTGTTTCCTAAAATAAAAGGACTCCCGTCAGAATGTAGAGAACAATCGGGTATTGCTATTCCATCAGGTCCTGCTTCAGGGGTTAAGCACCGTGGGATTAGAAATGTTTATATTCCCCCTGTCCCAACAAATCTCTATTCAGGGACGGTGACCCAAGTATCTGATATGATCTAACCTATACATCACACCCATCCTAAAATGTTCACAGGCGATTGTAACACAAAATTGCCTGTGGGCCTTATCCCGATTGACCAGGTGGAACAATCTCATGTGTCGAAGATAATGCCAGCTAGTTAAACTGAATATATGGTAGAACACTTTAGGACAGATGGTAAAATTGTTGCCTTGATGTGTGTCCCACAACTTGAATATTGTAAATGAATGTACCATGGCTGATCGTCCAGCCGCCCAACCTTCAGACAGGTTTTTATACTACATAGACTACATTCTTTTTTTTTAAATTTCAAAAACCTTTATTAACTCCTCTGGAGTAGAGCATACAGTGAACACACAACGAGATCAGAGCTTCCAATACTCAACAATAATGACATGTAAGACAATAATAACTTTTAGGTCTCAATTGCAAACGCCGAGACCTATTGTATCGCCCAACGCGTACATTAATGACATCAAGGCATAGTAATCACGTAGTAGACAGTCTCTGCGGGTCCAACCCCACAGTTCCCTGGCGTGTGGTTGCGAGCCTCGTAGGAGTATGCCACTCTTGGGGAGAGGGTCGTGTGTGACCTAGGGCAGAGCCCCTTGATCCCAAACCCAGTAAGTTTAGTACGTCAAGTCAGTAGGGGGTGGGGGGTGGTCACGTCACCCAATATCTCCGGCTGTGCAAACAAGTACGTGTGCAAAGGATCTCAGGTGTCCTTCGGTCTAGAGGCCGTGGGTAGCAGTAGTTAGGATGAACCACACTGTGGGCTGTGCCTGTGATTGCGCAGAGTGGTCGACGGCGTTTTGATCCTCATTAATCGGGATCTTCATCAGGACTGGGTTGATGTGTATGCAGTTCTGTACTGGGGGGGTAATAGAAAGGTAAAGTGAGGGCTAGGAGGGGTGGATGATGGCGCAAGCATAGAGGTGGGTGGCTAGTGCAGGATGGTTTGTTGAGGGAGGGAAAGCACTGGGTAGCGCGGGGTATGGTATAAGATGCATTGAATAGACCCGGTGCTCGTCTGAATATATGGCATCCGAGATCAGGCAAGGTGGTAGCGATGCACTGGGGCTTGTGTGACTGGCCTCTGGGAGACAGCGTGGGGTTTGGTCTAGGGCGCATTGAATATACCCGGTGCTCGTCCGAATGTATGGCACCCGAGATCAGTCCAGATAGTGGTGGCACGCTGGGGGAACCAAGAGCACATGCAGTGCTGCAGTTTGTGTGGGACCGAGCACTGCGGTGAGCATAGAAAGGCCCCGGAGAGTGATTCCCAAAGCCAACTGCGTCTAGGGTAAATCGGTGACAGAAGAGTCACGTAGTCAAAAGGGCGAGTGTCGGGAATCCTAGACCGGGTGGTGATACAAGGAGCCTCGGATCCCGGGGGCCGTGTCCATGAAGCGCAGAGGGCTCAGGAGAAGGGGCACGTGGGAATGAAGCGCTGGGGTTGTGGTAGCGGGGGAATGAGGGCGGGAGGGGTGTGTTACCTGGAAGCGAAGTGAGGATCAGTCAGATAACACAGCAGTACAAAAACTAGTTTTCTTTGATGTATTATTGTGCCGCCCAACTCGTGATTGGCTTTTGTAACCTTCATAGCATAAACACGATCAAAGGTTACAAAGGCCGATTGCAAGTGAGGCGGCACAATAATAAATAAAAAAATGACACGGCGAGATAACACAGCAAAAAAGTATACTGTAAATGAATAAACAAAATAAAACAGCATATACACGATGCCAGATACTAAGCAAAATAAAACCGCTTACACATGATCGAAGGTTACATCTGGTTTTAACCACATGGCTGCTGCAGGGATTTTTGCCCTGTGCTGCAGATTCTGCATTCCCATTGTTCATGACGAGCTCAGCTCGTCATCAGCACAGCTCCACTGTGCCTCATGACGAGCTGAGCTCGTCATGAGCATGGAAAGGGTTAAATTAAAGAGCTGCTCGTGAATTTCCGCTGCTAGCGAGCACGTGAACGTGAAATGGGACATATGTAGCTCAAGCCAGCATGGGCTTCCATGCTAAATAAATGTTGTGAACCGAATTCAAGGTGCGCAGCAGGCTGAAAATATGCCAGGACACACCAAAAAATTACACTTTCTGGAGGGCAACAATTTGCAGGCACAACAAACAGCAACAAAGATGGAACAATACCAATATACCTCTGCCAAGCGCCAGCATGCGCATCTGAGTAGCTCTCGTACTGTCCGCACCTCCATGCTCACGCACTTAAAACTACATGAAACACTTCTAGCCGCTTTCAAATCTCATGCTCGGCATCCAAGGATTGTACCACACAGGATAATCTACAACAGACACACTTTCAATCCATCATGCACCGAAGGACGCCCAGGAACCTGATGACAACGCAGTGGCCACGCGCGTGCCTGCTGCACTATAGAGAGGCGGGGGAGTGGAGGCCACCAGAGTGACACGATCTGTGGTGGGGGAGGGAATTGAAGAGTGAAGAGAGGCACACAAGGCTTAATGAGCCTCAACAGAAACCCACATGGCGGCTGCGCGCATGCATGCATACGTGCATGCAAGCTTGAAGCCAGGAAAAGCCTGTGGTAGCACTTTCAAAAACCACTCACTAAATTTCTCGCAGGACAGCGCATGTGCTGGCTCAGTACGACCTAAAAAAATGGTTCTTGGTACGGAATGTCCCATCTAGGTATACGTCCCCCCATGTCACCATGTTCAGCCGACTAAGGAGTTGTCGACATTGCGGTTCCAGGGTGACCCCCAGGGTGGTGTGCCCGATGACTGGGAGCACCGGAGAATATGGAAAAAATGGGGACCCCTACATTTTGTTTAGTTTGCTATTTGTAGGGAAAATATCAACATTTTTAGAGAAAAGGAACAATATCTAACAAACTGCTGATAATTTAATCGCCCTTATATTGACCTTATATTACATACTATATGCTAACACATAATGATTTACTGAGACAGTGATGTATCAAAATTATAAGTTATTTTATTTTGTGTTTGTTGTTTTTTTTAAATTAGAATTGTTCATTATTTTTTTTATCTCAGTCGATTTTTATAAAAACACATGTACTTCATATAATTTAACATTTAATAACATATAGTGTACATACAGATACAGACTAGACAATATCAACAATGGTGCAAAAAGAAAAAATAATGAGTGCTATACGATATGTTCAGTCGATGGAAAAGTGAAGAAGGCAATGCGGTAGAATGGAACACAACGCGTTTTGGCCTAGAGGCCTTCGTCAGGTGACCGTCATTCGTATATTACATACAACATAACCTATATGAAAAAAAGTGAAATAATATACATACAATGCAATTATGAATATTTAAATGGATATATTTTTTTCATTCCATGATATACATTATCTACTCATTTGTTAGCAAAGATCAAAAATCATTCATTAGTTATAGTTATTTAGGGTCGCATGTTTTCTCATTACAGAGAGTTATAACATTATATATATATTTTTTTTATCAGAGATACACTAGCAGTTTTGTCACTATGTTTCACATAATATTTTTTACGTTCATTCATTGTAATGTCATTACTCAAAGGCAGACATTTGCAACTTTAGATTCAAGACACTCTATATTGCATCGTCCCTCTCTTTGCCTCTTATATTTTCCATCTAGATCCTCATTCCCTTCATTCTTTTTGAGAAAAAGGAAGACATAAAGCGTGATGGATAGGAGAAATTCAGAGAATGTATAGAATGAGGTAATATATATAGCAGAAGATCCTACGTTCAATTATTCTCGTATTATGTTTTTAGGTTACTCACTTCCATTTATTTTAGCTGAGGACACGGTTTGAGGTTCCCAAGACAATTTGATTAGCTTTTGGATATTGTGGAATAGTATACTGAAACACTGAAAAGATAAATATGATTTTATTGTAAAATTCGACGGGCTTTTTATATCATCTAAATTATCTTGGCTTAAAGTATTGTTGGCCTATTATAAATTACCTGATAATCTTTACTTTAGAGTCCCTCGTTGACACACAATTCGAGGAGAGCGAAGATCTTAAATAATTCAAAAAGATATTCTTCTTAAGGATACCAACACGTCCTGACCTGAGGTAGAAATAGCTTCACGTATTAATGCGGTGACAATAGTGCTTTTAGTGGTATTACTTTGCATTACATGTTGCCACTAAAAGGTATTTTTTTTTTTTTTTACATTATTATAGTTGTTCTAAATGCATATCAGTATAACTGTTATACTGTTTACTAGCGGCCCATTTATATGTAGTTTTCGTATCTTACCTTAGTAAACTGTTCCCGAGGCTGAATTTTATTATCCCTCCCACGTAGACAATCTAACGTCCTTTGTTCACCCCTTCTAGTTAACTACTTCTGTTTTGCTTCAACGTTTAGAGAAATCCATTTCGTTCTTTTGGTTTCTGAAATATTGATAAATGCCAGAGTTGTAAGCTTAATTATACAATTTCTGGGATTTGTTGTTTTATAATATTAACATTAACTCCCTGGTCATACCTTGCTATTGGTAGTGAAAGTCGTGGTCTCTCTTGATAATCTGATAACGGTAGAATCTGGATAGTAAACAAATTGCAACAGAAAAGAGGATAATGTTAGCAAACCTCTTTCTAAGTATATAATTATGTTAGAAGTTGCCGATAGATACTCTGTTGCAACGCGCAGGGTCATACCTTCTATATGATGCCGATTCTCCGTAGCCCGGGGTTCTGCTGGTTCACATGTCTCTGGATACCGATGCAAAGGCGTTTTAAACAACCGCCTACTATTTATAGGTCAGCCACGTAATAGCAATTGGTGCTGAGGGCTTGCAGCTGGTTTTATTTAAGATCGACGCTTTTTAATGATGTATATAGCGGTCGACCCCGGATCGTTCTTGGTATTGCTCAAGACGATTAAAATAAAAGACAGACTCCTTCGTAGTTTTAACAGAGTAGGCTATTAGCACCAAGAGTTTTTAGCTACCTCTATTTTCACTGGGTTAAAGTGACTCTATTTAATAACGTATTTAGGTGTTTGTCTAGATGTATATTTTATTAAAATTCTATAAAGAAGTATTTATCCAACATAAAATAGAAAACAGACTGATTGGTAGTGCTACTGATGTCTTTGTTATATAAACAAATAAGGAAGAAAGACTTCCGTAATTTTATATTTCGATGTTTATTTATTTTAAGCTGAATGTTTTTTATAAAATAATATTGTATACACCTTATTGCCAATCATACATCTTATTACAGATTCAGTATCATATCATGTTGGATTTAGTGTCTCCAATTTTTTTATTTTTTATTTTGTGAAAACATAAGCCAGTTTGTTTATTCTGTATATATTATATGAAATACTATTAGCTGACTTCATACAATGGCCTGCTGCCAAGGAATTTCAGAATTTAGTCCCAGTTTTACAGTATCTAATGTAAATATCCAAAATACCTCACGTTTTCGTCGGATTTTATCTATATTGATTCCAGGCTTCGCTACAATTTTTTCCAAAACTACCCATTTTATGTCTTCTGGTTTGTGGTCATTCTCGATATAATGCAGTACCATCGGAGCATTTAGTTTTTTCGTACGGATGGCGGATTTGTGTTCAGTGACTCTAGTATATACTGAACGTGAAGATTCCCCAACATATCCTTTGTTGCAAGGACAAATTAACAAGTAAATGATGTTTGTGGTTTTACAGTTAGTTAAGGATGATAATGCAACTGATATGCCGTTAAATTTAAGTTCTTTTGTCTCGATTGCTAGCGGACATATTTTGCATATTCCGCATTTATGGTTTCCTATTACCGGAGCCCCGGTAATTATGTTTCTTTGACCAGTGACTTTTTTGGTTGTTTGCATCCTTGATCTGACTACTAGATCTTTGATGTTTTTGTTTTTTTTATAAGCAAAAAGGGGTTTTGGGATAAGTTCAGTACCTGTTTTGTTTACATTCAGTATGTGCCAATTAGAGTATATAATTTGGCGGATTTGATTATTGAGCACCGAGTGTCTGGTGACAAACACCAAACTGGCATCTCGTTTGTTTTTGTTGTTTGTAAGGAGATGTTGCCGATCGTAGTACCTGGCTCTTTTGTACGATTCCCGTATCAATCTATGGGGGTAACCGCGTTCTTTAAATTTTTCCTTCATTAGAGTCGCCTTCTCATCAAAATCGATTAATCTTGTACAATTCCTCCTCAGTCTCAAGAACTGACTGAAGGGAATGCTGTCTTTTTGAGAGGTGGGATGGGAGCTACTGTAATGAAGGAGTGTATTTCGGGCAGTCGGTTTTACATAAAGATCCATAATCAACTGTCCTTCATGGTGTTTTATCATTAGGTCTAAAAACTCTATTTGAGAGTTACTCATTTTCTCCGAGAATTTTAAATTTGGATCACACATGTTAAGCCACAGTAGGAATTCATGTAAGACATCCTCATTGTCGTCCCAGATAAAGATGATGTCGTCGATGAATCGCGACCAGTAAAAAATTGATTCGAAAAACGTGGCCATTTCGTTAAAAATGTGTATTTCTTCAAATTGTGCTACATAAATATTAGCGATTGTTGGGGCACACGAAGCGCCCATACTGACACCTTTTGTTTGTTGATAAAGGCTTCCTCTAAATTCAAAGACATTGTTTTCAAGAATGATTTTTAGGCAATCCAAAACAAAAGATATGTTGCAGTCGATTTGGAATGACTCGATGAACCATTTTGTTGCCTCAATGGCACCTTCACAAGGGATGTTGGAATATAAGCTTTCCACGTCTAATGTTACCATCCATTGTCTGTGGGCATTAAAGGCTGTGCTCTCCAGTTGGGTGATAACATGTCTTGTATCCTGAATGTATCCCAATATTTTACCAATGTGTGGACGCAAAATTGCGTCCAGATATTTTGATATTGGTTCAGTAACACTCCCAATCGTAGTCACTATTGGGCGAAATGGAGGATCTTGTTCGTTTTTTTGTATTTTCGGAGTACCATATATACTGGCCATTTTAGGGTTATCTATGTTCATGAAATCATATTCTTTTTAACAGATGGTGCCGTCACTTAACGCTTTGGATGTAATTTTGGAGATTTTATTTTTTGTCTTGGCAGTGGGGTCCCTTATGATCTTTTTATAGAAACTGGTGTCACTAAGCATAGCTTCCATTTTTTCTATGTATTTATTTGTGTCCAGGATTGCAATCCCCCCTCCCTTATCGCAACTTTTGACAGTTATTTTAGCAGAGTCTTTGAGTTCGGATAGGGCATTATGCTCTTCGATGGAGATATTGTAAGGGGTACGTGGTATAAATTTAGTCATGTTTTTTAATTTCGAAAATACAATTTTTTCAAAAATTTCTACTTCTGGGTCTATTTGGTCCAGGGTCGGTGTAAACACAGATTTAGGCGCTAGACCTGATTTATTGTCCTCATTAGTATCAATTTCCCTATTTGAAAAAAAGTTTTTTAGTCGTATTTTATGAAAAAATTCCATTAAGTCATTGAAGAGTTCAAATTTGTTCAACCCAGAATGGGGAACAAATGATAACCCTTTTGGCAGTACCGAAAGGGTGGCAGAGTTTGCTTCATGATTACTTAAATTGAAAATGGGGATAGTTTTTACTGCCTCCAGTACCTCGCATTTCTTGTTTCCAGGAATCTGTCGGCATTCTGTTGATGGTCCTGGAAGTGAGGTTGGTATTGACCCTGCGGTTGGTAAGGTTGATTCTGTGGGTATTGTTCTGGGGGGTGATATTATGAATTTTGTTGATATTGATTTTGGGGGCGATATTGGGGACGATACCTGGGTCTCCAAGAGCCTCTCTGTTGGCACCTTCCTAAAAAAGGTCTGTACCCTTGATTTGATTTAAATCGGCCTCCTCTGGGCTGATAGGGTGACATGCTTGAGTTGCTGCCTGAATCTGAGGAATTAGAAAAAGTGACACATTTGTTAGGGTTAGATGCTATATTTGTTGTATAGTCTTGATCTATTCCATCTGCTTGGCCATAGAAGTTGTCAGCCAGGTAGGGATATACTCTCTCCTTGCTAAAGAAACGTATGTCTTTTTGCAATTTTTCCATCTTTCGTTTTGTTAAATATTCACTATATGAATTAAGGTCATTCTCTATTTCTTCTAGTTTTTTCTTGATATCCAGTATTACTGTAGAACTTTTGATTTTATCTTCAAGTTCTGTTATTTCTTTTGCTAGTTGTTCTAAGACTTCTTTTACTGTTTCCACTATGAGCATCATGTGGTCCCTAGAACATCTATAAGAGATAAGAGACCAGCGTTCTAAAAAATGTTTTAAATGGACAAAAAGGCCAGGAATATTTTTCACCTGGAGTCCCTGAGGTATCACTCCCGCTTTGAGATAGTCTAGTATAAACCTGCCGCGAAGTTCAATCCTTTTGCTTTTCTTTTTTAGAGCTAATAGTTTTATTAGATCTCCGCATTGGTTATCATTGACAGTACTTCTATTTTCAAAACTGGTGGATGATCCTGCCATAGTGGCAAAGTCATCATCGCTATATCCATATGCTATTAATGTCGCCATTATATAACCGAATGGATATAGTTTTAATTATCTGCAAGAATAAGTGATTTTGTGTTGGTGTTTTTAGTAACAAGAGAAAAGATAAACAAAAAAATAGAAAAAAATGAAAAACATGAGATGTAGAAAATGTGAATCTGTAAGGGACAGATTTAGAGACAAATGCAAACTGAAGATAACAACTATAAACGAGCTAATATTATGTACAGTAACTAGCTGCTAGTGTAACATGATACTCTAGATTTCTACAACATCTGGTAACTGATTTATTACGAACTATAGCACCCCTCATGAACAGGCCATGAGCAACAGTTTATGGAAAAAATGGGGACCCCTACATTTTGTTTAGTTTGCTATTTGTAGGGAAAATATCAACATTTTTAGAGAAAAGGAACAATATCTAGCAAACTGCTGATAATTTAATCGCCCTTATATTGACCTTATATTACATACTATATGCTAACACATAATGATTTACTGAGACAGCGATGTACCAAAATTAAAAGTTATTTTATTTTGTGTTTGTTGTTTTTTTTTTAAATTAGAATTGTTTATTATTTATTTATCTCAGTCGATTTATAAAAACCACATGTACTTCATATAATTTAACATTCAATAACATATAGTGTACATACAGATACAGACTAAACAATATCAACAATGGTGCAAAAAGAAAAAATAATGAGTGCTATACGATATGTTCAGTCGATGGAAAAGTGAAGAAGGCAATGCGGTAGAATGGAACACAACGCGTTTCGGCCTAGAGGCCTTCGTCAGGTGACCGTCATTCGTATATTACATACAACATAACCTATATGAAAAAAAGTGAAAAAATATACATACAATGCAATTATGAATATTTAAATGGATATATTTTTTTCATTTCATGATATACATGATCTACTCATTTGTTAGCAAAGATCAAAAATCATTCATTTTCAAGACAATTTTAGTTATAGTTATTTAGGGTCGCATGTTTTCCCATTACAGAGAGTTATAACATTATATATTTTTTTATCAGAGATACACTAGCAGTTTTGTCACTATGTTTCACATAATAGTTTTTTACGTTCATTCATTGTAATGTCATTACTCAAAGGCAGACATTTGCAAATTTAGATTCAAGACACTCTATATTGCATCGTCCCTCTCTTTGCCTCTTATAATTTCCGTCTAGATCCTCATTCCCTTCATGCTTTTTGAGAAAAAGGAAGACATAAAGCGTGATGGATAGGAGAAATTCAGAGAATGTATAGAATGAGTTAATATATGCAGCAGAAGATCCTACGTTCAATTATTCTCGTATTATGTTTTTAGGTTACTCACTTCCATTTATTTTAGTTGAGTACATGGTTTGAGGTTCCCAAGACAATTTGATTAGCTTTTGGATATTGTGGAATAGTATACTGAAACACTGAAAAGATAAATATGATTTTATTGTAAAATTCGACGGGATTTTTATATCATCTAAATTATCTTGGCTTAAAGTATTGTTGGCCTATTATAAATTACCTGATAATCTTTACTTTAGAGTCCCTCGTTGACACACAATTCGAGGAGAGCCAAGATCTTAAATAATTCAAAAAGATATTTTTCTTAAGGATACCAACACGTGCTGACCTGAGGTAGAAATAGCTTCACGTATTAATGCGGTGACAATAGTGCTTTTGAGCAAACATTAAACATAGGGCCTTTATGCAAGCAAGTTCTAAATTAGTTCTTTTGGTTTAAGGACGCTTGTTGGATTATTGGTTTGGTATTACTTTGCATTACATGTTGCCACTAAAAGGTATTTTTTTTTTACATTATTATAGTTGTTCTAAATGCATATCAGTATAACTGTTATACTGTTTACTAGCGGTCCATTTATACGTAGTTTTCGTATCTTACCTTAGTAAACTGTTCCCGAGGCTGAATTTTATTATCCCTCCCGCGTAGACAATCCAATGTCCTTTGTTCACCCCTTCTAGTTAACTACTTCTGTTTTGCTTCAACGTTTAGAGAAATCCATTTCGTTCTTTTGGTTTCTGAAATATTGATAAATGCCAGAGTTGTAAGCTTGATTATACAATTTCTGGGATTTGTTGTTTTATAATATTAACATTAACTCCCTGGTCATACCTTGTTATTGGTAGTGAAAGTCGTGGTCTCTCTTGATAATCTGATAACGGTAGAATCTGGATAGTAAACAAATTGCAACAGAAAAGAGGATAATGTTAGCAAACCTCTTTCTAAGTATATAATTATGTTAGAAGTTGCCGATAGATACTCTGTTGCAACGCGTAGGGTCATACCTTCTATATGATGCCAATTCTCCGTAGCCCGGGGTTCTGCTGGTTCACATGTCTCTGGATACCGATGCGAAGGCGTTTTAAACAACCGCCTACTATTTATAGGTCAGCCACGTAATAGCAATTGGTGCTGAGGGCTTGCAGCTGGTTTTATTTAAGATCGACGCTTTTTAATGATGTATATAGCGGTAGACCCCGGATCGTTCTTGGTATTGCTCAAGACGATTAAAATAAAAGACAGACTCCTTCGTAGTTTTAACAGAGTAGGCTATTAGCACCAAGAGTTTTTAGCTACCTCTATTTTCACTGGGTTAAAGTGACTCTATTTAATAACGTATTTAGGTGTTGGTCTAGATGTATATTTTATTAAAATTCTATAAAGAAGTATTTATCCAACATAAAATAGAAGAAAAACAAATTTTTAACAAAATGGCCCCGTTTTTCGAATCAATTTTTTACTGGTCGCGATTCATCGACGACATCATCATTATCTGAGACGACAATGAGGATGTCTTACATGAATTCCTACTGTGGCTTAACATGTGTGATCCAAATTAAAAATTCTCTGAGAAAATGAGTAACTCTCAAATAGAGTTTTTAGACCTAATGATAAAACACCATGAAGGACAGTTGATTATGGATCTTTATGTAAAACCGACTGCCCGAAATACACTCCTTCATTACAGTAGCTTCCATCCCACCTCTCAAAAAGACAGCATTCCCTTCAGTCAGTTCTTGAGACTGAGGAGGAATTGTACAAGATTAATCAATTTTGATGAGAAGGCGACTCTAATGAAGGAAACATTTAAAGAACGCGGTTACCCCCATAGATTGATACGGGAATCGTACATAAGAGCCAGGTACTACGATCCGCAACATCTCCTTACAAACAACAAAAACAAACGAGATGCCAGTTTGGTGTTTGTCACCAGACACTCGGTGCTCAATAATCAAATCCGCCAAATGATATACTCTAACTGGCACATACTGAATGTAAACAAAACAGGGACTGAACTTATCCCAAAACCCCTTTTTGCTTATAAAAAAAACAAAAACATCAAAGATCTAGTAGTCAGATCAGGGATGCAAACAACCAAAAAAGTCACTGGTCAAAGAAACATAATTACCGGGGCTCCGGTAATAGGAAACCATAAATGCGGAATATGCAAAATATGTCCGCTAGCAATCGAGACAAAAGAACTTAAATTTAACGGCATATCAGTTGCATTATCATCCTTAACTAACTGTAAAACCACAAACATCATTTACTTGTTAATTTGTCCTTGCAACAAAGGATATGTTGGGGAATCTTCACGTTCAGTATATACTAGAGTCACTGAACACAAATCCGCCATCCGTACGAAAAAACTAAATGCTCCGATGGTACTGCATTATATCGAGAATGACCACAAACCAGAAGACATAAAATGGGTAGTTTTGGAAAAAATTGGAGCGAAGCCTGGAATCAATATAGATAAAATCCGACGAAAATGCGAGGTATTTTGGATATTTACATTAGATACTGTAAAACTGGGACTAAATTCTGAAATTCCTTGGCAGCAGGCCATTGTATGAAGTCAGCTAATAGTATTTGATATAATATATACAGAATAAACAAACTGGCTTATGTTTTCACAAAAAAAAAAAAAAATTGGAGACACTAAATCCAACATGATATGATACTGAATCTCTAATAATATGTATGATTGGCAATAAGGTGTATACAATATTATTTTATAAAAAACATCCAGCTTAAAATAAATAAACATCGAAATATAAAATTACGGAAGTCTTTCTTCCTTATTTGTTTATATAACAAAGACATCAGTAGCACTACCAATCAGTCTGTTTTCTATTTTATGTTGGATAAATACTTCTTTATAGAATTTTAATAAAATATACATCTAGACCAACACCTAAATACGTTATTAAATAGAGTCACTTTAACCCAGTGAAAATAGAGGTAGGTAAAAACTCTTGGTGCTAATAGCCTACTCTGTTAAAACTACGAAGGAGTCTGTCTTTTATTTCAATCGTCTTGAGCAATACCAAGAACGATCCGGGGTCGACCGCTATATACATCATTAAAAAGCGTCGATCTTAAATAAAACCAGCTGCAAGCCCTCAGCACCAATTGCTATTACGTGGCTGACCTATAAATAGTAGGCGGTTGTTTAAAACGCCTTCGCATCGGTATCCAGAGACATGTGAACCAGCAGAACCCCGGGCTACGGAGAATCGGCATCATATAGAAGGTATGACCCTACGCGTTGCAACAGAGTATCTATCGGCAACTTCTAACATAATTATATACTTAGAAAGAGGTTTGCTAACATTATCCTCTTTTCTGTTGCAATTTGTTTACTATCCAGATTCTACCGTTATCAGATTATCAAGAGAGACCACGACATTCCCTACCAATAACAAGGTATGACCAGGGAGTTAATGTTAATATTATAAAACAACAAATCCCAGAAATTGTATAATTAAGCTTACAACTCTGGCATTTATCAATATTTCAGAAACCAAAAGAACGAAATGGATTTCTCTAAACGTTGAAGCAAAACAGAAGTAGTTAACTAGAAGGGGTGAACAAAGGACGTTAGATTGTCTACGCGGGAGGGATGATAAAATTCAGCCTCGGGAACAGTTTACTAAGGTAAGATACGAAAACTACGTATAAATGGACCGCTAGTAAACAGTATAACAGTTATACTGATATGCATTTAGAACAACTATAATAATGTAAAAAAAATAAAAATACCTTTTAGTGGCAACATGTAATGCAAAGTAATACCAAACCAGTAATCCAACAAGCGTCCTTAAACCAAAAGAACTAATTTAGAACTTGCTTGCATAAAGGCCCTATGTTTAATGTTTGCTCAAAAGCACTATTGTCACCACATTAATACGTGAAGCTATTTCTACCTCAGGTCAGCACGTGTTGTTATCCTTAAGAAGAATATCTTTTTGAATTATTTAAGATCTTCGCTCTCCTCGAATTGTGTGTCAACGAGGGACTCTAAAGTAAAGATTATCAGGTAATTTATAATAGGCCAACAATACTTTAAGCCAAGATAATTTAGATGATATAAAAAGCCCGTCGAATTTTACAATAAAATCATATTTATCTTTTCAGTGTTTCAGTATACTATTCCACAATAATCAAATTGTCTTGGGAACCTCAAACCGTGTACTAAACTAAAATAAATGGAAGTGAGTAACCTAAAAGCATAATACGAGAATAATTGAACGTAGGATCTTCTGCTGCATATATTACCTCATTCTATACATTCTCTGAATTTCTCCTATCCATCACGCTTTATGTCTTCCTTTTTCTCAAAAAGAATGAAGGGAATGAGGATCTAGATGGAAAATATAAGAGGCAAAGAGAGGGACGAAGCAATATAGAGTGTCTTGAATCTAAAGTTGCAAATGTCTGCCTTTGAGTAATGACATTACAATGAATGAACGTAAAAAATATTATGTGAAACATAGTGACAAAACTGCTAGTGTATCTCTGATAAAAAATATATAATGTTATAACTCTCTGTAATGAGAAAACATGCGACCCTAAATAACTATAACTAAAATTGTCTTGAAAATGAATGATTTTTGATCTTTGCTAACAAATGAGTAGATGAAGCACCGGAGAATATAGCATCTCCACGCTCAGTCCTTTCCTGATTTTCTCCCACTCCTCTACTGTGCACTTCACAGTGGTGGAGTACGCGTCACTCTTCCTTGGTTGCGTAGCAATCGGTCCAGACAACGAGGTAGGCTTAGAATAATATTGTTCCACTGCCAGGTTTTGCATTAAGGGAGGCAGATGGAACCAGTACCTCGCATAGTGTGCCGGCGCACTTAAATAGTATAATACAAAGTCAGGGGCTTTGAGGCCTCCCTGCCCATATGGCAACATCAACGTTTCCATTTGAGTCTGGGCTGCTTTCCGCCCCAAGCAAGGCAGATCATTTGAGTTTTAAGGATCTTAAAAAAGGCCGAACCAGGCGGGTAGGGGAGATTAATAAATAGGTACAAGAGTTTAGGTAAGATCACCATCTTCATTAAGGAGAGCATTCCTTCCATTGATAGAGGCAGTGCTATCCATCTGTTCACCGACTACGTGACACGGTCAATCACCTTTCCATAGTTGTCCTGCAGCAACTCCGAGCTATCTCTGATGATAGTGATGCCCAGATATTTAACTTTGCTGTGACACTATTCAATGGGATAATCAAGGGGGTGAGGGTGCACAGTGTCCATAAGCGGGAACAATTGAGATTTTCCCCAGTTTATTTTGATTCCGGACAACTCTCTAAATATGACAATCTCTCTCAGAATGGGATTGAGGCTGATCTGCGGCTTCTGTACGTACAGCGTAATATCATCTGCATACATTGAAATTAACTCGTGCCACGTGGGATATTCTAGGGCCCAGTCTCTGTGTAGCTGTCTGAGTCCCGCAGCCAACAGTTCGACAGCTAAGGCGAACAAAAGGGATGACAGCAGGCATCCTTGATGGGTGCCCCTTGTGATATCGACCAAGGGTGAGCTGACTCCATTCGCTATTACCCTCGCATGCTGACATGTGTAGAGTAACCGTATCCAGTTCTGAAAAATTTCTGGCATCCCCATGTGCTGCAAAATGCCAAACAGGTAATCCCACTCCACCGAGTCGAACATCTTTGTGGCATCCAAAAACACAGCAACTGCCTCAAGGTCCGGGTCCATATTTGCCATCGCAGCAAACAAGGTCCGAAGATTGTGGGATGTGGCGCGGCCCGGGACAAATCCCACCCGATATGGGAGCACCAGTGCTGTTATCAGCAGACTTAAACAATTTGCTATGGCCTTGGCCAATATTTTCGCTTCACAATTAATCATGGAGGGAGGACTATAGGTGTTGCATCTGTCTGCTAGCTTAACAGGTTTGAGTAACAAGATGATGGTGGCCTCTCTCATTGTAGGCGGTAGCTCTCCCAGTTCGAGGGCCTCCTCATGGACATTTTTGAGTATAGGGGCAAGGTGCTCTATGTATGCCTTGTAAAAATCAGAAGGTAGGCCGTCATGCCAGGGAGCCCTCCCAGATCGGAGCTGAATAATGGTCATTCTAATTTGATATAGTTCAAACTCAGCAGACAGGAACTCCTACTGTGAGTCTCCTAGCCATCCCAGGGCCACTGTCTCTAAATACAATAATAGGGGCACTGTCTGCAGTCTCGTTGTGGTGTATAGGGCAGTGTAAAAGGACTAAACTTTCTTCCCGTCCGGAGTCTGCAGCTCCAGTGCGTAGTTCGAGAATCTAGTAGTACTGATTTGCTCAGCCAGCGCCTTGCCCGGCCGTTTGCCTTCACCATAGCATCGTATTATGAAGTACTTCCCTCAGAATCAGCACTTCCGGTCCGCCACATCCTGATATTCACATATCTTATCCCTAAGTTTTACGTATGCTTGGTGAGATGGCGAGCGAGTTATATCTTCATCAATGAGCTTGATTTCTTTTCTCTAACGAATGAGCGTTTGTCGCAAAGCTTTGAGTACCCCCTCCCTTTGAGTAGCCCCCTCCCTGCGCAGTAACCTTGAAAGCCTCCCACACCGTACCTGTAGTGTCCACTGAGTCCAGGTTGCGCTGGAAAAAATCTTGCATTTCTTGATCCATGTCCGCTCAAAAGGCTGTATCATGCAGTATAGCGGGATGTAGGCGGCAATTTATGTAAGGAGTGTGTGTCAGTGGAGGTGCCATGTTCAGGAGCACTGGGGAGTGGTCAGAGTGAGTACGTGCCAAGTGGGTCGCCCCAATTAACCACGTGCTAAGACCCCTGGATACCACCCACTAATCGAGCCGTGACTATGACTCATGGGCCGCAATGTACCCTCTCTGAGTTCCGAGTGGAGGTGTCTCCAGACATCAATGAGGCCAGAGTCTTTAATAATGTTGCCTAGTTGTTGCTGAGACCAAGTGCAATGGTGAGGCTATGGTGCTGATCTGTTGGGTCTAAAGTGACATTAAAATCCCCACTCCATATCAAATGAGAAGATCTCATTCCTAAAATCCTACCACATAATTTGGCAAAAAAAATGGGATCGTCCAGGTTAGGACCATAGCAACACACCAGAGTGACTGAATGTGAGGCAAGACTCCCCACATTAAACAATAGCGACCCTGCGGATCTGAGAATCTCCCGGCTGTGATGTACAGAGTCGTTTTATGAACTAGTATGGTCGTGCCACAAGAATAAGTGGAGTAGGTGATTAAACAGCTGTGCCCTGCCCATCTAATAGTGAATTGCTGTGGTTGTTTGGTGTCAAGGTGGCTCTCTTGAACCATTGCAATTTGGATCTTATGCCGGTCAAGTTATGCCTTGTGCAGGCCCTCCAGTCCCCTGATATTCCATGTGAGTAGGTGTATCGTGGAGACAGCATCAGAGTCAATCATCAGTCCAGGATTTTGGGATCCAAAGGCTCAATCTGCGGGGGCTACATGCAATGTCGACATGAGCGCTTCGGGCTTGGATAATATTTCTTATTAGTGTATCGTTATAATCTCGAGTCTCGAGGTATGAGTGCCCTACAATATGCTGTATGGAACATTTTAGTGCATGTAACAAGTAACATTTCCCCTTCCCTCCCCCCTCCCACACCGACGTCCCCAACTTGTCGTGAAGGCAATACTCACCCTCTTGTCCCAAGAACACATTAAACAAAACCATTACCACTGCTGTTGGACCTGAAATTAAAAAACAAGTGTGACCTAAGCTGCGTAGACCCATGGAAAGATAGGAAAATAGAGGGGGGGAGGAGGGGCAGGGTAGTGGAAAGGTCCGATTGGAGGGGGAAAGGGAGCAGGAGCTAGTGGGGGCTTGAGGTGGGCTCCAATAGTGGGAGTGGGGGAGTTCAGAAGGAGGTCAAGAGAGAAGAGGGGAGAGAGGGGAGGAGGACTCAGTCAAGATTGGCTGAAAGGGGAGAAAAAGGGAAGAAAGAGGAAGGCAAGACAGCAACAGAGATCCGTTCTCAAGGGGCCGCATCTAGATGTGTATCAGAAAATTGAGGAAGAAACAAAGACACCACTGCTGTGGTTAGCAGGGTTCACACTAGGGGGGTAATGGTAGAGAGCGCGGCGACCAGCTGACCCTCTGCTGTGATTCAGAAGTAAGGGGGGGCAGGGTGTCTGGGAGTCGCAGAACAAAGATCAGTACTCACCACTGCCCTCCAAGGGGCACAGAGCTGTCATGTAGGTGAGAGTATCCTATTGCATATTGTGTCTACTTAATTTTCTTTTACTGTGCCTGCCCTTACTGTGTGCCTATTTACTTTTGTTTCCGCCGCTGTGTGTTCTTGCCAGTTTCCTTGCTGTTTTTTCCAGCTGCCAATGACCCATGACTCCTCACCCTACCGCCCGCTCCGGCCTCCCACTTTCTCGGACCTCCCCTTTATGATTGCGGGCGATGTGCAGTCACGCGCAAGGGGTGTGCCAAAGGCGTGCCCAAGGCATGCCTGTCTGCGCCCATCCAGGCCTGGACTATTCCTAGCGCCAGACCCCACAGCCCCCGCGAGAGCCACAACACCTTTTGCCGCTACGACACCAACTTCCTTCACGACCTCAAAACCTGCCGTTCATCCGACTGTTCCCAGGCCTCCCCGAATCTCACCCACGGATCATTCTCCTGCTGAAACTGCAGCTTCACCAGCCTATGAACACCAGCCCCCCTTGCCCCACTCACCAGGGCAGGAGGCAACCCTCTCAGATGTATACTACTCAACGGCCACTCCGTCCACAAGCATGCCATCAAACTCTGGGACTTACTTGCCTCAGCCTCCCCAGACGTCACCTTCCTGACGGAGACCTGATGACCCCCTCCTCCGTCATAGCCATAGCCATCCCGGACAGCTATAAGATCACCCAGAGGGAACGTACCAACAGACCAGGAGGAGGAATCGCCATCATCCACAGGAACACCCTCAGAATCTCGACCATCACCGAAGACACCTCCCGCGCCGTCAAACACCTGCACTTCCAAATCCACACTGACGCAACACCACTCTCAGAGGAACCCTTGCTTACAGACCCCCCCGGACCTCGACCACAGTTCTACGTTTCCATCTCTGACATTGTTAGCACGCACACCCTTGCATCCACAGACCACATCCTCCTCCGAGACCTGAATTTCCACCTCGAGAACACCAACAGCAGCATCTCCATCACCCTGCTCAAAAACCTCACCAACTCGGACTCAAACAGCTCATCACGACTCCCACCCACTCTGCCATACACACGCTCGACCCTGTCTTTTCCGCCAGCAACCACGTCACGTTCAGCCACATCACCCAACTCGACTGGACCGACCACCGTTGCATCCACTTCACCTTCAAGAAGCCCACCTCGTACCACCACCAGCAGTGGATCCCTCACTGCAACTGGAACACGGTCACCAACGAACAGCTGATCAGCACCCTTGCCTGAGACCCGCCAACCGACACCACCGACACTGACTCAGCTGGCCGCAACCTCAGGGAAAGGATCGAGGACTACGCCAACACTCTAGCCCCGATAAAAAACCCCCCAAATAGACGCACCAATAGAAAGGCCAACTGGTTCACCACCGACCTCCAGGAATATAAGCAGACTTGCAGAAGACTCTAGAAAAAGTGGCGCAATGAACAAACACAGGACAACAATGCAGCCTACAAGAAATCCAGTCGCAAGCACCACCAACTCATTCGAGCCACCCAAAAGACCTCCTTCAAGAAACGCATTAATAACAATGCGCAGAGCAGCAAAGAGCTATTCAACATTGGGAAGAAACTATCTAATCCCAGCTCCAATGACATCCCGCTGTCACATAACCTATGAGACTCTCTAGCCACCTTCTTCACCGCAAGATCGCAGACATCCATGACAGCTTCAACGCCCAGACCCGTCCAACAGTCACCGACACCACAGACTCACCGCCTCCCAGTCACTCCAACCTCCTGCTCTCCAGGACCCACATGAATGTCGACAACACCGTCCACACCGGCTCTCCACCCTCACCACATCTTCAACAAAGTGAGCTCCATCATCGCACCCCAACTCCGAAAGACCATCAACAGCTCCATCGAGACTGCTACCTTCCCGGAAATCTGAAAGCACGCCGAGATCAATGCCTTTCACAAGAAACCCAAGGTGGACCCAAAGGACCTCAAGAACCTCCAGCCCATCTCCCTGCTCCTGTAGAAAGTAATTGAGAAGATCGTCAACAAGCAACTGACCCACTTCCTAGAGGAGAAAAATACCCTGGACCTGTCCTAATCTGGGTTCTGCAGCAGCCACAGCACTGAAACCACCCTCATTGCTGCCACCGACAATATCAGGACCATGCAGTACAGCGAAACCGCTGCTCTCATCCTTCTGGACCTCTCAGCCACCTTCGACACTATCTGCCACAAAGCCCTGGACTGGACCTCCTCCTACCTTAGCGACAGAACCCAGAGGGTCCGCCTCCCTCCATTCCGATCTGAAGCCATGAAAATCACCTACGGCATACCTCAAGGATCTGCGCTCAGCCTAACCCTTTTTAACGTCTACATTGCACCGCTCGCCAACATCGTCTGATCACACAACCTCAACAACATCTCTTACGCCGACGACACCTAGCTGATCCTCTCCCTCACCAAAGACCCCGCCACCGCCAAAATCAACTTCCATGAAGGAATGAAGGACGTCGCCGAATGGATGATAAACAGCCGCCTGAAACTGAACTCAGACGAAACAGAGGTCATCATCCTCGGCTCCACCCGCTCCACCTGGGACGACTCTTGGTGGCCGACTGCACTGGAAGCCGCACCGATACCCACCAACCACACATGCAACCTGGTTTATCCGGCACTCATCACCCTCAATGACCCTGCAAGTAAACGCCGTCTCCTCCTCCTTCTTCAACATCCTTTGCATGCTTCGCAAGATCTACAGATCGATCCCCACCAAAACCAGAAGGACAGTCACACAGGCCCTTCTCAGAAGCAGACTGGATTAAGGCCACGCTCTCTACACAGGAATCACAGCCAAACTCCAGAAAAGACTACAACGCATACGAAACGCCTTCGCACGACTCGTCCACGACATCCCCTGACGCACCCACAACACAGCTCACCTGAGAGACCTGACTGGCTGCCAGTCAACAAGAGGATCACCTTCAAGCTCCTCACCCATGCTCACAAGCCGCTCCATGACACCGTACCATTATACCTCAACAACTTCTACACCCCGAGCTGCCAGCTTCGCTTCGCTGACCGTGCACTCGCAAACGTCCCACGCATCAACAGGATGACCACTGGCGGCATATGATTCTCCTATCTTGCCGCCAAGATATGGAACACCCTCCTCACCCACCTGAGACAGACTCAGGACCTGCTGACCTTCAGGAGATGACTCAAGACCTGGCTGTTCGAGCAGTAGCTGCACCTCCCCTCTCCCATCAGCGCCTTGAGACCCTCAAGGGTGAGTTGGACGCTCTACAAATTCCTGATTGATTGATTGATTGAGTATCCTGTATGTTGGTGGTGTCTAGGTCAATACCAATGGCAGTCCCCGTCTCAATAATAAACTACACTGCCTGCATCATCGGTGCTCGAGGCACAGTCAATCACTGTCTGAAAGTTGGGAGGTCAAACATGCCTCCAGGTTGTCAGCGTCGCGGCTTGGCATCTGTCTCTTTAGTTTACGTAAGAAGTTCTCTACTTGTTGTGGAGTAGTGTAAAAGTACCACAGGTGTGTTAGCCGTCAGCGGGCAGGATACATCATCGCATAGACTATCTGCGCTTTTACCAGATTCCTCTTAGGCGATCATGGTGAAATCTTGATACAGAGAAACTGTATACCCCTCATGAACAAGGATTTTTTTACGCGTGCCAGTCTCAGCTAGGCCTGTTCATAGTTTTCGGAGTTTTGCTATGCAGAACTCCGCGAAGTTGCAAAAAACTCAGCGAAGTTCCATGAGTGGTGGAGTGCAGCACGAGCGGGGAGAAAACTCAGCTGCACATCGTGAAGCAAAGTTTTCTGCACCCCGCAAGCTCTGTGGAGTGCGGAGTGCAGGACCTCAGGGAACAATGTAAAGTCGACCCCCCAGGCTAGTGTTATGTTTTTCCAGCTTTTGGGCCATAAAGTCCAGACGGTTGCACATTATATCCATTTTAGATTCAATGGCTATAAGGCTCTTCCACATAGTGACCTGTAGTGTTTTGAGGCCTGCCTCTTCAGGGTGCGCATCATCTTCCTACTGGCTGGCAGGTAATTGCTCTGGATCATTCTGATTCCTCAGTGTTCTGCGGGCTTCAAAGGGTAGTTGTAACTGCTTCGGATCAGCTTTGCCCATCTTGTTGATTTGTTGCGGGGAGAACTCACTCCAAATGGCGGATCCTCTTATGTCTCTGGGTCCCCACCGAGGGTCCCACGCGGTCCGTCCTAGCATGCGTTTCTGTATCTCCCTGGGCCAGCGTAGCAATCACCATACACAGCCTTGATCACCAGGCAGTCAATCTGCTCAAAGACGTGTTGTCTGACTAGTGAAGGATCGCCCCAAGTATGTTCTGCAGATAACACAGGTTAGGGGAAGAGTCAATGTCACTGCTTCGTTATTTGTAGCATTACACCTACACTGAAGCGTGGATACTGGCATTCTGTGTGAGACTGGGGTCCAGAGCGTGGTCGCCGCTCTTATCTGGTCGAGGACACCAGTCTCAGTGGCAAAGGGGCCGGTTTGGATCACCCGGTCTCTTGGGCTCTTGCTGTGTTTTTGATCTACGTCCCTTCGCCTCTCTGTCCTTAGGCCCGGGGACACTAGTGCACACAAAAATGGCTGCTGTGTGGCCAGGGGCTGTCTCGCCGTTCATAGCATATCCCAGGCCTCACCTGCTATCAGGCGGTCTTTCGCCGTATGCACGGAGGTGGGTCCGCAGGTATTGAAGCTGTTTATAATAATTCGAGGTCCGACTGAGTGATCAGGCCTACAGCGCAGTAGAAATTAGCGCGTCTAAGGAGCGGGTCCTTCACAAGCTCCATTTATCAAGGCATAAGAGGTTAGCTGAGTGTCAATGGGCCCCCGCTCTCGCTGCCGCCCAGTTCCCTCCAGGCTGCTGACAAATAGAGGCAGGGTGTAAAGATTTGCATACTCTTGTTCTTGATGTTAAGGAGAAGTTTATAAATTAACAGGTCATAATCACAGCATCCTCAGCTGAGCACTGCTCACTTGCTGTTGTTTTTCAAACTCCAGGTTCTATCCTATGTCTTCAATTACCACATACATTCTAAATTCAACATCAAGTCCTTACATATCTTTCCCCTTTTAATATATTAACAAAATCCGAAATAATATGAGAATTAAATAAGAATTACAATAAAATACATGACATTAAGAATAATGAATAACAACCATAATAACAATAATACAATATATTAACCCTTTATCTTACAAACATCGCCCATCACCTTCGGCAAACTCTCTCCTGGCTGGTCCCCCTGCTGGTGGCCTAGTGAGATGGGCTCCCCACCACAAACCGTCACCAAGGTTAAAAACCTTGGGGTCCTGTTCGACGACAAACTTCTTTCCAATCATCATGTTAATTCAGTAGTATCCACCTCATTCTTCACTCTAGGAAAAATTAAGAAGCTACAACCATTCCTTCCACACTCGGCTGGCAAAACTCTCATCACTACCCTCATCTTTTCCAGAACCGACTACTGTATGCACAAGAAAAGGTCCTAAACAAATTCAACTGGTGCAAAGCGCCTCAGCGAGAATTCTGCTTGGTATCCCTAAATTCAGTTCCATTTCCCCTTTCATCCGTCAGCTTCACTGGCTGCCCGTCAGAAGCAGGACCAATTTCAAAGCCTTGTAAATTACCTACAAAGCCATTAACAACTCTGGCCCTCAGTTCCTAAATAAAGCCTTCCGCCTGTATGCACCCACCAGGTCACTCCGCTCTGCCTCATCACACCTCCTTTTTATCCAATGAACCAAGAAAGCTAACTGGGGAGACAGGTGCTTCATGGTTACCACAGCCAGACTCTGGAACTCCCTCCCCATCATTATTAAAACCAGTCCCAGCCTCATCATTTTCAGAAAACAACTCAAAACCTGGCTGTTCACTCACTAATCCGCGCCCACTTGTCTGATTTCAGAATCCTCAAGCGCCGAGACACCCCAGGGTATTTGCGAGCTATACAAATTGGCAAAACATAAACATAAACATACTTCTCGAGGTTCCATTTTCTAAAACCACCACATTGCGCTTGACCTCTTTCACTTTGTAAGTAGCAGAATATTCACTCTGACACTTACAAACAAACGCTCTTAGCTTGACAACCACCCAATCTCCAGGTTTAACAGAACATCGCTTCACACCCTTCTTCTCATTATAATGCACCATGTTTTTGATTTGCGACCTTAAAACATTCCTTTGAATCTCTGCTCGATCAACTCTGATATTAGTTACCACTCCCTTCAGCCACACTGGACACTCTTTTACTCCATGACTTCTTCCTTTTAAGGAGATGAAAGAAGAAACTCCTGACACTGAATGAGGACTAGTCCTATGCGTCCACATAATCCTTTTCAATTCTCTCTTCCATGGAAGATGATTAGCAAGGGATAAATGTATATTATCCATCACCAATCGATTTACTCTTTTTACCCAGCCATTGGCTTGAGGTCAGAAAAGAGCCACTTTATCCTGCTGTATCCCAATTCCAGATAAATAATCCTTCATCTCTCTAGATACAAATTGTACTCCATTATCTGACACAATTTTCTTGGGTATTCCTTCCTCCACCAAAACTTCCTCCAAGAACTCAATAATGTTTGACTTCACCAACATCTTTAAACACAAACCATTTTGTATGATAATCTATTAAAATTTAAATAAATCTACTGTTTGGTCCTAACTTAGATATAGGTCCCCAAAAATCGATGGCTAACTTTTCCCATGGTTTCTCTGGAAAAGTCACAATATCCCAGGGAGGCTCCCTAACTAATTTGGTTTTATCACAATTAGCACATATTGAGCAATTCTTCACCTTTTCCTCAACATCCCGATCTATTCCAGGTCACCAGTATGATTGTCTGACTTTCCTTTTCACAATACCACATCCCAAATGGCCCTCATGGACAATATTGAGAATCCTAGATCGAATACCTTTATGAGGTACCAGCTGATTTCAATTTTCCATCAACTATACTTAACTCTTGCTTGACTTTAAAATATTCCCGTAATTCAGTATTCGTTTCACAATTTTCATTCATCCATGAACACCCTTTTCCTCAACTTCATCCATTCCAACATCTTCTTCTCTCACAGCCATCCATTCCTCAGCGATTATAGCCATCTCTCCATTGATAAATACTTCATCTCTAGAAATTTCTCAAATTTCATCATCATCATTTTGATGAAAAATCTGCAATTACATTTTTAATGCCTCCCACAAACTCAATCTCAAAGTTATAGTCCATTTCTGATAGCAACCACCTGGAGATGCGTGGTGTAACATTTCCCTCCAGTCCTCTACCACCTTTAAAGATGAATGTCAACGGTTTGTGATCCGTTCTCACTTTGAAGGGAATTCCCCATACATAGAACCTTAATCTGTTGATTCCCCAACAACAAGGTAAAGCTTCCCTTTCAATTACAGAATATGTAGATTCTGCTCCTTGCAGTCTCTTAGATGCGAAACCAATTATATTTTTGACACCATCTTTAACTTGTGTGAGCACCGCACTAATTCCCCCTTTACTAGCATCCATCGTAACATATGTCCTTGCTGTAACATCAAAATGTCCTAGTGTTGGAGCATGACGATTACCCCTTTTTATACACAAAAATGCATTTCCACCCTCCGTACACCAGACAAATTCAGCTCCTTTTTTTAACAATTTCATCTTCTTTAGCCTTTTTACCTCATCGCCGATGTGAAGATTTGCATCCTCTTGGTCTTGATGTTCAGGAAAAGTTTATTAATTAACAGGTTAAAGTCACAGTATCCCCAGCTGAACACAGCTCACTTGCTGTTGTTCTGTAAACTCCAGGTTCTATCCTTATGTCATCAATGACAACATACATGCTAAATTCAACGTCAAGTCCTTACACAGGGCTTACCACGACCACTCTCGCGGGCTGTTTCCTGTCTGCGTCCCATACTCTCGGCCGGGTCCGGGCAACGCCACCATCTGGGTCCTCCCGTTGGTCTGATATGGCTCACCGGTCTGCCTGGGGTCCTCAATGATGATCACTGCCTGTGTCCGGGGGGCCAAGGGCCCCACCATGCCGCAGCAAGGGAGATAGGAGATATCGCCCCATGCCAGGCGGCAGAGAAGCCCAGCGCCATCACTCCAGCTAAGTGCCCGGTGCCGCTGCTCCTTGTCACCGACTTGGCGGGAACTTGCAGTCTAGCCCCGGACACCACCGCAATCAATGCCATGGGAACTCGTCTGGCTAGTCAATGAGCTCTTAGGAGCAGAATAATGCCTTGATTGTGCCTCCCAGACCGCCAGAGCCTCACACAAGCGCAGCCATCTTGGTCGCGTGCTCTTTAGTGCCCCCCACATAGACTACATTCAATTAGATAGACTAATATTAGATAGTCTAATATAGCCTTCCTTTATTGACATGGTGGTGACACCCAGAAACAACAGTGACCATGAAGCATTAGGCACCTATTTTTCGGATCGTCAAATGGCCCGTACTAACGGGCAATGCATGAGTTCAGTCACAAAACTACAATCTCTTTGTGGAGAAAATAGCCCATTTTGAAAGATTAACTTTGTAGACCTTCATGGTAAATATATGGGGCAATTGAAACTGCTCTTTACTAAGAACAGTTGGAGGAGTGACTGGCGACGAAAACTTCCTGGCTGGTATACATGTCCCTGCAGACATGCCAAAATGGCAATAATTGAAGCTGTAAAATCGGGGCACCATATGGAGATCTCAATTTGCCAGAAAAGCCTATAAAGTTCTACTTTGAAAGGCAAAAAGGTAGTGGGGGATGGAACAATGGAACTACTGAATCCCTGTACAATAGGAATATCAAGGCGTTCTGGGAACTCAGCCTCTGGGACCTGTTTTTATAGAAAACCATCTTAACATGGTGGTTCAGCCTGCTGTTTAGAAAGCCCACTTCGCTGAGCTATACAAGAAGTGGTCAAACAATGATGCTCAACATCCTAAGGGTGGTTTTGTCACTCGGCTAGAGCAAAAGGCCAAGACAGTGGATAGAGTGACCACAGAATTTGGGATTGCAGAAACTACACAGGCACCGCACATTATAAAAAAGGAGAAGGTATCAGGTCCAAATGACATTCCAGTAGACCTATATATATTACCATCCAGGATATGGATACTTTATCTGAATGTCCTAAGTAAAACCATCTTAAGAGTGAAGGATATCACCCCCGCATGGCATGGAGAAATTATTGTCCCTATCTACAAGAATGGGAGGAGGTATCCTACTATAGACCTATCAGTTTAATTGACACTCCACCAAAAATCTTTGGCAGTCAGATTTTAATTATAAACGTGGATAACATAACACCGTATCCTATCACATTGCAAAGCAGGGTTCAGGGTAAGTGTTGGTACTTTGGACCAGGTACTTTTCTTCAGAAAGTTATGCTGGAAGTACGTCGTATAGAAGCAGGATCATCTTTATGTCACTTTTATAGATTTAAGGATGGCATTTGACCTGGTACCTAAGGAAAACCTGTGGGCTGTGTTGGAGTCATATGGCATTCTGGAGGATGTCATTGAAATTCTGAGAATCTTACACTTGGGGTCATATGCTCAGGTCAAGTGTAATGTTGGGATCTCACATCTAGTGTAAATATCAACTGTGGTGTCAGGCAAGGGTGCGTGCTGGCCCCTACTCTCCTTACCTTATGTATAAACAGAGTGGTAGAATGGCTCGCAAAATGTAATGTTGATGCACCAAAATACGCAGGTATGAATGTCCCCATTCTAATGTTTTCCAAAACATGCTCTCAATATCCCAAACACCACATGGATTGCAGTCGCTGTTAGATCATTTTGTATCCTTTTGCCATGCAAGGGACCTTGAGATAAACTTGGCAAAGTCAACATTTATGGCACTGAGTCCCCATTGCTCCTTTGGAGGAAAAATGAGGAGGAGAAAGTGCTTTGACTATTAACTTCAACATGGGATAACACCAGCTCCTCAACCCCCAACGTCCCCTTTAGTTTACAGTTGGAGAAATCTGTGGATCATGTTTTGTTATTTTGCCCTAGCTTGCCCCACAAGAAATGGATTATAATAATAATAATAATAATAATATTAAGTCATTTGTAGAGCGCCTGGCTACACAAAAACTGTGTGTCCCCGCGCTAACTGCTGATAAAATACAGAGATCAAAAGGCAGCAATGGAAAAGAAGCACAGGAGATGTTATGGAATGAGACTAATTTAATGTCCTTCCGTAAGAAATTAAAAACTGTGCTTTTCCAGCAAGCGTGGGGCGGCCTTTAAATTGCAACCAGATGTATCCTATGTATTGCCTAGCGGACCCTGACAAAGCGCTTAGAGACCTCTGGGTTATAGTGCGCTATATAAATCAAATAAATAAATAAATAAATAAATGTTGGGAAACAGAAGAGTTTTAAGTTTTCCCCGAAATCTCAGTTCGGATGGTTCCATCCACAAGTGGAGCGGGAGCGCATTAAAATGTTTGGAGGCTAGGTACCTGAAAGAGCTGCCACCCATTCTGGCCCTGAAAATTCGGGGAAGTTTAAATAACATCGTGCCGGATGATCTTAGGTTCCGGGTAGGGCGATGTATTGTGAGGAGATTTTTTAAGTATTCAGGGCCTTTGCCCTGAGTGATGCGATGAGCATAGCAAAGGGTTTTAAATTTGATCCTCTCCCTAACCGGAAGCCAGTGAAGTTTGACCAGGGCGGTTTTTGCGGAAGCTCTACGTGAGAGTCCGAGCATGAGGCGTGCGGCAGCATTTTGCACACATTGGAGTTGATGTAAACCCTTTTGACTGAGCCCAATCCGCAGGGCCTTCCCATAGTCAAAATGGGGGGTCACCAGCGCGTGGACAATTGTTTTTCTGGCTCCGGTAGGAAGGAGGTCCAAAATCTTTCGAAGAACCTTTAGTATGCCAAAGCATTTTCCCGTTACCCTGCTGACATGGGTCTTGCCAGAGAGATCAGAGTCCAGCATGATACCTAGGTTTCTTACGACTCCACAGGAATGGGGGGATTTCCCAGTTCGATAGGCCACCATGAGCGAGACCAAGCTGATGCTGCTCTCCCGATCACCAGTAGTTCAGTCTTTTCGCCATTTAGACGAAGGCAGTTATTATTCATCCAGACTGCTACTGCTGACATACAATTCGAGAAATTGATGGCATTTTCTCTTCGGTCGGGAGTCAGCTTAAACACCAGCTGGGTGTCGTCAGCGTAGCTGACAATGCCCACCCCAAAGCCCTCTACAATGTGAGCCAGGGGTTCCATATAGATGTTAAATAACGTAGGGCTCAAACTTAAGCCCTGTGGAACACCATGGCTCACCCCCCGAAGGGAGGATCTAAAGGGTGGGCAGTGTAGCTGAAAGCTTCTGTCGGCCAAGAAGGAACGCAGCCAGGCAAGTGCTGAACCCGTTACCCCCATGTCCGAGAGACGAGACAGCAGCGTTGAGTGCAGCACGGTGTCAAATGCTGCACTAAGGTCTAATAAGATCAACGCTGCCGTCTCGCCTTTGTCCGCTATCTGCCTAAGACGCTCAGTAGAGTATAGAACTGCCGACTCAGTAGAGTAGCCCGCTCTAAATCCCGATTGTGAGGGGTGGAGGAGGGCTTCTGCCTCCAAATACTCCATGAGCTGTCTATTCGCGATTTTTTCTATTATTTTAGCGCAGAATGGGAGGAGGGAGATGGGGCGTAGATTTTGGAGCTGAGAAATTGGAATATTGGGCTTTTTTTTTGTGGATAACTTGAGCAGTTTTCCATACCTCCGGTACGTAGCATTCCTGAAATGACAGTGTCACCATGTGACTGATATAGTTAATTAATATACTTTCCATAACTCCCTTGCACCGATCCGGTGGGCAGGCGTCACTTGGGGAGCCGGATTGTATACTGTTAATGATACCTAAAAGTTCATGTCTTTCAGGGATTTTAAAACTAGTAAGAGGGGATTTATGTGTTGAGATGGTTCTAGTATCCTCACTGTTATTTAAGAGAATTTTATTGTCTACAAAGGTGGCATGAATTTTATCCACCTTATCTACAAAGACATCGGCTATGAGATCACATGTCTCAGTAGAGTTCGTGTCTTGGGTCTCAAGTCTCGATGGAATCATGAGTTCTTTGTAGATACTGAATAATTCTCTCGTGGGGTTATCTGCTTGCTCAATTCTGCTTTTAAAATGGAGACTTTTCTCCAATCTAACCAATTTCTAATACTGTTTTAACTCTGTTTTGTAGCATGATTTAAGTTCAGGAGCATAGCTCTTCCTTCATCTCCGTTCTATGGTATGAGCTTTGGCCAATCTTAGTTTCTCTGAAAACCACGGAGCAGTTCTAGATTGTCTTACCGGTGGTTTAAATGTCCAGGGGGCGACCTTGTCTAGTGCTTTCGACACCCACTTCTCATAGCTATCCCATGCCTCCTGTTACCTAGTGTCGGGGGATGCTCTGCTAATACACTAGTGAACAGTTCCGGAGTGAATTTTTTCCAGATTCGACGTTTCTGAGGTGGATGTTTTATGAGTATAGTTCCTAAGGGTTCCTTTTGTATTTCAAATGGAACAATGCTATGATCCGACCAGATCAGTGGGATCGGGGGTAGGGCTCTGATACCTTCCCAATTCACAAAAATAGGGTCCAAGAGATGGCCTAGCTGGTGTGTGGGGGCTGTAGAAAGTAGTCTAATTCCCACAGAGTTTAATGCGGCAGCTACCATTTGTGCCTCCCGGCAGTTTGTATCTTCAAGATGGAGATTTAAATCGCCTAGAATAACGAACTTTTTATATCTAACTGCTAGTTGGGTAGCTGATTCAATGATTCAATTATCACAGTGTGCAAGTCACAGGATGCTGCACACTATTAGGATGCATCCAGGATTTTTAGATGTGGCACAAAAGAGATAATTGTTTTCGATGCTCCTAGGTTTTATTATGGGCATGGAGAATTAGATCTAACAAGTTAACTGTGAAAATTTAGTGGAAGGTCGATATTTCTTATCACGTGTAATTAATTATGAGATGCATGTGCATTTAAAAATGTTGTTGTTGTCAGTTGAGATGTATAAATAGCCTAACATGTGAGGGTGTAAGAAGTTGTATTTGACTTAAGTACTGTATCAGTTTTAACTTTTATGTGTTACAACATGATGACTGTTAATGGTTTCAGGCTTAGTTATTGTACTGCTTATTGTGAATGAGGTAGCAAATTAATTGTTTTGTGTATTTATTAACTTTTATGGTTGCTAAAGCTGAAATAAAGTATTGAATTGATACTTTACACATTGTCTATTAAATTAAGCCTGATTGCTCTGTGTCAAGCTACCAGAGGGTGAGCACAGGTTAACTTGGGGTGTGCTTGTGACATACCCTGACAAGGTTACTGCTCGACCAGGGCTTGATCTCAGTCAGCCCACAACAAGGAGCTACAGAGGGAAAAGAACCAACCAGGTCACCCTCCACTCAATAGTAAATATAAATACAAAAAGACCTGATCTGCAAGGCACTTCTCTTAAGGCCAATTGATATAAGCGGAGGTAGAGATTCACAACATCTAGTTACCATATATGCCTCTCTTTTCCATTACGAGGTA
The DNA here is from genome assembly GCF_964263255.1 of Lissotriton vulgaris. NCBI lineage: Eukaryota > Metazoa > Chordata > Amphibia > Caudata > Salamandridae > Lissotriton > Lissotriton vulgaris. Next base: position 131,321,939 of record NC_141687.1, read on the forward strand.
GTAACCTCCTGCTTTTTTGGCTTCAATTTTAAAATAAAAACCGTTTTTACAGAATGTAGTCACCACACTCTGTTACCCCTAACCAGCGTACAGGAGAGTTAATGTGAAAGGTGCATTAAGCTTGAGCATCACAATCAAAAAAATATAGTGAAAAGGCAGGATTACCCCTCACGTGCGCACCACCAATCGAGCTTGCTGGTTGGTACTCACCAGCTGTGCCCAGTTTTATCATCATTGGTAGGCATCTTGCCTTGAAAAATAATAAATATAGTGTCCAAAACAAACAAAATAAGTTCTGTGAAAGAAGTGAAGTGAATAAATCACATCCCACGAAGCGACCATGTGAAGCTAAAATTGAAATAAGTTGCACTTTACTCGATATCAACTATAATATTCACTGTGCACTTATTCGAATTAAAAATCGGTTGCCTATCATGCATACCGCTTTAAACTGAGCTGACCAGTTTCATTGCTACAATAATTTCAGGGCAATTTTTTCAGGGCCTCCTGGCACCAGTACTAGACACTTAAATAACATTTTCCGGGGACCGCCAAGTGTCAAAACAGAACAAATACACATCCCATTACTCTCATATAATCCTTTCAAGCAGAAAGTCTCCAACACACTCCTCTCAACTCTAGAGTTTGTATTACCCTAAATGCGCCACTGTTCTTTGTACCAGCTCTATCCTTTAGGTCACGCAAGAGACTCCATCTGTGAGTCCTCTCGGTGGATTAACACTCAACTGTAATGTCAATCTACAAAGTGATAAGAATATTATTAATCAAATGTAAACCAAACAGCTCACAACATCCTCCATTCACAGAAAGAACACTCACATATGCGGAATTGTGAACAGGGACCCGTATCTGTATGTGCTCCCAAAATATAACGGTCATGCAGTAAACCTCTTCAACCGCTGTTAAAAACACTCACATGCGGTCTGCTAATCTTTAATATTTACATGCTTCCAGTGTGCTACCGCTTTAAAAATAAGAATAAGACCACACTCGATCATCTCTCGTTGTTAAGGATCTCATGCTACCCTCATCCTGCATCTTTAGGAGTGCTTCTTCCCAACTGTTTGCTTCTCCTGGCTGGGCGCCTGATATTTGAGCTACCGGGAGGCAGTCCGGTCACATAAGTAGACAGTAAACGTCGGCGCCATCTTAGAAGAGGGTTTTGCGGCCACAAACCAGAACTATTGCACTCTATAGCCTGGAAAAACATTGTAAACAGTTTCATGGATAGCCCTACTATACACCAGGTACATGGTTATGATTCTTATTAATTTTAAATGCATATATTTCTACTTTTTTATTCTTTTTTTTATCTTTTTCAAAAATGAAAACTTTATCAAGAAACTTATGGAGTTTCTCTAGCCAAAAATCATAGTTTACAAATTCCTCATCCCTGCTTATTTCACTGGAGCCTGTTAACAACGTAATCATCAATCAGAAATGCAAATCAAATTCTAGCAGAGCACTTTCACCCTCCTGAGGCGGAAGCCGGGAGGTCCTTCGCACCAACTTTACTTTAAGCTTCTGTTAGCGTTAGAATCTATACTCTGCTTGATTAATTAAGCGGCTTATTTTTATTTGCGTAAGTGGCACTTTTTACCTTGATTCTCGAAGCTTTTCTGCACAAAACTTCCCTCCTCCACTACTCGGGCCACTCTCAGCTGAGCATAGGCGCTGAGAGATCGGTCCCGAGTAGACGAAGTTCCACGCAGCGGCCATATTGGGGGTGGCAAGCGCTCTTACGCGCTCTAGTTCTGCATAAAAGGGGCTTCCTGTTTTCGGCGCCTGTTCTAGCCGAGCACTTTCACCCTCCTGAGGCGGAAGCCGGGAGGTCCTTTGTACCAACTTTACTTTAAGCTTCTGTTAGCGTTAGAATCTGTACTCTGCTTGATTAAATAAGCAGCGTATTTTTATTTGTGAATGTGGCACTTTTTACCTTGATTCTCGAAGCTTTTCTGCACAAAACTTCCCTCCTCCCTCCTCCACTACTCGGGCCACTCTCAGCTGAGCATAGACGCTGAGAGATCGGTCCAGAGTAGACGGAGTTCCACGTAGTGGCCATATTGGGGGTGGCAAGCGCTCTGACGCGCTCTAGTTCTGCATAAAAGGGGCTTCCTGTTTTTGGCGCCTGTTCTAGCCGAGCACTTTCACCCTCCTGAGGCGGAAGCCGGGAGGTCCTTCGCACCAACTTTACTTTAAGCTTCTGTTAGTGTTAGAATCTGTACTCTGCTTGATTAAATAAGCGGCGTATTTTTTTTGTGCGTATGTGGCACTTTTTACCTTGATTCTCGAAGCTTTTCCGCACAAAGCTTCCCTCCTCCCTCCTCCACTACTCGGGCCACTCTCAGCTGAGCATAGACGCTGAGAGATCGGTCCCGAGTAGACGAAGTTCCACGCAGCGGCCATATTGGGGGTGGCAAGCGCTCTGACGCGCTCTAGTTCTGCATAAAAGGGGCTTCCTGTTTTCGGCGCCTGTTCTAGCTGAGCACTTTCACCCTCCTGAGGCGTAAGCCGGGAGGTCCTTCGCATCAACTTTACTTTAAGCTTCTGTTAGCGTTAGAATCTGTACTCTGCTTGATTAAATAAGCGGCGTATTTTTATTTGCGTATGTGGCACTTTTTTCCTTGATTCTCGAAGCTTTTCTGCACAAAACCTCCCTCCTCCCTCCTCCACTACTCGGGCCACTCTCAGCTGAGCATAGACGCTGAGAGATCGGTCCCGAGTAGATGAAGTTCCACGCAGCGGTCATATTGGGGGTGGCAAGCGCTCTGACGCGCTCTAGTTCTGCATAAAAGGGGCTTCCTGTTTTCGGCGCCTGTTCTAGCCGAGCACTTTCACCCTCCTGAGGCGTAAGCCGGGAGGTCCTTCGCACCAACTTTACTTTAAGCTTCTGTTAGCGTTAGAATCTGTACTCTGCTTGATTAAATAAGCGGCGTATTTTTATTTGCGTATGTGGCACTTTTTTCCTTGATTCTCTAAGCTTTTCTGCACAAAACCTCCCTCCTCCCTCCTCCAATATTCGGGCCACTCTCAGCTGAGCATAGACGCTGAGAGATCGGTCCTGAGTAGACGAAGTTCCACGCAGCGGCCATATTGGGGGTGGCAAGCGCTCTGACGCGCTCTAGTTCTGCATAAAAGGGGCTTCCTGTTTTCGGCGCCTGTTCTAGCTGAGCACTTTCACCCTCCTGAGGCTGAAGCCGGGAGGTCCTTCGCACCAACTTTACTTTAAGCTTCTGCTAGCTTTAGAATCTGTACTCTGCTTGATTAAATAAGCGGTCTAGTTCTGCATAAAAGGGGACGGCCTCTCTCCGCGTAGCGGACGCGTTTGCGGAGGCGCCGGACTCACGCCAGAGTCATGCCAGAGTCCTACCCGTCTGCGCCCATCTGCGCTAAGGAAGCGCCAAGGGCCACGAGTAATGCTCCACATAATAGAGGCACTGGTTTGTCTAGAGCTCTCCTATCTCTGAATAATTCTTCCATGCACTGTCATGACATCCTTAAACCTGATACATGGTACGGCCCAATCCATTGCCAACACTGTAAGACAACCTTCTGGCCAGAGCTAGCATCTAATGGGAAGCCACGATCCATCACTCTACGAGGGGGGCTCATTAACGCTAGATCTATTTGATATCATCGCCCAAACTGGAATAAAGGCCACCTACGCCGATGATATTCAACTTTTGTTTTCATTTAACAGCATTACCCAAACAACCTTTGATCCTCTAAAAACTGCCTTCGCACAATCGCCCAGTGGATGGACAATAATTATCTAAGGTTAAACGCAGGAAAAACGGAGGTACTTTTTTTTTGCACCACCCCAGCCCAAAGACTCGGTGAAAAACGTAGGGGTTAGATGGGATTCCAACCTCACACTACAACATCAAGTTCACACAGTCTCTGCAGCATGCTTTGCCAAGATCAGAATGGTGAAAAAGTTCATCAACTTCTTACCCAACAACACCAGGAAGATTGTAGTCCAGGCGTTGATCACCTCGCATCTGGACTACGCTAATGGCCTGTACACTGGGCTGTCTGTAGGTCTTTTTCATTGACTTCAGACAGTCCAGAACGCTGCAGTACGACTGGTTGGTGGCATTCCCCTACGCGAGCACATCTCACCCCACCGTCGCAAACTTTGGCTTCCTATACAAAAAAGGGCAGAATTCAAAGCACTGGCACTGGTACTGGTACTGGCTCACCGTGCATTGAGAGGCAAGGGCTCTGCCTAACTTTCCACCTGCCTCACCCCTTACAACAACACCAGGACTCTTCGCTCTTCCTCAAAAAAACATCCTCACCACTCCCAGATTCAAAAAAACTCGCACAGGCGGAAAAACTTTCCAGGTATGCACTTCTGCCCTTTGGAACAAGTTACCAAATTCCATCCGGATGATGCAGGAAGAACTACCCTTCCGGAAAGCTTTAAAAACTCACTTGTTCTGTTAACCATCTCCTTCTTAAACAACATCTAATTCAGCATAAGATCGCACAGGAGCGCCGGGACTCCCCGTTGGGGTATCTGTGCGCTATAACAAAATACACTAAATAAATAAATAAAATATGTGCAAGAATGCACAAAATATTCATGATCTAATCTCTGAAGGGGACTTAGACTGGCTTTTCATCACAGAAACTTGGTTAAAGGCTTGGTGCAATCCAGATATAGCAGTGGCCCTCCCACAAGGTTTCCAATTCCAACGTTTAGATAGACAAGAGCAACGGGGAGGGGGTTTGGCCATTATCAACCGGGACACCATAACATGCACCACCTATGCATTGCCAGACATCAAGGGGGCAGAGGCTATGGCCTTTTGTTTAAACATTCATGACTCCTTGACATTTTCCGGCGCCCTAGTATATCGTCCTCCAGGACAACCTCAAGACTTCCTGGTGAGCATTGGGGACGTACTGAGCGATCTTACACTCAGATTTTCCCATTTTACACTACAAGGGGATCTCAATCTCCACTTAGACTCCCCTAAAGATCCAGGAGTAATGTGTTTCATGGACACAATCAATGTCCTTGGTCTAACTCTGCTGACTCAAGAACCCACACACAGAGCAGGCCACATATTGGATTGTATTTGTTCTAATTCCAATAGTCCTGACTATTAAATCCTCCTCGGGCCAAACCTGGTCAGACCACAAATTCATTCCTTTTGACCTGGCATTAAATTTAAATGTCCCAGAAAAAAACAATAAAATAACAGTAGGAAACAACAAACCCGACTGGAAAAAAGTACTTGCCCAACCAGATCTTTTGAAGAATGCAACAGAGAGTAAACCCACATTATCCGGCAATACCTCGATAGACAACCAGCATTTTTGTGAATGGATCACAACGTTGGGTAGGCAGTCAGACCCAAGGACTGTGAAAAATCCAGGTGGTGTCAAAAAGAAAAAGAGCGCCCCATGGTTCTCCTCTGCTCTGAAATCCGAGTTAAGCACAGTAAGATCATTAGAACGCAGATGGCGTAGGAATTAGGAGGCAGATGCCTGCAGGACCTATAAAGCAGCACGTAGGCACTACCACGCCTCAATTAAATCAGAAAAAAAGCCTACTTCCAAGAGGCAATTGCCTCCTCCGGAAATGGACAAAAAGAAATATTCAAGATCGTCAACAGCTTCACAAATCCTAGAGAACTCATACAGGAAATCCCCCCTCTTTATCCCTCTGCAACTCTATTGCTGATTATTTCGAAAACAAGATTCAAGATATTGTCAAGGACTTCCCTCCACCAATCGTGACCTCATCCGACAAGGAAAGGATGGAATCAAATAGAAAGAATGACCCCAATATTCCCCATTTTAATGTGTTTCTACCCATTTCTTTAGAGGAGTCACACCAGGCCATTATGTCTAGTAAATCAGGATCATCCTTCGACCCTTGTCCTCCTATGTTTCTAAGTGCCTTGGCCAATGAGGTAAACCCTACTGTGAATAGTATTATTAACTCTTCACTCGCCACGGCGGAGATTCCACGCGACTGGAAATTAGCCACCGTTAAACCCCTCCAGAAAAAATCTTTATCTGACCCCACGATTCTCTCCAACATGCGTCCTATCTCACTGCTGCCAGTGTTGTTTAAATTGACTGAATCTTTTGTCAATAGACAACTCACGACATTCCTGGAAGACAACAACATATTGCACACCAACCAATCAGGCTTTAGGTCCAAGTACTCGACCGAATCCGCCCTCCTGTTCTCTGATGAGACCCTGCGTACCGCTATAGACCAGGGGAAGAAGGCCGTCCTGATTTTACTCGATCTATCAGCGGCCTTCGCTACGGTCTCACACACAATCTTGATCGACCGTTTACTCAGTTCAGGGATAGGAGGAGTAGTGTTGGACTGGTTTAAAAACTTCCTTAGCCAAAGACGGTAAATCACGGTGTTGGGCTAATTCATCTCCGAAGAAAAATCCATCAGCACAGGGGTTCCTCAGGGCTCTATCTTGAGCCCTGTACTTTTCAATCTTTATATGGTACCCCTGATCGAGCTTATCTCTTCTTATCAGATTAACACAATATCTTATGCTGATGACACGCAGCTTATCCTGGTACTCGAAAGGGAGCTGCCTGGAGCTGAGGAAAGCCTTAAAAAATGCCTGACTGCCACATTTCAGTGAATGAAGACCAACCACTTAAAATGCAACTCTGGAAAAACGGAAATCTTACCGTTTGGCCTCCATAATCTGTTTTCCTCTAAGCAATGGTGGCCTGAAGATGCTGAAGCTCCCCCTAACACCATCTCTTCTGCCCGTAACTTAGGTATTAAGTTTGACGACTCAGTGTCATTTAAGCAATAAGCAACTGATGTGGCCAGCAGATGCTTCTACATCATCCGAATGCTCAGGAAATTCTTTGACCTCCTCCCACTATCAACAAGGAAAACGGTAGCGGTGGCACTCATAACATCAAGACTGGACTACTACAATAGCCTGTATGCAGGAGCAAATAAAGCTGTGCTCCACAGTCTGCAGATGGTCCAGCATGCCACCGCTCGCCTGGTTCTTAGTTGGCCCAGGAAATATTCCGCTTCAGCTACACTAAACGCCATTCATTGGCTTCACAAGGACCTAGGTACCTCTCTAAAAATTTCAAACGCCATCTTCCCATTCTGAGTCTAAGATCCTGCAACCAGAATCTTTTAGCTGTCCCAAAATTCAGACTTGCCACCAAAGGTGGAAAATCCCTCTCTAGAGCATGGAATAAACTGCCACCTCCGCTCCGGCAAATTTCATCAGAATCCCTTTTAGGAAAGCCCTTAAGACCTGAGTTTTCACGCTTACCGATGCTGCCTGTAGAGCCTTAGTGTAAAGGTTGTAATCTTTTGGGAATTGCTTCAGCTAACCACCTTTTCCATTCTGGGTTGGTATCAAGCGCCAAGATGCTCCATGGAGTGATAGAATGCGCTATACAAAAACATCTTTACATTACATTACATTACAAATGTAAATATAGGTCAATCAGACAACTAACTCCTATATTATACTCTGGTTAGAATACAGGGTTGCTGTCCTCGCCTTCCTTTCTCATACTCGACAGATTAATTGTTTTTCTCATTATAAAAAGGTTGTCACAACAGACCACCTACGAGCAGCTCATTATCACAACGTGGTGCGGTGTGGTCAAGAAACGCTTCCCATTCTACACTCAAGGACACCAAAGCATGATTATACTGCCCATTGTGTTCTAAAACAGAGCTTATTACTTGACTTTATTCCATTCTATAAAATCATTAAGCCCAATCTGATCACTTTACTCTTGAAAAATCCAGCGTGCCTCTTTAGAGGCCATCAATCCCTCAATGCTCTGCGGGTCCCCCACTATTTTCTCTAGTACTACCCAGGTTAATGTATGTTTCTGCTCACAACAGTGCTGTACTAGTTTAGTGGTTAACTTTCCAGTTCTAATGGTGTTCAGATGTTCCTGCACTCTGATTTTGATCTTTCTAGTAGTGAGTCCTATATAGTGAAGACCGCATAGGCATGTCAACCTATGGACCACATTCATGGAGTTGCAATTACTGAATCATGACAAATGCCACGTTCTGCCAGAGTTCAGGATTACACTTGAGGTCTTCTTAGTAAGGCCACATACTGAACAGGTCCCACAGGGATAGTGTCCTGGTGGAACAGTTGGGTCTTTTAATTTCTGTAGTGGTCTTGCCCGAGTATGAACTAGTTTGTCCTTTAGGTTATTTGACCTTTTGTATGCAAATCTAGGAGGGGGCATTTTGAAATCGTTGGTAGACAACAATGCCTAGTGTTTACGTATTGATGGTCGAATCCGGGTAGCCAAAGGGTCAAGAGTCATCACTACAGGAACACACTCATCTCTAGTTCTTTCATTTTTCTCTAGTAGGACACTGCGTGGAGTGTTTAAAGCCCTTTTCTTAGCTTGTCTAATTATCTTATGAGGGTAATGCCTCTGCCTAAGTTTTTCACACAGCTCCTCTGATTGTTCAAGGTATGTTGCAGTGGTGGAGCAGTTCCTGTGGTAACGCAGGAACTATCCCGCTGGCAAGTTGTTTCCTAATGCCCTCGGGTGGTATGATTGATACAACAGGAGTGAGTTCATATCAGTAGATTTCTGATGGACTCCAGTACACAGAGTTACCATCCACTTTGATATCCACATCCAAGTATACCGCCTTGTGGCTGCTATACATCCATGTAACATGTTGGCTCGATATAAAGCGGTATGCATGATAGGCAACCGATTTTTTATTTGAATAAGTGCACAGTGAATAATAAGGTTGGTATTGAGTAAAGTGCAACTTATTTCATTTGTAGCTTCACATGGTCGCATCGTGGGATGTGGTTTATTTACTTCACTTCTTTCACAGCACCTATTTTGTTTGTTTTGGACACTATATTTATTATTTTTCAAGGCAAGATGGTTAACACTGATGATAAAAGTGGGCACAGCTGGTGAGTACCAACCAGCGAGGTAAATTGGTGGAGCGCACGTGAGGGGTCATCCTGCCTTTTCCCAATTTTTTTATTGTGATGCTCAAGCTTTATCCACCTTTCACATTAACTCTCCTGTACGCTCGTCAGGGGTAACAGAGTGTGGTGACTGCCATCTGTAAAAACATTCTTTATTTTAAAATTGAAGGCAAAAAAGAGGGAGGTTACTACCTTGTAATGGAAAAGAGAGGCGTATGTGGGAACTAAATGTTGTGAATCCCTACCTCCGCCTATATTGTTTGGCCTTACGAGAGATACCTTGCAGATCAGATCTTTTTGTACATGATCTCAGTCAACCAGGAACCCAATTTCTAACAAACATCAAAAAAGGTTTATACATTTTGAGGTGGGGTCAGTTAGCAGCGTAATCAATATTCAAAATCCACCTGTGCATCTATCCCCTTCATTTATTTACATCCTAGAAATGTGTCCTTCTAAAGATACTATCCCCAGCATTTTATCCTTTTTTCCGCAGCACAAATTCGGCCGCGGCGTGGGTGGTGCTTGGAGGCATGGGCGGGGCTTGGGGGTGGGCATGTCGCTCCCTTACTCATGACGGCTCCACGCCGTCATAACTCATGGCAAAAACCACAGGTGATGAACAGAATGGAGAACACCCCATAACTCACGGCAGAATGTGCTCATGATGGCATGCAGCCGTCATGATCCCGCCCCCTCACTAATTCTCCCGCACAGGCGTGGAATTAGTGCCACGTAGACGTGTGGGCGGGCGACAGTTGCATGATGGCTCCACACTGTCATGAGCACACGCCGCTCATGGCTCATGACGGTGTGGAGCCGTCATGAGCATAGAAAGGGTTAAAGGACTGGGATACATTTATGGTGTTGATGCTTAAACACAATTCACATATGTGCCCGTGCTCACACTGCCCCATAGTCTCACATATCTTTCTCAGTATATACAGTTTGTTTAACATGAAAGCAGAATTATGTAGTCCAAAATGAATAACATTTTCCCAAAAATGTGCTTCATTCGGTCCATCACCTGTTGTTTTTGCAATTTTCATTTAAAAAGCAAACACAAACATGGTGGTATGCTATACCCAGCTGGCCACCATCCCTGTGCTCCTGCCCATTGCCAATCAAACCCAATTCGGAATCGCTAAATATGTCTGAGACACAGAAGAACATTCTGTTTTGCGAGTCGCAAAAAATCGCAATTTGCGACCCCAAAGTTGTGATCTTGGCAGTTGACTGGACTTTCAAATATGGCTGAAACCATTGTAATCTACTGTATATGTCATTTACTGACATGTGAACAGATCATTGGGATGGCACTGAGAGGTGAGAAATATTAATAAGTTTCATTTTTGTAGGTAATCATAGACCTACAGAGCTCCCGGTGCAGTCACATATATAATCATTACATGGTTGTGAGATATGATAAAAAATATTCAGAATCCATAAATACGTCTTCCTGACCTAGATGGTTCAGAGTGCAGGCCAAGCTACCTTCCAAATGTAAAATGCCAAACAGTACTGTTCTCATACAGAGATAAATTACATAGACAATTGCATTTATCAGACTGACAAAACCCCTAATGCGTTCATGATACTTACTTCGTTAGATCCAGAGCTGATACAAAATTCAGGTATTGAGGACAGACTGCAAATGATTTCCGATGCTTGTGCAATTGGCCATTCGTATAATATTTTCATGTCCTCCTGAAGGGCTAATGCAGCTAAATGTAAATTAAAGCATGCATTGTGCATGCTCAGTATAAAATCTGTGATTTATCTTTGCTTATTCATCAGGTAAATATAAAATTACTTTACAACCATTTAAGTTACAGTTTTATACACACCTGATTTTTCCCTCCAAACAAAAGATACCTTCCATGCAAATTAAGTTGTTTGTAGAAGACTTATATTTATTTCACAAGAGAGGATGCAACAGTTAACAAGAACAGGTACAGGGAGTCACAGATCTTCTAATTTGCAATGCTGATAGATTGTTAAAAAATTAAAGCTGTTCAGAAAAGAAGGAGGTAAAATCATCCACACATTTTCAATCTATTTTTACTCTTATTGCTATTTTCAAACTAAAGAATAGTTTTCATGTGGGCACTGCTTACAAGCATTCAGGTGATGTTTCCATAAAAGTATTCTTTTTTTTTTTGTAAGGTGTTGTGGTAGTTGGAAAAAATGCAATTTGTTTTCAAGCAGAATAGTATATTCCAATTACACATACTTGAAAGTATGGATGAAGCTAAAAACTGGAAATATTTACACAATAGAATGGATCGTCGAATTTACTGGCAAATCTTGAAAATTACTATCCTATATAGTCTTACTCCTGTATCACTATACAAGGACCAATTGACTTTCAGAAGAAGGAACAAGTAAGTAATTTGAGGCTCTTATTGTACAATGCATGTACACTGAACATGATCTAGAAAAAGAGAAATAAGTGAACCAAGATCTTTCCTGATTTTGGAGTGTATATGTATATATATATATATATATATATATATATATATATATATATATATACATATATACATTTTTTTTTTACATATGTGTGATTTTCCCACCGATCCATCAATAATGGCTACTTTCATCAATCAATATCGGTGCAACAGTCAGACTACGGACCTGTCAAAGATTCCATCCCAAAAGAAATAGAAGTACGGTACTCTGCTGCAGTGACAGAAGTTTTTTTTCTTCATATTTCCAATTTGTTTCAGATGAATCGTGTCATGCAAGCACGAAAAATATTCTTTTGCCATCCCTGTGAGGTGCCGTATAACTATTTATTTGGGGACAGAATTAATATATATATATATATATATATATATATATATATATATATATATATATATATATATATATATATATATATATATATATATATATATATATATATATATATATATATGAACAGAAAATCCAGCTCCCATGAAGCAAAACTCCGTGGAAGAAGGCACAGCACAAAGTGGTTTCAGGATTCGGCATCAATTTATTACATCATGTCGCCCTCAATCCCAGGTACAGAAAAACGTTTCAGCCTTCACAGAGGCCTTTCTCAATCTCATATATATATGGAAAACAACTCCTGAAGCAGTGAAAACACCAGGAACGGACCACCACAAAGGTTCTTCAAATTTTCAGTGCATTTATTAAGCCTCTCTCTCACAACATTAATATATATATATATATGAGTGTATGTGTGTATATATAAATATATACATATACATATATATATATATTTGTATATATATATATATAAATATATATATGTATATCACATTTTTCTGAAATAAACTCTTGAGGATGTATGAAAAATTCTCTTCCCTGACTTAAAATCTGCAGTATTTTTGTCACTCTTGGACTACAACAAAACTGCACATAGCAAACATAGCAACAGGTGTTGCTAAAATAATTCAGAGCATAACACAATGATAAAGTGGCAAAGTAGAGTAGTCTCAGTGTCACCTATTTTTTCAGGGAGCCTACATTGCATTGACTAACATTTAATCATATATCCTACACAGAAAAAAATTGATGAAAAATGAATATTTAATGAGCAAATGGAAAAAGAGGACCTTAACAAAGCACAGATATTTGTAATATCTATTATCAACCCTTAACATGCATTGTTATGCATGTACACACTCGATTCAAATGAAACCTGACATGAAGGAAACATAGTCTGCATAGCCTTTCTACTCCTAATTATTATCCAGTTGTGCAAACATATGAGCAGACTGTCATGTAGACATTAATTGCAATTCATGCTGGTGAGATAGGCTATCTTGTAGACAACAAACCGTCCTGAGCTAGTGTAAACCCAGATTGAAAAGCAATGATGGGTCAAACCGGTTGATGGTGGTTCTGATTTGTAGAGGTGGGTGTCTCTGGGTGGATAGTTCTGGTTCTTAGTGTGAGCTAAAATCTTTCCTCTTTAAAACAGTAATCATAATGCAGTATGAACTCCGATGCAGATATTCAGGCCCTGCTAAAAGCCAAGGCATTGAGTTAGCATCAAGTGACTTTAGGGAGTGGAAATCCCCCTTGAAGCCAGTGGTAGTTGCCCATCTCTTAATGACCAAATAACAGCCAATGTATTTTTTAATTAAGTGCCCACTAATGGTTTATGAATATAAAACTACACCTACACCATATCATGAAATATGTCCTGTGTAGGCAACGAAATTTTATTTGAAGGGGATCATATTCTGGCAATATATTTTGTTGATTGTTGTAGTGTTCCCCAGCAACACCTAACTAACATAAAACATAAGGGTGCTATATTGAAAAAGTATTTAACAATAAGTGCTGATCTGTTGATTGCATTCCTCCCTTTCTGATAGTGAAAGATGTTGTTGCAAATAACAATAAGAGTCAGAGCGCTGTTGCTTTCTGTGGGAAATATGCCTAAACTATTAGTTATCAGATTTGGGGGAAATTGATTTCATATGTGTAGTGCATTCCTTCCAGCAGTGAAAGTCCAACTACTGACATTGCACGAATTACACCCTCCTTGACATGATGCTCTAAAATTTCCAAGCAGAAGAAGCAAATGACATGAGTGAAATGATGTACTCAAATTATGGTGGAGGAGGTGTGGCGCAGCGGCCAGGGCAACTGAAGCCGGATGCTGGGGATCATGGTTCGATCCCCGGCGGCAGGGGTCTTCCCAGCACCATGTGACTCTGGGCAATAGCTTGCTTTATCTTTCCGACGGCCCCCAGCACTGGGAAACCTACGGGTAGCTGTGCGCTTTACAAATACAGGATTAGTATTATGATTACAATTGTTGCTTCATTTACCCACGATGAAGACAATATCAATGCAGAAAGTTCTATGTGGATTGTCATTCACGTTTGTTGACATCAAAAAGTCTTAATGCACAAACATGTGCATTAGATGCAGATATATATACTACAAAAATAAACCTCTTCATCTCTGTTACCTTAATCAATCCGCTGATTTTGATAGCTTGCTCCAGTTTGACGTTCAAGCGTAATGATGACTGTACAATATGGAAAGGGGCGACCACTCGGTCCCCCCGAACGTATGGCAGAGTACCTCGATCCCCCCGGGAAGCCATTTTGGGCGGGAGGCGCGTCTCGGCTGGTATGCCCGAAGCGGCGTAGCCGGGGCGCGCTCTTTCCCGCCCTAGAGTGGACTGGCCTAGACACTGACGCGGCTGGCCACGCCCTCGGGGCAGGCAGGGGCGGGTTTACGCCCGCCCTGAAGACGGATAAAAAGGGACGCAAGACCAGAGGACATCCTCTTGTTCCTGTGCTCTGAAGCTGCACCCTCGCTGCACGTGAGCTCGAGACGGAACGAAGAGCCAATTTTGAACGTTGTAATCTTTCTTTTGTCTTACAGATACTCTGTCGGAGAAATGCCCAAGAAAGGCGGGAAGAGTATGACGACCGAACAGATGGTTCGGGTTCTCAGGAAGGAGATGACTGAGCTGAAGAAACGGGTGGCGGAGAGAGACGGGGAAGGGGGGCCGGAGCGTCCGTCGGCTGGAGCAGCTCCAGGAGGAAGAGCCAAGAGGCCAAGGAGGGGACCAGCTGGGGGAGACGCCCCGGTTCCCTGTACCCCGCTCGAAGCGCCAACCCCAGTACCGGCGGAGGGGAATCCAATTCCTGTAGTGGTCACCCCGGTGTCCAAGGAGGATATGCCGCCCGAGCTGGCAGCACAACTTGCAGCGTGGTTGGGCGACAGTACTGAGGGCGCCACGGCTGCCGAGGCCCAGGCGCTGATGAAGCAATTGCGCAAGAAACGGGATGCAGCCAAGGTGTCCGCGCCGGCTGCAGTAGTCGACAAGCCACAAGGGTCGATTGCGACCGCAGATGCAGCGTCCGGTGCAGGTAAGCGGCCATTGCCGATTGCGAGGGATGAGTCAGCACCCTCTCGTAGAGAAAGGTTGGGTCAACATGTGCCTTTGGCAATTAAGGAGAAGATTTGGGCGGGGGAATATGTGAACATCTTCTCGTTGCTTGTTGATCATTATGAGGTGGAGCATGTTAAGGGTCAGAAAGATCTTATGCATCCGAGTGTTTGGCGGGCAAAAATGGCCGCCTTTAAAGTAAATGAGACTATCGGCAATTGGGGCAATGCATGGGGAATTTTTACGTCGATCTTGGGGGAACGTAGGCCCGAGTTGCTTTCCGAGTTGCCGACCTATCAGTCACGAATCATGGGGTACTCGACATCATACCAGGGTAACCATTGGTTCTGCTACGATAATCTTTTTAGAAAGGCAAAAGAGCATAATAAAAGCTTAACCTGGGATTGCTATGATTCTTTGACATGGGATAAAATGAAGGAGACAGGTATGTTGAAAATGCCATTGGTAGGAAGTAATGTTGGCGAATCCTCCCGCCAATATGGGGGGACGCCCTTTCGGTCAGGTACGAGTACCGACGATTACTCGAGACCTGCCGGCAATACAGGAAAAAGGG
Organism: Lissotriton vulgaris; assembly: GCF_964263255.1. Classification (NCBI taxonomy): domain Eukaryota; kingdom Metazoa; phylum Chordata; class Amphibia; order Caudata; family Salamandridae; genus Lissotriton; species Lissotriton vulgaris. The sequence continues at coordinate 131,337,381 of NC_141687.1, forward strand.
GGTTCTGCTTCAATTTCAACAGAGGTAAATGTACCAGGCCCCAGGGGTCGTGTAAATTTAAACATGAATGTAGTGGGTGCGGGTCGTCCCATCCTGAGTCCACGTGCAGAGCCAAAACGGGTGATAACGGGGGGAGAGGAGGCGCCAAACAGGTCTAACGTAGTCCGAGGGGCGCCTGTACCTACCCCGATTGATACCTTGGCGATGATTCCCTGGCTCAGTGAATACCCGGATCGTACTTCTGCTGGGGTGCTGCGGAACGGATTTTCGTATGGTTTCCGCATCCCGGTAGGGGACTTTCAGGGTGTGGATAAGTGTAAAAATCAACTTTCCGTCCTGCAGCATACGACCGTGGTCCAGGATAAGATCCGGAAAGAGGTTACTCGAGGTCGGGTCGCCGGCCCGTTTAGTGTACCCCGGTACAGAATATTGTTTGTTCTCCTTTAGGGGTGGTCCCCAAGAAGGACCCAGGTGAGTTCCGACTGATTCATAATTTGTCAGCTCCACGTGGTCTTTCTGTAAACGATGCAATAGATCCGGGAGTGTGTTCGGTGCGGTACGCATCCTTCGATGAGGCCGTAGCCATTTTGAATCGCCTGGGGCCCGGGGCGCTGATGGCGAAGTCAGATATCGAGTCAGCGTTCCGGTTGCTCCCGGTACACCCAGATGACCAGCGTCTCCTAGGTTTCATGTTTCAGGGTTATTACTACATGGATAGGTGTATGCCGATGGGGTGCTCTATATCTTGTGCCTATTTCGAGAAATTCAGTAGTTTTCTACAATGGGTCTTCACAAAGAAGACGGGTTTCCAACATGTTATGCATTACCTTGATGATTTTCTGTTCCTTGGGGCAGCTGGGGATCTCGAATGTGGCCGGGCCTTGGCCGAATTTTGTGTATTAATGAAGCAGTTTGGTGTGCCATTGGCACCAGGTAAGACGGTGGGTCCTGCGACTTGCCTCGAGTTTCTGGGGATCGAGTTAGACTCCAGAGAGGGTTGTTTTCGTTTGCCAAACGACAAAGTGTGGAAGTTCAGGGCAGCCCTGCAAGTGTGTCTAAATCGATCTAAAGTTACCCTGCATCAATTACAGCAGTTGGTGGGACAGTTGAATTTTGCCCTGAGAGTTATACCGATGGCCCGCCCCTTTTCTCGTTCAATTGCCCAAGCTATGGTCGGCCTAAAGGAAGGCCATCATCGCACGAGATTATCGGCTGAGGTCCGCCAGGACGTGCGTATTTGGTTAGCATTTCTGGCGGACTTTAATGGTCGAGTCATCTGGAACAAACCAGCCGTGTCCTCTGAAGAGCTGGGGCTATGGACAGATTCAGCAGGTAGTATAGGTTTTGGTGCCATCTTTGGCACAAAATGGTCGGCACAAAGGTGGCCGACATGGTGGCATGACAATGGTCTGACAAGTAATATTGCTTTCCTGGAACTTTTTCCCATTTTGGTGGCCCTGAGAACCTGGCCAGAAGGGTTCAAAGATCACTCTGTGATATTTTGGTCTGACAATATGACCGTGGTCGAGTGCATCAATAGTCAGGCAGCGCGATGTAAACTGATTTTAAGACTGCTCAAAGAAATTGTTTTACTGTGTATGCAACTGAATGTGCTATTCAGAGCAAAACATGTCCCAGGGGTAATGAATCAGGCGGCTGATGCACTGTCTCGTTTTCATATGCAGGCTTTCTCGGGTTTCCTTCCCTCAGCGGACCCAGAGCCGGCACCCTTTCCCGAAGCTCTCTGGTCTCTCGGTGCCCCGAACTTCGTCACCTCGTGGGAGAGAGTCTAGCACCAAGGACGAGGAAGGCATATGAAGGGGCGTTTCGGTCCTATTTGGCCTTTTTGGGGACTGATAGACAGGGGCTTTGGGGCCATGAGGACTGGGTAGTGAATTTTCTGATGTCCTTACGTAGGGCTGGGAAATCGGTGGCTACGGCCCAGAGGCATCGTGCTGCTATTTCCTTTGTTGCCAGGGCCCATAGTATCCAGGACCCGACAGCGTCTTTCGTTGTACAGAAAGCGCTGCGTGGGTGGCAACGCCTTGAGGGTCGCAGAATAGATGAGAGGCGCCCGATAGGTTTGGATAGGTTGGCCCAGTTGTTGGCTACACTCCCTGCCACATGTTCATCTCAGTTCGAGGCGGTCTTGTTCCGAGCCGCTTTTACGCTAGCGTTTCACGGGGCGATGCGGGTAAGCGAACTGGTGGCAAGGAACAAACAGGATGTGGCGGGGGGTTTGTGCCGAGAACACGTTCAGATCAGAGGAGAGACAATGACTGTTTCCTTTGTCAGGTCCAAGACCGACCAAGACGGGATGGGTGACTGCATAATCATACGCAGGATTCCCGGGTCCTCCATGTGTCCGGTAAAGTGTTTAGAAGATTACCTGGCACGAAGGGTGGCATTATGGGGGGGGACTTTGTTGAGACACGCGGACGCCACCCCACTGACGAAATTTCAGTTTCAGCGGGTGCTTGCGATGTCAATTGCCGCTTCGGGCTTGAACCCGGGCGAGTTTGGGACCCATTCCTTTCGGATAGGGGCTGCTACGGAAGCTACAGCCAGGGGTCTTAATGTTGAACAAGTGAAACGAGTGGGGCGTTGGTCCTCTAATTGTTATAAGAGGTATGTGCGGTTGCACATGTTGTAAAGCTGTAATGATGTACTCACGCCTCTTGTTTTTGTTTGGTTTTCAGTTGCGCAAGCCTACGAGGTGGGGCGGACTATGCAGTCAACCCAACACCGGGCCAGCGGTCAGACATCACCGGCTGTGGAAAAGGAGGTGTGGGTCGTGGGCCACTCATACGTGAGGCGTGCCGCGGACGTATTCAAAGCAGGTGACATGATTCACGTAGCTGGGGAATACGGGTACAGGGTGTCCTTCTACGGAAGAGGCGGTCTCTGTATTGACCAGTTTCAAGCATATTTTGAGGATATGTTAGGGCGGACGAGGTCACCGCCGTCTATAGTCATAGTACATTTAGGGGGCAATGATTTGGTCACCACCGGTAGACGACTTCTCCTGGAGGCAATGCTTTCCACTGTAAGTTGGTTGGCAAGGAGAGTTCCGGGGTGCACAATTGCGTGGTCCCATATGGTCCCACGAAAGGTGTGGCGGGGGGCTATTTCTATTCCTGCTTTGAATCATTCTGTTAGAAAGCTTAATAACAAAGTGAGTAGGTTGTTCCGTTCCGGGACATTGCATTCTATTCCGCATGGCTGTATTAATGATGACAGTATGTACTCGGGGGATGGTGTGCATTTGTCTCGGGTGGGGAATGAGTTACTCATAGGAGACTTCTTAGCATGGTTAAAAACGTTAAAGCATGACCTTTAGGTAGGAGCTTTTTGGGGGGTCCGGATAGCCGGTCAACTATCCGGCCTGTGGCGGTAAGGTCATGATCGGTGAGCAGTAATTGGAAGATCCCTATGAGTGGGCGTCACCCAACACGGATGGGAGCGCTCGGGAGAGGTGGCCTTTGGCCCCTCAACGGGGAGGCGGTCCCTTCTAAGGATGGGCCGCCGGAAGGAAAGGAAAGGCGGTCAAGGCCCCTTCCTGTGTAGGAGGGGTTACAGCCCCCTCCTGGGGAATTTCCCGGGGCCAGTGACGTCTGCGACGGCAGATGTGGTAAGTTGTGTGGGGTTTGGGGGGAGGTCTACGCTACCTTCTAGATACTCACACGAGTCCTCGAACGACCTTTAAGTGGCGTCGAGTTTATTGGGGCCCCCGTCAAGTCAAGGGAAATTGGTAGTTGCACTTGAGGTACGCCTCAGTGCTGTCGCCCCTCCCAAGTGGGGGGGGGGGGTACTTCTGGTTAGGGATCTTGACACCGGTTACGACCTTGCCGTTGGCCCTTAAACGTTAGGATGTACAATTTCAATATTTCAAGAAAATGTTTTGTAGGTTGTTAGTTCGGCTAGGAGAACCTCTGTATTAGAGAATCTGTTAAGGTTAGCCAAACATCGCAATGTGGTAATGAAATTGTACATTAATATGAAACTGTTTAATGTTTTAATTTTTTGTTTTAATAAATACGGCCGGGGAGGGTCACTCCCTCCCTCTTCCAAAAACTTCTAGAACTGTTTCCGGTTTCCCTCCTTTGGGGATTGTGTTGAGAGGGGGTGGCGGGTATCTCAGCCATATGGAAAGGGGCGACCACTCGGTCCCCCCGAACGTATGGCAGAGTACCTCAATCCCCCCGGGAAGCCATTTTGGGCGGGAGGCGCGTCTCGGCTGGTATGCCCGAAGCGGCGTAGCCGGGGCGCGCTCTTTCCCGCCCTAGAGTGGACTGGCCTAGACACTGACGCGGCTGGCCACGCCCTCGGGGCAGGCAGGGGCGGGTTTACGCCCGCCCTGAAGACGGATAAAAAGGGACGCAAGACCAGAGGACATCCTCTTGTTCCTGTGCTCTGAAGCTGCACCCTCGCTGCACGTGAGCTCGAGACGGAACGAAGAGCCAATTTTGACCCACCCACCAGCCCCTGAAGACAGCCAGTTGTTTGTAATAAAATGGATCAATAATTCTATTTTCGTTTACAGGTTGTGGTATTATCGTGTTGATATTGAGTGTGTAATAAAGTTGGTCGATTTTATGTATGTTTTGTGATTAAAGATATTCGGTTTTTAGTGTCCATTTATAAACATGCTTATTTTGGTCATAGTGGCCAATGTATTGTTGGTTAGTTAGCATTGTCGTATTTATTTTGGTCGGGCGGTAAGGTCATGATCGGTGAGCAGTAATTGGAAGATCCCTATGAGTGGGCGTCACCCAACACGGATGGGAGCGCTCGGGAGAGTTGGCCTTTGGCCCCTCAACGGGGAGGCGGTCCCTTCTAAGGATGGGCCGCCGGAAGGAAAGGAAAGGCGGTCAAGGCCCCTTCCTGTGTAGGAGGGGTTACAGCCCCCTCCTGGGGAATTTCCCGGGGCCAGTGACGTCTGCGACGGCAGATGTGGTAAGTTGTGTGGGGTTTGGGGGGAGGTCTACGCTACCTTCTAGATACTCACACGAGTCCTCGAACGACCTTTAAGTGGCGTCGAGTTTATTGGGGCCCCCGTCAAGTCAAGGGAAATTTGTAGTTGCACTTGAGGTACGCCTCAGTGCTGTCGCCCCTCCCAAGTGGGGGGGGGTACTTCTGGTTAGGGATCTTGACACCGGTTACGACCTTGCCGTTGGCCCTTAAAAGTTAGGATGTACAATTTCAATATTTCAAGAAAATGTTTTGTAGGTTGTTAGTTCGGCTAGGAGAACCTCTGTATTAGAGAATCTGTTAAGGTTAGCCAAACATCGCAATGTGGTAATGAAATTGTACATTAATATGAAACTGTTTAATGTTTTAATTTTTTGTTTTAATAAATACGGCCGGGGAGGGTCACTCCCTCCCTCTTCCAAAAACTTCTAGAACTGTTTCCGGTTTCCCTCCTTTGGGGATTGTGTTGAGAGGGGGTGGCGGGTATCTCAGCCATATGTGCATCTTTACAGACATTGTCACTCTTCTTTGTAAATCTTTGATATGTCTTCTGTGAGTGACACTTGTTTGTGGTTTACATTTAAGTGTGACACAAAACAACCTAAGTTTTCACAAAATATTGCACATAACATAACTGGCAGTGTTTAAACACATCATTATTATTGTTTAAAAAATATTTTTCATTAATGTGTATGAATTATCAAGACCGACACTTAAAAAGGGATTTGCACATTTTAGTAATTTTTAATGAACTTTAAATAGAATGAATTTTAGGATGTTTTATTAATAATATATATAATTAGTTTTCAGAAAATGAAATAGATTTTAAATAGTTTTTGCATTAAATAAAATTAGTATTTTATTCTAGTTACATTTTAAGTATATTTTTGTGGTATACTGGAACGATATTATCTAACACGAAGAACATAGTATATCCGAGTTTTTCTTTGCCACAAAGGGTAAAAATGTAGGTTGTTTTGTGTTATTGTAAAAATGCCATATTCACTTTGCTCCTTGTTGGAAATTGTTAAGTTGAGCCAAAGTGAGCTCAGACATGTTATTTATAGGGAGGGCTTGGGAGGCATAGATTGAATGAACAAGCATTTGCAATGTATTCGGTCTCACCTTTGGGGCCTTATATGTATTCAGCTGTGCAGCACATTAGCCTGGGTGCTGAAACATCTACTTTTCTTTAACATGGAAGGAAAGTAAGCACCAAACTGCGTACCATGCCAGGTATGGGAAAACACGGAGAGAAAAATTGCCTTTTAGCTGGAAATGGTATAGTCCAAAGATCTGTTTTTAATATAAAATGAGGGCCTTCGGTGGTCATATCACTGAAAATACATAATTTGAAAAACATATTATTGTCTATGGGTGCTCGTGGAAGATAATTTCTAAGGACTGGAATCTAGAGAAGGTTAAAGTAATTCTGGTATTTTAATGACCTTGCTGGTTGTTTTCTATAAAGAAAGTTAAATAGAGGAATTTGACAGAAAAATAAAAAATAGAAAGTCACTCAGCAGAAAGCAATTCCTGTATTTTACTGACCTCTACTGGTCGTTTTCTATCGAGATAGTTAAATGGAGGCAGATGAACAGAAAAAACCCTAAGCAGAAGCAGATAACTCCTAGAACTGATGTTCAGAGCCCACATAGTACATACACATATAAGTATATACTAAAGTATATACAAGAGGTCTTGAATGCTCAACCTAAAAATTAAGGGGTAAAGAAAATTATCGCAGTGAATGAGGTCACTCTTTTTTTCCTACCTCGTGCATATTTCTTGACTAACTTGCCAAATTATCCATTGATTGAACTACCAGAATCTTTGACACAAGCAAATAATGACTAAAGAGAACTGTTAATTTTCTCTACATTTTGAACACAGCCTGCTCTCTCATGAATCCTAGCGCCTTTCAGCATTGACTACTCCCAACGTACTACTCACATGAAATTGGTCAGCGAAAAAATACTTAGCGAAAGACCCTACACTCATTCATTTTGACCAACAAACGTACTTTTCCTTGAAGAGCACCCTGGGAATCAACCTTCAACTCCATCAGCACGCTCACCCTTGGCATGCCATTGAAACATTCTCACAATAAGGCAACTACCCCCATGTAAATTCATCTCTTCTCTTGTCTCTCTAAGCTTTCAAATATTATTGACTTTGAAACTGCATGGGACACAGAGTGGGACACAATATGAAATATAATGCAAGCCATAACATTAGGTCAGACTGATCTCCATTGCCAGTGTATACAAGGGTAAAAACAGCTGCCTTTACAATAGAATTCCCAAGTGTAAATTATCGTCTTTACTTTTCCACACCTCTAAACATTGAGTGAACAGTGGGTTCCAGGCTAACCTCCATGATAGGTGTCTTGAATCAGATGAACACATTCTGACCTGTGGTTTTGCCATTTACAGTCTATTCAGAAGGGACCTGGCCTTGTATTTATTTAGTGGACTGTTATAATTGGAGGTGGGCAAAGACTGATTTGCAGATGGCTGGTCTTGCTCTGAAGTACCAAAGTGGTTCTAAATGGTGATTACACCCGTACTTTTAACTCCAACAGGGTGTAAGGCAGAGCTGCATATTAGCCCCACTTTTTTTTATTTTTTATAGAAGGAGTTAGTGGCAAGAGGAAAAGACCTTCCCAGATTTGGATCCGGCATCGTCCCAGTTTTATTATACGCAGTTTTAATTGCCTGTACAGCTTTAGTTGGATATTTTGAAGGATTTTTTGGGGTGACTTAACATGAAAATTATTCATAAGAAGTCTATTAAAAAAAATTACAGACTGGTATACGATCAGTGGGATTCCCAATGCTCAAGAATTTTTTAAGCATTCCTCCCATCCCCTTAGTATTTATCACTTAAATAGCTGCCATTATCAAGAAGTACAGGTCGGTTCTGTAAGCACTAAAACCCAACTCAGCATTGATAACACCTACACTTCTGCAGGCAGGTTGTGCTGTCACTTGCTTCTAACATCTCTGTAAAAAAGGCTTTCCAACACCCATGGTGATTCTTATCATTCACATCACTAAACCCTCATTTAGCCTTGCAAATTCCAAAAATGTGTCTGCTTTTAAACGTATACACATCACATCGCTTTACCATTATTGAATGCACCCATTTTAAATGTCTTGCACATAAATCTTATTGACTCATGTCTAATCTACTTCCCAGCAGGAAATTACCAATCATTTGTTGAAAAGTTAACATACCAGAACAGAAAAAACTAGAAGTAACTACCTACTATGATCTATGATAGCATCTTTCTTGCATACAGTTCTAATTTGGCAATGCCTCGATTTGCTGTTTTACTCTATGAGAACTGTAACCCTATAATGCATCAGTCCCACATTCAATAAAGGATCTACTTTGTATCTCTTTATTTCCAAACTCAACGTTCTTCTTATTCAATACTAGACTGGTCTGGCCACCTTCTAATGCAATTTGTCTTAACCAAAGCTGAATAAAAGACAGGAGCCAACCTATGATAGTAACATTCTGGTAATGTAACACTAGTAACATTGACCTTCAAATATTCATAAATCTTACTTCTACCTGCCTAGTCAGGGCTGGACTTATTGATTATGTGAGAACTCGTAAATATAAATGCAAGACGCTATGATTGGTAAGTCTAATTATTTTGCTTTACTTTTTGTAGAATCTAAATTTCCAAACATAGGTGGTTCTCAGCTAAACTGAATAATTCAAAAAAGTGATTTAAGGGAATCTGGCCGTAGATGTTGCTCTAATGAAGGGGCCTGCGGGGTATCAGACCTGAAAATAATAATGAAAATTATTCATATCTAATAGATGAATATTTTAACTCCGATCACCTCTGCAAACTAATATGCCCAAACATCTGTTTGAACTTGTCTATCACTCCTTTCAAGGTGCAACCTAATTTCTTCCCTGACTCATCTGTTATATTCTCTCTGGAAATGAACTCCATTCAACAGAATTTCCACATAAACCTAATTGAAGCCACAATTGCCATTATAACATTATTTGCTTGATGAAGTTTCTAAATAAAACAAATGTGTGACCTCCCAACATAAATAGATCATCATCCTAACCAAATTACTTTGCGACTACCAATTTGGCTTTAGAGCCAGGCACTGAGCATAGTCAGTTACTGTGAACATTACTTACCCTACTCTTTGGATGTTAGACTATGGTGAGATTTTTAGCCCAGCCTGTACAATGCCTTTGGTGCTGTGGCTGTGATACGTTTCAGGGCACCCAAGAAGCTTATCTTTGTATCAATAGGTATGTTCTGAAGTGCTTCACATCCTATTTTAAAGGGTACACAAAGTAAAGCACGTTGACCAAGACCATCACATCTGCAGTATGTATTGAACATCAGCTCTCAATCTTGCCACTTCCAATCTTCAACCTAAATAGATAACCACTTAGATGTCTACTGGGCCATGCCTGCATTTGCCAATTTTGCACAGCTGTAGTTTAAACATCTCCAGAAAGTGTTTTGACTCTTGTGACCAGCTTACTCAAAATCCAACAATGTATGTATGGCCTAGTATATTCCCAGCCCTAACATTTAATAAGCTGAGTTTATGTGGATTGCCACTAAACATTTCCAGCTTTTATTTTCATCAGTCTTCATCCCTTCAACTACTCTCTATCTGGATTAGACCATTGCATGTTAAATGCAGTTCTAATCTAGCCTACTAAAATGCATAAAACCTTTCATTTGTTATCCAGGCATAAATACTGTAGCCCATTTGTAGTACCTTATGAAGAAATGAGATTTCCCTTTTACTAGGTTTCCATAAAACGAGGTGGCTGCATTATGAGCAGAATTGCAGTCTGCAACTCACTTGATTTCTTGATCGTACCAATGGGATCTGGGCACAGTGCACCAGATTTCACTAAAAATGGCTCCCATTTAAGGATGCATGTACTCTACAAATCTTTCATCGTAGACACTTATAAATTCAAGGCACAGGCTTCCTATCAGATTTCTTCACAGATTGCACTCTACCACCTCTTAATAATACACACTTTGATAAAGAACGGAAGGAAATGCAGTGGCTACATTATGTTTACCACACCATTAAATCACATCTAAACATAGCACCTTATTTAGAGTTGCTGGAAGGTTTAATCTATCAAAATATGCCATCACTATTACAAGGACGAAAGGCTATAATGCTCCTGTATAATGGCTGACAGGACATCTGTTAGATATGTAGCAGAGTATCCCATCTGCCAAACTCTAAATATTGCTCTAAGAGCCAAATGTACTAAATGTTTCTACAGTCAAAAACAGTCTGAATCACTAGTCTCAGCTAAAAAAATGTTTTCTGCAATACATTATTGCCATTTTTGGATTTAGTAAATATTTATTAACTCCTAAAATGGATTGAATTTATACCAAATCACTATTTGGAAGAGATAAAGTGTAGTTTCCATTTCCAAATAGCAATTCAGTATGAGATGTATCAATGTTGTACCACCAAAAAGTTGTGGCAGAACATTGAAAAATGACTGACTTCTGAGTTGGAGTAATAACGCAATCACAAAAGGTAAGGGGTCCTTTGTGAATGTAAAAAAAAGTTTCTTGGGCCAGGGGACCACTGCCAACTCTCATACAAACTTTAAAAAAGTAAACTTAATTTTTTTTAATGAAGTCCTGTTTTCTTAAAGGAAAACAGGCTACATATTTTTTTAAATAACTTTATTAAAAGGTGACCAATGACATCATGGTCTGTTGACCCTAGCAATATGGATAATCAATTGGGGGAGTGGGGAGAAAGAGATTTGATCCTTTCAGTCTCCTGTTTAATTACGTATCATAAATTTGGGAAAAGGATCACTTGTCCTGCGTAAACCTAGGTCTGCAGGTTGGTAACTGGGTGTCTCCCAATAAAATGACCCTCATACACGTGTTTTTTTAGTTCTTTCTTTCTTTCGTTAGCGGTATATGGTGTGTCCCCGCTTCTTTAACACATGCGTGCGTAATCATTGGGTCAATTCATTTGTGTGCACCCTCCACCAGGAGGTTATACCTTAAGTTTAAGGCAGTAGTGATCATGCACCCTAGCAGTACACCATCCCTGTAATAACCACCAATCGGAATGAGTCACAATTTGCGATCCACCTCAGTAAAATTTATGAGGTAAGTCTGATTGTGACTCACTTTGAATTAGAATTTTATTAACTGACCTATTAGTATTAGTACAGAGGTAAGATCATAAAATTCTTTATTGTCATAAAAATACTGATTGAGAATTGCAGCCAGAGTTTTTGTGGCCCGTTTATCGTACCTATGGGGCTTAAGTCTCTCATACAGTCACACATTTTGATGTTATACTTCCTAAATTAAATACCTCAATTGAAGACCATTTATTTACTGACTTAATAAGATATTGCATCTACCAGTGGCAGACCATGTACAGATTTGTCCCTTGACCCTGTCCCTGTTCAGATACCCAATTTATCACACTTGTAGTTATATATAATCACAATTGCGTGAACATGCCCATTATCTCCTCTGTAACTTTCTTTACTTTTCTTAGTTAGTCCAGGGTGGTGTTAGCACTTACGCTTCCTGTTGTCTGGTCAGATTGCAAGAAAACAGAATAAAATGAATTTAAAATAGGTGACAACTTTCAAATGTATTTGAATTGCTCACAAATTCTGGCAAGCCATTTTCTAATATCTACAGATACCCTTTTCACCCATCTTAATTTACTTCCCTATATTGATTTCTACAAAAATATTATAGTCTACTGTTGAACATTGGTGGAGAGATGTAGAAGTATCAGTGGCATGACAAAGGTCTGTTGGGTTAGCCACATTTACCAATATTGGAAGTGAACAGGGAATAAAACTCCAATGTATGTAAGAAACATTTCCTCATGGCATTTGCATATGTTTTTAGTGCACCTGGTCCTTTTCTGTAGTAATGTCAATCCCTACTTTAAAAGGTTATGCTGCAGCCACTTGCAGTGAAAGGGAAATCCCTTTTATTTTAAAAAAACTACTAATATGAACCACACTCCAGCATTTCTAACATCTCTGCTTTCATTCCATCTAAAAATAAAGATTCAAACTAATTCAATTCACTACATCTGATTTAGAAAGCACAGTAACCCTCATTAGTGCAACTAAGATTTCAAAATTATTCACAGCATGAGTAGAAGATTGATGATTCTTAAGAATTTCGGGAGCTCTTTCCATCTTTTAAGAGCCTTATTCATATCCCAAACTTTGGTGCAACTATTCAACTAGATATCAATGCTGTAGCAGGAGAATAGCAAGCTATTTTATTTCTTACGTAAGAGATTTAAGAGCATGTATACTTACAATCTGAGTGACAAAAAATTCTCATTAAATGACCATTAATTTACTTGGTGCTACTCATTGAGCTTCAGTTTATTTGCACTCCTGAAGCCTTGTTAAACTCTTAACAGGTAATCATAGTCCATCCCTCATATAGAGATGGAAAGGCTGCATCAATTATTTTTGTAGTCAAATGTAGGCGATTTTGAAAATGAAGCACACAATATCTAATTTTGTCATTCGCCATATAGTCTACTGTAACACAAAATGTACAACCTAATTCAAAGCATAAATCCTAATTGTGCTGAAGCACTGCTATTTCTAAAATGTTGATTTGAGCATACATTTCTTATTGTTACACCCTTAAAATGTTTAAATGTTATTCTATTTCACCCCATATTGATGTGCATGTTAATGGATACTTGGTTCTCTTGCCTGACGACTATGGTCCTCCTCCTAGCAATGAGCTAATCTTGATTTGGGCAAAAACTCCTCTTGATCTCGGAACAGGGCGTTCAAGTTGTGTACAAACTTGTCCTGGTTACGTGTTGGCCTATATGATATTCTACGTTTATTACATACTGCAAATTCTGCATGCATATGGCTCCTATTTCGATTTGTGCACTGTGAAACAGAGGAAAACGTTAAAAAATTAGAAAGATGTGTTTACTGTGCATCCACTACTTACTATATCCAATGGTATGGCAAGCATCAGGTGTACAACTACAGCACCAACTTTGCAACTGCAGTATAATGAGGGTGTAGTGTCACACTGCAAATGTCTCACCTTGTTAGTATGTGTCTGATATATGCTTATGTAATAAACAGCTTTTAGCTGTTCTGATAAGCAAGAGGTAGTCTGATCCCAACTACTTTTTATATAAATAAATAAAATATTTCTAATATTTTTAAAATAAATTAATGTATACTTTGACATTTACCTCTGATTGTAAAGTAGACACTCTATATGTGCAGTTTGGGCTGCCACAGCCCCTTTGTGTTGTTCTTTCTAATCAAATTAAAGATATTCACAACTTACAAAGTATGAGACACACTAATGAGCAACTGAAACAGGTTTTCCCTTGCTTGTGGTTCTCTTATATACATATCATACAACATAAACCGAACACCTTTTATCATCTAAAATAAGTCTCTCATTTTACCCAAGAGCTAATAGACACTGTAAAACTCTTGCACTGCTCTCTAGATCAATTGTAAACATGTGGGGCACAAACTCTTACCCATAAAACTCTTCATGTGAAATAAGCTATAAAACAACATTTTCTATTGATATACACAATGCAGACATAATGACTGAGCAGCTTCAAATTTTGTAGATACAAACTAAATGCATTGCTGTAATTTGATAATGCTTGTTTTTTGATAAGTGACAAAGGAATTGTAGAAGGAATCCTAGAATAATCCAGATTACGGAAATCCATTGGACATTCAATGTTAACTTTGTTGCTGACCAAGATACAGTAGATAGACCACCTCATAGCACAGTCATGAGCTTGCATCAGTACCCCACCATTGATCAATTCATTTTATTCTTATTGAAGGATAAAACACAGGTGTGAGTTCTTAGCTGTCCTGCCTCTGACCTGGTGTCCACATGAGCAAGAGGGAAGGATGCTAAGCATGAGGAAGAATGGAATCAGTGAATTGGGGAAGGTGGTCATAGTTTATGCAGTGCAAACAAAACTGCCTCCTACAGGCTTCAAGTCATGCCAACATTTTCCCTACTTCAGCCAAGTGTCCACACAGCTCATGGATTTATTCGGATCTTCATAAACATCTTGTTGATGCTTTTGTCATGATTGCAAGATGTCAGGAAGTATATTTGGCAGCTGTTTAACCCAACATTGTCTAAGGATTAGAAGGACTGCTGTAGAACCATGAAGAAACTAATGTTCATTTAGCCGTTTCCTTCTCTCTCCTCTTGAGAACCCTCTTCATTAAACCAAGCGACAGGAAAGAAAAATCCCATTGATTGACAGTAAAATGTCTTCCAGCTCTTTAGTCCTACTATGTTTCACTTAATAAAATTTTTAATTGTCCACCTTTGACCAGTACAGCTGCGCAACACAAGATCAATGCCGGAGTTTCCTCTATTTTCCACCTCCAAGCATCGTCCAGTCCCTTTATTTATCAAGGATCCATTCTATAAAACAAAAGCAATGGAGAACAGCATTAGAATTATAATCATCTTTATTTTACTCGGAATTATCACTGACATAGTTATATTATGATCTCAAAAGTTTTAGCAGTTGTTCCTCTGAATGTGTTTGGGTGATGCCTTTTGACTATAACATTCTACATTAGGTCCATAAAATGTATGCATTGTGTATCCAATTACAGAGTACTGCAGAGTGATGGCAAACCAGACATGCACCATGTTCTCATTGTAAATAATGATGTTGCTCATACATCTGAGAAATCTACCTCCTATGAAAAGTGAGCCACTATGTGACATTTAATTTACATGTTTTCCAAAGTGCTATAAGGATGACAGTAGCCTTTTCCTAAACTATTGCAAAGGAACATTGTTAGAGAGCAGTTGACAGTGGAAAAAGGTCGACTTGATTTAATTTTGGTACTACAAAATTACATCTTTTTTTTAATATATATTTTTATTGCAAATACACGAGTAACAAACAGAAGAAAGGCGAGGTTTAAAATCATATGAAATAAAACAAATTAGCAATGACATCTAACCAAAATCCATAGCCGACTATACAGTTAATACTTAGCAACATTTATATACAAGGAAGAAAAGAAAAATGGAATGAGCTAATCAAGGTGCCAGAACATAGGACAAATCATATTAGTGCCAGAAAGATCAGAGGGGCTAACAAGTCCATATCCAAATAAGACATAACTGCACCCCAGATTTGCTGCCCCAGTTTCCTTTTCCGACTGCCTTTCAGAGCACATAGGCTATACTCAATATTGAACATAGCAAAGAACCTTGCCCGCCAGGCATCAAATGATGGCACATCTTTTTTCAGCCAACAAGAGGCTATACAAAGCCTAACCACAGCTGTGGCTACAAAAATCAAATAGACAGCATTACTGGGAATTGTATCCGCCAGTACACCCATCTCTACCCCCAGCAAAATCTGCATGGGGGATAACTGTATAGGTGCACCCACAATTACAGTTAAAAACTTGTCCACCTGCTCAAATAAGCTCCTTAACTGCCCACATGAATAATAAGCATGTACCACATCAGCAGCTGGGGCCCCACAGCGAAGGCATTTTCCCTCCTGATCCCCACCCCATTTTGCAATTTTATCAGGTGTCAGATACAGATAGAAAATAGTCTTGTAATGTTGGGCAGCTAAATTCGCAGACATGAATAGTCATCCAGCTAGCTCAATTGAAGTCTCCAGTAAGATGCCATGGCATCATAATCTGTTCTCCCATTTATGAGTATGAACTGCCAAATCATTAGGCATTGTATCAAGCATGAGAGTATATAATGTACCAATTCGTGCCGACTTCGTTAAAAAAAAAAAAAAAAATTAAATCTGAATTTACAGAAACTGATGTTTGGATTGTATTGGATTCTTTGAGAAATAGCCAAATGTAACACTGTTAGCTATTTTAAACTTGTCCCCTTATTTCTAATCCTTTGAGGAAATGCAGTATAGCTTTATATGTAGCCCAAAAAAATATTCTGAAGGAAATGGAGTTGCAAATCAGTTCACTTTCTATTGAAGACTGGTTGTAGACTTTTTATTTTTAAATTATGTTTATGAAACAAATTCTCAATACACCATCATCTACAGTATACATACAGGGTATAGTAGGGCAACAATCGCTAGGGGAGCAATACAGTCGTAAGCAAAGCAGGACTTATTGTTTCTGATCCCACCGACACAGGGCTCTGACTGCAACTATTTTAACAGTCCTCCGGCTACATTCACTTAAATTCTGTATTTTTCCCAAGGGATACAGATCTTTTCCCATTTTTTGAGGCACCCTCTGCTTTGGTAAACCACTTTCTCTGACAGCTGGCAACAATCTTTGCCTTGCTTCCAGGCTCCAACTCTTGGGGGATCGGCAACCCCCACAACTCAGCAATGTCCCTTTTTGCCACGACCGAGGCCAACATGAGCCATGCTTTGGTGTGTTTGAGCCAAGTTGACTCCCGACTGGTTTTTAACTTGGCTCCAACCTCTGAGCATAAAAAAAGTAATTTCTCTATGTGACAATCCGGAAGATATGTATGAAGAGGTTGAAATTAATGTTAACGACTTAACCTTGCAAGAGTATTGTTGGAGAGCCGGGCAGAGTGTCTTTTCCTTTCAGATGCATCTCATTAGTATAATGATTGCACTGATTAATTATAGGTTTGTAGGCTATTCCTCCTTGTTATAAATACTGTAAAATGTTCTTATTAATGTGATCCCACAGAAATAATTCCTCTTTTATTTTCAATTTTTGTGACAAATGTTAAGCCTTTATTAATAACATAAATGTAAATAATATATTGGCTGAAAAATTGCTCAGAAGTGAAATAAGGGCACTTCATTTTGCAATAAAGAGTTCATCCTTAGACTGCAAACTTTGAGAGACTTTACCATTCTGTACTCCTAGTGCTAGATTGAGATCAACTCATTCTATTCTAGTTCTGAACTTTAGTTTGGTAGCGGGGCGGGGCAACCCAATTCACAAAGTCTTACAACAGGGGCCTTTAGGGAGGAAAGAGGAAAGTTTAAGGAAGGCATTGTGGGCCAGTGTGGACCAGGGGCAAGGATTTTTAAGACGAAGCCCAGGCTAACAACAGGAGATCCTGTGGCAGAGAGTCTTGAGGAAAAATCCCCGGAGGGTGCATTTAGACTTATGCTCCCTCAAAGATGGAACAGGGCTGTAGAACTGGACAGGTAAATGGCGGTCACAACTGGACATTCTCAACGGAATTCCCCTATGATACAAGAGCTAGAACTCTCAGAGGGTACATCGGACAATGTGAGTACCAGGTCTACTTAAACTGCCGTTGTTGGTACCTCCTCCCATCCCCAGAATGGATCATCAACAGTGCGTGCTTTTTAAAATATTTGAGGAAAAGCGAGGCTTGAGACGGGAGATCGAAATGCTAAATCTTCAAGAAGGCAAAAGGAGAGACACAGGGCCTTTAACATGGGACTCGCTCATGTGTAATCGCACCATTGCTGGAATTGCGTCAGTTTACCGACACACTTCTTCAATGCGTCATTACTGCGTCACTGGATACGCCACGTATCCTGACTTATCTGGTCAATCCTTGCGACATGGAGCACCGTAGTGTAAATACGGCGCATACATGGTGTGGCAAAGAAGGTGCAAAGAAAAGTGCTGCATCGCTGTTTTCCCCCAAGCGATGCACCACTTTTCATAAATGAGGCCCTGAGTTCAAAAGTGAGTGACACAGACACAGTCACATCAAATTAGGCAAATGAAGAGGATAACTGTAGCCCTTGGGATAAAGACATCTGCACGACCTCTAAGAAAACCCCACTTAGGGCAGCAAGAGATAAGGAAAGGGAGGAGGCTGATTTCAAGTGAGATTACTCTGTCATGCCTCATTCTAGGGGGAGTCTAACAGCATCCTGGGAGGCGGCTGGTGATTCATCTACGTTGAAGGTTGTCTACAGGGGGATTATGTCCGATGGCGATGAAACACTGGCAGACAGCTGTTGATCTCAGCAAGTGCAACAAAAATTGCAGGGTGCTATTAGAAAGGTGGCTAAGACATGTTTGGACTTTTCTTAAATCTAAATATGTTTAGAAGCTGCAGCCAGCATAAACAGAGCTGTTCACTTCATAATGGCCCCGTAACCTCAAAATGACTCACCTTACAACAATTCATTTCACTAGTCATCTATACCACACTATTCCATAAATATGTGAGAATTAGTGTTGTATTTTATTGCTTCATAAATATTTATTATTATGAAAAGTATGTTTGATAAAACAAAAATATTCCTATTGCAATGAAAATGTCACTAGAGTAGCATGTATACACCCACCAGATAAGTGGTTTGCAGTGAATTGATACATACCCAATTTGAAAAAACACCTAGACATATTATAGACATTATACATGATATGTTTTTTAAAATAAACATGTTTTTCATATGAAATAGAGAGAAAGGGCCCTATCACTTCCCAAATAACCTTTCTCTCTTTTTCTCTCAACTCTATACATTTTTTAAATAACTCCTGCCGAACATGAGGTGTTTTTTAAATGAGTCTATTTCAAAGAAGTCAGTTTGAAGCACCATAGAGAGCTAATTTCTCTTTGTCTTCTGTTTAGCGTCAATGCTAACTAATGAGTCGTGTCTTACTTAAATTAACATGAAAATAAAAGGTTGGCTACACCCGGCATGGAGCATATCGGCCCTGCCTACTGCCAGCATACCCTATATATTGTCGGCCTCAACAGAAAGACAGTAACTCTCCTGAGACACAGACACCTTTTTTTTAATGATGGGTGGACGGCCCCTGCCAGCTCCCCACCAGAACCTATATGGGTGCTGGTGCGAGGTGACTTTTTTTTATGTGGACCACCCGTGGCACCCACACACATTAAAAATCATTGGGGGTAGTGCGGGAAGACCCATATCTTACTGCCCCGGCCGGCGCTGCACTAGCACCATTATCGGCTGCTAGCGGAATCCAGCAATTTTTTTTTTCAAGTGGGTGGGCACCGTCAACACTCCTGTCGTTTGGGAATTATTCAGCTCCATTACTTTTTATTGTTCTCTGCCCCCGCCCGGAAAGATGTGTTTCCTGCCTGGGAGAGGGCCTGGGAGAGGGCAAGCAGGATATGTTATGTTATTAAGATTTATACAGCGCACGAATACGAAACTGTGTCTTGGCGCTAACAGTCCAGAAAGCAGGCAGGTGAACTATTCATTAAATAGCCAAGTCTTTAGGGCCTTACGAAAGGATGTAAGAGATGGAAGATTTCCGATGGAAATTGGGAGGGCATTCCAAAGTTTTGTGCCTCCAACAGTAAAGCTTCTACCGCCCAAGTTAGCCTTGCAGAATCTCTGAGATAGCATCCTTTTTTCCCCTTTGGACCTCAAACATCTGTTTGAGGAGTACCAGTGTAATGACCGCCTCAAAAACTGAGGGCCGGTGTCGTGGAGTGCCTTTTATGCAACAATAAGGCTTTGAACTTGATGCAGCCCTTGACTAGAAGCCAATGCAGTCTCCTAAGGTGCTTACCTATAGATTGAAGTTTAGGGATCCCCAGCAGAACCCTAGCCACTGCATTCTGAATTATCTGCAATCTATGAGTCTGCTTCACGGGCATTCTGAGATAGAGCCCATTGCAGTAATCCAATTTAGTCATGACTAGAGAGGTAATCACCGTTTTTTGCTGTCTATTGGGATAAGAGGTAGAATTATCTTGAACCTCTAGAGTTTTGCTTCTGTGGTCTATAAGCACTCCTAATTTTTTTGCTTTGGATATACCCACATTCACCCGGGCAGGAATGCTCTGAGTCCTTGGGGATGAGGTCCCCGGGCACAGCTTTCATAGGGTCCCTGGACCCAATCTACGGCATGGGAAATGAAGGGTGTGCATTATTCTTCTTCTTATTATTATTATTCTTATTATTATTTGTATGGCACAGGAATCATCCCCAAAGGGATCTCTCGGCGCCCGGGATGCAGACAGCTATGTACAGAATCAGTACACTAAAATAGCCATGTTTTTATTTTTTTCTTAAAGGCCATGAATGTAGGACCAATCCGCAGGTCTTCTGGTAGTGCGTTCCAATATTTAGGGGCCACATGAGAGAAAGCACGTCCACCCATCCTAACCTTTTTAATTTTTGGAATTCGGAGGAACTTATGGCCGCTAGATCTTAGCTGACGGGATGAAGAGTACCATATTACATTTTTCCTTAGGTATTCTGGTCCTAGCCCAGCCAAGGCTTTGAAAACCAGACAGGAGCTTAAAAACTGCGCTTTTCCTCATTGGTAGCCAATGCAACTCATTCAGTAATGCGGAAGAAGAGGTGCATTCAAGTTTATTGAGGGAAAGGCGAGCCGCCGTATTTTGCACGACTTGAAGTTTGGAAAATAGATCTTTCCTCATCCCAACTAGCAGGACATCTCCATAGTCAAGCCTGCTGACTAGAAGTGCCTGTAGCAGAACCTTTCTGGTGGAAAGCGGAATCCAGGGGAAGATCTTTTTTAGCATGCGGATTAATCCAAAACATTTACCAGATAAGGTTTTCACATGCTCCTCCATGGATAGTTTAGAGTCAATTAGCACACCCAGATTTTTTACCCAGTTTTTGGGGCGGGGAGCTTCTCCAAGTTCTTCCAGCCACAAAGTCTTAGTCCATATCCGTTCGGCTTTGCCGAACAGTAGGATCTCAGTTTTATTTGAGTTCAATTGCAGGAGGTTCTTTATCATCCATAGTGCAATTTTGGTGATGCATTGCTTGAATGTGTGTCTCGTTCCTCCTGTACCCTTCTCTATCGGGACAATAATCTGCGTGTCGTCGGCAAAATACGAGATGGTATGAAATCCGCATGATCTAATAACGGAAGCCAAAGACAACACGTGTGGGAACAGTGTGGGACTTAGCACAGAGACCTGAGGAACTCCCTTATCCACAATTGATGTCCTGGACACAAAAGTGTACAGTTGAACACATTGAAATCTTTCAGAGAGGAAGCTATGTACCCAATCCAGCGCCCCCCCTTGACACCAATCCCCGCTGTTTCTCTAATAGGATCCTGTGAGAGATAGTGTCAAAGGCCGCAGATAGATCCAAAAGAACTAGCATAGTAGGTGTCCCTTCATCCAACAGCAGCCTGATCGTATCTGACACTTCAGTTAGTACAGACTTCGTGCTAAAACCTGCATGGAAGCCCGACTGTGAGGGGTCAAGGAGGTTATGCTGTTCCAGATAGTCTGAAAGTTGATGATTCTCCAAAGACTGCATAATTTTTTAGCATAGAGGCAAAAGAGAAATGGTCCTATAATTTTGAAGATCCCCCTGATCAGCCAAGGATTTCTTAGGCAAAGGTTTAATAAATGCCTCTCCTAATTATACAAATGGCCTGGGCATTGTGTCCCCAGTGTCTCATAGAGGCAGAGCATGGGGGGTCATATGACCCCTTCTCACATTACTACTGTTGCCCACAAATAAAAGCTCGGAATGGGGCTGCATGCCCCTTACCACATTCATTAACCTATTTTCCCCATGGGATGGGGTCCTCTGGCCTTGTTCTGAACTGATCTGATTAGTTCCTCAGGGACAGAAGGCTCCAACCACCTTGTACCCAGCCCCCGTACTCTGCCATCTGTGAGTCCTACCATGTCTTAGACCCTTGGAAGTGGGCCTAAAGGTGTTGATACAGAAGAACTGATGCATTCCCTCTGCTCTGAGGATGTTCCCACCACAAGAACCAAGCATCGACTTCGAAGCTCGCATTGCAACCAACACTGAAAAATGCCTTCCTGACTCAGACCAGCGCATCGCAAATCACTTGTTGGCGGCAGCAACAATGACAACCAGGTTTTCGCATTCAGCCTTGCAGCTTTTCGGAGCCAACACATTTAAACATTTTTGACCATTTACTGGGCTGCTATCCATTAGTATCTCTTTTTAACTTAAGCATTGTGCACATTATTAATGCACCTCACTCTTTCTAAGCTCATTTTTTGGGATGGGAATGTCCCCTGCATTGCAGGCCTAGAGAATGGTTGTGAAGACCTAAAATGGAATTTTTTGCCTGAACAAGTATGATAATAGGGGTATGGTAGTGTGAGCCATTGGAGTGTGTGGACTGTGTGGGTATCTGCCATCAGAATTCATTTTGGATTGCATTTGCCGCTGCACAAGATTGAGGTTAGAGGTAGACTGCCAGAACAGCAGTGAGTATTGCTAGCATCTTTGAGGCCTCTGTAAAGCAAATGACTCTGAAGTTTGGGAGGAGACAGTGCTCTCTATAGGAGACAGAAAAGTTCATAATGTGAGGTCATACTATGTTATTCCTCAAAGCATTCCCATTAATCTGGAAGGAGGGCTTGGAGAAGTGTAGACTGCATCACTTTTACCTAATGTTTTTTCTTTCAAAGGAGCTGCTCCAAAACGTCTAGTGGGTGCCTGGTTTCTTTTTACTCTTATTATGAATGCTCTATTGAGATACTTCCCTTATCAGCCCCTTAATGAAAAATACTTTATTTAGAGAGAAGGAATACACACAAAAAGGCAACAGCCACAATAGTATTTCATACTAGAGCATGGGAACTCAACAGTCTAAGGGGCATATTTACAAAGCCCCTGCTGTACATTTATGCCGCTGAAGCATCCACGTGCGCAGTCTGCCAGCCCACATCTACATATTTCCACGTGTGCTGCATTCTGCAGCACACATAAAATGAGAAAACACCTCTTTTGATTGTGTTTGTGCAGGAAGGTGTCTCTTTCTGCACAAAAACATTCACACCACGGCACACGGCTGCATGGTGTCATGAGAGGCCCGAGGGCTAATTCCTAGGATTAACTCCATTCCCACTGAAGACTCTTGCCAACTTGTCACGAACCTATGGGTTATTTTTTTATTAGGGCCTGAACCACAAGGGATACTACAACCACATCCCCAGTGCAGTGCTGCCATAGCCTCTGCCAACTCACTGCCCACATCCAGGAAGTGGCGGGATTGTAGTACATGAAGAATCACATCAATGGGCCCTCACAACTGAAGTCCCACTACAGCAGACAGGTAAATCTCCAAGCATTGCTCAAGAGTCCAGGGCTACTCCAAATCATGTGTTCTGGTTCTAAAACCATTGCCTACCAGGGTACACGTTCAATAGACTGACTGAGGGGGCAGAGGCAAGTAATCTGCTTGCACTCTCTGCATATCAATTTAGGTGTCTCTCCTGTAACACCATAGTGATACCCTATGTACCTTACACACATTCTTATGCATTGTGTTATGCAATTGCCATATTAATGCACTTTATTCTTACAAATGTAAATGAACAGGGCTGTACATTCAGTATTAGGAGATATTGTGTTGAATGTCCGAGTCTGTAACCCCACACCACCTCCATGAGTAAGCCTTGGACTGCTCGCTTCTTTGCCCTGTGACTCAAGCACTAAAGGTTGTACCTAGCGCTCTCTTATCACTGGCCACAGTAAGCCTAGCTATCAGTGGTAAAAGGAATTAACCCTCAGAGTTGAGGTCCAGTAATCCGCGAGTTTCTTGGGACACCAAAACACATTCTTTGATGACTTAATTTCATTTTGATACTACATATTTCTATAATAAAGGAGGTTAAGTGCACAAATACTAGGAGGATAGCAACAAACCTGTGTGAAATTCCAGCGCTTGTGGAGACTACTTTTCACCTTTTCGCAGTCAAGAAGTTGAGGAAGCCGGCTCTTTTTGTTGTCTACTAGGCACCGTGTGTCTGGTAGGAGAGTGGTGGATCCAAGAGTGCCCAAATGCAGAAAGCCCTCCTTGGTGTACCTTGAAAGCTGAACAAGAAACAAACATTCATATATTTGATTTTAAATCATTTTTTGGGTAAACGGTGAGAAAGTAAATTGACCAACGAAAGAAGTGGCAAGCAAAAAAATAGGAAAAACATAACAATTTCGAAAATCTAAAGTGCAAGGAAAGACTATTTGAAAAAATATGGAAAGGATAAAAGTTAGAGTACAAGAAAAAGAAAGGCAAGAGTTTGAATTACAGTTAGAGATAGGGCAAAATCTTCAAGCTATGATTAGGGTAAGGGGGATTTGATGGAACAAAGTAAGGCTCTGATTTTGTGTGGGTGTTGGAAAAGGTTAGATAATAGGCTGGGTAATGGTTAGAGATAGGATTAGGGTTAAGTATTGGGTTAGGTTTAGTATAAGGGTTAAGCACAGGATTGTGTGAAGGTAAAGATTTAGTTAGGGGTAAAGTTATGGATGGGTAGATGTATAATCAGAGTTTGAAAAGGGCAAGGGAAACCCTCTAATCTAGGGATAGTTCAAACAATAGGCATCGTGTTTTGTTGAAGGTAGTATTGACATTAGTATTAGTGTATGAGATTTCACAAAGGTGTTACATTTAACAGTTTGTGAAGTCAATGTAGTTATAGTTGTGGTTGAACGTCAGGTTACACCATTATTGTAGAAGGAAATATAAGCCCCATACGTCTCATAGCGGTGAAGTATGGTAGGTGACCAGGCTGTAAGTAACCCTGGGAAAAGCACTAAGCTTCGCTCGCGTAGTTTGCGAAGTTTGCGCAACTTTGCACTACATGAACTGCACTTAGCACAGTGCAAACATGCGTAACGTAGCGTAGCGTAGTGCAGCGGTCATTTTTTGCTTGCTCGCGGTCTTCAACGTCAAGTTGGCGACCATGAGCAAGCAAAATGACATCCTCGCGAGACTTTTTCCTTGTCGCGATCAGCAACATCAAGTTGACGATCGTGAGCATGGAAGATGAGCCTCCCGGCGAGATTCTCAATGCGGGGAGGTCAGGTTTCTCATTGCGAGTGGTCGGGCATGCTTGCGACTTCTCGCGTTGAGAAACTACCAGTCCGCGTTGAGAAAGCTGCAGCTCGAGTAAAAATCTACTTGAGCGGCAGAAAAGTACAGCTCTCAATGTGCAAGATGCCGTTTTCAATGATTGCACAGTGTTGGATGCTTGTCCGCACTGTGCAATCATTGAAAACGACATCTTGCACAGTGCGAACATGCTACTATGCAGTTCGCGTAGTGCTACGCGTAGCTCGCGTAGTGCGAAGTGCACTTCGCGAAGCAACGCGTAGCGCTACTTCGCAAACTACACTCACAAAACCTGTCAGTATGTAGAAGGTAAAACACAATGAAAGGATTAGCATGGATCCACTCGAAGGTAAGAATCTGACGATAGTAAAGTCTTTGAAAATAGAAGTTCAAGGACAAATGGAAGATGTGACAGGTTTAGGAGACTGACCGACACAGCTATGCTCACTGGGAAAAGGAGGTGTCATTAACCAAGTACTGTGTAAAATAGGTGAATCTTCACATCTTTTCTGTACTGGACATAGTCATCCTCCAGTTGTAGATCCATAGACAATGAGTTCCACAGGGTGGTTCCCTGCACCTGTGAGTGCCAATGACCAAAATGTTGTATATAGTCCTACTTATAAACAGGAGTCCTTTGTTAGAGAAGTTTAAGTTCCTGTGAAGACTTACAGGTTGAACGTCTCGTGAGGCAGTTGGGTGCACTCAATTTCGAACTCTTCCTTACTTTCGGAACTTGGGTCAAACTCCTCCTATTGCAGGAACTGCAATTACATGCTACAAAAAGATTATCATATACAGTAATTATCATGCCTAGTAAAATCAACACCCTCAAAGTTTTCATGTTGAATAACAGCAGGTTAAACCTGCCAAAATGTAACAGCAAAAAAGGCGGAGTAAATACTGTGAAATTAAAATTTGGTGTGGAAACCACAAACATTCGTGTGGTACCTCATGGTATTTCCGATTGTTAGGGAACAACTTGGAATAAGTACTCTACTTTTCTCCCAATGAATTTCAATATGGAACGATCAGATGTTGATGGGTGAGATAAATAGCATACTAACCACTGTGGCATTTGTAATCAGGGTTCATCAGCCAGGTGCATCTTGGTTTCAGTGACACAGGGCCAGATTCACAAAGGACCTCCGTACTCATGGTGGAGGATCCACAGTCGTGGTTGGGGGCCTCACTTGTTGCGGGAGTCCTGCAATAAGTAATTGTAATATGGAGTACCCGCCATGACTACTCCACAAGTGTAAAGGCCCTTTGTGAATCAGGTCCAGAGTGTACACAGGACCCAAGTCTGACCACATCTGTCCCATTTACGGCGACACACTAAAGTATATATTTTTCTGGAAAAGGAGGTTACAGCTGTGTTAGTAGAAAAAGAACAGTGACCATCTAGTATAGCCTCTAAAAGAGGGAATGCTCTTGAGAGTAATATATTCAAAACCACATCACGTTGGAGCAGTGATTGCAGAGTAATGCGCTTTAAAAGTTCCTACCAGTTTGGCTTGGTGCTGTTGCATGCTCACATTTTTCTATGGGAGCTTGTGCTGTGGCCGTAAACTTCTTGCATGCTTGGAAGATTGGGCATATAAGATTTGGGTTATGTCCAACACTCAATATGGCTATAGGAGGGGGTGGGGTACTACTGAGCAATGTCTCAATGTATCCTTAATAATTAATAAGCATGTTAGGTCCATGAAGAGCTCTAGCCACTTGGCCATCAAGGACCTATCCAGCGCATTCAACACTCCCAACCGAGATAAATTATGGGTCATGATGGATGGCATGGAGGTCAAAATAGCATTATTAACCCTTCTTCGTATGATTCACTCCAGCACCACAGTCACTATAACATGTGGCTGTGAAGGAGAAATAACCCACCCAATTATTTCAACAGAGGGAGTTAGGCAAGGGTGTCTCCTATCCCCCTATCTTTTTTTAATATACACAAATAAACTTGAGTACCCCAAAATAGGTAATAAATTTGCCCCACTTTTATCTCACGCAGATGACACGGTTCTACTGTACTGTAGTTCCTATGTTCCCAATAGGCTTTGTGCATTGGAATAATATATCCTATAGATTTGACGTAGGACTTATGCCGACTGGGTCTCTATCGAATATACTAGAGTTAATTGTGAGTGCTAGCTAGCTCAGAGGTCACTGGAAACTCTCTCGAATGAACAAGAAGGGATTAGTTTCTGACAACCGCATAAACATGACAACTTTGTTTCTCCAAGAATAAAACTGATCTTCAGATTCGTGGAAACAATAGATAGATATTTTACTCAGTCAATCGTGCATGCTTCGTTTCATCAGAGGTGCAGAGAAATAGAGAGACTGGCGTTTTCAATAAAAGAGTTTTATTGAACAGTCTTCGTTCTCAAGCAAGTAAAGTGAACTGCTACAATCGTAATACTGGTTTCAAAGTATAATGCATACAGTAAGAAGAGTATTATGAAAAAATACAGTAAAAGCATTGCATGGTTCCCAGACCATAGATAAATACATACATAAATTACAAAGGCTAAAAAGTACTCAACTGGTGCTTCTAAAATACGCCTACCCCAATGTACCTAACCTAAGTCTAGTACGAGGGAAAGTAAGTGAGGTGTAGCATAGGTTTAGTTTTTTTTTGCCAAGAATCTAACCAAGATTGCTCTTAGGGTCTAATCTGCTCCATAACTTGGTTTTAGAATGAAGGAGGTCTGGTATGTCTGTGTCGGGACTTGATTATCCAACACGCCGCGA
Source organism: Lissotriton vulgaris (assembly GCF_964263255.1). NCBI lineage: Eukaryota > Metazoa > Chordata > Amphibia > Caudata > Salamandridae > Lissotriton > Lissotriton vulgaris. The sequence goes on from NC_141687.1 coordinate 131,364,969, forward strand.
GGGGAGTTTGGAAACACTTGAGCTGGATTCTCAGGGAGAGAAAGGCAGCCTCTCTCTCAGTGCGTCAACTGGAGGGTTGGCTTCCTTCGACACTTGCTGTAGCGAGCTGCGTCGGGCTAGTAGATAGTCGAGCTGCTCCGAACCACTGTGTGTTTGCTAGGGCAAGTGTAGGCATATTTATACCTTGATGGTGCCTAGTTTGATGAAAAGTTGGGCATAATAACATCATCAAAGAACCACAAGGGAATGAATGGTAGTTCTTTCAAAACTCCATGATTTCTAGGACAAATCAATATTCAAGCAAGGGAATGTCCCTGACTACTGAGGTCGAGTTTTCCAAGAAATCATTGTGGCTTTTTGGAACTAGTTGAAGTAGCCATGCCTGTATTTGGACTGGATGGATTATGTCTAAATATGGGTATGATTTCTATGTCTATATAAGGGCAATGTGAATTATAGCTATATAGGGGCATGAATCGGTAAATTACGCTTGGATTCTAAAATGCTACACAACACTACTAGCAAAGACAGCTATAAGCTTGCAGAAATCTCTTGCTGCTTATACTGATTTTATAACAACTCTTGATTTACAAGTACTTTTTATCAAATCATATACAAAGATATGTATATGACCAAAAACCACTAAAACTAAAACTTCCACTGTGGAGGGAAAGAAAATAGAAAAGGTTAATAATTTCTCATAGTTGGGTTATTTATAAAACAATCAGATGAAATGGGAACCTCTTCCATGTCTTTGAGTGCAGCAGACAAGTAGGGTGATGGATGTACTATTTCACTTTGCTTGTAAACTGGGGCACAAGCCTATAAAGAAACTAATCACCCTTTATAGCGCTAAATGTCTCTTGATTGCCACATATGGAGTGGGGGTTTGGGGCTAAGATAAAAACCAACAGCTTGTAGGAATTAAAATAAAATATTAAAAGATCATTGTTGTTACTGAAAAGCGCCCCCACCCTATTCTGCCACATGGAATTGGGTTTAGAATTCATGGAAAACTGGATAGGTAGTGCCCCCTTGTACTTATGGGCCAAGATTTGGATTGCAGTTGACTTAAAGCTTTCACACAATGTTATCAAACCCTGATTAAAATCAGACAATGTTTCAAACTCTTCCAGACAAAGCACTATGCACTTTGCACTATTTTGCACATTGTATAAATCAGAGAGAACTAAATTCCTGCTGCCTCTACTAAGGAATATTCATCCCTGTTCGTATAGCGAGGGTTTTTACGGCCATTGGCTACTGCTGAAATCTGCATTGCCAGTAACTAATTACATATGAGGCTCCATTGCGATTAGAAAGTGCTATAAGTAAATCTGTATAGAGATTATTAGAGTAATAGCTTATTCCCCAAACTGACCTTTATGCAAAAAGCTTAAAATTAAATTAGTGCAGATTTATGAATTGTTTTAAACTGGTATTGTGAATTTGATATGTTTTGAATTTTATATTCTTATTTCTGTGATACTTTTTCTGATTCTCTGAGCCGAAATAAAGTTATTTGTGACTATTAATCAATTAAATATTTGATTATACAATAATATTTATATTGTTTCAAATATCAATAAATCATTATTACATTATGTACATAAATAAGTATTAATTAAATGTGACTTAATTTCCTTCAACCCTATACCCCTAAAAACCCAGCAACACAGACCTAAAATTTAACTAAAATATAAGATTATTCCACAACTAATATATTTATTGTTCATTTAAATAATGAATTATAAATTAATATTTGTTACCTATTATCTAATTATCTTCCCACCCTCCGCCCCTACAAACATGACGCCTACAATATAATTAATTACATGAGTATTACATAATATACATAATTAAGATCAATCACACACTTAATTAAAATTAATTAATTAGTAATTAGTGAATTAATGAATAATTAATTAATACTTAATTATCTTCCCATCCTACCCTCTACAAAGTCAACAACCCACTATGACACTATAAATTACTATTAACATAAAACAAAAAATTCTAAATCACTTAAAATTGAATACTATGTTTAAAAAACTATTAACAATTATACAAACAATAATAACACAAAAAATTATATGAATCAAAACACATCAAAAAAATGAAAAACAGTCTTCTTTACAACTATATTACCGAAAACAATATTATCAACGATATTCTTAATAAATGGTATTACTTACCAAAAAAGCAATATTCTTGACAGCGATATTTCTGCGTCATGATATTTTGCAACACAATATTGTTTTCTGATATTTCTGTATCCCCAAATTATTAATGCATTATTTTGTCCAAATATCAGGACATCTGGCTGCATGGAATATCAGCCTGGGCAGTGCTTTAATTTGCCCTGTGTTCGAAACTAGTGAATGTCTTTACGCCTGAAAGTTACGTCAGGCATTTCCAGCCAACACAAAATTCGTGTTGCCTTAGCTCTGGAGCTTTTTCAATGTTTTGAAAGACTGAATACAAAAAAGAGGGAAGTAATTTATTTGAAATGTATTTCTGAAACCAGGATAGAAAATCCGATACGGTTGCCAGGGTAACCTCAAGTAGTAATGACTGGGCAGAGACAATTGACCCAGGAGTAAAATCCGCCGCGGCACGTGCAGGTAAGAGCGGTAGGGTGGTGGGACCGTTTGAATGGAGAGCAAATTCATATTTTTTTTATTTTCCCTCATGGGAGTCTGTCGAATTGCGCTAAACCGGCCCTACCGCCTCACGGCTCTTACCTGCCCGGGCCATGGCTGGAGTAAGTAGTCAGGGGCGGCCTTAGGCATTCACTGGCCTCCGCTCTACGCGCTACGCCCTGCCTGGACCCCCTCTTCCGAGGCCCCCTACCTACGCTCCCTGCCCAGGGCCGCCATGAGCCTAGACCCGCCCCTGAAGTAGTTGTGCATGCGTTACTAGGTGCAAACTTGAGGAGGCCCCTCCGAAGTACATTGAGGGCCCCTTACCTGGAATCAGTCAGGTGCTCCCAGGCTGGGGTCCAGAGCTGTGCACAGTGCCAGGGTCAGGGTCCCCCTGGAGCTGACTGACGAGGTGACGTTATTGCTGAATAGCTTGCCCTGTAGTTTTATGGTTCAATGTAATGAGCCCAGGCACTAAACTTTCTATTTTGTATTAGAGCCGAGGTTGTCTTTTTCCAGCTCTTTCCATTAGTGGGGTAGTGCGGGGGACAATACGAGTGCTTTACAGAAGGACAGAACTGAGATCCTGCAGAGAATAGAACAAGACAGAATGAAACCCCGCTCAGCCTACTGCAGAGTTTGTAAAAGGGAACAACAGAAAACTGAGAAGTGTTGTCAAAGGTCAACATAAATCCACTATAGTCCCAGGGTAGAACATAGAAACTGCAGCGACTGCCCCATCGCAGAACAGAGGCACCTCAGAAAGACATTCAAGGGACAGACCACAGAGCAAGAAAGACAGGAGTGCAGAGGGAATGCAGAGTTCGGCAACGGGGCAGAGCTGGATACTGCAAAGCGAGAGTTAGGGAAGAACAGAAACAGCACTGAGTTATGCCACAGGGCAGAATAGTGACACCGCAGAGCCAATCACGTAGCAGAACAGCGGGACAACGGAGCCTGCCCTTTCCTAAACAGGCATGCAACAATTTGCTTTACAGAGTTGATCAGAGCACATTTCAACTCTACGCACGTTATAATTCTATAGAATGTGCACCGATCACCTATGCAATGTAAATATACCTTTATTTAAAATAAATAAACATAAAAAAACACATCCTTATCTAGACAAGCTGATTGGACTCGAGCTGCAAGAAAACGATGTGTAAGGTGGGTACTGGCATTCCTGGAAATCCAAGCACTGCTGTCTTGCTGCTTTTAATACCAAACAGCATAATAGCACTGCCAGGATTGGCTCGGTCAGGGAAACACAACGCTCCGTCGGGGACTGGTGGGCGGTGTTGAACCTCTTCCCACATAGCGTCGAGCAAATACTCTGGTTTCACTTCAGGAGTAGTGGCTCGCAGCAGCATGGTGAACACCCCCACCCTTGTAAATGTTATTGTGTTCTAGTTCAGACAACTCGTCAAAGATGCTTTGTTATGGAGAGTGTGGCTGAAGACTTTCGGCCTCACCGTGCTTATCATGTCTTTATTCACCACTGTGCACCATAAACTCTCTTCTTTACAGGTAATCATTTTTTTTGTACAGAGAAAAGTCGTTCTCCATCTTTCTATCCTCTAACATAGTTACTGCATGGGCAGTAGCAGAGCAAGTTTCCCTAACATTATAAACAGAACAGAAACAAAAAGCAGCAACATATATATTCCAGTGAATGAGGATCTGTTACTGCTACCCAATTGCTGTCTTGGATAAGCCACAGGTATAAAAATAGTTTTTTACTATCTCAATAGTTTTTGCACTTTTAATTAACAATGCATTTTCCACATAGGCTTGCACATATATTATTTACTAAAAATAATATATAGTCAACATTTAGGGCCAGATGTTTCATTTTTTTGTTTCATGTTTGCGACCGCAAAAAAGGGTATTGGCATTTACAAACGCTATTTTGCTAGTCGGTGACTCACAAAATAGTGTTTGCGAGTCGCTATTTGGAAGGGGCATGTGAAGGGCATCCCTTCCTAATTGCGAGTCCGAATGGTATGTATCATTGTTTTGCGATTGCATTTGCCGTCATAAAACACTCATAGTTTACCACTTACTTCAAGTAGGTGGTAAACCACTCACAACTGGGAAAGGGTCCTCAGGGTACCCCTTCCACTTTGCGAATGGATGTGAAAATATTTTTAGGAGCCTCATGAATATTTATGAGGCAGGTCATTTGCGACCCCATTAGTGATCGTAAACAGTGTCTGAGACACTGTTGTACATTCCATTTTGTGAGTTGCAAAACATCGCAATTTGCGACTCGCAAAATGGAATGATGGTACATCTGGCCCTCAATGAATACAAGGCCAAGATAACAATGTTTTCGTATTTCAACTAGATCTGTGCTTACATCTTACTCATGTTATATGTATATCAGCAGACAGCCTTATATTTTGTGTGCAGGAAATGAAAACATTTGACCGCGAATGCAGTCAACCACTTATGTTGCCTCCTTCTCCAAAAATGCATTAAAAAAGTCTCTGTATACAGTGAACAGTTGGAATTAGTGGTTTTGTCTATGCTTGTCTAATGCCTGTTATGGCTGAACAGCTCCTCAGCTGCTTCTCTTCTGCCTCATAATAGATTGTAAGTGCTGCAGTTTATGTTCTATGAAAGGGGTATGCATTTAAGAGTTCCAGGGGCTTATTTTCAAGCCCCTTACACTGCCGGCACGTCACTTATTCCCATATTAAAAGTGACGCACCGGATGCACAAGGGGTATGTAAATAAATCTCCAAGAATGTGTGTGTGTATGTATACATGTGCGTGTGTGTGTCTCTTCCCATGTATGTACATGTGTACTAACAAACAGCCGAAAAGATGACAGATATGGATCACCTGTAGTGCTCCCTTGTGTGCTTTCTTTTCTCTCCAACTCTGCACCACTGCTTCTTACCACTTTACCCAGAAGTTTTATTCACTGTATCTTGCACTGGATTGGCACTATCTTTCTTGAGGTATGCCCATTTACAGAGCTACATCCCTGCTGTCTCTAGGATGCCAACAAATAGTTTGAATAGATTGTCTGACCCTGCCGATTGTCTTGAAGCTGGGACATCTTTAATCTCCAGCCTTCTCTATTCTGCTCGATTTGACTCTGACAGAGTGTGCTTTTACTCTCTGGTGTAGATCAGAAGAAATTAGCATTGATTGGCCAACACTTACTTCTCCAAAGGCTGCCATTTTGAATGAATGACAGCAAATGTTACCATCTGAGCAAGGATTACAGTCCCGCGTCCAGAGATTTACTCTGGAGGATTGGTTTTAGAGCAACACCTAAATAGAACCCTTCATTTGCATCTACTGGCCACATTGTGACCACTTGGGCCACATGGAGCAGTAGTTCTAGACATAAGTAACCAGTCCAACGCTCAGTGATAACTTGATATGAGTTAAGCATTGTTTTAAAGAAGTAGATGTGAGGAAGGCAATCAATCAATCAATCAATCAGTGACACTTGTAGAGCGCGCTACATACCCGTAGGGTCTCAAGGCGCTGGGGGGGGGGGGACGGGGGGTGCTGCTACTGCTCGATCAGCCAGGTCTTCAGCTTCTTCCTGAAGGAGAGGTGGTCTTGGGTCAGGCGCAGGTCGGTCAGGAGGGAGTTCCAGGTCTTGGCGGCCAGGTAGGAGAAGGACCTTCCTCCTGTAGTCGCTCTTCGGATGCGGGGGACGGCGGCGAGGGTGTGGTTGGCTGATCGGAGGTGGCGTTTGGGTGCGTAGAAGTTGATCCGGCTGTTGAGGTAGCTCGGGCCTTGGTCGTGTAGGGCTTTGTGTGCGTGGGTGAGGAGGCGGAAGGTGATTCTTTTGTTGACGGGGAGCCAGTGAAGGTCTCTTAGATGTCCGGTGATGTGGCTGGTTCGTGGGATGTCGAGGATGAGTCTGGCTGAGGCGTTCTGGATCCGCTGGAGTCTCTTCTGGAGCTTGGCGGTGGTACCGGCGTAGAGGGCGTTGCCGTAGTCCAGTCGGCTGGTGACGAGGGCCTGGGTGACGGTCTTCCTGGTCTCGGTGGGGATCCACCGGAAAATCTTCCGTAGCATGCGTAGGATGTTGAAGCACGCCAGTTTAGCATCTCTCCTAATGAGGCTCCTTTTGACAATTGCCGACCTGGGGCTGAGGAGACCAAAGAGATTTTCTGCTACTGCAGTATATCAGTGTAGCCATTGGTATTAAAATACAACACAGACAAAATCACATGGAAAATATTTGTACCTAAAATCCAACTATGTATTATAAATTCTATTTTTAATAGTTTGTAGAATCACTGATCTTCTCACAGTTATTGCGGGGTGCCACCATAGCCTGAAGATGCAGCTGAATCTTTGAAGACAGCAAGGGTGAAGTAATTTTATTTGTGCATGTTGTCCTGAGAATTGATATTGAAAACTATTGCAATGCAGATATAAAGTTGAGACCAACAGATATATCCACAGCTTCAGCTAAATGTGATAATATTGTCAAAGAAGTAGTTTCAATAAATGTAGACACATTTGTACTGTACATCTATCTATTTATGCAAAAGTATGCTGTGTCCAACATGTGTCCCTTAATTTCACCTATTTAGATAACTTTACACATTATGAATAATCAGGATTCTTTACATAGTTGTTATCCTGATTTTTCCATCGAGACTTTGGTCTGGCTCCAACCAATCTATTTCACATTTTGGAGACCCGCCCTATCAATCCAGTATACTGACTTCAGATTGTAAGGGAGAAGATAGTCATAGTAATAATAATAAAAATACTAAGAAAATAGTAAGGCTCAAATTGTAGCAAAACCTGTCCTGAGTTGCTTGTGTTCTGGTACCGGAAGGACCTGGCCTGGCCGTCCGGTCTAAAAGGGGGTGGTGATGGACGGAGCATCTGAATCAATCAAACACTCACACCCAGTCAAAAGATCTGGGCTTAATCCATCACTGTTCTTTAGCCCACTCTGCCACCCCAGTTCAGACATGGCTATATGCAAATCAGTCTGACCCTGTGCCTCATGGGAACAGACCAGTCCGAACTGCCAAGCCATGTCTTCCCTGGGCCGGAAACAAGCTTCCGAGGACCGGTTTCTGGCATTCCAGCTGTCTTCAGCCCAGCTTGCTTGAATCCAGTTGCAAATTGAGCAAGGGACTCACGTCTGAGCATACCCTGCCACACTTATGGCGGCCAAAAGCGGTACTAAAGGGGGTGGTGATGGACGGAGCATCTGAATCAATCAAACACTCACACCCAGTCAAAAGAGAGAGGGATGAATCAATATATCAACAATTCTTCTATAAAAATCCCCTGAGGTGTGATGTATTCAATTAAAGTCCATTTTGAAAAGCTCATCCTTCAAATGTTTCTTGAACAATATGTAGCTGAAATTGGACTTTATGCTTTCACTGAGGTCAAGGTCCTTAAATATCCAAGGGTCCTACACCAGGTTTCAGCTTCTTGAATGGGCTTTCGCTGATCTCTGATTGGGTGTTGTTAGACCTGGCATCTTTGGCGTGGTTTTCCCCTATCTTTTTGCCTCTACCTCCTGTATTTTTGATGCTGTGCTGGATTTCGTTTTTGCTGGTTTAGATGCTTTGGACACTCTGCCACTGCTGATCAGTGCCAGAGTGTAAGTGCTCCCTATGTAAATTGCTATTCTGATTGGATATACATGTTTGGCATATTTGTATCACCATGAAGTCCCTAGTAAAGTGCACAGGGTGTGCCAGGGCTGGTGATGACCAATGCTACTAGTGGGCCTGCAGCACTGATTGTGCCACCCACACGAGTAGCCCTAAAATGGTGTCTCGGGCCTGCCACTGCAGAGCCTGTGTGCAGTCTAGGAACTGCCATGGCCTCCTGGTCAGTGTCCCCACTGACCAGACCTAACCCTTCCCTTTTTGTGCACACTAGTCACCCCTATGGAATTCCCAAGGTACCAGGGGCTTATTTTCAAGCCCCTTACACTGCCGGCACGTCACTTATTCCCATATTAAAAGTGACGAACCAGCTGCACAAGGGGCGTGTAAATAAATCTCCAAGAATGTGTGTGTGTGTATTCATGAGCGCATGTGTGTCTCTTCTCATGTACGTACATGTGTACTAACAAACAGCCGAAAAGATGACAGATATAGATCACCTGTAGTACTCCCTTGTGCGCTTTCTTTTCTCTTCAACACTGCACCACTGCTTCTCACCACTTTAGCCTGAAGTTTTATTCACTGTATCTTGCACTGGATTGGCACTATCCTTTTTGAGGTGAGCCCATTTACAGAGCTACATACTTGCTGTCTCTAGGATACCAACAGATAGTATGAATAGATTGTCTGACCCTGCCTATTGTCTTGAAGCTGGGACATCTTTTATCTCCAGCCTTCTCTATTCTGCTCGATTTGACTCTGACAGAGTGTGCTTTTACTCTCTGGTGTAGCTCAGAAGAAATTAGCATTGATTGGCCAACACTTACTTCTCCAAAGGCTGCCATTGCCATGAAGTCCCTAGTAAAGTGCACAGGGTGTGCCAGGGCTGGTGATGGCAAATGCTACTAGTGGGCCTGCAGCACTGATTGTGCCACCCACAGGAGTAGCTCTAAAATGGTGTCTCAGGCCTGCCACTGCAGTGCCTACGGGCAGTTTAGAACTGCCATGTCCTCCTGGTCAGTGTCCCCACTGACCAGGCCTAACCCTTCCCTTTTCGTGCACATCAGTCACCCCCATGGAAGGCCCAAGGTACCCCCCTGGGCAGGGTGCAGTGTATGAGAAAGGTAGAGCATGTACTAGTGCAGGTGACATGCTCTGGTAGTGAATTACAGCCATTTTCGTTTTTCACTATTGTAAGGCTATCTTGCTCCATAGGTTAACATGGGGGATGCTGGCTACAGTGGTTAACAGCATTTCTTCCCATAGGAACAAGATAGGACATAAGTATCTAGTATCCCTGAACTCAGAATTTAATAACACATCTTTTAGGAAGGGTTGTTTGTAAATCCTGTGTTTTAGAACAGCACTTTTAGAAAGTTGCTGTTCTCTTGTCTGACCCTTCTGTGTGCCTTGGCCTGTTTGTGTATTGACTGTCTGGTTTGAGAGTGACAGGGGCTGGAGATTCCCCAGGAGGCTGCTGAGTCAGCCCTAGGCTGAATGACTGCATTTGCAACCTGAGTGGTGGGAGGAGTTAGCACCTGGGCCTGAATAGGGCTGTGCCTGCCTGCCACAATGCTGGCTCCACCTCCTGCTGGGCGGCTGACGACCCTGCCCCTCATTCTGAAAGGAAAGGAGAAGCCAGGAAAACAAAGTACTCAGGAAACACCCAGAACTGGTTCAGACCGGGCTCAGGGCCCACATGCACAAAGAGAACAAAGACTTTAAGGGGTATAAGTACAGGACCCCTGACAATAGAAAATTAGATCATCCTGGAATCAAGAAGGAACCGCTGCCAAGGAGAAAGCTGAATCTGATGAAGGAAGACTGTCCTGCTGTTGCTCTGCTGGACTGACCTGTTGCTTTGCTGCCAAGGAGAGGGGAAGGACTTTGCTGTTGTGCTGTGTTCCCTTTCTTAAAGGAATCTCCAAGGGCTTGAGAAGAGCTGGCTCCCTGTTCCGAAGTCCCAGGAACAAAAGGACTTCACCCCCAACTTACCTGAACTCTGCTGAGAGAGTTCTGTCCTTCCTAGAGTGCTTGATCCAGTTGTGGGGCCTCGAGAAGTTGTACCTGTGCTGGGAAGCTTGGAACTAAGCTTGAGAGACTTTTGCAATTGAAAAGTGTTGCATCGCTCGCTTGCGGAGTGCATCCCCGACAGTGCGAGAAGTTTCCCGTCACTACGAAGGTCGAGATCATCACAGCACCTGTTGCCGCTGTCAGAGCTGTCGCATCCTTCGTTTGCGAGACGCACCCGATCGGTGCGGGAAGCCGAACATCGGTGCGAGTGTCGTCGCAGAGCCTGTCGTCGCTGGGTGAGATCGCCGCACTGCTTGCTTGCGGACCGCATCACGTCGCTGCGAGTGTCGTCGCAGAAACCATCGAGTCGAGGAGCTGTGAGAGAGAAGATCACCGCTGGTCTGCGCATCGTCGCTCGGGAGATCGTCACACCTCCAAAGATCGCCGCATCGTGCCTTTGCGAGAACAAACTTGCTACGGAACGTTCACACCGGAATCCATACAAGTGGCCTTCCTCCCCATACAGACCGGATTTGTCGCAACGCGCCTGCTGCTGCAGCGGGGCTGACGCATTGCCTCCCCGGGGTCTCAGGAGCAACACATCGCTTGTTTTTCACCACACCAGCTTCTGCTTTTGGAACTTTGTCGCAACTAAAAGGTACTGTGAGTAAACATGACGCAACAGTGAACTGTTCATGCATCTGTGGATTATTTTATCGCAACCTAAAGAACTTTTATCGCAACCTTACGATTTCTTTTGAAACCATATTCTTGAACTGCGTATGTTGGATTTTTGTCATTTTGGTCTTGTGTAGTTTAGATTAAATAACTTTATTTTTCTAAACTGTTGTGGAGTCAGTTTATGGTGTTTTCACTGTGTTACTGAGAGTGTTGGTACAAATACTTAACACATTGCCTCCTGAATAGCCTTGACTGTTCGTGCCAAGCTACCTAGAGGGTGAGCAGGGGTTATCTCAGAGGGTTTTCTCCTTACCCTGACTAGGAGCAAGGGTCCCTACATGGACAGTGGTACCTACCTCCGCCAACTAGAGACCCCCAGTTCTAACAGGTGTAATGATCTCTTTGTTTCTGCAAGTATACAGGGCTTTTGACCTATCATGCTTTGGTGATGGTGCATAAAACCTGAAATATGATAATGGTGTTGACAGGAAGCCAATAGTGTACGTTATAGGAAGATTTAATATTTTTGATTGAGTAGATCTAATTGCAGTATTCGAGTCATACCAAGCTGAGGTCTCAAGTCAGTTCAGGGAGGAATGGTGACGATGGCCCAAAGTTACTAAAGTCTTGCGTCTTGATTGCACTGTTTTTGTGGCACTGCCCTGATAAAAAAATTCTTGTTGGGATTTACAAAGCTATGCAAATCAAGATTTGTGTGGCTTTGTGTGGAATTTATTCCATAAGTAATGCACTTGCCTTGCGTCAAGGAGATATTCTATGGATGGAGCATGGGTGTTCCTGGGCATCAACCAATGGATTTTGACGCACACCTAGATTTACTAATGGCAGTAAACATGGCACCAGGATACCTGCGTTGGTACTAGGATGCCTGAGGTGCAACAGTGTTTTGAGTGTGCAGATGTAAGTCATATCCTAATAGATATGGTGCATTTCTGCTTGCTCCCTTTAACATACATTGCCTTGCTTCTTTGCACTGCATGAAAGGTTAGTAAATCTGCCCCTGTATGTTTATACTGTTTTACTACAGCATTGCCTTGGGCAGTGAATAAGACATCAGCATCAAAGATAATCTATAGGTACCCTAAATTTGGCAAGTTGGAACAAGCGTTTTGAAGCCTTGCAGAGCGGTAGTACGATAATGAGATGGAAGGAGGCTCTCTGGGCCCGATTCACAGAACTAACTTAGGACAAAATCCTAAACTTACTGCTTTTGGTATTCACAGAAGTTAGGATTTTGTCTTGAGTTTGACTTAAGACAGACTTAAGACAGACTTAAGGCAGACTTAAGACAAAATCCTAACTTAAGTCTGTCTTAAGTCTGTCTTAAGACAAACTTAAGACAAAATCCTAACTTCTGTGAATACCAAAAGTAGTAAGTTTAGGATTTTGTCTTAAGTTAGTTCTGTGAATCGGGCCCTCTGTTTATTAGATTCTTGGTCTGAGTCCCAAAAATACACAGGAAAATGTGGCCTAACCAGGACGTGGATGAGTTGCCTTTCGATCTTCCAAGAAGAGGTGAGTCCGAGTGTCATCAGATTACAATTGAAAGTGTATCTGGCTGTTTGAAGAGTTGAACCATTAGCAGCTGTTGAACAGAAGGGACCATAAGAAATTTGGTGTGTTGATGATAGAAATAATCTGAGTCTCACTTTTTAGTTCAGCAAGAAATCGGGTTATTGTTTGAGGGGGTGGAAGTCCCACTCAGGCAAAAAAACGCAATCTTTGTCAGAGTGAACCACAAAAGTTACTAAACTAACCTGTGCTTAACCCCTGGATAGCTTTGCACAAAGTAATTAGGCTTAACTTAGAGGCAAAGTGTAAGCTCTTTATGCAGCCCCCAAGCAGAACTAAAGTGAAATCACAACACAAGAAAATTTCCGACCCTATTTGGAAGAAAGTACATCTTAATGCATAAAATGGTACCATAATGACAAACATCCAATCAATATAACCAGAGTTCTAAATGTTTAAAGATTTTAGTCAGAATAGTGCCTAAAATAGCAAAGTGACAACCCAGATATCTGGTCACATGACACCAGGATAAAGGTAAAAGATAAGGCCAACTGCAATGGCGCTCGGGCAGATACACAAGATGATTGGGCCCAGTCTCAGCTTCACTTTGGAATTAGAAATTTTCTGAAGAAAAGTTCAGGAGAAGAGAGTTTTCAGTGGGGCAATGCATCAGACGGTGTCCGAGGGGGAGTCATCGTTGCCAGGTTGTGCTGAACCAGTTCTGGGTGAAGCTTTCAACAATGGAGTGGAAAAGCTCTGAATAAGAGAAGCTTGATTTCCAGACTGAGGAGGTCATCGTCGGGGAACCTGTTGCCCTTGAGCCCGGTGAAGATGTTAACCTTCAGTTCTGGAAAGTTCCTTCCTTCCCCTGTTAAGACTCCAAGAAGGCTCGGGTGACAAAAGACTAGTGTCAAGTTCATTTGTGTGTGTGCCTTGAGGTAGCACTTTGAAATGGAAGTGGGCAGTAAACAGTTCTGCCCCTAGCAATCCAGGTAGGATGGTCCATCTTGCCAACGAATCACTGACATAATATCGAGGGACATGATATCGACTACCCAAAAAATCGGCGACAAAATATCGACAGACAGAATATCGATTTTGTATCTACAAACAGGTAAGTACAAAAATATTGAGTAAAAAATATCGTTTACAAAAATATAGTTTGTAAAAATATCGAATTTATTAAAAACAATGTTAAATTAAATTAATAATAAAAGTTATATACTAAAATATACTTAAAAATACTTAAATTACCTTATAATAATTAAATAATTAATTAAAGTTATAAAAACATTTTTTTTAAATCACATTTGTTAAAACATATACATATAGTAACATATTATTATTCAAAAATATACTATATTATTACCCTAGCATAGCAAGAGTGTTAAAATTACTATTCCCACTCCAATGAGTGCAAAAGTAGGGAAAGCGTTGGATAGCGTAGCGGTAGAAATTACTATTCCCACTCCAAAGAGTGCAACAGTAGCGAAAGCGTTGGATAGCGTAGGGGTAAAAATTACTATTTCCACTTCAAAGAGTGCAACAGTAGGGAAAGCGTTGGATAGCATAGGGGTAAAAATACTATTCCCACTCCAGTGAGTGCAACAGTAGGGAAAGTGTTGGATAACGTAGGGGTAAAAATTACTATTCCCACTCCAGTGAATGCAACAGTAGGGAAAGCTTTGGATAGCGTAGGGGTACAAATTAGTATTCCCACTCCAGTGAGTGCAACAGTACAGAAAGCGTTGGATAGCGTAGGGGTAAAAATTACTATTCCCACTCCAGTGAGTGCAACAGTAGGGAAAGCGTTGGATAGCATAGGGGTAAAAATTACTATTCCCACTCCAAAGAGTGCAACAGTAGGGAAAGCGTTGGATAGGGTAGGGCTAAAAATTACTATTCCCACTCCAGTGAGTGCAACAGTAGGGAAAGCGTTGGATAGCGTAGGGGTAAAAATTACTATTCCCACTCCAGTAGGTGTAACAGTAGGGAAAGCGTTGGATAGCGTAGGGGTACAAATTACTATTCCAACTCCAAAGAGTGCAACAGTAGGGAAAGCGTTGGATAGTGTAGGGGTGAAAATTACTATTCCCACTTCAAATAGTGCAACAGTAGGGAAAGCGTTGGATAGCGTAGGGGTTAAAATTACCATTCCCACTCCAAAGAGGACAACAGTAGGGAAAGCGTTGGATAGCCTAGGGGTAAAAATTACTATTCCCACTCCAGTGGGTGCAACAGTAGGGAAAGCGTTGGATAGTGTAGGGGTAAAAATTTCTATTTCCACTCCAGTGAGTGCAACAGTAGGGAAAGCGTTGGATAGCGTAGAGGTAAAAATTACTATTCCCACTCCAGTGGGTGCAACAGTAGGGAAAGCGTTGGATAGCGTATGGGTAAAAATTACTATTCCCACTTCAGTGAGTGCAACAGTAGGGAACGCGTTGGATAGCATAGGGGTAAAAATTACTATTCCCACTCCAAAGAGTGCAACAGTAGGGAAAGCATTGGATAGCGTAGGGGTTAAAATTATTATTCCCTCTCCAAAGAGTGCAACAGTAGGGAATGCGTTGGATAGCATAGGGGTAAAAATTACTATTCCCACTACAAAGAGTGCAACAGTAGGGAAAGCATTGGATAGCGTGGGGTTAAAATTACTATTCCCACTCCAAAGAGTGCAACAGTAGAGAAAGCGTTGGATAGCGTAGGGGTGAAATTACTATTCCCACTCCAGAGAGTACAACAGTAGGGAATGTAAACACTTCATATATTATTTAAAAATATATAAATTAATATCTATAAATAAATTAATTAAAAGTAATTACCAATTTAATATAATATAATAAATAATCAATTAAAATTAAAAATGTAAATTAATTATTACAATTAGTTACCTAATAATTCTAATTAATTACAAAGTAACAATTAATTAATTACCATTAAAAATTAATTAACAATTAATTCAAATTA
Source organism: Lissotriton vulgaris (assembly GCF_964263255.1). Lineage (NCBI taxonomy): Eukaryota > Metazoa > Chordata > Amphibia > Caudata > Salamandridae > Lissotriton > Lissotriton vulgaris. Next base: position 131,380,423 of record NC_141687.1, read on the forward strand.
AATACAATTAAATAAATTTAATTATTTAATTAATTATAAATAAATTACTTCCCACCCTATTCCCCTATAAACCCACAACCCACTACAGAAAATAAATTAGTAAAATTAACATAATTAGCAATTAATCAATCAAATAACATTATTTGGCAATTAAAATTTAATTAATTACCCATACAAAATTAATTAACAGTTCATTCTAAATAAATACCAATAAATAATTGTACATATTTAATTAATTATAAATAAATTACTTCCCACCCAATTCTACTATAAACTCACAACCCGCTACAGAAAATAAATTAGTAAAATTAGCATAATCAGCAATTAATCAAAAATTAAAATTAATTGCCAATTAAAATGTAATTAATTACCAAATATAAATTAATTAACAATTAATTAAAAATGAATACCAATAAATAAATTTACATATTTAATTAATTATAATTAAATTACCTCCCACCCTATTCCCCTATAAACCCACAACCCGCTACAGAATTAAATTACGCAAAAATAAAAAATAAAAATTCATTAATTAAAATAAATTATAACATAAATACACACTTTTCACACATATAAGAACATAAAAAACACTATAAAAAATTCGATATTATTAAAAATTCGATAATTTTAATAACCTATATTATATACTTCGATATTTTAACTTTCTATATTTTTGACATTCGATATTACATTACTTACCTCAAAAACGATATTTTTGATGTCTATATTCTGTCCATTCGATATTTTGTCCGTTCTATATTTTGAACTCGATATTATGTACATTCGATATTTTTTACTCGATATTTTGACTGTTTACCCTTGCCAACAACTAATCCCCTTTGTCTCCCTTCTGGGAGGAATACGCAAAGCCCAGCAGCTAAGCCATTCACAGTCATGTGATCCAGGACACTGGTAGCAGGCATCTGATGGTTTGGACAAGAAAATACCAACAAAGCGGCATTTTCAGAACTTTGACTTAAAATCTGACTTTACCATTAAAGAGGATTTTAAATTACAATTTGTTTGAGTCCAAACAAGACATTTCTACCTGTTCCCAATGTTATCATATGGGAAAGATAGGCCTTACAGTAGTAACAAATGAATTTAGGAGTTTTTCACTACCAGGACAAGTAAAACTTTAAAACACATGTCTTACTTTTCAAATACAATGCACCCTGCCCTTTGGGCTTTTTAAGGCCTACTTAGGGGTGACATGTATGAGTTAAAAAGGAAGAATTAGTCTTGGCATGATGTTTCTTTTTCCAGATAAAAATGGCAGTTTGCACTACAGGCTACAGTGGCAGGCCTGAGATAACTTTTGAATGCTACTTTATTGAGTGGCAAAAGGAGTACTGCAGGCCCACTAATAGTATTTAATTTCCTCTGGGTACCATTACCATATACTGTCATACACTAGGACTCATACTTAAATATGCCAATAAAGTGTAGGACAATTTGACCATGTTTTAAGAGGAGAACAAAACAATTTAGCACTGGTTAGCAGGGCCCAGTGAGCAAAAATACCTAAATCCTGGCTGCAAACACAAAATTCAGAGTGCAGCCGAGCGATGCGTCGGTGTTGATCCCACAGTTGAGGAGATGCATCAGTTTTCTCCATACATCGATGGTGATGCGCTGGATTGGAAGACTAAGCTCCGGTTCCGAGATGCCATGGCTCCAATGCACCTGGTTTATCTACATAGTTGAGGGGATGCGTTGATTGTCTCTCTACAGTGGCAGTGTTGCAGGGGTTCTGATGCTGTGGTTCTGATGGTGATGCATTGGTTCCAAGTGTGACACGCCTGTTCCGTTACTGCAACAGCAGCGGTACGTCAAATCTGGGTTGGTTCTGCTAGAGTAAGCATCTGGGTCCACTTCCAATGGACCAGACAACAGCATAGGGTGAAACACTTTGATATGTTAGAGTCTTTGAAGAACAGTTACGTAGCCCTAGGAGTCACTCTGGGTCAACTGATGAAGGCTCAGTCAGCGAGAACATCAGGGCAGCATGGCAAGGCAACAGTCTTCCAGAACAACAATCCAGCAGAGTGTCAGTCTTTAGGCACAGCATTCTTCTTCTTGGTAGATCATTTCAGCTCCAGCAATGTTTTAGGTTGGTATGATCAGAGGTCAAGTATGCATATCCAGTTATGCCTTTGAAGTGGGGCTAACTTTAAAGAAAGGTATTTGAAGTGCGCATATGTCCTTTCTTCCTGCCCTGGCTCCCTACTCACTACAGGGGGGGTATGCAGCACTTAGTTTGTGGACAGGGCACAGCCTATTCAGGTGTATGTATAAGGCTGTGCCCAGCTCCACCCTCCTTTCCACCAAGGAAGACACATAAAGTAACTCCTAGCCTTCCTTTGTATGTGATTGTCTGAAGGAAATTCACAAAGAAAACTGTCACCTAGTCCAGCCAGTGATCAGAGTCAGGCAGCAGACACCAAATGGCTAAGAGCAGGAGAATCTCCAGCTTTATAAAAGTGGCATCTTCAGAGTGGTAACTGCAAATCCAACTATACCATTAGAGAGGATTTCATACCAGAGGCACTACACGGGACCACTGTACCTTCTCTCAATTCAAATTGCAGCTTATTAAATGCAATAAGGAACACCAAAGTTAACCTATGAGAGGGTTAGGCCGTTAATAAGTGAAAACGATTCTGTTTTTATTTTGCAATGTCAGCAATTGTAGCATTCAGCAAATGACAATTTCACAATACTCTGTCTACCTCGACATTATGATCTAATTCAATTCGAGTGAAATCTATATTTACAGACATCTGCCATCTGCGTCATGTATCTCTATATTGTACATAGCATATATAAAGCAAGTAATATCCTAAAAGAGAAGTACAACAAAACCAGACTTTTAACTATTCCTGTGTCCCCTCCCATATCGCCACCCCCCCACTGGTACTCTGCTTCTGAATCAAGTATATTTTTAGCTATTATGGTTTCTATCTCATTGGGTTTCAATGGGTCTAGGAAGGTTCTCTCATATTTGTTATCCTAAGGAGGCGGAGATATTTCGGGCAAGTGATTTCGTGGAATTCCGTTGACAGCAAACTGATGAGTGGTTTCCAGACATCTGTGAATGCTTCTTCGGAGTTTGTGAGGGAGGCATGTATTCACTCCATTCCCATAATATACCATAATCTATGAAGCCAGCCGATGAATGTAGATATATTTTGTGTTCCACAATGTGCCAGGATGTTCTGGAGTGCTACTCCCAAGGCTACTCCCATCTGTTTTCCCTTTCATGATTTTAATGGGGACATTAAGGCGTTGGGGCAATCCCAATACTCTATATAGCGGAAGTCGTGGAATCTGTGTCTCAAACCTTAAGTCTATCTCGTCCAGTATCTTAGGCCAATAGGATGCTAAAAGAGGGCAATCCCATAGTAAATGTAATAAGGTACCCTCCGCTCCACATCCGCGACAACAGGTGAGGCTTCGCTCTGGGTTCCCTTAATTAAGGCGTACAGGGGTTAGGTACCAATATGCAGCTATCTTAATAGCCGTTTCCTTACTAGCTGTGTTTCTTGCTGTAGGTTTAGCCCTATAGTATATGTCTTCCCACTCCTTTTTCAACTCCTCCCGTTCCAGTTCCTTTGCCCAGCGTTTCTTACTAGCTGTGGGTTGTGTGGGGGCTTTTTGGCGTAGCATATCGTATAAGTCCGAAACTAATTTCTTGTCGTCCCTTTTAGTGATCAACCATTTTACATAGGTCGTTAATAACTTGTGGCTGGACTTCGGGCTGAAGTAACCAGTGCCTTATCTGCGTGTAGCGAAAACACTCTGTTTCGGGTAGTGCATAGTCTAGTCACAGCTGTGTGAAGGGTATGGTCCTTTCCAGATCAAATAAATGTACTGCCGCTTTACAAGGTGTCTTGTGCCGTTCTGCAAATGCCTTACTATCTAGGCCTAGGGTAAATGCCCTATTGTCTAGTACTGGTGTCATCGGAGCAGGGAATGTTGTGAGTTTTGTTTTAGTGGCTACTCTATCCCATGCCTCCAAGACGGACTTTGTTACAGGTGACCTCCAGAGACTCTGTGGTCTACCTGCCCCCTTTAAAAAGGGAACCTTCCATAGGGCCTGCCCTGCTAGTGCCCTATCTTGGAATAGCCATCGCTTTTTGGATTCTTCTCTGCTCCACTCCACAAGGTATGTTAGCTGGGCGGCACAAAAATAGTCTAAAAGATTCGGAATCCCCAAGCCCCATTCCTCTGGCTTCATGTATCCCAATTCTATGCGCATGCGGGGGCGCGCCCCTGCCCAGACAAAGTGAAGTATATCCATCTGTAAATTCGAGAGCATTCCATTAACCAGTAATGTTTGAAATAAATATAGTGCTTTGGGCAGGATTGTCATCTTGCCTGCTGCCACACGGCCCAATAAGGATAGGTGGTGATGTCTCCAACTATTCAAATCCTTCCCGATCTGCTGTGAGAGTTTCATATAGTTAAGCTTGACCATTTGTGCTACCATCGGGGCTAAGTCAAGTCCCAAATATGGGATAGATTCCGCTACTTTGAGCTCCGAATTATCATATCCCCTCGTCTCTGGGTCTGGTATCGACCTGGAGAAACGGAGGATCTGAGATTTCCCAACTTTAACCTTAAATCCAGAGACCCGTCCAAAAGAGTCTAGTTCCTGCAGACAAGCCAGGAGCGATTTCCCCGGAAAATGGAGGGAAGCTAAAATATCATTGGCAGAGACTTATTACATGTTGCTCTACCCTAAATGGGATATCTTCGATTTCTGGATTGTCTCCTATTTTTTGGGGTAGCGGTTCTTTGTATAGGGCAAACAGGAGGGGCAATAGTGGGCACCCCAGCCTGGGGCCCTGTTGGATAGCACAGAGTTGCGAAGAGACCCCGTTGACCCTGATTGTGGCCGTAGGGGAGTTATAACAACAGGCCACCCAAGAACGGAAACGGCTTCCTGTGCCAAAGTGAAGTAGAGTTTGTTTTAGATATCCCCAGTCGACCCGGTTGAACACCTTCACTGTGTCCACCGTTAAAAGTAGAGCATCCATGGTCGTGCAGTGGGATTTGCCTATTAAATGTAGGGTCCGCTTGGTGTTGTCTCCGCTTTGCCGAGTTTGGACATATCCGGCTTGATCCGGTTTTGTAATACCAGGCATTAATAGTCTCGTCACTAATATGGTTGTGAACAACTTTAAATCCGCATTAAGGAGGGACACTGGGCGGTCCGAACCACATAGTGTTTTGTCTTTCCTGGGTTTAGGTAGCACCGAAATGGATGCTGACACCATCCATCGATCGTGGTCCTCCGAATGAATGAAAAAGCTGCATTAGTACTGGTGCTAAGATGTGGCAAAAGGTTTTGTAAACACCTACAGAGAAGCCCTCATGCCCTGGCGATTTGAGGAGTTTAAGCCTCGAGATCGCCCTGATCACTTCCTCCAGTTTTATGGGAGAGTCTAGCAGATCTGCGCGTTCTTTAGATATCATCGTTGTATGCACTACGTCTAAGTACCATGACATTAGCTGCTCTGACCGAGCTTCCCCTTTAAAAAAGGCAGCATAGAAGTCCCTGAATGCGTGAGCTATATCTTCGTCCTCTACTAACATTTCCCCCTTGCTATTCTTGATGACCTGGATCTTACATTGCTGGCTCCTGGCCTGAGCTTATTTGCCAACATTCGCCCTGTCTTGCCTCCCCTATATAATATGAGTTATTTAGTCTAAGTCCAGCATATTCAGCTCTGTCGAGATGCAGCCCTGACAGTTGTGCCCTCTCTGCTTTCAGTTGTTTCCATACTCTTGGCAATCCGGTCCGCCTGTGAACCCTTCCTAGTTCAGAAACCTGTGCCCCTAGTTGGTCTCTCTTATCTTTACCTTCCCTATTCTCTGGTGCCACAATAGCTATTGTCCCCATATTGTCCAGGACCGAGTTTGTGTGTCCCTGGTGATCCAAAGTGCCGGGTTCATGATGTGACCAAAGAGGAAAGAAAGCCCCATTAAGGCCCCTGCGGAAAGCCCGCTGCCCGTCCAGCCAGCTATTCCTACGTATCTGTCTCTTGGCCCAACAGTTTTCTTCATGCAAAGTTTCTCCTTGCACAGCGAGTCCAGGACTGCTTGTCTCTCCTGAGCTATTGTGGTGGGATCCAGGTTCGTTGTTCGATCAGTCCTGCGACCATCTCTGACCCACTGCCACCAGCCCGGGGAAGCCGCTGGGCTCTGTCTCGCCTCCTCCTCCTGGGGTGGGTATTCAATACCTAATATCCAACATGTTTCCTGCTCGGATCGGAGTTGGTGCAGCTTGCCCTGTAGCATGAAGATCAACCTGAAAGGATGCCCCTACGAATGTGTAATTCTTTGTGACCGCAGATACGCTGTCACTGGCCGGAAGTCCCTTCTTTTTTGTAAAGTGACCCCCACTAGAGATGGAGTAAGGACTCGTATAAAAGAGACTTGCTCTGACATAATTCTCTCATATAATCCTGTAACAAAGTATTAATAATGTTTGTAATACTAATTTTGGACAACATTCCACATATTTCAAGATAGAGGAAGCTTGCTCATGTGTTTTACTAACAAGTAACCCGAGTGTGATTAAAGATGGCTGCTAAGGTGGGAAAATGTACTGCGCATGCGTCAGCTGCATGACGTCTTGACGCTTGGAGGAAAATTCTGCTTCTGCGCAATAGCAATTAACAGGGCAGCTTGAAAACTCACATGCTAAGCATCTGCTTTGCCAAACTAAAACAAGTTATATACTAAGTGCTAATGCATAAAAAGTTTTTATATGTAAATGGGATTAGAGTAGAGATAGGTGGTATATAGTGAATTCATTTTATTTTGATTTTAATACTTTGTCTTGTGACCTCTTTATTAGTTTGTTTTTGGGCCTCTGAAAGTTGCCGAAGTCTGACACCCACATGGGTTTTGCCACATGCACAAGAGAAACAACTCAGAAGCTGTGAGCTCAAGTCTTGGGACTCTTCCAAGGACATTCGCCACACATGCCCTGGAAACCAGCTGAATATCCTGAAGATTCAATGGACAACTGTGAAATTGTATACATTGTAGTCTATAAAATTAACAAATATGGGTGGGAAATAAAGCTTGGGAGAACAAATTAATGGGCGGGAACTTAAACAATTGACCTTAAGAAAAGTAATAAACTTAGCATGGTGTGATGATCATCCCCTCAGCCTCGTCCAATCAGAAATAGGAGCTTCATAAAGTTGAAACATTTTGGGGTGGTAGATGCTATTAGGAAAGTATAATTGAGGTAGTTAGTTAGATTAGTAGCAGGCAGTCACACCCAGAACGCTGAAAGACCGAGATGCTGTCCGAGTGCTGATCGAATACCAGAAGAAGCAGACTAAGAATTACAGAGCAAATTAGAATTAGAAGATTGCGGAAGAATCGAGGAGGTAATAGAATTAAAAGAAGATCGCTGAAGAATCGAGGAGGAAGTTAGTATTAGAGAGTTGTGAGACGCAGGCGTCAAATCCAGAAGAGTTTATCTATCCTGTCCTAACCTGTCCTGAAGGAATTGTCACCTGAACTTTCTAAGGGGCCCGTTGACTCTTGGCCAGAGGGGTCTGATTTTTGCACCATCCTAGGTAAATATAATTCTGTGTATTGTGTCAATGTGCTATCTCTCTCCTCTTTTTCTTGAGGTACTCATTGTGAAATCTTAATGTTACTTTTATAGACCGATCAACTTTCCCCTAAACATGTGGTTAACACTGTAATTAACTTGCTCTTATGATTAATTTAGATAAACATTTAAAACATATCTGAGTCTGTGGTTATTCTATAGGAAACAGGTAAATGAGACCTTTGTTATAATCATCAAGTATTTATTTATATTCTTGTATAGCGCCTGAATCGATCCCCGAAGGGATATCTCTGCGCTTGCGCTTCTATCCGAAAGACTCAATCATGATCATATACTGTTAGCAAAAGTGTTACTTAAGACTGGGTGAATAAGTACGTTTTAAGATTTTTCCTGAAGGATTCTAGATTGGTGATTTGCTTCAGCATGGGGGGAAGTGAGTTCCATAGAACAGGGCCTTTATAGGAGGGGGCGCGACCTCCTTGTCTAGTTCTTCTAAACCTTGGGACCTGAGTACTAATTAACTCAAATAGATACATAAGTTATGGAAAGGGCTTCAGATCAGTAATACATTAGAGAAATGATAAACAAATGAACTTACAATTTTAGCCCTAAAAACTTGATCCCCAGCGGTGTTTACTGACCCAAATGAGTGAGTGTGTTTATGGGCCCAGATGAATATATATTGATAGACGTCCGCAGGTTGGTAGCCCACTGGATCACTAGGTCCTGATATAAAGCAACTGGGTGGTGAGTGGGGCTTTGCCTCTGGCTTTCCGTAGGATGATTTGTTTCAACTGGAAGTCAGGAAGGAAAGCCAGGATATCAGGAGGTGGTGCTGACGCTCGCCTCAGTGCTCCCACCCTGTGTGCCCAGTCGATCTTAATTTCGAAAGTGCAGTGTAGCATCTAGTATACTGCGAAAGAGCCCCTGTAGCACGCGTATTTTAAAAATCGTCGTTTTTCATTTAAAATAAATCGGAACTGCCTGATATTTTAAGAAGCACACATAGCGCTTACCCACATTTTAATCTGTTATTTCACCGCTGTTTTGCGGGTCACTTATTGACACACACTCACGCCTCCAGCCATCTTGGTGGTAGGCAGGGACGAAACGCGGCGCCATTTTGGTGAGCGCCCTAGTCTTCTGTCGGGCTGACCACGGCTCTACTTAAACCTGCCATGATGACGCGCAGCGGCAACGTGCAGCGGGAGCGCCAGACTCACGCCGGAGTCCAGCCAGAGTCCTGCCCGTCTGCGCTCGTCCGCGTCGAGGCTGCGGAGGAGGTAAGGGATGTCATCCCCAGGGTCACAACTTTAGTTAATTCCCGGGAGTGGTTAGGCTCCTTCAACAAATGCTCCCCTTCCTGCCACAATTCTTTATCCCCAGATACACGGGATGGCTTAGTTTCATGCCTGCATTGTAAGATGAAGTTCACTCCTGTGCTGGGTCCCCATGTCAATTCTCATTCAGATGTACTCCGGGGGGGACTTATCAACGCCAGGTCGTTGTGCAAGAATGCACAGCATATTCACGACCTGATTATTGAAATGGACCTAGATTGGTTATTTGTCACGGAAACCTGGCTTCGTCCATGATGCAACCCGGACCTAGCTGTGGCTCTTCCACATACTTTCTCTATCCAGCGATTAGATAGACCTCTACAGCGGGGAGGTGGGCTAGCAATTATTCATCGTAGCGCTATCAAATGCACTACCTTTGAGTTGCCAGACATCAAAGGAGCAGAGGCTATGGCCTTCTGCTTTGCCATCCATGATTCCTTTTCCTTCCCTGGTGCTTTGATTTATCGTCCACCTGGCCCATCGGCTGATTTTTTGGAAAGCATTGGAGATGCGCTGAGCGAGCTTACACTCAGGTTCGCACACTGCACGGTGATGGGAGATCACAATCTCCATCTAGATTCCCCCAAGGAACCAGGCACTAGTGGGATTATGGATATTATCATTATACTTGGCCGTACTTTGTTAACGCTAGAACCCACCCACACAGCAGGCCATGTTTTGGATTGTATTTGTTCTAATGTTGATGGCCTGTTAGTTAAATCTCCACACATTTTAACCTGGTCAGACCATAAACTTATTCCATTTCATCTTTTGGTGAAACAGAAGGCTCAGGTGAAAAGCGCAAATTTAAACTCTGTCAGTCGTAAGCCGGACTGGATAACTGCCCTCTCACGGCCTGATCTTCTAGAGAAGCTGAGTGCTAGTAAACCTGTTCTAACAGGTCGCACTCTAACAGATAATTACCAATACTGTGAGTGGCTGGCAATATTTGGGTCATCCTTGGACATAAGGAAGAAGAAAAGAAATTTACGCTGTCCTACAAATAGAAAGAGTGCCCCATGGTTTTCATTAGCTTTAAAAACCGAGTTGGGCGCAGTAAGATCTTTGGAGCGTAGGTGGCGAAGGAATTATGAGGTGGCTGCCCGTGATTTATATAAATCTGCACGTAGGAATTACCATGCCGCTATTAAGTTGGCAAAAAAAAATACTACTTAGAGGTTATCTTCTGACAAGGGACAGAAAGAGATCTTTAAGATAGTCAAGAGTTTTACCAATCCCACTGCACTCTCTCAGGAGATTCCACCTTCCCTCCCGCTTTGCAATGCCATAGCCAACTATTTTGAAAAGAAAATCTCTGATATTGTTAAGGATTTTCCACCCGTGCCATCTATTTCGACAAATTCGGAAATAATGAGGATAGGCGTTGTGACAACTAACACTCCTCGCTTTGACTCATTTACGCATATCTCCCTGGAGGATTCACATCAGGCTATTTTAGCCATAAAATCTGGGTCTCCATTTGATCCCTGCCCGCCCATGGTCCTGCGAACCTTGGTTGAGGAGATAAACCCAACTATTAACAGTATCATCAATTCCTCATTGGCTACAGCAGTAATTCCAGGTGATTGGAAGTGTGCAGCGGTTATGCCACTACAGAAAAAAGCCCTGCCGGATCCAACTACTCTGTCTAACCTGCGTCCCATTTCCCTACTCCCTGCGGTGTTCAAATTGACGGAGAAATTTGTTAATTATCAACTTACGAGTTTTTTGGAGGAGAATAACATCCTGCACTCCAATCAATCAGGGTTTCGGTCCAAACACTCGACTGAGTCTGCTCTTTTGTTTACAGCAGAGACTTTACGAATGGCATTGGACCAAGGAAAGAAGGCCGTCCTGATCTTACTCGATCTATCGGCGGCCTTCGATACGGTCTCACACTCCATCTTGATTGACCATTTGGAAAACGCAGGTATAGGAAGAATGGTGCTGGCATGGCTTACTAACTTCCTCTCTCAGAGACGTCAGGTAATAGTACTAGGTGACAACAAATCTGAAGAAAAGGTCATCAGCTCAGGGGTCCCACAGGGCGCCAGTTTGAGTTCTGTTCTTTTTAATCTTTACATGGTTCCCCTGATTGAGCTGATTGCATCCTATCAGATTGAAGTCATATCGTACGCTGACCTAGTGTTGGATAGGGAACTGCCTGGGGCTGAAGAAAATTTGATGAACTGTCTCACGGCTACATTTGAGTGGATGAATAACAATCACCTCAAATGTAACTCAGGGAAGACAGAAATATTGCCCTTTGGACCCCAAAATCTGTTTTACCCTAAATAATGGTGGCCTGAGGATGCAGTAGCTCCTCCTAATACTATTTCTTCTGCGCGAAATCTGGGTATTAAATTTGATGACCAACTTTCATTCAAGCAGCAAGCGGTAGGCGTAGCAAGCTCATGTTTCCAGATCATCAAATCATTGAGGAAGTTTTTTGATCTTCTTCCTCTGGCAGCCAGGAAGACGGTAGCAGTAGCACTGATAACATCTAGATTGGACTACTGCAATAGTCTTTATGCAGGCACCAATAAAGCAGTGCTGCACAGGCTGCAGATGGTCCAGCATGCTGCTGCTCGGCTGGTACTACGATGGCCGAGAAGGTTATCTGCCTCGGCGGCGCTTAAAATCTTACACTGGCTGCCCATCCACAAGCGTGTCCTATTTAAGGTCATTATTATCACCTTTAGAGCCTTTCAGTCACAAGGTCCGAGATATCTGTTGAATGGCTTTAAACGCTATGTGCCAGTACGCTGCTTGAGGTCTGTCAATCAAAATCTTCTGGTGATTCCCAGATTCAGATTGGCCACCAAAGGGGGGAATTCTCTTTTTGTACTAGGCTCAAGAGCTTGGAATAAATTGCCAGCTCAGCTTCGGCATATAGTCAAGGAGAGCGAATTTAGGAAGTCTCTGAAGATATGGATCTTCTCACTCTCCGACGCGGCTTGCAGAGCATTAGTGTAAAGCTTGTAATGTGTGAAAAATGCCTTCTGTCCACCAACCTATTCCAGCGGGGTTGGTTGTTGAGCACCAAGATGCACCTTGGAGCGATAGTAGCGCTATATAAATATGTGCTTATATTACATTACATTACATTGGGTCATGTCTGCACCTCCTTCTTTGAGAGAGACCCCCTTAATCCGGATGTTGTTACATCGTGATCTGTTTTCCAGGTCTTTGGCGCCTGGAGGTCCACTTATTGTTTCCGCAACCTGCTCACCTCCTGTTGTAGTTGTGCCACCTCCTCATCCTGGGCCCTGTTCCTCAATGCTAGTCACTCCTTCCCCGACTACATTAATGTCTCTGGGAACTTCCTTCATCTCCAATGCTATTTCGCCCTTCAATGACTGTAAGTCCCCCTTCAACGTATTGATTTGCATTTCCAGGAAAGTTCAGGTAACCATTGCCTCTGTGTATTCGAAGTCTCGTCCCTGTTGTGGCGTCAATGAGGTCTGCCCCTCCCCCACTTGCTGTGGGTAGCTTGGTGTTAGAACTGGGGGTCTCTAGTTGGCAGAGGTAGGTACCACTGTCCAAATAGGGACCCTTGCTTCTAGTCAGGGTAAGGAGGAAACCCTCTGAGATAACCCTTGCTCACCCTCTAGGTAGCTTAGCACGAGCAGTTAAGGCTAATCAGAAGGCAATGTCTAAAGTATTCCTACCAACACTCACAGTACCACAGTGAAAACACCACAAACTGACTCCACAACAGTTTAGAAAAATAAAGGTATTTAATCTAAAAGACACAAGACCAAAACGACAAAAATCCAACATACAAAGTTCAAGAATATGGTTGCAAAAGAGTTCTTAAGGTTGCGATAAAAATAATCCACAGTTCCGTGAAAAGTTCACAGTTGCGTCACATTTAGCCAACAGTACCTTTAGATGCGACAAAGTTCCAAAAGAAGAAGCTGATGCGGTGGAAAACAAGCGATGCGTTGCTCCTGAGGCCTTGGGGAGACGATGCGACAACCCCGCTGCAGCAGTGGGCGTGTTGCGACAAATCCGGTCTGTATGGGGAGGAAGGCTACTTGTATGGATTCCTATGCGTAGGTTCCGTAGGAAGTTTGTTCTCGCAAAGGCACGATGCGTCGATCTCGTAGGGGCTGCGACGATCTCCTGAGCGACAATGAGCGATCCAGCGGTGATCTCTCTCTCGCAGCTCCTCGATGCGATGGCTCTGCGACGATGTTCGCAGTGACGTGATGCGGTCTGCAAACAAGCGGTGCGGCGATCTTACCCAGTGACGACAGGCTCTGCGACGACACTCGCAGCGATGTTAGTCTTCCCGCACCGGTCTGGTGCGTCCTGCAAACGAAGGATGCGACGGCTCTGGCAGCGGTAACAGGCGATGCGACGATCTCAGCCTTCGTAGCCGCGGGAATTTCCTCACACTGTCAGGGATGCGCTCCGCAGCGAGCGATGCAATAACTTTTTTATGTAGCAAAGTCTTTAATGCTTGGTTTCCAGATTCCCAGCAAAGGTACAACTTCCAGAGGCACCACAAATGGGCCACGCAGTCCAGGAAGGAAATAACTCTCTCAGTAGAGCTCAGGGGAAGCTGGGGGTGAAGTCCTTTTGTTCCTGGGACTTCAAAAACAGGGAGCCAGCTCTTCTCAGGCTCTTGGAGATACCTTCAAGCAAGGGGACACAGCACAAAGAAAGTCCTTCCCCTCTCCTTGGCAGCAAAGCAAGAGCAGGGCAATCCAGCAGAGCAACAGCTTGACAATCTTCCTTCTTCAGTTTCAGCTTTCTCCTTGGCAGATGTTCCTTCTTGATTCCAGGATGATCTAATTTTCTGTTGTCAGGGGTCCTGTACTTATACCCCTAAAAGTCTGTGTTCTCTTTGTGCATGCGGTCCCTGAGCCCAGTCTGAACCAGTTCTGGGTGTTCCTTGAGCACTTTGTTTTCCTGGCTTCTCCTTTCCTTTCAGAGTGAGGGGCAGGGACGGTAGCCGCCCAGCAGGAGGTGGAGCCAGCATTCTGGAAGGCAGGCAGAGCCCTATTCAGGCCTAGGTGCTATCTCCTCCCACCACACAAGTTGCAATGCAGTCATTCAGCCTAGGGCTGACTCAGCCAGCCTCCTGGGAAATTCCCAGCCCCTGTCACTCTCAAACCAGACAGTCAATACACAAACAGGCCAAGGCACACAGAAAGGTCAGACAAGAGAACAGCAACTTTCTAAAAGTGCTATTCTCAAACACAGGATTTAAAAATAACCTTTCCTAAAAGATGTGTTATTAAATTCTGAGTTCATGGATACCAGACTTTTATGTCCTATCTTGTTCCTATGGAAAGATATGCTGGTAGCCACTGTAGCCAGCATCCCCCATGATAGACTAGGGAGCAAGATAGCCTTACAATAGTGGAAAACGAAAATGGCTGTAATTCACTACCATAGCATATCACTTGCACCAGTACATGCCCTACCTTTCACATACACTGCACCTTGCCCAAGGGGGTACCTTGGGCCTTCCATAGGGGTGACCAATGTGCACAAAAAGGGAAGGGTTAGGCCTGGTCAGCGGGGACACTCACCAGGAGGACATGGCAGTTCACAGACTGCACACAGGCACTGCGGTGGCAGGCCTGAGACACTATTTTGAGGCTACTCATGTGGATGGCACAATCAGTGCTGCAGGCCCACTAGTAGCATTCGTCATCACCGGCCCTGGCACACCCTGTGCACTTTACTAGGGAGTTCTTGGTGATGCAAATGTCCCAATCATGTATATCCAATCATAATATCAATTTACACAGGGAGCACTTACACTCTGACACTGATCAGCAGTGGCAGAGTGTCCAAAGCATCCAAACCAGCAAAAACGAAATCCAGCACAGCATCAAAAATACAGGAGGTATAGGCAAAAAAGACAGGGGAAACCACACCAAAGATGCCAGGTCTAACACTTGGTAAGCATCTGTTTTAAGTTCCAGAATTTTTTCCCTTGGACTGAAGACATGCTGACTGTCCCTATCCACTGGTTCTTCTTTGCCCTTTGTTGCGCTGTATGCGTGTTGCACCACATCTATGTGGTTAGATTGTCCCCTAAATACTGGGGACCCTCTTGTGTAACTGCTAGGTTTGGCCCTTGAATGCGTTTTCCCAGCCCCACAGTGGTTAATACTCCTTATGGTGTTGTGGGGCTCAGGTGTCTGTTTTCCCCAGCCTCTACACCGGTGTCTCCTCAGCTTCTCCATTTTATGCCTTCGCCGATCCCACCACCTCGGTTTGGCCCGGGTTATCTCACTCTGTCCCTCTTCCTCTGGGCCTGTCTTCTCTTTTGCGGCTCCCGGACGTATTCTTGTCGGGTTGGCGTTGTCTCGGGTCCCTGCTACCTCACGTAGTTATGCCCCCGTTGCGAGGAGGGCCGCCTGCTGCTCTCTAAGGAACACTGTCTGCTTACTGTGCTTTCCCCTTCTTTCCCCTGCGAAGTATGCTCTCCGTCACCTACAACGCTATGCCGCTTCTCGCCTTCTTCTGCGCAAGTCTTCCCCAAAATGGTGGCTACTATCCTGTCCCTGGAACGTTGTAGTCAGGGGCAGCACTTACTAGTGGCGAGGGTGTTGTGCGCTCAGGCGACCTCTCACTCTTCTGCCTCCAGTGACATGTGTTGCTGGTAGGGTTCCATCGCCGTTCACTTCTCCATTCTGATGGTCTGACCCCGGGGACCCGGCCTTCCTGCTCTCCGGTCCCGCCACCCTTCACCACACCAGCTGGGTATGTTGTTCTACGCCATGCAGGCCAGTTTGGATGCACATAGGTTCGCTGTCTCCTACTCTCTCTGCAGTGTGGCCCACCCCGACAGTCAGCTCCACCGGGAGCTACTGGCCCAAGCCGCTTACACCAACATCTGACCCAGTGTGATCCCGCTGGCCTCCCCCACTCTCTCACGGGTCCTGGTCCCAGGTGACCTGCCTTTTGCTAGCAATGTCCGCCTCCGTGCTCTGGTCACTTTCCTTGTGGCCCTTGAAGAGGTGCCCTCAGGCTATCTCACTGTGGTCCCCCACTAGCCAGCAGGATGCCCCGTCTCGGGGGTTGGCTTCAAATGCCTACGCCGGACCTAGTCACCATTTTCTACCTTTGTTGCTATATTGTCTAGGAGCCCGCCCACCGTCACCCGCAGGCTCCGGAACTGGTGTTCAGCTATCTTCCTGCACCAACGATAGTAGGCCCCGCCGGGGGATAGGGGCCCAAGCCGCCTCTGCTGTGTTCCGGCTCGGTAAGATACCCCTGACCTCTCTCGCTCTCTCATGGGTCACGGTCTCAGGCGAACCGCCTGTAGCTGGTGCTGTCCTCCTCCATGCTCCAGTCGCTTTCCTCGCACTCCTCAAAGGAGTGTGCGCACAGAATCTCAATGGGGTCCCATGCCAGCCAGAGGGGCGCTCTGTCTCGGGGATTGGCCTCAACTGTCCCCGCCGGACCCGGCCGCCATTTTCTGCCTCTGGCACTGCTACGTCTCCGGGCCCGCACACTCTCACTAGCTGGATCCGGAGCTGGTTTTTAGCTCCCCTCCTTCACCGACAACAGTGGGGCGCTTATGCCCTCAAAATGTGGTTCTATAGGGGACTATCGCACTGTTTGGGCTGGACTGGGCAAACGGGGGCAGGGAGATGAAAGGAACACGTCTTACCCGCTCGCCATCTTGGCCACGCCCCCATGTTCATACATGTTACATGTTACATAGAACCCTGCCCTATGGGCTACCTAGGGCCTACCTTAAGGGTGATTTATATGTAATCAAAGGGGAGCATAAGGCTTGGCAAGGGGTTTTAAATGCTATGTAGATATGGCAGTGTACAATGCACACACAGGCTCTGCAGTGGCAGGCCTGAGACATATTTAAAGGCTACTTGAGTGTGTGGCACAAGCACTGGTGCAGTCCCACTGGTAGTATTTAATTTACAAACCCTGGGCACATGTAGTGCACTGTACTAGGGACTTAAAGGTAAATTACATTTACCAATTGTGGCTACACCAATCAAACCATGTGTAAGCGGAGAAGCAGATGCACTTTAGCTCTGGTTGGCAGTGGTAAAGTGCTCACAGTCCTAAGGTCAACAAAAAGCATCAGCAAAAATTTGAAGCAAGCAGGTAAAAAGTTTGGAGAAGACCACCCTAAAGGTGTCAGGTCTAACAGTGATGTTTGATCCCCTGTGTCACACGCGCGCTTCAGGAGACATCCTGAAAAGGAAAGCAACTTGCCAAGCAGTTCACAGTCAGAGACAGCCCCAAAAGTATCCAGTTGAACATTTTCTACACCTTCATCTGCTTGCATTTATATGGACGCTCCAATGAATTCTTCGAATCTCAAAGCTGAATATTTACTCAAATACATCACAGAAGCAAACCTATGCCAAGGTAATCTTCTGACTGTTATCCGTAAGTTACAGAGTATTCATTAAGCACTCAATTTGGAATTCATTTTAAAGCTTTAAGAATAGGTTTAATGCGGCATGGTTTAACATGTTTAGAGGCAATGTTGCAAGTGTGATTTCTTTTCAACACACAACTCCTACCATTACCACACTCTCTTGGTCTTTCCTTATTGCCTTGTCTTGTATGTATTTGTGTTAAAATGTAATCAACGGTAAGATTCAATTTCACGTGTATTTTTACGCATCCAAAAGTAAATATCGTGTAAATGATGTGTTAGGCTTTTTGTAAGGCAAATGCCTCATTGCATTATGCTTGAATTAACTTGAATATATGCTTTACATTGCATTCCCTAAAAAAGAAAAATGTGTATAAAAGGTAAAAATAATTTTGTTAAGTATCTTACAGTGTTTATGCAGAGTAAAGGATACTTACAAAGGCGTTGTTGCACCAGTGTATTAAATATCATGTATTCTGTGATTCTAAAGGCAGAGCTTGATTAACACAAGCCGCAGGTATTAAAAAGTCTTATGACTCCCACAGGACACACTACACCAGCTTCTTAATAGATTTCCGTTTTTCAAAGATGCTAAGCATGCTGTTCTCTGGCAATATCCACTTAATCCTGGCTTTATGGTGGAATGTGTTAGTTGCAATGGCTCTGCTCCCTATTTAGCAAAGGCGGGACAAGCAAGCACTGTGACTAAAGAGACGGTGAGTCATTATTCTATTGGAAAACATTATTTGCTTTCTTTCTTGCCGCCTTCCTCTATAATCCTTCAATTTTAGATACTAAACAATGTAATATAGTGCAACCTCGGTATTGCTTATAGCTGGGAACGCCTGGGACTGCAGCATGTGCGGTGACAAATCAGTCAGCTTAATGCTCCCATTTTCAGGGGAGATATTACCACAACATGTTTTTTCATGACTATTTCTGTCTGGCTGATTGCCTGTTATGGAACAAGATTAATTACAGACTTGAAAAAAACAGCAAACAAAAGCATTGAATGGTTTAGGTGATGCTCTCAATAATGTGTCCATATTTAATACATTTATTTTACGTTTTTGTGCACTCCATATGTTTTTGCTCGTTGTTTGGTGGAAGATTAATAAAGCAAATACCACAAAAGCTAGTGCAACCGTTGAGGAATAGAAACAGGACTATAAACACTATCTTCTGCCCTCAAGAAAGTTAAATCTTTTCATTTTCATACACTCTGCCTCTTTCTCCAACTCCAACCTCAGTTACTTGTAAGCACCATAAACATCCTTCATTCTACTCCACAATCAGACAATGTAATGTAATGTTAGGTGGATTGTAGAGCGCTGCTTATCACCCATGAGCATATCCAGGTGCTGAGTAGATGAGTGTAGATGATTTGTGAGACTGGGTCTGAATACAGGCAGTCTCTGTGGTCACACAAGAACACTAAATGAATAGCCAGCAGGCGCGGCTGTTACAGGAAAGAGCGGTGGGCAGTGTGGTAGGTCAGAGTGGGGGCGGTAAGTCGACATACGACGAGATAGGGAAAATAAATAACTGAAACCAATTACCTTGCGCCCCCCAAATAAGTGTTTTTATTTATTTATTTTATTTTTCCTATACATTCGTATGTTGACTTCCCCCTCGCCCTCTACCGCTTTTACCTGTACCAGCTGAGTCTGATAGCCAGGTCTTCAGCTTCTTGTGGAATCACTCGTCAGTTCCCCCTCATTATCAACCAACCATTTCAGAACAGATGTAATTTGTAACCACATTCAACAGAAAAGTATTCTCCACCTTGTTAATCAGCATCATATTCAGATGCCTTAAATTAAAAGGGAAGACTAAGACACCTTGGTGACAGGCATACACTTGACTGCATCTAGTCCCAATGTGAGTGCAAATGTCGCACAAGACATTAAAGATATTTAACGTCAATGTCACACAAGATATCAGACTGCATTACGCTATCACACAGTGCCCAGATATTTCCAAAATAAAAAATAGAACAATGTATTTCGAAACAGCTGAAGTGTAATTTCAGTCCAGGCCTCTTCAAAAGCAGGGATAATCAGTTATAAATCTCAACACTTGTTGTGGACACAAATGTTTTGATGTACCCAAAATCTTGCACTAGGTTGCACCAACCCAGGTTAGTTAATACCCACCTTCCACAAGGGTGCTTCCAACCCTGCTTCCACCACCAACACAGGTCCAACATAAAAGACTACTAGATTATAAATCTGGCCCTAAATTTAAAGGTAAAACCTTGATTGGGTGAAGGTGCCAAAAGTATGTGATGGCAAAAGGGCATGCAATTATAAGTTTCCAGCTTTTCCTGCCAAAACCAATGGCTTTCTGACAAACTTGTCCATCAGTTATCCAATGTTGTGGATCCCTCCATGGATATAGCCTGCTCCCTTGGCCTACCAAAAGATTTTGATGCCCATATTTTAGTGTATGTTACAATGTAAAACCTCTGACCTGGTTGTACCTTGTTGGTGTACCCAATCTGCACTCCATCACAGTCAGCCTCAAATCACAACTAGGTCCTAGTCTACCATTTGACCTACATTGGGGCTTAGTGCTTTCGGTGCCATTATTCCTTACATCTTCTAAAAAATCATTTTTCCGGTTCCCCTTATAGGATTTTTGTTGTTTCAGTGTCATTCCATTCAATAAAGTATACTCTATTTTGATAAACTGGAGTGGAATTTTTATTTTGTTGTGTATTTGACTTTTTACTATTTGTGGTACTTCTAAATTCTTTGCACATATTCACTAAGTTAAGCCTGCCTGCTTTGTGCCATTCTTACCAGGGGCTGAGCTCATGTTTAGGTTACTGAACCCTTTACTAAGACCTATCACGATAGTGACATAATTTCTTCTAGTGGATTACCATCTTCATCAATTATCAATTCACATTCTCACATTCCTCTTTATAGCACTTGTAATGTAAAAGAAATAAATTTCAACTGTTTGCCTACTTGTAAAGCGCACCCACACCACTTTATATAAAAATGAAGTTAAATAAATACATAAATACAGGAAGGAGATGACCTGTTGTTTTCTTCCTTGATCAGTCTTGTAGGGAAAACCATTCAAGACAGTGGTGTTGATAGGTTTACTCCCTTGCAGCAGTTAGAACCCAGAGAGAATTCTCTAGGTTTCTCAACCTAGATCACTGCTTTCAAGAAGTAACTCCAACTGTAATGCTCTTCCCAAAACCTTAGCTTGGGGCTTTGCTGATACCGGGTTACTAGTGTATAATGAAAAAGGTGGTAGGACAAACCTCAGTGCTAAGTATGAACAGTTATTGGTGGTGGTAACAGCATTGAATGGAATAGTGATAAAGGAGTCAATGCTGTATTGCTTTTCCTGAACCCCTGAGACCCTGCCTCTCAATTATGTTAGTAGTAAGAGAAGGACAGTAGTGCTTTGCTGGTCTGATTACAATCTCCCCATTGATTGATAACATTAACCTTGCAATTATAAATTGGTGCAAAGTTGTATATTAGATACTGAAATAGCATTTTAGAGGCATCTGGAGTAGGAGGCATTTTTCTTATGATTAACCAAAATCCATTGATTGTACTTTCACTATTACAGTGATTCATTCTGTTGTGCTCTAGTTGTCATTTTAGAGTTTAGCCTGGACTATATGCGGTGACAGAAAATGCCAACGTGGAGGTCTCTGATAGGGAAAATCAGGTTGCTTTGTTAAATCTCAGTCAGACAGATATTAAAGCTAAAAATATTTTTCTGCTCTGATCCACCATTAGGGAGATCTCAAGAAAGAAATGGTGGGAATCGTTCAGCCCTCTGGGGTTGTGTAGGTTGTAGGTCTTGTGTCCCAGAAACTGTGTTAAGGTTGTAGTGTCTGCCCGATAAACAGACATGCTTTTATAAAAGATTTGTAAATGATGCAGCTGGTATTAAAGATGATGTGGGCCGGCTTAGGGAGCCAATGGAGTTCAGTCAGGATTAGGGAGATATGATCAACAATTCGATCACAAGATGGGTTATTAGATAGCTGGAGGTGAAAGCCCCTGTATTAAAAATGAGATGCCAATGCTATAAGGGATCAGCAATTTGAAATTAAAAAAAAAAGTTAGGAGAAGATACTATAAAGTTTAGAGCAAAGTAGCTTATTTGAAGATCCTTAGGAATTATTAAAAATAAAACAGCAGCAAAAAAAGGAATACCTTGGAGGGCGAATTCAGGCCATGTGCAGTTCCACTCAGAAAATTTCCAAAAGAGTAAATGAATTGTTTTGACCCATCTACTTAAATCTCCAAGTCTCTGATGCATTCCTCGACTACTTGGGTCACCTCCAGTTCCTTTCCCTCCCTGACTGCACCAAATTCCTGGCCCGTTTATTTTGTTCTTTAAGTCTGCACTTCACCAGTCAGTGTGTGGCTCAACTAATTCCACACGATAATAGACCCAGTCCCCCTAGACCCTCCCATGCTTCTAGGGACAACCCTTGACTGCGTCGATTGACTTTTCCATAACCATGCCTTCCGTTCCTCTAGTGGTGGATCTGCCACTAACCACCATTGTCTGGCTATGTCTCTCTTTGCTACCACAAGTCCAGTTCATAATAGGGCTCTTTTGTACCTGTTGATCTCAATGCCATCTGGAATGTGCAACAGTATGAGTTCAAGGACTTGGGACAGTGGCCATCCCAGGACGCTGACTAGACATGCTAGGACTCCCACCCAATAGGAGGTAGGAGTTGAGGGCTAGGCAGCCCCACACTGTGTGTAGAAAGTCCCTGTGTTGAGTCAAGCAGCACAAACACAACTGCAAGGTGATCACGCCTATGTGCCATAGACTGGAGCATGTGAACTAAACTCTATGTATATATTTGAATTATATATGATGGAATTAAGCAGTTATAGCTACTTCTCTGGAAGAACTAAGGGCATCCCTCCAATCATCATTGTCTATCTGATGAAGGTTTCTCATCCAGGTGACCTGTAAGTCGGTGAAAGAGTCCAGTGTTTGTATGACCAGTGATTTCTATATAAAGGGCAGTTTGTGTCTGACTGGATTGAGAATCACCTGAGCCTTCATGCGTCTAGACTCCGGAAGCTCCTTCAGACTAGTAATGTAGGGCAAGAGGGCGTTCCTGATCTGCATATATCCAAAAGATTTCATTTTGTGAAGATAATATTCTGTCTGCAAGGTTGAGAAAGACTTGACAGTCGTTCATGTCAAATTGTCTCACAGAGTGGTAATGCAGGTTAGGTCCCACTCTCTGAACCCCGCCAGGTCTGTCACTATAGCTGGGTTTACTCCATAAGGTGCTTATTCCAACCCAACTCACATAATGCATTTCAGCAGATCTGGTATACTATGCTCTTGCTCAAATATGGATTCTCATGTGACCAATTCCCAGCTAAAATATGGCATTTGGCTTCTGGCAAACTAGAACCCCTGCAAACTACGTCATACACGAAATTGCTTAACCAAGCCTCAGTTCTGTTAGTCTAAAAGCAGGCAATTATCTCCTCCATTATAAAAATAGCCATCAGGGAACCCAAAGGGCTTTGCTAACTTTAGGCCAGTCTCCCTACTTCCGATACCTATCAAAATATTGGGAAAACATGTCAATCATATTCTATCTTCTTTCCTTCAATAACATACCATAATAGACTCCCAGCTCAATCAGAGTTTAGATACATGTTCAGCAATGAATCTGCTGTAGTATCAATGATAGACATCTACAAAATCTTTGAGCCACAACCCACTACCACATACATCCTCAGCCTCATCACTGCCACAGCAGTAAACCTCGACCACCTGCCACTCACCTGGGACCAGTTCACCACTCAAAATGCCACTGCAATCATGAACTTCATCCACTCGGGTACTCCTATGGACCCCTGTCACTGTCACATCTTCAACCTTGGAAGCAAGTCGACCAGTAGCAAATTCACCACTATCTTGAATGCATCCATCGCCACAGACACCTTCCCTGATTGAATGGAGACACACTGTAGTCAAATCTCTTCTTAAGAAACAATCAGCCTTCCACAGGAAATTCAAGAACTTCCATCTCGCCTCTCTGCTCCTTTTTCCTGCAAAGGTCATCAAAAAGCCAACAACAAAAGCCAACAACTGCCAACTCATGGAACACCAACCACAGCACCAAAACTGCCCTCATCACTGCCACCAATGGCATCAGAGCCCTACTTGATTGTATAGAAACCACAGCTCTGATTCTACTCGACCTCTCATCAGCATTTAACACTGTATCCCACCACACCCTCATCAAGACACTCCACCACATCGGAATTCAAGGATAAGCCCTGAAAATATGGCCATCTTCCTCACCAGAGAAACCCAGAGAATCCATCTTCCTCACTTCACCCCCAAACATAAGAGCCTCATCTACGGCATCCCTCAGGAGAGCCCCATATTATTTAACACCTACATGACCCTCCTGGACAGTATTGTCAAAAACCATGGACTAAACATCATATTCTATACTGACGACACCCAGCTCATCATCTCACCCTCCACCTCAAGGATGAAAGACAACTGCCTGAAAGTCAACACTGACAAAACGGAAGTACTCATTTCTTTGAACAACACCTCCCTGTGGAACGACCCCAGATGGGCCTCCAAAGTAGGACACTCACCCTCATCGACAGACCATGCCCCCAATCTAGCCATCATGCAAGACAGCAAGCTCACTGTGAGAAACCAGATCAATGCAGTCTCAGCAGCATGTTTCTTCACTCTTCTCATGCTCCACAAGATCTTCAAGTGGCTCCCGGTCAAAACCAGACGTACCATCACACAAGCCCTAGTAACTTGCTGTCTGGACTATGGCAATGCATTCCAAAAAGGAATCAGGTCATACAGAATTCTGTGGCAAGACTCATATTCGACCACCCCATCGGATCCAAATCACCCCCACCTTAGGAAGCTTCAGTGGCTCCCCATCCAGAAGCAATGTCACTTCAAGATACTCATCTACACTTACAAAGCCCTGCACAACCAAGCACCAGCATGCATCAACCACTTCCTGAACTTCCACCGACTCTCCAGACATCTGTAATCTGCCTTTCTTCAACTCACCCACACCCCTCAAATATGTTGAAGCCACAGAGGAGGTCATTCCTTCTTCTACCTTTCAGCCAGGACCCGGAAAGACCTCCGGATCTCACCCTCACTTTTGGAATTCAGGAAAGACTCAAGACCTGGCTTTTCCGCTTTCTGCAGCAAAATCCTATGCATCTCAATACCCTCTCAGGTGATTAACCGTGCCATACAAGTCGTGTTTGACTTGATTTATTTGACTAGACGAGATCCGGTGGATCCTGGATGAAGGTGGGAGTACAGCCCTAACCTACTTATTTCTATCAACCACCGTCGATGCTATTTCTCATGAAGTGCTTTTAGCTAGCTTCATTAAGCTTGGGTTTGGTAATTGAGCTCTAAGATGGCAGGGTTCATACAACCAAAATCACATTTATATACTGCAAATCGATTCAGCAATGTCTGAAGTAGGAGGGGGCTGAACTCTTGGAGTTTTACTCTGTGGAATTCTGTTGAGTTACCTAAAAACTCCACAAGATTGTGCTGAGTTCCGTGAGCAGCACAGTTCCGGTATATCGTACTGCACACAGATTTTTAGCACCAGGAGCTTGTCTCACTCTGTAAAATCAGCATGAACATCACCATGTGACATGGCAGAGGGCATTGCTTCTTTCTGCCGCTTGAGTAGATTTTTTACTTGCGTGGCAGGTTTCACAATGCGAGCTGCAACTTCCTCAATGTGAGTGGTAGCGACCTGTCACGACCTCCCGATTTGAGAAATATCGGAGAGAAGAGGTGTAGCACTAAGTTTTTCTCGCTCGCCAACTTTACATTAAAGAGCCCCACATGAGAAAAACTCTGCCATGTGATAGTTGGCAGAATTTATGCCAAATTCAGTGCTCGAAGGGGAGCGTGGAGCAGGAAATCTCCACGACCTCTGCAGGCGGAGCGGAGTTTACCGCTCACTCCTAGTCTGAAGTCTTCCCATTGAAGCATGGCACTCCCCAAGCCTCCTCAGTTAGTCAGACCCTTTTTAATATACATGTGTCTCCACTTACTTAGCTAAAAAAGTCTAGAAGGTACAACTAAATGAATATGTTACAAAGGACAATTCTCCATGCAAATAGTATATCTCTGCTACTGAAAAGCAGATGCATAAAAAGGGTTTGAAAGAGAACTCTGATAAAATGGAAGTATTGATTTTTGGTCCTAAAAAGTATCCTGGTATGACAACTGGTGGCCCAGGGATCTTGGTTCTCTATCTACTCCTCGTATGAATGAAAAGGCATTTGTAATGCGCAGCTATGCCCAGTGGGCGTCAAGGCGCCTAAATCAAATAACAGACTGTTAGCAGACAGAAACAGAGCTTACTGGTATGCTTTAATAAAAAGCCAAGTTTTCAGTGACTTCCTAAAGAGGTCAAGGGAAGGCAGTGACTTGATCTCCAGGGGGAGTGAGTTCCACATCTGAGGTGCCAGTATGGAGAAAGCTTTGCTCCCCCACCTAGCCTTCTTGGCTCGAGGGGTTACCAGTTGATTGAGCTCACTGGAACGTAGGCATCTGCTCGGAACGTATCTAGTAAGTAAGGATCCAAGGGCATCAGTTGAGCCTGCAGTTAGAGCCTTATATGTTAGGCAGAGGAGTTTAGGGAATAGGGAGCCAATGGAGATTCTTCCTCGCCAAGGTCATAGATGCCAACCAGGGCAGGGCGAGAGCAAACCGCGCTGCCGCATTTTGTATAACCTGCAGACGCTGCAGAAGGCCCTTGTTGGCCCCGGCGTACAGTGAGTTACAGTAATCGAGCCTTGAGCCAACAAGGGCGATCACCACCTGTTTCCGTGCCTGTGGGGAAAGATAGTGGACGATCCTTTTCAGGGTCCTGATGACGCCCCAACAGGTAGCCACCGTTCTATTGACCTGAAGCTCCATAGAGAGCTGGGTGTCAAAGATGACACCAAGGTTCCTGGCAGATTGTGTGGGTGTGGGGCAACTACCTAAAGAAGGAGGCCACCACTCACTGACCACATGCCCTGGTCTTTGCCAAAGACCAGGACCTCTGTCTTATCCCCATTCAGCTTTAGGGAGTTGGAAATCATCCACTCTGCAACAAGTTGCATGCAGGCCCTAAAGTTTGATGCGGCTTCATTCACAGAGTGGGTCAGGGATACCATAATCTGCGTGTCGTCGGCATACGACACTACCTCCATCCCCTGGGATCTTACTAGTCTTGCAAGGGGGGCCACGTAGATGTTGAACAGGGTCGGACTCAATGCCGACCCCTGTGGCACCCCACATTGCAAAGACTTAGCAGGGGAGAGGTATTCACCTAGCATGACACGCTGCTCTCGTTGGTGTAAGAAGGAGCTCAGGAGACCTGGGGCCGGTCCTTCTACCCCTGCCTCCCTTAACCTAGATGTTAAAGTAAGGGGAGACAGGGTGTCGAATGCTGCTGTAAGGTCCAGCAGCACCAGTACGGTGGTTTGACCCAAATCCACTTTTCTGCGGATGTTATCCATGACTTTCGTCAGGGCAGACTCCGTGCTGTGCAGCTTTCTAAAGCCATGTTGGGACCCGTCCAAGAAACCTGAGGTATCAAGGAAGTTAGAAAGATGTAGGTTCAAATGGGTCTCCAACATCTTAGCAGGGGCCGGCAGCAGAGAGATGGGTCTAAAATTCTTCAGTACTCCGGGGTCTAAGGTGGTCTTTTTCAGCAGCGGCTTTACAATGGCTTTCTTCCAAAGCGACGGAAAAATGCCCTGTTCCGAAGCTCCATTCATTACTTCCAGCATCGGAGGAAGAATGATATCTCTACAGTTCTTTAGTTGTTTCAAGGGAACTGGATCAAGTGGGGAAGACGATTTTGTTTTATCCAACAGGCTATTAAGACCCTCCAAAGAAAGAGCAGGGAAGTGTTCAAGGGACTGAGGGGAGTCTCTATTCCAAGATTCCAGCAGTTTGATTCGAGAAAAGTCCTCAGAACTCAAAGTGTCCCTCTGTGACTGTAGAGCTATGTAGATATCATCTATTTTTTTGTAGAAAAAGTCTGATATATCGTTACATAGCTCCTGGGAAGCAACCACAGGGTCTGGTACCTGGAGAGAGCACAGTGAATCCACTATTTTAAAGAGCTCTTTGGAGGATGTTAAAGAACAGGTTAGGTTGGAAAAATAGTCCTGTTTTTCCTTGATGACTCTATTTTTGTACTCTCGTAACAAGCTCTTATAGCCTTCTCGATCTTTGGGATCCCAGGATTTACGCCACCCACGTTCCTTCTGTCTGCATTTTTGTCTAAGAAGCCTCAAGTCGGCTGAGAACCAAGGGGCAGTTGGCTTCTGTCGAGCTGCAGATTTCAAGGAGGGAGGGGCTAGTTCATCAGCGGCTCTGGTGATAGCATCAGTGAGTTCTTGAGCCGACTCATCCACCTTCCGCTGAGTTGTAATATTGGTGTTAAGAATAAAAGGGGCGAGAGCCTCCTTAGTAAAATTTCTGAAGCTCCTTTTAGAGTGTTTTTTGCCAGTGCCCAAGTTAACATCAGAGCAGGGGATGTCTAGGGACAATGGGACTGCTAGGTGGTCGGACCAAGTGATTGGTACCGGCATTCCAACAACTAGTCTAGAGTTGTTAGAAAAAATCCCGTCAAGGATATGCCCCGCCTTATGGGTCGGGTGGAGAACTCTTTGGACAAAATCGCATGCCTCCAAAGAATTAAGCAGAGAGGAGGTATCTTTCGAGGCCAAATCATCTAAGTGGAAATTGATATCCCCCAAAATGGTGAGATGAGGTCTGCCAAAATAGGGTTCCAGAATTCTAAAAAGTTCTGGGCAAAAGTTAGCTCTGGACCCGGGGGGCCTATAAAGTAAAATACCAGAAAAAGAGCTCGAAGGGGCATGCACAATACAAAAGTATAGAGCCTCAAAGGGATCGGTAGGGACCGGTAAGGGTTTTATGGTGCACGAGAGAGTAGATTTAAAAAGAATGGCTATTCCACCACCTCTACAGCGTTCTCTATCTAACCTTAGGAGGGTGTATCCTTCAGGTATGGCCAAAAGCAGATCGTGGCCAGAGGACTCAGAGGCCCACGTCTCGGTAACAAAGACCCAGTCCGGATGCCTCGTACTAACAAAATCGTGAAATTCAATCCCATGTCTGATCAAAGAGCGTGCATTGATCAAGAAACCCTGTTTGGATTGGGAGATATGACTAACCGGCGCAGAAGGGATAAGATGCATATGGGTCTGAATAGAGCAATTAAAGGAAATATTACAGGAAGGACACGAACGGGCCTGAAGCAATACCTCAGGTCTGAACCGATGATGACAGCAAAGCGCAGGGGGTCTCCGCGACAAGAGGTTACGAAACAAATCATCCCGGGAGGGGGACATAAATACGTCGGAAGTCCCAGGGTCCAGCCCGTCCTGCAGCGCGTCCTCAGCGCGGACGGGCGCAGACGGGCTGAACTCTGGCGTAACTCCGGCGTCAATCAGGCGTCCCCGCTGCGCGTTACCGCTGCGCGTCTGCATGACTGATTTAAATACACGCCTAGCGTCCTTCTGACGACTAGAGCGTCAAGCCTACCTGCTAGCGCCGAAAAGCGGCACAAAGTACTTCCAATATGGCGCTACTATAATGAAAATTACGCGAGGAAGCGGACCCACCCAACAGCGGTGTGGTTCCCACAAGTTAGAGTGCAGGTGAGGGCCAGGCGCAATTTAAAAGCAGGGGACAATTAAAATATGGGGTGAGAAATCTGGGGGACCAGTTTGATGAGACACTCACCTGCAAATACCAAGTAAACAAAGCTGTGTTCACTGAATATTTCTGTCTTAAAGCATTGGAAAAAACCTTTGCAATCTTGTCTCAAGAAGATAGCCGCTATGGAGGCATGAAAAGATTCTTTGTCCCTATAGGACATCATAGAAATTGATTCCCTCCTACCGTTTTGAAAATATTTGAACGGCTCCTTTTTGATTAATTAGAACTAGAGATATGTGCATTAGAGTCTGATTGATGTTAGCATCCTGATGCCCTTTCTGGGTAAAAGGTGTGCTCTAGAAGTGACTTTTAAACATAACATAACACCCGGCTGTCCCTTCGGTTAGGTCTCTGATGTATAAATATTCCCAATAAAATAAATAAATGTGTCACTGGCACCCATGGCTTTAACAGTTAGTCTATCATCACGCAACATGCAGGCAAAAACAATAGATAATTAATTACTGCAGTGAATACACAACCCTTTTTCTTTTGTCACGTCCTGTCCATGCTTTTCTTATGAGTGTGAGATGCCAAGTTCACACTATTTATGCATCACATTTCCTGATAGATTAAAGGCACAGCCAGGCCTAGCAAATGAGGACTACAAGGTACACATCTACTCTTTCTAGTAGGTGGTATACAAAGTAACACTTTAAATGAATTAAATTGTGACTTACCTTGCTGCCGGATCGTAGGACCGCCTACTCGCGTTGTCCTGTGAAGAAGGAAGCAACTGAGCACACAGGCTCCCCTGAGCCAAACACAACGCTGCAATGCAGAGTTGAGATTGGTCTGAGCGACGTGGATCAGCGCTCAGACGAGGACAGGGAGCCTGTGCATGTTCCTCACTAGGCTGTGAAATGCAGCCTGGCGGGGAACATGCATAGTGCACTGGCAAACTGTCTTGCTTACTTAAGTGCCCACCACTCTTCCCCTTGCTGGGTGTGATGACAGCCAAGCCCTGCCCCGTGCCACAAAGCTGCACGACAAAGGGAAAATAAAATCATAATAACGTAGTGTTATAATTTTATTTTTCCATTTGCCACTCCAAAAAATGCTGTGGTTTCTGCACTCCTCTGCCTTAGACGAGAAGAGAACTGAGTAAACAAAACAAATGCCAATACTGGACTTACTTATCAATTAATAACAAAAAAGACCTGTTATGAATTAAACATGACAGTCTATGGTCACGTTTGTTTCAAATTTATTTTCAAACGTTTTGAGAAATTTTCTTATTTTCAAACAATACTTTTTTTGTGTGCATACCAAAGATATATACAAATTGTACAACAACATACACATTATATACACATATTTACAATACAAAAAGATTTTAACTCAACCACACTAACCACTTTCATTCCTCATACATACCATTTATACGAAACAATTTTTGACAAAAATAACATTACAAATAACAAATACCACTAAGGTAAGGGATATATGACGTTACCACGCGCGCGTTACAACGACCTACCATTACAACGCGGTTGTAACAACGCAAGTCGTTACAACGACTTGCGTTGGGGGGGCGCAAATTTAAAACATTTAATTTACTATTCCAACACCAGTCCCCGTGGATAGTAGGAAAGGTGTTGGGATAGTAAATTAAATGATTTACTATCCTCGAGCGCCCCCCAGCGCAATTCGTTGTAACAACTTTCATTGTTACAACCGCGTGGTAATGGTAGATCGTGGTAACGCGCGCGTTGTAAACGATGCATACCTGAGGTAAGGGTCCGTGTCAAAATAATGTGAAAACTGTATTCTACATAAACCAAAAGTTCATGCAAGCATTGCTCATCGCAGTAAATTAATCAATATTGGTGGAAATCTACTTTTTCTTATTTACAATTTTTTTATATATATATATATATATATATATATATATATATATATATCCAAAATCACACTGTGCTCACAGCTCGGGGCTCACTCTCCATCCGGCTTACATCAGGTCAAGGAAGAGGCCAGGTCACTCAGCGTCAGCAGAGACCTAACGCGTTTCAGGCATGCGCCCTTCGTCAGAGGTGTTTCTGCTATCGAAAAGACTGCTTCCATCAGGCTTACGTTAATATCCCTCCTTTTATTTAGCTTACAATCACACACAGGTGAGTATACATTCACGTGTCATTGTGGGAACGGAAGTCCTGCAAAATCATGCTCCAGTGAGCCGGGTGCAGTCATTTGCGATAAAATGTGCTAAAAATCATGGGTGTCCTTTTGCAACTCATCCTCCATTCCGCCATATGCCAGACAGACCCGTGGCGCTGGAAAAAAAATCAGCAGCTGGGACCGCATGAGTCAGCGGCGGTGCGCCCCCCGGCCGAGCAGGTCGTTCAACATCCAAAATCACACTGTGCTCACAGCTCGGGGCTCACTCTCCATCCGGCTTACATCAGGTCAAGGAAGAGGCCAGGTCACTCAGCGTCAGCAGAGACCTAACGCGTTTCAGGCATGCGCCCTTCGTCAGAGGTGTTTCTGCTATCGAAAAGACTGCTTCCATCAGGCTTACGTTAATATCCCTCCTTTTATTTAACTTACAATCACACACAGGTGAGTATACATTCAAGTTGCATTGTGGGAACGGAAGTCCTGCATAATCATGCTCCAGTGAGCCGGGTGCAGTCATTTGCGATAAAATGTGCTAAAAATCAGGGGTGTCCTTTTGCAACTCATCCTCCATTCCGCCATATGCCAGACAGACCCGTGGCGCTGAAAAAAACATCAGCAGCTGGGACCGCATTAGTCCGCGGCGGTGCGCCCCCCGGCCGAGCAGGCCGTTCAACATCCAAAATCACACTGTGCTCACAGCTCGGGGCTCACTCTCCATCCGGCTTACATCAGGTCAAGGAAGAGGCCAGGTCACTCAGCGTCAGCAGAGACCTCACGCGTTTCAGGCATGCGCCCTTCGTCAGAGGTCTTTCTGCTATCGAAAAGACTGCTTCCATCAGGCTTACGTTAATATCCCTCCTTTTATTTAACTTACAATCACACACAGGTGAGTATACATTCAAGTTGCATTGTGGGAACGGAAGTCCTGCATAATCATGCTCCAGTGAGCCGGGTGCAGTCATTTGCGTTAAAATGTGCTAAAAATCATGGGTGTCCTTTTGCAACTCATCCTCAATTCCGCCATATGCCAGACAGACCCATGGCGCTGGAAAAAACATCAGCAGCTGGGACCGCATAAGTCCGCGGCGGTGCGCCCCCCCGGCCGAGCAGGCCGTTCAACATCCAAAATCACACTGTGCTCACAGCTCGGGGCTCACTCTCCATCCGGCTTACATCAGGTCAAGGAAGAGGCCAGGTCACTCAGCGTCAGCAGAGACCTAACGCGTTTCAGGCATGCGCTCTTCGTCAGAGGTGTTTCTGCTATCGAAAAGACTGCTTCCATCAGGCTTACGTTAATATCCCTCCTTTTATTTAACTTACAATCACACACAGGTGAGTATACATTCAAGTTGCATTGTGGGAACGGAAGTCCTGCATTATCATGCTCCAGTGAGCCGGGTGCAGTCATTTGCGATAAAATGTGCTAAAAATCATGGGTGTCCTTTTGCAACTCATCCTCAATTCCGCCATATGCCAGACAGACCCGTGGCGCTGGAAAAAACATCAGCAGCTGGGACCGCATGAGTCCGCGGCGGTGCGCCCCCCGGCCGAGCAGGCCGTTCAACATCCAAAATCACACTGTGCTCACAGCTCGGGGCTCACTCTCCATCCGGCTTACATCAGGTCAAGGAAGAGGCCAGGTCACTCAGCGTCAGCAGAGACCTAACGCGTTTCAGGCATGCGCCCTTCGTCAGAGGTGTTTCTGCTATCGAAAAGACTGCTTCCATCAGGCTTACATTAATATCCCTCCTTTTATTTAACTTACAATCACACACAGGTGAGTATACATTCAAGTTGCATTGTGGGAACGGAAGTCCTGCATAATCATGCTCCAGTGAGCCGGGTGCAGTCATTTGCGATAAAATGTGCTAAAAATCATGGGTGTCCTTTTGCAACTCATCCTCCATTCCACCATATGCCAGACATACCTGTGGCGCTGGAAAAAACATCAGCAGCTGGGACCGCATGAGTCCGCGGCGGTGCGCCCCCCGGCCGAGCAGGCCGATCAACATCCAAAATCACACTGTGCTCACAGCTCGGGGCTCACTCTCCATCCGGCTTACATCAGGTCAAGGAAGAGGCCAGGTCACTCAGCGTCAGCAGAGACCTAACGCGTTTCAGGCATGCGCCCTTCGTCAGAGGTGTTTCTGCTATCGAAAAGACTGCTTCCATCAGGCTTACGTTAATATCCCTCCTTTTATTTAACTTACAATCACACACAGGTGAGTATACATTCAAGTTGCATTGTGGGAACGGAAGTCCTGCATAATCATGCTCCAGTGAGCCGGGTGCAGTCATTTGCGATAAAATGTGCTAAAAATCATGGGTGTCCTTTTGCAACTCATCCTCCATTCCGCCATATGCCAGACAGACCCGTGGCGCTGGAAAAAACATCAGCAGCTGGGACCGCATGAGTCCGCGGCGGTGCGCCCCCCGGCCGAGCAGGCCGTTCAACATCCAAAATCACACTGTGCTCACAGCTCGGGGCTCACTCTCCATCCGGCTTACATCAGGTCAAGGAAGAGTCCAGGTCACTCAGCGTCAGCAGAGACCTAACGCGTTTCAGGCATGCGCCCTTCGTCAGAGGTGTTTCTGCTATCGAAAAGACTGCTTCCATCAGGCTTACGTTAATATCCCTCCTTTTATTTAACTTACAATCACACACAGGTGAGTATACATTCAAGTTGCATTGTGGGAACGGAAGTCCTGCATAATCATGCTCTAGTGAGCCGGGTGCAGTCATTTGCGATAAAATGTGCTAAAAATCATGGGTGTCCTTTTGCAACTCATCCTCCATTCCGCCATATGCCAGACAGACCCGTGGCGCTGGAAAAAACATCAGCAGCTGGGACCGCATGAGTCCGCGGCGGTGCGCCCCCCCGGCCGAGCAGGCCGTTCAACATCCAAAATCACACTGTGCTCACAGCTCGGGGCTCACTCTCCATCCGGCTTACATCAGGTCAAGGAAGAGGCCAGGTCACTCAGCGTTAGCAGAGACCTAACGCGTTCCAGGCATGCGCCCTTCGTCAGAGGTGTTTCTGCTATCGAAAAGACTGCTTCCATCAGGCTTACGTTAATATCCCTCCTTTTATTTAACTTACAATCACACACAGGTGAGTATACATTCAAGTTGCATTGTGGGAACGGAAGTCCTGCATAATCATGCTCCAGTGAGCCGGGTGCAGTCATTTGCGATAAAATGTGCTAAAAATCATGGGTTGGAGCATGAATATGCAGGACTTCCGTTCCCACAATGCAACTTAAATGTATACTCACCTGTGTGTGATTGTAAGTTAAATAAAAGGAGGGATATTAACGTAAGCCTGATGGAAGCAGTCTTTTCGATAGCAGAAACACCTCTGACGAAGGGCGCATGCCTGAAACGCGTTAGGTCTCTGCTGACGCTGAGTGACCTGGCCTCTTCCTTGAGCTGATGTAAGCCGGATGGAGAGTGAGCCCCGAGCTGTGAGCACAGTGTGATTTTGGATATATATATATATATATATGTGACACTGGACCATCAAGGTCGACGCGTTTCGGACCCCCCAAGTGTGGGGGTTCTCCTCAGGACCAAAGCACGATCTGTACAAAACAAAAACAATGGAGCCAATTAGCCTAACTGTGCTAAACCTTGAAAAAGAAAACCACTATGGAGGAGCCACTGGTACATAAGCCACCGCCTACCTTAAGTATCCTGTGTTTAGGAACAAATTCCAGTGTGAGTCTAAATGTGGACAAACAAACGAATAGACAGGTATTACATATATGACAATCGGTAAGTGTGACTTAAACCTAGGCCATATACGGGGCCCGCTCACCTTATGTCTCTGTGGAAATTCTTTAGCCTAGACGAAAGAAAAAGGAACTATCACTAGTTGGTTTTGAGAAGTAACTTCTAACTTAGAGGCAGGTTGACCGGGGAGACGCTTACCTAGTGTAGCTTCTCACTGGACCAAAGTGATTTCAGGACGAGTGGTTGCCGTTCGCAACGCCGGAGTCTGTAATAAAAATAAACGTCTGAGATATAAACAGGGTCTCCGCGGTAATGCATATCGTAGCGTCTCAGTCTGGGACAAAGTTCATGGTCCTGCTTACATGTATCACTAGTTGTTTGCCACATCACTGGGGCCAATATCTCGCTGCTCGCGTTTCTACGCCATGAGGTCAATTATAAGGGCGGCGCCGCGGGTTTGTTGATCGCAACCTCCTTAGCAACCAAACTAACTGGTGCGGGGTCGGGAGCCTCTTAAAGCGGTATTTACTTGAAACCAAGTTTACGAACAGACCCGATGGAAACACGGTGACAGAACTCATTACACTGAATTAAAGTTCACTGTAAAAAGTGCCTAGGCAGATGAAAGAGAAGTCCATTAAGTGACTTGGTGTGGCGTTACAATCAGTAACTAGGTGAAATTTAACCCGGAGTTCCTCTGTAGATCTCTGACATTTCATTCAGTCCCGATGAAGCGGTATTATATTTCATGATTAGAAATGCTTCCCTTTGTGCTAGCTTGAAATCCATATCCCCGCCTCGTGGGTCATTCTCAATCTTGGAAATGATTGTCCAACGTAAGTCTTTTTCCCGGTGTTCATGTATAGACCAATGATGAACTAAGGGGGCATTAGGTACCTGTTTCCTAATCCTAGACTTGTGTTGGGTTATTCTTTGTCTTGCTTCCTGTGAAGTTTTGCCGATGTATAATTTAGGGCAAGGGCACCATATTCCGTACACTCCGTTTTTTGTGAGACAGTTAGTGAATGTTGTGTGTTTGCAGTATATATTATCAAAACGGAAAACATCTCCTTCTTCCGTTGAGTCGCAGCATGCGCAATTCCCGCATTTTCGGTGTCCAGTGACCGGAGGTAGACCCAACATGCCTCTTAATGTCAATTTTGGTGTTTATGGTAGGCTTGCCCTTACAATATGATTGGCTACACTTTTCTCTTTTTTATAAGCAAAAAGAGGGGGGTCCTTAAAATCACAGTGAATATCCTTCACCAAATGCCAGTTTTGTAATACTAATTTGCGCAATTGATGTGTGTTGGGACCAAAAGTTGTAACGCAAACAGTCCTTGTCGATTTTTGGCGTGGATTTTTTTGTAGTAATGTTTCACGAGGGACCCACCACGCTCTTTTCATGGAGTGTCTTAAAAGTTTTTTTGGGTAGCCTCTATCACATAGGCGAGCTTTTAGGCTATTAGCATGTTTGAAGTACTCTTCCTTATTGGAGCAATTTCGGCGAATTCTTAAAAATTGGCCAAAGGGCAAATTTTGCTTGAGACTCCTAGGATGGTTACTGGAAAAATGTAGTGCCTTATTTCTGTCGGTAGGTTTGCGAAATAGGGTGGTTCCAAGTGTGCCCGATGTCGAGTATACCTGAACATCCAAGAATGTAATGGTACTTTTTGATGCAGTATGGCTAAACTTTATATCATCCGTCCTAACATTGAGCCATGTCACAAATTCAGTTAACCTTTCAGGGGAACCTGACCAAATAAAAAAGACGTCATCAATATAGCGCATGTAATCCGAAATACAATCAGCAAATGGATTATTGTTATAAATGAATTTGTCTTCATAAAGACCCATAAACAAGACCGCCAGCTCCGGTGCGAAGGGGCAGCCCGTGGCTACCCCTTTGATCTGGTAGAAGAAATCGGTGTCAAATTGAAAATAATTCTTTTGCAATGCAAATTTGGCTAATTTAAGGATGAATATGGCCGAGATACCCGCCACCCCCTCTCAACACAATCCCCAATGATGGGAAACTGGAAACGTTCTGGACTTTTTGGAAGACGGGAGGGAGTGACCCTCCCGGCCGTATTTATTAAAATATGAAACAAAATTAAAACGTTAAAATAACAGTTTCATATTAATGTACAATTTCATTTCCACATTTGCGATGTTTGGCTAACCTTAACATATCTTCTAATACAAAGGTTCTCCTAGCCGATCTAACATCCTACAAACTTTAAATTGAAATTGTACATCCTAACGTTTAAGGGCCAACGGCAAGGTCATAACCGGTGTCAAGATCCCTAAACCAGACATATCCCCCTCACTTGTGAGGGGCGACCGCACAGAGGCATACCTCAAGTGCATTTACCAATTTCCCTTGACTTGACGGGGGCCCCAATAAACTCGACGCCATTTAAAGGTCGTCCGAGGACTCGTGTGAGGTATCTAGAAGGTAGCGTAGACCCCCTCCCAAACCCCACACAACTTACCACATCTGCCGTCGCAGATGACCTGGCCCCAGGAAATTCCCAAGGAGGGGGCTGTAGCCCCTCCTACCAAGGAAGGGGCCTTGACCGCCTTTCCTTACCTTTCGGCGGCCCATCCTTAGACGGGACCGCCCCCCGTTGAGGGGCCAATGGCCACCTCCCTCGAGCGCTCCCATCCGTAATGGGTGACGCCCACCCCTAGGGATCTTCCAATTACTGCTCACCGATCATGACCTTACCGCCACAGGCTGGATAGTTGACCGGCTATCCGGACCCCCCACAATACTCCTGCCTAAAGGTCATGTCATAAAGTCTTTAGCCAAGCTATCAGGTCTCCTATGAGTAACTCGTTCCCCATCCGGGATAAATGAACACCATCCCCCAAATACATACTGTCCCCTTTAATACAACCATGCGAAATAGAATGCAGTGTATTTGAACGGAACAATCTACTCACTTTATTATTAATCTTCCTTACTGAATGATTCAGAGCAGAAACCGAAAGAGCCCCCCGCCACACTTTCCGTGGGATCATATGGGACCATGCAATTGTGCACCCTGGAACTCTTCTCGCTAACCAACTTACCGTGGAAAGCATTGCCTCAAGAAGAAGTCGTCTACCAGTGGTCACCAAATCATTACCCCCAAGATGTACTATGACTACAGACGGCGGTGACCTCATCCGCCCTAACAAACCCTAAAAAAATGATTGAAACTGGTCAATACAGAGCCCGCCCTTTCCGTAGAAGGACACCCTGTACCCGTATTCCCCAGCCACGTGAATCATGTCACCTGCATTGAATACGTCCGCGGCACGCCCCACGTATGAGTGGCCCACGACCCACACCTCCTTTTTCACAGCCGGTGATGTCTGACCGCTGGCCCCCCGGTGTCGGGTCGACTGCCCAGTCCGCCCCGCCTCGTAGGCTTGCGCAACTGAAATCAAACAAAGACAAGAAGCGTGAGTACATCATTACAGCTTCACAACATGTGCAACCGCACATACCTCTTATAACAGTTTGAGGACCAACGCCCCACACGTTTTACTTGATCAACATTCAGACCCCTGGCTGTAGCCTCTGTAGCAGCACCTATCCGAAAGGAATGGGTCCCAAACTCGCCGGGGTTCAAGCCCGCGGCCGAAATTGACATCGCAAGCACCCGCTGAAACTGAAACCTCGTCAGTGGGGTGGCGTCAGCGTGTCTCAACAAGGTCCCCCCCCATGATGCCACCCTTTGCGTCAAATATTCCTCTACGCATACAACCGGGCACATGGAGGACCCGGGAATCCTTTGTATGACTGTGCAGTCCCCAATCGCACCCTGATCGGTCTTGGACCTGACAAACGAGACAGTCATTGTCTCCCCCCTGACCTGAACGTGCTCTCAGCACAGTCCCCCCATGGTATCCTGCTTGTTCTTTGCCACTAGTTCGCTTACCCGCATAGCCCCATGAAATGCTAGCACAAAAGCGGCTCAGAATAATACCGTTTCATACTGGGATGAACACGTTGCAGGAAGTACAGATAACAACAGAGCCAACCTATCCAAACCTATCGGGCGCCTTTCATCTACTCTGCGACCCTCAAGGCGTTGCCACCCACGTAGCGCTTTTTGCACAATAAAAGACGCAGTCGGGTCCTGGATCCCATGAGCCCTCGCCATAAAGGAAATGGCGGCCCTATGCCTCTGGGCCGTAGCCACTGATTTGCCTGCCTGATGTAAAGACAGCAGAAAATCCACCACTAATTCTTCCTGGCCCCAAAGCTCCCTCCTAGCATCCCCCACAAAGGTCAAGTAGGATCGGAACGCCCCTTGGTATGCCTTCCTTGTCCTGGGTGCTAAACTCTCTCCCACGAGGTTCTGTAATTCGGGGCACCGAGAGACCAGAGAGCTTCGGGAAAGGGTGCCGCCACCGGGTCCGCTGTGGGCAGAAAACCCCAGAAGGCCTGCATACGAAAACGAGAGAGCGCATCAGCCGCCTTATTCATTACCCCTGGCACATGTCTCACTTTGAATAGTACGTTCAACTGCATACACAATAACACAATTTCCTTGAGTAATCTCAGAATCCATTTGCATCGTGCTGCCTGGCTGTTGATACACTCAACCACGGTCATGTTGTCAGACCAAAACACCACAGAGTGATCCTTAAACCCCTCAGGCCAAGTTTTTAGGGCCACAAGAATGGGGAACAGTTCCAAAAAGGCAATGTTACTTGTCAGTCCACACTCATGCCACCATAACGGCCATTTTTGGGCCGACCATCGTGTGCCAAATATGGCACCAAAACCAGTGCTCCCTGCCGAATCCGTCCACAGCCCCAGCTCCCCGGAGGACACC
The DNA here is from genome assembly GCF_964263255.1 of Lissotriton vulgaris. NCBI lineage: Eukaryota > Metazoa > Chordata > Amphibia > Caudata > Salamandridae > Lissotriton > Lissotriton vulgaris. The sequence goes on from NC_141687.1 coordinate 131,420,228, forward strand.
GCCGGTTTGTTCCATACAATTCGACCATTGAAATCCGCCAGGAATGCCAACCAAATGCGCATGTCCTGACGAACCTCTGCCGATAACCTCGTGCGATGATGACCCTCCTTCAGGCCGACCATGGCTTGAGAGATCGAGCGGGAAAAGGGGCGGGCCATCGGCATGACTCTGAGAGCAAAATTCAGCTGTCCCACCAATTGCTGTAACTGATGCAGCCTGACCTTAGACTCCCTAATACAATCTTCCAGGGCTGCCCTGAATCTTACCACCTTCTCTTTAGGCAACCTAAAACAACCTTCCACAGAGTCGAGCTCGATCCCCAGGAACTCGAGGCAAGTCGAGGGTCCCACGGTCTTACCTGGTGCCAATGGCACACCGAAATGCTTCATTAAGATACAAAAGTCATTCAAAGCCTGTCCACATTCCGGAACCCCGGCCGCCCCCAGAAACAAAAAGTCATCAAGATAATGCATGACATGTTGAAAACCCGTCTTCTTTGCGAAGACCCATTGCAGAAAACAACTGAACTTTTCGAAGTAGGCACAAGAAATAGAGCAACCCATTGGCATACATCTATCCATGTAATAGTGACCCTGAAACATGAAGCCAAGGAGACGCTGATCGTCTGGGTGTACCGGGAGCAACCGGAACGCTGACTCGATATCTGACTTCGCCATCAGCGCCCCGGGCCCTAGGCGATTCAACATGGCGACGGCCTCATCGAAAGATGCGTACCGCACCGAACATACATCCTGGTCTATTGCATCATTCACAGACCGACCACGTGGGGCTGATAAATTATGTATCAGTCGGAACTCACCCAAGTCTTTTTTAGGGACCACCCCCAGAGGAGAACAAACAACGTTAGCACATGGTGGCTCATCAAATGGACCGGCCACTCGCCCTCGAGTAACCTCCTTCCCAATCTTTTCCCGTACCACGGTCGTATGTTTCAAGACCGATATTTGATTCTTACATTGTCTTGCACCCTGAAAGTCCCCCACTGGGATGCGGAAACCATATGAAAACCCGTTCCGCAGCACCCCAGCGGAAGCATGATCCGGGTATTCGCTGAGCCAAGGAATCATTGCCATGGTATCAACCGGAGTAGGTAAAGGCGCCCTTCGGACTATTTCAGACCTGTTTGGCGCCTCCTTTACCCCCGTTATCACCCGTTCTGGCTCTGCACATGGACTCCGGATGGGATGGCTGCCCACACCCCCCACATTCGTGACGAAATTTGCATGACCCCTGGGGCCTCGTACATTTTCCCCTGTTGAAGTTCCAACAAACCCCCCTTTTACCTGTGTTGCCGTTCGGCCTCGAGTGGTACTCGTTACCTGAACCTGATCGAAAGGGCGCCCCGGCATTTTGGCGGGAGGAATCACCCCCGCTGCTCCCTACCAGTGGTACCTTTAACATACCCGTACTCTCCATTTTTGACCATGAAACAGAATCATAACAATCCCAAGTCAAGTTCTTATCGTGTTCTTTTGCTTTCCTAAACAGATTATCGTAACAAAACCACTGATTTCCCCCATATGCTACGGAATATTCCATAATCCGTGTCTGGTATATTGGCAATTCGGACAGCAACTCGGGTCTATGTTCGCCCACAATGGATGTAAAAATTCCCCACGCCTTGCCCCAATTGCCAATGTTTTCATCAACTTTAAAGGCGGCCATCTTTGCGCGCCACACACCCGGATGCATGAGCTCCTTTTGGCTCCGAACATGCTCCATTTCATAATGATCAGTAAGCAATGAAAATATGTTCACATACTCGTTTGCCCATATCTTTTCCTTAATAGCCAGAGGAACATGTTGACCCAACCTTTCCCTTCGTGAAGGTGCAGACTCATCCCTTGCAATCGGCAACGGCCGCTTACCTGAACCGGAAGCTGTATCTGTAGCTGAACCTGCTCCTGGTGGTTTTTCTACAATCGCAACCGGCGTGATAACTGGCGAAGATGTTTTCGCCGCCTCCTTCGTTTCACGCAATTGCTTCATCAGTACCCGTGCGTCGTCAGCCGTGGTGCCCTCGCCATCTTTCCCCAACCACGCTGCTAATTGAGCTGCCAGCTCGGGCGGCATATCGTCCCCGGACACGGGGGTGACCACTACGGGAATCGGATTCCCCTCTACCGGCACTGGAGTTGGCTCTTCGAGCGGGGTACAGGGAACCGGGACGTCTCCCCCAGCTGCTCCCCTCCTGGGCCTCTTGCCTTTTCCTCCCGGGGCTGCTCCTGCCAAGGGACGTTTCGGTCCCCCTTCCCCATCTCTCTCCGCCACCCGCTTCTTTAGCTCTGTCACCTCCTTCATGAGTACCCGCAGCATCTGTTCGGTAGTCATTCGCTTTCCGCCTTTCTTAGGCATTCTCCGACAGAGTATCTGCAAGACAAAAAAGAAAGATTACCACGCTCAAAATTGGCTCTTCGTTCCGTCTCGAGCTCACGTGCAGCGAGGAGGTGCAGCTTCAGAGCACAGGAACAAGAGGATGCTTTCTTGGCTTGTTGCTCCTTTTATCCGTCTTCAGGGCGGGAGTAAACCCGCCCCTGCCTGCCCCGAAGGGCGTGGCCGGCCGCGTCAGTGTCTAGGCCAGCCCACTCCAGGGCGGAAAAAGGCGCGCCCCGGCTACGCCGCTTTGGGCATACCAGCCGAGACTCGCCTCCCGCCCAAGATGGCTTCCCGGGGGGATCGTGGTACTCCGCCATACGTTCGGGGGGACCGAATGGTCGCCCCTTTCCAATCAGTTGGCACTCTGTTGGGTTGTTCTCTTTGATCAAGGAAAACTTCCAATGTTTCTAGTGCCTGCTCTTGTGGAATTTGTGTATACAATGATACCACATCCATGGTAACCATCAATTGGTGTGTATCATTGAATTTGATTGAACCTAATCGGTTGATAAATGCAGTTGTATCCTTAAGATGAGATGGAACTTGCTCAACCATAGGTTTTAGAAAATGGTCAATGTATTTAGATATTGGCTCCAATAAGGACTGACATCCAGAGATTATCGGGCGGCCTGGGGGGTTTTGTGAATCTTTGTGTATCTTTGGTAAGATATAAAATAAAGGGGTTCTGGGGTTGTTGTTTTGAAGATATGCAAATTCTTTTGGTCCAAGTATCCCAAGATCCAATCCTTCTTGTAAGATTTTAAATAGATTCTCTTGTAACTCCTTTACTGGATTGTAATTAATCCTTTTGTAGCATAATGGGTCATCTAGCTGTCGTCTAACCTCATTTTTATATTTGTTGACATCCCAAAGAACCACAGCTCCCCCTTTGTCAGCTTGTTTTATTATTAGGGAGTTGTCGTTTTTTAAGGAAAAAATTGCATCTTTTTCATCTTTAGAAATGTTGAATTTAACAAAATGTTTCTTCCCTTCGAGTGCCTTTATTCCTGATAGTATTGCTCTTTCGGAGGTGATCACCTCTTTCGGGACTTTATTATTTGGTGGAAAAAGGTCGATTTAATGCGAAATCCTGTAGCTTCAGTATTTTCAACTGCAGGGATGTCCTTGAAGAAAGCTTTAAGGCGTATTTTCCTACAGAATTCACTTATTTCCAATTTTATTTTTACAAAATCTGTCGGACGAACTGGTACGAATGAGAGTCGCTTTTCAAGTACTGTTATTTCAGGGATTGACAGAACTCGTTCTGATAAATTAAATAAGGGCAGTGTTGTTAGCTCCTGTAATATTGGCGTCGCGTCCTCATTTCCCATGCTTTGTTCCCCTGTCGTTGACGTCCTCTGCCCCTGTGTTGACCTCTGCCTAAAAAAGGTTGGGGGTTTTGCTGTTGCTTTTGTTGATTGGTCCTAAGAGTTGAAGTGTTTCTAGGGTCCGTACTGTCTGACTCAGCTCCTGAGGAAGAGGAGGTGTCAGAGAATGTTATGAATTTATTTCTAGAACGTCCCTGATTTTCCTGGAAAAACCTCCTTTGTATTGGTCTAGTATAGAATTCCTTCTGTAGATATGGATAGGCTCCCTCCAATGAGAAGTTTTTTTTGTCCAATTCAAACTTATTTCCTTTTTGTGTTACCGTGTAGTCTTGAAATTCTTGGATTTCCTTATCAATTTTATCCAGAAGCTCTTTAGAGTTTGTAATTAGTTGGTTGTTTTTCATGTCCGATTCCAATTCCGCGATTTCTTGAAGCTGTTTTTGGGAGATTCTATGAGCTGTTTCTACAGTAAGGACCATCAGGTCCCTACTGCACTTAGTTTCAATTCCGCTGAAACCTTTTTTGTATTCAGGATCGTCCGTGAATACCATAGGCGTGTTACGAATTATTAGACCTGATGGAATTGTTCCTGCCTGTAGATGTAGCACAAGGAAATGACCATGTAGGTCTGTTCTTATCTGTTTCTTGCGTAGTCTCGTTAATTTATCGGATTCATTTTGAGTTTTTGCAGTTGAACTCAAGGTGGCAGAGGCAAAAACCGGTGGTTCTCTAATTAAATTTTGAATGTGCTCTTCACTATACGCAAAGGTGTCTCTCTCAGACATACTATGTGAAACTATGTTAGACAAAACAAATGCACTGAAGCAACAGACAACACTTAGTCACACAAAGACAAACTCTAGGTGTACGGAATGTATTCCTCCCTTGAGTAACCTCGCGGGACACTGCCCGCTCTATACCGAAAAAAGCTAAACAGGGTCTACACTCCTTACCAGCAAGGCTAAGTCCAAATCAAGCTGAGTAAACAAAACAAATGCCAATACTGGACTTACTTATCAATTAATAACAAAAAAGACCTGTTATGAATTAAACATGACAGTCTATGGTCACGTTTGTTTCAAATTTATTTTCAAACGTTTTGAGAAATGTTCTTATTTTCAAACAATACTTTTTTTGTGTGCATACCAAAGATATATACAAATTGTACAACAACATACAGATTATATACACATATTTACAATACAAAAAGATTTAACTCAACCACACTAATCACTCTCATTCCTCATACATACCATTTATACGAAACAATTTTTGACAAAAATAACATTACAAATAACAAATACCACTGAGGGGATCACCTTCGAAAGAGCAATACTATCAGGAATAAAGGCACTCGAAGGGAAGAAACATTTTGTTAAATTCAACATTTCTAAAGATGAAAAAAATGCAATTTTTTCCTTAAAAAACGACAACTCCCTAATAATAAAACAAGCTGACAAAGGGGGAGCTGTGGTTCTTTGGGATGTCAACAAATATAAAAATGAGGTTAGACGACAGCTAGATGACCCATTATGCTACAAAAGGATTAATTACAATCCAGTAAAGGAGTTACAAGAGAATCTATTTAAAATCTTACAAGAAGGATTGGATCTCGGGATACTTGGACCAAAAGAATTTGCATATCTTCAAAACAACAACCCCAGAACCCCTTTATTTTATATCTTACCAAAGATACACAAAGATTCACAAAACCCCCCAGGCCGCCCGATAATCTCTGGATCAGTCCTTATTGAAGCCGATATCTAAATACATTGACCATTTTCTAAAACCTATGGTCAAGCAAGTTCCATCTCATCTTAAGGATACAACTGCATTTATCAACCGATTAGGTTCAATCAAATTCAATGATACACACCAATTGATGGTTACCATGGATGTGGTATCATTGTATACACAAATTCCACAAGAGCAGGCACTAGAAACATTGGAAGTTTTCCTTGATCAAAGAGAACAACCCAACAGAGTGCCAACTGATTTCATCCTTAAATTAGCCAAATTTGCATTGCAAAAGAATTATTTTCAATTTGACACGGATTTCTTCTACCAGATCAAAGGGGTAGCCATGGGCTGCCCCTTCGCACCGGAACTGGCGGTCTTGTTTATGGGCCTTCATGAAGACAAATTCATTTATAACAATAATCCATTTGCTGATTGTATTTCGGATTACATGCGTTATATTGATGACGTCTTTTTTATTTGGTCAGGTTCCCCTGAAAGGTTAACTGAATTTGTGACATGGCTCAATGTTAGGACGGATGATATAAAGTTTAGCCATACTGCATCAAAAAGTACCATTACATTCTTGGATGTTCAGGTATACTCGACAGAGGGCACACTTGGAACCACCCTATTTCGCAAACCTACCGACAGAAATAAGGCACTACATTTTTCCAGTAACCATCCTAGGAGTCTCAAGCAAAATTTGCCCTTTGGACAATTTTTAAGAATTCGCCGAAATTGCTCCAATAAGGAAGAGTACTTCAAACATGCTAATAGCCTAAAAGCTTGCCTATGTGATAGAGGCTACCCAAAAAAACTTTTAAGACACTCCATGAAAAGAGCGTGGTGGGTCCTTCGTGAAACATTACTACTAAAAAATCCACGCCAAAAATCGACAAGGACTGTTTGCGTTACAACTTTTGGTCCCAACACACATCAATTGTCCAAATTAGTATTACAAAACTGGCATTTGGTGAAGGATATTCACTGTGATTTTAAGGACCCCCCTCTTTTTGCTTATAAAAAAGAGAAAAGTGTAGCCAATCATATTGTAAGGGCAAGCCTACCAAAAACACCAAAATTGACATTCAGAGGCATGTTGGGTCTACCTCCGGTCACAGGACACCGAAAATGCGGGAATTGCGCATGCTGCGACTCTACGGAAGAAGGAGATGTTTTCCGTTTTGATAATATATACTGGAAACACACAACATTCACTAACTGTCTCACAAAAAACGTAGTGTACGGAATATGGTGCCCTTGCCCTAAATTATACATCGGCAAAACTTCACACAAAGCAAGACAAAGAATAACCCAACACAAGTCTAGGATTAGGAAACAGGTACCTAATGCCCCCTTAGTTCATCATTGGTCTATACATGAACACAGGGAAAAATACTTACGTTGGACAATAATTTCCAAGATTGAGAATGACCCACGAGGCGGGGATATGGATTTCAAGCTAGCACAAAGGGAAGCATTTCTAATCATGAAATATAATACCGCTTCATCGGGACTGAATGAAATGTCAGAGATCTACAGAGGAACTCCGGGTTAAATTTCACCTATTTACTGATTGTAACGCCACACCAAGTCACTTAATGGACTTCTCTTTCATCTGCCTAGGCACTTTTTACAGTGAACTTTAATTCAGTGTAATGAGTTCTGTCACCGTGTTTCCATCGGGTCTGTTCGTAAACTTGGTTTCAAGTAAATACCGCTTTAAGAAGCTCCTGACCCCGCACCAGTTAGTTTGGTTGCTAAGGAGGTTGCGATCAACAAACCTGCGGCGCCGCCCTTATAATTGACCTCATGACGTAGAAACGCGAGCAGCGAGATATTGGCCCCAGTGATGACGTACTACGTGGCAAACAACTAGTGATACATGTAAGCAGGACCATGAACTTTGTCCCAGACTGAGACGCTACGATATGCATTACCGCGGAGACCCTGTTTATATCTCAGACGTTTATTTTTATTACAGACTCCGGCGTTGCGAACGGCAACCACTCGTCCTGAAATCACTTTGGTCCAGCGAGAAGCCAAACTAGGTAAGCGGCTCCCCGGTCAACCTGCCTCTAAGTTAGTAGTTACTTCTCAAAACCAACTAGTGATAGTTCCTTTTTCTTTCGTCTAGGCTAAAGAATCTCCACAAAGACATAAGGTGAGCGGGCCCCGTATATAGCCTAGGTTTAAGTCACACTTACCGATTGTCATATATGTAATACCTGTCTATTCGTTTGTTTGTCCACATTTAGACTCACACTGGAATTTGTTCCTAAACACCGGATACTTAAGGTAGGCGGTGGCTTATGTACCAGTGGCTCCTCCATAGTGGTTTTCTTTTTCAAGGTTTAGCACAGTTAGGCTAATTGGCTCCATTGTTTATGTTTTGTACAGATCGTGCTTTGGTCCTGAGGAGAACCCCCACACTTGGGGGGTTCGAAACGCGTCAACCTTGATGGTCCAGTATCACATAAATATATATATATATATATATATATATATATATATATATATATATATAAAAAAAAATTGTAAATAAGAAAAAGTAGATTTCCACCAATATTGATTAACTTACTGCGATGAGCAATGCTTGCATGAACTTTTGGTTTATGTAGAATACAGTTTTCACATTATTTTGACACGGACCCTTACCTCAGTGGTATTTGTTATTTGTAATGTTATTTTTGTCAAAAATTGTTTCGTATAAGTGGTATGTATGAGGAATGAGAGTGGTTAGTGTGGTTGAGTTAAAATCTTTTTGTATTGTAAATATGTGTATATAATGTGTATGTTGTCGTACAATTTGTATATATCTTTGGTATGCACACAAAAAAAGTATTGTTTGAAAATAAGAAAATTTCTCAAAACGTTTGAAAATAAATTTGAAACAAACGTGACCATAGACTGTCATGTTTAATTCATAACAGGTCTCGTTTGTTATTAATTGATAAGTAAGTCCAGTATTGGCATTTGTTTTGTTTACTCAGTTTGATTTGGACTTAGCCTTGCTGGTAAGGAGTCTAGACCCTGTTTAGCCTTTTTTAGACGAGAAGAGGGCACTTGCGCAAATTTAAGAACTTAAAACAGTGTACACATCTGTGCGTTATAGAATAATAATGAATTATTAGGCCCTGCAACTGGATGTTTGGGGTGTTCCGGTCAAGCAGCACACTGAGTCTAGCAGTAATCTACATTTGGTATCTAATTAGAGTCACTGGTGAAATCAGGATTACAAGATTTGCGGTAATCCATAGATCAGAAGTATTACAAGAAAATGACAAAAGCAGGCAGGACATGGTCTGTGACTGCCGGCCACCCCTCGCCTCAACACGCAGACTACTGTTACACATTTAACAGACCAACCGGATTCTTTGGAAGGCAGGGGGTCTCGAGCCCGAGACCCCACGGCCGTATTTATTAAAATATGAAACACAATTAAAATTTTAATAAAATAACATTATTTACATAATTATTAAATGCAAAATTCAGACATTAGATTTACATCCAGTGTAGCAGGTATGGTGGGCTAACCTTAACAAATGTCTAATACAGCGTGGTTCCTAACCGAATCTAACATCCTGATATCAATTTGCATTTTAATAATTTCTGGTCGTACGGCAAGGTCGCTAACCGGTGTCAGATCCTTTTACCCAGCTACGCTCTCACGTCCGAGATGCGCATGTGCGACGAGGGCCCGTTTACCCTCGTGTGCTCCGTGAACTCCATTTAACCATAACAGGAGGGCCCTTACACTCGCGCCTTAGCGTCATAGTGCATAGTGTATGTGTGGGGTGGCTACCAGCCTGAGGAAATCGTTGACCCCCTCCCCCGCACCCAAGCAAGCGGATATTCTGCCCCTGAAGTTCTGGGAGAGACCAGTGGCCCCTCCCCCTGGGCAACCCCTTTCGTGAATGGGGCCGCCCCACCTAAGGACCTTAAATTGCTGCTCACCGATTATGACCTTACCACCAGACCCACATAATAAATACGACATTACTAACTAAGAGGGAAAAAAAGCCTAAGGAAAAAGAGTCAATGCAACCGCAATACACACCCAGAAAACATACACATATTGACCTTGCCTGTAACGTGGAAAAAAAGGCCTAAGGAGGAAAAACATTATTCCTACGATATTGCATAGCATTACACCATTTACCTAACAGTGTCCTTAACAGAATTCTGCTACCAGGGGATGGAGGGCGGGGAAAATTAAACGGCCCCACGGCGGGGCGAGGAGGGAGCCTGGGAAGCGCGGGCACAAAGAGGCCGCTTGCCGCGCTCCCCAGGCTCTTAACCCCTCCTATGCCGCGGTCCCGTCCCTTGACCCGGACGCGCAAAACTGCTTCCGGGGCAAGGGCGGGACGCGCGAACCAACCAGGATCGGCCAATGGGGGGGGGCGGGCCCAGCCATGTGTGCGTGGGGGCCGATTGGCTCCCCCCTTTTCTTTCGGTGCGGAAACCCCAATTTTGACATGTTATTTTCCTGACCTCGCATATGAAGTATATTAATAAATAGTACACCGTTCTTATAATCTTGATTTTCGACTCAAGCTTCCGAATCCGCCCACTTTTTAAAAATGCAATGAAGGACGTTCTAGGGGTCACACGTTTCGATGCATAACTAGTGGCCAGATATCTCAGGATGCAGCACCTGAGATACATTCTATCGTGGTTACACTGTGCATTTAAGCGCCTCCGAATGACTGATTGACACATTTTGCATTTCACCATGATAATCCAAATGGCAAAGCTACACTAACGGGGTCTGACACAGCTAAAAAATGAAATATGTAAGAAAGCCTATTCTAGACAATAACAAACGAAAAGTAGGAACATCAGACTGCGAGTTATGGCTTTTAGTTCTGGAGAAGTTTTGTTCTTTTTTGTCAAATACCACCCCAGAGTGTAATATCCCAGACACGAGATGAATCCAAGATATTAATTTCCTCCAAGCTTGCAGACCGAGGAATTTTGCAGCACTGGAGACAGCTAAAGGTCAAACACTGAGACACTGAAGGTCAAGAGGCTAGAGAATGAAGGAAGGGCTGGCTAAGGGGAAAATGCGGCGAAGTCATAAACCTAACATAAAGCCGCTCTGTGACTCGGGAATACTTGATCCCAGAGCCACAAGAAATCTTTGGCTGTACTTCAGAACAGCAATTTTAAATCGATAAATCCCAAAAGGCAGGTAAGAAAAGCTGAGCGTTGCAGCGCCTTTCCCTCCAGCTTGGCCCATTAAACCACGTGCACAAGAAAAGACATTTTTTCAGGGTACCCTGTTGTTCCAGCCATGAAGCCCTTGTTTGCAGAGGCTGCCTGTGTGCGTTTGCCAATGAGAATAGTAGTGGAAGGCAATTAAGTGTATATGCACTTGCGTTCCATTTCTGAATGTTATACGATAACCACATTAAACTTTATGCACTGTATTACCTAATAACAGTAGGTGGACGCATTTAATTCTAGTGGGAGCGACGCCTAGATTCGAAATGTAATCAATGTCATGCTAACTCTACTTGTCTGAAAGCCATGTTTCCTAAATTCGGTCTAACTGGTAACTAGGCCCGAGTTGCATGTATACCACGTTTATAAAATGTTCTGCAAGTGCAGCAAGTCTCGTGTTTTTCTCCTCTGCAGATGTCTTATCGCCATACGGATCGCTAAAATAGGCTTCCTATTACTGAATTAGGTCGATGTGTAGCTGAAATAATTAGAAGTTGTCTTCGGACACGGAGACTGAGATGGTGGGAGAGATGCTCCTGTATCAGGCAGAACGGACCGAAGTTACATCCAAGGTCAACAGATGTGTACAGCGCTAGGAAACGAGGGAGTTTTCCTGCTCCCAGAAAATAGTCCAACTTGATTTTTCCATTTCGTAGAATTGATATGTAGAAGCCTTTTAGAATCTTTTTTTTCATATTTTAATTATAGGTTTTCTTAGAATAATTTGGAAGGCCCTGTCTTGACTTCACTGGGAGAAGACCTCTTTTCAACTTCTTTCTCGATTTCCCCTTGCCATTTTATTTAGAATAGGGAAGCCCCTTCATGGAACCTGCCTTCAAGATATTTTGTCTACTCTATGTTTTTCTATTTTGCATTTTCTTCATTATCATATACAAATTCAGATTGCATGATCATATTAATATATTCTATGCAGTTTTCTGTGGCACCACATTGGTCTCACTTCAATAGATATGTATTTCTGATGTTTACTCCTTCTTTAATCTTCTAGTTAACAAGCAAAGGTCTATATGACCAGTGGGTGATTCTTTTTGATGTTTACACCAAGAGGTTGAGAATTACGTACCCCGCTCCATCACTAGCATAGGGCTCAGAGCACCACATATTTTCTCTGTTTTGGAGGCTTCTCTGAAACAGAAGAATGATGTCCCCTTATTCATATATGCAGAGATTTGCTAAGCAAATACTGGACACAAAAAATATATACATATTACAAATATATGACTTTTGAGTTGCAATGAATGCTTTTACAAGGTTAAAAGAAGAGGGGGACAATGCGCTTAAGTTGATCCGGTGGTTGCAGATGAATCTGAAAGTTACTCTTTTTTGGGGACCAGGACTTATTTTTCATCATCGGTTTGTGACCCAGGACAAGAGAGTGGAAGGCGACAAAGTGGAAAGGTGGAGGAAGGAAAAATGAAATAAATGACAAAGAAGCTGGAATGAGAAAGAAACTGGGATGAGAAAGAACCTGCAAGAATGATATAAAAGTGCAGGGACAGTCGGGCGGTGGAGGAACAGGTATTGATGTGAAATAAAGACTAGACAGCATTGGTACTCGGCACAACAACATTCACCAGCGGCAGCAGTGGGCTTCCGAGGAACATTTTGTGCCCCAAGACTTATTATTTTACAAATTAAACACTGGGGCATGGCCTGACAAGCATAACTAAGAACAATTTTAAGAGGTGTGGTAGCATCAACTTAGGACCGGTCCTAATACATGTTGCCTAAAATCTGGCCTCTATGATGAGGAACGGTTGTGGATGTAAACCAGGCACATCTGCCAACACATTTACACATGGAGGCAGCTCTCTGTGACTGCTGGGAGTCCAGATGGCTTTCCATTGACAGGCCTATCATTTTGGAAATGACCACAAATTGAAAGATATCCTTTTCAAACTGTAAGCTGAACACTGGGTGAACTGGCACCCACTTGGGGCTGTCACAGGAGATGACAGCCTGGGCTTGTTTCCCGGTCCCGGGGCTTTAAAGGGCCCACCACTCTAGCTCGGGACAACTGGGCAGGAGGTGCATAAGCTGATGGTTAAAAAAGAAGATAACAAGACGTGGCATTTAAGTCTAAAGAACAGCAGAGGGCAGTTCATTGGCATCAGTCGAATCACTTGAGGGCCCTCTGTGCTACACTGTAACAATTCAAAATGTTCAACAATTCTTTTCCAATGCAAAAAGCACAAACAGTCTAAGCTTTAATGTACTTGCATCTATTTATTTATTAGGAACTTATTTATAGTGCAGCATGTGAACTTTCAGTTATTTGAGAGGACAGGATGGGGATTATATAGAGATTTTTTGAAGGGAAAAGGCAGTAAAAGGGGAGAAAGTATCCCATTATGTAAGGTGGATGCCCACCACATATATACTGTGATTTGTGCCCCTGGTAAACCAGTGGATTCTTTATATGGAGCATCTGTACATTTACAGTCTTGGTCCTTGTACTCTTATGGATCTTCTTCCATACTTCATCTGCTTGAACAAGCACTGGGGAATGGTATCAGTGTCTAGCTTAAGTGTGTGAGGGTGTTTTTCTTTACTTTGTTGTAATACTGATTGAATTTGGTTCTGAATCAGTAGTGTAAAAGGACAGCTTCCTTTTTTTCAGAGCTGGTGGTAATGCAGGAGCTGTATGTCATGGTAGAAGGGACTTTGTGCAGGGTACGACTGAAAGGCAAAGCATGTACTAATAATTCAAAATTGTATATTGTTATAATTGAATTCAGGGATTGTAAATCTGATCCAGATTATAATTCTGTAACAGGGTTCTGTTTGGCACCTGGTTCTGGAAAATCAAGGAAGGTCACACATTTTATTTATTTATTTTTTAAACTTATAGGGCGCAAACAGCTACCCAAAAAGGGTTTCCCGGCGCCTAAAAACACAGCACAGAAGATGGAGAACGATCAGCTTAGGTCGTTCAAGATTATTGATCGAACAACCAGGTTTTTATTTCTTTCCTGAACCTGGAGTAACTCCCCTCTTTGCGTATATGGAGTGGTAGTGCGTTCCAGATGGATGGACCCTGATGGGTAAAGGATCTCCCTCCCATCCTGGAGAGCTTGAATCTGGGCACACAAAAAATTGCTGCTGAGTGTGACTGTAGGTTTCTTTTTGGGAGGTAGGGATGAACTAATGCCTGAAGGTATTTGGGTGCAGTGCCTGCTTTTATTTTAAACATATAGTTTAGGGCCTTAAATCTAATGCGGTTTTCCACCCTGAGCCAGTGAAGTTCACGCAAGTAGGGGGACACGCGGGTATTTCTTGGTATGTGACAAAGAATCCGGGCAGCCGAATTCTGTATCATCTGTAGTCTCTTTATAACTGCTTTGTTAGCACCTAGGTACAAGATGTTCCCGTAGTCAAGCCGAGATGTAACTAAGGCATTGACTACTGTTTTCTGCGTGGAGATGGGCAGCATCCATAGGATCTTTCTGAGCCATTTTAGGATGGTGAAACAGAGGCCAAGTACTTTGCTGACCTGTTGCTTCATGGACAACTAGTTGTCCAAAACTACCCCCAGATTCCTTGCATGGGTGACTGGTGTAGGAAGATTTCCCATCTGGGAAGGCCAGTGTGAGGCGTTCCATAGATCTGGCTGCTTACCCATGAGGAGAATCTCCGTCTTGTCTCCGTTTAATTTCAACTGGTTCATAGTCATCCAGTTGAAGATGTTCAGGAGACCTTGTTTGAGGAGAGACGGAGATAATGGGTGGGATTCTGACAGCGAGAAGATGATCTGAGAATCCTCTGCGTACGTCATAAATGTCAGTCCAGATTTCTCCACTAAGTCCGCCAGGGGTCTCAGGTAGAGGTTGAAGAAAAGTGGGCTGAGGATAGAGCCCTGCGGTACTCCATGAGGGGAGTTGACAGGTCCAGAGCACGCAGCGGATGATGCTATCTGGAATGTCCGTTGGTCCAAAAAGGATCTAATCCATTTCAAGGCATCGCCACGAATTCCGTTTTTTTCTAACGTGGTGAGCAGCCTTTTGTGCGACACAGTATCAAAGGCTGCGCTTTAGTCGAGAAGAATAAGCGCAACCGTTTGACCGTCGTCAAGATGTTTCCGGATGGTTTCTGAAACTCCCAGCAGGGCGGTTTCCGTAGAGAAACCCGCTCGGAATCCCGATTGGGTTGGATGGAGAAGGGAATTTTCTTCCACGAATAGAGTTAGAGCAGAATGCACATGTCTCTCCAGACATTTAGAAAAAGCTGGGAGAAGTGAGATAGGCCTGTAATTAGCTAATTTTTCAGGGTCAGCTGTAGGTTTCTTTAAAAGTGGGGTTACTATGGCATGTTTCCATAGGGTGGGTACTGTAGCGAGCTCCAAAGACGAATTTAATGTGTCAACAATAATTTCTAAGCGTGGGCGAATTTTGCGAATTCGCGATCCGCGAATTTGCGAATTCGCAAAATTCGCGAATTTGTGCGAATTTGTGGATTTTTGTTTTTTTGCGTGTTCGCTGGGTTTTTTGCGTGTTAGCGGGGTTTCTTGCGTGTTCGCGGGGCTTTTTGCGTCTTCGCGAGCCGCTTGCATAGCGAAGTTACCCATGCAGTCGTTTATGGGAGAGGGATAGATAGATAGATAGATAGATAGATAGATAGATAGATAGATAGATAGAAAGAGAGAGAAAGAGAGGGAAAGAGAGAGGGAGAGAGAGAACGAGAGAAAGAAAGAGAGGCCGGATCTCTGAAGGGCCAGATTCCTGAGTTGAACCTACAGAACATACAGCTTTTTATTTTTAGCAAAATGCATATGAAAATTGTGCTGTAAAGGTCTCTTTTAGTTTAACCCCTCCTGACAACTCAAAATGGGTGTATTTGCCATCCTCTCCCTTCTTCCTGTTTTTTATATCTGTAAGTGCTTCCTGATGAGGTTTAATTCCTTGGACAGGTGCCTCGTTGCCTACTTGTAACTATTCTCTGACCCTGCTTCAAGGGTCAGAGCAGGGTCAGAGAATAGTTGCAAGTAGGCAACCAGGCACCAGGAAGCAATTAGCAGCAGGTGTCCAAGTTGAAGTTAATTTGTTTGTAACCCTTTTGTAAAAGGTTACAAAGAAATTAGGTTCAACTTTTGCACCTGCTGCTGTAACCCTTGCTTGGCTGAAAATTCGTCCCCGCTGATTCGCGGATTTTACCGCGATTTCGCGAGATTCGCGGATCACGAAATCGCGGAAAATCCGCAAATTTGCCCGCGAAACGGATTTTACGCCCACCCTTAATAATTTCAAGGGAGGGGGTATCCAGGATTTTCATGATATTTATAGGAATAGGGTCCTGCGGAGAGCCAGATTTGATTGTGGCTGAGGGCTGTGATGTGGCTACAGAGATCTGTCAGTTATCACAAATTGAATAACAGGTGACTCTGCAGTTTAGGAATAGGGTGTATAGAATAAGGATTAACATTTTACTCCAAAGTAAGGGTACACATCTTTTTTAAACCCCGGACTTTCTTTTACAACGTTTTCCTTCTAAGAGTGGCCATCAGCAAGTGGACGAGAGGGAAGACCCAGAGGAGATTCAAGAAGCATGGGGCCAAGAAGCAGAAACCCCCCAGGAAAATAAGAAAATGGCACCAGGGGAATCAAGATGACTAGGGACAGGAGGACTAAGAGCAGAATAGCCAGGACAAGCCAGAAGGGGAGGACCAGAAGGACCAGGTGAAATTAGATCTGCAGATTAGAACCAGGAGAATCCTGTGGGGATAGAGGAAGCATGGATAAGTACAAGGAAGACAACAAATTGGCCATCAGCAGGATCAGGAGGACTAGGGTCAGGAGCACTAGGACTAAAAGGCCCGATACTGGAACAGGGATAACTGGGAAGGTCATGCATGAACTATAGGGATAAGACAACTACAACCATGACCTGGAGAAATGGAATCACTGGAATACTGAGAGATGGGGGTTGATTAGTCGGGATGGATCTTGTGCATCGTGCGTAATAAAGTCACTATCTTGTTCTTAGACCTGTCATCCTTAGTGTGGCCTTCCTCCAATTTGTTGCCTGTTTACCTCCACTTTTTGCTGTATCTTTCTGTTGACCTTACGACTCTGAGCAGTTTACCACTGCTAATCAGTGCTAAACTGCATGGCCTTTTCCCCTAAACATGATGACATTGGTATGTACCTGATTGGCATATTTAGTTCACCTGTAAGTCCCTTGTAAAAGTGTGTACTGCCCAGGGCCTGTAATTTAAATGCTACTAGTGGGCCTGCCGCACTGATTATGCCACCCACACAAGTAGACTTTCAAACCTGTCTCTGAACTGCCATTGCAGCACCTGTGTTTGAAGTTTATTGCCACTTCCTCTTGACATTTGAAACCACTTGCCATGCCTTAAACTCGCTTTTTATTACACATAAGTCACCTCTAAGGTAGGCCCTAGGTGGCCATAATGCAAGGGTGCTGTATAAGTAAAAGGTAGGACATGTACTTTTGAGTTTTACATGTCCTGGTAGTGACAAACAGCCACATTTGTTTTTCACTACTGTAAGGCCTACTCCTCTCATAGGCTAGAATTGGGTATTCCTTAAAACACTTTTAAGCTGCAAGCTCAGTGGTCCTATAACAGGGTGCCCGTACAGAAGCTCAAAGGGTCTGAAGCCTACTCCCTTCTGTGGTACCTCCCTGTAGGCAAACAACAGGCATGGTATGAGGATGTCCCACTTAATCTTCCCAGCGGCATGGAAACATGCCATGGTGAGTCCATTGTTAAAAAAGCCTACTGCCGACCCGGAGGTCTTGGCCAATTATCGCCCGATTTCCCTGCTTCCTGCTTTCTCTAAAATCCTTGAGAAACACATTCATGGTGCTCTCACAACATTCACAGAAAACAACTGTTTACTCCACTCCTCTCAGTCCGGATTTAGGGCAGGGTACTCCACAGAAACTGCCCTTCTTGGAGTAACAGAGAAGATCAGGGAACTCTTAGACGATGGCCAAACTGTTGCACTTATCTTGCTGGACTTAAGTGAGGCCTTCGATACCATTTCTCACTCCAGACTGCTAGCCAGGCTGGGGGAAAATGGTATCGGTGGCGCAGCACTGGAATGGATAAGGTCATATCTGTCCCATCGCACCTTTCAGATTTCTTCCTCCCAGGCCTGTTCTGACACATTTAACTCCCCTCATGGTGTGCCACAGGGCTCAATTTTGAGTCCGCTGTTTTTTAATCTTTATCTCCGTCCACTTGCCGATCTAGCTGAGAGATCCGGTCTTGCCTTAATGACCTACGCAGATGATTCACAGATTATTTTTTCACTTTCAAAGTCTGACCCTCTAGCTCCATCTGCGCTCAATCAAGGTCTTCAGGAAATCTTCAGCTGGATGTCAAACAACCAGCTGAAGCTTAATGGGGAGAAAACGGAGATCCTCCTACTAGGAAAGAATAAGGACCTCTGGAGTGCCCTCCACTGGCCACCGTCTTTGGGCACTCTTCCTACACCAGCTACCCAGGTCAGAAACCTTGGGGTCTCCATTGACAACTTACTATCCATGAAGCAGCAGGCCAATAAAGTGGCGGGCATTTGTTTTACCATCCTTAAATGGTTGCGTAAAATCTTATGGATGCTGCCTCCTGCCACCCAGAAGACCGTAGTCAATGCTCTTATTACATCTCGGCTTGACTACGGTAACATCCTCTACCTGGGCTCAAACCAAGCAGTGTTAAGACGACTCCAACTCGTCCAAAATTCCACTGCTAGGTTGCTGTGCAAAATCCCCAGAACAGCAAGGATCTCAAAGCACCTCAGAGACCTGCATTGGCTCAGGGTGGAGAACCGAGTTAGGTTCAAAGCCCTGAGCTACATGTTTAAAATTAAAGCCGGCACTGCTCCCAAATATTTACAAGACCTTGCCAGTCCCTACCTTCCTAAACGCAGCCTGCGATCTTTAACTGCAGCGAACTTTGCAGTGCCCAGGTTCAAATTGGCTAGAGTTGGAGGAAGATCCTTTTCTTATTTGGGGCCTACCCTTTGGAATTCTCTTCCCCCCCATACCCGCAAGGAAGAAAATTTCTCCAGCTTCAGGAAAAGCATTAAGACCTGGCTTTTTGACAAATAACTGTCAGTTTGTCCTCCACTCTTCAATGGTGCAGCTCAGTATCACAGTCTCAGCGCCGGGAAACCCTTTGTGGGTATCTGTGCGCCTTACAAATGTAAAAAATAAATAAAAAATAAAATCTTCAGATAGGCCGCTAATCATGCCTTTTAGGGTCTTATTGAATCTCTCAGCAAGGCCATTGGTTTGTGGATGGTAAGAAGTGCATAACTTTTAGGTTACCCCACACTCCTTTAACATTGACTGCATGTATGCAGACATGGGGTTTGTGCCCCTGTCAGACACAACTTCCTTGGGGAATCCCACGTGGATAAAAAGCCCCATCAGGGCCTTGCCACTTCAGGCGCAGTCATGGTCCTCAGAAGGATTACGTCTGGGTACCGACTGGCATGATCCCCAAGAACCAGGATAAACCTGTTGCCTGAAGCAGTCTGGGGATCCAGAGGCCCTACAATGTCAATGCCCACACTCTCAAAGTATGTGCCAATGACTGGCAGTGGGTTAAGGGAGGCTTTAAGCCTTTGCCCTGTCTTCCCACTAGCCTAGAAGGTTACACAGGTCCTGTAGTATATATCTGGGGATGTTCTGATCTTGGGCCAAAGAAATGTGGGTCAAGCCTGGCAAAGTTCTTGTCTTTTCCCAATTGTCCTGCCAGTGGAATCTCGTGAGCCAGCTCCAGTAAGATAGCCATGTAGCTTTCGGGGTCCACCTGGGCCTTCTCTGTCCACGCACAGGTGCCTTAGGCTAGCTTTAAAGGTGTTTGTCCTCTCAGTAAATGTGATGCCTCCCAGATGCATCACCTGCTGCTTGGGCTATAGCCTGTTTCCTTATGCCCTCGAGGGTTGGACACTCCCTTTGTTCCCTACAAGAACGTCTTCTTGGTGGGTCCTCCTTCTACATGCCATCCAGCAACTGTAGGAAAGTCATCAAGGGAAGCAGTACCCTCCTCATTGGGCTCTGGGGCAGCCACCACACTCAGGGGCTGGTTTCCCACACCCTCTGCCCTTCCAGCTGGCAGGGTCATTGTTTTAGGCTCCAGCCCATTTTGATTGTCATCTTGGGAAGCCACGTACCTTGTTGTTGCACAGATCCAATCAGGTAAACCCGACCTCTCTACATGAGGCTCTCTGCATGAGCGTTGAGCTCCACTTCATTCTAGAGAGCGTGCTCAAGGCCATTACCCAACAAACAGTCAACAGGCATGGCAGGACAGGTCTCACAGCAACGTTCAGAATACCTATGAACCCCCACTCAAAGGGAAAAAGTGCCACTGTGTAATGTCCTCTTTACTGTCAACCAGAACAACATGGTATACTTATTATGAATGTCCTGCTCCTTACCTTAGCCATGCTGCCTCCTGTATTCCTCAGAGCCTCAACACCTTACCCATTGATGGTGACCCATGTCCTATACTTAGGACTATTAGAAGGTACATGGATCTTAGGTACCATCTCACTGTCACCCTGGGACACTATGGTAACCCCACGAAACTCACCCCCATTAACTGAGACAAACTCCTCCCCCAGCATTACACAAGCCCCCCCTGGACTATTTTCTCCATTGGGAGGTGATGGTCTTTCTGTACACTTGGGATCCCCCTTGTAGTGTCCATACACGTAGCACTCATAGCAGTTGATGAACTTGGGCTGTTGATCTTTGTCAGGGTAGTTTTTTATGGTGGCCATATTTGGAGTGTGAACAAGACCCTTTACCCTGTGAGTTGTTTTTGGGGGCCTTTAGAGAACTCTGTGTTTTTATCTCCCCCTTCCTTCTTCTGGGGGGTACCCTGACCACCCTTTCGGGAGTTCACCCCAGATGCCTTCCTGGGCACTCTGGTGCAGACCCAGATATCCACCTCCTCATCAAGTTTCCTGGGATCAGTAAACTTGCTATCCGCCAGGTTTTGGCGTAACTCTAGACAACAAATATCAAGCATGTGATCCTTCAAAATCTAGTTCCACAACCCTGAATAATCATCAACCTTGCTGCCCCTTACCCAGCCCTTCAGTGCCTTGCTAGCATAATCCAAGAACTCCACTCATGTTTGTCACAAGCTCTTGTGGCTGCCCCTGAATCTGACCCTATACCTTTCAGGGGTCAGTTCAAACTTACTGACTAGGATGGCCTTCATTGCAGTGTAGCATGTCTGGTTCGCTACTTCTAGTGTCTTCTAGTGTCCATCCCCACCGTGGGCTTATACCTCCACATATACTTCCACAAAATGCCACCCTAGTGGGACCTTGTGCACTGTCAGAGCCACTTCATAGACAGCAAACTATTTGTCTATGTCATCCCACACCACTCAACTGGGCATACAATCCTTTTGGATCCTGACACTTGGCTCAGCAGTGGACACCAGAGGTTTGCTGCCAGCATTGCTGCTGCTGGACCCCTCACTCAGGTCTCTGATGTCCAGCTCTCTTGAGCTGAATCCAAGGGCCATTTGTCTTTCTTCCATTACTGCTCCTTCTCTAATTTAGCAAGGGCCTGCTCTTTGTCTAATTTGACAAGATCAAAGTTTAGTTTCCTTTCCTCCCTCCTGTCTGACAAGTTCCTTGATGGCACACTTCTACCTGGTCTGCTGTAGACTTTCAGTCCTTGGAGGATGGTATGCCCCACATTAGCAGGCCGCAAGACAAGACCTCTAGTTTGGTACTGCTCATATCCTACCTCCTCAGACACTGACCCCTCCACCTCATCCACTTCTCCTTCTGGGTTGGTAGCTGCCAATGCTCTTAAGGATATTTGAAGCTCTGCCTTCTTGGCACTTCCCATATGGGACACCCTCCTCTCCTGGCAGAAGTCCTCAAGCTGGGCCCCTGTGTATGCCTCCAGGTTGGCCAGCTCGAATTCCATAGTGCCACAGAGGACCACAGATGTTGTAGAGAAAATAAGTATGGGGCAAATAGAGTTTTGGAAAAATCAAAGATGGCAATTAGGGAGAGTTGAAATGATTCAAATTGGTCTTAAGTATAGAGTTGTAGTGAACACTGAATTATTGAACAAGCACAAGCCCTATCCTCACCGCTGTGCACCAATGCTAGAATTTATTTTGCGCAATCGACTTCTAAGCACAGTTTTTAGATGTAATGTTAAAAAAAAATTCATATCTCTACTTCTGTTTATTGGATGTTTGTCGTTTAGGTCTTGATTTTTAAAAAAAATTATTCTCTATCATTCTAAACCTATGTGGAGTCTTTTTGTTGGGTTTTCATTGTGTTACTGTGTGTGTTGCACAATTACTTTGCATATTACCTCTTTAGATAAAGCTTACTGCTCTGTGCCAAGATACCAAAGGATACCTGATTGGACAGGTTGCAATTAGGGACCCACTTTCTAACACTTGTTAAGTCCAGTTAAAGGCTTCCGTAATTTAAACCGGAGCTTAACCACTGGTAGTCATGGCCCAAAGCGGTCAGACTCAATTTAGTGAAAATGTGTAAAGCATTCAAAAGTACTAAAACAGTTAAAAGGTCAAACACAACACAATAGAATTACCACTCACATTTATTAAAAAATAGAAAATAACATAATAAGCAAAACGACACCAAGGACCTCACTGAAAGCACTTAGAGACTCACATGGTGTCAGGAAGTGGGCAACAGCATAGTCCAGTGCAGGTCCAGATGCAACTGGTCAGATTCTACACAAGAATACCCTCTTCGGCTTCTTTATGGTCCCAGAGCCAACTAGATCAGCTTTTTGATTCTGGGAGATCTTTCTGTCTTTTAATTTCAAATGTAAGGGGGTCCACCCTCCTCTGGTCCTTCTCACAGGTCACAAAAGTCAAGTGCAGCCGGTTCAGTCTGCCTTGTATCCTTTCGAAAGTCCACCAGTGTTACGATGGGGTACCATATTTATGCCCTAGTTAGTGGTTCAGGATGACTCCAGGGCACTCCCTAACCATTGAGGTAAAAAGTCCTGGGGGCAACCCTACCCTCTTTTTCAATAGTTGCCGACTACAAAAAGGCACAAAAATGCCATGTGCCAGGCAGTTTCAAGCTGGCAAAAGACTTCAGCCTCAAAAAACTTGGGCTTTAAGGGCTGGGTGTGTGTCCTAGATGTCCTCCCACATCTAACTAAAATCCCGTTTTACGTAGGCACTGTACCACAGACAACACATTAAAGTCATGCTCCCAGGAGGAATTTCACACCTCTTTTATACCTCTTCCTAGGCTGTGCACAACCTCTGAGAATCTGGAGAGTTAATGGAAATTAGTTGCCAGGAACTGCAGGCTGAGAAAACGTAACTTTCGAAAACATATTTTTCATCAATGTTTAATAGAATTCTAACTTCACTATTGCATTGGATGTTTAAAACTATTACAAATAGTGGTTCAAATATTTTTCTAGCTGATCCCATTCCTGAGATACAGTGTTAGTATTTTAATCTGCACTCTAATTTTCTACATAGGGCTGGTAGGCCTGCCACTGTGAAATTCACTTGTAAGTCTTGTCACTGTAGGGAGACTGTAATATCAAATGTTCTACATGTCCCACTTTTAAATACCAAGTACCTCATTTGTGGGCTGCAAAGCCTGCATAGGGATGATTTACTAACATTTAAAAGCAAGATTTTTACTTGTCAACAAGGGTCATTTTAATACATCATATTGGAGGCCTATATACTGTGATGGGTCTGAAGCCTTGTGTTCCCTTATAACACTAGTGGATGGCACAATACGCGCCAAGATCCACAAATGACTTAACTTTTTATGCCATGGATGTCTATACAATGGACTTTTGGAAAAGTTAAATACGCTGATCAGGTATTAGCCAATTTCACCACATTGTACAGGCCAGAGCACATACACTTGGAACTAGACAGGAGTGCCGCATTGTTTAAAGTTTAAAAGATAGCAATAAAATTCAACAAAATCCATTCAACCCCACAAAAAGGGTCATTTTCTTACAAAGTTCTCAATCATTGCCAGGACAATATGAAGGAAACAATAAAGGTAATGAAGTGGAGGGTCAGGTAGAGGAGGCGGAGCTGGAGGACAAAAAGGGGTAGAAGAACTTGATGAAGATATAGGACAACTTGAAGGAATTCAAGGAGGTGGGCCAGCAAGACACGTGGCAACTCCTGTTAACTACAGCACAAAGAAATGCCAGATGTGAAGTATGAAGTGCTGTTTAAAAAAGAAATTCTTATTAGTAATAATATTTAAAAATCTTAAAGAATGGGAAACAAGCATTTCAAATTAGATTAGATTAATGGGATGTGCTTTATCTCAGTACAATTCAAAGTTAGCTGATCTTTTAGATGACCCGCCTGCAAAACTCTCTCTAACTCTCTGTAGTGCACCAGCACCATTCAGTGGAGGCAGAGGCAAGAAGAGGGAGGGGTGGAAAAATAATGTATTCCAAAAAAATAGGACTGGCTTTTTGGGATCATTACTTCATATATGCTTTAGGTGATAAGCTGTGAATAATAAGGTGATCTGTAGACCTCCTTGATCTGACACAATATCTGACTCTGAAAATGTGCATTCTTTACAGAGGATCTGGATATGTGGGCCGATGATCAATCTAATACTTGATGCATAAGAAATCAGAAATGAAATAGTGAGCTTTCTACATCGGTCATAGCATCAAACGTGTGTTCATTGCCACATCTTTGAACCCCAGTTGTCACTGAGCCCAAAACAGATTGTACAGCTCGATATCTCACACTATGGGCACCTGGCTGGGTTGGGCCAAGCCGGCATCAGCCTCTTCATTGAAGGCCAGCTTGAAGTCATATCTGATGGCAATCTAGGTTGGTCTTTAACAACCAGGTACTAGAATAGTTTACTCCCTACAATCCACAAAAGCATTCCTGGCACCATGTTCTCCCAAATCTTAAATACCCTAGGGACTCCTTAAACAACTGCAAAAAGTGTCACAAATACCTTTGACCGTTACCTAATAGCTATACCTGAAATGCCAAAGCAGGGAATTCCATCAGTAACTTTTTCAACTCTACAAAAATCTGGTGGTCCCAAAAATTGCACTGTCTGTGAGTACACCAACTGACAAAGATGCTGTTATTGTTACATAGGTTATAGGCTACTAAAAAGGGGTGGGTGGTTGCCACTCTCAAATGATGTAATGTTAGTAATGTCAGGAGGGGTTGTAGAGGCAGGTGATTTAATACCATACACCCATCTGTAACAAGCGATATCTTTAACCAGAACCATAATTGTACCAGAGTTATGACTTCAGACCTCCTCATCATCGCAGTGCTATTCTAGACACCTGCCTTCACCATTCTCTTGCAGGTTCACTGTTGTTTAACAGCTTCAACATCCTCAGTTGTGAGGTGTTCCAAAAAAGAAGTTTCCTTCTGTACTAAAATTATAAGGTGCACACTTATATCACACTGCTGTTTATCTTTACTAGTATGCATTCAGGATGGGTGTTACTCTCCTAATTTGTTGTCATGTACCTATGCAAAATGATGTGAGATTGAACAGAATCACATGATGGTCGTAAACCAGAATTTAGTGCTCTATTCTTACCGATAAATGCAACCTTGCATCCAAAATGGACTGAGGATACATTTTGCACTACTAAAATAGTGAAAAATGCAACAGAATACAAACAGCAGCAGACAGCAGCTGCTCTGTATATTCATTTGTTCTGTGCTCTTGCTGTAGGAATTTTGTGCCAAATTACTCATAAGTGTAAGAAATTCATCCTTTTTCCTTTGATTGCCCCTATTTTGTGACTGAAATTGGGGGTTACTGACTCTGAATGTGCCCTGGGCTCTGCGAACCTGGCCTAGTGCCAGTGCTCTTTTTAAAAGGTATATGGTAATTGATGTAATTACAATTGGCTCAGATAACCTTCCTGTAAGTTCCTACTATAAGGGAGGACATGTAGGTTTGCAGACTACAGTGGACTTCATGCCCTTAAGTGTGCACTGCTGTGGTGCCTGGTGTCCTTTCAAAGGTAGCCCAGCCTTGCAGCCCGGTTTTAAAATAAAACAGTGTCCAAATTTGACTTTGGAATTAAAAGTACTTCAAAAGTCTAAAACTACCTTTTTATACATATAAATCACCCTGAAAACCTGCCCTAGGTGCCCCTAGGGTAGAGTGTCTTCTTATAAAAAGAGGAACATTATTAAATGTGTTTTATAGGCCCTGGTGAGGACAAAACAGCTAAAGTCAGTTTCCCCTCTATAGTGTTACTTTCTGCCCAGGTTGAAATTCGACCAGAGTGGTATTCTGGTCGTACCATATTTTCATTTCTTCCTGGCTAGCTTCTAGGTTCACCTGAGTGAGCTTCCTGAAGCGTTGTGTCTGGTTGCGGATAGCCAGCACATAGCTGAACACATCCTGGGGGGCTTTCCCACGGGACTTCTCCCATCCCTCCTTCACCAGAGTGAGAGGTCCTCTAACAGGGTGGCCATACAAGAGTTCAAAGGGACTGAACCCTAAGGACTTCTGAGGCACCTCCCTGTAGGCAAACAACAGGCATGGTAACAAGACGTCCCACTTCCGTCTCATGGGCTCCGCTAGGCCCATAATCATTCCTTTCAGGGTGCGGTTGAATCTTTCAACCAACCCATTTCTTTAAGGGTGGTAAGGATTGGTGAACTTATAAGTTACCCCACATTCCTCCCACAGAGACTTCATGTACCTAGAGATGAAGTTGGTACCCCGGTCGGAGACCACCTCTGTGGGGAACCCCACACGGGAGAAGATCCCCATCAATGCACGGCCCACCACGGGTGCTGTGATTGTCCTGAGAGGGACTGCTTCCGGGTACCGGGTGGCATGGTCCACCAAGACCAGGATGCACCTGTTGCCTAAGGCTGTCTTGGGGTCCAGGGGCCCCATGATGTTGATGCCTACCCGCTGGAAAGGGGTGCTCACCTCAGGAAAGGGTTGGAGGGGTGCCTTGCACTTCTGTCCACTCTTGCCACTGGCCTGACATGTTCAGCAAGACCTACAGAATGTCCCGACATGCTTCCTTATCTGGGGCCAGTGGAAGTGGGTGACAAGCCTGTGTAGGGTCTTGTCTTGCCCCAGATGTCCTGCGAGAGGCACGTCATGAGCCAGACCCATTAGGAAGTTCCTGAAGCACTTGGGTACCACCAGCACACGGGCTGCACCGGGCTCAGCGAACTTAGGCTCACTATAAAGCAAATCATCTTCCCAGTAAATGAAATGATCCTTGGCCCCTAGGCCTGCTGCCTGGTCTGCGGCCTGTTGCCACATACCAACAAGAGAATGGCACTCCTTCTGCGCCTTGCACAACTCCTCCCTGGAGAGGCCACCCTCTTGCTGCCAATGGGTCAGCTCAGGCAGTTCCCCCAGTTCGGCCACTTGTTCCCCGGTAAGCTCCAGGGCATCCGCCTCAGGTTCTGCTTCCTCCTGGGCTGTGGGTACCACGGGGCGGGTTTCCCACGCCCCCTGCCTCCTCTGTTCTTAGCAGGTCTCTGGGCCACTGTTTCAGGCTCCATTTCTGCTGAATCACCTCTACTGGCTGCCATAGCACGCGTGGTCAAACAGATCCATGCAGGTAAACCTAACATCTCTAGATGAGTTCGGTGCTCTACATCGTTCCATGGAGAACTCTCCAGGTCATTCCCTAGCAGACAGTCTACAGGCAAGGCATCACTGTCAACAACTTCCAAGAGACCAGAGACTCTCCCCCCACTCAAAGGGAACACGCGCCACTTTGCAGAGGCGCACTGAGCTATCAGCTGCAACTACCGGGCGGAGTACATTGGGGATACACTGCTCTACTGACACCCAATGACACCTCACGGATGTCACGCTGGCTCCGGTGTCTCTCAGAGCCTCTATCCACCTCCCATTGATGATCACCTTCTGCCCGTATTTCTTAGTGTTAGGGGGCAGTAAGGTTTCTTGGACCACCTCTTGGTCTCCTAAAGAGACAAGTGTCATAACTGCTACCTCCCCCCATCCACTGGAAACCAAATCCCCTCCCAAAGCTACACTTGCTAACCCTGGGGCGGGAGCACCAGTGGGTGCTGAGTTTTTCTTGGGACACCTGGATGAAAAGAGGCCCACCTCGTTACAGTGATAGCATGCCGAGGGCCCTTGGTTATCCCTTCTCTCCCTAGGGGGCCATGGCCATCTAAGTCTGGGGGGTTGGGACACCTTTCCCTGGGAACTATTTTTGGGCCCTTTAGAGAACTCCTTTTGGTTACCCTTGTCCTCCCCACTCTTCTGCTGGGGACCCTGCCCACCTTTGGCTGTGGTACCCACAATTCCGCTGTGGACCCTGGTACTGGTCCAGCGATCCACCTCCTTAGCAAGCTCAATGGGGTCTGTCAGCTTGCTGTCTAAAAGATGCTGGTGCAGCTCTGGAACACAAAGACTACTCAAGTGCTCGCAAATGATTAAATGCAATAACCCCTTAAAATCAGTTACCTTGCACCCTTCATCCAATCTTCCAGTGCACGTGAGTACAAATTCACACATTCCATCCAAGTCTCAGACTCTCTCTTCTTGGAGTTTCTAAATGGCAGTCTGTACTGCTCTGGAGTAAGTCCATACCTGAGACATAGGGCCTCCTTCATATTGGGGTAGGTCATGGCACCTGCTAACTCTAAGAGCTCTAGAGCACTCCTCCCAGAAGCCTCAAAATGTTTCCACAGGCCCGCCCCCCAATGCTGTTCAGGCACACCATTCATTATTAATGCAATTTCATAAGAAGTAAACCAGGCATAGATATCCTCACTCCTATTATAATTTTGTACCAGGTCCTTGGGAATATATACTTTACCCCCCTGCACTGGCTGTGCACTGCCACCATTTGAACTGGAATCCACCTCCTTTGCTATCAGATCCAGTTCTCTAATGCTCAACTTGTGAGCCAGAAGCAATTTCTTTTCCTCCAGGGCACGGGCATTTTTGCTCTCCTCCGCCACCCTCTCTACCTCCAATTGCTTCATTTTCATCCTCATGACTTCCAAGTCATATTCTCTCACTCTTTGATTTTCTTGTAACTCTTCTTGGGTGAAACCCCTACTGGAATGGTTGCTGCCAGGCCTTGAGCCTTTTCTGCTCACAGGCAGATCTGTGGTTTGAAAACCATTCCCTGTACTTGCATCATTTCCCTCCTGTGCCTCCCAATGGGCCTTTAAGATTCTCTGCAGCTCCTACTTCCGGTAGCCGCTCTTTATGGGGCACTCAAACTGTTGGCAGAATTGCCTAAGATCTTTTTCTCTGTAGAAATACAAATCCTCAATGACAAATTCCAATTCCAATTCTTATTTATTTATTTATTTAAAGAGTTTTATATAGCGCTAGCTAGACCCGAAGGTATCAGAGCGCTTTACATGAGAATCAACAATGTAAAAGAAAAAGTTCAACAATTACACAATACATCAAAAAATAGGCAATACAATTAGAAGAGGAGAGAAAGTAGAGAGAAAAGTAGTGGAGGGGGCAGGGGGTGTGTGAAAGGGAGGATAAGGGAAGAGACAACAAGGAGAGACGAAAGGAAGTCTGTCTAAAGACCGACTGGATAGGTGACGACCAAGGAGGGATTCCACGGCCCATCTCCCCTATAGCTAAACCAGGTAGCTCCATCGGGCATCTGACAAAATAGTTCGGTCTCAAGTGGCGAGGGAAGAGGTTCACAGAAAAACAGGGTGGGGACAAAGGTCAAGGGCATGTGAGGACAGAGGACAGAAGCTGGAAAGAGTAGGAGCGGGGAGGGGTGAGGGTTGGGGGAAAGGAGTGGAGGAAGATAAGGTAAGGAGAGACACAGGAGCATTTGCCCGAAGTCTGGCTGGGTAGGTGATAGTCAAAGGAGGGAGTCCAAAGTCCATCTCTCCTATAGCTTGCGAGGTAGCTCCACCGGGCATCATACAAAAGTAGCTAGGTTTCAGCTGTCTAGGGAAGTAAGCAGGGAAAAGGACCAGGTGGGTGGGCGGGGACAGGGACGGGCAAAGGCTGGTTGAGGTCCTGGGGAGATCAATGATTAAAGACCAGGGGAGGAACGAAAACATCACAGAGGGTCTCACTGAGTCGGCCATCTAGACCTCAGGCAGGGGGTATGCGACATTGTAAGTTCAGATACAGGCAGTCAGAGGGGATGAAAAATAGCCTCAGAAAGAAGTGCTCCGCACAGGCAACTGGCAGCATCAGCGCAACTGTCCAAAGTCGCCCAGACTTCAGCGACAGTACAGTGGAAGCGCGCCCGTCCCTCCACCCCCCCTGTACCGGGGGAAACGTCACGTATTTTAAGACCCCATCCAGCGATGTTACGGCTCCTTCAGGGTCCTCTGGGGGCCTACCGAGGACCCGCTCCCGCTCCTCAGCTCGTGGAACGGGTGCTGGCTCAACAATACACGCAGGAGTTCTTCGCAGGGGAGAGGTGACACGAATGACAGCCGGAGCCCGGGCACCCCTCCTCCACCGCCGAGGCTGCCAAAGTCGCCAGAGTGGGATGTTTCAGCCGAGATGAGTTTGCAGCATTGGATCTCCCAGCGGGGGTAGTGTACACGCAGGGCCACATCAAAGCTGAAATGAGCAAGAGGGTCTCAAGAAATCAGGCTGCATGCACCAGTTCTCCAGAGAATGGAGACAGCAGGACGCAATTGCCTCAAGCGGTGGGTCCCCCAACCTGGAAGAAACAGTCAAACCTAGCGCACAAAACGGGAGTATCCGCGATCGCCACCATTTAAGTAAACGCAGCCGCCATATTAGAGTCAGGCAGAGGCGAAGGGAGAAATGTCCTGCCGAGCCCGAGAGCCAGTTTTGACGCCGATAGCGCCCCTTTGCCAAGCGGTACCTTGGAACGGGTCCGGTGTGTCACTAGGGGGGAAACGGCATCCTTGCTGCAGCAGGAATCCGCGAAGGGGGCCCATCACCGCGGGCCTCGCACTGCCATCTTAAATGCGGTACGCTTCCACCTTCAGAGGCAGCCAGGTCAGATGCAATAATGCTCGCGACAGTGGGGAATCAAAACCAACCTCGGCAGGTGTCTCACATCTTCAGACGTCGGTAGGATCTTTTAGCGGCGTTCCCAGATGGCTGTAGCCGCATTTCTCTGCACCAAGACCAAGCGTGTACCGGGAGTTAAATCTGGGTGCCTTTCCACTCACAGACATGATGCTTTGAAGAGTTACTCAAAAATAGAGCCAACCAAAAAAAACAGTAGTAAGCGGTGGCGTAGTGGTCTGCACTCACTAGTGATGTACACCAATCACTGTGGGTCTAGTACATATACAAGTTCAAATCCCACCGCTGACCAACAATGTTAGTACTGGGGATCTCTAGTTGGCAGAGGTAGGTACCACTGTCCAAATAGGGACCCTTGCTTCTTGTCAGAGTAAGGAGGAAACACCCTTACGATAACCTCTGCTCACCCCCTTGGCAGCTTGGCACAAGCAGTCAGGCTGATCCAAAAGCAATGTGTAAAGTATTTGTACAAACACTCGCAGTAACACAGTGAAATCACCACAAAATAACTCCACAACAGTTTAGAAAAATAAAGGTATTTAATCTAAACTACACAAGACCAAAACAAAAATCCAACATACACAGTTTAAGAATATGGTTGCGAAAGAGTTCTTAAAGTTGCGATAAAATAATCCACAGTTGCGTGAAAAGTTCACAGTTGCATCACGTTTAGCCAACAGTACCTTTAAATGCGACAAAGTTCCAAAGCAGAAGCTGGTGCGGTGGATAACAAGCAATGCGTTGCTCCTGAGACCATAGGGAGGCGTTGGCGACAGTCCTGCTGCAGCAGCGGACGTGTTGCGACGAATCCGGTCTTTATGGGGACGAAGGCGATGTCTTCTAGGATTTCCCGTGCGTAGGTTTCGTAGGCAGTTTGTTCTCGCAAAGGCACGATGCACTGATCTGTGGGGGCTGCGACGATGTTCACAGTGACGCAATCCGCGGTGCGGTGATCTCTCCCAGCGATGACAGGCTCTGCAACGATGCTCGCAACAATGGTGATCTTCCCGCAAACAAAGGATGAAGCGTCTGCAGCAACAGGCGCTGCGACGATCTCTGCCTTCGTAGTGGCTGGAATTTCCTGGCGCTGTCGGAGATGCGCTCCGCAAGTGAGCGAAGCAATAACTTTTCTATAGCAAAGTCTCTCAAATCTTGGTTTCCAGCTTACCAGCACTAGTACAACTTCCAGAGGCACCACAACTGGCCCAAGCACTCTAGGAAGGAGAGAGCTCTCTCAGCAGAGCTCAGGGAAACGTGGGGTGAAGTCCTTTTGTTCCTCGGACTTCAAAACAGGGACCCAGCTCACAACAGGCCCTTAGAGATTCCTTCAAGTAAGGGGACAAAGCAACAACAAAGTCCTTCTCTCCTAGGCAGCAAAGCAAGTGCAGGTCAGTCCAGCATCACACAGCAAGGTAGTCCTTCTTCTTCAGTCTTACAGCTTTTTCCTTGACAGAGGTTCCTTCTTGTTTCCGGGATGATCTAATTTTCTGTAGTCAGTGGTCCTGTACTTATACCCCTAAAAGTCTTTGATCCCTTTGTGCAGGAGGGCTCTGAGCCCGGTCTGAACCAGTTCTGGGTTTTCCTTGAGCACTTTGTTTTCCTGGCCTCTTCTTTCCTTTCAGGGAGAGGGGCAGGGTCATCAGCCGCCCAGAAGGAGGTAGAGCCAGCATTGTGGAAGGCAGGCACAGCCCTATTCAGGCCCAGGTGCTAACCCTTCCACCACTCAAGATGCAGATGCAGTCATTCTGCTTAAGGCTGACCCAGCCAGCCTCCTGGGGGCTCCCAGCCCCTGTGACTCTCAAACCAGACAGACAATTCACAAACAGGCCAAGGCACACAGAAGGGTCAGACAAGAGAACAGCAACTTTCTAAAAGTGCTGTTCTCAAACACAGGATTTAAAAACAACCTTTCCTAAAAGATGTGTTATTAAATTCGATGTTCAGGGATACCAGACTTTTATGTCCTAGCTTAATCCTATGGGAAGATATGCTGGTAGCCACTGTAGCCAGCATCCCCCATGATAGCCTATGGGGCAAGATAGCCTTACAATAGTGAAACACGAATATGGCTGTAATTCACTACCAGAGCATGTCACCTGCACAAGTACTTGCTCTACCCTTCACATACACTGCACCCTGTCCAAGGGGGTATCTTGGGCTTTCCATAGGGGTGACCAATGTGTACAGAAAGGGAAGGGTTAGGCCTGGCCAGGGGGGACACTGGCCAGGAGGACATGGCAGTTCACAGACTGCACACAGGCACTGCGGTGGCAGGCCTGAGACACCATTTTAGGGCTACTCATGTGGGTGGCACAATCAGTGCTGCAGGCCCACTAGTAGCATTTGTTATCACCAGCCTGGCACACTCAGTGCACTTTACTAGGGACTTCTTGGTGACATAAATATGCCAATTGTGGATAACCAATCACAATATCAATGTACACAGGGAGCACTTGCACTTTGACACTGAACAGCAGTGGCAAAGTGCCCAAAGCATAAAAACCAGCAAAAACGAAATCCAGCACAGCATCAAAAATACAGGTGGTAGAAGCAAAAAGATAGGGGGAAACCATGCCAAGGATGCCAGGTCAAAGCTTTCAAAGCTTTCAAAGGTGTCAAAGCTTTGTAGAGAAATACCTAATACACACTGGAAAATTCTTGTCTTTCAGTGTGTGTTAATCAAACCAATGCAGAAAACAGTGGGGAACAACTATTGAGGCTCCTGAGACACACAAAAGTGTTGCACACATACTGGCCATGGTAACTTTCACAAAACAGTAACAATATACAAAGCTGTGAATGACATGAAAAATATTAAACTAATGGCACAGACAGTTGGTTATTTAGGCTGAAAATCTAGATGAGAAACAAATTGAAAAATAATGGCACAGGATATCAGAATACCCTTAAACTCTAACCAGCAATGCAAGGTTCAAATTCCAGCATCGACTCCAGCATTATGCCGGAGGAATGTCGCCCCCTACTGCCAGCACAGCAGGCACACATATTATTATTATGGTAATAAATACTATTTTATTAATGTGTTTAAGGCTTGCGCTGTTACAGCATGATGGCAAGGGCAGGGCTGATCAGTGTGATTGCACTAGTAATGCAGCCCCCTGCCAGTGCGCGGGTCAGATTTGCCGGCTGCATACAGCCGCCAAACTGACCCTGCGCAATTCAGAGCC
Organism: Lissotriton vulgaris; assembly: GCF_964263255.1. NCBI lineage: Eukaryota > Metazoa > Chordata > Amphibia > Caudata > Salamandridae > Lissotriton > Lissotriton vulgaris. The sequence goes on from NC_141687.1 coordinate 131,454,131, forward strand.
TGCAATCCTAACGCTGAGAAACAGCCAAGGGATTGCAGCCGCAGGTCCCCATTTCCGCCCGCGTTAGCTGAGGAGAGCCTGGAAGGAGACCGCATCCAGAGCCTGCAGCAGCAAGGACACTGATATTAGCGTCGGTGGAAGGTAAGTTCTTTGAATTTTTTTTAATGTGTTTTGTCTATTTTAACCCCCTACTCCCCACCTCCACGTTGTCTCCCCACCCAGTCACTCCGGCCCACACACCGGCCGCTACAATCAAATTCATGCACGTGCAATGGATTACATCATACCTAGCAAGTTCCCTAGGATGTTCCCAGTGACATCAGAGAGTCGTTCCATGTGCCTAGCGAGCGGAGAGTGCTGGACTCTTGCAAATGTTTAGTGCCTAGACAAATAATAGAAGTGACTGACCTTGAATTAGAATTGAAAAAATAGAGACGGCTAGGGGTGCCAAAAGGCACACAATAGTGCTGACGGACAACATCCACTGCAAATCAAGCCCACCCTTTGGTGTCTGCCTCAAACCCACAGCCTCTTGGTAGGAGAAACCCACTGGTGCAAAAGGTATTTCTTGAGCAGGAGGGAGAAAACGGGTAGAGGGGCGGTGAGAGAGAGGCGGACGAAGAGTGGGGAAGAAAAGAACCAGATGAAGGAGAGGGATATGCTGTCCAATGGAGTGCAAAAGTAGAAATGTAGCAACAAAAAAAAGAAAAAAAACAATTGTTCCATGACGTCAACAATGGAAGTATACAGCTTAACCAATGAAATTCAAAGTTAATTCAGAAATGCGGCCAGGGCAGACACAAGAGTAGGTCGGGGAAGTCATCAAATAAAAGGCAAGGAAAGAAGATAGACAAGGAAGTCCTCCGGTTTGAGGTTTAAGCACGGGGTTGATCCAAAGCCCATTCTATTTATTATTGTATAGCACTGCCTGCGACACATAGCCGAATCTGTATGTAGTGAGACCGGAAAAAGGGCTCAGAGAAATATGTGCTGGCAACGCCAAGGTGTACTCAGAGTATGTGCAGCTAGCCAATTAGTGATTATTCAATCAATTACTTTATTTGGATAAAAGCATAGACATAAAAGCAATTTAGGGATTATTATGGTTGAGGTCTTTGTTTACCTCACATTTTCATATCGGAAAGGTGCAGAGTACAAGTCAGATTTCTAAAGCTCTAGCTGGTGGTTATTTTAATGTAATTAACCCTCTTTTTCGGAAACCATAAATCTGGCAAATTCGAATGGGAAAGAGAGAAAAAAAATGCTTTTTTGCTAAGCTTGACTGCGAGATGGAAAGCACATTACCGAGAAGACAAACATTTAAATTCAGAGCAACGGAGAAAGGAAAACTCCATTAAATTTAATGACCACAAAGAAATCTGGAAGCTTAAGTCATTCATTTTAGGACCAGGTGACCTGACGAAATCAGATTAATTCCCCTGAGCTCAGAATTATGCACAGTGAAGCCTGATAATTCTTCTGGAACACTCGGAGCATTCCAGTCATTGAAGAATGAGTCATGCACCCTCTCCACAGGAAATAGAAGGCAAATGGGCACTTAATAGGCTATCACTTAGAGCGAAGATGTGAAGGGAGCAAATGATGAAGCATCGTTATGTTTGCCAGCTAAGAGCGTTAAACAAAAGTGGAGTTCATAAAAAGGCACCTAAAATGGCTGCTGGCTAATGCATCATTCGCAGGATCTGCGAAAAGCAGGTTTGGCACTCATTTCAGGGTGACAAGAACTGCCAGTTTATCTCACAACAAATAACTTCCTCATGCACACTTAGATTAAATTTTGCGTTGAAATAGATGAATTTCGGAAAAACACAGCTGTTAGAAAATAGGTTCATAGCTTTGTCCTAACGAACAGTCACAATTTTAAAGGAACCTCAACCTGCATTTCTCAGATTTTCATTTGTGTTACTTTAACGTAATTTGTACCATAATTGCAAACAGTCTGACAGGCTCCGAGAAAAGCAAAACACGTGTCAGAGATTGCTCTATTCCAGGTAGGCAGTAATGACTTGGTGTGCCCACTACTCAACCAGGAGGCCAACTTGACTTCTGGTTCAACGATATCCACAGATCATGGCGAACCTTTATTTAAAGGATGCAATAGCCCTCCCGTACCTCGAAAGCTTGCTTCATCATCGCGCAAGCTCCTCACTGGGTGGGTGCTGCAATACCCAGTGGACTCCCAGAAACTGGGACTAATTGATGGAGATCTTTTTCTCCTCTTGACCTGGTTCTAGCTTGTGCTCAGGTCACTGCCCTAGTTGGGTGATTGTGAGAGTAGTGATAGAGATGGTTACAGAGGAGTTAAAATTTACCACAGTATTTATTCCTGCAGAGTGTTCGTGCCAAGATTAAAAACATGAATGAACCAATCAGGCATAAGAATGAGCCGTTGGGTATGTTCATTAGGGTGAACATATTTCATGCCCCTAAGTTTCCAAATGATTTAGGCATTTCATCAGGACCATGAATAGACCCTAGGAGGGTTCAAAATAGGAAACCCCAAATGTGATATTCAAAGAAAAACATTTTTACATTATAATAATGGTACCACTGGACAGATTTTGTATGATCATACAGAAACTCATGAATCATGGTTGGATTTGCACTTGCATCTCCCCCAGAGAGGAGCCATCACTTTGAGCTTTTCCCTAGGGGGCCTTCTTACCTGACCAAATCAGTGGATGGGTACTGTTGTTATTATATAAAAAAATATTTAATTAGTACAAATGAGTTTTCCTTGTCTTTTATGATCTCAGGTACAGACAGCTTCTACACGTGCATACATATCAACACAACTGCAGACACACATTTTCTAAAACCACCACAGTGCTGGGTGTATTTTGAATGCACAGGGTGATGTATGGTGGGCACATTAGAGGAATACCACTGGGGACAGATGTTGATGTTCAGTTGAGGTTATACCACAAAGTAGAGTACATATTTAAAAGCAAATCTCAGAGAGGCTTAAAGTTGCACCAGGTGAGGCACGGACACTAGTTTTACACAGTGAAATGTCTGTTGAATGAACCACCCAAACCTAGGTTACTAATCTTTCACACAACGCACCACAGCAAGACAACTTACTGTGTTGCTTTAAATGTAGAGAGCAAAAAAGCACCAATATCTAGTAAAACATCACACACTTCAGGCAGCCTACCACCAGGCCAGCCACTCTTGTGCCATGGTGCAAGGGTGCCTGTGGTACAGGCAGGATTGTTTTTGTACAGAAGGGGGTACCTTTCTACCTAAAAACTATCCTGAGTGGTATAGTTCTCTTTCTATACATGCTGGAGAATGCATCACGCATAGAAAGAGGAAGTAACAAGGAAAAATAAAGATATTTCTCCTAATTTGGCCTCTCTCAGAAAGGTGCACTATTTTGGCGCAAATCCAAGTTTACTGCCGTTAATAAATCTAGGTTTGCAGTGTAACACAAGGCAGTGCAAGGTGCTCCATAGCATTCCTCGTGGGCTGAAAAGTGATGGAAAGTCACTCTGATGTAGATTTTCTTGGCTTTGTGAATGTCACTTAAGCACTTGTGTTGCTTTTTTTTAATGGAGTTTTATATAGTGCGAACTTGGCCTGAAGTTATCGAGTATCAGATCGCTTTACACAAGCACCAGTTGTGGTACATAAGGACATATTCATTTTAGTTAGGCACGGGGAGATTAAGTGATTTGCCCAGAATTACAGGAGGTTCTGCGTCCCTGCCGAGACTTGATCCTGGTTGCCCAGCTCCGAGGTAGACCGCCCTAGCCGTTAGGCCAACTCCCCTCCCCTTGCGTTGCCTTTCGTTGACTTGCTTGACATGCACACTTAGGGCCTCATTAGGATGGACCCCCGAGGTGGAGGGACCGTCCGCAGGGGCAGCGGCGGTCCCTCCGTGCAAATTAGGATGAGACCGCCACCCTGGCCGTCACATCCCGTATCTGTAACCTTGCGGTGGGTGCTGCTTAAAGCAGCGCCCGGCGCTAGGTTAAAATTGCATGCTTTGCATATACATGCACAAAGCGGCAGGCATCGCGCGGTGCCTGCCGCTTTGTGCATGCATATGCAGGGGGTACCATAGGTACCCCCCATGTGCACCCCCGACCCCCCAACACCCTGGGGGCCCGCAACGGGCCCCCAGAAGCAAAGGTCCACATGCTTTTCCAAGGCGGAAAATCCGCTGCGGAAAAACATGTTTCCTCACCCTTCGTAATTTGGCTGGCAGTGTCTTGCAGACATCGCCACCAAATTGCGCACAACATCCCGCGGATCAGAGGCAGACGGACTTGCCGTCCGCCGCTGATCACCGCAGGCGCGCAACACCCATTGGGCTCACCGGGCTTCAGCCCCCCCCCGTCGTCTTCTCCAGCCCGGGCTAAATTGACACGCACTGAAATGATGAACGAAGGCTGCGCATCGGAGCCGAGAAAGTCATTTTCATGATGCTTTCTGAGAGGCCCAGCAGCCGGAGCCAGCCAGCCTCTGAACAGTTTCATTTAACCCCCCTGCCCCCACCTCTTGTCATCTGATTAGAGTTTCCGAGCGGCAAGTTGTGCTTTACCCAGCGGCCTTCCTCTGCTGCTGGGGCCCAGGTTAGTGGATGCAATGGGGACAGACGTCTCATCCAAGAGTAATTTAAGCATAGCCCGAAGGCCAGGGGCGAAGAGTTGACGCTCCATTGAGGTGTGCTGCTTAAGCCGACACGACTAATGAGGTCTGTGGCTGAGCAGTTGTGATGTCATTGTTGTGTATGTTGAAAATAGACATGGGTGCGGTATTAGGCTTGGAAATGAATGTTTGTGTTAAGAAGAGGTTGTATTCGGGTGTCAATGTGTCAGCATAGGGACTTTCGCAGGAACTAATTACAGGTTGCGATATGTTTGCGTGCACATGTCGCAGTGCACACTGGTATCTATTACAGGCTGCGATATGTTTGCGTGCACATGTCGCAGTGCACACTGGTAATCTGTACTGGAGCATCCACGTGGCTTCAATGCACTAAATCAATTTGACGCACGTCCAGGTATCTGGGAGGGAGGTGGGGGGGAGAGGGAGGGAAGTGAAAGAGAGGGTGAGAGAGAGAGAAGGGCGAGAGGGGGAGAAGAGAGAGAGAGAGAGAAACACCAGGTCTCTAAATAAGCGTAATGTTGGCAATTGGATTAGGGAACCAAATCAATTCATTCTCACACACACAAAATATCACTTGCTAATATTTCTCTCCAACATCACAAACCTGTATAGATACATTTCTGCTGCTCCTCTTTTGACTTTTCTCCCATTGCCCACTTCATTCCAGTTTAGAAGCTAAAACAGTAGGGGCCACAAACTCTACTATACTGGAGGTTAGGGCCACAATCACTATCCTTTCTAGCTTTTTCTTGTGGCTCTCACTTGCGCCTTGCAGACTCATGTTCTCTTTCTATGCCTCTTATGCTTTCAGCAATAAGCAAGTGCTGCACTAAAAGATAGAGCCAGTCCCTCCGAAGAGCACCTCCCAGGCACACTGCACTGAGTTACTAACTCCATACCCCTCACTGAGTCCATCTCACTCCCTGAGTGTGTATTTGGGATCACAGTGGTCTGGCGCTCCATGGTCCGAAGGCCGGGTAGTTGAGCCTCGTTCCTCATAAATGCAGGCTCTCTTGAAATCCTAGTCTAGCATAATCCCTTCTCCTGACCCGCCTCTGCCCTGTGGTTTAACCCAACTTCTGTCCTCGGCAAATGATTGTTGAGAAGAGTTCATCCCAGGAAGACAGCAATCAGTGCAGAAGGCAGGCCTCTCACAGTGCTCAGACACACCCAGTACCCAACCAATGTACAGAAGGCACAAAACGTAAGCACTTGGAGGCACTGCCATGTCTGAAAACTCAGTTGCAGTCCTGCTTAGAAGTTGCCCTGACACTAGAGGAGCAATGCACCAAAGTGTATGTGACCGCACAATCTACTTCATTGGTCCACTTCCTTGGGGAGCAGACACCAACACTGCACAATAATTTGCCTCTCAGGAGTCTTATCTGGAATTCGCAGCCTGTTGCATCAGGACAAAGTCACCAGCAGCAATCCCTTCTTCAAGGGCAGTGGACTCCATGGCAGACCAACCAGATTCATCTTAACCCTCAGACAGCAAGTAGCTGCTGCTTCAACACTCCCTGTTTCTCCTTGATCCAGCTGCAGGATTTGGCTGTATGCCGTCATCCTTCACAGATTTCTTCCTGGATGATTTGTATGCAAATTTGAAAGGCTGGGAGACACCCCTTGGCCCAATAAACTGTCACAGCACCTGGTAACTCCCACTTTCCTTGGTGCAACTCTCGCAGTCACCCATGCAGCTCCTGAGATCATCCTTTGGTCCCAGGGCAGCGGACTCAATTGGTATCACTGTCCTGATACAGGGTACCATCTCTGCCTGTGGTCCCAGATGCAGATGCCTCTGTGTGGACAGTTCTCCAGTATTGGATCTTTCATGGATTCACATGTTTGAACCTTCCCCATCGTCGAGCTTGGAGTCCCACAGTATCAATACAATAAAGTCTAATGTTAAACATAGCCCTTAGGCTGTAAACGTTTCCACTTATGTTACCTGTTCCCATCATTTGAAAAGAACCAAACTCTAACTCTGTGGCAGTTTTGGACTTCCTCCGCCTATTGGAAGTCCTGCAAATACGACTAAGCTTATCAATGCATTCTGCTGATTAGTTGGCGTTTGGTTCTTTTTAAATGAATAAAGGGGTCTGCCCCTTAGTCCATAGGCTTGTTCCCATTATTAACGACATCGCGCCGTCCCCTGTTCCATCTGTCAGAAACACTGATTGGCTCTTTTTTTAAAATAAAGGAAAGCGGCAAGCATATGGCTAGGAATGTGGCTTGGGCTCAAACAACATATGCACATTTATGCATGTAACACACTAATGACGTGCAAACGCTCTGCATTACACAACTATTGAACCCTCTCCACATCCTGGCAAAGAGCCTACCAAGTAGTGAAGTCCCCACATCTATCCTTTTTTAATGCTTAACAAACCAGAGTAATCCAGCAGAATAGACTTTTCACACTTTACACGGACTCAACACAATTTCTACAGATGTTACGTACTCTTCCATCCTGATCCTTCAGATAGCCGTGCTAGTAACTTTGCAGGTTAGGAAGCTGAAATGTCCATGTACGAATTTCTCGATTGTAGTTTGTACAGATTATCACTGAGGAATACTCATTTCACAATTTGAGGGGGCAAGTTTATTTAGATATAATCCGTCTGTTAATCTGCCTCCCAAATCAACAGAATTCTTTAAAAACATTCTCAGAATCTCACTGCTTGAAACAAAGCCTACCCTATCTTGGACCTAGTGGAATGACTGTGGTGCAAAGACAACCATTACTTTAAATATTAAATTGGGAATCTATGAAATCAAAGACGATTACGAATAATCAAAACCCAAAACTTTACGAAAGCTGTATATTTATTTTGTTTACCACTGTATATCTCTGCTGTTTAAAATTTAATAAAATATTTTGAACAAAAAAAAACTTTACTAAAGCATCCTATGTTGTTATGTCAAACCATCATGCCCACAAATATTAGTCTCCAAACTAAATGTATGCACGGGTTTGCTTTCCTGTGGGTGAGACGGTAAAATTCTCGCTCTTAATCTAGGTTTCAGCGTCTTTTTACCTGAAAAGGCAGAAGCCATTTATATTTCTTTCTGGCAGTGCGTACTGTTGCAGCACAGCGCGTGGGTAGCCGTAGCTGCCTATCCCCTTGTCATGAGGGTCACCATAGCCTTTCCCAGCATTAAGCCAGCTACAGAATAATTATCGGTCATGTAGCTTTAGTTTTCTATTTATGTGTCCTCGAGGCCCAGCATGCAAAGTGTCTTTAATCACAGTAAAGCTGTAAAATATATTGACAGTTCATACTGCTATGTCAGAGAAACCCTTTTATACACCTGCTCTGTAAATTTCGAAAATGTGGTGAGTGTTACTTCAAAATCTGAAAAGCTGTAGGAGAATGCGCATCTGAGCTGTTTGCAAATGTAGTGTAAGGGCTGTAGGCCTGCACAGGTGGTCCTGTGATAAACACAGACATGTACATATAGACACCCAAACGAATGTCCACCTTTTTACTACTGTTTCTCCCAACTACCCTATTGAGCTTCTACCTACATTTGCTCTGATCAGTACAAACACACAAATAAACAAGAAAGTTCTTTTTTATGCCTTTGTGTGTAATTGCTGAGCTCCTTTTTTGTGAATCAATAAAGGGGGCCGAAAATCATACCCTCTTTGCAATGGCCTCTGCACTCAAACAAGGCAACATCTGACATCCAGGGCCTGCTGCGCATGTCCAAAGGACCTACACAGTAGGTTCAGAACAAAGGTCCTGTCCAGTGGATTAAGCGGGCTCATAAAAGAGTATACCCTGCAAAAACCATAGACATTCGTAAAAAAATAAAAACATTGTTGAGGTTAAGGATGTATTGAATGTAGACTGACAACATAAGCAATCAGCTTGTCTTGACTTAACATATATGGCACAAAATCCAAAACGCTTGGAATTCTCCTTTAAAGGAACCCGCACTATTTTACCTCCCACCCCTGAAACGCATTCCTCATGACATGACACATTACAGCACAAATAAATCCTCAATGATACAATATATAAAGTCTCTATTAACATCATTGATGATATGACTAAAGTTACTTTGGGATCAGTGAAAGACTCAAGGGCCTGACCTTGTGGCCAGAGTCTGCTTGGTATAGTGGCCTGTAAATCCCTGCACCGTGTGGCAGGCACCTTTTGGTGCAGGGATTTGCCGGGAGGTGCCTGCCACTCGGTTCAGGGATTTGCACAAACTCCCATTTCTTTATGGGAGCTTGTGCTACGTCAGGTTTACGGCCACAGCACAAGCTCCCATAGAGAAATGGGAGTATGTGGCCGCACCATGTGTGGTCGCATCGTAATTATGCGGTCGGGACTGCCAACTGGAGGTCTGTCATTCCCAAATCCGCGATGTTGTCCGTTGGAGGTAACTCCGACCAACATCATAATTGGGCCCAAAGTTTGTCATTCTGCCAGGGGAGAGAACCACATACTTGCAAAAGGAACTGTGCCATGTTACATAACAAGACATACTTTTTTTCTTACAGCATTCATCCTCGGGCTTGTGAAGCTGTTTGACTACATGCTCATTGTAGTCAAACAACATCCTTTGCACGAAGTAGAGCTCACAGCAATTCCCCCAATAGTTTTTCATCACTGTATATGATATGCTATACTTTGATGCCTTTTTAAAACAAGCATTTGTAATGCAATAGGTTTTGCATTACTGTAAGTGTGAGCTATTGGAGCTAGAGGAGGTTACCTGCAAAACATAAAGAATAATATAGAGCATCCCATGCCCATTGTTTGACTAGCAAATGTGTGCTCTAATTGTTGTCCAGTTTCAAATGCAGAATTCATCACATGTTTTCTCCGCTTGACCTATGCATTAATCGATCCTAATTATCTGCCATTTTAGCCCCGCCCAATTGATTAACATTAGCCACGCCCCTTCATTTGCCAAGTTAGCCCCCCCCGAAATTAAGACCTAGTTGCGCCCCTGGATCACCGCCATCCTAATCGACCCCATAGTTAGTTTCAAAACGCTCTTCATCATATATGTCTTATTTGCCGAGTCCTGGGATCCAGGCAAGCAGAATTTGGAATGCTGTCATTTTAAGCATATAGTTATAGTGGTAAAAATAGTGCTAAAATTCTCAGGATGAAACACCTCTTCAGACGTGTTGACGGTGTCACAAATGCAATGGGCAATTTTTCAGCTAGGCACGTGGGAGGATGGCTAGAAAATGAAGATAAAATATTAGATTTCCCTGTATGACAAGAGAAGATTTTACTCCTTTGAAGCGAAATACTAGGGAGGGGAAGAAGGAGAGGAGATGAAATGTGAAGATCGAATGTCAAAATAGCTCAGCTCTCTTTGTGAAACAAGGCCAAGACCAGGAAAGCTGTGAGTGATTTGGGTCTAGCAGACTTTGACGGATTAAAACCATCCCTACGAAAGCACAAAAAGGCACACAGAAAGAAAATAGCACAAGCCAACAAATGAATAATGGCAAATGCCAACACTAGCATGCACCAGGCTTCATGAGAACCTTTAGCACGTGCACCAAAGAAAGTGTGCCCACAATGCTGTATCAAACATGAAATGCATTCGGAAGAAATGGAGAACATATGACATGTACGTGTATGTATATATAAATAAAATAGAAAGGGGAAAAGTTATCCAACCTGAGGGCCCCAGCCATGGCAGGGGTACACTATGGCAGTGTGGTTCTCCTGGGGACCTTGATCCAGGCAAACGTCTTTTGCTTTATTGTTCCGAAGCTGTGAAAATAAGTCTGCATGATTACTGTGCAATGAAACAATATCATAAGAAATTGAAATAACTCAGCTTACATTTGGTAATGTAGATTGTTCCATTTATAATCAATATTTTAATAGACTTCACAAACATTAGGGGTTACCCACTCATAAGCTCAGTCCCAACCCACTTACCTCGGATTGGCCCTTCTAGACCCGGCCTGTGCCTCGAGCCTCCCGTCTCACTCTCTCTGCAGCCACCTCTCGCCTCTCACTCGCGCTCTCTATGCCACATTCTGTCGTGCCTGATCTCTGCTCTCTTCCACCTTTGTGCCCTCGCCCTGAGTGCAGTTCCCTCTTTTTTTGCCTATTTTATGTATTCTGCTCTCTTTCACCACTTTCTTCCACTTTTGGTTCCTTGGCTCTTGGTGCCTTTTCTCACTTCCGTGCCTCTTTTTGAGTTTCTGCTCTCTTTTGCCACTCTCTTCCACTTTTTGCCCCTCTCTTTTTTAGCGCCTTTCTCGCTTCCTGACCTTTTGGCATTTTTGTGCAGGCTACTCTTTTTTGCCTCCTTTGTGTTTGTTTCATTTTTCCAACTCTTTCCTCCATTGCAGGCCCCCTCCCCAGTTTCTGGCCCCTCTGCTCCCATTCTTCCACTTTCCATGCTGTTTTTCCCCCTTCTCCTGTATTCTCTGCTCCTTACCAGCTCCTCCTGCGTAGCCTTCCAATCTCTTCTTCCTGCTTCATGCTCATTCTAGTCCTGTTCGCATCCCCTCCAGTCTTCTACCTCCTTCCCAGGACCTATTTAATGGCCGCAGTGGCAGTGGGCACGCCAAAGGCAAGCTTGTCTGTGCTTGTCCATGCCTGGAGTGTGCCCAGCCCCATAAATCCTGGTATGGTCAGACCTTGCTGCCACACCTCAGCAATCCTATGGTTGCTCGACCCTGGAAATCAAGACACCTGCTACTGCTGCTTTGCACTCTCAGTAGGACCGGTCACCTGCAACCACCACCTCTTCACCTTCAGCAGCACACCCACACACGCCCCCTTCGCACCAACACCTTCACTACCCACTTGGGCAAATGCCTCCCACCACCCAATACCAGCACCTCAACAACCACTTACATGCCTGCTTCTCAACACTCACTCGCCCAGCAAGCACACCACCGATATATGGAATCTCTTCAGCAACTGCGATGTGCAGACACACTTGCACTGACTGAAAACAACAGACGAAAAAGAACCAACGAACAAGCCAGGTGTTTTACAGACAACCTCAAGGTATTTAAATGCTACTGCAAAAAGCAAGAACGAAAATGGAGATCCAACCGCAATGCTGAAACCTGAACTACTGTTAAAAATACATTTTAATCAAACAAGACTTGCATAAACGTATAGAACTCCACTTTAGATTGCATTTGGTACACTGCTAAGAAACAATATAAATAAATCACACGTAGGAAAAAATGTGCTTGCTTATAATGTCTAAGAAAATTAATGTGAAACGAAAAGAAATGCAGTAGGTATCATTTTCAATGTACTTCTATAACTATGCCAGAACCATATTTTATTTTGACTCTTGTTCACAGCTAAATAGATGTTTCTTTAAAATATTTTGCCCAGCACCAGCATCATACTAAAGAATGTGCTGACTTTAAGATAGTATTCTTTTGCTTCATCACACCACATTTGCTCACCCTGCTTTGACATGAAGTTGCTGTTGCTTATAATGAATAGACTGTTAGAATAAAGGACAAATTAGATATATAATGTTTATGCTTAACCAGCTTAACTAGGACAATGCCTTTACATTTGACTTGCCCTTGTCTTCACAACGGGATATTGGTAGCCGCAAACAGCTTAGGTATGAAGGTTCTCATGAGAACTTTCTCCCATGGATCCAAAAGTGTAAAATTAGTTTAACTATGGACCAGCATGAATGTTTACAGTGGGAATCAGGAGGAGAAGCAACGGATGTTGATGACACCATTGGACAATTGGGGCTAGATGTATCAAGCCTTTTGCGATTCTCAAAGGCCGGAATTCGCTGAATTCCGGCGTTTGCGAATCGCAAACTGTCTTTTTGCATGTTTTGACATGTACATGTAATATGTGACATCATCGGCAGTGGATTGCGGGTGTGCGATATATAGTTAGTGCAACTAACTATATATGCGAATTTCAATGGTTTTGTGCGAGTAAAATAAGGTTTTGTAAATGCTAATCCCTAACTATATATGGTCTATAAGCTATGGTTTTTTCAGTGAATTTTTAAGGTTTTGTAAATGCAAATTCCTAACTATATATGGTCTATAACCTATGGTTTTTTCAGTGAATTTCAATGGTTTTTTAAAAGCTAATATCTATAGCTGTAAAATAAATTCTTTATTACGTGACGTATCACGTAGCCACGTGAGACGCCTCATGACGCGTCGCATAACCGTGACGTATCGGCTCTGCAGCGCAAACAAAACCCGTAACGTATGCACGCTTACAGATATATGTATTTTTTTTAACCTTAAGATATATATATTTTTTTAATCTTAATTAGACAAAATCCACACCTGCACATATCTTGAGGCCTTGCAAAGGCACTTCAAACAAACAGTCCCTACAATTTTACAAAGTTTGGTGGTAATCTATTCCCTTAAATTTTTTTTTACTGTTTCTCTTGGTTTTCCCCTTGTTACGCTTACCGGGACGCTACCCGGTACGCGAACTGGACGCTCCAAAAACACAAGATGGCGGACTCCTGTTACGCTGCCGGTTATCTGCCTGGTTCACGTACCGGGACGCGCCTCTACCGCGAAAAATCGCAAATTTTTTTTTTTTGCCCCGCAGGGCACTTTAATAGCCCCCTCATCAATCCTAGGGGGTCATGAGGGGTTTACCTTACCCCCTTTCCTTCATTTCCCCCATTTTTTTTCCACCTCTTGTCTCTCGATCCTACCGAGAGACAAGATGGTGGCCGCTCCGGACTGTTTACAATGTTGACAGCCAATCAGCTTCTCCTCAGACTCCCGTTACGCTGCCGGTTAGCTGCCCGGTTCGCGTACCGGGACGCGCCTCTACGGCGAAAAATCGCCAAAAAAATAATTTTTTATTTTTTGCCCCGCGGGGCACTTTAACCCCTTAAGTGCTGCCTCGGTGCATTGGCCGACGGCAGCACTACCTCCCCAGTGCTGCGCACGACCATTGGACGTCCATTCAGCACTAGTTCCAATGGACAGCGCAGCACTGGGGAGGAATGTTTAATAGCATCTATGAGGTTAATATCCCCCTCATCAATCCTAGGGGGTCAGGAGGGGTCTACCTTGCCCCCTTTCCTTCTTTTCCCCCTTCGTTTTTCACCACATCTTGTCTCTCGATCCTACCGAGAGACAAGATGGCGGCCGGTCCGGACTGTTTCGAATGTTGACAGACACCCAACAGCCAATCAGCTTCGCTTTGCGAAGTTCCGTTACGCGTCAGGTACGCGAACCGGAGCGCTAACCGGAGCGCTGTCACCGATATATCTGTTTTTTAAAACATTAATTTCTCAAAATCCACTGGAGCACATATATTGAGACATAGCAAAGGCACGTCGGGCAAACCATATCTACAATTTTGCCAAGTTTCGTGTAAATCCATTCAGCCGTTCGAGCTAAAAGTGAGTCCAACCGCCCTATGGAAAACTCAATGTTAAAAACGCGTTTTGGGACCCCCCTTTTTTCTCGGCCCCCCCCTTGACAAACCCCCCCCCCCCAAATTTTCAGGGGCTGCTCAGAAACAAACTGTGCCATTTTCCTGAAAATTTCAGCCAATTCCGTCCACAAACGCCAAAGTTATTCAACATAGAATTTTCAAACATCCCATAGGAAAAAATCCTAACTATATATACCTACTGGCGACTGCCAGTAGGTAATACACATACGTATATACATATATATATATATATACACACATATATATATATATGAAATGATATTCAAACAATGAAACTCTACATGAAATACTATAAATAAAACCTACATTAGAATTTACCATAAGAAATAACTGATAAAAAAATTCTAACTAAAAGTAAACTAACTAATTAATTAAACAATAGAAAAAGCACACTCATTTCGCCAGCAAAATACTTCAAAAACGACAAACGCTAAAAGACAGAAATATATACATCTCGACAACTATCCAGTCCTGCGATAACCTGAGCCTAAGATTACTTTTGGAATCCCTGGGGTATTTGATTGCCAGACTCCAGAGTGTACAGACCATAGCTTCAAAGCTTGCACTGAGCCGACCACGCCAATCGTCAACAACACAGGCTTTAGCGGAGCTTCACTGGCTTCCGGTAGCACAAAGGATTTTGTTTAAATCCCTGTGCTTAACGTTTAAGGCGCTTCATGGGCAAGAACCTAAGCCGATCCAAGCCAGCTTCCAATGGCACGTACCCAATCACAATCTTCAATCCGCATCTGCCCACCTGGTCAGTGTACCAAAGACAAAGAGGGCAACCATGGGAGGTAGAGCCTTCCGTGTGGCAGCTGCCCGTCTCTGGAACAGCCTGCCCCAGGAACACACGGAACCTGCTGCTTTTTCACAAGAAATTAAAAACCTGGCTCTTTCCTAAAGCCCGCCCTCTGAGTCTCTAACTCTGTACCTAATATCTGCCTAGCGTTGTCTGGTCCGTATGTTGTCTTAGCGCCAGGATACTCGGAGGGTTACAATGCGCTCTGCAAATGGCAAAAATAAATAAATAAATAAACTACCTTGCCAAGTAAGTACAACTTATATTTAAAGTAAAACGTACTTGCAAATAAAAATTTTAATGTAAAATGGCAACTAAATTCCATAACACTCTACAGTTTATATCTGTTAAATGTATTCCATAAAAGAAAATACTACAACTTGGAAAATTACTAACCTGCCGGAAAAAAACTCCTTTCATAAAAGCACCATAAAATATAACTACGTAGGTATACATAAATTATTATAAATCATAAACTCACCGAAAAAATGGGTACAAATATACCAAACTATTCCAATGTCTACAAACTACCAACAAATATGCTCTTTTGTTCTTCTAATAGAAAAGAAAGCACCTGCTTGACATTGCAACACACCCAGAGGGAAAGCTAGAAAACAGTGTGAAACATCTAATAAGAAGATATATGTAGGAATGAATATTAGATGTAATTGAAAAATGTTATATGTTAATAAAAAACATATAAACTTTAAAATATTGTACTCATTTATATTATGACACTCCTTTCAGATACATGATTGAGAGAGCAAAATCCATAAATCCCAGAAAGGAAACCACGTACTAAGTCAGATGTGCTCCACCTACAACCTAGAAAGTATAGCGGACAGAAAAAGTTAATTCTAAATGTAGCAAATATTATTCCAATGCATGCTATGGTAGGACCATTAATCTAGTTGATATAAAGGGAACATACCAACTCTCCAAATGTGACAGAAATAGAAGTTAGGGAAGTACTGCAGAATATAAAAGCGAGGCAAGCACTAGCTCAGAGGTACCCACAACCAAAATATTAAAGGATATGCACCCAAGAGTCCATGAACACATCACAAGACAACTACCACTTACACCCACTTTAAGCTATTTAATTGCATGAAGTAAAAAGGCCACAAGCAATACTCCTCCTGCCCCAAGAAGATACCAAGACATAGAAATACCTGTAGGTTTAACAATTACACATAATGAGGAACCTTTCCTGTTACATGGCAGCTTAAGCATGGATAAACAAATCCTACAATTTTCCCCAGCAGGGAACTTGATAAAACTAAGCTACTGTCAAACCTGGCTGATAGATAGGACCTTCCAAATATGTTCCAAACCCAACACACAGATATACACCACACATGGCCAATATCAAAACACAAATATCCCTTTTATATATGCCTTACTACAAACTAAAAGAATCAGCACTTACTGGGAACCCATAAACCACATTAAACATAAAACAAATAACTACTAGTGATACAAATAACTATAGACTTTGAACAAGCCATGATTCAAACCATTAAAAAATGTACCCCCACACAGCCATATATGGCTATTACTCTCACTTCAACCATAGCATATGGAGACACCTTCAACAATCTGCACTTAAGGTCTGATTATAAGTCTGGCTGTACGAGGACAACCAGACTCAGGGTGGTGTTGCGGTGGCAGTCCAGCCACTGCCACACCAGTGGTCCCACCGCCTATTATAGGGTAGGCAGTTGGCTCACCTTGGGACTGATGGCGGTGCCAGGGAACTGCCATTCTCTGTAGGTGGTGTGGTGGTCAGAGGATTCAATATGTTTGGCGAGACA
The DNA here is from genome assembly GCF_964263255.1 of Lissotriton vulgaris. Lineage (NCBI taxonomy): Eukaryota > Metazoa > Chordata > Amphibia > Caudata > Salamandridae > Lissotriton > Lissotriton vulgaris. The sequence continues at coordinate 131,470,819 of NC_141687.1, forward strand.
GCCGCTGTCCCGGCAAGCATATTAGGAGTTACCTCTCTACCGGCAGCGACCTGGAGGTTCCTACTCCATGTCAACCCTGGTGGAGACGAAACAAAGGGTGTCCTAGAAGGCCCCTGTGCCTTGCCACTCCTGCTTGTACATTCGCACGGGGGGCATAGCATGTGCCTCCCTGTGTGCTTGCACAACTGTTCCTGCACAGCATGGCCTTTTTCGTCCATGCCGTGCAGGAACCTTGTGAGGCGTTCCCATTGCGGCATCTTTTTCAAAGGCACCGCAGCCTTTAAAAGAGGCACCCCCTGGGAACTCCACGCTACCCGCCCGCCAGACTACAATTAAATTATAATCTGGGTGCAAAGTGGTTGAGGATCACTCGCTCTAGAACCCCAAAACTTGTAATCGGGCCCTAAATGTAGAATATGCTACAAACAGCCAATTTGTCTTTTAAAAATGGTCGCAGTAGCCTATGCCCCTATTTTAGATGTAGCTAACCACTACAGTCTACGTGTGAAAAACTCTTTCTACCAACAAAATAAAGACAAACAAAGCCCCCTAATAGAGTACATCGAAGACACTTTATTTGACAGACTGCATTGCTCTGGACACAGATTTAAAATACAATGGTGGAATGTTTGTGACAGCACCTTGGAATATGAAGTAAAAACAAACAATGCAGAGGAAGGATAGCACATTGCCTTCAAATCCACACTAGGCAGAACCCAACCCAAACTCTACATTTACAGAAGCATTACAAAAAGAGCAAAACTACCAACAACTATGAAGGGAGCAAATCTTTAACCAAATTGCACCTAAACGTAGCAAACAAACCAAACTAATGTATGACATGCTACAATATATGTTCAAAGTTTCATAAATAACAAAAGAATCTTAGAACCTTAGAAAGAATAGAAAAAACATATCTTAAAATAAATCAAAACCTACAAAAGTGCCATTAACCGGTGACAAAATATAAACCAACATGACAAATCATTATTTATATAAATACAAAGCATAATATTATTACATCAGCCTAAGCATGAAATACAACTCTAATGTTGAATAAGCCTGAGATAATAGAATAATATATAAATTATTTACATGAAAAATCTAAACCTCTATCCGACCACTCACCGATACTACTGGTTCTGGAAACACCGAATCGCAGAATCCCCCATTCACCTGGCGATTCCCTCCGTACGCCCTGCTAGATGACACCTTTAGGGGGGAAATGGCAGAGGAAATTGACCTCTTCTTCAAGAAGAACTTGGGCTCCATGGATACCTTTCACACGGTTTGGGAGGCGTTCAAGGTCTTCATTCGCGGGATGGCCATGTCTAAACATTCCAGTGTATTAAAGGCCATATGACAGCGGCTGAGCTCTCTGGAATCCCAATTAGCTGACCTGGAGACTAGGCTTTTGACTGACCCAGACCCCTTTATGGCTGACAGACTGCGATCCCTTATCTCGGAATTGAACGAGGAGGCGGATAGGGAGGTTTGCTATATGGGGAAGTATGCCTCGGCGAGAACGTACGGTGAGAGCGAGAGACCTAGCTCGCTTTTAGCCAGAATATAGCGTAACACCGGGAGAGCCCCTAGATTGACAGAACTTGTAACCTCAGGAGGGAGCACGATCACGACTGACGAGGAGATTCTCACGGTATTCCGTGACTATTACTCTGACTTGTACACTACTAAAACAGAAGATCTAGAGTCTGACATGGACGACTACCTGGAACATATACAGCTACCGTTTCTGGCTCAGTCAGACAGGGAGTTTCTCATGTCACCCATACAAGCAGACGAGCTCTCTGAGGCGTTGGCTAGCATGCGCGTGCACAGCGCCCCCGGGATAGATGGTCTGTCAGTGGGGTTTTACAAGACTTTTAAGGACAAACTTATTCCTCACCTGTTGTCCTTGTTTGATGAGATTTGCGAGGATGGTAGCATGCCCTGTACGATGAGAGAGGCTCTACTGGTTACCATCTTGAAGCCGGGCAAACCCTCCAATGTCTGCAGCTCGTACAGACCACTATCCCTGTTGAACGTAGACGCCAATCTTTATGCGAAGGTCCTGGCCATCCGACTGTCCCTCATTGCGCCCGAAATTGTTGCCCCAGAACAGTCTGGCTTTGTTCCTGGAAGGAACTTGACCTATAACATACGCACAGTGTTGGGCACAATGCAACATGTGCGACAGGATGCGAAAGCCGTCGCGATTTTCTTGGATATGGAGAAGGCATTCGATTCTGTCGAATGGCCGTTCATGCTGAGGGTCTTGCGTTGCATGGGTTTGGGTGAGAAGTTTTTACAAATGGTAGGAGCACTGTATTGGAGACCAGTGGCCAGGGTACGACTGGGAGATCGTGTTTCGGACCATTTCGACATCAGCAGGGGCACGAGACAGGGCTGCCCCCTGTCCCCGTTCTGTACGCACTCGTCGCTGAACCAGTAGCGTGTGCATTGCGTGAATACCACTGGGGTTAGCTTTCCGACATATAAAATAATCGTCTCGACGTACGCGGATGATACATTACTCTATGTGCGAAATCCGGAATCAAACCTTTCCCCCGTACTAAGAGAGGTAGTGCGTTTTGGCGTACTCCCGGGGCTAAAGGTTAATTGGGAGAAATCGGTGGTGTTCCCACTGACTCCGGTGACAAATCGCTTTGAGATGGAATATCCGTTACACTGGTCTACGGACCCGGTACGCTACCTTGGGATAATGATACACACAGACCCGCAGGTGCTATTTAGTGAAAACTATGGGGTGGCTTTCAGTAAATGTGAGGACGACGTGGAAAGGTGGTGTAAACTCCCACTCTCCCTGATGGGCCGCATAGCCATCATGAAGATGGTGATTCTGCCGAGATTTTTATTTCTGTTTAACACTCTGCCCATTATACTATCGAAAAAGCCTTTTTTCTGAACTTAACGAAACTCATGACTCGCTTGGCCTGGGGAGGTGGGCAGCCGCGGATTAAGTGGAACACGCTCACGCTCCCGTATGCGCTGGGAGGGCTTGGAGCGCCTGATCTAGAGAGATACTATAGGGTGGCGCAGGCCACACATTTGCACACGTGGATTCATGGAGATAGGAACATCCCGCACGTGCGGATGGAGCAGCTTTTTGCGGACCCTCTTCCGCTCTCAGCCACAATCTGCACCCCGGTGGATCATAGAGTCGGTGTACTAGACTCGATAACGGCAACGAAGCACGCCTGGAAAGCGTTATTGAAGGCCAGAAAGGGAGAGCTGCTATACTCCCCTTCGATGGCGGTGGAATGGCTGCAGTGGCTGGCCCCCATCGGGGACAGAAACGTGATCCGAGCCCTACAAGCGTTGGGGCTTAAGACTGCGGGAGAGCTGTTTACCGATGGCAAAGTTAAAACGTGGGACCAGGTTGCCCAGGGAGTGGATAGCCCGACGCCGTTGCAGCGGTTCCAATTCCACAGAGTCCGGAGCGCCCTGAAGGATGCACTGGGCCCAGATCTGGCGGAGCCACCAGACTTACCGGAACTCTCACACGTTATAGTTACAGCATCTCCGCGACATATGACTGCGCACTTGTACAGAGTATTGTCTCCTACAGAGCGCAAGAACCTTCCAAGGCCCGTTTGGCCTGGCAGAATGACCTGGAGATCGTGATAGACGACTCTATGTGGACGTATTGTTGTGTTAATACTAGGAAGCTGTCACTGAATGGGCGACACAGGTTGATACACTTTAAATTCCTGCAGAGGGTGTATTACACTCCTGAGCGCTTGCATCGCTACGGTCTCCGGCAGTCATCCGAATGCGAGCGTTGCCACGCGCCGGTAGCGGATTTCCTACACGTGGCGTGGGGCTGCCGCAGAATACATGAGTTCTGGGTGGTGGTCATTTCGGAACTAAGCGAGATACTGGATCATGAACTTCCGGTCGACCCGGCTTTGGCACTGTTGGGCTATTCGAAGTCCTTACCGGTGGCGTACAGGCGATTGACGGATATGGGTCTATTACTAGCAAGACGTGCAGTGGCGCAGTGTTGGATGAGAGGGCCGACACCGACCAAGACACGGTGCGCTAGAGATATGCTATATTGCTGCACGCAAGCGGAACACTGCCGCGAGCTCCTCCCTCCCACCAGCAGGCCGAAAAACATCTGGTGTCTATATAACACTTTTCGAAGCACTAGGGATGACATGGCAGGCACACGGAGGGAAAGGGGGGGAGAATGCGCAATGATAATCACACAGACGGTGTACCCCTGTGACCTCAAGGAGCGGGGGCGCGTCAGCGACCTGGGAGACACAGTGACGGCTGGGCGGAGTATTGATGCCCAGCTGCCCTGTGGTGAGAGGCTGGTAGTGGAACACACGTGATATTACACAAGGTGAGAATGGGACGCACACGGAGCATTCCGAAGAGGTTACACACAGGGCAAGGGATGTGGACTCTGGTACAAGATTTAGCGTGGCATTTCCTGTAGCACGTAGGTTAGCGAACGGGTTGGACAACAGGGGGGGGGACGGGGATTTCTTGGGAGTCTTTGGTTAAGGGGGGGAGGGGAGTTTCTTTTTGGAAGGGGGGGTTCCTAATAACATAAAATGCACCTACACTTCTGACTTTGCAGCATACGGCCTGCACAAGCCAACTTCTGTGCGACCGGGGGCTTTCACATGTGCACTGACATGTCACCTGCAGTCGCTAGTGATACGAACGCTTTCCCCAAAAAGTTCCTTTGCGCCGCCGTACCCCCGGGTTGACGGTATAAGGCTGTGTACTACTGGCTGTCTGTTTATTAACCACATCTTTTATTATCGCAGTGCCGGCCCGAGGGGGTTGTAGGTGGTATGCTGTGTATGTTTACGCCTGTATTAATAAAGGTGCTTAAAAAAAATAAAAATAAAAAAATTTCTAAACCTCACCATTCGAAAAGTTCAAGGAACAAAGTCAGTCTATCACAGAAAATAAATACAAAACATAAACCACACATTTCCAAATAACAAAAGCATAATATTTACAGAAATAACAAAACATAATATTTCGCACCCAAAACAAATAAAACAAATATGACTTACTGTTCTGTAGCTGCATTTCTTCCTCTGTGTACTGGGAGTGAAAAATCATAATCAACTAAAAACGGGAAAAATATTTTTTTAAAGCCCAAACAAATGCAAAAATAAAATGAATCCAATAGAGGTGCCTCAAAGCAATCCAAAGTGTATCGGAACTAAGGGTGGGCGTAGTATGCGTAGTGGGGCTACGCGAAGCTACGCAAAGTGGGTGAGAAACTACGCGCACCTACGCAATTTGCGTAGCCCCACTACGCGCCGCCTGCCCTCCTTCCCTACATACCTAATTTGTGTAAATATTAAAAGAAAAGTAAATAAAAAGCACTTACCTTGTCCGCTGCGTCCCGGGGCTCCCACTTCTCGTTCGCGTCGCCGTCTTGGATACCAATGTGCATGCGTGGCCGCCCGTGCATGCGCATTTCTCGCGAGAAAAGTAGGGGAGGGCGGGAGGGAGGCGGGTGGCGGGCAGCTTCGCTACGCCCACTGACTGGGCGTAGTGTTGCCTGCTATGCCTACTTCGCAAAGGGCGAAGTAGGCAACACTACGCCCACTCTGTGGGGGTAGCGAAGCCCTTCGACCAGGGTTAATCGGAACCATAAAAGAAAAAAGTGCTTAAAACAACAGAACACACTTGAAAAACAAAAAAGAAAAATACGGAAAGATCCTGGAAACCCGAAAAATTGGAAATTACAAATCTTGGTTTATAATATACCAAAAGTGACCTTCAAAAAGAAACCTGTGACTCCCAATTCCCATAGGACACTGCAGTCCACAAAAACATGTAAAGTAAACAAGAAACAAGAAAATCCACCCACAAAAACATTACAGTCCCACAAATACATGTACATTACACGTAATCATGATAAAATAATATAACAGAATATGACCTAACATAACGATACATAACTAAAACAGTATATGAAAACCCAAAACGATACACCAGTGAAAACAACTACTATTAATACAACTAAAAGTGCAAAAATCCTGTAAACAACACTATAGCTAACCTCTAGAACTCACCCTTCAAAGCCTCCCTAACTTCAAAACACGTAAAAGGACATTTAAAACAAACTGGAGCACCTTACTGCGACCTGCATCCCAGACAATAGACCAAAATAACACAAAGACTAAAAAAACAAAGGTAGCAGCAAAACAATGTCTGCTACATTAAATAAAAAAAAAAAGACTATGGGCTTCATTTGTATAGCGGTCGGTCGGACTGCCAACCACTAGCACGCTGGTCAGGAGACGACCCGACCAGCAGTCAGCAGTGCAACCACTGCATTAGGATAGGACCGCCATGCTGGCAGCTAGAAACTGCTTTTTTACAAGGCGGCTTGTGCTGTAGCCCAGGAAAAGGGCCGCAGTGTGAAGGAAGACTTTGTGCACATCCATGTACCATGTGCCATTCACTATGTGGTGGTTGGCACACAGTGTATGTAGGTGCGTAGGCCCAGGGCCAAATTGCAGTGGCCCACGAGGGAGGGGGTCCTGATTCTGGCCCCCAAAGTCCCTTTCTGACAGCCTTTTCATGTTGTAAGTCCAATGGTGGTGCCTGCCTCTGCACTATCTCTATTTGGGATAACGATTCCGACCGCTGCTCCGTTAGAATAACTGATCCTAGCGAGGCGGTGGTCAGTGCCCCAACAGACAAGCGTCCGACCGCCAGAACAGTAGTGTGGTGGTCAGGCCAAAGGGCTGTCATTGGTGGGACCATCACCATTGTAATCAGGCCCTTAGCTTGCATACAAATTAATGGGACATAATGTCAAAATGTTAAATAAATGTATTTAAAAATGTAAAAAATTGTTAATTATCAGAAACATGTATAAATTAAATAATTGTATGAAATATATAGTTATTTAATATATACTGAAAAATCTTATGTTAAAATGATGTTGACAATGTGTATTAAACTATTTAAAATATATTTAAATATGATTTACATTTTTAGTTTAATGATGACAATATATAGGAAATGCTTTATTGACATGTATACGTACATTTATTTTAAAATTGAGATATATATTTTGAAAAATGTAAAAAGTATACATTAAATACACTTTAAAAACATAAAAACTATTTAAAAATGTGTTACATGTCTCCATTCTATAGAAAATACATAATTAATATTATTTTTTTACAAACATACAGCTAATTACTTTTTTATTACATTTCTAAACACCAACAAAACTAATGAAATAACATTAACTATTACTACTACATACAAACACATTTTGAACAAATAACAACACTAAAATTGTAAAATTAAATCATCACACTCCAGTATAAACAATTTTTAAGAAAGTGTTGGACACTAAAGAAGTAACATTTAACATTTACTATTCCCTCTCCAATCTCATGCAATTCGAGGAAGTTGTTGGACACTGGAGGGGTGACATTTACTATTTCCATGCCCATCTATACCAATTTGGGGAAGGTGTTGGTCAATAAAGGGGTGACATTTACTATTCCTAAATGTTAGACATGTCATCTTTAGGGTGGTCTTCCCCCAAACATTTTGCTGCTTGCATCCTGTTTTTGCTGATTCTTTTCGTGACCTTAGGACTCCGAGCACTTTACCACTGTTGACCTGTGCCAAAGTGTATGTGCTTCTCCCCTAAACATTGTAATATTGGTGTGTACACAATTGGAATATTAAATTTACTTATATATCCATTGTAAAATGGTATACCAATTGCCCAGGTCCTATAACTTAACTTAAATGCTAATAGTGGTTGTTGAAAAGTGTGTTGTAAATCCAAGTTTGGGGCAGGCCAACTACAGTAGGGTTACTGGCCACATTGGGAACCAGTGCCAGATCCCTTGAATATCAAGGATCTTGAAATGCTGCCCTAATAAATGTCTTTGATGATACCCATCTTTCCTTTCTCTCTCACATGAGCACCAACTCTTACTCCCTTTTCCTTCCTTGGAAGTAACCATTCGAACATTACATACTGATGGTATGCTCTTTGTTTATATTTGTGTTTTATTTATTGCATAGGATTTGATCTTGAAATAAACTAATGTGCAATGATCAATCTACTTCTATAGAGCTGTTTCCATTAAAAAATAACTCACCAGCACTGTTCCCACGAACGTGCGCGGGTGGGCGCGCGCTCACGATTGTCACCTGGAGCGCGCAGTGTCCTTGATTTAGCGCGCACACTGTGACAAAGACATCCCTACAAGACCGTTCGCGCTGCCGCTTTTTAAACGCGAGTGGCGCGAAATCCAGGCAAGAGGCAGACTTCCAGGCGCGCGAAGTCCACTGTGCTTAAAGTGCTTCACCCCCCCTCCCCCACACCCCTGTCAGAGTGTCAGCCCAGCCGAGACAGCTTCCCAGGCACACAACAGCCGCGCCGAGTACTTCACGGGTCTTTAAAAGACCATTTGAATGTTAATGAGCTTTGTGTTCTTTCGCCCCTGCATCTTCACACTTCCTACTGCTGAAAGAAATGAAACACCCTCAAGCGACTGGCAGGTTCTGTTTGCTCGAGTAATGCAGACAAGTTCTGTAATCCTATGAACTCTGGGTGCCAATTACAAATGCCACGTTGTAATAGAGGTTGGTTTCATTGACATGAGAGATCATGTGACTAATTAGGCAACACGAGCAAGGGAGGGATTTTTGTGGGAAAGATCGGTTTAAAAATCGGGTGGTTTGCATTATAGAGGCAATCTCTTTTTGAAATGAAGCACTGAGATGGAGGTTGTAAGAAATTCTTTGACAGGTACGTGTAAATGTTGTGGTGTTAGCAGTTGGGAATGACGAGAGTGATTAAGTATGAAAGTGGTGTTAATGCGGGGAATGAATGCCGGTTATGTGATTCATGTTTGGAATGAAAGAGGATGTTTTGCAGCGCACGTTTGCAGAGCGATTGGGAGGGCGCATGAACAATAGGGTAGTTACAGGACTGTGTGAGACTGGGTTATGTTTACGAAGATGAGTGGCGAGATGTGGATAGGTGAAGTGAAAGAAGAACAGGGGGTAGTTTTAGAGGGTGACAGGAGTGAAATAGAATGAGTGGTTAAAGTATGAATGAATGAATTGAAGTCAATGGATGTCATGAGTGATGACAGTGTGGACAGCTAGTTAATAGCGTCTTTTGGTTAGGTAAATGGAGGTGATTGATGTTGTGTGATAGATGAGATGATCCGTCACAGTAAACCAAAGGAAGGATGGGGATTGAAATCAGGTTATTGAGGTGATTATGTGGGATAGCACAATGATATGTGTTTTTTTGTGTGTCTTTTTTATTGACGTGCAAATGGATAAATATAATACCTTTCTTGATTTTGTTTCATACAAACAGTGATTGACTGTATTTATCTCTATATGCATATTAGTGAATAATGGTGTAATGGTGAATGCTTTTTGTCATTTGTAGTGACCCCCGAAGAAGGGCTTGTCAAAGCCCAAAATGCATTGGGTTTATAAATAAACACTGGTTTTAGATGAATCATGCGTCTGTTCGAGGTTCTTGACAAGAGGTCCGGATGGGCACATCTCGAGCATGAGAAACCTGGAAAAATAACATGACACCCCAACGTGTGGAGTCATTGGAATTAAAGTTAAAAGTTGGATAATACGATGGAGTACATGGATTAAAAATGAGTTAAATGGATTACATGGAGTAATGTGGAAACGTTTGCCTTAAAGCTGTGCGACTGGGTATGGGGCACAAATGCTGCGCCCTACAGTACGGGTCTCTCCGTGGGCACATCTGCTGCCTAATAGTGGGGTTTTTTTTGCAGTGAAAAGCTATTATGTGTTGTAAATGTAAATGTACAGGAATTTATATAGCGCAAATCACCGAGCGGTTTCTAAGCGCTTGCTTAGGGAACCCGTCCTGGTATTTCCCTGTGAGATAACCCCGGCAGGGTATCCGCAAGGTGAAAGCCAGGGATCCCGCCGCGAGGGGCCGTTGTGGAGATTAAGCAAGCTATTGCCCAGAGTCGCAGAGTGTGAACCCGTGAATCGAGTAGGCACCGGAGAGAGAATTGTCGAGTCCATGTTGGTCTTGAGAGGCAGAGTAACTACTCGGTCTTTCAGCCATCCTATCTGTCACTGCGTAGCTAGGGGGGGCGGTTCCCCCCAGGCGGCACTATTTTGGAGGCGGTCGGCGGCAGCTGTGTGGCTCTGGTGGCCAGCCCATGATTTATTTGGGCACATAGTCGAGCAGCACTGCACACGTCGTGACGTGTATGTTAGTGCAAGCACACCAGGCTGGACTCCATCAATAGCGCTGCTGGCCTGTCTGGCAAGACTGCTCCCATTAGGCAGCGCTAGCTGCATCACATGTTCCCTGCACTCTGCCCATGTAGTGGTGCATTACTTTGTTCAGGGTGGAGAACGGGCAAAGGTTGCACATCGTGGCTCGGAAGATATCAGGCGCAGACGAAGCAGAAAATGTGCCTTCTGCCTCAGCTATGAGAAGTGAAGATGTACGTGAACCCCAGCAGGGATACTAACAAGTAACATGTGTCATAAAGCGAGAAACTGCCCGCTGCAGGCTCAGAATCTAGCGCCTCGAGTATGGAGACGGCTCAAGCGTGACATGGTTGTATCTCCGATGGGTTCATGCAGGCCAGAGAAATGTTATGTGTGTCATGCCAGGGTCTGAGTTGAAATGTTTAGGATATAGCTCTATGTGGCCCATTTGTAACATGCTCCTTAAGTTAGAAACGGCTGCTTCTAAGCACGTGATTCGAGATTGTACTTCTGAATATGGAGACTAACACTATTGTGGCATTCTAATGTCGAGAGGCAAAATATCGGCGGGAAGTGCATATAGGAAAGTACACACCAGCAAAGTGCTGCAAAGCCATACCAATGGCACTGGTACGCTATATACAATATGTAACATACCATCAAATCTTGAAATAAAGTAAGAAGTACATCCTAGGGTTGGATTGTAATCCCAAAACAGATCCGGTTAGTATTTTAAACTGTGCATCGTAAGAGAACTGAAGAGACTGTTGAGATAATTTCATATTGGAAATAATGTCAACCAGGTCGGGAAGATCACTGAATATGACGTGAATCATATTTCTGCCTTTTCTCTCTTTTGAGTTTTGTGAAATGATATAAAAAAGACTCTTACAATAGAGATAATAGATTGTAATGGTAAACATGGAATTCCAGTATTCGTCCTCTGTGCTGGTGGAATGAATTTTACTTATTCTTTTAATACAGTGGTGAGATTGACCAGTGAGAACCCATTTTCTGCCGATTCGGTAACGCAATAGGAGGGAACATTTAGTTACAATTTTTCTTTGCTATTTGAGCCAATCGAGTCAGTGGTGTTTCTCTTTAGATTGTAAATATGAGGACGCCGCTTACAATTGCCTTTCGGATTATTTACGGATTATCCTTCATTTATTCACTCATTTAATCTTCTTAAGCTAGTGATATGCTTTTCGCCATTTAGATTGCACCTTCAATGATGGCGCCCACTTTCATGGTACTGTTTTCCCAACTGCGGTATAGGAGTCCCTCGTTTGTGTTAATGACACCCGGGACGCTTTCACAAACACGCATTTAAACTGGGGACACTGACCGGCAACCCGTGTTTGGACTGGATTGACTTGGGCGCGCTACACTGCTCTCGCTGATATCTTAGAGGTAAGAGGAAACTGTCGGGATATCCAGTTTATGGGTCCTTGACCTGTCGAAGGCTCGATCCGCCGTTACAATACTATTTGAATCGTGGTGTTAAGTTTGGTGGGGGGACTAGGTACGATAGGCGAGTCCTTACTTCAAGTAGGGCTCGGTACCCTTCCGGAAGTAACTAGAGATCCACATGGGTATTTTTACAACGCACGTTAAAGTACGATGTCATTCTCTTGCAATATTTCTATTCGATAAAAAGCTTTTCATAGGAAGGACCCATGCCCCTTTCCTGATACATGGATCGCTCGTAGCAATAAGTTTCTTTGCACAAGCACTTTTGGGAAACCGTTAGAATATTCTATATATATTCGTCTTTACCGGGTTTTTCTAATACATATACTTTAATATTTGACACAGATTGTTTTTCTTGGATTTATCAAGATTCAAGAAATTATACCCATACCTTGGGATTTGATGCCATACATATTGGGACTTTGGCTCCCTTACTCGGAAAGGAAATGAATATATTCCCTCCTATTGGACATAGTTTCAACGCAATATAGGTAAGACTTTGTTCTGCTATTTTAGCATTTTTATGAGTGATTATGTTTCCCATAAATAGGGGTACTAATAGAATATTAATGTATGTTGTAGTCAGGACTATGTGATGATGGAACACATTCATTTATCTGTTCCAATCAGTGTAAAGTTTTTTGAATATTTGAACTTAGTTTGTATATTATTGGACCCCATTTTTTAAGATCATAGATAATAACAGATGGCCATATTACATTTTCAGAAGAACCAACAAAAAGCAGACCCATTCTCCCAAGGTGTGACTGATTGGATTTTAAATACTGATTTCTGGAAATAATTTTCGTGGATCATTCACATTAAAAGGAAGTAAACTACGAGGTGAGACATATTGTGGCAGCAGAAAAATTCTTCAGCACGGAATAGAGGCCACCCTTTTTCTATATGGTTTTAACTTTTATAGATACTTAGCAGGATACTTTTCTATATTACAAAAAAACCTTTTCAACACATCTCTTTCCACACGTATCGTCCTGGCTCTCTAATTATTCTCCTCAACCTTATCACTTTTTACCAATTCCATACTTCCACCATTGCAGATGGGTGTAATCTGGGAGTTCATGCGCACCAGGGTGTACTGTGAATATAAAAATGGTGTACATCCCAGCACATATCACGGGATGGCCCAGGTAACGAATAGGAACCACGTGTGATTCTGCATGAACTGGAGAAGTACACTTTTTATTGTAATTCAATGGAAGTGAATATTGGCCTAATGGACATGTATCAATACTTTGTTCGCAGCCTTGAAAAAGCCCTGCGGGCGAAACGCGCGTCGGCTGCTTGCTTCCAGTGATACATGACAATAAACAAACTTCAATCTAAGGAGACCTGTCTGGACTATCTTATCTTTCTGAAGACTCTAGTTAATTTTTTGGACTATATTATATAGGGCACTGAGTTTACCAAAATTGTGTCAAGCAATATTGAGACTACCATTTACTGAAATAATGAGAAGGGTGTGCTGAGGTATTGTATTTTTTGCACATGTGACCCAAGTTTCGCTGTTAGATCTTGGGAGGAGACGACACCTTGGTGGGTAGGTGTTATATACCTTAAGCACCCTTGCCGTAGTAGCAATTGCCTAATGACTGTTTTTCACGATTATATCTGGCATAACAAATGTAAGATGTGCGGCTCAATTTAAGCAAACCCATTCAATTGCTATATAAGACTGTTTTGTTTGTATGCAATAATATCATATACAAAAAATTTGCCTGGCATAAATATAGTATTCTAAATATTGTTTCCAACACTATTGTGCCACTGGTTATACATTTTCTAATATTCATTCCACATTTTGCAATATTTTATAGACAGTATATAGGATACAATCTATGTATCAAACGATATATTTGCAACGATATTCTGGGACGAAACCTTTGTGGCGCTTTGCACTAAGGGCAGAATGTATCACGGCAAAAGTACCCAGATTTTCTTTTTAATTTAAAGTGAGTGCTACTTCTCTTTTTAATAGTCAGCACGTACTGCTTTATTTGTTGGAGAGGCGAATCCGTTGGTTTTCCATGCAGTAGAACATTTTTGTTATAACTGCTTGCTGCCAGGGATGTCGAACTCCCTCTTTATCAGCTACAGCGTTGGGTGGGGGAGGGGCGTTCTTTATGGCCAACTTCTGTCTATCACTCGGCAGTCAAAAGCTCATCCTTAATGCAGGATACTGCCTGAATAGAAGAGCAAGCAGGGGTGACGAAAACCGACAGCTGAGTAAATGGAAAGGGAAAGAAAGAAGGAATGTTGGAAGAAAAGGGTGAAAAAAGGAATTAGGGATGTATGAGTAGGAGGATAAATGGATATGTGGGTGGAAGAAGAAGTGAATGAGGATGGATGGACACATGAAAGTATAGTAAAGTAAAGGGATGGGCGAGTGAGTGAATGGATAGGTGGATGGACAAGTGAAAGGATGGCAGAGCAAATCGTTCAGTGAATGTATAGGTGGAGGGACAGCTGAAAGGAGGATAGAGTAAAGGGATGGATGAGTGGGCGAAAAGATCTGTGAATGGAAGTCATAGTGGATGGATGATGAATAGATGGCAGGATGAATAGATGGGTGGCAAAGTGAATGAATGTATGGGTGGATGGCAGATTGAATGGATGGCAAAGTAAATGGATGGATGCGTGGCAGCGTGAATGGATTAAAGGCAAAGTGACTGAATGCATGATTGGATAGCAGAGTGGATGGATTGATGAATGAATGGCAGGATGGATGGCAGAGTGGATGAATGGATGAGCGGATGGATGGCAGAGGGGATTGATACATGGCAGAGGGGATGAATGGGTGGTTGGATAGCAGAGTGGATGGATTGATGGATGAATGAATGGCAGAGTGGATGGGTGGTTGAATGGATAGATAGAATAGTTGATGAATGGATGGGTGGCAGAGTGGATGGATGGTGAATGGGTGGCAGAGTGGATGGCAGAGAGGGTGAATGACAGAGGGGATGGAGGGATGGATGGAAGAGAGGATAGAAGGATGGATGGCAGAGTAGGCTGATGGATGGCCAAGTGGATGAATGGAAGAGTTAATGAATTGATGAAAGGATAACAATTGATCGATGAATGGCAGACGTGATGGTAAGATAACAGAGTGGAGGATGGATGGCAAAGAGGATGGATGGCAAAGAGAATGGATGGAAGAGTGAATGGATCGATGGGTGGCAAAGTGGATGGTTGGTTTTTAGACTCTGTGGATGGGCAGAAGGATGGCATAATAGATGGATGGCAAATTGGATGGATGGACAAATGGATAGAATGGGGAAATATTGATTAATGGATGAAAGAATGAAAGGATGACAGAATCTAAAGGTGAAATAGTGGATGCCAGTAGGTGGATGGAAGGGTGAAAGAATGAATAGACAGATCCATGGATGGAAGAGACAAGGAAGCTGTTCTATTGAGGGTTTGGCTCACTTGTTTTGCTTGCTTGGAGGCATCAGCACTTTAATTCAAAGTAGAGGCTACTTTAATTTTCTGCAGAAGCAATTGTTAGGACCAATGAATGTCAATGCCTGCCACATATAAGTCGCCACATTTTGTCCCTGGCCACTGCTCATATTTTCTCTACATTTTCATAATCAGTGTTCGTGATACTATGATTTTTTAAAGAAACACTGCAGTGCACATATCAGGCCACCAGTGTCTGATTCAGATCACCATCTTCCTCTGAAGCTGACAGAAGGGTGACTGAGGGGGCTGAGGCAGACCCTGAAAGTACTGGAATATTTCATCATCTCCCCTATAGAACCTATGTTTTTTTTGTTGCATTAAAATGGACTATTTAACCCCCTTTTTAAAACAATTTTCAGGGTGAAAACCCATAGCAAACATAATAGGTCTGTTGCATACCTGACTAAAATGGTGATGCTGTCAAGATCACTGTACTGTTTCTCAAACTACCAATTTCCAGATCCAAGAGCCTCTTCCACATGCAGGATGGCATGCTAGGAACCTAACTTTAAATAATCACTGGTGTAGAGTAGAACTTTCCTTTCCAAATTGAAACTACCCACGGATCATGGAGGCCTGGGAGCCCTGCACTTCAAGCACTGCTATCTAGCGGTGCAACTTCAGTGGCCTTCTCCTGAGCACTATCTCGCGGTGCAACTTCAGTGGCGTTCTCAAGAATGAATGTGTATAGTGTGGCCTATGTGACATTGGTTTCATGCATAAGGACCTGAGGGGTGTTTCTTAAATGACATGTATGGAGTGGATCAAAAAGGAGATAGCTATAGCTTTGCTTATGTTTCTAAATACTGTTGTTGTTTGGTAGAGAGTGGGTGTAGAGTGTGACCTATGGGGGAGTTGTTTTGGTGTTGTGCTTGATATCTAGCGGGTGGTTTTACAGCTGTGGTCTTGTATCAGCAGTTAAGTATGGAGTGGTGTAACGAGGAGGAAGGGATACATTTACTTAATGCAATTAGCTACCATTTTAGTGCTGGTGGGCCTTCATCAACTGAGACTTGTCCTTCGAGGTTTGCTCTATGCTTACGCCACAGTTTCACACCCTTTCTTATGCAGTGGAGTAGAGAGTGGCGTCGTAACTTAAACCCTGCCAATCCACCCCTGCTGCTCGCTGTCATTTTTCCCCAGATCCCTCCCCCTGCCGCTACCTGCCATGTGCGGCAATCTGGGGGATAGCCCCAAGTGCCAGAAGCTCTAGCTACGCCAGCTGCTGCGTGTCAGTCACGAATGGCACAGCAAAGAAGAGGTAGCGAGCAGGAGGATATGGAGTCATGTGCGACCAGGTTGGTCCCATCAGGTCACATCGCTGTGTGTCCCTGTGTTGTCTTTCAGCCCCATTTGCTATTGGCTGTGAATAATTGCCTCTCAGCAGCCAGCAATAATTTGTCTGCATGAAGAGGAATGCGAGTTACTATAATTAAGTAGCCCTAAACTTCTGACTGGGGTGGGGGCGCCTCCTGCGAGGTTTAAATGCAGTCAAGACCGTGAATTAACCTGAATGACTTACTAACCATCCTCTGTAGACACTAGCCAGACAAGACAGTGCTAAGGAATGTGGGGGATTCTACAGTGTGCAACAACTTCATGACTTCAGTAGTCATTGCGATACATTTCTAACACTGGGAAGTGTTAAAAATTTCAAATCTTTATTGTAATGTAAGTGTTAAGAATAGATCTTGATACTAGGCTTGCTCTGAAGATCTTGCATATTGACAGACAAGGGGCCGGAAGCGCAGGACGAGTATAATTAGGACGAGTATAATTTGACCTAGGTCAAAACATTTTGTAAAGTAGTAGATCCGAGACTGAAATGCTGTGCTGTTTGCCCCAAAGGCTTTACAACTTCCACTGTAGGACATTTTGTTGGAGACTGTGAGACAGGACTGTTTCCCTGTGAGTATGGCTAGAGTGTGTTTGGTTCCAGTCCAGTTTTTTAATCTATCACTTACTAGAACTTTTAAGTCTGATTCGAAGTGCTCCTAAATTTGGCAAAAAATGGGAGAAGAAAAATAAGGTAAAAAAAATAAGAATGCCTAAGTACACAGTATTTAGCCAAATGAAGAAGTCAAAAATAAAAACTATCTCCTGAAGCCACAATTTCCATCTAGGCCAGCCCTGGGGTGGGAGGATTTTGATGGCAATGCCAAGAAAATATCCATCATATGGAAACACCAGTGCATGGCGAGATATTTCTAATACAATATTTAGAACCAGCATTAACATGGTAAACCCAGTTTTAGATGTGAAGTCTCCTGGTTTCATGGCTAAAACACAGCCACTAGACAACATTCAGTGATGGTGTCTCCCGACGACCACAGCTCCCTCTCGCTTGCCCACGTGCGCGGCCACCTACCTTGTCTCTAGATGCCGCTCATAGACACGTATGGAGCTCGCACACAGTCAAGTCCCACATATGAAACTTAATGAACACAACTGTGACCGGGCATTCTGATAAATGCTTTCTGAGCAGATGGGCTTCACTTCTTTGCCACACAAAAATACAAATGATGAAATAAAATAGAGATATAAATTGACGGCATAACATTTCAAAAGTAGTGCAGTACAAATACAGTTTCCATTATGGTTTGACAAGTGTGTTTTCTGGCTGCCTTAAGACACTTCATGTGGCGCTACATGTGTGGAAATGCACTCTCTTTTCACTTTTTTAAGCAAAGGTTTGGAGTGATATTTGGCGCTGCACCATATACGTGGTCTGGTTCCCGGCGCACATAGCCTTGGTTGCAGCGCACAGAGACCTTATACTGCCGCACACAGAGGAAAAAAATTAGAGGGAACATTGCTCACCAGTGGGAAATGTGCTTATGTAATACATACTCTTCCTACCAGATGATTTAATTTCTTTATGAACTTGTGCACTCCATCATAATTGGCCTCAACTGTTGACTTTGCTCCTGTCCAGCGTGACCAGATAACCCCTATAGGCACGTATTGCTTCTAGGTACTAGAACTCTTTTTGCTCTTTAAAAATCCATATCCCAACTTCTATTTATTGGATTTTTGTTGTTTTGGTCTTGATTTATTCATAAGATTATGATCTATTTCTCTAAACCAGTGTGGAGTCGTTTTGAGGTGTTTTCATTATGTTACTGTATGTTGCACAGATACATTACACATTTCCTCTTCAGATAAGCCTACTGACTACTTTGTGCCAGGCTACCAGAGGGTGAGCACAGGGTATATTTTAGTGTGTATCTATCTTACCCTGACTAGATTGAGGATCCCTACTTGGGCAGGCTGCATACCTCTGCCAACTAGAAACCCCATTTATAACATCACACTAATCGAAACCATGTTTGTGATGGTACTGGACACTAGAGTAGTGACATTTACTATTCGCCCTTCAATCTATACCGATTTGTGGAAGGTGCTGGACACTAAAATGTCAAGATTTACTATTCCCATTCCATTGTATACCAATTTGGAGAATATGTTGGACACAAGAGAAGCGACATTTACTATTCCCACTCCAACCTACACAAATGTGGGGAAAGTGTTGCACACCAAACAGTGAAATCTACTATTCCCACTCCAATCTAAGACAATTTTTGGAAGGTGTTGGATATTGAAGGGGTAACATTTACTATTTCCATTGCAACCTGTACCAATTTGGGAAAGGTGTTGAGCACTTGAGGGGTGATATTTACTATTCTCACTTCAATCTATACCAATTTGGGAAAGGTGTTGGACTCTAAAGGAATGACATTTACTATTCCACTCCATCCTAAACCAATTTGGGGGAAATTGTTGGACATCAAAGGAGTGACATTTACTATTCCCACTCCAATCTAAACACATTTTTGTGACATTGGTGGACACGAAATAGGTGACATTTTCTATTTTAAAAACATTTTTAAACATTTTCTGCACTGAAAGTATGTATACACACATCAATACTCCATAGCCATACAGACATTTTCTACTATAAAACACACTACAAATTGCTTCAAAAACACACGTATCTCAAACTGCAAAACTAAATATTCATAATTAAACATTTAAAAAATAGATTATTCTTATAACTATTAATAATGAATCTATTTGTAAAAATATTTGGTACTATTCCTGAAATTTGAAAAATAAAAAACAGAGTAATATTATGCTGTAAAATTAACAATAGAACATTTTATTTAAAACAATTGTTAAATAATGTATTTTCTTTTAAAAGAAATGTTTTTAATTTTATAAAATATTATCTCAACAGCAAAACTTTTTGATATATTGATCACATTAAAAATCTGATTTCCGCCTCCCCTCCCCCAATTTCTTTTTTTGGGGGCACATCACCGCATCATCAACACCTCCATCAAACCTCCCACCTTCCTAGAAGTCTGGAAACATGCAGCAGTCAACATTCCTCTCAAAAATCCTTCAGCTGAACCCAGTGAGCTTAGCAACTTCTGACGCACCTCTTTGCTCCCATTCTCTGCAAAGTGATAGAAAAGATCATCAGAGACCAATTCACCAACCACCTTGAACTTCAAGAGCTACTCGACCACTTCTAATCAGGTTTTTGGACTAACCACAGACAGAATTAGCACTCATCGTGGCCACTGATGAAATCCACAAAATATTGGACTGTGGAGAAACCGCAGCCCTCATCATAGTTGACATCTCTGCTCCTTCGATACAGTCTCCTACCACAACCTTGTCAGAAGGTTGCACAACAAAGGTGTCTAAGGACTGGCCCTCAACGGGATTTTCTTCTTCCTCACAGGAACAGCACAGCAAGTCATACAACCAGTCTACACATTGGAACCCAAGAATCTGATCTACAGAGTTCCCCAGAATTTATCGCTCAGCCCAACCCTGTTCACCACCTACACAACACAATTCACCAAAATCATCAGATCACATGGTATCGCCATCATATGCTATGCTGATGACACCAAACTCCTCCTATTTCAAAAAGACCACTGCCCCCAGAACCAACTTTTTCCCCTGCATGATTGGTGTAGCAGTCTAGATGATCACCGACTGGCTGAAACTGAACTCTGAAATGATGAACTTGCTGGTCTAAGGGAACCTTTGTAGCCAAGACTTTGGAACCACACCAACCAACTACCTAAGAAACCCGAGAATCATCCTAGAGTATAATCTCAACATGACAGTGCAAGTCAATGCAGTCAGCTCCTCTTGCTTCCATATAATCCTCATGTTCTGCATTCAAGCGGCTATCCCAGAACACCAGACACACCATCGCCCAAGCCATTATCACAAGCAGCCTAGACTATGGCAACTCTCTCTACTCCAGGATCTCCAACCATCTCCTCCTCCAACACCAGACCATCCAGACCAACACAGTGAGACTCATCCTTGACCCTCCACGACGCACCCACATCACACCACATCTCAGAGAGCTCGGCATACGTAAATGCCACTAATCCAAACTCCTGGCGCACACATACAAGGCACTGCACAACACTGAACCAACACATCTTAACAACGGCCTTCACTTCCACCAACCCACCAGACACCTGCTCTCAGCCTCATCCTCACTCATACTCACCACCTGCATCCACAAAAGCAGGACAGGAGGTCTAGCGTTCTCCTACATCATACCCAACCCCTGGTACAACATCCCTCTGCACAACAGGGACTCCTCCTCACGTGTTGAGTTCGGCAAGAAGCTGAAAACCTGGAATAATCTTGCAAAGTGATTTGTAACTTTTGCAATGTTGAGAAAGGTTGCAAAACAGAATTTTGCAGCCTTTTGTGTACCTGCACATAATGGCTTTGACATCAATTTGAACATGAACGTTGTTTTTAAAGTGTTCCTAATGCCAGAACTGATTTATGAAGTTTTCACCTCTTTCTTTGTAGAAGCAGATAAACAGTAAACAATTGTTTTTTATGTACTGATTTCTGCATCTGGAAAGGTTTTAAATTGTGTAAAAATAAGTGGATGACCATGAGCGAATATACTAATAACAAGAAACCCGTGTGTTGGAATAGTGTTCAATATTTAACCCCTTAGCTGCAGTGCTAAGGGGGAGAGGGGCCGCGCGCACTGTGGGCTGTGCTTCTGACGGAACGGTTCCGTCACGGCCCCGCCCGCCTAATAGAACGCTCAGCGCAGGCGCGGAATTCGTGCCGTGCAGGCGCCGCGAGCGGGCCTTGACTGAACCGTTCCGTCACTAGCACGGCCCACCCGAGGCTCTTGACGGAACGGTTCTGCCACTAGTACGCAAGGGGTTAAAGGGCAATCTATTAATTGAAAACATTGCAACTTGCTAAAGGTGAGGCAAGGTCTTGATCCCTTTAAATATCTATAAAAGTTCCCAAAAAGGGCTGGAATACACTAGAAGATCACACTGTAGTACAAATAGGACTCACAGGCACAGCTGACAACTTAAAAAAAAACACGCCTCTGTACACAAATATATATTGCATATTGATGTATTTTCTTTATTAGTAATAATATACGTGTTTTGTAAAGCCTACAGCACAATTTGAACTGTCTCAAGGCGCTTCTGACCAGGCCCCTCAGAGTCTGGTTTCATAGAATCTGGGTGATGTAAGGGTACTTATTATAAGCGATTTATAAAGGGCTTTTGTCAGGTATAGTCATTTTCAAATATTCAGGACTTAATTTACAAATACGTGGAGTACAGGGGCCAAAATATACAATAACATATGAAATCATCGTTTTAGTAACTCAGATATATATATGTAATATAGCAGACCTGTGGTGTTTATATGGGCGGGCCAGAGCCATGCCAGAACTGTAGGCCAGCCAGACTTTAAGCTTTTACATACAATTAATATAAATGGGAATCCTTGACAAATTCAGTTGTTATATTGCAAAAGTGACAGACCGAGCCCACTTGGACACACATTACACTTCATCAATTAACCAACAATAAAGGATTCTAAACACCTTTTTATTCATTAAATTAGGTGTTGTAGGACGCAGACAAGGCACAGCTGAGAACACAGGAACTAAAAGATGTGGAATGTTGACTTAGGGGTTTGGTCTAAGTGGAGTGGAAAGGATATTAAAAAAAATCGGATAAGCATTTAGTTGAAAGACATAATGCATGGGTACTAATTATGAGGAAGAAACCACTGTTCAAGTAAAGACCCTTTAAAAAGGCGAGATGGGCTGCGGGAATGGCAACATTTCCGTAAAACATAGGCCTGAGCCTTGAGGCTTTCTTGTGCATTGAGCAGGTGGGTGTGAGAGGGGTTGTAGTAAAATATAGACGAAATGTGTGGTTCAGAAAAGTTTAACCACTAATGCAGTTTACTTGCAGAGTAAACAGAACTACGACATTCCAAAAATATTGAGCTTAGAAAAAAAAAGAAATGTCCGTAATGTAAAGATAGTTGCAACATTACGTACAACAAGGATTTGTGGATAGGTGTATAAACCTCAGGGACAAAAGAACCTTAATGCAGGAGAATACATAGGCAGCGTGGCGTTGGCGACAGTCAAACATATTGCATGATCAAGTGAATGGGGTGGAGGGGGAAGAGAGCTAGGAAAAGAGCGAAGGAGGCAGCCGCAGAAGAGGTGGAGGGAGGGAAACCCTTTACTTTACTTTTACTGAAGTTAGAAAGAGTTTCTTACATTGCCTAACACTGGGTCATAAAGCTGTATGACTACATGTTTATCTAAACTGCAGCTTCTCGGGCAGACCGGAGGGAACAATAGTCACACATGAGCGAGTTGTAATTAACATTATGTGTGAAGGATTAATACCACTGTTGAAAAACTGACAGCACCAAACTAAGGAAAAGGAAATTGTTGGACTTGGCCATGCAAACTTTTTGCCTTTACAGCTCCTGCTTTGCTAAATCTGTTTTTGTTGGCTTTAGGACAGGCACTGCTAACCAGTGGTACAGTGTTGGATCTCTCCTCCTAAAACATTATAAAATTGACCCACACCTGATTGGCACATTTAATTTACGTATAAGTCTCTAGTATGTAGTACTGCAATTACCCAGGTCCTGTATCTTAAATGCTACTAATGGGCCTACAGTGTTCATTGTGCCACCAACTAAAGTATCAAATTAAACATGCCTCTTGTCTGCCATTGCAGCCTGTAATGCAGTTTTAAACTTCCATTTTACCCAGGGAAAATAAAACTTTTTCCCGGACCATCCCTTCCTTTTAAACATATATAAATAATCCACAAGGTAGGCCTTAAAGGTTGATAGGGCAGGATGCCTTGAATTTAAAAAAGAGAACAAGTGGGTTTGTGTTACATGTCCTGGTAGTGAAAAGCTCCTAAAGTCGTTTTTTACTGCTTTAAGGCCAATCTCTACCATTGACTAACACTGAATAACCATATAACATTTATTAACTGCTAGGTTTGGATTGGGAGGAAGAAGAGATGTCATGTTTAGACTCAAATGAATTGTAATTTAAAATGAATTATCTTTATCACTAAAATTGGATTTTAAGACACAATTCTGAAAGTGCCACGGTTAGAAAGTTGCTTTGGCAACAAATGAGGGACAGAATGCTGAATGAAATTAACATTCACCCCCAGTCAAGAGAGCTGAGTTAAATCCATTGTTCTTTTGCCCAATATGCCAACTCCAGTTTGGAACCAGCCATATGCAAATCAGTCTTGACCCTGCTCCTGATGGGAACAGTCCAGCCTGAACAGTCAAGCCGGGTCTTTTCTGGACCGGAAACAAGCATCCTGGGACCAGTTTCGGGGTATCACCCCTCATCAGCCAGGCTAACTTGAATCCAAAGGCACAGCGAGCAAGGGACCCACGTCTGCTTGACAGACAGTAGCGGCTGATACTGGTGCATAAGACTCCTGGAGAAAGCTTGAGATAGGAAAAACGTTAATAAATACATAGCAAAGAGCAAAACAAATTCTTGCCTGTGTTAGGAAGGCAAAGCTTACCAAGAACAAGGTATAAAAAAGCAGGCGTGTAAACGATGTCTGTGAGGTCGAAAGATGAACTCATCTCTTAGGACTGGGACGAGGAAGACAGACAAGGAGGTATTAGAGACATATACCTGATATATGAGTAGCTCCCACCTCTTCAGGGACAAACTCGGCTAACTACATGGACATATTTATCGGCACAGGCTTCCTGTCACTACTTTTTTTCTGGAACCTCACATTTTTTACCTCAGGGGTAAAACTTTGAATCACCGCTTAAGTTACTGAAAAGTAGATTGCTGTGTGTTCCTCTAAAGGTAATTACTAATAAAGGTTTTTTAACCAACCGTTACAATTTTGCATATGTTTTCATTCATAGTAGCAATGCCACCAACAGCAAGATTTGACACAATTATTGCTTCCGCATGCTGGTAATACAAGCAGGAATGTTCACATCAGGAGTGCTCTGACAGCTTCGCCCACTAATGCCTCCCAAGCACTGTCAGACCCATCATGTATTAACCATCCTGATTCGGGGTACAAAGGGCTCAAAACAGTTGAAATGGTGTGACATTACCTCCCCGTAAGCTACAGTGTTATTGTATCTTCTCATCTCTGGATACACGTTGTCCAGATACCAATCAAAGTTTTTGCACTTTAGGCTTTTCCTCAGTGCTCTTCTTTCAGAGACGTCACCAATATCAATTCCCGGATTCTGAAAGAAAAAGACAAAATAATGCACATGCTACTTCACCAAGTAAACTGTATATCATGTCCATGCATTTGTAGCGCGTTCCTTTCTTTATATTTAATTTGTTTTTCTCAGTTGTCTTGTTTCGTTTTGTCTTTACTCCGTTTCGTACTTGGGCCCTCATTACTATGTTGGGTGGACACAGTGGCGGAATCGGGACTGACTGACCTCCGGTTAGCTATCCCGACAGCATTACTAGGATGTGACCGCATATGGTGTGGTCGCACATTCCAATCTCTCTAAGGGAACTTGTGCTCCGGCCATAAACCGGCCGTAGCTCAATCTCCGATAAAGAAATGGGTGTTTTCGTTAATCCCTGAACCAGGAGGCAGGCACCTCATGGTCCTTATCATGCGGTGCAGGGATTAACCCAGCATCCAACTGCAGGCCACTATAGCAAGGAGGCCCTGTTAAGGGCCCTAAAAAGTCGCTTTCCGACAGACTTTTCATGTCAGAATGTCCGGCATTAAAAACCTGTCCAAAACTGGTTTCATAATCCCCACGGTGTAAACGCCGTACATAGGGGATTCTGAGAGGTCTCCGACCAGCCGGTTTCAAATCTGACATCCTTCATCGTGATAAGGCTGTCGGATTTGAAACCAACTATGTAAGTCAGAAAGCCTCCACCCAGTGGTAGAAGGCTTTCTGACTTACATCGTAGTAGGGCCCTTGGTGTGAATGGCTTCAAAGGTAGTTCACTAAAATAGTGTCCGCTGAAATTCACTGTTCACTGAAATTGTGACAGCTTAATTTCGACAGCTCAAAAGTGTCATCCCAAAGGACAAATCATGTTCGATAAAATTAGGATCTGCAGATCAGTATAGGCACTAATGGTATTTAAATATGTTTAGGCAATGGAAACATAGCTATGGTCTGCACCTACACTTGTCGAAATTTAGAGACAAAATAGCTGACAAAGTGTGCGCAGGGAGGGTTTACATATTGCAAAATAGTTTTCAGGTGGCCAAAGAAGTACTCTGAGCTCTCTTTCGATGGGGAGGATCAGTGCTCCTCATCGAAACTGATAGAGACGTTCGAGTCCAAACTAGTAGGGAAGTGTGGCTCAATGGTTAGAGTGGCAGACCCTAATGCAGTAGTCTGGCCAGGACCAGGGTTCAATTCCCGCCTCAGCGGGTCTCGGGCTCAATTTACTCAGACCTGATAATTCTCCCTGCGGTGCCTATTCTAATCATGATTCCCACTCAGCACCTCTGGGTAATAGCTTTCTTAATCTCTACAACGGCCCCAACAACGCTGAGGATGCCTGACTTCACCTTGGGGGTGCTCAGGAGTGGGTTCCTCACAGGGAAAGGCCAGAAAGGGTTCCTCTGCAGTATTCGTACAAGCGTTGAGATGCCTAAGGGTAGTCGTGTGCTATACAAGTGCGTAATCATTTCATTTCATCATTCCATTTCATCATATTCACAGTCAACTTGGCATTTTACATCACTTCTTGTGTTGTTTTTTCAGATACCCTCAGAGGGGTGATTGAGTCCTGAGTATTTCTAATGAAATACTGCTTTCAGGCTCATTTTGAGAATTTTTGGGGGCCCGGGCCAAACGTACTTTGAAGGCCCCTGTCTGGAATAGCTCTGGATTCATGACCCGATATCTGCTCTGTCATTCCTTTTTTAACCAGGTCACTAATAGTGCTTAGGCACACTTGTCCAAATTCTCAATGTGTTTACATCTAATATTCAGGGATAATGATGTGTGGTTTCAATAATCTCTGTGACACCTACTCATTTCTGAAATGTGAGGTCTTGTTTCGCGCTAATGGAAACTTTTTTATTGATGCTGCATGAAACAAACACATTTCTCTGCAAGATGTCTGTAATACACTCAGACACATCACCCACATTAACACTAAATTGAAGGGATACAGTACTTAAAACAATGTTTAAGAATTATTACAAAGTCTTTAGGGCAAGACTCTGTAGACTGAGCTGACTCTATTAGGGGGTCCTGAAAGGCCGGGGCCCTGGGCCAGCACCCACTTTACCCAAGCCTTAAAGCGCCTCTGACTGCCTCCTAGATATCTATCCGTGAATACATTGTGGTACTAGGGTGTGCTTGGAATGCCTAGATTGACTAGCAATCTATGGCAAAAAACATACACATATGGTCATAGCTTCATCTACATGTGGCAGCCGCGGCCAGCAGTAGGAGTACCTGCAGGGATGCAGGGAGCGCAACGAAATTTGTTTTATTTACTTAAATGTTTACTTACCTGTAAAACTCCATAATCCATACATTACTTCCGCCCACCCTGCCCCTCCCACTCCCCACTTCACCGCCTTGCAGGTACTCCCACTGCCGGCCGCGGCTGCATGTGACCCGTGCACACACTGCATCCATCAGTTCTAGCATGGTCACCCTTTATTGCCTAAAGTGTTCAACCTCAGATGCAGCCATCTTAAACTTTTCCCAATGTATGGCTTAACTCAACTCAGAATAAAGGTCACATATGTTCTAGTATTCATTTCTTTGGTGTTATTTGGGCCGTATGCGTTTTTTCAGGAGAAGCATTTAGTCACAACCCCTCTCAACCTTTCATAATTGATGGCTCTTGTGAAACATCTCAAGACCCATGCCAAGGTCAGATGCAAACACGTCAGAAAGCATCATTAAAAACCCCGCTCTCCCAATTAGCAAGAACAAATTCCCAAGGCTGTGTTAACGCTAGCAGGAAGCAGACAACATATGCAAGGTGAAAATCACAGGCTAATGAGAAACAATAAAAAAAGCAAAAGGTACCAAGATAATTATCATACTGTATCTTACCATGAGGTGCTGAAGAAACCTATTATCAACACATTTTCTCTGTCACTTCCTAACACTTTGACAAATGCTTCAGAGGGAGCTTAATGAAGGCATAATGTGCCAATGCAGAAGTTCTTAAGATGTTGTGAATAAAAGAGATCATTTTCAAAGAGGTACGATTTAGATTAATTTATGTACTCATTTAATTTATGTAAGAAATAGCATTAGAGCACGAATCCCGTCATTAAACTGTGCCCTTTGTTACAGGTGGCTGCTTTCTTAATGTTTTCTCAATTTTCTGCAAAGTTCATTAGGCACAGCAGGAAAGCAATTTCACATTAGAAAGCACTGATTTTCGAATATCGGGACCTATTCACAAAATGTAGAGTAAGAACTCTTTCCAGTGCTTTCCATGCCTTTAGGAATTGGCCGTAGAACATCTAAAAGGGGAATTTTAGGATCCAGTTTGCACAGTAATTGACAGCGCGTTGCCCTCTCTGCACTTTTACTAATTGGGGGTTGGGTGTTTCCTGGATAATTCAGGGCACGTATGCGAGTACTCCAGTAGCGCTGTTCCATAGTTTTTAGGATTTGCAGAATAACACGGCTGTACAATGTGAACCTTACCCGTATTAGATGTGTGCAGGCCAAACTCATGGTTCAGTGTGCATATGGCCGAGATACCCGCCACCCCCTCTCAACACAATCCCCAAGAATTGGGAAACCGGAAACAGTTCTTGAACTTTTGGAAGGCGGGAAGGGAGTCACCCTTCCCGGCCGTATTTATTAAAATATGAAACAAAAGAAAACATTAAAATAACAGTTTCATATAATGTACAATTTCATTTCCACATTACGATGTTGGCTAACCTTAACAGATCTCTAATACAAAGGTTCTCCTAGCCGAACTAACATCCTACAAAACATTTGACTTGAAATTGTACATCCTAACGTTAAGGGCCAACGGCAAGGTCGTAACCGGTGTCAGATCCCTAAACCAGAAATACCCCCCTCACTTGTGAGAGGGGCGACCGCACAGAGGCGTACCTCAAGTGCATTTACCAATTTCCCTTTGTACTTGACGGGGGCCCAAATAAACTCGACGCCATTTAACGGTCGTTCGAGGACTCGTGTGAGGTGTCTAAAAGGTAGCGTAAACCCCCTCCCGCACCCCACACAACTTACCCATCTGCCGTCGCAGATGTCCTGGCCCCGGGAAATTCCCCAGGAGGGGCCGTAGCCCCTCCTATCCAGGAAGGTGCCTTGACCACCTTTCCTTTCCTTCCGGCGGCCTCTCCTTAGACAGGACCGCCTCCCCATTGAGGGGCCAATTGGCCACCTCCCCCGCGCGCTCCCATCCGTAATGGGTGACGCCCCCTCATAGGGATCTTCCAATTACTGCTCACCGATCATGACCTTACCGCCACAGGCCGGATAGTTGACCGGCTATCCGGACCCCCCACAAAACACTCCTACCTAAAGGTCATGCTGTAAACTCCTTAACCATGCTATGAAGTCTCCTATGAGTAATTCGTTCCCCACCCGGGACAAATGAACACCGTCCCCCAAATACATACTGTCCCCTTTAATACAACCATGCGAAACAGAATGCAGTGTACTTGAACGAAACAATCTACTCATTTTATTATTAATTTTCCTTACTGAATGATTTAGTGCAGAAACAGAAATAGCCCCCCGCCACACTTTCCGTGGGATCATATGGGACCAAGCAATTGTGCACCCTGGAACTCTTCTCGCTAACCAACTTACCGTGGAAAGCATCGCCTCAAGAAGAAGTCGTCTACCAGTGGTCACCAAATCATTGCCCCCAAGATGTACTATGACTACAGACGGCGGTGACCTTGTCTGCCCTAACAAAACCTCGAAAAATGCTTGAAACTGGTCAATACAGAGCCCGCCCTTTCCGTAGAAGGACACCCTGTACCCGTATTCCCCAGCCACGTGAGTCATGTCACCTGCTTTGAATACGTCCGCGGCACGCCTCACGTATGAGTGGCCCACGACCCACACCTCTTTTTTCACAGCCGGTAATGTCTGACCGCTGGCCCCCCGGTGTCGGGTCGACTGGACAGTCCGCCCCGCCTCGAAGGCTTGCGCCACTGAAAACCAAACAAAAACAAGAAGCGTGAGTACATCGTTACAGCTTCACAACATGTGCAACCGTACATACCTCTTATAACAGTTCGAGGACCAACGCCCCACACGTTTTATTTGATCAACATTCAGACCCCTGGCTGTAGCCTCCGTAGCAGCCCCTATCCGAAAGGAATGGGTCCCAAAGTCGCCGGGGTTCAAGCCCGCGGCAGAAATCGACATCGCAAGCACCCGCTGAAACTGAAACCTCGTCAGTGGGGTGGCGTCAGCGTGTCTTAACAAGGTCCCCCCCCATGCTGCCACCCTCTGCGCTAAATATGCTTCTACGCACCCAACAGGGCACATGGCAGACCCGGGGATCCTCTGGATGATTACACAGTCCCCGATTGCATCCTGATCGGATTTGGACTTTACAAACGAGACCGTCATCGTCTCCTCTCTGACCTGAATGTGTTCCCGGCACAGTCCCCCCATCGTATCCTGCTTGTTCTTTGCCACTAATTCGCTTACCCGCATAGCCCCATGGAATGCTAATGCAAATGCGGCTCGGAACAACACTGCTTCGTACTAGGATGAACATGTTACCGGTAGCACGGATAATAACAGGGCCAACCTATCCAAACCTATCGGGTGCCTATCGTCTATTTTGCGACCCTCAAGGCGTTGCCACCCCCGTAGCGCTTTCTGCACAACGAAAGACGCTGTCGGATCCTGGATCCCATGAGCCCTTGCCATAAAGGAAATGGCGGCCCGATGCCTCTGGGCCGTAGCTACTGACTTGCCTGCGTGACGTAAAGAGAGCAGGAATCCTACTACAGACTCTTCCAGACCCCAAAGCTCCCTCCCGGCAGTACCCAAAAAGGCCCAATAGGAACGGAACGCCCCTTCATATGCCTTCCTCGTCCTGGGTGCTAAACTCTCTCCCACAAGGTCTTGTAGTTCGGGGCACCGAGAGACCAGAGAGCTTCGGGAAAGGGTGCCGCCACCGGGTCCGCTGTGGGCAGAAAACCCCAGAAGGCCTGCATACGGAAACGAGAGAGCGCATCAGCCGCTTGGTTCATCACCCCCGGCACATGCCGCGCCCTAAACAGTACATTTAGTTGCATGCACAACAACACAATTTCCTTGAGTAGTCTTAGAATCAATTTGCAACGTGCTGCCTGACTATTGATACACTCCACCACGGTCATGTTATCAGACCAGAAAACCACCGAGTGACCCCTAAACCCTTCCGGCCATGTTTTCAAGGCCACCAGAATAGGGAACAGTTCGAGAAAAGCAATGTTACTCGTCAACCCGCACTCATGCCACCATGACGGCCATTTTTGAGCCGACCATTGTGTACCCAATATGGCGCCAAAACCCACACTCCCCGCCGAGTCTGTCCATAGTCCCAACTCCTCGGAAGACACTGCTGGTTTATTCCAGACAATTCGACCATTGAAATCCGCCAGGAACGCAATCCAAATGCGCATGTCCTGGCGAACCTCTGCCGAGAGTCTCGTACGATGATGTCCTTCCTTCAAGCCGACCATGGACTGTGCAATCGAGCGGGAAAAGGGGCGTGCCATCGGCATTACTCTTAGGGCAAAATTCAACTGACCTACCACCTGTTGCAATTGATGTAAGTTCACTTTCGTTGCACGAATACATGTCTCAAGGGATAACCTGAATTTTAACACCTTTTCTTTAGGTAAACGAAAACAACCTTCCACTGAGTCGAGTTCGATCCCCAGAAACTCGATTAAGGTCGAGGGACCCACCGTCTTACCTGGCGCCAATGGCACACCAAATTGATTCATTAGGACACAAAATTCATGTAAGGCCTGTCCACACTCAGAATCCCCGGCTGCCCCCAGAAACAGAAAGTCCTCGAGATAGTGCATAACATGTTGAAAACCTGTCTTCCTCGTGAATACCCACTGCAGAAAACAACTGAATTTCTCGAAATAGGCACATGAAATCGAACATCCCATAGGCATACATTTATCCATGTAATAGCGACCCTGAAACTGAAAACCAAGGAGACGCTGATCGTCTGGGTGTACCGGGAGCAACCGGAACGCTGACTCGATGTCCGATTTGGCCATCAGCGTCCCGGGCCCCAGGCGATTCAACATGGCAACGACCTCATCGAAAGATGTGTACCGCACCGAACATACTTCCGGGTCTATCGCGTCATTCACGGAAAGACCATGTGGGGCTGACAAATTGTGTATCAGCCGAAACTCACCCGGGTCCTTCTTGGGAACCACCCCTAGAGGAGAACACACAAAATTAGCAACTGGTGGCAAATCGAATGGACCGGCGACACGACCTCGAGTCACCTCTTTCCTAATCTTTACCTGCACCACCGCCGTGTGCTGTAAGACCGACATTTGATTCTTACAGTCCGGTACCCCCTGAAAATCCCCCACTGGGATGCGGAAACCATATGAAAACCCGTTCCGCAACACCCCAGCGGAAGCATAATCTGGGTATTCGCTGAGCCAAGGAATCATTGCCATGGTATCAATCGGGGTCGGTAAAGGCGCCCCTCTGACTATATTAGACCTGTTTGGCGCCTCCCTTACCACCGTAATCACCCGTTTTGGCTCTGCACATGGACTCAGGATGGGATGGCTGCCCGCATCCCCCACACTCATGTCTGAATTTGCATGACCCCTGGGGCCTGGTACATTTGCCCCTGTTAAAATTCCAACAGATCCCCCTTTTACCTGTGTTGCCACTCGGCTTCGTGTGGGACTCGTTACCTGTACCCGTCCGAAAGGGTGTCCCAGAGGTTTGGCGGGAGGATTCCCCCCCGTTACTCCCTACTAATGGCACCTTCAACATCCCTGTACTCTCCATTTTTTGCCAAGACACAGAGTCGTAACAGTCCCAGGACAACAACGGGTTGTGTTCCTTAGCTTTTCTAAACAGATTATCATAGCAGAACCACTGATTGCCCCCATATGCCACAGAATACTCCATAATACATGACTGATAAATGGGTAACTCGGTCAGTAACTCAGGTCTGCGCTCCCCCATGATGGAAGTAAAAATTCCCCACGCTCTGCCCCAAGTACCAATGGTCTCATCAACCTTAAAGGCGGCCATTTTAGCGCGCCAAACACTCGGATGCATGAGCTCCTTTTGATTCTTTACATGCTCGATCTCGTAATGGTCGGTAAGCAATGAAAACATGTTTACATATTTGTCCGCCCAAATCAATTCCTTGACTTCTAGTGGGACGTGCTGGGCAATCTTCTCCTTTCGAGAAGGTGCAGAGTCCCCCCCCGCAATCGGCAATGGCCGCTTACCTGAAGTAGACCCCACGCTTGTCGCCGAACTTGGGCCTGCTGTACTCCCAACCGCTGGGACCTGCGGGGGAACAGGAGATGGAGTCTTCGCAGCCTCCCTGGATTCCCGTAGTTGCCTCATCACTGCCCGGGCGTCGTCAGCCGTGGCGCCCTCGCTATCGTTTCCCAACCACGCTGCCAATTGCGCCGCTAACTCGGGGGGCATATCCCCCCTGTTCGCAGGGGTGACCACCACAGGGATTGGGTTCCCCTCCTTTTGCGCCGGGGTTGGCTCCTCTCGTGGCGCTTCGGGAACCGGGGTCTCCCCCCCAAGTGCTCCCCTTCTGGGCCTCTTGCTCTTTCCACCGGGAATTGTTCCCTGTAAAGGCCGTTTCGGTCCTCCCTCCCCGTCCTTAGCCTCAACCTTTCTCTTCAGATCGGCTATCTCCTTCATGAGCATGCGGAGCATCTCCTCGGTACCGACCCGCTTTCCGACCTTCTTGGGCATTCTTAGACGGGATATCTGTAAGACAAAAAGAGGGATTACAACGCTCAAAATTGCTCTTCGTTCCGTCTCGAGCTCACGTGCAGCGGGGAGGTGCAGCTTCAGAGCACAGGAACAAGAGGATGCTTTGTTGGCTTCCGCTCCTTTTATCCGTCTTCGGGGTGGGCGTGAACCTGCCCCCGCCTGCCTCCAAGGGCGTGGCCGGCCGTGTTGGTGTCTAGGCCAGCCCACTCTAGGGCGGGAAAAAGGCGCGCCCCGGCTACGCCGCTTCGGGCATACCAGCCGAGACTCGCCTCCCGCCCAAGATGGCTTCCCGGGGGGATCGTGGTACTCGACCATACGTTCGGGGGGACCGATTGGTCGCCCCTTTCCATTCTCAGTGTAGAATACTGGAGTTTACATGTAGGGTATGCACAAAAGAAATTTATTGTCTCTTCTGGGAAATCTTTCCCCCTTCGAAGAACTCTGTCCCGCACACCCCATGCAAGATGAGGGCGAACCTATCAATTTCCTAATCTGGAAAAAAACCTACTTTTCATTTTCCATATTTCCAGAACGGTAAAAGAGGAGCAAAACATAGTAAATAATGACAAACTTACCAGCGTTGACTGCTTACATACCTTTGGCTGAAAAACCATCCAGCAACCTTGGCCCCCAGAGATTTACACCAACAGACTGCATGCAAAACAGGGGGCTTGTCAGTAAGAATAAATCCGATTTGAGGGCGGTAAAGATAATTGCAACGTTAGGACTACTTTTTGTGGAACACGTGCAACTCAGGTGTTCGAAACGTCTGTCATTTCAGGCCACTCTCACATATCTGTACAGCCCAGCGCGGGTATGTCTCTGGAACCTGCATTCTCCCGCAGTCTCTTCCAGCTGCCTTATTATACCAGCAGGGCCTGTACCAGAATCTGCGAATGGTAAAACATTTTCTGAATTAGTTGGTCTGCTCCCTCTAAAGCATTGCACAAGGACAGGCATTTGGGGTGTGCGTCTGCATCCGTATTTATTCCAGGCACAAGCACGCCTCAACCTCAAACATGGCGGTGACCCACTTCGACATTCAGAACGTCGCCAGACACTTTTCTGTAAAAACGTACAAAGAATGCAAATATGCACTGGTAGGCTTTTTAAACCTTTCAGTGCAGAGATTAGCAAAGGCCGGTGTACTGTGTAGAATGTAATATCACGTCCTGTCACCAAGGGCGTAGATGGAATACCTTTGGTGCTGGCACCAGAGTCACCCAATAGGAAGGGCTGTACTGGAGGGTTATGTACTCGACTTGTATGAAGGTAAAAGGAGGTTGGAGATTGGCTCGGTTTGTACTGTACAATTATCTTATATGTTAATAATGATCCTAAACAATAATTATGTTGTAAAATTAGCATTATTAACATATATATTGTTGCAAAGTCATCCTGTGCCCTGAACTCCCCCGACTTTTTGCTGACTGGTACTGGTGGTAACTGACTCTGACTGACCCTGGGCTCTGCCTAACCAGGTCCATGACCAGTGCTATATTGAAAACACTTTAAATGCAGTGAAAACACCTAAATAAACTAGGGTACTCTATGGGTTAGGGGCAGTGCTTTAAATGGAAAAAAATGGCAGGCACTCATTATATTGATTCAGGGGTGTGGCTAACTATAACAGCGGAATTTCTCAATGCCCAACTAACTATAACGTCCCTGAAACCTATGGTTTTTTCACTGAATTCCTAAGGTTTTTTTAAATGCTACTTTCTAACTATAACGTGCCTGAAACCTATGCTTTTTGCAGTGGAAATATATATATATATATATATATATATATATATATATATATATATATATATATATATATATATATATTTATTTATTTTTTGTATTTGTATGGCGCACAGCTACCCAAGAAGGGTTTCCCGGCGCCGATGACAGATCGGACAAAAGTAGGAGGAAATTGATGAATTGAAAGGTTTATTTATTTCTGGAAAAGCCAGGTCTTCAGATTCTTTCTAAATCTGGCATAGTTGTCTTCCTTGCGAATGTGAAGCGGGAGCTTGTTCCAAAGAGTGGGCCCTAGTACAGAGAATGATCTCCCTCCCATTCTCGCTAGTTTGAATCTCGGGGTTGAAAATAATGCCGAGGTCTGGGAGCGCAGTTCTCTAGCTGGAAAGTAAGGAGTTGCAAGAGATTGTAAGTACTTTGGTGCAGTGCCAGATTTGATCTTAAACATGTAGCTCAGGGCTTTGAACCTGATGCGGTTTTCCACCCTGAGCCAACGAAGGTCAGGCAGATGTTTAGACACACTAGATTTTTTGGGAATGTTGCAAATTAGTCTTGCAGCTGCATTCTGGGCAAGTTGAAGGCGTTTGGTGACGGCTTGATTGGAGCCCAGGTAAAGGATGTTGCCGTAGTCAAGCCGTGATGTGATGAGGGCATTGACTACGGTCTTCTGGGTGGCAAGGGGCAGCATCCATAAGATCTTTCTCAACCATTTCATGATGGTGAAACAAAGGCCGACCACTTTGTTTGCCTGTTGTTTCATTGAGAGGGTGTTATCAATGATAACACCCAGATTTCTCACGTGTGTGGCCGGAGTGGGGATGGTGCCCAGCTCGGGAGGCCAGTGAGATGAATTCCAAAGGTCTTTATTTTTTCCCAGGAGAAGGACCTCGGTCTTGTCTCCATTTAACTTCAGCTGGTTAGTTGACATCCAGCTGAAGATATTTTGGAGACCGTGTTTGAGACAAGATGGGGCCATTGGGCTTGACTCTGATAAGGAGAAGATGATTTGGGAGTCATCGGCGTATGTCATCAGAGTTAGTCCTGATTTGTCAGCTAGATCCGCCAGGGGTCTGAGGTAGAGATTAAAGAACAAGGGGCTCAAAATAGAGCCCTGTGGTACTCCGTGAGGGGCATTTACTGGCTCTGAGCAAGCTATACAGGATGTAATCTGGAAAGTTCTGTGTGACAGGAAAGACTCAATCCATTTGAGTGCATCACCACGAATACCGATTCTCTCTAGGGTGGCTAGAAGTTTGGAATGGGAGATGGTATCGAAAGCCGCACTCAAATCTAACAAAATGAGTGCGACTGTCTGGCCGTCGTCTAGGAGTTTTCTGATGTTTTCAGTAACTCCTAGTAAGGCTGTTTCTGTAGAGAAACCTGCTCTGAAGCCAGACTGTGATGAGTGAAGGAGGGAGTTCTCTTCAGTAAAAAGAGTGAGGGCAGTGTGAATGTGTCGTTCAAGCAGTTTTGAAAAAATTGGGAGAAGAGCGATAGGCCGATAATTTGCTAAAAGTTCAGGGTTAGCTATCGTTTTTTTAGGAGTGGGCTGACCATGGCGTGTTTCCAGAGTGAGGGAACTGCGGAAAGCTGGAGTGAGGAGTTTAAAGTTTCAGCGATGATAGTCAGAGAGGGAATGTCCAATTGTTTAAGAACAGAGACAGGTATCGGATCACGAGGGGAACCAGATTTTACAGTTCTAAGAATGGAATTAAGTGATTCCAGGGTGATGGCAGGCCAGTGTTCGAGAGTGTTAATGTCACTCAAGCTAGGGGGGGTGTCATCTTCAGAATTGAGTAGGGAGGTTGCTTTTTATACCTGAGATGATTGTTTCAATTTTCTCATAACAGAAGGATGCGAGGTCTTGGCATTGTCTTTTATTCAGAGGCTGGGCCGATGCAGTCGTTTTTTCCCCTGCGAGGTCTTTGACTGTATTGAAAAGCGTTTTCGCCTTATTATGCGCCGAGCTAATGGTGTTCGCCACATAAAGTGCTCAGGCTTTTGTGCAAGCTGAGTGGTATTTGTTTCTGGCTTTGTGGTATTTTACTTTGTTTTCGTGGGCGTAGTCTTTCCGCCACTTTCTTTCAAGGGCTTTGCATTTCGACTTTTCAATTTTCAAAGACTCAGTAAACCAGGGGGCTGGGGGGCGGTGGGTGTTATTTTTGACTCTAGATAGTGGGAGGCAGCTGTTGACGGCACTTTCTAGCCATGAATGTGTGGCTAGAGCAATACTTTCTATGTCAGAGGCTGGTGCTGGAGGATTATTGGCAAGAGTTCTGTTGAGGTTACCAATATCAAGCTGTTTCCAGTTTCTGAAGACGGATGCAGGCCAGGCGTTATTAGCTTTAGGTGTGGGTAATTTAAGGCTGAAATAGATAAGATGGTGGTCGGACCAGCAAATTGGAGACGAGTTTAGCCACTTCAGTTCAGGAATGGTTGAAAAGATGGGATCTAACAGATGCCCTGCCTTGTGAGTGGGCCCCGAGTTGAGTAGAGATATGTTCAGAGCTATTAGATCGTCCAATAAGTTAGTGCAAGCCGTATTAGTGGGGTCATCGAAGTGCATATTTAAGTCTCCTAAGAGAGAGAAATTATTTGAGGCGAGATAGAAAGGTGTAATGGAGTTAGCCAGGTTTGCCGCCCATGTGCTGGCATTCCCCGGAGGCCTATATATTAAGATGCCAGAGGCCGTGAAGTTGTGGTTAAGAGTCATTTTAAAGAAAGCAGCTTCACAATCAGGGATGTGGGCGGATTCTAATGTGCATGTAATCTTCCTGTTGAAAATAATAGCAATTCCTCCGCCAGTTTGACCGACCCGGTCTCTCCTGACTATGGCATAATCGGGGGGGAGAGCAGTTGCTATGTCGGGGCCAGAACCTTCGTGCAGCCATGTTTCTGTTAGAAATAGGGCACTGGCTTTGTGGTCGAGTAGAAGGTTAAATATATCAAGCTAATGTTTTGGCAGAGATCTACAGTTTACGCTGCAAAAAGAGAAATCTTGAGTATCGGATTTTATTTGTTGTTTACATTTTGGTTTACAGAGTTGGGGATCAGGATGGGGCTGAAGATTGGTGAGAGAAAAACTGCAATTATCGCATGGGGGGCATCCGGTAAGCGTAGGCAGTCGTACAGCGCAGTCTTTATGAAATTTGGGGCGTAAGAATTTGAGGTGCTCTGAAGTCATACCTCTATTATGCGGCTTAGATAGGGCATAGTTGTGTGCCATGTGCCCCGTACTGTCACGGACGGGCACAGACGGGCTGGTCTTTGGCGGGTCTTCGGCGCGGTTTTGGCACGGACGCTGCGTGTCTTCGCTGCGCGTCATAGGTGGCATCAGGTTTAAGTAGAGGACGGGCTCTTGATCAGCTCTGCCTCTACCCGCTCGGCCAATCGGTGCCTGCCTCGGCTGGGAAGCCGGAAGAAGCTGCCTCCCTGCACCCTCCACTCAATCAAGCCTAGCGCTTGCGGTGGACCGGGGCTGCAGGAGTGAATAATATCATAGTGGTGAGTGGGTTTTAAGAACAGTAATATACATTTACACAGAGCTAATTTTTAAAATCAATCGG
Organism: Lissotriton vulgaris; assembly: GCF_964263255.1. Lineage (NCBI taxonomy): Eukaryota > Metazoa > Chordata > Amphibia > Caudata > Salamandridae > Lissotriton > Lissotriton vulgaris. The sequence continues at coordinate 131,509,683 of NC_141687.1, forward strand.
CGCAGTGTTTTTAATGGAAAGGGGCGACCACTCGGTCCCCCCGAACGTATGGACAGGTGCCCCGATCCCCCCGGGAAGCCATTTTGGGCGGGAGGCGTGTCACGGCTGGTATGCCCGAAGCGGCGTAGCCGGGGCGCGCCTTTTCCCGCCCAAGAGGGGCTGTCCTAGACACCTACACCGTCGGCCACGCCCTGTAGGCGGTCGGAGGAGGGTCCACGCCCTCCCGGAGAAGAATAAAAGGAGCAACAATCCAAGGAAGCATCCTCTTGTTCCTGTGCTTGGAAGCTGCACCCCTTCGTTGCACGTGAGCCCTTGACGGAACAAGAGCCAATTTTGAGAACTTGTAATTTTGTGTTTCTTCTTTCAGCGATTTCGGAGCTTGTTGACCTAGGACCTCGAGGAATATCCGTGAACGATGCCTGGCAAGAAGGTCGGAAAGAAGATTGGAACCGAACAGATGCTTCGTATGCTGGTGAAGGACATGGCGGACATGAAGAAGCAGATGGCGGCGATGAATGGTGCGGGTGGACCGAAGAGAGTCATCGGACCTGCATTGCCGGGAGTAATCCCTAACGGGAGAGGTAGAAGGGCCAAGAAGGGGGCATCAGGTGGGGAGGCTCCGGTTCCCGAATCACCTCCAGCGAGCCCGGTCACTCCGATCGAGGCCCCAGTTCCGGTCCCGAAGACGGGACAACCGATCCCTGTAGTGGTCACTCCGGTGAACGAGGGGGATATGCCTCCTGAGCTGGCTGCCCAGTTGGCGGCATGGTTGGGCAGAGAGAACGAGGGGGCCACGGCTGAGGAAGCCAGGTCGATAATGAAGCAGTTGCGGCAATCGAAAGATGCTGCGAAGGCACCTTGTCCTCTTGTTTCCCCGCAGGTTCCCGTGGAACAACCAGTATCGAGCGTTGGATCGGCAGGGACAACAGTCACAGCTACTTGTTCGGGTAAGCAGCCATTGCCGATGGCGGGGGAGGGATCGTTACCCTCAAGGAGGGAAAAAGTTGTTCAACATATCCCGATGGATGTGAAAGAAAGGATTTGGGCAGATAAATATGTGAACATGTTTTCCTTGTTGACCGATCACTACGAGATTGAGCATGTGAGAAATCAGAAAGAGTTGTTGCATCCTAGTGTATGGCGTGCAAAGATGGCGGGTTTCAGAGTAGATGAAACGATCTCCAATTGGGCCAGGGCGTTTGGAATGTTCACTGCAATTATGGGGGAACGTAGGCCCGAATTATTGTTGGAACTAGCCGTTTATCAGACACGTATCATGGAATTCTATGAATCGTACGGGGGCAATCAATGGTGTGGTTATGATAGCACATTTCGTAAGTCCAAGGAGCACGACTCATCCCTGACGTGGGATTGTTTCGACTCCATTTCCTGGCAGAAACTTGTGGGGTCGAACACGGCGAAGTCGCCTTCTTTGGGCGGGAACGGGGTTGAGCCTTCCCGCCATTCTTTGGGGGCACCCTTTCGAGCGGGCACAAGCAGTGATCAGAACGCAAAGAATAATGGGAACTCGGGTAGGAAAGGGGTCTGTTGGAGCTTTAACAGAGGCAAGTGCACTAGGCCACAGGGGACATGCAAGTTAAGGCATGAGTGTGCAGGGTGCGGACAGTCCTCACACCCCGAGAGTTCGTGCAGAGCCAGGAATGGTGATACAGGAGGTATAGGAGGCGCCAAACAGGTCTAAAATCGACCGAGGGGCACCATTACCTACTCCTGTTGATATCATGGCACTGATCTCTTGGCTGAACGAATACCCTGATCATATCTCCGCCGGGGTGTTGCGAGACGGTTTCTCATATGGTTTCCGCATCCCGGCGGGGGATTTTCGGGGGGAGGCACAATGTAAGAACCAACTATCGGTTCAACAAAATACGGCGGTGATGCAGGCAAAGATTGGGAAGGAAGTGGCCCGAGGTCGGGTTGCTGGACCATATGGCATGCCACCAGTTGGCGACTTTGTTTGTTCACCGTTGGGAGTGGTCCCCAAGAAGGACCCAGGGAGTTCAGGTTAATACACAATTTGTCAGCTCCTAGGGGTCTTTCGGTGAACGATGCGATAGACCCGGGAGTTTGTTCGGTGCGGTACGCATCCTTTGATGAGGCCGTCGCCATTTTGAATCGCCTGGGGCCCGGAGCGCTGATGGCTAAATCAGACATCGAGTCAGCGTTCCGGTTGCTCCCGGTACACCCAGATGATCAGCGTCTCCTAGGTTTTATGTTTCAAGGACGCTACTACATGGATAAATGTATGCCAATGGGTTGCTCCATCTCTTGTGCGTATTTTGAGAAGTTCAGTAGTTTTTTGCAATGGGCGTTCACAAGAGCCACGGGCTTTACACAGGTTATGCATTACCTTGATGATTTTCTGTTTCTGGGGGCAGCCGGGGACACGGAATGTGCACAGGCTTTGAGGGAATTCTGTAATCTTATGAAGGAATTTGGCGTGCCGCTGGCACCAGGTAAGACGGTAGGGCCATCTACTACACTCGAGTTTCTGGGGATTGAGCTCGATTCTGTAGAGGGGTGCTTCCGCTTGCCCAAAGAGAAGGTAATGAAATTCAGGGCCTCGCTCGAAATGTGCCTCGGCGAGAGAAAAGTAACTCTCCATCAGTTACAACAGGCTGTGGGTCAACTTAACTTTGCCCTTAGAGTGATACCGATGGCTCGCCCCTTTTCCCGCTCTATCGCACAAGCCATGGTTGGCCTCAAGGAAGGGCACCACCGCACAAGACTGTCAGCAGAGGTTCGCCAGGATATGCGCATAGGGCTGGCATTTCTGGCAGATTTCAACGGTCGTGTCGTGTGGACCGAACCGCCAGTTTCCTCGGAAGAACTGGGGTTGTGGACCGACTCGGCAGGGAGTGTAGGTTTTGGCGCCATATTTGGCAATCAATGGTCGGCACGAACCTGGCCAGGGTGGTGGCACGATAATGGGCTCACAGGTAACATCGGGTTTCTGGAGCTGTTCCCCATTCTGGTGGCCTTGAAACATGGCCAGAGGGGTTTTGTGATCGCTCTGTGGTGTTCTGGTCTGATAATATGACCGTGGTCGAATGTATCAATAATCAGGCAGCACGCTGCAAATGGATTTTGAGATTGCTGAAGGAAATTGTCCTGCTATGTATGAGATTAAACGTCCACTTTATAGCAAGACACGTGCCAGGGGTACTAAACCAGGCAGCTGATGCACTCCCTCGTTCCCATATGCAGGCCTTCCGGGGTTTTCTGCCCTCAGCGGACTGGGTGGCGGCACCATTTCCCGAAGCTCTCTGGTCTCTCGGGGCCCCGGATTACAAAACCTTGTGGGAGAGAGTCTAGCACCCAGGACAAGGAAGGCATATGAAGGGGCGTTCCGTTCCTATTGGTCCTTTTTGGGTTCAGCTAGGGGGGAGCATTGGGGGCAGGAGGAGTATGTCCTGAAATTTCTGGTAGCATTACATCAGGCAGGCAGATCAGTGGCTACGGCCAATACGCACCGGGCCACCATTTCCTTCATGGCGCGGGCTCATGGCATCCAGGACCCCACATCGTCCTTTCTTGTACAGAAGGCGCTGCGTGGGTGGCAACGCCTTGAGGGTCGTAGAGTGGATGAGAGGCACCCGATAGGTTTAGAAAGGTTGTCCCTGGTAATGTCCGTACTTCCTGCGACATGTTCATCCCAGTCAGAGACAGTGCTGTTCCGGGCCGCTTTTGCATTAGCATTCCATGGGGCTATGCGGATAAGCGAACTGGTAGCGAGGAACAAGCAGGACACGGGGGGAGGACTGTGTCGAGACCACATTCAAATTAAGGGCGAGACAATGGTGATCTCGATAGCCAGGTCCAAGACCGATCAGGGAGCGATCGGGGACAGTGTGGTAGTCCAGCGGATTCCGGGATCTCCCATGTGCCCGGTTAAATGCGTTGAAGAGTACTTAGCGCTGAGGGCGGCAGCATGGGGGGAAGCTTGCTGAGGCACACCGACGCCACCCCACTGACTAGGTTTCAGTTTCAGCGGGTGTTAACAATGGCAATCGCGGCGGCGGGCTTGCACCCGAGCGTTTTTGGGACCCATTCCTTCCGGATAGGGGCTGCTACAGAGGCTACAGCCAGGGGTCTGAGTGTTGAAAAAGTGAAGCGGTTGGGGCGTTGGTCCTCAAACTGTTATAAAAGGTATGTGCGTTTGCACATGTTGTGAAGCTAATGTCATGCACTCACGCTTCTTGTTTTCTGTTTGGTTTTCAGTTTCGCGAGCAGGCTATGCGGGGCGGACTGTGCAGTTGACCCAACACCTGGGGACCAGCAGTCAAAGATCACCGGCTGAGGAAAGAGTGGTGTGGGTCGTTGGCCACTCATACGTGAGGCGCGCCGCAGACGTATTCAAAGCAGGTGACATGATTCACGTGGCTGGGGAATACGGGTACAGGGTGACCTTCCACGGAAGGGGCGGGCTCTGTATTGACCAGTTTCAAAGTTTCATTGAGGGACTGTTAGGGCGGACGAGGTCACCGCCATCTGTAATCATAGTGCATCTTGGGGGCAATGATTTGGTGACCAATGGTCGACGAGTACTTCTCGAGTTAATTTTGTCCACAGTAAGTTGGTTGGCGAGAAGGGTTCCGGGGTGCACAATCGCATGGTCACACATGATTCCTCGGAAGGTGTGGCGGGGGGCTCTCTCTGTGCCAGCTTTGAACCAGTCAGTAAAGAAGGTTAATAACAATTTGAGTAGGTTGTTTCGTACAGGTAAATTGCAGTGTATTCCACACGGGTGTATCCGGGGGGACCATATGTATTTGGCGGATGGGGTCCATTTGTCCCGGGAAGGAAATGTCTTACTCATAGGAGACTTCTTAGCTTGGTTAAAGTGTTTACGTAACTATGACCTTTAGTAGGAGCTTTGTGGGGGGTCCGGATAGCCGGTCAACTATCCGGCCTGTGGTGGTAAGGTCATGATCGGTGAGCAGTAATTGGAAGATCCCTAGAGGTGGGGTGCCACCCATTATGGATGGGAGCGCCCGGGGGGAGGCGGCCATTGGCCCCTCACACGGGGAGGCGGTACCCTTCTAAGGATGGGACCGCTAAAAGGGAAGGCGGTCAAGGCCCCTCCCTGGGGAGGAGGGGCTACGGGTCCCCTCCTTGGAATTTCCCGGGGCCAGGACATCCGCGACGGCGGATGTGGTAAGCAGTGTGGGGTGGGAGGGGGGTCTACGCTACCTTCTAGACACCTCACACGAGTCCTCGGACGACCACCAAGATGGCGTCGAGTAAATATGGGCCCCCGTTAAGACAAGGGAAATTGGAAGTTGGCACAGAGGTACAGTCCTCTGTGCGCCCGCCCCTCACAAGTAAGGGGGGGAGTTCTGGTATTAGGGATCTGACACCGGTTACGACCTTGCAGTTGGCCCGTAATGTTAGGATGTACAATTTGAATGTGGAGAAATGCATTTACAGGATGTTTTAGAATCGGCTAGGAGAACCTTTGTATTAGAGATATGTTAAGGTTAGCCAATAAACATCGTAATGTATAAATGAAATTGTACATGATATGAAACTGTTATTTTAATGTTTTAATTTTGTTTCATATTTTAATAAATACGGCCGGGAGGGTAACTCCCTCCCGCCTTCCAAAAGCTCAAGAACTGTATCCGTCTTCCCATTCTTGGGGATTGTGTTGGGAGGGGGTGACGGGTATCCGGGCCATAAATAAGGCGCGCTTTCTAAACCTAAAAAAATGTATGTATGTATGTATACATACATACATATATGTATAAAAATGAATCTATACATACATATATATATGTAATATGTAGATATAGTGAACAAGGCAGACTTGTCTGCCGAAAAGCGTCTGGTCATTTTCTGAATAAAATTCTTTGATCCTGAAACCCACAGAGTCGGTGCCTGTTTTTGAATACTGATGAACCAGGATTGTATCTCTATATATATATATATATATATATATATATATATATATATATATATATATATATATATATATATATATATATATATATATATATATATATATATATATACATATATATATATATATTACCTACTGGTGGTCACCAGTAGGTATATATAGTTAGGACCTAATTACCATAGGAAATTCCGAACAATCTATTGGGAATAACTTTGGCGCCGATTGAGGGATCTGCCTGTAATTTTCCTCAAATTTGCCTTGCTGCGCTCCGCTCCTTCCCTAGAAAGTTTCGGGGGGATTCCTCAAGCGGGGGCCGAGAAAAAAGGGGGGTCCCAAAATGTGTTTTCCCCATGTTAATTTCCATAGGGACATTCTGACAAGGCTACAGCTCGAACGGCTGAACGGAATTACACCAGATTTGGCAAAATGGTAGGGCCTGGTATGCAGCAGTGCCTTTTTTATGTTTGGTGAAAATCCCTTCAGTAGTTCTTGAGAAAATTGAATTTGAAATTTTTCAAACGGCATTTTCTATGGGACCTTTAGACACGGCTCCAGCCCGAACGGCTGAACGGAATTACACCAAACTTGGCAAAATGGTAGGGACAGGTATGCAGTAGTGCCTTTTCTACATTTGGTGAAAATCCCTCCAGTAGTTGTTCAGAAAATTGAATTTGAGCAAATTATATATCTATATGCGCTCAACATTCTATTGGGAATAACTTTGGCGCCGATTGAGGAATCTGTGTGTAATTTTCCAGAATTTCAGCCATCTCCGCTCCGCTCCTTCCCTGAAAGTTTTGGGGGGATTCGTCAAGCGGGGACTGAAAGGGGGGTCCCAAAACATGTTTTCCCCATGTTAATTTCCATAGGGACCTTTAGACACGGCTACAGCCCGAACGGATGAATGGAATTACACCAAACCCGGCAAAATGGTAGGGCCTGGTATGCAGATGTTCCTTTGCTATGTTTAGTGAAAATCCCTCCAGTAGTTCTTGAGAAAATTGAATTTGAAATTTTTCAAATGGCATTTTCTATGGGACCTTTAGACACGGCTACAGCCCGAACGGCTGAACGGAATTACACCAAACTTGGCAAAATGGTAGGGACAGGTATGCAGTAGTGCCTTTTCTATATTTGGGGAAAATCCCTCCAGTAGTTGTTGAGAAAATTGAATTTGAGCAAATTATATATCTATATGTGCTCATATATCTATATGTGCGCACCGTACGCTTACGTGCATGAGCAAGTTTCTGATTGGCTGGCAGTCGACTGTCAACATTCCAAACTGTCCAAACCAGGAAGTGTTGGCCACCATCTTGTTTTTCAGGAGAACTGAGGCACAAGAGAGCCCAAAACAAGAGTGCAAAACACAAAAAGGGGGCAGGGTAGAGACCCCCCAACCCTCTAGCCCTTCTCAGGGGGTCCCAAAAGGACCCCAAGGACAGAAAAAATAATAATAATAATTCGAAAAAAATCGCCGGGTACGCGCACCGTACGCGTACGGTACACGTACTGTGCGCGTACCCCACGATCTAAAAAAAATATAAATTTATTTTGCATTTGGTGGTCCTTCTGGGACCCCCTGAGAAGGGCTAGGGGGTCTCAACCCTTCCCCCTTTTTGTGTTTTCCACTCTTGTTTTGTGCTCTCTTGTGCCTCACTTCTCCTGAGAAACAAGATGGCTGCCCAGGTGGTCCCAGAAGGATAATAACATATATAAACGTTATCCGCTAATAGAATTAGCATTTACAAAACCTTTGCAATTGATTAAAAAATTTTTTTAGGTTTCACGCCTGGTATAGTTAGGAATTAGCCTTTAAAAAACCTTGCAAATTCACTGAAAAAACCATAGGTTTCAAGCCTTATATAGTTAGGAATCAGCATTTAAAAAACCTTGCAAATTCACTTAAAAAAACATAGGTTTCCGGCCTTATATAGTTAGGAATCAGCATTTAAAAAACCTTGCAAATTCACCTAAAAACCATAGGTTTCAGGCCTTATATAGTTAGGAATTAGCATTTAAAAAACCATTGAAATTGCTCCTATATAGTTAGTTGTACTAACTATATTTCGCGCACCCGCAATCCACTGCTGGCTATCTGGGGTATATCAGAGTTTATGCAGTATCAACAAAGGCTGTATCCTGATAAAGCTGAAACTCTGCACAAAAAAGACCTCAAAAGTGCCCTTTATCTGTTATATAGCACTGAAAAATTGTGTTGGAATCGAAGGAATCTTTCGTTTCTAGTTATATGTCTCTGGAGAGGCACTACCACTCTCTACCAACTTATCTTGTTTTACCTATGAGTCACTTGGAAAGGAGCCTTTTATTCTGCTTGAGAGCAGGGACAGTTAAATTTGCATTGCGTTGCCCTCTTGGCTACCATCCGAAACTTGATTCAATACCCTGCCCATGTGACGGGGTGAGTGGCCAATCTACTCTTCTTTTTTTAAAAGGAGTAGGCCTATAAGCTTGGATTCCGCATACTTAAGTATGCTTGCCCTGACCGATGAAGAGCTAGCTGGTTTATCGACTGAGCAAATTTTTTGAGAATTGCTACTAGGGCATGTAAGACAATGCTCATTTCTTGTCATTTTTTAAAAATCATGAATGGTTAAACCCAGCATTGTTGATAATGAATTTCTCATTTTACTTACAACCTTGCGTCTATAATATTGTGTTTTGCAATTGTAAATTCCTATTAACATTTATTGTCACTCTTCTCCTGTTATTTACACTGATGTTACTGTTTTGTGATTTTAAGGATACAATGTTTATCTGAATAAAGTCTATGAACTGAACTGAACTGAACTGATGTAACCTCCTATTACATTCCTGGGCTAATACCACCTTTTAGAATGTGGAAGGGATATCTCACTCAAACACTCTGGAGTGTGAAGGCGGAAGCCATTTTTATCATCAACAGAAAGAATTTTAGTTCAATGGGGAATTCTGGTGTCTGAAAAATATTGCCCTGGTAAATGTTTAAAGGCTTCAGGAACATTGTATGTGACGCTGTGACCGCGAGTCCAAATGAAAATAATGAAAGCCCAAATCCAGCGAGACATCAACGGCCATCACCTCCAAAATGAGGCGAGTGGCATCTGCTGACAGGCGTGTTTCTGAGGTTGATGAAGACTTTTTTCTTTTCATTTCTTTTTTTAATTCTAAAAGCTTTCCACCCATCCTTTCCCTTCTAGCATAAAGAGAGATGACATTAACCTTAAACACAACACATGCCTTCCATTGTCACCCACAACAATGAGTGGACTGTAGACTGAATGTAAAATACCTTTAAAATTAGTATTGTATCTACCTTTCTTCCTATGCGTTTAAAAATTAAACATGACACGCAACAGTCGTCTTTCACTCTCTGCTTAATTTAACACAAAATATAAACTTTTTTCATCCCTATTCAGGGGTGCAGCTTTAGGTGAGCTTGAGGTGTGACACCCCCCAAATAAATGCATTCTTGGCTTGGTAATTGGGCCTGGGGGCTTTGAGTCGGCTGTGCTGCATCAGGGTAAGTTATTCTCATCAGCCACCAAGAATGTCCCCTTTGATGTAAAACAGAAGAGAGAGACATAGATATACATCTGGAGGCTGAATTTCAACATGGGAAACCAGATCATCTGGAATCAATCGCAGCTTCTCTACTGGTCCAAAGTGTCTGATTCTAGGTAAACAGTGTATTTCACATAGCTTCTGTTTTCTTTATTAACACATATGAGAGCACTTTTACATATATGAAGTCAGGATACGCTCTGTACAAGCACATCCTATATTTGATTTAATAGACAATAATGTTGTCACAACTGTAATTAGAATCCAGGCCACGTTTTGAGTTTACATGTCTACTGGCTCACCTCTTTGTTCCCTAATGGCATTGTCATTGGGGAAAGCCGTTAATGTTTCTCACTTTTAATAAATGTCTGTCTATGCAGTGAAATAATCTGATGTACTATGGCAAAATACTGCATTTTAAAGAAATATACTTTTTTGAATTTTGAAATAATATCATATTTTTACTTTAAGTGACAACACCCAAATGCATTCTACGCTTGGTAGTTGTGTCTAGGGGCTCTGAGCTTGGTCTGCTATGTTTGTCTTGGTTTTTCTTGTCCTTCTGATTTCACTTCTCACAGCTTTTAACTTGTTCATTTTTTGAAGATAAAATGTTAATATATTTAGTGACTGGCTTACCAGGAAAACTAGTAAAAGTACACTCATAGAGGTCCTCTTTAAATGGGGCAAATGTACTACTTTTTGGAATTCATAAACATTGGTAGTAGTATGTGTTAGATCTGGGGGTCTCTAGTTGGCAGAGGTAGGTACCACTGTCCAAATAGGGACCCTTGCTTCTAGTCAGGGTAAAGAGGATACACTCTTTAGATAACCCCTGCTCACCCCCTTGGTAGCTTGGCCCGAGCAGTCAGGCTTATCAAAGGCAATGTGTAAAGTATTTGTACCAACACTCACAGGAACACAGTGAAAACACCACAAATGGACTCCACAACAGTTTAGAAAAATAAAGGTATTTAATCTAAACAAAACAAGACCAAAACAACAAAAATCCAACATACAGTTGAAGAATAGGGTTTCAAAAGTGTTCTCAAAGTTGCGTTAAGATAATCCACAGTTGCGTCACTTTTTAGCCAACAGTACCGTTAGATGCGAAAAGTTCCAAGTGAAAGTTCTAGCGCTGAAAAGCAAGCGATGCATCACTCCTGAGACCCTGGGGAGGCGATGCAACAACCCCGCTGGACGCAGCGGGCGTGTTCCAGTGACTCCGGTCTGTATGGGGAGGGATGTGATACCTTGCGTGGATTCCGGTGCACAGGTTTCAGTGGAAGCGGCTCGCAAAAGGTACGATGCGACGATCTTTGGGGTGGCGACGATCTCCGGTGCAGTGACGATGCGCGGCTCAGCATCGATCTTCTCCTCTCCCGGCCCCTCGATACGATGGCTCTGCGACGTGATGTGGTCCGCAAGTAAGTGGTGCGACGATCTCACCCAGTGAGGACAGGCTCTGCGTCGATACTCGTAGCGATGGTAATCTTTTCCCACCGGTCTGGTGCATCCCGTAAGCGAAGGATGCAACGACTCTGGCTGTACCCACTAGTAGCTTTTGATTCACCCAGCCCTGGCACACTTAGTGCTCTTTACTAGGGACTTCTTGGTAATACAAATATGCCAATCATGGATAACCAATCACAATAACAATTTATACAGAGAGCATTTGCACTTTATCACTGATCAGTAGTGGTAAAGTGCCCAGAGTCCTATTACCAACAACCACGGGTCAGGAAAAATAAGGGAGGAAGAAGCAAAAAGTTTTGGGATAACCCTGCAAAAAGGGCCATTTCTAACAGTATGCTTGGAAAGCTGCCCAAGACTCAGGTTCCCAGTATACTGCGGGCAATCAAAAACCCAAAATGCAAGCAAATAGCAGCAATCTCTTCAGTATCATTCCAACCTACCATTTTTCACCCACGGTCCCACTCTAGGGGAAGGCCCACCTAAGGCAAATCAGTACCGGCCCTGTTCCTCATGGAAGCAGTTCATCTCAAACATTGTCCTCTCATCCCTCCTCCCTGCAGCCCACTGCTTTTTAGTAGGGACATTTGAGATTAACCTCCCTACAAATCTCACTGACTAAGTTATGCCCTTGTCCCTTTTCCAACCACCATACAAAGGGAAATGTATTTTAGCTTGAAAGAACACTACAATTTTGGGTTTCATGTAACCCTGGGCCTAGTTCGTGTAGTAGCGCTACGCGTAGCTACGGGAAGTGCACTTCGCACTACGCAAGCTACGCATACCTAAGCAAACTGCGTAGTGCAGTGGGGAAAATGCTGTTCGCACTGATTGCACAGTGCCGGATTCTTGTTCGCACTGTGCAATCATTGCAAACGGCATCTAGCACAGTGCAAGCAGTCGTTTTCTGCCACTCTAGTATGTTTGTACTCGAGCAGCAGCTTTCTCATCACAGACTGGTAGTCTCTCATCGCGAGCGGTCGCGAGCATACGCGACCACTCGCAATGAGAAACCTGACCTTGCCTGGAGGTATATTTTTCACACTCGCGATCGGCAACTTGATGTTGCTGATCGCGAACGAGGAAAAAGTCTCGCCGGGATGTTGAGTATGCTCGCTCACGGTTGCCAACTTGACGTTGAGGACCGCAAGCAAGCAAAAAATGCCCTCTATGCTACGTTTTTGCACAGTGCTATGTGCAATTCGCGTAGCACATAGTAGCGCAAACTATGCACGCTTCACGAGCGTAGCGTAGTCCTACGCCCAGAGTTAGTTTCATGTAGGTGGTGCTTATGAAGCTCTCTGCCTCAGCCTTGGTTTATGTCCTTAGCCGTACATTGTGTACTTGAACTGTAGTCTATTTGATATGAACTGTGATATAGCTCCATAGGCAAAAGAAAAGGTAGACTTTTTGCATTACCACATATATTAGATTTTATTAGCAACATTGAAGTACACAACTTTTAATTGATGCAGCTCAATAAAATATATGATAATCAGGTATAAGTTCACATATAAAATAAAGTGCCAAAATCATGAAGTAGAGCAGACTATAATTCACACTGTAGAATGTTTTCCAAACATCCCTAAGGTATTCTCTATCCATCCTGCTAGATCAGAACCTTGTTCTAAATTCCAAAGTATGCGATCAATTCCATTTTTTCTACCTTTCTGATATGGAGCAAGTTTGAGTTATTAAATTATTCTGAGTAAGTGAGTGTGCCTCTAGATTTGCTATGTTTTAGTAAGTGGGTGAACGACGTTTCACTGGAGAAGCAAAAGCAGTTGATAATCAAACTGTCTATCCTTACAAATCACTATGCATAAAAAACTCAGGCGATACAAAAAAAACACCAATTCTGAGCAAAACCACATTAGAAGATTCCCACATAGCAATGTCAATCAATCAATCCATCAATCAATCAATCAGAGATTTTTAGAGTGCACTATTCATCCATGAGGGTCTCAAGGCGCTTGGGGAGGGGGGATTTAAGAACCTCCGGTCATTTGAAAAGCCAGGCCTTGGTGTGCTTGCTGAATGCTTGAAGTGTGGGGCTTCATCTGACACTGAGAGGGAGTTTGTTTCAGGTTTTGGCCACGATGTAGAAGGACCTGTCCCCCATTCTAGTTCTGCAGATGAGGGGGATTTCGGCCAAGGCCAGGTCAGTGGATCAGAGGTTTCTCTTGGGGGCGTAGAAGGAGAATCTTTTGTTGAGGTATTGGGGTCTGGTGTTTTGGAGGGTTTTGTAGGCATGTGTAAGCAGCTTGAAGGGCACTCTTTTGTTGACGGGGAGCCAGTGGAGGTCTCATCGGTGCTGGGTGATGTGGTCTTATTGTAGCATGCTGAGGACGAGTCTGGCTGCAGCATTCTGGACGGTCTGGAGTTTGTGGAGTAGAGATTTGTTGATTCCAGTGTAGAGGGAATTCCCATAGTCCAACCTGCTGGTGATGAGTGCATGGGTGACAGTCTTCCTGGATTCGTGGGGAATCCATTTTAAGGATTCGGACCTCTCTTTATAAAACAGATACAACTGTTGTACACTGATCCTACTGCGCGTCTGTTTGTCAATGGACAAGCCACAGAAGCCTTTACGATAACTCGAGGCACAAGGCAGGGGTGACCCTTTTCACCCCTGTTATTTGCGATAGCGATGGAGCCACTGGCATCGCGGCTGCAGCAACATCACGCAGCAAGAGGGCTCTGCTTCACACCCAGAGGGAAAATAATCTCACAATATGCAGACAATATTACCTTTTATATCAAACACCCTCACAGTAATTTGCGACCAGTGCTCCGGGAGCTTATGCAATTTGGTGGCATGTCGGGTATACAAATAAATTGGAAAAGTCCACATTCTTCCCACTGACCGATGACACTACCCCGTTCGAGCTTGCCTACCCACTCTGCTGGGCAGACGGCCCTGTGAAATATCTGGAGAGATGGCTGAGCAGGGATACCAAGGAATTACGGAACATGAACATAGGGCGCACTATTGCCTAGCTTGAAGGGAAAATTAAACTCTGGGCTGGGCTGCCACTGTACCTAGCAGGACGTATAGCAATAGCTAAAATGATTGTTCTTCCTGTATTCCTCTAAATGTTTGCTAACGTTCCCCTCATACTCACCCCAACATTCTTCACTAGAATAAGTTCTCTCTTGATATCACTGGTGTGGGCAGGAGAGCATGCCAGAGTTGCCTGGGGAAAACTAACACTCCCACAAAGCCAAGGAGGAGTCAGCGCACTAGATTTCCCACTGTACGGCTTCTGCACTCAGGTGCTAGATTTGCTTTTTTGGGTTCATCCGATCCCATTCCAGCCCCATGTGGCGGTCGAAAGTGACATAGCGGCGCCCACTCCCTTGAAGTGGCACTGTACAGCCCATACCAATGCCCCAACAGGCCCTAGACACCACAGAAACACTAAAATGGGCCTGGGATGTCCTACGACGTTGGGCCAACATGCAGATATTGTATGCCAATTCAATACAGCTTGCAAAAAACCCGTAAATGCCCCCTCAGAAGGATAAGGGAGTCATAGCAAGAGCACAGAGGATAGGTATCCATAGTTATATGGACTTGTATAGAGAGGGGGTGTTAGAACTGGGATTTCTGGTTGGGTAAGGATTGCGCCAAAAGCCAGACAGAAACCACCATTCTAGTCAGGGCAAGTTACACGCCAAAGATAACCCCTGCTCACCCCCTTGGTAGCTTGGCACGAGCAGACAGGCTTATCCCAGAGGCAATGGGTAAAGCATTTGCGCACGCACACAGCAACAACATCCCAGGCACACTACAAAAGGAACTCCACACAAGGTTATTTAAAAATAACTTTTGTATTCTTAAAACACATCAGATAGTAATCACACAATATACATGGTGCCAACTGGTACGAGCAATACTCACAAGGGATTATTTACACCAGGACATGGCCACGTGGGCCACTGTCAGAATCAGCACTTAGTAGAAATAGCACTTAGAATAACTGTAGCTCACAATAACAATTGTAGAACACAACCAGTAACCGCTGGTAAAAGGTAGGTACACACTACGCAATACTAATCACCATAGGCATAGATCACACAGGGACACATGAACTCATTAGTATAAACTATACTAGGCAAAACAACCTCCTAAGCATGAAAACACATCTAGAGGTTTCACAGGCATAACGGCATTGCACATTACGCATAAATCACATGAGGCCTAACAAGTATAAATACAGTAGGCAATCACCTTGAGCCACCTTTAAATCGCATAAATTACATTTAGGGCCTTGCACCCTATCCACATACCAGCCCCCCTGGCCAACTGGCCATCACAAGAAGGGGCTCAAATGCCCTGTGTCCCGTATGTCAGGGCGCGCTGCCAATGCAGCGCCAGTCAGGGGTGCGCCACCA
This sequence comes from Lissotriton vulgaris, assembly GCF_964263255.1. Taxonomy (NCBI): domain Eukaryota; kingdom Metazoa; phylum Chordata; class Amphibia; order Caudata; family Salamandridae; genus Lissotriton; species Lissotriton vulgaris. The sequence goes on from NC_141687.1 coordinate 131,525,041, forward strand.
GCGCAAACCTAAACGTTGCAGCTGCCCACTACTTGCTGGGCAGCTGAGAACAAGAACAGTGCCGAAACCCTGCAGCAGGCACTAAGTGCTGCGCAGCTGGGGAGGCCAAAGTAGGGGCGAAGAAGTGCGACTCACTCCTGAGTCCAAGAGAACACATGTCCCTAGAAAGAAAAACCTAAACAGTGCAGATGCCCACTACTTGCTGGACAGCTGTGAATCAAAACTGTGGCATGGGTTGGAGCCATCTAGTCTCTAGATCAAATAATGGGCATTTTGGGGAGCCCTCTAGGCTCTGAATAACACATGCCCAAGCGCTGGAGTCATCTGGCTCTGGGAACGCGGTGCCCCCCACGGAGCGCACTGGCTCCTAAAATCATTGTGCCCATCACATACGAACTGGCACCACGGTGCCTGGGTGACCCCCACTGAGGCCCCTCTACTCTAAGTAGCCCCTCGCGAGAGCATCGCGGGCTCTGGAAGTCACTTATAATGTTGGGGCGGCCCACTGCCATCCAGGGCCACCCTGATTGCACCTCTGCCATCGTGGAGCGCACGGGCTCCTAATATCATCATGCCCCCACAGAGCCTCGTGGACTCTAAATACAACACCACGTGGGAGCAGCCCTCTGCCAAGCGGGGCTGCTTGCAAGAAACTCTGTCACTGTGCCTCCAAGGCACCATGATGCACCCCCGGTGCATCCCCCCTCTGCCCTTCGACACTCACCAGGCGTTCTCTGGCGGGGAAGCTCCTCCGGGCTGTTGTATCTTCTTCACCCGGGCCCCCTTCTGGGGCCTGAGGATTCCTTATGCGATGGGCGGGGGCTCTCTCTGCATCTTGAGAGCCTCACAGGCAGTGGCAGTGATTCCCTGTGGCGCAGGGCTTCCCTACACCCCTGGGAGCCCTGCCCTGCCATCGGCTCTTCTCCCGGGCCCAACGCGGCGCGGCACGGCTTCCCCCAGGCAGGGGGGAAGCGGCAATGGCTCAATCCAGGCCCCGCCCACAGTCAGGTGGCGCGGGCCTGGCTTCCGGTTTGGCGAGGGGGCCGCGGCGGTGATTTTCTCCGTGGTAAAAGGAGGGGTAGGCTCCCTCTATAACTCATAATATAAAGCAGGGTGGGCACCTGTGTAATTAACAATACCAATAGGCGGCATGAGAGTGGGGTGGGCACCCGTGAAACCACGATAAATGCGGGGTGGGCAACCGCATCAGGCCACAATGCAGGGGAATCCCTACGCTGGGGATTCCCTCGAAGAAGGGATCGTAGTGCTCATTCACAGCTGCAGAAACAGAAAAACGGGGGCACAGCACTCCCCTTCATCAGGAAAAGAGCCCAGTGCTCTCAAAATAAAAGCCAGGTCCTGTAGAGTTTTAAAGGGGAAGCACAAAGGGTTCCAGGGCAAGGCAGAAGGGCCCCAGAAAATAACCCCTACAGCAAGGAGGGTCCCAGCAAAACAGCCCTCCCAGGGGAAGAGGGCAGGAGGGTCTCAGAAAGAAGTCCTCCAGCAAATCAGGGACTGGGCAGGGCCCAGGGAGGCAAGCCTTCCCCTGGGCACCAGCAGCAGCACGCCCCTGGTGGATTCTAGTTGAGCACAAGATCATCATCATGGGGTCACAGCCCCTTTTTTATACACAAACTCCCTTTGTTTTCAAAGGTGCAGGCAAGGGGCGAACCAGATGCAACTGGTTCTGGAGCACTTTGCTGTGCTCAGCCCCTCAGCCTATTCACAGTATTGGTCGGGCACATCAGACACACCACAGTGAGTGGAGCTAGCATTGTGGAGGGAGGGCTCAGCCCCATTCAGGTCCCTGGTGCACTCCTCCCTCCCATCAACATGCAGATCTCTCCATTCACCAGCGGGGCAGACCCATCCTGTCTCCTGGAGCCAGGCACACCAGCCAGCTACAGCCGATCACAAGCCAGACAGTCAATTCACATCCACAGCCCAGCCATGCCAACTTCTAGAAGTGGCACTTCCACACTAGACACAATAAATCCGCGCACATCATCGCGCAGCATTTAATCACACGAGTTCGCGAATACCAAACTCGACCCTGCACTCCCCAGACATCAGGAACTACCATGGACACACATATTCCCCATGCATTCCTACGGGAGGGCAGGCCACTCTCACGACACATACACAGAGAGTGCACGCACTTTAAACTGGACCACAGTGAAAAAGTGCGCAGAGGCCTAAAATAACCAACACCAGGTTACAGAAACAGGCTAGGCAAATGCAAAAAGTTTTGGGGTGAACCTGCCAAAAGGGCCAAGGTCAACAGGGGGATTTTCTGGAACCACCGGCCACGATTGACACCCCCACCCCCTTCGTTTTCAGACACATTGTTATATCATCGAATACGAGCAGAGGATAGGTATCCATAGTTATACGGACTTGTATAGAGAGTGGGGTTTTCTGGAACCACCAGCCACGATTAACAACCCCCCCCCTTCGTTTTCAGACACATTCCTATATCATCGAATATGAGCAGTCTGTCAGCAAACACATGGCACATTCCTTGATCCACCACCTACTCTTCAGGCCTTGGAAAACATACTTACCAATCCTTCAGCAAAAAAACTTACCACTAGACTCTACTCCATGCAAACACACTACCCAGTGGCTACACCAAATCATAGAGAGCAATGGAACACTGAGCTACACCCACAAATGACAGAAGTGGAATGGAAATTTTGCTGTGCCCAACTAGAGCAACTGTCCCCTAATTATAAGCTCAGGTTGATCCATTTCAGATTCAGAAACCAATAATACCGAACGCCCATTCAACTGTTCCACATGGGCATTAGGCCAATGCGGAATCCTGGAGATGTCGCACAGACCAGGCCACTGGTCCCCCGATAACAGTGTATTGTAAGGAGATTTTCCAAACTATTAGTGAGATACTCATGGTACAAATAGAGCCCGGGGCAATGATGGACCTACTGGGATACGTGAAGAATTTGCCGGTGGGGATTCGCAGACTATTAGCTATGTTGTTATTATTAGCAAAACGCAGGATTGCCAATGAGATGCGGTAGGCCGCACCCTCTCAAGCTTAAAGACTGGATTGTGGATGCTATGTTCTGTCAGGAACAGCTTACTGTTTTTTGGGAGTTAATGCCTGTTGTCTCTAGACTAAAAGATATTTGGTTGGTGTCCATTTGTGAACTGGCTGTGTGTTGCGGACCAGAATATACCACAACCTGGAGAAGAGTAGGCTGAAGCCTTGATCGCCTTCCAACGAATCAAGGTCGGAACCTGTATACTTAAAAGTGGCTGCCTAGTGCGAGTCTTCCTCATGACACCTCTTGCTATGTAATTCCATGTATTTTATGCGCTACTCAAGCTATTTTGCGGTCAATATCCATCTGTAACTTGTTCCACTTGTTTTTTCAATATGTCAAAAATGCTGTGCTTGTCAACTTGTACACTATTTGAATTAGCAATAAAAATGTTTTTTTAAGTAATGGCTTGGTCACTAATATATCCAATCAGGCTATGAATTCTAAGATTAGTGTTAATAATGCATTGGGGCTATGCGAGCAATGTACTGCATCTGGTATCTTTGCTAGTCCATTCTTTCTTTAATGGGCAATTCTGAGGATACAACAAGGGAGAACACCTTTCAATCAAACTCAAATATCTCTTTAATGCCAGAAACTGAGACCAGATCTCAGTCATGTCAAATGGTAACATTAGATATAACAGGCACACAGGCTTTTCTTTGGCAATTAACATGGAAATTCGTACTCCAGTTGCTATGCAGTTGAATAAGCTCACTTCTTTAGAATTTCTTAGCGGGGATGAGCTATGGATGTCTAAAGCCCCTTTTTGCATCTGCTTTGTGAGGTTCTTGGTGGGATGTTAGCAGTAAAATTAAACAGCGCTTGAGTAAAATCCATCTGCTGACCGATGTGAACTACTGAAACAACAAATTTCAGGCTGTGAGGATAAGGTTCAGGCGGTCTCTACAGACTACACAGTTTGAGAATGAGATTAGGTACCTTTACAAAAAGCAGGAGCAATGAAGAAACTACTCAAGGTGGTCAAATTTGAGGATTGTTGGGGTACCAAAAAGAAAAGAGGATAGTATGGGGCCGATCACATTTGCTGAATGAGTTTCAATGTCTACAGTTTTTGAGTGATTGGGTTCTTCGTTGGTTTACAAGCTTTGTGCCAGTGTCTTAATCTCAAGTTTGATGATACTTTGTCGCAATTTGTCAACTTTCTGCATACAGCCAGCCATTTTCCCACCAAAATGTACACAAAATCACCACTGTGTAGTTTTAGTTAAATCATAGTTTCCACAAGAATGTTATATTTTTTACCAGTAACTTTGGTACTGTTGAAGAATTCGTAAAAGCAAAGTTCATCCGCCTCGGCTATTTTGATAGTCAGTGATGACATCAATGATGTTAATTAACATGTCATGAATATTAGAGTGAGGTCATAAGAATAGGAGCAAGTTAGAGTTAGCCCAGTAAAATATTAACTGGTGACTTTCAGTGTTTTTTGTTTTTTAAAGGTTATTTCTTATTTGACCTCAGGACCTAACTATAATGTCCCTTTAGTTTTTATGGTATGTTAAGTTTATTTGTAAAGTACACGATTACCCACGAGTGCATCCTGGCACTAAGCAGGTGTGCGTGCCTAGCCCTGCCTACGTAGGTTGGCTAATTGAAATGCCAGGAATGAAGCTTCTTCCAGAATTCAAGAATAGAGGAGGAGGCTTTGATATGGAATAGGAGGCCATTCAGAATTTTAAAAACGATGTGAGAGAACACCTGTCCTCCTGATCCAGTTCTGTATATGCTTGGGATGTGTACAAGTAAGAGTATTGCTGAGCAGAAATGTTTAGATGGGTGGTGAAAGGAGATGCAATTGTTCAGGCATGTGAAGCCTGAGTTACGTACTTTCTTGAATGTATGTGTGAGGAGTTTGAATTGCGTATAATTGTGTATTAGTAGACTTTGAGGTGTTGTGTTGGCTAAAGTGAATTTTGTGTTGGAGGTTGAGTAAGAGTATGGCTGCAGAGTTCTGGGTGGTCTGTATACTTCTAGTGAGTTGATTGGTGATCCCGGTGTAGAGGTTATTCCCATGTTCCACCTTGCTGGTGATTAGGGTGTTAGTGACAGTTTTTCTAGTGTTGCTTGGGAGCCATTTGAAGATCTTCCTCATCATCTTCAGTATGTTGTGCCGGCATTGACTTATTCAGTCATGTTAATTTTAATGTTGATGATTATTCTGTGGCTCCTGGTGTGGGTTCTGGGCGTGGGTCTGAGCCTGAGTTCAGCTGGTCACCAGTTGGATTCCCAAGGTGTCTTGTCTGTGTTAATCTTGAGTAGTTGGTTTTCATCCAGTTAGTGACTTCAGTCAGGTAGGCTTTGAACCTATTTCTTGTTTTAGTAGCGTATGAGTTGTGTTTAATCTGTCAGAGGAGAGGATGTTCATGTTGTGTGCGTGGATAATGTAGGCCAGAGGGGTCATGTATACTTTAAAGAGGGGATGGGGCTGAGCTACATATCTTGAGGCACTAAGCAGATGAGTTTTCGTGCTTCAGAGAAGTAAGGTGCCAGTCTGATGGCTTATGTTTCCTCTGTTAAGAATTAGCAGATCCATCTGCGAACATGTTTTTGGATGTCAATTTCATGCAGGCACCTGATGAGGATGGGGTGTGAGACCGTGTCAAATACTGCGGGGAGATCTAGGAGAATGTGGGCTGCCAAGAATCATGCAGATGTTGTCTGTGGCAGTGATGAGTGCTGTTTCTGTACTGTAGTTGGGACTGCATCTGGACTGCGTGTTTATGAGGAGCTGGCAGTTGTTGAGATGGTCGATGAGGCATTGGTTAATTAGTTTCTCAAAGACCTTTGCTGCGTATGTTAGGAGAGAGATGGGTCTGTAGTTGGAAAATGTGGATGGGTCAGCAGATTGTTTCTTGAGTAGGAGTCAATGGATGCACTGAGGATGTGTGTTAGTGCTTCACTAATCGGCAGGATTCCTATGGTGAAGGCATGGTGGTGTCTAGGGTCAGATGGAGCCCCTGCATGAATGGTCTTCATGGTAGCAGCAATATTCATGGTGGTGATGGCAGACCATGTGGTCATGGTTCATTCGTCTGTAATGGGAAGCTGAGTTTTGATTGTGATGGGTTCAGTTGAGGGTAGATAATGCTGCATATGGAGGTGATTTGTTTAGTAAAATTCAGATAGCTTGTTGCAAAGGTCTTGTGGATTCTGGTGGTGGTAGGGGTGGATATGCTGAAACTGATGAGGCTGTGTTCTATTCAATTATAACAAGAAACAATGTCCCACTAGGTATCAATTACAGAGACAATTCAAATTTTTGCATACAGTACGTATTGCAAGAAAGGAACACCAGGGAGTCTCAATACATTTTGTGAGAAGGTTGTTATTCACCAGTTGCATTAAACACGGGAAGCACAGTTAAAGGCAGCACTGTACATGAAAAGCATCATGAAGCAACCCAAATAACACTTGGTGAAAATGTGATGACGCAGTGATAGTGACGACGCAAGTGAAAGTGAAAGACAGCGTGGTCGGCGCAAAGTGATAAAAACAATCAATTAAAGGCTTTCACAATGAATATATACAAATAGACAGGTTCAATTTGAGATAGTGATAAGCCTATTGGTAGTGCGCCGTGAAGTTGCGCTGTTATTGTCGACGGCGTTTCGATCCTCTATGATTCGGGATCCTCTTCAGGACAGGGTTGGCGTTGAATTAAGGTGCTGGAAATTAGGAGCACTAACTGGATCCAGGGGTCAGTCCATCACAGGGTAGTGGGTCCAGAGCTTCGTATACTTTTTATGAGTGTTGTTTCAAGTAAATCTAGGGCGCCTGAATCGCTGGGAGCTGAAGGTTACAGGTTGCGCGTCAAGGGATCACGCTGGGCGGTTAATAGTTCTCCGTTTAAGTGGGGTGCCTGGGTTAGTCTGGCAGCGGCTGCCGATTCAATCTTGGCGATAGCGTCCCGCGCATAGATGCTGGCATGTTTTCTGTAATAAAAGAAAAGGGGGTTGATCCTATAAAGCCCGATAGGGAGAGAGATCAATAAACAAAAATACTGTTTCTAGAGGACCCACACCTACTATTGAATACGCACCATCAATAAATAAGTGACTGTGACCAATGTGAAAAGAAACCATATCATGCCATTCCTCAATGTGATGTTTTGGGCTTGTGATTAATTAATTCTAGCATAACCTGTGATTATTCCTATGGTTTTACATTTTCAGGACTCTTATATTTGATTTCAATATACATGATCTTTTCTAGTTTATTTTTAATGTAGGTGTCATATATATTTTGAGTTTTCTTGTGTCAGGGAGATGAGAAATACCATGTGATTATTATTATATTTTCTTTTTTGTAACATGTATTTGGTGATTTTGTGTAAGCAATAGGTATAGACAACGGAAATTAGGAAATATAAATGATGTCAGTGCACAAGTTGGGTTAGCCATGTTCCCAGAAGAAAGAGCAGGTCTGAAGCGGAGTTGTGCAGTAGGTCCAGTATCTCTGTGGCATGTTTGGTGAGCGAGTTGGTATAATGAATCACCTAAAATCTAGAGAACTAACTGTAGGATCTTAGAAAGAAAGTGTAGAAAAGATTACGCTTCTGCGTCCAAACTTGTCTACAAAAATGCCTTGAATATCACAAACTCTGCAAACAAGCACAAGCAGACTTTGTTACCTCGACTATCTCCAAAGCGGTTATTTGCTCTAAAACTCTTTCTAATAATGTAAAAGAACTCTCAGGATCAAAAACTTTAATGCAGCCTCCTGCACTGATGCAGCTTAAGTGTGAGGAGTTAGCCTCCTTTTTTATACAAAAAGTTGACAAAATATATCAAGACATTGTGTTGGAACAGGCAGAAATCATACCACGGCTCATCCTTCACAACCCTCTCTTGGTACAGCGTATTCTCCTCCAAATCAGGCAGAAAAACTCACTGACTCAGACCACTCTCATATGACTTGGCCTCTACTTACAACATCAAATCTGGATCTCCAAACGATCCATTACCCATATCTGTATTAAAACAATGGAACACTTCTGCACTATCTGTGATAACCCATCTCCTAAGTGCCTCAATCCCTTCAACATGGAAATATGCGTTAATCCATCCTCTTCTCAAAAAGGCAAATGCAGACCCAGAGGTGTCTAGCAATTACTGTCCCATATTGTTACTCCCTGTGCTGTCTAAAATTCTGGAAAGGCACATTCATTCACACCTAACTCAATATGTCACAACACATGGCCTTCTCCACCCCTATCAATCAGGCTTCAGAGCGGATTTTTCTACTGAAACCACCCTACTTGGGGTTACAGAAGGTATACGTCATCATCCCGACAACGGAGACACAGTGGCGCTCATTTTATTGGATCTGAGCGCCGCGTTTGACATGGTGTCCCACATGGTGCTCATAAATACACTCAAGTCACAGGGCATTGGAGGAGCCGCCTTAAATTGGCTCATGGCCTTCAATTTCTACCATACGTTCCAAGTCTTCTCCCAAACTGCCCGTTCTGAAGTCCACTCTTTAGCCCTTGGAGTACCACAGGGATCCATCCTCAGCCCTTTACTATTCAATCTGTATGTAAGACTGCCGGCTGAGGTGGCTAAGAAATCAGGCTGGGCTTATCCCTGTTTTCTTATGCCGATGATTCTCAAAGCATTTTCTTCCTATCTTCACATATTACAGCTACTTTCTCCATTCTGAAAACTGGTTTAAACAACATAGCATCATGGATGCAAAAAAATGTTTTGAAACTAAATGGAGAGATAATGGAGATACTGGTGTTGGAAAAACAAAAACATCTTTGGAACCATCAACATTGGCCATGCAAAATGGGTGATCTTCCACCCATCGCACGACAAGTTTATAACTTAGGCATCATTTTTTTTAAAAATCTTTTTATTGAGAAATTTTTCCCCCACTTTTGTGTACAGGGCACGGCAATATATTACATTAAACATAAACATAAAATATAACATTACATTTGTTTCGATTTTCTTCTCAGTTACCAGATCAGCCACAATACATAAAAAATGTAGATCACTCAACATACTTCAAATCTTTCTATTGTACACGATCTCGTCCCTTTAGTGTACCGCACCAGTTATTATGCTGATTAGCCAACAGATAAAAAAAATGAAAAATGAAAAAATTTGAGCTCCAAATGGGGTTACAAGAAAGATAGCATAACAAAACAAAGCAGCAAGGCACAAATTATATAGTCCAGTACACAATGAGCATATATAATTCTAACATTTCAGTACATACTCCCGTCTTTCCATCGAGTTATAGGATCCCAAATCTGTTTACCAATTTTCCTTTCCTTTTTCCCCTTCCTTGCATAAATCTCGGTCTCCAAGTTATATATTGTTAGTAAGTTGGCCAACCAATGATGAAATGAAGGTGGCAAAGGGTCCAGCCATGCAGATGCAATGCAAAGTCTCATAACTGACATTGCTACAAACAAGAATTCCCCCCAACCTGCTGTTGCCCCTCCTCCTCCTTCACTCCCAAAAGAATTATCGAGGGGGTTAAAAGAATATCAGTTCCTAATATTCTATTTATAAAGCCCTCGATGCCTTTTTCGAGCAGTTGCAGGTGAGGGCATGCTGCAAACACATGTACCAGATCTGCATCTAAGCTTCCACACCTAAAACAGCTAGTTCCTGTTGTGCCTCCCAATTGAGCTATCTTTGCAGATGTGTGAAAAAGATGGTATATAGTTTTATAGTGTTGTGCCTGGAGAGGCGCTGAGCACAGCAGTGTATATCCCTTTTCTAAAGACATGTAAAAGTTTTCCTCACTGATATCCAAGCTATTTTTCCATTTTTTTTGCCCATTTTTCAATATCATCCTCCTTTGAGATTATCAGTTCAGCATAAAATCTCTTTATTGTACAATCCTCCCCTGCTTGAATCACTTCCATAATTGGGTTTTTGCTGAATCCTGATGGACTGGGACTACGCAGCCACTTCACAGCTGTATCAGGAGAACGCAACTGGTGGCTACCTACAGCCAAATCAGGCTCAGGCTCAGGCACAGGTCCATGAGAAAGACTATGCAGCTAGTTTCGAACTTCTGTTTTCAACCCTAAAGCAAATCCAGGGGGAGGCTCGGCGGGAGAGTCAAAGAGCTAAGCACGCAAACAAGAAAATACAAGGGTCTCTGCACAAAGTCAATAAAATGTATGCAGAAGTGTCTGGTAGACTGGTGGAAGTGGAGGAGAGGACAGGCAAAGTAGAGGACGAAGTTGTAAAATTACGGGAATATAGAGACGAGCAAGAAAAGACTTCATCGGACGTTTTGTGGAAGCTCGAAGATTTCGAGAATAGACAGAGGCGCAATAATATAAGACTGCTCGGAATTGAGGAAGGGAAGGAGGGGACTGATGTACGTGCCTTTGTTGTTGAGTTGTTTAAAGGGGCTTTCCCGGAGATGGATAAGTGGGATTGGGACAAAGAGGTGCAGCGGGCGCATCGCTTTCCTCTGACACGAAGAAAAAACACCGGCTCTAAATCAAGGGCCATAGTGGTGTATGTGGGAAATTTTTTGTTAAGAGAGGAGGTAATCAGCAAGGCAAAGCCAGTGGCCAAACGGTCATACAAAGATATAACTTTTTTTGCTCGCCCAGATTTCTGCCACACCACTGGAGAGAGGATGGCGCATGAGGCAGCTAATAACCCCCTTCCAAAATGTAGGATGTGAGGTATATCTGATGTTTCCCTGCCGCCTTAAAGTCGGTTTTAATGGTCAGTTTAGGGTATTTTACTCTGAAATAGTGGCACAGGAATACCTGACTTACCTAAAAGAAGGGAAGGCACAAAGAGAAGGAAAGGCGCAAAGTAACAGGGCTGCAGCTATAAGACAAACAGCCCAGGTGACACAGCAAAAATGAAGGAAGTAAGAGTAAGGGAGGGAGCAGCATGGATAAGCCTGGCTATGCAGGACTAAGGAAGGGATACTGAGATACTGGGAGAGTGGAGGGGGAGAGGCTTCCTGGGGGGCTCGGCTGTCAGATATAGGTCAGCATTGACCTATTTGCCAGTAAGCGGGGGGGATTGGAGTTTGGAGAGGGGAGGGGAAGGGGGGGGTACAGGGCACAGTACAGCAGCAAAAGGCAGATTTATTCACAGAAGTAGAGGTGGGAGAGAGGGGAGATAAGACAAGAGACTTGGGGTTTGAAGGAAGGAAAGGTCTATCTGGTGGTGGGCACAGATTTAAAAAATCAAGAAATAACGGAAAAACAAATAAGTTTAATAAATGTATGAGTATATATGGCAGTAAACTAATAAATTATTTATGGGGACTAGATATGTAACATGGAACGTTTGCGGTTTAAATGATGCTCAGAAAAGGCTAAAGGTTTCAGTTGCATTAAGACAAATGAATGTGGACTTTATTTTTTTGCAGGAAACACATGTTATGGCCTCGCAAGAATATTTTCTGAAACAATTGGGCTTTCAGGTATTAGTAAGCTCACGGCAAGGCGTCAAAAAAAGGGGAGTAGCTATACTATCTAGGAATAAAAATTTGCTATTGAGAAAAAAGGCACAGGATCAATGGGGGAGATGGGAAATGATTGAGTATATGATAGATGGGGAGTGGACTACGCTGGTAACAGTATATGGGTCAACCGAGGACGACCCGGAGATTTTCCAGTTTTTGGACGTGGAATTAGCTACCTGGGCACCTAGAATTATCATGGCAGGGGACTTTAATATCAATGGCGCTGATGGTTTGGGTCTGGGCTCATTTGGTAAATATTTAGGCAGGAAGAAGCGTGTAGGCCAGGCCCTACAGAGCTTAGTAGCAAACAATGTTCTATCTGATGTCTGGGGGAAAAAGAGGGCAGAGAAAAAGGGTTTTACATACTACTCCGCTCCACATCAAACATGTGTAAGATTGGATTACTTCTTTGTCTCAAGCACAGTCTTATCGGAATCAAGGATAGAAAGACTCCACGGATCCTCAGTGATCATAACCCCTTAGTGCTTACAATAACTAAGTCAATAAATATTAAACAGCAAAGAGTGTGGACTTTTGAAAGAGGGCTACTACAGGAAGATAAATATGTGGATCATATGAAAATATGGATTAGAGAATTTTTTGAGATTAATAGAGACAGTTCTGCTGCAGGGGTAGTCTGGGATGCCTTTAAGGCGGGGATCCGGGGGGAGACGCTGAGCTTTAATTCTTATAAGCGAAAACAGGAGCAGATACGGAACATATAACTAGCAGGGGCAGTACTTAAGGCTGAAGAGAAATTGGAGGAGTGTGTTATGAATGGAATCCCATTAGATACTGCTATGATAGAACTTCTGAAAGCTAAAGGGGATGCGGAGGGAGATATTGCCAGAAAAGCTGCAAAAATATATACAACAAAAAGAGAGAGATGTCACGAATTTAGTGAAACAGTAGGCAGAACTCTGGCTATACGGACAAGGCAGCAAGAAGCGTCGGGTATTGTGAGGGAGATCAGGGATACCGCAGGCAGGATTCACACAGATTCAGAGGAAATAAGGGAGGTCTTCAGAACTTTTTATGACAAACTGTATGATGAACCTATAAGGGGAGATACCCGGAGAATCAGAGACTATTTACAGGAAATTCCGGTAGTTATGTTACCGGATGAAGAGGCAGATGGTTTGGAAGAGGTTTTTCAGGGAGAAGAAATAAAAAATGCTATCTTGAAACTCCCCTCCGGGAAAGCAGCGGGCCTGACCAAATTCCGATAGAATTTTATAAAGTGTTTTGGGACACTTTAGAAGGCGATATAATTAGGATCATAAAACAGGCACAGATAGGTGAATCTATACCCGGGTCATGGGGGGGCGCGGAAATAGTGATAATTTTGAAAAAAGGGAAGCCTTCGGAAGAACCTTGGTCATATAGTCCCATTACCCTAATGAATACGGATACTAAGGTATTCTCTAAAGCGTTAGCAACAAGATATGCTAGGATAATAGATAAAGTAGTGAGTAAGAACCAGCATGGCTTTATACCTGGAAGGGGCACTACCCATCACACGCGTAAGGTGATAACTCTATTTGATGCTGCAGCAGTCTCAGGGGACCCGATGGCGGTCATGTTGTTAGATGCGGAAAAAGCATTCGATCGGGTCTCCTGGGACTATCTGTGGCATACTATGGAAAGATCAGGGGTATATGTAGACCCAGTGGCCTCTGTGCGGGTGAATGCGGGGTCCACAGGACAATTTCGGATAAGGAGAGGTACGAGGCAGGGATGTCCCTGCTCCCCATTGTTATTCACCATGTACATGGATCCACTGATCCGGAGAATAGAGATGTGCGAATTAATAACACCATTACCTACACGAACTGGCCAGTGCAAAATACTAGCATACGCCGACGACGTTGCAGTAATTACTCCGACTCCAATGGAGACTATTGCCCAAGTGGAAATTGAGGCCCTGAGGTTTGGGGAGATCTCGGGCTATAAACTCAACACTGCTAAGACACAGATAATTAAAAACTGTTACACTACCTGTGTAGATAGCCGAGTTATTCAGGCAGGAACATATCTAGGGGTGACTATCTCGGCCGATCTAGATTGCTTAGTGGAAAAGAATATAACACCTTTAATTAATAAAGTGCGGAAGGACTTGGATAGATTAGATAACTTACATTTATCTATCGTGGGGCGGACGAATGTAGTAAAGATGTTGGTTTTACCTAAGTCCCTTTATCTTTTTACAGCAATACCCTTATTATTTGAGGCCAAGCTGTTCAAGAAGATCGAATATTTGATTAACAGATTTATTTGGGCAAAGGGGGAAACTAGGAGGGCACTCAGGTTTATGACACTTCCACGGGACAGGGGCGAGTGGGCACTGCCAGATTTAAAGTTTTATTATTGGGCAGCAGCTCTGCAAAATATGGTAGGCTTGGTGGGGGGGCTGAGTCTGAAGGATGGAATGAGCTGGGGTCATTGACAATATATGGCCTCGTATTGGGGCCAGAAGCTGAGAACGTGTTTCTGAAATATACAGAACCTAGCTATTTCAAAAGGACACGCTTCAAGACGCTTATGGCGGCTCAGACAGTTTGGAAAGCTTTCGCCAAAAGATTTGGCTTAGGGAGGTACATTTCTATACCAGATTGAAAGACAATCCAAATCTTCCGGAGGAAGTTTTCGCTGGTCCTATACTCACAGAATGGGAAAGGAAAGGAGTTAGAAGGGTAGGAGATATTCTAGGACAGCAAGGGGTCTATCAGTTCTCTGAACTTCAGGCAAAGTATGCGCTAGACAACAGACAATTTTACAAATAGTAACTTAGGCATCATAATTGATGATGCACTCAGCATGCATCCCCAGACAGCCAAAGTCGCAGCAACTTGCTTTACCATCATTAAATGGCTACGAAAAATGTGCTGGATGCTACCAGAAGCGACCAGAAAAACCGTAGACAATGCCTTAGTTACATCGAGGCTTGACTACGGTAATGTGCTCTATTTGGGCTCAAATAAATCTGTAGTCCACAGACTACAGATGGTACAAAATGCTGCTATCAGACTTCTGTGTGGAGTCCCCAAGACCACCTCCATCTTGACCCATCGACGCAAACTGCACTGGCTGAAAATCGAGAACCGAGTCAGGTTCAAGGCACTGAGCTACATGCACAAAATCAAATTCTGTAATGCTCCCAGTTACCTGCTAGCCCTGGCCAAACTATACCTTCCTACTCAAAATCTCCGTTCAGCCACCCAAGGAAGGTTTGTTGTCCTCAAATTAGCCCGGATGGGCCGCAAGTCCTTCTCGCACTTAGACCCTTCACTTTGGAACCCTCTTCCCACTGCACTGCGTAACGAAACAAACTATATCCAGTTCCGCAAGTCTTTAAAAACTTGGCTGTTCGACAGATACAATTCTTCTTCTGTCTTTTACGCCCTGACCTGCCTTATTGCGCGGGAAACCCTTTTTGGGTAGCTGTTTGCGCATTATAAATTTAAAAACTAAAAACTAAACTGTTCAGGAGCGTGCATGTGAGTGTGGCTTGTTAGTTGTGAGGTGTTTGGACTAGGTGAGCAGGTAGCTGGTATGTCTGAGTGTAAGCAACTGGGGTGCTGTTGGTGTGGGAGTGGCAGGTGTAGTGTGTGAGAGAGTGCATGAGAACTTGCAGGAGTCACTTTTGCATTCTCCATCCATGTTGTGATGTGCTGTGTGGCAGCAGTGTGGTGGGGGCAACCAGGATTGAGAGCTTGTAGGAGTGCAGCAAGGTAGCTGTGGATAGGTGGAATACAAAGGTTTTTGGCTGGGGTGTGGTCAAGACGGGGATTGGCACAGATGGACTTGCCTACGGCATTACTTTATAAAATATTTTCAGACTGGGAGGCAGCCCCCTTTAGTAGCCTGAACTGGGCACCAGACAGCCCCCTTTAGTAGCCTGAACTGGGCACCAGGCACTGAACAAGCGAAGCATCATTCTGATAATTACATTTTAGGCAGGCTAGGCTGCCCAAGGCATATTGGCAGTCATGAGTTTCATTGCATTTTTTTAAATGGATAGCTGAACTTGACTGTAATGTTTGCAATGTTAACAGTGTTTAGAGCTGCCTATTTTGTAGCAAAGTTGTGAAATAATATGTTTTACTTTCTGGGAGCCACCCAATGAAATTATTTTGCAAAAGGGCAGCACAGTAATACAAAGTTTGAAGACAACCACATTAGACGATGGGAAAGACTCAGTGCTCGATATGTTTTTTTTTTTTTAAATAGGTATGTTTATTTGGTAGGTGTTTCCAAGATAGGTAGTTTAAAGTTCAATCAATAAGCAGTTGCCAGCACTGGAAAGCTCTTGATGCATTTGATATGTCTTCATTAGGATAAGCTTATTTGATTAAACATGAACACACTCTTGAAGTACTGGAAAAATAACTGAAATAAACTACTATGGTACCTATTCACAAACTTCATTTTATTATGAAAGCAGTGGAACCCGCAATTTTGAGTTTAGAGCATTGTGCCTCTTGTGAGCCAATGATAATAAACAAACAGTATACATATTAAACTCTGCTTTCATGGTTTATCCAAAAGATTGTTTCATGTGTATTTGTTTCAAAATATACATTTAATCAAAATCATGATGCCATGGATTACAGTAATCACTTTGATGAGACCCTGTAACTATTAGGAGAGTTGTTTCATGTGGGAAGCCATTTTGATCAGCAACCTCTGAGGCAGCAAAAAGTGTTTTTCGCATTCCAGTTTTGCTGTTCTGTGGTAATACACTGGAAGGTCACATTTGAACATTTATTTCACATAATATGAGAACATGGCAGTTTTAACTTAAGATTCTAAACTAAAAAAACTACTGAAATTCATTATTTTAAGTTAACTAAAGTAACTATATCGCACCCGCCCATGCACAGGGTTGTTATCGATTATGTCTTTTCAGATGTCATCAGGGATGTTATCAATGATGTCATAGAAAATGTCATGAGTGATGTAATATGCTAGGGCATGAACTGTGCATGGCGAGGGAGCGAGGTAAAGTTACTTCCTTTGACATTAACTGATTTTCCATGTCTTTTTACTTCAAAATGTTATGTTAACACTGACATTTTCACTTAAGTGGAACATCACTTTAAGCTTTTTGTTTTTTCAGTGAATTTCTAAGGTTTTTGTTAATGTTAAGTAAGACATCATTAACACAAATAACTATTCCAACACCCAACTGTGCACACCCTTTAGCTGTGTGCTGTGCGGAGTTAGCCAGAGGGACTGCACCCAAATTTTGTGTAATTCCATTCAGCCATGTTGGCAGTAGTACTGTTGAAAAATACATAAGGAAATTGCATTAGGAAATTGCGTTTTGTGACCCCCTGTTCTTCTCAGCCCCCGCTTCACAAGTCAGCCCGAAACCTATGAGGAAGGAGTTAAGGTTGATAAACCAAAGTTATTTGAAAAGTAAAAACCCCAATTCCTATAGTAACTAGTTCTTAAATATAAGTAATGACTACGCCATGGGGTAACCACCATCCAATATATATATATATATATATGGAAAGGATAGGATTTTCATGCTTTCATTGAAAGGAGATTTCTACCTTCATCTCTTTTTTCAGCTCCAAATCCTCTAGAAGTGTAAGCTCCTTGAAGGTGTATCTGAAAAAGGCCTCCTGAGATATAAAGCATTTTTCAGTCCCAACTTTTTCAACTTTCTGAATCTACTCTTGGATCTCTTCTAAGGCTCCTAGTTCTTCAGGTACTGCACTTAGGGACCAGGACTCATTCCAGCAGATGCCATCAGCAGGGTCCACTTCAGGTCCAGTTGCTAATAGTCTGCTGGCCATGTCAGAAAAACAGGTCTCTTGTAACTAGTTTGTCAATTTAGCCACACAGGAGGTCAACCAACTGCCCCTTGGAGTTCTCACCTCGGTCCTGTGTACAGTTACCCATACCAACAGGTCCAGTCTTCTGCCTATCTCTAGGTCCACATGTGTTCTGATGAGTTCTGAGAGCAGTGCCTCTTTTGTAGGATTCAATAGCCAGTGGGTGTGGTGACTCCAGGACCCTTCTTCATCAATGAATAGAATGTTACTGGGGTATCTTTTCCCACTTTTGCAACACATCCTATTTACCTTACTACAAATGTTCCAAGAGTGCACTATTCTGAATAAAATCAAAGATGACTGCACCCGTCTGCACTGGGAATTGGCTGATGTCTAGCCAGTGGTATATCTATTAAAATGACCAGTCCCTTCTAAAAGAGACCAAGCTGGTTCTTGGACCAGCCCCTCTTCTCACTGGACTGGTACCCAGCTTGCTACTTTTGGTGCAGGGAACAAAGACTTCTCTTCCACTGGTCACCCTTTATATTTAACTGTGAATGAACAGGCCTTTCAAGTTAATTACGTTTCAGAACATTCCTGGTGTGCCCTTCCTGAGCTAAGATGAGTTACATACCTCAGATCCTGGTCTACCTGCCAAAAGATGTAAATAATTGCTTCCGCTCTGGGAGCAGTTTTCACGATTCATTAAGGGAAGGGACTGACAGGGGCCAGCTGTTGGCAGCCTAATGCTAATTATCCTAACGGCAGACAAAGTTTAACTTTTTAGAAGTTACTTTTCATAAATATTTATGAATAATCTGGATTCATCAGAGAATTTGAAACATTATCATATCCAAAACCAGAGTTAGCAGAAATAGTATTTTATCTAAACGTTATGTTATTCTCATAAGAATAACTAGTGCCCTTCACAGTGAAAATAGCTTCTGGCTGATAGTCGGTGTAGGTACATGCCAACACTACATTCTTACAAGTACCACTTTCGCAAACTAGTCATCCTATTTGAAAGGTTCATTTCCAGGTTTAACAGCTGCAGCAGTCAGGCTGCACAGGGTGGCAAGAAGCATGTCATCTTTGTCAGCCGGGTGGATGGCATATGATCCAGCGATTTCTGGGCCCACACTTTATTTGAGCATTTACCTTCTATCTCTCTGCTCAGTGATTTACTCTCGAATCTCCGATGGACCTTTTTATCGCAATGAGGGGAAGGAGCTATGAGAGAGCTCACTGTTCATCCATTCATTTAACAGTGCAACTAAAATAGCTACACAGTGAGGACCAAGCATTCTTAGCCAATTTGAAGAGTAAATGGATTCATCATCCACCAAATGGATTCAAATAAATAACTCTCAAGACCAGGCTATAAAAATGCAACAGGGAGACCAAGTCTCCTGAAGAAATTAAGACAAGTCAATATGAAATACACAAGAAGCTCCGAGAGTGCAGTGCACACTAGCAACATCAATACCTGATGATTAGAAAACACATCTCAAATGATCCATTCTGTACATTAGATATCTAAACAACCCAGACACAGAACAAAAGAATACAAGGTTTAGTTAGTTAAGAGAGCTTCAGAAATCGTAGAGATCCATGTCGGAAATAAAGATAAGGCAAATTGGACTGAGTAAGACATGTCTTAGCATATCGGAAGTTTGGCCAAGAGTCTTTAGTGGAAATGGGATAAGTGTCACCCTAAGCCACACTTAAGACAAAAAACAAAGAGATTAGTGAAGTCTGAACCTCAACAAAGTCCATTCAAGGGGCAGTTGGGAATCATAGAAGAAGTATGCAGGTTGTTCTGCGGGAATTCTGAAGGAAGCTACAGAAGGGTTTGTCCAGAAATCAGCAGGGGAAGGTTCAGCAAAGTCCCAGGACAAAGATCAGGAAAACTGGTTGAATTCCCAAGCTGTTGATAGGATATAGTCCATGATATCCACAGGTGACGCTAACTTAGGCGCATCATCATAAGCAGCTCATTGTCTATAGTAGCCATACGTTGCAGGCTGACGCAGTAGAGAGAAATCCCACACTGGACATGAAGGCGGCACATCTTTCACACACTCACATCGATGTTGAATAGTCCTTTGTTTAGAATTCAGTTCTTGTGTGCTTGTTTTCAAAATTCCTTTCTCAGGCAGTGTATCTATTCCTGTTACAAGAAATGTATCTCTTCTAAACAAGCATTGCATAAGAACACCTGAAAGAATGTCGTCAGCAGAAAGAACAGTTCAGTGGCTTAATGAAATACAGCAAGAAGAAATACATGCCTTTAAAGAAAATGCTAATTTTAGGTATTAAATCAATAGAGCACATTTAATATGAGTGTGCACCTTTAATCATATACGAGAATAAGTCATTTAGGGCCAGATGCATCAAGCATCCATTTTGCGATTCCTAAATAGTGAATTTTTGCGAATCGCTATTTAGAAATCGCAAAATGGAATGTATGTACAAAATCGCTATTTTTTAGCGATTCCTTATTATTCTTTATTTGCGAATTCGCATTCTGCGAATTCGCAAATAAAGAATAATTTGCAATGCATTCCTATGGGCCAGGAGACACATAGGAATGATAGTGCAATAATTCTCAAATTGCGAATTCGCGATTAGCTAATCGCAATTTGAGAATTATTTCAAGGGTGCAGGGGTGTCTCAAAGACACCCTGCTGCACCCCTGAAATTTACATGCGTATGCATGTGGCGCACATACATGCCCACCTCACATGCCACCCTTACAAATGCCAAATAGGGCATTTTTAAAAGAAATCGCAAAATACCACCAACTACAAGTTGGTGGTAATTTGCCATTTCCTAACACAAAATCGCAATTTCAAAATGTTTCATACATATCATTTAGGGAATCGCAAATTTTGCGATTCCTTAAATGCTATGGCAAAATAAGGAATCGCAAATTATTGCGAATCCTTAAATTGCAATTTTTTCATACATATGGAAAAATGCAAAAAGTCGTTTGTGAGTCGCAAAGGCCGAAATTCTGCAAATTTTGGCCTTTGTGAGTCGCAAAAGCCTTGATACATCTGGCCCTTAGTCAAGTTTTCATTAGCGTATTATGAATAATCATATTATACTATAGTAAGTATGACATTAATGCACACATTTATAAACTTTTCTTGCTTGACCTATGTTAGGGTCCTACACATATAAGGATAGCTGGGAGCTGTAACGATATCCCTAACAGTTATGCAAACAATATATCACACGCTTAGGAATCTTGAATCTAGGAATCTTGAGTAACGGTTCAGAAGTAAAGTGAAGAATATGGTTTGAAATAACACACCCTCCTAACGTTTATTATTACAATATAGCAGACCTTATAATTTATAAATCTTTTTTTTAAATCTTTATTGATGAATTTTTGATGTCAACAGAAAACATAAATCAGCACTGTAATTGTAGTTCTTGACATAAGTAGTGCAATGGGCAAGCGAGAGGCGGATGAGGAAATGCGGAAGTGCATAAACAATCTCAATGTACTGAGAAAATCGCAATAGTAATGTCACGGATGGATGACGTTACAATACATACATTCACAACGCATACCATTACAACAAAACTTTTACAACGCAAAGATCCATTACAACGCATGCCATTACAAGGCAGCTGCTATTACAACGCATACCATTACAACGTAAGTATGGGTAAGTATTATTTTTTCTTTTAATTAATGGGAATGTAATAGTAGTGTAAGTGTTGGATAGTGTAGGGGTTAAAATTACTATTCTAACTCCAGGGGGGCGTAATAGTAGGGTAAGTGTTGGATGGTATAGGGGTTAAAATTTAATTAAATACTTACCCATACTTACGTTGTAATGGTATGCGTTGTGATAGCAGCTGCGTTGCAATGGCTTGCGTTGTAATGGATCCTGCATTGTAAAAGTTTTGTTGTAATGGTAGTGCGTTATCTTAGTTGCGTTGTAATGGCTGTTTCCCTAATGTCACACATAAATGGGAGCATCTCTAGCATAGAGCAGGCAAACACATCTTGTCAGTCTTCATCAGAGTCCCCTGCAATAGACACTAAATAGATCCTTGGGTTGAGAAGTGATAGGCTGCAAAGAGGCAAATATCTCAGAAGTGGTGTCACAGTTGGATAGGTCTTTTAGCCATGCCGCCCTTGGAGGGGAAAATGAGGCACCCAGTGTAGTGAAATGTGTCTCTTGGTGAGCAATAATGCAATGGCAGTGATGCGTCTGATGTCCTGGGGCATCGATTTGACATACCCCAGCAAGGCCATTAGCGGATCGGATGCAAGAGCCTCACCAACCATTAATGATAATGTAGAACAGACATCAGACCAAAAAGTCACTAAAGCACCACATGCCCATGTCAAGTGGAAAAAGTCAACATGATTCATATGGCATTTAGGACAGCAGTGAGATCTGGCAGGGTCAAACTTAGCCATGGCGGCAGAAGTGGTGTAGGCAAGGTGCAGATATTCATGATGTAGTATCTTGTGTTGATGGTTACAGGAATTTAGCTTGCTCTGCGTTCAGCATTGGTACCATATTGTTTCTGAAAAAAGGAGCACCCAAATCTCGCTCCCACGTGGCTCTACCTTTCTCTACACCAGTGGGCCTCACTTGCAGAGACGTCTGGCATAATTTAGAGGCTAGGTGACTGTTATCAGGAGTGGTGATGACCAACAAGAGCAGAAGGGTAAATGGGAATCACGTCACAAAGCAAGCTTTGCAGATGGTGGAATGTAATGGTCTCCAAAGGCATGGCCACCCACAAACAGATCGCCCATCATCTCCAAACCGTATGTACCCAGCACACACTGTACACAGTGTTTCAGAGTTAGCGGGAGCCAAGGATCTTGATGGTTACAGGAATTCAGCTTCCTCTGCGTTCAGCATTAGTACCATATTGTATCAGAAAAAGGAGTACCCAAATCTCGCTCCCACATGGCTCTACCTTTCTCTACACCAGTGGGCATCACTTGCAGAGATGCCTGACATAATTTAGAGGCTGGGTGGCTATTATCAGGAGTGGTGATGACCAACGAGAGCCGAAGGGCAAGTGGGAAACGCGTCACGAAGCAAGCCATGCAGATGGTGGAATGTAACGGTCTCCAAAGCCATGGCCACCCACAAACAGATTGCCCATTGTCTCCAAACCGTATGTACCCAGCACACACTGTACACGGTGTTTCAGAGTTAGCGGGAGCCATGGATTGTTCGAGAGAGGGAGATGTGAGGAATAGACGGTATCTCCTCTCAGGTATCAGAGCAATTTGTTCCAAGGACAGCTAGTAGTGGCGTGTTCGTGCATAGCATTTGGATGTCACATTATTCCATGAGGTAGAATAGTGTATAACGGCTGCTGTGGCAATTGAGCACCCTCAGGCTTCATGAAGTGCAATCAGGAATCAGGGTGGTACTAATAAAAAACATATGGGCCTGTGCAACACTGAAATGCAGCTAGAAATCAGAGACCCCAAGCCCACTGTGCTCATAAGAGAGTGTGAGGACCTGCCCGCTTATACGAGGCCTAGATCTGGCCCAAATGAGCCGGATGAGGAGGCTTGGCTGTGAGACTAAGAAGCTGCTAGCTAACAAGATGAAAATTTAAAAAAATGGGGTAAGACTATCATTTTGATAATGGCTATTCTACTCGATATGCTCAGGGGAGCTGCATCAATCTTTCCACCTGAGACTCAAGTTTCCTCAGAGCGGGGTCATAATTGCTCCGTATCACCTCAGCATAGTTTTGATGGATGTGGATACCTAAATCTTTGACATCTCAAGGGAAATTCAGAGGCCACAATTTACGGTGTCTTCTATAAAAGGGAACATTTTGGATTTACTCCAATTGATTTGGAGGCCAGAAAAGCCACCAAAGCACTGCACTTCGTGGATAAAATGGATTAAATTGACAGTGGGATCGCAACCAAAAAGCAGTATATCGTAAAGTGAGGCTAGCAGTGGCCCATGCGGGAACTGAAAACCCTGTGTAAATGCTTTTCCTGAAGGTGGTGGACCAAAGGATCCGTAGCGATTATGAACAATAGTGGGGACAGGGGGTATCCCTGCCAGGTGCCTTGTGACAAGAGAAAAGGGTCAGTGAGCGTGCCAATAAGTTGCAGGTGGGCCACTGGTTCATGGTAGAGTAAGCGAATCATGGAGCAAAAGCCCCTGGAATGCCCAGATTGGATAGGGTGGCATGTAGAAAAGGCCATTCGAGTGATTCAATGCCTTTTTGGTACCTAACAACACCACCGCAACAACACCACCGCTGAAGGAACTAAGGGTGAAATCTGGTCAGAGTGGCAAAGATGGTGCCTAGATTTATGGAGGCGGAGCGACGTGCTATAAAATCCGACTGGATTTGGGAAAAAATACGATCCATCAACCATGAATGACAAGTGGCCAATATCTTGGCTAAAATGTTGTTGTCATGATTAATGAGAGAAAGAGGCCTGTAAGATGAGCAAAGAGTTTGGGGGATTCTTTGACTTGAGTAAAAGAGTGATCAAAACTTACTGCATCGTGGATGGGAGAGCACCACTTCTGAGCACCTCAGCTAGAAGGTGTTTCAATGCTTTGTAGAAGTCACCCAAAAATCCATCTAGGCCCGGGGCTTTAGTGACTCCCAAAGCACTGATGGCCTACGAGATTTCCTCGCATGTAAGAGGGGACGCTAGGAATTGCTGGTGGCTAGTCTCAATCCAGATCATAACAATGTCTGATAGGTAATCAACCAGCACAGTGCTATCTTCCCAGGGACAGGCAGTGTATAGCGTTTTATAGTAGCATGTGAACCCCGCTAAGATAGACCATCATCAGTGTTCTCCGCACCTTCAGGTCGTGTTAGTCACGTGTGTGGGTTGGAAGGAGCGTCTGAGCAAGTGTGATAGGATGTTCCCCCTTGTCATACTTATAAGCCTAGGCATACTTTCAGAGGTATTTAACGTAGTGGAAGCTCATGGAACTCATGTAGGAATTTCAACCTGTCACAAAGAAGGCGAGGAGGCGCAATGTTGACTACAGCAGAATCTTAAGAGCGAATTGTATTCTCAACCTTAGCGAGGTCCTGCCGAATGCTACGAAGAATGACAGCATGTACAAATGCACCTGATAAAGGTCATCCAGAGAACAGAGTGCTTATCAACTGTGCCAGCATAAGTGGAGTAGTATTCAATGATGGCTTCACGTACTTTTGAACGTAAGCTGTGTCGATCAATACGTCTGTAGGAAAATGGCACTGGAGAAACAAAGGGGGAATGTGCAGGTATTGCTAGTGTAAGTACCACTGGAGCATGGTCGGACAGTGTGAGGGGGAAGTGGGTATTCATGTGCAGCCACAGGAGAGCAGTGCAAAACAAATAAGAATGGTCTATGTGGGTCCAGACATTATGCAGGGCTGAGTAAAAGGGGTATTTTCACTGGCAAGGGTACTTATGATGGCATTGCTGGGTGAAACAAATCGAACAGGTCTGATAGCGTCTGGTGCGATCTAAGTTTAGTGATGAGTGGGGAGCCAGTGTCATTGCTCATTATTACATGCTCAGCTTGGTAGGAGAAATCCATGAAGTCGGTTTTTGGGGCATACACATTTATGAGGAGGATCGGCGGCCCAATAACCAACTGTACATGATAAGATAGTGACCAGATGGGACAGCAGTGTGGCTGAGCAGGTGAAAAGGGACCGATCTGTGTATGAGGATACAGACCCCACATGCATAGCTGTAGAATGAAAAATAACGGTGGGGACCCCAAGAAGCCGTATATAAGTGAAATCAGACCGTGGTGTCAGGTGGTTCTCTTGAAGGAAGGCAGCCTGAATAGATAAGCTAAGATTTGTCTGCCCTTTCTAGGATTGTTCAATCCCCTAATGTTCCATGGCATGCATGAAAGGCGGAACAACAGGTCCCTAATACTTAAAGAGAGTCTATGTCATAAAAAGAGGAAATCATTTCTGACACATACCCATCAACGCTGCAACCATAGCGCCATAATACATAAGTAGTGCTGAACAAACAAACTAAATAACAATAAACATTTCCACCCACCCCAGCAATGAAGGTAACTGTAGAACTCACAAAACACCTATAAAAACATTAACATTAAGTTGGTTGGTCAGTAAGGAGCCCAATTGCCCTCAATTTTATGGGAAGTCCTGCCCCAGCAATTTTAGACCTTTCCATTAGATTACCCGGGCCGCCCTGAGTGCTGGCCTCAGGTGTCATCTGATCCCTTTCAGTGGCAACCTTGAGAACGTTGTAGTCTGTCTGGAGAACCGGCTACAGCTCCGCTCTTGGGAGCTTGCAGCCCCCACCTCTCCCTCAGCTAAATCCGCCTGAGCCTCTGCCCCCAGACTTTAATCTTCTATCTTTCCCCTATGGGAAGATATGCAGGTAAACATTATACACAGCATTCCCCAAGATAGCCCTCTCAATAATGAAAAACGAAAATGGCTGTAATTCACTACCAGAGTATGTCACACACACCAGTACATGCTCTACCTTTCACATACACTGCACCCTGCCCAGGGGTGGTACCTAGGTCATTCCATAGGGGTATCAAATGTGTACAGAAAGAGAAGGGTTAGGCCTGGCCAGTGTGGACACTGGTCAGGTCAGCATGGCAACTGCACACAGGCACTGCGGTGGCAAGCCTGAGACACCATTTTAGAGCTACTTGTGTGGGTGGCACAACCTGTGCTGCAGGCTCACTAGTATCATTCGAATCACCAGTCCTGGCACAAACAGTGCACTTCACTAGGGACCTACTGGTAAAACAAATAGACTAATCATGGATAACCAATCACAATAACAATGTAAACAGAGAGCATAGCACTTTAGCACTGATCAGCAGCGGTAAAGCGCCCAGAGTCCTATTGCCAACAACCACAGGTCAGGAAAAATAAAGGAGGAAGAAGCAAAAAGTTTGGGGATAACCCTGCAAAAAGGGCAATTTCCAACAATGCTTTACTGAAATAAATGAAGAAGATTATTGAGAACTCTTAGAAAATGTAGGCTCAATTTCATTTTGTAGAGCACTAATCATGATGCCTAAGACAAAAAGAACCCCCTCTTTTTCTTCTTTTAATGCAGTCATCACTGTAACTAATTCACTAATTCTTTAAGCTTTACAGCTTTGACTCCATCAAATGGTGTTCAGGTATGCCACACTTTTGTCATAAATTCAGAATTTTAGCTCTTTTGCTGCTATTAGAAGTCTGTGGTGAAGCATCCATTGATTGCTAAAGAGTTCCTCAACATTATGATGCTGATTTTGAAAGTATATGCTTCAGTCTGCATTTCAGAATGTTTTACTGATATGGTAGCAAAAAGATATTTGAGAACTCAAAGAAAAAACCAACAATCCGGGTATACATAACTATTTAAGCACTAACTATAATTTCTATGACAAAAAAAGAACTCCCCAATTTTGATCCTTTCTAAAGGAAGTGCATTGGGTGTTGCAGCTTTGATTCCATCAAGATGGAATGGAATGGAATGGAATGAGGATTTGTAAAGCCCGATGGCTACCCGAAGCCGTCCCAGCGCTGTAGACAGACTGAAGGGTTGTGCTATAGGGATGGGAATGCGGGAGGCAGAGGAACAGGTTAAGTGTGGGATTTATTGAAGAGCCAAGTTTTTAAGAGTTTTCGAAAGGTGAGCAGGTTGGGTTCTGACCTAATTGCGAGGGGAAGACAATTCCAGATCCTGGCTAGGTTGTAGGCAAGCGAGCGGCCTCCACATCTGGCTCTTCTGATGCGGGGTACGGAGGTTAAGTAGGAGGTCGCGGATCTGAGGGCTCGGGAAGGACAGTAGGCTTCCACCAAGCGGTGATTTATGGTGGGGCCTGTTCCCCAGTAGGATCGGTGTGCAACACACATGCTCTTGAATTCTATTCTGCTTTCACAGGGAGACAGTGAAGATCCTTCAATCTGGCTGTAACTGGGGATCGGCGAGGAAGGTTCAAGAGGATTCTTGACGCACAGTTTTGAATGACTTGTAGTTTGGACAGTGTGGACTGTGGAGCGCCTAGGTATAGGGCGTTATCGCAGTCGAGGCGTGACAGGATTAGTCCTTGGACCATGATCCGTCTGGAGTGAAACGGGAGAAGGGGGAGAATCTTGCGGAGCAATCTCATCAGTCCAAAGCAGATAGCGGCTAGTTTGGTGGCTTGGTAGTTGAAGGTGAGATTGTGGTCGAGCCAGATCCCAAGGCTCTTAATTTGATCCTTAGGTTGTGGGGGGCTGCCTAGACAGAGGGGCTAGATGGTGTGAATGGATTTCGGGATGTTATTTCCAAGGAGCATCATCTCTGTTTTGTCTCCGTTAAGTTTTAGGTGGGAGGCCGACATCCAGGACGCCACAGCTTTCAGGCAATTGTATAAGCTGTGGTTGGGTTTGAGAGAAGGGTCCAGAGCTACCACCAGCTGAGTGTCGTCCACGTAGGTGACAATTTTTACCCCGAAAGGGCGGACGACATCAGCAAGGGGGCTAAGGTAAACATTAAAAAGGGTAGGACTCAGGGAGGAGCCCTGAGGTACTCCACAATTAAGAGGTTTACTAGAGGAGGTAAATTTCTTTTCGTATACCTGGAAGGATCTGTCTGAGAGGAATGATTCTAACCAGGTAAGTGCTATGCCTGACACTCCAATCATACTGAGGCGATGAAGTAGGATGCTGTGATTTACGGTGTCGAAGGCGGCACTCAGGTCAAGTAGGACTATGGCCGTAGAACAGCCACCATCCAAGATCCTTCTTGCCTCCTCCGTCACTGCAATCAGGGCAGTCTCAGTTCCATGATGGGGTCTGAAACCAGTCTGGGTGGGGTCCAGTTTGTTATTGGATTCTAGAAAGTCTGTCAGGACTGAATTGACATGTTTTTCCAGAATTATACTGAGCCAGGGTAGAAGGGATATAGGTCGGTAGTTGGAGGGGTTAGAATGGTCAAGGGTAGGTTTCTTTAGAAGCGCTTTGACCATAGCTTTCTTCCATAAGGGTGGGACAATGCCTGTGTCAAGGGAGGAGTTGAGCAGGTCTTGAATGGTAGGTGATATCTGGCTAGTTATTTGGGTGAGCGCCCTAGGAGGGGCTGGGTCGGTCGGGGATCCAGATTTGACCATTCTCATGTATTTTTCCAGATTGGCTTTGTCCAGAGCTGGGAAGTTGTTGAGAATGCTGGATGGGGCTACTAAAGGGTCAGTGTTAGTGGGGTCTCTAGGCGTGGTGGCTGTGTGAGGGAAGGAGGAGTTGATCACTTCAATTTTGTGATGAAAGAATTCCGCAATTTCCTCGCAGTGGGTCTGGGTGTTATTGTGGACTTTAGAAGTCTCAGGGAGTCGCAGGAGGGATTTGGCTATACGGCAAATCTCCTTAGGTTTGGACGCAGCATTGTCAATTTTTTGTTCATAAAAAGTGGCCTGAGCTCGTCGGATGTCTGCTTTATAATTTTTAATAGCTGCTCTATAACTGACTTTGTTTGCTGGCCAATAGTCAAGGCGCCATTTTCTTTCCATTTGTTTGCAGGCGCGTTTTGCCTTCCGTAAGTCGTCTGTGTACCATGGGGCTGTAGGGTTGCCCCGCTTGGGATGGAGAGTTTTCATAGGGAATACCAGGTTTAAAGAGTTGGTAATCCACCTGTTGTAGTTATGGTTCCCCTGGATAGGATTCAGTGCGTTGGAGGGTTTTGTACTTTGTAAAGTAGTTTGCCATTCGGATAGGGGGATTTTTTGCCAATTCCGTGACAGCAGAATTGTCAGGGTCTTTGGAGGGGGGAGATGGGGAGGGGTCCAGGTGAAGGGGATAAGAAAGTGGTCAGACAGTGGTAGAGGGGAGGGACTTTCAGTAAGAAGATTGGAACAGTTACTGAAAATGGGGTCTAAAAGATGCCCTTTTTGATGTGTGGGCCCAAGGACAAGTCGATGTAAATCCAGGGCTTGTAGGCTCGATATAAGTTCTCTGGTAGAAGGGTCGGTCAGATTGTCCAGATGGGTGTTGATATCACCCAGGATTGTATAGTTAGCAGAGCTGAGAGCCAAATTTGCAACAGTCGGTGCAATATTTGGAAGGAAAGGACCATGGGGTCCTGGCGGGGAGTATATGAGTATACCAGAAAAAATATGAATAGGACTGAATTTTATAGAGGAGAACTAGGTCAAGGGGAAATCCCTGGGTATGCACTATAGCTGCTATTTACTATTTATTGCTATCTAGTTTCTAACCACTCATGCAGTCATTCACTCCCACATTTTAGCACAGGCAGAAATCTCCAGTACAAGGGAACACTAGGTAAAGGGTTCCACACTGAAAAGTGAACGTTCACAATCTGTTTATTTTTTATAAAATGAAAAGTAAAATATAAAAAGCTCCTGATATACACGGAATTATACAAGATTCAATTAAAAATCCAAAGACAACTCTTTGAATGGGTACAGTAAAATTTGAACAAATAAATCACAATTCATTGCATGACAACAAAACAATATCATAGTCAATAAAGTTATACAACATTGGAGAAGAAAAAATCATTATTGGTACAGTACATAAGCAAATAAATCCTATTCACAAACCCCCTAACACTGTGGCCTTAGGATACTCCTGTCACTTTTCTACATCCACTGGCCCTTGTTTGAATATTGGTGGTAGAGTATACAGTGTTGAGAATACAATAACATCTGCTACTCCCTTGGCCCTGTTTGGATTTTTTGGAAACAAGTGTGTCGACGCGTTTCGGTGTTGTACTATTCGATATTGTACCACCTTCATCAGAGCATGCCGTCTTTTTTGGGGTCACCGGCTTGTAGATATATATTAGAAATCTCTGTGGGGATATACGGAGAAAGAAACAATGTTAAAACTTCTAGGGGCATAGTGGAGCATACCTATTGTATGGCATCTTGGTTCTGGTCCCCCCTCCCATCAGTCATACCTAAAGCACACTTTCATGGTTGGATGGGATTCTATACAAGCTCTATCAACTGTTCAGTCAATTCACAGTTAAAGGCAGATATTTTCTGTCCAGTATGTAGCTGATCATGCAGTAACATTCTCATTCTCTTTAAAGACCTGCTCCTTTTTTTGATATATTTGGGATTCATATTACAGTCATCCTGTCCAACCTTTAGGATACAACTGATTCTTGTGGTTTTAGGATGTGCCCTCCGTTTCTTTTTAGTGTGGAAGCAGAATGGGGCAAGAAGGGGCATGCAGTCACCCTCATATTCATGGTGTCATTCATGCAACTACTGTTTGTGGATATCATTTATCAAGATGTTACTCTTACCCCCTTATTCTTGTGGCCCAACCCCTAGGGAAAACTCAGCCGTCCGTAGACCTTCTCTGGATTAAAACTGTAGATTATATGGATAACCTGTGGGGTGAAGATGGAATTTCATTGGTCTCTCATGGCCACTATATTAGTATTCTTGGAGTTTATAGAGGAGAGACATTCACTGTCTGGGAGGTGCACCGGGGTGCTGCTAACTTCGTAAATTGCTTTATGAATTACTGCTAGGCCACCTCCGATTTCCTTTTTACGATCAAGGCGACATATTTGATATTCAGGCGGGAGAGCTTGTACCAGATCAGGTTCCGAGTGTTCCTGTAGCCACGTCTCTGTGGCAAAGAAAATGTCTGGGTTGATTTCCTCTAGCATTAGGTGGATTTCCATAGAATGTTTGGGAAGTTGGCTTTGGGTGTGCCACACTTTTTTCATGAATACAAATGTCACATCAAATATACAAGGGGTTTGCACAGATAACCCTCCACTCTCTAGGCTGTAAATATGCATGCAAAAGATCATGTGGAGGAAAAATTATCCTAACAAATCATAACTGGGTACATTTAATTACTCGTATACCTTGGGTCAATATCCCATCAAATTCAAATATATTTCAATAATGTCACATCCCTTGCTCATTCCAGGTCAAAACCACAATTTATTTATTTTAATGTTATATCTGGTTAGGACTTTTCCTTTTGTAATTTTGTATGTGTTGTAAATGTTTGTTGTACATAAATTGTTTGGATTATTGGATCAAGGTCGACATATAAAATGATTTTTGGTCCTAACAAGATATAAATTAAAATGAATAAATTGTGGTTTTGACCTTGAATGAGCGAGGGATGTGACGTAATTGAAATATATGTGAATTTGATGGGATATTAACCCAATGTATAGTAGTAATTAAATGTACCCTGCTATGAATTGTTAGGATATTTGTTCCTCCAAATCATTCTTTTATATGCAATAATAGAAATGTCAGCGCTCTAGTTGTTGATTAGAGCACTGCAGAATTATGGCCTCATTTTAGCTTTCCAGAGCAATAATCATAGTTCTATGACAAAAAGAACCCTGTTATTTTATACATTTTTTAAGTAAATACTTTACGTTTTATAGCTTTGCTTTCATTAAGACGGCTTCAGGTGTGCCACACGTTCATCATAAATACAGACACACTCATTTATACTTTCCTTTTGCAGAAAACATACGGAGAATAGGAGGAAACAATGCAGTTTGGATTTGCAGTTATTCCTCATATTATCAGTCATGCAGTTGCACTAAATGCGTGTTTTTTTACTCCAAAAGTTGAGGTATTTTGGAGTAGAAAGTGGGGATAATGTGCAGAGAAATTACGAATGCCCTACATACAGTTTTTGCTCACATTATCCTCTTACCACATATTTATTGAAGAAGCAAAGACTTCTTCAAAGGTCAGAGAGTGCAATAGGCGAAAAATACTTCTAGTACACACCCTGACCTATGTTGCTTGCCAGGAGTGCCACAGAATACAATGAGGAAACCACACTGCGGCAGCTCTGATGGTAGCCCCACCACCCTTTATAACGCATGTGCACATAGGCAAACTTCTACTCGCGCGAGTTACAGTGATTATCCGCCAATCTAACGCGCCAATGTTCTGAGGAGAAACCTGAAAGAAAACTTTGGGGCATATTACCAACAACTAGCGATAATTATCGCTATGTTGGTTTAGCAGCGATATTTTTATCGCCGAGCTGCGGCGATTTTTATCGCTTAGGAACCTTGCTATTATCAAGGTATATCTCCTAAGCGATAAAAATCGGCCGCAATGCATGAATATCGCTGAGAAGTAAGCGATATTCATGCATTACCGAGCTAATGCTCTTAGCCATGTTATCCACCTACCATTGGATAACATGGCTAAGAACTGCTAAGGGGCAGGTGTTAGCGTTTGGAGATATTCGCGCTTAGCACGAATATCTCCAAAAGTTGGTAATAGGAGATAGCGATGTTAGCGACTGTTTCCAGTCGCTAACATCTTGGCATGCCCACTTTGCATGTCATTAGTGATAAATATCATTGACATGCAAAGCGGGGCCCAAGATGGTCGCTATCTCCTAACCTAGCTGTCGACAGCTAGGTAATAGGGAGATAATCTTATCTCCGCTTTCTTGGCTTTTAAAGTCAAAAAAGCGGAGATAAACCCCCTTAATAATATGCCCCTTTATCTTTTACTTTAGATGTGCTTTTTTGTTAAATATGATAGAAAGCCATGGTGCACTCATGCAGAATCATTATCTCCACATGAGTGCACAAAGGGTGGAAAAAAGACCCCATGTGTGACACATAAGTATAAAAGAGAGTGAGAAAGTTAGAAGTCTAGTTGTTCATTAGAAGACTGTGGAATACTGGGTAGTTAACTGAAAAACTACTGTTAGTGTTAAAAGAACATATTTCAGTCAGCATGTCAAAAAGATTTACTGACATAGATGAGGAAGAAATTTAAGAATAAAGAAAATGAGTCCTCATTTTAGGTTTCTAATGCATTAACCACAATTTCTATGACAAAATGAACCTCATCATTTTGTTCAGTTCTAAAGGAAATGCTTTTAGTTTTGCAGCTTTGATTCCCAATGTGCGTCACACTTCAGCCACAAAAGAGAATGCCAGCACTCTAGTTGCTCTTTGGAACTCTGTTTGAAGCTGCTGTAGAATCCTGAGGAATCAACTGACAAGATGCTGCTGTTGGAAGTACAATTGTACTCAACATGTCAGACTATATTCTCACATCGCTGAGAAAGATAGTGTGAATTTATTGAAAATGTGCTCTCAATTTGGATATCGTAGCACTTTTCATAACCTCTAAGATAGAAAACAGTTTTCTATAAAACATGGTTCACCAAATCCCAGCATAGGGTAAGGATTTTACACATGATAAAATCTCATGAGAACTAACCATAATTCCTAAAATGAGTATAACACCACCAGCAATTGATTTATATTGTGACTATAATCTCCTGACAACCTTGATTTTTTTATTTTTTTTAAATTTGATCTTTATTGGCATTTAGTTTCAATGGTAAGGCATATTATTGTACCACAAGTCACCGTACTATGATTATCCATATTCCAAACACAATTTAGTGCCGATTAACAGGATTCCCATGTGAAGATATTCTCGTACATTATATTATCAGAGAGACATACATCTCAAAATATTGTGGTGTATAACAATTTCAATGCCATAAAGGTGTATAAACATAAACAGTAACCCTCCCCGCATGTCGTCCTGTCCCTTGTAGCAACCTAGCTCCTAGCGGTAGTCGAAGCCTCGATGTAATCCGTGCCAATTACTGATGTACTTACCTTTCCATGCCTGGGCTAATTATGCTCACGCCTACTATGAGTCACGTCCCTTGCTCAGCTGGTAGGGAGGTCTGATCCTGGTCCCCTTAGAGGTTGATTATCATGGTATTCCACACCAACCTATCCTCTTCTGCCTTGTCATCATGCCTCACAAATTTCGTTCCGATTAGCTCGGCAATTGCTCACTCCTTTATATCTCTTAGCCAGTCAGTGTGTATCAGTGGTTGGGGTTGCATCCATCGTATAACTACTCGTCGCTTAGCCAATACTAATCCCAGATTTACAAATTTCCTACTCAGTGCTTTATTTTGGGGCCTGGGTAGTAGGCCCAGGAGTACCTGCCTGATTTCCTGTGGGATAGTCCAAACCGCAGCTTCCTCTAGGCATGTCAGGACAGCGTCCCAGTAAGGCTGGAGTATGGGGCATTGCCAGATCATATGTACAAAGTTGGCTCCTCTGGTAGCTCACCTGGGGAAAGCGTCCGTGCAGTGTGGGTATATCGTATGGAGCTTGCACGGGGTCAGATAAACCTGATGAATGACATTGTAATGAAGAAGTTTAAACCTTGCATTAGCGTTTACCTTGTGAACCCCTTCATGTTTTTCCCCCATTCAGAGGGGAGTGCAGTGTTATGTCTCATTTGTGTTGCATACCCAAGGGTTCTTGCGGACGGCATTTTGTAGCGCTCGTAGAGGTGAGATATGAGGCGTCGCCCCTGTGCCATGTACAACATTGTTACTAGAATGTTAGTGGTGGGGGTTCGGAGGGAAAATTCGGACACAGCCCCCGGGCCACTGTCAAAATGTTTGCATATTGCAGGAATTGCCCCATTCCCAATCCAAACCCAATATGAGCATCTTCCTGAGTTATAAATTGCCCCTCCCTATAAAGGTCTCCCAGAACTAAACAACCCCCTACTTCCACCGTCTAACCAACAAAGAGTCAGCGACTGCGGCAAAGGTTCAGATTTCCTGCAGGGGCATGTCCGGCGCGTATGGAGCGTGCCAGACTACCCGTCGAACTGGCATTTCCCATAGGGTAGCAACATGGCATATTATGTATGGGTAGCTGTTGGACTTGGCCCTTTTGGCAAGTTCACCCCGTTTCTGTAACCTGGTAGTGGTATTTTTAGGCCTCTGCGCATTTTAGCACTGTGGCCCAGTGTAAAGTGCGTGCGCTCTCTGTGTATGTGTGGTGAGACTGGCCAGCCCTCCCATAGAAATGCATGGGGGAGATGTGTGTCCCTGGTAGTTCCTGATATGAGTGGAGTGCAGGGGCAAGTTAAGTATGTGCGAACTCGTGAGAATAAATGCTGCGCGATGGTGTGCGCAGATTTATTGTGACTAGTGGAGAAGTGCCACTTTTAGAAGTTGGCATTCCTGTGTGCAGTGTGGCTGCCTGCCTGATGTGAATTGCATGTCTTGCTTGTGATTGACAGGGGCTGGCTGGTGTGGTTGGCTCCAGGAGCAAAGATGGGCCTGCCCGGTGGTGAATAGGTAGATCTGCATGTAGATGGGAGGGAGGAGTTGCACCTGGGATCTGAATAGGGCAGTGCCTTCCCTCCACAATGCTGGCTCCACCCCCTGCGGTGTGTCTGATGTCTCTGGCCTGTCCTGTGAAAGGGAGAGAGGAGCTGAGCAAACAAAGAGCTCAGGAGCTCCCCTGAACCAGTTGCATATGGTTCTCCCATGCCCTACACTGTTAGCACAAATACTGTATAAAAGAAGGGGCTGTGGCCCCATGTAAATTTTCAGTTCTTGGAGTGTGCTGTTCCTGCTGGGGGCATGCTGCTGCGGCCCAGGGGGGGCTGCTATGAGGGATTGCCTCCCTGGGCCCTGCTTTGCCCCTTGATGCTTCCAGGACTTATCCTTTCTTTTGCTACAGGACCTTTAGTGCTTGGTATTCTAGCGCCCTGGGAGCGCTTTGTTTTCATTGCAGCCAGGCGTTGTAGTTGTTCGAGGAAGGAGCGCAAAGGTTCCTCAGCATGGGGCTTTATGGGTGGGAGGGAATCCCTGGCGTAGGGATTCCCCCACATTCTGCCGACTTCGCAGCGGGTGCCCACCCCGCGTCATGGCCGCATCTGAGGTAGACTCTTAGACTCGGTGCTGAACCTGCCTATTTTGCCTCTAATTTGGGTGCCCACCCTGCTGGTATCGCTGTTTGAACTAAGAGGGAGCCTACCCCTCATTGTGACAGAGAATGCTGCCGCAGCCCAGCCGCGGCTGCCCGGAAGTCAGGCAAGTCTGCTTGTGACTTGGGTGGGGCTGCGGCAGGACCGGCAGCGAGAGAGCAACCAACATGGCGGCGTCGGGTCCAGCATGGCTCCTGTGTGCTGATGAGAGCCCTGCCGGTGCGCAGTAAAGTCCCGGGTTCCATGAGGGGCCCTGGTGAAGAGGCAGCGCGGGAGAAGAGTCCGGAGCAGGATTCCCAGCGGGGCTCCTGTAACGAAGACGGAGCCCGGCATGCTGCCCCGGTGAAGCCCCGGTGAAACCCCGGTGAGTAGTGCCGAGGAGGGGGGCAGCCTTGCGGGAAGTCTGGAATCCCCATGGGGGGGAGCTCCCTGTGCCCAGTATGGTGCCTTGTGAGGCACAGCGCCGGACTCCCCTGTTTCTGAGCGGGCCCATCTTTGCGAGTCGCTGCAACGTGATGGGCATATTTAATTAAAAGGCCACAGTGGGGGTCGCAAGGCACAGTGGTGCCAGTTCTTTATGTTTAGATATCAAGTTAAGAGGATGATTCAATTAAGGCGAACAGAGGCCAGAATCAAAAATCAAAGAATTTAACAACAGTTTTACCTCTGATACCATAAATCACACAAAGTTTTTTTAAAGAGAGATGTCCCTTTTATTGACTCTGTGATTGTGCTTCTTGTTTCTTTTACTTTGGCCAAGATTTCTCAACTCTTAGGTAACCCTACATCTAATACATAATGATCTCACAGTGTTTCATGTCATAGTGATGCACAACATATATACAAAACATAGACTTTACTGAATCGGAAGAACAGTTATTGACAAATTTGTACACAATCAAAATACATAACAGAAAAAAATCAAATAGTCAAAGACAAAATATGTTCACCCAGGATTCTTTTGAGTTCTACTATTTTTCTGCATAAACCTTACATTTTTTTTTATAAATTGTGTAATTTTCATGATATAGAAACAATGTACTTGCGTCCTGTAATGGCTTCCACAACATTTTGTTGATATTGTGGACAGTCAATTATGATTGGCCAGTCCCCTTTCAGTTCGCCAATCAGAGCATATTCGAACAGAACCAGTACCTAACTTTTTAGCCCCTTCATGACCTTCTGCGCACCAATTTCTAAAAAACAGCGAACACATTTAAACAAAATCACT
This sequence comes from Lissotriton vulgaris, assembly GCF_964263255.1. Lineage (NCBI taxonomy): Eukaryota > Metazoa > Chordata > Amphibia > Caudata > Salamandridae > Lissotriton > Lissotriton vulgaris. The sequence continues at coordinate 131,562,368 of NC_141687.1, forward strand.
GTAAGAATGCAGTCTGAGTACAGTGCTGAACGTTTTGCCAAATTTACTCTAATGCTATTCTGACTTTTTTTGTAGCTGTGACAGAATTTCGCTTGAAGAGTTGCATAGTAATTCAATGTTTTTTGAACCCTACGTTTTCTTGACCATCACTTGATGAGTCAGCCTGAAACTTATTAAATTGGTACTGGGGTTGATGAATTTAAAAAAATGTTTTGTGTGGATTTGTAAAGCAGTGCCTAAGTTATTAGCAAAACAGATATTATTCTACCTATAGAAACTCTGACCTAGCGATAATTACAACATGCTAGAATATACTGGATTAATCTCCTCCACAATACTATGCCTGTAGTTTGAATATTGGAGGAAATTCAGCTGAAAGATTCCACACTATAAATTTCAAGTTAAATTCACAAATTGAAGAGTTTTTCATTTCCTCCAAGCTGTAAATAAGACCCTAAACTATTAAGCGGAATATTGTCCTGGGTAGAATTAAGCAGTAATCTTTGCAGTTTTAAATTGTGTTAAGTCTGGAAATAGTGAGTACATAAAAAACTGAGGTATTACAGGAGATGCTTTCACATAACATATTACTTACTTCTAGTGGTAGGTTCCAGGCAATGTAAACATGAGATTTGTAATCATCCATCCAGACTTCAGCTACCCTTAAAGCATTCCTCTTGGTGTAGAAGCCAATATTATTGTTGTAAGGTTTTTTCTTACGTTCAATGTGAGCAACTCTTGAGCATGGCAGGACTTCCATGCTTCCACCACATAGCCATACCTGGAAGAAGAAAGAAAATTCAACACGTAAGCAATCATAGTTTTATATTTATTTAAAGAATCTGTTCAAACCAGGTCAATAATGAGTGTGCTTGAAACATAAATACATAGAGTAGTCCATAATCTACCATGTGGAGCACTAAAGACCAACATTTAGAGTTTGACACAGTAGGATCATTGCAAAGCTGACTTTGATATGCTCAATTTAGGGTTTGTGAAGTATTGTGTTTAGACTGCTGGAGACTCCACTGGGACTGCTGGTGTACATCTCAGTCCCGGTAGGCTGTCCACCAAGGGGCATCAAGGTCAAAAAAATGGTTGCCCCTCCACATTGAGGGCAGGATGACCGTCACTCCTTCTGTCTTCTTGTGTCTGCCATGGAAGGCATGCCAGACAGTTGCCAGGAAAATGTAGAATGGCCCTCTAGCACAGGGTGTGTCTTGGCCTTGTGTTTTTATATTAATCTAAAAAAATGCTTACAATACAAAAAGGTTGCCATGCAGGTGCTTCAAGCATAGTGCCCACTCTGCAAACCTTCAGTGCAGGAGCGGGAGCCTTGCCGCCGTTGCCTGTCTTTAGTTCACAGTGATCGCCACCTTGTTTTGGCATGATACATGGTGCATCAATCTCTAAACTGGACTGTCTACCAAGCCCAAAATGGTATCAAAGCAACAGATCATAGTAAAGAAAATGTGATCTTGCTGTATTTCATTTTGAGGCGATGCAAGAAGTGCATCTTTTTTGTGTAGTCGCCCTATTTTCTCTGTCTGTATTGGCATATTTAACACTGAGCACCGGGGACAGCAAGACATATCCCTGGGCATTTGCTCTGCCACTGAAAATCTGCCCCAGTCCTTAACAATACTTGGCATACCTAATTGTTTGGTAAAGCCACAGTAATGTAATGCAAATTGCACCAATGGTATAATGCTTAGAGGTCGCATGCGCATTGCTGTGTACCATTTCACCATATGCCAAAGTAAACTGTTTTGACAAGTGACAAAATTCAAAGTGTTATCTGAAATATAACCCGCAACAGCCTTTTCCCATTGTAAGGTCCAGAGATTAGTAATAAAAGTCATATTTTCCATAGCCCAAGCCCAATTTCCCAAGTCAAAAAAATATTTGAACACTATGGGCCCGATTCACAGAACTAACCTAAGACAAAATCCTAAACTTACTACTTTTGGTATTCACAGAAGTTAGGATTTTGTCTTAAGTTTGTCTTAAGACAGACCTAAGACAAAATCCTAACTTAAGTCTGTCTTAAGTCTGTCTTAAGTCTGTCTTAAGACAAACTTAAGACAAAATCCTAACTTCTGTGAATACCAAAAGTAGTAAGTTTAGGATGTTGTCTTAAGTTAGTTCTGTGAATCGGGCCCTATGATGCTATTTATCATTGTAATAATTATCAAAAATCTCAATACATTGGTGAATGTGGATTTTTGGTAAATATGCAGAATATGGTTTATGAAAAAACTGTTCATTTTAGTCATATCTAGATAGTCACCAACTTCTAATCTCTGCTGAAAAGATGTGAAGTGTCTGCGAAGGAAAAACAAAGGATCTCAAAGCAAATCTCCCTTTTGCAAAGCTCTTCAGGAAGTCATGGAGATGTTCACTACAGGACGTTTACCTATTGCTGTTAGGAAAGAGAGGTGAGGTGAAAGGGAAAGGCACAGATGGTTATATTACACCAAATGGGGAGGGAGAGGACATCAGGTAAACATCACAGGACCTCCATAGCTAAACACTGTGTAACAATGGGAGTGAGGACCTGCATCCAGTGGAGGCTATTATGGTAACCTTATCCCAACATGAATAGGTGGCACTGCCAGGACGGACTTAAGTGCCTGTTAGAGGGAGCACCTGATAAAGAGGCACACAATAGATATAGGGTACCAATGTTAAAATGACATCAAGGGTAAACCAAATAATTGTATTATTGCTACCCTGGATAAGATTAAAAAGAACTAGGAGGATGTGCAGTGAGTACTAAGACTCTAGCATCCCTTTTTTTGCCAACATGTTTCAGCCTATGCACTACATCTTAGGGTCAAAGGCCTTCTTCAGGGGTAAGTGTAAATTCTGCCTAAAGTTAGGACAAATAGTTAAGATTATTGATATACTTACACCTCTAAGGGTAGTGATCTCAAAACTGGGATACCCTAGTTATCGGGTTTGAACTCCTCATGCTCAGGAGGAGGGGTATCCTCTGTAGTAAATCCTTTTTCCAAGGTTTGTGCTTCATTTCTAGCACAGGTTTCGTACCCTTCGAGTATATAATAATATTCTCAGACTAGCTTTATAGCTTTTCCCACTTTGTATGTGTGCAGTGCAGCACGCTTGCAAAGTTTGAAAAGGTTGTAGAAAAAACCTTTTCTCCTACATTGCACCTCTCCGAAGAAGCAATATTTTCTGGCTCAAAACGCCCTGTTTACTCTTAGTATCAGCAAGGGAGTTGCCTAAAAAAAAAATAACCTCCACTTTTGACCAAATTTCTAAGTGGTGCGAAGCAAGTAAGCCGGGCCCTTCCTTTAGTAGTTTATGTCACCCTTACATCCACTCATCTATCCTTCCATTCTGCTGTGCTTACACCCCTCTATAATCTTTTTATCTTACCAGCCTTCCTCAATCCTTTCATTAATCAAAATATACACTGAGATTCCATCCATCTGTTCCCCATAGAATCCCTCCTTTCACCTTTCCATTTTTTCATCCATCTGTCCGTCCATCCAATTATCACATTCTTCCCACATTAATCTGTCCATACTTCCAATCTTCTAGCTATTCATCCTTTCACTCTACATCCGCTCAACAATCAGTCCTTGCATTCATCCTTCCTTTTTTCTTTCACCTACCATTCCTTTCACGTTACATTTCACCTTGCCTTCCTTCCAACTTTCCCCTTTGTAGATTCGACAACAATTCTTTCTTTTCAGGCAATATTTATTCTCACTTGCCTTTCGCTCTCCTACTACTTCCTGCTCTTTCTGTTTACTGCTATTTCTGCAGGTTGTTTCCTTGTTTCCATCATTTTATTTTGCTTTACTGAACTGGGCTTACATATAAATACTTGACCCGACCTCTCAATCATGTCCTGCTATTCTATAAGATCGTGTTTCGTCTTTTAGTGGTTTCCTCTACTTAATCTGCCAAAGTGGGCGCTTCACAAAGCCACTTGTTAGGGCTCTTTATCAAAGCACATGGATGGTAGCATGGAAAGGCCCATGTAGTATCCATAGCCCGTCTCCTTGATGCAAAGTAATGCCCCGGTTACTTACCGGTAATCTTCATTACTCCGAGTATAGTCTTCCTCGCCACATGAGTTCCCTCCCACCCTCCCTGTCTGGCTTTCGGCTTCATTTTTTGGAGGGTTCTGTCGTGGAGCTGAAGCTCACTATGTTAGTCATGTGGCGAGGAAGACTAACGAGGAGGTAATGTACGGTAGCGTAAAACTCTATTTGCATTACATTTAGACCAGTTTCCGTCTAAAAATAAAATGAAAGTAGTTTAACAAGATTTTGAGCTAGCTTGCTTATTTCTATTGGCTTTGACATCTGGCAAGAACCTTGATAAATCTGCCTCTTTTTCAAAATAGATCTTGTAATCCTTTCCATGTATACCCTGGGTTCTCGTTTGCGTGTGGCAAAACTTTGATATATCTGGCCGTTTTTTCTATTCTATATAGATCTTGTAATCCTTTTCATAAATATTCTAGGTTCCTGTTGACATATGAGTTGCCAAAACTGCAACTACTCTTTGGAACTATCTATTCACTCCTTATTTTAATGTCATACTTTAACCTACACAGAGACAGTTTTTTTATTTCAGACAGTATATAATCTCTAAATTTCTTAAAGTTACATTTGTATCTCATACTGTGATGCTTTTCTGTATTTAGACATTGTTAAACAATTCCTTTAATTCTGAACATTCCCTGGTTATCTGGCTATGGTTATGTTAATAGGAACTGCTCTCTCTAGATATATTTATTATTTGCACTGGTTACTCTTAAAATCTTTACAGTCAATACAGGTTTTTTTTATTGTAATGCATTTTCAGTTCACTAAACCCCGGTGGAGTGGAGCTAATAATAAACTATAGAAAGCAACAAACAAAAACCTTTTTTTCACTACATACAAATCAGCTTTAATATTTTCTTTACAATTATGTCCTTTTAAACATAGAAAAGGGCAATTCCATGATGGTGTCCTCAGCCATTTATATTGAAATCATCATTTATTCATGTATTTCATATGAGTATTCAAAGCATGTGTAACTCATTGTTACTGTAGTTGGATGATCGATTAAAAAAGGGTTTTATAATTTATTTATATCAACCTTCACCAACCATTCAAAATGCATGTGGCTTTAAAACATATCTTCTGGCCTGTTTATTGTAATTCTCTTATGCGACTCAGGATTTTCATTTTGACTACATTTCTTGTACTAAACTATCATTATTATTTTAGATTTTATGTTGATAATGCATTTTCTTATTTGATATGCTTTCATACATCCTCGTGTATGCTTCTACTGCTCCCATTTATTTATCTATTGGGATGTTTTTCTGAATGTATCCTATTGGCTACCTCTGAGGTCTTTATAAATGAAAACAAAATTGGCTATGCAGGGGAGACTGGAGACTAACCAGTGAGCATTGTTCGAAATGATTGCTTGTGAAGTCTCCTCTTCTATATACTTAATTGGAGCTCTGCCTGAAAAGATCAGTTTCAATATTGTTCTGAATCTGAAGTGGTTGGGTTCAGATCAAAGGTGGGGTTAAGGTGCATTTAAAAGTCTAGGTCATTGAGGCCACAGAGTCCTGCCTCCATGTTTCTTCCTATTGAATGACTGTAGGCGGATGGGTGTAGGTTCAGCAGAGGACTCTGACAGGACTATAGTAAGGTGCCCATTTCTGGGGATGTGTGTTTCATTTGCTTCAGGATGCTTTGTACTGAACCAAATTCTATTGTCTACAGGGAACCAATTGATTGAATACATGACATGTTTGATGTTGTACCACAGTGCAAACAAGGCTGCAAAATGGGAGTTTAGCAGTAAATTGCGGGATTTGTTGGAGTTTTGAAATGCCCTGCATAGTGTTTTCAAGAAACTATTTAGATATGAGAATTTAGCATGTGTTTGTGAAAGTAGAAGGAGATAGAAAACATCTGCAATATGGAAACATCAAGACCGAGTCACATCAGGAACACTGTGACAGATCACACCTCATATCCATTAATCTCAAATATATTTTTTGGACACATTTTGTTGCCGACTTTGATTCGCAATATCTTGATTCACCAACAGTTATGTAAGCAGATGTCAATTGTGTGTGGTGTAGGTGAGGCGGTAAGTTGCAAGTAGAATAGTGGCAAATGAAAATGATGTGAACACTCACAAACTTATGACTTCGTGAGTATTCTACCGTTTTATAAATGCCTTTCCCAAATGTATTGCACCTTTCGGATTACTCAGGCATAAGTGCTACAATAGCAGTGGGAAGGGGCATTCACCACTCCCAATGGCAGGTATAGTGACTCAGTGGACTAGAACATCCACTTCAGAGGCCTGTGTTCAACCTCATGGTCACAGGTTCAAATCCCAGTGAGTCCACTCAGCCCTTCATCCATTTGAGGTCAATACTATGAGTACTGATGGGTAACAATTAACATCTGTTATTCCACGCCATACCCTTCTGGGTGAACGTGTGCTTTACAAATACATATGTTGTGTAATGGGTGTAAATGAAGGGTGGTCTTGACATAGAAGAATATTTTTCAAACGTGGAAAAAGTAGAGATAGACTAGACCCAGAAAAAATTTAAATTATGCGGGCATTATTCACATAATTTTCAGGAATTTTCAATTAAACCATTCTGCCACATATTGTAATTACACTGCAGTTTGTCACAAAATTATAGTGCGGGAGCCTGAAACAATACAAACAACGAGATTTCAAGTGGGTGTTGTTTTTGTAGGTGTTCTGTTTAATTTGTTTTTAGGGGAAAATGCAGTCTCAGGTCACAAATGACTGCAAAGAAACACTTGTTTGCAATAAAATGTAGTGTTAAGTGATGGATTTGCGTTTTCGGTAATTATGAATAATAATCGTCACAAAACATCCAGTGATTACACAATAGTAAATCACTCACATTTTGGACTCCCCTAAAACAATGGAACTCTCAAATTCAAATGCAATGCTAACATAGACTTGAAGGGAAACTGCTTTCCAGATCAACAATCAATGTTTTCAATGTCTTACATTCAGGAATTTGTGAATCAGCAAAGTCATAAGTCTGTACAGTTTGGAAATCCATTGCTGCAATGAATGGGAGGCTCAGAGACTGCTGTTATATTAAATATACAATCAAACATGATCATAACTCATACAATCCATTTAGTAAAAAGCAAATATATATATATATATATATATCTATATATATCTATATATACAAATATATCTATATATATGTATATATATATATATATATATATATATATATATATATATATATATATATATATATATATATATATATATACAATTTCAAATGCAGTTTTTAAATTATGAGAAAGTGAATTATTAACTCCAGTGGATGGTAGTCCACCACAAGCAATACATTCACTGTCTTGCTAGGTCCTGTTAAAGTTTTCAGTAATTTAACCATGAGTTGAACCCCTAGTGCTCTGAAACAGAGCAGGCAGGAGTACCTTTCATACATTGTAAACAGCTTTTAGAAGTACCAAAGCAATGAATATGTTGGATACACAGTACTATAAAAATACTACTCTAATTTATGAAAATAGACAATAATATAATAAACCAACTGACACCAAAATTACAAAAATCCGACAAGGTGAACCGTAGATATAAATGTAAAACTTTTAAATAAAAATAGTGCCAAAAAATGTTAAGCACCAACAATAATCATCTGGTTGTGCTTGACCAGTAGCAAGATGGTGCAAGAACCAAATACACCTACCAGTTTCGACCCAGTCAGAGGTTTTACCTTTTGGCTTTGTCTTTTTAGCTACAAGTGAAAATCCTTCACCCAGTCAATGAAGGACACTGTTTCCAAAGAGGGCTCTATATTATTGGAAAGGGGTATGACGAGTTCCCAATAAACCTTTTGGTTTTGGCAGGAAGAGTCCTGAGAAGAAGAAATTAAAATGTTGTGCCCAGGAAAGTCCTCTTGCTATCCGCATACTTTTAGAGCTTTTACCTGATCAAGATTTCTACCTTTTGTTTCTACATGGTCTCTTTTTCAGAGCTCAGAATCCTCCAGTGCGACATGGCAATGGGCTGGATCTGCAGAGGGTTTCAGGAGACCAGATACTTTCTCGACAAGGTCCCACTGAATGATATTTGCTGCTCCAGCGAAGCTCAGAGTGGGGTAAATCTGAATCTCCAGCCCTGCTGCAATGCACTGTTGGACTAGGCACTTTTGCAGGTTCATCCCTAAACATTTTACCTTCTGTCCCCTTATTGTTTGCTGAATTAGTTTTTGTTGGCTTTAGGACTCTGTGCACTTTATCAATGCTAACCAGTGCTAAAGGGCTAGTGCTCTCTCTTCTAAACATGGTAACATTGGCTTATACCCAATTGCCATATTTAATTTACTTGCAAGTCCCTAGTAAAGTGGTACTCTATGTACCCCGGGCCTGTAAATTAAATGCTACGAGTGAGTTTGCAGCACTTATTGTGCCACCAACTTCAGTAGACCCTTAAACATGTATCAGACCTGCTTTTACAGCCTTGGTCTTCAGTTTTAAACAGGCATTTCAACCTGGCAAAATAAAACATTTCCCACACCCAAATCGTGCATTTTAATTCATATATGGTCACCCATATGAAATGAAGGAATGAAATGCATTTGTACTTGTAAAGTGCACTTATACCCCAACCGGAGTTTCCTGGCACTGTACGCATACCGCTGTGGAACCTTTCCTGATTTTCCCTGGGAAATGTTTACTCCTGGGCACCCCCAAGGTGAAGCCAGGCATCCCAGCGCTGTTGGGGCCGTTGTGGAGATTAAGCAAGCTATTGCCCAGAGTTGCAGAGTGGGACCATTGATTATAATAGGCACCAAGGCTAGAATTATCAGGTCCAAGGAAATTGAGCCCAAGACCCGCCGAGGCAAGAATTGAACCCTGGTCCCAGGCCAGACCTCTGCATCAGGGTCTGCCGCTCTTACCATTGAGCCACACTTCTCCATGATAGTTCACACATAGCCCAGGATGCAGGATGCAGTGTATTTACCACGTTGGGCATATACTTCTAATTTTTACATGTTCTGGTAGTGAAAAACTCTTACATTTGTTTTTCACTACTGCAAGGCCTACATTTCCCATTGGATCACATTAGAATTGCCTCATTGCAATTAATACGTTGTACCTTCTAAACAGGAACAAGTAACCAGTTCATGTTTGGTATCTTTGAAATTGCAATTAAAAATCCTCTCTCATGGTAAAATCTGATTTTGAATTCCAATTATGAAAATACCACTTTTTGGCAGTTGGGCTTTGTGTATTCCTCAGACAGACACACACAATAGAGGGATTAAGTGTGCCTTGATGGGCCATCACTCGCAGGAATGGAGGGCAGAACTGGCCATAGCGTTACTTACACTTGAATACGCTGTGTCCTGCCTCCAAACAAACAGGCTGCAAACCCCATGTAGTTAGTCTGGAGCCAGGGTAGGGACCAGCGCACTTTAAAGGGAAACTTCTAGAAGCTTCTACCACTTCAAATTAGGCACCTGGTATGCATATTGGACCTCAGACACCAACTCTACAGTACACTCCTAAACCTGTGGAGACTTTGCCAGTAAGAAGAACTGCTGTACTGCTGGCAGAACTGCCACTCAGCTGGAGTGCTGACATGCTGGACTACTGCCTTGCTGGACTGTTGCCTTTCTGGAGTGCTGCCTTGCTGGGATCACTGAAATAATATCGATTGCCAAAATATCGAGTTGCAATAATATTGTTGACAAAATATAGACTGTCAAAATATCGAGTTTCTATGTACTAACAGGTAAGTACAAAAATATTGAGTTTTAAATATCGTTTACAAAAATATAGTTGTAAAAAATATCGACTTTAATAAAAACAATGTTAAATTACATTAATATTAATAATTAATTACTAAAATATATTTTAAAAATACTTAAATTAATTTATAATAATTAAATAATTAATGAAAGTCAAAATAAATAATTTTTCAATCATATTTCTTAAAACATATATATAGAGTAACAAAATATAATTAAATAATAGCCAATATTATTAACGTACAATAACAAAAGTGTAAAAATTACTGTTCCCACTGCAAAGAATGCAAGCATAGGGTAAGCGTTGGATAGTGTAGGGGTTAAAATTACTATTCCCACTCCAGTGGGTGCAACAGTAGGGAAAGCAATGGATAGCGTAGGGGTTAAAATGACTATTCCCACTCCAAAGAGTGCAACAGCACGGAAAGCATTGGATAGCGTAGGGGTTAAAATTACAATTCCCACTCCAGTGGGTGCAACAGTAGGGAAAGCGTTGGATAGCGTTGGGGTTAAAATTACTATTCTCACTCCAGTGTGTGCAACAGTAGGGAAAGCGTTGGATAGGGTAGGGGTAAAAATGACTATTCCCACTCCAGAGAATACAACATTAGGGAAAGTAAATATTTCATATATTATTCAAAATTCTAACAATGAATATCTATTATTAATTAATAAAAAGTAAATAAAAATGTTAGCTAATAGAATAAATAATATTTTAAAATTACTATTTAACAATAATTATTGTAATTAATCACCTATTAATACAAATTAATTATACATTAACTATTTTTTTTTATAATTACAAATTATTTCACAATTATTTCCAAATAAATAACGTTCAATTATTTTTATTATTTAATTAATTATTAAAAAGTTACTTTGCACCCTATGCACCTATAACCCCACAACCCACTACAGAAAATAAATTAGTAAAATTTACATAATTACCAATTAATCAATTAATATAAATAAATTAATAATTATAATTAAATTAATAAACTAATATCAATTAATTAACAATTAATTACTAATTAATATCAATAAATACATTTACATATTCATGTAATTATAATTAATTTACTTCCCACCCTATTCCCCTATAAACCCACAACCCGCTACAGAAATTAAATTAGTAAAATTTACATAATTACCAATTAATCAATTAAAATAAATGATTTGAAAATTCTAATTAAATTAATATACAAATATAAATTAAGTTACAATTAACTACTAATTACTATCAATAAATACATTTACATATTTAATTAATTATAATTAAATTACTTCCCACCCTATTCCCCTATAAACCCACAACCCGCTACAGAATTACATTACGCAATATTCATCAAATAAATTTCATTTAATAACATTATTTATAACATAAATACACACTTTTCACACATATTATAACATAAAAATACACTATAAAATATTATATATTATTAAAAAATTGATATTTTTAACTATCTATATTATATATTTCGATATTTTATCTATCTATATTTTTTACAGTCGATATTACTTCACTTACCTTAAAAACGATATTTTTGTTGTCTATATTCTGTCCTGTCGATATTTTGTCCAGTCTATATTAAATACTCGATATTTTGTCCAAACGATATTTTGGACTCGATATTATGTCTGTGCACCGCCTTGCTGTCCTCCTATGTGAGGCAGAGGGATTGGGCCGGCACTTGAACCCAGGACGCCCACAGTGACTCAAAGGGCCAGTCTGCTGGCCTTCAGTTCAGAGCCACAGGATTATAGCAGGCTCCTAACCACCTGCACCAACACCCAGAGCCAGCTGGTGCAATACCCTAGCCGCCAAGTGGTGCCCCCCAGGTCCTGGACCCTTGGTGTGGCCTCTGTGGAGCTGAATTGAGGTTTTTGGGCTCCGCATGACTCCAAATGGGCCATTGGTGCCACAACCTTGTCACTTGCACTGCCCACCAATGCAAAGATCCTTGAACCCGACCCTTTGTGCTACAGCATTGACTGCTTGTGGGGAGCGCTGCCGTGAAGCTTCGGCTTGACCATTCCTGATGACAGTAGGATCTTCAGGCTACAGCAACTACTGTCCATGATACCAAACCTGCTCTTTATGCTGTAACAACCATCTGTGGCTCTTCCCTGCTCCTCACAGCCCCTTACACTGTGAACATGACTCTTTGCACTGGACTAAGAAGGTGAATTTTCAGCAGGACTAATTTGGTCCTCACGCTCCTTCGTGGTCGGCCTGATCTTGTTGCGTTCTCTCGGTCTCGCACAAAGAAATAGCTGGGCTTTTAGATACCTGTTTCACTTAAATTTTTAGATTCCATATCTCTTATTCAACTGATTGGTTGTTTGTCAATTTGGCTTTGATTTATTTATTACATTCTGCAAAATTTTACAGTTTGAAGTGCTGCACAAATACTTTACACATTTCAGCTATGTTAAGCCTGAATACTCTGTGCCAATCTACCAGAGGCCAGTTTAATTTGGGATTTTCTTGTTACTCACCCTGACAAGGAATATGGTTGCTGCTTGTGTAGGATTGCATCCTACCTCAACCAGTAACATAATTTCTCACACCCACACATATCAACTTGGCAAGTTTGCCTGCTCCTCTAGAGGTCTTTTAGTCCAAAATGTGTCTAAGTTCCATGTCTTTGAGAAATGTTAGAAGGAGTAAACTTTGAATAATCCAATAGTCCTAGGACCTCAGGAACAGCACTTGGAGGTCCATACTCACTCCAGCAGAGGCCACCAGTGGATCCACGTCAGGCCCAGTCGGTACTGGTCAGATGGGCTCTTCAGGGAAAATGGCTCTCTCAGCTTGTTGTGGCCTTGTAGCTTACACTGGAGGTCAGGAAACCAACCCTTGTATTCCACTACTTTGTCATGGATACAAGTGTGAGCAGGCACATCTCTTCTCAGACAGCAAGTGTAATCCTTTTTATGTTCATCCACAGGGCAGAGTGTTCTGACATGGGTGTCAAGGGATACCACATTTATGCTGGCACTAGCTTGTTGATGGGGATGATTCCTGCCCCTGCTCTAACCAATAGGGAAAAATGTCCTTGGAGTAACGCAACACACTTTTAAATAAAGGGTGCCTTACTGCAAATAGACCACTGTGCCCTCTCTGACAAAATTCAAAATGGTAAAACCATTCTCTCCTTCCTCAGTGCCTGCGTGCCCACCCCAAAGGCGTGGCTGGGGAAATGAGAAACCACTACTCTGTGGACACTTCAAACCAATTCTGAGCGCAACTGCGTTCCCACTGCGATTGGATCTACCTGCCTAGGGAACAAAGATAAGGCCTGAACATGTGTCATCTGAGATCTGCCTGTGACAGGGGAGGCCCCTTTGAAGTTAATGAAGTTCCTGGCCACTGACCTAGTGGTCATCTTTTCTGAGAAACAGAAACTCCTTCCCCAACTCAGACCTTTGTCTCTGCTCTGGGAGCAGTTTTTATTCCTCATTCAAGTCTTGCACACTCAGGGAACTGCACATGGAGGCAAATGCAAATCAGCTTCCAGGGACTTTAGGCAGGGTAAAGACAACCTTCTGAAAGTGCCTTTTATTTAATATTCATTCAAATCCAACTTCACTAGAGAGTAGGACATTTAATCAATATTCCACACAGCCCAAAAATAATATGTGTAAGTGTTTAAAAACCACAGATAACATTGTTAAATGTAATAGTGCACCTCAGTGTTTTGCTATGAAAATACCTTTTGGGTGCTAGTAGCACTAAGGATATGTCAGCTTTAAAAGTCTACATGACCTGCTATTGAATAGAATGTACCACACCTTGTGGGCTAAAAGACCCACATGAGAATGACTTATTAATCTTTCAAAGGACATTTTTTCCCCATCTAAAGGGTTTATTTAGACAGGACGGCTTGCAGTTTTATACTGATGTGGTTTGCCTGATAACAATAGTGGTTGGCAAAGTAGATCTGTAATTCATAGGTGACATTCAACGTTCCATGCCGTAGGCATACTTCGAACACTATAAACAATGGACTTAGGTGTCAGCCAATTCAATATGTTTAAAGGAACAGATCATATGCACTGCGGCCTGGTTAGCAGTGTCTCAGTGCACAGAGTAAAACAAACAGTGGTATCAGTACAAAAGAAATGGGGGGGACCAAGCAAAAAAGTAGCAGTTTCTCCAACAAATGTCATCAGAATTGTCCCATTTAATACCATCAGAAAAGGCTCTCAACACTCACAAGGTAAAGCAGGGGAAAGTCTAGCCAAATCACAGATAAGTACAAAGTAGTACATTTTGGTGTGTGAGGCGATAACAGCATTGCAGAAGTGTGGCAAACGTAATAGTGAAACACTTTGCAATCTTTGTGTATTTTTCACATCTCTCATGAGAACTAAAAAAGGGTCATGGGAAAAGAAATTGGTGACATTTCCCAACCAATCAACAATTGGATTTATGGTGCCACCAGAACTTCTTGATGGCAATTTTGAACCATATCACACATGTTTATATCACATATATAAAGGGTAACTGTGTAATATAGTCCAATATTTCCATTTCGGAGTTTTGGTGGCATTAAAAGCCCCAAGTTTAAGAAATTGGGTTATTGGTATCCCTGTGCAAAGCACTACGCTACGCTCACATAGTTTGCGAAGTTTGCGCAACTGCACGTAGCACAGTGCGAACATGCGTAGCGTAGTGCAGCGGGCATTTTTTGCTTGCTCGCGGTCCTCAACGTCAAGTTGGCGACCGCCAGCAAGCAAAATTACATCCTTGCGAGACTTTTTCCTTGTTCGCGATCAGCAACATCAAGTTGCCGATCAAGAGCATGGAAAATAAACCTCCCGGCGAGATTCTCAACGCGGGGCGGTCAGGTTTCTCATTGTGAGTGGTCGCGCATGCTCACAACCGCTCGCGATGAGAAACTACCAGTTCGCGTTGAGAAAGCTGCAGCTCTAGTAAATTTCTACTCGAGCGGCAGAAAAGTACAGCTCGAACTGTGCAAGATGCCGTTTTCAATGATTGCACAGTGCCGGATGCTTGTCCGCACTGTGCAATCATTGAAAATGACATCTTGCACAGTGCGAACATGCTACTATGCAGTTTGCTTAGTGCTACGCGTAGCTCGCACAGTGTGAAGTGCACTTCGCGTAGCGCTACTTCGCGAACTACGCCCACCCCTAGTTATTGGTTGACTGGAGTGTGAAGCCTGATCGAGTAGCGACCACAACCCTTGTTAGTGTAAGGAACAAGCAAAGCCCAAATTAACCTATGCACAACCCCCTGGTAACATGGCTCAGAACAGTGAGGCTTAACTTAGAGACAATCTGTACTGTATTTGTGCAACACTTCAAACTGTGACACAGTGAAAATACACCACAACAAGAGCCCAAAACAGAGTTCAGAGTTAAAAAATAGAGTAATGTCTATCAAATAAAACAGGACCAAAACAGCAAAACTCGAATCTGTAGAACAGAAGATATTGAATTTTAAAATGATTGGAGTAAATACACCAAAAGGCATTAAGCGCCAACTGTGGCTATTTAGTCACACCACACTGGGACAAAGTCATAAGTTTAGGCAGACCAGGAGCCGGCTAGAAGAAAATAGTTAGGCACGCTGAACAAAGTACCTTCAATCCTGGTTTTCTGAGCACTGTGTGGATCTTCTTAAAGGGATGCATTGTGCAACTGAGGTGATGCATTGGTTCCTAGATGCTGTGAGGCTGTGGTGCTAGGTCCTGTTGTGGCAACAATGAGGATTCCGTCGGCGGGACTTGAGATGGGAAGTCCAGTGTTGGGGATGCGATGAGCATTCAGGCGATGCATTGGTTCTGAGTAGCTGAAGGCTGCGAAGAGGAGTTCATCGTTGCAGCTGCTGTCAACAGGGGATGCAAGGGCTGAGTTGGTGTAACGCAGTGGTGGCTCCGACGGTGATGTGGGTTACGGTGGCGATTCAAGTCTTTTGCGATGGGGCCAATCAACAAAGCATTGGAGATTCATTGGTTCTGATTTGGATTGCACTGCCCAGTAGAGGAGATGAGTCAGTTCTGCTGGATGCACAGGCTTGCAGAACACCATACAGCCACTTCCAAGGGTCCAGTACTGGAGTGGCACCCCTTGGCAGGTTAGACTCACAAATTGCTGACTCACTCGGGCAAGAGGGCAGCAGGTCAGCCCAGCAAATAAGGTGTGCAGCAGAGTACAATCCAGCAAAGCAGTAGTCCTTCAGCAGCACAGCAGCCTTTCCTCCTGTGCAGATTATCCAGAGGTCCAGAAGTGTACTGAAGTGGTGGTGCCTGAAGCCCATCTTTTATACCCTGGTGCCCTGGTTCTGTAAGGCAGGAGAAGCTTCTAGACAATGGTTTTAATGTGCAAGGAATTCCCTGCCTCTCCTACCCTGGCTCCAAGCTGGCTAGAGTGGCAATGCAGGGTCATTAGACACTCTGTATGTGGACAGGACACAGACTAGTGAGGAGTAAGTGAGACTCTGCCACTCTGTCCAGCTCATCCCTCCCATTCTGCCAGTAATGGCCCATCCAGTGACACCTATGCCTCCACTGTGTGTGTCTGTCTGGGAGAAATACACAAAGCCCAACTGCCAACTACACCCAGTCAAACAACCAGAGACATGCTGCAGGCACCAAATGGTAATGGCAAAAAAATGCCAAGTTTCTAAAAGTGGTATTTTCAGAATGACAATTTAAATTCTGACATCACCATACATTAGGATTTTAAATTGTGATTCCAGAGACACCCAACATGAACTGGTTTTCTCTTCCCATTTGGAAATTACAATTACAAAATGTGATTAGCAACTCCAATGTTATCCTGTGGGAGATACCGGCGTTGCAGTGGTGAAAAAAAGTATTTCATTACCAGGACATACACAAATTAAAAGTGCATGTCCTACTTTTTAAATACATTGCACCCTCCCCTCTGTACAGTTCAGGGCCTTTCTTAGGGGTGACTTATATGTATTGAAAAGGAAGGTTTGGGCTTGCCAAAAAGGTCTCTTTTGCCAGGTTGAAATATAGTTTAAAACTCTACACATAGGCTCTGCAACGGCAGATCTGAGACATTTTTAAAGGGCTACATAAGTGGGCGGAACAATCGGTCCTGCAGAACCACTAGCAGCACTTAATTCACCGTCCCCAGGCCCCAGGCACAAGTAGTGTCACCTTTACAATGCCAATTGGTTATAGACCAATATTGCCATGTTTAAAGTAAAGATTACAAGAACTTTAGCACTATTTAGCAGTGGTAATGTGTGCAGAGTCTTAATACCAGCAAAAAAGTCAGAAAAATTGGAGGATGAAGGAGAAAAGTTGGGCGGAAGACCACCTTAAGGCTGACATGTATAGCACCAAGGCTAAAGTCTGAGTGGTTTGTAAATTTCATCACAACCTGGAGATGGCAATATACATGGTGCTGTTATGTAATTTTTATATTACATGTTTATTTTATATGTATAGTTAGCTTGAAAACAGCTCTTTTCTTCAAAGTACAGCTCACATTGGGCACCAATTGGAATTAGAATGTTTAGTCTTTGTTTATTTCATTTTTTATAAGACAGCAGTCAAAGGTGAAGTCAGAAGATTGTGATTCCTAGGCTGCAATGTTTACTACATCTGCATGGAATCTCTGCCTTTGTCATATTATTTGACCCATAATTTGCATATTTTACCTCAAATTTATTTTCAAATGAAATGGTTCAAAATAATAGAGCAACTACTATGCAGTATAACTTCCACTATTTTAACTCTATTTTTTTTAGATTACCACAGAAAAGAACAAGAAACAATTACATGCCCCTATCAAACAGCGTACTTGTTAGGTTGTCATATAAAGCTTCAACTGAGTTCATGTTTGGATAATTTTTTTTCCTGCCTTGCTGCTTCAATCCTTTGACCCCAGTGGCATCTCCCCTCTTCATTTGAGGCTTTGTTGAGCCCTCCCACACACCCTTGCCTGGCAGAGGGCTCCCCAAGGCACAGTCTCTTATTGCCCCTCGTCATACACTCCTTTCGACAGGCCCCTTATTTTTGTTAACTTTTTGGCCATTCTCTTGCCTTATATAACGTCTCCTGAGCTCACATGCACCAGTCCATTTTAGTCTCCCATGTTTCCACCATTGAAGGCTTCTCCATTCCCCCTCATTTTATAATGTTGTGCCTGGTTATCATTAGTGCTACATTGCAAAAGTTTGCTCTCTCAAGATTCCTAGGGACATATTTAAATGGGGAGTGCGCCACAGGAACATCCCGCTCACACAGGAACATCATGCTCATGACGAGCTGAGCTCGTCATGAGCATGGGAGGGGTTAACCACTGGGCTCTGTACTTCTTTATCTTAAGAAAGTGCTTCTTTCCTATTGGTCATCTATAGTCTTTTCTTATATCCTTTACTTTCTGTTCAGACCACTTCCTGCGACCAGTCAGTGATTTACAAAATGCGACTCTCCACCCTTTCTCTTTTTGAGTTTCCTTCCCCTCTCTTACTCGTCTTTGCTTTCCTCATAACCCTTTTCCTCGTCTCCCGAGTCCCTTTCTTCCCCCTCTTCATCACCAAACCACATTTCTCCGTCCTTCCCTTCTTCTGTCACATCATCGCTCCACCAACTTCCACCCTCTCTTGTTCCTTCCATCCCCATAAGTTAAGAAAATGGCCGCCTCTGTGCCTGTAAGGCATTGCCAGCCTTAGCATTAGGGAAATGCAAGAAGGAAAAGAAAAGTTACCAGGAAGTCCTCAGCTATGCACTCACAGAACGAAGCACCTTTACAGTTCAGATCAAGCAGTCCCCATCCCTTCTCCACTTCCTGAAGAAGCTGAAGATTCCTCTATTTAAACAATTCTCACCACAGTATTTTTCTCCACAATGCCATGAATGCACCTCTCTCTACAGTCCACCTCGTTCATCCCCCCATCTGGTGTTTTGTTTTATGGTTTTTGTGAAGAAGTGCACCCTTTCAGGAAAGGTTTTTACAAACAGCAGAAAATGTGTATTTCATTTCCATTTTCTGTACATAAAGCAGTATCAGTGCAAAATCCTAGCTCCGAAAAATGCTGTTAGCAACAGTGCTGCATGCAGCCTACATAGAGAAAAGGGAGAGTGTGCGTGACTGAGTTGGTTGGCTCTGGCCCGGCCAAACAGTCGGTACCCACAACAGTGGGCAAGCCACTCCCCCACCGCTCTTGAGCAGGACCGCCCACCCACCCGCCCCCAACCAGGCACTACTGCTTTCTCACAGTGCGAGAAGCAGAAACATAAAATGGTAGTTTTACCATTTTATGTTTCTGCTTCTCGCACTGTGAGAAAGCAGTGGGTCGACACCCCAACACCCCTATGGAGTAGTCGCCACTGTTTTTAATGCTACCCCAGTTATAAAAAAAGATCTGTAAATCTGAGGCAGCGCCAAAAACAAACTTGATGCAATACAGCTGTTAGAATGGAGCATTAATGGGAAATACTTTTATTTATCCTCGTTTTTGTATTTTTTCCAGGTGTGCTACATTCTGCAGCACACTTAGAAAAAGCAAAACCCCTAATGAATTGTTTTATGTGCAGGAAGGTGTCCCCAAACAATTATTGAATAATGATGATTTCTTACCTCTATGTGTGCAGCACACATAGAAGTAATACACTGCTGTTACTGATTATTTATGTGCAGGAAGGGAAACCTTCCTGCACATATACAATCATTCAGTGCGACACAGGCACCCTTGCACCATGGCACCCTTGCACTATGGTGCCAGGGTGCCCCTGTTGGCACTACGCAGTTATTTCTTGCGCCAGCCCTAAGAAAAACACAGGGGCGTTCTGTATTGTTGAAAATATAGTGCAGCCCTGCGTTTTGGAAATGACGCAGTATGGGGTTGCAAATTTTGCCACAGCTCTGCGCTCTGCCATTACATTGTAAATATTCACCCTAGTGTGACATGCCCCCCCGGGGTAAGCTGCACAGAGTCATTGATAGCATTGGACATCTTGTGATGTATATCCGACCAGAATTTCTGAAGCTTTGGGCATTCCTATATCACATAACTTGTATTTTTCACTGTATAATTTAGATAACCTTCCTGCATAGTTTAGTGCTCGATTCCACATAATCCTAGAAGTCAGGACAATGTTATAACTCTGCAGAGTGGTTTGGGGCTGTCAAAGTGATGGTGAAATTCATATTTCACAGCCATCCCCATAATATGTTCTATATTTCATAGGTCACTGTGATACATGGGTGTTTATACTACTCTGTTCTGTGCAATCAAAATACCTAAATATGTACAAAAAAAAGACACACACTCTCATATACGCACACACTCACATAGGTTTATAATGTGCAGAGATAACAACTACGGAATGTCTAGCAATCTTTCAGTTCAGTGTTGCAACGCTTCCCCTCTGATCTAAATATTAGTTTATTTAGCCTGTTTTTCACTCTCCATAAGCTTCCGGCTTTGAAATACTCCTGCTGCAAAACGAACGTCATCTGTCATGCACTGGGATGCTTCTGATGGGCCATGTCAAAAGCAGATTTATGTTCGCCTGGAATTCATTGTGTCGATGATTCGGTCTGTTCTTTTCCCAGCTGGAACTAAACTATGGCCCACATGCATTAAGCACTTTTTCATTCGCAAACGGTGCGATTCCTTAAAATCGGCCGTTTGCGAATGCAAAAGTGCTTTTTGGGATGCATGAAGCAATTTTAGAATTCGTAACATGTTTGCGAATTCTAAAATTGCGGGTGCTTTTAAGAAGTCGCAGATGTGCGATTTCTTAAAAGCAATGCATCATTATTTTAAAAAGTGAAAATTCGCAAATAGGGTGCCAAATTTACCGAGTGGTTGAACCACTCGGTAAATTTGGAAAAAGTGTTTAAAATGTTGAAAATGCTTTTTTTTCAACATTCATGTTACGGACACACATGTCCTTAGGACATGTGTGTGTGCAACATGATGCGAAAAATACATTTTAGGGGTGCATGGGGGCTGCACCCATGAAATTTTCTAAGTGCCACTCGCAATTTGCATTGACTCCTATGGGCCTTTTGGCCCATAGGAATCAATGGGAATTGCGAAAATTAACTTAAGAATTCGGTATTTCTTTGGGATTCGGTAAAAATTGCGATTTTTACCGAATCACAAAGAAATACCGAAAAAAATGATGCATAGCATTTTGCACCTCTTAATTTGAGATTCCTTATTTTTCGCAAATTAAGAAATGCAAAATGACACAAGGATGCATGTGGGCCTAAGTTCCAGAAAAAAAGATGGACTTCAAAACCAGGTTTTCCCACTTTTCCGATTGGGGTCTCTTTTTCGCATGAAAGAGGGACCTAGGCCCACATGCATCAAGCATTTTTGTAGTCGCAAACGGTGCGATTCCTTAAAATCGGCCGTTTGCGAATGCAAAAGTGCTTTTTGGGATGCATGAAGCAATTTTAGAGTTCGTAACATGTTTGCGAGTTCTAAAATTGCGGGTGCTTTTAAGAAGTCGCAGGTGTGCGATTTCTTAAAAGCAATGCATCATTAAATTTAAAACTGTAAATATGCAATTAGGGTGCCAAATTTACCGAGTGGTTGAACCACTCGGTAAATTTGGAAAAAGTGTTTAAAATGCTTAAAATGTTTTTTTTTCAACATTCATGTTTCACACACACATGTCCTTAGGACATGTGTGTGTGAAACATGATGCGAAAAATACATTTCAGGGGTGCAGGGGGGGGTCCTTTGGACCCCCCCCTGCACCCATGAATTTTTCAAAGTGCCACTCGCAATTCCCATTGACTCCTATGGGCCTTTTGGCCCATAGGAATCAATGGGAATTGTTAATTGCGAAAATTAACTTAAGAATTCGGTATTCATTTGGGATTCGGTAAAAATTGCGATTTTTACCGAATCACAAATGAATACCGAAAATAATGATGCATAGCATTTTGCACTTCTTAATTTGCGATTCCTTATTTTTCGCAAATTAGGAAGTGCAAAATGTCACAATGATGCATGTGGGCCCTGGTGTTAACATTTTACACTTAATAAACGTCGCCATGATTCTAAGGCCTGGTTCTTCGCATCTCGTCTTCAGATACATTTAGCTTAATTTAAAAAATAAGACGCTTAAAGGATTAGGCGTCTGGGTCCATCGCAGCGCTACATCTCCGTGACGCGCCCAGTCGTGTTCTGTTCCAGGCAGAGCGCTACAGAAGGAGACTGGAGACGAGAACAATTAAAGGCGCGCGGAGATGGCAACGCTGACACATCTTCTGATCAGAACCGTGAAGTGAAATGTTCAGAGCAAGAAGCGGTTCGCAGTTACATCTCACCACGAAAAGCAGAGATGAAGCAGCAGTAATTTGGCGGTTTATTCCTCAAGAAGAAGCGAAAAATTGGAATCTGGGACAACGAAAACTAGTCTGTGCGAACAGATGAGAGTTTGTGCAGCCCACACGGCGAATCCAATCAGGCAAGCATCTGCGGGCAGTTAGGACGGGCCCTGAGGTGCGTGCACAGGTGGGAGCATCTCAGTGCTAGCAGAGGGTGGGGACATTCGCTTGCACATGTAAGAAAACAAATGTTGACCTTTGGATATTAACTTGAATTGGTGACGTCTGTGCTTGGGGCCGGCTCCATACCATACTTCAAGATAATCTCTGACCATATAAATGAGATTCATTTAGGATCACTGCGCGTAAATTTACCTTATATGGATATCAGTGGCGGCTGGCATCTACGAGGAGGAGGTCAGCCAAGTGGGTGCGTGCGAAAATAAAAAGTAAAAAATAAAAACAAAACCACTTACCTCACACGTTCACTTCGATTCGAACCTCTTCTTCTGTGGGGCCGTTGACTGCAGAGCGGGCACCAGCAAATTCCCTGGCCTAATCCAGGCGCTGCTCACATGCAGCGTGAGAGCAGCGCTCTGGTTGGTGGGATTAGCCTTTCTCGGCGCTCTGCAGCGCACTGGAGGCCTACACTTGCTCTCAAACGGGGTTGAGAGGTTTAAAGTACGCATGTCTGGCTGGCCATTGCAAGATATCCCGGAAATTAGATACAGACATGGTGTAGTTGTTCGAACCCACAAAGTGGGCATGCGTGTTATCAACAATACTCAAGTATGCCACAATAGTCGGGTGCTGTCACACAGAACGTTTTGCTGTCACTCATCTTGACTGACTTTTCATTGACGCAGAGGCCACGGTAACAGCGGTACAAGTCCTATTCCTGGACTATAAATAAGGAGGTGATAGAAGAGGCTGGTGGGGATTGGAGTGACCCAAGTAAAGAGATGACAACTTGTTGCCCCAGCCTTTCTTGTACCATAGCAGACAGTCTGCAGCTGCTGCCACCGAGACAGGGATCTGACTCCCTGCCAAGAGGTATGAACTCACTCAGGAGGCAGAATCAAAGGCTTGCCTGGGATGGAGGTGTCACCACCCTCCCTGGCAGGATGGCTAGTGAAGTGGCACATCAAGGCGGTGAGCTTTAAAGCCCTTACTGCCTATGATATACAACCAGGCTTCCTCCCCGAGGAGGCAAAAGTGAACCCCCGCTCCTGGCACATTTACAACTTGGGCAGGTGGGAAAATTAAGTGGTTAGGAGACTCGTCCTCGACCAGATACTGGTTCCAAAGGAAAGAGAACACCCTTACCTATTCAAAGGCAGCTCCAGAACTGCAGTCTGCAGGTAAACCGCGCTACAGAACCAAAGAATCACTGACCATCGGGCCGCCAAGGGATCACTAAAAAGTAAATGGTCTAGTGCATTGGGGAAATGTAGTCCTCAAGCATGTTTCAGGCAGCTAATGTTTTCCCCCAGACTCCAGGATGTCGACACATCCCAAGGCTGGGTTTGCTGTGACTAAGACTTGTTTGTGTCCAGCCAGGCTACGGGTACTTTTACTTGAGGCTGCACCATGAGGGAACTCTGCAACACATTCAACTAGATGCCCCAGTGGCCCAATTGTCGAGCTTTTGCACCCCTTTCCTTACCAGCGCAGTGAAAGCATCGAAGTCAGTACTCCTCGGTTCCCGCGTATTGCCCTAAGGACAGCCAACACAACTCTGTAACCGGGCCCAAATGCCACGTAAAAATCAACTTACTGTCGGACCCTGGTCCTGGGACCCGCATCACCTTACCACCCAGTGGTTTCCACCGAACAAGACCTGCAAGTGATAGATTGTCACCAATGCTTTTTCACAATTGACTACAATGTTATCGAGTGAAATGCATGATATATTTTTCCTTTAAAATCCATAACTCTGGTAATAATCATCCAATTGTCTTCATTTTGGTGTCTAAATTTACATAAAACTAAGCTTTATTTTTATAAATTTGTGTCAGATTCCTTTTGAGTCGTGTCAATTACTTATCATCCATGTTGGTACTCTGAAATGCTTAACACGTGTTCCTCTTGTAAAGCCTGACAGCTCTGTCCCACACTACCAGGATTGAGCTCGGGATTTATAGTGTAACTCCAAAGGACCTATTTGGGGTAATGTGAAGGTATTGCATAGTGAAGCCTGACCAGCCTCATTACATAATACCCCACTTTCCTAGATCTTTCTTTATTTCCCTTTTTTGCTCATATCTGCTGAAAATAAAGATCCATAATTGCTCACTTGTTGAATTGGATCCCTCACCTTCACATAACCCCTTGCCTTTCTATACTTCCATTTACTAAATCATTTTATCTTGCATACTGCCCTGCACACCCCCATCCCAATCTGTAAGCCTCTGGTACCACACCAAGTTTAAACTAGTGCATTACAAAGCTTTCGACTTGGCTCACCTATCTATCACATTTTTGCAACATACTCATCACTTGTCTATCTGTTACCTTCCTGCTGTCCTCAAGGCTGAAAGTACTCTGCCACTCACTACCAATTACTGTCTGTATACCTCTATGGTTTCAGCACCACCCAAATCCCCTAACCCTTTTGTTCCATGTTGCTCCTACGTGCCCTAATCTGTAACCCATCACTTATCAACATCAGGCTCCCCACTGCCATACACACACTTCATGAAGCTTTGCCCCTACCACTTACAAAATCCTAAATGCACCAAAGAACATAATATAGAAAACAGTTTGGTACAGGAGGCATTCCCTGACACCTAAAAAGGCTAAAACATGTCAATTAAAAATTAGGATGGCAGGATACTAATTTTCCCTTTCCATCCATATAGTTATATCTTGGCTGCAATAAACATCAACGGCAATTGTCTTGTTTTTCAAGTCGATTTTATTTATAGTAACAGGTCAAAGTCCGCCCGCAATTGTAATGGAAAATGAGACCTGCCGCAATAGGTACGGCGGTCCCGCGATTCCAATTAGGATGCGCCTGCCACACTGGCGGGCGCATCCCGCATTTCTCACATTGCGGCAGGCGGTGCTATAAGCAGCACCCACCGTAATGTGAAAAATGCATGTTGGTGCCTGCCACCTTGTGCATGCAAATCCAGGGGGTACCATAGTTACCCCCCATGTGCCTCCCCCACCCTCCAAACATCCTGGGGGACTGCAATGGGCCCCAACTGCGAACACCGCATGCCTTTCCAAAGGCTGCTCTCCGCCTGAAGTGTAATATGACTCGTCGATGGGTGGAAAAGCGACGGACGGTCTTCTCATCCGCCGCGGTACCCCTTGCCATCAGAATATGGCAGGGGGTAAATGGCATGCAGGCGGTGTGTTATAGCGTGCGGATCGCCACCGCTGTTTGGGCAGTGGCGATCCACCCACTATACTAATAGACCCCTAAGTATTAGAATTTGAGTGTTGAGGCTTCCCGACAGAACCAAGGTCGGGAAGTAGAGCCTGATGATGAAGAATGTCACTAGTTGTAGGTGAGGGCCACTAATTTCAGCACCAATGTTCATGCAAAAAACATACACCCATAACAGGACCCACCATGGGGCTCGGGAGGCAGAGATACACTTGACTACTGTCTGCCTTTCTTCATCTCCTTCACCCCAGCTGACAGGTGTGGCCTTGTCCTCCTTCAAATGGCTCTCTAAATCCTCTTGTGACCCTCTAGTACCTTAATATTCTCTTTCCTTGCACCATGGAGGACCTATTCTATTCAATGGCTGATACGTAAGTGCTTTGCTGTTTGAATGTGCGTGGTCTACGTCTGCTGCTAATGCACGTTGCACTTTATACTCTTTTAAATATGTTTTATTGAAATTGCTCTTAACTTGACTCCAGGAACCAGTACTTCTATTCTTTTGCTTGATCCTGCGATGTCCTTCTGTCAGAGAGAACCTGCCATACTCTGGGGTTAGCATTCTAGTTGTTCCCCTCATTGCCCATAAAAAGACGTGCTGGCACAGCCAAGCAGCGTGTGTTATGTGGTGCTTTGCTATTTGAATGCGTGTGGTCTATGTCTCCTGCTAATGCACGCTGCACTTTATACTCTTTTTAAAATATTTAATTGATATTGCTTTTAACTTGACTCCAGGAACCAGTACTTCTATTCTATTGCTTGACCCTGCGGTGTCTGTCTGTCAGATCAGACCCGCCATACTCTGGGAATAGCATTCTAGCTTTTCCCCTCATTGCCCATAAAAAGACATGCTGGCTCGGCAGCGCTGTAGACGCGCGCAGTGGGCAGGCCGCCGGTGCGCCAAAGGCAATCTTGTCTGCGCCATGCTGCCCGTTTGGGGAGGTATGAGGCAGCATACAAGGGACACCGCTACACAAGTAAAGAACTACGGGATATAGGTGAGACTGGAGGTGGGGTAGGTGAATTTAAGTTTGAGGGGACCGCAGGACCAGAATCGTACTATGTTTAAAGGGATAACCTTACATGTGGTCTGCTTAACGTCAGATCTCTGTCTAAGCACCAAGTGGAGATTCAAATGTTGCTGGAAACACATGACCTGGATGCACCGTTTTTTTACACAGACATGGACACCCTGACTCAGATTTGGAGCTGAGCTGGCTTGCTCATTGGGATACAAAGTATTCCACAAGACGCAAACTAATGGCAGAGGGGGTGGAATAGGGATTATTTTTAAAGAGATATGGGATTTTGCCCCAATGGATATTGATGAGACAGAGGGCATTCAACTTTTAAGATTCTCATTAAAAGACCTTAAAGGACATGTGCTGACCGGCATTGTATGCTATAGGCCTCCTGTGGCAGCCAGTCCCCAACAACAGCAGGCGGTAACTGCGGTCATTAGAAATATGGTGCTACCCACTCTAGATTGCTCGTTGTGGAGAATTTTCACCTGTGGTTAAATGGGAATTTGCACTCAGTCTATAAGAACCTCCTTCAATCTTGCGAGAGCCTAAACCTGCAACAATGGCTCACAGAGCCAACACACAAGGGTGGACATATATTGGATTTAATCTTCTCCAAAAAACAGGTCAAGGGAGAAGGGGACATCCGCCTATGGATTGGTCTGACCACCACCTGATTAAATTCTGAGTACATAACCCCAGGATGAATATCCCAACTATTTGTGTGACAAGGAACTATCAGAGTAGGGACTGGAAGGGGCTCCTGAAAAAGGCAACATTATCCCCTGTATTTCACATTAATGGCCTATTTGATGTAGATAAGCAGGTGGAAGAGAATTATGTGGCCTTCTGTCAGTTCTGTGAACAGATAAATATAAGGCTGAATCAGACTGCCCCGCTAAAAAGTTATAAAAAACACGGGTAGACCTTCAGTCCCAGGTATAATGAAAAATTAAGAAATTTGAAACAGGCAGAGAGGAAATGAAGAAAGATATATGCAGACGAGGATAAAACCACCTGGAAGGCGACAATAGCTAATTATGAAAAATATTTTTTATAGGAAAAGCAGAGTATTTCGCAGACACTATTTTGAAAGCGCCAAATAGTACTAGAGGTATATTTAAAATAGTGAATAATATTGCCAACCCGGATTGTTCTAAAAACTAAATTCTTCCCACTCAAGGTCTCTGTGATAGTCTAGCGACCTTCTTTGAGGATAAGATCAGAATAATCATTGATGGACTCAAAATGGGTACTATGAAGGAGGAAGATCATAATGGTAGAGCTTGGAGACTATTACAAGCGAAGAAAAAGAGATGGGCAGGGCCCGATAATCTGAGCTACCTAGATCACTTTGAGATACCCTTGGTGGAGGATTTCAACAGAGTAGCTCTGGGTGTTGCCTCATGATCCCCTATAGACCCACTACCACACAAAATTTGGAAGAAATTGGGCCCAGAACTTTTCCTGATTCTCTGTCAGATCTATAATCAATCTCTGACCTGTGGGCTAATGCCGGCTAGCTGGAAACAAGCAATGGTGACACCGCTGCTGAAAAAAGTCAAGTCAAGTCAAGTCATAAAATTTGTATAGCGCACTACATACCCAGAGGGTTTCAAGGCGCTTAGGGAGGGGAGGATGATTATTTGTCAAATATCCACGTTTTAAGCTGCTTTCTGAACGCTAGGTGATTCTGGGTGAGGCGAAGGTAAGCGGGGAGTGAGTTCCATGTCTTGGCAGCCAGGTATGAAAAGGATCTGCCTCCCATGGTGGTCTTGTTGATGCGAGGTACAGTGGCAAAGGCTTGGCTGGAAGAGCGAAGTTGGCGGGAGGGGGTGTAGAAGGACAGACGAGAGTTGAGGCAATCTGGTCCGATGTCGTAGAGTGATTTGTGTGCGTGGGTGAGCAGTCGGAAAGTGATCCTCTTATTGACGGGTAGCCAGTGGAGGTCTTTAAGGTGACCAGAGATGTGTTCGTTGCGTGGGATGTCTAATATGAGCCTTGCTGAGGCGTTTTGGATTCGTTGTAGTTTCTTCTGGAGTTTAGCGGTGGTACCTGCGTAGAGGGTGTTTCCGTAGTCCAGTCGGCTCGTGACTAGAGCGTGGGTGACTGTTTTCCTTGTTTCGGATGGGATCCAGCGAAATGTTTTTCTGAGCATGCGAAGAATGTTGAAGCAGGAAGAGGATACGGCGTTGACTTGTCTGGTCATTGAGAGTGATGAGTCCAGGATGACGCCCAGGTTCCGTGCGTGGTCTGTCGGGATGGGTGCTTTTCCGAGGGCTTCCGGCCACCAGGAGTCGTCCCATGCAGAGGGGGATGTACCTAAGATGAGGACTTCTGTTTTGTCTGAGTTCAGTTTCAGACGGCTCTGTTTCATCCATTCGGCGACTTCTTTCATTCCTTCGTGTAAGTTAGTTTTGGCGGTGCTGGGGTCCTTGGTGAGAGAAAGGATCAGTTGAGTGTCATCCGCGTAAGAGATGATGTTGAGGTTGTGTTGGCGGGCGATGGCCGCGAGGGGGCTCATGTATACGTTGAAAAGGGTGGGGCTGAGTGAAGATCCTTGTGGTACGCCGCAGATGATTTCAGAGGCCTCGGACTTGAATGGTGGGAGGCGGACTCTCTGGGTTCTTCCGGTGAGGAATGAGGTGATCCATTCCAGTGCTTTTCCTTGGATTCCGATGTTTCTGAGGCGTTGTAAAAGGGTGCTGTGGCAGACTGTGTCGAAGGCTGCAGAGAGGTCGAGGAGGATGAGGGCGACTGTGTCTCCATTGTCCAGTAGAGTTCGAATGTCGTCTGTTGCTGCGATGAGGGCGGTCTCAGTGCTGTGTTTGGCTCGGAAGCCAGATTGTGAGGGGTCGAGTGATTTGTTGGCTTCGAGGAAGGCGGCGAGCTGGTTGTTGACGGCTTTCTCGATGACTTTGGCCGGGAATGGAAGGAGCGAGATGGGGCGGTAGTTTTTGAGTTCGGTGGGGTCTGCTGTTGGTTTTTTCAGAAGGGCGGTGAGTTCAGCGTGTTTCCAGTCTTCTGGGAAGGTAGCGGAGTTGAAGGAGCAGTTGATGACGTCTCGGAGGTGCGGTGCTATGACGGAGTCTGCTTTGTTGAAGATGTGGTGAGGGCATGGGTCCGTGGGGGATCCAGAGTGGATGGAGTTCATCAGGCGGATGGTGTCCGCAGTGGAGATTGGGTTCCAGGCGTTAAGGGTGTTTACGGGGGGAAGATGGTCAGCAGATGGTAGGGTGGGTTGGCTTCCGGGTTGGTTGTCAAAGCTGTTGTGGATGTCAGCAATCTTGTTGTGGAAAAAAGAGGCTAGGGAGTCGCAGAGGGTTTGAGAGGGGGTGATGTCGTTGGAGTTGGCCGATGGGTTGGAAAATTCCTTGACGATGTTGAAAAGTTCCTTGCTGTTATGGGCGTTGTTGTCAAGTCGATCCTTGAATGCTGTTTTCTTGGCTTTTCGGATCAGTTGGTGGTGAGTACGGGTGGCACTTTTGAAGGCGTCCTTGTTGCTGGTGGATGGGTCTTTTTTCCAGGCCTTTTCAAGGGAGCGGCACAGTTTCTTGGACTTCTTGAGATCATCGTTGAACCATGAGGCCTTCTTGTTGCCACTCTTGAAAAAAAAGCAACTCTTGATCCAGCTTGCACAAAAAATGTATAGATCCATTTCCCTTCAACCCTACCCGGTAAAGATCACAGAGCGTCTGGTTAGTAGGACACTCTCTCAGTTGTTAGAAACTAACAACAAATTAGAGAATGTGCAATATGGCTTCCGGTTAGGACATGGAACGGACTATGCCCTAATGACATTGTTGGACGATCTTCGAATGCGAGCAGACATGGTACAATCAGCCATGATGATTCTGCTTGACCTGTCTGCCGCATTTGACACGGTTAACCATGAGTTCCTTCTGACCAGGCTCAAAGAGGTTGGGGTAGAGGGTACAGCACTGAAGTGGTTTCAATCCTACCTATTTAATAGGCAACAGGCAATGTCTCTCCCCCTTATCAATCTAAGCTTATTAACATCCTGCAAGGTGTCCCTCAGGGATCTGCGATCAGTCCAATACTGTTTAATGTTTATATGAGCCCTTTGATTGCCGTCATAAGGGCTCACAATGTTAATCTAGTGAACTACGCAGATGATACTCAGCTTATCCTATCTCTAGAGGGAGACCAATCCATCTCATTGCAAGATTTCCACGCTTGTATGCAGGACACTGAACATTGGTTGAAAGAGAACTCTTTACAATTCAATGCCGATAAGACAGAGATTCTATGCTGTGCAGCTGGGAAAGTTCCTTCTCTACTTCCTATTAATTTTTGGCCCATTCCTACGGCCACCCCATTGGTACCCTCAGAGACGATTCGTAACCTGGGAGTTAGGTTTGATGACAAACTGAGTCTAGAAACACAAGTGAACACAACAGTTGGGAGATGTTTCTCCCTAATTAGTGTACTCCGGAAGATTCTTTCTATGCTACCAACACAGGCTAGAGTATTGATAGTAAAAAGTATTATCTTGAGCCAGCTGGATTATTGTAATGCTTTGCTGATGGAGTCCCCAAGATATTTGATTGAGAGACTCCAGAGAATCCATATAATGGCGACTAGGTTAGCCTTAATGAGACCACGATGCTCTTCTGCCTCTCAGACTTTCCCGGAGCTGCATTGGCTCCCAGTATCGCAAAGGACACAGTTTAAGTCACTTTGCATTGTGTTCAAAGCTCTGCATGGTGCTGGACCGAAACCAATGCAGAACACATTTGTATGGTATGCTCCCACCCGGAGCCTCCGTTCTTCTTCTGCCAAATTGGTGAAAGCGCCCAGATTTAGAAGAACAAAATCAGGAGGTAGGGCCTTTAGCACTTCAGCAGCATGACTCTGGAACAAACTCCCAACTGATAACAGTTGGAAGACCTACTTCAGTTTAGGAAAAGAATAAAGACATGGCTCTATCCTAGAGCTTGATTTCTATTGTTTCTTAGTCTTCCTTTGTCTACATTGCTCACTGCCTATTTTTATCATCTGTTGACCAGTTGGGCACACGTATCATTAGCGCCAGTGTACCCGTAGGGTGATAGTGCGCTTCCCAAATGTGGATAACATTAACCTGGCTGGCATGACATTTATGGGGCTCTGGCCACTGCCTCAGTACAAGACCCATAACATGAACCTATACCTCATATGCATGACAGTCACATCTTCTGTCCTATTCATGCTGTCCATTGACCTAGCTATAAAATGCTGCTTGGTGTTTTGAAAGCCAGCATTCGTGAGGTGAGGGGTGGGTGGTCCACCACTGCCATCTCTTTTCTTAGTTGGCAAGGAGCTCCTTGCAGTTCCTCTTTTCCCTGAACAGTGGGAGTGGAAACCCTGGAAGATCTATTTCTGATTACCTGCAACACTCATCAAATCGTAATGCACTCACTACCTGTTAATTTAAAAAAGGAAGTTAAAGCGCTTCTGATGAACAAATTCTTGCCCTAGAATCCCCTTGCCTCATATGCACTCAAAGACTCGTCCCCTCCCTGTTTTTACTCATATTTTTATTGTAATTGTTGGAGAACCCCCTGTTATGATATTGTAACATGCTTCGTGTACTCTTCTTCCTCTTTCTTCATACCTGCTCTGTCCTATTTTTGCTGAGACTGTTTATGAATATGTATGCCGTGCCGTCATTGAGTTTCTCTCCGCTGACATTTCTGACCATGATGGTGTTATATAGGTCATTTCAATTTTCCATTCACGTGTAAAGCGAACCGATACCCTACTGGGTCTGGTTCGGCTATATAAAACTTCTTAAATAAATACCTAAGGTGCCCACTCGAGCTGCCTTGTTGTCACTTTATTGGGTTGCCAGCAAACCCTGCTCCCCTTTCCTCCTCCATTCTCCTCTCTGCCTCATCTGTGGTCTTCAGCTGCATCAATCGTACTTCAGACCTTTTGGACTTGGCCCTTTTAGCAGGGTCACCACAGACCTTTTGCCTCTTCCTCCTATTTTATTCCTGACCTGTTGTTGTTGTTCTGGGAACTTTACCACTGCTACTCAGTGCTAAAGTGCATATGCTCTCTGGGAAACTTGTGATTATAATTGGTTCTCCCTCATTGGCATATTTGATTTACTTGTAAGTCCATAGTAAAGTGTACTAAGGATGCCAGGGCCTGTAAATCAAATGCTACTAGTGGGTCTGCAGCAGTGATTGTGCACCCACACGAGTAGCCTGTAAATGTATCTCAGACCTGCCACTGCAGAGTCTGTGCACAGTGTAAAACTGCCATGTCGACCTAGCAAGTGCCCCACCTCTCAGGCCCCAACCTTCCCTTGTCTTACATGTAAGACACCCCTCTGGTAGGCTCAAGGAACCCCCATGCGCAGAGTGCAGTGTATGTGAAGTGTAGGACAAGTACTGGTGTGTGTGACATCCTGATAGTGAAATACTGCCAATTTCGTGTTTCATTATTGAAAGGCTATTTGCCCCATAGGATAACATAGGAAATACTTTGTAACATTTTACAATTAAAATTTCCCATTGGGACTAGATAGAGACATAAAGTTTAGGCCCTCTGAACTCAGAATTTAATAACACATCTTTTAGTAAAGATGTTTTTTAAATTGTGTGTTTGAAAATGGCATTTTTAGAAAGTAGGCATTTTCTTGTTTAACTATTCAGTGTGCCTCTGCCTGTCTGTGTATTGATTGTCGGTTTTGCAGTGACAGGGGCTGGGGATGTGCAGTCACTGTAGACAGCCACTGGGGGCGGGGGCTGAGGTGTGCCTGGACATTCCTGGATGACTAAGAGCTGAGCTGAATGAGACTTGGCTACATTTTGAGGAGTGGGAGGAGATTTACTTGCACCTGAATAGGGCCTGTCTCCCTTGCACAATGCTGTCTCCACCCCCTGTGGTCATACTGCACCAGTGAGGACAGAACTGATTTGGACTGGGCTCAGAGACCCTTGAAAAGAGAACAAAGACAAATAGGGGTATAAGTAGTAGACCTTAAATCCCAGAACTTTAGATCACTTCTGGAATAAAGAGGAACTTTTGCTAAGGAGAAGAGCTGAAAAGCTGGGAGGAGTACTGTCCCTCTGCTGTGTGCTGTATGGGGTTGGCCTGCAGTTTCTATTTCTGCCAAGGAAAGGACATAGACTGGAGCTTTTCTGTGAACCTGCTTGAAGAAGAATCTCCAAGTGCCTGTGTGTGCTGGCCTCCTGATCTGTAGTCTAAGAGACACAAAGACTTCATCCCCAGCTCCCTTGAACTCTACTGCTGAGAGTTCTGACCTGCCAAGAGGTGCTTATTTCAGTTCCGAGCCTCTGGAGGTTGTTCCTGCTGTTGGGAGCTGGAAGAAGCCCGGAGAACTGAGAAAACTGACGCATCGCTCTTCTTACAGCTATTTTCCCAACATAGCACAACCGTGCCGCAGCTGAGATGATGCAGAGCCTGTCGTGCCTGTAAGAACCGACACATCATGGGATTGAGGCTGAAGAAACTGACACAGCGCTGCTTGTTTCTGCCGCATAGATCGCCAATGCACCCTTGATTTTCATGCATCGCACCTGTGCAGCACGTTTTCCCGACACATTACCCATTGGCCTGTTACCCATTATCCATTATCCATTGACCCGCATTACCAATCTTGAAATCATCGCATCACTTCCCCCTACAGTCCGGATTCAACGCATCACTTCTCCTGCTTGAAGCAGAACTGTTGCATTGCCTCCCCAAGGACTCAGGATCTAACACATCTCTTTGTTTCTCGCCGCTTCCCCTCTGCAGCGGTTTGGCCTTGTTAATTTTGATGCATCTACAGGTATTTTGTGTAGAATCATGCATCTATACTTTTCTATGGACCCAGTTATTTGAAGCCTTTGAAAAGTCATATTCTTATTACTTGTATTTTGGATTTTTGTCATTTTGGTCTTGTTGAGTTTAGAAAAATATACTTTATTTTTCTAAACTGGTGTCCATTTATGGTGTTATAAATGTATTACTATGCATGTTGTGAATACAAATACTTTACACTTTGCCTTTGGGATAAGTCTTTCTGCTCGTGCCAAGATACCCAAGGGGTGAGCAGGGGTTATCTAAAGTGTGTATCCCCCTCACCCTGACTAGAGGCAAGGTTCCCTATATAGACAAATGTACCTACCTCTGTCAACTAGAGACCCCCATTTCTAAACTGCCCTGGCACCACAGGTTTCTTTTATGACACCCTTTGCTCCCAGCAGCTGCTCTAATGTTGCCTATGGCTTCCTGCGTCCTTTCTCTTAGGTCCTCCTATCGCCTTGGTGCCTGGATCTGTATGGAAGTCCATGGCCCAGTACGCTGAGAGCCTGGACTGCCAAGGGTGGGAAGTGCATTTATATGTTTACCATGGGAGAGGTTATCGAAGTTAAGTGATCTTATTTTGCTTGGGGCTCCCCTGACAATGCTAGATATTAGCTTAACACCTGTCTACTGTCTGGAGCTACACCTCACTCCTCTCTCTCCTTAGAGGATAAAATAAGCAAGTATTGCCATTGGTACCCACACAAATGCCACCCTCTTGGGCCTTCCTGTCTTTTTCTGTGCTACAGGCACATCTTTTCATGGAGCTACCACTGTGCTACCTTAAATAGAGCCATGGGAGCTCTTTACACGCTTTCATCTGCTGTGGGATTGGTGCATTCACGCCTTCCAATGTCAGATGCCCCTGGGGTCACTCTTGGATCTTCCCCAATGTTCCCTGCATAAAGAAGCTAGGTTCCTATCTTCTGTCAGTCTGGCTCAGCATGACCATTTCATATAAGTCAGGTAACATAAATACCTCACAAAATTCTCAACACTTAGATCCACATGAACCAAATTAGCACCCTAACATTCAGGAACAATTACTTACCACTGTTGGAATAAAAAGTAAATTGCCAATTCAAATAGAAACGTTACGTTTATGAACACATATACTGTGAATTAAGGAATTTAGTTTTAGTGTGAACAAAATACACATGTGATTTCTGACATACCCTGTATATTGAAGCAGCATTTGCCATGCCACAAGAATCTTATGTGTAAAAGCTCTTGCAGTATTAAATGTTTTAGAGGAATCCAAAGTTAAGAATAAATAAAAAGAATAGGACATGATTTGTAACTACTAATAATCTTAGACTTCACAATATCCTTCTGGAAATAATCAATTAGTGATTTGGAATTATTTTGACATGGTTACCACAGATGTCATGAAAGACGTGATTATCACAAGTAAACCAAACAACTCCCTTGGGTGTGTCACATGAAATCTCTTCTAGCTACCAAATCATCAATGACAGTCTGGAGGAGGGATCTGTGGATGACCTACAAAAATTGGACATCTTCAGGACTGTTCTAACACCAAGATCAGACGCTGACCCAGAACAACCTATCTACTGAGCCTCTAATTGTCCAGCAAGTTTGCAGTGTGAAGCACATAGTCTATTTCCAGTACACCGGATGTGTGAGTGTGTAGAGATCCATGGGTTTAGTAAGAATCTGCAGGCAGACTCATCTGATTGTTGTGCTCTACCAAGGTGATTGACATACATGACCCTATACAGCCCTAATTTCAGCATCTGCTACACACTGAACTTCAGCCCCAACTTGACAAATGGGGACACACAAGTCTGCATGACAGGCCTATCTGTGTAACCTTTTATGACTATACCACTAGAGAGCTTGCTGAATGCTGTTCTGTCATACATTATTGGAAGGATTTGAAACTGGACAGAGTGCAGTAGAAGTGGGGGCATTTCACAAGTCCAGCACATCAGTGAGATAGAGATAACATAGCTGGAAAAAGCATTGACATATAATCCCTGTGTTATGTATTAAGGCGAGCCCTTTAGCAGTGGTGAAGAAGGTGCAGGATGCTAAATAGTCTAAAGTATGCTGGAGAGAGGGTGCAAGTGCTGCAATCAAATCTGGCCATGTCTCTATATAAGCAGGAGTATCTCATGAACAGTGATAGTGACATCACAATTACATGATTGTCTGCTCATGACTCTGATCTGTTCCTGTATGAGTCTTCAAATATGGCTGCTCAACCAACCATTTCTAGCAATGTGGTCATTCAACATGCACTACTAGTTGTTCATGACTCCTCTGTCAGAACATCCCGGTCTCTTACCAACTCCTGTAGTTGCCCTTGCAGTACTAAGGGATCCTTTCCATCCCTATACAAGGTATACAAGATCCACCCACTAATCTTACAAGATGCAATAGGTGTGGGTAGATCTAATGATATGTCAGTTCAGCCTACAGTTCCAGTGAATAAGCATGCCAAAGTAATTTTTCTGATGGGAGTAGCTTTGATACTCTAAGGGATCACACGGCTCCCTGTACTTCTCTAACCATTGTATATGTTTGTTTTACTTGGCTGGAGTGCAGCATACATGCCCAACTTCGGAGAAGCTGTTGTAGTGGTTGCCTTACTACCCATTGTGGATAGTTGTTTGTCATCATTCACGATAAGCAATTGACAATTGATTGCCATATTATTCACCTTTAGTCTTGTCTCAGTCGGTGCACATGACTTCTACAAATCCCTTCATGCAGATATATGTAGGATGACTTACTTGTGTGTTTGCTATTTGTGAGAAATTGAGTTGTTGGTTAACTGGGGTGTGAACCCTGGTCAAGCAGCCAACAACAATAATCCTTGTCAGTGGGATTCACAAGCCAACTCTAAATTAACCTGTACTCATCCCTTTGGTTGCTTGCCACAGAGCAGTAAGGCTTAACTTAGAGGCAATGTGTATAGTATTTGTGTAAAACTTCAAACGGTAATAAAGTGAAAATACTACACAAAAAGGAACCCACACCAAGTTAGAGAAATAGGACTTTCTTTAAGAAATACAACAAAATCAAAACGAGGAAATCCAATCAGTACAATTGGAGATATGCAATTGTATATATTTCAGTAAAAATAGCGCTAAGAAGCACAAAGCTCCAACTGTAGATAGCTGGTTACACCAGACCAGGACAAAGTCACATGATCAGACTAACCATGATGGATTGTCGGCTGGCTACAGGGACCCAATTAGGCCTGCTAAACAAGGTTCTTTATATCTTGGTGTACACCGTGTTGCGAGGATCCACGTCAAAGATGTGTCACGCAGCCAAATTAATGCATCAGTTGCAAGATGTGGCAAAGCTGCAGTCCAAGGTCCTGTGTCATTGTCGAAGATCCTGTCAATTAAGGCTTGCGCTGCGAAGTCCCGCATAGAGGATGTGTTTTGCGTAGTCGAGGCGATACGTCGGTTCCGAGGATCTGCGAGGCTGTGATGCGGAGTCAGGCGTCATCGTCGAGGCTGCTGTCGAAGAGAGGTGCGAGGGCCTGCACTGAGGATGCGTCATGCAGGGGGGGTTCCGCAGGCATTGTGAGCTGTGGCTGTGATGTCAGTCTTTGCTACCAGTCCAGTCCACGCAGCAGCAGTGATGCATCGGTTCTGCAAGGGGATGTGTTGAAGAGCAGAGAAGTTGCGTCGGTTCCACGAGATCCACTGAGGCTGCCAGAGCACCTTAAGCTAACTTCAAAGTGTCCAAGACCGGGGTGGCATCACTTGGTAGGGCAGACTCACAGATGGCAGAGTCCAGGTGCAAGTGCAAGGTGGTTGCTGGAAGCCGGTTATGCCCCTGAGGCTTCAGATCAGGAGGCCACCCAACTAACCCTAGGAGTCACTGTTGGTTCTGGGTTCAGGAGATGCAGGTCCAGTCCTTCTCTTTAGACTGTTAGGTTTATCTCATCATTCCCCGCTCTTACCAAAATGTTGGAAAAGTTGGTGAATGAATAATTAATGGCCTATCTGGAAAATTCTAAGATTTTACACCCTTTCCAATTCAGCTTCATGCCCAGGCACTCTACGGAATCAGCCCTGCTTGAGGTTTCTGGAAAAATAAAGATGACGCTGATAACTGCCATAACGCTGTCCTAATCATTCTGGAACTATCGGCAGCGTTTGATACCATCTCACATTCCTTACTTCTTCAGCATCTCTTGAAATCTGCATCACTGACAAGGCTTGGTCCTTGTTCAAGTCTTTCTTCACAGAAAGGACACAATTGGTGTCTATTTCCTCTAAAGAGAAATCACTAACAAATGGTATCCCACAAGGTTCGGCAATCAGTCCCTCGCTTCTTAATGTTTCTTTTGCCCTATTTGGTATCTTTGATTATCTCTTTTGATATTTCAACCACTTACCTATGCAGATGTTACTCAATTCATTTTGTCCTTAGACAAAAATGATTTTGGGTCCGAACAAAATTTCAAAAATAGTTTCACTGGTACTTTCTAGTTGATGGAAAGTAATCATCTGAAATACAATGAGGGTAAAACAGAAATACTTTTGCTTGGGTAGCACCGTTTGTGCTCCCCTAAAGATTAGTTGCCTGAATTTGTACATCCTCCTCCTGTAACGACCGGATTTTCGGACCAGATAGGATCAGCTCACCAAGACCCCACTAACCCAGCCGAAACGTAACCACCTCCCTCCTCAGGACCCATCTATCCAGGCACCTGGGTACCTACCTGAGGATGGGGAATTAGCAATATACAAGCTCATATCATCAAAAACACCACTAAATCTATGGGGATTACTAGGAATACTCACTGATTACTAAGGATGTCCATGCCCTACACCACACTCATACCTTATAGTCTCGCGGCAACTCAGACCCAGACTATGCTAATCTCCTACTCATAGTGAAGGGGGCAGTTCCAATAACTTACCATTACACACTGACACACTCAGTGCTCTCTCAAGCCACAATCTTGTGGGTATACGCACTGTGTCCTCCCAGTGCTCTCACTATTTCATACATACACAAGCCACAATCCTGTGGGTATACACACTGACCACAATCAGTGCTCTCACTAATGCCACTCTCTCTAGCAGCAATCTCACTACACACCGTGTCCCTCCGGTGCTCTCACAAGCCACAATCCTGTGGGTATACACACTGACCACAATCAGTGCTCCTATTAATGCCGCTACACAACGACGATCACTTTCCTATGAATACCTTCAGCTCTCTCTCTCTGTTGGGAAGTTTCTCTACCTACTGGGAATGTCTCATATATTATATGTGGTACACAAGGATGGCCAAATTACACTATGTATTTATTGTCATCTAATACAAGTTCTCCTCTCCCCCTCATTATTCAGTTACCATTTACCTGTCCGGGAGTCGCATATAATCCACATAATAGCACCTGACTAGAAGAAAGGTTAACCTTATCATAAAACAATAACAGTTACACACTATATGCAAAAGTTATTCTCTGATTTAAGCGCTGCTCCTCCCTTTTGATCCATCATTTACCATTACAGCTTCTGGCTGGAAGAAAGGTTAGCTTTATCATAAGAAAACAACAGTTACACACTAGTTCACTAAGAACTTGGGTTCCTTTATTATAATAATATTAACAATATAATACTGCACTATACCACATAGCCTGAAAAGTAAAAGGGGAATAGACACATACACAGATCTGCGGGGTCTCTTATTATAATGGAAAGCTTTATTACTATAACACATCCACATGTAACTAACAGGGACTGTAAATAGCTAAAGAGGGAAAGGATTATACTGCACACCGCTGAAAGAAAAAGGATTAGCAATACAGTAGGGGAATCTAGCCTAGGAAATAAAAGACAAGATTAAGGTGTAAGCGTAAAGCAACCTAGTTTAGAATACCTCACCCTATTAGAAAGGAATGTTTCTCTCTCTCTCTGGTGGAATCAGGGCTCTCTCTCTCCCTCCGTCACCACAGCTTCACTCCTCTGGCTCAACTGCTCCAGCTGGCAGCTTCAACTCCTCCATCTGACTGGTAACTGCGTTAATACATCCTGATAAACT
The DNA here is from genome assembly GCF_964263255.1 of Lissotriton vulgaris. NCBI lineage: Eukaryota > Metazoa > Chordata > Amphibia > Caudata > Salamandridae > Lissotriton > Lissotriton vulgaris. The sequence goes on from NC_141687.1 coordinate 131,602,797, forward strand.
GGCAGCTCCAGCTGACAGTTCCAACTTCATTCCAAGATTTATCTGACTGCTTTCTCCGGCTTTAGCAATCATCTGTCTTCTCTCTCCATTCCAGAGAACCAACTGAACTGAACTGTTCTCTTCAGCTCCAAAAACCATCTCACTTCTCTCTCTCCAAGAACCGACTGACACCCCTCCTCTTCTGCACTTCGTTAATATGGAATGCTCTCCTCTAGTGGAAAGTTCCAGCGAGTAGCGCCCTCCCACCAGGTCCATGCACCAGGCTCCCTGCTCCAGACGCCCTCACAGTGATCAGCTGCTTGTTTCGTCTAGAGACTTGAGCCCAGGGACACTTCTTGATTAGATTCATCTCTGGCCGGTTCTCTCTAGTTTGCAAAGACCGAACAACACCTCATAACTAAAACATCACCTTTACCCTGCAAGCATCTCAGTCTGCAGGGACAGAAAGCAAATGGAGTCTCTCTAGTTCTGGGCCTTGTAGGCCCGACATGGACTTAACTCTATCAGAATACATACACAAACCATACCAATATGTAATATAAAGTCAGGACTACAGGATCCACCCTCTACTATAGGTAGGATGATGAAAGGACACATAATTATGTCAAAGCCAATAGGCAATAAATGGATTAGAGTCAAGAATAAGGGATCTATCATCATATAAAGCAGCTATCCTCTAGTTTATGCTTCTAGGTCTGGAAAAAGGCCTGAAAAGGACCAACACAAGGCAAGAATAAGGATCTAGGATGGTAGCAAGCTTAAAGTCACCATCACTCAGAAATAGAGCCAAAAACCTGGTCACTACACCTCCTCCTCCAGTAGAGTTTATCAGAAATCTGGGAGTAAAATTAGCACGTTTAGTTATTTTCGCCTCAAGTCATGTAAGTAGTAGGCACTTGCTTTGCCATGAATAAATCACATCATCTTTTTTTTCCTCATTTGGCCACAAGAAAACAATAGTAATTGCGCTCATAACCTGTAGATTAGATTATTGCAACAGCCTCTATTTAGTCATATCCAAGCAACTTCTTCTTAGGCTCCAAATAATTCAAAATTCCCAGGAAAACCTCAGCTTCTCATGGGCTTAAAGAACTGCATTGGTTGTCTATTCACAAGAGGGCCCTTTTTAAATCTCTTGTTTTGGTTTTCAGATCTTTCCAATGTACTGCCCCAAATATCTGTCTGATTGCTACTTTTATTATAGGACGCCAAGGACCCTCACATCTTCCAATTCTAATCTGTTAAAACCTTCTACTTTTTGGCGGATATCCATAGGAAGCAAAACTTTTGCCGCTATCAGGTCTAATACCTGGAATCAACTCATAAATTCTATTCGACTTATGGTTTTATATAGCACAAACTAGACCCGAGGTATTAGAGTGCTTTACATTAGCACCAGTTTTGCTACAGGAGGACACACAAATTTTTGTTAGTCACGAGGAGATAAAGTGATTTGCCCAGAATCACAGGATGTTGAGCATTGTTGCCGAGACATGAACCCGGTTCCACGGCGTAGAGTTCGACCACTCCAGCCGCAAGGCTACATCCTCTCCCCCATATAAAATGCAACAAAAGTACTCCCACCACATACCCTCGGCTAACCACAGGAGCAACATATGTACAAAAGATACAGTAACTCAAAGACTCTCTCTGGCGGAAAGCCGAATAGAGACTATAATACAGGGCCTAAACTAAATATTATCAAACATCACCAAAGATCTGGAGCCTATCCAACACGTACACACCCCTCCTACCAACCCCAACCATAAACTCCCAAGCCCTCACAATCCACAGACACTCAACTGGAACTCTATTCCGCTCATTAAACAACCTCATAGACCCAAAAGAACAAGCACTGCAATGTCCATGAAAGAGGCGTCTGATCTTTGTAACACCTAAGACTCCTCCACAACTAAGAATCGCAAATACACGATCCAGGTGATCACAGTTTATGGGAGAGATGACATCACACCTAGAATGGAGAGGCCACCAGCCCTTTTTACAAATGTACCCATGGCCCCTCCTCATGAGAAACCTGACAACAAGACAACAACCAACTGCATGCTTATAAACTGCAGATCTGCGACCAAACACGCAACAGAACTGGCGGAAACCATCCTAACCCAATCGTGGGTTAGGATGGTTTGGTGATGATATTACTTTCATCACAGAAACTTGGCTGAACGAATCTTCCTTACCAATGTTTGACATGCTTGTGCCCCCGGGTTCGCAGTCATAAAAAAAGAATGAAAGAACCATCATGGCTGGGGTACTGCAATCATCCACAAGAGCAACATCTCTATAACCGAAATTGACTTCCTCTCCTACAACACATTTGAATATCTATCCTCCACCATTAAGACGAAAGAAAACAAAACAATACACTGCCATCTCATCTACTACCCGCCAGGCAACATTACCTCTTTGGAAAACACCTCTCTGATCTGATATTACACTGTGCACTCCTAGACTCCAACAACATAATACTAGGGGACCTCACTCTACATTGGAATGATAAAAACAACACTCTGATTCAATCCCTAAACAAACTTCTTCTCAGCAATAACCTTAGCCAACACTGAACAGAGCAAAGGCATAATAGAGGCTCAATCCTGGATGCCATTATAGCTCAGGAAGACACACTTACTATCGACCACATCCTCCTTGTCGACTGGTCAGACCACAACATCATTCTGTTTCACATTAACCATCTGGCCCAATGCCTTCCCCGTCCACAGAATGCCCTTCGTTGGGGCAAGAAATCTAAGGCAGATTCCACTTGCTGACCTGGAAGAAAGGGTAAGAATACTACTCCCCCGACTTGAATGACCTAGCTGCAACTGAGCTCACTACACACTACAACGCAACAATGACAACCATACTAGACCAAACAGCCCCCTTGAAGCAAAAAAGAGTCAGGAACAACCCATCGAGAGCCTGGTTCAATGCAGACCTATATTCTGAAAGAAGACATCTCAGAGCTGCAGAAAGACTCTGGCAGAACAACCCGTTTTCAACCCACCTTGACCAACTCAAATCAGAATGCAGGAAATACAAAAAACATTAAGAATGAAAAATCTACCTCCTTCCGTAGAGCACTAGACAATGCAAAAAACTGTCCTAAAGAACTCTTCAATCTCATCAAACTACAAACAGCCAAGCTTCCTGCATCAACCATACAGGCTTCCAAAGAACTATGTGACACCTTTGCTAATTTCTTTCACGTCAAAACCACCAAGATTGAACGTTCCCTTGATGACCACTTCCTGTCAACCAACGACAACCGGAAAACATTCAACCCCATCTCCGAAGAAGACATCACAAAAATGATTACTCACTTTCCTCACAATTAGCTGGATGAATTGAGAACTCGGGCTGATATAAAAACACCGAGCGCCCTGGTACTACTGGATCTTTCCGCGGCCTTTGATACCGTGTGTCATGAACAGCTTTTGTCGCGGTTAAGATCCTTTGGTATCAGGGGTACAGCACATGCATGGCTTACATCATTCCTGCAGGGCAGGACACAAAGAGTACAGTTGGGGGACCTACTTTCCACTTCTGCTCCCATCACCTGCGGGGTTCCACAGGGATCTGCCCTGTCACCCCTGCTCTTTAATATTTACCTGCAGCCATTAATCGCACTCCTGAATAGGATGGATTGCCTAGTATACAACTACGCCGATGACACCCAGATAATCATCCGGCTGGATGATGGCCCGGGAGCATCCACCAGGTTGCAGGACATACTCAAAGCCACGGTTAACTGGATGTCCGAGAACTCCTTAAAAATCAACCCGGACAAGACGGAAGTGTTGCCCATTTCCATCTCGGGCAACCCCTGGAGCGAGAAATTCTGGCCTGTGGAGCTGGGTGTGCCACCGAAACCGGCGACTGCAGTCAAATGTCTGGGCCTATACGTGGATGACAAACTATCCATGAAAAAACAAGTCACTACGGTAGTGGGTACTTGTATAGGCCTTATACGACAACTAAGGAAGATCTCTGCATTACTCTCATTTTCCACCTTGAGAAACGTGGTCTCAGCCACAATCCTGGCTAGGCTGGACTAGGGGAACTCCCTGTATATAGGTCTACCCCAGCGGTTGCTGGATAAACTACAGGGGGTTATGAATGATGCAGCCAGGCTGATCTAGAAGAAACCCAGGACTGCCCACTCTTCCCCCCTGATGCAGGAGCTACATTGGCTCCCGATTCGGCAGAGGGTTGTATTTAAAGGATTGTGCATCGTACATAAGGCGCTGTACGGTAAAGCACCAAGATATTTGAAATCCCGCCTATTCCCATATATACCGGGCAGGACTTTGCGCTCGTCGGACGCTACCCTCTTGTCCCAATCCCATTTCAAACTGGCCACGGTTATCACAATTCCAGAGACACCATATATCAATCGAGTACCTGTTGCCATTTGAAAATTACACTTATAAAATTTATTTAGGAAAATCTAAAGTCATCCTAAGGGAGAGGTAGGCCTTTTAGTAGTGAAAAATGAATTTAGTTGTTTTTCACTATCAGGACATGTAAAAAATTAAAGTACATTGCAGACATTTTAAATAAATTGTAACCTTGCACTCTGGGCTGCCCAGGGCCTACCCTAGGGTCACTTATATGTATTCAAAAGGAAGGGTTTACTTTGCCAGGTCCAAATGTCAGTTTGGAGCTGCAAACACACAGGCTGCAGTGGCAGGCCTGCGACATGTTTAAAGTGCTGTTTGAGTGAGTGGTGCAATCAGTGCTGCAGGGCCACGAGTAGCATTTAATTTACAGGCCCTGGGCACTTATTAGGGACTTACAGGTAAATTAAATATGCCAATTGGATATAGGCCAATATAACATTTTTTAAGGAGAAATCACAAACACTTTTTGCACAGGTTAGCAGTGGTTTAGTGTACAGAGTCCTGGGCCAGAGTAATTGAAGTCAGCAAAAACAGGATGTCTGAAGGCAAAATGGTAGGGGAAAATCACACCAAGCATGGCAAATTATTTCACCTCTTTTCCATTGTGGCAGTGTTGTAGTGAGATGTCATCTACCATGTCTTGCATGAATAGTCTGTTACCTTCTGCACTGGTGGGAGGAGAGATTGATTAGTGGTAGGTGGTGTGAGGGCATGGATTATGTTGGGTGAGCAGGAGAGATCATCCATTAACCCCGGCCATCCAACGTCACGGTGCTCATGTGCGTCAGATGGCCCGGGGCCATCCGAACTGCACACTTGTCAAATTCCGCCGCACCGATAGCGGGGGGGGGGGTATAATTTACTATTGCCACTCCATTGAGTTCAAGAGTAGGGAAAATGATAGATAGTAGAAGAATTCAATTTACTATGCCAACTCTAGTGAGTTCAACAGTGGGGAAAATGTTGGATAGCCGAGGGGTAAAAAGTACTATTCCCACTCCAATGAGTGCAACAGTAGGGAAAGTGTTGGATTGCCGAGGGGAAAAATATCTATTCCCCCTCCTGTGAGTGCAACAGTAGGGAAGATTTTGGATAGTGTAGGGGTAAAAACCACTATTCCCACTCCAGTGAGTGTAACAGTAGGAAAAGTATTGGATAGCAGAGAAACAAAAGTTGCTGATAACATTTAAATTATAATTTTAAAAAAATCTTAAAAATAAATAAACAATATTTGAAAAATAGACAATTAAATATATTAAACATGTAAAAACGAACGCACATTATGTGTTAATTACATATAACAAAAAAGTACAAATATTATATAAAGTAAATGAGTAAATACATTTATGAACAAAATGTATTTAAAAGGAGCAAATATTCACAAACAAACATAAATGTATTTATTTTATTTCCTACCCTACAACACCACACCAATAAAACAAGCATTTACAATGCAATGGTCTCGGCATTGTTAAAGTTAGAGCTATTGGCATTGCTCATGACATTATTTTTATTTATGTTTTTGTTTTTAAAACATATAAATAAATGGTATTGTCATTTACAATGCCATTAGCTTAATCTCTCGCAAATGTGAGACCTATTGCATTTGCACCCACACACAGAGCCCCACACACACACACACAGAGACACAAAGAGCCCCACACACACACAGACACAGAGAGCCCCCCCCACACACACAGAGAGGCCCACACACACAAACACACACAGCCCCACACACACACACAGAGCCCCCCTCAGACACACAGAGCCCCATACACACACATAGAGCCCCCCACACACACAGAGCCCCCCCCCATACACAGAGAGCCCCACACACACACACACAGAGCCCCCCACACACACACACAGAGCCCCCCCACACACAGATCCCCACAAACACACACAGAGCCCCCCCATACACAAACACACACACACAGCCCCACACACACAGAGCACCCCCCCCCCCACACACACAGGGGGGTGTACCCCCAACACACACAGAGCCTCCCACACACACACAGAACCCCCCCACACACACAGAACCCCACACACACAGAGCCCCCCCCCACAAACACAGAGCCCCCCCACACAAACACAGAGCCCCACACACGCAGAGCTCCACAAACAAACACACACAGAGCACCCCACATACACACACAGAGCCCCACACACACAGAGCCAAATACATACACACACACACAGAGCCAAACACACACACAGAGAGCCACACACACACAGATCCACACACACACACACACAGCCACACACACATAGAGCAACACACAGAGAGCCACCCACACAGAGAGCCACACACACAGAGAGCCACACACAGAGAGCCACACACACACACAGAGCCACACACATACAGAGAGCCACACACACACACACAATACCACACACACACACACATAGCCACACGCAAACACACAGAGAGCCGCACACATACACAGAGCCACACACACGCACACAGAGCCACACACACACACAGAGCAACACACACACACACACAGAGCAACACACACACAGAGCCACACACACACAGAGAGCCACACACACACACAGAGCCACACACACACACAGAGCCACACACACACACAGACGCAAACACACAGAGAGCCACACACACACAGAGAGCCACACACACACAGAGAGCCACACACACACAGAGAGCCACACACACACACAGAGCCACACACACACACACCCACACACACAGAGCCACACACAGAGCCACACACACTCACACACAGGCACACACACACACAGAGCCACACACACACAGGCAGGCGAGCATGTATTTTATTTGGCAAGAATGACACTTTCACTAGCACTCTTTAATGCCTACCCAAACAACTTCGGTTTAATTGAAAATATATCAGTGACATTAAGGTGACAGGTCGCATCCTACCACGTGGACTTAAAGGGAATTGTCAAAAAATATACATCCTGCTGCTCATTAAAAAGAATATATCACGCGAAAATCCAAAGCAGGGAGCTCGACCACCCTTCAACTGCAGATACGTGCAAGGAGACATTCTATGCCGTTAAGACAGAAAAGACTGCAACAAAATTAACTGGTGTTATAAACTGCGGCGCCTCGTACGAAAATAGAGTGAGTTGTGAAGTGTTTCAGCTGGTGCAATGAGCCTGTGCAGGCAGCTGCTAATTATGTTGTTTTCTCTCTCGCACATAGCTCTTCTTTTCTTATTTAACCCGCGGTTCCACTGTACCAACAGCAGTCGCCGGAGTCGACCAGGGACTCTCTGGGACTATTAACAGTTTGTTATAAAAGAGCAATGTCTCATCTCCGGAGGGGGTGGGCAGTAATTTGACGCTTTGTTCTCAAGGGACCTGTGTAACAGCCCACTATAAATATCCTGTTTTACTTATCGGGAATCTCTGTTAGCTCACACCCAGCACCAGAGGGAGGGCAGCACGTGAGGTGGCAGGATAAGGCTTGGGGTGAGAAAGATCATCTGTAAATAAATCTCTCCTGCTTATGGAGATGCCCTGTGCTGGACTGGGCCTGTGCCCGTGCCCTCCAGCTCTGCCGTGGTCACCATCTCCATGGTTGCGCTGCGCGAGCCCGCAGAGCTGGCCCCATGACGCCAATTCCAGGGCTGCCTCTGCCAAGTGCACGACTCGCCCCTTAGCACCGCTGTGGGCGGATAAAACCCAGATTTTCCCAAAAATCAAAAATGAAAAATAATATTCATCAGTTTCTGGTTTCCTAATTGTTTATGACCCAAGATGATCTGGCAGTCTGCAGTACCCAATGGCATAGTCCAGGCAGGAAAATGGCATTGGATAAACCCGGGCGGGAACTGCAGAAACAGCAAGAGGAAAAAAATTTAAGGCCTTATTTATGAAGGCCTTGCGCCACCGGTGCGTGTCTTTTTCCCATTTTAAAAGTCACGTAAAAGTGGCGCAAGCCCTTCATAAATAAGGCCCGTAGAGAGGAAAGGGCTCAAAAACTTTAATCCGAATCAGGTGAGGGGTCCCGAGGGAATGGCACAGCCGCAAGAAGTCTTAAAGGGGCTACGACCAAGTAGAAGAAGGTGATGCGACGAAACTAAATCCCAAAAACAAACAGTTGAGTCAAATGCCTACATCTGCTGTGGAGGTGGGAAGGTGCGAGGATACCCAAGGCTCAGTGACAAGTTCAGAGACCAAACACGAGGGTCACGCGCCTCCGTGTCAACCAGGTCGTGGGAGTACAGGGCCTTGTTTCTGTGTGAACAGGCACGTGGTCATGCTGCCTCGTCCAAGAGGGGTCGTGCTTGGTCCCGAGGTACGGGGCGGGTGGTATTGTAGAAGTAAACAGTTAAAAGGCACGCACTGGAAGTAATCTTTGCATATTCCTGACTTAAAGCATGCATTACAAGTACTGCCCAGACATTGGTGACTCTGGGCAAAGACTGCTGGTGCCGAGCATTTACCCTATTCTTTCTTTTGATTGAAAGGTTTTGTGCAGATGTGACGGGAAAGTCGGACTGCCAAGCAACAGGAGCGCCCCACCGGCGTCGTCTGTCCCTGTGACTGCTGACTAGCTAATTCTGGGAGGAAGGAAAGCAATCCGCCAAATGAAGGGATTAATGTCCTGGCGATGCATACTCCACTGGGCACCGGGAGAGGTTTCTACGTGCCCATAATCAACAAGCAATGTGGGTACTTGAGGATGAGCGTACATCAAGCAGGAAAGAAAAGACAGCTAAACCGAGACAGCAGTGAAAAGGGTGACAGAGCGACGATTTCTTAAAATTAAGTGGGATTGCCAGCAGCGAAAAGGAAACAAGCGCTCGCCGTGCTCTGTAAGCCCCGTCCTTTTCGGATTGAGGGGCGCGAGACAATGATGGCACAGGGACCTCTTCTCCAATGGCTGGCCACCGTTTAGGAGGCCAGCCAATGGAGAAGAAGGGTGGTTTTAAGCCTCGCTACTCTGAGACATAAGATCTCGCCAGCGAGACTCCGCATGCACAGCCTACGCTAGCCGAGACCTAAAAAGACATCAACTTTTTATTTACATTTATTTCCATAATTACCATAATTTATAATAAATTTAAAATATATTATTAATAACATATATAATGAAAATTCATTGAGTGAACATTCTTTAAGACTATAGTATCCACACACACACCTAAAATTAATTACACAATTTCCATAACTAATTACTAATTAATTAATGTGAATTAATTAACAAATAATTAATAATTCATCAATTAAAAATAAATTACTTCCCAGCCTCCACACCATTTATACCTATAAACACCACAACACACACCTAAAATCAGTTACACAATTACCATAATTAATCACTTATTAATAAATGTAAAATAATTATCAACTAATTATTGAACAACTAATTATTGAACAATTATTAATTAATTTATTTAAGTAATAATTAATTAATTTAATTAATTATTATTAATTAATTTGACAGTATAACATCACAATTAAACAAATATTAATATATACCAATTATTCAATACATTTTATATAATTCAATTACTTCCCACCCTATTCCCCTATAAACCCACAACCCGCTACGGAACTTACAATGCATAATAACAATGCAAACAATTCTTATACAAAAAAAATCACACACATATAAAATATATACTAAAATACATAACATTAATAAAAAAATGGATATTTTTAACAACTATGGGCCCGATGTAGGTAATCTCAATTTACCGATTCTTAAATACCGAATTTTACCGATTCGGTATTTAGGAATCAGTAAATATGATGTAGGTAAAAAAATCGGTAAAATTTACTGATTCTGTAATATTCCTTATTACCGAATCGGTAATACCGATTCGGTAATAGGGAATACCTTCCCATTCATTTCTATGGGCCTAGAGGCCTATACGAATGAATGGGAAGTCATTCACTATTACCGATTCGGTATTACCGAATCGGTAATAGCGGGAGCATATTCAAGGGTGGCAGGGTGTCACATTGACACCCTGTTGCACCCCTCAATCGTGCATGTGTGCACATGTGGCGCACATAAATGCCCTAAGGGCATGTATGTCTGCCACATGGCACTTTGAAAAAATCAAATAATTGCTTTTTTAAAGGTATTCGGTATTTACCACCAACTTGTAGTTAGTGGTAAATTACAGATCCTTAAAGCAAAAATGCACTCACTTAAGTGCTACCTACATAGGTTTTAAAGAGTTGGTAATTTACCGATTTCTTAAAATAAGGAATCGGTAAATTACTGAATCCTTATTTACAGCCTCCTGCAATAGAAAGGGCTAAATACCGGTTGGTAACAGGAAATTCACCGATTTTTTTGCCATTACCGACCAGTATTTTGCTACCTACATCTGGCCCTATATTTTTACAAACGATATTAAACATTTTGATATTTTTTAAAACGATATTACTTGCCTAAAATCCATATTCTTGACCACGAGGATTTTTCTGTTGATATTCCTGACCCACGAAATATATACAACAATATTTGTGCAATTCGATATTTCTCCCTCAATATTCTTTTTCTGCACCCCCGAAGACAACAGACTCTTCTCCCAGGAAGGAATGAAAGATGTCGCAGCCTGGATGAGCAGCAGCTGACTTAAGCTCAACTCAGAGAAAACTGAGGTCCTCATCCTCGGGCCCTCCCCTACCGCTTGGGACAACACTTGGTGGCTCCCCACCCTTGGAAACCCACCCACCCCTACTGACAACACCAGGAACCTCGGCATCATCCAGTGACTCCTCCCTCACTATGATTCACCAGATCTATGCTGTCACCTCCACTTGCTTCAACTCCCTTCACATCCTCCGCAAGACTTTCAAGTGGATCCCACCCAAAGCTAGAAAGACTCTTACCCATGCACTCATTCACACTCACAATGTGGATACCTTCCTAGACAGTTATAAAAATAGTAAGCAAATGCAAAATATGTGTCGCATATATCATGTATAGGTAGTGTCAAATAAACACATTCAATAAAGTAAAAACAATTTTTTATATAAAAAAGAGTGATTTCGTGATTTTATTTAATACTTAATACATAAAGATAAAAACAGTACAGATATTCACTGCATCATATTCACTATTAGAAAAATAAAAATACAGATTGTATATAAAGCAGTTATATTCCAAAGATTACAATCCAATAAACTGAGCTGTGTATTAAGTTTATAACCTTGTCAAACAACTATAGGATCATTTATTTAAGCAATGTTTTTATGAATTCTAGGAATTTGTAGCCTTACTTCCGGACGAAGGCGTTACAAATGCCGAAATGCGCGTCAAACAGTATACAGCTCTGCCACAGCTCAGTTTGACACTACCTATACGTGATTTATGTGACACATATTTTGCACGTGCTTACTATTTTTATAACTGTCTAGGAAGACATCTACATTGTGTTTTACCCTGTCCTAGAAGGTTTCATATATCAGGGGGTCCTTGTTATTACATATATATACCCATGCACTCATAACCAGCAGACTCAACTACGGACACACACTTTACAGTGGAATCACAACAACAAATCCCTGCTACACAAACTACAGACCATCCAGAACAGCGCGGCCAGACTCATCCTTGGCACCAGATGCCACGAGCACATGACCCAACACCTGCAAAACCTTCACTGGCCTTCCGTAGAGAAGAAGTAACCTTCAAGCTAAACACCCACGCCTACTAATCATTCCACAACCTCGGACCGAAATACCTCAATGAAAGAGTCTCTTTCCACATACCCAAAAGAAACCTCAGCTCAGCTGACCTCGTCCTAGCAGAAATCCTGCGCATCCGCAGAACCAGAGCAGGTGGAAGAGCTTTCCCTAGTGCCTTGAGACCCTCACGGGTTAGTAGCGCGCTTACAATTCCCTGATTGATTGATTGATTTTTTTTTATTATTTGTGTGGGATTTTATTGTGTTGAGTTTTCCCTTTATTACTGTTTGTTTGCTGAATAAATATTTTACACATTACGTGTAAGTGAAGCCTGACTGATTTTGTACCAAGCTGCCCAAGGGATAAGCATGGATTAATTTATCAGCTTTTTGTGGTTCACCCTAACAAGGATTGGGGCTGTTGATTGAGTAGGGTTTCATTCCCCTCAATGATCAACTCAATTTTTCACAGTGTGCCTAGTTGTGCTTTATTTGCTAATTCACAGGTCTTTCGTTGGTAATGTTGATTTTCTGCGCTATTTATTTACCATGTTGATTTTCACTGAATTTCGCTGTTCCTCCACATTTGCAATAAATATATACTTTATCTTTGATGTGATCATTTAGTCTACTATTTTTTGTTAGACATTTTTAGGAATAATTATGAGCATTTAACACAATTTGGATTTGGCAGTTCTCATAGACTGTTTGTGCACTTTAACTCAAAGCTCCCTGTTCACACCAGAAGGACAGTCACGCAGGTCCTTGTGACCCTGAGCCTGGACTATGGGAACACACTCTACGTTGGTATCACCACACAGCCCCTGAAGAGACTACAAATAATAAGAAATTCAGCAGCGAGACTCATCCTTGACCTCCTCAGACAAACCCACATCACACCCTAGCTCAAGAAACCCCACTGGCACCCGATCCAGAAGAGATGTCAGTTCAAAATCTTGACCCACGAATATAAAGCCCTGCACAATGTAGGACCAGCATACATCAACAAACGAATGACCCTCCACAAACCAACCAGACACCTACGATCCACCTCCCTCTTCCTTGCAGACCCCCCAGACCCACGAGTCAATAGCAGAGGTCGCTCCTTCTCTCACCCGGCGCCACAGCTTGGAAATACCAACCTCTGCACATCAGGACTGACTCTTCGCTCCTACAATTCAGGAAAGGACTCAAGACCTGGCTGTTCGAATGAACAGTTCACCACTAAACAGCGAGCAACTCATGTGCCTTGGGACCCTCATGGGTGATTTGCCATGCTTTACAAATCCCCGATTTAAATGTATCAATATGCAACTTGATCCTATAAATTTTCAAAACACAGAGGGCTGATTTGTGAAAGTATTTATGAGTACAGTAGTATTTAATACATTGTCTTTTATGTACTCTTCTAAGACTTTGTAAATCAGCCTAAAACGACCAACACCATATTAGTAAGAGTGCATAGAGTGCACAGTGTAATTGTATAGGTATATTCCCATTTTAGATGCTTTGTGGCCAACTCACAAAAGCATGTAAAAAGCTACTAGCGGAGTACTCATTCACATACTCTAAAACGCCTTTGGAATTAGCCTCCAGTGTAAGTGTTGAACATGCACTGTAGTCAGCTCTGTAAAATGATCAAGCGCATAAAGACACTCAGCTGCAGTGACTTGAGGGCTGATAGCGGAAGGAACACCACCGCAAGGGACGGCGGGGGCAACCGCCGGCACTGAGGTGACGGTCCTTCCGCCATTGAACAGCTATTTCCCACCACCAGATTAGGAAGGCGGTGGAAACATGAATGACGCAAAGACCGTCCGCCGCTAGCAATCGTCTGATTGCCTGGCGGACGGTCCAGGCAGCCCAAAATGGTGGCGGTGCCTAGCAGGCACCGTCCACCAGATTAGGAGGCCAGCTTTAACCGGCCTTTCCATGGCGTCAATGCGCCATGGAAAGGCATATGGCGTTTTGCCACGGGGCCCGTTGCGGGTCCCCAGGGGGGTGGAGGGGAAGGTGGCCCTACATTGCCATGCTGAAGGTGGCAGCACTGCGCAGTGCCTGTCATGTTGTGCATCGCAATGCTAAACATGGTATTTTAACATTGCATACGGTGCTGCAGCTAGCACCACCGTCCTCAATGTTAACCTACCAGGCTGCGCCTGCAAGTGTGGAGGGCGCATCCTAATATGGCGGGCGGGACGGGTGCACCTATGGCAGACGGTCCTAGCTCCGCAGGGACGCCCGCCCGCCATCCTAATAGGTCCCTTAGTTCTATTCGATATCTTTTCTCACTGAGATGGTAAGTTTAGAGGCAGGGCGACAAGTTAAAGCAATGTTTGATTACTGCTATGGTGAGGGGCTCACTAGAAACGTATACAACAGCTGCAAATGTTATGTTAGTGCCTTCAATTTTATGATCATGTTGCCGTTATTACAATTTTCGGTTCGTAATATAAGTGAGCCTGCACTTTCATGGCCTCTTGCAGGATATTTACACTGGCACTTTTAATCATCCATTTTTGTAGTGCCTTGAATATGTCACATCAAAGACTACATACTCTTAAACTGCCTAAAGGAGGGAGCTCAGAATGATTTTAAAGTATTCCAACTGCTTTTTTAATTACTGCAGCTAGTGGAGTGTCTATCTGTTATTATCTGATGTGTGGAAAGAACACTTTCAGACAAGAAATATTAACCTTCTTCATTCTGTAACACCCTCGGCCAATCACAGTGCATATTCAGATTCAACTAGAAGTATGAGATTATAATTTAATAAATTTAATTTGCAATTGTATTTACATAACTTGTAATCACAGAAGCAATTTCTCATGGCACAAATCTGCTTGAGTTTTCAAAAGAACACAGGAGTATTGAAAAAATCATGAGGCCTTCCTTGATGAAAGATTCATGCTGGGATCTCCCAGGTGCCCTGATAGGATGCTGCACTGTTTTAAAATGCAAGATATCGCGCTGGGAGGTTTATTGATTTCAACTCCATCTTTAAAAAGAGATCAAACATTGATGAGTGACCTTCAAGAGAAGGCAACATTGAACTGTAAGGAAGCATAAAGAGCGCTGTCAGCAAAAATAATGTCCATGGAGTATGTCTCATATTAGTGGTGGCTACAGCACGACATAATCATCACTTTAGTATCCTTCTCGTCAAAGTGGGGTTTTTCAGAAATCTGCATTTTTTTTCAATGAACCTTTGAAAATGACTCATCATATAAATGTTATAAGTATTATCTAAAATGTAAAAAAAAAGAATAATAGAAAAATGGGTTCAATTGTTCCTTCCTTTTCCATTATACATGTCCCGTTTTTGTTTACTTTAAAAGAGGGGTAAAAAACACCTTGTTGCACCCCATACACTGCCACCTTCAATTGCCCCTCCGACACATGTCTTTCGATCCAAACCGTGATCTATAGCAAATTAGAAAAAACATTCAAATCAAGTAACGCCTGAATGCAAACTTGTGAATTCACACCAGGTGTATTCCGCCACTGAATTGTGCAAACAAATATGTTGAGACGGTCAAAAGTCACTGTATGTGCAGGCATTTGATTTCAGCAAAATAACAACTTTGCATTGTGGGACTGTGGATTCTAGAGGACATCGAAGTAGGATTGACTCCTGCCAAAATTAGAACGCTTTGGACATACCTCAAGTTGTTCCAACTTTGTAGATACATTGGTGACCCATTCGTTGTACCCACTGCCTAGGTTAAGCTCTTACCCACCCTTCTGTCCTAGCTTTCTCAGACTCAGCAACCATTATGTACTTAGAAAACATTAGTTTCTTTATCCAGTCACCCTCATCTCCCAACTATCCTGGACTAATCTGTGCCCTTGGGGGTAAGATTTAATGTGCTTTAGTGAGGTCCCCCTCTTAACGTTTACAATAATAAGACACGAGCAGGAATAGACAGCCCTAATTGTTGTTATTACTGCGGTTTAACATCTAATTTTACTCCTCTCCTACTGAGTTATGCTCTTGGTAGGTGGGGCTGTTGGAGACAGACAAACCTGTCTGAGAATCTCCCATCTATAGGTGGTATAAACACTGCCCCTCACCGTACGCCATAGTCAGAACTCACACATATTGATAAGCATTTCACTTTACAATATTATGTACTATAAACTATTTGTCTACAAATCGTGCATTGGAGTGACTGTGAATTTTATGAACAACTTAGAAATTAATAAACATTTTTACACAACGTTTAAATAAGCGCCAAACAATGTTACCCCACACATTCCTATCCTGTTAGTCTAAACCTACCAGAATTACAACCATCTGTCTAACAACATGATGTGTAACTTTTATTCTGAACAGTCAGCCGGGTTACAGAGGATTACACTGCCAGGACCAGTCACAACGGTAATGAAATATTGCCCACCTCAGATGGTCAGCTGCCACATGACCACAAATTTCAACATTAATTTAAATGGGTATGAGAGGTAATATAGATACAAAGTAAAACATAAAGTATGTGCAGAAAACAGAATGAGGAATTCCACGTTGGTGTTTCTGATCATAAGGTGTCTTTATTCAAGAAGCATTTCGTTTTCATGCGTAGACAGCCAACCCGTTTCGCCCAGACATGGGCTTCTTCAGGGCAATAGATATAAAAAGTAAGTTCGCCAGGGGGTAGAATTCTCGTCCGAACTACAAGCAAGTCCAGGTCAGGACACTTGAAGTTGGAGGGATAGACCTCTTAAGATTGCAGTAGAGGTGGTCCAATAATGGAGAGTACACCAATAACTGCCTCTGTTGAGTTGCTCCGTAGTAGAGGCCAACAGGAACTTAGATAGGGGTGCTCCGTGTTCTAGCAGAATCAGTGCCGTAACGTCCTCGCTGACCACCACAGTTTGCAGCGAGGACGTTACAGCGCAGATTCTGCTCGAACACGGAGCACCCCTTTCCAAATTCCTTTTGGCCTCTACTACTAGAATTGGGGTTTTTGAATGAAGGTTATAATTTCTGCAGAGTTTATATCCTCCTCATATATGTATATATAGCAATACCCTCAATCTTAAATTCACTTACGTAATCAGTAAAACGTACTGTGAATTTTTGGATGTGGCAGTAGAGGTAAAGGAAGGGGATCTGACAACACGCCTTTTCCGGAAGGCTACAGCTGGGAATGCGGTCCTGCATGCGTCGAGCCACCACCCGACCCCCCTGAAGAGAAGTATTCCCTACGGGGAGCTTCTGAGGGCTCGACGCAATTGCAGCACCGATGCAGATTTCCAGCTGGAACAAAAGGCCATGATAGAACGGTTCAGTCAAAGGGGTTATGATGAGGCAGTACTAACCAGTGCTCAGACCAAAGTCCAAGGTTTAAAACAGGAGGAAGTCCTTTTCAGTACATCTAGAAGTACCTCCAGAAGGAAAGAATTGGAGAACAGTACCCGACCCAATCCACCCAGAATGATTACTAACTATAGTAGGGGAGCCTGGGCTTTGGAAAGAATAATGAGGGCCAACTGGAATATAGTGACATCGGACCCCATAGTAGGGGAACTAGTGGGGAATAGACCACAAATAACGTACCGAAGGGCACGATCCCTAAAAGACAAACTAGTTCAAAGCTATCCTGGTGAGGAAAAGAATACGAAATGGCCCCCAATTCCCAATGGTTTCACTACATGTGGGAGCTGTAAGTGCGACCGCAATGGGAAATCATGTAAAACCTATAAAACAGGAACAGGCCAAATACGCACCATCAGTCAACCCATTAACTGCAATACCGATTTTGCCATCTACGTACTGGAATGCCCATGTGGGCTCCAGTACGTGGGGAGCACCAAGCATCCACTAAAAATCAGGATCCTGCAGCACCTACGTGCCATTTCGAATAAAGACCATAATTATCCCATGGCTCGCCATTATGAAGAAAAGCATGAAAGTAATAATGGCAGCCTCAGATTCTATGGAATTGATAAGATACCTAGAACCATCAGAGGTGGGGACCGTGAGACGCAGCTTAGGGTGAGAGAGTCCAGAAGAATCATCGATATGGAGAGTAAGGCCCCAAAAGGACTTAATTATGGGGAGGAATTAGCATCCCATATAGGCTCTTAGAACTGTTCAGGACTAAGCAGAAGTAGACCCGCGTTGTGATGAATGATCTGTATGTTACACTTTTGCACGTTTTAGTTATATAAGGAATTTTCCTATGTTTAGATATGCGTAAGACAATGAGTGGGGTGGCTCAGCCTCTAGGAATTGGGAGACTGTATGGCATTATCCCCACAGTTTAAATTGTATGTAAGGCATTAACAGTCGAACATAGGAAGATGACCCCATACTCAGGATAATGGATTTAAATTCGAGTTGGATGTCACTTAATTTTATGTTTTTCTTGGAATTTTCACTGTATATACACATGCATTTGGATCGAAATTTCTCACTTTACACTCATCCTTAATTAAAGCACTCATACCTTGACCTTTACCGCCCATCACCCCCTGTCAAATCTTACATGATGGTAAAATTACGAGGGGAGCTCTCCTCTATTGACACAGCACTGCCTGTTGACATTGACCACGCATTTAATCAGGGAGCTCCCATTTATTGACCACGGGACTATGGTCCCGAGCCGCTGTACCAAACTACATTTCCCAGGATACCGAGCGGTTCTTAAGTCGACGCTAGCACTACCTTAAGAGTAATTCTTACCGCAACACTGGTACATGCGAGTTGTATTGCTTAAAAACATTTAGTTGTCAATGTTACCGGCAGGGCACATAGTCAATTATGATTACGACCACTGTTTAATTTTGGCAATGGGGTATGCAAATATCGTCCACTTCCCACACAATATACATAAACATCAACGAACATATATCAAATGTTGAATTATGGACATAATGAAATTAATTTTTTGCATTTAATCGTTTATTGTAAATGGTTTACCTGAAGTATTTCTTTTATGTCTATTGTTTACAAAAATAGTTGTGGGACTATAAATGTGGCAACAAACAAAATGGCGGTTACTTGAAAAAGGCTTACGCCGAAACGCGTCGTCTTAGGTTAACGAGTGCACAATAAAGGAATTTGTGCAAGGTTTCCTGGTGTGCCGTCTCTGCTTCCTTCTAATTGGTGGGATCCAGTACTTTCAGCAATATATATATATATATCAATGAAAAAACCATGGGTTATAGAACATATATAGTTAGGAATTAGCATTTAAAAAACCTTATTTTACTCACACAAAACCAATGAAATTCCATATATAGTTAGTTGCACTAACTATATATCGCGCACCCGCAATCCACTGCTGATGATGTCACATATTACATCATTCATGACATGGTCAGTGACATCACTGATGACATCACTGATGACTTCTCAAATGACATCACTGATGACATCACTGATGACAACATCCAGTGACTGTATGTTTCTGTAAAGTTAAAATATGTCTTACATATTGAAGAATGAGTGGATGTATAAGTGTCTGGATGAAGGATTTAGTAGGTGCATGACTGACTGTATGAGTGAGTGATTAAATGTGTCTCACTGAGTGCATGGGTTAGTGACTAAACTGTCTTAATTTGTACATCATTATGTCTGTTGTTCTGTAAACTGTTGCATGTGTTGATAAGTAGCTATATGAGTAACTATATGGGTTATTGATTGGTTGCCCAAGTATTTGTATGGGAGACTGAGTGTGTGTGTGGGTGGCTGGGAGGTGTATGACTCTGTGCATAGATGTGTGAGCAGTTGATTCACTAGATGTATGGTTTCAAAAGTGCATGTGGAAACAGCTGTATGGGCGGTTGACTGTGTGCATGAGTGTATTGGTGAGTGAATGGATATCTCAGTGCTACATGTCAAAGTAAGTACATATGTAAAACACAGTACATGTGAGAGTTGACATATATAAATAACTGTGCATAAGAGCCAGTGAATGTGTGAGTGGCTGTATGGATCATTGTGAACTTGTATCAGGGATTGTATAAGAGAGTAAATATGTGTTAGTATATGTTTCAATAAGTAAAGTTTGTATAACTGTATAGTTGAGGAAATGGAGGTGTGATTGATTCTTTGCATGACTGACTAGGTGTGTGAGTAACTCCATGGATGAGTGACAGTCTGTGAGTGTCTGTTTACACTGATTGTATCTAAGGTTATATTAGAGTCTGAAGAGGTTCATCGTATTATCACATGAATGATATCATCAGTGATGTGATCAGTAATGTCAAATGAGATGTCATCAGTGATGTCATCAGTGATGTCATTTGAGATGTCATCAGTGATGTCATTTGAGATGTCATCAGTGATGTCACTGACCATGTCATAAATGATGTAATATGTGACATCATCAGCAGTGGATTGCGGGTGCGCGATATATAGTTAGTGCAACTAACTATATATGGAATTTCATTGGTTTTGTGTGAGTAAAATAAGGTTTTTTAAATGCTAATTCCTAACTATATATGTTCTATAACCCATGGTTTTTTCATTGAATTTTCATGGTTTTGTAAATGCTAATTCCTAACTATATATGGTCTATAACCTATGGTTTTTTCAGTGAATTTCATTGGTTTTTTAAAAGCTAATATCTATAGCTGTAAAATGTATTCTTCTTTATATCTTAAAATATATTTTACATGTTTTTTATACAATTTTAAAAAAAAAATTTTTGTTTCGCTCCCAGTCCGCGAACCGGTTAGCTGCCCGTTAGCTCAATTTGGAGCCGCGACTCGGTCCGCGAACCGGTAAATGTTCCGTTTGCGTAACTGTTACGTTAGCATGAAATGGTGAACTCCCGTTACGCTGCTGGTTCGCGGACCGGGA
Source organism: Lissotriton vulgaris (assembly GCF_964263255.1). Lineage (NCBI taxonomy): Eukaryota > Metazoa > Chordata > Amphibia > Caudata > Salamandridae > Lissotriton > Lissotriton vulgaris. The sequence continues at coordinate 131,623,667 of NC_141687.1, forward strand.
CGCATACCGGGAAGCGGTCCAATAAAAAAGGTGGGAAAGTAATTCACAGAAAAACGACTGGAAACACTCTCACCAAATATACATTAGCTCATACTATATAACAATCCCATTCATTTTCACAAATTTGATTGAAATTCCATTTAGCCATTTAACCTGTAGACCTCTCTAAATACCGTGAGGTAAATTACTTCACAAAACACATCTAATGTGTTGGAATTGACAACCAATGAAAATGTTACTTTCATTTTCTACTTTTATTACCTGACAATTGATTGGTTATATACCTGAATATATATAAAGGAAGAGAAGGAAACACAGCCATTTTGACTGCTACTTCTTGTTGTACATTACAATTCAATTATCACTAAACTCTTCAACTTGATTGTAAAGGTAAGTTGATATTTTTAAAACTGAAGTATATTGTGCACTATAAGTTAATATGGTAAACTTTTTCTGATAGTTATATACTATCCCTCTGTAGTAGTTATAGATTTAGAAAGACTTCTCTGTTATAGTTATGGATGGAGTTAGGCTTCTCTTGGTTAAATCACAGACACTTTTTTATATTCCTACTTCCACTCTGATACTATACACTGCAAAAAGATAAATTCACTGATAAAAACTGCCTATCTAAAATTAATCCCAACAGTGCCCTATCTCTACTAATATATATTTTTTTATCCAAATTTCAGGCAAAATGGAAGGCGAACAAAAAATTGAATTTAACATTGTCATGCAAGAGAGCAGCCAAGAAAACATTAATGAATTTATGGATGAAAGTAGAGACCAGGAACTACTGCAATGTGTGGAGGCAGTAGATAACCTACTTAAAAATGAGGACATTTTATACCCTCAAAGACTTCAAAGTACATTCAATGAGAATTATGAAATTTCTGACACTGAAATGTTAGAAAGTTTAATAAATTATGAAACACAAACACAATAAAAAAAAATGCTTAAAAAATAAAGAAAATAAAAAATAATCAACAAAAACAACAAACAATTAACACACAGTATTTGAAAAGTCTATCATTCTTTTTTCCTTATAGTACGCTGCCCAGAACGCTTTCCGGTTCGCAGACTGGGCGCTCCCCACGCAAAAACCCCCCAAATTTTTTATTTTTTTTTGCCCTGCTGGGCCCTTTTAAAACCTCCACATAAAACCTAGGGGGTCAACGAGGATCTACTATGCCCCCTTATGGTAATTTCCCCCTTTGTTTGGGCCTCCTCTTGTCTCTCAATCCTACCGAGAGACAAGATGGCGGCCGCTCCGGACTGTTTAGAATGTTGACAGACACCGGAGAGCCAATCAGCTTCGCATCGCAAAGCTCCGTTACGCGAAAAGTACGCGAACCGGAGCGCTACCCGGAGCGCTGTTACAGATATATATCTTATTTTGAACGTTAATTTCTCAAAATCCACTAAAGCACATATATTGAGACCTAGCAAAGGCACATCGGGCTAACAGTCCCTACAATTTTGCCAAGTTTCGTGCAAATCCATTCAGCCGTTCGGGCTAAAAGTGAGGCAAACCGCCCTATGGAAAAATGAATGGGAAAAACGCGTTTTGGGACCCCCCTTTTTTCTAGGCCCCCCTTGACGAACCCCCCCCCAAATTTTCAGGGGCTGCTCAGAAACAAAATGTGCCATTTTCCTGAAAATTTCAGCCGATTCCGTCCACAAACGCCAAAGTTATTAGACATAGAATTTTCAAAAATCCCATAGGGAAAAAATCCTAACTATATATACCTACTGGCGACCACCAGTAGGTAATATATATATATAGATATATATATATGAGAGCACAGGATTCCCTCTCTCCAGATCTGCGTACGCGGTCAAAGCCTCCACGCCAACCACAGGAAGGAAAAACGGACCACCAATCTAGCAGGCAAATAATGTTTATTGCAGTTCACAAGCCATATGCCAGCAATGGCTTATATATATATATACATATATATATATATATATATATATATTTATATATTCATTCTTTTGTCTCTATCATTTGGTTAAAAATGAGTTAATGGTGCATCGCCTGTAAATGATATGTAATAGATTTATATATTGAATGACAGGTACTATATAATTCGAACAATAAAATATACTCAAGTTATATAATGCAAATATACCTATGCAAATATAACCCTATGATTTTTTCTTCTTTCCTGACTTTCTATCCTATCATGTCTCCACAGGCTCTACGCAGCAGAATATCCAACAATAGGTCAATAGTCTATCTAACCTCTTTTGATTGCTCTGAAAGGTTGCACAAAGGTTTAAAGAAAGCACTTCAACAACGAAAAAAGAAGGGAAAAGGGATTATTTTCAACTGTGAAGCTGCTGTGCAAGATGATAGTAGTCAAGCAAGGGTGCACTGCACCTTCTCTGCTAAAGCTATCAGCCTAAACCTTGGTGAGTTTGTCTTACATTTTGAAGATTAGAGACTAAATAATGGTCCCCAATATACAAATTACACAGAGAAGAGCTGCTTACAAAATGTATGTGCCTGCTACTTCTACTACCGCAGAAAACTATTATGCATTTTCATATCAACCTCTTCTCCATTTTAAGAGTTTGAAAGAAATTGCAAACATTTAAAGTGGTCGCATCACCATGACAGTAATTGACGGCGCGCTGAAAATGTTCAGACACTTACCCCCATTCACAGATCTGGGTTGAATCCATCATCGTTCTTTACCACACTTTGCCACCCCAGTTCAGACACAGCTATATGCAAATCTATTGACCCTGTGCCTCATGGGAACAGTCCAGCCCGAACTGCCAAGCCATGTCTTCACTGGACCGGAAACGAGCATCCTGGGACCAGTTTCGGGCTAACAGCCCTCATCAGCCAGGCTAGCTTGAATCCAGTGGCAAAGTTAGCAAGGGACCCATGTCTGGGCATACGCTGCCAACTTAGGGCGAACACAGCAAACACAAAGAGATGATGGACGGAGCAATTAAACTTTTCAGACACTCACCCCCAGTAACAGATCTGGATTGAATCCATCATTGTTCTTTAGCTCACTTCACCACCCCAGTTCAGACACAGCTATATGCAAACCAGTCTTGAGCCTGTGCCTTATGGTACCAGTCCAGCCCAAACCGCCAAGCCTGTAAATTAAATGTTACCAGTGGGCCTGCAGCACGTATTGTGCCATCCACTTAAGTAGCACCTGAAAACATGACTCAGGCCGGCCATTGTAGCCTAAGTGCAGCTTCAAACTACCATGTCAACATTTAAACCCCCTTGTCAAGTCGTAAAATCCTCTTTTATTACATGTAAGTAACCACTAAGGTAAGCCCTAGGTAGCTCATAGGGCAGGGTGCTGTGTACTTAAAAGGTTGGACATGTACATTGATGTTTTACAGGCAGTGGTAGTGAAAAACGAACGACTTAATTTGTTTTTCACAACTAAAAGGCCTGCACCTCCCAATGGATAACATTGGGGATTCATTATTACATTTAATAAGCTGTAATTACTGATTCAGAGAAGATGGATCGGTCATGTTTGGTACCTATGCAATTGTAAAAGTAAATCATCTTTAATGGTAAAGTCATATTTTTCAATAATATTTTCGAAAATGCCACTTTTAGAAAGTTGAAGAAAAAAACTAAGATGAGTGTCCTAGACACAGAATGCACTACAATCGATCATTGGAGTAGTGAATATTAGTGAACAAATTTCAACAACGGGTAACCATAAACTAAATACAGAAGCAGTAGTAATGAAAAATGTCCATCATGCAATCCTCACTGAAGTGGTGAATGTTGTTCAATTGTTTTTATTGTGCAAACAAAGGTTCATTCAGGGAAAAGAAATTCTGCAAGCATTGGCAAGACCAGGCCGGTCCCGCCATTCATATTGATGCCTCAAGATTGCCGTGCCACCGCCAGTTCCCTGGCAGGCCCGCCAGTCCAAGCGCCCTACTTGTAATAGGGTGGCCAGAGAGCTGGTGTGGCTGTGGCGGAACCACCACAACTGCACCGCTGAGAGTCTGGCGTTCCTCAGACAGCCACTCATAATTAGGCCCTAACTAGGCCTTTAGCAGCCAAAATTTGAGCTTCACACTTAGAAATGTTTCTGAAGATTTGTTTTCTGATGTAGTTTGACCGTCCACAGCACCCAGGATTGTTTGAGGGTTTGCTGGCTTGACTTTCTGCGAGGACTCAGAGAAATTCTGGAAAATTGGACCTCTGGAGCTTTTGGCTGGATGAACCTGAAATCCTGACTGGGTCGCGGTTGAAGGTAGACGGATTGACACCCGACGTCGGGTCGGTCATATCCTGGAACCTTTTCACAACAGTTCTCCTGTTATATTCCAGAGTTAGGCCCATGTATCGAAGCAGCATATTATTTACATTGACCTAGAAAATAACATTTCAGCTGTGAACCTTTGCACACATTTGCAAGCATGACAATGTTGGATTAGTTTCTCTGAAACTACTTTGCTTACACATCCACCTTTTCACAATATAATCATGATGCCGTAAACATCATGTACTAGGCCTCTCTACGCACTGGGTACAAAAGTCGGCCTATCTTCATCCACGAGGTGACAGCGCTATCTACATACCCATAGCATCACTTATCTAACATGCACATCGCGAGGCCACCTTTTATTATAAATAATAGGCATCCCAATAAATTGGTAGAGGATTTACTTCCTCTGATACTGAGGGTCAGTGTATGCAGAGAATTCACCATGCACCAGTCTGACATTCCATGAGAGGTGTCCAAATCGAGACCAAGACAGGGTCATTCTCTCTTTCACATCAAGTAATGGGGTGGGACCGTCCCCTGGGGGGATTCTTGGCTCTACACCTACATACACTCTGGGTACACTTAGAGTACGGTTTGCATAATAGGAGTATACTAGATAACTGTCTTCTTTATATGCCTGCATACATACAATTGTTTAGCACTATGGTAGAACCATATGTGCTATTTACGCTCGTGGTGCTTGTAATCATGTTCATCTGCTTCTGTCTACTAATCATTGCAGCACGCAGATTTTATGCAAGAATAACATAGGTTCAACAAATATTATTGAAACATCCCACTGTGTATTCTCTGTATATTTCTCTGAGAAAAAGTGAGCATGAGTGACTGAGAGAAAGGTTCTTTACTGTTGCAACGATTCCTGAAGAATCAGGGTTGTCATGTTCAGTGGTTGCCAGAAATTATTCACTCCCTGGTAGGTTACGGGGGCTCACGGTGGCACTGAGCTAGCTGGTCCATAGGCCAACACATCCTCTGGGGTTGTCTGGAATCAGTCTTGAAACCAAACCCTTAGTTTATGTTGTCCGAACAACGCGCAGGTCCTATGGATTGATAGAAACTACATGACACTCCAAAGTTCTCCAAACTCCAGGAGGTGCTTCCTGAAAGTATCCTTGCAGGTTCCAAGTGTCCTAAACACCAATTTAAAGGTCTGGAATATCCTAGATGGGCTCTCTGATGTCTGGACTACAATTCCCACAACGCACCCGTTGTCAAATCCTGAAAGTCTACTAGACGCACTCCAGGATGGGATCTCTTTGTGGAAATGAAGCAGGTGTTCTATGTTCACCTGTAGCTTGCAAGGAGTTCAATACTTAATCCAGTCCCCAGGGCTGTAGTACCAGATTTTGCAGCAGGCATAGTCAGTCAGAGTGCAGGCATTTGGGTGCAAATCTAGATTCCAGCAGGGCAGTCCTTCTTCTCTTTGAGTTTCAGGCAGCAGATCTAAAAAACTAAGTGGCTCTTACATGTTTATTCAGTGTTCCGGGGGAGACAAGAAGGGGGCACCTCTGTCCAATGAGATGCTGGGTGCCACCCAAAAGGATGACAACTTCCACCGAAGTGTGGCATCTTCTTGTACCACAAAGCACTGCACTTCAAAAATCCATCATAGATGATTTCCCTTTGGGAGGAGGAAGAGCTGGCTACACCACTCACAGTGTGGCTCATTTTCATTAGCTCTCCTCCCCCTGACCTCTACAATTTCCTGTCCTAAGCCTGCCATCTGGCTAAGGCACAGGAAGTAGTGGTAGGTTCTCACAGATCTGCTCTCTCTTTGAGGTCAGTTTGATCTACCCAGCCCTCTCTTTACAACCCCCTCTGCAGGTATTGAGCTCTCTCCATCAGATTACCTCTGCTCCAACCACAGTGGCGGTTTCTCTATGGGGGCGTTTGGGCGCCGCCCCCCCTGTTTTCTCGCCGTGCGAGAAGAAGGCAGAAACATATGGTAGTTATTTATTTATAACTACCATTTGTTTCTGCCTGCCCTTCTCGCACGGCGAGAAATCAGTCAGCACTGCAGAACTTCCTGGTTACTCGAGTCGAGCCTCAGGGCAGGGGGGAGTGGCTTGGGGGAGTGGCTTGCCCACTGTTGTGAATACGGACTGTTTGGACAGCCTGAGAGGCTGTCCAAACAGACAGCATTAGCAACAGTGGGCAAGCCGCTCCCCCAAGCCTCCTCCCACTCTCCGTTCTGCAGGATGCAGACTAGGAGGAATGACGTTTCTAGGGCAGCCGGCCGAACCAATCAGCGCCGGCTGCCATGGAGGGGAGGGAGGCTGCCTGCAGCCTTCAGTGACGAGAGAGGCGGCATTCAAAAAATCCAGGATGGCGGGAGCAGTCTCGGGACTCGAGTCAGCGCGGGAAGCCAAGGTACGTAACGTTTTTTATATTTATTTTATATATCTAAGTTTGTGCCCCGGCCTGCTTTATGTTGTGACCTTGTAATGCAGCGGACTAGGGGGTCGTCTGGAAGAAATGTATTTTAATAAACAGGTGGCACCCGCTCTCCGTTATAGTCCTTTCCCTTTGCATTATTTGTGAGCGTTTGAATCCGAATGGAGCATGGCATTCCCTTTCCAGACCTTTTCTATTGGGGTCACTGCTCATTACCTGCCCTCCTCGCTCCGGCTGCAGCCTGTTGACATATTGGGTTAATTCAGTTAGTTGCAACCCACTGCGAACATTTGTTAGCAGTATTCTAGATTTGGGGGTGGAGAAGTGGTGCGCAGGAACGGGAGCTAGGAATGCTGCCATATAAAATAAAAGTAACATGTGCATACTCCGGGGCGGAGGGTGGTGTTGGGGGAAGGCGAGGGGAGATTTGGTGAAGTGGAAGCTCTAAAAGCAGTGTAGTAATTCGAAGTGTATGGTCTCGAGCAGCTTCTGGAGAGTACTGACTGAAACTGAGGCAGTGGACAAGTAATAGTGCAAGATATAATTAGGAACGTAAAAAATGTGTCCAGTTCAAAGTTTTAATATTTATTTCACGGTATGCAGTTTGGATTTGAGTCACCTTGTTGAACAACAGTACTTATCTGCTCATTACCTGCCCTCCTCGCTCCGGCTGCCTGTTGACATATTGGGTTCATTCAGTTAGTTAGTACTTATCTGATGTCCTGCGCTGTCCTCAACGGGCAGATCGTTTGGAGTGATGTTATCATTATGCCTTTTAGTAGTATTAACATTTGAAACAAAACCTACCTCTTTTTGGTCACAGAGTGTTTGCAATCACATTTATCCAAAATACCGACCATCATTCCCTTGGTGCACAATGGTGTGTTTCTATTGAAACAACAGATTTTTGTTTTTGTTTAAGCAATTTGTGTAAACGCCTAAACAAAGACCTATCTAATGAAAGAAATCTAAAAGGATCCATCTTTTCGGCTTCCTGGGAGGTAAGAATTGAAATCCGTCTAGAGTTTTCAGGCTTGTCAACATGGCTAAAAGTTCAGTCAGTTGCTGCCATGGACACTGAGAGCCATGGCTGCAATAGTATGCCGCATCAGCCGCCTTTTCAGAACCGCACGTTTTGGCAAGGAGCCCCTCAGTGGCAGATGAGGTGACTCGCAGGCTGCTGTGGACTTGTCCCCGCTACCCCTCTTCTGCCAGGCAGTTCTTCCTGGGGTCCATCAGCAAGGTAATCTTTGGCTCAGACTATACGACAATAAGTTTACGCCCCGCCACTTTCAAATGTCATCAGCTGCCACTGTCCAACCAGGTTATTTATAATCGAATCAAAGCAGCCTGGCTAAGCCTGTTAAGGCTGATCTCAATGTGTTGTATGAAAGTATTGAGCCAGAGATCAACTACAGCCAGCGTGGTGAAGACTATCTCACTCAAGAACAATAAGAAATGTACTGATGAGGTAAGTAATACTATTGAGAATTTTGAAGCTTATTTCTGTGATGAACTGCAGGGTCTGTGTACCCACATCCTCCCTGGAGTGACCATTGATGGCAGCCATTTGGCAAGAGGTTGCTAACAGGACAAAAGTATTAAATTTCTGAAGAGGGACCTGGACAGCATCTGCCAATGACATTGCTTTCATGCTGTCTGCCATAACACCGTCATCAGAAGACTCCATACAAGGATACAATTTTAAATGGATCTATTCCCTCCTCAAAGGGCCAGGCTTCTCTTCACATCAGAGACCGAGAATTGATATGTGCAGTCCCACAGGGATCGTCCCTCAGCCCCACTCTGATCAACATGTGCTACTTACCGCTTGCCAACATAATCCAATCACAAGACATCACTGTTATCTCCCACATCAATGACACACAACTCATCCTCTCGCTGACGGATAAAACAACCACCGACAGAACCCGCTTCACGAACTGCATGAAAATGGTAGCCGACTGGATGTCAACAAACAGCCTGCAGCTCAACTCCGACAATATGGAACTACTGGTATTCAGCAACAAGACCTTCCCATGGGAATCCACCTGGTGGATGTCAGAACTAAAACCAACACCCACACCCAAAGAACACACAAGAAATCTAGGGATCACCCTAGGTGACAAGTTCAATGTGACAGCTCAAGTCAATGCAGTGTGCACCTCCTGCTTCCACAACCTACACATGCTGCGGAACATTTTCAAATGGTTGCCTCATGACACCAGACGGACTGTAATGCAAACACTCATTACCAGAAGGCTAGACTACAACAACATTCTCTATCATGGGATCTCCAAACAGCTCCTACACAGACACCAGGCCATCCAGAACACCACTGCAAGACTCATACATGACTTCCCATGCAGCACCCAAATCACACTGCACCTCAGGAAGCTTCACTGGCTCCCCATTTGCAAGTGCAGCTAATGCAAACTTCTGACGCACACATACAAAGCCCTACACAACACAGGACCAGAATATATGAATAGATGCATACACTTTTATTAACCCACCAGACGCCTTCACTTTGCATCACTTGTACATTTTCCACGCATCCATAAAAACAAAAATGCAGGTAACTCATCCCCCTACATCGCACCAAAGACATGGAATGACCTCGCTCAACACATCAAAATGCCCTCCTCAATTCTTAAGTTCCACAAGCAGCTGAAGACCTGGCTCTTTGTATAAGTACCTTGGGGACCACAAACCTAAACACCTGCACAAACACCAGGATACTATTCTCGGGTGAATAGAGTGCTATATAAATCCATATAAATAACATTATAGTACATAACATTGTTAATGCATGCCACATATGAAAACTACTGGTTTGATTTCAAGTCAATATCTGCAGTGGAATATCCATCCACCTCGTGTCAGCACATCAACAGTACCTGATATCAACAACCGCAGGTACTGAACTAAGATCTCTTGCATTTTCAATTAAATCAGGCTTTCAAAAAGGTTAAAGTAAAAATGCAGGTCGATCATTATTGGTAACTTGCTGGCTTACTGATAATCTTTGTGTCTCGAAATCCAAGCACACTTCAAATAATAGTAATCAATAACACAAAGCTCTTACAAGATCAGCACAAAACTAGTGCGCTTATACTCATATTTACTTAACTGCAGAAGAGTACAGCATATTTATCCAAAGAATTATCTGGAATTATGCATGTAAATAAATGCAAATTAGCAGAAATAAAACTATTTCTTAATGTGCTGGGATTATTCAGGTACTGCGTGTTGTAAAAGTTGCTCTCCGATCAATAGATTGTTTGTCTGCAGACAGTAGAAATGTGTGCACTGTGCACTTACAAATGTATATTGCCTTCTTGGGTGCACTTACAAATATATATTGTCTTCCATATAACTCAAACGTATATGGAACTGGATAATAGAGGCCAGAGGTAACATAATATTGTTATTGCTAATGTCAGGGAAATCGAATGAAAGGAAGTTTAAGTTATGGAAGGAATAGAATGTCCCTTAGGACCACATTATTCACACTTAGGCAAAGAAAAAGTATGATGGGGTGCTCCCTCCCCTCTATTAAGAGAACCTCTGCTGGGAGGGTATACATAGAGAAGCCAAGCAATTGGCGAATGTTGAACTGCACAGTGTAACTAAATATAACACATCATGTCCACTGAAACCCAAGCCACCAATCAGCCGACAACACATCCATCATACTGATATTGCATAAGGGTGAACAAGAGTTCAAGCATATTCATGCTCACAGAAATGAATCAAATAAAAAAAGCAAATAACTGCAAGGTACACCAGCGGCTGAACATGTGTTAATGACATTTCTGGATTGCATTAGGACATCAAAACATTACTCATTCAATAAGCTTTTCATGTCATTTCAAAACAGTGTGGACTGCCTTCTTATAATAGCTTTTTAAAACACTCTGAGAGCTGTGTTCCCAATTTAAAGTCTGAGACAGGTTAAGGCTGAAAGCTATGGTCACAGATGTTGCTTTTGGATCACTGACAAAATATTGAATACAGAAATATAGAATACCCAAAATATCGATGACAAAATATAGAATGCAAAAATATCGAAGTCCTATCTACAAACAGGTAAGTACAAAAATATTGGATCAAAAATGTCGAAAAAATATATATAGTTAGTCAAAATATCGAATTTTTTTAAATGTCTTAAAAGTCATGTAAAATTAATGAATAAATATAATTAACTAAAACATACTTAAAAATACTTAACCTCAAAATTATTAAATAATTAATTTAAGTAAAAAAAATAAGCATACAATTTTATTTTTTAACACACATATATATATATTAACATAATATTAATAAAAAATATGCAATATTTTTACCGTAGGATAGCGGGAGGGTAACATTTACATAACCACTCCAGCGACTGCAACAGTAGGGTAAAGGTTGGATAGCGTAGGGGTAAAAATGACTATTACCACTCCAGTGAGTGCAACAGTAGGGAAAGCGTTGGATAGCGTAGGGGTAAAAATTAATATTCCCACTCCAGAGAGTGCAACAGTAGGGAAAGCGTTGGATAGCATAGGGGTAAAAATTACTATTCCCACTCCAGTGAGTGCAACAGTAGGGAAAGCGTTGGATAGCGTTGGGATAAAAATTACTATTCGAACTCCAGAGAGTGCAACAGTAGAGAAAGCGTTGGATAGTGTAGGGGTAAAAATTAATATTCCCACTCCAGAGTTATATTGTTCATAAAAAATTTCAAAATGCTACTTTTAGAAAGTTGAAGAAAAAAACTAAGGCAAGTGTCCTAGACACAGAGTGCACTACTAACGCTCACTGAAGTAGTGAAAATTAGTGAACAAATTTCAACAACGTGTAACCATAAACTAAATACAGAAGCATCAGTAGTAATGCAAAATGTCCATCGTGCATTCTTCACTGAAGCGCTGAATGTTACTCAATTGTTTTTATTGTGCAAACAAAAGTTCATCTCGGGAAAAGCAGTTCTGGATGAATTGAAAGAAGATTAAACAATTCCCATGATGGTGAAACAAATCCAAATGCATTTCGGGCATTTACAGTTGCCCTTCGTCAGGGTGCTCTACTAACAAAAGTTGTTGCAATGACTCAAACATAATAGGCACATATTATAAATTCTGAAACAATCAGGTAACACCGTGAGTAGGTCATCAAAAAGTAAATAACAAGCGTCTAGGACACTTGTCTTAGCTTTTTTTGACATTCCGAACAGGGTGCCCGTGCAGAGCCTCCCACAGGGTGCACACTTTAGAAAATGATTTTGTTCTACTAGTTCCAACTTTGCGATATGTCTGTCTACTCAGAGTGCAATCCAGCTGTCTTTTTGTTTTTCTACTTTTAGGAAGTAGGCATTTTCCTGCCCTTAGCCATTTGTGTCTGTAGCCTGCCTTGGGTCACATGACTGGGTGTAGCTGACTGTTAGACTTCCTACCAGCCAGCCATACAATAGAGGTATTAAGTGTGTCTGAATGGCCATCTTCTAGCAGGATGGAGAGGCAGAGTTGAGCACAGCCCCATTTACACCTGAATAGCCAGTACTCTGCCTTCACAGAAAGGGCCTAATGACTATATATTGTCACTGTAGCCAGCTTGCGGCCAGGAGAGTCAGGAGATTCCATGCACTTCAAAGAACCTTCCCAGAAGCTTCTCCCACCTTTAAGAAGAAGGGCACAAATGTATAAAAATTAAGTATGGGCGGAAAATTCGTTCCGCTCGCGAATTTGCGGATTTTCCGTGATTTCGCGAACCGCGAATCGCGCAAAATCGCAGCAAAATCCGTGAATTCGCGAGCGGGACGAATTTTCCTCAGGAAGCACTTACAGGGTTACAGTAGGTGCCCAAGTTGAAGCTAATTTCTTTGTAACCATTTATAAAATGGTTACAAAGAAATTAACTTCAACTTGGGCACCTGCTGTAACCCTGTAAGTGCTTCCTGAGCAGCGCTTCCTTGCCTACTTGCAACTATTCTCTGACCCTGCTCTGACCCTCGAAGCAGGGTCAGAGAATAGTTACAAGTAGACAACGAGGCTCCTGCAGAAGGCACTTACAGATATAGATAAAGCAGGTGCCTGAGTTGAAGGTCAAATTCAGTAACTCCTTAATCAGCCCAAAAAAAATGTGCGTTTTGTCGAGGCTGGGCAGGTGTGTGTTCTCCCCATATCTACAGTCGAAAATTAGCTATGATGCTTGATGGAGGCCTTTGTATCCTTGACTTTCACGAGCTCTATCCCCGTGAAGTTCCTGTGACCTGACCACAAGCTTCTTTCTCCTCATCTGCTGCTCTGATCGGTGCCTGTCCTTTTATACACAGAAGAGGCATGTGAACTCGCATAGAAGCCCGCCTGTTTGCCCTCCCCACACACACTAGTGGTGTGCACCGTCTTCCCGCCCTTTAGCCTCTATGATTGACAGCTCACTCGAGGGACCCCGATGCCCTGCAGCTTGATGGCAAAGTTAATCAGCCCCCAAAAAATGTGCGCTTTGTCGAGGCTGGGTAGGTGTGTGTTCTCCCCATATCTACCGTCGAAAATTAGCTATGATGCTTGATGGAGGCCTTTGCATCCTTGATTTTTCACGAGCTCTATCCCCGTGCAGTTCCTGTGACCACAAGCTTCTTTCTCCTCATCTGCTGCTCTGATCGGTGCCTATCCTTTTATACACACAAGAGGCATGTGAACTCGGATGGACGCCCCCCCCCGTTTACCCCCACCCACTAGCGGTGTGTACAGTTTTTCCGCCCTTTAGCCACTATGATTGACACCTCACTCGAGGGAACCCAGCACCCTTCAGCGCGATGGCAAAGTTAATCAGCCCAAAAGAAATGTGCGCTTTGTCGAGGCTGGGCAGGTGTGTACACTCCCCATATCTACCGTCAAAAATTAGCTATGATGCTTGATGGAGGCCTTTGCATCCTTGACTTTCACGAGCTCTATCCCTGTGCAGTTCCTGTGACCACAAGCTTCTTTCTCCTCATCTGCTGCTCTGATCGGTGCCTGTCCTTTTATGAACACACAAGAGGCATGTGAACTTGCATAGAAGCCCCCTCGTTTACCCCCCCACACACACTAGCAGTGATGCAAAATCGCAAAAAAATCCGCGATTTCGTGGGGAAATCCGCGAACTTGCGGATTGTTTTGCGATTTCGCGCGAATTCGTGAACCGCTGATTCGCAAAATTCACCCATACTTAATAAAATAGGAACTTCAAACCCACTCTTCAGTAATCTACTGGACTTACAGAAGGACTCCCAGAGGACTGCCTGCTGTGCACTCTGACAGACTGCTGCTGTACCTGAAAGAAATGCTTTGCTGCCTGGAGTCTGCCTTGACGCATCAGAGGCCAGCTCTGCTGTTGAGCCCTGCATCTACACCTTCCCACTCAGGACTACCAGAAAGGACATTATGGACTAGTTTGCTGTCATCCTGTACAGAGACACAGGGATATAACAGGTTCCTGCCATCTTGAACCCTCACCCGCTACCAGACTGAGAGGGCCCTGATCTATCAAGAGGTGTCCCACCAGTCCTGGCCTCTTGGGTGTGGTGCTAGAGGTGCCAAGATGGCTAATTTTCAAAACTGAGGACTTTGGCCCAATAGTGCTCTGAGAACCAGGAGGAGACTGGGACCAACCTGTCCCCCCATGGTGCATCGCCGGTCGGATTGATTTTGTGGCTTCTCCCACTATGTTCTTCTCAGCAGCAACAAATCCGTCTCAGCGGTCCTTTGCCTAAAGGGCTACGTGACGTCCACGAACTGTCTACGACTACAGCCCTCTGGTTTGTCCGTCTAAACATACAAATCTTCACTGTGGCTTCAACTCACACCTTTCCAATGATGATTTTCCCTCCTCAGGCAGTTCCTGCAGCCATGCGAAACTGAACTTTACCTTCTCAGACATTTTTCTTCAGGAATTCTTCTAAGTCCAAAGATAAGCACTGACCAAGCCCAGTCCACTTCTTGTATTTGAATAGCACTTCATCGCAATCTACCTTACAATGACCCAGTGTTCCGTGACTAGATGTCTGGGGTTGGCTCTTTGATCTTTTAGGCACTATTTTGAACTTTAAACTTAAAAAATTCAGGTCTACTGATTGGATTTTTGTCATTTTGGTGTCAAATAGTTCATGGAAATGTGCTCCACTTGTCTAACTTGGTTTAATACTTTTCTTGTGTTGTGGTTTCACATTATTACTGTTTGCGTGCTGCATAAATAATTTTCACATACCCTTTAAGTTAATCCTGGCTGTTTTTTGTGCCAAGCTACCCCAGGTTTACCACAGGTTAACTTGGTGATTTATTGTGATTCTCCCTGCAAGGGATTGTGGATGTTGCTTGACCAGGACTCACACTCCAGTAAACCAACAACCAAATATCTGACAGTCATTTGTACAGCTTTCTCAACACTCTCCTATCCCCCTCTTCAAAAGGATGCCAAAGTTTCAGCTTTTTTCTTATTGTAAAAGGAGCAATCTCCTGCTAGAGGAGAGGACTAAATCAGAAATGGTCTCAGTCTTGGTGATTTGTGTAATAGACGCTGATGTTGGGCCAGTATTCTATTGATAATGATACACTTCAAGTTGTGGTTTATTGGAATGACCATGTTATTTGGTCAATCTTCTTATCCAGACCACCATTGTGAATTCCAGTAAGAGTCACAAAATGCTATTTGTATGTGATGGCCTTTTAAAGTTCGTTCTCCTTTTGAATGGTGCTTTATGGACAGTATGACAATCAGCAGACATAGTGAATCTTTTCAGATCATCGTTCACTCACTTATGGAGTAGAGTATTACAGGCTCTGTCCTGTCCTGGTTTTTCAATGCATATCTGCTATCGGCACTGATTGGCTTCCAGATATTCACATTTGAAGATGATAAAAAGCTCTCTGCAGGGTGTTTTGCTAGATGAGCCACCAGAGTAGCACACCACTTAGAATGCTTACCTCCTAGGGATGAATTTATGAAGATCAGTACACTAAAGCTAAACTCAAGAGAGAGGTCACTAGTTGGCTCTGCTTTGCTTATCTGGTCTCGGCCCTTTACATAAATGGATTCGGAGCTTGTCACACTTACCACTCAAGCAGAGTTCCTGAGGTTCTTATTTCATAAACAAGTGTTACCTTAAAGCTGTGACTAAATATTGCTTTAACATTTCTGACTCCTATGTGGAGTTTCACCATATTTGGGCCACCTCAGTGGCGACGGCTGGCTCTCTGCTGTTTTAGATTGTACCAATGGAGCATATTTTGACTGTAGCACTAACACCTCCACGGTTGGATCCTGTTGGAATTGTGTTTGTTCTCTCTGTTGGCTCCTGATTTACAAAAGGGTGGAGATTAAAAGCTCATGCCCACCCTTTACAGTCATAAATATAGCCACTTACAAGCCTTCAAAATAAATAAAAGACAAATTGTAACTTTGGGTCATCAGGGGTTTATATACAGATTGCTTTTCGGACACAAATCTGCTTGAGGAGGAGATCATTTTCTTATATTGTGCTTTCTCCTGTATATTCATGTAAATACTAATGATTTTACATTTAAGAAGTGCTAAAAAGCATATTTATTCACCACACTGTAACGGTTCCCTTGTAAATGTAAAAGCTTCAGACTAGCACCAGGAGGCCACTTGTTGTGCAAGAGAGCTTTATATGCTCCACTACCAGTACAATACAGTGCAGTGCTGCCTCCAGACCCAGGAGTGATTTGGAATTCAACAGAGCCATGACCTTTCCCCTCCCCCACACAAGGCAGCAGCCCCATTAAGAGGTGTGGAACTTGTAGGTTTCTGACAGTGGAGCCTACTCTTAATCTGCTGTCAGAAACCTTTGATCTGATGATCTATTCACCACATAGCCATTAGGACACATTGATATTTGTATCTGCCTCACTGTTGTGCCCCTGATCTCGTTGTGCCAGTAATTATATTTTTCCAGTAATTGTATTGTGCCAGTAATTGTACTTTTCCAGTAATTGTATTGTACCAATAATTGCATTTCTCTCGTCCTCTCTTGTGCCCCTGATTGCTTTTGTGTGCCTCCTCCGCCGCTTCTCTCCCGCTGCTCCAACCCGCTCCCCGCTCCCTGCCGCTGCTCCCCCTCGGCCCCACCCCGTTTCCTGCAGCATCACCGCACCGCTCCCCTCCCCACTCGCCACCCCGCTCCCGCCTCCCAGCTGCTCCTCCCTCCCACTGGATACATAAGGTGGTGTCCGCGAGGCGGGGAACTGTGACCTGACCTGACCTGGTCAGAGCAGGTCGCTCCACCCGCTGCGTGGCCCATCCTTAGTGTGCCCGGTCTCCGTTTGCTGCCACCGCTGCCTGTTTGTATCTGCCTCACTGTTGTGCCCCTGATCTCGTTGTGCCAGTAACTGTATTTTTCCAGTAATTGTATTGTGCCAGTAATTGTACTTTTCCAGTAATTGTATTGTGCCAGTAATTGTATTTCTCTCGTCCTCTGTTGTGCCCCTGATTGCTTTTGTGTGCCTCCACTGCCGTTTCTCTCCCGCTGCTCCACCCCGCTCCCCGCTCCCTGCCGCTGCTCCCCCGCGGCCCCACCCTTGTACCCTCCAGCATCATCGCAACGCTCCCCTCCCCACTCGCCACCCCGCTCCCGCCTCCCAGCTTCTCCTCCCTCGCTCCGCCCCCCCCACTCTCCATTTATGGCAGAGACCGCGCGTACGTGCAGCGTTCACGCACAGCGGGTGCGCCAATTGTGCGCCTGGACCGCGCCCAGTGCTAGACCCCCTGGCCCCCGCAGATGCCATCCCACCCGCCGGACGTACGACGCCACCACCCTCAATGCACTCAACACCGGCTGGTTCCCCGGCTGCCACCGAGCCACCCCAGGACGCACCCATGGACTCTTCACCTGCCAATCCTGAAAGTTCTCCTGCATCCGGACCTGCACGGCACCCGCCAAGCCGAGCACCAGCAGCAACCACCTGAAGTGCATCCTGCGCAACACCCGCTCCGTCCACAGACACACCGTTGAACTATGAAACCTGCTCGACACCACATCTCCAGACGTCGCCTTCCTCACAAAAACTTGGATGAACGCCTCCTCAGCACCCGACATCGCCATCGCTATCCCGGACGCATACAAGATTACCCGGAGGGACCGCGTCAACCAGACAGGAGGAGGCATCGCCATCGTCCACAAGAACACCATCCGCATCACGACCAACTCCGACGACACCCTCACAGCTGCCGAACATCTTCACTTCCAGATACACACCGACCCCAAGACCACACTCAGAGGCAGCCTCATCTACAGACCCCCAGGACCCCGCACACAATTCAGCGAAGACATCGCACACTTCATCAGCCCACACGCCCTCCCCTCCGCTGACTACATCCTCCTAGGGGACCTCAACTTCCACCTGGAGAACAAAAACGATAACAACACCACCACCCTGCTAGACAACCTCGCCAAACTCGGACTCAAGCAACTGATGAATACCCCCACCCACTACGCCGGACACATGCTTGACTCAGTCTTCTCCTCCAGCAAGCACATCTCCTTCAGCCACTCCACCGGACTCCACTGGACAGACCACAGCTGTGTCCACTTCAGCTTCAGAAGGACCACGACTCACCACCACCCGCAACAGGTTCCCCGCAGGAGCTAGAACAAGATCACCACCGACCAGCTCACCACATCACTGAACCAGAACCCTGCCGCCAGATCAACGGACCCCAACCAAGCAGCCAACAACCTCACACAGTGGATCACCAACTGCGCTGACGACCTTGCACCCCTAAAAAACCACCCCAACAGGCCCGGCAGCAAGAAAACCTCCTGGTTCAACGACGACCTCAAGAACTCCAAGAAGAACTGCCGTACCCTC
Source organism: Lissotriton vulgaris (assembly GCF_964263255.1). NCBI lineage: Eukaryota > Metazoa > Chordata > Amphibia > Caudata > Salamandridae > Lissotriton > Lissotriton vulgaris. Next base: position 131,642,202 of record NC_141687.1, read on the forward strand.
GAGAAAGCCTGGCAAAAAAACCCGACTACAGACAACATAACCGTCCTCAAGAACGCCACCCACAAACACCACCAGCTGATCCACACCACCAAGAAGACAGCATTCAAGGATCGACTAGACAACAACGCACACAACAGCAAGGAACTCTTCAGCACGTCAAAGAGATCTCCAACCCCAGCGCCGGAAACAACAACATCAATCTGTCACAAGACCTTTGCGACTCACTCGCCTCGTTCTTCCACAGCAAGATCACAGACATACACAACAGCTTTGGCGCACAGACCACGCACCCAACCACAGAACCAACACCCCCCACCACCACCCTCCGCGCCTGGACCCCGGTCAGCACCGAAGACACCATCCACACGATGAACACCATCCACTCCGGATCGCCAACCGGCCCATGCCCCCACCACGTCTTCAACAAGGCCGACTCCGTCATCGCACCCCAACTCCGGGACATCATCAACTGCTCCTTCAACACCGCCACCTTCCCGGAGATCTGGAAGCATGCCGAACTCAGCGCCCTCCTGAAGAAACCATCAGCAGACCCCACCGACCTCAAGAACTACCGCCCCATCTCGCTCCTCCCGTTTCCTGCCAAAGTCATCGAGAAGACCGCCAACAGACAGCTTGCCGCTTTCCTCAAGACGAACGGATACCTCGACCACTCGCAGTCCGGCTTCCGAGCCAACAACAGCACCGAGACCGCCCTGGTCACAGCCACTGATGACATCCGAGCCCGGCTCGACAACGGGGAAACAGCGGCCCTCATCCTCCTGGACCTCTCCGCAGCGTTCGATACTGTCTGCCACCGCACCCTAGTACAACGCCTTAACAACATCGGAATCCAAGAGAAGGCCCTGGAGTGGATCATCTCGTTCCTCGCCGGAAGAACCCAGAAAGTCCGCCTCCCCCCGTTCAGATCCGAGGCCACCGAAGTCATCTGCGGCATACCACAAGGATCATCACTCAGCCCCACCCTCTTCAATGTCTACATGAGCCCCCTCGCAGCCATCGCACACCAACACAACCTCAAAATCACCTCCTACGCAGACGATACCCAGCTGATCCCCTCCCTCACCAACGACCCAGCCACCGCCAGAACCAACCTACACGAAGGGATGAAAGACGTAGCAGAGTGGATGATGAACAGCTGCCTGAAACTGAACTTAGACAAGACGGAAGTCCTCATCCTTGGTTCATCACCCTCTGCCTGGCACAACTCCTGGTGGCCCCCTGCCCTGGGCAGCGCACCCAAACCAATGGACCACGCACGCAACCTGGGCTTCATCCTGGACTCCTCCCTCTCGATGACCAGACAAGTCAACGTCGTCTCATCATCGTGTTTCAACATCTTACGCATGCTTCGAAAGATCTTCCGATGGATCCCCACCGAAACCAGGAAGACGGTCACCCAGGCACTCGTCACCAGCCGACTGGACTACGGAAACACCCTCTACACCAGAACCACAGCCAAACTGCAGAAAAGACTCCAACGCATCCAGAACGCCTCCGCACGACTCATCCTGGACATCCCCCCACAAAGCCACATCTCCGGACACCTGAGAGACCTACACTGGCTCCCCGTCAGCAAGAGAATCACATTCTGACTCCTCACCCACGCACACAAGGCCCTCCACGACCTGGGCCCCAGGAACCTCAACAACCGCCTGACCTTCTACACTCCCACCCGCCAGCTACGATCGACCGGCCACGCCCTCGCCGCCGTTCCACGCATTCGAAGAGCCACCATGGGAGGATGACCCTTCTCCTACCTGGCAGCCAAGACTTGGAAATCCCTCCCCATCCACCTCCGTCTTACCCAAGACCACCTCTCCTTCAGGAAGCAACTCAAGACCTGGCTGTTCGAGCAGTAGCAGACCCCTCTCCCCCAAGCGCCTAGAGACCCTCCGGGTGAGTAGCGCACTATACAAATTTCTTGATTGATTGATTGATTGATTGGGTCAGGAGAGCCTGTGCTAACCAATGCACCACGTGTGATCCGCGGCCCATAACGTGCAGATATTGCACTAACATGTGTGTCGGCGGCTCCTCAGATAGGTCTCCACAGTGTTGTATTAACGTATGTAAAATCGATGCATGTAGGAGGAACTGCCCGGCCGGGAGAACCGTGTCCGCTGCCAGTGTCGCGAAAGGGATCAGCGTGCCCTCTGTATAGAGGTCCCGTACCGAGGCCACCTCCGCTTGCCTGCAACGTGCCAGTGCCGCCTCCGATACCGCTCCCCTTTCTTTAGGTGTGCCTAGCAGTGGCAGCGCCAGGGCATATGGTGTCACTACCCGAGTTAGTTTGAGGCACCTCACGAAAGATTTGCGAGCTACTGCGAGGTGTATTGGTTTTGGGCAGGTTACCTTTAGGGTGACTGATATGTGGTAAAAGGGGAGTCCCAGACATGGCAACCACTTTATGTGCTTGTGATTCAGCTGTGCCTATTGTGCATCTGCTTCATCATCAGATGCACTGTATGCACACAGTTCCATGACAGGCAGGCAGACATTGATAGACATGGTGGGCTGACCTCCCATAGGAGCAGAGACTTGGGTCTCTGCTGACCTGGCTATCTGCAATGATGGCCAGAAGGGACTTAGGGCCAGATGTAGGTAACCAAATACCGGTCGGTAACGGCCGAAAATCGGTATTTTCGGCCGTTACCGACCGGTATTTGGCATTTGAGATGTAGAGGACAGAAAATCGTCCGATTCGGTAAATATACCGAATCGGTAAATTTACCGAATCGGTAATCTTTCCGAATCGGTATATTTACCGAATCGGTAAATATACCTAATCGGTAAAATACCGAATCGGTATATAGGAAGAGGCAAAAAAGAAAATCGAGATGTAGGTAAGCTCCGAAATACCGAATTTGCCTGAAATTCGGTATTTAAGAATCGATAAATTGGATTTACCTACATCTGGCCCTTAGTGACCCTGTAAATCTTGTCTATTTCCTGATCCTACCTCATAGTGAAACTTCTGTCCCAAGTCCCATTGAGACCATCTGTAAATCATACCAGGGCCAGACTAGTGAACCAAAAGCAACACTGGCAAAATGCTCAAACCATCCAATCTCCCTTCATCTCCTTGTGCAATATTTCTCCTTTCTTCCGCCCGATCTCTCTCTCCTTCGCTCCTCTCTCTCTCTTCTCCCTTTTGGATCACTTTCTCTCTACCTTCCTCCTCCCTCTCTCACTTTCTTTGTCTCTTGAAGCTCTTGTGCCGGCTGCAGTTAACATCCTAGAGCTGGGGAAATGCCTGGTGGAACAAAAGGCCTGTCCGGCCCTGATCCTGGCCAATCACAGGCTTTGGTCTATAATATAACTGTTCAAGCCTTTATGACACTCATTAAAACTATCAGATGTAACAGAGTCAGACTCAAACAGCATTCACATATAATCCCAGCTTTATGGGTTACCCAGCATTACCACTCTTCCACAGATTTTCCCAGCGAAAGTTCCCTAAGGTATATTCAGGAGGAATGTGTATGGGAAAGAGGTTGGATAAAGGTAAACTGCACCCTCACAGTATTTCCAATTCCGACCTCATTAATTGGAATGGGGTGAAGTCGAGCTAGGTAATCCTGCAAGGTGGAGTTTTGCCACATGGTAATTCTGAGTAAACACACTGAGGACCTCAGAAGAATTGTGAGAAAATAACACCATTTGTAGCAAAACTAACATTGGCTAAAGCATCACTTTGTGTGACGTGTACATCATTTGAAGAAAATAAGTCTAATTGATCTCAAATGGAGGTTTTGTTTGTGTACCACAGTGATGTAATGTAATGTAATGGTGTCTTGTAAAGCGCATGTATCACCCCGCCATGGGATATCCCAGCGCTGTAGACCGCTGGGGAACCCGTCCTTGCTTCCCCTGTGAGATGGTCCCTGCTGGGTATCTCCAAGGTGAAACCAGGCATCCCAGGCGTATGTGGGGGCCGTTGTGGAGATAAGGCAAGCTAATGCCCAGAGTTGCCGAGTGTGATCCTTGGTTAGAGTAGGCACCGAGGCGAGAATTATCAAATCCGCTGACCCTGGTCCACGACCCTGCTGCGTCGGGAATTGAACCCTGGTCCCGGGCCGTCCTCTGCTTCCGGGTCTGCCGCCTCTAACCAGTGAACCATACCACTCCACAGTGATGAACATGAACAGAGCGATTGTGGTTTTCACACAGCTGTACCTCGTGTTACATGGTTTGCCTAGGAAAAAAGGGATTACATACTTTGCATGTCTATACAAATTGGCTACTTTCTCTAGGCAGCACAGCGCGAAAGCATTCACCAACACATGTGAAACTGCTATGCAATTAGCTGGACTCGTGACAACGAATCCATCACAGCGCTGCTCCTGATTGCAAAGATCACCCCATAATAAGGTAATTACAGGACTTTGAACTCTCTGCTTACATGCTGCTTTTCTTTCATTTCTTTAGAACCACTGGAGCAATAACATGTATGCTGTGCCATTATGGGCACACAGAAGTACATAATAGATGAATGATTTGTGTGACCAGGCTTAAGAAAAGTGGAATGCAGAGGATGTAATCTCCTCCCAATGAATTAGATTTAGAAATAAGACTTTCATGAAAATGCATGCCAATTCAATTACAGAAGATGTGCCCTGGCGTCCCCTGTGGGATCAGAATGTGGGTTAAGTACCACACTGATTAGGATTGATTTATTGTGAGTCATGTTAGGAGAAACACTGATACAGCTGCTGAAGCAACGTTTTGCAAAGTGTTGCCTGGTCAATTGCCTTTGCATTTTCTGGCACATTAGGACCTCGGTTACAGAGAGGTCACTGGACATGTCTCAGACCAAATTCACCAAAGCCATAGGTTTAAACTGCTCCCCCATATTAGCTAGGTGAGTGCATCCTAACCTTTTGACTTCTATGGACTTCCAAATAATCATTACTGGTACCCAGGGACCCCCAACTAAATTATTATTGGAATCTGGGAACCACAGCTAAGCAATTTCTATTTTTTGAACTGCAAACAACAGTAAAAAAATACAATACAATCATTTATCAAATAAATATACAAAATTATTACAATTTTATTTAATTCACAAACAAATATACAAAATCACATTTGTAGTTTTAATGGAAATGTGGCATATTTTCTCAATTTAATTGAGGCCACTCTTTGTCCATTTTACATTCGGCTTGATGATTTGCACTGGTCCTACAAATCAAAGATGGGATATTAACATAGGGCCTGATTACCAGTTTGGCGGAAGTGATACTCCGTCACAAATCTGACAGATATCCCTTCTCCTGTATTACAAGTTCCATAGGATATAATGGAATTGTAATACGGTGGACCGGATATCCATCTAGTTCATAATGGAGTAACCCTGTCCGCCAAACTCATTCTCAGACACCTAATTTTTAGCATCCAACTTTAAATTTCTTCACATTTACAGAACTTTTTAAAATGGGTAAATTAACATTTTTAAAATTTTAAGTGAACATACACTTTATTATTCAGTCAATATAATTTTATTTCCTAAGCAGTCACAGACCACCTGAGAAGACTTTGCAGACCCCCACGGATCCCTGGTCCACAAGTAAAGAACAATTGGTCTAGGTCATAGCAGTGGCTCAGTATAAAGAGAGTGTGCTCAAGTAATCTATGGCAGACATCAGAACATGGGGCTTAATGTATTATTGGTTAGGCATGAAAGGTACACCCACATTTTAAGTGTCGATTTGCCAAAATTCTTTTCAGCGACCTCAGGCAGAGAAAAATTGTCATTATCTATTCATGAATGCATGCTTATTGAATTGCCACAAATTGTTTCAGCTTGGAATGTGAAAGAAAAAAGTTGTCAAATGTCATGAGAAGGAATATGTATTATAGATATAAACAGGTAAGGGGTTGCATTTTCAGTCCTTAGCATCAGAATGATAACAAAGGAGGGCATTTATATAGCACTCTTGTAGCAAAAGGCCATCTTATGGCTGTAAAACCGTACACTTTACCAGTGCTAACTAGTGGTAAAGTGCCTGTGCTCCCCCTTACAACATGCAGGAAGTGGTGTATCCCTAATAGCTACACTTAACTTACCTATTCCTAATATATGATACAAAGTGTACCCTGGGCTTGTAAGTTAAATGTCACTAGTACAACGCCTATAGTGACATCCACTAGAGTGAAAGTGTAAAACATGGCTTCAGGCCTAATATTGTAGCCTGACTAAAGCAACCTTTAAACTGAAATTTGACCCCTCAAAATAAACTTGTTTAATAGGTCAAAACCAGTCTTTTAAATACACATAAGTCACCCTGATGTAGACCATGCTGCCCATAATGCCGGGTATTTAATAGTAGGTCAGGTAGAAATGTTAAGCATGTTCGTCAGTGAAAAAGCCCCAAAACCTATTTTCACTGTATAAAGGCTGGCTGGTCCATTGCAAAACACTGGAATGCAATAGTAAATTTAAGAAAGCTATCTCCAGCTGGTGAACAGTTCAAAATGTAATTCTTGGACTCTGTCCAAGAATCATTTAATTATTTAAGTATTATAAATCTAATTCACATGTGAAGTCCGATTGTTAATTATCATTAGGGAAAAGGTACTTTTAGAAACATACCTTTGCCCTGCCTAAAGCCTCTGAAGGCTAAGTTGCACTAGTCTACAGATGCAGCTCTTTGAATGCTTAATCCTGAATAGGTGTGAAAACTGCTCCCACATCAGGAGATTTTTCTGTTCCTCAGGCTGGAGGACCATTAGGGAGGTGCCAAGGAACCTATCTTCAAAGAAGATGCATCTTGTGTTACAAGCAGACCTCAGGTAACACCTGCACAGACCCCCCAGAACTGCTTTGGAGTGACCACAGAGGTGGAGTTGTTCAAATTCCTGGCCACACCTCTGGGTGTTCACACTAGCTTTGCATGAGGTAAGAAGGGTTTCACCATCTTATATTCAGGTAGAGAGAGGCACTGTGAGGTTGTCTGCTGTAGGGCAAACAGGAAATGCTATAAAGGTTGGTAGGGTGACCCCCAGGAACCTTCACACTATTGGTTAGTGAAGGGCCAGGAGTCACCCAGTGAAGTGTGACTCAATGGTTAGAGCGGCAGTCCCTGATACAGAGGTCTAGCCCGGGACCAGGGTTCAATTCCCCGCCTCAGCGGGTCTTGGGCTCAAAATTCCACGGACCTGATAATTCTCACCTCGGTGCCTATTCCAATCATGGAGTCCCACTCTGCAACTCTGGGCAATAGCTTGCTTAATCTCCACAACGGCCCCCACAACACTAAGGATGCCTGGCCTCCACCTTGGGGGTGCCCAGGAGTGGACGCCTCACAGGGAAAGCCAGGATGGGTTCCACAGCAGTATTCGTACAAGCGCCTTGAGACCCTTGCGGGTGAGTAGTGCGCTATACAAGTATCAATTTACCCACACTGACAAGTTGGTGCCAGGCATAAATATGGCCTTCCCAGTTCCCTCCTTAGAACACTGCTGGACCTGTGCAAGAACAGAAGAGGACTGACCTGCTGGTAGTGAACTGAGAAGAGCCCATGAAGGAATGGGCCTGCTATACCTAAACTCTGATTTATACTGGAAACCTTTCACTACTTTCCTACCCTCACTCTCATCTCCTTCCTAATCCTTTTACCTTTTTCTATTGTCTTCTCTTTCCAAATTTTTCCCATCTCCCTTTTTTTATATAATATCGAAACTATTAACTATATTTTTGTATTGCAATCCATCATCATATTTATTTGCATATATTGTTGTTATTTAGCATATTGAGTGACCTTTATCTTTACAATAAAAAAGAATATGACCAACAAAAAATTCTGATTTGTGATCCAGCTCTGTGTGGTAAAAAGGTAAAGCATAAGGGAACTCCGGCATTGAGGAACTTTGAAAATGAGTGTTGCATTATTCCCATAGCTTCAGTTAGAATTTCCTGGCCCAGTCTAGCACTTTTCTGAAGTATTCAAGACAAGCGTTCTAATTGGATTATTCTCAATGACAGCACAGCTGCAAGTCCCGAATTATCAGTCCACGAAAACACGCTGTGGATATTGCTGCCAATAGACACACACTCCTTGCTCTTTGTTTACTTTTGAATGGTTTAAAATAATGACTCTCTCTTCTCCTTTTAGTTTATATTGACTTATATTTCTTTTCAACTTTGCCTTTGAGAAGTGATTTAAAACTGTGATGCTAAATTGCTGTAAATCTGCTAGAAATGTATGGGCTATTTTCCAAAATGTGAACCACCAGATGCCTGGTCTTTTGGGGGACCCCAGAAGGTAAAACCTCGACCCCTACACCTGTCTAACAAAGGTCAAGGATTTTTTGATGCAAACACCTCGGGCAATGCCCAAGGCCAGTGCTCTCAGGCAATATTTCTTGGAGCAGCAGTCCATTAGAAAGCTTGATCCAAGTTTAATAAATTCATTCAGTGTGTGAAAATGCCCCAGTTACTTACTGGTAATCTTCATTACTCTGAGTTATAGTCTTTCTCGCCACATGAGCTTTAGGCTCTTACAGAAACACCAAGTAAAACATTAGCTTACTAGTGTCCCATCCTTCCAATATGGCATCCACCTCTATCCACCAATGGTATAAAAGGAGGCAGCATTCACCACAAAGCCCACAACCAAGTCACAAAAATATGAAGCCCCAAACAAGTGCGGGGAGGGATGGGAAACTATACTGTGGCGAAAAAGACTAGGACTCGGAGTAATGAAGATTGCCAGTAAGTAACCATGGCATTACATCCTCGCCCATCTTCCGCGCACAGTAAGTCACACAGGAGCAGAAACCAAAGCTGCATTGGCTTCATGGAGAACAGAAGACAGCCAACTCATATACTAAATAGCAACATCACGTTTAATAACACACAACATGGAAATTGAAACAGAACCTCAAGAAGCAACAGAATCCAGAACAGAAGTAGTAAAAGCAACTGACACACCTCTCCCAACCTCAGGGTCATTAATGTGCATAAAGCTATAAGGAGAAGACCAAGTGGCCACCCTGCAAATATCCTCCATAGACACCCATTTGAACACAGTCCAAGAAACCGACACAGAACGGGTAGACCATCCATGGACAGGAAGTGTGAGAAACCGTCTTAGGCACCAAAGACCACCAGAATAGTTTCCTTAAGGCAACGACTAAGGGTAGAAAGGGAGGGATTCAAGCCCTGTCTAGTCTAGCCAAAAATGACTAACAGAAAGAAGACACGTACACCAACATAGCATGCTTCATATCAAAAAGATACAACAGAGACTCCTCCTCGGAGTGAAAAATAGAAGCCACTTTGTTGGACTTGGCTCTTTTTGCAGGGTCACCCCTGAACTTTTTGCCTTCCTTCTAGCCTTTTTTTCTAACATGCTGTTGGTGGTTTTAGGACATTGGGCACTTTAGCACTGGTTAGCAGTTCAAAGTGCGTGTGCTCTGTGGCTTCCATAAATGGACCCCCCTTTATGGGATAACTCCTAAATGGAACAAAAAAAGTGTGTCATGTTTGGTATGTTTGGAATGGAAATAATAAATGGTGTGCAATGGTGTGGGCAGATTTATTTTCCATATTTTAGGAATGTCACTTTTAGAAGTTGGCATTTCTGTGTGCTTTGTGCTTGCCTGCCTGATGTGTATTGCATATCTGGTTCTAGAAGTGACCAGGGCTGGTGAGGTGTTGGTGGCTCCAGCGAGGGCAGGGTGAGTCAGCACTAGGCTGAATAGGATATCTGCAATTGGAGTAGTGGGAGGAGAAGTCCCCTGTCCCTGAATAGGTCTGTGCCTGCCCTGTACAATCCTGGCTCTGCCCCCCCTGTGGTGTGTCTGATTGCCAAGCACCTGCTCACAAAGGGAGGAGGGAAGCCTGGTAAACAAAGTGCTCTACACTCCCCCAAAACCAGTTGAGATTGACCCTTCCAGAAGCTTCTGCTCCTTTCTAGTAGCAGGGCAGAAGGGTGTATAAATACAGGGGCTCTGACCCCATGAGGTTGTTGTGCTTGTGCTGACTTGGAGGGAACACTCTGCCAGGAGGAACCACCAAGGGATCCAGCTGCTGACTCCTGAGGGTTCCTGCGTGCTGGCCTGCCTGTGCCAGCACAGCCCCTCTACACATTTGGGGACACTACTGGACTTGGAGGAGACCATGCTGGAGTAAAGGCTGCTGTGCCAGGAGGAAAGTCACCTTGCTAAGTTTGACTGTTTTTAGGAACTGCTACTTGTTTGTGCTGAGCTGCCCTGCTGCCTGCCGATCTGTGCCCAGCCTGTGCCTGCTTCCTAGCTCCCAGTGAGCCCTTTATTTTAATTCCCCCAAGAAGAAGGGGGAATCCCAGCGTGTGGGATTCCCCCTTTGCTGCCTACAGCCTGAACGCGAGCCTACCCCGCGTTTCTGTGCCCCCAGGAGAAGAATCCACATTCCAAGCGGAGCTCCAGTGTATCAGGGAAAGCCCCGGGTGTCAAGGAAGAGTGTGTGCCCACCTTGCATTTGCGCCGCATTTTATTGCTGCCTTCAGTGGGAGCTCACCCGCATGCGAGCTTAACCAGCGGGTGCCCACCCCGCTTTTGTATTTCTTTAAAAACGGGAGCCTACCCTGTATTGTACCCGCACGAAGGAATCACCTGAATCACTGCCGCGGCCCGAGAAGAAGGAGAGAGCAGCCGCCACCACAAGAGACCCGGAAGTCAGGCAGGATGAGCAACTTGGTGGACGTGGCCTCACGCTCTATGGGGTGGAAGCTGCGACCGGTGAAGAGAGTGGAGCTCCCCTGCGTGAGGGAAAGCCCCGCGTCCAGCAGTTTCTGGTGATTGCGGGGGAGGCGGGTCCGGGGCACATTGTCAGTTCCTGCCCCCGCCGCATTGAAGGAGATGCCGCCAAAGCCTCCCCAACGAGGGGGAAGTTTGAAGGTCCCGCAGAAGTAGCCCGGTGAGTGGAGCTGGAAGTGGCTCCAGAAGTGCCCGTGTTGGTTTCTCTGCCTCATTTTACACAGCTGCGCCGTAGGAGCGGGCAGCTGCAATGTTGTGGGCAACATTTTTAATTTTAAAGTCCCAAAGTAGGGGTTCCCCAGGCGCCGTAGCCCCACATGCTAATTTGCACGGCTGTACCGGCAGTTAGCAGCAACTGCAACGTTGGGCAAACTTTTCTTTGAGGGTCCCAGAGTGGGGCTTCTCTGGCGCAGTGGGGTCAAAGGCAAACCTGGAATGTCGGGGGTATTTACAATGTGTGCAGCTTTTCCCAAAGGTTTGCATTGCTGATTTTATGCCTAAGTATGGTTTGTGTATAATGCATTTATGCTGATGTTCTGCACAATGTGTTTTTATGCCCTATGAGACGCTATGATTATGCCTAATGCTAATGTGTACGCCTATTATCATGTTATGGTGTTTTAGGTTCAGGCCTGATCTAAATGTAAATGTGAATCTGTATTTGTAAAGCGCAAACTACGCACCCTTATGGGTCTCAAAGCGCTGGGGGCCATAATGGAAATTAAGTGAGCTATTGCCCAGACTTAGTCACATGGCGCTGAGCTGAGCTGACGCCGGAGATTGAACCGTGAACCCTGTGCTCCGAAGCCAGCTGCCCTGGCCGCTGCACCAAACCTCTCCACTACTAAATGTGATTTATGCCTTTCGTGGTATAATGTTAGGTTCATCCTTTTACCAGTAGCTACTGGCTGTTATTACTGGTTGGTTACATTTACTGTTTATGCTTGGTTCTAGCAGCGACCAGATTGGTGCTGCCCTGTACATAGTCTCTTGTAAATAATTGCATGGTGCCTGTAGGCACAGTGTATATATTTGTGATTGTGATTCTAATGTGTTTTACATATTACAAAGGATATTTTTAGATAACCTTGTGTGGAGTCTCTTTTGTAGTGTGCCTAGTGTGTCGCCACTGTGTGTGTGTGTTGCGCGAACACTTTACACATTGCCTCTGGGATAATCCTAACTGCTCGTGCCAAGCTACCAAGGGAGTGAGTAGGGGTTTTCTGCAGTGTGTAACTCCCTTGCCCTGGCTAGAACTGGGGTTTCTGCTTGGCTTTGTTGCATGCAGTAGACTACCGGGAATCCTCGTTTCTAACACACTTTAGGTACAAAACCAGGGTGAGTTCTCAACACCACCCTATCCTCCAAAAACCTCAAAAACAAGGCAGATCTCAAGAAAGACACAACGCTCCAACACCATCTGGCAGGAGCAATCTCCACCAAAAAACACTACCTTCATAGTCAAAAACTTTAAGTCCACAGACTCCAGAGGCTCACAGATAGCCCCCTGCAAGTCCCTGAACACCAACGGAAGATCCCTCGGAGGGGCCAACAACATCGGTCTAGGGCACTGTAAAGCCAGAGACCTCAACAAGCAAGCCACCAAAGGCTCAATCTCATCAAAAAGAGGAACCTGGAATGCCCAAATAGCAACCCATTGTCACCGGAAAGTAGAATTGGCTATCCCCAGATTAAAACCCTCCATTAAAAAACCCAGAACACGAGCAGGATCCACCACTTCAACAGACAACCCATGGCGCAGACACCAACCAGAAAAATTATTCCAATGATTAGCATAAGCCTTCAAGGTAGAAGGATGTTGAGACTGTTGAATGAGGCCAGCCATCACCTGGGAACAACCCCTCTGCATCAGAGACTGCCGCTCAAGAGCGAAGCCTGAAGACTCATGAATTGGAACACTGGGAAGGGAACCTGGGAACCCGGCACATTGTATGGATAAAACAGAAGCTTCCAGCCTGGGCGCAACACCCTCTCCAACAGTAGGGGAAACCAAGGCAGCACCGTCATCCCAGAACCACCAGAAGCACCAATGCACCGTCCCTCCTGATTTTCTGCAATACTGCCAGAATCAGGACAACTGGGGGTAAACGCATACAACAGACCCCGAGGCCACGTGAGGGACATCACATCCACCTTCTAAGCCCCCAGGCAAGGCATAATCGTACAGAAACAATGGAGCCCAGCGTGGCAAACTAGTCCACCGTTAGAGACCCAAACCTCTCCTGCAACATCAGGAACACCTCCGGGGTATGTTACAGCGAACCCATGGAGGGAAACACCCTGCTGAGACAGTCTGGCACCACATTCTCCCTGCCCAGTAGGTAAATGGCAGACAGGGACCCCCAACACCATCTCTGCCGAAGAGCAAATGACCCCGCTGAGACAACTGAGGGACTGCACCCTACAACCCCCTGATGATTCAAGTAACTCATGCCAACCTGGTTGTCAGTCCGGACTTGCACATGGTGACTCACCAGCTGATAAGCAAACGCCGAGAGACCCAAGTGAACCACCTTCAGCTCCCTACTATTCAAAGAAGAGGACAACAGAGCCCTAGTCCATTTGCTCTGGACGGAAGAGTTCCCTAGTGTAGACCCCAACCCATTTGACTAGCATTGGTTGTTACCACCGAGAAGAAACCACCAAGATGACCCTGGGAGAGATTCACCTCATTCGACCACCACCCCAGCCACCCTGACCTGAGCAGCAATGGGCCCTCCCTGACTGAAATCCTAACCACAGAGTAGCTAGTGGGATAAAATATGCTTCACCACAGGGTACATATGCAAGTGAATCAGACATAGGCTACTGCGGCCTCAACCAACAGCTCACTGGTAGACAGCCCAGCGACAACAAGGCATGAATCGCGGACAAAAGTGTCAATTTTCAGGCCTGGAGCAGGAAAACCTTCCTCTAAGAGCTTAATTTTCATCAACATCCCCTTCTGATTTGCATCCACCTTCCAACAATGTATCAACATCTAGCCACCTCCAATGAATACAAACAAATGCCAGATAAGAGCCGCACCTGCTGCTCCATCAGAGCGAGGGTGGAAAAAATATCTTCGCCCTGGTCCATCAACTCAACCAATGACTGGAAGTCTTTCATTAAAGACTGAATATTATATGAGGAATAGGCTGTAGCCCTAATAGCAAAATTGGAAGCCACAAAAATATGCTTTACAGCTGCATTCACCTTCTTATTAACAGGGTCCGCTAGAGAAGCATCCTCCGAAATAATAGCACCCTGTGAAGCCATCCCAGCCATCAATAAATCCACTTTCATGGAAAAAGGGAATATGTCCACAAAGTCGTGCAACGGATAGGTCCTGCAAAAAATGGGGAAACCCATGCTTATCAACATCCTTCCATTCAATTTCCAAAAGCATCAGAACTGAAGAATGAATAGGCAAGGACTTAGGGTCTTTCTCCTGATACCTGGAAAAATAATTGGTGTCTTCCTCAATTATCCCCACCTTAGGAAACAACAAATTAGACCGAATGTGCTGTAGGACCTCATTCAATTCAGAACCCTGCACATAATGACCTTTAAGTTCCATGACCTCCTCCTCATCAGACTCATGCGAGGGAGCAGGATCCAATCTCGACTTCCTAGGAGGAGGAGGAACAGTCGCTCTATCTTGGAATGCAGCAGCCATAGTGGCCTGTATCATCTGCTGAATAGCAGCCAATAAAGGAAGAGGCTCCAATGTCTGCTCTTCTTCCACATTAACCCCTTCGACGCTCATGACGAGCTCAGCTCGTCCTGAGTTACGCCTCTCGTACGCTCATAACGAGCTGAGCTCGTCATGTAACGCTGGTTTCCGCAAAAGTCAGCGCACAGCGGGGAAAACCGCTAGCGCGCAAGGTGTTAAGGGACTTTTCAAGTGCCTTACCAACCAAGTCCATCATGCAGCACAGCACCAATACTGCCCAACACAACAATAAATAAACCAAATGAACCGGCAAGCCCATGATGACTCGGAGTTGGCATTAAAGATCCAATTTAATGGTGAGATCAGATTTTGTATAAATATTAAAAGAAAGTAACATTTAGTGCTAGATTTGTCAGTCATGGGGTGGTCTTCCCCCAAATTGTTTGCCGTCACCCCTCCGATTTTTCTGATTTCATTTTTAATAGTCTTTAGACTCTGTGCAATTTACCACTGCTAGTTGTAAAGGGCTTGTGCTCACTCCCAAAAACATAGTATAAGTGACTTTCACCCGATTGGCATATTTATTTATTGATAAATCCCTAGTAAGGTGACAAAAAACTATATACTCAGGGTCTGTAAATTAAATGCTACCAGAGGACCTGCACCACTTATTGCACCTTTTAAAACATTTCTCAGACCTGCCATTGCAACCTGTCAGCAGTATTAAACAGGCAATTGCACTTGGCAAAATAGCCCGTTGCTTACCCTATAACGCCCTCAACACATATATGTCACCCCATGGTAGGCCCTAAACGGCACAGTGTAGAGTATTTAAAAAGTTGTACATGCACTCTTAAATCTTCCATGTCCTATTGGGGAAAAAGTCCTGAACTGTTTTTTTCTACCGTGAGGCCTAGCTCTCCAATAGGATAACATTGTTTTTCCTTATAATATTTAATATGTGATAACGTTTGATTGCTAATAGGTAGGGAAATTCATGTTTGTTTTCTGAGGAATTGTATTTTAAAATTCTCTTTGTTGATGCAGTCGTATTTTAAGTTACAATTCTAAAAACGCTACTTTTAGAAAAACTGAGGTGTGACTGAGTATTCAGGATGGCGGCTGTTGCATCCTGTTAGCACAACAGTGTTAGATTCTCCCTAGAAGATCTGTTTGAAGCACATGTAAAATGTGTGTGCCCTCGAAAGGGATTAAACAGGATTAGAACACAAATCTTGGATTTTCCTGTCTGGTTGCTGAAGGTCCCTGCTTTTGTCCTACTAAACTTCTGTATCCTGTTTTGTTGTGGGTCCAGAGTGAGGAAATAGAAATTATTAGGTAGCCAATGTGTCCCCTACTCGCACCCTATCCAAACACACGTGTCCCCTGTATGTCATGTAATTCCTTTTCCGTGCCTGCTAGAAAGACGCATATGTATTTACGTCCAACGTTAACATGTGAGTCATACAGTTCTCCAAGAATATCACGTTAATTAGGCTTCTAGGCCTATGGTGCCAACGTCTTTACATGGTACACTTTTGAGTAAAGCACACGTTTTCTCCATGTTTTCTGGCCCAGTCGAGCCAGACCCTTAATCGAGACTCCGAGTTCTTTTCTGCCTCTGAAAGCTGCAGTTTAGGTATGCATCCCTGACCTCTGCCTTACTTCCTGCTCAGACGAGCGGTGCCCGGCTTGGCCTGGTCTGCTTGCCAAGACGATGTTTTACCTACAAGTTATCTGCTCAGCCTCTTCGAAAACACATTCCAGTCTAGTGAAATAGGTAAACATATTCCCGGCTGCAGAGCAAAGGGCCCTGCCTTCCTGTCTCCATGCAAGTAATTCACTGCTCCTGTTACCATGGTAGGCCCATGGCCCCCGCACTTCACATGAAGATCCATATGCACGCACTAGCATTCAGTGATGAACGGCCTCTGCCCGAGAGACATTTTACTTCAGACACTACATCCTCCAAACATAAGATATCAGATATGTTTTAAGTGCAGGTCGTTCTGACATCCCAGACATTAGTCTCCTCTACTAGTGCTAAAGTCAAAGCCCCCAGCTCTCCCCGGTTACACGTCATGCTCAGTTGCGCGCGCATGTATGCCACAAGTTTCTGCTGATTCTGCAAACTTTCTCTAAAGCATCCACCCACATGTGACGTTTCTTGTGACGTTTCTCTGACATGTCGGGTACACGCCCATGTGTACGCCTTCTTGCACGCCTCCTGTTACGCACATGTGTTCTTATCTCTCTCTTTTCACCTGTTACGCCTACTGTATTCATTTCAATTATACTGTTTTACTATATATAATGTGTGATGTTAATAAAATGTTGAATGTCCCTTCCTGAACCTTAGTGGCGATGTCCCATGCCTCGAGGCATTTCATTAAAGCCCGTATGACTCAGATACCACAGACTCTGCCTCTCATTTGATTGAGCTATCCTTATTGTCATTTAATGTAATAAAAAATTGTACGGTAAAATTATTTACCACATAATTCTGGCGCCCGAACAGGGACCCCCCCCTTCCCCACTCGCTGGCGATGTAACGCAGGCCCCTGACCCCTTCTACAGCTGCGACGGAACCAGTGCACTCCTGCGGGTTTTCCTGCTATCTCCCTCGGGCCCACGGAGGAGACGGAGACTGCGGTCCGGCATCCAGACGAGGCGGTGAGGAATGCGGAGGATCCCGACCAGAGCCCCAAGTCGAGAGAGCAAGGTCCGAGCTATCCGGAGGCCCACCTGTTCCGAAGCGCATGCGTAGTAGCAGCCAGACGTCGTAGCAGTCCAGTCCAGTCCAGTTTCCGAGGCCTTCAGTTTTTGCTTCCCGGTGAGTACCGTTGTTGGGAACGCATCTAGACGGGTTCATTGATTTGTGCCCGGTCAAGACTAGTCTGGGTACACAGACCTGGTCCAGACGTGTTCATTTAGGTGGACACGGTATGACGTGTCTCTTAATGGGACCGGTACTGTCTGTACTGTTTTAGCAGTGCATCTAGAAATTCAGTGATTCAGTATTCTAGTATTGTATCTCGAGATTTCGGTATTTATATGTCTTCGATGTACCAGGTAATATCCGTCTGAAATGTTTTAATGTGGTTTAATGTTGTGGTGTGAATGACTGTTTTGCTATTCATTACTGTTTTTATTGTGTTCACGTTCAAATCAATCCGAAAATGCCACTGTTCTCAAAATTACGTCAGTTAGGAACTAGGAAAGGGATACTCGAAGAAGCAGTTCCCGTCCCGCCTAGGGACACTCCAGGACATTTTATGTACCATAAGCATGGCTTAGATGCCATACTGTACCTAGATTTGTGGGTGGATTATACTAAAGATCTGGAAGAGAAGTATAGATGGCCTGTCTCAGGGACATGGGATGCTGATTGCATCATGAGAGTAGAAGAAGCATTATGGAAAAAGAAAGCCAGACAATCACAGAAAGATGCCATAGAATTATGGCGTAAAGAAGCGCATAGAAGAACAGAGAAAGAAATCAGGAAAGCAGAGAGAAGTAGAGAAGGATCTGAAAAAGCTAGAGAAAAAGAATTACTAGAAGAAGGAGAACGAGTCAGAATAGAACAACAAGACAGACAAAGAAATGCCCTTATCACAGGCATGTATCCTGTTCTCGCCGAGGGCCTGCCCAAGGCGACCCCGGAAGTACCGCGTAACTTGCCACCACCATTGGTTCCGACTAAATTACGTCATAAACAGACCGCAGCGGACATTTTCCTTTCTTCCTATTTAGATGATGTAGTTCCAGGATATACCAATGTACGTGTACCTGTACCACCTGCTAATAATGTACAGCAGCCTATTCAGTCTGTTCAAGACAGGACCCCTCCACGTCTCCAAGACTCGACTACCGCACCTATTGTCACTTCCCCTACTGCTACTGCTACTGTTCCTTCTGCTATTGGTCCTACCAATCCTTTTGTGACAGATGCAATCCAGAGTCCGCCTCATTACACATACCTCCTTTACCCGCTATGACACCAGTAGTTACAACACAGCCAGTTCATGTTTTCGCTTCCGCTTCAGGAGGCGCAACAGGAGGTCTCCCCCATCACACCCCGCCTCAAGTAAAACGAGTGACACTTAGAGAACTAGCATTACAACGTACACCCAGAGCAGCGACATTTGCCGCCCTTAAGGAGTACATTACAGATTGCAGATATGATCCAGTACCAGGTGAAGATGAGATGATACTATACTCACTACGTTTACGGCGAGTCACAAACTATTTGGTTCTTCTACCACATATGGAAGAACATCTAGATAACATATATAATTTCATTAGAACAGGGGAGAGACCAGAATGAATTCACGAAGCCATGGCACACAATAAGGTCGAGACACAAAAAATGATCTTACAGTTTTTGATAAATTGTTTGATAAGGGAACGCGATCGACCAGGTACAAGCCAGGAAGAGATGGGTATCCTGATTAAGTGGAGTAACAATATAGCTGATGGTAAACATAATACACAAGGTTGTATAGAAGCCATGTACAGAAAAATCCGTAAAGAAATTGTACTAATACACGAAAGGGAAAAAGCAGCTAGGGAAGCCGAGAAAGAGGACGATGAAATCACAGAGGATGAAGATGTAGATGATACAGAAGCAGACACAGGTAGGATAGCATATGTAGGTAGAGCAAGACCTTTTGACAGACCCATACGCCCAGAAAGCAAGAAACGTTTTCTTTCTCCCATACCAGAACAATGTTCTCTCGAACATTTATTTCAAGACACTGATAAAGTACTAAAACAACGAATAGGTTACAGTGAACTTAGCACCATGTGTGAACAAGAACTTGCACGATCAGCAGTACAATGGCTGGAAATAACAGTGTATATAAAGATGATTCAGTAGCGCAAACATTTTTGACTCTTTCCCTAGACGAACAGCGACTAGCTGGTATGTACATGATCCAGCATCTCATTACATTATATGAGAGTCAGCATTCTGATCCAGGTCCCCTATATAATATATTGGAAGAATTACTGCTAAAAAGATGGAGAGGCCTAGGTACCGATTTAATTAACATCATTCTAGAACAACGCCATAAATACAGAACCTTCCTGACTCCACATTTCGTTCCTGTTCCACCCCCAGTAAGACAACCATTTTACATAGACAGACAGAATCCCTTACGAGAAGTTCATCCCGTTCAGACCCCAGGGGGTGAGCTTCAACGAGTATTCATATACACACCTTTGACTAAAATGGAACTATTGGAAATGAAGAAATTAGTGCCCTGTCATGATAAAGATCCAGCAGGGTTCCACCGTGAGTTAAAAGACATGCTACTCATGGGAGATTACACGTATTCCGATATTATTAAAATGTTAAAGGTATTGTTGCCTGCCGGCATTTACGAAAAACTCAAAGAAAAAGAATGGGAGGTGGGAGATACAAAGATTAATTGGACTGAATTAGAAGACGAAGAAAATAGACGAGTCCCAGGTACGGGTCTTGGGGACAAAGCTAAAGCATTACCAGGATTATTAGTTCAGGTCTTGCCGAGGTTATTGGCAATTAAAAAGGAAGACTGGGATGCAATCTCAGCCTGCAAACAGAAACAAGACGAAGACACTAGTGATTTTTATTCCAGATTCGAGAAATGTTTCATTATTAATAGCGGTCTGAAAACAAGTAGTGAATCATATCCACATCTTTTTGTAACCAAATTAGTCGAGAATTCCTTACCACAAGTTAAAAATAGAGTACTGAAAGTCGAGAGTACATGGCAAGCAAATACCCCTTCTCAAATGTTACAAATGCTACAGTACCACCAGAACCGAATTAGAGAGGAACATGATCACGAACAGAGACGTATGAAAGACACGAAAATGAAAGTACTAGTTGCTCAGTCTGTTCCAGCTGACGGTCAGAAAAAGGGTACAGCACCGCCAGGTCATTCTGCAGCTCCTGTTAAAGGGAATTGCAACTATTGTAAACAGCCAGGTCACTATATCAACGAATGTACCGTTCTGAAATATAATATTGCTACAGGCAGGACGAAAGAAAGTCCGCGTCCTCCCAGACAAGAACATGTTCCACAGAATATTTCACAGAATACGCAACCTCCACAGAATACACAACAGACAGTAGCTGTACCCCAACCCCAACCTATTGCTGCCACGCAACATGTTACACAGCAAATGTACCAGTATGCACAGTCAGATTACCCTGATTATCAGCAGTACTCATGAAACAGCCTAGAGAGGGAGGTTGGCTTGCCTCTTATCGACGTTCCTGTAGATCAAGAGGGTCCCTATGTACATAGTCAGGTATTAGGGAAAGACAGAAAATTTTTGATTGACACAGGGGCGAGCAGAACTACCATCAGTCATGACGAGGTTCCAGGGGCACCCCTCTCAGGCTCACAGAATGTTTCCCTGGGTTTTTCAGGAAAGCCTATTGTTAACGAAGTGTCAAAGCCAGTTTCCCTAGGAGTTGGTCCATTGTCCCGTACTACAGACTTGTTACTTACAAAAGCATGTCCTGAAAATCTGCTTGGTATTAAAACATTGAAAGCTCTAGGAGCAGTAATATGTTGTTCTCCGGAAGGAGTGAGATTGTTTTTACGTGATTTCAAAGGTCATTATGTGTTGAGAGATTTTGATCCAAGATTGCAAAATGTACCACAGCATTTATGGGCACGAGGTCCGACTGATGTAGGTTGTATGCACATTACACCTTATCGTGTTACACTCAAGCAAGGAGTTGTACTACCCAGAATCCGACAATATAAATTGCCACCCGAGGCTGTAGCAGCCTTACTGAAAATTATTGACAAACTGATTGCCCAAGGAGTAGTTATAGAAACTGACTCCAATGTATGTAATTCTCCAATCATTCCAATTCTTAAACGAACTGATCCAAATGCACCACCAGTCTACCGATTGGTGATTGACCTTCGCGAATTAAATAAATGCATCATTCCTCAGTACCCAGTAGTGCCAGACATTTCTTCCTTATTGACTGCTATTGATTCCGAAGCGGCGTTCTTTACTGTAATCGACCTCAAGAACGCCTTCTTTAGTGTCCCCATTCATCCAGAAAGCCAGTATCTCTTCGGATTCTCTTTAAATGGCCGAAGCTTCAAATTTGCACGTGCACCTCAAGGGTTCACGGAAAGTCCTAGTATTTACAGTCAAGCCCTGAAACGACAACTAGATGGTATTCACATGCCTACTGATACTGCTCTGCTGCAATACGTTGATGACTTGTTAGTAACAGCACGGACCGAACGTGACTGCGAGCGCGCATCACTGACTGTCTTGTATTTCTTGGCCGAAAAGGGGCATAAAGTGTCCCCTTCGAAGCTACAATTCTGTGCCCAGCAAGTGGTATACCTTGGGCACTTGCTGTCCAAGTGGGGGAGACAGTTGACACCAGAACGCATCCAGTTAATTGCACATTTGGCACAACCCAAGACACAAAAGGAGGTACGGGCCTTCATTGGTCTCACTTCTTACTGTAGACAATGGATCCCTCAGTACGCATATCTAGCTAAACCACTCATACAGTTGACAACACAGGAGGCAGTGACTTCGACTGTCCTCCCTTGGACTCAGGAACACACACAAGCTTTTGAGGAATTAAAGAAAGCCTTATGTCAAGCACCTGTTTTAGCAACACCATTTTATAGCAAACCTTTTACACTTTTTGTCACAGAACGCGATGGCACAGCATTATCTGTACTCACACAAGATCAAGCAGGACACAATAAGCCTTGTGCTTATTTTTCTAGTACATTGGATCCAGTGGCCCAGGCGCTGCCTGCGTGCCTCAAATCAGTTGCAGCAACAGCTCTAGCAATCAGACAAAGCGACTCAATAGTGTTAGGACATCCCCTGACGATACAAGTTCCACACTCCATGGAAGTTCTTTTGAACCGAACTCAGATACAACACTTGACCATAGCAAGACTGAGAGGATATGAATTGACATTATTTCAGCCACACATAGAGATCAGACGTTGCAATACATTAAACCCTGCCACATTGTTACCCTCGAGCACAATTGACCCAACACCACATGACTGCGTGGAAGTCATCAATACTGTAACGAAACCCAGACAAGACTTGACAGACATTGCATTACCCGACCCAGACCTGACACTTTATGTGGATGGTTCATGTATGAGAACAAAAACAGGAGAGTTAGTGGCCGCCTATGCAGTGACCACTGAAACGGAAGTCATAGAAACACATCGTATTGACACATTGTCTGCTCAAGCAGCAGAACTCATTGCTCTGACCCAAGCCTGTATCCGAGCCAAGAACCTGAAAGTAAACATATATACAGATTCACAGTATGCATTCGGAGTCGTTCACGACTTCGGCGTCCTCTGGCAAGAGAGAGGTTTTTTAACTTCTCATGGAGCCAAGATACAACATGGTCCCCTCATTCAAGCTCTATTAGAAGCGATACACTTACCTGCATCCATTGCTATCATGAAGTGCAAGGCACATACGAAAGTCACTGACACCATTTCCCAGGGTAACGACCTGGCAGATCGAACAGCTAAACTCACAGCTCAGACTCAAACAGACATTCCAACGGACACGACAAAGACTGAAGTATCATCACAGACACATTGTATGACAGTGAAGGATCCCACTCTAGATGTACTCGACATACAAACACATGCCTCTCCAGACGAAATCAAGAAATGGACTGAACAAGGAGGGATCCAGACAGATCAGGGATGGATGACGAAGGGTAGAGCCACATGGTTCCTCCCCGACTCTATGGTTCAAATGATCATTAATACAGCACATAGCCAGGACATTTAGGAGAAAAAGCCATGTTAGACAGCATTTAAAACCTCTGGTTCAACAAGCATTTGCGTGCAGCAGCAAAAGAGAAAGTGCGTACCTGTATGATCTGTTGTCAGTTCAATCCAGGCAAAGGCATTCCCGTGGAACAAGGTGGATTCCATCCTCCTGACCATCCTTTTGAAGTCCTCCAGATGGATTATATCCAGATGGACAGATGTAGAGGATTTAAATATGTCCTCGTAGTTGTATGTGCCCTTTCCAGATGGACAGAAGCATATCCAGTCCCAGATTACACTGCCGCGACCACTGCCAAGCAGTTGGTTCGTGAATTTTTCCCGCGATACGGCTTGCCCCGTGTTGTGTATTCAGATAATGGACAGCCATTCTCGTCCGACCTTATGAAACAGGTATCACTCCTGTTAGGTTACCAGTGGAAATTTCACTGTGTCCGACACCCCGAAGCAGCAGGTCTAGTCGAGCGTCACAACCAAACTCTGAAAACACGATTAGCAAAAGTCTGTGCAGAAAAAGGTGTAGATTGGATAATAGCACTGCCAGTTGCCCTCTTCTATATGCGCATGGTAGCTCATTCTAGAACCGGACTATCTCCCTATGAGGTAGTCTTCGGCCGACCTCCCAATATGTGGGGAACTCCTATGCCTCGTAGAATAACCGATGTCGACAGTACTATGCTGACAGATTACCTAGCTTCCTTGATGTCTGCACTACTATCTTGTCGTTCACAGGTCGCGGCTGCCTTCCCGGACAACACCCAAGTAAAACCGCATGAAATCGTTCCTGGGAATTTTGTTTACGTCCGCAACTTCGACCGCACAAGCCCTCTGGAGCCGAGGTGGAAGCAGCCAAAGCTGGTGTTGATGACGACGAGGACCGCAGTAAAGCTGGAAGGTCGCAAGGGGTGGCTCCACTCTAGCCACGTGAAGCGGTTTTATGGATTGTGTCCAGAGACTGATATCAAAGACTGCCCCGTTTCAGACACTGACTCTAAACTCCCCCTGCTAGAAAAAACTCCCCAACAGGAGTACCGAGCAAAGTTGAGGTCTAGTAAGTCAGACAGCGTTTAATTGTTTAAGTCCCCCTCGGGTGAAGCGGTTAGACAGGTTTCTGACATGAATAAGATAGACCCAAGTAGTCAGAGAGATAGGCGAATCGAAAAGAGAGAACAATATTGCAAAAACTTGCATAGTAGATGTATCATAACGTTAATTTTCATGTTTATTCTGAGCATTTCGATTATATGTATAAGCTTCATGTTACATGAATTCTTTCCTTCTTTTGGTTCACATGCACATAATTCCTCTAATGACTCTGTAGAGCACACTTTCAGTGACCTGCCCCCTCATGAATTATCCTATCGATTAGCAATGCGCAACAATACATTTATTCGTATGTTACACCATACTCACCAGACCAGCAATGCCACCAATTGCTGGGTGTGTGGCCGACTCCCACCTTATCAGGAATACAAGGGAGCTCTGCCTCTTTTTCCCTACCCGTTTACACATAATGGTTCATGTGGAGCATGGTTTGCTCTAATGTCTTCTTTAGACAGTAAGTCCAAAGTTTCCCAAGGCAATTGGATATGGGGGAACCTGAATACAGTCATGAATAAAGCATGTTTCCCAGACGCAGAAGGTCTTCCCCAAAGGAGAGGGACCGACCTAGAAAATGAAGTGTATGAATTAGGTAACTTTTCCCTCAATCTCATGATCCTGAACGTCCACTCCGAGACTAATTCGAACTTGCCGTTTATAACAGTTTTGCCAGTGAAAGTCGAACTATGCGTTAGAAAGAATGGTTCAGTACATCTAGGACACAGTGATTGTAATACTGTGGTCGAATTCAGCGATAAAGGAAGGTCTACTTTCAAAGCCTCTCGCCATTCTTATTTTATTTGTAGTCACACCGCTTATGTACATCTGCCCCCTGATTGGGATGGGACGTGCTATATTGCGTTCCTATTACCACCTGTTTTCCTAGCCCCACCTGATTATCATCGAAATTCACGCCTTGTGCATGTACGACATAGAAGGGAGATCAAGTCCCCAATAGTCGATCAGACTGAGACAACGTGGGAACAATATACAGATTTCAATAAAGGATTCTTTTTCTTTGTAGGTCCTGTTCAAAACAGTAAACTGATACGCAAATTAACTAGAACACTGGAAGCGGTAGTGAATGAAACTACTTCTGCTTTAGGTAACCTGACCGAAGAGCAATCTGCTATGAGATTTGTTGTTCTTCAAAATCGTCTTGTCCTTGACGTCATCCTGGCCGATAGGGGCGGGGCTTGTAGAGTGATCGGATCCAGTTGTTGCATGTTTTTTCCTAATAACGCGCCATCCGTGTATAAGGCCATAACACGGCTGCATGAAATTGCTCACCTGATACACCAGAATCCAGGCACCTGGACTTGGTCCGGTTGGCTCTGGAGTGTAATGTCCACCTGGGGATGGAAATTGCTATCATTCCTAGGAATAATACTACTCATCCTCTTCAGTTGTTGTCTCTGTCTGCAATGTGGGCCAGCGATTTGCGGCTTGTGCGCCACAGCTTGTATTCCAAGTCCAAATTCCCGTTCCCGAATGATAAAAGATGAACAAATGATGTTGTATGAACAGATAGATGGTCTCATGAAAATAGATATATCCTAATGGGTGTAGTAGGGGCCAAGGAGGGAATGAGGAAATAGAAATTATTAGGTAGCCAATGTGTCCCCTACTCGCACCCTATCCAAACACACGTGTCCCCTGTATGTCATGTAATTCCTTTTCCGTGCCTGCTAGAAAGACGCATATGTATTTACGTCCAACGTTAACATATCAGTCATACAGTTCTCCAAGAATATCACGTTAATTAGGCTTCTAGGCCTATGGTGCCAACGTCTTTACATGGTACACTTTTGAGTAAAGCACACGTTTTCTCCATGTTTTCTGGCCCAGTCGAGCCAGACCCTTAATCGAGACTCCGAGTTCTTTTCTGCCTCTGAAAGCTGCAGTTTAGGTATGCATCCCTGACCTCTGCCTTACTTCCTGCTCAGACGAGCGGTGCCCGGCTTGGCCTGGTCTGCTTGCCAAGACGATGTTTTACCTACAAGTTATCTGCTCAGCCTCTTCGAAAACACATTCCAGTCTAGTGAAATAGGTAAACATATTCCCGGCTGCAGAGCAAAGGGCCCTGCCTTCCTGTCTCCATTTGATTGAGCTATCCTTATTGTCATTTAATGTAATCAAAAATTGTACGGTAAAATTATTTACCACAAGAGTCTGCATCAAACTGTTTAGTGTTAGATGTCAGAGGGCACTACTGATTTCCATAATTCCCTTCCAAACACACCCCAGCTCTAAAAAGCTCTGGTTAGTATGTCTGAAGACTTCAGATATTTTGGCATTGGCCTGACAGATGGCATTTAGGGCATATTTGCAATAAATCAAACCAAATCTTCTTAAAAAGGTAAGCAGCCTAGGGCTAGGTAACATTACTGAATTGGTCATGAAGAGATTAGGAGAACAGGATTACGAGTGATCTGGGGTGCCCCCACCAACAGGCTGGTGAACTCTACAAAGCTGGACCCTCGCCCAGCCTTCCTCACAACACTACTGTACCTGAAATGACTGGACTTGTCTGTGACCTTGACTGGGTTTGTGTGGTGCTCTAAAGGACTGGGCCTGCTCCCTCTTGAGCCGGGACAAGGACGTAGACTCCAAGGGACATTTGACTGACCTCCTAAGTTGCAACATGAACACTATAAGGTGCAAGAGTTATTTTCTCTGAAGTGTCCAGCTGACCAGTTGCAACAGGAGCCAGACTAACTTTTGGTGCTGGTCTCTGCTGAATACCCTGAGAGTCACTAATTGTCCTCCTTTGAGGTCCTAGGGACCTTCGACGTGTAATACTATGTTATTTGCGCACCAGAAGAAAGTTTAGAACATTTTGAAAAGTTTCCTACTGAGCTCTACTGGACCTGAAGGAAAAAATATCCGATCAGCAGTTTCACAGCATTGTACTGAATTTCAGCTTTGCCCCACTCAAGGCTCCCAACACCTCACAAAAAATGACTGTCACTTACTGCATTGAGACTTAAAACATTTTTAAAACTCCAGGGGACCAACCTGCTTCAAGCATCCGTACTACAGTTTCACTGCAGTGGCTGCCATGTCAGTGGGGGCCCACTCAAGGAGGATTTTTCTGCTCAAAAAGTGAACTTTCTGAATTAAATGTTAATGCTTTTCTCCTGAAAAGTGACACAGCCTCTCTCCGAAGTGCGACTTAGAAGCTTTTGTGAACATTTTGACTTACAGATTTTCACCAGGACCAATCCACTTTGTGTATCATACCAGGGCTCTATTGCGATAAGCCTCTAAATTGACTGAGGTCCCGGTCTACCACTTCCATGGAGCTTCATTGGAGCTTTGTGCTTTTGGGCACTTTTTCTGCTTAAAACTTTAAAAACACGTATCTCCAGCTCCCTTCTTTTTGTCGTTTACGTCTTATTTTACTCTGGAAATGTTTCTCTTTGTTTAAAATATGGTTGTGGAGTTTCATTGTGCTTTGTATAACATTTTTTATGGTTTATGAGCCCCTTAAATAATTGCAGATTCCCTTTGTTTTAGGCTGGACTGCTTTGTGTCACAGCTAAGCATTTTTCTGTAAAGGACCCTATGTATCAAAGGTGAGGAGCTTTAGCATTCTGGAAAACAGCATCTTTTGGTGCACCAGCCCAGAGAAGTTAGTACACTAACAGTAATGTAGGGACCCTGCTATGCCCCCTCATGAAAGAAAATGTGCACAACCCAAAACAAATGGATTCCCCCAAACCTCCCCTAACAAATGAGAAACAAAAACCTCAATTAACAAACCTATAGAACCACAGATTCTATAAAAACATTTTAGATGTGATTCCAATTCCTTCATGAATACCAGAGACAGGCATTTATAAATAACTCTTCCTTCAGGCAGCCCCAAAATTCAATAGAGCCCTGTCCCTTTTGCATGTGTTCGTAGCTCTTATGAACATGACCAGTCTTCATGAAAATCTGATGCTGAGTTCTCTGTTTTCCAGCTTTCTGCAAGGTGCGTTTCTTATTAATGACCTCACAGAGATGCTGTACATTCCAGCTTATGCTGCGACTAGATCCCTGGATGGCGGCTTTGTCACCTCTCTTCACCAAGGCTTCACCCACTGCCATACATGTTTCTTTCCTGCTCTCACTGTGCTTGGAAACACTTTGTTCCTCTTGCATCTTCAAACTCCAGCACTGTTACCACTTCTTGCAAAGTTCCAGTAACCACTTCATTCACCTGCCATTGAAAGAGTATGTACAACCGGTAACCCATTGATATGGGACTTCTTCTGTGTTGAGGAAGTCTGTGACTAACCTGAACTCCCTCCGTCTCGTGAAGATAGTGCTTCCCAAGTCCTGGAACAGATGCACTGTAGGGCACGAGTAGGAAATAAATACTGGTGCATATAAGTTATTCATTAAGCTTCGCAGTACACAGTCAACTGGTAGTGATCACAACAGCAACTCACAATGAGTTAGACATACACATTTATAATACAAATTCTACTTACCTAGCAACATAAGAATGCTTGCATATAACGCATCCAGTGATTGGCTCAGAATAGAGGAGTAGTATAGCTTTGTATCCTTAATCATTGCATCATAGCATACCTTAACTAGAGGGCTCCTCCCTCTCTGTCTAATGTTGGACATCTTCAAAAGGGCAAGTAGCCTCATTTAAGCGGTAAATGATCAAGAAAAGGCTTTACATGTGGAACCTTCACTGGAGAAGGTTGCAGTGACAGGAATGTTTATATCCTTAGGGACTAAGATTTGATCTGAATTCACGTGCCCCTGCCAAGATGCATCATGAGGAAGTGTTGCTCTTATGATACTGGGCACCACACGTTATTAGGCATCAATATTGTGGTATTTCGCTCCAGTAGTTATGACCACTTCATGCTGCAGGGGATGCTGAGAGCGTCGGTTTGGCCATCTTCTACACGGAGGGACCTATGTGTGGGAATGACCCCGGCGCTCTCCCTGTAATAAATATACTTAAAAGCAGAACTACAGTGAACGGTGTCCTGATTCCTTGCCAAGCCTCCACTACAAATTGGCGACGAGGCTGGGGGAGGTCAGCCCACGGTACTCGGGGCAGACGGCCCTTGTGGGAGAGCGCGGCAGAGGGAAGCGGTGCGGTGCCCGTCCTCATTCCTGCACAGCCACGCTTCTACCCGGCCTCACGCGAGTGTTGAGCCCTGCAGTCCATGTCGTGAGGACACAGTGAGCAGCACAGGAGCTGATCACAGCAGCCTTCACCCTGCAGGAGAAGCCTACAATGCCCTGCACCTTCACAGTAAATGCCTGGGTGTGACTACTTGTAATTCTCCTGGAAGCATCCCTCCACTGACACACCACCCCAGCGCTACCTCACTTGAAGCCCCCAGCAGCCTCAGCGGCCTATCCACAGAAGTGCACTGGAGTTTATTCCTCACCAAGCCCGCTCTAGTGTGCAGGCCGACCAGCCAAGTACAGAGTGTGCCTCCACTGACGTAGTAGATAGTGGCGCACCCCCGCCACACACACCCAACCCTGTCGCTCAAAGACCAGGACCATGTGATTGACAATCTCACAAGCCAGACTGGTTCCGCCCTTCCACCCTGCCAACCACGCCCAGCTTTCCCTCGTCTACACCTGGTGGATCCCAGTAACAGCGGTCAGTCAGCTTGTGTGTGCAGATTTTTTCCCTCACAAACCCGGTACCCTTTCTACCAAAACCAGGGGAACCAGCGATGAAGTGTGAAGACTGGAAGGGGTATTTTCTTAATTACTTGTCTGCTCTGGAAGACGAAGGTAAAGAGGAATTTATTAGCAAATGCAGAAAAAATATCCTTTTGCACAATTTTGGGCCGGAAGGGCTTAGGGTGTATGAGAACATGGTGAAAAAGACGAGACTCCCTGAAGATGGCGATGTATTTCAACATGCGTTGGAAGATTTAGACAGTCACTACCAGCTGTAGTCTGAACTGCCATTGACCGCTATAATTTTTTCAACGGAAACAACCTGATACTGAGTCGGTAAAAGAATTTTGAACGGCGCTTAAATTGTTGTCGGTCACTTGCAAATGTTGCGCCCTCCATGATGACTTAGTACGCAACGCCGTAAAAGGACCTCAGCCCATGGCTTATCCCACTGTGGACCAAAATCATTAATAGCTCTCTTCAACAAGGAACTATTCCGGACTCCCTCAAAGTGGGGTTACTAAAGAAACCGACAGCTGACCCTACTGACCTCAATAACTATCGTCCCATCTCCAATATCCCTACCTTAGCTAAACTGTTAGAAAAATGTGCTCACCTCCAACTTACAAAACACATTGATCATTTTGACCTTCTTGACCGGCACCAATCCGGCTTCCGTGCAGGCCACAGCACAGAATCAGCCATGACTCACATAATTGATGACGCACTCCGAATTCTAGACCAAAACGGCTCTTGCCTCCTCATTTTGCTCGACCTGTCATCTGCATTTGACACGGTCAAACACGAGAACTTACTCGAACTGTTGTATACCAGAATGGGTATTTCTGGGACAGCACTCAAATGGTTCACCTCCTTCCTTCATAACCGGACTCAGTCATTCAAAACCAATAACACTATGTCCACACCTACTCCAGTTACACTTGGTGTACCGCAAGGATCATCGCTTTCACCAACCATGTTCAACCTAGTAATGGAGCCACTCACCGCACTACTTCATGCCTCTAATGTGCAATTCCACATGTATGCGGATGATACCCAACTCTACCTCAAACTACAATCCCCTGATGACCTCAAACTTTTCAACTCAACACTTAAGGACACACAGACATGGTTAGCAGAGAACCATCTCAAACTTAATGCTCTGAAAACAGAATTCCTCCTAATAGCACCCCCCTCCAAAATCCCCATCGTCCAGGAGTGGTTGAAACACCTGACTGCATTCAACGCCCAGCCTATCATAGTAGACTCAGCAACATCCTTAGGCATCACCCTTGACTCCAATCTCAATATGCAACGACATATCAACAATGCAACCAAGGGAGCCAACTTCCAAATCAATACCTTGAGAAAACTGAAACCCTTCATCCCAGCCGACGACTTTAGAACTGCAGTCTAAGCGCTAGTTATCCCTCGGATTGACTATGGAAGTGCCTCCCTCTGCGGTCTCCCACTATCAACAACCGCACCACTAAGAGCCTCTATCAATGCTGCAGCAAGGCTCATAACTGGATCAAAAAAACGCTCACACATATCCCCTGACTTAAAATCTCTTAACTGGCTACCTCTTGAAGCCAGAATTCACCTGAAAATCGCATGCATTACTCACAAGGCCTTACATCATAGCTCGCCCAGCTACATTGCTCAGAAATTGACAATCTCAGGAGGCTCAAGACCCACAAGAAGCACAGACACTCTCCTTCTGAAACCGCAAAGATTCAACAAGAAAAAAACGTAGAAGCGCTCCTTCTCAGGGATGGCCCCCAGGATCTGGAATGCCCTCCCGCCAGAAACTAGACTCATCTCATCCACTGCATACTTCAAAAAAGAAGGCAAATCGATCCTCATGGCTAAATTCACTTGAACTTAAATATTGCAAAGACTACTTGCCTATGTTTCTCCACTTTGTATTTCAGCACTTGATTCAACCACAATGTCATAATGACACTCTACTACCATGCAGGGTTGGCATCTTTGCACAAACTGCCTTGTTAAGTTTGCCTGTCTTTTGTCCTCCTTTCATATGTATGTAAAGTGCTCTGATATCTGTAAGGATCATGTTCGCGCTATACAAAACCCTGAAATAATACCAACATACAGGAAAAGTTGTGGGTCAGTGGGGATGCACTTCTCAACAAGATCATAGCCATGGCCAAGAAGGCTGAACTGTCTAAACGGTGTGCAGTAGCGGCAAAAAAAGACAGCACCAGCAAGGACACTGTGTGCAGAGTAACTGACACCACCTCCCACAACAGTAAAACGACACCCAGGGTTGGGGCAAAGCACCACAAAAAGCTCACACCCAAGGCGGCCGTATCCCAAAAAAGCATCCAGTGACCACAAGAATAGCTGCTACAGGTGCGGCCGTTGCACCCACGCAGCCATTGATACACGGTGTCCAGCCTTTAGAGTCGAATGATCTCATTGTGGGGTGATGGGTCATTTTGAGAACGTGTGTAGACGTAAGCCTCGCAAATCATCTGTTAAATGTGTCCTACAGGATTCTGACACAGACGGGGTGAAGGGTGAGGATGATGAAGACTGTGTTCTTTGCATTGATGACCAAATTCTAGGTATCAACTGTTCCAGTACAAAAAACCCTCTTGTTTATTGTCCATAGGGGGTGTACAAGTTTACATGGTGGCAGATTCAGGGTCCCCATACACCATCATCCAACGCAATATCTGGGAGCGGGACTTAATACACACCATAGGCACTTACCTGTTCCCCACAGACATCCACCCTGTCACCTTCACGGGGAAAAGATCCCCATGGTAGGCTTCCACCCACTCTGTTTTGAGTTCAAGGGTACGACCTCGGAGGGAAAACTGTACGTAGAAGAAAAAGGTCCCTCAGTATTGGGTTGGGCGGACCAAGGGGGATTAAGGATTCAACTGAATCCAGGTGGCACCACGCAGGTACTCATGACAGATCATCCACGAACAAATGAGAGTGGTACAAGGAAGGCAGACTTTCCAGCCGTCTTAAACGGCACCATAGGCAAACTCACGAAGTTCACCCACAAAGTTTGCTTCAAAGATGTAAATGTAAATGTATTTATATAGCGCAAATCGCCCACATCGCAGGCATCTATGCGCTTGCTTAGGGAACCCGTCCTGGTATTCCCCTGTGAGATACCCCGGCAGGGTATCCACAAGGTGAAAGCCAGGCATCCCGCCGCGAGGGGCCGTTGTGGAGATTAAGCAAGCTAGTGCCCAGAGTCGCAGAGTGTGAACCCGTGAGTCGAGTAGGCACCGAAGCGAGAATTATCAAGTCCGTGGAATTATTGAGCCCAACCCCCGTCGGGGCAGGGAATTGAACCCTGGTCCAGGGCCGATCTCAGCTTCTGGGTCTGCCGCCTCTAACCCCTGAGCCACACTTCTCCACAGCTGTGGCACCTTGTGGCAGTATGCCACAAGGTGAGAAACATCCGATTCATCCGATTCAACTCCAGGGACGCAGTGCAGCAGGAGCTACAGACCCTGAAAGACAATGGGGTAATCGAGCCCATCGAGAGTGCAGAATGGTTGGCGCCTTTGGTAGTCGCATGCAAACCTAACTGAAAGGTGCGCCTCTGCATAGACCTGAGGGAACTCAATAGAAACATCATAGTGGACGAAGTTCCTTTGCCCAAAATCAATGAAATGTTGGCGCAGAGCAAAGACATCAAATGGTTTTCCACGGTGGATCTCAAAGTGGCCTACCATCAAATTTTGCTGCACTCCTCCTGTAGAAAACTCAAATCCTTCATCACACCTTTCGGCTGCTACAGGTTCCGGGCGGATGCCCTTTGGGTTAGCATCCGCTGCAGCGGTGTTTCAGAAGCGGTTTAAAAACATCAGTGGAGTGCAATACTTTTAGGATGACAGCCTCATCATGGGAAAGACCAAACCAGATCATGACACAAAGCTGTCAAAAGTACTACGATCTTGCACAAGGGCCACTTAGGTATCATGAAGACTAAACAGCGAGTCGAACAAGTGCATTGGTGGCCTGGTGTCGACAGCCAAGTGGAGAAGCATGTAAGAGCCTGTGAGTAGTGCAGCAAAGCAGACAAGGCGCAAACCATGATAAGACCACCCCTGGGGAAGTTCAGCACCCTCACCAGCCCATGGGAAGATTTGTCGGTGAACATTCTAGGCCCAATTCGTGACGGGGGGAGTGTTCCCAAGTACGCCGCCGTTCTGATGGACGGATATTCCAAGTGGCCGGAAGTAGAACTATGCAATAGTGGACACGGACAGGGTTGTAGCCTTCCTTACTGCCACTTTCTAGAGTGAGGGAATACCGAAAGTCATCAAGTGCAACAACGGCCCTCAATTCACGTCAGAGAAGTGGAAGGCATTCACAGAACGGAACGGCAAAGAGACCAAGCACACCCCGGTGCATTATCCTGCTGGAAATGGCCTAGCAGAGAGGTTCAACTGGGTGATCATGGGATCCGTGCAGGCTGCTATCAGTGTGGGCAAGAATTGGGAGACGGAAATCAGACATATGGTATGGGCCTACCACATTACTCCCACAACGACAGGATATAGTCTGTTTAAGATTTTACAGGGTCGAGACCCTTTCACACGAGACAACACATTGTGGTTGAACCTGACGCTACAGAGCAAATTGTCCCCAGTGGTGATGCGCAGCAACTCGGAGAAGGCCCAAAAAATCTACTTGGACCACTACAACAAACAGCGCAAAGTGAAGGAAATTTCATTGGAAAAAGGGGAGTGGGTACGAGTGAAGTTGGCACAATTACGAAAAAAAGGAGAAAGCAAGTTCAGCGCCCCTCTGCAAGTCAAGGAAACCTATTCATGATCTGCTTTATTAAGCGATGGCAAAGTATGGCCCCACAGCAGAATGGCCGGGTACAATAAAGTAGTTGGATGGGACAAGGGAGAAGCTGTATAACAAAAAGGTAACAGCAGTTTGGAATTGGACGGTGACGAGCATGGACCAGAGCCAGACACACAGAGAAGCAGCGCAACAGGATACAGAGAAGATGAGAGAGACAGCACACAGGAACTTAGGAGTCTGGAGGCCACATGTCAACGTAGGCCACAAGAAAACCAAGGTACTGGCGATTTAGACACCAGGTAACAAACCTCCACAGTTCCCATAAATGACCAAAACGAGAGTACAAGAGAAACCAGAGCATACATGAGGGAACACAAGTGACACAAACACCCTCTACAAGTACACGCACAGGTAGAGCAGTAATATTAACCAAAAGATACAGGGAGTTCGATATAAAATAATGATACCTCTACTCCTTGCACACCCTGCCCCTTTGTCCTCCGTTATTAGCAGCTAACTTTTGATATTTGTCGTTCACCTATGTCAGGGATCCCCTTCCTTGCCTTTCTACTTGTTACAGTTCCTTTATTGTGATGTGTCCAAAAGGGGGGAGATAGGTGGTGTAGCGCTCTAGTGATTATGACCACGTCATGCTGCAGGGGTTGCTGGGAGCGCCAGCGGCCATCTTCTACATGGAGGGACCTACGTGTTGGAATGACCGCGGCGCTCTACCTGTAATAAATATACCTAAAAGCAGAACTTCAGTGTACCGCGTCCTGATTGCTTGCCAAGCCTCCACTACAAATATCTCCTCTAAATTATATACATTCACTATGAGTCCTTGCTGAATTATCAGATACCACTTACTGGTTAGGGACACACTCAACCACTTTTGAAAGTAATGCCAAATGTCTCAAGAATCCCCAAATTGATCACTTTAACAAAGCAGGAGGGGGGGCCCCATCCTTGGCTCCCATGAAGATGGCCCAACTGTTGTGACCCCACACTCTACAGGCTTCCAGTCTCTAACAACAGCCCTTTTTTTTTTTTTATAACACTTGTAAGGCGCACAGCTACCCACAAAGGGTTTCCCGGCGCCGGACTAGCAAAACACAGGACACAACTGAAATAGAGAACAATCAAGGCACTTATTTGTCGAACAACCAGGTTTTTACGCTTTTTCTGAACTTCATATAGTTTTCTTCCTTGCGTATGTGAATGGGCAATGTGTTCCAAAGAGTTGGACCCAAATAGGCAAAGGATCTCCCGCCCATTCTAGCCCGTTTGAACCTCGGCACCGCGAAATTCGCTGCTGTACAGGAACGAAGGCTGCGATTGGGGAGGTAGGGCTTAGCAAGGTCTTGTAGGTACTTGGGGGCAGTGCCAGCTTTGATTTTAAACAAGTAGTTCAGGGTTTTGAAACGAATCCGGTTTTCAACCTTGAGCCAATGCAGGTCCCTAAGATGTTTGGTGATCCTGGCGGATCTAGGGATTCTGCAGAGCAGTCTGGCAGCAGCGTTTTGCACCAGTTGCAGACGTCTTATTACTGCTTTGTTTGAGCCCAGGTACAAGATGTTACCGTAATCAAGCCGAGATGTCACTAAGGCATTGACTACGGTCTTCTGGGTAGTAGATGGTAACATCCAGACAATTTTGCGTGGCCATCTAAGAATGGTAAAGCATATGCCTGCCACTTTATTGGCTTGCTGTGTCATAGATAGACTGTCATCTATGATGCCCCCAAGGTTTCTGACCTGAGAAGCTGGTGGTGGAAGTTTACCTAGTGACGACGGCCAATGGGGATCACTCCAGAGATCTTTATTATTCCCTAAGAGGAGGATCTCTGTTTTCTCCCCATTTAATTTAAGTTGGTTAGCCGACATCCAACTAAATATCTCATGAAGGCCTATTTTTAGTGCAGATGGAGCAGACGAGTCAGATTTAGAAAGTGAAAACAGTATTTGAGAATCGTCTGCATAGGTCATTAAAATGAGACCAAAATTTTCTGCAAGGTTGGCCAGTGGTCGTAAGTACAAATTAAAGAATAAAGGACTCAGGATCGATCCTTGAGGTACACCATGAGGAGAGTAGAATACCTCAGAGCATGCCTCAGAAGAGGTGATCTGGAAGGTGCGGAGGGATAAGTATGATCTAATCCACTCCAGTGCCCTGCCTTCGACACCATTCTCCCCCAGCCTGCCAAGCAGTCTGGAGTGAGAAATAGTGTTGAAGGTCGCACTAAGATCCAACAAAACCAATGCTACCGTTTGCCCATCATCCATGAGCTCCCTAATCTTTTCTGTGACCCCGAGCAGGGCCGTCTCGGTGGAGTAACCACTCCTAAACCCAGACTGGGACGGATGAAGGAGGTCATTATTTTCCACATAAGTTGAAAGAGCCTTATGAATGTGCCTCTCCAAAATTTTAGAAAAAGCAGGCAGTAATGAAATTGGACGATAGTTGGCCAATATCGTAGGGTCTGCGGCCGGCTTTTTGAGCAGAGGACTGACCATAGCATGTTTCCATAAGGCAGGAACTGTGGCCTGTTCTATGGAGGCGTTCAGTATCTCTGCTATGGAAGTAATGGCAGAGTCCTCTAGTTGACCCATGATGCTGATAGGAATAGGGTCACGTGGGGAACCTGATTTGATAGATTTTAATAGTTCCTTCAGTTTATCCAAATTAATGGGAGGCCAGGCTTCAAGGTAACAATTTCCTCTGGGGACTTGGGGGGTGTTGTCTTGCTTGTGTGTGATCGTGCTATCTCTGTTGATATTAGAGACAATGTTCTCAATCTTTTCAGTGAAAAAAGATGCCAAGTCCTGGCACTGCTGGGTATTGAGAGGGGTAGCCTCCGCTCTTGAATTCTCACCAGCCAACTCTTTTACAGTGTTAAAGAGAGTCTGGGATTTATTTACGGCCGTGTTGATAGTAGTGGTAACATAGCATGCTTTAGCTTTCATGCATGCCGAATGATAGCTGTTTCTGGCTTTACGATAAACTTCTTTTTGATGTAATTCATAGTTTTTACGCCACTGCCTCTCCAGGGTCTTACATGTAGATTTTTCTTTCTTAAGAGCTTCAGTGTACCAGGGGGCGGGGGGGGGCGATGTACTTTTCCTTTGCAACGGGATAGGGGCAGGCAGGCATTCGCTGCATCATTTAGCCATATTTGTGTAGCCTCTGCTATACTTTCCATATCTCCATCTAAACAAGGGTGATCTTTCCTCAATGCATTGTTGAGATCCTCCATGTTTAGAGTTTTCCAATTTCTCCTAAAGGTTTCTGAAGGAGTCGTGACAGGGCGCTTGGTAGGTTTAAGTGAGATAGCGAAAAGTGTGAGGAAATGGTCTGACCAGAGAATAGGGGTGGTGTTCAGCCATAAAAGTTCTCTCATGTTTGATATGATAGGGTCTAACAAATGTCCAGCTTTGTGGGTCGGACCCTTATTACGTAAAGTCATATCTAAGACCATAAAGTCATCGATTAAGTTTTTACAGATCTTGTTGTTGTCGTCTTCTAAATGAAGATTCAGATCTCCAAGTACAGTAAAATTTTGGGCATTCAGGTGTTGAGGTAGAATAAAGTTTACCAAATTGTCTGACCAAGAGGGGTTATTTACTGGCGGTCGATAAATCAGTAAGCCAGAAAAGGTAAAGTTAGGACTGAGGGTAATTTTAAATGATGCCGCTTCGCAGTTAGGAATGTCTGCAGGTTCAAAATTGCACACAAGATCTCTACTGTGAATAATGGCAATACCCCCTCCAGTTTGGCCTACACGGTCCCTCCTTACAATAGCATAGCTTGGGGGGAGGGCAGTTGCAACATCTGGACCTGATCCGTCATGAAGCCAAGTCTCAGTTAAGAATATCGCACTGGGCTTTTTTTCCATTAAAAGATGGAAAATATCTAATTTATGTTGTGGTAGTGAACGACAGTTTACCAGGTAAAAAGAAAAGTTGTTAGGACTCTCTCCCTGCCGGTGAGGTTTGAGAAAAGTACCATGGGGAGTGTCAGAATAGGGCTGATAGTTAGTCAGAGAAAGGGTACATTCAGGGCATGTTTGTACTCCAGCTAATAGCGGGTTCAGTGTTATGCAATTATCATGGCAATTGGGGCGTAACGCCCTAAGTTGCGCACATGTTATCATACCTGATAATGAAGGGGCAGAGATTTGTGCCCTATGACCCGGCCTGGCCCGGACGGGCACAGACGGGCTGACTCTGGCTGGACTCCAGCGAAGACGAGGCGCGTCCGCTGAAACGCGTCCGCTACCGCGGAGAGGGACTGTTTCCTTTTATCAGGGAGACTAGCGCGCTCTCACCGCTCTGTCCCGCCCTAAGATGGCCGCCACTAAATCCCTGCTGCTCGGTGCCTTGCCCTAAATCGGCAGGTATCGAGCGCGTGTGTGCTGGAGTAATTGCGGGTAAGCGACGAGTGTGCTGACTGCAATTTAGTGAATTTTAAAAACACAAGTACAAGAAATTAACACACATGCAATTTTAAAAATTTCAGTTCGAGTAAAATCGGTTTTGATATGTCCTCTAGCGAAATGTTAAGCAGTAAGGTAACACACTGCCTGAGTGCTCGCTAACTCCATATAGAAGTACTCTCCTTATAGAAGTGCAGGCAAAATGGAATTAATCACTCAGCACTTAAGACATGGGCACCAACAACTCATTGAGAGGCATGTATACTGCTTTTCAGAGGGATTGTTTTCAACACTCTTCCTGCATCAACTTCTCACTTGCACCAGGTCCTGTCTGTTAATAGAAGCCCAGCTCACAGTTTCCTTGATGCATTACTTGCCATATCAGCTGCATCGCTACAGCACATGAGGTGGCCAAAGCTAAATTAGCTCTGTGTCAAGTACCTTGTGTACCATGCCTCCCAAGCTCCCTGAAGGTGAGGGTCAGAAGAACTGCAGCACCTCAAGAGCACTATTGAACAAAAGCATTTTGGTGTCTCCTCACTTTGTGTCTCAGGGCTCATCTCGGTTCCAGTGCCATCTGGAAAGCAAGGGACACGGCACACATCAATCTCTATCACCGGAGAAGCCTAACCATGTGCATCTGTGGACTGAAGGCAGTATTACTACAGTCCAGGATGGGCTGGAGCACAGTGGGAGTTGAATGCATCTACGTCATGACTCCAGCCTTCATTTTAAGTAAATGCATGAGTTTCTTCTAAAATATCAGATTGTCATTTTCTTACAGGAATTGTGTACGAAAGCCCCACATCAAGAGATTCTGTTTCAAATGACTATGTAGCACCATCAAGTAAGGAATGGCCACCATAACACAGGGTAATCGGCATATATTAGATGTAACCGCTTTGCATCAAGGATGCATACTATATTGTGAGACCATCATTGTGCTAAGGATAGCCACAATATATATCTAGCATGCAAACAGTACGGCAGAGTTATTATGATAATATCAGTCTTTAACGCTTATATTGGCATCCCTCTCAAATTGATGTGAACCGTAATACAGATATGTTAAAAATACATTTAACACCAATCAAACAAATCCCTTGACTCTATACCCCACACCCTATCAGCCGTATAACCAAACCTGCATATCTACACACCAAGCCATTACCATGTATGCCACAGACCCTTACTAGTATACTTTTAGTCACAAACCCTTTACACTACATACATCCTTAACTCTTAATTTCTAGTGCCTAGCCTCATATCTTCACAGTCTGTACACCTAACCCTCTACCCATAACACTGTTGCAAATAACCACTAACTTATATTTCCCAAACAAGTAGCCTTAACTCTTTCCTCATAATCTTAACCTTAAATCCCATATCCTTACCTCTATATTCCCAACCCTTAAACCTATATGCTAAATTTTTATCTTTCAATCGATCAATAAGTAGATTTGCAGAGCACTTCATGCCGACCGTGAGGGTATCAAGGTGCTAACGGGGTCTAGCTGATTAGCCAGGTCTTCAAGGACTTTTGGAACTCTGGAAAAGATGGGGAGGTCAGTAGATGAATGGTAGCTTGCCCCATGTCTGCACTGCTAGGTACGAGAAGGAGGTACCTCCGTATTTTTTAAGTTGGATGCGGGGGTGAAAGTTGGAGAAGGGGACGCAATGTGGAGGTGTCTGGTGGGTCAATTGAAGTGAAGGCAGTGGCTCAAGAAGGCGGGTCCAAAGTTGTGTAGTGCCTTGTATGCATGGGTCAGGAGTTTGAACTGCCATCTTTTCTGTACAGGGTGCCAGTGGAGTTCCCTGAGGTAAGGTGTGATGTAGGTTCATCTACGGAGGTCCAAGATCAGCCTGGCTGCAGCGTTCACTATGCTTTATAGTCGTCAGAGGAGGTGGGGTGCGACCCCCTACGTAGAGAGCATTTCCATAGTCCAGTTGGCTGAAGATAAGGGTCTGGCTGATGGTGCATCTTGAGCTTTGGGGTAGCTATTTGAATATCTTACGAAGCATGTGGAGGATGACCCTACGCCCATAATCCTTGCATCATACCTAAAATGAATTGACCTGATTAGTGGATATGCTCTTCTGCAAAATACTAATTGATCAGAGCCTTACTGTGCAATAGATCAAATCTGAGGTATGAATTCACAAATCATGATTCACATAATCATATTTTGTAGAAAATTCCAACCAAAATTTCAATTTACTGTTGAGGAAAATCTGAAAAAATGGTGGATATTTAGTTTCAGTATGCTGTTGGAGGGACTGTATGTCACAATGTCAAGGACGGAAGTATCAATTTATGCAAATATTGACTCCCCAATATTGACATCCACTACATCGTCATGGTAAGAGCATACCCATGCACAAAATATGCTCTGCACAAATTGCATACACGCATCGTTCCCAATGCATGGTTTGCCTTCAGGGAGTGTAGTAGGTGCAATTCTTAGTGCAACCCTCCTTCACAGAAAAAAATTAAAATCTGTGGCACACCTCGTGAAACCCCACTACAAGATTGACCTAGTTCAGTTCTGCAGTTGGGTAGGACAGAGTGCAAACAAGAGTCTGTAGTGGACCCCACCAGCCTCACAGACTCCATTTTTCACTGTGCATAAAATGCATGTCCAAAGTGTTACAAATGTATATTTCCACCTTTAACGCATCGGTCAGAATGTAATTCTATGCTTTGCCATTTGAGGTTGCCGAGCATGCTAACAAATGTCTATCGGCAAAGGCAGGGCGGGGTGGTCGCCTGCTGACATCAGCAGAGCCCTTATCCCAATGACCCATGGAAGTCAATACGCAATGGAGCTGCTGGGTCTTTTGTGCTTAGAAGCCATGCTGAGCTTCAAGCACTGCCTCTGTGCTCACTGATGCTTCTCCATTTGAAGCAGGCCTCGGACGTGAATTGGGACTCACCGGATCAACGATTGTGGTCGACATTTTCAGAGACGTTTTAAGGGATGAGCAAAGTGTGCTCTGGCCCAGGGACCCCGGCCTTTTGGGTCGCCCCCTGATAGAGCAAGCTCTGTTCTGCAGTGAGTCTTGCTCCAATGACCTTAAAAAATTCTTAAACAGATTGTTTTAAATACCATTTTCCTTTAATTTATTTTTAATAAGGAAGATCAGTGAGAGTCTATTACAGACATTTTGCTGAGCAAGTTTGTGATTATTTTTCATACAAAATCCATAAAAAACGTTCTTTTAGATCAGAACAGTACCAACTAGGAGGTTGCCACAGATATGATTTGCAATAATATTAGTGAGGTGCTGCTGTTACAATATTGAAAGCACACGTCGCTGTCTGTAAACATATTTAGAATTTGGACTAGTGTTTCTGTGCACTGTCCTTGACCAAAGAGGGCATGAAAGAGCTGAAATTGGTTTCCGAACAAGGGCCCCCAAATACATTTGGCCCCTGGCCCCCAAAATCCTTTAAGTGTCTCTTGCACATTTTGCTGCATTTTTATGAATTGGTCTTTAGCGTGCAAAACGCTTGTGAATAGGGCCCTCTGGGAAGAGAGTCAATGTATAATCTGAAACAAGTACAACAGAAAGGTGCCCGTGATGGAACATGAAGCCTAGGCTATAAACTTGCATGTTTTGCCTTTGCTGATGAGCAGCTCTTGAAGAATGTGCGGTCAATGGAAAGAAAACCTGGACATGGGACTGGTAATCTACTATACAGGGGGACAGATTGGATTCGCTAATATTATCCTATAGACTCATGTAGGGCCATATTTATCAAGCAAATTTGCATTTGCAAACGCCGAAATTCGCAGAATTTTGGCGTTTGCGAATGCGAATTTGCTAAATGGTATGTATTAAGGAAAATCTGGTGCAAAATAAGGAATGGCAAATTTTGAGATTCCTTATTTTGCAATTGCATTTGAGGAATCGCAAATTTTGCGATTCCTTAAATGCAACGTACAAAGCAAAAAAAAATGCTAATTGTCCTTAAGGAATCGCAAATTACCACCAACTTCAAGTTGGTGGTAAGTTGTGAATTCCTTGAAAAATGCACATTTTTGCATTTTTCAAAGTGCCATGTGACACATATACATGCCCTTAGGGCATGTATGTGCGCCACTTGTGCACCCATGCTTATTTCAGGGGTGCATTAGGGTGTCCTTTGGACACCCCTGCACCCTTGAAATTATTCTCAATTTGCGATTCTCAAATTGCGAATCGCAAATTGACAATAACTTCCCATTCATTCCTATGGGCCTCCTGGCCCATAGAAATGAATTGGAAAATATTCTTTAATTGCGATTTACAATTTGCTAATCGCAATTAAGGAATACTAAGAATTCGCAAAAAATATGCGAATTTGTCCATACATCTCAATTTGCGATTCTGAAATAGCGATTTCTAAAAAATCGCTATTTCAGAATCGCAAATCAGGTTGATTATACATATGTCCCATAGTGCAGTCATGCTATATTGGAAGGCATTATTCATTTTGTATTAATCCTCACAGCCTTAAATGGTGCACCAAGCATTTTATACACACAGTTCAAGGTCTACCATTTTATATCAAGCTTTTCAGTGTATCGAATATTATAATGCTTGCTGATAAAATCCAAACACTTATTCATGTTTTACGACTGTAATCATTCGCACTGTTGCACTCATCTTTTCCATTTAGGAAATGTCGCTTTCGCTCAAGCGGTAAGAAAAGCTTTTACAAAAAATAAAGGCGCATTTGTTATGCACAAGGTACTCCTCCCTGACTTAGAGACAATAAGGCAGA
Organism: Lissotriton vulgaris; assembly: GCF_964263255.1. Classification (NCBI taxonomy): domain Eukaryota; kingdom Metazoa; phylum Chordata; class Amphibia; order Caudata; family Salamandridae; genus Lissotriton; species Lissotriton vulgaris. The sequence goes on from NC_141687.1 coordinate 131,686,217, forward strand.
GATGGAATGAAAAGAAGCTGTGAGCCCTTGGGTACCTGAGGATGAAAGAGGTGATAAATCAAGGATGACTGGCAGATATGATGAGCGTTTGATGGAGCAACACATTTTTTCAAATGCTGGCAAAACCGAGCTGTGAAATACAAGATAGTTGCATGCCGAGGACCAAGCTGTTAAACAAATGAAGTGGTCAAAGTCATCTTTTATGATTTTACAGGTAAAAAAAACATCTCTATATTTATGTATGAAATGTTTCTTCATTTACTGAATGTTAGTTTGTTGCTAAGGTAATTAGCAAAATAATGTCGAGCCGACTCCCCAGCCCCGAACCTTCCTTGTTTCCCCCCTTTTGTTTCATAGTGTGTTGACTTACCTTCATCATTCTGCAATTATGATTTTTTTGTGTGCTTTCACCTCTTTGTAGAGCGCTCTGATACCTGTTCACGCTTTATAAAACTCTTCAAATAATTAAATAAATAAACATAGTATATATAATTAAATGTCTCTGAAAAAAATACTTCAAGTGACATTATACACTAAATGCTGCTGAATCGTACCATTGAGGAACCGATTACAAATTAAGGCCTTCATTCCGACCCCTGCACAAACTGTTGTTTGCACAGCTGCCAGGATTGTGAGTTGAGTGCCATGATAATTCTCTCTCTCTCACAGTTTCCCCTAATAGACTGCAGAAGGATCGATAGAAAAGTTCAGTTAAAATATGTGGGGGCTCATTTACAAGGAGCTTGTGCAGCTGTTGCATAATTTTTTGATGCACCATCAGTTCTTTGTATGCTCCATATTTACAAGGCACATCTGGGCAGATGCAACACTTTTCGTCAGCCTGCAATGGTTTTTTACCTTCTTTAGAATCGGCTGCGCACCATTAGAATTAATATATGCAAGGTAGGCATTCCCACATAAAAGCCACTGTAAAAATGACACAGTGGTATTTATGACTTTTCAGGAAATTGCTGCATCATCGGGAAGCAGCCTGCTGCGCTTGCAATGCGTCACAATTTCTATGCCTCTAAAACCCTGACGTAGGGATGACGCATTGGCTGTGGCATAGGATTCTATCCAGCTGAAGTCACTTCAAACAATGTAATCTGCAGGAAATCACGCCCCTTCAACAGGTAAGTGCACACATAAGGTACAGAAAATGTCACATTATGCAACATTAATCAGCCACGGCCCTTGGAGGGTGTTTCGGTGGGGCGGAGAGGCGGGGCGGGGGAGGGGGAGGGTCGGGGGGGGGGGCCTCAAAACTGGAGTATGGATAATTGAAGGTAAGTAAACAATTTAATAAATTAAACGAATTTCCTTGCGCAACCTGCATTGCTATTTATAACGCGGAATAGGGTAGGGTGTTTACCCTGCGTGGTAAATACCATTGCCCCAAGTTGAGATATGTACCAAATGTTGTTCATCCTTCCTATTCCGTTTTTCAACATGAGAATAGACAAAATATGCAAATTCGTTTTTTAGCACACTAAAGCCCATATCTATCATGGGTTTGCGTCGTCCTTTCACCACTCAAGGGGAAGCGCTCCGTCCATCATCTCCTTGTGTTTGCTTTGCTCGCCCTAAGTTGGCAGGGTATGCCCAGAAATAGGTCCCCTGCTCACTTTGCCACTGTATTCAAGCTAGCCTGGCTAATGAGTGGTGTTACCTCGAAACGGGTCTCAGGATGCTTGTTTCTGGTTGAGGAAAGACCTGGCTTGGCAGTATGGGCTGGACTGTTCCCATGAGGCAAAGGTTCCAGACTGATTTGCATATAGCTGGTTCTGAACTGAGGTGGTGAAGTGAGCTAAAAAACGATGCTGGATTCCACCCAGATCTGTGAGTGGGGGTGAGTGTTTGAAAAGTTTCAGGGCTCCATACATCATCCCCTTGTGTTTAATTTTAGAAAGATGGCCTTTTTCTGCTCTTAATCCTGTGTGCCTGCAGCCTGTCTCCAATGCACATCTGGGGTGGGTGACAGCTGGGCTATGTGCATTCCCTCTTTACAGCCACACACAAAGGGAGCTCAGATGTGACTGAGTGGCCATCCACATCCTGGGCAGCATCGGAGGGAGGAGCTGACATTTACAACTGAATAGGCTGTGTCCTGTACCCACATAATTGGCTGCATACCACCCCTCCAGTGAGTCTGGAGCTAGAGCTGGGTGGGATGACCTCTGTGCACCTTAAAACCCCTCTTTGAAGTCACCTCCACTTCAAAGACACTACTGTGAAGTACTCTGCCAGGAGTAAGGACTCTTGTGCTGCTACAAAGACTGCCACTCTGCTGGACTTCTGCTCTGGAAGAACTGCCTTTCTGCTGAGCTGCCTTGCTGCCTGCTACCCTCTGCCATGCTGAGGAAAAATGGACCATCTTATTTGAACACAGAGTGATATCCAGGGGCATGCTGGATTGCCTCCTGTTTTAAAGACTCTGGGTATCAAAGTCTTTCACCCTGCTTCTGTGTCTGGACCATTATAGGTGGATCCAGGTGCTTTCCCCAGTGGAACCGACACATTCTCTGCTGCGAGAGCAGAAACAACACATAGCTACTGTTGCAGGAAGAGAACAAGGGCATCACATTTGGAATAAGCACATCACCATCGGAACAGAGGTGTTCAGAACCACTGCATTGCCGCCACCGCAGAGAGACAATCAACGCATTGCCATCATTGCGTGAAGAAAATTGACACATCTCATCTACTTTGGGATCAACACCAATACATTGCTCAGCTGCACCCCATCTTGCTGTTGCGACCAGGAATAAGGTACTTTTGTTCAGCGGGCCTTCCACGGCTCATGTATCTGGCCTGCGTTCCATCGCAGTTTTCCTGAACTCTTGACTTTGCCAAAGTCCAGCATGACCAGATAACCCCATAGGCACTTATTGCTTTTAAGCAATGTTTTTCACTTCGAATCTTTAAAAATTCATAGCTTGACTTCTACTTTTTGACTTTTGTTTTATTCATAAAACCATAATCTATTTTTCTAAACTGGTGTGGATTCTTTTTGTAGTGTTTTCCCTCGGTTACTGTTTGAAGTGCTGCACAAATAATTTACAAATGTCTCTAAAATTAATATAACAGAGGGTGAGCACATGTTAATTTATGGTGTGTATCTGACTTACCCTGACTAGGCTCGTGGTTCATGCTTAGACAGGGTGCATGCCTCTTCCAGCAAGAAACCCACTTTCTAATAGATCCTCTCCATAGGAAGTGCATCTTTTTGTATGGTCACTTCCTTTTTTTCTGACTGTTTTTACTGGCATATTTGACCACTGGCGGCTGGCGGTCTTTAACCCCTTCACTGCGGCAGCTATTCTGCTGCAGTGCTAAGGGGGCGGGGGGCCGCCCGGCGCGTCCATGCTGGTGACGGAACCACTCCGTCTCCAGCCGCGGTTGCGCTGTGCTCATGACTGAGCGGTTCCGTCACGGCCCCGCCTGCTCAATGGAACGCTCAGCGCAGGGCGGAATCTACGCTGCGCAGGCTTGCCGAGCGGTTCGTGACGGAACCGCTCCGTCATCAGCACAGCACGACCGCGGCTGATGACGGAGTGGTTCGGGCACCAGCAGGGGAGGGGTTAAAAGTAGTAGGGTATAATACTGACCAGGATTTCACCCCATTTATTTTTAGATTTTACTCATTTAACCTCACTCCCTCTCACAATTACTCTATTCCACTCTCGCTCACTCTAGCTCACATTCTCTCACATTCATTCTCACTCACACTTACTCACATTCCCTGTTACTCACATACAAAAATACTTTTAATCACTCACAAATATACTGACAAACACATACAGATATACATTAAGAAATACATTCTTTTTTTAACTACCTTTCTTACTTAACTGGCAACTCAGAGACTCCATGGCAGCAGGACAGCGGGAATCTGATGCTGGGCCTTGGAACCAGCAAGCCATGATTGCCAATGAAGTGCCAGACAGAGCAGCAAGGGCTGGTTTGAAAGGTCGAAGACATACCCCAACCCCTCTCCCAGCATTTTGACAGTACTAGAATCAAAACCCTATAAGATGTTGGGATAGTACTGGGGAACTTGCCCCTGCTGCTTAGTGTGGCTTTTCATTGGCTCAGGGGTGCACTGATGTGCACACTGAGAGATACATTTTAGCAGTTATACTGTGCTGTTTGAGACATGGGCAGTACGTCTGCTGAAAGAAATTGGTTGTGCCTGTATGAAGTGATCATAGTTAAACTATCTCCCTCAGACATGCACAATCAGTGGTGGCCTACACAATGAAGAGGTTGTGAGGTGGGTGGAGGGGTACCGGGGAGCCCGGGAGGGGAAGTACAAGGGAGGGGGGGGGGGGTAACAATAGAAACCATTTTAAAAATCACTTATCTTAAGCTGGCGGCCGCCTCCCCCATCTCGCCTTGGTCTGCCTGGTCACAGCAGAAACTGGGGCAGCTTTAACCTGTGCAATCCCCTTGCTGCTCTCATGCTATGAGAGCAGCACCAGGATTGGACTGAGCAGGCTGAAAAGACGCTCCGCCCAGACCAGGGATTCTGTGCTGTTTCTCCAGCCCGGCTGTTCCATATAGTCGGGTTGGAGAAACCTAAGTGGGCATGTTTGGCCGGCCTAAGCCGGGCGGCCAAGCACGCATGAGCACTTAAAAGTGCGTCCCCTCTCCCATTTCCGACCCCCAATCTTCTCGACACACGCTGACCTAGAGCTGGCAAATGGAAAATAAAATGATTATAAGTAATTGTTTTATTTTTCACCTGCTGGCTCTGAGTCATGGGGCGACGCTCCTCTGTCATTGTGGAGGAGCTGCCGCTGTGCACATTAAAAAATCCAGCTACAGAGTGTTGCATTTTAACAGCACTCTGTAGCTGCTTGATGTCTCAGATGCCTTCTCTTTCTCCTGTCATCAGGAGCCTGGAGACAAGGCAGAGAGCAGTGTTCATGAAAACACAAAGGTTGTGCTTTAATGAACATTGCTAATTGAAAAATGCTTGGGAGCCTCACATGAGGCAGAGGGGCTGTGACCTGAAGCCCCTCATAAGTAGCCACTGCTGCATTTGACTGTGGGCAATTGTGAGGCTGCTAAAAGCACACCGTGAATGCACTCTGCCCAATATAACATTGTAATTGTAGCTAATTCCTTTTGCTCTACCAGACTCTTTAGAAATGCCACATTATTATGGTTCAGAAAGCCCCAGTGAAATAAAGGTCAGACATCACATGTGAGCTGCATGTGCACTAACACCACACATAATTGAGATTTTAATAACATTACTCTAGGACTGTCATTGCAGGCCTGTGCTGCCACAGTAACAGGTACAGCCAATACATCTAAAGTACACATTTTGTGGAGTTTGGAAAAGCTTCCTTTTAACATTAACTAACTGACTCATAACTACTATCATAGTAATCACAAGCCCTAGGGGTGTATTGTGTAAAGGGGAGCCAGAGCAGATATGGAATTAGTATTGTTCTAAGGATACCAGATTCACTAAATAAACTGCACTAACTCTTTTCTGTTTTAAAGGCATGTTAGGAATAAGTCAAATCTTCAATAAATCAGCTTTGGGAAGGACTAGGAAATGCATCAATCACTGCAATATTTATTTTAAAAAATGCAATTCACTAGTATAGATGGATGTTCGGTAAATGTGCCAAAGGTACAATGACAGCAATGAAAAGTTGACATTCTGCAAACGTTAATGCAAAAATGGAGGTCCGCTGTCACTCACAGGTCCCAAACCTGTATTCACTGTCCTTCAATAGAATTTGCTAACTGAATCATTCCTCATATTACTAATGGAACAGCATTCTAAAAACCCTACTTTCTTTGTGCCGTGAGACATTAGTACATTGATCGCAGAGCAGAAATATTCCAGGTACAAATCAGATTTTGTGTAAACATGATGATATGCTAAGCAACTTGAGGATGGTAAATCAGGTGCAAAGGATCTTCGGGATCAGATGAATTTCTGACAAAACTGTGGTAGGAAATTATGGGGCAAGTAATTAGGTATTTGTTAGACCTAGCTTTTTGAGCAGGTTTATCCTCAAACGTTTAGCTTTTGGTCCTCCTGTTTTTGACCCTGTTTTTGTTGGTTTTAGCACTCTGGGCAATTTACCACTGCTGAATAGTGCTACAGTGCATATGCTCTCTTTGTAAATATTTATTATGCATTGGTGTTTCCATGTGTGGCTTATTTGATTTACTACTGAGTCCCTAGTACAGTGCACTGTGTGTGCCCAGGGCCTGTAAATCAGATGTTGCTAGTGGGCCTGCAACACTGATAGTCTCACTCACACAAGCATCCTTTCAAAAGGCCCTCAGACCTGCCTCTACAGTGTCTGTGCACAGTTTGGTACTGCCATGTCGACCTGGCAAGTGCACCCACTTGCCAGGCCTTAACCTTCCATTTTCTTAAATGTGAGTCACCCCTTGGGTAGGCTCAAGGTACCTCTGTGGGCAGGGTGCAGTGTATGTGGAAGGTAGGACATGTCCTGATGTGTGTAACATGTCCTGATAGTGAATAACAGTGAATTTATTTTTTCACTATTGCAAGGCTATCTGTCCCATAAGATGGAAAGGGAGTTTGTTTATAACATCTTATAAATATAACTTTCCATAGGGACCAGATAGGTAGTAAGAGTTTAGAATGCCTGAACTCAAAATGTAAAGATGCATATTTTAATGAGGATGATTTTTGTATTCTGTGTTTGAAAATACCCCTTTTAGAAAGTGGGTAGTTTCTTGCTTAGCCCCTGTGTGCCTCTGCTGGCTTGTGAATTGACTGGCTGGCTTTGTTGTGACTGGAGCTGGGGATGTGCATTCACTGTAGACAGCCACGGAGGGGTTGAGATGTGTCCTGCCTTTCCTGGGTGAGTCAGGGCTGGGCTGTGTGTACCTAGTCTGTATTTATAGTAGGAGAACAAGATTTCCTTTGACCTGAATGGGTCTGGTCTGCCTTACACAATGCTGTCTGCACCTACTGCTGGGAAGCTGGACCAGAGAGGACAGAACTGGTTTTGACTAAGCACAGAGCCTCTCTGCTACCAGTGAGCAAAGGAAAATGCTGTATAAATATTGGGGCCCAGACCCTAGAACTTTAGAATACTTCTGGACTCAAGAAGAACCTCTGCCAAGGAGAAGAGCTGGGAAAGCTGAAGAAGAAATACTGCCACTTTGATTTGTGCTGTCTGCGGTTGGCCTGCAGTGGCTGTTTCTGCCAAGGAAATGATAAAGACTTTGTGCTGTGTATCCTGCTTGAAGACTATGTCCAAGGGCTTGAAGTAAAGTTTGCCTCCTGTTCTGAAGTCTCCGGGACACAAATAATTCACCACCAGCTCTCCTGAACTTCCTTTCTGGTAGGTCTGACCTGCAAAAGGGGGGCGGTTGCTGTGTTGGGCCTCTGGAGGTTGTTCTTGCTGTTGGGAGGTGGAAAAGAGATGCAACAAAGAGGAGCGTGATGCATCCACACCTGTAACCAATGCATTGCTGATGTGCCACTGAAGAAACTGACGCAGCGCCTGGCCACGGCAGGTGAAATTGCCGCACTTGGTATCATGTGCACCAATCTCCGAAGTCCAAGATCACCAAACCAATTCCGACACAGGCCCTTACTGTGCGGCTGTAAGAACCAACGCATCGTGGGACCGCGGTTGGAGAGACCAACACATTGTTGGTGCCGCTGCATCAAGAACTTCTGCATTCCTTATCCCCAAACATCGCACTGGGGAGCCAAGACTACAAGAATGTTGGGCTGCAGTAAGAAACAGACACATAACCTTCCCTTCAGTAAGGTACCGACGCATCACCTCCCCTGTGTGGCAGTAAGGAACCAACGCATCACTTCCCATGGAGTAAGGAACCGACGAACAACCTTCCCTGGGCATGGGGAAACCAACGCATCACCTTCCCTGCGTCTGTTTTTGTTTATAATTATGATGCATTCAAGGTACTTTGTGTTAAACATGTTGCATCTATAGTTTGCTATAGACAGAACTGTTTTACCTTCCAGTAGTCATATCTTGAAAACTGTATTGTGGACTTATGTCGTTTTGGTCTTGTTTGATTTAGATAAACATGACTTATTTTTCTAAACTGGTGCAGTGCTCATTTATAGTGTTTTCACTGCATTACTGTATGTGTGCACAAATGCTTTACACGCTGCCTCAAAGATTAGCCTGTCTGCTCGTGCCAAGCTACCAAGCGGGTGAGCAGGGGTTGCTTTAGAAGTGTTTCCCCCCTAGCCAGACTAGAAAGAAGGGTCCCTACTTGGACAAAGGTGCAAACCATTGCCAACTAGAGACCCCCATTGCTAACAGCATTTAAGGGCACATTTAAGAAGACAGTAACACTGATAGTAGCTTGTTTACTCTTAGCCATAGCTATAGTGCAAGTTAACCTTTTAAGATGGCCTTCCCCATCAATCCATCTGGGTTTAGTAATTGTCAGATTAGTGACTGCTGGAGATGACCTGGACCTAAAACCAGTCTGAGTGTGTGATTGGCTGGCCCGTGAGAGGTTTGAGGGGAGTAACATTGCACACTGGCTTTGAAGGTATGGCTTTTACAAAAACTAAAATAAGATTTTTAAAGATGGTTTGAAGCAAAAAGACGGAGGATCCAGTCTGAAGCGGATTGGAATTCTGCAAAAACCTTTGCTATTTACTTGCTGTGTTTGTGCAACCAATCAGCATGAATAGCAGAATAAAGCACGCAGAAACTCTGCTACGCTTTCAACATTTATTTGGGACCCACGTAGCGCAATGCCGTTCTCAAAAGGACTTTCAAAAGTCCTCATCATACTGCCTCCAAACTGGCTCAACACTGGCTACTGTTACATATGCTTTTCACACTGCTCACACGTTGTTAATCCCTGCCATTTATAGCACTTGATAGAAATGACAAATTGATATTTGGGGTCATAATTAGTGCATTTGATAAATTAAAATATTGTATTTGGGGACAATGTCTCTTATCAGAAAATGTCTTGTAGAGATGAACGCACAAACAACCATGGAAATTTTGGGCTCACTTGAGAGATTGCTAAATTCTTGGATAATTGATGTGCCTCCTAAGAGGTGTGCGCAAGGCCTTTGTGGTCTTGACCAATTGCTTCAAAATAATACTATGAATTAACTATTATCTCTGTGTGAGATTAAATCTTCAAGCTGTTGTTATTAAGTATATTTTAAGCATGGAATTTCTGCCCCCATTGTTTTAAAGTTCATTAGCCGCAATTGCTGTGCAAATCTCAAGTAATCGCTAGAGTATAATATTTATCAAAGTGTTGGACTTGGCCCTTTTGGCAGGTTCACCCCTAAACTTTTTGCTTTTAATTGTGACCTGATACTAGTTGCTTTTGGCTTCTGCGAACTTTAACCCTGTGTCCCAGTGTAAAGTGCGTGCGCAGTCTGAGTGCGTGTGGTGAGATTGTCCTGCCCTCCCATAGGAATGCATGGGGAATGTGTGTGTCCATGGTAGTTCCTGATCTGTGGGGAGTGCAGGGGCGAGGTTGGTATGTGCGAACTTGTGAGATTAAATGCTATGCGACGGTGTGCGCCGATTTAATGTGTCTAGTGTAGAAGTGCCACTTCTAGAAGTTGGCATGTCTGTGCAGTAAATGTGAATTGACTGTCTGGCTTGTGATTGGCTGGAGCTGGCTGGTGTGCCTGGCTCCACGAATCAGGAGGGGTCTGCCCCGGTGGTGAATGGAGATATCTGCATGTTGATGGGAGGGAGGAGTGTACCTGGGACCTGAATAGGGCTGGGCCTTCCCTCCACAATGCTTGCTCCGCCCCCTGTGGTGCGTCTGATGTCCTTGCCTGTCCTGGGAATGGGGAGAAGGGCTGAGCAAAACAAAGTGCTCAAGAACCAGTTGTAACTGGTTCTCCCCTTGCCCTACAGTTGAAACAAAGGAAATTTATGTATAAGAAGGGGCTGTGACCCCATGTAAAATGTTCTCACTGATTCTATCTGGAGGAGGGTACTGCTGCTGCTGCTGGGCGCCAGGAGGTACCACCACTGGGGACTGCCTCCCTTCTGGAGGGCCCTGTGAGCTGCCCCCTGGGCCCAGCCTTTGCCCCCCTGCCTGCTAAGAGACTTCCCCTGGAGACTTTTTCCTGGATGCCTGGAGGACTTATTGGGACCCTTCTGCCTTGCTTACACTAGTCCCAGGACTTCTTGTGCTCCCTAGAGCCCTGTGAACGCTCTGCCTAATTTTCCCTGAAATACGAGGAAAAGCTGGGGGGCTGTGCAGCACTGCGCTGCAAGCCTTGCTGGAGGAATCCCCAGCCCAGGGATTCCCCACCTTTCTGTGCCCCTAGCGGGTGTCCCCATGCTTATTTTAATATTTTACATAGGGGGAGCCTACTCCGCTTGATGGTGGTTTTATGGAGATTACGGGTGTCACCCACTTGTCCTTAGTTAAATTACGGGTGCCCACCCCATTTATGGCCACTTAATTCTAATTGCCCTTCTTTTTGTGCCCTTCTTTTTGTATTTATTTAGAGAGCGGGTGCCCAACCCTCTCCCGTGTTATTATTATCGAGGTAGCCTACCTCTCGAATCACCACCGCGCCCAGAGGCGCACATCAAATACCTCCCGGGCCTCTGCCCAGTGGGACCCGGAAGGCAGGCAAGGCTGTACTTTTGTGGGTGGGGCTTTCACGATGGAAAGGAAGCCCCACGAGAGTGGAGGTCAGCGCGAAGAGTGATGCAGGGCTCCCGAGATCGAGGGAGAGAACCCGCGGTGGTAGTGAGGCATTTTCGCTGCGTAGGGGGCCTGAGCCACGTTGTCGGTGCCTGCCCCCTGCCGCATTGAGGAAGCACAGCGGTACCAGCGAAAAGAGAAGCCTGCGAGCAACGCCCTGGTGAGTGATACCGGTGGGGAGGGGGGCCTATCTTAAGTCGCGTTACCGGTGCCTGCCTCCCTTGCTGTTTTGCTTTGAACAGACCGCCAGAGAGCGGGCCGCTATGCCCATCGTTGGCCCTGAGTATTCTTAAAAGGCCCGTGTCCCGCCATTTGCCCAGGCACCATAGTGGTGCTATTTTCCAGAGCGACCCCAGATGGCAGCGGGCCGCTCCAACGATTTGGGCACCATTATTCATAGAGCCTGCAGGCCCCAACGAGGCCCCAGTTGATTTCAGAGCCTAGCCGGCTCCCCTGGGCACATTCGTTATTTACTGAGCCCCATGTGGCTCCAACGTGTAATTGTGGCATTTATGAGTATTTAGAGCCCACCGGGCTCCTAAGTGGTTGATGGCAGTTTTTCACTGCTCCTAAGTGGTTGATGGCAGTTTTTCACTGCAGAGCCTACGTGGCTCCCATGTCGTGTTTGCCTCATTCTGCTTATTAGGAGCCCCAGAGGAGAGCCAGGAGGCATGCTGGTGCCAGGCTCAGTTTCCCCAGCTGCCCAGCACTTAGTGGGCAGCTGCAACATGTAGGTGGTGCCCCTGCGCCCTGCGCATTGCTGCATTTGCAGCTTGTAACCCTGACTCTGCTGGACAAAGGGCGTTTGAGCCCCTGAGAGGCCAAGTTGGCCTGGGGACAGTTTTAGGTGTTGTGCCCTCGCTTAGGGCACATGGGTATTCCGCGTGTATCTTTAAGTAATGTGTTCTGCCTTTATGCTTGTCCTATACCTCTAAAATGTGTTTTCATGCTTAGGAGGTTGTGTTGCCTAGTATAATTTATGCTAGTGATTTTATGTTTTCCTGCGTGATCTATGCCTAAAGTGATTAGGATTGCGTAGTGTGTACCTACCTTTTACCAGTGGTTACTAGCTGTGTTCCACAAGTGTTATTTTGTGCTACAATTATTCTATGTTGCTAGTGCTATTTCTACTAAGTGCTATTTCGGACGGTGGCCCATGTGGCGCTGTCCTGTGTATATAATCCCCTGTAAATAATGCCCAGTGCCAGTTGGCACAGTGTAATGGTGTGATTATGATCTAATGTGTTTATGGTAATACAAAGGCTATTCTTATATATAGAAAAACAACTATTTAGGGAGGGTCAAGGGGAATATATTTATAGACCGTCCAAACTCGGATCACCCCTATTGAAACTATAAAGAACAAGAAGAGTTGGAGGGTCTGGGAAGCAAAGTGCCAAGTCTACAAGGTCCTTATTGAAAGCTACGCATTTGTATTGCACTGAAACAGACCAAAGTGGTCACTGGACACCAGATGTACAATAGATATCCTATCAGCCCACCCGCTTGGCGGAGCCTCGTCATGTAGGACATCTAGAACCAGATTGGTGTGTCGAAGCCTAGATGAATTGGCTGGACAGCACACAATTATGGCTCATACAATAGAAGTGTCCACGCCACTGGGCGGTGCTGGTTGGCCTATTTAATCACACAGCAAAGTAGACAGTGATTTTGACACACTGTCTTGCATCTCTTTTTAATCTGACGTCCAGGTGAATACCAATAAAGAGTTTTTTGTTTGCCTTGACCGTCATTTTACATCACTCATTCACTTTTCTTTTTTGCACTGCACTGCACCAGCACCGCCCAGTGGCGTGGACACTTCTATTGTATGAGCCATAATTGTGTGCTGTCCAGCCAATTCATCTAGGCTTCAACACACCAATCTGGTTCTAGATGTCCTACATGACGAGGCTCCGCCAAGCGGGTGGGCTGATAGGATATCTATTGTACATCTGGTGTCCAGTGACCACTTTGGTCTGTTTCAGTGCAATACAAATGCGTAGCTTTCAATAAGGACCTTGTAGACTTGGCACTTTGCTTCCCAGACCCTCCAACTCTTCTTGTTCTTTATATTCTTATATATAACCTTGTGTGGAGTTCCTTTTTGTGGTGTGCCTAGTGTGTTGCTGCTGTGTGTGTGTTGCGCAAACGCTTTACACATTGCCTCCGGGATAAGCCTGTCTGCTCGTGCCAAGCTACCATGGGGGTGAGCAGAGGTTATCTTTGGCGTGTAACTCCCTTACCCTGACTAGAGTGGTGGTTTCTGCCTGGCTTTGGCGCAAGCCTTAGCCAACCAGAGATCCCATTTCTAACACAAAGTCACATATAGGAGCTGAACATCGCAGCACCATATGATGATAGCCAAACAAAAATACTGCGTCTACCCATGATGTCAGGGTCTAGATGAATATAAATGCAGGCAGACTGTTTGTTGTCAAAATGCCTGTTGGTTATCCTGTTTTGTAAGACATCTAAGATGACAAGGTGCACATGTTCTGCAACCCATTGACAAGCCTGCTTCAAAACACAGATAATGTAAGTTGACAGAACCACAAATGTAGCACAGCCTAAAGTACAGGAATCAAAATGTCATTGCCTTGAAACAGCAGGCACTGATGAGCAGAATAAAAAGCTGTGATGTGCCATCACTACTGTGTGTTCTACATTGAACATTTCCGCTGAGATACAGAGGCTTGTGGAGAATCAATTTGTTAAGTTTCACTGTTGGTCAGCAGGAGCCATGCAAGACGTTTGTTTGACCTCAGATTTCATGGTGCTGTCTCTACGTAGATGGTAGGAATTCAGTCCTCCGGGAATTCAAGTGGTTGTGTCACACATACCCCCTCACACCCCCAAAGGAGATCTGAGGAATCATGAGGCACACAAGAAAAGAGCAATGAACAAAGAATAATTGTATGGAGAATCCTGCCATATTCCCAGGGTCTGTGACCACAGGCAAGGCTCAGAGAACACAGGTGGCCTGCAGGCTGAGGTCAATGTTGCCCGATTTGTTTTTTTGTCTGCACAACTGAGCTACTGTTTCCAGTTTGTGAAATGTATGACTTGTGAGGGTGCTCAATTGTTTTTTAATGACCTGCTTTCTGTGTTTATTGGGATATGTCTTTGTGATTACTTTTTGGGTGGGCTCTCATTTGGTGTTTGGGTAGATGACAGTCTTAATAGCCGACACCCAAAGACATCCTGTCCAACTTTCAGCCGTTTCATTAGAAAGACTGTTGTGACTTCCTCTTCTACATTTGACCAAATTGTGTGATCGTGAGCAATTATTGAACGAAAATACCCTAAGAGCGAACACATTACAGCCAAGCAGCAAGTATGTGACAATGACAGAGGAATATGTTAAAAATTAAAGCTGATGCACACTTTGGATTTCTTTCAAAAGATTAAACACGGCATTGTGTGACTTACCACTTTTTCTTTCATGATGGTTCATAATAGCTGAAAGATTTGCTAATTTTTCTCCCACACTTTGATGTTAATTTAACATTAGTTGACTGGCTGCTATACCGCTCTTTAAGAGTTATTACAGTCGTATTTTCCATGAATGAGATTTAATTTTTGGTGAGTTTGCAAAGTAGCTCTTATTCTGTATAGTTGTCGAGTCCTGCTGCATACTTGGTTATGCACATTTGGTAGTTTTGCTACACATCTGGTTTTGTTCTTTTGTTTGCTGAAAGGGCAAATAAATAACTGCCTACTTGGCATATGCAATACTTCTTAGTGTGTATACCCTCTCATAGACGCATCCACTCATCCCCATTGGTATTGATCTGTGAACCATCTCACAAATACTACCCATATCTATCTGTACATTGCCACGACCAAGCCATCTGTAAACTTAGAATTTGGGATATTTAGTCTCACTTTATTCACTATAGTTGAGTAAAGGTATTGCTAAAACATAGCACTATACAGTACTTCTTTCATGTGTGCTTAAAACCCCCAAAATATACAAAGGAAGGGTTCCATGTCTTCATTGTGTAGGATTCATACACGTTTTAAATGTTTTGTGGTACTAGATGTGTGATGTAAAATAATTCAAGCTGTATGTCAGTCAATTTGCAAATCATAAATCTGATAGTTAATGAGTTATCGTAAGAAACATTTCCTGGAAGCTAAGTTTATGCTACCTGAATGATACAGCATTGTGTTTACTTTAGGATTATTCTTGGTCCCCTTATGCACTTGAATACTCTCAAACTATAGCAGCATGTTTCCTAAATTTTAGGACAGATGTTATTAACTCTTTCTCACTCCAATAGAATTTCCTTCTGCCATTTTATCGCTAAAAATATGCAACTATCTAAAATATTATATGCAAAACTGTGTATATGGTGTGTTTATTGCAGTTGATGCCCATAGCTGTCCAGTGGGTTTTAGGTAGGCCTGGGCGGTGAACGCCGTTCTGTTTGTGGAGTTAGCAGAGTGCAGAAAACTCCGCTCCGCATAGCGCAGCAGAGTTTTTTTCCCGCTCGTGAACTTCTGCTTGAGTAGAATTTCTACTCGAGCGGCAGGTAGATCTTCGCGAATGGCCGTTTGCACCGCACTCGGCCGCTTGCGGAACTCTGCTAAGTTTTTTTGTCACTTCCCGGAGTTCGATTCAGAAAAGGGGGTGGTGATGGACAGAGTATCTGAATTAAGCAGAACACTCATACCCAGTCAACAGATCAGGGCTTGATCCATCACCGTTTTTTAGCTCACTGCACCATCCAAGTTCAGAACCTGGCTACATGCAAATTAGTCTGTGCCTGGCCCAGTGCATCATGGGAACAGGACAGAACAAACTACCAAGCCAATTCTTTTACTGGGAAGGAAACAAGCTTCCGGGGACCGGTTTCTGGCATTACAGCCGTCTTCGGCCCGGCTTGCTTGAATCCTGATGGTGCAATGAGCAAGGGACTCATGTCTGAGCATACCCTTCCACGCTTATGGTGGACAAAACGATTCAGAAAAGGGGGTGGTGATGGACAGAGTATCTGAATTAAGCAGAACACTCATACCCAGTCAACAGACCAGGGCTTGATCCATCACCGTTTTTTAGCTCACTGCACCATCCCAGTTCAGAACCTGGCTACATGCAAATTAGTCTGTGCCTGGCCCAGTGCATCATGGGAACAGGACAGACCAAACTACCAAGCCAATTCTTTTACTGGGAAGGAAACAAACTTCCCGGAGTTCAGCATAGTGGATCTTTGCCCAGGCCTAATTCTAGGTAAGTGTGGCACTGTAGGAAAATTGATTATTTTTTAGGTGGAAGGGTGTCTAGCTCAAAGGTAAGGATGCTCCTGCTGGATGTTACACAAATTAAATAAAAGTCAATGTGTTAAGTATTCAAGTAGTGTCCATCCAGTGGAAAAGTCACATAAAGCACAATACAATTCCACAACCAAATTGAAATTAAAAAACAACTACATTATTGAAATAAGAGCATATACAATAACATTAATCAGAGATATACATTTTTAAATATTTAAGCGAAAACCATCTGTGGAAGTGTTAGACTGTGACCTAGGTGCGACTTGAGGCCAACCGCAATGCAGCATTGGTTGGATACTCCAAATTGATTGCCCTGGTGAAAGTCTGAAAGTCAGAAAAGTTTCAAAATGTTTCAAAACCCTAATCCCAAAAAGGGACTTTACCTTTTTTTTAAAGAAAAAGTTGTCTTCCTGTAAAGCAAATCTTAAATTGTAGCTGCTGCCGGTCGGATACTCGCCCTATGTTGATCCCACAAAAGTTCAAACACTTTTAAACTTTTTTGCTTGAAAACGTTGTTAATTCCCAAAACAAATAGGGACTTTGTCGCTTTTTCAGAGATGCTAAGCTTTTCAGAGGAACACATCTGAAATTCAATCTGACACTGTGGACCAGCCAGGCATGTGCTCTGGAGCAAAAGTTTTCAAATGTTTCTAAACTTTTTTCTGATACCTACGCAACACAGAAGTGCATGTATAAGTCCCCCAGAGCCACAGGGGGTACATAGAGCCTCTCAGGGTGCCAGGTGGAGCCCACTAGCAACTTCCAGTCCAAGTTCCAGTTCTGGTGAGATAGGGATTGTAGAGAAAATACATCTTGCAGCTTTCTGTGTCCCTGTAGTCCCACAAGAGGTCAGCCAACTGAATCTTGGAAATCCACATTGTTGTCCTGGGTACAAGGGGGAGCGAACCCACTCCTTCAGAGTTCCTCCCATTTCACAGACAGCAAGTCTAGAAAGTGTTCAGAAGAGGTTTCTTGGGGATGCCTAATTTATGCCTGGCACCAGCTAGTGGGTTGGAGTGATAACTTGGCACTCCCTAACCACTAGTTTAAAAGTTCCCAGGAGTAAACCTTGCCCACTTTTTCAATAGTTACTGCTGGCTGTACAGTAAACAGTTCCATAATGCCATACGCCATGGCATTTTTGAGATGGCAAACATCTTTAGTTACACTAAACTTGGGCTCAGTGGTTTGTGGTGTATTGGGGAGTGCACTATAATAATCCCCAGAGTCCTCCCAATAATAACACTAAAATGTAGTTTGAACCAGGGTCTATATCCACAACAAACTAGGACACAGACATCCAGTACAAAAAAACAGAGTCTTACAGTATCATGAGAGGGGATACACAAGCATAATCCAGGCATTCTGTTCTCTTCCTTTCATATGCACCAATATTTTCCATGTAGATCACACCGACATGTCAGGCAGGCTTTGACACTGGTATGAAAGGCTGTCCACAGAGCCCATCATGCATATTATGCTGAACTCCGAGGCGTCTTCTTCTCACATTTGGTTCAAACTATTGTGTAGCTTCTGGGAGGAATTTCACACCTCTTACATAACTCATTCAGACCAAGTATTAGGATAGTCAGTTCCTGAAGATCTAGTGCAAATTAGCCTCAAGCCTCAAGCAGCTTCAGGCAAGGTAAAGGTAACTGTGTAAAAATTACTTTTCCCAGATATTTATTACAAAAACAACTTCACCATTACATTGGATTTTTACTAGATATACAAAATACCTCTGTAATTGTAGTCTGTAACTGGTATGGGTCATAGGTTATTGATTATGGAGTATACAGCCTTATTGGAGAATATGTCCTTGGAGCTCCTTTTCTGGACTGAAACCATTTTAAAGTTCTCACATAATGGCATAATGACACAAGGGAAGGGACAAAAGGGAAGGAAACGTATAGGGTGAACATTTACCCAAGGTCAAACAATATGGTCTTACAGGACACCAAGACTGCCAAGCATTTCATGGCACGTACTTTTCCCATTATCCCACATTTTAGTGGGCAGATTGTGAAATAGGGCACTGTTCTCACAGGTTAATATTTATTGTGCAGTGTGTTACAGTCTAGTTTACCTATCACACACATAATGCCAAGATGTTCAATCTTTAAAAACATTAGAGCATAGAAATATTTTCAAAAGTGATTGCACAAGAGCACTCATTTTTGTTTCAAGGGGACACTGGGTAGATGAAAATGGGCCTGATGTTCCATGTACTCAGGTTGCAAGCCAGTCAGTGTTTTGTGCACCCTGACTCGTTAGTGGCCAAACCTTAACTTCACAGCAGAAAGGCACTTTTAAATGTAATCTGTTGGATATGGGCCTTTTTGCAGGGTTATCACCAAACTTTTTGCTTCTTCCTCCTTTATTTTTCCTGACCTGGGGTTGTTGGCAATACGACTCTGGGCACTTTACCACTGCTGATCAATGCTAAAGTGCATATGCTCTCTGTGTAAATTGTTATTGTGATTTGTTATCCATGATTGGCATATTTGTTTTACCAGGAAATCCCTAGTAAAGTGCATTGAGTGTGCCAGGGCTGGTGATTCAAATGCTACTAGTGGGCCTGCAGCACTGAGTACCATATGAGTAGCCCTAAAATGGTGTCTCAGGCCTGCCACCACAGTGCTTGTGTGCAGTTGCTAACTGCCATGCTGACCTGACCAATGTCCACACTGGCCAGGCCTAACCCTTCCCTTTCGGTACACATTGGACACCCCTATGGAAGGCCCAAGGTACCCCCTAGGCAGGGTGCAGTGTATGTGAAAGGTAGAGCATGTACTAGTGTGTGTGACATGCTCTGGTAGGGAATTACAGCGATTTTCATTTTTCACTATTGAAAGGCTATCTTGCCCATAGGCTATAATGGGTAATGCTGTGTATAATGTTTACCTTCATATCTTCCCATAGGAGCAAGGTAGAAAATAAAAGTCTGGTACCCCTGGACTCAGAATTTAATAACACATCTTTTAGGAAGGATGGTTTTTAAATCCTGCGTTTGAAAGCGGCACTTTTAGAAAGTGGCTGCTTTCTTGTCTGCTCTTTCTGTGTGCCTTCGGCTGTTTATGAATTGACTGTCTAGTTTGTGAGTGACAGGGCTGGGGGATTCCAAGAGACAGAATAAGTCAGCACAGTGGTGAATAGGGAGATCTGCACCTAGATGGGAGGGAGGAGTTGGACCTGGGTCCTGAATAGGACTGTGCCTGCCCCCCCACAGTGCTGGCTCCACCCCCTATGGTGCGTTTGATGTCTTTGCCCTGCACTGTGAAAGGAGAGAAGGAATCATGTCAACAAAGTACTCCAGGGCTGTGCTTTCCCTCCACAATGCTGGCTCCACCTCCTGTGGGGCGTCTGATGTTTCTGCTCTGCACTGTGAAAGGAAAGGAGGAGTCATGTAAACAGAGTGCTCCAGAACTGGTTTGGACCGGGCTCAGAGCCCTCCCGCTCAAAGGGAACAAAGACTTTTAGGGGTGTAAGTACAGGACCCCTGACTACAGAAAATTAGATCATACTGGAATCAAGAAGGAACCTCTGCCAAGGAGAAAGCTGAAACTGAAGAAGGAAAACTGTCCTGCTGTTGCTCTGCTGGACTGACCTGCTGTTGCTTTGCTGCCAAGGAGAGGGGAAGGACTTTGCTTTGTGCTGTTTCCCCTTGCTTTAAGGAATCTCTAAGGGCCTGTGAAGAGCTGGCTCCCTGTTGAGAAGTCCCAGGAACAAAGGGACTTCACCCCCAGCTTCCCTGAACTCTGCTGAGAGAGTTCTGTCCTTCCTAGAGTGCTTGGGCCAGATGTGGTACCTCTGGAAGTTGTACCTGTGTTAGGAAGCTGGAAACCAAGATTTTAAAGACTTTCTGCAAGTTTTAATGCATCGCTCACTTGCGGAGCGCATCCCGGTCAGTGCGAGGAAATTCCCGCCGCTACCAAGGCCGAGTCCGGTGCGGGAAGATTACCATTGTTGCGAGTATTGTCGCAGAGCCTGTTGTCACTGGGTGAGATCGTCGCACCGCTTGCTGGCGGACCGCATCACGTTGCTACGAGAATCGTCACAGAGCCATCGCATCGAAGGGCCGCGAGAGGAGAAGATTGCCACTGAGCCGCGCATCGCCGCCGCACCGGAGATTGTCGCGGCCCCGAAGATCGTCGCATCGTACCTTTTGCGAGCCGCCTCCACCGAAACCGGTGCACTGGAATCCACGCAAGGTATTGCATCCATCCCTATACAGACCGGAGTCATCGCAACACGCCCGCTACATCCAGCGGGGTTGACGCATCACCTCCCCAGGGTCTCAGGAGTGACACATCGCTTGCTTTTAACCGCTACAGCTTTCACTTGGAACTTTTGTCGCATCTAAAGATACTGTTGGTTAAACGTGACGCAACTGTAGATTATTTTACAGCAACCTTAAGAACACTTTTGAAACCATGCTCTTGAACTTTGTATGTTGAATTTTTGTTGTTTGGTCTTGTGTAGTTTAGATTAAATACCTTTATTTTTCTAAACGGTTGTGGAGTCAGTTTGTGGTGTTTTCACTGTGTTACTGTGAGTGTTGGTACAAATACTTTACACATTGCCGTTTGATAAGCCTGACTGCTCGTGCCAAACTACCAAGGGGGTGAGCAGGGGTTATCTAAAGGGTGTATCCTTCTTACCCTGACTAGAAGCAAGGGTCCCTATTTGGACAGTAGTACCTACCTCTGCCAACTAGAGACCCACAGTTCTAACACTGTTGGTCAGCGGTGGGATTTGAACTTGTATTTGTACTTGGCCCATAGTAATTGGTGTACATCACTAGTTTAGTGCAGACCACTACGCAGCCACATACTGTGTTTTTTTTTGGTTCTATTTTTATATCGTAACCCTGAAAGTATCCATGCATCATGTCTCAGAATAGTATACCAGCAAGTGAGGTTGCAGAACTGGAGTTTGATATTGAAATGTTAAGTGATTACAAAGTAGGTCAACTCAGGCAGTTCTGCAGGAGCTTTGGATGTTCCATGGAGAGCAGCTCCAGGAAGGAGGAGCTACGGATGGCCTTAGGGGCCAGGTGGGAGGCCAAAGAAGCTGGGGAGACAGATGATGCAGAAGTGGATGAGGATACACAAAGAGATGGTTTCAGGCCACAGGATCTGCCTGTGTCCTGAGCAGCCTCCAGGGCTGGAAGCAACTATTCCGCTAAAAGTTTATCTCCAGGGAAGTTGGAGGAAAACCAAAAGGTTAGAGATCATGAATTGGAAGTCATGAGAATCAAGATAAAGCATTTGGAAGTAGAGAAAGAAATAGAAAGGATGGCAGAGGAGAGCAAGACTGCTCATACCTTGGAAATATTGAAATTAACATTGGCCCATGAATTGAGAATGAGGAAGCTTGATTTGGAGCTCGAGAGGCTTGAAGCCTTGAGTGTCTCAGCTGAAGAAGAAAAATGGGTAGCTCAAGAGGTGAGCTTTGCTGAGTTGGAGGTGAAGTCCAGCTCAGATGGTGGCAGCAAGATGGTAGTTTCCAGTGCTGAGAGAAAGGTACAAACACACAGAGATGTGGTGCCTGACTTGAGGGAGGAGGTTGACATACACCAAGGGGTTCAGATTTATGATGTAGCTCCAGTGGTGTGAAGTGTCCCCGAAGTAGATTGGGGGACTGACACAGGGGATCTTATTCCTAGTAATGGGAGGGATACTCTACTGACTCTAGATGAGAGGTGCAGGGAGAGGGGTTCCCCCATGGTAGAACCCTTGGTGTGTGAGTGTGAAGACCGTCCAGAAGAGTGTGGGTTGTGTGACAGAGACAGTAGGACACTGTCTTGCCATCTCAGGAGAGAGGAGTGGGGTACTTGTGAGAGGCACTGGAGGGTGAGGCAAAGGGTAGCTTAGTTAACAACTGTGGGGGGCTGTGTGATTCATTTATTGGAGAGCATATTTTAAGTCCCTGTTTTCCAGAACTATGCCAACACCCGGTGGAGTGTGAGTTCTCTGATCCCAGAGAGCTTGCGTTGGAGGCAGACCTCTTAATGAATTCCAGAAAGTCTGAGGAGGCATTGGGAAGTGATCCCAAAAGGAGTGGCTTAGATATCTTCCAGACCTGTGAGGTGGAAGACGTTCAGTGTAGCCCTGTTGGGTCCCAGTGTAGTGGGAGGGGTGTAGGGGCTCACGTCCTGTCTCAGTGGAGAAGGAGTGAGTGTGGGACCGCGTATCCCATGGTGCCCGAAACCCAGTCTCAGGGCCTGGAGGGTTCCTTAAGGGAACACCAGGTTAGGGGCCTAGAGGGCGCTTGTAGGCCACTTGAGGAGGATCTCCTAGTGTCTGGTGAATGGGGAGTGTCTGGAATCAGGCCTCCTTCAGTTCTGGTGTCTGGCAGTGCCACTCCAGTTGGGAGGGTGCAGAAGTCCAGACTGAGGGGTGAGAGGGGGAAGGAGTTCCCAGTGGGAGAACCAGTCGGTTGGGGGCCAGCCAGAAGCGCTGAGTCACCGGTGAGTGACCATGGTGACCTCCCTTCTGTCCTGGGGAATCTTCGCGCACTATCAGGTGGACAGGGGTCAGGAGATCTGCGCCAGGCAGACTGTCACATGACACCTGAGTTGTGTGCCACCCTGGGGGTGGGCATATGTGCTCCCAATGAAGTCCTAGTGCGCCAGGCAAGTGCACAACCACAGGTACTAGTCCCTGGGTTGGGAGGCCAGGTTTAGGATCTGCCTGACTTGGAAGGAAGGACATATGTAACCTGTGTCCTGACCAGTTTGCCTTCCAGGGGTACCCCTCCAGTAGGGAGGGTGCAGCGCTCTGGAAGGGGGTACAGAGGGAGGGAGTCCTTGCCTCTGACCCCGGTACAACCTGGGGGTTTAGACCCTAGGTTGGGAGACCAGTTGCTGGAGAGAGGTCCTGAACTGGTCGGAGAGTAGTGTTCTGAGGGTGACTCTCCTGGGAGGAGAGGGCAGGACCCCAGAAGGAGAGGTAGGGAGAGGAGAGCCTCACCCGTAACCTCTGGTCAGCCTGAGGGTACAGACCCCGGACTGGCTGGCCAGTGTCAGGATGCCCTACCTGACTTGGCAAGAGGGAGAGTGGAGGAAAGGTGCCAGGCACCTGGAGCTACTACCTCCCACTCTCTGACGCCACAGAGGTTAGAGAGGCCTGACAGGCACGTGGCCTGGCTCTCATCACTGACAGCTGTCAGTGGCTCCTGTGGCTGGTTGTCCTGGTGGACAGGGTTGCCCCTGGAAGGGGGGTAGGAGTCACACCATGGGGGTGGACTGGGCCACACTGTTGTGATGGCCAGGTGGGTAATGTGTGAGTCCCCAGAGGTCCTGGTGTGTCAGGCAAGTGTTCAACCGCAGGGGCTGGCTTCTCATGCCAAGCTACCAAGGGGGTGAGCAGGAGTTATCTAAAGGGTGTATCCTTCTTACCCTGACTAGAAGCAAGGGTCTCTATTTGGACAGTGGTACCTACCTCTGCCAACTAGAGACCCCCAGTTCTAACATAATCCATTTGGTATGATGTGCTATGATTTTAAATTCCAGCAAGGCCATCTCAGCCTTCTCTCATTCATTGGTTGTGTTTTTGAGAAGGGGAGGACATCCTTGATATATCATTCTAATGTGGATATTGTATAACCTAGTCCATAAATAAACAAACAAGATACAGCTAAAGTTATTTTTTTTACTTGCAGATTCCCATCCAGTTACTTGGACGTTACAAGAGAGGCAAGTACTATAATAATAAAAATGTAGACACGACAAGGGGCACAACGCAAGGATGCATGTGCTCTGCTCTTTTATTTGCCTTATATATTGATCCCTTTTCAGGCAAATTAGAGACCGATAGTATTATTAAACCGGCGATAGTAAATATGGCTGAGTATAGGGCATTGGCATATGCTGATGACATAGCGGTGGTCTCTACTGATCTGACCACACACACCGGAGATTGAGGATTGATGCCTTACCTGACCAGTTCGGGGATTGGTCAGGATATAAATTGAATGCAGACAAAATACACATTCTTTGTACAGAAGATTTGCAAAGTATAGATCCATGGGTAGTCTCTGAGGGTTGAAATTACAGCTGCCATTGATAAAATTGTGCATATGAATATGGCTCTGATTTTAGATAATGTCAGAAGGAAGCCGGAAAGATTTGATCATCTACATCTTTCATTGTTCGGCAGGAATAATGTGCTTAAAATGTTTTTCTTACCCAAAGTTCTGCATATTTTTAGGACTGTCCCAGTAGAAAGCGGCTCATTCTAGATAGTGAGACTGCAAAGGATCTGTTGTTGGTTTTTCGGGGGTTATCGCAAACCCAGAAGGGCATCTAAATGGATGGCTCTTCTAAGACAGCGAGGTGGATGGGCAATCCCTAGTTTCCTCCTCTACTACTTGGCTTGCATGTTGCAACATATGGATATGATGATTTCTGTGAACCTAGTAAAGATTATTGATGCAGAGAAACTGACCAGCTAGTCTTGGTGAGTGAGATTAAGGGCTACCAGGTTAAGCTGCTAGAACCTAGTTATTATAAAAAGGCAAAAACAAAAATCTTAAAAAATAGCACATATTGAGGCAGGTGAAGTGTAAATTAAGAATCCAAAAATGTAATATTTATACACCACCAGTCACCCTTCTGTCAATATTCCAAGACCAAGTGACGCTGAGATGGGGAAAGAGGGGGATCAAATACTTGGGTGACGTATATAGAGAAGGGCAGCTATCATCCTTCTCAGAACTGCAAGAGCTATATTGGTTAGGGAGAGGAGATTTTTGTAAGTACTTACATCTATGGCACTTCCTTACTAGAAATATGAAAGACACATGATCATCTCTGAAAATACCAGTGGTTGAAGCATTGAAGAACAAGTCTTGGAACTGCAATATATATGAGATATTGAATGAAGGACCCCTGATGATATTGAGATTCAGAATTTGAAATGGGAAGCTATATTCAGGGAATGTTTGTTGAGAAATCACTGGAATTGGCAAGCACTTTGTTAATAACAGGGAGCCTCAGGAGGAAACATTTCACGTCAATCTTTGACCTTTGTTATACACCTGCAAAGGTAGCCAAATGGGGTACGAGGAAGGAGGGGAAATGCAATAGATATCGGTTACAATCAGCCGATAGCCTGCATTAGTTTGCTGACATCGGTTTGACATGTATAATCAGTTTTGTCTACAAACAAAAAAAAAAAACAAAAAAAAAAGGACACTGTGTGGGTGGGCTCCTTGAAAGAGTCTCTAGTAAAAAGATATCCCTTCAGTCTAATGATGAAGCAATCAAAACAATGTCAGATTCGGAAAGTGTCAAAGCATCTGATAGCACAACAGTGTCTATGAGATGCCTTAACTGACAATAATCCTTGCATTAACACTTGTAATGCCACCGGAGTATCAGCCACGGCCAGTGGTGGGAGTACCTGCTGGGCAGTGAAGTGGGGAGGGGGAGGGGCAGGGTGGGGGCTAGTAATGTATGTATTACGGAGTTTAACAGGTAAGTAAACATATAAATAAATAAAACAAATTTTGTTACGTGCATTCATCACCAAATGCGATGCAGTGCATGCAACGAAATTCATTTTATTTATTTATATGTTTACTTACCTGTTAAACTCCGTAATTCATACATTATACCCCCCGTCCTGCCCCTCCCCTTCCGCACGTCACTGCCCGGCAGGTACTCCGACCATTGGCCGCGGCTGCGGAGTATGCTCCACCGCCTTAGACAAACCATGGATGAAGCCACAGTCTAACGGCTCTTTCTAGAAGAAAGAGCAAGGAACAACTGCTTGGAATGGACTGGATAAACGTATGATGGGAAAAAGTTGTAAATACTAAATATCGAAGTCAGAATATTGATGGTACCAAATATCGATGACAAAAATGAAAAAAAAATATCTAGATTTTCTATACCTCTAAGCGTTACATATATCATCAAGGTATGTTGATGTGGAGTTAGGAATAGTAAACCCTTTACACTTAGCTTTCGATACTTTGTTCATTGATATTCTGTCATTGATATTATAGTACCACCATTCTCTTCATATCTATAATTCAGTAGTAAAATCATGAAAAAAGTATATGTTAAAACATGCAGGACTGGTGTCCAAAAGGGCCTACAATTGCCTACAATGTCTGCAGAAAAGGTTGCACATCAAGGTTTGTGTTGAAAAAGGCTTTGCAAATTTGGAAAAAGGCTGAAGAAAGGTTTATAGCTGTTAGAAGTAAAAACGTCATCAAGAAACTGTGACCACCATAGCAGCTGCAAAGGGTGGTACCGAAATTGTATCTTCTTGTTCAGCAGGCCACATGAAGTCGATGAAAGATGCTACAAGTGCACTCCAGAGCGACTACCATTGCTATTATTTTTAGATAGGAAAGGACTTGCTGTGCAGGGACATGCAGACGAACGTTGAAATCTAATGAAATTGCTGTCACAGTACAGAAAAGGATTCCCCACCGCTGAAAGCATGGCTTATGCGAATAGGATTTAAATGAGTTTTTTACGAGATCCTTAATGAAATGTTGTTAATTATGTCACATGCATTACTTCAGAGGTTGATGAAAGAGATTCATGTAGCAGAGGTTGATTATATTATTTTAAATGAAATAGCTTACAGTATGAGAGTGGATCGATGTATCCTTCCAAATAGCTCATGAAGTTCTTAATGTGGATTTTTTTTATTTTTATTCAGCAGCCACCAGATTTCACATGTAAAAATGTATTGTTCTATAATTTAACTTTGACTTAAAAAAATTAACATGATGTAGCTTTTAATGTGGAGTCAACATAGCTTGGTTTGCATGCTAACGTGCAAGCGGTAGAACCTAGAGGCATCTACCTTCGCTGCCTTGCATATAATTTGAATTCCCACAGCTGTGAACTTGTTATGTCATAAAAGATATAATTGTGCTTATTCCGAATTCTCCCCAAGTTCTTGCATGGTTTCAAACCTTTCAAACAGATAGCAGTGTCCCACTGAGTTGATTTGAAGGACAGCTGATACAGCATCTTTACAATCTGTGTGCACCAACTAAGAACACACTTTTAGAGGGCATTTCCACTGAAGGTGGTTGTAATGCTGTTTTTATGCATAGAAATGGTCAGTACAGCACTACAGAAAGTTAATTTGAAATGTCATGCCGCATCTGTTATGATTCAGTATCAAATGGCACAATTATATAACTCCAAGAGGAATTTACAACCTTCTATCCTAAAACTCTTGGGTCTGCACCAGAGATAAGCTTGGACATGGAAGCACCCAAAATACAAGGACACTTACCCTCCATCTGGGTGAGAGTTCAGACTCTCTTGTTTCCAGTCTCAAGAATACACATACAGAGTTGCCATGAACTGCAACTTTATCAGAACGCTTCAAGTCAAATATTTGTGATCATATGGCCAACATTAAAAAGGTTGTTACAGGAACAGGCAACTGCACATATCCAGTGGATTTATATAAGACAGATTTTGAGGAAAGCACTTTGGAGCTCATTCATGACATGTTTTCAACCATTGCAGCAGGAGGGAATTAATGCTACATCTATTCAGAAGGTATTTGCAGCACTGCAGGGTGGACAAGGTCACCATTCACGCACTCTACTTCCTGAACTGGCACGTCTTGATATAATGACAGTTGCATTGCCAGTTTCCTCAAGTACATCACAGTGGCGGCTGGTGACAATTCGAAGTTGTGTGACGTAAACTGTGGAATATAAGAGGGACAAATGGCACACAGTACGTTGTCCATGTGTTTCCCCATTCCCCAGCTGCCAACTGAACTGACAGCTGTTCACGTGGTCCCCAATTTCCTACCCGTCTCCCCTCTGTTGTCCTTGTGTACCCCCATTTCTTGCCTACCCACCCTCCATTGGCCATGTGCATCCCCAGCCTATCCCGCCCACCCATATTTTAATTAAACCCCACTTTTAGGTTTTGAAGAGAAAAAAATACTCGGATGGCCCTCTCAAAATTAAAATTATGTGGTGACTCTGGTACTTGGGGTTCAATAAAATGCTGTTTAACTTCAGTCATTAAGCTTCCCTGAGATAGGTTGGCAGAAAATAATATACCCGCCTTCAGTTTGAAATGGGTGCTCTGTGATGAATCGACAAGATTTACACTTTTCAGTGACGTGGCCATAGGCCACACTCAGAACCCCACCCACCTTCTTCTATACGACCCTCATAACTTCTATCCTGCTTTGCTAGGACATGTTCATGTTTAGATTTGAAACCGTGTAGTTTTTTGTTGTTGTTGACAGTTCTTAGTTACATAGTGTAAACTCAGCCCAATCGCACTAAAGCTCTTCACATGAGCCCCAGACTATAATACACAACAAGGTCACATTCATTTTTTAGGCACAGATAGATTAGGTGACCTGCCGGGAATCACAGGATGTTGAGCCGACGTTGGGACTCGAAAAGCATACCAAATGTAATAAACAGTCTCACGCATGGCAATATAAACAAAAGTACAAAACCTCTTATGTAACGTTTAAATCCGACCAAAATGATACAACTCCACTATACGCGTATACTATACAAAACCCCCGTGTGATGCATACAACTTCACTTGTTGAAAGTGATTGTAAAATAAGTCGAGCCTCTTACGGAATTCTATCAGGCGCCCATAACGATGTCTGCCGAGGGGCTCTCTACCAAGATGCGTAGCCTGCGATCGATGCCCCGGAACTGAAGGTAAAGTAAACAAAGAGGTGCCTGGAGGTGAACAAGAGCACCACTGTTAGATGTGAAGCATTAACAAACCACCTCCACATAACAAAAGTTCATCCTTTGCAGCGCAGATAGATAAAGCGATGTACCAAGAATCACAGGAAGTTGAGTCGATTCCAGGCCTCGGTTCTCCAACTCCAAAGTCAGCAGCCCCCCGGCGGTGGATCTAGCCACTCCTCTAGATGGTAAGAACAAAAGGACGTTTTATTCTGTCAGAATGAACACACTCCTACGCCTCTAAATTACTTAACAGGTGTATGCCTGCTGTGCTGGCTGGAAACGGAGAAGGATTGAGAACAAATGTATTGATTCCACGACGTGTTTTATTAAGTGAACTTAGATATTTGAAGTCTAAGCACAGTACAGTAGCTCCCCCTACTGTTAATTTGAAATCCGAAAAATACGGTCCAGCACACCCTCTTTGTTAGACCTGTCTGCCCTTTGGATAGTTCCTCCTAATTAATTATTTATTTTGTCCCCTTTTTGGCCCCTCAAACCTTGTTATCTTTTTATGTCCACTGGATTTTTGTGGTATTGACCTAGGGGTTAGATGCTCTTTTACCCTCATAGTCCTTTTTCCTGAGGCCTAGGTGCCTTTTCTGACTAGAATCCCTCCAATTCTCAAAATGGTGGACAGTAACTGTCATAACGGTCCCCTCAGGACAGGTCCCATAGGTTAGAATAGGGATCTTCCAGAACCTTCTGGTCCCTTCTGGAACTTTTGAGGCCAGCCTATAAAAGGTCAGCTGCTGGGCAGCCATTTTGTCTTTCAGAGAGAGTCAGCTGGAGTACAGGCTGTAGTATAAGGCGGGGGTAGGATACCTAGAGGGTTGACTTCCCAGTGTAGGGTTGCTTCCTTACTGCTTCACCACCCCTTCCCCCTTGTAACTACTGACCTTGCCCTGCCACGTCGGTTTCCTGTGGACCCTGGACACAAGTCCTCCCAAAAACCTTGAAGATCGACCCCCCCAGCCTTGGAACGGTACTGGGAAGAAACTTGGGAACTGAACTGTGTGATCTCTCCTTGTGCTCCTTTTGGAATGGCCAGATGCGCTTCACGCACTCCCCTTCTCACCCCCTTTCACCTGGTCTATAAACTGCCACAACGGGAGTAGGAATCCCCACGAGTGAGTTAAGTGAGGAACGAGAGTGCCTGGTAGAGGAGACAGGGCAGTGTCTTCCGGTAGCGTGGCTGTAAGGAGAGAGTCGCGGTGAAACTGCGCAGGCTCAGCGAGGAGAGCAGTAGTCCCTGTGAAGGAGGGGCGCATCTGAGAGAGCGGGGCCTTCGCGGGATCACGCAGGCCCGTGGGATGAACGCTAGTCACAAGGTAGGGGCGGAGCGGCGTCAGGAGGATCGCCACGACCGAGCCGGCTCAGTGGAGAGTACACTAGTCACTGGCATTTGGGCGGTGGTGCCGCTTCCCCGGAGGACAGCAAAGGCGGTGCACGGTGAGGAGAAGGGGGAGGAGCGGCCACCACTTCCTCTCAGGCCGCGTAGCTGTTCCCGAGTGCCAACCTCGTGAACGAGTGGAACGGCTTGCGGGAGAGGCACAGCGGGGAGCGAACTGATGCCTGGCAGTACTGCTAGCTTACCCGGCTTCACAGGACTTTGGTGATAGACGCCCAGCGTTCGAAGTAAGGAGCGAACTGGGGGAACACAAAAGATCCGGGACCTCCCCATAGAGGGTCCCGGAGTTTAGACACCTTCTCTCTTTCTTGACTAAGAAGAACCGAGGTGGCGGGAAAGGGAGGATTGATCTTCAGGAAGCCAGTGTTCCTTTTTAAGCTGGGAGAAAGGCCTTGAATGTTATTTACAGGCCATTACTGTCTATGAGGTTACTTACACTTTCATTTCAGAGGTGGGAGAGAAAGTTGTCTACCAATTTGATGTGGTAAATCTCTGATGTCCTTTAGCAAGGCAGGTTCGGAGATGCTGGGTACACCTGACTGGGCCTGTGTAAGCACAAGGTCTGCGACTACCCAGAGAGGGAGTTCGTCTGGGCTGGAGCCTGGAACAATGGCCCAGCCCGCTGCCAGAAAGGGACAGACCCGAAGACAGGAGAAGCCTGCTTCGGCTTCCACGCCCCATGAGACAGATCGGCCACCTGTGGTGGTGGACCAGGAGTCCGTGGAGGGGGAAGTAGTCTCCCTGGAGGACTTACCTATCTCTGCCGAGTGGCATGTGGAGGGAGGGCCTACCAGGGAGGAGTTCTGTAAGGGCCAGAAGGAGTGCCCTACCCTTGAGGGACTGAGGCGACAGGGAAAGTTGCAGGGCACTACCACATTTACTGGGAGGACGGACTCCTCTACAGTGAACCCAAGGTACCTTTACCTGGTTCATCACGGGCCTTGGTAGTCCCTAAGCGATATCGAGCCTTTCTTCTCGAATTGGCTCATGAGATACCCTTGGCAGGACACTTAGGTCAGGACAAGACCTTTGCTCGGCTTGTCCCCCACTTTTACTGGCCTCAGATGAAAGTGGCATCTGACACCTACTGTCGGACAGTTGTATCCTGCCAAGCCAGTGGGAAAACAGGGGTGAAGCTGAAAGCTCCCCTGGAACCACTACCTGTCGTTAGCACCCCCTTTGAAAGGGTGGGCATCGACATTGTGGGGCCATTGGATCCACCAACTACAGCTGGTCACAGGTTAATCCTGGTTCTGGTGGATCACGCCACGCGGTACCCAGAGGCCATTCCTCTGAGGACTGTCACTGCACCTGTTGTGGCGAGGGCCCTGATGGGGATCTTTACCCGAGTGGGTTTCCCCAAGGAAGTTGTGTCCGACAGGGGGACCAACTTTGTCAGCATATATGCGGGCAATGTGGAAGGAGTGTGGAGTGACCTACCGGTTTACCACTCCATACCACCCCCATTACAATGGACTGGTAGAGAGGTTCAACAAGACCTTGAAAGGCATGATAAGAAGTCTGTCTGAGAGCCTGCGGAGGAAATGGGACGTCCTCCTACCCTGCTTGCTATTCTCCTACAGGGAAGTGCCGCAGAAGGGAGTGGGCTTCAGCCCCTTTGAGGTTCTGTATGGGCACCCTGTACATGGACCTCTCAGCCTGGTGAAGGATGGATGGGAAAAGTCTCCCAGGAAGCCTCCCCAGGATGTGGAGAACTATATGCTGGCCTTCCGTAGCCAAATGGCAAAGTTGTGGAAGCAAGCTTCTGACAACTTGGAGGCCAGCCAAACAGTAATGAAAGAGTGGTATGACCACAACGCTTACCCGGTGGAGTTAGAGCTTGGCCAGAAAGTGTGGGTGATGGAGCCTGGAGAGCTAAGTGCCCTCCAGGATCGCTGGACAGGCCCCTTCGAGGTTAGAGAAGAGAAGAAGGGTAAGGCCACCTACCGGGTGGACCTTAAGACCCCTCGACAGCCCCTACGGGTGCTACATGCTAATCGCCTCAAACCCCACCAGGAGAGGCCCGCGGTCATCTTGATGATGGTGACTGATGGAGGAGAGGAAGCGGAAAGCGAGCCTCTCCCGGACTTGTTTTCGTCTCAGGAAAAGGATAGGTCGGTGGAGGGAGTGATTCTCTCCCCATCCCTAACCCCTGAACAGCGGGAGGACTGCCACCAGATATTGGAGCAGTACTCTTCGTTGTTCTCCCTTGTCCCGGGAAGGACCCACCTGTGCACCCATGATGTGGACACAGGAGACAGCCCACCAGTGAAGTCAAAGACCTACCGGCTGTCAGACAAGGTGAAGGCCAGCATCCACGGTGAGGTTACCAAGATGCTGGAGCTATGAGTTATTGAACCTTCCAGTAGCCCTTGGTCCAGTCCGTGGTTTTAGTACCAAAAGCTAAAACCACTGGGCACCACTCCAGAACTGAGGTTCTGCGTGGATTACCGGGGACTGAACTCAGTGACCAAGACTGATGCTCATCGATCCCTAGGGCGGATGAATTGATTGACCGGCTGGGAGCTGCCCAATATCTGAGTACCTATGACCTTACTTCAGGGTACTGGCAGATCTCCCTTACAGATGGAGCAAAAGAAAGGTCAGCTTTCTCCACGCCTGAGTAACACTTTCAATTCTGTGTGATGCCCTTTGGGCTCAAGAACGCCCCTGCCACTTTTCAGCGGCTGGTGAACCAGGTCCTCTCCGGAATGGAGGCTTTCTCCGCTGCTTACCTGGATGACATTGCCGTCTTCAGCAGCAGTTGGGAGGATCATTTGCATCACTTGCAAGCTGTTCTCCAGGCCCTGAAACGAGCTGGCTTGACAATCAAGGCCAGTAAATGCCAGATTGGGCAGGGGTCGGTTGTGTACTTAGGCCAATTGGTGGGTAGGGGAACAGTGCAGCCCCTCCAGGCAAAGATTGAGGCAATCATGGCCTGGGAACCCCCCAAGACCCAGACTGAGGTCCGAGCTTTCCTGGGCCTCACCGGTTACTAATGTTGCTTTGTGAAGGGGTATGGCACTATTGTAGCGCCCCTCACAGAGCTCACATCCAAGAAACAACCTCGACGGGTAGTCTGGACAGAGGCTTGTCAGCAAGCCTTTGTGAAATTGAAACAGGCAATGTGTGCAGCACAGGTCCTGAGGGCCCCACACTTCTCCAAGGAGTTCATTGTTAATCAATCAATCAATCAGTGAAACTTATAGAGCGCGCTACATACCCGTAGGGTCTCAAGGCGCTGGGGGGGGGGTGGGTTGCCACTACTGCTCGAACAGCCAGGTCTTCAGCTTCTTCCTGAAGGAGAGGTGGTCTTGGGTCAGGCGCAGGTCGGTCGGGAGGGAGTTCCAGGTCTTGGCGGCCAGGTAGGAGAAGGACCTTCCTCCTGTAGTCGCTCTTCGGATGCGGGGGACGGCGGCGAGGGCGTGGTTGGCTGATCGGAGGTGGCGTTTGGGAGCGTAGTAGAAGTTGACTCGGCTGTTGAGGTAGCTCGGGCCTTGGTCGTGTAGGGCTTTGTGTGCGTGGGTGAGGAGGCGGAAGGTGATTCTTTTGTTGACGGGGAGCCAGTGAAGGTCTCTCAGATGTCCGGAGATGTGGCTGGTTCGTGGGATGTCGAGGATGAGTCTGGCTGAGGCGTTCTGGATCCGCTGGAGTCTCTTCTGGAGCTTGGCGGTGGTACCGGCGTAGAGGGCGTTGCCGTAGTCCAGTCGGCTGGTGACGAGGGCCTGGGTGACGGTCTTCCTGGTCTCGGTGGGGAACCACCAGAAGATCTTCCGTAGCATGCGTAGGATGTTGAAGCACGCCGAGGAGACGTTGTTGACTTGCCTGGTCATGGAGAGGGAGGAGTCCAGGATGAAGCCCAGGTTGCGTGCATGGTCTGTCGGTTTGGGTGCGGTGCCCAGGGCGGGAGGCCACCAGGAGTCGTCCCAGGCGGAGGGTGAGGAGCCCAGGATGAGGACCTCCGTCTTGTCCGAGTTCAGTTTCAGGCGGCTGGTCGTCATCCACTCGGCTACCTCTTTCATCCCTTCGTGCAGGTTGGCTCTGGCGGCGGCGGGGTCGTTGGTCAGGGAGAGGATCAGCTGGGTGTCGTCGGCGTAGGAGATTATGCTGAGGTTGTGTTTGCGTACGATGGCCGCGAGGGGGCTCATGTAGACGTTGAAGAGGGTGGGGCTCAGAGATGATCCTTGGGGGACGCCGCAGATGACTTCGGAGGCCTCTGACTTGTACGGTGGTAGGCGGACTCTCTGTGTTCTTCCGTCGAGGAAGGAGATGATCCATTCCAGCGCCTTGTCCTGGATTCTGATGTTGCTGAGGCGCCGTACTAGGGTGCGGTGGCAGACCGTGTCGAATGCCGCGGAGAGGTCTAGGAGGATGAGGGCCGCTGTTTCTCCATTGTCCATCAGGGCTCGGATGTCATCGGTGGCGGCGATGAGGGCGGTCTCGGTGCTGTGGTTGGCTCGGAAGCCGGACTGTGAGGGGTCGAGGGATCCGTTCGTCTCGAGGAAGGCGGCCATCTGCTTGTTGACGGTCTTCTCGATGACTTTGGCTGGAAACGGGAGGAGCGAGATGGGGCGGTAATTCTTGAGGTCGGTGGGGTCCGCTGTTGGTTTCTTGAGTAGAGCGCTGAGTTCGGCGTGTTTCCAGCTCTCAGGGAAGATGGTGGTGTCGAAGGATGTGTTGATGATGTCTCGCAGGTGGGGTGCGATGACAGCGTCGGCCTTGTTGAAGACGTGGTGAGGGCAGGGGTCGGTCGGTGATCCGGAGTGGATGGAGTTCATCGTGCGGATGGTGTCTTCGGTGCTGATCGGGGCCAGGCGTGGAGGGTGGTGGTGGGGGGTGGTTGTTCGGTCATGGTGTGCGTTGGTTGGTTGTTGAAGCTGTTGTGTATGTCCGCGATCTTGTTGTGGAAGTATGAAGCGAGGGAGTTGCAGAGGTCTTGCGATGGGGTGATGTCGTTGTTTCCTGCGCTGGGGTTGGAAAGCTCTTTCACGATGTTGAAGAGTTCCTTGCAGTTGTGTGCATTGTTGTCCAACCGGTCCTTGAATGCTGTTTTCTTGGCGGCGCGGATCAGCTGGTGGTGTTTCCGGGTGGCAAGTTTGAAGGAGGTCCTGTTGTCCGGTGTCGGTTCCCTTCTCCAGACTTTCTCGAGGGCTCGGCAGTTCTTCTTGGAGCTCTTGAGTTCGTCGGTGAACCATGGGGCCTTCTTGCTGCCGGGTCTGCTAGGCGGGGTCCTCAGTGGGGCGAGTTCGTCCGCGCAGTTGCTGATCCACTTCGTGAGGTTGTCGGCGGCCTGGCTGGGGTTCGCTGAGCTGGCAGGAGGGTGCTTGCTCAGGGAGGTGGCGAGCTGGTCTGCTGTGATCTTGTTCCAGCTTCTGCGGGCGGCCTGTTGCTGGTGTTGGTGGGTCGTCGTTCTCTTGAAGGTGAAGTGGACGTAGCTGTGGTCCGTCCATTGAAGCTCTGTGGCGTGGCTGAAGTCGATGTCTGTGCTGGAAGAGAAGACTGCGTCGAGTGTGTGTCCGGCGAGGTGGGTGGGGGTGGACACCAGTTGCTTGAGTCCCAGGTTGGCGAGGTTGTCGAGCAGGGTGCTGGTGTTGCGGTCGTTGTTGTTCTCCAGATGGAAGTTGAGGTCTCCCAGGAGGATGTAGTCAGCGGAGGGGAGGGCATGCGGGCTGACGAAGTCGGCGATGTCCTCGCTGAATTGCGTGCGTGGTCCAGGGGGTCGGTAGATCAGGGTGCCTCTGAGGGTGGTGTTCGGGTTGGTGTGGATCTGGAAATGCAGGTGTTCGGCGCTGGTCAGGGTGTTGTCGGTGCTGGTCGTGAGACGGATGGTGCTCCTGTGGATGATGGCGATGCCTCCTCCCATCTGGTTGGCGTTTCGGTCCCTCCGGACGATCTTGTAGCCCTCTGGGATAGCGAAGGCGATGTCGGGAGCTGAAGAGGCGTTCATCCAGGTCTCCGTGAGGAAGGCAACGTCAGGGGCTGTGGTGTCGAGGAGGTTCCAGAGTTCGATGGCGTGTCTGTGGACGGAGCGGGTGTTGAGCAGGATGCACTTGAGGTGGGTGCTGCTGGTGTTCGACTTGGCGGGTGCTGGTGCGAGGCTGGTCCGGATGCAGGTGAACTTGCAGGCGTGGCAGCTGAAAGGTCCGTGGGTACGTCGTGGAGTGGCTTGATGGCATTCTGGGTGTCGGCCGGTGTTGAGAGCGGTGAGGGTGGCGGCGGAGTACGTCAGGCGGGTCGGTCGGGGTCCTCGTGGGCCAGGGGTCCTGGCACTGGGCGCGGTCCAGGCGCGGACGGGCGTAGACGGGCTTACCTTTGGCGCGGCTTCGGCGCACAATCGGCGCGCCCGCTGCGCGTGACCGCTGCGCGTTCGCACGGTCGCCATTTAAGGCGAAGTGCGCGGGTGGGCGGAGCAGCTGGGAGGCGGGAGCGGGGAGGGTACAGAATAGAAAAAGGGGCGGGGAAAAGCGGCGGTGGCGGGAAGGGAGGGCGGAGGGCGGCGAGGTAGGCGGACAACAAGGAAGGAAACCAAAACACAGGCAAAATGAAATAAAAAATACAGGCACAAATTACAGACAAAATAAGGCAAAAACAACCGCAGCGGAGGCAGCCGGCAACCGGCAAACGAGGCAGCAGCGAGGCAGAGGGCAGGCAAGGGGCACACGCAGCAGCTGGTGGCCGTGCGGCGCGGGGGTGTCCCACAAGTGGGTCACACTCACCTGCGTCGCACGGTCGCCATTTAAGGCCAAGTGCGCGGGTGGGCGGAGCAGCTGGGAGGCGGGAGCGGGGAGGGTACAGAATAGAAAAAGGGGCGGGGAAAAGCGGCGGTGGCGGGAAGGGAGGGCGGAGGGCGGCGAGGTAGGCGGACAACAAGGAAGGAAACCAAAACACAGGCAAAATGAAATAAAAAATACAGGCACAAATTAGAGACAAAATAAGGCAAAAACAACCGCAGTGGAGGCAGCCGGCAACCGGCAAACGAGGCAGCAGCGAGGCAGAGGGCAGGCAAGGGGCACACGCAGCAGCTGGTGGCCGTGCGGCGCGGGGGTGTCCCACAAGTGGAGACAGACGCATCAGAGCATGGCATTGGGGCAGTGTTATCGCAACTCAATGAAGAGGGTCTGGATCAGCCAGTAGTCTTTCTGTCCAGGAGACTGCTTTCTCGGGAACAGAAGTGGAGTGCAATTGAGCGGGAAGCTTTTGCGGTGGTATGGGCTCTGAAGAAGTTGCGTCCCTACCTGTTTGGCTCGCACTTCCTGGTTCAGACCGACCACCGACCCCTTCGTTGGCTGATGCAAATGAAGGGGGAAAATCCCAAGTTGCTGAGATGATCTATCTCCCTACAGGGAAAGGACTTCCGGGTGGAACATCGGCCTGGAGTGCACCACGCCAATGCAGACGGTCTCTCTAGGTATTGCCGCCTTAGTGATGAGGACTCCCAAGGGGTTGGGTAGCTCTCCCCACTTTCAGCTGGGGGGGACGCGTGTTAGACATGTCTGCCCTTTGGATAGTTCCTCCTAATTAATTATTTATTTTTTCCCCTTTTTGGCCCCTCAAACCTTGTTATCTTTTTATGTCCACTGGATTTTTGTGGTATTGACCTAGGGGTTAGATGCTCTTTTACCCTCATAGTCCTTTTTCCTGAGGCCTAGGTGCCTTTTCTGACTAGAATCCCTCCAATTCTCAAAATGGTGGACAGTAACTGTCATAACGGTCGCCTCAGGACAGGTCCCATAGGTTAGAATAGGGATCTTCCAGAACCTTCTGGTCCCTTCTGGACCTTTTGAGGCCAGCCTATAAAAGGTCAGCTGCTGGGCAGCCATTTTGTCTTACAGAGAGAGTCAGCTGGAGTACAGGCTGTAGTATAAGGCGGGGGTAGGATACCTAGAGGGTTGACTTCCCAGTGTAGGGTTGCTTCCTTACTGCTTCACCACCCCTTCCCCCTTGTAACTACTGACCTTGCCCTGCCACGTCAGTTTCCTGTGGACCCTGGACACAAGTCCTCCCAAAAACCTTGAAGATCGATCCCCCCCAGCCTTGTGAAGGTACTGGGAAGGAACTTGGGAACTGAACTGTGTGATCGTTCTGCCCTGTGGTCCAGTGGGAAAGCCTGTTAGAAACCCTGGGGACATTACCCAGGAAGAAGAGAACTGATGCTGGGGAATTGAACCCTCCCTCCTCTCCTTGTACTCCTTTTGGAATGGCCATATGCGCTTTACGCACTCCCCTTCTCACCCCCTCTCACCTAGTCTAGAAACTGCCACAACGGGAGTAGAAATCCCCACGAGTGAGTTAAGTGAGTAACGAGAGTGCCTGATAGAGGAGACAGGGCAGTGTCTTCCGGTAGTGTGGCTGTAAGGAGAGAGTCGCGGTGAAACTGTGCAGGCTCAGCGAGGAGAGAAGTAGTCCCTGTGAAGGAGGGGCACATCTGAGAGAGCAGGGCCTTCGTGGGATCGCACAGGCCCGTGAGGAGAACGCTAGTCCCAAGGTAGGGGCGGAGCGGCGTCAGGAGGATCGCCACGACCGAGCCGGCTCAGTGGAGAGTACACTAGTCACTAGCATTTGTGCGGTGGTGCCGCTTCCCCGGAGGACAGCAAAGGCGGTGCACGGTGAGGAGAAGGGGGAGGAGCGGCCGCCACTTCCTCTCAGGCCGCGTAGCTGTTCCCGAGTGCCAACCTCGTGAACGAGCGGAACGGCTTGCGGGAGAGGCACAGCGGGGAGCGAACTGAGGCCTGGCAGTACTGCTAGCTTACCCGGCTTCACAGGACTTTGGTGATAGACGCCCAGCGTTCGAAGTAAGGAGCGAACTGGGGGAAAACAAAAGAACCGGTACCTCCCCATAGAGGGTCCCGGAGTTTAGACACCTTCTCTCTTTCTTGACTAAGAAGAACCGAGGTGGCCGGAAAGGGAGGATTGATCTTCAGGAAGCCAGTGTTCCTTTTTAAGCGGGGAGAAAGGCCTTGAATGTTATTTACAGGCCATTACTGTCTATGAGGTTACTTAACACTTTCATTTCAGAGGTGGAAGAGAAAGTTGTCTACCAATTTGATGTGGTAAATCTCTGATGTCCTTTAGCAAGGCAGGTTGTGTAACTAATTTTCCTTCCAACTGAAATAACACAGGGAAACCTAGTACCTTTGTAAGGACAGCTTCCTTTCTGCATGGTGTCAATGTTATTTTATTAAAGTTATCCACGGTGTCAAACCTATATCACATTCTAGCTGAAAAGTCAAAGAGCTTTTAAGTTTAACAATCTCCCTGAAAACTCCCTAGGGAGACACCCCATTTGCTGCTGTTTAGTTTAAACTTTAAAGTGGATGCTTAGAACTTTTAAATTGGGAAAATAAGTATGTCACTCAGCAAAAGGGATCTGTGATGTTGATGCAATGAATTTGTTATAAATACTTATACAGCAACTAAACCGTCAGAAGAGATATCTAAGAGAGAACAGAGTTATTTTTATAAAACAGTACATATTTTCCTAAAAAAACGTGGTGTAGTGTCCTTTTTGAGTGGATGGATGTTATGTTACTGAAGGGTATGACGCAAACTTAGCACATGTAATTTTGGAGTTAAGCCTTGCTACTTAGTGCCAAGCTATCCTATGTGACTTGGAGACCCCAGGTCCAACACTCTTAATACTGGTTAAGGATGCAGTGAGTGGCTGATCAATTGTGCCTTCACTGGCGCTGGGCGCAATGCAGGGCCCCGGGGGAACTGAAGACGCAGTCTAGTCTTCCCCCGGGGTTATTCGCGCTGGGAGTGCCAGGCTGGGGTTAGGGGGTGTGGTTGGGGGTGGTATAAGAATGCAGGAGAGGACAGCGAGTTCCTCTTCCTGCATTCTGGCATCGTCTGGGTGGGGACAGTTATTTGAGGGAGTGTAGGCAGGGTTTAAGGTCAGGCTTACGTCGGGATCCATTTGGCCAGTGGAGCGGAGGGTGGCGGCGTCAGGGTTTTCGGCGGAGGAAGGCGTCATGGCGGTTTCCTCAGAACAGGTATGGGAGGCTTTGTGGTTGCTGTGGCAGGCCGGGTGGGAGGATCTCCTCCAGCCCGGTGTGCTTGATCAGGCGTGGGTGGGGCTCGCCCGTGCCCCGCAGGCGGCCTCAGCAGGGTTTTCTGCGGCAGTGGCGGCTTGTTTGGAGGAGCCACCACCGGCAGCAAGGAGCGTGTCAGGTAGGGGGTGGGGCGCGAAGCAGCGTGTGCAGGTGCGCAGAGGCCGGCATAAGAGCCTGCCTCTGCGGGTATTGAAGGCTGGTTTTGGGGCCTCTGGGAGTGCCGGGGTGCAGGGGCGGCAGGCCCCAGATGAGTTGTTGAGCACCGGGGGGTGGGGGGCAGTGGCAGAGCCCAGTGCTCCCGCTCCGCCCGAGAGAGCATTGTCCCGGCCTGGGGAGGCGATAGGGGGGTCGGGGTGGCAGCTGGGGCGGTTGGTGCCTGCAACTGAATCTGTCAAAAAAAGGAGAGTAACCCTTTTGTATCAAGGGAACAGGGTGTATACAACTAAACAAGTAAAGAGAGTTCCCATGAGTTCCTACTTTCCTAATTCGGACTGGTCAGTCCACTGTCAAATATGTGACCCGCAAGCATTCAGTTACTTCAAACATACATGGAACCATCAAAAAGAGCACTTACAGTCTAAAATCATATGTAATACGTAGCCGGAAAGTTTGTATGTTGTAAGCAAATTAATTTTTATTATTATTTATAAAAACAAAAACAAATATAAAAAAGCCTTTTAGTTAAAAACATGCACATATATATATTCCTTATTACAGTTATTCTTATTTGCATCAGTGTACTGTTGGTTAGAAAGCACTCTGTCAGTTTACAGGTATATTACTTCATAGCAGGAATTTTAGTAAGCAATACATTCATGCACATTCATTTTAAAATGATTAAAAAACCAAGTCGACGCGTTTCGGTGGATCTCTGCTGTGCGCACCACCTTCTTCAGGACAATATTTAAACAGTTTTGTAAAGATAATTATTAAAAAACAATTTCAAACTTTATCCTCGGCATACGTTTACAAAGAGAAATAATAACAATCTAACCATACATAATTTATATACCGGTCATCCAAAGACCGTGGACCGTTGTTGGCTCATCCTATACATAGGTAGATTATAAGTACAGGACTACTTATTATCTTACATTCCTGTAGGTCCTGTTGCTAAGTTACATATTCGTTACTTAGTATTACAGATGCACCTTTCCCTGTGCTGATTTTGTGATCCCAATGCCTTCCATGCATCCCCACATTCATACATGTTATAGTCTGATCTAGCTCCACATACAGTCTATGTTAGATTTTTATTATCAAGGGCCTCATGCATGCACTGGTTGAGTACCCACCTTTTGGGTTGTCTTTATACAGCTTACATCATAGACCTCCTAATAAATTGAGGCGCTGATTCCAGATGATTTTATAATTCCTGTATCAATGATAGACAGAAGTGTTATAGTCACAAACTCTTGTAGCCCTTCGGTTTATTGTGTGTCGCTACATAATACTTACTAGTAGGGATAATGACCCACGTTAATTTTTTTATTCGTTCATTAGGGGCTTTACGTCCTCGTGGTAAGTTGAGTAAGTTCTTTAGAGTACAGGAGGGCACCTGTTCATAAGGAACATTTAAAACTGTTTCAGATGCTGTTCTTGCAATAGAATCTCTTCGTACAACTGTGTTTAATAATAATGGAGTTTGTCTTACCGGTTTGAAAAGTGATTAGCTGATATAAGTAGTTTATTTCCTTACATCTGAGGTTTTGCTGGGGGTTCCTTCAGTCTTCGCCCTTTCAGCATGCAGTTCTATCAGATAAATTATTTAATTAGAGGCATGCTGCTTGGTTCTAAGATCAACTTATTTGTTTATCTCTATCGTCATAAGGCATAAATCGTAATGTTGTTCTATATCTCAGGGTTAGCGTTCATCTACCCGACCTCTTAACTCTATAGTCGTTATTATAACCCCATGTTACTAAAGAGTTGATAAGGGTTGTTGGCTCTAACATTACTGCTAGTATCATGCACAGCGCTCGTTCAAAATCACGCTGGTTGCCTCAAAACATTAGTTATTGTTGGCGTGTTTACTCTCTTCTCAACTACCCCGTTATTGTGTCTGAGAAGGGAATTCTCTACTCTCAAGAACACAGGCTAAATTTACCTTATTACGAGCGAGCATAGGTTCTAAACAGTGGGGGAGTAACATATGATTCCCATTCCCTCTCTGCGTCTATCTACAAATGTACTGGACGTGGTCACAACCTTTACGTGTGCCGCGTGGTATCCGCGTGGTATCCTACCCTCGTCCTTTCGAAAGGTTCTCCAAATAGCAATAGATGGGGGCACATTTGGTGGTACCACGTGATCGGACGTGAATACATAAAAAACACGAAGTAATTGAGCCGTACAACCCATCAGAACCCATGAGAGACGAGACACACAGAGAGGCACTAGGTAAGAGGGGCTCACGCCGAAGGTTTTTTAGATGGTCCTAAAATGTGGGGCGCTCCTTATTTGACGAGGGTAGGATACCACGCTGCACACGTAAAGGTTGAGAGTAGAGAATTCCCTTCTCACACACAATAACGGGGTAGTTGAGAAGAGAGTAAACACACCAACAATCACTAATGTTTTGACACAACCAGCGTGATTTTGAACGAGCGCTGTGCATGATACTAGCAGTAATGTTAGAGCCAACAACCCTTATCAACTCTTTAGTAACATGGGGTTATAATAACGACTATAGAGTTAAGAGGTCGGTTAGATGAACGCTAACCCTGAACCCTAGATTGTGAGATATGCACTTTTTTAAAGAGATATAGAACAACATTACGATTTATGCCTTATGACGATAGAGATAAATAAATAAGTTGATCTTAGAACCAAGCAGCATGCCTCTAATTAAATAATTTATCTGATAGAACTGCATGCTGAAAGGGTGAAGACTGAAGGAACCCCCAGCAAAACCTCAGATGTAAGGAAATAAACTACTTATATCAGCTAATCACAGGTGCCCTCCTGTACTCTAAAGAACTTACTCAACCTACCACGAGGACGTAAAGCCCCTAATGAACGAATAGTAAAATTAACGTGGGTCATTATCCCTACTAGTAAGTATTATGTAGCGACACA
Source organism: Lissotriton vulgaris (assembly GCF_964263255.1). Classification (NCBI taxonomy): domain Eukaryota; kingdom Metazoa; phylum Chordata; class Amphibia; order Caudata; family Salamandridae; genus Lissotriton; species Lissotriton vulgaris. Next base: position 131,729,456 of record NC_141687.1, read on the forward strand.
CAATAAACTGAAGGGCTACAAGAGTTCGTGACTATAACACTTCTGTCTATCATTGATACAGGAATTATAAAACCATCTGGAATCAGCGCCTCAATTTATTAGGAGGTCTATGATTTAAGCTGTATAAAGACAACCCAAAAGGTGGGTACTCAACCAGTGCATGCATGAGGCCCTTGATAATAAAAATCTAACATAGACTGTATGTGGAGCTAGATCAGACTATAACATGTATGAATGTGGGGATGCATGGAAGGCATTGGGATCACAAAATCAGCACAGGGAAAGGTCCATCTGTAATACTTAGTAACAAATATGTAACTTAGCAACAGGACCTACAGGAATGTAAGATAATAAGTAGTCCTGTACTTATAATCTACCTATGTATAGGATGAGCCAACAATGGTCCACGGTCTTTGGATGACCGGTATATAAATTATGTATGGTTAGATTGTTATTATTTCTCTTTGTAAACGTATGCCGAGGATAAAGTTTGATATTGTTTTTTAATAATTATCTTTACAGAACTGTTTAAATATTGTCCTGAAGAAGGTGGTGCGCACAGCAGAGATCCACCGAAACGCGTCGACTTGGTTTTTTAATCATTTTAAAATGAATGTGCATGAATGTATTGCTTACTAAAATTCCTGCCATGAAGTAATATACCTGTAAACTGACAGAGTGCTTTCTAACCAACAGTATACTGATGCAAATAAGATTAACTGTCTTAAGGAATATATATATGTGCATGTTTTTAACTAAAAGGCTTTTTTATATTTGTTTTTGTTTTTATAAATAATAATAAAAATTAATTTGCTTACAACATACAAACTTTCCGGCTACGTATTACATATGATTTTAGACTGTAAGTGCTCTTTTTGATGGTTCCATGTAAGTTTGAAGTAACTGAATGCTTGCGGGTCACATATTTGACAGTGGACTGACCAGTTCGAATTAGGAAAGTAGGAACTCAAGGGAACTCTCTTTACTTGTTTAGTTGCAACTGAATCAGGGCAGCACCTAGAGGACGAAGGGGCAACCAACGGGGTGTCCACTGTCCAGGCAATTTTGGCAGCAGGGCTCGGGGCAGGGAGAGGCTAGCGACTGGGAAGTGGCCTGTGAGGAGGCTGCCTGGCTCAGGAATGAGACCTGTCTATAGGTTCGCGCCCCTGCACTCCTGCGCAGGCGGTGAGTGGGGGAGGGGCCCTAAGTTGGAGCTGAGTTCTAGGGTACGAAGGGGGGAGGATGCAGAGGGTAGGCCGCAGGGGTCATTGCCCCCCACTGCTTCCCAGGTCTGATTCTATGCAGATTGAGGACAGGATCAGGGAACAGAGTTTACTGGTTCAAGAGTCGGATGCGGGATTGGCGGAGCTAGAGGCGGCCAGGTCAGGGGCAGTCTGGGAGGATGTAGCAGTAGGGCCCCCCACACGCACCACGGAAAAGGAAATGTGGGCGGAGCAGGAAGAGAGGGCATGGGTGGCCAGGGTTCAGGGTAACAAGCCAAGGAGTAGGGGTCCCAGGCACAATCAGTTAGGGACGGCTAGGATGGCGACGAGGCCCGACAATGCCAGAGCCCGTCCAGGTTCGAAAGACCTGGGTGGTAGCGTGGGGTCCCAGCTGGCGGAGGTCAGCAGAAGGGCGGGAAGTGAGGTGGGGTGCAAGACGGCCCCAGGACGCCACCTTGAAGCAGCAGGGGGGGTCTGCAGGTGGGGTGGTGGCAGCGCGGGATCGGACTATGGCGCCGGGTGTGGAACGTGTGAGTGGGTGTGGGATGTCTACACAGAAAGGAGTGAAGAGAGCGGTGCGAGATGTGATGTGGCAGCAGGAGGAGGATGAGACTCTGTTAGAGTTGGATTTCGGTTCTGAAAGTGAAGAATTGGAGAAAGGGGAGGTGAGGCATGACATGGACAAGTCGGGGGGTGCTGAGCAACAGTGGTTTTGGTGTGTTGCAGGTGCCACAGAAGAAAAAAGGAAAGGTGAAAGCGGATACCAGCAAGGTCACCAGATCGAGAGGACGGTCGGGAGCGACACAGACACCTTTGACAGGTGAGGGGGCGTGGTGGTCAGCTTGGGAGGAGGGTCCGAAAGGGGGCAGGAAGAAGGCGTGTAGGACGGTAGGTGTTGGGGAAGGGTCTGTCCGGGACGTGGCGGAGCCTGCAGGGGGTATGTCAAGGGAGGTGACAGCCGAGATAGGGGGGGGGGTGGTGGCGACAGCGGGCGTACAGACTGACAAGCCGGAAGGGACGGAGGACAAGAAGGCTGGGAAGGAGGACAAAGAGAGTAAAGGGGAGGACAAGCAGCATAGGAAATTGCCATATATGGGTCTGGCGATGCCGCTGGGTTCCCATTTGTCGGACAAGATTAAGGGCAGGATTTGGAAGCATGAGTATGTAGATGTGTTCAAGCATCTACATAGGGAAGTGCAGGCCAAAGAAGGCTCGAAGGAGGAAGAGTGGGAGCTGACTAGGCGACCCAGGGTTCCGATTAATATGGAAAACTGGATGTCCGCTTTTCTCATTCATGCCAGTATATACTGTGAGAAGCACAGAGTGATGCCCCTGTTTAAATACATGGATATTATCAGGTAGGCACAGTTACAGTTCGGGGGTTTGCCTGGTTAAGTTATGATGAGATGTTTTGAGCGCGGGTCACCGTGAACCCTGACAAGTCATGGGGAGAAATCGATCAGGTGCTGTGGATGCAGTGGATGGCGTCGAGGCACTCATCAGCATCCATGCACACGGACAGTGGTTTGCCGGTTCCTTATCGGTCCTTTCAGTCGCGGCCCGCCCAGTCTGAGGCGGGAGGGACTAATGCACCAGGGAACAATGCAAGTCTGTCTGCCAAGCCGGGCACCAGCACTACTGGTGTGTGCTGGAGCTACAACAAAGGATACTGTTCGGGGTACCCTTGTAAGTTCAAACACGAGTGCTCCAAATGCGGTGGGTGGCATGCGGTCACTCAATGTTTCACATTGGTCACTCCTTCGGAGCAGTGGCGAAATGCAAATGCAAAAGGCAGAGGGCAACCTGGATAGAAGGGCGCTTACTCCGGTTAAGGTAGAGGCGATGGCCCATGGCTCTCGTGTTACCCCGATAGGGAGGCGGCTTTGAAGTTGCAGTGGGGTTTCACAGAGGGTTTTCGGGTGGGCTACCAGGGACCTAGGTTACGCGGATGGGCGGACAACCTTAAATCAGCCAAAGAATTACCTGGGGTGGTGGCAGCCAAGTTACGGAAGGAAGTGTTGGAAGACAGGGTAGCGGACCGTTTGTCAATTGGCCCCTTGACCATCTGATTGTCTCCCCTCTGGGAGTCGTACCAAAGAAGGAGGAGGATGAGTTTCGGATGATTCACCACCTCTCCTGGCCGGAGGGACAGTCGGTGAATGACTTCATTGCAGAAGCTGACTCTTGAGTGCAATATGCTTCAGTGGATGATGCGATCCGCCTGGTAAGGGTGTGTGGGCCGGGGGCGGAATTGGCAAAGTGTGATATAAAAGCAGCTTTCCGCCTCCTGCCTATACACCCCGCGGATTTCCCTCTACTGGGGATGCAGTTTGAGGGGGCCATCTTCGTGGACAAGGTCTTGTCCATGGGATGCGCCATTTCCTGTGCACTTTTTGAGGTGTTTAGCTTGTTTTTGCAATGGGCTTTCACACAGATTAGTGGTCACTGTGACGTAACTCACTATCTTGTTCACTTTCTCTTCTTGGGGAAGGCTCGCTCAGGTGACAGCGGCAGGACACTGTCCCAGTTCCAGGAGATGGCGCAGAGTTTCGGTGTTCCCCTAGCCCCGGAAAAAACAGCTGGGCCCAGTTGTTGCTAGACCTTTTTGGGAATTGAGCTGGATTCTATTCACTGGATGGCGCGCCTCCCACAGGCGAAGGTTGAAGAGATACGAGCATGCTTGCTGTGGGCGATTGGGGAGAAGAGGATTGCGTTGAGAGTGGTGCAGCAGTTGTTGGGTTTCTTGAACTTCGCATTTAGGGTAGTGAGAGCTGGACGGACTTTCTGCAGGCAGCTTGGCATGGTCATGTCGGGGGCAGTTCTACCACATCACAGGGTCTGGATTTCAATGGGTGTGCGGGCTGACTTGAGAACATGTTTGACGTTCCTCACTGACTTTAATGGGGTGTCCCTTGATTTTGTGGATGAAAAGATGATCTGGCAGATCCAAATTCTTCTCTGATGCGGCAGGGGCAGCCGGTTTTGGCATCTTTTGGGATGGCAGATGGTGTGCCGAGGAGTGGCTGGCCCATTGGTTGAGACAGGGGCGGCGCATTGGTTTCCTGGAATACTTTCCTTTGTTGGTGGCTTTGGAAGTGTGGGGTGAGGACTTTCGGAATAAGTCGGTGCTTTCCCATGTGGACAACATGACGGTGGTCAAGTTGGTCAATCGGCAGCGACCACAGGACTTGAGAGTGCTGAGGCTGTTGAGGGGTTTCATGCTGAGGTATCTGCGTCTGAATGTGGTGTTTCGGGCTAAGCATGTACCTAGAACGAATAATGACATTGTGGATGCTCTGTCTCGTTCGCAATGGCAGCGGTGCGGACACTGGCGCCTGGAGCAGATCGGAACAAGACAGGATTTCCGGCCGGCGTCTAGGCCCTGGGAGAGTGAGGGTGGTAGGCCTGGTGGAGAAATCGGTGGTGGACTCGATAAGACAAACCTACCGGCTTGCATGGGCAGAGTTCAGCTCTTTTATGGGTTGGCAGCGAGATGAGATGTGGAGAGATCAAACTGTGGTAGAACAAGGGGCGTTACAGTTCATTTTACATTGTATGTACAAGGGGTTGTCGACCGCGACCATTGCGGGGAAACCGGAGGGTCTGTCATTCTACAGGACTTTGTGAGGGGTTGGGGTAGGGAACGGAGGAGGTAAGGGGGGTTGGGGGAAGCTGTTGTTGGTCCGGTGGGTTGAGGTGTTGCCACAATGTTTTTATGATAGTTCTGAGGTGCCCATTTTCCGGTTGTGCATGGTGTGGATGTTTTTTGGGGCTTTTAGGGTTTCGGATTTGTTGGGGACAAAGGCCAGAGAGGGACGGCATTATGAGGAGATCAGGATGGATGCTGGTCGGATCAGGATTTGGTTAATTCAGACTAAGACGGATCACTCGGGGAGGGGAAAATGGGTTTGGCTGTGTGAGGCAGGTTGGGGCGGAGTGTGTCCGGTGGTGGAATGGAGGGCTTTTTTGGTTTCCTCAGCGGCCCCAGTGGGGGAACTTTTTTGTCATGCGTCTGGGGCCAGAGTCACGGCCGCTCAGTTGTTGGCAGTCTTGTGGATGGCAGTAGGTAGGTTGGGGTTGAACCCGGCAGGTTTTGGAACGCATTCCTTCCGCATTGGGGCATCGACGGCGGCGGCGCGGCTGGGTTGGTCTTGGGATAGGATCCTGAGGATTGGCAGGTGGAAGTCGCAGTGTTGTGAGCGCTATGTCCGGAAGTAGGGTCATGTTGCAAGGGGTGGGCAAGGCTAAAGGAGGGTGGTAAGGGTTTTGTCATGTGTCAGGATGTGTACTAATTTCTGTTTCTTTCTTAGGTTTCGTGGGTGGCCCGAGGGCCAAGACAGTCACATGGATTGTGGGGCATTCATTCGTGCACTGGATCTCCAAATACGCTGAGCAACTGTTCTACAGCCGTAACCTGGGACTCAGAGGACAACAGCATGAGGTGCACTGGTGGGATAAAGGCGGGATGCGATGGGCGGCACTCCTGCCCTGGCTCGCGAAGATGGTCACACAGAAAGGATGACCAGATTTATTGATTATTCATTTGGGGGAAAATTACTTGATACAGCTGTCGCATTTGGCGCTCTTACAGCTCATGCAAAGAGACTTAGAAGTCATTAAGCAGAGGTTATCTGGGACTTGCATTGCTTGGACTGAATGTTTGCCCAGAAGAGTTTATGGAGGGGTGATAAAGCATGGGGCAGTCGAGAAAGCTCAAAGGAAACTGAACAGAGCTATGAGGATTTTTTGTGAGAGCAGAGACATTAAGGTGATAGCACACCCCGGACTAAGACTGGAGGAGAAATTGCTGTTTAGGGATGACGGCGTGCATCTTTCGACTCTTGGGAATGCCTATTATATGATGGAAATGAGGGATGTGGTAAGCAAGCTGTGGAATGAGGCGATCTGGTGTCACAGGACTGCTTGAAGGAATTGAGGGTGAAAGATGCACTATAGGTTCCGGGGGGAAGGAGGTGCAGTTAACAACCCTGAAGGGGGTTCCCTGGGTGGCGGTACTTGGGAGGGGTGGGGGAGACACTAGCGGGCGCAACCACCTCTCATGGGGGGGGGGGGGGGTGAATGATGAAGGCGGACTGGAGGCATGATGATAATGACCGGATGACAAGAGTGACAAGAGTGAGTGGAAGAAAGGGTGGAAGAAAGGAATGGGCCATGGAGTGGATTGGAAGGTGAATTTGGAGTGTAGGAAGGTTGAGTGTTCTTGGGGGGGAGTTGTGGGGGTTTAATGGTATTTTGTTGTGATTGTGCAGCCTGGTCCTAATAAATGGCCTTTTACGCCTTAAATTGACAGTGTGGTCTGATTATTGCACGACGAGATGTGCATTGCGATAAGCACAAGGGCACAGAACATGGCCAATCACTACACTGCTTCAAAATAAAGGCACACGATGATTGGCCATATTCTGTGAACCTCCCAACCCCCACATTTTCTCATGTGCTCGAGACAGCTGTTGTACTAAGCCTGCTACCAATCCTGACACTGCTCTCTTTCTGCTTATGTTAGAAACTAGCATGAATTGGTTGTAGCAGGTGTTCCCAGAACGCAATTGAAGACTGGGGGCTGTTTTTCAACTGGCTCCTTAGAATTGTGCAGGTACAAGAGGCCTCAAGTGCACATGTCGGGCCGGCCACAGTAGGATACCCGTCCAACACAACATTCGTACTTCACTTTATGCCCCCCATGATGGATACCTGGCTCCCTATCAATACATCCCCACTCATCGCTTGGGCAATAAAGCATCTAAAGGCCCAGACATTTAATTAAACTGTACTGAATTTTAAACTACAGTAAGCAGTGGCTCTCAGCTGCTGGTCAACACCCTCAGCCCCCTGTGGATGACCCACACTTGGTACAACCAAACTTTAATTTTCATGCCTTTATTGTGTCAAGACCTAACTTTGATCAACCATGGGGCAAACTAGGCTGAATGCTGCATGGACATGGTCATGAAAATTAGACCATTTAGTTGGAACTTTCAGGATTTACAGGTGAGCTTCTTCAACAATACACAGTTGGTCGAAATTAATTCTACATGAAAATACAATAGAAGCAGTGCATCTATGTGAGAGTGAGTGCATGTCCAACAGAAGTCTGGTGGGGAAAATATAAGTTATGTTGTGGATTTCTGTAAGACAGATATGGACTTCACCGTGTCCGCAATGTTTCTGAACTTTGACAGGCAGACAGAAATTGTTGGTAACATTTTCCAGTAGGTCACTGATGCAACTAAAAGTGAGCAAGAACACCATTTGTGCTCTCATCTTACTGAGTTTCCAGGCTGGAAATTGTTTCCCTCCTACTTTAACAACAAGCATTTGCAATGCAATAGGTCTCGCATTTACGAGTTTGAGCTATTGGCATTGTAAATGACAATGCCTTTATTTATAAAACATAAACAAAAGTCATTGCCATTTACTATGCCAATAGCTTACACTTTCGCAAATGTGAGACCTATTGCATTGCTGGCTGCCACACCAGGGCAGAAGCATTCCAAGACCACAGCTTTCTATATGTGGGGGCAAAGGAAACTACGAACAACTCTGCTCGCTTTAGAGCAGCCTAAAGAGGGAAAGCACAAATAAAACAACTATAGCTGTCAAATAACAAAATTAAAGTACAGGTTGTGCAGTCAAACACCAAAAGGAGGACAAGACTGAAGAACGGAAGCCGTGGGGTGGGAGTGCTTGGTACTGATAAGGATTAGAATGAGGCAACCTGTTCGCATCATCCCGGCAACACCACAAGATTACAAAACAATGACAGCACAAACGCTAAAAGGATGACCGACAGCAGCATGACGCAGGGACTGAGAAAAAAACTTGTCGGCCCTTCTAACTGTGGGCTCACATGGCCCCAGGGTCTGCTGTGCACCAGCGAGGGGAGGAGGGGGGGGGGTTAAATTGGTCTGGAATTACTAATAGGGGAAGCACAAATTACGCAGCAGAGATGACAAAATTGTGAGGCTAAAAAAGGGCAAATTACGCCGTGTAAAGCGCTAAAAGGGGTCGTAAAACAAGGTCTGTAGAGATACACAAATTGTTCCTCAAAGATTCCTTATTACAGCTCAGCACACAAGGTTAACTCACACTAATCTTGCTTACAGTCTGGCCGCTTTGACTTTAGTCAGGCGATAAAACTTGCTGAAATGCGCATCACATGCGAGATAAACTATATTTCAAAGCAAATTATCAAAGGTCCAGTTTAGAAATGTTTTCCTGCATTAGCCAAGCTAAAGTCAACTGCAGTAAGTGTTAATGATATTCTATAAAATAGCCAGTGCCAACAAATAAGAGGTGCTGGACAAAAGTTATGCACCTTTTGTTGCGACACAACCAGTAACTGAGTAGAGTACCTTAGAAACAAAGCAAGAACTATATACAAACTGAGGCATATAAATCTCACTGCTTGGAGAGTAAGAGCTTGACCATTGAATCTCAAGGAAAAGAAGTGAAAAGTTTTCCGATATTACAATCTAGTCTGAATATGCCCCACGGGGGGGGGATTTCACTTACCTGCTGCTCAGAGAGAAGTGTGTTCAGTGCCTGTCTGCATGGCAGGATCATTATTGGGAAGCCCACTGCAATATACATCATGAATCCCACGCAAATCATTTCCGTCACCAGATTGAAAGGGAAGTTCATCAGCACATTGCCAGCAATGGTTTCAGTGAAGCTGACATAGGCAGGGTTGGATTGGGATTAAAAATCGGCCCAGGCACGCATAAAAAAATCGGCCCACATTTCATAATGCCTTCCCTCAAATCACTACTTTCAGCGTAGTTTTACATAAAAAGGGAGGGGGTGTAAAAAAATACACACATCAGTTTACAGTAGTGAAACACACCTGAAAACAAGTGAGGCCACTTCTGCTCAGGCCCCCTTCCCCGCTTAGTATGCCTACATTAATGGGAGGCCCAGCCAAAGGAAAGGGGTGACACCTCTACCTGTTGCTGCTATACGGGAGATAATGAGTGCCCATCTCCCTCCAGAAAGGCCACTCAGACACCCATGGGCCGCTGGCGGTATAGTCGAACAACAGAGACACCGCCCAAATCGGCCCCCAGTCTGCTCAAAAGCAGTCCTCAGCTGGAACTCGGACCCCGGCCCCTCGGGTATTGCCCGAATGCCCCCGTTACCAATCCGACACTGGACATAGCCGAAGAAGCCCACCTGGCCCATGCAGGAAAACAACAGACACAAATGAAACCCCAACTTGCGCCTTTTCAGAAATATACAGTAAAAAACCCCATCCTCCCCACCTTGTTGGCCCTTATGCCCAATCGGAGACCTGCATTAGAAAGCATTTTCATCAGTGATTAGGAATTTCCAGAGCTTGCTGAGTCATGTTATGCTACGGGTTACTTCTTCTGTGATTAGGTGGTTTAGAGGCAGAATGAAAGCACTGAGAGGCAGACTAGTCACAGGTTCAGAAATCGCTTAAGTGTTTGGTCGTGTTTGGATTTTAAAGTGCTTGCAAGATACAGGGTGCATTCAGGAAGCAATGGAGGGGGAGAAACTGAAGGAACCGGGAAGTAGGTAGTGGCCTCTGAAGCGAGCGCATCCCTCAGAGTACTGAGTACTCAAACTAAGTTCCTTCCTTATTATATTTGGAAATGTAAACTCCCTCCGGGAGAGCTCCCTGGTAACGTTCAGGTTTTGTGAAATAGCAGAAGCCCTTTGGTCACCCAGTACCTGGAAAATGAAAGAGCGCCACGGGAAACACAGGGACAAAAAATGCTTATTTTTGCTAGATGTGGGAGATTAAGTGATTGGTCCAGGATGGTTGGGCCTTCCTGCCGATACTCAAGCCGGGTTTCCTAGCTTCGAAGTCGGCCGCTCTAGACTTTAGGCCACATCTTCCCCCATCGAATGGCTTGCAAGTTGCAAGTAGGGCTACAGATGGCACACAGCAAAATAACTACGTCACCAAGGAGCGTTTCCTAGGGAATTGATTAATTGTAAGGATACCAGATGCAGAGATGTGAGGAGTTGGCGTCCAGCTCAGGCAGACTCCAGTTCCCCGCCCCTCCGCCCCTCTCAGGACTGCATTTAAGACATCAACAAGTAAGTAAGCGGGCTAAACCTTTTACGTTTCATCAACACTAATGGGGGGGGGTCTCCAGCTTGAAAGTGTTTAGAGTCATACCAGTGCACACAGGGTAAACACAGCGGCAGTCTGTCGCTTCGGAAACTGCTTGTTTGTAACTTGGAGATTAACACCAAAAGATCTGAGCCCACATGATCATTGACTCATGACTTGACGAGGGTAAGGACAGGACACATGTTTTTCACAAAGTAAAATGTCAAAGATGAGGAAGGGGTACGGGTTCTGCAAACTAAGAAAACACACTGAATTCATCATTATTTTGTGGTTATCTAGGGAACTATGACTCTGTATTGTAACAGGTACGAACCACGATGTGCACATTGGACATATGTCTCTTGAAGTCTTGCATGAGCAGCTGTCTGTCCGGGTTTGACATGGGGCCCCAGTTCTTTTTTCGGCTTACGGTTATCGCTGCTGTTGGGAGACATGGGGATGGCGTGGCAGCCTGAACAAGGGCATAACATTAAAACATAAATCTAAATGATAACCAGCGGCTTCCTCCTGTGGGCGAAAACCGGAGGTTTGGGAGCGTCATGCATGTCGTGGGGCGGGACTTCCGCCTTCTGCGGGAAGCCCGCACCCACAGAGTGGCTGGCCCAGAGGAGCAGTGGTGACGCGGGGCTCCCATGCCTGAGGGAGAGCCCCGCGGTGGCTGCAGAAGTCATGAGCCTGTAGCAGTGACAAAAGAGCCCGGTGAGTGGGGCTTAATTGTACCGGGGGGATGGGAGGCTGGTGTGAGTGTTTTTTTTTTTTTTGTGGATTGAGTAGGCATACACTGGCTGGAGGCGGCTGCTACGTGTGTGTATGCGCTTGTTCACAAGTTGCGTGCACTGGCGGGGGTGTTTGTGTGTTGTGTGTGTGTGTGCACGTATGTGCCTGTGTGTGCGCGTGTGTGTGTTAAAATAATGCTATTGCAGGAGGCTGTCTTGCCTCGGAAGCGGGTCAGGAGATGTGCACAGCGCGTGGCTGTACATGCGCGTACAGCCGCTGAAATCGACCAAAAGCTCTGAGCGTGCCCATCTCCTGTCCCACTTCCGAGGCAATTCCCTAACAATAGAGCTCGCTGGCGACAGCAGTGCTTAGCACTGCTTACGCCAGGCTCGACCTAAAAATTAGGCTAATAGTTTAGCTGTTATAACGACAGCAGGGACATTTATTCAGCAGTTTGCAGTTCAAATATATTCTGCATTCAAATAAAAAAATGGGAACTATGCCTGTGTATCAGCAAAAGTTCAACTTCAAGACATTTGATGCAGAAAATGCTGCGTGCAAATTAGTTTCAGATTTTTCTAGGATAGCTTCTAATGAAAGCAGCTTAAAGCTTCTCTGACAGTGGCTTACTCACTGCCACATAACGACCAGTGGCAATATGTAATTTGAAAATCAATCAATCAGGATTCATAGAGTGTGCTAAATCTCTTGATAGTATATCCAGGCGCAGTCAATTCCCGGAGGCTTATTCAAACAGCCACGTTTTGAGGGCCATTCAGAATTCCGGAAGTGAGGCGATGGTCCGGAAGTGTGTGGGGAGGCTGTTCCAAGACTTTCCTGTGATGTGGGAGATAGAGCGTCCGCCACTTCTGCTTCGGTAGATGCAGGGAGTATGGTCAAATGAGAGGGATGCATTCCACAAACTCCTCAACGGTTGGTGCAAGTTCAGACAGTGGTTAATGTAGGTGTAACCAGGGCTGTGTAGAGCCTTGTGTGCATGGGTCAGCAGCTTGAACAGGCATCTCTTCTGTATGGGGAGCCAGTTCAGTTGCCTGAGGTGAGGTGTATTCGGGTTTGTCAAGGAAGGCGCTGCTGTACTACAGTCGGCTGGTAATTGGGGCCTATGTCACTGTGCGTCTCATTTGTAGGGGTAGGTACTTGGAGATCTTACTCAGCAGGCACAGACTAAGGAAGAAGGAGGAGAAGAAGGCGTTGATCTGTGATTTTATAGTGATCTTGTTGTCAATGATGATTCTGAGGTTTCTTGTGTGGTGGGAGGGAAGGGCTGCGGGTCCTAGGTCTGATGGCCACCAGAAGTAATTCCAGAAGTTGCTGAGTTACCAAAGATCAGTACATCTGTCTTTTCTGTGTTTAGCTGCAGGCAGTTGTTTTTCATCCAGTCGGCAACGCTAGTCATGCATCTGTGGAAGTTGGTTTTGGTGGTGGTGGGGTCATCAGTGAGTGTGAGAATAAGTTGGGTGTCATCTGCGTTAGAAATTATGTTGAGACCATGGCACAGAACGATGTTCGCTAGTGGGTTCATATATTCTCTAGAGAACATAGTGCTGATGGAACGATTCCTGGGGGACAACACAAGCGATCTCCTTCGTTTCCAAGGTAAAAGTTGGGTCCTTTGGATTCTTCCAGTGAGGTGTTCCATCTGAGCGTACACCCTTGGATGCAGATGGGGTGAAGTTTTTTGATCAGCGCGTGGTAGGATACGGTGTAGAAGGCTGCCAAGAGGTCAAGGACTAACACAGCTGCTGTTTCTCCTCGGTCAAGGAGGGTTTGGATATCGTCGGATGTCGTTGGTAGTTGCGATCAGTCAGTTTTGGTGCTGTGGAAGCTGGGTTGGGAGGCGTTGAATAATCAGGTGTATCATGGTTTGCTTGTTGGTGATCTTTTCCAGTACGTTCGCTGCAAATGAGAACAGGGATAGTGTTCAGTAGTCTTTGAGTTTTTTGGGGTCAGCAAATTTTACGATGGTGATTGAGGTGTTGTGCAGGGTGGTGAGTACCTGGCAGATCCATTGGTTTCCAAGGTTGAAGATGTGGTGTGGGCATGGTTCTGTGGGAGCTTCTAAGTGAATGCATTTCACTGTGGAGGTGGTACATTGGGTAGAGAGGAGGTTTCAGGTGGTCAGTCTGTGGTTTGAGTCGGTTGCGGTGGTGGCATATTCTTCAAGGAAGTTTGTAGGTGTGGGTTGGGATTTGTGGTTTCTGTATGGTTCTGATTTTATTGTGGAAGAAGTCGGCGAAGTTGTCACACAGCTCCTGTGAGGGTGTGGTTTTGTTTCACTGGAAGCCAGGTTGGAGAATTCCTTAGCAATGTTGAAAAGTTCCTTGGTGTTGTTGGCGCTGGTTTTAATGCATGCAACTAGGGTTATCTTCTTTGTAGTCCTGAGCAGTTGGTGGTAGAGGTTGACGGAGGTCTTGAAGACTGCCCTGTGAGAGGTGTCCTAGCTGGCTCCCCATCTCCTTTCCAGCTGTTTGCTGTCTCATTTTGCTGTTCTGAGTTTTTGAGTGTACCAGAAGGCCTTTTTGGAGGAGTTTCTCTGGATGTTGCTCTTGATGGGGACAATGCTGTCGATGTAATTGGTGATCCGGGCATTAAAGTTCAGCACTTCCTGTTCGAAGTTGGTGGCAGTAGACGGCTTGAAGTTGTTAAGGGCATCCATTCAGCTGGTATCTAAGACATCTTGAGGGTGCTGCAGGAGCTGGAGATCCTGAAGTGGATGATGGAGTGATCGGTTCATATGAGTTCTGTTAAGTGGCTGTAGTTGTTGCAGTTGCTGGAGATGAAAATGGGATCCAGCATATGTCCTGCGGTGTGTGTAGGGTCATGGATGGTCTGGGTCAATTTGTGGCTGCTCATACTGCCAAGGAGGTGTGCAGTGTTGTCGTTGGGGTCCTTGATAAGGAAATTTAGGTGGCTGACAAAGAAGTAGTTCTTGCAGTTTAAGAATGGGGCGCAATGAAGTCTGCAATAGTGTTGCAGCAGCTGGAGCGCTAGCCTGGGGGTCGGTGTGAGAGTGTGCCTCTGATGGTTGTCTTGTCATCCATGTGGAGCTGAAGTTGAGATGTTCCATGAGGGTAGTGGTGCTGGTGAGTGGTTTTATATCTGTCGGGGATCGCTCTGAAAATGTCTGGGGTAGATGTGGGGTTGTACCAGGCCTTGGGGATAACCAGGCAGAACCTACATCTCCCATCAGGAGTGACTGATAACACTCACTGTATAACCTGAGCTCACCATTGGGTAGTTTAGCACTGAGAAGTCATGCTTATCACAGAGACAATGTGTAAAGCATTGGTGCAACACTCTCACACAATAAATATAATACTGAGCATCACAAAAGAGACTTCACACATGGTATATGTAAATAACATTTGTATATTACACATATATTAACTAAACACAACGTGAACATCAAGCTTTTCTGAGCATAATTCACTTTTTGAAATATTACTAGCAGTACTAAGCCCAACTGTATTAAAATGGCATCAGTAGTGTGGAAACTTAGGAAAGATCCTAATTTACCGCCCAGCACCCTTATGCGATGCAAAACATTGTCAGACCTAGGCCCACCCTGGTAATTAATACCAAATCAAAACCACACAACTATAGGTTGCATCCCCAGATCACAACAATATCAAAAATGTGTACGCACAAGAAATTACAGCACTTTTAAACAGCACCGTTGGCCAAGCCCTCACAGATGTAAAAACGATCTCAAATGTAGTATTCTTTTGCCAAGGAATCAATGTGTAAAGCAACACCGCTGTGTGGTGTAATTAATAACAGGCTGACCAAATGCAGTCACTCCCATGCACTCACTTAGTGATATACGGTGCCACATATATCAGTCAGGTCCGTATGAAGGACACGTGCACACACACAACCCCACAGCGCCGTAATGCGGTGCAACTGATATCTGGCAGATCAATGGATAGTACAAATGCAGACTCCTTGGCCAAAGCTCTCCTCCATCTTTCAGCTAATTCCAACTACTCTACACCCACCCGTTAGAGATAATCCCCCTCGCCCCCCTGATACAAGGCCAATTGTGGCCAGAGTCACAGATAGTCAGGGTCCCAGGAAAGAAGGTGGGGTGGGTAGCAGGGCTATTTAGGCAGCAGTCGACAAATGTGGGTTTAGTTACCACTCAGGAAGGTCACCCGTGGCATGCGGGGCAGAAGCGTGCTAGGGGCGATAGTCATTCAACCAACGGGCTCCTCAATAATATTCCACATACTTGATAAGCACTGAACCAAAACTGACCCCACCCTCGGAGCTATTGAGATTTGTGAGAGATATCCCAAAGTCATGATGGAAATACACAACACTGGCACTCCTATTGCCAAAGACGAGAACAACACATGGGGGAAGGAGGCTAGGTCAAAAATAGATGACAGGAAGAAAGAGCTGATTATGTGCAATGATAAAGCTATGCTGTTTGCCTCCTTACTTACTTACTTACTTCTAGATTCAAATACATCATGAGTCCATGATGGGCTTATTTATACAAGCGTAAAGCTGTGCCTGGGGTAGATCAGAATGGCCTGTGACTAAGGACCCAATGTACTGTCAATAAATAGAAAATAATAGGTTATCTACCAATCTGAAGTGCATCTAATTATCTTCCTGTATGATAACACTGCTTGCATTGTATACTTCTGGCAAAAATTCAAAGTACCTTCAAAACAAAATAATTAGCTGGTGTGCACTTTGCAACTGCATTTTTCAGCACCATCATAATTGCATCATATGTGTCTGTCTACTGTCAGTAATGGTCATGTTCAGTAAAGTATCTGCAAACAAGACCGCATAAAATTATATTTAGGAACCAAAAGTCACCGAAAGCACATCTGAAATCCAAGTACTAAAATGGTTTACGAAAGAAACCACAAATGACTAAAAGAATGTCTAGAAACCACAAATCACTACTGAGTGGTTGAAACATAAATGTGGTACTTTTGCAGCAATCCAAGATTTAAATGCAGAATGTTTAATGTTGAAAGACATGCTAAAATGTTTCAGTTTGGCAGCCTTTAACACCATCTCTCACCGTATCCTATTGAATAGGCTCCGAGAGATTGGTGTCAGAGGTCTGGCTTTTAAATGAATCCAGAATTATCTGTCTGACAGAACACAATGCATCCAGTTGGGCGATGTCGTGTCTCACACGGCTGCAGTTGATAAGGGGGTTCTACAGGGCTCTATATAATAATAATAATAATAATAATAATACAAATGTGCAATTAAAGTAATCCTTTTTTCGTCTGATCGGTTACCTCTACCACCAATAGGGTCATGATCACATTCTTAGCTGCTTATTTTTTTTCTGACTTGATATCGCTCAATAACCATCCACACAGGTCATTTGGTAAACTGGCCCTTCACTTTGGGAGTCATTTGCAAATTTAACAGAGATACAGAGGGAGAGAGAGATTAGAGAGAACAAGTTTACAAGAGGAGAGTGCAAGGAGAAAGAGAGAATGGAAGACAAAGAGCTAATGAAATAAATTAAAACAAATGTAAACAACAGAACAGAGTAGCGAGATATAGATATATTAAAAGTACAAATTTGTTAATAAGATTTTACAATAAAAACATGAGAACCCAAAAAGCATTATATATGACCAATTGCGTCTGTTGCACTTTCAGAGCTTAGCACATCCATATGGACTGGAATACATATGTGCTCTCTTCTGCTATTAATCCAATCAATAGTTAGCTAGCATTGTACACAATAGTTAAGTATTTACAAATGATGGAGTTACTTTCAATGACCCGATGAGCTAAAATCTTTATTTTTAGATACGATGAGATGCTTTAGAATATATCAAGCGCCCTGTTACCAGCGGTTTTCTGGCGCTACTACTTGTAGATCATAGAAATAAAGGAAATCACATACCCTAGAGACATGGGGTAAATGGTAAGCACCATCTTCAAAAATAGGAGCCAGAAGGCTGTTGCTAAGCGGGGGCCTCCGTGCTAAATTAGAAGCACAGTTGATTTATAGCAGGTAATAATCATGGAAAACTTGAAACACAAATCTAGGAATTCTCTTGCATAGACAGATTGATAATTGAGAATCTTCTGGTCTTCTTCTTATGCAAAAGGTCCGACATTACAAGAAGATAAAGAGTGATATAAGTTTCCGGTTGTACTAGAAGTCTTTTTATTGATAAGAACTTCTATGAAAGGTATTTTTTCACAAAATCTGGGAAACTTAGTTAACCCCTCTTTTCGATGTAAATAAAGAGTGTGTAAATGAACTAGAAGTCCTTTTTTGGTTAGAACTCCCATGAAAGGTGTCTATGCACAATATCTTGGTCACTCAGTTAACCTCCCGCTTTGAGTTAAACAAAAAGTGTGCAGAGGAGGGTTTAAAAGGTTTCCCCTATACAGGAAAAGGGCATCCCCTATATAGTAACAAGCTTAGCAGGGAGCCGGGGATTTAGAAAAGACGAGTCCAAAAGCCATGTATGTAACTCTTTATATATACATTTGTTTTACAAGACAAGACATCTAAAATATTGTTTTTTTTAAATTTTTAGATAACAAGTCAATTGTCACATGTCCTAATGAAGGTGTAACTATTGTAAACAGACACCGAAACGCCGCGTCGACTCCTTTTAACTGTTTTTTAACACAAAATTATTTTATTATGATAATCATTTGATCAAAGTTTTCTTTTTAATGAATTAGATTGTAACCCTAATAGGGAGGTACTATAATAAACTGTGTTAGTTGTTTTTATATCTTTGCTGGATCTGTTTATTGATTGATGTCTTGGCTTATAGTATGAGTAGTGATTTATATGCTTTTGTTAATTATACTCCAAATGAAATCAGGGACTCCATTCAGACCTTAATCCCCCCACACTCCGGTATATAGTCAGTATCCCTGACCTCTCTTACAAAACACAAATCACAGGGTCCTACTGTTTGCTTTTGTTCACTCCCCTCCCTGTGTGCATTACATAGGGAACCTTCCAATATTTTGTTGTGCTACTACTTGTAGATCATAGAAATAAAGGAAATCACATACCACAGAGACATTGGGTAAATGGTAAGCACCATCTTCAAAAATATGAGCCAGAAGGCTGTTGCTAAGCGGGGGCCTCGTGTATGATCATCGAGCCATTTCTCATTACTTTATGGTCGGAATTATAAAAATCGTGTTTCACATATATTAAAGAAGCTGGATTTCTGTAAACTCTGGCTGTGAATGCATTGACTGAGGTCTGCGAGAGACAGCAAACCACCATCATAGCATCTTCTTTTCTAAAAATGCCTTGGAAGCAGCCCTTGCTCCTTAGAGGATGAGGGTCTGCAATAAAAAAACAAGCATTGACAAAGCCAATAATGCTGGTGTTTGATTGCTACCCTTTTGGTTTTTTCAATGTTTGTTTAGCTGCTGGTCCTTCACCAATATAAAACAATGGCTAAAAGTGTAACTATTATTTAGGCCTCACAAAGCAGACTTTGCTTCAGTAGGCACAGGTCCCAGAGGGAACTACTTTGTGTGACTGTGCTTTTTTGAAAGAGAAAATACCATCACTCACAGTGAAGTTAGTCAATGGCTGAAGTGGGCTGACCCATTGCCCCATGCCGTATGCTATGATGGGCAGAAGAACAATGGGAATGACACAACGACAGACCAATGGATGAAGAGAGATGACTGAAAGACCATCTTGCTTTATAGTATATATATCATTTTAGTAAAATCAAAAAGGTCTGGCTAACATCAGACGTAAACATTGACATGATGCAAAAAGCATGACAAGGAGCATGAAGTTTCCCACTGGACTTCTGCCTGCACCTCTAGCATCACACATTCTCCATGTTGAAGCAGCCACTTATGGACAGCTTTCACTTTGCCAGTGGATACCTTCACCTTTGGTGTATCAGTATCGAGCCCTGTGCCACGGCAGTAGTAGTTGCAAACCACTAATAAATATTCTTGGGGTTTACAATAGGGACACTGCAATTTGAATATACCTGGAAGTTTACACGCCACAGGCTTTGCATTAACAAAATCAGTTTGAGTACCTATCCACCTACTTTTACAAATGGTACAATGAAAATATAATGTAAAATATGTTATTAGTAAAAGTTACATTTCTGTTCAATATTAGTTAGCAGTTGGATGCATGTGGGCTGTAACTTGAAAGTTTGTTTGTTTTCTGTTGGTGGCCTTTGTTTTAAGGTCTGTTGTATCGGTGCTTACTGCTGATATCCCTAATATTAAAACGAACATTGTCTGCTGCAAGCACAAATGTCATGCTGTCCCACATGCTTTGGAAAACACTTTATACAGCTTGTCTTAACACATTCAGAACTGAGCCTATTTGCAAACATTGGCCACTGTTAAGCTTTCTAAATCATTATTGGGAGTCACTTTATTTTGGAGTCTATTTTCTGCTCCAGTCTGCCTGTATGTAAGACAAGTATAACGTCTAGGAGTAATTGGAAAACTAGCTGGATGGTGATCGGTTAATGCATTGTAGTTCACTCCATCATTCATCCTGAATGGAGGTTATCGGTCGAGGTGCCTGTTGTATAAAGGAATGCAGTGATACATAAATACCTAAATACCAACACTCTCCTCTTAGAAGATTCTTTTTTATGTCACCCCTCCTACTTGATTTCCTCACTGTTTTATGGATCTGAAACTTCAACTCTGTGATATGGGATGGTATTCTAGACTAAGCTTACCAGATATCAGAAAACTTACGTTGAGAGAAATACCGGTTTAAATTGGTTTTAGCCATCCACTGCCAAGGCTACTGTAGACTGAATAAATTCATGTTTTCACACTGACCCTTGTCAATTTGTGGGAGCTAAAGGCCACCCATGGGTTGTTATTTTCTCCTGGTTGGAGGACGTGCCACTGTCAAGGTGTATTTGCCACCATCATTATTTTGCTATGGAGAACAGCAGTCATTGGCCTCAGTTACAGAGGTGGTGGGCCACACTGGGGAATAGCAGATGGTGGTAGGCCTCAGCAGTATGGTATAGCAATCACAGTCATGCTGATGTCCTAGTTTGTTTGGTGGCCTCTTTTAGAATTACAATTTCTGAGGGGTTTCGCCGACTGGAGATCGGAGTGTAGGCCAAAAAAGATCCTCTTGGGAGAGGGACAGAATGCAGCTGGGAATACAGATAGCATTTATCTCCTTCCTGGCTCAGTAGGAATAGGAAATGTCTTTCTTTGGAAAGGCATCTACTGTGTGTTTTGTCACTAAAAGGCCTTCATCAGGGCCAAGGATCAGGCCTCTGTGTGTCATGAATTATGTAGGGCTGGTAGGTCTTATCAGGAGTGGGAACATCAAAGAACTACTTATAGAGCTCGGTAATCCAGCAGCTGTTTCTGCAGAAGGCGTGCTAGTCTATCCAACGACTGTGCAATTCAACCATTATTCCAGAGGTGGTCCTACTCTGGAGGCTGATGGAAGCGCTTTGAAGGAATGCTGATGTACTATGGCAAGTGAGAGTTTCAATAGAGGCCATAGTTTAGTCCAATAAGAATGATTATAGTAGGATGTGGGATCGAGCAGAGCAAACGCGTATACTAGCTGAGTCCATGTTGGTTACCTTACTATTGTGGATTCAATACATGTTGGACTCATTTGACAGATTGTTTCCTCCAGTGATTATGAATTTAAGAAACCTACATGTAAATGTTTTCTGGTTCAGTTATTTCAGTAAGGGCCTGATGTACACAGCCAAGTCAATAATAGTATCTGCAAACTGTGCACTACCTTTTTGTGATCTACCTTTAATTTTGCTGAGTAACTTGTAAAATTGTAGGTGGCATCGCAAAATTACAATTCGTAGAGGGAGTGGAAAATGGCCGGCCTAATGAATACTAATTAGGCAGGTAACAATGTGCCCCTCCCTGTGATTGGCTGTGAATGTGGGGATGGAAGACTACAAGGGTCAGTAGACCTCCGTTCCTGCAAATGCATTTCCAAATACGAAACTTTTTTTTTTTTTTTACATCAGTGCATGTACAACACAGGTACTGCTGCTGCCTTTAAGAAAACATTTCTCACTTGGGAAGACATTAGGAGAATTGCGATTCGACTACAATTTGACAATTTGTATAGGCATCAAGTGAACAACTATTCACACCTACAAAAGGAAGACAGAAAAGAGAACATAATTGCTCCTGCTTGTACAGGTGGTCTAATAATTGATGATGAAAGACCCACTATTATTTCAACAGAACACAAAACAAGCAGAAGCGAAAAAGAATGGAAAAGACAGATGAGTGCCCTACATACAGTTCCCCAGCAGAGAAAAATTACCCTTTCTAAAGCAGAAATGACATGTTGAACAAACTGCCTATTTCTTCGTCTAAAGAAAAATATCATGTAGCAATCCATCATTTGCAGGGCCTCATTCTATCAAGTAACTGCTCTTGTTCGTAGCTTATTAATTTCACAGAATGTCTCATTTTTATGTCGTCCACAAAAAATAGTGCTTAATGAATAATCGGTAAATGGTTTGCTGCACGCATATAACATTGGCAGTGCTTTAATTAACCTTGAGGCAGCAGAAATGTTGTTCCCAGTGGTTCTGTACTTGTGGTCCAGGGACCCCTGGGGTTCTGCGAAGCCTATACATGGTGTCCGCAACTGCTTTGAAAATTAAATAACATTAAAAGTTTAATACATTGTATATCATAGAGAAGCATGATGTAAAATTCTAAATTGGAAAGCGTTCTGTATATGTGAAGGAATTCGAAATTAGAGGCTAAAAATTAAGTGAGTATCCTAGCTTGATTTGTCGAAACAGTTCAAGGACATCAAACACACTATTTTATGGATGATTAATGAACTCAATTGAATTTAGAAAAGCTACAACCTTCCCATTATAATTAAAATGTTTTTTTTTACTATACATTTGTTTGTGAATTAAATTAATATAACATTTTTTGTATATTTGTTCGATGAATGCTTATTTTTTTTATTTATTTGTGCATTTTTTTGCAGAAGCCGGGGTCCCCAGATTCCAGCAGAGACTTAATTGGGGTACCCGGATTCCAATAATGATTCAGTTGGGGTCCTCAGGCTTCCGTAAAAAATATATGGGGGTACAAACAAGTTAAAATGTTATGAACCACTGCCGGAGACAGATTCACAATAAGTTCCAGTAGCATATCTAAAATGTACAGTGGCTAAAACAACATATACCTTGCAGGAGTGCCCCAGTATGTTGGAGAGGTATTACCATGTAAAGAACTACTGATGTGGTAAGGTACTGTATTTTCCAGTGCGGTAATACCACTATATTAGTTCGCAGGTCAAAGTAGGAGTGGTAAAGTGTTAATACTGAGAATTTACCACATTTCAATTAATAAAGACACAATCTTACATTGTTAGGTCTCCTTATTTTGGTGGGTAAAGCATGAAATAGGTCTAGGTAGGATTTCATTAAACAAACAGAGGGGATATGCTGAGGTGCCACCCGTTTAATAAAGAGCTAATGCTTGGAAGACGTCTAACATCCTTAAATCGAAATAAGTATACATTTTTAAATGTCATTAGTGCATAATGGTCTATTACACATTTGTTACTTTGACCCTTTTGCTAAAACTATGATAAAATACACTAAACCACCAATACTCCACATGATGGGTAAGAGGCTGTGACCTACATGCAGGTACCACTGTAGGAGGAAAATGTATAACATTTCTCTGGCAATAGGTCCATCATGACTGCAAGGTAGAAGTTTCACCTCAGATGTGAATCCTAAGAGAGACTCCCAAAGAGGGGTACCTTTTAAGACCCAGATATAAATCTGCCAACCTAAAAAAAACAATGAATTTACAATTATTATAATAGATTCTTTCCACCAGGGAAATATGCTGCAGGCATAAATGTTTTCTGATGTGAGTGCGCTTGGAAACCTACACCTATCATTGCTCAGAATTAAATAAATACATTAAAAACCTACTTTCAGAACATCTCTGTAAAGTGGACCCATGTTGTTCAGTGACGAAGGCGCATAGGTCACAGATAGATCTAGAAATTATTCACATTTGGTCAATTAGAAGGCTTATTAAACTTAGCACTAGAAATCTGGTGAACACCCATAACTCTGCACCATCCCATTTTTTACACTTTATTTATGACCCTAAAATGAGAGCCTCCTTACGATGTTGGTCGGAAAGCCTTTCGACCGACTCCTTATCAGAATCCTTTCCAACTGCCTCGGCATCGGGGAGTCTGATCGACTGATTCCGATGGTTCCAAACACCGTTCCTTTGGACTCCGATTGACTTCTATGGGAGCCTGTGTTCCGACTGACAACACAGCACAGGCTCCCATTGAATGAAGGGGTGGTGGCGGAAAACCTTGCACCCTATAACGGGCACCCCATGGTGACTACCACATTGTGCATGGTTGCAAAGAGGGGTCCCTTGGGTACACCTACCGGTCCCACCTGGAGGCCTCTGGGTTAAGGGGGCCTGATACGGTAAACAGTCAAAATATCGAGAAGAAAATATCGAATGGACATAATATCGAGTTTAAAATATAGAATGGACAAAATATCGAATGGACAGAATATAGACATCAAAAATATCGTTTTAAAGTTAAGTAATGTAATATCGAATGTTAAAAATATAGAAAGTTAAGATATCGAAGTATATAATATAGGTCATTAAAATTATCGAATTTTTAATAATATCGAATTTTTCATAGTTTTTTAATGTTATTATATGTATGAAAAGGTGTATTTATGTTATAATTTATTTTAATTAATGAATTTTGTATTATTCATTTTTGCGTAATTTAATTCTTTAGCGGGTTGTGGGTTTATAGGGGAATAGGGTGGGAAGTAATTTAATTATAATTAATTAAATATGTACATTTATTTATTGGTATTCATTTTTAATTATTGTTAATTAATTTATATTTGGTAATTAATTAAAATTTAATTGGCAATTAATTATAATTATTTGATTAATTGCTAATTATGTTAATTTTACTAATTTATTTTCTGTAGCTGGTTGTGAGTTTATATGGGAATAGGATGGGAAGTAATTTATTTATAATAATTAAATATGTACATTTATTTATTGGTATTCATCTTTTAATTAATTGGTAATTAATTTATATCTGGTAATTAATTCCAATTTAATTGGCAATTAATTTTAATTAATTGATTAATTGCTAATTATGTTAATTTTACTAATTTATTTTCTGTAGCGGGTTGTGGGTTTATAGGGGAATTGGGTGGGAAGTAATTTATTTATAATTAATTAAATATGTAAAATTATTTATTGGTATTTATTTAGAATTAATTGTTAATTATTTTTTATGGGTAATTAATTATATTTTAATTGCCAATTAATTTTATTTAATTGATTAATTGCTAATTATGTTAATTTTACTAATTTATTTTCTGTAGCGGGTTGTGGGTTTATAGGGGAATAGGGTGGGAAGTAATTTATTTAAAATTAAAAAAATAATTCAATTTATTTAATTGTATTTAATTTGAATTAATTGTCAATTAATGTTTAATTGTTAATTAATTAATTGTTAATTTGTAATTAATTTGTATTAATAGGATACTAATTGTAATAATTAATTTTAATTTGTAACTTTAATTGATTAATTATTATATTATATTAAATTGGTAATTACTTTTAATTACTTTTTTATAGATATCAATTTATATTTTTTTAAATAATTTATGAAGTTTGCACTCACTGGAGTGGGAATAGTAATTTTAACCCCTACGCTATCCAACGCTTTCTCTACTGTTGCACTCACTGGAGTGTGAATAGTAATTTTTACCCCTACGCTATCCAACGCTTTCCCTACTGTTGCACTCTTTGGAGTGGGAATAGTAATTTTTACCCCTATGCTATCCAACACTTTCCCTACTGTTGCACTCACTTGAGTGGGAATAGTAATTTTTTACCCCTCCGCTATCCAACGCTTTCCCTACTGTTGCACTCTTTGGAGTGGGAATAGTACTTTTTACCCCTACGGTATCCAACGCTTTCCCTACTGTTGCACTCACTGGATTGGGAATAGTAAATTTTACCCCTACGCTATCCAACGCTTTCCCTACTGTTGCACTCATTGGAGTGGGAATAGTAATTTTAACACTCTTGCTATGCTACGGTAATAATACTGTATATTTTTTAATAATATTATGTTAATATATGCATATGTTTTAACAAATAAAATAGTATTGTTTTTTTTCATTTTAATTAATTATTTAATCATTTTAAGGTTATTTAAGTATTTTTAAGTATATTTTGGTTATTAATATTTAATATGTTTTTAATTTTACATTAATTTTAATAAATTCGATATTTTTACAAAGTAATATTTTTAAACAATATTTTTGTTTCGATATTTTTGTACTTACCTGTTTGTAGATAGAACTTCGATATTTTTGTAGTCGATATTTTGGAGTCCATATTTTAAATGCCTATATTTTTGTAGTCGATATTATGTCAGTGATCCCCTGATACAGGCCCCCAAAACCATTTTCCGACAGCTGTTCTGTGTCAAACAGACAGATTCGGAAAGGCTGTCGTAATACGTGGGTCAGAAACGCGGTCCGTAGACCTGTACGATTCGGCTCATACCAACTCGGAGTCTCTGCATGATGGTTGGAACCGAGTTGGACAGACCAAATTGTTACCAACCAACATTTTCGGTCCGTCAGAAATATTTCCGAGTCGGTTGGAAACATGGATTTCGATTCGGATTGGGAAAATCTGAATGGCGTTCGTAGACTTTCTGACTGATATCGTAATGAGGCCCTAAAGTATGGAGCAAGTGGGTAAATTGGGGATGAATATCTCTCTAACACTCTACTATTGTTGGGTTCGCTAGAGAAGAGATTTTTCAACAGAAAGAGAGGTTTTCCATGTGATAGAACAAATACAGATTTTGTGGGCCATATAGTTCTTGACTCTAAGTGGAAAAAAGGTCGATTTCCATGGATGGTAAATTTCTGAAAAATTAAATATGCACACAAAGAACTATGATTTTCAGAGATTTTGTTGCCCAGTTTTTAGGATGTTTATTAATAGCTAAGAATGAATTCCAAGGATTTGTAAAGTTAGTATTTTCTTCGTGAAAGGCACCTGCTCCCTTAATACTTCTCCTGTGTCACTTTCTAAAATACCTTGCATAATAAACACTCTGAGAAATATGAACATCGCACAATATAAAATTACTTTGAGCCTCATTTCTCGCGTAGGCATGGAGCAGAATATGTGCCAAGAAGCTCTTGGCAAAATGAAACTCCACATCCTATCAGCTTTTTCTGTCAAATTGTGTGTTTTCACAGCGTGCAACCCTCTGTAATCATGAAACGTGATTGCACCAATTTACATTGGTATTTGTTCATCAAAAATATCCTGCCATTGCCTAAACAACACATCTAATTACTTTGAAAAGTTTTGCAATTGAGAATAATTTCCTTTTTCGAACAACACATTCAGAGGCCTTTCTATTCATAAGCAACAACTAGGATGCCATCTGGTTAATAGCATTTTGTTCAATTATATGGTGAACATATGCAATTGAATTCTATTAAATGTTTCTTTTTTAATCTTGCCAAAGCCAATTCAATCCAGTCAGTAATACTGCTTCTTAAACTTAATCAGCAGAACAACTTTTATAAATGGGTCCTCTGAGACAGGCTTCATTAATTTTCAGAACTTCAAATGCTGGAAAACATTCAGTTTAAAAGTTTTAGAAATGGGCAAGAAAAGTGTACAACAGAAATATAGGAATATTTGTAGTGCTTTGCACACAGCACGAGGGAAGAGCCTGATTCAGGGTGTGCCCCCGGAAGAGGCGTGGCGAGGGATGCTTTGTGGGATACATGTCCTCTTTGCTTAAATTGTAAATAAATGTATATGTATAGGTATGCAGGGGCCCAAAGTTGTCACAAGAGACCATACTAGACGTGGCTGAATGCTCGATTTGCCAAATGCTAGGCTGCCTAGTCTTGGGTCTTCTTCATGCTTCAAGTCCACCCTAGTTTAATTATCTCTTATCTCACTTTAGCAGGGGTTTTCATCACTGCATACTCCCTTTCTCACCGGTCACCATTGTCCTGTGTTCTTTGCCCCCTTCTCTCTGCCTTTACAATGTTTCTCTCTCTGGCCTTGGATCAGATGATTTAAATAAGCCCAATACCCCAAAATGAGTGCCAGTGGCCTCTATCTACAACCACCAGTACAAATTAAACCCTACATGTCCTTGACTGCAGCTCCACCACACCATGAGGCATGTTTAAATTACCTTCATGAAATTGGGTCGAGCAGGTACAGTCCAAAAGTGGATGTTCTTCCCCAGAATTCCCTGATGTCACTGGTAGTTGTCTCCTAGTTATGAGATAATGTCCACACATTTCTGTGCAAGAATGCTATATTTTTCTGATAGTCTTGCACAGGGGAATGGTGGGGGAAATGGGAATTTATAAGCTGCCCTAATTTAAGCGGCTTACCTAATGTCATGTGCATCCTCAACAGGGCCACTGAACTGGAGTGCAGAGCTAGCAGTGGTTCTGCCATAGGAGACTCCTCTGAGCTGCTCTAATATGCGAGCTGATGAATATGGTGAATGGGATTTAAATGTATTTGTAATATTGCCCCCTGTCTCTAAGTAAGGCACTACATTTGTTCCAGTCACCTCTGAGTAGAAGAGGTGTGGATTTAATGCTTGTGATAAGACAATTATTTATTGTGTATAACCTTAAGGAGCCTACGTTGGTGAAAGCACAGTTGTAGCTTCATACATGTTTTCCTGGGCTCTAAATCCACCGCATATTTGCAGCACACATAGTAAGAGGAAGGAACAAGGAGAAAGAAAGATACTTCTCCTCGTTATGACTCCTTGGGAAGGCTTATCTTTTTGGTACATTGCCAGGTTTATAGTTTCTTGTAAATCTGGGAATACGTCAAAAACCATTGGGAGTTGCCTAGGAACACCAATGCAACACCCATGAAGTGCCTTCCTAGCCCAGAGTGAGGCAATGCAGCGATGTGCGCTGTGTTGCTTTACTCCAGATTTATAGAGCCACTCAGGGCCCTGCAAAGAGGCCTTGCATGGCTTTGTAAATCTCATGTATGGGCAGAGTTATGGAAAAAATAACTTTCTTCGCTACGTTTGATAGGGATAGGGCAGGAATGCCCCACACCGCATTTAAGGCTATGTCACATTACTACCTTTTCCCCTAAACTGGTGCCCTTTTGGCTCCCTAGCTCCAACGCACCATGGTGCTTGTGTTGCCTGCAGAATTGTTTTTGTGCAGGAAGGAGGAAGAAATACCTTCCTGCACAAAAAACAATCCTGAGAGGCAAATGTATCTTTCCATGTTTGATGCAAAAGGCCCTTTAATCTGCTTTTAACACATCCCTCACTGCTGCCCAGTCAGAACCTTGGGCTAGCCAGAGTGGAAACAGCAACCTCAACACTAAGGGCGATCCTGACATCCCGTGGTTTTTCGACAAACTATAAACAGCACACAATGCACTTTAAAGTTGTTAACTGGCATCTTTGATTTGTGCTCCACAAATATTTTGAGCTCTAACCGAAACAAACAAAGTTACTTACTTATTTCGCATCCAGCTGTGCAATGAAGATGCTTTGGCTAGCAGAGCCTTTTTTATCACAGCTAACTTCAATTCTATTCATTGAACATCTGGAAATCAGGGAGGACTGGTGCTGGAGAATCCTGAGTTATGACAAAACGTTTGCGTGCCAAAGTAACTTTTTTTTCTATGCCCCACTCCAGTGTCTTGCTGAACCAAGTCAATCACAGGCTAACCAGCCCCATTCATATTGTTGTCAAAAATACCTCTGCCAAGACATGGGCTTTCATTTAAAGTTGGGTGGAAAATTTGGAAATGCTGTACATTAGTTAATGTATGTGGACTATTTGTATACAACTTGGGTTTGCAGATTATGTTTTTTCCTATGTAATTGCTATGCTTGCTTACTTTAACCTGTTCAACTGGACTCTGTGATTGTAGGTTGGCTTCTTTTGCACAAATAGCCTCCATCTGTGTGGTGTCTGAGAAAAAAATGGCCAGTCTGCCATCCCATGGTGGCTCTGTATGCATTTTTTTCCCGAAAGCAGACCCCCAAAGCATGCCATTGTAATTCTAATTTGTAATGTATTTATATGGTTCTTACGACCCCTGAACAGGCATTTAAATGCTTTTTCAGAGAGTGGCACGCTACTGTGGAAGATTAGTAGTTTGCAGGTTAGTACACATTTGTTTTTTATTTCCTTGTGCATTAGTTGTGTTAGGTTAGTGCTATTGATTTCATGTATGTTTAGTATAGTTTGGAGTAGGAACAGAATGATAGGAATGGATTTGAAAAGGGGGAATTTTGGGAAGAGATAGAATGATAGGAATGGTTGTGTGAAAAAACTTAATTCACTGGTGTGCTGGGAGATTTTTCCCAATGTATGTGGAGCATGTGAACTGTTTGCCTGTCTGGAACTGCCATGGAGTTCATTTCTGCCTCAGACAGGAGAAATAGCTGGTAAACTTGCACTGGAAAGTCTGCCCTATAGACTACAGCCCTTTCAAAGTCATGATCACCAGTGGGTGCCCCACCCTGAGGGGGGCCATGGCTGACTCTACTGTTGGAAAATAGTCACCCTGCTCATTCTAAATGAGGGAGGAGATAAGGGAAATGGGTGGATAGGAGATTTGCCACTGAGTGGCAGCATTTCTATTAATGTCCACCTCTATATGAATCGCTTAGACTTTTTTAAACTTTACCTTTCTCTCAAGACTCACATTGAGAGTCATTAAGTTCCAAAGTCATGGTTATCCCCAATTTATTTCTGGTATTTATAGAGCGCGACACTCATCCCAAGGGATATCACGGCGCTAAAAAGGAAAGGGGACTGCTGAGATTATGCGGAGGGAGTTAGTTTTTAGGGAAAAGGTGGGTTTTGAGTTTTTGCCGGAATTGAAGGAGGTTTGTAGTGTGTCTAAGATCCATAGGTAATTCATTCCATCGTTTGGCCGCCAGGTAGGTGTGAAAAGGCTCGTCCACCTGTCCTCGTTTTGTAGATGCGCTTGGGTTTTGCTAGGGCTGAGTTATTGGATCTTAGGTTCCTGTTTGGAATATAAAACTCGATTTTCCCTTGCAGGATTGGAGGGCCTGTTTTGTGGAGGGCTTTGTGCGCGTGACAAAGTAGTTTGAAGGTGGCTCGCTGACGCATTGGCAGCCAGTGGAGTTTTTTCAGGCATGCTGATGCCGAATCTCGTTTGCCTTTGTTGCATACCAGTTTGGCCGCCTGGTTTTGAAGGACCTGTAAGCGGGAGAACAGTTGCTCGTTCATCCCTTCGAATAGGGCATTGCCATAATCCAGGCGGCTGACCAGGAGGACCTGGGTAATTGTACGCCGACAGTCCAGTGGGATCCAAGAGAAGATTTTGGCTAGGAGTTTCAAGATTGCGAATCCTTTACCCCAGAGTATGCGTACGTGGTCTTTCATGGACAGTGCGTCGTCCATCATGATGCCAAGGTTTCTGGCATACTGTTTCGGGGTGGGGGCTGTTCCCAGTGACGGTGGCCACCACGTATCATTCCATGATAGTTTGGCTCCTCCGAACAGTAATATTTCAGATTTTCCGGCATTGAGTTTAAGGCAGTGGTCTGCCATTTCGGAGAGGCAGCTGTGTAGTTTTTTTTTGGTTGTTTCAGATCTTTCCGATCTTTCGTCCATGGTCACCATCAGCTGTGTATCATCGGCATATGAACATATGCCGATGCCCCACTTTCTTCCAATGTCAGCCAGAGATGAAACGTAGACATTAAAGAGAGTGGGGCTTAGAGAGGCCCCCTGTGGGACTCCACAGCCAATGGGACGGGGTTTTGAATGGAATTGGCCCATGTGCACTGCTTGGGTGCGGTTGCTCAGGAATGATTTAATCCATTTTAACGCTGTGGCTTGTACTCCTTTGCTCTGGAGGATGTTTAATAGGCATTCGTGCGACACCGTGTCGAACGCCGCTGACAGGTCTAGCAGTATCAGAGCCACAGATCCCCCTTGATCAGTGATGCGTCTGACACTGTCCGACACTGCCAGCAGCGTAGCCTCGGTGCTGTTGTTGGATCTGAAGCCGGTTTGGGTGGGGTCCAGAAGCGAGTTGTCCTCCAAGTATTTGGACAGTTGTAAGTTGACCATTTTCTCCAATGCCTTGGAGAGGTAAGGGAGCTGTGAGATCGGCCTGTAGTTCTCTGGGTTGAGGATGTCGGATCCGGCTTTCTACAGGAGGGGAGTTACAGATGCGGGTTTCCAGGAGTCTGGAAAGGACGCGGAGGCGAGGGACTGATTGAAAAGTTTGGTAATGAGGGGGCAGAGTGTCGGTGCAATTTCTGAGAACACAAAGTGCGGGCAGGGGTCTGCAGGAGAGCCGGATTTAATTGCTTTAAGAACTGCTAACACCTCCTCTTCGGAGAGTGGTTGGAAGTTGGTTAGACGTGGGGAGTTGCCTACGTCTAGATGGACGTTGTCTATGTCGGATGTAGGTGGGTATACATCAGAGTTGTCGTAAGGGGTGGTGGGATGGGAGGGGGTAAAGGTAGAGTAAATTTTATTAATTTTTTCGGAAAAGAAAGTGCTAATCCGTTCGCATGCTTCTGTTGAGGGGGTGAGGGTTTGCGAAGTGCTGGATGGATTGCTAAGCTCTTTCACGATTTTGAACAACTCTTTTGCGGAGTTGTGGTTTTCGTGAATTCGTTGCGTGAAAAATGCTTTTTTTGCCTCTCGAATGGTGAGGATGTATTGTCTCCTTTTGGTGGTATAGTTGGCTCTGGTTTCAGAGTCTTTGGTTTGTCTCCATTGGTGTTCTGTTTTTTGACATTCCCTTTTAAGGCTCTTGAGGGTGGGGGTGTACCATTTTTCGTTGGTGGATGTTTTTTTCCTGACTTCTCGCAAGGGTGCTATTTTGTCCAACGTTTGTCGGATTCCGGTTTCTAGCCAAATGACGTTGTTACAAATAGATGAATTGTCTGGTAAATTTCGCGAAAGTGATTTTGGAAATTGGAGTCGTTAATTAGTCTCCAGGGTCTATTGGAGGTGAGGGGGGTGGGTCTGGACTTTACGGGTTTGCCGGGAAGTTTAAACGAGAATGAAAGCATGAAGTGATCGGACCATGTCAGGGGAAGGATTTCCTTGAAGGTGGTCGACTCGATATTAGTAAAAAGGAGATCCAGGGTGTGCCCTGCTATGTGCGTAGGGCCATCGACCAGCTGCTTGAGTTGCAGGATTTCCATGTCGTACTTGAGCTGTGTCGATCCAGGGGCATTGGTATTTTCGTAATGGACATTAAAGTCCCCAATGACCATGTAGTTTTTGTGTTTTAAGCACAAAGGGAGTAGTTGGTTCAGAAGTTTGGCGCTGACGCTGGTTTGTTGTCCTGGTGGATTGTAGACAACTGCGCCTGCTAGTATGACAAAATTCTCTGCGAGAATTTTGAATGATAGTAGCTCATGTTCGGGATATGCATTAATTGTATCGGTGAGACATGTTAGGTGGTCCCTGAAAATCACAGCGACTCCACCTCCTTTTTTCTTACTTTGTCTGTTTTGTGTGATTATTTTGTAATCAGGGGGGAGGGCGTTGGCTAGGTCTGGAGCACTGGCGTCGGATAGCCACGTTTCGGTGATAAAAACCAAATCTGGAGTCTTAGAGGTTAGAATGTCCCATATATCTAATGCATGCTTAGGTAGGGATCTGGCGTTGAAGTATAGGCATTTTAGTTCCCGCTGGTAGCTGGTAGGGATTGTGTGAAGATCCGTTGGGAGTTGACCCAGGCTAGTCCATTGACATGAGCGGCATGAGATAGGTCCGTAGGATAGGCCTGGGCCGGTTTGAATGCAGTTGGTCGTTGTGGTGAATTTGTTCAGAGCTAGTAATTCGCTGCAATTGTAGCGAATGGTATCCGCCCTAGATGGGATGGAGCCTGTAGGGGGTATGGCCCCTGGTCCCGGTCGGTCGCGGACGGGCGCAGACGGGCTTGCCTTAGGCGCGCCTTCGGCGTGCATTCGTCGTGCCCGCTGCGCTCGCCCGCTGCGCGACCGAGGGTTACACATAGTTTATACTGCTCTGGAGTTGTGGGAAGGGGGCGTGGCCTGAAAAGGGGCGTGGCCTCCGTTCGTGGCGGGAGGGCGCGAGGGGGAGAACGCGTGTGACGCGTCAGCGCTGGCTCCGCTGAGTGCACAGCAGTTCAGTCCGGTGAGTAAGGTTTTGCAACACAAGTATTCTGTGACAACAATGTTAAAAATAGGCAGATTATTCAGTGACACAAGTTTTAAAAGCAAATAGTCTTTCTCCCGGCTTCCGCCTCAGGAGTCGACCCTAGTCTTTGCTTGTGGTTCACAACACAGCGCTTTTATATGCGTGAGTGTGTTTGTGGGCGTGGCCTGAAAAGGGCCGTGGCCTCCGTTCGTGGCAGGAGGGCGCGAGGGGGAGAACGCGTGTGACGCGTCAGCGCTGGCTCCGCTGAGTGCACAGCAGTTCAGTCCGGTGAGTAAGTTTTTGCAACACAAGTATTCTGTGACAACAATGTTAAAAATAGGCAGATTATTCAGTGACACAAGTTTTAAAAGCAAATAGTCTTTCTACCGGCTTCCGCCTCAGGAGTCGACCCTAGTCTTTGCTTGTGGTTCACAACACGGCGCTTTTATATGCGTGAGTGTGTTTGTGGGCGTGGCCTGAAAAGGGCCGTGGCCTCCGTTCGTGGCGGGAGGGCGCGAGGGGGAGAACGCGTGTGACGCGTCAGCGCTGGCTCCGCTGAGTGCACAGCAGTTCAGTCCGGTGAGTACGTTTTTGCAACACAAGTATTCTGTGACAACAATGTTAAAAATAGGCAGATTATTCAGTGACACAAGTTTTAAAAGCAAATAGTCTTTCTCCCGGCTTCCGTCTCAGGAGTCGACCCTAGTCTTTGCTTGATGCCCAATGAAAGTCAAAATCACTGTATATTTGTGTGCCTATTTTCCTATTTACTAATTCCAAATTTTAGAGTTATTTATAGTACATTAGTTAATGTATGTGGACTATTTGTATACAACTTTGGTTTGCAGATTATGTTTATTTTCCTATGTAATTGCTATGCTTGCTTACTTTAACCTGTTCAACTGGACTCTGTGATTGATGGACTGAAGTCAAAGAGAAGTGCAATCGTCTTAGGGTGCATGTCTTCCATTTGGGCCTAACAGCAAGCAGGTATTGCTTTACGTTCAATATGGTACTTTTGATCCCATCCTTCAGTGAAGACGGAAGCCAAATACAAAGTCACTGTAGTTGAGGTTTATTAGCAGCTGTGTGGGCAGTTTATGGAGGCTAGCAATGATTCCCAGTGGCTTTTTGATACATAGAAATTCTTGAAATTGGCCATTAGTAGAACAACATCAATGTGTTTACTCTCGCTCAGTCAGGTATTTAAGACCAGCTTTCCCTCTCAATGTTTGGCCTTTAGATACAATTTATCAGCAAAAAACTGAAGCACCTCTGGACATGCTCCATACCCTAAAGTGCAGTGAGACCTCCATAACTTGGTTTGTATCACTGTATCAAAAACTCCAAATACAATAAAAATAAAATCCATAAAGCTTGCTGATGATGTGCAAATCATGTCATTTAGAAGCTATACTACTCAATGACATGAGCTGTGACGACTTTGAACATCAACATTCACCCAATGCTCAATCACTTGGTTTGACCCTGGACATCAACCTCACTCCTGAGGAACAAATTGCCAAAAACACACAGTATCTGGCCTGGTACCAGCTGTGTCTACGGAAGAAAGTGCAACTCTTCCACACAGATTGAGGGCTTTGTGAACTGCGGCTCATGCCTGCGCACTCTCGCATGTGGACCATGGCAGTGCTCTATTCCATGATTTCCAGACTCCACACTGGCACTCATTGGGGGCCTCCTACATGCAGCAGCATGTTCCATCCAGGGCCTCAAGAAATAATTACAGCACCCCCATCTTCATAAAACTCTACTGTCTCAAATTTTCAGTGCGTGCTTTCTTCAAAACCAGTCGAAGCATTTGCAAAGTCATCAGGACCAGACCCACTGCCTATCTGGCTGACAAGCTCGCTATTCGTATTGGCTCTGAGCACTCCTGCAACCATGAAACTAATCAAAATTGAAGTAAAAAAGTCCGAAAAAGGGGATAAAAACAAGGCAACAGACCTTGCACATGTATGTATGCATCCAAAGTCTGGAACTTTATCTCAATATTGATCAGCACTCCCTTAATCCTGCTCAAATTTAGGAAAGATTTGAAGATGCAGCCCTTTAAAGAATATTACATCATTATCCAGTAAAGTATACTTCTCCTCAGCTATGTTTGCTGTTTACATAAACTATGTAAATACATGCAAAGCTGTACTCAGTTTCTATTTTGCACTGTCTCTCTCATAGTGTTTGAAAAAAGATAATGTTTTATCCAAGACTGAACCACATTGATTTATATTTTCACTGCCATACCTTGTGGAAGCACAATTTCGAAAATGTGATTGATAAAAACAGTTCTGCACAATCAGAATACAGCATATTTCCTTGCACCACATATATTGCAAGCCAAAATGGTGAGTGTTAATTTGGTACTAAAATGTGGAAATGATTAATATCTTGGCTTAGAGGAGTTTTAGCAGCATAATACTTGATAATTTTTGAAGTATCACTCTCAACTATAAGCTGTTGGTCATTTTGCCAATTCAACTGGTGGAAAAGAGATTCACTGGTGCTCATTTGTATTTTTTCTGACCTCCAGAAAACAATTTACCAGGGAACTTTTTTTAAGGTACTGGGTGTTCCCTTTCGGAAATTTTATAGCACTGAGTCTATAGTAAAAGGTTTTCTTTACTTACTTTTATCCATAGGTGGAAGGGAACCTTTCTGTGTCTGGGGGTGACTGCCTGACCATTTGGTATATATCTAGGTTTACAAGCTTTTGTTTCATGTTTTAAGGAACTATGATCCCTAACGGAGAAGCTTTGGAGACAATACACATAAATAGAAATGCAATGATATCTACCTTTGTATGTCCAACAGGACATAATCATTTAATGTAAAAAGTGAAAGAAAACATAAAAGTGGCAAAAAATATATCTTTAGTACAAAAAAGGGAACTCAGGCTAACCTAAAGCTGTGGCTGAGCAAGTTGTAACAATTAGGCCACCAAAGAATACATTAGAGCACCCTAACACATATTAATACAAAATATACGTTATGTCAGGGTGCGAGAAGACAACGTTTCGATCCCTCTAAGTTAATGCCAGGATCATCTTCAAGACAAGACAATAAATGCCTGAGGCAAATTGGACAAGGTTCTGGGGCTGAAATAGATGCAGGGCTTATGGCAGAGATCCCCGGTCCTGGCAATTGTACCCACCATAAAAACCATCTGAAGACTTAGAACTCTCGGAGGTGCACAGAGGGTGGTGAGGTGTCGATCACCGGGATGAGGAGGAAGGAGCCGCCATGGACGGGTGCTGATGTAACAGCTGTAAGCCAGATTACAGTGGAGGAATTGGGGAGAGATGAAGGTCAGCTTGAGGCAGAGGCTGGTAACACGGCTTGAATAACGGAGACGCACCAAGGGAATGTTCCAGTCGGCGATGGACAAGGGTAGAGATATGTAACTTGAAGGCACCCTAGTCCCATAAAGACATCTTGGAATGTTCTGTATGATGGCTTTGATCTTCTTGATGCTGATGTTTCAAGTGAAGGGAATTATTCTTAGTGCTTCTGCTGTACTACTGCTGACAAAAATGAGTGTCATAGTTAATTACAAACAAATTTGACCACAGCTTCCAATCTCTATTTTGGACGTAAGTGGTGAAGGTTCCTACGAGCGTCAGTGGGTCTTGATTTCCTTGTGCAAATATGTGTGTTATGCTTGCTTCACTTTTGCCATT
This sequence comes from Lissotriton vulgaris, assembly GCF_964263255.1. Taxonomy (NCBI): domain Eukaryota; kingdom Metazoa; phylum Chordata; class Amphibia; order Caudata; family Salamandridae; genus Lissotriton; species Lissotriton vulgaris. The sequence goes on from NC_141687.1 coordinate 131,766,477, forward strand.
CACATTGGCAGATGCTCCGGTGTCAATAAGCACTGTGACTCCTATTCTGTGGATGGTGAGTTCACACTTGGTGGGTGCATGTTTGGTCCTTGATAGTTGGTCTACAGCTAATATGAGGAATATGTCTTTGTCTTCAACCTGTTCACCTCCTACAGTTGTTTCCTACGTGAAGTTGTATTGACGTGTGGGTTGTGTCCACTGTTGTGCTTTATCTACCCCCCATGATCACATGCTTTATGGTTGCAGTAGGCGATCCTCATTGGCCGACCCATCAGCCATGCACTCCTCTGCATACTTGTGCGTAATGATATATGAACCCGCACACATGCATGTCTTGCACTGAGCAGTACACTATGGAGTGGCCGTCTCCACCACATTACTTGCACTTCCATTGGGTGGTGGTTTGATTTCTATCTTGGTCTGTAGGTGGCCTCTGAGGAGGTCTTGCACAGACTGCTGTTCAAGATGTCTTCACTATCACCTTGTCCATTTTCGCCATCATTATCTCCATTGTGGTGGCATGCACATCTAGCAGTTCATGTGGTCTGTTCATTGTAAGAATTTAATTGAGGCTAATTCGTGGTTTGTGTAGATTACACTACCGGATGGCTGCTGACCTGCAGCTTTGGTTTAGTTGGGCGTGCCCCTCTTTGTTGGCACAATCGTCACCGCATGTTCTTCCTAACTCTCTCAATCTTGAATAAAAGTTGTCAAACGTTTCTCCCTCATTTTTCTTGGCATGTTTTAGACAAAGAGTTCATAATCAGTATTCAGTTGGGTGTTGCACTGTGCCTCAAGTCTTGCAACCACGGAATCATAGTCATTATCACCTGCTATGTCTGGAAAATTTTGGAACTGTTGGTAGATTTCTACTCCTTCATAAAGCAAGAGTACCAACCATTTGATCACAGGGTCTGTCCCTCTTGTCGCTATGAAGAAGTTGGTTACCCTGACCATCCATGTTTCCCACATGGGGTCAGTGAACTTGCAGGTGCTGCAAGCTCACAGAACAGGAGTATGTTACTTGTGTCTGTGTACTAGATTTCTGCTGTACTATGTTCAAGTGAGTATCATGCACCATGTGTCTCTATTTCCCCATGTTTGTTTTGTCCTTGTTGGTTGTTTCTTCTCGTTTCTCCTTTATTTTGTGTATTTCATATTCTGCACGGACGTGAAATGGGCATCTACCCACTGTGTAGGGTATGGGCCTCAGTCAGTTTCATCAGAAGTGACTTCAGTTCCTGAACTTGTGCCTCTCTCCACTGTGAAGACTGACTGCTGAACAAGCTGCCTGGCAGCAGAGTGCCATGGTGTGTGTTTGTATGTTGTGCTTTTGTGCCTGGCAAGGGTGTGCGGGATAACTGTCTGAGAAAGTCGCGCCTTGATAGTACCTCTGACAGATATTATTGAATGAATAAACACAGTTTATAAAGCACACAGCTGCTTTAAACAAAGCGTCCCTGTGTTATTAAGTGTTGCTTCTCAACAATCCCCTTATTGTTGACAAGCTAGAAGGCTATTCCGCTGTTGTGGGGCGGGGCTTGTGATTTCTCTAACCTGGTGGGGTGGCCTTTGTTTTTCCGGCCTCCTCTTCAATAGGGTGGTGCAGCGCAGCAGGTGCAGATCAGCCAAGGACACTGACTTTGCTTCAGGTGTGTGTGCTCCATTCGCACCAATCCCTTGCCTTATGATCGTGATGTGGGTGTGCAAGTCACGCCCAGATGCACAAGGTTTATGCTGTAGCAGGAGACACACTACAGCAACACTGAGAAATAAATACTCCTTTGGGTTGGTTCACTAAATATAGGCAGGTTGGTTTATGAAAGAGTAATGTCAACAGCAATTGGGCAGTAATCATCGTTATTCGTCTAATATTTCTCATGTGTGGACAACGCCAGGAAATAAAACTGTCCATTGACCAAAAAAGGAACATATTTTTAGATAAAGAAGACAATAATTAACTGGCAACTAAAACACTTTTCCGTTCAAAATAAGCGGTCAGAAGGAAAATTGACACACTTTCCGCATGCCCTATTGGTTTTGCATGTAGTGTATTTATTTGTTTAATTCTCAAGTGTACTTATTTGCTTAGTTCTCGAATACTGATTTGTAACCTGCTTGTCCATTACAATCTCAGATGTCAGGATAGAGTGTTAGAAATGTTCGTGCATGTGTTTTTAAAGCGGTAGCCATCCCGAGGTGTTGAAGGTTATACTCTTTGCATTCTATGGTGTATATGGAGCTTTCTCAGAGTTGCAAACCAGGAAATAGGCTTCCACCTCCTGAAAAACTCGTGAACATACAAAATCGTCACCCGTGAAATAGCCACAGTGAATTGGTTGGTAGCAGAGGGCATTGTCTGGGAGAACAGCCTCTGTAGTCACGACTTAAGGCAAATAGAAGCATTGAGGCCATGTACAGTCTATGAACTTGAACTGCTATGCACATCAATTTCTTTCAGGACTTAGGAAATGTGCAGCAATTGATCATGGACGTTTCTATGAGGGACGGTGTTGGGTGCCACCCTCGCCCCCTCAAACATGGAGATAGGTTGGGTTTAAGGGCTCACACAGTTTCTGTGTTGGATTTCACAAAGTTTCAGCAGACACAGAGCGGGTGCCTTTGATCCTCTGATGGTAATAAAGGGGGTGGTGATGGACGGCGCATCTGAATCAATCAAACACTCCCACCCAGTCAAAAGATCTGGGTTTAATCCATCACCGTTCTTTAGCCCACTCCGCCACCCCAGTTCAGACATGGCTATATGCAAATCAGCCTGACCCTGTGCCTCATGGGAACAGTCCAGCCCGAACTGCCAAGCCATGTCTTCCCTGGACCGGAAACATGTATCCTGGGACCGGTTTCTGGCAATCCAGTCGTCTTCAGCCCAGCTTGCTTGAATCCAGTGGCAAAGTGAGCAAGTGACTCACGTCTGAGCATACCCTGTCACACTTATGGCGGACAAAAGCGGTACAAAAGGGGGTGGTGATGGACGGAGCATCTGAATCAATCAAACACTCCCACCCAGTCAAAAAATCTGGGTCCTTGGAAGCGTGCCTCTTTACATAAGCCTGATAGCTCTGTGCTATGCTACCAGAGGTGAACACAGGTCATCTTTTATTATGTATCTAGCTTACCCCGGCTAGAGTGATGGTACCTAATTGGCCTGGGAGCACACCTCAGCAAACAGGAATCCCATTTCTTACAACAGGCAGCTGAAAAGGGAGCTTTTACTATCAACACACATGGAGATGATAGCATCAAACAGAGCTTCAGTGGCCATCGTCCAGTGACTCCAAGTTCATTTATCACTGGTCTTGTCTTTGATGCAGCCCTTCTCCTATTATATCTATGAGCTGTGAGAAAGTAAGCCTGGACACTCGCAGTGGGCTGCCTTTCAGAGATTGAAATCTTGATTTATCTCATGAATTCCGGCTGTCAGGCAGCCAAAAACGTTTAGCATTGCTTTTGAGGCAGAGGCAATGCATTTTAACATGCTGCAAAAAGGAGGGGCATGGTCTCGACACGCTATAACAGAAGCCGCCACTGGGATGGATCACCTGTTTTCATCAAGACAAAAGAGCGATTTGTCCAACATCTATTTTTGTTTTACCAGTGACAGAAAAAAGAATACATGATGCAAGTGTGATCAAACCCTACTCTACGCCAAACGGAGAAATAGTAATTCATGCCACAGTCGTATCAGGACTCATACAGAGTAGAGGCAAAATTTATCCGCATGCTGCTTCTAAGTGAAAACCTATCTGGTCAACCTGGCAGTAATGTCACTTTTTACATGCATACAGGCTGAGTGTGCTCACCACCGCATAAGATCTTAAAGTTTACTCCACAATTCAGAAGCTTACTTTCTTCCCATAGCAAACAGCAAATAAGGTGTAATCCAATAGCACAAGTCCTCTACAAGTGAACAGTAGCTCGTAAGAGATTAGGAAGTACTCAGTGCGATGCTTCCTGCAGACGTGTGTGGCTGGACCAGCAAGAAGGAGCACTGTAGCAATTTAGAGGTTGCCAAAAATGGCAGCTGGCACCCAGTGAGGTCCTGAACACCAGCACCAGGATGATGACATTGACTGACAAAACTGGAACTGAGGAGAGCTGCCCACGCCTGCTGAACATGCGTGTACACCACCAGTCTTAGAGTGCAGTGCACTATGCATTGATGCACCTCTAAGGGCCTCTGCCTGTCCTGGTCTGGCTCTTCTACTACAGTGGGACTAGTGCAAAGAAACAGACCACTTACTCAGTCTAGGCAAAGGTATGCTGTGAGCAGCCGGTAGTATCACTGGGTAGGGGCCTGGCTTGTTGAGGTTCTAGATGTTCTGGTCTCCTGCACAAATTGAAGCCTAGAGTGCTTGTGAATCATCGGGGCAACACATAAACATCAGCGAAGTACTATGGGTGGACTCAAAACTTGATGGTAGGAGATTGTGGAAAATGAGCCCGCATTTCTATCGATGCCCAGGCTGCTGGCGCAAGACGCCTCTTAGTTCCCATTCTGAATAGCTATCAAATAAAGAGACGGGCACTGGATGCAGGAATCAAGAACAGAGTTTAATTCTCATGAGGAGAGCCAGTCATTTCAGACACGAAACAAGGTGTCATCGGGAGGTGCTCTAACAAGTGAGCTGAGACTCTTGCTTTTATACCTTACAAAACACTTGATGGTACAATCAGGACAGTATGACGCAAAAGGAAAGGCATCCCTATAATCCTCGTGTCAATCTTACCCCACATGCGTTCACAATAGGGACCCTTGACCTGCTGATAAGAGGGGAGGGGTCATCACGCAGTTGAGTGTTCTGCCGAGTCTTAGGATGTGTGCGCCTGATCATATCACAGGGGGTGGGGAGGCCTTGAATCAATAGAGGGTCCTTTGAAGGAGAGGGACCTTATACAATAAGGGGGCAGTAAATGGTATCTTCCGGCTTAGGCGATGGCCTCGGACCTGTGTGGTCAGCCGGGCTCGGGGGAAGGGGTCATCAAAGGAGTGGTATTCATGCCGCGTGGACAATCGAGCGCTGAAGGAAGGCTTGTCAACAGAGGGGCATTCATGGAAGGGAAGGAGGTGTTGGTCAGGCGCGGCCGTGACTCCCAAGGACAGGGTCTTGCAGAAGAAGAAGGTTTATGACTTGCCCATGTGAGGAGAGGGAGGGGGTCAGGGTGCGCGCAGGGTCAGAGTCGCACAGAGAGAGAGAGAGAGATCCTATGACCTGTACATGAGAGAACAGGGGTAGTCAGATACAGCTGGGGGGCTATGTCAGCTGAGGCGAAGGATGCTTCTTCGAGAGGGAAATGGGGAATGCCTGGGTCAAGCAGGAGGGTTGCCTTTCACATCAGGATCGCGCAAAGGGAAAGGGTTTCATGGTCTATACATGAGAGAGGGGGTGCAAGATACGCGCAGGAGGGAAGCCGGGGATTCCAATGGGTAAAAAGGCCATGGTGCCCAGAATGGCTGTGCATATGCATATAGGTATGGGCTCCCACTGGCGGAGTGATACGGTCGATAGTCTATGGCATTCATGGTGTTCACAGGGAGAGGAGTGGGAGAAAAAGGGAAATGAATGCTGTCTATGTACATCAATTTCTTCAACTTTCACAGTCGCCCCTTTTTACATAACAGCAGTCATTTTTGCAATCGATGGGTTTACAGATAGACAGGCATCGCTGATGAATTAGTATTTTGTCGATACTAACATTTGACGTACAATCATAGACAGTCGAGGTGATGGGCAGAATGCAGCACATAGGAAATTGCATTTCGTTGTGTTCCTGACAATTAAACGCACGACATAGCATAAATCTGTCTAACTTAAAAATGTGACCAATGAACAGTTTTGACCAGGTAGTTGAGAGCGGAATTCAGTTCAATACACAAGATCTCTTCGTCACAGTGTCTTTTTATCAGCGAGCCATCACTGGTAGGCTCTAATCCGGGTACTTTCGTTGGCGCTGTTGAGCACCGGCGGTGGAGCTATAGGTCCAGCTCGGTTCTATCCTTACGCGTTGCAGGGTGCGGTCAGTCCTCTGCTGTTAGACCACAGTCCTGTTCCCTAAACAATCCGTTTGGCGGCGCCTTATGCTCAGCACCTATAGTTCTGTGGCAACACCCTATTCCCATATGAATGCAGTTCTTTCCTTTGGCAAAAAAGTCACGTGGGAAAGAGGGTGAATGTGGTTCAAATAGTCGATAGGAGAGAGAGAGAGAGAGCGGAGTTGGGTCAGAGTTCCTGGGACACACAAAAGGGACCAAGGGAGCAAAGGATAACAAGCAGGCAGGCCCATCAATCGGGCCCAAAGAAGGCGGACGGAGACTCCAGGCACACGTGGGTTAGCAGTCGGAGGGCTTCAAGGCGGCCCGTCATTTTTCATTTTCCACGTTGAAATTGCGGTCTCGTCCCGTATCTTGTTGCTCTGCAGCTCCACCTCTGGTCGATGTCATACGTGTCCCAAGATCTGCAGTCAGGCTGTACGTCACATCTGACCCATCTCCTTCGGTGATCGTGAATCTTTGAATAGGTACAAGACAACGTTTTAGAGAAATGGCAGAAGAAGACATCTACGCATATGAATTCCTCCCTCAATTCTACGCATTTGAGAGTTTATGCTCATCGGTCACAGTCAGAGGTCCATTACCAAGCAGTGCATGTGTCAGCATTCCTACTGAGTTTTATGGCAGGTTTATTCATCGTCCCATTTAGAATTCAAGTGAGGACAAAATAATATTTCCATCAACTGTGCATTACATCATATTCAACATTTGCGGAGCATTCCCCTTCAGGACTGGCTAACCTTTTCACACAGGGCGGGGGCGCTATCGTCGAGAGTCGGGCAAAACAAGGTTTTCTCGAGGGTCAACAGCTACTCATGGTCATCATGTTTATATCCGGGACGGCAGCTGGGGTCTATCAAATGGGGAGGGTATACTTCGGGCGCTCGCGCTTGGGTGCGAAGGGGTGGGGCAATCTGGGCATTGGGTGTCAATCTAGACGTTGGCGTTCGTCTCTGAAGAACAGACATAAGGTGCCATTGACATACAGTTCCCCTATGAATAGCCAGATTTGGGGGACCTTAGCCGTCTTACCTGTCCTTTCCTTTTCAGCCAATTCAAGTTCATTTTTTTTTTTTTTGTAGAAAGGAGAGGTAGTAATATGGCAAGTTACAATCATTTTTATTTCGGTCAATTTCGCTGAACACCTCCGCGTTCAATAAGTATCAAATCAGACTGGTGCCGGTGGGGCACAATTTTACCAAAAAGAGGGAGAGAAAATAGGGAGACTCTCATAGAGAGTGAGAGTCGTCCGCAATCTAAACGAGCCATTCGGTACACGTATGACATGTAGAGAGAGAGAGAGAGAGAGAGAGATAAGGGGGTGGTGAGAGAGAGAGAGAGAGAGAGAGAGAGAGAGAGAGACGTGTACGAAAATAGGTCATTTAGTGCGCTCACAACACAGAATAGCAAAGGTCAGGTAACACGCAAATACAGACAGAGGGAAGACATAAATCCGTACATTACACACACACAAACTCAGACAGGGAAGACGGCACATGCATTACACATATATAAGACATTCACGACAGGACAGGAAACAACAGGTGGCCAACAGAATCCATATTATATTCTACGTATCTTTACTATCCTATTTATCTATGTGCTTAGCTCTTTCTACCCTTCCCTCCTTTTCCTTCTCGCTAGTTATGTCGGCCAGCGTTCTCAATTGCCAATACTTACACCTCAGTTGGTCAGTCAGAAATTAGCCTGGTCGTGCTATTTACCCATGGTTGGATCTTAAACCATTTTTCAGTTCCTTCCTTTGGTGGGAAGTTCTCCAGGCTGAGGCAACGGCAAGTATTGATCGGGAGAACAGTCGGACAGCTTGGCTACATCTATAAGAGTGTGAAAAAGGGGGCAGTGCATTTTGAACACCAGCAACATTTCTAACTTCCCAGACGGGTGGTGCCGTGGTAACCCTTACCCGTATATTTTTCTTCGTCCTTTCCCTACCTAGTCAAACGTCCAGTTACATTATTTAACGCGTCATTTCTAGTCAATTTTTTCGTCATTCAGTACCTGTCCAGTTTCTATGTCAGTCCATCCTCCCAGTCGCTATGTTCTGAGGAGATACAGTCATGTCAAGTCTACGTCTTTTTAAGAACTTATTTGTCATAAGGACTACGCTCATATTCCCTTCTTCCCTTTCTCATCGGCGGTTCGGTCATCGTCCTTCCATACTTCAGCCAAGGTTCCGACGTGACCTGCAGAAGGGAGGAGAAGAAGGGGGGGGGGTGCAGCATTCAAAACACATCAGCGCGCATAAATCCGGAAATGTTTTTACCTACCACATACTCGACCTATCTCCACGTAGTGCATTTCTTTACCATCTCGGCGTTTAAGCCCAGAGGGACCAGTAAGGTCAGGTAGATAATTATTGACGATCTGCGTATCTACATGAGTTACTTGGTCGTAACCCCTTTTGGTCGGGTGCAAGGGTGGCGGTCAGGTGGCATTTCTGTGGTGTCGCTTTAAGGCTTCTAAAACACTTTTCCGGCTGCTTGTGACACATAATGTAGCTGCTATATATCGGGTCCTTTTTAACCTTCAGCCTTCATCATACTTTCCCGTTGCTCACAGTAGTAATACATTCAAAACTCATTAATGCAACCGCTACAACTATGCTTTCGTTTTCAAGAATACCTTTAATAAAAAGTGCTGGTGTATAAATACAGGCCTACAACCCAGTGGACCGGCCACGGAGCAGATTGGAACTGTACATAGAAAGAACAAAGTTGGTGGTAGTTCATTGCATAAAGTGCGGTCAGTGCAATAAAATCGTATAAAACTTTACTACAGAGCAAGCATGATGCATGTCAAGGATTCAGTCATATTTAATTAATTCATTATCCATGTGCTCGTTCACTGTCTAAATTACATCCATTCATTGTTCCCATTCATAATAAGTACCCACCCTAAATCAGTTCATTGTTAAAACACATGATCAATATCTGTATTGCTTTCTTCTCTAAGTACATAATCATTATCCATCTTATCGACTTTCATTGTCCAAAAATGCATACATATCTCAGAGCACCAATATTCGAGCAATGCGGGCGAACAGGGAGTTCGAAAGTTCCGTTTTCATGTATCGGCGCCATTTTGGGCGAGGTCAGGCAGGTTCCGGTATAGTCAGAATGTCTCCGATGACTCATGGTTCGACCAGAACCTTCTGTTGGCAGTTGTTTTTTTCGCAATGTGGTAACAGTCTAACAAATGGACCATCAGTCAAAGAGTGGGGAGGGCAACAACAAGTTTCCTACCGGGTCATTCTGGTGTTCCACCGGAACTGAACAAGTCTGTACTTTGGCTGCGTTTTAGCCATTTCCGAACTGAGGCTGGCGCCGGCAGGAGTGTCGATGTCGCGGGTCCCAATGAGGGGGGACGGGGGCACCCATGCAGAGGGGTCGGGGGCCCCCCGGCTCTTATAGAATCTTCAAGGTCGAGGAGAGACGGTATGGAGCGTGTGCCCGCCCCGGGCAAAAGACCGCTTTTTGATGTGGACCCTCTTTAAGTAAGAGCGTTGGGGTGTCGCTGGAAGCCTCCACCTGGAGGGAGGTGGGGGAGGCTCGTTCGCGTCACCTCCCCCTTCCAGCGACCCCTCGCCGATCCTCGGCTCCGCCGTTTCGATATTGGCTGTGCTGGCTATTGAAGATGGGGGGGTGGTCGGTGGCTGAAGCAAGACAGCCCCCCCCCTTTCTTGACATGTGGCGGGACTACCTGTAACTTCCAGGCGTGGACATGTGGTGGGACTACCTCCAACTCTCCAGGAATTTGAGATGTGGCGGGACTACCTGTAACTATCCAGGCGTTGACATGTGGCGGGACTACTTGCAAGCGCCGCCGCTCTTGTTTGTGGCTTCGGCCTTCTTCGTGGGCCGGTCCAGGCGAGAGACAGAGGAGGGGGGGGGGTCGGTGGCTGAGGCAAGACAGCCCCCCCCCCGTGGCCCGCAGGGCAGCAGAAGAGGAGAGAAGGAGAGGCCATCACCGTTTTCTGGGCCGTCCGCCCCACAACCTCCCCTTCCGACTGCGTCCAGGCGAGCCCCGCATGCCTCGAGGCCTCGCCTACCGGATGGGCGTAACCGCGGACCTGTGGCACTTCGGGAGTTTCCGGAATGGGGGTAGGTACCTATTGATTTGTATCTATTTCATGTGACCGTTATTTGGGCGTGGTGGGCAATGAGGCAGACATGTTTTAGGGCAGGAATAGGCAACGGAACCTAGCTACCTCGTGGCTTGCCTTGGTGTCAAGCTTGTCTTCCCTCGCCATTTTTATGTTTCTTATTACGGGTTATTTCTAACGTTTCTTATTTTATTTTTAGCGAAGTTGATAACTCCTCAGTGGCCTACTGATTTCGCTCAACTCCTTTTCTTGTATTTTTATGCCATAACCTATTATAAGCTATAGCGACTAGTCCACACTTTAATGAACAGGTCCTTATTAGATGTGCCCTCCAGTGGAGCTGGATGGTTCGACTCTAATAAGCGGTCCGGGCTAAACAGGCTACCAACCAATGGGGAGAAGATAGGCATGACGGATTACAACGGGGACAAAAGTCTGCATTACCTATCTTATCACGGCGGGCAAAGACTAGGCAGAATATTTCTATTCTCCGTTGTTTGGCGGCGGTGAATACCTCAAACGAATCAATACCGAATAATCGGCCAATCAAACAATCCAGTGGGGAGAATAAGTGGGCACGAAAAGTTATCGTTGCCCACTCTTTCTCTACCTGCAAAGCGAGACCTTGTTCTTCCCTGTTTGCAGACAAAGAATCTCCAGACAATAATCCACGAACGACAGTTCGGGAAACAGTGGGGGAGGAAGATAGGCACGACGGATTACAATGGGGACAAAAGTCTGCGTTACCTATCCTTCACTGCTTGCAAAGAGAGAGCCTGTTGTTTTCTCCGTTTGCAGACAGCGAATCTCCAGAGGGTTTCAACAAAGCGTAATACTAGTATTATCCAAAACAATCATTTCACAATTTGTCGCATTTACGCGACCTTACCCGGACCGGACCGTGTGGGTAGTTCTTCGCCTTCCTCCTTCCAGCGCCCGATCGTTCTCTTACTCCATGATTTTACCGCAGCAGTCCTGTGGGATTCCAGTCAGGACAGTAGGTCACTCAAGAGAGGTCCGTTCAGAATAGGTGAAGTTCATTCAATCGGCAGCCGGACGAGGGCCCTCTCAAGGCAGGTATACTCCGATCATTTTAGATGTTCACCTCATCGTCTGGATCTCTCTTACTGGACCGTATGTCACTGATGGACCCCGCGTTGGGACGCCAATTGTGGAAAATGAGCCCGCATTTCTATCGATGCCCAGGCTGCTGGCGCAAGACGCCTCTTAGTTCCCATTCTGAATAGCTATCAAATAAAGAGACGGGCACTGGATGCAGGAATCAAGAACAGAGTTTAATTCTCATGAGGAGAGCCAGTCATTTCAGACACGAAACAAGGTGTCATCGGGAGGTGCTCTAACAAGTGAGCTGAGACTCTTGCTTTTATACCTTACAAAACACTTGATGGTACAATCAGGACAGTATGACGCAAAAGGAAAGGCATCCCTATAATCCTCGTGTCAATCTTACCCCACATGCGTTCACAATAGGGACCCTTGACCTGCTGATAAGAGGGGAGGGGTCATCACGCAGTTGAGTGTTCTGCCGAGTCTTAGGATGTGTGCGCCTGATCATATCACAGGGGGTGGGGAGGCCTTGAATCAATAGAGGGTCCTTTGAAGGAGAGGGACCTTATACAATAAGGGGGCAGTAAATGGTATCTTCCGGCTTAGGCGATGGCCTCGGACCTGTGTGGTCAGCCGGGCTCGGGGGAAGGGGTCATCAAAGGAGTGGTATTCATGCCGCGTGGACAATCGAGCGCTGAAGGAAGGCTTGTCAACAGAGGGGCATTCATGGAAGGGAAGGAGGTGTTGGTCAGGCGCGGCCATGACTCCCAAGGACAGGGTCTTGCAGAAGAAGAAGGTTTATGACTTGCCCATGTGAGGAGAGGGAGGGGGTCAGGGTGCGCGCAGGGTCAGAGTCGCACAGAGAGAGAGAGAGAGATCCTATGACCTGTACATGAGAGAACAGGGGTAGTCAGATACAGCTGGGGGGCTATGTCAGCTGAGGCGAAGGATGCTTCTTCGAGAGGGAAATGGGGAATGCCTGGGTCAAGCAGGAGGGTTGCCTTTCACATCAGGATCGCGCAAAGGGAAAGGGTTTCATGGTCTATACATGAGAGAGGGGGTGCAAGATACGCGCAGGAGGGAAGCCGGGGATTCCAATGGGTAAAAAGGCCATGGTGCCCAGAATGGCTGTGCATATGCATATAGGTATGGGCTCCCACTGGCGGAGTGATACGGTCGATAGTCTATGGCATTCATGGTGTTCACAGGGAGAGGAGTGGGAGAAAAAGGGAAATGAATGCTGTCTATGTACATCAATTTCTTCAACTTTCACAAGGGGCCTTGTGGAAACGAGCCAATGGCTGGAGTGGGATGTCCCAGAGCGCACATTCTGTGTATGTACACAGCAAGAGGTGTTGTCATGCTCCAGACCGACAAATAAAGATTACACAGGATCAGTGTGCAGTGATTTAACAACAAAGGCTGAGCAATAAAAAAAGAATATATTCCGAACTATTCAAATTCACTTAAATATCTCACTACTATGGGCATTATTTATATCTCTGTGGATGGAATACTCAGTCACAATAGTGACGGATATCCCATGCGGCAGAAGAGCTGTAGTATTGTGCTTGTGTTTTAGTTTTAGTAATACGTTTAGTTAATCTTGTTTCCTCATCCTCTTGGGCCTGACTTCTGTGTTTACTTTAGAGTAGCACCATGGTGATAGAGCTTGGGTACTGAGATGACTGTATGACTATGTCAGTTGCACCTGACTCTGCCTACCAGATGGATTGGACCTTTTCTACTTGGAATAAAATGACTTCTTCAACTTTACTGGATCTTCCTTTTATGTGACTGAACTTGATTTTACACGAGATATCTGTCAGAATATTCCCCTCTGCCAAGATCTAAATGAGGCCCTAAGTTAAAAACATTAGCCTAATAAGTGGTCTGCTGCAACCTGAAGGCTGATTGTGATGGAATCTCCATGTCACCTTGCCGAACATCTGCTTAAGTCATGCAAATCGTTGTAAACTAAAGGGAAACCTAACTAAGGATGTCCTTGAGACATTTGCATAATCATAAAATGAATATGAGCTAATTGAAGGTTAAATGAACAAGATGTAGCTCATCTGTGTCTTTTTCATTTTAAGGAAAATAACTGGGAAACCAGTTTAAAGACCAGAGCAGGAAGGAAGCCTTCATTTCATGTTATGCCATTAAAGTAAAGGTTATTCTTTAAAAACATCTAGAATTCATTTTCTTCCAACCCAGACAGTGCATTACTGTGCTTTCGGGAGCCTTGGTGCAAATACTACATGTCCCTTGTTGCAGAACACTCCATTAGGGTTCTTTTGAAAGTCTGCTAATGGCACTGGATTCGGAACGACTGGCACTAATGCACATTATGCAAGATGAGCATCATAGGTATGTTTTTGTACTAATCTCACAGGATTTTACTATTTACCGGCATCCATGTATTTACAGCATGCACTGAACAATAAGTTGTGTCCTCACAGAGTCAGCTGGATGCTGTCGTTTCATTAGGCTTACTAGCTGAGCATTAGCTGCGTGAACTTCTTTCTAAAGGGGGACCACTCAAACCCCATCATCGTCTCCTCACTCCCTTCCCGAGGTCATGTTATTCCCCTGCTCATGCATCACTTTTTACTTCTGTTTTTAGGATCCATTTTCCCTTATTTCCCCCTCTGTCCTTTGACGACCATGCAAGGGCACTTTCATGTAGACATTGACGACACTTTTGCAATGATGTTGCTAAAATGCACTTTGAGCGGGTTGGCCCAACCCCCTTTCCGGTTTTCAACCACCGGTAATAATTAATCTTGTTTCTGGAGTGTTGGGTACAGCTTCAGCTCCTCCTTTAAGGTGGAGGAGCATCGCCCATGCTCTCCCTGAGCTGTGCAAGAAGGAAAATAACGGGAAACATCCTTTATAACGCAACTGTTACATCGCAGTGCTATTACAACGCATGTTTTACAACGAAAACCATTACAACGCATTGCGCTGGGGGGCGCTCTAGGATAGGGAATAGATTTAATTTACTATCCAACACCTTCCCTAGTGTCCACGGGGACTAGAGTTGGAATAGTAAATTAACCTCTTCACTATCCAGCACCCCAAAGCGCTATGCGTTGTAATGGTATGCGATGTAAAACTTGCGTTGTAACAGCATGCGATGTAAAAGCTTGCTTTGTAATGTCATACATTCAAAATAACACAATGCTATTATCATTTCATTTTTCAGTACTGAGCCAAGGTGGGGTGGGTCTGTACTATCCTGACGTGCAGCAGCAGGCAGTAGGGAGGAGGAGTGATGGGCCCCATAAGAGCGCTTTACAGTCTGGCTGGCCTTCTTAAGACGGCCAAACCCTCATGCTCACTTAGCATTTCTCCAGCCGGTTGTGTGGCAGAGCATGGTGTAGAACAGCCCCCAGGCTTCAAGGCACTGTCTCAGCAGCAAACCATACAGCTCAGACCAATCATTGGCTTAGAGGAGTCTGGGAGCCTCTGTGCTGCTGGGAGTCAGGAATAGAAGAGCATGGAGGAGAGGCAGCAGACGTACACTGGAAAATGATATTTTCTTTTTCTTTTCACACTCATATCCCTCCCCTAGCTGCCCCACTACTTCTGGTTGGGTAATCTCAATGAGTTTGTCAGGCAATGGTTTGGTAGCCGGAGAAAATCCATTTGACTGTTACATTAGATCTGTCACATTGTTTATCTGTGACAAAGCCATCTATCTTTGCAATCCATGAATCTTAGGTTACACTTTCGACCTTGATATCAGAAGCTTCGCCTGCAACTGAGAACAGCCATCCCGAGGAGTGCATCAGATTGGTACCATCAACTGTTTACTTAGTGC
The DNA here is from genome assembly GCF_964263255.1 of Lissotriton vulgaris. Classification (NCBI taxonomy): domain Eukaryota; kingdom Metazoa; phylum Chordata; class Amphibia; order Caudata; family Salamandridae; genus Lissotriton; species Lissotriton vulgaris. Next base: position 131,781,564 of record NC_141687.1, read on the forward strand.
AGAGAAATTGTTTTAGACAAAAATATGTTCTTCCACAACCTATCCAAATAGCTATGTTTATTGTAATAATATCTGTAACTTATTTTGGCATTTTTCATAGAGAATCAGACTAGTGGCCAACTATCACCTGTTAGTGCAGCTCTCTGTAGACCAGGGCTCTCCAAAGCCGGTTCCAGAGGGACAGATCCATGCCAGATTCTTAGCATAACTACATTTACCTGAATGGGGGTATCTTAAATATCTGGTATGGATCTGGCTCTCTAGGACCGACTTTGGAAAACCCTCCTTTAGACTAACATTGTCAGTATAAAGCAACAGGGTGACCCAGTTATTTGCAGAACTGGGGATCAGTACATTAAGCGAACAGTGGTTCTGCCCCCTATCAGCTTATAAAGGGCCTACAACTTATTTACTCAATTGGTCCCTCTTCTCAGGTGAGAAGCGGGCCCAATTGAGTAAATAATTTGGACGCTTTTTATGAGCTGATAGCTGGCAGAACAACTGTTCGCTTAACGCCTTAACCACAGCGGTTTTTCCGCTGCGGTGCGGGCGTTCCAAAGGATGGGCGGGGCTCCGTTGGCAGCACTAGAGAGGTAGTGCTCCCGTCAGCCAACCGCCGATGGGAGCACGCAAGGGGTTAATGTAGACTAACATTGAGTAGGTAAAATAAGCATATTAGCAGCTCTCAGTTCCACTGCAAGCCCCACGCTGGATCTCCACTTTCAATTAGAGAGCACAGCTTTGGACAGAGAGGAGAGCAGAGGCACAAAATGTGGTGGCGGTGGGTGTTAGGAGGGAAGATTATTTTATTTGGGTGGGGAGGGAAGAGGAGAGTAGTGGTTGGTGCTCGATGGCAAGAAGTAAAACATTTTTAAAATTTCACAGGGAGTAAATTTAGAGGGTGAGCAGGTAGGTTGCAGAAGGACAGATATTTAGTTAGGTTTTGATGGTGGGCTGTAAATTTAGAGGATGGCGAGGTGAGTGGCAGGAGGAAAGCTATTTTATTAACTTTGAGGGGTTTCATGCTTTGTATGGCTCCCCATTATTCATCTTCATCTGCATACATGCTGAAAGTAAATGATTTGGTGGAGGAGGCACATACATAACGCAAAATTATAGATGTGTAAAAAGTGAATACAGGGATGTTTTTCACCTCTGAGATCTTAGTGACACACAGACTCCAATTGCATTGCTTTCTTTGCATATTTAATGCCACTCAGAACGCCTCTGTGATAAACATCACCATTAGTCACATTTATAGTTCACTATATTTTCCAACTAAATTGAAGAAAATGTCAATATTTGTTAGCAAACTTAAAAAGGATAGGTTTTTTCACTGTAAGTGATAAAGCACTGTGAGAGTGAGAATTTAGTTTTCAGTGCTGGGCGGCTAGGACCAATCAGAAGTTGGCCCAAATGCATCCTTTTCTACTCCAGCTGAGGTACTGCCAGTATGAAAGTGTGAATAACCTGTTCTTACGTCTCATTGACTGTAAAACCTCTGTAAAAATACAGCTGGGCTGGAAAACAGACCTGGCACCAAAATAAAGTGGCACTCACTAGTGACTCAGACTACTGGAAACGTTGTCAAGAAAGAGAAATCGGTTGGTACCAGACATTACAAGAAAAGGTTCTCACCACTTGAAAGAGAGGTTAGTTCATGAGAGAGCAAGAAAGGCTACAGAGCAACAATGGCCAAGGGTATATTAGGCAAAAAATGAAATAATAGACCAAAATCATTGGTAAATTCAGTACGTATAGAACGTGAAACCGATTGACTTTGCCAATGCTTTTTTTATGCTTAATGTCCACCACACATGCAGGAGTAGCGGGCATTGTGTAATTATTTTTTTTTAATTGATTTTTTTTTTACAAATAAAAACAAAATTGAAGTATAGTCACTTTGTATGTGTGTCTATGCTTTAAAAATAATTTAAAATATTTTAGGGAAGTGTTTGGGTTTTCCCAGTTCAAGTACAGGAAGAGTTGGGTGTTGTTATGTTCCTCTTGTTTTTTTACTCTGAATGCTGAAACACTGCTGGCCACTACCCAGTGTATGTGCTCTGACACATGCAAACATGTTGAAATAGAATACACTTAATTGGCATATTTAACTTACCTATAAATCTCTAGTATATGGTCCAAAGTGTACACAGGGCCTGTGAGTTAAATGGCACTAATGGACTGCAGTACTCAGTTCAGTTCATAAACTTTACTTAGCTAGTTCAAAACAGCCATAAACGTGAAATAAGAACAACATAAAACATTACCAAATAACTCATGCAAAGAAAACAATGTTTTGACATATCCAGAAAAAACATATTCATAAATAGTCTATTTTCATCTTATAGTCATAACAAATTCTAAAATGCAAGATAGGCTAATACATGACAGTTTTCTTAAAATTAACTGCCCTCAGGATAAAATTAGCAACATGAAAACATACAATGGTGTCATTTAATGCAATTAAAAACTTCAGGGCCACAGTATAAGATCTAATATTCTGGACAACAAGCATAGGTTTAAGATAAAAACACCTACACCTTAAGATACAGATGCTCTGTTTACTCCTACCATCACATGGGCAAAAAGTCATATCTGGGGGAAAGACTTCATATTAGGAAAAGCCACCAATGATGCACGGTACCAAATCTAAGTTTTGTGAAAACAAAATGATGCTGAATAGTTGTGACACAAGGTAAATAACTTTTGCAATCCTCTGGATTAAATGACGTATAAAAGGCAGACCCTACAGGATATTGCTGCATGGATTTTCAAATTTAGCGGCACAAAATTGGAAATTTAGCGGCAATATTGCGACACTTTATTTTACTCATAATCCTTCCTTTTCAGTCTTTAATCAATGTAAACTGAAATAGCAGAGTACTCCACTGTGAAACAGGCATGTTTAAAGTGTCCAATCTGCACCTCATGAGAGTGGGCCCTATTTCTCCCTGGGGTTTTCTAGCACCCATGTATGTACCCCTACCGGGGCAACGCTTCTTTCTGGAACCACCCAGAATGTCCTACACTTGTGGGCCAAGAGAAGTTTATGCCTCAGGGCCAGAGTGAGTGTTCTTCTATGTCAACCTGCACATCTCTATCTGCAACTGACTTTGGTTTGGAATGAAGTCCGCAATTAACAGCGGAGGGGTATGTGCAGGGCTTTAAGTGGGATGAAAAAACTGCGGGGGCTTTCTCATAGGGGCGTGGTCGATGTAATTAAGGGCGTGGCTTAAAACACTTAAGCTAAAAATCTGCACTTAGTGTAGAGTGCTGTTCTGAATGGGATTTTGCTGCTTCTGTCCATTCATCCAGATAGATCTGGAACTCAACAAGTAACATTACACCTACAACAGGCCAGGACTATTGGCTTTGTCAATGGTTGTAAATTGCATAAGAGAAATAAGCAACAACCATGACTTCGTTGTTTATCAGTTTGAAAATGTTTCAGATTGTTGTTCGCGAGGTTGCGGCGTGGTTCGGTCCTCATGTCAGCTCAACATCCTATGTATGATTCAAAACATGAATATGTCCTTGTGTGGTGGAGCTCATGTGAAGTGCTCCAAGGTTGCACTGTAAACTAGTTTCTTTAAACTTACATGTAAAGCAGTGACAGCTGCAGTTTTTTTGTTTTTTTCACCCCAAGGGTAAGAAAGGAGAGCCCAATAGGTACTGCATCTTCACCTGCTTTTAAGAACTACTGGTGCTGAGCACCAGCCGGACCCGGCCTACTTAAAGCCCTGGAATTGTGAAATGCTGGATGGTCTGATTATGTCAACAAGCGCTAGGGAAGGCAGTGAAGGTTTTCAGCAATTTACAGCTTTACCATCGGTCAAGAGTGTCTTTTTCATGTCTTCCCACGATGCTCCTCTGCATTCCAGCATCTGACTCAAGGCCTCAATGTGGCAGTTTTCCTTGCCCAATGTTTCTCCCCTGACAACCCAGACCTCCTGTGGCTTCCACCAGATGTGCTGCTGCAGACCCTCCACATACCTCTGCTCTCTGGTTGTAGGAAAATCTGCCCCATTCTCAGAAGCTTGTCAGATGACCACAGTGTCCTGTGGTGCAGGGGGTCTACATCGCATGCAGTTCGCAGGCACCAGGATACCCTCACATTGATTTGGCCCCATGGCTATTCTTGATTTGTTATCCTTTACTGGAGATGAATGGGCATTAATAAACAGCCCTGATCAAAGCTGTGCAGAAATGTTTCTTCTTGTCTGCCTCTCCCAGCTTGGCCAGGAGGGAGCAGGTATTGGACGTCGGCACGTAATGGTGTATCGCAGGTTGTACAAAACACGAGTTTTCTCAGTAACTCACTTTTTGGTTATTTTTACTAGAACGTTGTTTACTAATGTTGGTTAAAATGGGAAGCAAAGTAGAGGTAATTGAATGTTTTCTTTCAGTTGATGGGAGATAAGGTTCATGCGCTGGAACGATGCTCGCTTATGATTCAAGAGTCTTGCCACAAACATGTTTCTAAATATTGCTTTAACCTCATTGATTTCTGTATTCACTTGAAAAAACAAACCAGAGATAAAGGCAGATCTGTCTACACAATGTGTGTGTGCCATATGCTTTACCAGTATGGGGGGTGGGGTGGCTAATTCTTCCAGCCCTAGGCAGAGGGGTCAAAGAAGGGGTGAATAACAAAGCCTCATTAACAAATGAATGGTCTTTCAAAGACCTGTTAAATTCTCGGGTGCGGCTGACAGCTCAATAACTGACTGTCTGGGTGTGTACCCGGAAGGCAGTCCCAGCCCGGGCTGACACACTCGAGGGGGGGGGCGCACAGCCAATAAAAGGCATTGTTTGTTGTGCTGTCTCCCGGTAGAGACACATTTTTGTAAATATCGCAGCCAATATTGTTATTATCGCGACCATCACCGTATTCTGCCAATCTCGCAATTTGTTCTTCAATCGCGAAATTGCAAAATGCTGGATGGGCCTGAAAAGGCAACTGTTGATTTCATCATTTCAATGCCCATTCGCCATTCACTTCTAAGCTGCCGAAAAGTTCCTTTAATAGAGTTTTTAGTTGGATCAAACAATATGAAGACTTTAAACAGTGTACTAAAAGAGGGATTAATATATGCTAGCCAAGGAGTTCATGAAATGTTATTGAAGTTTAAAAAATCAAGGATAATTAATTTGGTAAAGATGGTTTCCGCTTTCACACATGTAAAAAACCATAATAGCAAAAGTCTTGCCAATAATATATCCTCCAAAAACTATAAGCCAACCTCATGATGTGCAATTGCAGTTGAGGCCCAACCAGGAAGGCATAATAATTTTTTAAAGAAACTATTTTCCTCAACATCTGGTGCTGTACTAGGAGCATGCCCAAAAAGCCGTACCCAGAAGTACAAAAAACACAGTTGATGGACAGAATGCAGAACAATGTCTTACATTCACCCCAGTACAAAGATCTGGGCATAATCCATCGTTTTTTTGCACTCCGCACCATCCTAGGTCAGACAATGGCTATATGCAAATCAGCCTTGACCCTGTGCCTCATGGGAACAGTCCAGCCCGAACTACCAAGCCATGTCTTTCCTAGACCGGAATCAAGCATCCAAGGACCGGTTTCTGGCTATCAGCCTTCTTCAGCCTGGATAGCTTGACTCCAGTGATGTGGAGTGCCTGGGACTCACGTCTGAGCATACCCAGCCCACTCGGGGTGAAAATTGCATAAAACACAGTTGATGGACAGAATGCAGAACAATGTCTTACATTCACCCCAGTACAAAGATCTGGGCCTAAATCCATCGTTTTTTTGCACTCCACACCACCCTAGGTCAGACAATGGCTATATGCAAATCAGCATTGACCCTGTGCCTCATGGGAACAGTCCAGCCCGAACTACCAAGCCATGTCTTTCCTAGAGCGGAATCAAGCATCCAAGGACCGGTTTCTGGCTATCAGCCTTCTTCAGCCTGGATAGCTTGACTCCAGTGATGTGGAGTGCCTAGGACTCACGTCTGAGCATACCCAGCCCACTCGGGGTGAAAATTGCAAAAAACACAGTTGATGGACAAAATGCAGAACAATGTCTTACATTCACCCCAGTACAAAAATATGGGCCTAAATCCATCGTTTTTTGTGAATTCCTGTTCCCCAAGTTATGCCTCCCCAGGGTATGAGCCCTTGGCTGACATCAGAGAGAGCTGCTCCTGGGTTAGGTGAAGGTACCACCAAATATTGTGCGAAGCGTTGTGAAGGTCACAAAGTCTCGCCTCACAGATGCAAACTTCATCCGAACCGAAGCCGTGCAAAAGGATGCCATGCAAAGCTCAGTTGCACAACTGACAGCCTCAATGAGATCGATGCTGAGTGATGCAAAGCCATTCAAAGGCTCACTGCATAGCTGGCAACTTCATCGGAACAGACGCCGAGTGATGCAATACCTTCGCCACACAGCTCATTGGAACCGATGCTGGGTAGACTGCACACCAAGCTCATAAGGTACTATCTCTAGTGGGCCAATAGGAGTCTGGGGAGGATAAAGCAGTTATGTAAATATATATATAGAGTATATAGAGGGGACTTCTGGTCATATAGCAGACAACAAGACCAAACGCCTTATATACTATAGCAGCATATTACACAAGTTACCAATTGTGTACTTGTTATATTACATGTTTATCTTAGGGAAATAAAAATTAACAATGTTTTTTCAAACAGGGATATGTTTAGTGAAAACAGTAAGTGGAATACTGGATTATATTGTTAGATTTTGGTACAATAAAGAGAAACCTATTTAGTTGTGTAGTTAAGAACAGAAGGTTTTCAGATAAAACAGGTCTTAGATTCTTAAAAAACATTTTGCCTTTACAAATTAGTGGTTGTTGAAGCTGTTGCCAGCAGAACAGCTCAAGTAATGGGCCTTGAATGTAATTAGAAGTTTCAGGTGTCTTGAACAGACTGTTGATTACACAGTAAGTATTTTTATTGTTTTTAGGTTAATTAAAACCATTACAAAAGTACATTGATAGCTCATGCCTTCAGATAAAAGATTGTAAGAAAGATATATTATTTTTTTAAAACAAGAGAACTTGATAAAAAAAATTTGGTGCGGGTGTGTGGTCATAGTATAATGTCTCGGCCAATTTTCAACTAGTCTGGTGCTCTCTGCCAGATTTTTTAGTTTCAGTTCCAGACATTTCAAGAATTTGACCAACTTCCCGTTTAATGAGGGAAGGCCTGGGTTGAAACAAGCAAGAACCGCTTTTCTACGTGTGCAGATTTTTTGTTCGTTTAAGGCAGTTTTTAACAGGGCTGCTCATAATACTGATTACACAGTATTATGGATAGAGGTTTTTGACGCTAATACATCTGCTAACAATGGGTCCAGTTTGGTTCTTCTGGCATTGCTTTGGCGTTAACCAAGAGGTTACTAATCAAACAATGGCCAATGGTAAAGCCCTACAGAGGTTGTTAGCCTGATGATATTTTGGCAGAATATGGAAACTATTTCACAATGTTCCTGTAATATGTAGGTTTTTATGTCACTGTATTTTTATCAATAAAATGCGTCAAACTTTTGCATGTCTGTGTGTGTGCGTTTGCATGCTTCTGTTTATGTGTGTGTGTGTATGTATATGTAGGTTTGTGTGTTCGTGAGTTAAGTTAAACACACTATATTGCGTTTCTTTATATTCAACTGTACCTGTTCTTCACAGAATGTTATAGCAGTTAAGTTTGAAAACTCAAGCAGTTGCACCATTAAAATTATTATATGTAAAAGAATGAACATTTTATTTGGGATTGACAAGGCAGGATCGTATTTTAGATTTATAAGAGAAATATTATGCCTTTCCTGAATTCAGAGATAATTCTACTAATTTAAGAGAGATATAAATTCAAATGAGATTACATTAATCATTTCTAATTCTTTCTACACATTCTTCACAGCTTTTATATCAATAATTCATAAGGCGGACTAACACAGATTTATACACATTCACTCCCACATACATTTTCCCAGTAGGAAGCAGGCATGTCATGCCAGTAAGCTTAAATAAAGCAAAAATCAAAAGAAACATTTATATACTACGATTACTAATGGATACATTTATGTAAGCTATTATATATTCCATTTTAGAAGACTTCTAAATTGGGAATGGTAAACAAAATCTGTAAAAGGTATCAGTGAGCACTGAAGGATTCAGAACTTTATAAAAACAATCAACACAATTAACATAAAGAACATTTACAAAAATAACTTCTGACAAATTCTGTAAAGATGATTTTGTTATGCTTGTGCACAGGTGGCTTTCGAAAGATAATGGCACATCCCTGGTGACCATTTAATACTCTCGGTACTGTCTTCATACAGTACCCAGCTTGTAGCAGTAAAAAAAAATGCAGAAACCTATGGGTAGGTCAAATGCTCACAGAACATTCAAATTTCTGCCTGAAGCCAAAAGATTTTGCAGGTATGGCAGCATCTTTTCCGTAGCTTACTTTGAAAATAAAAGCCGCAGCATTACCATTGCCAAATGGGTTGTCTCTGGAGATAGTTGTCAGTGTTCTCAAAAGAGTTTCAGTATATATTGTGAATGTATTATCTTAAATAACAAAACTAATTAAACAATGGAGCAGGCTATGTTACATTAGCAAGTCGTTGATTCCACTAACCAATTTTGCAGTCACAAATGCCCAATATGCAAAATAAAAGCATTTGAGATCCCTCAATTGGCTTTTAAAATATAGAAACCCCATTTTAGTAGTATGCGAACATTTCTCCTAAAATGGGATTGCCCATTGGTATCCTATGTATCAATGGTTTGCTACTGGGATTCCATTTGCAAACCACTGAAAGCTACTGCCCCCACACTGCCGGAGAAGGACCCCTATGGAATCCTTCTTTTTTGTGAATGTAAAAAAGATTCAAGGGACCACTGCTAACTCTCAAAGAAAGTTTTAAACAAATAGACTTTTTTTTACATATCCCTGATTTCGTTAATACAACAGTCTGCTAAACAAAAAGGTTATTTAAAGGCAATCACGGACAAGGTGGTCGCCTGACCCTTGCAGGCTATCATTCCAACAATTAGAGTGAGTCACACTGTACAATCTACCTCACGAATTTTAATAAGGTAAGTCGGATTGGGACCCACTCAATTTGGAATTTTTGGAACCAACGAATTGGTACGAAGATTGATTTGCAAAATTCCACAATAGTTGAATAATTACTAGTGGCAGACTGGTACCAGTTTCTTCAAGCAGCTTATTAACACATTTGATCTCAAATTCTATGTATAAGACTGTCAGTTAGAGTTTCCAGTATGAGCAATTACAAAGGCCACTCAGTACTCTAAATGACAGAAAAGGCAGGATTACCTGCATTCAGCATTTAACCCCTTGAGTGCTTGTGACGAGCTCAGCTCATCATGAGGCACAGTGGAGCTGCACTCATGACGAGCTGAGCTCGTCACGGCCGTTGGAACGTTCGCACGCGGGGATAATTTCCCCGCTGTGCTGAACGTTCCAAAATGGGTGTGGCCGTGACGAGCCTAACTCGTCATGAGTGCAGCTCCGCCGTGCCTCATGACGAGCTGAGCTCGTCACAAGCACAGCCGCGCGGTGCGCGGCCCTCCTCCCCCCTGAACATCGGGGAGAAAACACCCCGCAATGAAGGGGTTAAGCTAATCGGTCCTCAACACACAGTGGGGGCCACTTAAGTTTCCTTGACTCTTTGGGTACAGTCCTAGGCATATCTCCAGAGATGGTGTGTGGGATGACTCTAGCAACGGAACAACACACTAATCATGGGGAGTAAGAAATATCAATGCCCAGCCAATGATTGTGCACACCCAGTACTGTTAAGTAGCAACTCATACAATAAATACATTACAGTAGCAACAGGATAAAATCACATGAAGACACAGCAAGCACAATATAACTGTATACTAAACACAATACTGAATGCAGCACAATATGGTACCATGAGCCAGCGATCCTATTATGAGAAGACGATCACTAGTGAGATCACTGGACACAATCAGAGAAGATGTGCAACACAATACGGTTCTCTGATCAAAGACATCCACTGGTACTATATATTGTTAGGAAACAGGTCTAATGATCACAAACTTCTATTGATGACAAGGCTTGGATCATTCTTTAAAGAAAGAAACTATGGAATTGATGCAAGCAGTAAGGTGTGCCGTGAGTAAGCTTGCATATAGCTAATGCTCGCAAAGCCTAATATACATGAACATTGTTAACCAAGTTAGAAGCTGATACTCTTAAGTACAAAAAAGGGAAACTTTCCATATCTTACTTTATGAAAAAGCGTGATCACAGAGCTATGTTTGCAAACACTAAAATAGAAAACCGTGAAGAAAGTACAACACCAACAAAAGAAACAAAGAAGGAGTGCCACAGGAGGAAAGGCTTACCCTCACCTCTGATTGTATAATGTAGTGGGATACTGTGGGTGATACCTTTGTTCTGCCACAAACATTACATTTTGTAGCCTGCTCCTGTTTGGTACTTTCACAGACTTGGGCCATGAAGATCTTGATAAATAAATTAACTGCTGCATAACACAATTAGCAAGTGTGCAGCTTGCAGATCTGGGAAGACGCCTCGCCAAATGCTCTCAGTTTGTTTGCAGGGGGTTGGGGACGCTTTAATGAAGCCTTGACTGTCCGCATAATGGTGGATGCAGCCCCACTGCTCACACATTTATAGAGACCCTAGGATCCCATTCAAGGGGGCTGCTGCTCATTTTATCTGGCCTACACTCAATTGCATGGCATATCAATATTTGTGTTATGTGATATATCGCATAACTAATAGTGACCATCTCCACCTGCTGCTCCAATACATACAGTACTGTCCTTGCTGTGCTGCCAGTTCATGTAGCAGGGCACCCTGGACTACACTTGGAAGGGGCATAGTGGGGCAGCTGTACACTACCACATGTGTCGAATGGAAGCACAGGAGGCGCACTGGGGCGGTATTCAAAACGTGTGCCACCAGCTGTTTGGTAGACCAATGAGGTGGGTGTGTTTGAAAATGTGCATACTTCAATAATTCGGAGTTCACACACAGGCAACCAGGCTGTCTCATTTGCATGGGACCAAACCTTCATACAAACAAGAAAATACCATATTTTTAACGAAGGCTCACAAGAGAGGTGGGTCCACATTTACCTCTGTATTGCAAACCTGCACCACCTTTGGCCTTGCACAAAGATACTCCTAACTGCGGCTGACCACAGGTTCAGCACCTCAATCACAATACCCACTAAGCAAAAGTCCTGTGCAATCAACCTCCGAAACCCACCGCAATTAGGTCTCACTGGAATCCAGAAACGTAGATTGAAGAAAAAGGAGGACGCACCAAGAATGAAGTCACACTCTGTTAGATATAGTTGTTTCATTATCTTTTATTCTTCATATAACAGATGACAGGACAACAGCCAACGCGTTTTGTTCCTTTTAAATGAACTTCATCAGGGCAAAATATTGTAAGCGAAAGGATCAAACCACCCTTGGCCTTGTCTGTTTGCACAGGGGGTACACATTCTATATCCTGACCCCTAAACCCTAGTTATTGTTTTAGCCCAGGTAAAGTTAGATGGCAACTTAAAAGTGTCACTATGTCCTATGATCTTGTAGTGGTTAGGCCAGAGAAAATGCAAATGCTAAAAGTAAGACTTTGACCAAGACACAGTAAATATGCTTTTAAAACTGACCATTACTTATGTACAATTACAGTGTAATATGAAGTAGGATTAATGAAGACTGTAGACAGACACTTATAAAGTTCCAGGGGGCATATTATCAAGGGATTTATCTCCACTTTTTTCTTTAAAAGCCAAGAAAGCGGAGATTAAATTATCTCCCTATCAGCAACAGGGTGCTAACACGCAAATTCGCATGTTAGCACCCTTTTTCTCTACGCTTCCCCTTGCATCTCTAATGAGATGCAAAGGGGGCGTTCCAGAGAAAAATAATAGGAGAAATGTTGTTAAGCGACATTTCTCCTATTATCAAGGATTTCGCTAACACTGTTAGTGATAAAAAAAGCAGCGCTAACCGCGGTTAGCACTGCTTTTTTTTTACACCTGGTATTTTCCTGACTTAGCCATGATATCCTATGGAAGGTGGATATCATGGCTAAGTTTGTGAGCCCCTATCATCAAGCTAACGCCAAACTTCGAGAGATTATCGTTGGTTTTCCAGAGATACTCTCTCAATTGGCAGTTAGCGCGAGGATTTTTATCACTTCTGAGTTAAACCTTGCTAATAGCAAGTTATCTCTGCAATAATTTCCGGCGATGCTAAGCGTTAAAAAATGTGTTGCTAAGCATCGTTAGCGATAAATATCGCTAAACGTTGGTAATATGCCCCCAGGTTTCTTTTGTAAAATAGTTTCATACACATATTACTCCGCCAAATTACCGCACAACGAACGGAGGTGTTTCTCACATCATCCCCAATGTCTAATAACCTTTCAGCAGTCATATATTTATGTATTTGATTGGAAGTCAATACCTTATGCAGAGAGCTGCACAACGTGTAGAACATTCTTGTGCCCATTGTTGACGGTAGGATTTATTTCATACTCAAAAATAGTACAAAAAAACAAGTGCCACGAACTGCAACCATTCATGTTTTGGATGTTCACACTTCCTCACAAAATTTTGCAACAAACGGCGGCGTAATTATGCAATTCGGAGAACTGGCATGTTTTCAGGAACTTCACATAACAAAGGTAAAATAAAATGTCCTAAATTATGCCTAAAACACCAGCATCATTAAAATGTTACCTAGGCCTAGTGATAATCCAAATCTGTTTTCAAAAACTGCATCAAAAATGAAAGTCTTGCACTGACCTTTATTCCAAGCTCAATGTTTTCTCCCCCATATACATCCATTCCTGGGTCAAGAAGGCCGATGTCACCGAAGAACCTCCTGTTCACAACAAACGAGCATCCGATCATGGCAGGTGTCCTGCAAGGAAATGATGCTCAATGTTACAAAACAAGTGCCTGCTTAACCACACATTTCTTTTCTTGGAAAGAAATTGCCTAAGAGAGAGTGCATCCTGGCTATAGAATACAGAATACAGTAGGATAAGAACATCAAGGAAAAATATTAAGGGACACAATATCGAAAGGTGTGTCTGAAAACAACAAAAGGTGATAGGTGGAATGCTTCCATGTGTTCCTGCTATTGGCAATCGCTTATGCTTCTCCAGATAGAGAGAAACAATGTGAGGCTCATCATCAGTACTGTACAGCTTGGCTCATTTCATGCATCCCTCTTCTTGAATTATATATATATATTTTTTATTGAGGTATACATGCACATTTATTCATGTTATTATTCATATTTATATCATATTTAAGGCTGCTTGAAAATACTCATGATTTTCTGTATGAATCAAATCCCGTTGTCCAGAGGTTGTTTTTAAATAATGAACAAGGTTTTATAGAAGCTGATAACTTCAATTCTCATTTATTGTTTTGAAAAATAGGCAAGGTTTCATGGAATGTAAGTAAGTGAAAGGGAGCCAGGATCTTTCTGTTATTTGGTTTTTCAGATATAGTTCATCAATGACATCAACATAGAAACTGAGAAAAGAGTGTAATGACAAAAGAGGGACCTCTCACCAGAGACTTGAGACAAAGACATTCAGAGCTGTGACCATCTTCTTCAGTGAAAGCTAGACAGAGGCACACCTAGCTTTCGGTAAAATGTAAATGTAAATTGATACTTGTATAGCGCACTACTCACTCGCAAGGGTCTCAAGGCGTTTGTACGAATACCGCTGTGGAACCCATCCTGGCTTTCCCTGTGAGGCGTCCACTCCTGGGCACCCCCAAGGTGGAGGCCAGGCATCCTTAGCGTTGTGGGGGCCGTTGTGGAGATTAAGCAAGCTATTGCCCAGAGTTGCAGAGTGGGACTCCATGATTGGAATAGGCACCAAGGCGAGAATTATCAGGTCCGTGGAATTTTGAGCCCAAGACCCGCCGAGGCGGGTAATTGAACCCTGGTCCCGGGCCAGAACTCTGCATCAGGGTCTGCCGCTCTAATCATTGAGCCACACTTCTCCTTTCGGTGAGTGGGTTTATCTACCTGCTTGCCAGTGCTGACTAGAATAGCAAACACAGTAACTTTGCTGAACATTGGTTCTATATTTCAGAAGAGGTATGATGGTGTGAACCATCTTTGAAACTCAAATTAGTCCTCTTTTTTGGGTGCTAAGTATAGCTCAGTTAGCCGATGGGATGTGGGTGTGGTTAGAAATACAAAGACAGCTTTATTATGATATCATCAACATGTTACAATATTTTTTGTTGCTGACCTTTTTGATAAACATAATTTCCACTATTTTTTTGCTACTAATTCGTAATATAAGTACTAGGATGGGCTTCTGATTTTTTCAATAAATCATTAGAAGGCGTGTTTGATCTCCTAGTATTTTTAAGTGTAACCCCCTAGAGCAGGGGTCTCCAAACCGGTCCTGGAGGGCCGGATCCATGCCAGATTTTTAAAATTACTACATGTATCTCAATGGGGATATCCAAAAAATCTGGCATGGATCCGGCCCTCCAGGACCGGTTTGGAGACCCCTGCCCTAGAGCTTCATGGCATAATTCTGGGGGGAAGACATTCCCAGGGAACAGGCAGCTTAGCTGTGCGTTTCCACTTAGCAATCGTTATGAAATCTTTAACTCATTAGAAGATATAGACTGACTGACCTATTCAAGAGTCTTATAAGTCTGATCTAAATGGGTACTGAGGTGATAAAGTGTACAAACACAAAACTATTCCCGATACAGTTACATGTATTCACCCGTTACATCAGGATCTTATTAACCAATGGGAAGAGTGCATGGGAAACAGTAATCCGACTATGGGTGTGTGTCTTGAGCCTATTGATCACACAACCCTAGACCAAGTATTTCTTAATAATGGTGGACTAGTACCTAGTACAGTAGCATTAACTAGCCGCCTTGCCAGGAGGGATGAAGCTTTCTGTAATTTTGTTTCATGGAACATAGCGGGATTACGCTCCAAGTTAATTAATCCTATCTGGTGCGAATTTTTACTACATCATGACGAACTATGTCTCCAGGAAACGTGGGGTAAGGAAATAATCCATATCAACGTGTTTAAAACATTTCATACCCTGGCATTTGAGGGACTAAGTGGAAGGGGAAAGGGAGAGCTTGTATTTATATATCTAACAGACTGAAAAAAAAAAGATAGAGTTGCACATGGAGGAAATATATTCTCAAATGATCAAAATCCATGTAGATAGCAAACAATGTATTGCAGTGACACATTTTTATAACAACATTTCCCCCGCTCGAGGGGGGCATGTAGGGAAAAAATTGGGCAATGATCTGAAAACTTTATGTAGCAACAATATCAAAGACACAATGTTAAATTGTGGAAGGGGATTTTAACTGTGCTTTATGCCCAAATGTTGATGGGAAATTATGGGGTTTCACAAATGCAGAAGGCACCGGCAACACCAACTTTCGACACTCAATACTGGGGGAGATGTACAATAAAATTATTTTTGATCTTGATTTGAGTTTTGAAAACGAGTTATGTGCTACACACGCTCCTATGCGCCACATCTTTAATGGCAGTAGTCTATGCACCACTATAGAATATACATTACTGTCAAATAGCCATGCATGTAGACTTCACTCTCTTTCTATAGATGATAATTCATTGAGCGACCATTTTCCATTGTGTCTCTCGGTATTATTGCCGATAGGTTAGTCTGACAGACACGATAAGGCTGACCACACTTTAGCAAATATCACAATTGATAAGACAAATAGTTATACTCTGCACTGGTCAATGGTGGATCCTTTAGTGATTACCAAACAAGTGATAGCTAAATGCAAACTGGCGTTTGAGACCTGCCTGGGTGATACAGCTGCCCCAGACAGTATTTTGACTTCATTTCAATCTATAACAGGTGCTATAAGGGAGGCATTATTTGTTCAGAACCGAAAAAAAGGAAAATCTCAGGGATGGTTCGATTCAAACTGCAGACAAGTTAATACCAACTCAAAAAATGCATTACATAAGACCTCTAGACAATCAAATGATGTGAGGCAGGCAAAAGGGGAGTATAGGTTGGCACTCAAGGAAAGAAAAATTGCCCTGAGGAATGAAACATGGGAATCTTTGCATAAGGCCTCCATATTGGGAGATAGCTCTGCTTTCTGGAAAGCTATAATAGCACCTTTCCTGACTCCTAGAGGTGGTCCGACAATTGAAAGTGCAATATCCGTGGACCAATGGTTCGAGCATTTTTCAAGGGGTTTATAACAGTGAGGGTAATCCTGATGTGCAAATGAATAACAACCAAGGGGAAATTTCCTCGGATTTCTTGACCCAATATTTCGATCTCCAGTTTACACTGGAGGAAGTGAATCGGGCTATCTCTGTAAGCTTGGGTGGTAAGGCTCCTGGGCCGGATGGGGTCCTTGTAGACTTGTTTAAGTCAACCATGATCCTCTGGGGGCCAATTATCACCCAGGTAATTACTGCTAGCTGTTTTACCCCTTTTTTGACAACTTGGGTTGAATCTATTATTGTGCCAATTTTCAAAAAGGGGGACCGTCAGGATCCCTGATGCTATAGGGCCATTTTATTATTGGATACTTTGACTAAAATAGCGGGTAGAATAATTTTAAAGCGTCTACATGTATGGGCAAATGATAATAAAGTCTTATCTCATATTCAATATGGTTTTCGTGAGGGCCTAGGGACGATTGAACAGAGCTTAAAATGATCAATCTTTGTTTGGAAATATACACAGGGGAAGGAGAGTAGGCTGTTTTCAGCATTTGTGGATCTCACCGCAGCCTTCGATTCCGTGAGGCATGACAAGCTCGGGGAGATCCTTGAGGAGATGGGGCTAGATGTTCAAACTATCCACTTTCTTAGGCGCCTATATAGCAAAGCCAAGGCACGAGTTTGATACGGTTTGAATGGTGATTTCACTGCCCCTTTCCCAAGAAGAAGGGGGGTTAGGCAAGGGTGTGTCCTAGCCCCATTTCTTTTCAACCTCTATATTAACAGCCTTGGAGCGGCACTGCTTAAAGATAGTCAAGACTTTCCCCAAATAACTGGACGTCCAATACCTGCCCTTTTATAAGCGGGTGACGTGGGTTTAATGTCACGTACGCAGGTAGGCCTGCAGAGGGTGCTAGAATAGCTTCTATAATTTTATGAGCAATATTGGTTTCGGGGTGAACACCTCAAAAACTTTTATAATGAGGTGTGGCCATGGTAGTCGGAGGTGCAGGGATATGTTTGTGGAAGGACAGAAGATAGGGCCCACAAAGAGATTCTTATACCTTGCAATACTCTTTATTCAGAACGATTCATGGGTCCAAGACTTAGCAGCAAAAAAACTAGCGTTTTTAAGGACTAGTACTGCACTTGTTAACTTTCCAGAAAAATGGGCAGGAGACCGCCAGTGGAGCTTATTCAGATATATAAAGCTAAAAGTGTCTCCACAGCTATGTATGGAGCAGATGTGTGGGGTTTTGTTGAAACATACCCGCTACAAACGGTAGAAAATACATTTTTGAGATACATTCTGTCTGTTCCAAGCAGCACATCTTTGTATGTTTGTCATGCTGAGTTGGGCTTAGCATATATCTCTATCCTTATAAAAATGGAGCCTATTCTTCTATGGCATAGGATCTGGACAAAACCTGAGACACAGTTAAACAGGGATATCTTAATGGACAGCTTGAAATTGGAAGGAGTCCTAAAGTTTGCCTGGGTAAGGTACGTCCGAGATTTTATGAGTGACCTAGGTCACCTAGAATATTTCACTGACCTGAGTACTATGCAGATGGTAAGGAGAAAGGACCTAAAAAAGAGGGCCTCATGCTACTGGACACGCTAAGAATGTCGGCTGAGATTATAAAGCCTAGTGTCCAGCACAACCAGGTAATTTTGACTACTTTTAATATTCAACCATATTTATCAATTTTACCTAGTGGCCATGATCGGTTTTTATTGACTAGATTTAGGTTTGGGATCGACTGGGCTAGAGAAGTGCAACTGTGTCCTTGTGATAATCACTCAGATCAATCCACTATATATGTAGTTCTTTTTTGTAGATTTTACAGTGAACTAAGGAAAACATGGATTGTTCCAATTTTAAAATCTCTGGGTATTAGACAATGTCACCCGGTGTTCATTGTATTACATTGTATGTTCATTGTATTACAGCTTCTGGATGATGTACATAGAGTGTGGAGCATAAGAATGTTTCTAAAGAAAGTATTTAGTCATAGGAAAAGCATTGTAAGTTAGAATACTGAGGTCACAAAGAGGTTAGGGTATATTAGTATAAATTCTTAATTTTATAATAATTTATATATAATGTGCTCCTTTAGTGCCTTTATGTGCAACAGTATATCATTTTTTTATGATTGTATGAAATAGCAATCGCACGATGGAGTATATATCAGATGTTCTTTTATTGCCATTTTGTCCAACAATATTTATGTGCTTTTATGATTGTATGTAATAGCAATCGAATGAAGATGTTTTTCACTTTGACTTTGAGAGTGTCTTTCCATGAAGAAAGGCAGGTTGGGTTCCACTCTTGATCTCTGTGATATATCATAGCATGTATCCTTACCTAGCACATATCTTCCTCAAGTAGTGCTCACAGGCATGCAGGGGAGTTGCAGCCCTAGCTTTCCATCTTGGGTTGGCACACCTTGGTGCCAGAGGATCTAGAATGCCTATTACCTGGCAATGTTCAGGAGTGAAAATCCAGAACACATAAGATCATATGATAAGAGTTCAGAATGTGTTTGTATGGCACTCTTGGACGATAGGGCTGTAGACAGGCATATAGCTGCTGGTGCACCCCTGGAATAAAATTCTGAGGCTAGTAATGTTTGTCAGTATATAGGTGGAAGTGCCTTATCCATCCCTGCTTCTGTATTGGTGAGTAGTATTCAGGTTTCTTTCATTGTGCAGTCATTTAGGAGTGCTTCTGCCTTGTAAGAGTATGTCATATCAGTTTTAAGCATTTCTCTCCACTCTGTTATCTACCACTATGTTTGCTATGTGTTTTAAACACTGTGGGGCAGATTTACAAGACCCTTGTGCCACCCTTACATCACTTTTCCCATGTTAAAACTTACGCAAAAGTGGCACAAGGGGCTTGTAAATCTGCACTCTTACCAAATGTAGCAGTGAGGACATTGTGGTGTCAAGGGTCCATGATAAGTGACATTGGTGCAAGTGTACATCCAGTAGCAGTAGTTAGGGAACTCCTGTAGTTGTACAGTAATCCCTGTGTTCCATAAGACTCTAAACCTGCTTGTGTAGTCCTTTCCTGTGGGTATGTCAGTAATGCATTCCCTGTGCCTTTGGTACTGTAACATGCTCAGTAACTACAGATGGTGGTGCTGTAGTGCCAGTGAATGTAATAATTGTCTTGGTAGCAATTTTCAGTGATTGTTCAAGTCTGGGAGTCATTTGTTTAAGGTTGTCTTGTGCTACATTAGGTAGAAGACCAACATTTCACTACCTTCAATGGTTCAAATGGGTTCCTTCATTTACCGGGATACATGCTTATGATTCATTACTTGAACAACATGATGAACCACTAAAAAAGCATTGTTTGTGGACATGTCATCGACCTTCTTTGTTTTCTATTTGCTCGGTTATCGAAGCATGCCATTTGTCACCTCTTCATAGAATATGCAATTTCACCTATAAGTTGGATGGAAGTGGAAGTCACAAGAGGTCAGAATAACATCTAAAGGTTCAGTGTGGTGAGAATCATGCATGGTACACAGGTCTAGTAGGGTATCATGGTAGTATTTGCATCTGTTCCATATTATGGACTCCTTTCATCCGTTCATCATACAAAGCACCCAGTCTGGTGCATATAGTTGAAACCAGTTGATTTGGAAGTAGATGTGGTTATGAGGCTTCTTGTGGAATTGTGGCTAGGGGAACCATTCATATCTGTCATGTCAATCACTTCTTATCATATCCGATGTAATGTCTGAGGGGAGGTGATATGGCTACCACATGGGCTTATGTGTAGCATACATGCCATACTACTTTGCAGACAGATGGTTGTAAGGTACAGATTATGGCTGCAGTGATCCTCTGTGGTCAACATTTGGAATAGTAGTATACTGGTAGAGCACCGAGCAGCTTGTCTGTGTGATCATGGCACAAGATGTTTTACATGCATTTGAGGTGGGGTATAATGAGATGCAAGCTATTGTTGCTGGTGTCCTTGTTGAGTCAAAATCACACTGCTTGTTATGTGGTGTCGTTTCTTGATGTTGTTCTTTGCCAGAACATTGTTTTCTTTTGTGTTCTTCTTTTCCAGAGGTTTTATATGAGTTTTGCATTTCAGGTAGATTAGAATGTCAATCAAATTTCTAGCATCAGTGTCGTTCATTCCATATAGGTCCACATAAAGAGTCATGCGTGGAGAGTCGTGCGTAGTTCTTGCAGGAGCGTATCTACGGCGGCACGCCATCTCAATAACATTTTGCATTGACATCAATATGATAGGTGTGTCCAATTGTAGCCTTGTCACGGTTTGATGTGTGGTATGCCTTGTTTGCTAATTGTGTTTCTACCATACTAACTCTTTGTGGTGCTTTGTCCAGCATAAAGCAAATTTATGTATCTGGTTTGTTTTGTGGCATTATATTTGTAAATTATATTGTTACTGCAGTTTTGTAAAACCTACTTTTGAGTATTCTAGACTTTGAGTGTCTAGGTGTGATTTTTCCATTTCATGGTTGATGCATTGCAGAGTAGTCATTTGATTACCCCTTATCCTGTTGACATGTTACTTCTTTTGGATGATGAGGTCGTGCAAATCTGATGGTAAACATGGGCTTGTGCTGGTGTTTTGGTGAAGATGGCGTATTTGGCAAGTCTTGGGCTATTTGATCGATGTGTGCTTCTGTTGGTAATAGCAAACACATTTGTGCATGAGTGATATACATTTGTGCATGAGTGATATACATTTGTGCATGAGTGATATACATTTGTGCATGAGTGATGTGCAAACTCAATCTTTGACATTTTAAGCTTTGACTTGTGGGATCACAGCCAGGGGGTGGCTTTGTCAGTAAGATTTGTGGGGGGTGGGAGGACGAGCTTCAGATTTTCCAAAAATCAAGCTGGCATATTCTGGCAAAATACATACAATTCTAAAAGGGGGTGGTGATGGACAGAGTATCTGAATTAAGCAGAACACTCCTACCCAGTCAACAGATCAGGGCTTGATCCATCACCGTTTTTAGCTCAATGCACCATCCCAGTTCAGAACCTGGCTACATGCAAATTAGTCTGACCCTGGCCCAGTGCATCATGGGAACAGGGCAGACCAATCTACCAAGCCAATTCTTTTACTGGAAAGGACCAAGCTTCCGGGGACCGGTTTCTGGCATTACAGCCGTCTTTGGCCCGGCTTGCTTGAATCCTGATGGTGCAGTGAGCAAGGGACTCATGTCTGAGAATACCCTTCCACACTTGTAGTGGCCAAAACGATTCAAAAAGGGGGTGGTGATGGACAGGGTATCTGAATTAAGCAGAACACTCCTACCCAGTCAACAGATCAGGGCTTGATCCATCACCGTTTTTTAGCTCACTGCACCATCCCAGTTCAGAACCTGGCTACATGCAAATTAGTCTGACCCTGGCTCAGTGCATCATGGGAACAGGGCAGACCAATCTACCAAGCCAATTCTTTTACTGGAAAGGACCATGCTTCCGGGGACCGGTTTCTGGTATTACAGCCGTCTTCGGCCCGGCTTGCTTGAATCCTGATGGTGCAGTGAGCAAGGGACTCATGTCTGAGCATACCCTTCCACACTTATAGTGGCCAAAACGATTCAAAAAGGGGGTGGTGATGGACAGAGTATCTGAATTAAGCAGAACACTCCTCCTACCCAGTCAACAGATCAGGGCTTGACCCTTCACCGTTTTTTAGCTCACTGCACCATCCCAGTTCAGAACCTGGCTACATGCAAATTAGTCTGACCCTGGCCCAGTGCATCATGGGAACAGGGCAGACCAATCTACCAAGTTAATTATTTTACTGGAAAGGACCAAGCTTCCGGGGACCGGTTTCTGGCATTACAGCCGTCTTCGGCCCGGCTTGCTTGAATCCTGATAGTGCAGTGAGCAAAGGACTCATGTCTGAGCATACCCTTCCACACTTGTAGTGGCCAAAACGATTCAAAAAGGGGGGGTGGGGGGTGATGGACAGAGTATCTGAATTAAGCAGAACACTCCTACCCAGTCAACAGATCAGGGCTTGATCCATCACCGTTTTGAGTGGTCTGCTTAATTCAGACACTCTGTTCATCACCACCCCCTTTTCTGAATCATTTTTGTCCACCATATGCGTGGAAGGGTATACTCAGATGTGAGTCCCTAGCTCATTGCACCACCAGGATTCAAGCAAGCCGGGCCGAAGACGGCTGAAATGCCAGAAACCGGTCCCCGGTAACTTGTTTCCTTCCCAGTATAAGAATTGGCTTGGTAGTTTGGTCTGCCCTGTTCCCATGATGCACTGGGCCAGGGTCAGACTAATTTGCATATAGCCAAGTTCTGAGCTGGGATGGTGCAGTGAGCTAAAAAACGGTGATGGATCAAGCCCTGATCTTTGGACTGGGTAAGAGTGGTCTGCTTCATTCAGACACTCTGTTCATCACCACCCCCTTTTCTGAATCATTTTTGTCCACCATAAGCGTGGAAGGGTATACTCAGATGTGAGTCCCTAGCTCATTGCACCATCAGGATTCAAGCAAGCCGGGCCGAAGACGGCTGAAATGCCAGAAACCGGTCCCCGGTAGCTTGTTTCCTTCCCAGTATAAGAATTGGCTTGGTAGTTTGGTCTGCCCTGTTCCCATGATGCACTGGGCCAGGGTCAGACTAATTTGCATATAGCCAAGTTCTGAGCTGGGATGGTGCAGTGAGCTAAAAAACGGTGATGGATCAAGCCCTGATCTTTGGACTGGGTAAGAGTGGTCTGCTTCATTCAGACACTCTGTTCATAACCACCCCCTTTTCTGAATCATTTTTGTCCACCATAAGCGTGGAAGGGTATACTCAGATGTGAGTCCCTAGTTCATTGCACCATCAGGATTCAAGCAAGCCGGGCCGAAGACGGCTGAAATGCCAGAAACCGGTCCCCGGTAGCTTGTTTCCTTCCCAGTATAAGAATTGGCTTGGTAGTTTGGTCTGCCCTGTTCCCATGATGCACTGGGCCAGGGTCAGACTAATTTGCATATAGCCAAGTTCTGAGCTGGGATGGTGCAGTGAGCTAAAAAACGGTGATGGATCAAGCCTGATCTTTGGACTGGGTAAGAGTGGTCTGCTTCATTCAGACACTCTGTTCATCACCACCCCCTTTTCTGAATCATTTTTGTCCACCATAAGCGTGGAAGGGTATACTCAGATGTGACTCCCTAGCTCATTGCACCATCAGGATTCAAGCAAGCCGGGCCGAAGACGGCGGAAATGCCAGAAACCGGTCCCCGGTAGCTTGTTTCCTTCCCAGTATAAGAATTGGCTTGGTAGTTTGGTCTGCCCTGTTCCCATGATGCGCTGGGCAGGGTCAGACTAATTTGCATATAGCCAAGTTCTGAGCTGGGATGGTGCAGTGAGCTAAAAAACGGTGATGGATCAAACCCTGATCTTTGGACTGGGTAAGAGTGGTCTGCTTAATTCAGACACTCTGTTCATCACCACCCCCTTTTCTGAATCAAAATACATACGAAGCAAGACACGAGGGAGCTTAAGCGGCAGTGGAAAGGGGGAGGAGTGAGGACTGTTAGGGGCACTTAAAGCTCAAAACTTTGTAAACTAAGCAACATTTCTTAAGAACTTCAAAACAGAGAGGAGAGAAAGAGTGCATGTGTGTATTTTTTTGTCTGTGTATGTGTGTAAAAATCCCAGGTGAAATCCGACAGACAATTAACCATACCAACTGAATTCACCTGTACCCAACGATTTACTACAAAATATATTTATTAGGGGGGTGTAACACTCCTAACACACTCCTGAAGATACGCCTCAGCGTGTAGTTTATTATTATTACTAAACGTGCATTAGGACTTTCAACTGCGTATGGGGTTTTCAACCTTGAATGCATTTTCCACTCTGGCCAAGCATTAATTTCCACAGGACAGTTCACAATGCGTAAATTAGGGATCTGTGTGTATCAGGAAAATATTATCAAATGAAGGAGTTGGCCACAGTAATCAGGTCCCTTTGACTGTAATAATGTAATTGCACCGCTGACCGCACATTGTTCAGCTGAGCCTCTTATATTTCATGATGTCCCCTTCTTTATTTTCCTTCTTCTGCTTCCCCCTGCCACTCACGTGAACCCATCCAGCTGCGCCAGAGAGAGTGAGAGCCCTCGTGAGTTACTGCTCCAGGAAGGGCATAGTACGTCAGCTCAAGTTAACCCTTCACTAACTAGTCTTTATGTAGACAAAAATATGAGCCTTTCTTTATCAAACTGATGGCTGTAGACATAGGAATGCGTTAGAGGGAGAGAGGTGGAAATTGGAGGAAAGAAATAAATGTACGGAAGAAATGGCTATTTAAGAAAGTTGTATCTCGTTTGAGTTTACTAATTTGTACAGAAATGTGGGTGATCATGACAGCGTATTACAATATATATTTTCATTTGACTATGGTTTTACACTGTTCAGTTGAGCCTTGTGTGCTTTGTTCATGTTTTGGTATAACAAATATAAACACGCATTTGCAATGCAATAGGTCTCACATTTGCGAGAGTTTGAGCTATTGGCATTGTAAATGACAATGCATTTTATTTATGTGTTGGTTTTTAAAACATAAATAAAAGGCATTGTCATTTACAATGCCAATAGCTTCAACTTTTGCAAATGGGGAAGCGCAGGCCTGTTGATGGGGAGGGGAGGACCTGTCTCGTGGCTGGCCCTTCGCCATGAAGTCGATCTCGAAGCTCTTGTGTGTATGTTCGTTGTTGTTGAGCATCTCGAGGGCCCATTTTGTTTAATTCTGTAGGGTCTTTAGGAGAATTGGTTTATCAAAAAGGAAAGGGACACTTGTTACACCTTACAACATTGAGTTTAAGGAAGAAGAGTACCCTCAAAAAACTCAATGCAAGTCTGAGCGCGGTATATGTGTTTCATCCGCCCCGCATTGAAGTTGTGGCAGTTATCATTGGGATTTCTTCAGTGCGTTAACTGCCAGCCTGATCCAGAGGCACTTCTGGGTTGTTTGGTGCAGTGTCCAGAGATTGAGGGTTTCCCCACTTACAATGTGAAAAAAGAAGAAAAAAGTGAAAAGAAAAGGAAGCTTAATGTGCAACAACGTGAATTTAAAAGTGAGAAAATTACCCCAAGGATTTATTGGGGGGTAGATTCTCAGATTGGTTTAAAAATAGAGGTACTTGCAGCAGACCAAGTTACTGGGTCTGTAAGTATTAAAGTTGTTAGAAAATCATCGACATGTTTCAGCTTCTTAGGCCCGAGGGGTCTGTGAAGCTTTCGTCAGGACTTACAATAGAACAAAGATATACTCACACCATTTGTGTGGTATCAGTGTAGTCTTTTCAAGCTAGGAGCAATTTTCCGTTTCCTGAAAGAGAATTGTATGTTAGTACAGACATATGTGTATAAATATACTCTTTTCCAAAGTTCACTAGTTAGGGTCTTTAGGAGAGCCAGATGAAAGTATGTTTTACAGTGGTGACAAAGTGGAAGGAAGACTTCAGGGTAGGCTGATGAGGGTTAGCTATAGGTGTGGGTGAGGATGCTTGCATTTGGAGTCCAGATAGATGCCTTCTCTGTGCACCTGCAATGTGTAACACAAGCCTTTAAAAGTAATGAGTACTTACAAAATCTCTTCACAGTCGGAGATTCATTGATATAAGTATTGCATACTGATTGACTATTCCTACTATTTGGCCCATGAGAATGTTGCTTTTTAAATGTATTTTAGAATTTATGATATTAGAAATTGGTTTATGCAGGTTTCTGACTTTGTGGTGGAACGTCTGCTCATTGTATTGTTGTATTTCTATCTAGGACCCTAATTCGATATTCCCGATTCATGCCCTTATGTGGTTATAACAAAAAATATCCTTATAAAGGCATCAGAATCATATCCATATTTAGTAATAGCCCATGCGGTCCAAGACACGGCAAGGCTACTCCCATAGACTCCAAGAAAGCACAACGCGTTTTTTAAACAAGCCAAGCCTCCAGCAGCCCGGGAATTCCCCCTGCTTTTGTTTTGATTTGCACAAAAACTCCTGGAGTCCGGAAAGAACTGTTAGTTCTTAGTGACGTCTTATGTCCAACCTTACGTCAAACCCGGCACCTTTCAGGTATAAATATACCAACGTTGCCTTAAGCAAACACACGGTGGTGGGGAGCAGAGCGACGTTCTACTTGCCCGGGAGCCCAGCTGTTGCTAGAGCCGAAGGAAAACGCCCCTCCCTTTGACGCACTGAGAGAGACGCTGTCTTTTTCTCCAGCCGAGAAAATCCAGCTCCGGTGTTCCCAAGTCACCCTCGCGGGGTGCTGAGAGATCGAGTCCTGAGAAGCGAGATACAAGACCTCCTTCATTCTATAACCAAGGTACGGAGCTGATTAAAACCTTAGAGAGAATTCTTGATTCCGATTCTTGGCAAAAACCTAACTGAACTTAAAACTGCAACTTACTTACTCCTTCCCACGTATTAGGCTTAGGTCAGGTACACCTGGGTAGGCGTATCTTAGAAGCACCAGTTGAGTTCGTTAGTCAATGTTTTTATGTATGTATATATTTTATCCATTTTAAAGTATCATATGGCTAAGAAACCATATCAATGCTTTTACAGTATTATTTCATAATACTACTTTTACTGTACGCATTTTACTTCATAATAAGTATTGCAATTGTGGCAATTCATTTCTTTTGCATGAGAAAGAAGACTGCACAATAAAATAACACCTTTTATTGAAAACGCCTGTCTGTCTATTTCTCTGCACTCTGGTGAAATTAAGCATGCACGATTGACTGAGTGAAATAGCCGTCTATTGTTTTCACACGACTCTAGAGATATACTCTTTATTCTGAGGGAGCAAAGTCGTCATGTTTATGCGGTTGTCAGAAACTAATCCCTTCTGTCTAAATCAGGGAGGTTAACCCTTTCCTGAACATGCGAGAAAGTTTCTAGTGACCTCTGAGCTAGCTGGCAAAAAACTAATTAAGTCTAACATAGTCAGTAGAGACCTAGATGACCTCAGTCCTACGTCTACACTGCTGTTTATGTTATTCCAATGCGCAGAGCCTATTTGGAATATAGGAACTACACTACAGTATTGTTGTTTGTAACTAGAAATGTTGGTTGAGCGTTTCAATCTTTATTGACTTGCACCCAGAAAAATGTTCCTCCTGGAAACTGTATGAAGCAATGCGATGTTGAGGAGTGTATAGACTTATCAAAGAGTGATTTTGTGGACATTTCAGATTACTGAAGTGGAATTTCAACACTCCTTCGTGCACAGCATTGGTTTGTGATGCAGAATTCCTAGTAGCTGAAGCATTTGTGAAGCTAAGGCCGCATCATACATGCGGTGCACTTTCCTTCTTTGAGTCGGTAGACCTTCAAACAAGTCCTAACATAGAAAGAGTTGCTGGCTAAAATCTAAGAGGGGCCGACGGTGTCACAACTGAAATGCCACTGGATTCAAGCAAGCCGAGCTGAAGACGGCTGGAATGCCAGAAACCGGTCCTCGGAAGCTTGTTTCCGGTCCAGGGAAGGCATCGCTTGGCAGTTCGGGCTGGACTGTTCCCATGAGGCACAGGGTCAGACTGATTTGCATATAGCCATGTCTGAACTGGGGTGGCAGAGTGGGCTAAAGAACGGTGATGGATTAAACCCAGATCTTTTCACTGGGTGTGAGTGTTTGATTGGTTCAGATGCTCCGTCCATTACCACCCCCTTTTGTACCGCTTTTGGCGGCCACAAGTGTGGCAGGGTATGCTCAGACGTGAGTCCCTTGCTCACTTTGCGACTGGATTCAAGCAAGCCGGGCTGAAGACGGCTGGAATGCCAGAAACCAGTCCTCGGAAGCTTGTTTCCAGTGCAGGGAAGGCATGGCTTGGCAGTTCGGGCTGGACTGTACTGATTTGCATATAGCCAAGTCTAAACTGGGGTGGCAGAGTGGGCTAAAGAACGGTGATGGATTAAACCCAGATCTTTTGACTGTGTGTCAGTGTTTGATTGGTTCAGATGCTCCGTCCATTACCACCCCCTTTTGTACCGCTTTTGGCCACCATAAGTGTGGCAGGGTATGCTCAGACGTGAGTCCCTTGCCCACTTTGCCACTGGATTCAAGCAAGCCGGGCTGAAGACGGCTGGAATGCCAGAAACCGGTCCTCGGAAGCTTGTTTCCGGTCCAGAAAAGGCATGGCTTGGCAGTTCGGGCTGGACTGTTCCCATGAGGCACAGGGTCAGACTGATTTGCATATAGCCATGTCTGAACTGGGGTGGCAGAGTGGGCTAAAGAACGGTGATGGATTAAACCCAGATCTTTTGACTGGGTGTGAGTGTTTGATTGGTTCAGATGCTACGTCCATTACCACCCCCTTTTGTACCGCTTTTGGCCGCCATAAGTGTGGCAGGTTATGCTCAGACGTGAGTCCCTTGCTCACTTTGCCACTGGATTCGAGCAAGCGGAGCTGAAGACGGCTGGAATGCCAGAAACCGGTCCTCAGAAGCTTGTTTCCGGTCCAGGGAAGGCATGGCTTGGCAGTTCGGGCTGGACTGTTCCCATGAGGTACAGGGTCAGACTGATTTGCATATAGCCATGTCTGATCTGGGGTGGCAGAGTGGGCTAAAGAACGGTGATGGATTAAACCCAGATCTTTTGACTGGGTGTGAGTGTTTGATTGGTTCAGATGCTCCGTCCATTACCACCCCCTTTTGTACCGCTTTTGGCCGCCATAAGTGTGGCAGGGTATGCTCAGACGTGAGTCCCTTGCTCACTTTGCCACTGGATTCAAGCAAGCCGGGCTGAAGACAGCTGGAATGCCAGAAACCGGTCCTCGGAAGCTTGTTTCCGGTCCAGGGAAGGCATGGCTTGGCAGTTCGGGCTGGACTGTTCCCATGAGGCACAGGGTCAGACTGATTTTCATATAGCCATGTCTGAACTGGGGTGGCAGAGTGGGCTAAAGAACGGTGATGGATTAAACCCAGATCTTTTGAATGGGTGTGAGTGTTTGATTGGTTCAGATACTCCATCCATTACCACCCCCTTTTGTACCGCTTTTGGCCACCATAAGTGTGGCAGGGTATGCTCAGATGTGAGTCCCTTTCTCACTTTGCCACTGGATTCAAGCAAGCCGGGCTGAATATGGCTGGAATGCCAGAAACCGGTCCTCGGAAGCTTGTTTCCGGTCCAGGAAGGCATGGCTTGGCAGTTCGGGCTGGACTGTTTCCATGAGGCACAGGGTCAGACTGATTTGCATTTAGCCATGTCTGAACTGGGGTGGCAGAGTGGGCTAAAGAACGGTGATGGATTAAACCCAGATCTTTTGACTGGGTGTGAGTGTTTTATTGGTTCAGATGCTCCGTCCATTACCACCCCCTTTTGTACCACAACTGAAATGAAGGCATGGGTACATTTTCATGCAGTGCACGAAAACGGAGCTCCAGATTGCACCTCAACATAGGGCTGTGCACTTCGGTCTATATAAAAGGACCACTTTTTAACCATTTTGTTAAATACTTGGGGATTTTTAAACTTAAACCAAAATATTCGCAAACAGAAGCTAGAATAGTAAATAAGGCTCCTAGACTGTATGGGGGAAGGTTGCATGGACTAGAGATGGAATAGTGAACGTGACTTTCCCAACCACAAGTATGTGCATTACTCCATTTTTCCTCGTGACCATGCTGCAGCAGAGGTAGGAAGTGTCTTCAGTCTAAGTAGAATTGCTGCTACTTAAGCACGACTCCGATTTGCTTTGGAGTACCCCAGCCCAGGCATGTTTGCGCCCACTAAATGGGGAGACGCAGGCCTGTTGATGGGGAGGAGGAGGACCTGTCTCGTGGCTGGCCCTGCGCCATGAAGTCGATCTCAAAGCAAACCGAGCTACAGTGGAAAGAGCATATTCAGTAAAGCCATAGACTATGCGAAGATGGACAATATCAGGGAAAATTAAAGGCTTTGAGAGAGAGGAGACTAATGTCCAGGGAATGAGATGTGTAGCAATAATCCTACCTTGTAAATAGACAACAATGCACAAGTTCATGTGAGGAGATTAATTTTGTACTTCATCACGTTCAAGACAGAAAACGCTACAAATACGACATTTTAAGGTCCAGATCATCTCGCTCGGTAGGCATGTTATTATTTTGAAGCTCAAAGCAGAAAAATACACTTACAATGATCGATTGTGGGTGCTAAGAGGAGTGATCTGTCTGTGTCGAGCGTATGTGGTGGAACTAAGAAGAATACACACCAGGCAAGAAAATCACGATGATGGCTGTATGCGTCAGTAATATGCTTTGCTGTAGACTGCCAAACTCAGTGCGCAAAGCAGCTCAGAAGAAAGGTAAACGTCCGTCTTCAAGCTTTTTCAGTAAGCTTTTAAGTTGCACATACATGAATGTACATGCCATTCTTCTGCGGGTACCCCAATAATACACCAGGCACGGTGCCCTAGCGCTGTGACAGCTACTGGTTCTCAGTGCTAGGAACACGGCGCACAGACCTTTGCGAGGGTTGAGGAGACGTGTTACTAGCAAAGTTCAGCTTCCTGGAAGAGAAAGCCTGGAAAAGCTGGAACACAGTAGGCACGCAGCGGCAGAGCTTTCACTGAAGCCTCGAGGGGTCAGTTCTGGAAACGTGGAAAGCACTGTCAAAGTCCACAGTCAGGAAGCAGAAAACTATCTCTGCAAGGGGGTGTCGGAGGGGAAGGGCAGAGTCTGAAACACAGACCAGTGGGAGTAGGGTGTGTGAAACCTTAGGCATAAACAAAGGCAGCAGAGGCGAGGGAACAGGACAATATGAATGGATCCTCAGAGTAAAGAGAACCAGGCTGATGCAGAAAGGCTGGCAGCAAAGCGCATCGGCGTGAAGAAGATTGCTTAGTGTGGAATCGGTTTACGCCCCCCAAAAGCGAAAGTGACCGCGGGCATGCGGTCTGTGGTGGGGGAGGGGCCGAGCGAGGCACGCCGTAAGGGTGCAGAGCGCGAAGGCAAAAGTGAAAGCAGAGGTGATTGCAGCTGTGCACGTTGAGCGCACTTGTGCGCGTAACAGCAAGCTGGTGGCCGGGAGCTTCTGGGTAGCACTTTCAAAACCCGCTTACTAAATGTCTCGCTTGAGACAGCGCATGCGCTGGCTCAGACAAGACCTAACAAAGGACTGCATAGGATCGTGAGTACACAGTCAGGCTGCTCCAAACACAAGTTAAACAGTGACTAACATTTGCAAATAGTTTTCTCCACTTCTTTTTTATTTCTTCAA
This sequence comes from Lissotriton vulgaris, assembly GCF_964263255.1. Taxonomy (NCBI): domain Eukaryota; kingdom Metazoa; phylum Chordata; class Amphibia; order Caudata; family Salamandridae; genus Lissotriton; species Lissotriton vulgaris. The sequence continues at coordinate 131,813,101 of NC_141687.1, forward strand.
CAAACAGAATTTAGCAGCAGTGCTCAAATGTATCTTTAAGTCATTGAATGAACTTTGCTTCTAAAGTAATTAAGCATTCTCTGTTGTTTTTATGCCACTGTGTAGACTCAGATAGTCTTTATTTTTTCTCTTTGTCTAATGCACTCCAGGGCCTTTGTAACCATTTTAACTTTGTTGTAGTTACACTGAGCCATCTTGAAGTTATATAATTCTGATTTTTTATGAAATGAGAATACCTGATGATTGTAGTAAACATAATGAATGATAATGATATCATTTTATTAATAACGTCCAATTTTATATATCATTTTAATAGCAAAAAGTAACTGAAGACCTGTGCTAATTGTTTATTGCATAAGTTATTCAACATCAATGGGCGACACTTTCTGTGGCATATTCACAATGAGCTATCGCTGAATTAACGGCACTTTATCGCAGCCAAAGTCGTGATAAATTTACCCCCTCATTCAGTAGCTGGTGCTAACAGCCCACAGCACCATTTTTCCTGCAAAAGCAGCCACAAAAAATATCGCCACCGAGGACCCCGCATCTATCGCTAATAAGATGCAGAGTAGGCGTTTCTGTGCCAAAAGCTGCGACAAAAAGACACCTCAACATTCACAACGACCAGCCAGATCGGCGATAAGAACACAAAACACACAATAGGGCATGTTAGCAACAGGAAATTAACACTTGCATCACAAAAGGGATCACAGCCCAGAGCCACACATGAAGAACAACAGATGCCCCCGAGCAACTGAACATGCAGCACGGACACCCAAGAGGGCCACAAACCCACCAACACCACACCCAGGCCCGCAACACCCCCCAGGCCCACCCCAACCCCCGGACTAAGAAACTGCACACCAACATTACATATCCCCCAAAAAATGTTTTTCCTGATGTCGCACAAGAAGGACAATCAACATACATGCGTGGCCAGAAAATGGAGAATCAGTCATACAGCAATGCAATCACCAACACAAACACCATACAAACAAATGCCAAAACAACCATTTGGATGAGTCCTAGCGGATCCTCACTTGACAATCCGTAAGACACAGCCTGGAAGACTAAATCCAACATAAGAAGGTGTGCCATGCACCCAACAAAGGAAAGAGAGGGAGAGAGATAGAGTGAGATAGCACAAGCAGCACAAGGCCTTGCAGGGTACCTGGCACTACATGCCAACATGTGTGTGTGTATCGCCATCCGAACACCATGGGCTCAAGGCTGTGACCCAATCTAAGCAGTAGTAAGACAAACATCAGAGATGAAAGCTCCATTGTTCCAATGCAGAAGGCTGGAGGACACCTGCACCTCTGACCATGGTCCAGAATGCGCCTGGAGCACCCTGAGAGAGATGCCATGGCAGATGGGGACGACTCCCACACCACGCATTGCGCAAATGAACTATCCAACTTATCCACGACCCACACACAGAAGCCCCTGCCAGAGACCACTGCATGGGATGCCCTCGACACTCATGGAAACAGCAACCCATTCAGCCCAACGTTGCACACACATTCGAATCATTGCCCTAGGCTGTGGCATATCCTCCACACAACTGCAACAAAACAGAAGAGTGCCGGTTTCACGAGAAGCACCAAGTCAATGGCAGGCCATACCGGGCACATGCACAACCCCCGTCACGTGGAATACTACTGTGCACGTATGCTGCATTTACTGAGTGCAGTGCCAGTGGCACTGCTGCGGATCAGTTACTGGCTCAGCTTCCACATTGCCAACGTCACCTGCGTCCAGCCCTGGTTCCACTGCCGAACATGCACATTCGGGTGTCCTATGGATGTCTGCCTATCCAACACAACCGTAGATGAATTGGACTATGACTTGTGTCTGCTCCACCTGTTGGAACACGAACAGGAGAGTAACTGAGACAGCTGTGCATGGGATGCCTTGACATACTGCGTTTGTATTGGTAGTTGTGCATGGGAGATTGCACAATTCCTCGTGTGCTGTGTGTATTGTACAGCATGGGTTGTGTGTGTACGTGGACATGTCATGGTGTGACCTGCTCCTTTATGGCTGTGATCCGCACTGGGCTACCTCCATGTCAATTCGTAGGCCATCTGATGTTTTTGGGCTGCTGCCATGCAATTGGGCAAGCAATGCTACTTGCATACTCAGTGTGGGTCACAGAGCCGCTGCTTTGCTGGATTCAGCACATGTGCATGGGTCGGTTGTGATATTGGTGATATGGAGGGGGCCCATTTGTACACGGGGGCCTGCATGGCATTTCTGTGTGTGCTGCAGTGTGCCAAGGCATTCAGTGACATGTTCCACGATCCTTGTGGGTGTGCAGTGTGCTACACATAATTGTGCATGTGTGCCATTGTGCCCATCTCCCCCTGTCCCTCCGTCCCTGGTTGTTACTCACCCTGTTGCTGTTGGGTTTGGTCGTATCGTGCTGTGTCCAGGCCTCCAATTCCTGCCACCGTCTCCACACTGCTGACTGTGGCCACCATTTTCTCCAGCTCATCAATCTCCTCCTGTGTCACAGGACTCCGACCTCCAGTAGCCATTGCTGCCTTCCTGTTGGCGGAGAGCTTCTCCTTGGTTTGGCAGTTTGGCTGTGCACTTCATGCCAGCACCTCTTGACCTCCTCCAGTGACCTCCTTGACACTCCGACTGCATTGACTTAGGTGGCGATGGCCTGCCATATTTCCGTTTGGATTTCCAGTGCAGCAGTGGAGGTGCCGAACAGTTGTTGATGGTGTTCTATCACCTCCGTGACGATGATCCGATATTCCTGCTGACTTAACCCCTTCTTCCTCTTCCTCTTGTCCTTGCCCTTTCCCAAACAAGGGGTTCCTGGCAGTACCTCCGTGGGGCTAGTGGCATTTGGCTTGTCCCCTGCATCCATGTTGCAGTGCAGTTTGAATTTCTTTTTTTTATATAGTGCTGTTTCCCGTCAGACGCTTGGGATTTGTAGGCCAGTGGCTGGTTTTCTCGGATTTTGGGACCGCGATTGACCTGTTTCCCATTTTTGCAATATGGTGTTGCTTTTCACGGAGACATTTGACACATTATTGTGTGACTATCGCCTTGTTGTGAATTCCACGTTGCCATGGGGTTATTTTACTCCTATGGGCTGCGATGTTGAAAGTTGCGTTACGCTACTCTTGCGGTAGTTCTCACACGTTCTTGTGAATATACCCCTCTGTTATTTGGAGTAGTTTAAATAACCATCAATAGCCAAATACCTCCTCTATTTCAACAATTGAACATATGGTGCAGATTAGTAAAACAGAAAATTAGCACAGGTTCAGAGATGAAGATCTTCCTATAAGATTCGCATTGGAAGTCTTGCAGGGATTTATTAGAAGCCCTCACTCACCACCCTGGGTGGTGACATGCTTCATCATCGGGCCCACCAGGAGAAGCCGAATGCCTCCCTGGTGTGCTACAACTCCAGGTTAGTGCTGAGCAGGTTTTTGTTTGTGACAGTGATGTGAAAAATACGTGAAGTTAAAATTGTCATAAGCTGTACCAGAAAGAAAAAAATTGTATTCAGCGGTCAGCCTGACAAGGTTAAAATATGTGTAGGGAAATTTGCCAATTAATGTATTGGTTATTTCCACTCAAGGTGGGGTCGACATGTTTCAGCCCTTATGTGTATAGTTACTGGGCTTTCTTCAGGACCATGTTTATTGTGTACCTCGGCAGTGTGGGCGTGCTAAGGTCCACCCTACCAGAGGACGTGAAAGTTAAAATCCAATGAGTAAAAATAGTGCGAAAAAATGAACAAACCATCAAGTTGTGGGGATTACCTCTCCTTTAGAGGAACCTGTATAGTCTAAAATACACAAAGACATACAAACATGACAGACAGATAAGTAGTTATAGGGATCTCAACAGTGTTGTTGACTGGAAGAATTGCTCTCTAAACGTGCTAAGGCTAGTCAAGAGGACGTGACCGTTTGTGCCATTTTATGATCTTAACCATAGCATGTATGGCACAAACGGTAACGTCCTCTTGACTAGCCTTAGCACGTTTAGAGAGCAATTTTTCCATAGCGGTCACAGATTTACCAAATTCAGGGACAAAGCAGAGTGACCTTTAGGTGGCAAAACTGTCTCGGTTGAGTCTGGAAATGCTATTTCCACAGAGAAACCCGTAACCAGTTAGAAACACAGGCCTGGAGACAGAATTGGCATGGCGTCTGGATTATTTTACACACTGCTCACAGACCTTTTAATGTAAATGTAATGTTCATTTAGTACCGGAGACTCATTTTTAAATGGGCACTTTTGGCTTTATAGGACGAATTCTGGGCTCTTGGGACTTTGCGCTAACATGCATTTCATCTAAAGCTCAGCTCTCACTTCCACAGATGTTTTAATGAAACTGAAGTGTTTTGTTTAGTACAGGAGGGTCATTTTAAATGATGTATTGTCAGGTTGGCTTTTTAAGATGAAATATAGGCACTTGGGGCCTCATTTATGAGAAATGACGCATCGCTGCGTGAAAGCAGCGATGAGTCACTTCTCAGTGCGCACTCCTAGCGACAATCCTGATGCATCATATTTAATGTATGACGCATCATGTCGCAAGGAGTTACAGATACGTCAGTATTTCTGACGTATCTGTAAGTGGATAAGTGACGGATTGGCTGGAGTGTGTCACAAAAGTGACGCAACTCCAGCAATGCATCCTTTCACATGGGGAAAGGCCTATGTTAAAGGGCCTGGTCAGTCTTACGCCTGCTGTGAGGCAGGCGCAAGATTTTGACGCAACGGTGTCCTAAAAGTGACGCAGTGAAATCTCATAGATTTCACTGCGTCACTTCTACTACCCTTCCTTGCGTCAATACGCCCCTCTTGCATACATTATACCTGGCGCAGGTATAATGTGGCGCAGGGCTTTACAAAGCGACGCATCTTCCTAGATGCGTCACTTTGTAAATATGGCGCAACAAGGCGCATATTTTTTACGCCACTGGTACGTCACAAAAAGTGACGCACCGGCGGCGTAAAAGTGACGCACAGCCTCATAAATGAGGCCCTTGGTACTTCCGGCTATCTACTGTTAAGGCTTCACTCCCACTGAAGTGGCAAGGAGTTAAATACAGGCCTCGTAGATGTTTTAATGAACCTAAAATGTTTTGTTTCGAACTGGAGGATCATTTTAAATGATGCATTGCTACCTTTGGTGTTTTAGGACAAATAATTGGCAACTAGCGCTTTTCGCGATCATGTGTTCTTAACTATTGCTAAGCTTCAGTGTGATTTTAGGTGATAATCTATTGACACTAGGCACTATTAGTCATCTAGCTCAGTCAGGATGTTGTTATCCTTTTGGATTTTATTACCTTAATAAACAATTTTTACTTACTTATGTGTACTACTACCAAACAAACTTCAAAATGCAGCTCTTGAATAGGCCTCCTAATGGGCTGACTGTAAAGTTAAGCCCTCGCTTTGTTAAACTCAAGAAACAAGGTGCTTGGAACTTCTGTGTAAATGTCTGATTTACAGCTTAACTCGTTTTAAACTTTGAAACTGATTGGTGAGTGCAATTACTGGTGCTGACTGGCTAAGAAGCCAATGTATTTTATTTCTTCTGTGAACAACTACATTGGGAGAGTGGGCAATCATTTTCCCCTTGAGCTGGTTACAGATGCATGAAGTATCAAGTATGTGTTAATATTTATGGCTCAGAGTACTCCCATTGCCCAATACTCTACAGCATCAAATTTTGATGTAAAACTATTTCTAGATAACACTATCTCTTTGTTCTGTCATACATATAACACAGGCATCTTTGGGCACTTTCATGTGATGAAGTGTGGAAAAATTGTGGTTTTAACCTGCATTTACTGCTGATTTTATATTCCAATACATAGATATTTCCTTTTCTTTTCATTCACTTCATTTGTATTTATTGAATGGTAGCTTTAGAGTGGCACTAGCATGGTAACAGATAGCAACCAGAAATAGATCAAAGGTAACATAGAGGGAGCAGTTTACTGAGACCAGGGGTTTGGAGACTGTTCCAGGGTGGTGATACCTGTGCTACGAATACTCTTCCAGCTGTTGTATAATTCTTAGGAGGTCCTGCCTATATTACCTCTACGTCCCTCGTCCTCGACCCAGTCAACACTCATGAGGTATTCCACTGACAGGAAACAAAACAGGAAACGCTTTTAGGCTCCTCCCCCCCTCCGGCCAGGTGCTATATCACACCCAACCACCAGAAGCACATCCTGTTTTGTTTCCTGTTGGTGGATTACTTGATGGGAGACGCTGGGGTGAGTGCTGGGCGCTTACCTGCTTCGTTTGTCATGTGGATCCTCCTCTGCTGGGCTCTGGGGGGCTCCCATGGACTGTCGTGGGATTCCTTGGAGTGGGGCTGCTGGGCTTCCCTTTCTCCTCCTGGGCTCAGGTGACCTATGCTGCTTGGCTTCGTGGGTCTTCCTGTTTCGTTTACTGCCCTGTTCGCGCTGCTGGTGTGCTGTGGATCTTCCTCCTGCTGCTCGATGTTCTTTCCTGCTTGAACCACGGCCGTGGAGGTGGGGGTTTGGGGTTGGGAGCGCTGGGCTGTTGTGGAGCGCACTCCTCCCCTTTGGATTCCCTGATCTCGCCGGCGCCGGGGGCCCTGGTGTCGGCTCCTGAGTGTGCCTCTGGGACACGTTGTATGTCCTGCTGCACTGGGGAGGACGGCGGCAGTGCTTTGCCGGCTGTCTCGGCAGCGTCTTCCTGGGTTTGCGCGCATTGTCCTGTGTTGCACCCGTCGGCCGTGTTAGGTGCCGGGTGCTGGTGTAGGCGGGCGCCCGGGTGGGCTCCGGGCGCTCCGGTTCTTGGGGCCATTTTCTCGCTGGGCAGATACATGCCTGTTCCGTGTTCGTGAACGGTTGCAAAAAAATAAATAAAACCTAAGCCAGGATACAGTACAGAGACGCCTGGAGATGCCAGGAATTGAACCCGGGGCCTCATACATGCGAAGCATGCGCTCTTCCACTGAGCTACGTCCCCTCTACTGCCCTCTAATGTTATTAAAGGGGTAGTTGCATGCCGGCTGTTTGGCCGCTGTTTTTCTTTTCATTGTGGTTCATTTCTTGCTGCCTTGTGCTTGGGAGCGTTGGTCATGGGCAATCTCCATCATGAGAGGAGGTATTCCTCTCCTGTACCTGCCTCTTCCCCTGATTCCGGTGGGGACTCCTCCCCCCCTTCTGTGACTGGAAGTGAGCTGATGCCCGGATTGGGTGCCTTATTCTGGAGACTCTTTCTGTTATTAAGGCTAATCAGTGGCTTGCTGTTGGGATTTCTGCCTTTCGTCGGATATTTCCTCCTCTGCTGATTCCGATGGGTCTTCACTTGATGCGGTTGCGCTGCAGGGCATATCCATTTCCAGGGAGCTCTTGCCTTACGTCCTTTCCCATGTGTGGGTTGACATGGGGTTTCCTGAGGATTCTGCGCCCAGCACTTCTCTGGATGTTATCTTGCCGCAATTCTGGCGGCCTGTTGCCTCTTCTCTGCCGGTGCATCCTTTTGCGACCGTGGTTCTGTTGAAGGAGTGGAAGGACCCGGATCATTTCTCCATGCCCAGGTTTATGTCCATGCTTTCTCCATTGTAGGATATGGCGGTCTCTTTGCCTGGTTCCATTCCTATGGATTCCGTTGTGGCCAGTCTTGTGGGTCGTCCTTCCATGACGGATGATGACATTCTGATGGACGGTGTTGCTAATAGTTGGATTCGTCTCTGATGGTGTCTTCCGGCGCCTCTCACCTGGCTCTTCGTTCTGGGATTTATGGAGCCTATGTTGCCCAGTCATTGCTGACTGGTTTCGAGTCCCTGTTTTCTGCTATGCAGGTGGGTGGCAGTTTTCCGGATTTGCTGGAGTCTTTGGAGAGCCTGCGGGATTCCTGTTGGACGTTGCTTTTGTTTCTGTGCGGGCTTCTGCGATGTCCGGTGGTTCCTCTATTGCTGCCCGTCGGGCCTGTTGCTGCGGGTTTGGAAGATGGACGCGGCCCAGCGTTCCATGGCTTTGAGGCTTCCTTTACTGGTGCCCGTCTATTTGGTGTCTTTCTGGAGGAGTCACCTCATATGGAGCGCAAGTATTCTTTGTCCTTTCGTGTCCTTCCGCCCCGTGGGGGTTTCTCCTTCTCTGGTGCCAGGTCTTTTCACCAGCCTTCCGTGTTTCACCAGTCCTCCTTCAGGAGTCGTTGTGGCACTGGCCGGTCCTTTCCACAGGAGTTTCAGAAGGAGTCCCAGAGGGGTGCCGGGTCTGGTCCGCTGCGTTCCTGACTATGCCACCCTTGGGGATGTTCTCTCTGGTGGTCCACATCTGGTTGGTGGGAGACTTCGGCGGTTCCTTCCTGCTTGGCGCCTGACGACCTCGGACAGATGGGTGCTGGATGTCTTGTCTAGGGGCTACCGGATCGAATTCTTGTCCCCCCCTCCCTCCCATTCCGGGGTGGTGGTGTCCCCTTCTCCTCGGGATGCCTCCCGCCATCTGGCCTTGTTGGACGGAGTTCGTTCTTTGGTCAACAAGCTTGCGGTTGTCCCTGTTCCAATGGCGGAGAGGGGGTTGGGCCTACTCCATCATCTTTGTGGTGCCGAAGATCACAGGGTTTTCCAGGTGGTCGTCATCCTTCGGGTTCTGTACTTGTTTGTGCGGAAGATCCCGTTCAAGATGGAGACCCTCCGGACAGTTATGCCGTTGATCCAGTCGGGTTGGGTGCTCTCTACTCTCGCCCTCCATGATGCGTATCTGCACGTCCCCCTGGCTGTGATGGGTCAGCGTTTCCTGCGCTTCTGCCTGGAGGGTCAGCGCTGGCAGTTCTGCGTCCTCCCCTTTAGTCTTCGGTCCGCCCCCGGGTGTTTACCAAGGTGGTGGCTCCCTTGGTGGCCCATCTCATGGGGGTGTCTGTGTTCCCGTATTTGGCCGTCTGAATGGTTCAGGCTCCGTCCCTGGGGATCATGTCTCGCCACCTTCTCTTGACCATGTCTACGCTCAGGGAACATGGGTTCTTGATCAACTTGCCGAAGGGCCACCTGGAGCCTGCCACTCGGAGGACCTTCATCGTCGCTGTGTTTTATTCTGTGTTGGGCATGGTGTTCCTGCCGGAGGCCTGAATTTGTCGCCTTCGGTCTTGGCTGAGGAAGTAGCATTATGTTGCCAATGGCTAATTGAAAACCACGGGGGACATAATATATAAAAATGTTGACCCACATCAAATGTGTAATTATTGCACTGAGTTGATTTTTTGTAGAAGTCTTAGTTGCTAACTGTTCTCCTGAAACTCTACGTAATTGCTAATTAGCATTCTTGGAGGCACTGGCAGATACCATTGCATTAATCTATTGTTGGTAAATTCAGGGCTCTACCTCAACATATTGCATGTTTTCTTATAAGAACTAAAGAATACGACAAAGCATACAGGGATTATAGAAATTTAGTACTTAGCTATGGGAGGTTTAGTTACCCAAGGAGTTAGGCAAATGGTCAACTTATATTATAACAACAGACAAGGATTTTGATAGATTTGTATGTGCGCACGTTGGGATTATATAGCAAAAACTAAATAAATCAGTGGAGCACTGCACAGGGTCAAACACTAAAAAGTAGTCAACAAGTCAAGGGCAAGGTATCTGCGTTCTGTGAGCAGAAGTTTAATTTCAGTCCATCATGATGTAACATTCCCTAAAGTTCTTTCCGAAATAGGAGCAGAGTTAGAGTGGTCCTGATGGATACAGGGATGCTGTTCCATGTCCTGGGTACATCAATGTAGAAAGCTTCTTGCCTTGTTTACTTTCTTGTTTACACTTCTCTAGTCTGATGACCGTGGCTACAGGTATGCCAGGAACAACCAGGAATTGTGAACTTGTTAGCAAGAAAGGCAAGAGAAGGCAAACAGGGTCTCAGACGGCTTTGTAAATCATGCAGTTGGTTTGGTTTTGCAGATGAGGCATACGAGTAAGGGGTGTCAGTGGAGTTCTTTATGGATACGCGTCACTGGGTCATATCCTTGGATGAGACATAGTGTGCCCTTAGTGGGCGCCACATGAAGTCTGGAAGGCCATGAAGTAGGGTGATGCCACCTTCCACATGCAAGAGTACAAAGCTTGAGCATCAGTTCTGAAATTGCTTTCGAGGTCAAATGTTTTTTTTTTGTGGAGCTGAAACAGGGACTTATTTGATCATTATTTCTTTCAGTGTGAAGTTGCGTCAAGGGTTACTTAAAGTGTCTTGGAACTGGGTAAACGTTTGGGCTGAGATCTTAAAGGTTCATGCCATAGAACCAGGTTTGTGCAGTTTCTTTCTTGCTATTCTTGTAAATAAAATAACTTGGATGCTGTCTATGTGGGGTTGAGCTACAGATATGTGCCGGACATCTGTGTCTAGTGAGGGTGAGGGCAGTGCTTGAGGCACTGCATGTCTAGAGTGGAGGAGAGTTTTAAGTAGAGTTGTGTAATGACAGCATATTGCTGAATTTTTCTGATGCTGTTGGTGAGTAGGAAAACAGCTGGCTCCATGTAAAAGTAAGCAATGACAGGAGGAAAGTATGGAACCCTGAGGGACCCAGCAGGTGATCCTCTGAGAGCTGGAGATGCCCTTCTGAATTAAATGATGGAGGTTGGAAAAGAGAAAACCAGTAGAGGATTTTGCAGCGAACCTCATGGAACGATAGGAAGACAACCCTCCTACATTTCAGATGGGTTTGAATGCTTAGTCAGTGAAGGAAGCATTGATAATGGTGAGTAGAAGTGAGAGATTATTTACAGAGAAAGCTATGATGAAGAACAACAGTAAGACATGATTTTCAAAGAAGGAGGCAATGAGGCAGCAAGATCTGGAATTAATTTGTCTTTGAAGAATAACCCTTCACAATGCTATTAGTTGGGGTGGTCTTATAGTAAAAGCAAGCAGGGGTGGGTGGAATGTTTCATTTCACCCTCAGAATTATTGGAGTCCTGGTCACTCCACATTACTCTCAGGCCAAATTCCACAAATTGCCATGTGGCGTAATTTTCCGCCTGCAGGCTCAAGAAAATGCAAGCTGGCGAGCGAGATCTGGCATCCCCTATCGCAATTTACTAAGGCAGCAGGACGCAGTTAGAGGACTGTCATTCAAGAAGATTCACCGCAGCTTGACTTGATTCTACTCAAGCAGCAGCAAAATAAACTCAAATGGCCGCAAGCTGTCGCACAACGCATGGTGCCGTTTGCGCTTATTTTCAGTGCTGCTCTCGCTACAAGCGCTAAGTTGTTACGTGAGCAGGGCAAGCTGGATATTTTCCGCCCGTTGGTGCAACTCCGGGGATTCTCACAGACTTTTTTGGGGAGTTAAATTCTGCGATATCTGCCTACCCCTAGTTGATGGCAGAGTACTTGACTGTGGAGTGTGGGATAGGAAGGTCAGGCAGGAGGTTGAAGCAATGCTTGATTGTCTTGAGAGGTTCTGTGTCTGTTGGTAGCATCATTAATGGTGTTGGTGTGGCACTTTGTAATGGCTCTTGTTATGACCTGCTACAGGCTCCACAGCGGAACATTAATAGCAGGTGTTCATCAGAAGGTTCTGGGTTTTTTCAATTTTACATTTTGCATGTGGTTGAAGTGCAAGTTGTCAATAAAGTCTTTGAACTGCCGGGGCATTGAACGTTTTAGTCTAAACTTGCATTTTTAGTTAGAGTGTAGGTGTCCATGTGTTATTCTAGAAAAATGTTGCAGTAATTTAGAAGGGTGTTGCATTTGCTGTCATTCAGTACAATAAGTTGTTTTTAATCCATTTATTAATTGATAATAAACACGTTTTACGTGTTTGTGTTGCATATGGAAATTCTTATGGTTAGAATCTATTGTGTCCACTCTACTTACAGGACAACTCCTCCAGACAAGACAATAGAGTTAAACTGTCTATCAAATGATATGCTACCCTTGCCGTATATCTAGCTACATTTATCAACTTATATTGCTGAAAATCTAACACTGGAACCCTCAATTCCAATGTTAATTTTTTTAAACGCCTCCAAAATGAAAATATCACACCTAAACCATATTGCAAATAAACTAATCATTTAAACCTCTTCCACTAATCCGAGTAGTACACATTTATTATAAAAAATATTCTATATATCTATTCATTTTCATTCTTTTTTCTATAAACCCCACAATACAAATATAAATAAATGCCCACATTTAACCATAACCTGTTGTCACAATGTGGCTAAGAAGCTGACTGTGATATGTGCATCCAATAGGATCTTTATTATGAACAGTGATTACAGGATCTGTTATAATTTGTGTGTGAGGCTAACATGCATTAACTTTAAACCACATTGCAACTGAGCATTTCAGTGTTGTAGCTTTAATAACTCTATTTGTTAGATGTGGTTAGCTATACTGCACGAGAACAAATAAACAACTGTGCATATGGCCGAGATACCCGCCACCCCCTCTCAACACAATCCCCAAAAGGAGGGAAACCGGAAACAGTTCTTGAAGTTTTTTGGAAGTGGGATGGAGTGACCATCCCGGCCGTATTTATTAAAACACAATTAAAACATTAAACGTTTCATGTTATGTACAATTTCATTACCACATTACGATGTTTGGCTAACCTTAACAGATTCTCTAATACAGAGGTTCTCCTAGCCGAACTAGCATCCTACAAACATTTTCTTGACATATTGAAATTGTACATCCTAACGTTTAAGGGCCAACGGCAAGGTCATAACCGGTGTCAAGATCCCTAACCCGACTTACCCCTCCCACTTGGGAGGGGCGACAGCATGGAGGCGTACCTCAAGTGCAACTACTACCAATTTCCCTTGACTTGACGGGGGCACCTAAAGACTCGACGCCAGTTAAAGGTCGTTCGAATACTCGTGTGAAGCATCTAGAAGGTATCGTAGACCTTATCCCAACCCCACACAACTTACCGCATCTGCCGTCGCAGATGTCACTGGCCCCGGGAAATTCCCCAGGAGGGGGCTGTAACCCCTCCTACAAAGGAAGGGGCCTTGACCGCCTTTTCCTTTACTTCCGGCGACCCATCCTTAGAAGGGACCGCCTCCCCATTGAGGGGCCAATGGCCACCTCTCCCGAGCGCTCCCATCCGTGTTGGGTGACGCCCACTCATAGGGATCTACTAATTAGTGCTCACCGATCATGACCTTACCGCCTACCAAAATAAATACGACAGTGCTAACAAAGACAGTGCTAACAAAACCTAGGAATACATTGGCCACTATGACCGAAAGAGCATGCTTAAAATTCAACACTATATCTGAATCTCTTTAATGGCAAAAACGTACTCAAACCGACCATTCTTTATTATACTCAACATCAACATGACTCCACAACCTGTAAACGAAATGGAAGCAAAATTAATCAACTTTATTACAAACAACTGGCTGTCTTCAGGGGCTGGTGGGTGGGTCAAAATTGGCTCTTCGTTCTGTCCAGAGCACACGTGCAGCGAGGAGGTGCAGCTTCAGGGCACAAGAACAAGAGGATGTCTTCTGGTCTTGCGTCCCTTTTTATCCGTCTTCAGGGCGGGCGTATACCCGCCCCTGCCTGCCCCGAGGGCGTGGCTGGCTGCGTCAGTGTCTAGGCCAGCCCACTCTAGGGCGGGAACGGGCGCGCCCCAGCTACGCCGCTTCGGGCATACCAGCCGAGACGCGCCCCCCGCCCAAAAATGGCTTCCCGGGGGGATCGAGGCACTCTGCCATAAGTTCGGGGGGACCGAGTTGGTCGCCCCTTTCCATATGGCCGAGATACCCGCCACCCCCTCTCAACACAATCTCCAAAAGGAGGGAAACCGGAAACAGTTCTTGAAGTTTTTTGGAAGTGGGATGGAGTGACCATCCCGGCCGTATTTATTAAAACACAATTAAAACATTAAACGTTTCATGTTATGTACAATTTCATTACCACATTACGATGTTTGGCTAACCTTAACAGATTCTCTAATACAGAGGTTCTCCTAGCCGAACTAGCATCCTACAAACATTTTCTTGACATATTGAAATTGTACATCCTAACGTTTAAGGGCCAACGGCAAGGTCATAACCGGTGTCAAGATCCCTAACCCGACTTACCCCTCCCACTTGGGAGGGGCGACAGCACGGAGGCGTACCTCAAGTGCAACTACTACCAATTTCCCTTGACTTGACGGGGGCACCTAAAGACTCGACGCCAGTTAAAGGTCGTTCGAATACTCGTGTGAGGCATCTAGAAGGTATCGTAGACCTTATCCCAACCCCACACAACTTACCGCATCTGCCGTCGCAGATGTCACTGGCCCCGGGAAATTCCCCAGGAGGGGGCTGTAACCCCTCCTACAAAGGAAGGGGCCTTGACCGCCTTTTCCTTTACTTCCGGCGACCCATCCTTAGAAGGGACCGCCTCCCCATTGAGGGGCCAATGGCCACCTCTCCCGAGCGCTCCCATCCGTGTTGGGTGACGCCCACTCATAGGGATCTACTAATTAGTGCTCACCGATCATGACCTTACCGCCACAGGCCGGATAGTTGACCGGCTATCCGGACCCCCACAAAACTCCTACCTAAAGGTCATGTTTCAACGTTTTTTAACCATGCTAAGAAGTCTCCTATGAGTAACTCATTTCCCACCCGAGACAAATGCACACCATCCCCTAGATACATACTGTCATCATTAATACAACCATGCGAGATAGAATGCAATGTCCTGGAACGGAACAACCTACTCACTTTGTTATTAAGTTTTCTAACAGAATGGTTCAAAGCAGGAATCGAAACAGCCCCCGCCACACTTTTCGTGGGATCATATGAGACCACGCAATTATGCACCCCGGAACTTTCCTCGCCAACCAACTTACAGTGGAAAGCATTGCCTCTAGGAGAAGTCGTCTACCGGTGGTGACCAAATCATTGCCCCCTAAATGTACTATGACTATAGACGGCGGTGACCTCGTCCGCCCTAACAAACCCTCAAAGAATGCCTGAAACTGGTCAATACAGAGACCGCCCCTTCCGTAGAAGGACACCCTGTACCCGTATTCCCCAGCTACGTGAATCATGTCACCTGCTTTGAATACGTCAGCGGCACGCCTCACGTATGAGTGGCCCACGACCCACACCTCTTTCCTCACAGCCGGTGATGTCTGACCGCTGGCCTGGTGTTGGGTCGACTGCATAGTCCGCCCCGCCTCGAAGGCTTGCGTAACTGAAAACCAAACAAAAGACAAGAAGCGTTAGTACATTATCATAGCTTCACAACATGTGCAACCGCACATACCTCTTATAACAATTGGAGGACCAGCGCCCCACACGTTTCACTTGTTCCACATTGAGACCCCTGGCTGTAGCTTCAGTGGCAGCCCCTATCCGAAAGGAATGGGTCCCAAACTCGCCCGGGTCCAAGCCCGCTGCGGTAATTGACATCGCGAGCACCCGCTGAAACTGAAATTTCGTCAGTGGGGTGGCGTCCGCGTGTCTCAACAATGTCCCTCCCCATGATGCCACCCTTCGTGCTAGGTAGTCTTCTAAACACTTTACCGGACACATGGGGGACCCTGGAATCCTGCGAATGACTATGCAGTCCCCTACCCCACCTTGATCGGTTTTGGACTTGATAAAGGATACAGTCATCGTCTCACCCCAGATCTGAACGTGTTCCCGGCACAAACCCCCCACCACATCCTGTTTGTTCCTTGCCACCAGCTCACTTATCCTCATCGCCCCGTGAAATGCAAGCGTAAAAGCAGCTCGGAACAAACAGGCCTCGAACTGAGACGAGCATGTGGCGGGGAGTGTGGCCAGCAACTGGGACAACCTATCCAGCCCTAGCGGGCGCCTCTCATCTACTCTGCGACCCTCAAGGCGTTGCCACCCACGCAGCGCTTTCTGTACCACAAAAGACGCTGTCGGGTCCTGGATATTATGAGCCCTGGCAACAAAGGAAATGGCAGCACGATGCCTCTGGGCTGTAGCCACCGACTTCCCCGCCCTACGCAAGGACATCAGAAAATGCACTACCCAATCCTCATGCCCCCAAAGCCCCCCTCTCTCAGTCCCCAAAAAGGCTAAATAGGCCCGAAACGCCCCTTCGTATGCCTTCCTCGTCCTTGGTGCTAGACTCTCTCCCACGAGGTAACGAAGTTCGGGGCACCGAGAGACCAGAGAGCTTCGGGAAAGGGTGCCGGCTCTGGGTCCGCTGAGGGAAGGAAACCCGAGAAAGCCTGCATTTGAAAACGAGACAGTGCATCAGCCGCCTGATTCATCACCCCTGGGACATGCTTCGCTCTGAATACCACGTTCAGTTGCATACACAGTAAGACAATTTCTTTAAGCAGCCTTAAAATCATTTTACAACGTGCTGCCTGACTATTGATGCATTCTACAACGGTCATATTGTCAGACCAAAATATGACAGAGTGATTTTTGAATCCATCGGGCCAGGTTCTGAGGGCCACCAAAATGGGAAACAGTTCAAGGAAAGCAATATTACTCGTCAGCCCCTCTTCATGCCACCATGTTGGCCACCTTTGTGCCGACCATTTTGTGCCGAAGATGGCGCCAAAGCCCATGCTTCCCGCTGAATCCGTCCATAGACCAAGCTCTTCAGAGGACAAGGCTGGTTTGTTCCAGACGACTCGACCATTGAAATCCGCCAAAAATGCTAACCAAATACGCATGTCTTGGCGGACCTCAGCCGATAGTCTCGTGCGATGATGACCCTCGTTTAGGCCGACCATCGCCTGGGCAATTGAACGGGAAAAGGGGCGGGCCATTGGGATCACCCTCAGGGCAAAATTCAACTTCCCCACCAATTGCTGCAATTGATGCAGCGTAACTTTAGATGCATTTATACACATTTGCAGGGCTGCCCTGAATTTCGACACTTTGGCAGCTGGTAAACGAAAACAACCCTCACTAGAGTCCAACTCGATCCCCAGAAACTCGAGGCAAGTCGAGGGACCCACAGTTTTACCTGGTGCCAATGGCACGCCAAATCGATCCATTAATACACAAAATTCAGTCAAGGCCCGGGCACATTCGTCATCCCCAGCGGCCCCAAGGAACAGAAAGTCATCAAGGTAATGCATCACATTTCGAAAACCCGTTTCCTTCATGTAAACCCATTGTAGAAAACTACTGAATTTCTCGAAATATGCACAAGATATAGAGCACCCCATCGGCATACACCTATCCAAGTAATACGAACCTTGAAACATGAATCCCAGAAGACGTTGGTCGTCCGGGTGTACCGGGAGCAAACGGAACGCTGACTCGATATCTGATTTCGCCATCAGCGTCCCGGGCCCCAAGCGATTTAAAATGGCTACGGCCTCATCGAATGATGCGTACCGCACCGAACATACCTCTGGATCAATTGCATCGTTCACAGAAAGGCCATGAGGAGCTGATAAATTGTGGATCAATCTAAACTCACCTGGGTCCTTCTTGGGGACCACCCCTAAAGGAGAACAGACAAAATTCTGTACCGGGGGAACACTAAACGGGCCGGCAACCCGACCTCGGATAACCTCTTTCCGGATCTTATCCTGCACTACAGTCGTATGCTGCAAGACGGAAAGTTGATTTCTGCACGTCCCGACACCCTGAAAGTCCCCCACCGGGATGCGGAAACCATATGAAAAACCGTTCCGCAGCACCCCAGCAGAAGTACGATCTGGGTATTCGCTGAGCCAGGGAATCATCGCCAAGGTATCAATCGGGGTTGGTAAAGGCGCCCCTCGGACTACATTAGACCTGTTTGGCGCCTCCTCTACCCCCATTCTCACCCGTTCTGGCTCTGCACGAGGACTCAGGATGGGGTGCCCCGCAACCACTACATTCGTGCTTGAACTTACACGATCCCGGGGGCCTAGTACATTTACCTTTGTTGAAATTGAAACAGAAACCCTTCTTCCCTGCATTGCCGGCGGGTCTCGGATAATCGTCGGTACCCGTACCCGACCGAAAGGGCGTCCCCCCATATTGGCGGGAGGATTCACCAACAGTACTCCCCACCAACGGCATTTTCAACATCCCTGACTCTTTCATTTTATCCCATGTCAAAGAATCATAACAGTCCCAGGTTAAACTTTTGTTATGCTCCATCGCTTTCCTGAAAAGGTTGTCATAACAGAACCATTGGTTACCTTGGTGCGATGTCGAGTACCCCATAATTCGTGACTGATATACTGGAAACTCAGGGAGCAATTCAGGCCTACGTTCCCCCAAAATTGACGTAAAAATTCCCCATGCATTGCCCCAGTTGCCAACATTCTCATTCACTTTAAAGGCGGCCATTTTTGCGCGCCAAACACTTGGATGCATCAGATCCTTTTGACTCTTAACAGTTTCAACCTCATAATGATCAACAAGCAAGGAGAAAATGTTTACATATTCCCCCGCCCAAATCCTCTCCTTTATTGCCAAAGGAACATGTTGCCCCAATTTTTCTCTACGAGAGGGTGCTGACTCATCCCTCGCGATCGGCAATGGCCGCTTACCTGCACCGAACGCTGCTTCCGCCACTCGTGGCTTGTCTATCACCGCAGCCGGCGCGGGTACCTTGGCTGTATCACGTTTCTCGCGCAACTGTTTCATCAGTGCTTGCGCTTCGGCAGCCGTGGCGCCCTCGCTACTGTCCCCCAACCACGCTGCTAACTGTGCCGCCAACTCAGGAGGCATATCCTCAGTGGATGTCGGGGTGACTACGACGGGAATCGGATTCCCTTCCTTCGGTACCGGGGCCGGTACCGGGGCTGGCGCCTCGAGCGGGGAACAGGGGACCGGGACGTCTCCCCCGGCTGGCCCCCTTCTCGGCCTCTTTGGCTTCCCTCCAGCCGGTGGACGCCCCGATCCCTCCTCCCCGTCTCGCTCCGCCAACCGCTTCTTTATTTCGGACATCTCCTTCATGAGGACCCGAACCATCTGGTCAGTCGTCATTCTCTTCGCGCCTTTCTTGGGCATCTTTCAAACGAAGTATCTAGAAGACAAAAAGAAAGATTAAAACGCTCAAAATTGGCTCTTCGTTCTGTCCAGAGCACACGTGCAGCGAGGAGGTGCAGCTTCTGGGCACAAGAACAAGAGGATGTCTTCTGGTCTTGCGTCCCTTTTTATCCGTCTTCAGGGCGGGCGTATACCCGCCCCTGCCTGCCCCGAGGGCGTGGCTGGCTGCGTCAGTGTCTAGGCCAGCCCACTCTAGGGCGGGAACGGGCGCGCCCCAGCTACGCCGCTTCGGGCATACCAGCCGAGACGCGCCCCCCGCCCAAAAATGGCTTCCTGGGGGGATCGAGGCACTCTGCCATAAGTTCGGGGGGACCGAGTTGGTCGCCCCTTTCCATCCTCCGCTGTTAGAACTGGGGGTCTCTAGTTGGTCCAAATAGGGACCCTTGCTTCTAAGGCAGGGAAAGGAAGGATACCTTCTCAGTTAGCCCCTGCTCACCCCCCTCGGTAGTTTGGCACGAGTAGCCAGACAAATCTCCAAAGCAAATGTGTAAAGTATTTGCAACCACGCTCTCAGTAACCTAGTGATAACACCACAAATGAACTCCACACGAGTTTCATAAAAACAATTATCTGTTTATAGAAAAAGTTATACGATGAGACCATACGAGAAAAATCCAAAATATGCGTATTTGTAATATTTCACCTGCCAGTTATTAGGCCAGCAAGCCCTTGTAGGTTCTTGCAATACTAATGAGCAATTCTCAATGATCCAATGCAGTCCTAATACAATGATATGCAGTACGTGATGCAAGAATCAGGCATTTCATAATGTAAAAATAATGCAGTTCGTAATGCAACAATCAGCCAGTTCGTAATGCAAAAATAATGCAAATCATAATGCAACAAGCAGGCAGTCCCTATTGCAAAAATAATGCAATTCGTAATGCAACAGTCAGGCAGTTCGTAAAGCAAAAATAATGTACTCCGGCACTGATCGCGGTGCTCTGCACGGTCTCTATGCCTCTCTTACTGACTCGTGGTCAGCTACTGCAAAAATATGCCCCCAACACTGTTATGATGGAAAACAAAGTGCAGCTCCACACTCCAGCCCCGGTACTCCGACTCCTTGGCAAGTACGGGCCGCGATACGGGCTGGAGCGGAGGCTCGCACTGCAAAGATGCGAAAGGCAGAGAGCGTTTCTCTCGTAGCTCGCCCCCCGCCACAGACGGCATCTAACGCACCCTCGCTGAGCATCACCTATGGCGTACAGTCTTACTTTCCTCTCCTCTCCTCATTGCTTGGGCCTCTGATGCAACTTTGTTGATCTTGGGCAGTGGAACTCGGACCCCCGATGGTGATGGTTTGAGGTATCTATTTGGAAAAGGCAGGCTCGGGCCGGCGGTGGTGAATTCCCACAGCTCCTCCGGGGATGCAGGTCCTGGCCGATGGCAATGACAATCGCAGCACTTCTGGTCATGCCGTTGATCGAAGCAGAGAACCAGACTGCTCCCGGACACATAGGCATGGGGCCATTCCCCAGAAGGTCTCAGGCTGCAACTGGGCACACGCACACGGCGTCGCTGAGACTCACTTGAGCTCCGGGTGCACACGATCAGAGGGCAATCCTCACGAAGGTCTCAAGCTGCACGAAGCTAACGCAGACAGCATTGCTGGGACTCACTTGGACTCTGGGTGAACACGATTACAGAACAATCCTCACAAAGGTCTGAGGCCTTAACAAGGCACATGCACACAGCGTTGCTGAGACTCACTTGAGCTCCTGGGTGCCCACAATCACAGGACTGTCCTCACAAAGGTCTCAGGCTGCACGAAGCACATGCACACAGCGTCACTGAGACTCACTTGGGGTGCACACATTCACAGGACAATCCTCACAAAGTTCTCAGGCTGCACGAAGCACATGCACACAGCATCGCTGAGACTCATTTGGACTCCGGGTGCACACGATCACAGGACAAACCTCACGAAGGTCTCAGGCTGCACGAAGCACACGCACACAGCGTCGCTGAGACGTCCTTGGACTCCTGGTGCAAATGATCATGGGCAGTTCTTGCAAAGGTCTCAGGCTGGAAAAAGCACCCAGCAAAGTCCCCTAACCTCTCCTTAGTTAGATCAGCAAACTGCAGGCCAGCCCCAGAACACACAGCAAGGGTCAGTCCTTCTCTTCAGTCTCTTCAGCTGTTCTTCCTTTGGCAGAGGTTCCTCTTGACCATGAAGTAGTTTTCAATCCTTTGCAGTCCTGATCAGTCCAAAATCAGGGGTTACAGCTCTCAGAGTTATACCCCTAAATGTCGTTGAAGTCTTTGTGTTCAGGGGGGCACTGACCCCTGTCCAAACCAGTTCTGAGTGTCTCCCTGCCAGTGACTACTTCTTCCTTTGATTAGTGGGGTCTGGATCCTCAATAACTCAGCAGGAGATGGAGCGTTATGGCAGCAGCCCAGGCCTCTTCACCTCTAGGGGCTACTCCTCCCCCCTACACTCCAGATGCAGGTCAGTCTGTTGCTGTGTCACCTACTCCTCCCCTGGGTCAAGACATTTCCCAGATCCTATTACACTCAAATCCAGACAGTCAATCCACAACCAGGCAGAGACACACAGAATTGTTAGAACAAAAAAAACAGCCACTTCTAAAAGCGTGGTTACTAAACACACAGATCAAAAACCACCTTCACAAAAAGATGTGTTATTAAATTGTGAGTTCAGGCACACTAAACTTCACCTCTCCATCCTAAGGAGGTATGATGGGAAGATAGGCTGGAAACATATTACACAGCCTTCCCCATTCTGGCCAATCGGCAAGATGGCCTTGCAACAGTGAAAAACGAAATGGGGAGTAGTTCACTGTTAGGACAAGGTACACAACTCAGAACATGTCCTACTTTTCACAGACACTGCACCTTGCCCAGGGGGGTACCTTGGGCCTACTGTAGGGGTGTCTGATGTGCATGGAAAGGGAAGGGTAAGGCCTGGCAAGTGGGTGCATTTGCCAGGACAACATGGCAGTTAGCAAACGGTGTGCAGTTAGCAAACGGTGTGCAGGCACTGCATTGGCAGGCCTGAGTTCTCTCTTTAGGGCTACTTGTGTGGGTGGCACAATTAGTGCTGCAGGCCCACTAGTAGCATTTGAATTACCAGCCCTAGCACATGTAGTGCATTTTACTAGGCACTTTACTAGGAAGGCAATCATACCAATTATGGACAACCAATTACCATAACACTTTATACAGGGAGCACTTGCACTTTGACACTGATCAGCAGTGGCAAAGTGCCCAAAGCATTTAAGTCGGCAACATAATGTGAGAAAAAAGTGTAGGAGAAAGGCAAAAAAGTCTCAGAAACTTTAGCCACATAGGGCCTAGTCCAACAATATATATATATGTATATATATATATGTATATATATCTATCTATCTATCTATATATATATATATATATATATATATATATATATATATATATATATATATATATATATATATATATATATATAATATATATATAGATATATATAGATATAGATACCCAGAGCCGGATTACTGCATTCTGGGTCTCGTAGTTTGTGTACCTACTGTGCGCTCTACAAGAGGCGGACCAATTATGGGAGGAGTAGCCATTCTAACAGCAGCGGGACAATCTACAGGTGTGGACACTTACCCCCTTTTCTTGCTTCCACTGGGCGCTGACGAAGGCACACTATGCCGAAATGCATTCGCCTGAAGTAATGATGTGAAATAAAGTGTGCTCCGTTTGTTCCCCACCGAGGCCTCCGCCTTTCATTTCTTTGGAGGGATTTTGCTCGATGTTTATGGCGCTTGCCAGTGGCGCGTTGGGAGGCCCACGCATTCTACAAGAGGCTTAGACTTTTTCTGGCATCTGCTTCGGCATTCTGTTCCAGTCAAGGTATTGACATCGTCTTTGCCCACCACGAAGCTCAGGTCGGAGAAGTGGTGACGAGGACACGGCTCCTCGCATTGGGCTAATGGCACTGCCGCCAGCCCCCACGGAAATAACACTTGAGCTAAGAGGTTGATGCGGTTGTGGGGACAGAAGGAGACTCTCGTTTTCAATGTGTGGGGACAAGAAAGAACAGCGCACACCGTCCTGCTCAGAGGCATTCCACATTGCTGCGTCGCCTCGAGACCCAGAGCCGGATTACTGCATTCTGGGTCTCGTAGTTTGTGTACCTACTGTGCGCTCCACAAGAGGCGGACCAATTATGGGAGGAGTAGCCATTCTAACAGCAGCGGGACAATCTACAGGTGTGGACACTTACGCCCTTTTCTTGCTTCCACTGGGCGCTGACGAAGGCACACTATGCCGAAATGCATTCGCCTGAAGTAATGATGTGAAATAAAGTGTGCTCCGTTTGTTCCCCACCGAGGCCTCCGCCTTTCATTTCTTTGGAGGGATTTTCCTGGATGTTTATCGCGCTTGCCAGTGGCGCGTTGGGAGGCCCACGCATTCTACAAGAGGCTTAGACTTTTTCTGGCATCTGCTTCGGCATTCTGTTCCAGTCAAGGTATTGACATCGTCTTTGCCCACCATGAAGCTCAGGTCGGAGAAGTGGTGACGAGGACACGGCTCCTCGCATTGGGCTAATGGCACTGCCGCCAGCCCCCACGGAAATAACACTTGAGCTAAGAGGTTGATGCGGTTGTGGGGACAGAAGGAGACTCTCGTTTTCAATGTGTGGGGACAAGAAAGAACAGCGCACACCGTCCTGCTCAGAGGCATTCCACATTGCTGCGTCGCCTCGAGACCCAGAGCCGGATTACTGCATTCTGGGTCTCGTAGTTTGTGTACCTACTGTGCGCTCTACAAGAGGTGGACCAATTATGGGAGGAGTAGCCATTCTAACAGCAGCGGGACAATCTACAGGTGTGGACACTTACCCCCTTTTCTTGCTTCCACTGGGCGCTGACGAAGGCACACTATGCCGAAATGCATTCGCCTGAAGTAATGATGTGAAATAAAGTGTGCTCCGTTTGTTCCCCACCGAGGCCTACGCCTTTCATTTCTTTGGAGGGATTTTGCTGGATGTTTATCGCGCTTGCCAGTGGCGCGTTGGGAGGCCCACGCATTCTACAAGAGGCTTAGACTTTTTCTGGCATCTGCTACGGCATTCTGTTCCAGTCAAGGTATTGACATCGTCTTTGCCCACCACGAAGCTCAGGTCGGAGAAGTGGTGACGAGGACACGGCTCCTCGCATTGGGCTAATGGCACTGCCGCCAGCCCCCACGGAAATAACACTTGAGCTAAGAGGTTGATGCGGTTGTGGGGACAGAAGGAGACTCTCGTTTTCAATGTGTGGGGACAAGAAAGAACAGCGCACACCGTCCTGCTCAGAGGCATTCCACATTGCTGCGTCGCCTCGAGACCCAGAGCTGGATTACTGCATTCTGGGTCTCGTAGTTTGTGTACCTACTGTGCGCTCTACAAGAGGCGGACCAATTATGGGAGGAGTAGCCATTCTAACAGCAGCGGGACAATCTACAGGTGTGGACACTTACCCCCTTTTCTTGCTTCGACTGGGCGCTGACGAAGGCACACTATGCCGAAATGCATTCGCCTGAAGTAATGATGTGAAATAAAGTGTGCTCCGTTTGTTCCCCACCGAGGCCTCCGCCTTTCATTTCTTTGGAGGGATTTTGCTGGATGTTTATTGCGCTTGCCAGTGGCGCGTTGGGAGGCCCACGCATTCTACAAGAGGCTTAGACTTTTTCTGGCATCTGCTTCGGCATTCTGTTCCAGTCAAGGTATTGACATCGTCTTTGCCCACCACGAAGCTCAGGTCGGAGAAGTGGTGACGAGGACACGGCTCCTCGCATTGGGCTAATGGCACTGCCGCCAGCCCCCACGGAAATAACACTTGAGCTAAGAGGTTGATGCGGTTGTGGGGACAGAAGGAGACTCTCGTTTTCAATGTGTGGGGACAAGAAAGAACAGCGCACACCGTCCTGCTCAGAGGCATTCCACATTGTTGCGTCGCCTCGAGACCCAGAGCCGGATTACTGCATTCTGGGTCTCGTAGTTTGTGTACCTACTGTGCGCTCTACAAGAGGCGGACCAATTATGGGAGGAGTAGCCATTCTAACAGCAGCGGGACAATCTACAGGTGTGGACACTTACCCCCTTTTCTTGCTTCCACTGGGCGCTGACGAAGGCACACTATGCCGAAATGCATTCGCCTGAAGTAATGATGTGAAATAAAGTGTGCTCCGTTTGTTCCCCACCGAGGCCTCCGCCTTTCATTTCTTTGGAGGGATTTTGCTGGATGTTTATCGCGCTTGCCAGTGGCGCGTTGGGAGACCCACGCATTCTACAAGAGGCTTAGACTTTTTCTGGCATCTGCTTCGGCATTCTGTTCCAGTCAAGGTATTGACATCGTCTTTGCCCACCACGAAGCTCAGGTCGGAGAAGTGGTGACGAGGACACGGCTCCTCGCATTGGGCTAATGGCACTGCCGCCAGCCCCCACGGAAATAACACTTGAGCTAAGAGGTTGATGCGGTTGTGGGGCAGAAGGAGACTCTCGTTTTAAATGTGTGGGGACAAGAAAGAACAGCGCACACCGTCCTGCTCAGAGGCATTCCACATTGCTGCGTCGCCTCGAGACCCAGAGCCGGATTACTGCATCCTGGGTCTCGTAGTTTGTGTACCTACTGTGCGCTCTACAAGAGGCGGACCAATTATGGGAGGAGTAGCCATTCTAACAGCAGCGGGACAATCTACAGGTGTGGACACTTACCCCCTTTTCTTGCTTCCACTGGGCGCTGACGAAGGCACACTATGCCGAAATGCATTCGCCTGAAGTAATGATGTGAAATAAAGTGTGCTCCGTTTGTTCCCCACCGAGGCCTCCGCCTTTCATTTCTTTGGAGGGATTTTGCTGGATATAAATTTATATATATATATATATATATATATATATATATATATATATATATATATATATATATATATATATATATATATATATATATATATATATATATATATATATATATATATATAATTGTACATGTTTGGTGCACAATGTTGACCCTTTTATGTATCTTCTATGAATCCATGTACTGGTGAATACCTCATTACATCCAATATGGCTGCCACTTGTATTGAAACAAATGGATTAATCACCTAGATGACTATCCATCTTCGGCAATACTAACTACAGCTACAGTTACTGCCCAAAGCGCACATCAGTAGCAAAGATCAAGAAAATAGAATTCAAGTCGTCGTGAGTAAGAACAAAAAGTCGCAAACAATGCACATTTCATTGCAAATTGAGTTTTTTAAATTAGCATTATCAGTATTGCTGCCAAAAAAAGCATAATTTCCATCACGGTTATGGAGTAATGAGATGTTGTAAAATATTTTTTCAAGCTCCGGGAAACGTTTTTCTCCATTAAAAACCATACCCTCACACTTCCATCAGCTTTTGCGGTGTACCTTTTCTATTTCCACCCTGTAAAGGGAATTACTCCTGCCACAGGCAGGACTGAAATTCTGAGAATGTACATAGTGGGAAAGGGTTGTAAAGGTGCTCTGAATAACCCAACACCTTTTGTTGTGGGTATTTCCCCACAGTCCCTAGGGAAACAGTGCCTTGGAAAACCCACTCCGAACCTCATGAGTGTGATTCACTGATACACAATGTTACACTTTTGTTGGTTAATAATGCAATTGGGAAAAATGTTTATAATAGTGTATGGTCATCTTTTGAAAATATGTTGCACTTGCAAACCAAGCCATTTACATGTGTAAGTAACATTTACACATTGAAATAGATCTTTGGAGTAGGCATACAGATTTCTTGGAAATTCTTCCAATGACAGGTATGTCCTTTAAGAGATATAGATTCCAAACCAGGTAAACAACAGTATTATACCATAAATGCAATAAGAACATTTAACTAACAGCTTTTCCTTGCTTATGCGCATACAACTTGTGTGTAGTCTAGTTAGTATATTTTCAGTGAATAGCCAAAAATGATGGTCAATGTCTACACCATTTTTATTGCTTGTAGCCACTTTGATTTATTTATATTTTCATATCCAATACATGATCATCTCCTCTCACTCTTCCTCATTTAGGTATATTTACAGTCAACTCCAGTGGGATTTTGTTTTTTAATGCAGGAACACTAGAATCTTTTTGTGTCCTGCTGAGTTCTCTACGTGGAAGGCTTGTTGTATACTGTGTAAATGACATTGCATCACAATATAAGGATGTAATAATCTATAGTGCATAAAATTATGTCAGGATTAATCTTTGCCACTTTCATCATTCTGAGATTTTCTCGGTCTCCACCAATTTACTCACAAAGTGCCTTGATTCTTGTCTAGTCCTTTTTGCAGGGTTATCCCCAAACTTTTTGCCTTCCTCTGCCTATTCTTCTGACCTTCTTTCTGTTAGCTTTATGCCTCTGGGTACTTTACCACTACTAAACAGGGCTAAAGTGCATATTTGTGTTCTCTCCTCTAAACATTGTATTATTGGTTTACAGCTGTTTGGCATATTTGATTTGGGAATTCCCCTATATATAATTAAGTCATAATTCCTGATCAAAAAGGAGCAGTGTTGCCATGTTTGGTATGTTTAGAGTGGTAGTGATAAATGCTGCTTACTGGTACCGTCCGTTAAACATTTCCTACATTGACTGGAACTGCCAAGATGGTGGTTCCTGCCAATACAGGGCAATGTCTGTAGGGCCTGTGGCCATCTTTAAATCTGGTAGATGGGTTGTCCATCAGGATGACACAGTAATGTACTCCTTCTTTCTAATGGACATTAATCCATCCGCCAAACTCAAAATCAGGACCAAAGTCAGGGTCAAATCTTTAGACTTGTGTGAAGCTGCTAATCTCTCCAACCAATGAAACACGCTTGGTGATTAAAAAAATCAAGGATTATCAACTGAAAACAACAGCTTTTGAGGGAGCTAGCCAATGCTGTATCTAAGGTACCCTTGCTGGCCACAGCCTTGGAACTTTCACCTCTGTAAAATGTGCACTTTAGTTTCAGAGTCAGAAGGTAAAATCTTTGATTGAGAGGACCTGATTGGGGTAAGTGGCCTCCACTCCCATTGCAGTTGACCTGAAATTGTGTCAAGGTGCCAGTCATCTGCAACCAACAACTTTTTATTTGTGCTTTACACAGGGTCAAGGCTGATTTGCATATGGCCATGTCTGAACTGGGGTGGCTTGGTGAGCAAAAGAACAATGGATTAAACCCAGATCTGTGACTGGGGGTGAATGTTTTGCCATTGTGCAACATTCCGTCCATCATCTTGTGTGTTTTACTTTTCTTTGTAGCGTTTTTGTCTTTTTCCCCTAACCTATTTTGATGACTTTGCTGTTTTTGCTTAATAAAATTGTGTCCTGTTCTTTACTTTAAAACTGTTGGTAATGACTGAATTTAGCATGCACATTTCCGAGGATTACCTGCAGTAGTTGAACTGAACTGTGTTTTGACCTAACCAGAGTGTTTTTTTTATTGCTAGTGGTACCCCCCTCACATTAATAATCCAATTTCTGGCATTTACCAAAAAATAATAGATAGAGCTGTAGAAAAGTATAAACCAACATGAATAGAAAAAGAACATTGTAGAAGCATTGCAGAAGCATTTCATTATCAGACACCTACATACATGATGCCAATAGTAATCGCGGGAACATTATGTAGTTTGACAGAAGAGGACCCCCAGATCATTTATTCAAATGTTTCTAAAAAAAAAAAACAACAACATGGCAGAGTATTGTTTTTTATTTTATACATAGAAAAACGTAATCCCATTAAATACTTGCAGCACACTTATTATGTGACCTTCTGAGCTTTGGACGAGATCCCAACATTTTGTTTCCCCACAAAGCTCTGCAAAGCTGTGGTTTTGCATCTCTCATCTGTGGTTATGCTACTGCTTCCTTGTACAGTGTTTCATGATTACTCATGATTACAAAGCATGCTAAAATTGCACTCATTCATATACAGAGCTTCTGGCTTGGTAGTGAAACTATGAAATAGCCTAATTTTCGGTTGCTTGATTTTACTTCGATCCCATGCAGTGACACACAAGTTAAATTAATTTGCGAGCTTTTGTGGCGGGGCACTTAAAAGCAGCTGTTTTATGCGTTACTCAATTCAATGCAATGTAAACTGATATCTTTAAATTACATATTGGCAACAGGCCAGCCCTGACTCTCCTAAACATAAGCAAGAAATACAGCATTCATGAGCAATACCCATAGGTGGCACCTAAACAAATTCTGCACACTGCTTCTAAGTACATTATCTAAATGTAGAACACACACATACACACTCACACTTTACCTCCATAATGCTCTTAGAATGGATTAGAACATTTTAAAATGTCACATTCGTTCCATTGATAGCATAAAGTATCAGCTTCAAATGAACTGAAAATCGGCTCAGAATTTGACTGCACGTTTCAATGACCACAGCTTGTTATAAAAGGAACACTCTTATTATGCATACAATGGAAAAATTTGGATGTATGACGTTACAACGCATAATTTTACTCCGCATACCATTACAACGCGGTATTTACAACGCATACCGTTACAACGCATAGCGCTTTGGGGTGCTGGATAGTGGTAAGTATAATTTACTATTCTAACTCCAGTCCCCGTGGACCCTAGGGAAGGTGTTGGATAGTAAATTAAACTTACCTCTTATCCTAGAGCGCCCCCCAGCGCAATGCGTTGTAACGGTATGCGTTGTAATGCCTGCGTTGTAGTGGTAGTGCGGAGTAAAAATTGCGTTGTAACAGGTGCATACCGAAAAATTTCTATAAGGAATTCATGTTAAGGCAGTTGTACTTACACATCTCATTTGAACTCACTCTTGGACAGCCACTGCTGGACCATTCAAACAAAATGTATATGTGATTGAGACAGATTAGATATGATTTAATATTTGAAATATGGTGCTACCTCCATGCAAACAAAGGTTATAAACTCTTGGGAATATCACATCATGAGAGGACGAACTGTGTTTGTGTAGGCATCGCAAATGTGCGGTAAAAGGGTACATGACATGTGCCAATGCCAGAATTTGGGGGAAGAAATGTTACATATTGGCCAAGCCTCATAGTATAATGGCATATAGAGCCATTATAGTACAACCATACATAGGGCCAGACAGAGGCAACCATATTAGGTAGAGATTAAGATTTACAGTGCGTTTTAATGACCAATTCACCATTTTCAGCTGAAGAATAGTGACATGGCAGGTGTCAGGCTAGATTCTAGGTATTAAGGACTACATTAAAAGGGGAATGCAATCCACCTTTAAACAGAATGTACAGAGGGCTGCTCAGCAGGTTTCAGGCAGTACCAGGGGAAAACATTCAGACATTAAAAAATACATTCAGGTTCCACTACAGGCAAATAGAAGTCCCTATAACATTGTTTTTCGCATAATATATGGGGTTTTTTGCTGGTTATTTGCTCTATCCAATTACCTTTAATATACTTTTATTCATATTTTCACAGTGGTGTTTACATTTTTTATTTATTTCAAACTGAACAGTCAGCACAAAGCAATTTTTACATGATACATCTGTGGAGTTTGATTTCAAACAGTTACAAATATGATTGTCAACGACAAAGCCACCTCCCCCTCCTCCCATTGATCTGAGTGAAGCAGTGCATGACATCAGTGTCTTTTTGTCATGGTTATGTGGTTTCGTTTTGAACCAGGGAATGACCTTGAGTAAGATGCAGAAGTAATCATTAGGGCATTATTCTCTTGGGCCCCTATGCCTTGGTCTGCTGTGTAATCTGCATGAGAACTGTTGCGTGTCATCCCCCATATCAAACCCAAAGTGCCGTCTCCATGGGTCCTAGTTCTTGTGGAATTTTTTTGAGCACCCTCTGCTACGAAATATGGCTGTTCGGCCATCATATATATGTCCATTCCTTTCGTTCATTCCTGGATGGTCGGACTGTCGGCCACTCCCCATCTCTTAGCTATGTCTCTTTTGGCTACCACCAACCTCAAGGAGGCAAAAATTCGCTGTGTTCTAGTTATGTTCACCTCACTTGGAATCCCTAGTATCACAAATTTTCGTTCCAACTGCAACGTTACCCCCAGGACCGTTCCTATTGGTCTAATTACCTGCGTCCGGTATGACACCCAGACCGTTGGAAATAAATCGCTTTTTGCAGGGGTGCAAGCCAGGCAAAGTGGTGACTCTGCCCTTCATATTCTGTACAGCCTATCCCTATCATATTATGTTCGGTGTTGTATTTTAAGTTGGATGAGCCAAAGCCTTGCCTTTGTGGCAACTTCTCTGGGGTGCATTAATGCAGCCTCCTAATCAATATCTTCCATAGACCCCATGACCTTCTCCCATCTTGCACGGAGCCCTAGTAACCCATCAGGGATATTGTTATTGATGGTTTTATATGTAAAGGAGACCGCCTTACTCATCAACTCCTCCTGTAATAGCCTGCCCTCTAAGGGTGCGTATTCCGGAAGATGCTCACTGGGGATATTTTCCGCCCGCCAAGCATGTCGCAATTGTGTGCATATAAGGAATTGGGAGTCATTCATATCATATTCCTCCTTGAGCTTTGCCCATGTTTAAAGCTCCCCTCTTTCAACTATGTCCCCTATCGTGGAGAACCCAGGAAGATCCCAGGTCTCTTACCCTGCGAGCTTATGTAGTTCCCTGAACCAAGTCCCCACCCCAGCGGTGTGTTCCGCATGATCCATCCCATCCAACCCAAGGTCTTGTTAGCCCTTATCCATACCAACAGGGTCATTTGAGTCATGGGCAAAAAATGTGAGCTACCCTTCCCCCCGTAGATGTAGTGTAAGTGTTTATGAGGCAGTATTTCCTCCCTCTCGAGACTGTATGTGTGTTGGTCTCTGTGTTTGTGTATCCATTTGTTTATAGGTATCAAGTGGGACGTCCATTAGTAGGTCTCTATGTCGGGGAATGCTAACCCGCCATTGTAGGGATTACGTTGCAATGTCTTGAGTGCAATTCTGGGGTGCCCTCCTTGACATAGCAGTGTTCTAAGTTTGATAGCATTTCCGCAAAGAATGCTTTGAGTAGGGGATAAGCTTTGGAGGGCATATAGGAGTTGAAGCAGGGTCATCATTTTAAAGATGGCTGCTCGACCAAGCAGGGTAATTAGAAGATCTCTCCACATCGAGCCTAATATTGTTAAGGACTACACCCAAATTTTCCCTTCTGCACATCTCCGCATGAAGAGTGACGAAAATACCCATATATTTAAAGCTCCTTGGCACTACTCCCAATTTTCCAAGCAGGAAGCAGTCAAGTTCTGCGCTGGTCGGGGAGTAAATGTAAATGTAATTTATATTTATATAGCGCATTATCACCAACGGTCTCTTACCGCTTGCTTTGGGAACCTGTCCTGGTTTTTCCCTGTGAGATAACCATACTGAGCACCCCCAAGGTGAAAGTCAGGCATCCCGCCGCGGGGGCCATAGTGGAGATTAAGCAAGCTATTGCCCAGAGTTGCAGAGTGTGAACCTGTGATTCGAGCAGGCACCGAAGTGAGAATTATCAAGTCCGTGGACATTTTTGGGCTCAAGACCCTGCCGCTTCGGGAATTGAACCCTGGTCCCGGGTCTGACCTCTGCTTCATGGTCTGCCTCTTCTAACCATTGAGCCACACTTCTCCTAAAGTGTGAGTGTATACCAGTTAATTTTGTACCCCAAATGTCGTCCGTACTCTGTAATCACATTGAATAGGGCCGGTATGGTAGTTTTGTGGTGTGTGATATGCATCAAAATATCATCGGCATAAAGAGAATACATTTTCTCCGCTTATGTGTCAGTGGTTGCAATTTGGAAACCCTGAGTCAAGGGGTGTATCCTAATGGCACATGCCAGCGACTTGAGAGTGAGTGCGAAAAGAAGGGGTGCTAGAAGGCAGCCCTGCTGCGTCCCTCTCTCAATGGGCAAGGGCGCCGAGCACCAACTGTTGACATTGGTTGCTTGTACAGGAGTGTCACCCAAATGCAGAATTTTGGCCCTAGCCCGTATTTAGCCAGAGTGGCATCAAGAAATTGCCAATTGACGGTGTTGAACGCCTTTTCTGCATCTAAAGATAAGAACATCTGTGGACTTGTCCGGTTTCATACCTTCATAAGTTAGTTATGTGTATGCTTAAGGTTCAGGCGGGTAGATATGCCTGACATAAATCCAGACGGGTCTTCATGGATCAGACCTGTGATTACACCCAGGAGACGTGTCACTAGAATGGTGTCCAGGATTTTAACTTCCAAGTCCAGCAGAGAAATTGGTCTATAAGACCCACATTTGTCACGTGGCATGCCCTCCTTGTGTATGACCACAATAGTAGCCATCCGCATGTCCAGTGGGAGAGCACCCTCTTCTTGAGCATCTATGCAAAGTCTGTGGAGGTGGGGGACATAGAATATCCATGTATCGCCTATAGAATTCTGTGGGCAGCCCGTTAGTACCAGGGGACTTCCCAAGGCAAAGCTTCTCCACTGCCTCCTGAACTACCATCAGTGACAGATCCTCTTCCAATTCCTGAGCCACTTCTCCTAATACTGGGGTGGGAATTGCAGCCAGATAATCCTGTATCTCGGCCTGTGATTTAAGTGGTCAAGCCTGGTAGAGGTCTCTGTAGTACTCGGCAAAGGCTTTGGCCACCCCTTTGTCAGTGGACTGTTTGGACCCCTGGGGGTCTATAACCTCTCTCACCTGTACCTCCCGTCTGCTAAGGCAGGCTAGGAGCTTCCCAGTCTTGTCACCCACCTTGCAAAGGCAGTGTAATGTCACCCGGTGCAGTTTCTTGGTGTAGTCTATGGCCAGTTCCTTAGGGTTGTGAGTCTACAGGACATTTCAGGGTCACTGCTCTGAGCAGCCTGCATAACAAATTAATTCATTTTTTTGTTCCAGCTGTAGCAAGCATTTATCCTTCTCCTTTTTTCCCCATGCTATTCGATTTTGGGCTCTATCTCGCAATAATTTCTTATAGGCTTCCCAGACCATCAGTCCAGAGAGGACAGAGTCTTTATTTTCCAGGAAGTAGACTTCAGTGTCCGCACTAAACCCACTCACAATTTTGGCGTTGTTCTGGTCCCATGGGCACAGTCTCCAATTGTGGACACTGTCCCGTTCCCTCAAGCCCATCCCGACCAAGAGCGGAGAATAGTCCGAGAGGCCTCGGGTAGTCAAGTCAGCACGCCCTGCGTGCCGTAGTCCCCCCTCGGGGACAAATATGTAGTACAGCCTGGAATGTGTATCATGAGCCCCAGAATGGAACGAGAACTATCTAACTAGGGGATGTTTATCCCTCCAGATATCTGTCAAGCACATCGTTGTGCAGAAACGCCACAGTGGTGTAGTCGATATGGATCTGTCCCCCCCCACCCCCCCCAGAGCAGTCCAGTACTGGGTCCATGACGTCATTAAAGTCGCCTCCTACTACATGTAGTGCGTAGGGTGTCTCAATCAGAATGTCAATCACTTTGGTCTTGATGGGCGCCTGCAACCTGGGAGGTGCGTACACACATATCAGTGTCATCTCGGTCCTTCCCCATAGCCCCAGAACTCCCATGTATCTGCCCAAGGGATATTGCCAAAGGCATGAGGTTTGGAAGGGAATGTTCTTCTTGATCAAGATCACCACCACCTTGCCCCAGAGGTGAACCCTGAGTGTGCCAGGACCTTATTGCATTTGTGGCTGATAAAACTGTACTGTGTACCCTAGAGATGTGTTTCTTGCAACATTGCAACATCTGGGTAGAATTTCCTAATATGCTTGTTTAATCTTATCCCCCAGCCCATTAACGTTCCAAGTCATAACCGTCAAAGTGGGTTGTTTGGTCATGTTACCTCTAGCGACATTACCTCAATAAGGCTACAATCTAGGGGTAAGTGGGGTTCCCCCATGCCCCTCCTTTTACAGAGAGTCCTGTTGTGGTGATCTTTTTGCTCAACAAATCAAAGTGCCAACATTTAAACCTCAACTGTGCAAAACTCTTCCCTTCCCCCTTCTCCACCTCTCTCCATCCGCCCTCAACCTTCTGCCCTCATCTCTGGAAGTGGCCCTTGGCCGGTGAGAATAGGAAGGTCTGTTGTTCCCCCCACCCGATTATAAACCCCAAAACCCCAACTCTTACAGTTTGCTGCTCTGGTGTCCTGGCTGTCAGCTGTTCAAGGCACAGCAAGCTTCAAAGAAGGGAAAAGAACAAAGAAAAAGGGGCAGCAAAGAAATGAAAGAACGAGAAAGAGTAAAAAAAGAAAAAGAGGGCAAGTAAAGAACTGGTCCAAAAGGCCTTCTGCCGGCGTTCAACTTGCAGCACTCAGTTCGTTCGGGTCACTTTCCATGGGTGGAGTGCCGTCTTTCGGCCTCTCTTTTTCTTCGCTCTGCTCGAGCACCAAGATCGTCTTCTCTAATGGATGCCTTGATTCTGGTCCGAAGGACATATCAGCGTCGTCCGAGTCTGATTGCTGGTTGGAGGATCGGGCTCTTTGGCCCTGTCACTTTCGGATTGAGTGCGCTCAAATTTGCGATAGTCCTGACTCCCCTTATCCTGTGCGGGTTTTCTTCTGGTATACCTTTGAGTATTCTCCACAGTCATCCCACGTTCATATGACTCCTTCGTCGTGAAGACCCATGTCCATCAACGCAGCTCCGCTGTTCTCAATTGTCCAGAGATGATCCCCTCAGTGGTTGAGACACTGGCCGTTCCTAAACCTTGGCCCGCGCATCCTCGCCCAGGCCTCCTTTGGAGTCTGGAAGAAGAGGTCTTTCCCTTGGAATAGCACCTTTAACTTCGCCGGGAACAAGAGCATATACTGAGTCTGGAGGGCCCGCAGTTTGAACTTGACCGAGTAAAAGGTGCGGCGTTGCCTCTGTACCTCTCGACTGTAATCTGGGAATGTCATGAGCTTTACATTTTCATATCGGACTTCCCCCTTGCGCTGCATTTCTCAAAGTAGCATGTCTCTGTCTAGAAAGTACAGCAGTTTCACAATAATGGGCCTCGGTGGGCCCCGGGAGGGTGTTTAGCGCTCAGTGCATGTTTGTCATGCTATGATTGAAGCAATGCCTTTTTTGTGACTTGTTTGACATTGTAATTCACCCCACAGTATAATTTCAGTTTATTTCTGAAACTGTGGTATATATAGCAACTGTAAGACCTCTGTAGGAACATATAAACGAGACAATACCTTGTTTGTTGAGAGGACCAGCAAAAGTATTGCATAATTTTCATTCTATGATGAAGCAACAAGAAAACTGCTCTGCTGGGAAGAGATCCATCAGCCATTTTGTCAAGCATGCTCCTACGCTGTTTCCCTCCGCTCCTTCCGGAAATCCCACAAAGCGGAGGCTATTCCTTCAGGCCCAGTTTTTCACATCTTCTATCCTCCATAACATATCTGCGTTTGTGCTGTGCATTTCTCTCATGCTTTTATTGCATCCTCCACTACTGATACTCGGGTCTCGGCCTCCGTTACCCTGTCGGAGCAACAACACCTCTGAACAAACCTCACCAATTTTCCATTCTAACGCTTCTCTGGAGCTTTGAATGGCCTGGAGGAGCAGGTCTGTGTCTGAATGCGGCTGGATTACCTCCGCCACCTCAGCTTGCGTGGGAAGCACTTTGGTGTATTTGTCCATTTTGCCATGTCACAGGGGTTTTGGATTCTTGTCTTTGGCCATGACCCTGTTTTGTTTCGACCAAATATGCACGTAGGATATCTGCTGGTGTTCTCCCCCATGTCCCGCCTGGAGGGTGACATTCCCCGGTCCCCCTGGATTTCTGGCACTAACTGCTGACACAGCAGTAGGTCTCTTCCATCTCCCTCTAGGATCAGGTGGGGAGGGCCTCTGTTACTATTATCCAGTGCTGGACCTCTAGCGTGCTCCTTCCCCTTGCTGAAAACAACCCTTGCACCCTGTCTGGTGTGTCACTTCATTGGGGTCCGTTATGTCAAGTCTATCTCAGCATCCTATGGGGTAGGTTCAGATCTTTTCACCTTGGGACGTGTTAGCTCATTCAGCCCATATCGGCCATCTTGCCCTTGACATCTATCCCCTTCAGTATGGGGGGGTCTCTCGTCACACCTCCATCCAGGCCACAGCTGCACAGGATCTGTGGTGTCTCTAGGTGCCACATGGGGCACCATTCAGGCCGCCGTCTCAACACCCATAGGGGGGAAAGTGGGAGAGAGGGTGCCACTCCACCACCAGCTCCCTGGCACTCCGTCAGGAGCAGCCCTCAGCCGGATGCCCCAGCTCCCCCGCACCGCCCAAAGTCATCAAGAAGGGCCTCGGAACCCCATGGCCACCGTCTCCACAGGCTCTCACCTCACACCCAGGGCTCAGCCGGGGGCGTCCTCTTGGCCTCCGCACAAGATGGGTGCAAGGCAGGAGGTAGCCAACCTGCGGCCGCACACAGGTAGTGCGGTCTGAGCCCCAGTTGTTTGACTTTTTGTTTTCCCACCCTCCGCCCGACCAGGCTACCTCAGTTCACGTGTTATCCTGCTCAAGAACCACCAGGATGTGCCCTCACTTCCTGGTGGTTCTTGACCTGGAGTCAGGTCCTCCTCCTCTGGGCCCCACCTTGGGCAACCGCAGTCAATCAGTATCCCCCGGCCTCCCCGCAGGGTGGATTTAAGGTGGGATGGGGCAGGCAGTGATGCCGCCTACCAGCCGTGCTGCCCCAGCTGCAATTTAGTGAGTCAGGTCCCTGGATCCTGCTGCCGCAACCCTCACAGGTCCATATGGCAATCAGCAGTATCTCTGTGCTCCGCACTCCTTAGGGTTAAGGCACAAGAAGGAGTCACTCGCGTTCTCGGGCCGCAGCCCTCAGACAGGTCCCACTCTGAGTCACTGTACTACTCAGCGGCACCGCTCGTGGGGGTGGGTCACCGACTGGGCCCCACTCCGCCTCAACACTCTGGTCACCTCCCGGGGGGTAGTAACAGGCAATCACCCACAGTTTGTTCCCCAGGCCCCTCAGTGGCGCAGAGATTTCTCTGGGACCGACCCGATTCCATGAGCCGCCATCTAGATTATGATTTCCTCGATCGGCCCTAAATCTAGAAATGCAGCTCCACTTCGAGTCAGGCGCATACGTGGCCCCCACCGATCATCAATGAGGGGACACCCTTCAGGCCCGCACTCCGGGGGCAAAATGAATGCTGGACGCTGCAGGATTAATCTCAGGATTCGGAGCTCCGGCGGGAGCTTGTGCTCAATACGTCCTACCCGGCCATGAACTATGCCCCGTCCCTTTCACAGTGGTGTTTGGCTTGCACTGGAATTGTTTTATGTGGCGAATTCAGCAGAGTTCCAAGA
The DNA here is from genome assembly GCF_964263255.1 of Lissotriton vulgaris. NCBI lineage: Eukaryota > Metazoa > Chordata > Amphibia > Caudata > Salamandridae > Lissotriton > Lissotriton vulgaris. The sequence continues at coordinate 131,851,378 of NC_141687.1, forward strand.
TGCAATCTTTTTTTTAGGGTCAGCATTGTGGTCTAATTCTAAATGGCAGTTACGGTCTCACTGATTATACTCTTAGTCCATATATAGGTTAAGCTGGATGACCTTGCTTCATTTAGTACTGAACTATTTGGATTGGTTTGAAAATTATTCATTGGGACTAATATATCAAAATATCTTTGAGTGTGTAAGATAGGACATTTGTCAAAGTTCTGCACTTTCTAAATAATGCAGAGATGTGCAACATAAATCATCAATATTTTACACTCCCCAAACTTTGCAAAAAATGTGTCATGGTTGTGAACTTTGCATTTATACTTCCTGTGTTCTTACAGTACCATGGCATTATTTTTTATGGTTATATTAGTTTTCATAAATAAATGCTCATGTATACTGGTATCTAGATAATCAAAACTGTAAATGTCTAATAGTAACTGCTAAGTGCTCCTACACAAAGAGACATATTCATTAGCTGCCTTTGGCAAATTGTAATGCCCATGTAAATGCTATACACTATTGTACACATAGAGATCTTTACCTGCCTCATCTTTTTTTATGAGGAGATTCCCCCTAGGTACACCTACAATGTAGGAGTGAGTGTAGGAGAGATAAGGGGGAGAGACTATACAATGAAGAGGAATACTCACCACAAATGGGAGGAGTTTAGGAAAATTGAAAGTCAGTTACAAATGAGTAAAACTTTTGCTATTCACAAACTACACTTCAAATGTTACTATATTTCCAAAGGTGACAAAACCGTAATAAATGTCCTCCAGCCCAACTTTGGAGCATTGCACATGGCCACTACCTTAAGCATATTCCCCCAAAAAATAATGGAGACAGGGATTTAAAAATTAACACCAAGAAATCCAAGGAGAGTGAACTACACCGTTCAGGAAACCAAAGTCTCTTTTAAAAAAAATTTTGAGACCCTCACCCAGTTCTTTCTATCAGTGGTGTCAATGTTATACGATGTGCTCGTAGCGGATTGTTTCATCATCGAGTCTTACCTCCACCAGGAGGAAGAATGTCTGAATACAGAAAGGTGGTGAGATCTGCAATAGTGAGTTAAAATGACCTCCTATCCCAAAAGAACCATTTTAATAATCAGGGATAAGGGTATGGTTAAAAAACAAAATGGCTGTTTTAGGGAAGTATTATTCATCATTCACATATTTTAAATGACAACTTTATTTCTTGGCATTTAATAGGATGCTGAGTGAAACCCATGGGACTTTATGTTAACTACATATTTTTTTAAGTTTAATATACATGTGAGAAATATGTTTTCTTCTGATCCTTGTGATATATACATTTACTAAACAAACAATGTTACAGGGATGTTATAGTTAGGTTCTGATTTTACACATACACAACCATAGAAATTCAGAAGTTATAGTTTTACTTATCTGAAGAAACTATAACTCGTGCCTTAAGGTAACCATCACTTCCTCCCCTGCCATGCACAGTTTTCACATTAATAGCTTTATTGCAAATGTTGCAATTATATTATCAATGATGTCATAGAAGATGTCAGGACTGATGCAATATGTGGGGTAGTTAGCAATGCACTGAAAAAACAATGGTTAAAGTAATTTTATAGTTAGGTGAATATATTAATGTTTGCAACAACAAAAAAACAGAAATACACCAGTTATAGTTGGCATGGCTAACTATAAGTTGTGTCCACTCCATGTACTGCTTGTGACCTAACGTATGACATCACTCATGACATGTTCTTTGACAACATTTATGACAACACAGATAACATCTCAAATCTGGTGAATTTCTGTGATTTTTTTTGTTAAACTACAAAAACTATTTTGAAAAGTAGAGTACATGTTAATTAATTATTTGACACCAAAACAATAAAAATCCAAGCAGTATAATTGGGGTTATGAATTTTTAAAGTTTAAGGTTTAAAATAGCGCCTAAAAGATCAAAGTGCTAACTGCAGCCATCTAGTCACGTCAGACAGGGTCACATTTAAAACAATAGTTAAGGCTAACCACGATGGAGCACATTTAGGATACATGAAGCGGTTTGGGGCTTGCCTTTGGACTGAGAAACATTTTAGGAAAAGAAGTCCTGATAAGGTACAGTTCAGCAGGGCAATACCTCTTTTAGAAAGTTTGAATTTTCTTACCCTTTGTGCCTGCAGCCTGTCTTACGTCACATGACTGGGTGTAGCTGACAGTTAGACTTTGTGAATTCCTCCCAGTCACACAATGAAGGGATTAGGCATGCCAGAATGGGCCATCTGCTGGCAAAATGGGGGACAGAGGTGAGAAAAGCCTCACTTACACCTGAATAGGCTGGTTTCTGCCTTCATCCAAAAGGCCTAATGACCCTCTATTGTCACGGCAACCAGCTTGGAGTCAGGGAAAGGGAATCAGGAAATTCCATGCACGTCAAAGATCATTTCCAGAAGCTTTTCTCACCTTCTAGAAGAAGAGCATCTGCCTATATAAAGAAGACCTTCAAATCCACTCTTTAATTTACTACCTGCTGCTCTGGCCTACTGTGCATTCTTCCAGACTGCTGTTGTAACTGGAAGGGCTGTTTTGCTGCCTTGAACCTTCCTTGAATCATAAGAGGCCAGCCCTGCTGTTGAGCCTTTTATCCTCATTTGCACCCAGGACTCCCAGAAGTGACCCTAGGGTTAGCTTACTGGCCACCTTTTCAGAACATCAGGGATATAAAAGGCTTCTACCAACTTGAACCGCACCTAGACCCAGTCTGAGTGAGTCCCGAACCCCCCAATATGCGTCCCATCAGTCCTGGGCTATTGGTTGTGGTGTTAAAGTTGCCCAGATGGCCAGTTTCCAAAACTGAGTACTTTGACAAAATTTGGCCAAAAAGTGCTCTGAGAACCAGGAACAGACCGGGTCCAACCTGCTTGTTTATCTTCCTGTGGTGCAACAATAGTTAAATTGACTTTGCTGCTACATTCTTTTCCGCAGAAGCATCCCGCTGGAGTTTTTTTACTTCTATTTGGGGGCTAAGTAAGGGTGGGCGTAAAATCCGTTTCGCGGGCGAATTTGCGGATTTTCTGCGATTTCGTGATCCGCGAATCTCGCGAAATCGCGGTAAAATCTGCGAATCAGCGGGGACGAATTTTCAGCCAAGCAAGGGTTACAGCAGCAGGTGCAAAAGTTGAACCTAATTTCTTTGTAACCTTTTACAAAAGGGTTACAAACAAATTAACTTCAACTTGGACACCTGCTGCTAATTGCTTCCTGGCGCCTCGTTGCCTACTTGCAACTATTCTCTGACCCTGCTCTGACCCTTGAAGCAGGGTCAGAGAATAGTTACAAGTAGACAACGAGGCACCTGTCCAAGGAATTAAACCTCATCAGGAAGCACTTATAGATATAAAAAACAGGAAGAAGGGAGAGGATGGCAAATACACCCATTTTGAGTTGTCAAGAGGGGTTAAACTAAAAGAGACATTTACAGCACAATTTTCATATGCATTTTGCTAAAAATAAAAAGCTGTATGTTCTGTAGGGGCAACTCCAGGATCTGGCCCTTCAGAGATCCGGCCTCTCTTTCTTTCTCTCGTTCTCTCTCTCCCTCTCTCTTTCTCTCTCTTTCTCTCTATCTATCTATCTATCTATCTATCTATCTATCTATCTATCTATCTATCTATCTATCTATCTATCTATCTATCTATCTATTTATCTCTCTCTCCCTCTCCCATAAACGACTGCATGGGTAACTTCGCTATGCAAGCGGTTCGCGAAGACGCAAAAAGCCCCGCGAACACGCAAAAAAGCCTGCGAACACGCAAAAAACCCCACGAATACGCAAAAAAAAATAATCCGCAAATTCGCACAAATTCGCGAATTTTGCGGATCGCAAATTCGCAAATCCGCAAATTCGCGGATCGCAAATTCGCAAAATTCGCCCATGCTTAGGGCTAAGTCAGAACGTATAAATCTTCACAAGGACTTCTTCCAAAGGTCATCTGATGTCAAAGCTCCCCCCTCAGACCCCTCCTACAGCATTTTGAAGATTGTAATAAAAAATCTGGCTTTTACCATAAAGAGAGTTTATCATTACAATTTCATAGGAAGCAAACATGAAATATTAACGTGCTCCCAATTACAAATTACAGCGTTTTAAATGTAATAAGGAGTACCTAATGTTATCCTATGGGAGGTGTAGGCCTCACAGTAGTCAACAAATACTTTATTTATTTATTTATTTATTTATTTAAATATTTTTTTTATTGGAACACGGCAAAAGTCAAAGTACAAAAGACAATATTCACATAATTCATAATTCATAACAAAATATCTATAGCGAAATACATTTGATAATGAATGAATACAAGCGTATACAGAAAGGAAGAAATACATAGGAAAATATACAAGGAAACACACACGACATAGGATCCTTAAGCCTCATAAAAATCTGAAAAAGTCCCCCATATTTTCCATCCCAATTGTTTTCTCCGTCTTGATTCAGATAACGAAAAAAGACTCCACTCTAACTTATACAGTTTGTACAGCCGTGCTTGCCACTGTTGGAATAGTGGAGGTTTTTCTTGAAGCCACTCTACGGCAATACATAACCGAGCTACGGTCATTATGAAGAAAATGAAATGTCGAAAACGATGAAGTTCGTTATTTTGACTATCAACTGGGATCTTCCCTAAAATCAACATAGAGGGTGTGATCTTTAAATTGACCTTAAGGATTAAAGACACACAATTTTCAATATCTTGAATAAATCTTCCTAATATAGGACAAGAGAAGAAAATGTGTATGCTGTCTGCATTGTCAGCATTACAGCGAAAACATTTACTATCATAACCTCTTCTCCACTTTAACATTCGAGCAGGTGTATAATATAAATCAAATAAGCTTTTAAAAAATTGAGCTTTTAAATTAGCAGACATCAGAACATCTTTAGACAGCAAAATCAAATTTTCAACTTCAATCTCATTATCTCCCAATAACTCCCTCCACTTTGCTTGTATTTTATCCAAATCGTCAGACTTCTCTTCCATAAGCATACGATAGAGAATACCAATCTTGACTTGTTGTGCAATGCCCTCTACAATTTTATGCTTTTTTAGGGATAATTTATGTCTTGTAAGATAGTCCCTTATTTGTAAAAACTTAAAAAAATAACTTCTGGATAGACCAAACTCTCCACACATTTCAGAAAAAGATTTACATTCACCTTCACTCGATAAAAAATCTCCCAAGCAAGTCACCCCTTTTTTTTGCCAGTTCCGAGCTGCCCCATCTGTAAATATCATTGGTAAAGATCTGACAGAAAAATAGGGGGTATAATATGACAGTTTCCTTATATCAATAAGACGAGCCACCCATTTCCAGGTTTTATGGGCACTAATAAGAACCTTAAATCGAGTCCTTTTGTAATATTTACCATCAATTTCGTTAAAAAAATGTTTTCTTTGTATGTGTTCCCAACAAGATCTCGAATATGGAGGGATAACTATATGTATGCTCCGAAGAGCCTCTTATTAACAAAAATCTCATTTTTAGCAAAAACACACTATATAATATAAAAAAAGTCAGGTACCCCTAGCCCTCCCCTTTCAATGGGTAAAGTGAGATGTTTCATCGCCCGCCTAGGTTTACCAGGGCTCCAAATATATTTGCCACACAGGGATTGCAAAGCCTGCAGTTTAGATGTTGGAATTTCCAAAGGTATCGACCGAAATAAGTAAAGAATTTTCGGGAGGACATTCATTTTGATAACATTGGTCCTGCCTATGATGGTCAAATATAGCCGCTCCCATTTCTCCAACGAAGTCTTAATTTTCTGATAAGCATTGCTCCAATTTACATTAACCAATTCATCCATATCTGTTTTAATGCGTGTCCCTAAATAGATGACCTCTCCAACCACCCTCTCATCCTCCCAAGTTATGGCATCTGAACAAAGGATCTGTGTTTTAGACACATTAAGTTTATACCCAGTTGTCATACCAAATTCCTTAGCCATCCTCTCAATTTCCAAACTAGCTGTTTCAGGGGTGTCCGTGACTACTGCTATATCGTCCGCGTAGGCGAATACTGAAAATGAGAAATTGGTAACAGTGAAGGGAGGAATTAAGGGGTTCCGGTTTAATAATTCAATAAAAGGGTTAATGTATAATGAAAATAATAAAGGGGAACAGGGGCAACCTTGACGAGTCCCTCTAGTAATGTACACCAGCTCAGAGAGTCCTCCCAAGGTGGATATCTTTGCGGTGGGTTTGAGATAAAGTGTTTTTATGGCTTTGATATATCTCTGGCCAAAACCCATTTTATCCATTAAAATCCAGAGGTACTCCCACGACACTCGATCGAACGTTTTTTCCGCGTCTAATAAAAAAAGCGCTAATTTTCGTTTATTCACAGCTGCCAAATGAAACAGTGTGATAACTTTATTAATATGATCAACGGTACTTCTTTTAGGAATAAACCCGTGTTGGTGTCTAGATACTAACGATGACACTACCCCGGATAATCGATTAGCTAAAATCTTTGAGTATATCTTGTTGTCCACATTCAACAATGATATGGGTCTATAGGATCCAACGCTATCAGTGGGTTTATCTTTTTTACAAAACACAACTATCATTGCTTCAGCCCATGTAGCGGGGGGATTGCCATCTTGAGCTGCCAAAATTACCTGATAGAGCTCGTCTTTTAAAATATGAAAAAAACGTTTATAAACTTCAACAGGTAATCTATCAGGCCCCGCAGCTTTACCCACTGCGAGACTATTTACTGCGGTCTCCACTTCAATCAGAGTTATAGGTAGATCCAATTCATCAGCTAGTCCGGGATCTAAAATCTTCAAATCAATCAGCATTCTATCATACCATTGGTCATCTGAAGCCATACTGTCTTCCCTAGCATAAAGCTTTGCATAATAAGTTTGAAATATTCCTAAGATGCTTTCCTGATCAGAATATAAGTTACCTTGGGAGTCTTTCATTGCACTTATATTCTGGGCTGTCTGTTTCATTCGAAGCCTTGTCGCCAAGGTCCTGCCTATTCTCTCACCGAATTCATAACTCGTCATTTTTGAAGATAAAAATTTTCTGGCAATTTCTTTATCCCAGAAACCCAAAATATTGGACCTAGCCTTAATAACCTCTTTTTCCTCTTCAGCCAGCCCCATGTTACCCAATGCAATTTTTCTAGTTAAACAAACCTCTGCTTTAATCAAAAGTTCATATAAATTGTCCAATTCTTTCCTTTGCTTCTTACGTTGACCAATTACAAAATTAATACATTCTCCCCTAAACCCTGCTTTAAATGTATCCCATACTACCGGGATATTGGCAGTACCACGATTTTCATCAAAAAAGATTTGGATCCAGCCCTGCATATGTGCAATAAATTCTGCATTTAAACCAAGCTTTCGATCATATGAAAAGCTGTATTGTATCTTCCTTTTAGCTAAGTGATGAATATCTACCACTACAGGAGAGTGATCCGAGGATATCCGGGGATAAATTCTAATATTGGTTCCTTCAAGTAAATTTCGAGGTATAAAAAAATAATCTAATCTCACTAACTTTTTATGTGGATGAGTGTAAAATGTGAATCCACTATCCCTCTCTCTCAGTATACCCCAAGTGTCGACCAAACCATGATCTTGTAGTAAATTCTTGAGTGCTATGTACACCTTAAGTTTGCGTCCTTTATAAATTGCTTGTATATCTCCTAAAGCACTGTTGGTCAGATTTATGTTAATATCGCCACAAACCATTATCGGCTGTTGAAAATAAACTAACTCCATGTTGATCTCTATCAATGGTTCGGGGTCATCCAAATTAGCCCCATATACCGATACTAGAGTGAGTTGTCTATTTCCAGTTTTCAACTCCACAATGACCCACCGTCCCTTTTTATCTTCCACCTTACGGCCGACTGTTGTTAAGCTATCTTTAATTAAGATAGCCACCCCTCGTATCATGCTAGATTGTTTGGATGCGGATGCCAATCTAAATCCTAAATCCTTTAGGACCTCCCTCTTAACCCATGGGATATGCGTTTCTTGTAAACAGACAACATCGGGTTGTATATATTTTAACTCCGCTGCGACTTTGTGTCTTTTTATTAAATTATTTAAACCGGATACATTCAAAGAGCATATTCTTACACTGTTCCCCGCCATATTCGGTCATAACATATCATAATACCTAATTTAACCATTACTAACTCATAAGTTTGAACAACCATCTACGATACCTCCTTTCATAAAGAAATATATTTTGCACTGTATTACGCTCTATTTTCTTTTCATCATATCTTTCACCTATATTTCCACCATGTATTTGTCGTGTTCCACTTTTTTCCCTTTTATTTTCACCCCCCGTGCCCCTGCCCCTCCCCAAAAGTCATCCCTCCCTCTCGCCCCCCTCCACCCCCTTGTCCCCAACCCTTGACCGAGGCTTTAGGACTTATGGTCCTGTGATGAAAGTTTGTCACACCCCCCTACCGCCCCACAACAGAGTTTCTAGGCATCATAGTCAACAAATACTTTAGAAGTTTTTCACTACCAGGACATGCGAAACTTAAAGGTACATGCCCAACCTTTTAAATACACATCAACTTGCCCTATGAGCTACCTATTATTATTTATTTCAAGCAATATGATCAATTTTCAAATGTATCGTTTTTCTTAAGGCATTGCATCAGCATTGTTAAAAAAGCTAATTCATTTAGAGAGAGATGGTATTTTCACCATAAAAAAATGATCCCCAACACGGATAGCAGACTTTGATTCCTTTTTGGAACAGCATCTCTAAAGAGGAAAGAGTGATCCAGTTTCCATGACAACTAATGATGGTGGCTTCAATAATGTGGCACTTAGAGGTTTAGAGTGAGAACTGAACTGAAACTCCTAATATATTTAACATAGAGTCTCAATAGCAAACATTGTAGAGATGTACTTAATATAAACATATCATGAATGCTTACTAAGTGCATATACTATGTATATCATAACGTGCGAGTGTGTGTATGAGTATATGTGTGCACATGAATGTTTGTTACAGGATCAATGATACATAACCAGTAAGCTGCCTTTATCACTAATAATCTCACCACATTTTCAAGGATCTGCATCAACGCTTCTTTAAAAAAGCACGCATAGATCACAGATTGATCCTTTAATCTTCCTCGCAAACCAATGAAGGGGTAGACTGTTGTGAGAGTCCTAGAATATACATTCACCATTCAATTTTCTTCATACACATTTGTTCTTTGCAATGGCCAAGGCTGCTTATCTTAACTGCACTAAACTTGACATGAAAATAAGCTATATGCTTCCTATTCCCTGTACCTGATTTAGTGCAAAGTATTTTTTGAGAAAACAATACAATGTAGAAAATCCTTGTCGATGGAGACTGTAATTGGTTGCTGACCCAATTTGAATGAAAAATGTTATCTAATCGACAGAGACTTTTATCACTGATTCTTTGCAGCAAAATAATTTGAGAATGATAATTTACTCAGGGATAATGGCTCATGAGTAAGGTAATCTTACTCATGAATCTTAAACTTTGTTTTAAATAAAGTCATAGGCATTGTCCAGGGTGAAACATCCCCCATATGGCTAGATTCTCCGATCTGACATCTACCATTCCCAGCAATATATGGACTGCTGTATTGGACTTGCAAAATGACTCTCTCCTTTCTTCTCTTCAACCTGCCAGAACAGAGGAGACCAATGTGGCTGCCACCAACAGCTCTCTGCCTCAACATTTATTAATACCGGAAGTTGTGGGAAAGATATCAATGCAATGAATGGCTGTCCAAGTTTCCGCATACTGTGGAAATTGCTCTGGCGTAGTTCTCGTGGTAGCGCTACGCGTAGCTATGCAAAGTGCACTTCGCATTACGCGAAGATATGCGAAGCTACGCGAACTGCGTAGTGCACTGTGCAAAATGCTGGTCGCACTGATTTCACAGTGTCGGATGCTTGTTCCCACTGTGTAATCAGTGCAAATCGCATCTTGCACAGTGCAAGCAGTCATTTTCTGCCACTAGAGAGGAAGCTTTCTCAATGTGGACTAGTAGTTTCTGATCGCGACCATACACGACCATTCGCAATGAGAAACCTGACTTCCCCGCGTTGAGAATCTCGCTGGGAGGTTTATTTTCCACGCTCACGATCGGCAACTTGATGTTGCTGATCGCGAACAAGGGAAAAGTCTCGCCTGGATATCATTTTGCTCGCTCGCAGTCGCCAACTTGACGTTGAGGACCACGAGCAAGCAAAAAATGACCCCTTTGCTACGCTACGAGTGTTTGCACTGTGCTGTGTGCTATTCGAGTAGTGCGCAGTAACGCAAACTTTGCAAACTACACAAGCATAGCCTAGTACTTTGCCCAGGGTTACTCTGTACAGCATTAAACTATTAAAAACTATCAATTGTTTTTTAAACAAAGAACTTGAAATGGCTTGCCCTCCCAATGTGCAAAAGCTATCTAAGATACTTGATTAGCATTGCATTGACATGCTAGTGCCGATGAAAATTCAAGTTTATGCCACTGGAGAAATAAATGAGAGCAAGCACTTTTTTGTAAAAGCACAAAAAGTCTGCCCAATTAAGACGTACTCCTGGGCCCCAAAATGTGGGCAGAGCCAAAGCCCCTCTCCTGGTGATTCTTACTTAATTATCTGATGACAACTATGCTGTCAAGCCAGACTGTTAGACCTAGTATATCTTAGCGTGATTACCCCTGACTTTTTGCCTCTGTCTCCTTTGCTTTTGGATGCTTGGGGTACTTTGCCACTGTTGATCAGAGTCAAAGTGCAAGTGTTCCCTATGTAAAATGTAATGGTGATTGGTTGGCCATGATTGGTATGTTTGCCTTACTAGTAATGTCCCTAGTGATGTGCACTGTGTGTGCCAGGGCTAGTAATGCAAAGGCGCGTGGAGAAGGGAACACAGGCCTGCAGTGCAGGGCCTGCGCACAGAGTGCTAAGTTAGCATGTTGTTCTGACAAGTGCAACCACATGTCAGACCTGACTTTCCCTTTTACATACACTTTGGGCACCACAGTGGTTGGTTCCCAGTAATTCCTGGGCAGGATGCAGTGTAGGTAAAAGGCAGGGTATATACTGAGGTGTGTGTTCTCTACTGACAGTGAAAAACACTCCATTTAGTTTTTCACAGCTGAAAAGCCATCCTATCCATAGGACAGAATGGGGGAGGCTGGGTGTTGTGTTTGTTAGGCTAGTTTCCTGTCAGTTTATAATGGAGAGGTGAAGTTTAGTATATATGTCATAACACATCTTTCTGTGAAGGGTGGTTTTGCAACTGTGTGTTCAGAAACCACTCCTTTAGAAAGTGGCTGTGTTTTGTGTTCTAAACATTTCTGTGTGTCTATGCTGAAATGTGGATTGTCTTTCTGGATCTGAAAGGTGAGAGGAGCTAGGAGAGGTTTTGACCCAGGGAGGGGTTGAGATGGCACCAGGCTGCCCTGCATCTGGAGAGTAGGGGGAGGAGAAGCCCGGGAGGTGAAAAGGCCTGTGCTGGTGCTATGAACCAATTGACCTATCTCCTGCTGAGTGATTTAGGATCCAGACCCCCCACGATCAAAGGGAGTGAGGTGACACTGTGAGGGACAGAATTGGTTGTGTGCGTTACATGGGGAGTAAACACATCCTTGCATATGGGCACACAATGTGGTTCGTCGGATGAAGACAGACTCCAATGTTGCTTTTAGCAGTTGATTATTTATTCATCAATCTCGCAAAAAGTTGTTTGTTCATTAATTCACAAAATTTCAAAGTTTGTATATCCCATCGCTATGATGGTGTGTAGACAGACATTTCCAAAGAGATACTCCGATGCATTTCGGGCTTGTGTTGCCCTTTGTCAAGGAGTTCTGAAAACAAAAACACGCTTTTACCTTCCGAATTATAACTGATAAAACATATACATTTACATTGCATGAAAAATATAATGGCATTGTCAATAACAGCAAGCAGGTAGTGTACCCATTGAGTAAACCCATGTGATGGCGTGAGCTAAGTGGAAAACAGTGGGAGTTTAAGGGAATGCAGGAAGTTTGGCGTAGTACACTTAGGTGTCACGGTCGTGTATACGCTTGGCTCTCTAGGGAGACAAGAAATAAGCGGTTAAGCGGGATGAGTGTCCGACGTTAAACATGGTAACGCGGGTCTCTGTTGGAGCTCCAACTTACTTGGGACTGGATGAAAACAACAGCGGCTGGTCGATTCTCGGATCGAGGGCTGAAGGGTTCACGGAGTGGCGGCAGTGGCCGCCGGAATATGACACTACGCGGAGTTTGGTAGTGGACATGAAAAAAGGACTGGGCGGATGCGAAAGTGGCGGCCATCTTAAGGCGGAGGGTGGGTAAAGGGTGGGTAACAATGTAACAATGACAAATGTGTATAATGGTGGTATGTAAACAGCAGACACAAAAGTTAAATCGTGAAACACATGTACCACAAAAGGGTATTCATAAAAAGCAGCTCAGTTCTATCCGGTCGTTGAGACCGTGCAGCTTCATTGCCTGTAATCTGTATATCCAAGCGGTCTCGCGCTGAAGAAGGATTTTGTTGTTGTCTTTTCCTTCATGCTTTTGGATCATCTCAAGTACCAAGAACTTGAGTTGGGCCACGTTGTGGTGGAATTCATTGAAATGGATGGCAATGTTCGATTTTTGGTTTTTAGTACGAATGTTCGACTTGTGCTCATTTAGGCGTGTCTTTATTTTTCTGGTGGTTTTACCAACGTATATCATGCCGCATGGGCATTTCAATAGATATATTAAATTGGTGGAATCGCATGTGGCATTGACATGAAGTTTGATGTTAAATCCTCTCATGGGGTGGTTGATACTGTTGCCCATGATGATGTTGTGGCAATTGTTGCAGTTGTGGCACGGGCGTGTGCCGGTATGTGAGGTTTGTTGGATGGGTTCTTTGCATAAGATTTCTTTTATGTTCTCAGATCTGGTGTATGCAAAGATGGGTGGATTTTCGAATAAGTTGCCAAAGTCAGGTTCCGACGACAATATGCACCAATGTTTCAGGATGATTTTTTTATATTTGATGCTGGAGGTAGAGTATTTCGATACCAATACTGTTCTATTCTCATCTTTTCTCATGGAGCCTTTGAGTGCTTCCTGACGTGAGATAGCGTTGGCTTTCTTCATGGCTTCAGTAAGGGATTCTTGAGGATATCCTCTGCTGGCAAATCTTTTGGCCATTTCCTCCATTTTCTGTGTGCATGTTTCAGGATTGGAAACAATTCTTTTTATTCTTAGCATTTGACTGTATGGCAAGTTCCTTTTGAGCGATTGTTGGTGGAAGCTGGTGTAGTGGACTGTGTTGTTGCGGTCTGTTGGCTTTCTAAACAGATCAGTAGTCAGCCCAGTTTCTGTGATTTTGACCAACACATCAAGGAAGGTAATTTCATGTTCGCTGATGTTCCACGTGAGAGCAATGCGGTTGTCTTTTGAGTTCAAGTCAATCAATGCTGATTCTAGGTTGTCTCGGGTGTTTTTCCAAATAAAGAATAAGTCGTCGATATAGCGAATATATAACTTGAGGTTGTCTGTCCAGTTGGAATTAGCGTAGATGTGAGTTGATTCAAATTCTGACATGTAGATGTTCGCATAAGTTGGTGCGGCGCAATTGCCCATAGACATTCCAGACATCTGAAGGTAATGGAGTTGTTCATGTGTGAAGTAGCTGTGGTATAGCGTGAAGATGAGGAGTTCCATAAGAAAGGTTTGGAGGGGTTCTGAAAAACTGCTGTTGAGTAGCGCTTTTTCAATAGCTTCAATCCCACCCCCGTGGGGAATGGACGTGTAGAGACTTTTGACATCAGCAGTGCACAGGATGATGTGTTCATTTGTAGCAAGTGTTATTTCAGAGAGTTTTTGAAGGAATGCAGTAGTGTCTTTAATGTAACTCCTGAGGTTCGTAACAATTGGTTGTAGGTGACGATCCAAGAATTTTCCTGTTGGTTCATGTATGGATCCCCGTGTGGACACAATGGGTCGGAACGGGGGGTCAATCAAGTTTTTGTGTATTTTTGGTAACATCACGATCGTCGGACTTCTAGGGTGTTCAGTGATTAAATATTTTTTCGTGCTGTCATCTATGGTACCGTTCTCATGAGCTTTAGACACCAGGTCTATGAGTTCTGTCTTGTATTGTTCCGGTGGGTTGGTGCCCAGAAGCATGTATGTTTCTGGATCGTTTATGTGTTCTTTGATTTTTGCATCGTACATGCTGGTGTTGAGCACTACAAGTGCACCGCCTTTGTCGGCTTTAAGGCATTTAATGGTTTTGTTGCCAGCAATTTTTTTCAAAGTGTCTCTGTCTTTGGTAGTGATGTTTGACTTGGTTGTTCGCCGGAATTTGATTTTAGATATGTCTTGCTTGACAAGGGTCTCGAAAGTGTCTATGCTCTTATGGCTACATGGTGGCATGTAGGTGCTGGTGGTTTTTAATCCAAGAAGTTGATCCGGTTTGGTGTCGGTGGTCGGCGGGAGTACGTTCTCAAAAAAATGTCTTAGGCGTAATTTGCGAGTAAGTTTAAATGTGCTTAGTTCCAATTCAAGGAGATTCGTGGAGGTTGTGGGAATGAATGTCATACCCTTTTGTAGGAGTTTGGTTTCGTGTGTGGTTAATGCTGTATCAGAGATGTTAATAACTAGCGATTCCTCCTCTTGGTTTTCTTTATGACCTGCGGTCGAGCTTGATCTTGATCTTTCTCTAGTTCTTTTTCCCCGACTGGGTCGTCCACTTCGTCGGGGCCAGACTCTAAAAAAGGCCCTGAGGTTGAGGGGCCCTCATTGGTTGGACAAGTAGTTTGTTTAGGATCTCGGGATTCTCTTGATGAAGTACATTCCTGGGTGGTTTTTTTGGGTGGGCGATTGGAACTGTCGCTCCCAGACGATGAAGTATCAGTGTTCTGATTAAAGGGTTTGTTGTGGCGATGTTGTGCGTATACATCAGCCCAGGTGTATACCTCCCCAAGTTTGTAGTCGAGGGTGTCTCGACGGAATTTGCGTATTTTGCGCTCGTTTATTTCCTTAGTGTGTTTGTCCAGTTGGCAATTAACATCCTCTAGGATAGTTGTTAGTTCCTCAGAAGTGATAGAGTCCTTTAGATCTGCTTCTATGGTGACTATTTCTTTGGATAAATCAAGTAGGATCGTTGATAATTCCTCCACAATCAGTAGAATAGGATCGAGACTGCATTTGTTTAAGATCGCGTTCCACCGTTCTTGGAAAGGTTTTGAATTTTTACAGAGTGAGGGTTTTAGTGCAATCCGTTGTCCGCGGGGTATGCGCTGTGCTTGGTGATATTTGATAAGCGTTTGCGCGTGTAGTTTTTGATTGATCTTCCGTTTGGATAAATACATTAGTTGTTTCACACATTGTTCTTTTGTGCGGCTAGAAGTAGTTTCTGTTAATTCTTCGGTGATAAGAGCGTAAATGCGTTCAGTTTCTTCGGTTCCAAAAGCGAGCGTGCTAGCTCGAGCTTCGGTTGACTTAGTTATCTCCTCATATTGCATTGTGTTGGTGATGGTTGTTGGCGTGCTGCCTGCTTGGCGGGCGGATGAATACAATGATGCGAAAACTAAGTAGCGTGGCGCACAGCAATTGTTTAGGTTGAGTTTCTTGTGTTAACTATGATTTTACAAGTAGTTTTAAGGTGCTCCAGCAAGAGACGTAACCGTCCATGTACGTCGTAGGTAAGAATTGGTTGTGTGCGTTACATGGGGAGTAAACGCATCCTTGCATATGGGCACACAATGTGGTTCGTCGGATGAAGACAGACTCCAATGTTGCTTTTAGCAGTTGATTATTTATTCATCAATCTCGCAAAAAGTTGTTTGTTCATTAATTCACAAAATTTCAAAGTTTGTATATCCCATCGCTATGATGGTGTGTAGACAGACATTTCCAAAGAGATACTCCGATGCATTTCGGGCTTGTGTTGCCCTTTGTCAAGGAGTTCTGAAAACAAAAACACGCTTTTACCTTCCGAATTATAACTGATAAAACATATACATTTACATTGCATGAAAAATATAATGGCATTGTCAATAACAGCAAGCAGGTAGTGTACCCATTGAGTAAACCCATGTGATGGCGTGAGCTAAGTGGAAAACAGTGGGAGTTTAAGGGAATGCAGGAAGTTTGGCGTAGTACACTTACGTGTCACGGTCGTGTATACGCTTGGCTCTCTAGGGAGACAAGAAATAAGCGGTTAAGCGGGATGAGTGTCCGACGTTAAACATGGTAACGCGGGTCTCTGTTGGAGCTCCAACTTACTTGGGACTGGATGAGTCTGGCCCCGACGAAGTGGACGACCCCGTCGGGGAAAAAGAACTAGAGAAAGATCAAGATCAAGCTCGACCGCAGGTCATAAAGAAAACCAAGAGGAGGAATCGCTAGTTATTAACTTCTCTGATACAGCATTAACCACACACGAAACCAAACTCCTACAAAAGGGTACGACATTCATTCCCACAACCTCCACGAATCTCCTTGAATTGGAACTAAGCACATTTAAACGTACTCGCAAATTACGCCTAAGACATTTTTTTGAGAACGTACTCCCGCCGACCACCGACACCAAACCGGATCAACTTCTTGGATTAAAAACCACCAGCACCTACATGCCACCATGTAGCCATAAGAGCATAGACACTTTCGAGACCCTTGTCAAGCAAGACATATCTAAAATCAACTTCCGGCGAACAACCAAGTCAAACATCACTACCAAAGACAGAGACACTTTGAAAAAAATTGCTGGCAACAAAACCATTAAATGCCTTAAAGCCGACAAAGGCGGTGCACTTGTAGTGCTCAACACCAGCATGTACGATGCAAAAATCAAAGAACACATAAACGATCCAGAAACATACATGCTTCTGGGCACCAACCCAACGGAACAATACAAGACAGAACTCATAGACCTGGTGTCTAAAGCTCATGAGAACGGTACCATAGATAACCACACGAAAAAATATTTAATCACTGAACACCCTAGAAGTCCGACGATCGTGATGTTACCAAAATTACACAAAAACTTGATTGACCCCCCGTTCCGACCCATTGTGTCCACACGGGGATCCATACACGAACCAACTGGAAAATTCTTGGATCGTCACCTACAACCAATTGTTACGAACCTCAGGAGTTACATTAAAGACACTACTGCATTCCTTCAAAAACTCTCTGAAATAACACTTGCTACAAATGAACACATCATTCTGTGCACTGCTGATGTCAAAAGTCTCTACACGTCCATTCCCCACGGAGGTGGGATTGAAGCTATTGAAAAAGCGCTACTCAACAGCAGTTTTTCAGAACCCCTCCAAACCATTCTTATGGAACTCCTCATCTTCACGCTATACCACAGCTACTTCACACATGAACAACTCCATTACCTTCAGATGCCTGGAATGTCTATGGGCAATTGCGCCGCACCAACTTATGCGAACATCTACATGTCAGAATTTGAATCAACTCACATCTACGCCAATTCCAACTGGACAGACAACCTCAAGTTATATGTTCGCTATATCGACGACTTATTCTTTATTTGGAAAAACACCCGAGACAACCTAGAATCAGCATTGATTGACTTGAACTCAAAAGACAACCGCATTGCTCTCACGTGGAACATCAGCGAACATGAAATTACCTTCCTTGATGTGTTGGTCAAAATCACAGAAACTGGGCTGACTACTGATCTGTTTAGGAAGCCAACAGACCGCAACAACACAGTCCACTACACCAGCTTCCACCAACAATCGCTAGAAAAGGAACTTGCCATACAGTCAAATGCTAAGAATAAAAAGAATCGTTTCCAATCCTGAAACATGCACACAGAAAATGGAGGAAATGGCCAAAAGATTTGCCAGCAGAGGATATCCTCAAGAATCCCTTACTGAAGCCATGAAGAAAGCCAACGCTATCTCACGTCAGGAAGCGCTCAAAGGCTCCATGAGAAAAGATGAGAATAGAACAGTATTGGTATCGAAATACTCTACCTCCAGCATCAAATATAAAAAAATCATCCTGAAACAATGGCGCATATTGTCGTCGGAACCTGACTTTGGCAACTTATTCGAAAATCCACCCATCTTTGCATACACCAGATCTGAGAACATAAAAGAAATCTTATGCAAAGAACCCATCCAACAAACTTCACATACCGGCACACGCCCGTGCCACAACTGCAACAATTGCCACAACATCATCATGGGCAACAGTATCAACCACCCCATGAGAGGATTTAACATCAAACTTCATGTCAATGCCACATGCGATTCCACCAATTTAATATATCTATTGAAATGCCCATGCGGCATGATATACGTTGGTAAAACCACCAGAAAAATAAAGACACGCCTAAATGAGCACAAGTCGAACATTCGTACTAAAAACCAAAAATCGAACATTGCCATCCATTTCAATGAATTCCACCACAACGTGGCCCAACTCAAGTTCTTGGTACTTGAGATGATCCAAAAGCATGAAGGAAAAGACAACAACAAAATCCTTCTTCAGCGCGAGACCGCTTGGATATACAGATTACAGGCAATGAAGCCGCACGGTCTCAACGACCGGATAGAACTGAGCTGCTTTCTATGAATACCCTTTTGTGGTACATGTGTTTCACGATTTAACTTTTGTGTCTGCTGTTTACATACCACCATTATACACATTTGTCATTGTTACATTGTTACCCACCCTTCACCCACCCTCCGCCTTAAGATGGCCGCTACTTTCGCATCCGCCCAGTCCTTTTTTCATGTCCACTACCAAACTCTGCGTAGTGTCATATTCCGGCGGCCGCTGCCGCCACTCCGTGAACCCTTCAGCCCTCGATCCGAGAATCGACCAGCCGCTGTTGTTTTCATCCAGTCCCAAGTAAGTTGGAGCTCCAACAGAGACCAGCGTTACCATGTTTAACGTCGGACACTCATCCCGCTTAACCGCTTATTTCTTGTCTCCCTAGAGAGCCAAGCGTATACACAACCGTGACACGTAAGTGTACTACGCCAAACTTCCTGCATTCCCTTAAACTCCCACTGTTTTCCACTTAGCTCACGCCATCACATGGGTTTACTCAATGGGTACACTACCTGCTTGCTGTTATTGACAATGCCATTATATTTTTCATGCAATGTAAATGTATATGTTTTATCAGTTATAATTCGGAAGGTAAAAGAGTGTTTTTGTTTTCAGAACTCCTTGACAAAGGGCAACACAAGCCCGAAATGCATCGGAGTATCTCTTTGGAAATGTCTGTCTACACACCATCATAGCGATGGGATATACAAACTTTGGAATTTTGTGAATTAATGAACAAACAACTTTTTGCGAGATTGATGAATAAATAATCAACTGCTAAAAGCAACATTGGAGTCTGTCTTCATCCGACGAACCACATTGTGTGCCCATATGCAAGGATGCGTTTACTCCCCATGTAACGCACACAACCAATTCTTACCTACGACGTACATGGACGGTTACGTCTCTTGCTGGAGCACCTTAAAACTACTTGTAAAATCATAGTTAACACAAGAAACTCAACCTAAACAATTGCTGTGCGCCACGCTACTTAGTTTTCGCATCACTGTGAGGGACTGAACAGATTTAGGGAGTGGTTAGGGACCCCTTAGCTCAAACTAACTTCAAAGACATTAAGGGGTATAACTATGAGAGCTGAAACCCCTGAACATTGGAATGAAACAGAAATGGATTGAGACTGAAAAGGCTTGGGCCTTTTCTGTCGTCAAGAGGAACCTCTGCTAAAGAAGGAGCAACTGAAGATACTGCTGTGGAAAGACCAAACCTTGCTTCCTGATCTGTGTCTGGCCTACAGTTAGCTGTTCAACCAAGGGAGAGGCTGTTGGGACTGTGCTTGGTGGTGCTGGGTCCCCCTGCTTGAAGAAGACTATACTTTGTGCTGTGTCTTATAACCTCAAGGGCCCGAGGTGAGCTGGCTACCTGTTTGGAAATACAGGATCATGAATGTTTCCGGAGAAGTCCCAAGCAGCGCGGTGTGCGTGTGCTTTTGCAACTTGAGACCCTCAGAAGTTGTGCCTTGTGATCGTGGGCACGCAGGAGTAAGCTGAGTCTCAGACGCGCTGGGTACGTGTCGTGCTGCAGGCCAAGGCGTTGGTGAAGAGCGCCTGGTCATTGTGTGCACCAAAAGAAGAAGTGAGTCTTAGAAGTGCAGAGTGCGTGTCGTCGTGCAGCCAGGGCATTGGTGAGGAGTGCCAGGTCATCGTGTGCACCGAAATAAAAGGTGAGACTCGGACGAGCAGAGTGCACGTTGTGGTGCAGCCAGAGCATTGGTGAGGAGCACCTGTACATTGTGTGCAGCAAAATAAGTCAGTCTCAAACGTGGGGAGTGCATGTCGTGATGCAGCCAGGGTGTTGGCGAGGAGCTCCTTGTCATTGTGCGCATCGGGAGAAGAGGTGAGACTCGGACACGTAGAGTGCGTGTTGTGGTGCAGCCAGGGCACTGGTGAGGAGCGCCTGGTCATTTGTGCACCGGGAGAAGAGGTGAGACTCGGACGCGCAGAGTACGTGTCGTGGTGCAAACAGAGGCGCTGATGAAGAGCGCTGGGTCATCGTGAGCACCAGAGAAGATGTGAATTTCGGACGCGCAGTGTCCGTGTCGAGGTGCAACCTTAGGCGCTGGTGAAGAGTGCCTGGGTCGGGTGTCCAGCGAATTGGAAGTAAGGTCTCCACAGTGCTGAGGGCGGGTCTCTGTGTTCACTGAGACCGCCGGAAGGAGGGCCAAGTTATTGGGCCCACGGATTAAGACAGCAGCAGCCTGGACAGGCAGCCCCGGAAGGGCTGAGCCGCCGGCCTGAGCTCGCCGCACCCCGTGACAGAGTTCTGCATCAAGGCCCAAGTCACTGACTTCAGAGAGGAGAGTGAGGTTGCGACCCCCCCAGCTAACATGGATCACCACTTGGGGTGGGATGTGGGCCCGAAGGGACACACTCTCTGCCTCTCGCCTGGGTCAGCTGCCCAAGCCTGTTGCTTCATCTCAGATCCCTGTCCGTGCTGAACCAAGGAGAGACAGTACTGGGGCCGGAGTGGGTAGCAGTACTTTTGTGTCATCGTTGATCCATACTGAAGGCACTGTTAATGGAGCACCTAAACTGTCGTATTACACTGTGCATTATTGCTGCTATCAAACTATCAATCTATCATATGACGCCTGACCTCATTTGTGCCTGACGAACTACATGTGCACTACGCACTGCGTTATTTTCCCTTGTAGATTGCCTGATTGTAATGTGGCACATTTCATTATTTCTTCATTGCACAGTATCTGATTATAACGTGGCGCAGAGCATTATTTCTTCATTGCACAGTTCATGATTGTAGAGTGACGTATTGCTTTGTTTCTTCCTGGTACAGGGCATGCTGGTAGTGATACACATTGCATTATTCCTTTTATTGCAAAGTACATGACTGTGGCGCTACGCATGGCATTGTTTCTCTGTTGCACAGTACAAGACGATATTGTTACGCATTGCAGTATTTGTATTGTTTTGCAACGTGTGTTATTCGAGCAATACAACTGGCCTAACCTTTTGGAAACGTTAGAAGTGAGCTTAACTGTTGGTTAGAAGCTGTGGTTGGGATTAGAACCTACCAACCCACCGGAAAGAATACTACCCATTCTTATATGTTGATTTTGTATTGTGTGGTCATATCGTATAACCTCCTTGTGAGAAGTTGGCCTGGTATATAATGCTCACTAATTCTAGTGATCACTTTGTACCATGCCAAGCAACCCTTATGATGATGGTTGTAATTCAACCTTGTAGACCAGTTATCCTAGTGGTAACGTGGACAAAGCAGTCTTAGGCTAAACTCTGAAAGGCATGTGAAGCCAGCTGTTATACCATACACAACCCCCTTGAATACCAAATGAAAGGGACACCACACAGATATATATTGAAAATATATATTGATTTATTAACTATTAAAATCCCCTGGACTCTTTATGAGCACAGAAGCACAAGCGTTAAATCACAAGACAGTTTAAAATACACAAAAGTTGCACAATATGGATGAGCCCTAGGGGCCACCTAAACCATATACTAAATAAGTGGTATAAGGGATACCAGGAGGAAAGTGAAGAGGCCTAGGGCCTTGGGAATCGCTGGAGCTATTCGAGACTGGAGCTAACTAAGTCGGGAAAGGCCCACGGGACTCGGGTGCAGTGTCCAAAGTGCACGCACTTCTCAATACAAAGTCTATGGTGCGTAAAAAGCACAAAGTTAGAAAGTTAGGAACCTTCCGAGTGACCTACGGAGCTGAAACTTAAAACACAGGCCCTTGGGATGTGTACCAGTACAGGAGCACCGGCGGAGCTGAGTTACCTCACCCACAGGAAGCGGGTGCACAGGGTCGAAGATGTGTCGGGTTTCGTCACGCTGGTCGATGGTGCTTGGAGCAGGAGATGCTGCAGGCGGCTCGATGAGAAGAGTTCCGGTGGATCCAAGGGTGGATCTGTAGATGTGAAGACCTGAAAGCAGAGGGGACAGTGTTCAAAGTCACTAGCCAGTGACTGCCGTGGAACCAGAGTGGAACCAGGTGATGTCGGGTGCAAACAGGCGTTGTCGGGTAGCTTCTTTCTGCAGCCACGTGGATACCCGGGGTCGAGGACGTCCAGGAGTCGGTCACGAGCTGTCCCACGTAGGCTTCTCGCTGTTGGCGGTGTCGGCGACCTGATCGGAGCAAACAGGCCTTGGCAAATGCAAGCCACGCAGAAGTTGAAAGATGCTGTTCACTCGGACCAGCAAGGTCAGAGCGGGTGCTCCTTTTCACAGGAGCTTGGGTAGGTCTGGAGCAACCAGACCTGCTGTTTAAATCTTCGGGTTCGTCGCCAAGATGGCCGCTGGCCGCGTGGCTAGTGGCCGGGATGGCGCGTCGAGTGGCACAGTGCAAAAGGGCCCCACGCAGATCGTGGAGATGCTGGGGGGCTGATCTTCGGTGCAAGGGCTGCTCGGTGGTGGGGGTTCTCAGTCCCCAAAGCACAACGTCGAGGATGCCTCAGAAGCTGCGCAGTCAGCTTTACGAGTGTCCTCCAAGAGGTCCGGTCCCACGTCACTCGGTGCCTCCACGGGTCCCTTCTTTGCAGGGACTGTGGATCGGGCTCTGAGAGGTCTGGGAATCTGGTTCTTGTCGGGCTCTGGGCTCGGGCTCCGGCGGGAGGCGGCGGCAAAGCAGACGTCGAGTTGCTGGTTGGTACCTGTGTTCACAGGGTGGTCACTCCTTGGCCACAAGGGAGATTCTTCTTCAGTCTTCTGTGCAGCAGAATGTCGAAGTCCAGTCTTCTTCTTAGTTTTAAGTTGATTTCGGGATGATCTGCTGTGCAATGGCACTGCTCCCCCTCTTATTCCAATCTAGGGGGTGGATCACCTACTAGGTCCCTCCTCTGGGAGGAACCAGGAAGGGGGGCGGTTACACCCCCTTTCCTTTGTCCAGCTCCGCGCCAGGACTGGGGCTGGAAGGCCCCAGAACCGGTTTGGGCTGGCCTATGCACGGGGACACCTTGTGTGCCCCGGGCATGTCTGATTCTATTCAGCCCTGTCCTACCCAATACACAAAATCCTGTCTGGGGTGGTGCTCGCACCTCCCAAGGCAGGAAACCCTTTGTCCAGGCCACCATCTGCCGAGTTTCGGTCAGCAGCAGGAGGCCAGACTTGTGTCTGTGGTGGCAGCGTCCATTTTGTGAAGCTGAGGCTCTGTTTAACTTTAACCGGGGTTAAGGCTACACACATGTCGTGTCCCTCTAGAAGGGTGGAATGCTATCCCCGTCGCCAGAATTGGCGAGGGGATAGTATTCCAATTCGTATGACACCTTACTCGACATGTTTTGATAAAGCCAAACCAAAGATAGCATTTAACCGCGAGGATTATAATGCACTTAAGAGTATATGGTATGGCAATATCCCGGAACAGCTTAGGGAGTTGTTCCCGACAGCTGCAGACAGGCTCAGCTCATGCTAGAGCACCATCTCACATATTTCCAAGCACTCTGCCTCCAGGATGGATGAGGCCTTCCATAGGAGTGGCTGATAGGAACATATGTGTCCAGTTTAGGGTTAGGCACAGACATACTGTACCTAAGTAAGAGGTGGTTACACCGACTTACCCCAGCTGAGTGATCAGCCAGTTGTGTCAAATATGGAGGCCAGGCCAGGGGTGGCATAATACATGCTGCAGCCCCTGGTAGGCCTTGGATACACCTATGCCCTGGGCACCTAGGGTGCACTTATACAGGGGCTCATAAGGTGAACCAGTTCCAATTCGTAATGCACCTAGAGTGCATTGGCAGTAATTTAGAGAGAGAACAGCAGGCTGTGGGTCTGATTAGCAGGCCCACAGCCACATTAAGTCAGAAACCAGTGAAGCAAAAAGCAAAAATTTGGGGTGACCATAGGATAGCAGACCCTACTCTCCTACATAACCCCCCCCCCAAACGCAGGGACATTAGACTAACCTTGACCAGTTGTGTCTTCATGTTCTAAGTGGAAGTACCTGGAGAGACCATCTGCGTTGCCATGGTCAGTCCCTGGGCGGTGCTCCACTGTAAAGTCCATCCCCTGTAGGGAAATGGACCACCTGAGTAGTTTGGGGTTTTCACCCTTCATCTGATTAAGCCATAGGAGGGGCTTATGGTCGGTCTGAATCTTGAAGTGAGTACCAAATAAGTATGGCCTCAACTTCTTCAGGGCCCACACCACAGCAAAGGCCTCCCTCTCTATAGCTGACCAACGTTTCTCTCTGGGGGTCAGCCTTCTGCTAATGAAAGCAATGGGCTGGTCCTGGCCATCTACATTAAGCTGTGAAAGCACTGCTCCCACTCCCAACTCAGAAGCATCTGTTTGGACAATGAACTCTCTTGAGTAGTCAGGACTCTTCAGGATAGGTGCAGAGCACATGGCCTTCTTCAGGTCATCAAATGCCTTTTGACAGATTTCTGTCCACTGAACCTTTTTGGGCATCTTCTTGGATGTCAGATCATTAAGAGGAGTCACAATGGACCCATAGTTCTTAACAAACTTCCTGT
Source organism: Lissotriton vulgaris (assembly GCF_964263255.1). Lineage (NCBI taxonomy): Eukaryota > Metazoa > Chordata > Amphibia > Caudata > Salamandridae > Lissotriton > Lissotriton vulgaris. The sequence continues at coordinate 131,876,479 of NC_141687.1, forward strand.
AGTACCCAGTCAGGCCCAAGAAAGCTCTGACCTGAGTCTGGGTAGTTGGAGGGGACCAGTCCTTGATGGTCTGGATCTTACTCTCCAGTGGTTGAACTTGGCCTCCACCTACAAGGTGGCCCAGGTATACAACCTTGCTCTGCCCTATCTGGCACTTTGTTGCCTTGATAGTGAGGCCTGCCTTCTGCAGAGCCTCAAGCACTTCCTTCAGGTGGATCAGGTGATCCTCCCAGGTGGAGCTAAAGACAGCAATATCGTCCAGATAAGCTGCACAAAAGTCATCCAACCCAGTGAGGACTTGGTTCACCAACCTTTGGAAGGTGGCAGGTGCATTTTTCAAACCAAAGGGCATCACCACAAACTGATAATGCCCACTAGGGGTAGAAAATGCTGTTTTGGCTTTAGACTCCTCAGCTAACCTGATTTGCCAGTAGCCAGCTGTCAAGTCAAATGTGCTCAAATATTTGGCAGAAGCCAACTTGTCAATGAGCTCATCTGCCCTTGGAATAGGGTGTGCATCTGTCCTGGTGACAGCATTGAGTCCTCTGTAATCCACACAGAACCTCATCTCTCTCTTGCCATCTTTGGTGTGAGGTTTGGGGACCAGAACCACTGGGCTAGCCCAGGGGCTCTCTGAAGGCTCAATGACACCTAATTCCAGCATCTTTTGCACCTCAGTCTTTATACAGTCCCTGACGTGGTCAGGTTGCCTGTAAATCTTGCTCTTTACAGGAAGACTGTCACCAGTGTCCACCACATGTGTACACCAGTTAGTCTGACTGGGTGTCAAGGAGAACATATGCCTGTATGCCTGTAGAACTTGTCTGCAGTCATGTTGCTGATGTTCAGTGAGGCTGCCACCTAAGGCCACACCATCAACTGAGCCATCCTCAGGGTTCTGAGTGAGCAGGTCTGGGAGAGGGTCACTCTCTTCCTCCTGCCCCTCATCTGTAGCCATGAGCAAGCCCATGTCTGCCCTGCTGACATATGCCTTCAATCTGTTCACATGGAGCACCCTGTGGGGGCTCCTGGGAGTTCCTAGGTCCACCAAGTAGGTAACCTCTCCCTTCTTTTCCAGAATTGTATGGGGTCCAGACCATTTGTCTTGGAGGGCTGCTGGGGCCACTGGCTCCAACACCCATACCTTCTGTCCAGGCTGAAATTCAACAAGGACAGCCTTTTGGTCATGCCAAGCTTTTTGTAATTCTTGGCTAGCCTCAAGGTTTTTAGATGCCTTTTCCATGTACTCTGCCATCCTGGAGCGGAGACCAAGTACATAGTCCACTATGTCCTGTTTAGGCTTTTTGAGAGGTAACTCCCATCCTTCCTTTACAAGACACAGGGGTCCTCTTACAGGGTGCCCAAACAACAATTCAAAGGGGCTGAAGCCAACCCCCTTTTGAGGGACCTCTCTGTAAGCGAACAAAAGGCAGGGCAGAAGGATGTCCCATCTTCGCCTGAGCTTTTCAGGTAATCCTTTAATCATGCCCTTTAGGGTCTTGTTAAATCTCTCAACAAGCCCATTGCATTGTGGGTGATAAGGAGTGGTGAACTTGTAGTTTACACCACATTCCTTCCACATAGCTGTCAAATATCCAGACATGAAGTTGGTACCTCTATCTGATATTACCTCCTTAGGAAACCCCACTCTGGAGAAAACTCCAAGTAGGGCCCTGGCCACAACAGGAGCTGTTGTGGTCCTAAGGGGAATTGCCTCTGGGTACCTGGTGGCATGATCCACTACCACCAGTATGAATCTGTGCCCAGATGCTGTAGGGGGATCCATTGGACCAACAATATCAATCCCCACTCTCTCAAAGGGAACCCCCACCACAGGTAGTGGTATCAGGGGGGCCTTTGTTGTTCCACCTGCTTTACCACTGGCTTGGCAGGTTTCACAGGAGCGACAAAACTCCTTGGTGTCTTCAGACATGTGAGGCCAGTGAAAGTGAGGGACAAGCCTGTCCCAAGTCTTGTTCTGGCCTAGGTGTCCTGCTAAAGGAATATCATGGGCCAAGGTGAGTAGGAAGCCCCTAAATTGCAGAGGTATAACCAACCTCCTGGTAGCACCAGGCTTGGGGTCTCTAGCCTCTGAATAAAGGAGTCCATCGTCCCAATATACTTTATGGGCACCTTGAGCATTCCCAGCAGCCTCAGCAGCAGCCTGCTGTCTGAGGGGTTCAAGAGAAGGACAGGTTAACTGAGCCTGCCCCAAGTCTGCCCTAGAAGGTCCCCCTGTCCCCAGAAACTCAACCTGATCAGGTTCAAGTTCTTCAGGGACAGTTCCTTCAGGGGTCTCAAGATCAGTTTCCTCTGAAGCCTGATCCTCACTTGTAGGCAGTTGGGAAGGCACAGCCTTAACCCTCCTGTTCTTCTTCTTGGGAGGTACTTGGTCCATTGTTCCAGGATCCAAGACCTGAGGTTCAGAGAGGCACTTTTTGGCCTGTGACCTGGTCACAGCAAGGACATGTGATGATATCCCTAACATCTCTGCATGAGTCCTGTACTCAACTTCTGACCATAGAGAGTTCTCCAGGTCATTGCCCAACAAACATTCTACTGGGAGATCAGCACTAACCACAACTTTCTTTAGGCCAGTTACCCCTCCCCAGGAAAAGTTAACAAGTGCCACACTATGTGTAGTAGTGACATTGCTGGCATTGGTCACCAGGTAATCATCGCCTGGCATGTATTGTCCAGGGTCCACAAAGTTAGGTGTCACCATAGTGACACTGGCACATGTGTCCCTGTAAGCTTGAGCCACTTTGTTGTTAATCAAAGGCGTCTGTCTGTATTTGCCCAGATTACTGGGACTTATGTCAGGGACCAAATCCAGGTCCCCTTCACAAACCAAAACAGCCTGGGTAAGAGTTCTGACTAGGTCAGAATCTCCTCCAGTTCCCAAAGTGATTCCCACTAAACCCTTGGCTTGAGGACCAGCACTGCTAACTGTACTAGTGGGTGCAGGTGCCTTAGGGGCTGCAGTGCTGGGGGCTCCACCCTTTTTACACTCACTTGTCCAGTGAGAGGTGTTCTTACAAGTTTTACACCAGGGTTTCTTCTGACCTTCTTTCTTCTTCTTCTTGGAAGTTTGGGACCCACCCTCTGTCTCAGTTTGGGGCCCTGTTGAAGACTTCTGGTCTTTAGCTTTCTGCTCCCCACCCTTCTGGTCTGTTTTCTTCTGGTCACCACCCTGGTTCTGGTTCTGGTTCTTTTGCTTAACTCTGGTTCTTACCCATTTATCTGCCCTCTTTCCCAATTCTTGGGGAGAGGTCAAATCTGAGTCAACCAAATGTTGATGCAACTGCTGGTTCTGACAATTATTTAAAATTTGTTCTCTCATCAGCAAATTATACAATCCTTCATAGTCTGTAACCTTGCTTCCCAGCAACCATCCCTCCAGAGCCTTAGTGGCACACTCAACAAATTCAGACCAGTCCTGAGTCTGTGTCTTCTGGGTATCTCTGAACATTAACCTGTACTGTTCAGTGGTTAAGCCTAACCCATCAATCAGAGCACTCTTCAGGACCAGGTAGTTTCTAGAATCCCCATCACTAACTGTGAGGAGTCTGTCTCGGCCTCTACCTTCAAAGGAGAGCCACAAGATTGCTGCCCACTGCTCCTGAGGGATCTGCTGTACTCTGCAGGCTCTCTCCATTGCAGTAATCCATTTATGGATGTCATCCCCAGCTTTGTAGGGGGGCACAATCTTACTCAGGTTTCTATTATCAAAAGACCTGTCTTTATCCTTGTGGATATTGCTGCCACCAGTGGGTTCTATTACCCCACTCTCTCTAGGCTGTCTTGCTCTAGCAAGTTTCTCCTTAGCCAGGGCAACCTCTAATTCTTGCCTCTGGATCCTAAGCTCAGCCTCTCTCATCTTGGCCTCATGTTCCCTTCTCTGAGGGCTAGTCATCTCCTTTCTGGAGTGACCATGAGAGCCTCTAGAGACATGGGAGGTATTGGATTCACCTGAGTGATGCCTCCTCCTCCTATGGCTCTGGTTAAGTCCACCTGAGGGTCTGAATGGGTTGTTACCTGATTCATTCCCAAGTTGACTTAAGTTAGCCTGGTTCAGTCTACTGACCAGCACCTGACTATCTCTGTCATCATCTGACTCACTGCTTTCCACCTCCTCCTCCTCTTCTTCTTCCTCTTCCTCTACATCTACTTGAGGAGCTCCAGTGGTGGAGGCTTCCTCATCTACTAGGATGATAGGGGCAGGGGGGTCTACAGTGTCATCCTCTGAAGGATGGCCTCCTTCAGCATTCCCTGTGGGGTTTGCTTTAGAGGTCTTTAGAGCCTCAGACTGATCCAAGAGCTCTCTTAGGTGGTCTGTAGTAGGGGAAGGCCCTGTCTTCAGACCCCTTAAGACACAAAGCTGTCTTAATTCCTTAAAAGGAAAAATAGCAAACTGGGATGGTGCCCTTGGAGGGTCACTCTCAACAGGAGTAAGTCCACTGGACCCCTCTGTTCCAGACATTGCTCTAGTGTGGGTGGATGTGTTGCAATCTACCTACACTGGTGTTTACCTACTAAACCTATCTAGTAGTTGTAGCTAGGGTGTGCTACTCCCTTTGCTCTACAACAACTAAGTTCAGTAGAACTTAAGTATACTAGTCTTGTTTTATATGTACCTAGCAGGTACCTGTGTGATCTTTCAGATGATAATCTCAAAGATTGTAATGGTAAAACAACAGCAAGCTCAGATCCCAATCCGCTGCTCACCAATGTGAGAAGTTGGCCTGGTATATAATGCTCACTAATTCTAGTGATCACTTTGTACCATGCCAAGCAACCCTTATGATGATGGTTGTAATTCAACCTTGTAGACCAGTTATCCTAGTGGTAACGTGGACAAAGCAGTCTTAGGCTAAACTCTGAAAGGCATGTGAAGCCAGCTGTTATACCATACACAACCCCCTTGAATACCAAATGAAAGGGACACCACACAGATATATATTGAAAATATATATTGATTTATTAACTATTAAAATCCCCTGGACTCTTTATGAGCACAGAAGCACAAGCGTTAAATCACAAGACAGTTTAAAATACACAAAAGTTGCACAATATGGATGAGCCCTAGGGGCCACCTAAACCATATACTAAATAAGTGGTATAAGGGATACCAGGAGGAAAGTGAAGAGGCCTAGGGCCTTGGGAATCGCTGGAGCTATTCGAGACTGGAGCTAACTAAGTCGGGAAAGGCCCACGGGACTCGGGTGCAGTGTCCAAAGTGCACGCACTTCTCAATACAAAGTCTATGGTGCGTAAAAAGCACAAAGTTAGAAAGTTAGGAACCTTCCGAGTGACCTACGGAGCTGAAACTTAAAACACAGGCCCTTGGGATGTGTACCAGTACAGGAGCACCGGCGGAGCTGAGTTACCTCACCCACAGGAAGCGGGTGCACAGGGTCGAAGATGTGTCGGGTTTCGTCACGCTGGTCGATGGTGCTTGGAGCAGGAGATGCTGCAGGCGGCTCGATGAGAAGAGTTCCGGTGGATCCAAGGGTGGATCTGTAGATGTGAAGACCTGAAAGCAGAGGGGACAGTGTTCAAAGTCACTAGCCAGTGACTGCCGTGGAACCAGAGTGGAACCAGGTGATGTCGGGTGCAAACAGGCGTTGTCGGGTAGCTTCTTTCTGCAGCCACGTGGATACCCGGGGTCGAGGACGTCCAGGAGTCGGTCACGAGCTGTCCCACGTAGGCTTCTCGCTGTTGGCGGTGTCGGCGACCTGATCGGAGCAAACAGGCCTTGGCAAATGCAAGCCACGCAGAAGTTGAAAGATGCTGTTCACTCGGACCAGCAAGGTCAGAGCGGGTGCTCCTTTTCACAGGAGCTTGGGTAGGTCTGGAGCAACCAGACCTGCTGTTTAAATCTTCGGGTTCGTCGCCAAGATGGCCGCTGGCCGCGTGGCTAGTGGCCGGGATGGCGCGTCGAGTGGCACAGTGCAAAAGGGCCCCACGCAGATCGTGGAGATGCTGGGGGGCTGATCTTCGGTGCAAGGGCTGCTCGGTGGTGGGGGTTCTCAGTCCCCAAAGCACAACGTCGAGGATGCCTCAGAAGCTGCGCAGTCAGCTTTACGAGTGTCCTCCAAGAGGTCCGGTCCCACGTCACTCGGTGCCTCCACGGGTCCCTTCTTTGCAGGGACTGTGGATCGGGCTCTGAGAGGTCTGGGAATCTGGTTCTTGTCGGGCTCTGGGCTCGGGCTCCGGCGGGAGGCGGCGGCAAAGCAGACGTCGAGTTGCTGGTTGGTACCTGTGTTCACAGGGTGGTCACTCCTTGGCCACAAGGGAGATTCTTCTTCAGTCTTCTGTGCAGCAGAATGTCGAAGTCCAGTCTTCTTCTTAGTTTTAAGTTGATTTCGGGATGATCTGCTGTGCAATGGCACTGCTCCCCCTCTTATTCCAATCTAGGGGGTGGATCACCTACTAGGTCCCTCCTCTGGGAGGAACCAGGAAGGGGGGCGGTTACACCCCCTTTCCTTTGTCCAGCTCCGCGCCAGGACTGGGGCTGGAAGGCCCCAGAACCGGTTTGGGCTGGCCTATGCACGGGGACACCTTGTGTGCCCCGGGCATGTCTGATTCTATTCAGCCCTGTCCTACCCAATACACAAAATCCTGTCTGGGGTGGTGCTCGCACCTCCCAAGGCAGGAAACCCTTTGTCCAGGCCACCATCTGCCGAGTTTCGGTCAGCAGCAGGAGGCCAGACTTGTGTCTGTGGTGGCAGCGTCCATTTTGTGAAGCTGAGGCTCTGTTTAACTTTAACCGGGGTTAAGGCTACACACATGTCGTGTCCCTCTAGAAGGGTGGAATGCTATCCCCGTCGCCAGAATTGGCGAGGGGATAGTATTCCAATTCGTATGACACCTTACTCGACATGTTTTGATAAAGCCAAACCAAAGATAGCATTTAACCGCGAGGATTATAATGCACTTAAGAGTATATGGTATGGCAATATCCCGGAACAGCTTAGGGAGTTGTTCCCGACAGCTGCAGACAGGCTCAGCTCATGCTAGAGCACCATCTCACATATTTCCAAGCACTCTGCCTCCAGGATGGATGAGGCCTTCCATAGGAGTGGCTGATAGGAACATATGTGTCCAGTTTAGGGTTAGGCACAGACATACTGTACCTAAGTAAGAGGTGGTTACACCGACTTACCCCAGCTGAGTGATCAGCCAGTTGTGTCAAATATGGAGGCCAGGCCAGGGGTGGCATAATACATGCTGCAGCCCCTGGTAGGCCTTGGATACACCTATGCCCTGGGCACCTAGGGTGCACTTATACAGGGGCTCATAAGGTGAACCAGTTCCAATTCGTAATGCACCTAGAGTGCATTGGCAGTAATTTAGAGAGAGAACAGCAGGCTGTGGGTCTGATTAGCAGGCCCACAGCCACATTAAGTCAGAAACCAGTGAAGCAAAAAGCAAAAATTTGGGGTGACCATAGGATAGCAGACCCTACTCTCCTACATAACCCCCCCCCAAACGCAGGGACATTAGACTAACCTTGACCAGTTGTGTCTTCATGTTCTAAGTGGAAGTACCTGGAGAGACCATCTGCGTTGCCATGGTCAGTCCCTGGGCGGTGCTCCACTGTAAAGTCCATCCCCTGTAGGGAAATGGACCACCTGAGTAGTTTGGGGTTTTCACCCTTCATCTGATTAAGCCATAGGAGGGGCTTATGGTCGGTCTGAATCTTGAAGTGAGTACCAAATAAGTATGGCCTCAACTTCTTCAGGGCCCACACCACAGCAAAGGCCTCCCTCTCTATAGCTGACCAACGTTTCTCTCTGGGGGTCAGCCTTCTGCTAATGAAAGCAATGGGCTGGTCCTGGCCATCTACATTAAGCTGTGAAAGCACTGCTCCCACTCCCAACTCAGAAGCATCTGTTTGGACAATGAACTCTCTTGAGTAGTCAGGACTCTTCAGGATAGGTGCAGAGCACATGGCCTTCTTCAGGTCATCAAATGCCTTTTGACAGATTTCTGTCCACTGAACCTTTTTGGGCATCTTCTTGGATGTCAGATCATTAAGAGGAGTCACAATGGACCCATAGTTCTTAACAAACTTCCTGTAGTACCCAGTCAGGCCCAAGAAAGCTCTGACCTGAGTCTGGGTAGTTGGAGGGGACCAGTCCTTGATGGTCTGGATCTTACTCTCCAGTGGTTGAACTTGGCCTCCACCTACAAGGTGGCCCAGGTATACAACCTTGCTCTGCCCTATCTGGCACTTTGTTGCCTTGATAGTGAGGCCTGCCTTCTGCAGAGCCTCAAGCACTTCCTTCAGGTGGATCAGGTGATCCTCCCAGGTGGAGCTAAAGACAGCAATATCGTCCAGATAAGCTGCACAAAAGTCATCCAACCCAGTGAGGACTTGGTTCACCAACCTTTGGAAGGTGGCAGGTGCATTTTTCAAACCAAAGGGCATCACCACAAACTGATAATGCCCACTAGGGGTAGAAAATGCTGTTTTGGCTTTAGACTCCTCAGCTAACCTGATTTGCCAGTAGCCAGCTGTCAAGTCAAATGTGCTCAAATATTTGGCAGAAGCCAACTTGTCAATGAGCTCATCTGCCCTTGGAATAGGGTGTGCATCTGTCCTGGTGACAGCATTGAGTCCTCTGTAATCCACACAGAACCTCATCTCTCTCTTGCCATCTTTGGTGTGAGGTTTGGGGACCAGAACCACTGGGCTAGCCCAGGGGCTCTCTGAAGGCTCAATGACACCTAATTCCAGCATCTTTTGCACCTCAGTCTTTATACAGTCCCTGACGTGGTCAGGTTGCCTGTAAATCTTGCTCTTTACAGGAAGACTGTCACCAGTGTCCACCACATGTGTACACCAGTTAGTCTGACTGGGTGTCAAGGAGAACATATGCCTGTATGCCTGTAGAACTTGTCTGCAGTCATGTTGCTGATGTTCAGTGAGGCTGCCACCTAAGGCCACACCATCAACTGAGCCATCCTCAGGGTTCTGAGTGAGCAGGTCTGGGAGAGGGTCACTCTCTTCCTCCTGCCCCTCATCTGTAGCCATGAGCAAGCCCATGTCTGCCCTGCTGACATATGCCTTCAATCTGTTCACATGGAGCACCCTGTGGGGGCTCCTGGGAGTTCCTAGGTCCACCAAGTAGGTAACCTCTCCCTTCTTTTCCAGAATTGTATGGGGTCCAGACCATTTGTCTTGGAGGGCTGCTGGGGCCACTGGCTCCAACACCCATACCTTCTGTCCAGGCTGAAATTCAACAAGGACAGCCTTTTGGTCATGCCAAGCTTTTTGTAATTCTTGGCTAGCCTCAAGGTTTTTAGATGCCTTTTCCATGTACTCTGCCATCCTGGAGCGGAGACCAAGTACATAGTCCACTATGTCCTGTTTAGGCTTTTTGAGAGGTAACTCCCATCCTTCCTTTACAAGACACAGGGGTCCTCTTACAGGGTGCCCAAACAACAATTCAAAGGGGCTGAAGCCAACCCCCTTTTGAGGGACCTCTCTGTAAGCGAACAAAAGGCAGGGCAGAACTCAGAAGGATGTCCCATCTTCGCCTGAGCTTTTCAGGTAATCCTTTAATCATGCCCTTTAGGGTCTTGTTAAATCTCTCAACAAGCCCATTGCATTGTGGGTGATAAGGAGTGGTGAACTTGTAGTTTACACCACATTCCTTCCACATAGCTGTCAAATATCCAGACATGAAGTTGGTACCTCTATCTGATATTACCTCCTTAGGAAACCCCACTCTGGAGAAAACTCCAAGTAGGGCCCTGGCCACAACAGGAGCTGTTGTGGTCCTAAGGGGAATTGCCTCTGGGTACCTGGTGGCATGATCCACTACCACCAGTATGAATCTGTGCCCAGATGCTGTAGGGGGATCCATTGGACCAACAATATCAATCCCCACTCTCTCAAAGGGAACCCCCACCACAGGTAGTGGTATCAGGGGGGCCTTTGTTGTTCCACCTGCTTTACCACTGGCTTGGCAGGTTTCACAGGAGCGACAAAACTCCTTGGTGTCTTCAGACATGTGAGGCCAGTGAAAGTGAGGGACAAGCCTGTCCCAAGTCTTGTTCTGGCCTAGGTGTCCTGCTAAAGGAATATCATGGGCCAAGGTGAGTAGGAAGCCCCTAAATTGCAGAGGTATAACCAACCTCCTGGTAGCACCAGGCTTGGGGTCTCTAGCCTCTGAATAAAGGAGTCCATCGTCCCAATATACTTTATGGGCACCTTGAGCATTCCCAGCAGCCTCAGCAGCAGCCTGCTGTCTGAGGGGTTCAAGAGAAGGACAGGTTAACTGAGCCTGCCCCAAGTCTGCCCTAGAAGGTCCCCCTGTCCCCAGAAACTCAACCTGATCAGGTTCAAGTTCTTCAGGGACAGTTCCTTCAGGGGTCTCAAGATCAGTTTCCTCTGAAGCCTGATCCTCACTTGTAGGCAGTTGGGAAGGCACAGCCTTAACCCTCCTGTTCTTCTTCTTGGGAGGTACTTGGTCCATTGTTCCAGGATCCAAGACCTGAGGTTCAGAGAGGCACTTTTTGGCCTGTGACCTGGTCACAGCAAGGACATGTGATGATATCCCTAACATCTCTGCATGAGTCCTGTACTCAACTTCTGACCATAGAGAGTTCTCCAGGTCATTGCCCAACAAACATTCTACTGGGAGATCAGCACTAACCACAACTTTCTTTAGGCCAGTTACCCCTCCCCAGGAAAAGTTAACAAGTGCCACACTATGTGTAGTAGTGACATTGCTGGCATTGGTCACCAGGTAATCATCGCCTGGCATGTATTGTCCAGGGTCCACAAAGTTAGGTGTCACCATAGTGACACTGGCACATGTGTCCCTGTAAGCTTGAGCCACTTTGTTGTTAATCAAAGGCGTCTGTCTGTATTTGCCCAGATTACTGGGACTTATGTCAGGGACCAAATCCAGGTCCCCTTCACAAACCAAAACAGCCTGGGTAAGAGTTCTGACTAGGTCAGAATCTCCTCCAGTTCCCAAAGTGATTCCCACTAAACCCTTGGCTTGAGGACCAGCACTGCTAACTGTACTAGTGGGTGCAGGTGCCTTAGGGGCTGCAGTGCTGGGGGCTCCACCCTTTTTACACTCACTTGTCCAGTGAGAGGTGTTCTTACAAGTTTTACACCAGGGTTTCTTCTGACCTTCTTTCTTCTTCTTCTTGGAAGTTTGGGACCCACCCTCTGTCTCAGTTTGGGGCCCTGTTGAAGACTTCTGGTCTTTAGCTTTCTGCTCCCCACCCTTCTGGTCTGTTTTCTTCTGGTCACCACCCTGGTTCTGGTTCTGGTTCTTTTGCTTAACTCTGGTTCTTACCCATTTATCTGCCCTCTTTCCCAATTCTTGGGGAGAGGTCAAATCTGAGTCAACCAAATGTTGATGCAACTGCTGGTTCTGACAATTATTTAAAATTTGTTCTCTCATCAGCAAATTATACAATCCTTCATAGTCTGTAACCTTGCTTCCCAGCAACCATCCCTCCAGAGCCTTAGTGGCACACTCAACAAATTCAGACCAGTCCTGAGTCTGTGTCTTCTGGGTATCTCTGAACATTAACCTGTACTGTTCAGTGGTTAAGCCTAACCCATCAATCAGAGCACTCTTCAGGACCAGGTAGTTTCTAGAATCCCCATCACTAACTGTGAGGAGTCTGTCTCGGCCTCTACCTTCAAAGGAGAGCCACAAGATTGCTGCCCACTGCTCCTGAGGGATCTGCTGTACTCTGCAGGCTCTCTCCATTGCAGTAATCCATTTATGGATGTCATCCCCAGCTTTGTAGGGGGGCACAATCTTACTCAGGTTTCTATTATCAAAAGACCTGTCTTTATCCTTGTGGATATTGCTGCCACCAGTGGGTTCTATTACCCCACTCTCTCTAGGCTGTCTTGCTCTAGCAAGTTTCTCCTTAGCCAGGGCAACCTCTAATTCTTGCCTCTGGATCCTAAGCTCAGCCTCTCTCATCTTGGCCTCATGTTCCCTTCTCTGAGGGCTAGTCATCTCCTTTCTGGAGTGACCATGAGAGCCTCTAGAGACATGGGAGGTATTGGATTCACCTGAGTGATGCCTCCTCCTCCTATGGCTCTGGTTAAGTCCACCTGAGGGTCTGAATGGGTTGTTACCTGATTCATTCCCAAGTTGACTTAAGTTAGCCTGGTTCAGTCTACTGACCAGCACCTGACTATCTCTGTCATCATCTGACTCACTGCTTTCCACCTCCTCCTCCTCTTCTTCTTCCTCTTCCTCTACATCTACTTGAGGAGCTCCAGTGGTGGAGGCTTCCTCATCTACTAGGATGATAGGGGCAGGGGGGTCTACAGTGTCATCCTCTGAAGGATGGCCTCCTTCAGCATTCCCTGTGGGGTTTGCTTTAGAGGTCTTTAGAGCCTCAGACTGATCCAAGAGCTCTCTTAGGTGGTCTGTAGTAGGGGAAGGCCCTGTCTTCAGACCCCTTAAGACACAAAGCTGTCTTAATTCCTTAAAAGGAAAAATAGCAAACTGGGATGGTGCCCTTGGAGGGTCACTCTCAACAGGAGTAAGTCCACTGGACCCCTCTGTTCCAGACATTGCTCTAGTGTGGGTGGATGTGTTGCAATCTACCTACACTGGTGTTTACCTACTAAACCTATCTAGTAGTTGTAGCTAGGGTGTGCTACTCCCTTTGCTCTACAACAACTAAGTTCAGTAGAACTTAAGTATACTAGTCTTGTTTTATATGTACCTAGCAGGTACCTGTGTGATCTTTCAGATGATAATCTCAAAGATTGTAATGGTAAAACAACAGCAAGCTCAGATCCCAATCCGCTGCTCACCAATGTGAGAAGTTGGCCTGGTATATAATGCTCACTAATTCTAGTGATCACTTTGTACCATGCCAAGCAACCCTTATGATGATGGTTGTAATTCAACCTTGTAGACCAGTTATCCTAGTGGTAACGTGGACAAAGCAGTCTTAGGCTAAACTCTGAAAGGCATGTGAAGCCAGCTGTTATACCATACACAACCCCCTTGAATACCAAATGAAAGGGACACCACACAGATATATATTGAAAATATATATTGATTTATTAACTATTAAAATCCCCTGGACTCTTTATGAGCACAGAAGCACAAGCGTTAAATCACAAGACAGTTTAAAATACACAAAAGTTGCACAATATGGATGAGCCCTAGGGGCCACCTAAACCATATACTAAATAAGTGGTATAAGGGATACCAGGAGGAAAGTGAAGAGGCCTAGGGCCTTGGGAATCGCTGGAGCTATTCGAGACTGGAGCTAACTAAGTCGGGAAAGGCCCACGGGACTCGGGTGCAGTGTCCAAAGTGCACGCACTTCTCAATACAAAGTCTATGGTGCGTAAAAAGCACAAAGTTAGAAAGTTAGGAACCTTCCGAGTGACCTACGGAGCTGAAACTTAAAACACAGGCCCTTGGGATGTGTACCAGTACAGGAGCACCGGCGGAGCTGAGTTACCTCACCCACAGGAAGCGGGTGCACAGGGTCGAAGATGTGTCGGGTTTCGTCACGCTGGTCGATGGTGCTTGGAGCAGGAGATGCTGCAGGCGGCTCGATGAGAAGAGTTCCGGTGGATCCAAGGGTGGATCTGTAGATGTGAAGACCTGAAAGCAGAGGGGACAGTGTTCAAAGTCACTAGCCAGTGACTGCCGTGGAACCAGAGTGGAACCAGGTGATGTCGGGTGCAAACAGGCGTTGTCGGGTAGCTTCTTTCTGCAGCCACGTGGATACCCGGGGTCGAGGACGTCCAGGAGTCGGTCACGAGCTGTCCCACGTAGGCTTCTCGCTGTTGGCGGTGTCGGCGACCTGATCGGAGCAAACAGGCCTTGGCAAATGCAAGCCACGCAGAAGTTGAAAGATGCTGTTCACTCGGACCAGCAAGGTCAGAGCGGGTGCTCCTTTTCACAGGAGCTTGGGTAGGTCTGGAGCAACCAGACCTGCTGTTTAAATCTTCGGGTTCGTCGCCAAGATGGCCGCTGGCCGCGTGGCTAGTGGCCGGGATGGCGCGTCGAGTGGCACAGTGCAAAAGGGCCCCACGCAGATCGTGGAGATGCTGGGGGGCTGATCTTCGGTGCAAGGGCTGCTCGGTGGTGGGGGTTCTCAGTCCCCAAAGCACAACGTCGAGGATGCCTCAGAAGCTGCGCAGTCAGCTTTACGAGTGTCTTCCAAGAGGTCCGGTCCCACGTCACTCGGTGCCTCCACGGGTCCCTTCTTTGCAGGGACTGTGGATCGGGCTCTGAGAGGTCTGGGAATCTGGTTCTTGTCGGGCTCTGGGCTCGGGCTCCGGCGGGAGGCGGCGGCAAAGCAGACGTCGAGTTGCTGGTTGGTACCTGTGTTCACAGGGTGGTCACTCCTTGGCCACAAGGGAGATTCTTCTTCAGTCTTCTGTGCAGCAGAATGTCGAAGTCCAGTCTTCTTCTTAGTTTTAAGTTGATTTCGGGATGATCTGCTGTGCAATGGCACTGCTCCCCCTCTTATTCCAATCTAGGGGGTGGATCACCTACTAGGTCCCTCCTCTGGGAGGAACCAGGAAGGGGGGCGGTTACACCCCCTTTCCTTTGTCCAGCTCCGCGCCAGGACTGGGGCTGGAAGGCCCCAGAACCGGTTTGGGCTGGCCTATGCACGGGGACACCTTGTGTGCCCCGGGCATGTCTGATTCTATTCAGCCATGTCCTACCCAATACACAAAATCCTGTCTGGGGTGGTGCTCGCACCTCCCAAGGCAGGAAACCCTTTGTCCAGGCCACCATCTGCCGAGTTTCGGTCAGCAGCAGGAGGCCAGACTTGTGTCTGTGGTGGCAGCGTCCATTTTGTGAAGCTGAGGCTCTGTTTAACTTTAACCGGGGTTAAGGCTACACACATGTCGTGTCCCTCTAGAAGGGTGGAATGCTATCCCCGTCGCCAGAATTGGCGAGGGGATAGTATTCCAATTCGTATGACACCTTACTCGACATGTTTTGATAAAGCCAAACCAAAGATAGCATTTAACCGCGAGGATTATAATGCACTTAAGAGTATATGGTATGGCAATATCCCGGAACAGCTTAGGGAGTTGTTCCCGACAGCTGCAGACAGGCTCAGCTCATGCTAGAGCACCATCTCACATATTTCCAAGCACTCTGCCTCCAGGATGGATGAGGCCTTCCATAGGAGTGGCTGATAGGAACATATGTGTCCAGTTTAGGGTTAGGCACAGACATACTGTACCTAAGTAAGAGGTGGTTACACCGACTTACCCCAGCTGAGTGATCAGCCAGTTGTGTCAAATATGGAGGCCAGGCCAGGGGTGGCATAATACATGCTGCAGCCCCTGGTAGGCCTTGGATACACCTATGCCCTGGGCACCTAGGGTGCACTTATACAGGGGCTCATAAGGTGAACCAGTTCCAATTCGTAATGCACCTAGAGTGCATTGGCAGTAATTTAGAGAGAGAACAGCAGGCTGTGGGTCTGATTAGCAGGCCCACAGCCACATTAAGTCAGAAACCAGTGAAGCAAAAAGCAAAAATTTGGGGTGACCATAGGATAGCAGACCCTACTCTCCTACACTCCTATATAAAGTTTATACTAATTTTATAAAAACCTGTGTGTAGTCTATTTGTGGTGACATCATTGAGTTATTGCGAGCGTGGTTGCATAAATTGTACACCCGTGCCTTGGAGATAAGTTGGCTGCTCGTGCCGAGCTACTAAGGGTTTGAGAAGGGCTATCTCAGACTGTGTTCTTAATTAGCCTAACATTGAAGTGAGGGGTAGGGGACTCCCGCCTCCAATATTTGGTGGAGGCGGTCAGCGATAAAGACCCCCACTTCCAACACAGACCATATAAACAACTGCAATTACCAGATTCTGCGAGTCACTATACCATCACAAATGCACAGTTCATGATCTCACAAGTAACATATTACACCCATCCTTGAAGTCACAAACATTTTCTCTTTTCGACATCACTTTGCTGACAGGAAATACTTATCTGCACCTTTCGAGCCACAATTAACACCATTGAATATGTGCATTGAAAACAGTTTTATCTACATACAAAACCATCAACACAAATGGCATAATCAATGGCATCACTGGAGAGATTACTCTTTAAATCAAGAGGTATGCTTAATTGTGATGGTGACCAATGAAATGCTTCACAATTTTTCTGTTTAAACTTTGCAAACAAGAAAAAAGCACAGCTTGATGTTATGGTCTGCAGTATCTGAAAACCATCACTGCTGTGGTTCAAAGCAACAGATGGAATAGTTATGCTTAAATACTCCAAGTCTACCACAGTGTCCTGAGTCCACACTGCTTATAGTCCAGCTTCTCATTATTCCATACACTCTCATTATTCCTGCAGTCATCACTCCTGCACCCAGCATAGTCTCCATTATTTCCAAGCCTCAACTTTCAGGCCCTCCCCCATGGGAATCTGTTACCGGGCTATGGTTTTTTGCTTTGGATTTTCTCAACTACAGAATTCAATACATCATTAGAGCAGCCAGCCAGATTTCCAAACTTCACCACCTCCACATCAGTGAATAAAGACATCTAAAACATGTGAAAGTACAACAAGTAGGTACAAAATATCAATCCATCCTGATTGTATCCTCTTTATGTATTCTTTAAGAGGATTCCAACCCTACTACTGAATTTAAGTAGGTGCCATTATCAGCTGTCTATTGAGATGTAATGTATCATATAACTAAGACCTTTGAATTACTTGGGACATTATGAACAATGAGTTTCAGAGATTTGCAGATTTTTCAGAACATAATCAACATGTACTGTTAGTTGCTTCACCTCAAAATATGTCTGCCCCGATAAGTGGAGCTTCCAATTTTGTGTGGAGAAATGGTGCATGCAGTGCCTACTTGCCAGAAGACAAGTGTGGGTCTTATCCTCCCTCACCAAAAGGACTCCAAAGTAAAAATACCTTCACAGTAGGTGATAATCCACTACATTACTGTCAGCTAAACATGTGGCACGGTCTGCCTGTCACCCCTCTGTTGTATGTAATTGTAATCTACTGATGGCTCCACAATATGCATTGTATCTACAGTGTGCAGCAGCTGAAAGAGAAGGCAAAGTGGATGCACAGTAAAACTGTGGGAGACTGGTTAAATGCGTAAACTGGGTAAGGAATTGACCCTGTAGCCATAGGCTGCTGACATATCATATCCAGAGAGTAGGAGAGCAAAGGAGGTCCTATTTAGATGTATAGTGCCTGAATTTCGATGACCATTTATGTTAGAGCTATATATGAGGGCTGACTCATGCCAGCCCCTACCCCCAGTCGAGTCGAATCCTGTGTTGTCCTCAAGACAAGGGACTAGTTCTTGGCTCTCTGGTCATACCATTGACATCAAATCTCCCTCTCTCATGCTTTTGCACTATGTACCTTAGGTCAGTTTAGTGGCTGGTTGTGGTTTGTTTCTCTTTTGGCCCCATGATAACATTAATGTCAACCTCATTTAGCAGTACTAGTACTAATATCAATTAAATAATTCTATATTGAATGCAATTTAATGACTGAGGTTTCTAACATATTCATGAACTTTAATTACAAAGCTTTGCTTCAGTTAGATTATTACTCTAATCAATGTACAATCAAATCTTTTTATTTCATGAGTTTGTCAGGTAATTAGTAATATCACTGAATCCTTAATTTTCCCTTTTATGTGTGAAGGTAGAATGCTAGCATGTGTAGATCAGTGATAAACGCAAAACTGCAAGAATGGGCACTGTAGCATCTTTTAATTTGACATTTGAACTACAGCGTTGAGATTTTAAACTATTTTCATTTGACTGTATTATTGAATATAAACAAATTTGCTAATTAGGAGAATACACAAGGACAGGGCCATTACAAATCTGCATTTCTCAGCCATACTCCCTTAACATCCCTGTTAGAACTGGGATTTCTGGTTGGCTAATACACAAGGACAGAGACATAACAAATCTGCATTTCTCAGCCATACTCCCTTAACATCCCTAAACAATTTACAGATTTAAATAGAGGACTACAAATCTTGCTTGTGAGTGTTCACATCTGACTACCCAAAATAATATAACATTTGCTTTGTTGCCATAAGCCAGCTTTTATGCCTACATTTGTTAATGTTTCACCTTCAAAATGCAATGCAACAAACCCACAGTATGTACATCTGGCACTAATGGCGAGTTTGCTGTCATTCAAAGACTTGAGATGGGCTAAGTGCCAGTGTTGGGCACATGCAGCCTAGAAATGCAAATTAGGAATTTCAGTATGTCTTACTCTGATGCTTACATCAAAGTAGATCATATTGATCTCACTCCAGCTCCAACGTTCCATGAATTCAATTATGTTACAAAAATTCATAATGATTCATAGTCCCAGCTGAAATCTTCAGCTGTCAGCCTCTTCCAACAAACCGAACTTCCAAATTTTCAGAAACTGTGTTGGATCTGATATCTGTGTGCTTGAGATTTTACCAATAAAAAACAAAATGCATAGTAGGACTATCTTCTCAAGTAAGAACTATTTTTACAACTAATATAAATATCGATGATTAAAACACATGTGTTGAAATAAGGCTACAATAATTCAGATACTTTCTTTTTACATTTTGTGTTACTTATATGGATGGGTGGAACTCACTGAATTTTATTCTGTGGAATTTCGCAGAGTTACGTAAAAACTCTGCAAGATTCCATGGAGTTCCGCCATCCCAAAACATACAAAAATGACATTAATGTTGTGCTGGCAATATATGAATATTATCATACTGCCTTAAATATATCTCTTATTGAACAGTTAGGGGGTCATCTGGACTAGAATTTGGCTAAGTGCTGCTCCCCTCTTATTACCTTGTGGTTCACTTACCTAATTTCCAACACACATCGCAGCCATCCTCCCTTCCCGCATCCTGGCTCAGCCAACTGGGTAAGATGGCCAAACACCATGCCATGAATGTAGGAAACTCATTGTTCTTGTCGACTGCCAGCATCAATGGAATGGCTGCATCTCCATTTTATTAGGCTTGCTTGTAAAGTGCTTAACAAAACACTAAAAGTTCATTTAGATATTTGAAATATAGACTGCATAGTTCCATATACTAGCTGTATATGCAACGGTAACTATCAATCTGGATTCCGCAGCAATCACAGCACCAAGACAGCCCTCCTAGCAGCCACCAATGACATCCGCATGCTACTCGACCAGGCCCACACTACAAGTCGATCCCTCCGAATGCCGAAAGACCGTTACCCACGCACTAATAACCAGCAGCCTGGACTACGGCAATGCCCTCTACGCCGGAATCAACAAAACCCTGCTACACAAGCACCAAACCATCCAAAACACCGGGAACTGACTCGTCCTTGGAGCCCCACGACACAAAGACATGACTCAGCACCTACGAGACCTCCATTGGCTCCCCATCGATAAGAGAATAACCTTCAAGCTACTCACCCACGCCTACAAATCCCTCCACAACATCAGACCCAAATAGCTCAATGAAAGAGTTTCCTTCCACGTACCCAAAAGGAACCTCTGCTTTGCCGAACTCGCCCTGGCAGAAACCCAGGCCTCAGCAGAGCCAGAACGGGTGGAAGAGCCTTCTCCTACGTTGCAGAAAGGACTGGGAATGAGCTCCCAGTCAACATCAGACGCTCCACCACTCTGCACACCTTCAGGAAGAGCCTCAAGACCCGGCTCTTCAACTGATCCGGAGGTGCACATCCCCCTCCCCAGAGCCTTGAGACCATCACTGGTGAATAGCGTGCTTTATAAACCCCCTGATTGATTGATTAATTGACTTGCGCCCCTTAGCGTAGATGGATTCTTGTTCGTGCTTGATTTGTTAATCTTCAAGACTTTGCAAGAGTGTGCGTGCAGGAGCTTTGTTATTGACTGACATATTTCCCGCCTCATGCAATTAGTGATGAAGCTGGAGAATGTATGCATCTAGCACAGTCTTTCGATGCAAGGTTCAAGAAATGTCAGAGTTTGCAGATGACTTTTGTTAAAACACTTTTCACGTTTCAGGACTGCAAACCTGCGGATGCCCTTTAGTACATGCGCTGGACACTGAATGTCCATCATAAAGCATCCTTTCCAAATTAGTGCGAGTGCTGGCGCAAAAAAGGAATCAAATTTTAATCTTGTGTCACACCACACAGTAAGAGTTTGTTTTTATAGTTAGTATCGCCTAGAATATATGCATGCTTCTAAACTGTCCACCTTTCAAAGTGTAGTGAGGGTCCTTGTAGTGTGAAAAGATGGAACTTTACTTTTAACTGCTCAGCATCTTGGGGGGCAGAAAGCTCACAACCTCACTGAATGTTATCAGTAGCCGAGAGTTGTCTACTTACTTCTTTTTTACTCACTTAATCTGGAACAAATCCTACAAACCATCACCCTATAAGTACCACTTCAGAAGACAGCTGCTGACTAGATTCTAGATCACCCTGCAGAAAACCCATTATAATGTAGCTCTTTAATTAAGATAACAGCAGAGGTGGTACACTTGGCTATTCATGGCATTACTCGTGAGAGCTCCCCTTTACAGGAATTTTCCCACACTTCAAACATCTACAAACAATAAAGAAAACCTCAGAGAGGGCACCTTGCACCAGTCCAGACAACCCTTATGGTGATTTAGGAGGTCTCAGATAAACTTAGAAAGTTATCCAAGTGGTAGCTGTGGAGAGCAGCCTTCAGGCTTAGTCTTGAAGGAGTGTAAGAAGCTTGTTTTATCAGTATGAGTATAGATTAAACGAAAGAGAACAACACAAGGTATTTATAAAAATATCTATTTATTATTTAATACTCTCTAGTACGTTCCAGTATCTCCCACACGGGGCTATACAAAAAGCACACAATAATAGCACTAAGGCACAGTGGGCCCTGGGGGGGACCAAACCATCTACTAAGAAAGCGGTATGAGAACCACAACTCGAGTCAGAACAATGTCAAAAGAATGTAGAATTGCTGGGACTCCAAGGAACCACCCACGACCAACTAGATAGGGTCCCCACAGCGTGCATGTGCAGTGTGTGAACACGACCGCGTGCACTGTACAAGTCTATGTGCAAGTCGCGGTTGGATTTTTAAAAATTAAGGACCATTCCCAGTGGAATCCCATGGAAGACAGAAGGTTGGAGAGCCCTGGATACCAAAGTAACTAAGTTACCTAACCCAGGGAAGCAGGGTGCATATGTGAATTGGCGTCGGAAATGGCTGTTGAACACAATGAAGGACTTCGCAGATGATGCACTGCTGTAAGAGGAGAAAGTATCTGTTGGAATCCAAATGTGGATTTTTGTTGAGGAGTACTTGAAAGCAGAGGGGACAGATGAGAGTGACCAGGGGCTCGGTATACGAATGCCCACGGATGTCGGGTGCTTCAAGATAGATGACCGTGATCTCGACTCTGTAGCTGCAGGGACCAGGCGATGTTGAGAATGATCAGGAGCCGGATGCGAGCTGTCCCACAAAGGATGTTGAGTGCTGAGGGGTCGGTGTCCGGTGGGAGCACCAACAAGCCTGGGCAAAAGCAACCAATGTAAGAAGTCAAGGAAGTGTATGGTTTCGGAACAGCAAGGTCCAGGAGATTCACCACGAGCAGGGGAGTCAAGGCAAACCCAGAGCAATCAGGAGATCCCAGGGTAATTAAAGATGATCCTTAATTGGACCCACAGGCCGGAGGCACAGGAGTCGCGAGAGGACTTCAGGCAGTTTCACAAAACAACAGGCCACAGAGCACCAGAGCACATGGTGCAAGGTGGGTGAAGATCAATGTAGAAAAAATTGCTAAAGGTTGGGGCTACTTGGAGCCCAATGCACTTGTCACAGGATTGCCAACAGGTACATGCACAAGTATGTGGTGCACAGGGGTTCGAGTATTGCAGCCACCACGAGGGATTTTGGCCTCAAACTCGGTGAGAGGGCAGCTCGGGCCTCGAGGGACGTAGAAACCCACCTACTGTGTTGCTGAGCCTTTCGGAGTCCGGAGGAGCTCGGGAACAGCATACAGGTCGGAAGTGTTGAGCTGCCTGCAAATGCAGGGGGTTTACTTTTTCACTCCAAGGGAGATTATCTCAATGTGTGTTGGATGCTTCACAGGTCCTACATGGATCCTGTACTGTGCACAGGCACAGACAATGCAGCACACTGAGAGGGAGACAAAGTCAGTCCCAAACATAGTCCAGCGAAGTCCAGAGTGCCAAGATGGTCTTTGTGGAGTGGTTTCAGTTCTGATTCTTTCCCTCAACGAATCTAAGGTCCTTCAACCAGGTAAGCCCTTAAGTACCCACAGGAGAGGTTTGGAAAGATTCAGGGGACCGTCCCAGGGGATAGTCTGGACAGGGTGGAGGTTACCCCTATGTTCTTTGTCCAGTTTCACATCACAGTGGGAGCCAAAGGCTCCCGGTACTGGTTTGAACTGGACTATGCACAAGGACACCAGATGTGGCCTCCTGCAGGTGTTCAGGTGCTGGCAAGCGGACCCACCCATCCCTAATATACTAAATCCTGTCAGGGAGGTGGTCACACCTCCCTGTGACAGGATGCCTATTGTTCTGCCTTCCCCTGCTCGAGCTTGGCTCAGCAGCAGGAGGGCAGAAATGTGTCTCTGGTCGGCAGCAACCATTTTGTGCTGTCCGGAGCTTGACGACTGGTACTGTGAACACAAAGGGCCTTTCTGGTGGGTGGAATCATACCTCCCACACCGGTTACCAGTGTGGTGGTATGATTCCAACATGTTTGACAGCAAACACGATAGGGTTGGTTGCAGCCGTTTTCGAGATGGTCATCAGGTGGTCGGGCAATGCCCCTCTATATATAGTATATGGCTGCTTCACCGACAACGCAGGAGAATGGATTCTGTAGGATGCTGGGGTGTCCTGCTCATGCAGTGGCACCTTCTCACTTAGAACCAAGCACCCTGCCCTCAGGTTTGTAAAGGCTTGCTAAAGGGGTGACTTATAGGTTTTAAGTGCAGTGACCCTTAGATCTAGGAAACCTATATCTTAAGTAAGTGGTGCATACACCGACTTACAGAGGCTGCAATGACAAACCTGTAGGTCCATTTTGAATGGTCTCTCATGGGTGGCATAATACATGCTGCAGCCCATGGGAGCCCTCTGGGGTACCTATGCCCTGGGTACATGTGTACCGTATGTTAGGGACTGACAAATGTACCCCAGTATCCAATCTGGGATGTACCTAAGTACACAGCATAACAGTTTAGGGAGAAAGCAGATAGACTGGGGTCCTGATTTGCAGGATTCCAGTAAGACTAGTCAAAAACAGCATTAAATCCAGCGAAAAGTATAGGTTACCATAGGAAGCATGTCCTAGTTTCCTACACAACCAGTGTTTCTTTGAATTGGATGGTTGCTCAGTCCTTGGTGGTAGTGAAGCTTCTTAGCAATCCAATCACAACTGCTAGTAAAACAGACTCTGCAGACAGTCCCTAGCGTGATCTATTGCAAATAAGCATGGGCAGAAAATCCGTTTCGCTTGCGGATTTTGCGGATTTTCGGTAAATTCGCAATCCGCGAGATTCGCGAATCTCCCGCAAAATCCGCAAATCCGCGAGCAGCGGATTTTGCTCGCACTGTTCGCGTGAGTTCGCGGCTTCCCAGTACAACTTTGCGCCCCGCGAATAAGTGCAAAATTGCAGAAATACGATCTTAGCAAAACTGAAACTACTTACCTGGTTCAAAAGTTCAGGCTCATCATTAGTAGCCATTTCCTGTAGTGCTTCCTGAGGGGCCCCTCCAGAGTTCAGTTGCCAGTTGCAACTATTATGTGACCCTGCTCTGAACCTCAGAATAGTTACACATATGCCACAAAGGTCCTGAATTACAGCTAAGGGAGACAAGCAGGAGCCAGGCTGGAAGTTCAAATCCATTAATCAGCCCCTAATTCATTATTGTCAGTTGGGGCAGGGCAGGTGTTGTAACTAATTTTGCAACAATGAAAGCACTTAGCAAGTGCAAAAGATCACTAATCAGGAAGCACTAAGGAAGCAGGTGCCAGCTAAAAAAATATTCTGTGACACATTAATCAGCCTCAAATTAATTCAGGTCACTTGAGGCAGGAAAGGTGTGCTTGCGTTGCCACAATAATGTACACTGACTGGACAACCAGAGGGTGCTGTGATGAAACAGAGGGTGGCATGGGTGGGCCAGAGGGTGGCATGAGTAGTCAGAGAGTGGCAGTGGTGACAGAGAGTGGCAGTGATGAAGAAGAGTGTCCCAAACAGGCTGGACACGTAGAAACAACAAGTTCGCGAAACTTGCGACCCAACAGGTAAGTTCGCAATTTGCGACATTGTACAAAACCCTCGCGAACTGGCAGAAACCCGCGCAAACACACAAAAAAAATCCGCAAATTCGCGAGAATTTGCCGATTTTGCGGATTGCGAGTTCGCAAATCCGCAAAATTCGCGAACGCGAGATTCGCAAAATTCGCCCATGCTTAATTGCAAACCTAGACTGATTGATAAGCACACCTGCAATGAGCTTGAATGCTCTTCAGTAGTTCAAAAACTCTGCACTCAACCAAGTTTACTACAACTATTAGTACACTAGCAAAGATCTTTCTCTTAGTGATCTCCTCTCAAAGATGCCAAATCAACTGGCATAACTATATTGCACACTCAAAATTCCAGTCCTTCACATTCATTCATCCTTCAGCACGAAACACATGGCTCTACAGAGGGCCCTGACCAGAACCACAAAAAGGCAAATCTGCTCTGTATGAAAACATTCATTTACAAGAATTTGCAATGCAATAGGTCTCGCATTTGCAAGACTTTGAGCTACTGGTACTTGTAAATGGCAAACCTTTTATCTATGTGTTAGTTTTGAAAATATAAATAAACTGGATTGTCATTTACAATGCCAATAGCTTACAATTTTGCAAATGCGAGAATTATTGCATTGCAAATGCTTGTTCCATCCAGTAAGCTGTTAAGGACAGTGGATCTGATCTATTAAAGGGATTTGGAATAACAAAGCATGCAGTTCCCCAAAACATAATCAAGGCCAGCAGTATATAAAGCGTATATATATTACCAATCGCAATTGCTTTTCCAACTGCAATTCCTGGTGATTTGGAAGGAGGGGGCTTCCAAGGGAGGGGGAAATTGCCTTATGACTCCTCCCAGGGGGTGGAATGACCATTCACCAACTGGAAGCTGTCAGTGAAGAACAGCGTCACCTTATGAATGTGTCTCGGGCACTGGGTAGCAAGCGCAGCAATCCAGAGGCCCTCTGCATCCTTGCCCAATGCTCTTGGCATCCTGATTACAGGGACAGGTGAGGCAATAAAAGTGCTAAAAATAGCATTTTGCGAATGTGACTGCAGGAATAGAGCTGTGTTGTTCCTTGCAGGTCTACTTGCCTGAATTCCCAGACCTTTTGATTGGATTTGCGGTGCTTTAGTTGTATAATTTTAAGTGCCGGAGCCCAAAGCGCTACCCAGACAGACACATGCAGCCTAAAAAATGCCAACATGCCGAATACCCCTGAATCCACTGACCTCATGCCTCTTTGATTCGTTACCAGGCACTCCCTTCCCTGTTATATCACTCATAAATGTTTTTGCTTCCTCGCGGGTGGCGCATGAGGTGGACGGGCGCTGAGTGCGCACGAGGTGGATGGGCGGTGAGTGTGCATGAGGTGGCTGGGCGGTGAGTGGGCACAAGGTGGACGGGCGGTGGGTGCGCGCTCGGGTTCCTGGGACGGTGTGAGCTGTTCTCCGGCTGCTGACCCCACCCAGCGTACCACACGACAGCTGCCTCACATACCTTCACCCCGGGCCCGACATCAGAGCTGTCTGCGTCCCACTCCCGAGCTAAAAACAATGGCTGTGACCGCGCGCCTTAGGAGACACGCGCTGTGATAGTGAAAGTGTGGGAGAGCGTGAGAAGAGACGTGCGCATTCACAGCGCGTGTCTCCTAAAGCACGCGCGTTCACAGCACGTGTCTCCTAAAGCGCGCGGTCACAGCCATTGACTGGAATGGGTTTATTAAGCTTGTACACCTCTCCTGTCCCACTTTGCTACCTACACGGCGACAATAGGTCACAGTGGCGACAGCGGTTCGCGCTGCGACGCCAGCGGGACCTAAAAACTAATTAAAACCCTCGAGCTGTAATAAAGCTTCACATTTTCAGCACAATAGTATTGAAGGCTACTTCTCAACATTTGAAGCCAACTCTGGCCATTTCCTATTTCAGGAAATCTATACTTCCCAAAATAATTCTTTATTCGAAAGTTTTTCTGTTTTACCTTTTTCGTGAAATATATAATACAAACAAAAGCAAGCCATTCTTCATTCCTGAATATTCTTCTCGTGGCAGACGAGCCACCCTGAACAGAGGAAATTCTTTACTCTTTTTCCTTCGTATTGCTACTTTATGCTAGGGGTAGAAGGTTTATTAGGAAACAAATTTACATCAATGCCAACATTTTTCAAACAGCGCCGCCCATTAACAATATGGAAAGCGGACTATAAGGCTGACGGTTCTAAACAGTAAAAACATTTTTGCTGCCTGGGGCAATACAATTATTAAAAGAGATGAAGGCAGATGAAGGCAGATACTCCTCAGATTTAGCGAGACAAGATGGAAACCCATTACAGCCGCAAGGTCCATTACCAGTACTTATTGGAGTTAAAAGAGTCAAAATTCTCAACCGTCACATAAGCAATAAATGTAGCTAACCGCAAGCCCCACCAATGGATTTGTAAATATATCAAATATAATCTATCATCTTTACACGTTGATTGGTCCAGGCTTCCCTTTGCTCTAGGAGGGGGAGTGAGGTTCCGTGACAATTGTAAGTGATGTTTTCGACTCGCACGAATATGGTCGAGTCCGGTATCTATGAACCGCAAATGACGAGTTTAGTAAGTGTGCGCAGTTTCGCTGTGCTAACCTAAACCGTTCGTTTGTTACGTGGGCATTTCTATCTGTACCCACGGGTTCCATCTTAAGATACGGCATCCATTTTGTCTCTTGCCCTCAAGTAGCCAGCGAACGGACGATGTCCGCTTCGCGACCCTGGGACTCCCAAGATATTTGCGGAAGACACATGTCCCTTGTAAGTGTCTTTATGATGAGGGGGATGCTACTGTAAAGCAGATGGCGCCGCTCGAGGCTCATCTTGCCGCACGAACTTATTGTCTCAGCCGTGCATCTCATTAGGCACGTCCCTTTGATGCCTGTATCTCGTGTTTCCTGATACCTCCCCTTTTACACCCTTTCCGATCTCCCCACTGTCTCCGTCTTCCTCTACACCTGTTCTTGTTCCTATTCTGATCTGTTTTATTGCCGATTGGAATGCACTAATGTTGGGAAGATGGGTTTTTACAGTTGGGAACCACCAAATGTTTCCGCACTTATGTTCCGGGCCTTGTGTGTATTAAAATGACCAAAGCGACCCCTCTGGGGGATAATTATGGGAACCGGGTCATAAACTTTTGTGTTCAATGTAACTCTATGGGAAAACCATGTATAAAAGGAGCGATCCGCAGAACCAATTTGAAGCAGTTACTCTGAACTACACTGGTTGTACTTCCGTGATTTCTGTGTTTCCCTGCAGCAAATAAACCTCGAATCTTTGACGCCGAAGGAAGTGTCCCGTGTCTCTGTGATTCGTACGCCGGAGCAGGTTACCCACGAAGGTTTCAGGTGTTGTGCCCTGGCACCGCTGGGTTCTAAATAACCCAGTCCTTCAGTTGGCGCCCAACGTGGGGCTGCATCAGTGGTACCGGTCCAAGCCCGACGATCGTGAGGAACTTCGTGTGAAATCTCCGAGGGAAGGTGCACCCCGCTTCATCGATCCTGTTGTCGAAATAAGTGGCCCGAAGACTTTTCCCGCGAAGATTCCCGCCTCCTGACGGCTGCGACGGACTGCTGCCCTGACTGTAGACCTGTTTTGGCGCCTGGCGTAGACCTTGGTAGAGCGAGACGATTGACGGGCCTTCCTGGTGACGCCATCGATCTTTGAGTTAAGTATTTGTGGGTCGCTCCCATAGTCCTTGGTTGTTGGCACTTTGCTGGTGCTTTTGTCGGTGGCACTTTGCGAGTGTTTTTGTTGTTGACGCTTTTTGCTAGTGTTTTTGTCGATGACACTTTGCTAGCGTATTTTGTTGTGTTGTTTGACGACTGCAGCCGCCAAAAACCGAGGCTTTTTGCTTTTTGCTGGGACTTGGTAAATCCCGTAACCCTTGAAGTTTGTGAAACTCGGCTAGTGTGCAAGATGCCTGGTCGCAGTACTTTGTTTAGTTGTTTTAGACCTTGTGGTACGGATTCCCGACTGGAGGACTCGTGCCCGATACCTCCGGTTGGAACTCCGACTTATGAACTGTACAGTAAACATGGGCTAGGCCCGATTACTTTTAATGAATACTGGATTAAATATACGGAGAAGGACGGTGACCTTCGTTGGCCACCTCATGGTAGCTTCGAGACCCCGATCTTAGATAATCTAGAGATTAAATTGTTCGAAAGGAAGTCAAGGCCGGCCATGTTTGATGCCTTTCGGTTGTGGCGTAAAGAAGCCCGACAGAAAGAAATCAGACAGACTAAACGTAATCAGCGAGATAATGTTGCTACTATAGTGAAGAAAGCAGAGCAATTTCAGCACAACAAGGAGGTTAAGGATAAGGAAGTGTTTGATAGACTACAGCGTATGACCGTGGATAAATGTTATCCCGCTTTGCCTACGGAGTCGGAAAAGAAGGAAGAGTCAGTTGAGGATCCCTTAATGTCTTATCTTATGAAGTCGCCACCTCCGTATGTACAGGGTACCGCAGCTCCCGTGGTTCCTGCTGTACCTATTCCTCCGCCTATTCTTCCTGTGCCTGTTCCTCAACCTGCACCCGCTCTTCCGACTATTCCTGCTCCTTTGCCTATTGCTATCCCTACTGCTCCTCCGCTTCCACATACTCCTGCTCCCGCTACTGCTCCTGTTTTGTTAACTCCTGCTGTTGCTACTGTTTCTACTCCTTCGCTTGTTAGTCCTGTATCCTATACTTCTCCCTCTACTCGTTCTCGTAATTCTCCTCTTGCGGCTAGTTTCTTTCATTCGCTCGGACCTGTTCTTGGGTCCGCTGGTTCCGATGGTCCTCAGAGACGTAGTCAGCTTCCTGGTAACAGAGAACGTGTTGCGCTATATAATATGGCGATGGGTTGGATGGTAAACCCTCTTAGAAATCCGCCACGTGTTGTACTCAACACGTTTTGTCAATTCAATATACCAACCCAAAGATACGTGTTTGATGAAATGTGTAAGTTCCTTCGCGATCAGATATCGGCCGATGCACCTGACGAGGTGCTGACCGCTTTGTCTGATCTTCAGCTTCAGTTCTCTAACGGACTGATAGTGGATACCAACGTTCGACGTGCTGTTGAGCGGTTGCTATCTTTCCGTCCCGCTCCTATACCTCAAGCCTTGTTTGTTGAGGATGTTGAAAGACTGCCAGATGAGTCTGGTCAATTTCCTATGCGAGAAGTTCCACCGGTTTGGATACCAGCTAATCCTAA
This sequence comes from Lissotriton vulgaris, assembly GCF_964263255.1. Taxonomy (NCBI): domain Eukaryota; kingdom Metazoa; phylum Chordata; class Amphibia; order Caudata; family Salamandridae; genus Lissotriton; species Lissotriton vulgaris. The sequence continues at coordinate 131,906,035 of NC_141687.1, forward strand.
TGCTGCTCCTCCGACATTGGCGCATTTCCAGAGAGTATGGATACATCTCCCATGGAAACGCTCGGAAGTGTTGCAGGTGAAGCAGTCTTTGCCCGACCCTCGCAAGAATCCTACAGGGTATTACAAAGAATTATCGCAGCTCGTAGATGCTACGGTAATGAATCTTGCCGATATCGATATGTTGTTCGGCAATGTCGTACCGCAACCGGTATGGGCTAAGATTCGTCACGAAAACCACCCGAATGAATTAGGTGGTGCTTGGGCTGCCATTGTAGCGGCAGATGCCGGACAAACGGCTGCTGCTAAACCCGACCAGCTGATTGTTGATCTTCCTCAAAGAATAATAACGTTAATGAAAACTCTTATGCCAGCTATGAGGGTGAATTGGGACAAATTATCAGCTTGTAAGCAAAAGAAGGATGAGAGTGTCTCCGACTTCTTTACGAGGTTCGAGGAAGCATTCATTGACCATAGTGGTCAGGATATGGGCACTGAGGGTGGTCAAAGGTTATTCGTGGACAAATTTGTCTCTAACTTATTGCCCGATTTGAGCAATAAATTAAAGAATTCAGAGAGTGCGTGGGCCGTTTCTACTTCAGCTCAGATATTGGCCACAGCACAATATTATGAGAACAGAGAGAAAGAAGAGAACGACCGCTCGGATAAAAAGACGAAAGAGCTTAAGACTAAAGTGTTGCTTCAACAAGCATATCCTCCGCGTTCAAATCAGAATGCATCCCAACAGAATAGATCGCAGTCGCAATCGAGTCGATCACAACCGCGTAATGACTCCTCTTCCCAAAGATCCTCGTTAGGGTACAATCAATGTGCTTATTGTAGACAGGAGGGACACATTAAATTCAATTGCCCTGTTTTGAATGATCGTAATAGTGGTAATTCGTCTAAAGGAGGTCGCGGTGGTTCGCATCAGGTATCACGCGGTAGGGGTCGTGGTGCTCAGAATGATCGTTCTGATAACTCATCTAATTCTAACAACTGTTTTGATCAACGTGGATCATCGCAAGGACGATCTGCGCAGTACAATGTAGACGATTATTACGTCGATCAGGGAACTGACGACAGTAATTACTAGGACAGCCGTAGACAAGGAGAGGGAGTGGTATCAGTTCCGGTTGATCAGAGAGGGCCTTACGTCGCAGTTGCTACATCGGGCGTCGTTGAGCCTTTTCTGTTGGACACTGGTGCAGCGAAAAGTTCTATCATGCATTCGAAACTCCCTGGCGCACCTTTGTCTGGCTTAACAAATGTTTCCGTTGGATTCTCTGGCGCCCCCGTTAGCAATCCAGTTTCTCGCCCTTTGCCCCTTACAATTGGGCCTCGTGAGCTACAAGCTCCGTTAATTTTGACTACTGGTTGTGGTGAAAATCTTTTGGGTCTGGATTTGCTTAAACGTTTGTATGCAACTCTGTATTGTTCTCCTGTGGGTGTAAAGCTTACGTTAGGAGAGAGGGTTGTCTCTATTTGTCCCTCGATAAGCTTCCACCGGAATTGAGTTCTCTTCCAGCGTCTTTGTGGGCAACAGGTCCCAATGATGTGGGCCTGCTTGACATCTCCCCTTATGTTGTTCAGCTGAAATCTAATGTGCGATTGCCACGTATTCCCCAGTATCGGATCTCTCTTGATGGTGAACGAGCATTGTTAGCGATCATTTATGATCTGATCGAGAAAGACGTTATTGAAGAGACTCGGGGAAACGTGTGCAACAGCCCTGTACTGCCCATCCTAAAACGTACTGATCCTTCGAAGCCACCTGTTTATCGTTTTGTTATCGATTTACGGGAAGTAAATAAAATTGTGGTTCCTCAGTTCCCCGTTGTGCCTGACATCACGGCATTACTGACTCTGATTCCAGCTTCTGCATCGTGGTTTTCAGTGATTGACTTGAAAAATGCGTTTTTCAGCATCCCGATTGCCGAGGAGAGCAGAGACCTTTTCGGTTTCTCTCTCGGTGGACGCAGCTTCCGGTTCAAGCGCGCTCCTCAGGGCTACTGTGAAAGTCCATCGATTTACAGTCAAGCCTTGAAGGGTCAACTGGATGCGTTTAGGTTGCCGGTCGGTGCGGCCTTAATCCAATACGTCGATGACTTATTGGTGGCTGCTGATACTCAGGACATTTGCAAAATTGCTACGGTGTCGTTGCTGCAACATCTCTGTGAGTTGAATCATAAGGTGTCCCCTTCTAAACTCCAATATTGTTGTCAAGAAGTAACCTATCTAGGTCACTTATTGTCAAAGGAGGGAAGGAGGTTGACCCCAGAGAGGATTGCAGCGATTGCCCGAATGGCTGTGCCAAAAACCCAAAGAGATGTGCGTGCCTTTCTAGGTATCACGTCGTACTGCAGGCAATGGATTCCTAACTTTTCATTGCTAGCGAAACCATTAGTGGCTCTTACGTGCAAGGATGTTTCAACTCCTTTACCATGGACGGAAGAATGTCAGAAAAGTTTTTCTGAATTGCGTGATTCATTGTGTTCGGCTCCTGTGTTGGGTACTCCCGACTATAGCAAGCCGTTTACATTATATGTTCACGAGCGGGAAGGTTGTGCTTTGAGTGTTTTAACGCAACCTTTTGGTGGTAAACAGCGTCCATGTGCATATTTTTCCTCGACCTTGGACCCAGTAGCTAGAGCATTGCCGAGTTGCTTGAGAGCAACAGCGGCAGCTGCGGTCTCTATCCGACAATCAGCAGGACTGGTCATGGATAATATGCTTACGGTGATGGTTCCGCATGCAGTTGACACTCTTTTGAATCGTACGAAAACTCAGCACTTGACGAGTGCGAGGTTGTCTGGGTACGAGTTGACGCTGTTGGCAAGCCACATTCAAATAAAACGTTGTAATGTCCTGAATCCGGCAACTTTGTTACCAATTAGCGCAGAATCAGATGAAGTAGCGGAACATGATTGTTACTTGAGGACAGAAGAAGAAACAAAAGGTCGAGTGGACCTTAAAAACACTCCATTGGAAGATCCGGATGGTACACTGTATGTGGATGGGTCATGTTTTAAGTTGCCGAATGGCGATGTGACTACTGCTTATGCTGTTGTAACGTTGAATACTGTTGTTGAGACTGCAAGGTTGAATCAGAATTCTGCCCAAGCTGCAGAGTTGATCGCTCTCACCAGAGCGTGCGTGTTAGCGAAAGGGAAACGTGTGAATGTGTTTACCGACAGCCAATATGCGTTTGGGGTCGCCCATAGCTTTGGACGATTGTGGAGAGAGAGAGGTTTCTTGACGTCGCACGGTACGAAGATTCAGCATGGCCAACTTGTGAATGATCTTTTGGATGCGCTGACGTTGCCTAAACAAGTAGCGATTGTTAAATGTAGTGCGCATCGTAAGGTGACGGATGATGTTGGTCGTGGTAATGCGTTTGCGGACGAGATTGCTAAGGAGACTGCCCGGAACCTTAGCATTCGAATGTATGTGACGAGTTCGGTTAGGTGGCCTACAGAGTCGAGCATGTGTGAAGACACTATTGAAAGTGTGAAAGAAATTCAGAATGAGGCCACCGAGACTGAAAAGGCGAAGTGGAAAGAAAGTACGGGAAAGTTGGATGCAAGTGGTTGTTGGATTGATTTGTCGGATCAGAAAAGATGGTTGTTGCCCGATGCGTATGTACTGGCCGTTGTGACGATGGCACATGGGTTAGCACATATTAGCGCGAAAGGTATTTGTAAGTTGTTGTCCCCTGTGTGGAAGAATGATGGTATCACGAAATGTGCTGAACGTTTGGTCAAGAACTGTATGGTGTGTATGTTGTACAATCCTGGCAAAGGAACCCCAACTCCTCCTGGCAGTTTCGCTCCCCCTTCATGTCCCTTTGAGGTGATCCAATTGGACTTCATCCATATGGAGCGATGCAATAACCTGAAGTACGTTTTAGTTGTGGTTTGCGCATTCTCCAGATGGATCGAGGCCTATCCTCTCAAAGACAATACTGCTTTGTCTACTGCGAAAATCCTACTGAAGGAATATTTTCCTCGGTATGGAATGCCTAGAGTTGTGTGGTCAGATAACGGAAGTGAATTTGTGGGAAGTATGATGAAGAGTGTGTGTAAGGGCCTTGGAATCAATCAGAAATTCCACAGCGCCAATCATCCCCAGTCAGCTGGATTGGTTGAAGGGTATAACGGTACCCTTAATCTGAAATTAGCAAAGATTCAGGCTACGACTGGTCTTTCGTGGCCTGACGCTTTACCTTTAGCATTGCTGTCAACTAGGGCGACTGTACACTCCCGAGTAGGGCTCAGTCCCTATGAAATAGTGTTCGGCCGTCCTGCGAATGTGTGGGGGGTTCCTAGGCCAGGAATGTTCTGTGATCTTGAGTATCCAATGTTGATCGATTACCTTCATGACTTGACTGCTAAACTGAGGTTAATTCACCAACAGGTTCACGACGCACTGCCGACGCAGACGGAGGGTCCAGGCCACCAGCTCCATCCCGGAGATTGGGTGGTGACGCGGAACTTTTCGCGCAAGAACAACTTGGACCCGAGGTTTACTGGACCCTACCAGGTTCTCCTTGCCACGAGGACTGCTGTTCGTCTCGAGGGACGTAAGAATTGGGTGCACGCCACCCATACCAAGAAGGTCCCTATCCCTTTGCCGGCAGACCCGTGGGTGAGGAGAGGCATTGCATCAACCGAAACAGAAGGATTGCCGGCGTTTGTACCTTTCAGCGACGCACAGCTTGTTGGAGAATGCTCAGTGCAGCAGAAAGACACTGTTGAACAATTGTCATCAAAAGACTCAAGACCAGAACGCTCAGCTGATCAGCAGGACGCTGTCTCTTCAACGGATCCTTTGTTTGACGAGCAGACACGTCCTGGGAAAACCCGATACTTTTTGCGATCTAGCACTAAAAGACTAATAAAAGATCCTGCTTTGCTGTATTGACAACTGCATTATCCCGTTTTCCGTGATCAGTTTTGAATATTCATATTCTTGTGATTATTCTTGTGTATATACATTGAGTTTCATTCCTTATACTTTTTGCTCCCACAGCCCAGAGAGACATTGTCTTTACACATATATATATATTGTGCATTAAAGGCCGTAGGGCCGCGCGCGTACTTCCTTCTGGTTAGTAGGTCTTGACGCTAGGTTAAAGACCGTCGGTTCCTGGGAACTCCTAGGGATTGACTACTGCTACACAGAACGAAGTGCGTCAAGAAACGTTGCGGACGGTCGTAGGGAATGGCATTTTCGAAGCTGATGGATTTGGAAGAAGCTCAAGCTCAAAGATTCAATCTGCAGCAACTTAGTCGTACCAGATGTTTTATGTTTCAAATATTCGTATTGTTTTTGATTGTTTCTGCATTAATGGCGGGTGGGGTGTATTACACAATGTCTTACTTCTTACCTTCTGCTACACCTACTCCTACCCCTGACCCTAAACTTACCTCCACTGCTTCCCCTCATTCCTTTCATGTCTTACCCGAACACGAGCAGGCTAGACGTGCAGAATTCCGCAACAATTCCTTTATTCAGCTCCTCCATCAGCATCAGTTAGTGGTTAACACTACTAATTGTTGGGTGTGTGGGTTGATGCCACATACTACGGATAAGGGAATCCCATATCTGGTGTTGCCGTATAGTTCCCAAGGGTCTGCTCGAGCATTTCAAACAATGTTTCGAAGCGCATTGGGTTTCCACCCCATTCGAGAACCACGCTCTCCCTACTCTGGTCCTACTTCGTATCAAAAACCTTTGTCTATAGCAATAGAGGATTTAGATAGTGATATCTATGATCCCTCGCTTATTCCTGAAGAAGAGGTACAAGCTTACAGGGTCCTGAGTAGAGGCGAGTATAGTGTGTTCACTAGTGAAAAACAGCTCAAAAGCTCACCTCCGATATGGGTCGTACCCCACATTGGTAATTTTTGTCTCATGGGTCGTGGTCGAAGATCGAAAGCCCGACTTGGAGAGAGTGCTTGCACTGAAAATTACATTCTGCCGATGGTCTCGTCCCCTGTGTTTCTGGCTGCCAAGGGTACATACTATACTTTATCTGCCATGATCGTGCGTACGCATGGTTGCCCGCTGACTTCATGGGCTCATGCTTCATCGCAAATCTGTTGCCTCCGACGTTTACTGTAGATGCAGATTATCAAGAGACTAGAGTTGTGAGAGGCGTAATTAGCGAAGAGGACACTGCCGGTCAAGAGGCAGGAGACTTCTTCAAGGGTTTCCTCCCGTTTTGGGGACCTATGGTTAATAGTAGGAACCTGAGACAGTTGACTCGAGTGGTGGAATCGACAGCTAACATTACTGCCAGTGCCCTTGGTAATATCACCACAGAACTTCAGGCGGATAGACTTATGACGTTACAAAACCGTATGGTTTTAGACGTGATCTTAGCAGATCGTGGTGGGGTATGTAAGGTGATCCATTCGAGCTGCTGTATTTTCATTCCTGATAATGCTCCGACCGTTTATCAAGCCATCTCGAAGTTGCATAAGATCTCCGAATCCATACACGTGGATGTAGGGGATTGGACGTTACTTGGGTGGTTTTGGGGCCTGATGTCGACTTGGGGTTGGAAGATTCTGATGATCATCGGAGTCGTTGTGGCATTCCTGTTCACGTGTTGCCTTTGTGTGCAGTGCGGTCCTGCCTTATGTGGCCTCTGTGCTACAACGTGTATGAGACAGCCGCCTGTTACCAATGGAACTCGGTTGGACAGAGCTATGCTACAGCAACATCTAGATGGTCTGATGAATATCGAGTATGATTCCGACTAGTGCTTGCCTACATGAGGGCAAAAGGAGCGTCTGAGGTTCCGTGACAATTGTAAGTGATGTTTTCGACTCGCACGAATATGGTCGAGTCCGGTATCTATGAACCGCAAATGACGAGTTTAGCAAGTGTGCGCAGTTTCGCTGTGCTAACCTAAACCGTTCGTTTGTTACGTGGGCATTTCTATCTGTACCCACGGGTTCCATCTTAAGATACGGCATCCATTTTGTCTCTTGCCCTCAAGTAGCCAGCGAACGGACGATGTCCGCTTCGCGACCCTGGGACTCCCAAGATATTTGCGGAAGACACATGTCCCTTGTAAGTGTCTTTATGATGAGGGGGATGCTACTGTAAAGCAGATGGCGCCGCTCGAGGCTCATCTTGCCGCACGAACTTATTGTCTCAGCCGTGCATCTCATTAGGCACGTCCCTTTGATGCCTGTATCTCGTGTTTCCTGATACCTCCCCTTTTACACCCTTTCCGATCTCCCCACTGTCTCCGTCTTCCTCTACACCTGTTCTTGTTCCTATGCTGATCTGTTTTATTGCCGATTGGAATGCACTAATGTTGGGAAGATGGGTTTTTACAGTTGGGAACCACCAAATGTTTCCGCACTTATGTTCCGGGCCTTGTGTGTATTAAAATGACCAAAGCGACCCCTCTGGGGGATAATTATGGGAACCGGGTCATAAACTTTTGTGTTCAATGTAACTCTATGGGAAAACCATGTACAAAAGGAGCGATCCGCAGAACCAATTTGAAGCAGTTACTCTGAACTACACTGGTTGTACTTCCGTGATTTCTGTGTTTCCCTGCAGCAAATAAACCTCGAATCCTTGACGCCGAAGGAAGTGTCCCGTGTCTCTGTGATTCGTACCCCGGAGCAGGTTACCCACGAAGGTTTCAGGTGTTGTGCCCTGGCACCGCTGGGTTCTAAATAACCCAGTCCTTCAGTAGCAAAGTTCTATACCTAATAAATCGAATACCACATAGCCTTCATTTTTTTCTCTCTTCCTGCTCTGTCCTTTATGAAATGTTGCCGGCGTTTTTACAAAGTTTGACTTCAGATAAGATGATGCATTCATTCTCTAACGATAAATGGTAACCACTAATTTTTCTATCCTGTTGTTAAATTCAATAACTGACGACGCCCTTCGGGCCGCCGCTCTATTTATATTTCTGCGTATATCAAGTGAAAAGTTATGCCTACACAGGAGGTCCATCTAGAGTTTTACGTGGTTACAACGATATATTTCAGCTCTCAAAGATCACATTACCTGTTCTCCTGGCAAATAGCTCTCTGAATATTCATCAGAATCAAAAAGGCATCTTTAACAGGTATTGCTTAGAGCTTGAGCATTTGATAGATCTTTATCCCTTTTACAAAGTGATAATCGAAGAAGGCATTCATTTATAAAACTGTCTTAAACAAGCATTGGCAAAGCCAATCCAATAGGTCTGGCATTGACAACTAGCCCGTTGGCAATTTTTGTTTTATTGTTTCATGGGTGCTGCAAAAAGATATTGTTGGGGAAGCAGCATGGCCATCATTAACCTAACTAAACTAATTGGGTAGAGCCAAACATTTCTTTTTTGGTTTTAAAAAAAGTACACAATACCATAGTAGTCCCTGTCTCTTTTGTAGGTGGGTTAGCGCCTTGCGAAAGTACGGCACACAGTAACTCAAAGTGATAACAGTCAGGGGTTCAATGTGCTAACCCACTGCCGCATGATGCATGCTGGATATAAATGTGACTGACACAACAGAAGAATGGATGACATCTAGCTGAAAACCCATATAAGTAACTATGTTGTATACATATTTGTAGTAAAATCAAAAGGTCCTTGCTAACACTAGACCCATGAAGTGAATTAGTGGTAACTAATGCTTTTTTGCAATATTTTTGTAAAAGTGTCTTAAAAATAGAGAGGGTTGTAAAGACACATATATAGAGAGGCATGCAAAGGCAGACTTATAGTGAGAGTTGCAGAGATAGATAATGTTACAAAGATAGATATATAGGCAGACAGATGGATAGGGGAGCAAAGGTCGATCGACAGACATACAGATAGAGTTGCTAAGATAGGTGTTTACATAGATAGATGATAGATTATTGAGGATATGTGAATAGATAGTCAGACAAATAGATAGGTAGATAGGGGGATGGATGGATAATAGATAGATAGATAGATAGATAGATAGATAGATAGATAGATAGATAGATAGATAGATAGATAGATAGATAGATAGATAGATAGATAGATAGATAGATAGATAGATAGATAGATAGATAGTGTAGAACTGGGATTTCTGGTTGGCTAAGGCTGACGCAAAAGCCAGGCAGAAACCACCATTCTAGTCAGGGGAAGGGAGTCACGCGCCAAGATAACCCCTGCTCACCCCCTTGGTAGCTTGGCACGAGCAGACAGGCTTATCCCGGAGGCAATGTGTAAAGCATTTGCACACGCACACAACAGCAACAACATCCTAGGCACACCACAAAAGGAACTCCACACAAGGTTATATAAAAATAACTTCTGTATTGTCAAAACACATCAGATAGTAATCACGCAATATACATGGTGCCAACTGGCACGGGCAATATTCACAAGGGATTATTTACACAGGACAGGGCTACGTGGGCACCTGTCAGAATCAGCAATTAGTAGAAATAGCACTTCTAGAACATAGAATATAGGATATAAAATCACTGTAGCACAAATTAGCAAATATAGCACACAACCAGTAACCACTGGTAACAGGTAAGTACCACCTACGCAACCCTAACCACCTTAGGAGAATGTCACGCAGGGAACCAGGACCTCACTAGGACCACCTGTACTAGAAAGAACAACCACCTAAGTATCACAATACCTGTAGGGCTATAGGCATATCACACATGATGTATCACAACACATTCAGAGGTGTAGGGAAGGAAAACACATGATGCAGAACCTACATTCAGCGGTGTGAGAACAAGGCACATGACGCATAAGAATACATTCAGAGGTGCAGCACAGGATAACACATGATGCATAATCAACACATTCAGAGGTGTAAGGAACAAGGCACATGATGCATCTACTACACATTCAGAGGTGCAGCAAAGAACACGTCGCAGAAATCACATTAACACAGAACTTACATCAAAAGTCCAGGGTCCAGGCGGCGCCACTGCGCCAAAACCTAAACGTAGCAACTGCCCACAAAGTGCTGGGCAGCTGTAAAGTAATGATGAGCCAACGTTGGAGCCTTGTGGGCTCAAGAACAATGGTGGGGAGAAACACAGCGTGGGAGCCACAGGGCTCTGACCAAGTGACTGTCCCTCCAGAGCCTCGCTGGGCTCTAACAAACAAGGAGGGCTGTGAGCCTCTCTGGGCTCTAGAACAACAATGCAGCCTCACTGGGTGGTGGGGTCCCTCACGGGGGACCCGGGAACACTTAGGGCACCTTGAGCCTCTCGGTTTCGCAAAACCACTGCGGCGCCGTGAGCCCCTCTGGGCTTTTAAATGATAATATGTCGCCTGAGCCTGGGAGCCTCTGGGGCTCCAAATAAAGAATTGCCCCTCTCGTTGGAGTCCCTCGTGGACTCGGAACAGTGATGCCCCCGGAGCCTCAACAGGCTCTGCACACTGGAGGGGAGGGGCGGGTACCGGCAATGTGCCCCGACGCCCTCCTCCCCGATACTGCACACCAGGACCCCACTCACCGGCTCGCTTTAGCGGGGCGGTTCTTCTCAGCGGCTCTTCACGAGAGCTCCCGCTCCTCGGGGGCTCTCTCTCCACACTTCTCCCTCTCTCTCTGGGGCTCTCCCTCGCTCTTGGGAGCCCCAGGGGGGGGAAGACCAGGCGCCGGCTCTTTCTCGCTCTGCGACTGCAGGGCGGGACTTCCGGTTCATTGTCTCTGGGCCATGCTGCAAATGGCCAGCTGGCCCAAAACGTCCGGGTCGCCACGGGCAGCGCAGCGGCCCGTTTCAGGCACTTGTAGGCTGGGGGATAATTAACCGAGGGGTGGGCTCCCTCGAGTTAAAATTAAAATATAAAAATAGCGGCCAGGCCCCTGGCGGATGGGCACCTGCCAGGGGACAAAATCATAGAAAATAAGCGAGGTGGGCACTCGCAACGGCAACCACCAAATCGCTCCTCAGCGCTAGCAGGGAAAGGAAAGCGCTCCCAGCGCTAAAGGGCAGATAAAAAGTCCAGCAAAGTCCTTAGGGCATCCAGGGGCTGGGCAGGGCCCAGGGAGGCAAGCCTTTCCCCGGGCCCCCAGCAGCAGCATGCCCCTGGTAAGATTCAAGTTGGGAACAAGAACCTTTTAGAAGAGGTCACAGCCTCTTTTTATACATGAAATTCCTTTGTCTAAAGGTGCAGGGTGGGGGAAAAACCAGGCGCAGCTGGTTTGGGAGCCCCCTTGATGAGCTCAGCCACCCCTCCCATTCACTTGTCAGGCTAGGGTCATCAGTCGCACCACAGGGGGTGGAGCCAGCATTGTGTGGGGAAGACCCAGCCCCATTTAGGACCAAGGTGCACTCCTCCCCTCACATCAGCATGCTAATCTCAACACTCACCACTGGGCAGACCCATCCAGACATCTTGGAGCCAGGCTCCAGCCAATCACGTGTCAGCACACTCACTACACACGCACACCCATGTCTAGAAGTGGCACTTCCACACTAGACACATTCATGCCGCATACATCATTATGGAGCATTCAATCTCACGAGTTCGCACATACCAAACTCGACCCTGCACTCCCCACCCATCAGGAACTACCATGGTCCCACATATTCCCCATGCATTCCTATGCGAGGGCAGGTCACTCACCACACATACACAGAGAGCTCACACACTTTACACTGTACCACAGGGAAAAAGTGCGCAGAGGCCTAAAATCACTAACACCAGGTTCCAGAAACTGGCTAGGAAAAGCAAAAAGTTTCGGGGTGAACCTGCCAAAAGGGCCAGTTTCAATAGATACATATATAGATAGATAGATAGATAGATAGATAGATAGATAGATAGATAGATAGATAGATAGATAGATAGATAGATAGATAGATAGATAGATAGATAGATAGATAGATAGATAGATAGATAGATAGATAGATAGATTGGAGTACAAGGCCGAGCTAAAATTAATAATATAATAGTTGAATGTGTATATAAGAGCAACATACAAGACCACTGCAAGCAAACTAGAAAGCCAGACGAGAATAATATGCAGACTAAATTGATTTACAAATACAATTGTAGTCCTCAACTAAAATACATACTAGCATGACATGCAGGAGAACAGCTAATTGCGCACATACTTCAAAAAAGTCAACTTCGAGAAGAACTGTTTCAAATAAACACAATGTGGCATGTTGTGAATTAGTAGCAACCAGATAAACAGAGGCCACTCAACACTGATTTACAACATTAGAATGAGACAGAAATAGATAAAGGTGGAATGTACTGTGTGCTGAACAGGGGAGTGCTGGTAGAAGGCGCCCTGCTATCAAATCAGACTCTAAACACAGACGACACCTACAATAAAAAAAAAAAAAAAACACTGGCTTTGAGGAGAACCACCTTGTTGGTGGATGGATGTGCTTCATGTGAAAGAGCAGAATGCTGCCAATGAAAGTGAATGAGTTACTCAAAGGCCGAATTGGGTTGACCCCATATCTCATGCTGTGGGTTGTAAAGGGCATAAACAAAATGTGAATGGCATTCCAACATGCCAAAGGCTGAAAGCCTCTTTAAATAGGTCTATTATACATTTACATTCTTTTTAAATCAAATGGTCTTGGTGAACTCCAGTCCAAAAATTAAGTCTGGGATGCAAGGAGAAAGTTCCTCGAAGATCAATGGAAACTGGTCTGTAATGTATGCATTAAGGGACCAAAGTACAGTTTGGCAATGTATCAATTCACTTGACATTGTTGATGGTCAGTCCACTGAAAATGAGTTGAGTGGGAGCAACACCTTGGTAGCTCACATATTTACATAAACCTGGTGGGTTTGAAAAGCTGTATAGACACCACATGCAGTATTACCATTCTCAAATGATTCAGATTACACCCAGAATAAGAATGCCACCATAGTGCATCTCTTACTTGACTCCTATAACATAAAAAACAAATTATTTAGGAGACTCACTCAGCAAAGGGTGTCAGTTGAACAGAATATGTCTGACTTTTTACTTTATCAGATAAGAGAATTTAGGCAAGATGATAAAATCTTAAAGCAGAAGATAAGGAGTGTAGCTTGTGTGACTATAAACGAGAAGCCATCCTGCATTGACAGACAGGGACCGATAAATCAATCAATCAATCAATCAATCAATCAATCAATCAATCAATCACACAATTATGTTTAGTCACACGGCAAAAGTTGTACAAGAAGTTCTTAGGAAAATTACTCAGCATATCACAAATAGAATGTGTTTATTATTATGAGTGAAAGGTTGATGTTTTTCTGGCTGTTTTTAATGTTTATTAATAGATTTGCTATGATTTTATTATAGCTATGAAATAAAGCATTCATTTATTTATCCATACAGTTATGTCAGCTCAATAATGTTTGGCTCAGGCCTTGTATCATTTGATATTTGACAAATGTTCACCTGTTCTGTTTCAGTGACTGTGGCAATCTCAGCACATTTTGATATCTAATTAATAGGCAAGGTGACATGTCATCTTGCCACTCTTCGTCAACGATATCTGAGTGAAAATGCATAATTATCATTTAGAGTATTTCGACCTATCCAGGTTAAGAAAAACTATTAGCTTTATGTGTTGGTGTGTTGGTTAGGATGACATTATTTATGCATTGTTAATGCATTTCACGGGAATTCATCACAATATTCACATATTATGTTTGTTACGACATGCAACTTTCTCAATTCAGTTGTTTCATTTCATTTCAATAGTGTATAGCTGACGTGACACCCACAAGCAGATCATTATACATAAATAGCGATTTTAGCGATAAGTGAGAGCAGCTGGCCCCACAATTCCTGAACCATAATATTAGTGTGGTACGGAATGTATTTTAGCAATGTTCTCTAAATTATTATTATTATTACATTCATTTAATTCCAATAGTAAAACATGATAAAAGTATACAATAATTTATAAAAAACATTACTTTAAAAGTGAAGCAAAATGGTATTGTGCAGATAAATAAAAAGTCTAACAATAAAATATATTAGCAATATGTTGAAAATATAGCATAACAATATTGCACATCCATAAAAAGAAGATGTCACGGCACTGTAGCCTAGTCACTACTCATAATCCCCATTTTTCTTGATATAAATGTTGGACCCTTGGTTACTAGACACATATCAGAGGACTGATAAAGATATCAGTTGTTGCACAAAAAATAAAGCAAGATGAAATTGCTTGAGTTTGTGATATCAAAAAAAAACAGGCAAGGTAAAATGCTTCCTAGGTATCTTATAAAATGTGTAAAAAAAATGTGCAGTGGATTGATCAGATAAACCATTGCACAGGTGTTTAGCTAGGGTGACTGGCCAGTCATTGGTTTTAGGAAAACTTACAAGATGATAGAAAATATCAAATCTGAATCTCGTCGGAACAAACCTATGTTGGTGATTGTAAAAGTGTTTAAACATATTTAGATAGGGTTGCATAGCATCAGTTGTAAACATCATTTGGTTATTTATTTATTTATTCGTTGAGCTTTTAAAGCGCAACAGCTACCCAAAAAGGGTTTCCCAGCGCTGAAAATAGATAGCTGGTCATAATACTCTAATGCGAGGCAGCGACAAGTTATTGATTAAACAGCCAGGTCTTTATGGCTTTGCGAAACTGGACATAGTTTGTTTCTCTGCGTAAGTTGAGGGGGAGGGAATTCCACAACTTTGGTCCCAAGAGTGAAAAGGACCTTCCACCCATCCTGGCTAGACAGACTTTAGGCACGCTGAAAAGACCCCGCGAAGAGGATCTAAAACAATGGGCAGGAAGGTAGGCGTGCACCAGAGATTTTAGATATCTCGGGCCGGAGCCAGATTTAAATCTGTGCATGAATCTCAGGGTCTTGAACTTGACTCTGTTTTCGATTCTGAGCCAGTGCAAAGCCCTGAGATGCCTTGACATACGGTCTCTCCTGTGACACTTGCACAGCAGTCTAGCTGCGGCGTTTTGAACGAACTGGAGACGTCGCATGACAGCTTGTGAGGAACCTAAATAGAGAACGTTTCCGTAGTCAAGCCGCGAGGTGATGAGGGCATTGACTACAGACTTTTGCGTGTCTCCAGGCAACATCCATATGATTTTTCTGAGCCATCTCAAGATGGTGAAACACGTGGCTGTTAACTTCCTAACTTGAGGCTGCATGGTGAGGCCTTTGTCAATGATAATGCCCAAATTTCGCACATGGTCCAACGGCATTGGAAGAGATCCCATTTCTGGAGGCCAGTGACTGGTGCTCCAGAGATCCAGATTTGGGCCAAGGATTAAAACCTCCGTTTTGTCACCATTGAGCTTCAGTAGGTTTTCCCTCATCCATGTAGCAATTTTACTTAGACCTGCCTGCAAAGGAGAAGAGGAATTCCCATCTGTGTTTGAGAGTGAGAAGATAATTTGCGAATCATCCGCATATGTGAACATGGTCAGGCCTTCTGATTCGGCGATCTGCGCAAGTGGGGCTACATACAGATTAAAAAGCAAAGGACTAAGCACCGAACCCTGGGGAACTCCATAAGCGGACAGATGGATGTTAGATGACCCAGTGTTTGAGGTTATTTGAAATGTTCTTTGGGTCAGAAATGAAGCAATCCAATCTAAGGCCTTGCCCCTCACACCAGAGGCAGAGAGGGATTTTAACAAGATGCTATGGGAGATGGTATCGAACACTGCGCTGAGGTCAAGTAGAATCAGCGCAGCTGAGTCCCCTTTATCCACTAGATGGCGCAAATATTCCGACACCCCCAGTAGTGTAGTCTCAGTCGAAAAGCCAGGACGGTAGCCTGACTGCGTAGGATGGAATATGTCATTGGCTTCTGTATAATGGGCGAGGTGGCTATGAACATGCTTCTCCAAGATTTTGGAGAAAGCAGGCAGGAGGGAGATAGGGCGAAAGTTGGCCAAAATATTTGGCTTGGCCGTTGGTTTCTTCAACAAAGGTGAAACCATGGCATGTTTCCACATAGTGGGGACAGTGGCCGTGGATAGGGATAGGTTGAGTGCCTTGCAGATCACAAAGAGTTGCTGGGTGTCAAGGAGTTTGAGAACAGAGATGGGGAGGGGATCGACTGGAGATCTGGATTTCCGTTTCCCAAATATCTCTTGCAGGCCTTGAACATTCATCTCAGGCCAGGAGGTGAGTGGCTCATACAACAGATCTGGCTGTGGGGAAGAGTACACATCCATAGAGTCAGACTCAGAATTGTTGATGACACTGGCTTTAGGCAGTTCCCCAGATAGCCTTTGACCTTCAAATAGGGATATGCAGCTCTTTTTTAACTTGTTCCTGCTTTTATGGTGTAAAGAGTCAAGGTAATCAAAATATTCTGGTCAGCCTAATTCCAAACAGATGTCTTATACATTTCAACCATGGAATATGTAAAGACAGTACTGACAAGACAGTCATTTTCAATCTTTCAATTTAGTAATAGAGTAGGACAATGGCGAAGTACAGGCCTCAATGTCCTTGATAAATGTACAAAACCAATCATATGATAGGTTTTGGTAAACAAGAATCTTTCGAATTAGGGTAGTGTCATCTCAACTATTGATCTTATGCCATATATGCTAAAAACGGAACACCAAGTTCATCATTACAAACGAAGGGAGAGATACCTTTAAGGGTGACCAGGAGTCTTGTAAAGAAGGTGTTCTCAGCCAATTGGAGGGATTTGTTGTTACTGTATCCCCACACTTTCACCCCATACATGCCACAGACACACACTTAGCGCTGTACACAGTAAACATTTCACTCAGGCGTCTCATATGGAGCTTAGTTGCTAAATTAACCAGCACCAATTAAGTATTTACAAAATACAATTTTATGGAACCAAGGGCCTGTGTCCGTGAGCTATGTGCCTCACATCAAAATCCTAGATAATAAAAGGTGGAAGTAAAACCTAGTTTAAAATCATAAACCTTGAAATCACAACACTTCGAATCTTGAGGCCCACATTTCAATATGAACGTTACACCCACATTTATGTTTGTGCCCAAATCCTATGTATAATTGACAAAGCAGGTGAGTAACAGTACATAGGGAACAAGTACAGTCTGAGAACACAACCCAGCCCAACTCCTCTATGTTGAATTTGCAAGTACATTCACCCCTTAGCCCATAACACACCCTAGCCCTAGTCCCCATGCATTTCTCCATAAGAAAAGAGATAATCGATGGGTTCACCCCTAACTTTGATAAACCTTCCACAATTTGTTGTGCAGCATACAATAAAAAATGCTCGATATGTCAACAAATGGCAAAAACAATTGGCACATTTGAATTTGAGTGTATATTCCAATTAACAGGGCTAAGTTGAAACCCTGCTCAATTGTCCCTATTCCCCTACGAAAGCCATACTGTAAATTGGACAGAATATCATATTTTTCTGCCCATTCTTTGAGTCTTCCCATTATATTCTACCTGTGACTTTCACCAGAGAATCAAGTAGGTAAATGGGGTCCTAACAAACTAGAATAAAACGAATACCCTTCTTATAAATGGGGATTATCAGAGAATCTGGCCATGAATTCAAAATACCAGATCCACAACAAGCCCATAGCACCTTGGTCAATATTGGACCCAAGAGTAGTGTTTTAGCCTTAAAAAGGTTAATAGGAATACCGTCTAGTCCCGGTGCTTTCCCATCCTTGCTATTAATAAGATCCTTGTTGACCTCCTCCAAAGGGAAAGACAGACAACTAAGGTCTCCTGGTAGTTCCTCAGCAGTGGCATCACCCATCCTCAATGGTACCAATTCAAGGCAAGAATAGTTCTTTGATAAATGAGCCACCCAGTCAGCTTCATAAATAGCAATCTCTAATCGGGGGGCACCATGGTCTTTTAAAGAAGGGCTGTTAATCAGCGAGAAGGCTGAGCAGTCCTTAGTCCAGCTTGCTTTTAGTAGTGATACCCCAGCAGTGTTCTTTATCTCTTTTTTCCTCTCTTTAAACACCAAACCGTAGGCCTTTTGGCATGCCTTGACAGAGCTGCAAAAAATTGCCTATGGGCCTTTGAGCGCTTAGATTCACACCAGTCAGATCTATTACACACAATGTGGTACACAGGCCTGGTTAAACATTCTTTAATCCCTCTAAAAATACAGTGAATGGCTTCCTTGATATCATTATCATTGGAAAGATCATCCAAATATCTGTCAAAAGCCTCCCTTCAAGCTATAGGCAAGCTTCCAAGGGAAACTGTCTGACTCAATATGAGTTTAACATAAGGGGATACAATTACGAGAGACTATTTTGATATTACCAAAAGTCAACTCCATATTATACCTCTCTACACTAAGCAGGAATCTCACATTAATGCTCTGGGAGTTATGATCACTCATCAAAATTGAGTGAGTAGTGAAATTTAATAATAATGTACTAAACTTGCACTGATGAGAGGATGTAATCAACTACAATATTATTACCTCCACCAATAAATATCACAATTAAAAGAAGTGGGGGGACATATAATTTATTAGCAAATACATAAAATAAATTTGAAGTATAAATGGGAAACTACCCTTCCCTCTGCCTGCGAGAGAAGGTTCAGCCGGCATGTGGATTGCCATAAAACCATTAATATGAAAAAACTCTGTTGCTTTAGTTTCCTGAAAACATATGATAGAAAATCTGGAAATAAAATCATACCAATCAGGATTATGAGCTTTGGAGCATAACACTGACACATTCCAAAATAAAATTCCACATTGAGGTTGACATAACGGGGCCTCTGGCTCTAAAACTGGAGTTGTATGATAGCCCAAGACCATCAGCTGAAGGACGTTTGAAGTCCAGATGCTACTAAAGGGCCCCCAAGGTGCAGTTTGAGTAACACATCTCCAGAGACCATAACATCCTCAATTGAACCGCGGATCTCTACACTGCAATTAAGCCAATGGTGCAAATCGGTATACCCCACGGGTAAGCTTCATCTGTCTGCCGGGCTGGTACAATAGAGCAATAGTTTAAATGCCTCCTGGTGTTAGAAATAACCTAGTGGTAAAGCAGTGATCTGATAGGGAGACATATCTGGTGTCCAGGTTCTATGTAAGATAGTATGTGTTCACCTGGTCTCCACATGATCCCCTCAGATAAGTGTTTCACAACCTTCCTAAAAAGCCCAGTGCATAAGACAATGTATTTATTTTGCAAAACCAAAAAGACTTGATATTCAACAGCTAAAATGAGCTATGTAGTCATACTGTCCAATGTAAGATCCTTACCTTCACACATGACTCACTCATGAAATCCTAAACGACATCATCAGTGACATCACTGGTGACACTGCTTATGAATTCAATGATAACGTCATCTATGACGTCATAGCACCCTAAAAGGTATTGAAGCTAATCTGTTTGCTGACTAGTTATCTAGACCTATACAGTCGAGGATTTCTTCAAGAACACTAGATGCCCATGCCTTCAAACCTCAGTATCGACCTTGTAAAACAGATAAACAACATAAATTCCTCATATTTTCACCACTCAAGAAATAACCGGTTCCAGGTACTGAGTCCTTGAATGTCAAGGCACCAATCTTTCATCGGGAACATAATCTGGGAACTGGTTTTGGGCCAATCCTAAATACTCTGGGCCTAACTTACAACAAAATGACGTAGTGCGTCACTGCAGGTCATTCTGTTGGGTTGAGCAGCGTAATTTTAAAAGCACAGGAATGTGTCATATTTACAACAATATGATGCATCCCAGTGCTTTCCGCTGCGCTGGCGCACAATTAGCTACCATGCTCCTGTGCAGGTACCCCTGCACACTGGTGCAAGGGTTTCTGCGTTGCAGTGATGATAGTTTTTGTGCGCATTCCGAGGTTTACGAAATGTTGTATATCTGTGAATGCTGCATAGTCCATGGGTGGTGCGTGCACCCACAGCAACCCCCACGGCACGCCCCTTTCACTCAAAGTGATGCGTGAAAGGGAGCCATATTTACAAGGTCATGAAATGCTGTGCAGGGTGGCTCTGCATGGTAAATATGGGCCAGCACACTGCACAGCTGGTGCATCAAAAAAAGTGAAGCAACGGAGGCGCAAGGGGCTTGTAAATAAGCCCTCTGTTTGCAGTGCCTTTGATAAAGAGTGAGAAATTGAAGCTGTTTTAATGATTTCTGTAACTTTGTGATAATAATTGTAATGAAACCTACAAAACAAACATTTTGTGGCACACAAAGCTCCACCTTTTGCATTTGAAAAGTGAGAGGACATATTTGCTCCTTTCATTTAGACACTTCAAAAAGAGCGCAAACTTAGCTCCTCATTTGTACTTTTTATTTCAAGTTTACTTCTGTAGTGAAATGTATTCGTTACATTTCCAAAATGAACCTAATATGACCTCCAGCCTCTTCTAATCATTGTCTAGCTTTATTGCATACTATTACTACTATTAAAAATATTGTATATTGCTGTGGATCATTCCAAGATACATAATCCTCAGAAAACGAGTAATTAAAATGCTGCTTTATAAAAAATGAATTTGTGATGATTAAATGTGTTTTTCTTCAGAAACTTAATCTTAAAATAATGATCATTTAACGACAGTACTGTATAATAAAGAGGAACGCCCCAAGATGTTTTCCGTAGTATAAATGTACTGCACAGGGAGGAAGACCGTATTCCACTATGTTGTACAAAATTTAATATTTGTCCTGCAATCCATGGAGGAAGGAGAGTGCAAGGCACCAGTCTTTGTAGAAAGCCCTCACCTTTTGGGGAACAGTTTTCTTCTACAATACACTGTTGTTCTGGTGATTAGTACTGTTGTGAATCAAGGCTATGAGAGATCACTGAAGGTAAAGTTATGTATTTTCAGTTGTAATTGTAGTTTACGACTGACACCATGGAATCAAGCAATCGAAGAAAGCCGTACTAGTGTCCAACCATGTATCCGTGCAGGACTCTGGCAGATTCATGGCCTACAACTAACTTCTTTCCCCTCACTAAGACTCCTACCACCTCACAAGACCACTCAGAAGAAGAACTCAATACCTCTCTACCTCAACATCAAATAGATAGGGAGACATGATTTGCCCTTGAACAGATCCATCCTTCTCTGCCATCAAGGGTTTACAAACCACCCATAACACCCTCCAGAGCACTGTAATACTGACTACACTAAACTACTATGCTAAACAAATGGTATAAGCAATGTGTGGTAAATGGTTCTATGTATTTTCCCTCTCTACCACTTTATGAGAATGTCCTGTGACATCATGGAATGTTAGTGTGCCTCCCTGTGTAAAGATTGTCAGTCGGTCATCTGAGGCTGAGGAGCTGGTAGCTCTCTCCTGGTGGGTTTTCTCCTTGTAGCTTCCTAACCTGTAACCTGCCACCTTACTACCTGCTAATAAAGAGGGATCTACTTCTACACCTGGACTACGCATCCTTGTTTGTGTACCACATTTTGGCGACGTTTTGGACTAACCTGTGCTGCAAAGAAGGAATACTGGAACTCATCTGTAAGGAAACCAAGGACTGATCTATGATCCTGTTAAAGTAACTACAGGAGTAAGTTAATCTTTTGATAAAATCGGAGAAACGCCCAGTAAACCCCACCAGCGTCCTTCTCAATTTGGACAGCCTGCACCCTGGGCGTTTGTTCTGTGAAGAAGTCAACTGCCTTTATTCTGTCATCTGGAAATTGTCTCTCTCCAGCCACAAAAGCGATTGATACTCATCTGGCCTGATCACCCAGCTGCGTCTCTCTACACTTTTTGCTTAGTGACAGTTCGCCCTCACTTCAACCACTGTGTTACAGATGTCTACTCTCACAGTGTAAGCACGTTTTTCTTCCTGTGTCTGCTGTCTTGGAGTTGCCCCGGCGCTAGCAGTATGCTCTTCTTCACTACAGCCACCCACCATCTGTGTTCTCCAACTGTTTCTCGAAGACTGTGTTTCTAGTGTGTACTTCCGTGGGGTTTGGTTTCCCCTGCTTTCATTCTGTTTGCTTAGAACTTGTGAAGCTTGGTCCTGTGCGTGAGCTGATTCTCGTCTTTGTGGATCATAATTTTGCGGTGAGTGGGGGACAATTTTTATTTGTTTTGTGTGCGTTTACTATGCCTCTCACTTCGTGGCAGTTGAACCGCTATGTTTTAAAGGAGCTTTCTGCCATACCGCGCACACAAACTTACCTGTCTCGTGGCACTGGCATCATTTTCTTTGTGACGTCTGCCTCTCTTCTGCTGTCCTCCACTTTGCGACTTTGTGCTGCACGTCCTTGCCGCGAACCATCCGGTGCAGACGTGACAGCGTGCCGCCTTTCTGCCGCTCAGTGCGCAGGTCTTCCCTATGCGATTCGGTGCCTCTGGTGCTCTCACTTCACTAAAAACATGTTTGTTGCCTCTTGCTCCGCAACAACTTGTCCTGCTGTGCCAACTTCTTCACAGTTTCAGCGGCAAGTAGAAGGTGGGAAATATGTTCAGCGGCAAGCGGAATGTAAACAATGTGTGAAGGGGCAAGCGGAAGGTCAAGTTTGTGTTTCAACGGAGGATACTTCATTTGTCGTGACTTTTCGTTTTTACGGCCAGATTCGGCATTTGTTTCACACGGACTGCGTGACTTTTTGCCTATGGGCTAAATTCCATGTACTGCATGCTTTCGGTTCGCTTCAAGCCTCCACTACGTTGCTCTGCCCATTCGATGCTTGCCCTACCAGGAGGAGCGGTTCATGGCAATCCCGGGTGAGATATCGCTCACCGGAGCTCATGTTTTTTTATTTTTGTGTTGGGGTTTCATTTATTATGTATATGTAGCTGTGATTTCATTTTCATTAACAGTGGTGGGTGTCAGTTTTGTTTCCTAAGGCCACATTTTTACTCTATGGTGTATCCTTATTTTGGGGAGGTCGTGGTGTTAGTCTGTACCAAATTTTGCTTACTAGAGTCATGTTACCTCATGGTGTACCCTATACATTCATAGGGGATGTTACTGTCTTGATTTTACAGGTGGCTTTTCCTGTGTTTTATCCTGCTTAGTCAGCTAGGTTGTTTTTATTTATTCAATGCCCCATTTATGTACTGAGGGTTAGTACTCTACGGTGTACCCTTACTTAGGGCGGGGCGTGTGGCTAGTCAATGCCATATTTTGTAACTAGGGCGATGTTGTACCTTATGGTGTACCCTGTATATTTTTATATAGGGGATGTTGGGTCTCACAGAGTGTGTTTCCTGTGTTTCACCCTGCTTTGCCAGCTAGGGTGTTTGTGTCTAATTAATACCCCATCCATGTACGTAGGGTTAGTACTCATGGTGTACCCTTATTTAGGGGAGGTTGTGGTGCCAGTCAGTGCCTACATTTTGTTTCCTAGGGTCTTGTTGTTACCCATGGGAGAAGTTACGTTGCGCACTTTCACGTGGTGTACCCTTTTATTAGGGGAGGTTGTCTGCATGTAACTATTTTGTTCAAAAGTCCCAAGGATTGGTATCCTTGTGTACCCTTTTCTGGGGAAGGTGGTGTGCGTTGTCAGCGCCGCCATTAAGTGATGTTGCGTTGAACAATTTCTACATTGTTCAATTGTGTACCCTTTTGTTAGGGGAGGTTGTCTGTGTTGGTCTAAGTTGCATCACTCTATGTGGGTTGTCGGGGTGCGTTGTCAGCGCTACCTCTTGGTGTAGTTGCGCCACTATTGCCAGTGTGCGGCTCCTGTTTACTTTGTTCCTGGGGCGTTAGTTTCCTCTGGTGTACCCTTCCCTGGGGAGTTGTTTTGTTCCACAGTTTAAAGGTTGCCTTGTTTGGTGTACCCTTAGAGGGGAGGTTGTTAGTGCATGTCATGCACTAATCTTTATTGCAAGGCATCCTCTTTTTCTGTGTGGGTTGCTGTTTCATCTCATTGTGCTTACTTCCATCTGCACACATTTTGTCATTTTGTGGTTTCACCCTACTTGGTTTGCCAGGTTCGCTACCTTGTTTTATTAAGGAGGGTGGATGGGCATGTTATGTAATTTGCATTTAGTTCATCTGTGCATCTTACGTTTATCTTTCTACATGCCTCTTTTTATTGTCCTTTGTTTCTGCTTTCTTGCTTGAGTTTCCTGCTTTTCAATTTGTCCGTTTGATTAGCTCTTGTGTCTACAGTCTCCTCTGAATCCTTCTGCTCCGTCTTAACTTCTTTCTTGCTGTTGTTTGTTAACGGAAGAGGATGTGTGGTAAATGGTTCTATGTAATTTCCCTCTCTACCACTTTATGAGAATGTCCTGTGACATCATGGAATGTTAGTGTGCCTCCCTGTGTAAAGATTGTCAGTTGGTCATCTGAGGCTGAGGAGCTGGTAGCTCTCTCCTGGTGGGTTTTTTCCTTGTAACTTCCTAACCTGTAACCTGCCACCTTACTACCTGCTAATAAAGAGGGATCTACTTCTACACCTGGACTACGCATCCTTGTTTGTGTACCACACAATGCTTTGAATTGTGTAATAGGCAGCATGTACAGTCTCAGTACAGAATCCATACATATATACGTTTGAACATATATCTAAGAAAGGGTGTGATGAAGAGGTAGGAACATGTTAAAACTATGAATGTATGAGGTCGAAAGTAAACCTAATCAAGGGTGTGAAGGAAAGGGAGGAGTTGTTATGAGCATTTTAAAATATGCATGTTAAGGATTAAGAATTTCTTGTGTTTACAGATTAACAAAAACTCCAGCATTTGGAAGAACTATGAGTCTGACATAGGAAGACAGTGGATCTATAATCATCCGAGAAACGGTATAAATAGATTTCCATCTATAAGTATTATTTTAAACAGATACTCAACTGGAAGAATTACACTGACATGGCACAAACCCCGATGGAAAGTCCTGTAGATGGAAATTTGAAGTGACACATTTACCTGCAGTATTAGGAATGGTTTTCATGTTGAATCCTCTTTGGTAATAATCAGATCAAAATCTGTTTGTTCACTACTGTGACGTAACAACAGTTGCCATTAAAAGTTGTTTTCCTCTCTTGCTGCCCCTGTGGGGCATCATCCACATCTTTGAAGACTGAGTAAAGTAGTCAAATGGCAGCTGGTAGCCTCACCCACCTCACTGCTCCACAGACCTAAGAAAGGTGGGTGAACAGTAGTGTCACCTTTCTTACTCCAGTCACCTTCTCCTCCAAAGCTTCTGAATGACATCATGGGCAGGAATACCAGCCAAACACCTATGACGACTACAACGCATCCAAAAGGCCTCCGCCAGACTGATCGCCAACGTCCCCCATCGCAGCCACATCACCCCCCACCTGAGAGACCTACACTGGGTCCCCATTGACAAGAGGATCACCTTCAAGCTCCTCACCCACGTACACAAAGCACTCCACAACGCCAGACCAGCCTACCTGAACAGCCGACTCAGCTCCACACCCCCACCCGCCAGCTCCGCTCCGCCAGCCTCACCCTTGCCGCTGTCCCCCGCATTCAACTAACGACCTCTGGCGGCAGATCCTTCTCCTACCTCACTGCCAAGACCTGAAAAACCCTCCCTACCCACATACGGCAGACCAAAGACCTACTCGCCTTCAGAAGACTTCTCAAGACCTGGCTCTTCGAGCTGTAGCAGCACCCCCCACTCCCCTCAGCGCCTTGGGACCCGCACGGGTAAGTAGCGCGCTTTACAAGTACTCTGATTGATTGATTGATGGGCTATTCAAGCGTTGCTCTCGTTGTCTATTTGACTTAACTCCGAACTCCTTGGTGAAAAACATCTGCTTTATTCTCAGTTGCCCATCAACAATTCTACCTGTTATATATGATTCTCACTGGGAGCCATTAGCGTGAACACCAGATTTCAAATCGGGTTATCCACTACCATGATGTAGCAATTGTAGACAGAAAAAGTTATTTCCCACTGTTACTCATAAATGAGCTTGTGGCCTCTCTGAAGCCTGTCAGTGCAGTGCAAGCTGTGACCTCTGATGGAGGGTAGAGGGCACAGCTTCGGGAGAGGTGGCATGGGGCTGCACGAAGGGTGGTGGTTTGAGTGGCGAGTAACCAGCTATTTTTATTTTATATTTTTTTATTTTATGGGAGAAGACATGTTATGTTTGATTCCACATTACTCCTCTGCCCCTGAGTAGAAGTTCAAAATAAGGGCACATGGTTTTGGGGGCTATGCATAATGTAAAATTATACATAGATAAAAGTGAAAATCGGGAAGGTTTTGACTTTGGGTTATGAGTGACATCATAACGGAGATTTATTCTCGCTATTTAGTTGATGTCACTCCGAACCCCGCAATGAAAACATCCTGTTATTCACTGTTATTCGTATATAATTCTATATGCAGCATATGGTATTCTCTACCGTAAACAGACTTTTCGCACTGGTGTTGTGCAAATGAGTGAAAGGTCAGCTGCCAAAACCAATAAAAATAGAGGGCTTGCCTTTGTAAAATGTATTTTGGTTAAATTGTGTGAGCTCTCTAAGGCTGATGGAGTCACAACAAAATAGAATTTCACATGCACAAAAGATTAACACTATGTGTTTAGTGAAGTGCGTTTTTAAAGAAAGACCCCTACAGTAATCTAATGTACTCCATGTAAGGTGAATTTCACGATTGGCTTTAAAGTAATCTATGAAAAAAACTAATTATCACATGAATAATTATAATACCCTTCAAGTATTTGGAGTAGGGATGTCCAAAGATTTTCGCTTGCAACTCCCCATAATTCTCACAAGTAAAGTAGTAAGGGGTAACTACATAAGCATCAATGTAAGAACGATTTTCGCCATTCGTGGTTTACCCTGCAACAATACCTGTGATTTTATCTATACTAATATAATAAAGAGAGAGCCCAAACCTTTGAGGTGGGTATTCTCAGGAACCACAGCACCAATCGCAACACCCAATATAGCGTTGGAAAGGTGTCTTGACAGGTTTTTTGGCTCTATTTCAGGAGTGATAAAGACTTTAAGCTTGCTCACACCTATAGGCTGTATTCTTACCTTGTGTTGGCCCTTTTAAGCCCTTTTTTCCAGACCTAGAAGAGGATAGCTGCTTTATATGATGATAGATCCCTTATTCTTGACTCTAATCCATCTATTGCCTATTGGCTTTGACATCCTGCCTATAGTAGAGGGTGAATCCTGTGGTCCTGACTTTATATTACACATTGGTATGGTTTGTGTAGGTACTCTGACAGAGCTAAGGGTTATTTCATCCTTCTCAGGCCTACAAGGCCCAGAACTAGAGAGACTCCATTTGGCTTTCTATCCCTGCTGGGCTTAGATGCTTGAAGGGGAAAGGTAATATTTTGGTTTTGAGCTGTTGTTTGCCCTAAACGAACTGGAGAGAACCGGCCAGAGCTGAATCTAATCAAGAAGTGTCCCTGGGCTCAGGTCTCTAGACGATACAAGCAGCTGATCACTGTGGGAGCGTCTAGAGCAAGGAGCCTGGTGCATGGACCTGGTGGGAGGAGGCTACTGGCTGGAGCTTTCCACTAGAGGAGAGGAATCCATATCAGCGAACTGCAGGAGAGGAGGAGTGGTCAGTTTGGTTCTTGAAGAGTGGAGAGTAGAATGTTTGCTGGAGCTGCAGAGTACAGTGCAGTTCCATTGGTTTTCTGGAATGGAGAAAGAAGGCAGATGATTGCTGAAGCTGGAGAGAGCAGTCATATGAACAACTATCAGCTGGGACTGCCATTTTATCAGAATGCATTAAAGCAGATGGAGGAGTTGAGGCTGTCAGCTGAAGCAGTTGAGCCAGAGGCGTGAAGCTGTGGTGACGGAGGGAGAGACAGAGAGCCCTGATCCTACCAGAGAGATAAATCTTCCTTCTAATAGGTGAGGTAGTCTGAATCAGCTTACTTTACACACACACCTTAATCTTGTCTTTATTCCCTAGGCTATTGTATGTTTAATCCTTTTCTTTCAGCGGTGTGTTACAGTTCAGAGACCCCGCAGATAACCTTGTCCTTATACTGTATGTCTAATCCTTTTCTTTCAGCGGTGTGTTACAGAGACCCCGCAGATTTGTGTATGTGTATTCTATTGTTTTTGTAATAAAGATACCCCAGTTCTTAGTGAACTAGTGTGCATGTGTTGTTCTTATGATAGAGAGCGTTTTAATCAGGTAATAACTCTTGCACACAGTGTGTGTCTATTGTTCTTAAAGCACAGGTAACTTTCCTTCTAGTCAGGTGTTACAGCCAGAACAGATGCTGCCCCTGATCCGGTAAGTAGCCACTGAATAATTAGGGAGAGAGAGGAGCCCTTGAGCTAGGGAATTATTGACACTAAGTGATTCGGCCATCCCATAATATTATTGTAGTAGCGAACCTTTAGTGAATAGTGAGAGAGACTTCCCAACATAGATAGAGAGAGAGCTGAAGGTATTCATAGGAAAGTGGTCGTCGTTGTGTAGCGGCGTTAGTGAGAGCACTGATTGTGGTCAGTGTGTATACCAACAAGATTGTGGGTGGCTTGAGAGAGCACCGGGGGATACGGTGTGTAATGAGATCGCCTCTAGGGAAAGTGGCGTTAGTGAGAGCATCAGGTGGAAGCCTGATGTGTAGGTCCGCCGGATTGTGGACCGGATAAACAGAGAGCACTGGGGCTGCAGCTCAGTGTATATGGCACGCCGGATTACGTGTCGAGTGAGCACTGATGGTAATCAGTGTGTAATGGTAAATAATCAGAACTGCCCCAGGGTAGATTAGTCTGGACCCATGTGGTCGCGAGACTATAAGGTATGAGTGTGGTGTAGGGCATGGACGTCCTTAGTAATCAGTGAGTATTCCTAGTAATCCCTATAGATTTAGTGGTGTTTCTAATGATATGAGCTTGTATATTGCGAGTTCCCCATCCTCAGGTAGGTACCCAGGTGCCTGGATAGATGGGTCCTGAGGAGGGAGGTGGTTACGTTTTGGCCAGGTTGGTGTTGCTCAGTGAGCTGCTTCTTTCTAGTCTGAAAATCTGGTCATTACATCTGGCATCAATGAACCGTTTACGAAGCCTGTGTGCGCTGTATTGGTTTTTATCTTGATGGTTTGCACTTGGCACGAAAATTGGCCTATGGGCTTGAACAGTTGGAGTGTAAGGAGATTGCAGTACATCATGGCATTTGACTTATGCAGGGTGGAAAAAATGCTTTTCATCTTGGAGTTTGAACTGTCAGGCTTGAAGGGTGATGTAGGAGAGTAGGGTCTGCTATCCTATGGTCACCCCAAATTTTTGCTTTTTGCTTCACTGGTTTCTGACTTAATGTGGCTGTGGGCCTGCTAATCAGACCCACAGCCTGCTGTTCTCTCTCTAAATTACTGCCAATGCACTCTAGGTGCATTACGAATTGGAACTGGTTCACCTTATGAGCCCCTGTATAAGTGCACCCTAGGTGCCCAGGGCATAGGTGTATCCAAGGCCTACCAGGGGCTGCAGCATATATTATGCCACCCCTGGCCTGGCCTCCATATTTGACACAACTGGCTGATCACTCAGCTGGGGTAAGTCGGTGTAACCACCTCTTACTTAGGTACAGTATGTCTGTGCCTAACCCTAAACTGGACACATATGTTCCTATCAGCCACTCCTATGGAAGGCCTCATCAATCCTGGAGGCAGAGTGCTTGGAAATATGTGAGATGGTGCTCTAGCATGAGCTGAGCCTGTCTGCAGTTGTCGGGAACCACTCCCTAAGCTGTTCCGGGATATTGCCATACCATATACTCTTAAGTGCATTATAATCCTCGCGGTTAAATGCTATCTTTGGTTTGGCTTTATCAAAACATGTCGAGTAAGGTGTCATACGAATTGGAATACTATCCCCTCGCCAGTTCTGGCGACGGGGATAGCATTCCACCCTTCTAGAGGGACACGACATGTGTGTAGCCTTAACCCCGGTTAAAGTTAAACAGAGCCTCAGCATCACAAAATGGATGCTGCCACCACAGACACAAGTCTGGCCTCCTGCTGCTGACCGAAACTCGGCAGATGGTGGCCTGGACAAAGGGTTTCCTGCCTTGGGAGGTGCGAGCACCACCCCAGACAGGATTTTGTGTATTGGGTAGGACAGGGCTGAATAGAATCAGACATGCCCGGGGCACACAAGGTGTCCCCGTGCATAGGCCAGCCCAAACCGGTTCTGGGGCCTTCCAGCCCCAGTCCTGGCGCGGAGCTGGACAAAGGAAAGGGGGTGTAACCGCCCCCCTTCCTGGTTCCTCCCAGAGGAGGGACCTAGTAGGTGATCCACCCCCTAGATTGGAATAAGAGGGGGAGCAGTGCCATTGCACAGGAGATCATCCCGAAATCAACTTAAACTAAGAAGAAGACTGGACTTCGACATTCTGCTGCACAGAAGACTGAAGAAGAATCTCCCTTGTGGCCAAGGAGTGACCACCCTGTGAACACAGGTACCAACCAGCAACTCGACGTCTGCTTTGCCGCCGCCTCCCGCCGGAGCCCGAGCCCAGAGCCCGACAAGAACCAGATTCCCAGACCTCTCAGAGCCCGATCCACAGTCCCTGCAAAGAAGGGACCCGTGGAGGCACCGAGTGACGTGGGACCGGACCTCTTGGAAGACACTCGTAAAGCTGACTGCGCAGCTTCTGAGGCATCCTCGACGCTGTGCTTTGGGGACTGAGAACCCCCACCACCGAGCAGCCCTTGCACCGAAGATCAGCCCCCCAGCATCTCCACGATCTGCGTGGGGCCCTTTTGCACTGTGCCACTCGACGCGCCATCCCGGCCACTAGCCACGCGGCCAGCGGCCATCTTGGCGACGAACCCGAAGATTTAAACAGCAGGTCTGGTTGCTCCAGACCTACCCAAGCTCCTGTGAAAAGGAGCACCCGCTCTGACCTTGCTGGTCCGAGTGAACAGCATCTTTCAACTTCTGCGTGGCTTGCATTTGCCAAGGCCTGTTTGCTCCGATCAGGTCGCCGACACCGCCAACAGCGAGAAGCCTACGTGGGACAGCTCGTGACCGACTCCTGGACGTCCTCGACCCCGGGTATCCACGTGGCTGCTGAAAGAAGCTACCCGACAACGCCTGTTTGCACCCGACATCACCTGGTTCCACTCTGGTTCCACGGCAGTCACTGGCTAGTGACTTTGAACACTGTCCCCTCTGCTTTCAGGTCTTCACATCTACAGATCCACCCTTGGATCCACCGGAACTCTTCTCATCGAGCCGCCTGCAGCATCTCCTGCTCCAAGCACCATCGACCAGCGTGACGAAACCCGACACATCTTCGACCCTGTGCACCCGCTTCCTGTGGGTGAGGTAACTCAGCTCCGCCGGTGCTCCTGCACTGGTACACATCCCAAGGGCCTGTGTTTTAAGTTTCAGCTCCGTAGGTCACTCGGAAGGTTCCTAACTTTCTAACTTTGTGCTTTTTACGCACCATAGACTTTGTATTGAGAAGTGCGTGCACTTTGGACACTGCACCCGAGTCCCGTGGGCCTTTCCCGACTTAGTTAACTCCAGTCTCGAATAGCTCCAGCGATTCCCAAGGCCCTAGGCCTCTTCACTTTCCTTTAGGTATCTCTTATACCACTTATTTAGTATATGGTTTAGGTGGCCCCTAGGGCTCATCCATATTGTGCAACTTTTGTGTATTTTAAACTGTCTTGTGATTTAACGCTTGTGCTTCTGTGCTCATAAAGAGTCCAGGGGATTTTAATAGTTAATAAATCAATATATATTTTCAATATATATCTGTGTGGTGTCCCTTTCATTTGGTATTCAAGGGGGTTGTGTATGGTATAACAGCTGGCTTCACATGCCTTTCAGAGTTTAGCCTAAGACTGCTTTGTCCACGTTACCACTAGGATAACTGGTCTACAAGGTTGAATTACAACCATCATCATAAGGGTTGCTTGGCATGGTACAAAGTGATCACTAGAACTAGTGAGCATTATATACCAGGCCAACTTCTCACATTGGTGAGCAGCGGATTGGGATCTGAGCTTGCTGTTGTTTTACCATTACAATCTTTGAGATTATCATTTGAAAGATCATACAGGTACCTGCTAGGTACATATAAAACAAGACTAGTATACTTAAGTTCTACTGAACTTAGTCGTTGTAGAGCAAAGGGAGTAGCACACCCTAGCTACAACTACTAGATAGGTTTAGTAGGTAAACACCAGTGTAGGTAGATTGCAACACATCCACCCACACTAGAGCAATGTCTGGAACAGAGGGGTCCAGTGGACTTACTCCTGTTGAGAGTGACCCTCCAAGGGCACCATCCCAGTTTGCTATTTTTCCCTTTAAGGAATTAAGACAGCTTTGTGTCTTAAGGGGTCTGAAGACAGGGCCTACCCCTACTACAGACCACCTAAGAGAGCTCTTGGATCAGTCTGAGGCTCTAAAGACCTCTAAAGCAAACCCCACAGGGAATGCTGAAGGAGGCCATCCTTCAGAGGATGACACTGTAGACACCCCTACCCCTATCATCCTAGTAGATGAGGAAGCCTCCACCACTGGAGCTCCTCAGGTAGATGAAGAGGAAGAAGAAGAAGAGGAGGAGGAGGTGGAAAGCAGTGAGTCAGATGATGACAGAGATAGTCAGGTGCTGGTCAGTAGACTGAACCAGGCTAACTTAAGTCAACTTGGGAAGGAATCAGGTAACAACCCATTCAGACCCCCAGGTGGACTTAACCAGGGCCATAGGAGGAGAAGGCATCACTCAGGTGAATCCAACACCTCCCATGTCTCTAGAGGCTCTCATGGTCACTCCAGAAAGGAGATGACTAGCCCTCAGAGAAGGGAACATGAGGCCAAGATGAGAGAGGCTGAGCTTAGGATCCAGAGGCAAGAGTTAGAGGTTGCCCTGGCTAAGGAGAAACTTGCTAGAGCAAGACAGCCTAGAGAGAGTGGGGTAATAGAACCCACTGGTGGCAGCAATATCCACAAGGATAAAGACAGGTCTTTTGATAATAGAAACCTGAGTAAGATTGTGCCCCCCTACAAAGCTGGGGATGACATCCATAAATGGATTACTGCAATGGAGAGAGCCTGCAGAGTACAGCAGATCCCTCAGGAGCAGTGGGCAGCAATCTTGTGGCTCTCCTTTGAAGGTAGAGGCCGAGACAGACTCCTCACAGTTAGTGATGGGGATTCTAGAAACTACCTGGTCCTGAAGAGTGCTCTGATTGATGGGTTAGGCTTAACCACTGAACAGTACAGGTTAATGTTCAGAGATACCCAGAAGACACAGACTCAGGACTGGTCTGAATTTGTTGAGTGTGCCACTAAGGCTCTGGAGGGATGGTTGCTGGGAAGCAAGGTTACAGACTATGAAGGATTGTACAATTTGCTGATGAGAGAACAAATTTTAAATAATTGTCAGAACCAGCAGTTGCATCAACATTTGGTTGACTCAGATTTGACCTCTCCCCAAGAATTGGGAAAGAGGGCAGATAAATGGGTAAGAACCAGAGTTAAGCAAAAGAACCAGAACCAGAACCAGGGTGGTGACCAGAAGAAAACAGACCAGAAGGGTGGGGAGCAGAAAGCTAAAGACCAGAAGTCTTCAACAGGGCCCCAAACTGAGACAGAGGGTGGGTCCCAAACTTCCAAGAAGAAGAAGAAAGAAGGTCAGAAGAAACCCTGGTGTAAAACTTGTAAGAACACCTCTCACTGGACAAGTGAGTGTAAAAAGGGTGGAGCCCCCAACACTGCAGCCCCTAAGGCACCTGCACCCACTAGTACAGTTAGCAGTGTTGGTCCTCAAGCCAAGGGTTTAGTGGGAATCACTTTGGGAACTGAAGGAGATTCTGACCTAGTCAGAACCCTTACACAGGCCGTTCTGGTTTGTGAAGGGGACATAGATTTGACCCCTGACATAAGTCCCAGTAACCTGGGCAAATACAGACAGACACCTTTGATTAACAACAAAGTGGCTCAAGCTTACAGGGACACATGTGCCAGTGTCACTATGGTGACACCTAACTTTGTGGACCCTGGACAGTACATGCCAGGCGATGATTACCTGGTGACCAATGCCAGCAATGTCACTACTACACATAGTGTGGCACTTGTTAACTTTTCCTGGGGAGGGGTAACTGGCCTAAAGAAAGTTGTGGTTAGTGCTGATCTCCCAGTAGAATGTTTGTTGGGCAATGACCTGGAGAACTCTCTATGGTCAGAAGTTGAGTACAGGACTCATGCAGAGATGTTAGGGATATCATCACATGTCCTTGCTGTGACCAGGTCACAGGCCAAAAAGTGCCTCTCTGAACCTCAGGTCTTGGATCCTGGAACAATGGACCAAGTACCTCCCAAGAAGAAGAACAGGAGGGTTAAGGCGGTGCCTTCCCAACTGCCTACAAGTGAGGATCAGGCTTCACAGGAAACTGATCTAGAGACCCCTGAAGGAACTGTCCCTGAAGAACTTGAACCTGATCAGGTTGAGTTTCTGGGGACAGGGGGACCTTCTAGGGCAGACTTGGGGCAGGCTCAGTTAACCTGTCCTTCTCTTGAACCCCTCAGACAGCAGGCTGCTGCTGAGGCTGCTGGGAATGCTCAAGGTGCCCATAAAGTATATTGGGACGATGGACTCCTTTATTCAGAGGCTAGAGACCCCAAGCCTGGTGCTACCAGGAGGTTGGTTATACCTCTGCAATTTAGGGGCTTCCTACTCACCTTGGCCCATGATATTCCTTTAGCAGGACACCTAGGCCAGAACAAGACTTGGGACAGGCTTGTCCCTCACTTTCACTGGCCTCACATGTCTGAAGACACCAAGGAGTTTTGTCGCTCCTGTGAAACCTGCCAAGCCAGTGGTAAAGCAGGTGGAACAACAAAGGCCCCCCTGATACCACTACCTGTGGTGGGGGTTCCCTTTGAAAGAGTGGGGATTGATATTGTTGGACCAATGGATCCCCCTACAGCATCTGGGCACAGATTCATACTGGTGGTAGTGGATCATGCCACCAGGTACCCAGAGGCAATTCCCCTTAGGACCACAACAGCTCCTGTTGTGGCCAGGGCCTTACTTGGAGTTTTCTCCAGAGTGGGGTTTCCTAAGGAGGTAATATCAGATAGAGGTACCAACTTCATGTCTGGATATTTGACAGCTATGTGGAAGGAATGTGGTGTAAACTACAAGTTCACCACTCCTTATCACCCACAATGCAATGGGCTTGTTGAGAGATTTAACAAGACCCTAAAGGGCATGATTAAAGGATTACCTGAAAAGCTCAGGCGAAGATGGGACATCCTTCTGCCCTGCCTTTTGTTCGCTTACAGAGAGGTCCCTCAAAAGGGGGTTGGATTCAGCCCCTTTGAATTGTTGTTTGGGCACCCTGTAAGAGGACCCCTGTGTCTTGTGAAGGAAGGATGGGAGTTACCTCTCAAAAAGCCTAAACAGGACATAGTGGACTATGTACTTGGTCTCCGCTCCAGGATGGCAGAGTACATGGAAAAGGCATCCAAAAACCTTGAGGCTAGCCAAGAATTACAAAAAGCTTGGCATGACCAAAAGGCTGTCCTTGTTGAATTTCAGCCTGGACAGAAGGTATGGGTGTTGGAGCCAGTGGCCCCAGCAGCACTCCAAGACAAATGGTCTGGACCCCATACAATTCTGGAAAAGAAGGGAGAGGTTACCTACTTGGTGGACCTAGGAACTCCCAGGAGCCCCCATAGGGTGCTCCATGTGAACAGATTGAAGGCATATGTCAGCAGGGCAGACATGGGCTTGCTCATGGCTACAGATGAGGGACAGGAGGAAGAGAGTGACCCTCTCCCAGACCTGCTCACTCAGAACCCTGAGGATGGCTCAGTTGATGGTGTGGCCTTAGGTGGCAGCCTCACTGAACATCAGCAACATGACTGCAGACAAGTTCTACAGGCATACAGGCATATGTTCTCCTTGACCCCCAGTCAGACTAACTGGTGTACCCATGTGGTGGACACTGGTGACAGTCTTCCTGTAAAGAGCAAGATTTACAGGCAACCTGACCACGTCAGGGACTGTATAAAGACTGAGGTGCAAAAGATGCTGGAATTAGGTGTCATTGAGCCTTCAGAGAGCCCCTGGGCTAGCCCAGTGGTTCTGGTCCCCAAACCTCACACCAAAGATGGCAAGAGAGAGATGAGGTTCTGTGTGGATTACAGAGGACTCAATGCTGTCACCAGGACAGATGCACACCCCATTCCAAGGGCAGATGAGCTCATTGACAAGTTGGCTTCTGCCAAATATTTGAGCACATTTGACTTAACAGCTGGCTACTGGCAAATCAGGTTAGCTGAGGAGTCTAAAGCCAAGACAGCATTTTCTACCCCTAGTGGGCATTATCAGTTTGTGGTGATGCCCTTTGGTTTGAAAAATGCACCTGCCACCTTCCAAAGGTTGGTGAACCAAGTCCTCACTGGGTTGGATGACTTTTGTGCAGCTTATCTGGACGATATTGCTGTCTTTAGCTCCACCTGGGAGGATCACCTGATCCACCTAAAGGAAGTGCTTGAGGCTCTGCAGAAGGCAGGCCTCACTATCAAGGCAACAAAGTGCCAGATAGGGCAGAGCAAGGTTGTATACCTGGGCCACCTTGTAGGTGGAGGCCAAGTTCAACCACTGGAGAGTAAGATCCAGACCATCAAGGACTGGTCCCCTCCAACTACCCAGACTCAGGTCAGAGCTTTCTTGGGCCTGACTGGGTACTACAGGAAGTTTGTTAAGAACTATGGGTCCATTGTGACTCCTCTTAATGATCTGACATCCAAGAAGATGCCCAAAAAGGTTCAGTGGACAGAAATCTGTCAAAAGGCATTTGATGACCTGAAGAAGGCCATGTGCTCTGCACCTATCCTGAAGAGTCCTGACTACTCAAGAGAGTTCATTGTCCAAACAGATGCTTCTGAGTTGGGAGTGGGAGCAGTGCTTTCACAGCTTAATGTAGATGGCCAGGACCAGCCCATTGCTTTCATTAGCAGAAGGCTGACCCCCAGAGAGAAACGTTGGTCAGCTATAGAGAGGGAGGCCTTTGCTGTGGTGTGGGCCCTGAAGAAGTTGAGACCATACTTATTTGGCACTCACTTCAAGATTCAGACCGACCATAAGCCCCTCCTATGGCTTAATCAGATGAAGGGTGAAAACCCCAAACTACTCAGGTGGTCCATTTCCCTACAGGGGATGGACTTTACAGTGGAGCACCGCCCAGGGACTGACCATGGCAACGCAGATGGTCTCTCCAGGTACTTCCACTTAGAACATGAAGACACAACTGGTCAAGGTTAGTCTAATGTCCCTGCGTTTGGGGGGGGGTTATGTAGGAGAGTAGGGTCTGCTATCCTATGGTCACCCCAAATTTTTGCTTTTTGCTTCACTGGTTTCTGACTTAATGTGGCTGTGGGCCTGCTAATCAGACCCACAGCCTGCTGTTCTCTCTCTAAATTACTGCCAATGCACTCTAGGTGCATTACGAATTGGAACTGGTTCACCTTATGAGCCCCTGTATAAGTGCACCCTAGGTGCCCAGGGCATAGGTGTATCCAAGGCCTACCAGGGGCTGCAGCATATATTATGCCACCCCTGGCCTGGCCTCCATATTTGACACAACTGGCTGATCACTCAGCTGGGGTAAGTCGGTGTAACCACCTCTTACTTAGGTACAGTATGTCTGTGCCTAACCCTAAACTGGACACATATGTTCCTATCAGCCACTCCTATGGAAGGCCTCATCAATCCTGGAGGCAGAGTGCTTGGAAATATGTGAGATGGTGCTCTAGCATGAGCTGAGCCTGTCTGCAGTTGTCGGGAACCACTCCCTAAGCTGTTCCGGGATATTGCCATACCATATACTCTTAAGTGCATTATAATCCTCGCGGTTAAATGCTATCTTTGGTTTGGCTTTATCAAAACATGTCGAGTAAGGTGTCATACGAATTGGAATACTATCCCCTCGCCAGTTCTGGCGACGGGGATAGCATTCCACCCTTCTAGAGGGACACGACATGTGTGTAGCCTTAACCCCGGTTAAAGTTAAACAGAGCCTCAGCATCACAAAATGGATGCTGCCACCACAGACACAAGTCTGGCCTCCTGCTGCTGACCGAAACTCGGCAGATGGTGGCCTGGACAAAGGGTTTCCTGCCTTGGGAGGTGCGAGCACCACCCCAGACAGGATTTTGTGTATTGGGTAGGACAGGGCTGAATAGAATCAGACATGCCCGGGGCACACAAGGTGTCCCCGTGCATAGGCCAGCCCAAACCGGTTCTGGGGCCTTCCAGCCCCAGTCCTGGCGCGGAGCTGGACAAAGGAAAGGGGGTGTAACCGCCCCCCTTCCTGGTTCCTCCCAGAGGAGGGACCTAGTAGGTGATCCACCCCCTAGATTGGAATAAGAGGGGGAGCAGTGCCATTGCACAGGAGATCATCCCGAAATCAACTTAAACTAAGAAGAAGACTGGACTTCGACATTCTGCTGCACAGAAGACTGAAGAAGAATCTCCCTTGTGGCCAAGGAGTGACCACCCTGTGAACACAGGTACCAACCAGCAACTCGACGTCTGCTTTGCCGCCGCCTCCCGCCGGAGCCCGAGCCCAGAGCCCGACAAGAACCAGATTCCCAGACCTCTCAGAGCCCGATCCACAGTCCCTGCAAAGAAGGGACCCGTGGAGGCACCGAGTGACGTGGGACCGGACCTCTTGGAAGACACTCGTAAAGCTGACTGCGCAGCTTCTGAGGCATCCTCGACGCTGTGCTTTGGGGACTGAGAACCCCCACCACCGAGCAGCCCTTGCACCGAAGATCAGCCCCCCAGCATCTCCACGATCTGCGTGGGGCCCTTTTGCACTGTGCCACTCGACGCGCCATCCCGGCCACTAGCCACGCGGCCAGCGGCCATCTTGGCGACGAACCCGAAGATTTAAACAGCAGGTCTGGTTGCTCCAGACCTACCCAAGCTCCTGTGAAAAGGAGCACCCGCTCTGACCTTGCTGGTCCGAGTGAACAGCATCTTTCAACTTCTGCGTGGCTTGCATTTGCCAAGGCCTGTTTGCTCCGATCAGGTCGCCGACACCGCCAACAGCGAGAAGCCTACGTGGGACAGCTCGTGACCGACTCCTGGACGTCCTCGACCCCGGGTATCCACGTGGCTGCTGAAAGAAGCTACCCGACAACGCCTGTTTGCACCCGACATCACCTGGTTCCACTCTGGTTCCACGGCAGTCACTGGCTAGTGACTTTGAACACTGTCCCCTCTGCTTTCAGGTCTTCACATCTACAGATCCACCCTTGGATCCACCGGAACTCTTCTCATCGAGCCGCCTGCAGCATCTCCTGCTCCAAGCACCATCGACCAGCGTGACGAAACCCGACACATCTTCGACCCTGTGCACCCGCTTCCTGTGGGTGAGGTAACTCAGCTCCGCCGGTGCTCCTGCACTGGTACACATCCCAAGGGCCTGTGTTTTAAGTTTCAGCTCCGTAGGTCACTCGGAAGGTTCCTAACTTTCTAACTTTGTGCTTTTTACGCACCATAGACTTTGTATTGAGAAGTGCGTGCACTTTGGACACTGCACCCGAGTCCCGTGGGCCTTTCCCGACTTAGTTAACTCCAGTCTCGAATAGCTCCAGCGATTCCCAAGGCCCTAGGCCTCTTCACTTTCCTTTAGGTATCTCTTATACCACTTATTTAGTATATGGTTTAGGTGGCCCCTAGGGCTCATCCATATTGTGCAACTTTTGTGTATTTTAAACTGTCTTGTGATTTAACGCTTGTGCTTCTGTGCTCATAAAGAGTCCAGGGGATTTTAATAGTTAATAAATCAATATATATTTTCAATATATATCTGTGTGGTGTCCCTTTCATTTGGTATTCAAGGGGGTTGTGTATGGTATAACAGCTGGCTTCACATGCCTTTCAGAGTTTAGCCTAAGACTGCTTTGTCCACGTTACCACTAGGATAACTGGTCTACAAGGTTGAATTACAACCATCATCATAAGGGTTGCTTGGCATGGTACAAAGTGATCACTAGAACTAGTGAGCATTATATACCAGGCCAACTTCTCACAGGTGACATTACATGAGGGAGCCAGTTACATCTTTGTAATGATCCAATTGTACAAATGTGTGTGAAAAATGCTTTTAAATTGCCTATTAAATTGCTTGCTGCATTTGCTTATGCTGTGCAATGTGAAATGTGTTGTTTGAGCACCTACAGAATACATTTGAGCTGGCCCTTTCACAGGTATTTAAATATCTACAGTTGTGCCATGCATTGTAATACAGATATCTGTACAAGAGACTAAAGAGGACTCCCCCTTGGAGAGCAGATTTTTGGGGCGGGAGAATGACTATTAAATCATTATTTATAAACCTACAAAGAGACTGGTAGGCCTGCCATTTTTTGCTGATCTTGTTTTGACTGGCCTTTAGACTCTGTCCACATTACTATTGTTAACCAGGGCTAAAGTGTCTGCGCTCACTCCTTAGCAACATGGTAACATTGGCTTGTCTCATTTGCCACATTTAATCAACTTATAAGTCTCTAGTAAAGTGGCACTACATGTTCCAAGAGCCTGTACATTAAATGCTGCAAGTATGTCTGAAGCACTTATTGTGTCATCCACCTAAATATCCCTTTATTCATGTCTCAGGCCTGCCCTTGCACCCTGTGTGTGCAGTTTTAAACTGCTATTTTGACCTGGCAAACTCAACCTTTTGCCAGGCCCCAAACCTTCCTTTGTAATATATATGTCACCTCTAGAGTAGGCTGTGAAGAGACCTGGGGCAGGGTGCAGTGTATTTAAAAAGTTGGACATGTACTTTTAAGTTTTACTCGCACAGGTGGTGAAACACTCTCAAATTTTTTTTTTCAGTACTGCAAGGCCTGCCTCTCTCTTTAATAAGTAACTTCCAAATGGAAACAGGTAACCTGTTCATGTCTTTGGAATTGAAGTGAAAAAATCCTCCCTTATGATAAAGTTTGATTTAAATTACAATTATGAAAATGCCAATTTTGGAAAGTTATTTGTAAACAAGGATACCTCTGTTGTAAATCAACTGCGATTAGGTTAAGCATTAGCAGAAGACATGCTGTATTTGACCATTATCGTAGCAAATGAACCGACTCCACTTTGTATTCGTAGCGGCCATTTTGTATGCCACACATTGCCATGTGCTCATCATGTGCTTTGTCCTACCTCCTTGTTAACCGCGCCTGAAATCTGCCCAGCAACAGGCTATTATTAACGTCCTTTGTATGTCAGCGCATGCCCAGTAGAGTCCACATCTGTTCTTAATTAGTAACAGATAGGAATGTCCCTTTAGGGGTCTCAAGAACCGTTAACTTCACTGTCAATTGTGTTCAGAAGTGTCCTTATATGGTTATAAAACTGCTCTTGTATTCTGTACCGCTAGCACAGCTAAGAGAGTAGTACAGTCCTGCAAGATTTGCCTGCAATTCAATCCTGGAAAAAGGACACAAACTCCAGCAGGAGGGTTTGCTACACCAACTGCACCTTTTGAAGTTTTGCAGATAGATTATATTCAGCTTGAACGCTGCAATAACCTGAAGTATGTCTTGGTGGTGGTATGTGCCTTCAGTAAATGGATTGAGGCATACCCTACAAAGGACAATACTGCAATTACTACGGCAAAGGTACTTTTGAAGGAATTTTTCCCTCGCTATGGTGTTTGTAGATTTTTGTGAGTGATAATGGACCTCATTTTATAGGGGATGTTATCAAGTATGTCCTGAAAGGATTAGGGATTAAACAGAAGTTTCATGCAGTATTCCACCCACAATCAGCAGGATTGGTGGAAAGATACAATGCTACTCTGAAGCTGAAATTAGCCAAAATACAGGCTTCTACTTCTCTGACTTGGCCAGATGCGTTGCCACTGGCATTGTTGTCTATTAGATCAGTGCCTCATTCTCGGACAGGTCTCACACCTTATGAGATCCTGTTTGGTAGACCTATGAACATCTGGGGAATTCCTAAACCAGGTTCTGTGTATGATGTACCTTGTGTCTTAATGAATGACTATTTGGTGCAGTTAACTGATAACTTGGTTTCTATTCATCAACAGGTTCGAGAAGCACTTCCTGACAGATCTACAGGTGAAGGCCATGAACTTCGACCCGGCGAACATGTTATGATTAAGGTCTGTGAGAGGTCGAGCAGTTTGGAGCCGAGGTAGCGTGGACCAGAGCAAGTGCTACTCGCCATGAGGACAGCAGTTCGAGTCACGAACCGGAAAAATTGGATCCACAGCACTCTTTGTCGGCAAGTACTTCCTACACTGTGTTGACCGACCACCGAGAGGTTCTGACTGCGGAAAAAGGCTGTGCTGTGACACCTGACGGATCTGAGGAGTTCTTCCCGGACCAGACAATCCCTGGAGCAACAAGATATAATTTGAGTCCGAGAAAGGAGTCTGCAGTGTTTGTGAAAGTTGTCTGAGCATTCCCTGGGTTAGTGAAACGGAGAGCCGATGTGGCAAGGGGGGAGGATCAGCCCTGCATTAGAGTAGTGACACCCGTCTTGGCCCGAGGTGAAGAAATCAACAGCTGCCCAGGGGTAAGAGCTCTGACAACTACTTTAGTTTCAGGAAGAATTGCTTTGTGCATTGTTAAAATGGAAAAGAAGAAGATTTTTTGTGCAGTAGGGTTTATTGTTCTCTTGGTGATTGTTGCAACAATAACATGGTCTGTTGAGGAGACAACTCCTGCTCTTGAGTTGTTTGTTGTTACTACACCGATACCTAAGGAGCATTATATCTTTACGCTCCCATATCAAGAATTGAAACACCAACAATCTTATCTTAATAACACTTTTATTCAGATGCTACATCATACCCACATTGCTACAAATGCCACAAACTGTTGGATTTGTGGGTTGATGGCTGCACATCAAAAGAAAGGAGGTACACCTTTTATACCTCATCCTTTTTCGCACAATGGCTCCTGTCGAGCCTGGTATACCCTGCTTTTTGCAACTAGGAAGCCTACAGTGGCAGACTGCTTTTCCGGTTGAATAAAGAAAGTCATCAAGACAAAGATGGATATCCTCAAGCGAATGGAACTAAATGGGAATGGGAGGAATATCGACCGGACAATATTTCAACGCCATATATCTTCACCAACACAAGAGACTTTGCTGAAAGTGAACATTTTGTTATTTCTGATACTCAAGCGCAAGCTGAATTATGTGCACAGAGCATTGGATATATTCCTGTTGGCATCAGTGATTGTATTACTGTTTTTAATATAGATGGCTTAAATATTAGGACCTTTTTAGCTTCACATAACACCTACTTTGTGTGTGGAAATCGTGGATATTATCGATTACCAGCTGGGTGGACAGGTGTTTGCTATGTGTCATTTTTGTTGCCCCCTGTGTTTCTGGCACCTCCATTATATCATCGAGATCTTAAATTATTCAACAATATTACTGTAAATCGTTATAGGAGGACCTTGAATACTGATGATGTAGATCAAACAGATACTAGCCTGCAACAATATGTAGATTTTAATTTAGGATTGTTCTTCTTTGTGGGTGCTGTATTAAGTAGTAGAAAACTGCGATGATTAACTAGAGCTGTAGACGCTGTTACAGATCAAGCAGCTGTAGCCCTAGGAAATCTCACGGAAGAATTGCAAATTGCTAGAATTGTTGCTTTACAGAACCGAATGGTTATAGATGTTTTGTTAGCAGATAGAGGTGGTGCATGTTGCATTATAGGTAGTAGTTGCTGTGTGTTCATCCCAGATCATACGCCATCATTGTATAAAGCGATCAATAAACTTCATAAGATCGCTGCAGACCTCCATACAGAGAATGGTACATGGACTTTTGCAGGATGGTTCTGGACTCTAATTTCTGCCTGGGGCTGGAAAGTACTGACTGCTCTATGTATAATAATTGCAATAATCTTCACCTGTTGTCTGTGTATCCAGTGTAGTCCGATGATATGTTCGATGTGTATTACTGCTTGCATACCGACCAAAAGAAATGTTGCAGAACTCAAAATGCAGAATAATTCGAACAAGGATATAGCTGATATGATGGTCATTGATATAAGGGTGAGTATCTAGCTTATCCTAGGAAGTCGAATGTCTTCAGCTAATGCTGTCTGTTGTAAATCAATTGAGATTAGGTTAAGCATTAGCAGAAGACATGCTGTATTTGACCATTATCGTAGCAAAAGAACCGACTCCATTTTGTATTCGTAGCGGCCATTTTGTATGCCACACATTGCCATGTGCTCATCATGTGCTTTGTCCTACCTTCTTGTTAACTGCGCCTGAAAACTGCTCAGCAACAGGCTATTATTAACGTCCTTTC
Organism: Lissotriton vulgaris; assembly: GCF_964263255.1. Taxonomy (NCBI): domain Eukaryota; kingdom Metazoa; phylum Chordata; class Amphibia; order Caudata; family Salamandridae; genus Lissotriton; species Lissotriton vulgaris. The sequence goes on from NC_141687.1 coordinate 131,950,216, forward strand.
TATGTCAGCGCATGCCCAGTAGAATCCACATCTCTTCTTAATTAGTAACAGATAGGAACGTGCCTTTGGGGGTCTCAAGAACCGTTAACTCCACCCATGTATCGATTGTGTTCAGAAATGTCCTTATATGGGTATAAAAATGCCCTTGTATTCTGTACCGCCTTCTTATGAGCCCCCTCATTGTGTATAAAAGGGGCCATGTGTTTTAGTTCGGTGTGCTACTCTATACAATACTGAAGGGTGTTGTGTGGACTGTAGTACCACCTTTAAAGGTTTAATAAACTATGCTTTTGTATTTTCCAGTTTCTGTGCCAACTTCTTCCTATGGTCTGAGGCTTTCTTACTTCACCTCTGACACCATAGATTACACTCTTACTTATTGCCACAATAGTCTTTTTTATTGACTTTGGGCTTTAACATATGATTTTATGTTTGTCATTCAATATTTTTCAACTTGAGAAAATCCTTCTTTTTGAAATTCACACCTCTCCTAGATTCATATATGTACAAAAAACATATACACAAAACATTAATTTATACAACATGTACACAGTTAAATCATTTCTTGATAAAATTTGAAATGATTATACACGAAACAAATCATACGCATTTGAACAATAAACACTAGTTGCTTTGTATGATTCAATAAATCACAATGAACAAAAAAAAACTATCTCATGTTTGTCCGACTTATATTTACAATAAATCACTACACCGGGACCATATACCTCTTCTCCCTCGGTGTAACCTGATTCCAAAGACCTATATAGGGTCGGAGATTATTTACACCAAAAATGCAGTGGGGACGGGATTCATTCCACTGTAAGTAACCAAAAGGGTAAGTCTATTTCTTTTTGGGATTTTGGCTCCAAACCACTATTAATACAAATGCCGACGCGTTTCGACCTTCTCCAGTTAGGACAAAAATATCCTTCTCATAGTGAGGTCTTCTTCAGGGCTGGACAATGTTGTGGTAGGACATCTATACACCTGTAGATGTAAAGATATGATTTATTGAGTGTGTATTCCTATACATATAATAGTTGTGAACTGTTGCATTGTTAATCTCACTCACGTACCGGTTTTCTTCCAGCAGCATGCTTGTGCAGAGGCTTCCTGCCTATTTCTGCGGGTTAACGTGGGTCAGGATCTTCCAATATTCATATCAATTGTTGCTGAAGACCCTAACAACTATAGGCCTGTCGCCAGCTTGCCTTATGCAGCAAAACCAGTAGAAAAACTGATGAATATTCAACTATCACAGTACATTGAAGACCACCTCCTATTAGACGATACCCAGTTTGGCTTCCGTAAACACCACAGCACCGAGACAGCACTTATCAAGGCCACAGACGAGATAAGAACAATCCTAAACCAACGAGGGACGGCAGCTATCCTGCTCGATCTGTCTCTGGCCTTTGACACGGTCGATCATAACATCCTGATCGACCGTGTCAATGCTATAGGTGTTCGGAATAAGGCCAAGGATCTTCTTACCTCCTTTCTCTCCAACCGCACACAAATGGTACAGTTGGGAAACTTCAGCTCTGCCCTGATGACACTTCCTTGTGGCATCCCCCAAGGCTCATCCCTAAGTCCAACGCTATTTAATGTCTACGTGACAGATCTAGCTAGGGTCATCAAGGACTTTGGGATGAGCCTAACATCCTACGCCGATGATACCCAATTGGTATTAGCCATAAAAAATAACGGAGATAAAATTGCGGCTAATTTTCAACGAGGAATAAAGACTATCAGCAACTGGATGACGACCAACTGTCTTAAGCTAAACTCTAATAAGACGGAGGTAATGATCTTTGGAAATTTGTCCCGCATCTGGCCAGGAGCATGGTGGCCCAATGAATTAGGCTCCCCGCCTACACCTTCCTCTGAAGTTAAAAACCTGGGGGTACTACTAGATGACAAATTAACATTTGCTGCTCATGCAAATTCTATAGTTTCCACTGCCTTCTATAAACTTAAATCTATCAAAAAGATTCTTCCTTTCCTCCCTCCCGATTCAGGTAAGACATTAGTCACGGATTTTGTTATGTCAACCCTGGACTACTGTAATGGACTTTTCATTAATACTCAACAGAAAGTCATTCGCAAACTACAATCTGTGCAAAACGCAGCTGCTAGAATGCTCTCTGGGACCCCAAAATTTTAATCTATCTCCCAAGTGATTAAAAACTATCACTGGATGGCAGTAAACAATCGAATCAAATTTAAGGCACTTTGTATAGCCTATAAAGCCTCCCGTAAGCTAGGGCCTCGCTTCCTCATCAACTCTTTGGCATTCTATGCCCCTAACAGAACCTTACGCTCCATGAATGGCCTGTTGATGACTGTCCCCCGAACTAAAACAGCTTCATGGGGTGACCGCCGTTTCATTGTTGCCACATCCAAACTATGGAACTCACTTGATGCGGACATCAGATCCTGCCCTACTCTTACCCTCTTTAGAAGGAAAATAAAGACCTGGCTTTTTAACCAGTAGATTTTTGTTACCTTCCTGTTTTGCGCTGTCATTATCTAGCGCCGAGATGCCTTCGGGCATTTGCCTGCGCTTAACAAATTTCAATAATAAATAAATAAATAAATAGATAATAAATAAATAATAAATAAATTGTGCTCTGGGAATCGTCTCCTAGTGAGAGAATGAAAGGACTTTATTTTGTGCTCCCTGGGTTCTCTTGATTGCCAATAATGCAGGCGTTGTTACATCGAATGCAGTAGCATATCGATTGTCTGTGGCCCTCCATTACTAACATGCTTGTGGAACTCTTGGTTTCTACTGGCTTTTTCGAAGTATTTCCATACATGCTTTCTCACTTTGGACTATTATGGGTTTCGTCTTATTGTTACTCCCTCCGTGTGTGTTTTTGAAAAAATATGTCAGCTCATTCTACGTTCTCATACCTATAAATCAATGCGGGAGCGCCAGCTTTAATTGCCTTATGTGCATTGCTTGTCGGCTGTTTCTATACGTGATGTTATGTGCGTTGGCTGGGGGCCGAATGTCTTCGCGCTAAATGTCACTAATTTTATGCTGCACGCAGTCTGTGTCTTTCAGGCATTCTAGGGAAATGCTGGTAACTTTTCATGGCTGTACCTTGAATTCGGCAGATTCTCGTCTCTGCGGAGCTTCCTGCTCTTCGGCGAATGAATCGGGATTTCGGCATTCCTTGTCTTGGAAGTTTCCTGTGTGATACGTATTTTACGTTTTAACGTCATTCCTGATCAGCTTGCTTTTGCCATAAAAATACCCTACACTATTGTGTCTCCGCCTCGGAATCTTTTCTTCTTTCAGGGTGAATCAACTTTATTGAGGGTACGGCACTAATCCACCAATTATGCTTGTCCCTTGAGTGCAGTCAGTATCAAAGTAAAACAATTTGTAATATCTGATTGAGATGTATTGTCAGCATTATTTTCCACACCATTGATGCTTTCTGGGTGGAAATTTCTTCTGTTTGTGCGTGTCAAACAAACACGATGAGACATTTGTTTTCCCTCACGATTCTCCTTCAAGGTATTTTCTCATCCCAGCAGAATAATTATCTTTAATTATATAGTGGGCGACATTTCAATTTCTTATGGGAGGGCAGTTGGTAGATGGCTGTATGTTATTAGTGAAAAGCCCCAGGTATATGGATACCTGGGGGTTCACACTGTGTGGATGTTATCCACAGTTAGTCAGCTCTGACATTTCATTCAGTCCATTTTGTGTTGTTCCCAGAAACATGATGGTTTTAGCCTCAATTTTTGAAAGTATATTTTCAATGTTTTTTCCAGTGATATGGCGTAATACAGTCCATTTCAAGTCATTTGGTCCATGGCCTTTTTCTGTACAGTGTGCCACCATTGGTGCATTCGGCGTTTTGCATCTAATTTGTGAACAATGTTTTGAAATGGGTTTCTTTACTGGCTGGCTTGTTTTCCCAATATACACTTTGGCCCAAGGGCAGAGGATGCAGTATATAACATTATGGGTGTTACATTGAGTAAAGTCATCGTGTTTTATATGTTGGTTACCATATGTGAACACAGTACCTTCCATGGTGCTGTCACACGATACGCAATTGACACATTTTTTGTGTCCCTTGATAGGGGCTAAGGACAACATTTATCTCAAAGAAGTATCTTGTTTTGGAATCATGGTATCTGCTCTCACAAGCTTGTTCTTGACACTTCCGTTCTTTTTCAATGCAAAAATAGGTGTTGTTTGAAATGGTGTGAGACCTTTAACTGTATTCCAATTTTTTCGAACAATTTTCTGTATTTCATTTGTTAACCCCGAAAAGGTGGTCACTTTTGGAAAGTTGCCATTTTCCTTCCTTAGCCATTTAGTGACTGCAGCATGTCTCTAGGTCACATGAATGGTGTGGCTGACAGCAGGGCTTTGTGTATCCCTCCTAAACAGCAACACACAATAGAATGTTTAGATGGTAGGGCAATGCTGGGTTGAAGTTCTGTCAACCAGATTCTTCGTGATACAGCATCGATTTCTTGCAGAAGTTGCATCGCGAATTTCTGGCCAGACCACCCTTGATGATAACAGGATCTTCCTGCTAGAGCAATGACCATCCGAGATGCCACGCCTGCTCTTCGTTCTACATTGACAACTGTCCACTACACTTCCCTGCTCCTCACAGCCCCCTCCACTGTGAACGGGACTCTTTGCATTAGACTGAGAAGTTAACTTTTCACCAGGACTAATCTGATTCCTGTATCCAACCCGTGTTCCAACACGGTCAGCCTGAGCTTATGCTTCCTCCTGGACTCGCATGACCACATAGTGGAGCTTTGGCCTTTTTGGTGCTGTTTTCAACTAAATGTTTAAATTTGCAAATCTCCTATTCAACCGATTTTTGTTGTTTTGGTCTTGATTTAAAAAAAAAGTTTGCTCTATTTGTCTAAATAAGTGTAGGGCTGCATAGATAATGTACACATTGCCTCTAAGTTAAGTCTGACTGCTATGTGCCAAGCTACCAGAGGTATGAGCACAAGTTAATGTGGGTTTGGCTTGTGCCGTACCATGACAAGGATTGTGGTTACTGCTTCACTAAGGTTTAACCAACCATGACCAGACTAAGAGAAAAATGGCAAAGAGAGATTGTTGACTTAGATGATCATGACTAGGAGGAACCACTCAGGTGTCTGAGAGATGTGAAAATAAAAACTAGCTTCAAATACATGCAACTCAAAATACCACACAGAATATAATACAGTAGAAAACTAATACACAAATTAGGCAGGGACACAGACGATTGATGCCTGCAAAACTGCAGACAGAAGGGGCACATTCCTACATACTCTAAGGGACAGCCAAAACTCCAGAGATACTAGCGTGTAGTCGGTTAAAGATTAGACAACTCCACTGAAACTACTATTAAGGTGTACGTCTCCCTTGCACTGCTAGAAATATGAAAATACACAGGCAGAACGAATTACAAGACTATTGATATACTTAGGATTTGCAGTCACTGAAAGGGACATTGCCCAAAAATGGGCGAGTGAGATGGAACCAGAATACAGGACTAGGAGAGGGGTATAGCCCAGAGGCGTAGCTTTGGGGGCAGGGGGGTTGGGGTGTATAGGTGCTTTCAGTTGGGTATGGTGAGTTGTCCGTCGGATTTCACCCTGGATTTTCATGCCTACACTGACAACAACTCACACTTGTTCTCTCTCTCTCTCTCTCTCTCTTTCTCTCACTCGCCTGTGCCTTATGACTTGGTTAGTTTGAAAACGACAGTGTTTTAAGTAATCCTAACACTCCACACTTCTCTCTCTTCCCACTACCTCTTAGGCTCCCAGCACGTCCTGCTTCTCGTATCCCAATCTTACTGACCAAGTTATGTCCTTGTACGGCCATTCGCATAATTGAGGAAAGAAATATGCAGTGAATCAGAATGCCCCAAAAGGTTTGCGAAAGTATAAAGAGGCTGGGCGCTGGACTTAAAACTGTGAATCATAAGGAAGAAGACCACGCAAAATAACAGAAGGGTAAGAGTTAAAAAGAATGGTGGATGCTGATGTTTCTCCCATGCCCAGAAGGGAACTCATTTCATGATATGGTGCAATAGACTGTGTATGCGATACAACATGCCACATAATGGAGGATGGACATCGTCAACAAGCAAACTGAGCAACTACATTGATGCTCAAGGATGCATCGTTAAGTGATAAATTACTGGTTTTGAAATGTTGCAAAAAAGAAAATCAATAAACTATTACTTAAAAAATATACATTTTGAAAATAAAATAAAACCCATATTACAAATGAGGTGCAAGTAGAAAAGTAATTCCATAATAACAAGTAGGTGCCAGAGTACTGGAGCTGTTTAAAAGGCATGGGTAAAGGTAAACCCGTGAGGTGTTGATCTGCCACTTGAGTACAATGTCCAGGAATGTCAATCAAACATCCAATTTCTGTTCATTAGAATTATTATGACTGATTCCTTATTTATTTAGAAGTGATGTGTAGTGCTCCACGACCACATTACCGCTACTTCATAGTCCTAATTAGACTGAAGTACACAAAGAAAGCAATAACTTTTGCACTGGAGCTCTCAAGTGAAAATAAAGTTCAGAAATGCAACTGAAGGTAATTCTGCTACAAAGCGTTAACTGAGAGCCCTCTCTCAGTAAATGAGTCAGTGTACAGTTAGGTGCCAAAATACTCTGCTGTCTTGTATACAAAAATGCTTATTTTTGCATGATCACCCCCTTTTTTTAGATTGATGCTGTTTTTTGACTCTGTTCTCTGGATCTGATAAAAAAGGCCCCAGTGCGTGTCCTCCGTCCCCTAACGCATGTAGGAATTGGTTACAAGCCTAATTGTCATATTTAACTTACCTATATGTCCCTAGTATATGTTACAAAGTGACCTAGGGTCTGTAAGTTATGGTACTAGTAGGATACAGCACAAATGGTGCCACCACTAGAGTGACTGAAGGCCTACCACTATAGCTCGTCTCTGCAATCATAAAGCTACAAATTTACCCTGACAAAATAACCCTTTTTGACAAGTCTTAACCTTCCTTTTAAATATGAATATCACCCCTTATTGAGCCTTCAATGCCCGTAAGGCAGGGAGTATATATTTAAAAGTAGGACATGTAACAGTTTAATCTTACACATATCTGTATAGTGACTTGGACTTTTTGAATATTTACTCTCTTACCAATCCACAGGCAAAATCTGATTTTTATTAAACATTTTACAAAAGGACCTTGTAAAAAGAGGCATTTTACTTGCCTAAAACCCATGGAAGTAAATATGCATGTCATTCTACCTATCACCTAGGAGCGTAATAGTCCCTTTAATGAGGTGTAAACTTGGTCTCCAAGCTGATACTAAAGCCTTAAATGTGGGGAGGAATCATTTACCTCTAGGAAATAGCCAGCAGTTGAATTAATTTCAAAGAGGCCTACACTGTTACAGGGAGATGTCGCTAACACCTGGCATGCCCTCTCCTTTGTTCTTCTAGTCAGCTCATAATCAATCCCAGTGGGAGAGGAGCTGGTCCCAAAACAAGTTGTACGTGAACCCAGAGGAGAAATTGGGCATTTTCCTGTCAAGAACCTCTAGGGTGGACACATGAGCTCTGCACATGGGAAGAAATATTCCGCCATGTTGGATTTAGGTAGTGAGGGGCACTGTGGGATTGCTTGCAGTAGGGCACAAAAGAACTGCTGCAAAACCAGTTAGGGTTACTGTTATACTTGGCCCATTTTGCAGGGTCATCCCTGAACATTTTGCCTTCTTCCTAGTATTTTTCCTGACCTCGTGTTGGTGGTTTTAGGACTCTGGGCACTTTATCACTGCTGTCCATTGTAACGTACATGTGCTCGCTATGGTATAACATGGTAAGATTGTATTTAATTTACCCATCGGTTCCTTGTAACGTGGTATCTAAGATACCCAGGGCCAGTAAATTAAATGCTACTGGTGGGCTTGCAGCGCTGCTTGCGCCCCCACCAAAGTAGCCTTAAAAACATGTCTCAGACCTCTGCCATGACAGGGCCTGCGCGCGCAATTTACTACCACTATGACATGGCATGTAAAGTAGGTGCCACGTCTGTGACTCCCCTTTTACTACATATCAGTCACCCCTAAGTTAGGCCCCAGCTAGCCCTATGGGCAGAGTGCATCGAAGGTAAAAGGTAGGACATATGCCTTAACTGTGTGGCATGTCCTAGGAGTGACAAACAGCCATTTTGGTTTCTCACTACTGTGAGGCTGCCCTCTCATAAGAATGCATTGGTGATACCCTAATAAGTGTTTCAGTGGTAATTCCTGACATGAGAGGGTCAGCATGATCAAGTTTGATATGTTTGGAATAGTGGTAATAAATGCTGCGTAATGGTGTGCACAGATTTATTGTCACTATTTTAGAAATGCCACTTTTAGAAGTTCGCACTTTTGTGTGCTATGTGTCATTGTGCATGCCTGATTTGTATTGCATGTCTGGCTCTGGAGGGACAGGGACAGGGGGGGTGCTGTGGCTCCAGAGGGGCTGGGTGAGTCAGCTCTAGGCTGAATAGGCAGATCTGCATTTGGAGTAGTGGGAGGAGTAACCCCTGACCCTGAATAGGTCTGTGCCTGCCCTGTACAATGCTGGCTCCGCCTCCTTGTGGTGTGTCTGGAGCCAAGACCTCAAAGCAATGTCAAAGGGGACTGTTGTGCACTATAAATAAAATATTGAGTGCCCCCCAGAACTGGTTTTGAATGGATCCCCAAGCCCTGTGCCAGGACAGAACAAAGACCTGGCTGGTATCAAAATTGGGGCTGTGACCCCATGTAGGGAGCTGTGTACTGCTTGGTGCTTACTTGCGGCCAGCAGGCTGCAGGTCTGCCAGGAGGAACTGCTGCTGGGGATTGACTTGTTGCCCTGCTAGGCAGCTGAGGGCTGGCCGTCTTGGAGCCTCAGTGTGCTGGCCTGCCTGTGCACTTCTTAGAGGGAAGGGCTACCTCCTTCCTGCTGCTGCTGGTTATTTTCTGGTGAGCGCTGCTTGGGTGGCCTCATTTTCCTGGCCCTGCCAGAGAGAGCATGTGGCTGGTTCCCCCCATTGGGAGGACGCAGGGTGGAGGGCTGTATTTAGCCCCGGAGCCCGAGGTATGGGCTCCCCAGCTGAGACGACGCAAGCGGGAGCCCACCCCGCAGTATTGGTATCAGTGGAAAATGCGGTGTCCGCACCTCCAAAAGTCTGTTGTGGGCACTTCTTCATTCTTCACCTGCGAAGCCCTAGAAGTGGCCTTGGCTGCACTGCGGCGAGAAGCAGCCTCCATCACCAAGACAAACCGGAAGTCAGGCACCCGTTGACTGACATGGGGCGAGGCTGCCTAAAGGGGAGAAGCTAACTGTGAAGCAGAAGACCAGAAGCCAGGCACGGTCTCTGCCTGGTTGGATGCGGGGCTCCCTTAGCATCGAGGAGTAACCTGTGTGTTGTAAAGGCGATTGTGGCAGTGAGATTGGGTCAGACCCTCGCAGGTGCACCAGACACCCAGAAGGAGGACCAGAGCCTTGCAGGCTCCTTTCTGCCACTTGCAGCCTGTCACCCCCGACTGGGCCTAGGAGAGGAGAGGCCTGGTGAGTGGGGTGGAGCCTCGACGGAGGCCCCTGAGCCTTGGTGGAGCAAAGAGTCTCCACAGAACTAACCGACACTCCCAGTAGAGAGCGCAGAGGCGCTGGGCCTGCCATTTACGGGGCCAGTGGGCTCTCGGGGACATGGTGGCATGTTGTGCCATGAGCAGTGATATTTACGCCCAGGAGGGGCTAATGAGCTATGTGCACCTGATCAGTGTTACTGTGGTGCACTGCGAATTTAGGCTGCGTGCCTAATGTGATTTAGACAGTTCTAATGGTGATGACAGGGGTACGATTGGCCCCGTATCCGTATTCATATCAATTGTGCTCTGGGAATCGTCTCCTAGTGAGATAATAAAAAGGACTTTATTGTGTGCTCCCTGGGTTCTCTTGATTGTCAATAATGAGGTGTTGTTACATCAAATGCAGTAACATATCGATTGTCTGTGGCCCTCCATTACTAACATGCTTGTGGAACTCTTGGTTTCTACTGGCTTTTTAGAAGTATTTCCATACATGCTTTCTCACTTTGGACTATTATGGGTCCCGTCTTAGTGTTACTCCCTCTGTGTGTGTTTTTGAAAAAATGTGTCAGCTCATTCTACGTTCTCATACCTATAAATCAATGCGAGAGCGCCAGCTTTAATTGCCTCCTGTGCATTGCTTATCGGCTGTTTCTATACGTGACGTTATGTGCGTTTAAAATCCCCTGTAAAGTGATACCTAAGTACCAGATGGCACAGTGTAAATTTGTGATGATGTTCTAATGTGTTGTATGGATAATACAAAGGCTATTTTTGATATAACCTTGTATGGAGTTCAATTTGTGGTGTGCCTAGTGTGTCACTGCTGTGTGTGTATTGCGCAAACTCTTTACAAATTGCCTTTGGGGCCTGACTGCTTGTGCCAAGCTACCAAAGGGTGAGCAGGGGTTATCTTCAGTTTGTAACTCCCTTGCCCTGATTAGACTGGTGGTTTCTGCTTGGCTTAGACGCTTGCCCTAGACAACTAGAAATCCCATTTCTAAGAGTTACCCTGAGGAACTATTTCCCTGTTGGTTAAGGAGTGGCCAGGAGTCACCTCTATTCACAAGCTAGTGCCAGGCATAAATTTTACATCGACACCCCCGGGTACCTTCTTCACACCACTACTGGGCATGTGGGAGAGATATGAACGACTTGCCCGCTGTAGAGACCTGTGAGAAGAACCCTAAGGGCTGGACCTGCTCTAACTTTTACACGGGACAAGGAAATTGACTCCAGGGGCCAGTAGGCTGACCTGCGCAAAAGCTACATGGGGACAACTAGCTGCTGGAAAGCTGTTTTTCCTAAAGAATGCAGCTGGCCAGTTCCAACTGGTCCTGCTAGGACTTCACTGGTGGCTTCTGTTGGATTGAGTTCTGACCCTCAAATACTGATCCTGAGTTCCTGTAACCCTTTGCTTGTGTCAGAGTGCATCCCCCCTGCCTAACTGTAAAACCTGGGACTGAGACACGTTTGCTAACTCTTTGCCTGAAGATCCGTTGAGGGACAGAGAATAACCTGCCAGCCGAACTGCTTGGTGTACAATAGGATGGGCCTGAATTTGATTAGGCTCCCGCTATATACATCTCTCAGGAAGCAAGTCAGCTTCAGTTGGACTGATGCCAACTGGCATCTGATGAAATGTAACCCTCCTCAACTACAGCCCACAGCCTTGCCCTGCTGAGGATATCTGACTTCCAGAAAAGAATCTAAGTATGAAGGTAGAAAGTGTCAAGGGGTCCGATGCTGACCGACATTTGATCGTCGTTGACGACTTCCTGGGCTTGGGTTTCATCAGAGCTTTTTTACCCACTCTCATCAACGACTTCACCAAGACCTCATACTCCGTCAACCAAATGTCAAAAAGCCTGTCTTTGGATTTAGCCTACAGCCTTGCCCACTGAAAACAGTACCTTTCCTGAAATGTTTTAAGTGTGAAGGTCGCTTTCTGACTGGAATAAATATGACCCGGTATAGAGACAAAATATCGACTCCAAAATATCGACTGGACATAATATCGAGTTTTTAATATAGACTGGACAAAATATCGACTGGACATAATATCGACTACAAAAATATCGTTTTTCAGGTAAGTGAAGTAATATCGACTGTATAAAATATAGATAGCAAAAATATCGATTTTTTAATAATTTATAATATTTTATAGTGTATTTTTATGTAATAATATGTGTGAATAGTGTGTATTAATGTTATAAAATATTTTATTACATGAATTTAGTTTTTATAATAATTGCGTAATGTAATTCTGTAGCGGGTTGTGGGTTTATAGGGGAATAGGGTGGGAAGTAATTTAATAATAATGAATTAATTAATATATGTTTGTTAATATTTTCAATTAATAATTAATTGATAATTAATTAATATTAATTAGTTAATTAATTAATATAATTTTGAACATATTTTGTATTAGTAAATAATTGTTAATTAATTAATTGTAATTAGTTAATTACATTAATTAGAGTACATTTTTAATATATATATTTTGTGTAATTTTTAAGTAATTAATTTTGAAAAAATAATATTAATTATTAAAATAATTACAGCTAATGTTCTAATATATTTACTTTATTGTTATTGTTAATTAATAATTAATTGCTAATTAAATAATATTGATAAATTTTGGGTAAAGGAGCATTTTTAGGGTTCAGGGTCAGTTTTCAGTTCATGGGTAAAGGGGTATTTTTAGGGTTCAGGGTCAGTTTTCAGTTCATGGGTAAAGGGGTATTTTTAGGGTTCAGGGTCAGTTTTCAGTTCATGGGTAAAGGGGTATTTTTAGGGTTCAGGGTCAGTTTTCAGTTCATGGGTAAAGGGGTATTTTTAGGGTTCAGGGTCAGTTTTCAGTTTATGGGTAAAGGGGTATTTTTAGGGTTCAGGGTCAGTTTTCAGTTCATGGGTAAAGGGGTATTTTTAGGGTTCAGGGTCAGTTTTCAGTTCATGGGTAAAGGGGTATTTTTAGGGTTCAGGGTCAGTTTTCAGTTCATGGGTAAAGGGGTATTTTTAGGGTTCAGGGTCAGTTTTCAGTTTTTGGGTAAAGGGGCATTTTTAGGGTTCAGGGTCAGTTTTCAGTTTTTGGGTAAAGGGGTATTTTTAGGGTTCAGGGTCAGTTTTGGGTTTTTGGGTAAAGGGGTATTTTTAGGGTTCAGGGTCAGTTTTGGGTTTTTGGGTAAAGGGGTATTTTTAGGGTTCAGGGTCAACAAATAAGATTTTAAAAAATTATTTTTATTATTTTCATTTATTATTTAATTATTATAATTTAATTTAAGTCGTTTTAAGTATATTTTAGTAATTAAAATTTAATATTAATTTAATTTAACACTGTTTTTAATAAAGTCGATATTTTTTACATCTATATTTTTGTTAACGATATTTTGTACTCGATATTTTTGTACTTACCTGTTTGTAGATACAAACTCGATATTTTGACTGTCGATATTTTGTCCACGATATTTTGGCAACTCGATATTTTGTCCGTCGATATTATTTCAGTGATCCATATGACCCATGTATCTGACCCGTGCTCCATCGCTGTCAGCCTTTAACCTTGCACTTGATCCAGTCTAACATCACAATTTCCCGTAGTTGGTACTTTCCACATTTTTGGTGGTTTATTTAAACTGTTCTCCTAATTAGATTTCATCTTTTGTGTCACTTTTTTGATTGGATTCTTCTTTATTTCGATAAATTTGCGTGGGGTTTGTAAGGTGTTTTGTTTAACAGATTTGGTACTTGATAATGCTTTATATATTTTCTTAAATAAATCCATTCTGCTCCCTGTCCTAACTACCAGGGATTGAGCTCAGGTTTAAATTACTGAAACTTTTAAAATACCTAACAAGAATAGTGACATTATTACTTGTAGTGAACAACCATCCACTCCAACTAATCATCCATTTTCTCTCACATGGTTATCCTCTGGCTAGAAATTGCTGACAAAAGTGCAAGCTCATGCATCCGGCGAGTCACTTATACGTAGGCGGAGGCAGAAGCTCCTTCCCATGCCCCGACCTTTGGTATACCTGACACTGCACTTGTTACCCTTGGACTCAGGGCCAGGAGCGACAGTGATAGGAATAAACCCCTCCCCTGCTGGTGACGGAACCGCTCCGTCATCAGCCGAGGTCGAGCTGTGCTGATGACGGAGCGGTTCCGTCACGGCCCGCTCGTACGCCTGCGCGGCGCGGATTCCCCGCCAGCGCTGAGAGTTCCATTAAGCGGGCAGGCCGTGACGGAACCGCTCTGTCATGAGCACAGCGCGACCGCGGCTGGTGATGGAGCAGTTCCGTCACCAGCATGGGCACACCACGCGGCCCCCCCACCCCCTTAGCGCTGCGGCAGAATAGCAGCCGCAGCAAAGGGGTTAAGCAAGACCCCTGCTTACTTTTCGTAGTTTGACTTACCTTTAGCCCTAAAGCAGCAGCTACTGAGGGCTAAGGATTAAACAAATAAAGTTTCCTTTTATGTAATCAGGGTCGAAATGTGTCACCAGATTCTGAACTAGAATGGAATGGTCAACGCCAAAGATGCAGATGACTCTAAGAGGATGATTTTGCTGATACCATGTAGATCTACCCCCTGGTTTATTTCTTCCACTAAGGCCATGAGAACAGATTTTGAGATTATTTTGGTCTCAATCATGCTTGAAATCGGTTCAGTAAGCTACATTATTTTACAAAAACTCAGTATTAGGTGGCATGCCACCTTGTAAAATGTTTTGCTGGATTTTGCAACGGAGATATCGATATCGGCCTAGATTCCTTAGTTCTTTTGGTGGAGTTTACTGAGAAATTTAGCAGTTCCTTAAGAAGAGCCATAAGCGTTTCAGGAATTAGCTGTATCATTTAAGTCTTTTGTCAAATTATCGCAGAAGGATAAAACATGGTGTAAAAAAGTTTCGTTTCTATAGCAGCCGTCGGATCCTTAACGATGTTAAATATCTATTTTTCACATGTCTAGCGGCAGTATTCACTAGATGAAAATAAGTTTTTTCAGCTTGCATTATTAAACTCGTATATTGCTTTCTTTGTTTGCAGAAGACAATTTCACTACAGAAAGGTCTTATAATGCCAGGAGCTTATGGATGCTGCGTTTTTGTCCGAAACATCTCGGCACACCATAAGAAACCCCTATCTGAACTGCTTAATGTTATGTTATTTTGATATATTTCATTGTCAGCCCATGGGCTAGAAACAGGCCATATATAACGAGATACTATACACGGAAGTTGACTTCCTTACTGTTATACTAAATAGATCATGGTTATGTTTATAACAATTATGGATGAGAATGGAATAAAGTAAATCTCTTTATACTTCAGACAGCATAGCAAAAAATTATCGTGCCCTTATTACTCAGGTAGGATCAGAAAAAGATGTAGGCATCTCTGTTTTATTACATTTATTTTTTACAACCTCTTTATTTCCTTATCAATCTGCCAATTTCTACCAAAAGCAGGTGGCAATAGAACAAATACCACTCGAAAAAAATATGTTGAATTTCCAGCACCCTTGTGAACTGTAATGATGGATGAGTCAGGCTTGCAACACAAACACATTAGGCAAAAATGACTGCACCATCATTCTTAGACAACATCTGGTTAAATTACAAATGAGAAATATGTATCGTTTTACAGAAACATGAACAGTATGCATTAATGAGAAACGCTAATCACAGTAACTTCAAATTATCACCCTGATCTTTTTAGAAATAAGTGTAACATTCAAATCTTTATTTGATTGTGCCATCGAGTTCATTTATCATAGGAAGACAGGAATTAAAAGATTTTTTACATGCTGTGCAGCTCCTTTATTGCATTATACTAATTAGATATCTTATTATGCTCAGCCAAAAGATATTTAGTGTGCTAAAACTTTAATTTATTTTGGATCTGTATGAAAATGTGTCTTGTGTATTTTTAGACGATTCTGCTGCCTAATGAGTTGCATAAGCATACGGTACACGCTAAAATACATTTCAAAAATGTAAAACGTAATATTATTTACTCAGGCAGAAATAAAATCTATTTTTTAGAATAATGAGCAGCTACCAGTGAACTGGAGTTGTTTAGAAGAAATAAGCAGGGGTGCACCCTGGGGGCTTTTATCTTGCACTTGAGTGCAGTGCCCACGATTATCATTCAAAGATTCAATCTCTATTCACTGGAATTATTTTGACTGATTGTTCATTTATTTAGAAATTTTGTGTAGTGATCTGCATGGCCTTGTCATTACCTCTGAGTGCTAATTTGACCCTAGTACACTTACGGCCACATGCATCAAGGTATTTAGGAATCGCAAACGGTGCGATTCGGTAAAATCGGCCGTTTGCGATTCCTAAATACCTTTTTAGTATGCATCAATCAATTTTGGAAAAATCGCTATTTTTAGCGATTTCCAAAAATGCGATTGCTTCTAAGGAGTCGCAAATTTGGATTCCTTAAAAGCAATGCATGATTGTTTTTAAAATTGCGAATTCGCAAATAGGGGGGGCAAATTACCACGAGGGTGAACCTCGTGGTAATTTGCGAAAAAGGTTTAAAATGCTCAAATTACCATTTGAAACACTGTCATGTTACAAACACACATGTCCTTAGGACATGTGTGTGTGAAACATCCATTGTAAAATACATTTCAGGGGTGCAGGGGGGGTCCATTGGACCCCCCTGCACCCATGGAATGCATTAACATTTTGCGAATTCCAATTTGCGAATTCGCAATTCCCATTGATTCCTATGGGCCTTTTGGCCCATAGGAATCAATGGGAATTGCGAAATCGCAAATTGGAATTCGCATAATATTTGCGAATCGGTAAAAATTGCGATTTTTACCGAATCACAAATTTTATGCAATTTCAATCGTGCATCCCGTTTTGCAATACCTTATTTGCGATTCCCTAAAAATCGCAAATAAGGACAGCAATTACTTTGGATCTCCCATCTGAAAAAAGCTCTGCAGATGCTGAAAAACGTTGAGTGCTCACTCTCACTCAGTAAGTAAATCAGTGCAAAGACAGAAGTCAAAATGATCTGTTGCCTGGTAACACCACAAATTTCTGAAAAATTGTAGTACACATGGAACATCAGCAAGCATATGCAGACTGTTAGTCACTTATAGGTAGTCAGAGGTGAACTCCCCCAGGGGTCATGAGCACGAGAAATAGGAAGTAACCGAGCTTGAAGACACATGCTTACTTTTTCTAGCTTGCCTTTGCTTTAGCTCCTTTGTAGCAGATTGCAGGTAATTGAGGGGCTAAAGATGGAAAAAGTGGTCATTCTTTATATGTTGTAAGAGGTCAAATGGGTCCCACATAGACTGAACTACAATAATGTAATCAATAATACTGAAGTTTTTATTGCTGCCCCTCCCTCCCCAAGTCAAAAATAAATAAATCACCGGACTCCTCCTCAAAGCTTTTTAGAATTATTCTATTAAACTGGCAATGTTTAAATATCTCTAGAATTATTTACATATTGCAGCTAAGTTATTTTACTGTTTTAAAAATGCAGTCAAATACATTATTGTCAAAAATGCTATTCTGGTCAGACAGGCTTTACTAACCAGTAAAAGTAACTAAAATGTGTGAATATTAGAAATGGGGGTTGGGGTTTTCCAGAATAGTTGGGGTCCCTTCCCTTTTGATACCTTCCCTCAGCCAGGATATAATGACATGATCATTCCACTGAAAGCAGTGCACCGTTATCAACATAATGTTTCTATTGTCCAGAGACTGATGCTCCCCCTGGGAGAACTTGAGGCTCCTGTAGGGGGACCCGCTTCACAATTTGAAGACTCCGCACATCACCTCCAGCAAGGTGCACCATAAGATGATTTTTTTTTACAGATAATTCATTGCCACAAGTGAAAGTTTTTCTATGGAAATGACTGCTACACTGTTCTCAGTCCTTGAAAACACTCAAACCTATATGCCTGTACACCTTCTAAAGCTTAACCCCATTGAGGCAGCTTTTTTTTATGTAACTTCACCTTCCAAAGCTGGCTTACGTCTCTCAGTATACTGAGTTATACATAGGGCCTGATTCACAAAGATAAACAAACACTTTTGTTTATGTGTGCTACTTTTCTGTTTTCATAAGGGTAAATTTAGACCAACAGTCTAACTGTACTACCTATCAGTATTCACCAACGTAATCTTAGACCAAAAGTCTAACTTTACTACTTTTAAGTACATTTAAGTTTTTACAAAGGTAAACTTAGATGACACAAGTCTAAACGTACAGCATTAACACATTGTTGAACAGTGCCCTCTATCACCATTGATTACTGAGATAAATTAAGTGATGTATCCCCAAACAGGACCTCAGAAAAATAGCCTAATATAACATACCGATTATTTGCGTATCACACATTTACCCTTGGATCTCTTGGCTATGAAATAACAGATTTTGTTTGTTACCCAACTCAAAATACATGTGCTTGGATATAGATTTAATAAAGCTTAAGACTGAGGAACCGTGGTTGTCCTAAAATTTGCTGAGAGTTTAGTCGTTTTTGTTGCATCTTATCTGATAAATTAACGCCTTAACCGCGGGGGCAAATCCGCGGCGGTGCGGGCGTTCTAAAGAGTGGGCGGGGCTGTGACAGCCATTGCCCAATCGCAGCCCCAGGGAGGGAGTGCTCCTGTCGGCCATTGGCTGACCGGAACACGGAAGTGGTTAAACATTTAACTCGCTGAAGAACTATGGGCTTCACTTACCGAAGGGGTGTTAAGTATAATTTTGTGATAAATAGAGACAAAACCTTTTTCATCCAAAAGTCTAATTTCTGCTTTAGGGTGTTTCCATGCTTGAATAACCTCAACTATGCTTTTCTTTGCTATGAGATTTCCTCCGGCAGAGAACCCTCTGGTGGAAAGTTCTCTGGTGGAAATTAGAGTTATAGATGGTGTTGTGAACTGTGTCTATCACAGCATTGTCTGGCTCTGATGAGTGCCATGTGGCATATAACTGCAAGAAGCAAAATGCAATGAGAGAGCAGAAAGTGATCAAGGTTACAGATAAAAGGAATGCTCCTGAATGCTGCCTTTATGGAGGTAGTCATACGGGTAGAGAAAGTGAAGCATCATGCAATAAAATGGAACAGCTTTTAAACTGTTACTATCTTTTAGTAGGGTCCAAATATCAGAACTCAGCATCAGGAGTTGCAATGAAGCAGAATGTGTAGAAATGTACAACTTCAAGAACAATTCTTATGATCATAATGCAATGCAACTTGAGAACATGAGCTGTAGCTATTAAGTTAATGACAGGGTACAAATAATTGCAATGGAGCAGGTGAACTACAAATTATGAAACTATAAGTCCCATTTCGCAATAGGAGACCTACAAGCGAGCAAATCCTACTAAAGCCAAAAGCACACACCTTGCTAGCTGTTAGAGATGGGGATCTGTAGTTGGCAGAGGTATGCAACTTGTCCAGGTACGGACCCTTCCTCCTAGCTAGGATAAGGGAATTACACACTTAAGATAACCCTTGCTCACCCTCTTGGTAGCTTGGCAGGAGCAGAAAGGCTTAGCCCAAAGTAAACTTGTAAAGTATTTGTACCCCAAACACACAGTAACACAGTGAAAACACCACAAATGTACACCAGACCAGTTTAGAATAATAAAGTATCTTTATCTGAACCCAAGACAAAAACAGCAAAAATGCACACACATATATTACAATAATACTTTGCCAACTAGGCAATTGTCATAACATCACCATTAGTGGAATAAAGTAAAGCCTTATAGTTTGCTCAAGTCGTCAAAATATCACCTTTGTACACCATATGTAAATCGTGCAGTAGTACTCGTTACTCTGTCATTGCACGGCATGAATTGCAGGCGGTAGAGAAGAGGATACAGACATACGAATTACCATATAGAGTGGAGCCCAGCACTCCTGGGCTCCTATTACCTAGTATCCAGTAACTGCCACAATGTGTAGGTTGCAGGGACACCTGCACACCTACTTCCTGTGTTAAGAGAATTCCAGGGATTCTTCTCAAAAGCGACAAATTCCTAGTCAGGGGCCCCATCTTAAGCTCGGCCCATTCTCCAAACTTAAGGTACCAGGCTCCCAAAGGTAGAAATCAATGGGAAGACCTCACTGGGTCCCCCGCCTTGAGCAGCCCAAGGCAGCTGTCCGCTACTCCGCAGGGCCCCAGACAGGGAGATGGAGCCACAAGATGGCCTTTCTCCCTTCAGCAGCGTACGTCGCAGCCCTCCTTTTCAGAAAGGAGACTGTGTTCACCGCGTTGCCCTGACTGGTGTGAAAGTAGACTCACTTCTCCACATTGGTACTGGCTGGATGCGCTCTCTGGCACGGCTTCTCTAGTGCCAGATACACAACGCTCCCTAGGCGAATTACTGATGGATGTGGGGTACCTCAAATACAAGCAGGGCAAAGCGGTCGCCACTCACATCTTGTCAAGGTGAAGAACAGTCCAGTCTTTCATCTGCTACAGGCAGAAGCAGCCACTGGAGGCCGACTTACCCCACACACATCAAGTGGCAGTGCTCCCCACACAGCTCTCCCAGCTTTTCTTTCTGGCAGGTTACTTTTAATCCAGCAATGATATTTTGAAGTCATACCATTGGATACCTTCTCAAATAAGATACCACAGCAGTGCAAAAGGAGCCAGTCCTTTTCCTCTGCCCAAAGATAGAAGCAGCAACTGCAGGCCAACCCATTCCTCAGTTACAAGTAAAAAGATAAGGGAGGTCTCCTTACAAATCCAATCAGGGACAAGGAGTAATAGCAGTGTAAAAAAAAGGGGGGAAAGTCCCCATTTACCAAACATGGAAGTATGATGATAATACAACCCTCAGTAAACATTCAAGCCCTTGAATACACAAAACCACAATGTTGTCAAACACTATCAGTTGAATGAAATAATCAACCAGCAATGTCCAATAGTAGTGAAAAAATATTTGTACAATGTATTCAATATAAAACAATACATTCAATCATAATTTAAGTGCCTTAAAATACAGTATAAAAAATGTAGCAAATACATATGAAGAACAATTAAAAAACTTTTTTTTAAAGTTGTCGACGCGGCGTTTCGGTTTTATTATAGCACCTTCATCAGGACAAAGTTCTTTCTAATTCAAGGAATGAATTATTCTCCTCTTTAATCAATTTGAGGTAGCTCTTCTTCTTGGTAGGTTCCTCCTGTAGGGTGGGCAGAGTTTGTGGAGTTGCACTATGCAAAATTACGTGGAGTTGCATATAAACTCCATGGAATTCAGCGTACTTCCGATTTGCCCTACTTGACACCTGGAAGCCGCTCTCTCTCTGCAACTGCACCTACTCATGCCAGCTGCTGCTTCTCAAAGTGCCAGCTTTGCAGACCCAGGCTTTTGCGGCTCTCACCAGATGGGCATGTAATGATATGGGGCATATTCAGGGTCCATCATGATCTACAGTACCACAACTTCACACAGAAGCCGGCACCAATCACCTGCCAAAGGAACATTTCTGTTAAGTGCACACAAGCTTTTTGAGCCTAGGTTACAATGCCAATGGTTAGAAATATGGACAGTGCTACTGTCTGAGAACATTGTGCAATACTTTGCAGCTACCAATAATCACGCAGAGGATGCCTCGGGTGCTGTTCTCTCTTTATTAAAAATAGGAAATAAATAAATACAGTGTTTAATTACCCTATGCAACTCCTCTGTAGCGGGTGCAATGGACCGGGCCACCGAGCCATATTGCTGAATCCCCGGACTGAGTGAGGAGGACCTTCCCTGTTTTTATAGCAGGCATGAGGCAGTCATTGACATAGAAGTATTGTTTGCTGCTGCGACGTATAAGGTACACAAAATTATAGTTTTTGCGACCAGAAATTGTTAGCAGCACAGTTGCGAAGTGAAGCAGACATTGCTAGGAGGAAGTGACCTGAACCCAAGGCCTGGTACATATTCCTGCAGCAGCGTTGCAGGACACCGGTGAGGAGTCCGGCAGAGAAGTGCAGCGTAGGTATGGCCTGCTTCCCCCAGATTGGTGCAACCTGCACTTGTAAGGCTCAACTAATTACCTGTGGCTGGAGATGAGAGACTCGACCCCTCAGAGACCTATAATTGGCATTGGGCTTGGATAGTGGGCTTATTCAGATAAGAATCCTGCCTTGTGCCTCTGAGGACCTTATTTCTCCTGTAAGGTTTACCAGTTAAGGATGGACAGCCAGGGGCAAACTCTGTCATGCAGCGGATATGAAGTTTTTCGCCATACTCCGAGTTCACCGCCCACCCTTAGTCCTATTGTTTCCAGAGGTGATCTAAAGTTCTGGGGGTTACGGCCAACTGTTTATACCCAATTGTCTCCTTATAGACTTTATTTCAAAGTTCTATGAGCACAGCAAAAACAGTTCTTTCCTCCCTGCTCCAGCTTCACTACAGGAGTTGAAGACAGATTTTTGTGTAGAGCAGACCCAGTCTATTCAGGTGCTAGTGAAAACTCCTCCCACCCCTCAAAACGCAGTAAGGTCTATTCAGCCTGGCTATGAGTCACCCATGAAAGGCAGGACACATATCAACCCCTTTTGTGACTGTCTAGAGTGAATGCACATCCCCAGCTCCTGTCACTCCAAAACCAGACGGGAAATACACAAACAGGTAGAGGCACACAGAGGCCTTGATTACAAGTCTGGTGATCCATGGACCCCCAGATTTGTGGGGGCGCTGCGGTGGTGGTGTTTATTATGATAAAAGCAGTCAGAAGATCACAGCCCTGCTCCAGCTGCCAGGGAATTGCTGTTCCCTGTGGTGTTTGCAGAGCACAGAAGGCAGTAATAAGCTTGCCAGGACAGCTGCAGTCCCGCCAAGCAATTTACAAGTTTCCTCTCCAACACAGTTTAGTAGCTGGTAACTGGATGCCATGACAACTGTGGCAGAGAGGAAATAAAGGAGGCACTAAATCTGGTGTCTCACACCCTGTGAATGCAAAATGTGACCTCCTGTGTGCATGCTCACTAGTTCCTACACACAATGGTATTTACAGTCCAGGCCATGCAGGAACTGTTTTTCGCATTTCCATTGTGATGTCCATTTTCAGTGCACCGCCATGGGAACTCAACAGGCAAAGTCAGCTAAACAGGAGGTAACTCCTATTCTGGCGGGTGGTCTGACCATGACTTTGGCAGAGAGAGAGCAGAGTGGACCAGGCGCTGCACTGCCAAAATTGTAATCAGTCCCAGCATGGTAAAGCAAGAAAATGGCCATTTTCTAAATGTGGCATTTTCAAACACACGTCTTCACTAGAAAGTGTGTCATTAAATACTGAGTTCAAAGAGCCTAAACTCCATTTCTCTATCATGTCCGAACGCAAATTTACACTTGTGAGATGTTACAAGGCAGCTCCTATGTTAACCTATGGGACAGACAGCCTTTCAGTAGTGAAAAACGAAATGCACAGTATTTCTCTATCAAGACCTGTAACACACCAGTATATGTCCTACCTTTAACATAGACTGCACCCTGTTCATGGGGGTACCTTGGGCTTACATTAGGGGTGTCTTTCATGTAAGAAAAGGGGCGTTAGGGCCTGGCAAGTAGGTGCGCTTGCCAGGTCAACATGACAGTTAAATCTGCGGGCAGAGACACTGAAGTGGCAGGTCTGAGACACATTTGAAAGGCTACTTGTGTGGGTGCACAATCAGTGCTGCAGGCCCACACTTAGCATTTGATTTACAGGCCCTGGGCACACACTGCGCACTTTAAGAGCCACTTACCAGTAAATCAAATATTCCAATTATGGATAACCACTCATATTCACAAATTACACAGAGAGCATGTACACTTTAGCACTGATCATCAGTGTTAAAGTATAGACAGCCCTATAGCCAACAAAAACAAGTCAGAAAACTGAGAGGCTAGAGTTCAAATGTTTGGGGTTAAACCTGTAAAAAGGGCCAGGTCTAACACAAGTTTGTTAGGGTGTGTTCACTATCCACACTTTCTACTAACAAGATAGCTTGTAGGAGGCACACCGGGGGATATGAACAAGGAAATGTTGGAGTGTGGGGTGCATCAAATTTGGTGCTCCTGTGCTTCGACATTTCCATAACGCAGGGATGTACCATATTTATAACAATACCGTGCACCCATATTTTCCCTGCTGCTAAAATTAGCTGCCCCATAGTGCAATGGTGCATGCGTTGAAGGGAATAATTGTTTATGTGCAGGAAAGTGTCCCCTCCTGCATATAAACAATAAATAATGGTGATTTGTTACTTCTATTTGTGCCGCAGAATCCAGCACACATGGCAAAAGCAAGGAGAAATAAAAGTATTTCCCTCAGTATCGCCATTCTAATGCCTGTTCCTGCATGCTATTACTTTTTTGCGCTGCCTCAGTTTCCACATCTTTGTAAATCTGCGGCAGCCTCAAATAGCAATGGGTGTTGCGGTGGAACATTTGAAACAACACAGATTGCATGCCCATTTCACGCAGATAACTGAGTGAAAGGCCACCATATTTACAAGGTACCTTTCTGTGGCACAACGACCTTGTAAATATGCCCCAATGAGTGCACCAGTCGCTGAAGGAACTCAGACAATTCCACAAAAAAATCACACTCATTGCTGATTCAGTCGGCGTCCGAAAACCTCCATGCATTATAATGTGTAGTATTTTTATTCTAGAAGGTTTGTAATTGTTTTCTTGCCCAGCATATTTCTATTTGAAGCAGGTGGAATAAGAGCCAACACCGTCAGAAAAAAATGTTTATAATTCCAAGCACCCTTGTGAACTGTAATGATTAATGAGTCAGTCCTTCGGCAGAAACACATTAGGCAAAAATGACTGCACTATCGTTCTTAGACAACATCCGGGTAAATAACAAATGAGAAATGTATACCTTTGTACAACATGCATTAATGAGAAACACTTATGGCAATGGCTATACATCACCAAGATTATTTAAAAAGAAGTATAAAATGCAAATGCTTATGGAGTTTTAGAGTATATTTATCAGGCCTGCGGAGATTAAATACTTTTTTCAAGATATTATGTTCATTCTATTGTATTGAAGTAAATCGTTTTTTGTGCACAACCATCACAAATTCAGTGCGCTAGAAATAGAATATTTTTTGTCTGTGTAATCAATGTAAATTGTGTATTTATGGCCTTATTTATGAAGGCCTTGCAGAAGGGGCGTTCCCCCGTAAAAATCCTCGTAATAGTGACGCAGTGAAATCTATGAGATTTCACTGCGTCACTTTTTGGACGCTGTTGCGTCAAAATCTTGTCCCTGCCTCACAGCAGGCGTAAGACTGACGCAAGCCCTTTCACATGGGGCATTCCCCATGTGAAAGGACGCATTGCTGGAGTTGCGTCACTTTTGTGACACACTCCAGCAATGCGTCACTTTTGCGCTTACAGATACGTCAGAAATACTGATCAGAAATCTGTAACTCCTTGCGACATGATGTGTCATACATTAAATATGACGCATCAGGAATGTCGTAAGGAGTGCGCAGTGAAAAGTGACGCATCGCTGTTTTCACGCAGCGATGCGTCACTTTGCATAAATGAGGTCCCTTGTAAGTTACTGGTGCGTGACATTTCTAGCTCTGCACAAAAAGGAGTCACTCTCAGTATATTTTGATCTAGTGGTTATAACTTTGGCAGGGCACCAGTCCCATGGAGGAACATGTACGCACTGTTGAGCTGAAGATACATGCAATTTATTCATTTATTCTAATATAATCGAGGCCTGAGCTATGTCTATTGAAGCTTCTTAAATTCCTGATATGTATGAGGAAGCTGTATTCCTGAAGAAACATTCACCTGCAGGTGTCAAGCAGATACACGATGTTGAGGCATATTTTGAGATATCCAGTCTTCTAAGTGAAAATGTACTTAGATTCCCGCTACATGCAGCACATAAGCACAACAGACTGGCGCCAGGGCCAAATGAAGACTTTGAAAGTGGAACTGTAAGTTCTGGAGGAAAGCGATTAAATAACATTGGTGATGTGTGTGGAATGGGAAGTAACGGTATTTGTTCTGTAAAATCAGAGGGTGTAAATGTCCTCCCAACAGAACAATTACACTAATGCATTCCAAAATTCAAAATTTTTGCAGAAAACGTCTGAAAAGCTTTTTGGCCATCAATATATATGTTTGTGGGTTTCTTATCCATGAGGGCCTGATCTCCATTCAGCAAGTGTCTCAGCTTCAGAGGGATACCAGGCAGGGATGTGGATCTGGGGTAGGATGACAAGTGTCTATGTACTACACATCTTCTATGACATCACCTAGCCATTCAACTGTGATGGGCCTCTCCCATGCAGAATAGAAGTAAAGTATTCAGCATCCCAAAGAATGTGAATGTATAATACGAGCAATGGAGGCATGGTTTTTAGTTTTTTACTTTGCACGTTCATTAAACAAAATGACCTGGCTACCACTTCATAGAGCTTTGTGAACCTTCTTATAAGTGTTTTTTAACCCATGTGTGAATCTGGAGGTATTAGAGAGTGGAAACGAAACTGAAATGATTTATCACATATTAAAAACAATAAAACTGCTCTCTGCCTGTAGAAAATGTCAGTAAGCTTTGCACAGCAGAAATTTACCTTATCTGCATCCACATTATAAGACAGTGGAATTAGATGCCATAAGCTAATAATTCAGCATTTTAATTGATATTAGAAAGTCACAAATACAATGCTTTAACTGTATTAAAAATCATGAGAATACTAAGCTTTACATTACTTATGTTTTTCAGATTGCATATTTTTAATATGTGCAGAGTTATGTACATGACTCTTTTCCTATCTGAGGAAATATACATTTTATGGTCAAGATGTGTTCCCTAGCGCGTACCCCACCGTCTCCATGTACGAGTTAAAGTGCATGTAACTTCCCTCCTGTACCAGCTATGAAGACGCAAATACATTTGCGTCCAACGTTAACATGTCCTCTTTCAGACCCACCATGAATGGGTTGAATGGTCCGTTCCTAAGTATGCTATGCCAACGTCTTTTTGTAGTATACTTCTACGTTTTTCAGCTCTAGCTGAGTAGGCCCCTGAATCTCTGCCACCGAGCCTCTTTTCTGGCTTCTGACTCCGAGGGCCTCTGCCCAGGCTGCCTCTGTACCCGTGAACTCTGACTTACTTTCAGCGCGGCCCCTCGCGCTCAGCTCAGCCTGCTGCCTGCCAAGATTGACTATAACCTTCGAGTTATCTGTTCCGCTCCCCGAAAATACATTCCTGCCTGCCAGTTTCAGTAAACATTCCCCTCAGCTGCAGAGCCAAAGGGCCGGCCTGTCTCTATGCAAGTAATTCAAGTAATTCATAGCCCTTGTTGCCATGCTCCCATGGAAGGCCCATGCCCCACGCTTCTCATACAGACACTCAGGCGCTTATACACGCACTCACAGCAAGTATAGAATAGCTTCTGCCCTAGAGACCTTTCCGCCCAGATAGCTTAGTTCCTAAACATCAGATACCAGATATGATAGAAGCACAAGTTGATCTGACATGCCAGACTTCTGTCTCTTTCCGTCAGTGTAAATGTCAAGTCCCCTGCACCCTCCAGCTTCACGTCAATCACACGTCATGCAGCTGCGCGCGCATCCAAGCTTCCGATTTCTGCTGACATTGCAACATTCCTGTTAGTGCCACCCCTTTTGTGACACCTATCCGTGACGTTTCTAGCACACACCTCTAGTTCACGCCTCTTGATTACGCACTTGTACCACGTGTATACTGTTATCTTGTCTTCTCTCAGCTGTTACGCCTTCTATACTGTTTCCAATGGTGTAAAATAAGTATATAAGCTATGTACTGTTAATAAAATGTAGCGCTCTATCCCTTCTGACACCCCTGTGGTGGTCAGAACATGATATCCTGGTCTTGACCATTCCTTTTTAAGGAATAAAACCCCTAAGAACTCTAACACCACGGACTCTGTCTTTTTCTTCCGATCTGAGTTATTATTGATTAAGTACTTACCTGCATAGAAATTAAGAGAGTAAATTAATTATTTACGTCATTTGGCGCCCGAACAGGGACCCCTCCCCCACCTCACGTGCCGGTTGGCGCATTGCAAGCTCTGTCCCCTGCCATCAGTTAGATGGACCATACGCGTACCGGCAGGATTTCCTGCATCTCCCTCTGACCCACGGAGGTGACGAAGACTGCGATCAGTGCCCAGACGAGGCGGTGAGGAGTGCGGAGGATCCCGACCAGAGCCTAGCCGAAAGAAACAAGGTCCGAGGTGTCAAGAGGCCCACCAGGTTTCCAAGGTTTTCCGAAGTTTCCCGAAGTTTCGAGTCGAGTCCAGTCGAGTTTTCCGAGGCCTTCTGTTTCCGTGCTTCCCGGTGAGTACCATTGCTGGGACGTATCTAGACGGGTTTGGGTACACAAGTCCGGTCTGCACTGTTTTTAGGCAGTGTATCTGTACTGTTTAGCAGTATATCTAGTATTCCGAATTTCTGAATTTCTGCACTGTTACACCAGTGTATCTGTACTGTTTAGCAGTATATCCGGTATAGGGGGTAGTCATCTATGTCTCAAATGTCTTTTCATGTGATTAATGTTGTGGTATGAATGTGACCGTTTTATGTGCATTATTGTGTTTTCTTGTATAACTAGTTATATTCAGAATTAAGTATCAAGGATCGCGCATTCAGTATCAAGTAGGCAAAATGCCGTTTTTCAACAAGTTAAAGCAGATAGGAACTAGGAAAGGGATGTTAGAGGAAGAAATTCCTATCCCCCCTAGGGACACTCCAGGTAACTTTATGTATAACAAGCATGGCATAGATGCCATATTGTATCTAGAATTATGGACCGATTATACAAAACACCTAGACGAGAGACACAGATGGCCAGTTAATGGAACATGGGATGCCGAGTGCATCATGAAGGTAGAAGAGGCATTACGGAAAAAGAAAGCCAGACAATCTCAGAAAGACGCCATAGAATTTTGGCGTAAGGAATCACATAAACGTGCTGAAAGAGCACTCCGTAGAGAAGACAGACTTAAAGAATCAGATAAAGCTCAAGAAAACGAATTAGTTACTGAAGGAATCCGAGTAAAAACAGAACAAATAGATCGCATCCGAAGTAGCCAAGTAAACGGCATGTATCTTATGGCCGAGGGTACACCTGACGCCATTTCAGAAATACCGAAAAATCTGCCGCCACCACTGGTTCCAACTAAAGTAACTCATAAGACCACTAAAGATATATTCCTGAATTCCTACCTAGAAGATGTAGCACCAGCTTACACCAATCTGCCTGTTCGTGCCCTGCCTACTGACAGAGACGGGGATGGCACTCCGCCCCCAGGTCATGTTCCGCCGGTACCGCGACAGACTTCCCCTGTTCCGCCAGCCCCGCCACTTCCTGCACTCAAAACAGACCTACCGAAACCACGTCCACCAGATCCTACTAAAAGACAAACTCAAATACAGACTGCACACGGAGATAACACACAAGCCTCCGCTTCAGGGGGTGCGACCGCGGGTCCTCGGACCCCGCCATTGACACACAGATTAAATAGCAGGGATATACAGAGTCCCCTCACGTTCAGGTCTCCTCACTTATCCCGCTTGGACGCATTCAAGGAAAACATTTCAGTTTGTAGATACGATCCAGTACCCGGTAAAGACGATCTAATGATATTGGCATCACTACGGTTAAGATCTGCTACTGATATCTTGCTAAGCTATGTAGGAATGAAGGACCGTCTAGACAGAATATACGAGTTTGTTCAGACAGGGAAAGACCCTGACAGTATCAAGAATGCCATGGAAAACCAGAAGTTGACATACAAGCACAGATACTACGATTTTTCATAAATTGTCTAATAAGAGAACGAGATAGGCCTGGAACAGATCAGAGTGAATTAGATGCACTGAACAAGTGGGGTCAAAATATAGCCGATGGAAAACATGACAAGCAGAATTGCATAGCCAGTATGTACCGAAAAATAAGAAAAACAGTAATAGAGGTACACCAAAAAGAGAAAGACAAAGCTTCCTCCGAGGAAGAAGAAGAATCTGAAGAACCAGAAAAGACTGCAGATACCATAGCATATGTAGGTAAGGGAAATTACCTTAGGAAGGGCATCCGTCCAGAAAGCAAGAGAGTTTTCTTCTCTGCCTTGACGAATCCGAATTCTGCTGAACATCAGTTCCAGGAAACTGATAAAAGGCTTCGAGATCGAGTTGGGTACCATGTACTCAATTCTATGGATGAACAAGAACTAGCCCGATCAGCTGTATCATGGGCCGAAAATGCAGACATATATAATGATGACACCGTAGTACAGACATTTCTGAACCTCTCCCCCGACGAGCAGAAATTAGCAGGTGTATACATGATTCAGCACCTCCTCATCAAATACAGAAAACATTATTCTGATCCAGGTCCCTTACACGAAACACTAGAAGCACTACTCATGGATAGATGGAGAGGTTTAAGCACCAAATTAATTCAAATAATTCTAGAACAACGGCACAGATATAATACCTTTGTAAGCTCTGAATATGTTCCCGCCCCGCCCCCAGAAAGGAAAATGTATCACATGCAACGCCTGAGTGGCGTTGAAAGTCAGAACCCCTTACGAGAAGTGCACCCTGTTATGGGTGAGGATCGTGTCTTGAAACGCGTGTATGTACACACGCCTCTGACTAAATTAGAACTGTTAGAAATGAAGAAACTAGTCCCGTGCCATGATAAAGACCCTGCAGGTTTTCACAGAGAGCTTAAAGACATGTTACTGATGGGGGATTACACATATGATGACATTATGAAAATGTTGAAAGTATTATTGCCCACGGGTATCTTCGAGAAATTAAAAGAAAAGGAATGGGAGGTGGGGGACACAAAGATTGCATGGGCAGAAATAGAGGACGAAGAAAGAAAACGGGTCCCGGGGGTAGGCCTTGGGGACAAAACTAAAGCGTTACCAGGTTTGATAGTACAGGTCCTGCCCAGATTATTGACAACTAGAAGGGAAGATTGGGACGCCATCTCGTCCTGTAAACAGAAACATGATGAAGATACTAGTGACTTCTATTCAAGATTCGAGAAATGTTTTATTATTAATAGTGGCCTCAAGCCAAGTAGCGAATCGTACCCGCATCTTTTTGTATCAAAGTTAGTCGAGAATTCCCTACCGTTAGTTAAAAACCGTGTATACAAGGTCGAGAGTACATGGCAAGCAAACACGCCATCACAGATGTTACAAATGTTACAATATCACCAGAACAGAATTAGAGAAGAACAAGATCAGGAACAGAAACGTATGAAAGACACGAAGATGAAAATGTTAGTAGCTCAAACGGTCCCAGCCGACGGTCACAGAAAGGGTACGACCCAGACAGGTCACACCGCAGCTCCCGTTAAAGGGACATGCAATTATTGCAAGCAGCCAGGTCACTATGTACATGAATGCCCAGTTCTGAAACATAACATAGCGACAGGTAAAACTAAAGAAAGACCGCATCCGCCTAGACAAGACCATAACCAGCATTAGTCTTCACAGAATACACAGAATACACAGCCTATGCATGCTTCTTCGACTCCAGCACAGACAGTAGCGATACCACAGCCACAGCCCATTGCCGCGTCTCAGCAAGTTTCACAGCAGATGTATCAGTATGCCCAGTCCGCTTATCCCGAATATTCCCGATACACATGAAACAGCCTAGAGAGGGAAGGTGGCTTGCCTCTTATTGAGATTCCTGTAGATCAAGAAGGTCCTTATGTACACAGTCAAGTATTGGGAAAAGACAGAAAGTTTTTAATTGACACAGGGGCAAGTCGCACTACGATCAGCCATGATGAAGTCCCAGGGGCACCCCTCTCAGGCTCACAGAATGTTTCCCTTGGTTTTTCAGGACAGCCTATTGTAAATGAGGTATCAGAACCAGTCCCCCTGGCTGTGGGTCCATTATCACGTGTTACAGACTTGTTACTTACGAAATCATGTCCAGAAAATCTGTTAGGAATTAAAACATTAAAAGCTCTAGGAGCTATAATATGCTGTTCCCCGGAGGGAGTTAGACTCTTTCTACGGGATTTCAAGGTTCATTATGTTTTGCGAGAATTCGATGTCAGATTGAAAAATGTACCAGATTACTTGTGGGCAAAAGGCCCAACTGATGTAGGTTGTATGCACATTACACCATACCATGTTACACTCAAAGCAGGTGTTGTATTACCCCGAATCAGACAATACAAGTTACCACCCGATGCTGTAGTGGCTTTACTGAAAATAATTGACGAGCTCATTGCCCAAGGAGTGGTCGTCGAGACCGACTCCAATGTCTGTAATTCACCCATCATTCCGATTCTTAAACGTACTGATCCCAATGCACCGCCAGTATATCGGCTGGTGATTGATTTAAGAGAACTGAATAAATGCATTATACCACAGTATCCTGTGGTCCCCGATATCTCATCCCTATTGACTGCCATTGATTCAGAAGCAACGTTCTTTACTGTAATTGACCTCAAGAACGCCTTCTTCAGCGTACCTATTGATCCAGAGAGCCAATATCTCTTCGGATTCAGTTTAAATGGACGCAGCTTCAAATTTTCACGCGCACCTCAAGGATTCACAGAAAGCCCCAGCATCTACAGTCAAGCACTGAAAAGACAACTAGATTGTATTCAAATGCCAGTTAACACCGCTTTACTGCAATACGTCGATGATCTACTGATCACCGCACGAAGTGAGCCCGAATGTGAACGAGCGTCACTGACAGTTTTACATTTCCTGGCCGACAAGGGACACAAGGTGTCCCCTTCGAAGCTACAATTCTGTGTTCAGCAAGTTGTGTACTTGGGTCACTTGCTGTCAAAAGTGGGGAGACAGCTCACTCTCGATCGCATTCAGTTAATTGTAAATATGCCGCAACCCCAGACACAAAAGGAAGTGCGGGCCTTCATAGGCCTCACCTCATACTGCAGACAATGGATTCCTCAATATGCATTCCTAGCTAAACCACTCATCCAGTTAACGACACAGGAGGCAGCAACTTCGACTGCCCTCCCTTGGACTCAGGAACACACACAGGCTTTTGAAGAATTAAAGAAAGCATTATGCCAAGCACCAGTTTTAGCGACACCATGTTACAGCAAACCGTTTACACTTTTTGTTACAGAACGTGATGGTACAGCGTTGTCTGTCCTCACCCAAGATCAAGCAGGTTCACATAAGCCTTGCGCTTATTTTTCTAGTACATTGGATTCAGTAGCCCAGGCACTCCCTGCGTGCTTGAAGTCAGTAGCAGCAACAGCGTTAGCAATAAGGCAAAGTGATTCAATTGTTTTAGGTCATCAATTAACAGTACAAGTTCCCCACTCTGTAGAGGTTCTGTTAAACAGAACCCAGACTCAGCACTTGACTATAGCACGACTGACAGGTTATGAATTAACGCTGTTCCAGCCACACATAGAAATCAGACGCTGCAGCATCCTGAACCCAGCAACACTGTTACCTACAATTATGACAGATTCAGTTCTGCATGATTGTATAGAAATCATTAATGCAGTAACAAAGCCACGACGAGACTTAACAGATGTCCCACTGACAAATCCAGACCTGACACTTTATGTGGACGGTTCATGCATGAGAACAAGTACAGGAGAATTAGTGGCCGCGTATGCCGTGACCACTGAAACTGAAGTTAAAGAAACACATCGTATTGACACACTGTCTGCTCAAGCAGCAGAGCTTATCGCTCTGACCCGAGCTTGTATTCTAGCCAAAAACAGAAATGTTAACATATACACTGATTCACGTTATGCATTCGGAGTTGTACACGACTTCGGAGTCCTCTGGCAAGAACGAGGTTTCCTGACCTCTCATGGGGCCAAGATACAACATGGTCCCCTCATTCAAGCACTGTTAGAAGCAATACATTTGCCCTCGGGCATATCAGTCATGAAGTGTAAAGCACATACTAAAGTTACAGATTCTGTTTCCCAGGGTAACGACCTGGCAGACCAGACAGCAAAACATACAGCACTGACTCACACCCAGATTACAGATGTGACAAAGACAATAGTACCGACAAAGTGTATGGCCGTTAGAGATCCCACCTTAGATGTAATCGATATCCAGACACACGCTACCCCAGATGAAATAAAGAAATGGACTGAACTAGGAGGGATCCAGACAGATCAAGGTTGGATGACGAAGGGAAAATCTACATGGTTTCTCCCTGACTCTATGGTTCAAGTCATGATTAATACAGCACATAGCCCGGCACATCTAGGAGAGAAAGCAATGTTAGACAGTTTACAAAATCTCTGGAGCAATAAACACTTACGAGCGGCAGCAAAACAGAAAGTGCGTACTTGCATGATCTGTTGTCAGTTCAATCCAGGTAAAAGCGTCCCTGTAGAGCAAGGTGGATTTCATCCTCCCGATCACCCTTTTGAAGTCCTCCAGATGGATTATATCCAGATGAACAGTTGTCGAGGATTCAAGTATGTCCTTGTAATTGTTTGTGCTCTGTCCCGTTGGACCGAAGCATACCCAGTTCCAGACTATACGGCTCCGACCACTGCCAGACAGTTGGTTCGTGAATTCTTCCCACGGTACGGTTTGCCCCGTGTCGTGTATTCAGATAATGGACAACCCTTCTCCTCCGAGTTAATGAAGCAGGTTTCTTTACTGTTAGGTTACCAGTGGAAATTCCATTGCGTCCGACATCCTGAAGCCGCAGGCCTTGTAGAAAGGCATAACCAGACACTAAAAATCCGCCTTGCAAAGATATGTCAGGAGAAAGGGGTCGACTGGATAGTCGCCCTGCCAGTGGCACTATTCTACATGAGGATGGTCGCCCACTCGAGATCAGGGCTATCCCCGTACGAAGTGGTCTTTGGCAGACCACCGAATATGTGGGGGACGCCCATTCCGAAGAAAATCACTGATGTTGATTGTAATATGTTGACAGATTACCTTGCCTCCTTGATGTCTGCACTCCAATCATGTCGTTCACAGGTCGCCGCAGCCTTCCCTGACAACACTGATGTAAAGCCGCACGAGGTCCGTCCTGGGGACCTAGTATTGGTCCGAAATTTCGACAGGAAGAGTCCGCTGGAGCCCCGCTGGAAATCTCCGAAGACCGTCCTTCTCACCACGAGGACCGCCATGAAAATTGAAGGGAGAAAGGGGTGGGTCCACACGAGTCATGTGAAAAAATTTTGTGGACTGAAACCTGATCGAGACTCGTCCACCCCCACCAAAGACTGTGTTGAGGAAAAAGACTTTACAGTATCCGAACGAGAAAAAACTCCCCAAGAAGAGTACCGTATGAAACTCCGATCTAGCAAGTCAGACAGTTTAATTGTTTAAGTCCTCCCCTAGGTGAATCGGTTAAATAGTTTCTGACATGTATCCCCTAGATCGAGATAGAGAGAGAGAGAGACAAGTCAAAAGAAATACATACTGCAAATCACTGCGTAGTCACTGTATAGTGACGTTGTTAATAATGTTTTTTCTAAGTGTTCTAATTATTATTGCCAGTATTCTGCTACCTATCTACTGGCCTATTTTCAGGCGTGAACAATCTGTTTACAATGTCTCTGCTGAACACACTTTTAGTGAATTACCTGCACACGAACTCTCTTACAGACTTGCGCTGCGCAACAATACCTTCATTAGTATGTTACACCACTCCCATCAGACGAACAATGCTACAGACTGCTGGATAT
The DNA here is from genome assembly GCF_964263255.1 of Lissotriton vulgaris. Classification (NCBI taxonomy): domain Eukaryota; kingdom Metazoa; phylum Chordata; class Amphibia; order Caudata; family Salamandridae; genus Lissotriton; species Lissotriton vulgaris. The sequence continues at coordinate 131,985,546 of NC_141687.1, forward strand.
GTGGCCGACTCCCTCCCTACCAGAACTACAAGGGAGCTCTGCCCCTCTTTCCGTACCCGTTCACTCACAACGGCTCCTGTGGGGCATGGTTTAAAATAATTAATTCCTTAGATCCTGATATTGCTGTTTTCGATGGGGGCTGGGTTTGGGGAAACTTGAACTTAGTCCTGCTCGACGTCTGTTACCCTAATAAGGAGGGACTCCCTACTCGAATAGGAACTGATCTAGAAAATGAAGTATATGGATTAGGTAACTACACAATTAGTCTCATGATCCTTACGTTGAATCCGAAGCTGCTCCAGTTCTGCCCCATATGCTAGTATTACCAGTCACTGGTGAATTATGTGTCCGAAAGAAAGGTTCAGTACACTTAGGTCATAGCAAATGCACTACTGTGGTCGAATTCAGTGACCATGGTAAATCGTCCTTTAAAACTATCAATCATTCCTATTTTGTTTGTGGTCATACCGCCTACATACGTTTGCCTCCAGATTGGGATGGTACCTGTTATATTGCATTCCTTCTGCCACCTGTTTTTCTAGCTCCCCCTGATTACCATAGAAATACGAATCTAGTAAAGAATAGACCCAGAAGAGATATTCCACTTGTCGACTACACAGAAACGGCATGGGAACAGTACACTGATTTTAATAAGGGATTCTTTTTCTTTTTAGGACCTGTCCAAAACAGTAAATTAATACGTAGATTAACTAGAACACTTGAAGCTGTAGTACATGAAACTGCCTCCACCTTAGGTAACTTAACAGAGGAGCAATCTGCTATGCGGGTTGTTGTCCTTCAAAATCGTCTTGTTATTGACGTCATCTTGGCAGATAGAGGTGGAGCCTGTAAGGTCATCGGGTCAAGTTGCTGTATTTTCATTCCACAAAATGCACCATCTGTCTATCAAGCTATTACCCGTCTGCATAAAATTGCAAATCAGATACATCAGAATCCAGGCACCTGGACTTGGTCCGGTTGGTTCTGGACAACGTTAACTGCCTGGGGATGGAAGATCCTATCCTTCCTAGGTTTCGGCCTTGTCATAGTATTCAGCTGCTGCCTGTGCCTACAGTGTGGGCCGGCGATATGTGGACTGTGTGCCACATCATGCATTGAACATTCCAGTTTCCTCTCCAACCGTCAAAGAAAGAAAGATGAGCAAATGATGTTGCAAGAACAAACTGATCAATTCATGATGATTAATATATCATGAAGGGTCCGTAGGGAACAAGGAGGGAATGAGGAAATATAAATTTTATGGTCAAGATGTGTTCCCTAGCGCGTACCCCACCGTCTCCATGTACGAGTTAAAGTGCATGTAACTTCCCTCCTGTACCAGCTATGAAGACGCAAATACATTTGCGTCCAACGTTAACATGTCCTCTTTCAGACCCACCATGAATGGGTTGAATGGTCCGTTCCTAAGTATGCTATGCCAACGTCTTTTTGTAGTATACTTCTACGTTTTTCAGCTCTAGCTGAGTAGGCCCCTGAATCTCTGCCACTGAGCCTCTTTTCTGGCTTCTGACTCCGAGGGCCTCTGCCCAGGCTGCCTCTGTACCCGTGAACTCTGACTTACTTTCAGCGCGGCCCCTCGCGCTCAGCTCAGCCTGCTGCCTGCCAAGATTGACTATAACCTTCGAGTTATCTGTTCCGCTCCCCGAAAATACATTCCTGCCTGCCAGTTTCAGTAAACATTCCCCTCAGCTGCAGAGCCAAAGGGCCGGCCTGTCTCTATGCAAGTAATTCAAGTAATTCATAGCCCTTGTTGCCATGCTCCCATGGAAGGCCCATGCCCCACGCTTCTCATACAGACACTCAGGCGCTTATACACGCACTCACAGCAAGTATAGAATAGCTTCTGCCCTAGAGACCTTTCCGCCCAGATAGCTTAGTTCCTAAACATCAGATGCCAGATATGATAGAAGCACAAGTTGATCTGACATGCCAGACTTCTGTCTCTTTCCGTCAGTGTAAATGTCAAGTCCCCTGCACCCTCCAGCTTCACGTCAATCACACGTCATGCAGCTGCGCGCGCATCCAAGCTTCCGATTTCTGCTGACATTGCAACATTCCTGTTAGTGCCACCCCTTTTGTGACACCTATCCGTGACGTTTCTAGCACACACCTCTAGTTCACGCCTCTTGATTACGCACTTGTACCACGTGTATACTGTTATCTTGTCTTCTCTCAGCTGTTACGCCTTCTATACTGTTTCCAATGGTGTAAAATAAGTATATAAGCTATGTACTGTTAATAAAATGTAGCGCTCTATCCCTTCTGACACCCCTGTGGTGGTCAGAACATGATATCCTGGTCTTGACCATTCCTTTTTAAGGAATAAAACCCCTAAGAACTCTAACACCACGGACTCTGTCTTTTTCTTCCGATCTGAGTTATTATTGATTAAGTACTTACCTGCATAGAAATTAAGAGAGTAAATTAATTATTTACGTCATATCTTTGCAACGAGGAGCTTCAATTGTGACCTTCATTGTTAAATGTTTGTATGAAATACAGTTAGCTCCATGGTCTTCCTCACTCTCTAGCATTTATAAAATGTAATGTTTTCTGTTCCTTATGTTCCTGAAGAGGATGGATTCACAGTTGTATAAAATAGAAGGCCACTTTATTCAACTAAATGGAGGTGCAGTTTAAATTTGTGAATGTGTAATTTTTTTTCTGGGTAAATTAAAGCAAATTAATTTGATGCAGAGCAATTGTTAATATTCCATATGATGATATTTTAGGAATGGGTTATGAGATGTGACTTTATCTGTCACACCCTGGTGACTTGCCATTGCCATGTCTAAACGTTTCCGCTGCCAATGATATTATACTTTTATTTACATTCTGGGCTATTTTGAATTGATTACTTAACAAATGTTTTTTCCCTCCTGTATTCACTTTTGTTTTAAAATAAATTGTACCTGAAATCTTGCTTTGTGTGGATTTTTCTGATTGAACTTTCCTTTTCTCTAGGTAAATTCCTGATATGAGTTTCGGAATTTTATCCCTTAGAGACTTATGCAAACCCCTAATTCATCAATTGGGCCTTTAAAAAAAAAAAGAAAAACACACATAGAACCAGAATTGAATTCGTACTAAAATAAAGCCCTAGATAATGAAGCTGTTTTTCTAAGCCCATTACAGGCAATATAGTCCTCTTTTCATCATCTCCAACAGCATGAAACAACTTTCACACTGTAAAACTGGCAATTTACACCAAGCTGAGTATGCCTCATAAGCAGCCAATGCCATTCACATGCTGCACGAGATTGAGCAATTAGTCAGGGCTAAGTCAATCTTTTTCTCCACATGTGGCTCCATCAATTGCAACTGTTTATTATTCCTATTATGCATCCTGTGAGTTGTGTACACAAGAGCCTGGTTGTTAAGCTGCATATTGACTGGGGAGTTCACCTCACCATGAAAACATTAATTATGCAAGGTTTCTAGGAGAGTAGAGGGATTTTCGTAGCGGGTGTGGGATCCTCTTCCATATCCGCAGTGCCTCTGAACTTAATGTCTTTTTCCTTTTTAGGAGTAATTGAGGCTTTCACCTGTTTCTTGTCTCTTGGGTTTCTGGTACACTGCCTGTTACTCTTGGAAATTCTTGTGTTGGACAATTTCTCTTTGGCTCAACACTTAATGTCATGCCATCTGTCTTTATTTCTTCAATAATTCTTTAGATAGGTGCCAATGTATTTTTTATCACAACAATGTCACTCTTCCATAAAGCCCCCTTTGTTATAGGTGCACTTTTTTAATTTCAGTTTATTTTTGTATTTGTTTAACTCTCCGATGAGGATTTCCACTTCCCCATCTGTGATGCACAATTTTCTATTTCTGACTTCTAGACTGCACCTGATTCACTGGTGGTCCCAATCTCCCATTCTGCCGTTACTGGTTCTTGAAAATTCTCTGGGTGTGGTACCACTGTACAGGCAAGTTTCAGGAAAGCATTTTGTGTTTTCTGGTGAAGTATTTTTGTTGTGCTGTTACGCTATAAGATGTTCTGTTAACCCTATCCATGCTGAAGACGGAACCCCTCTGTCATCAGCCGCGGTGGCGCTGTGCTGATGACGGAGCGGTTCCGTCATGGCCCGGCCGCCGCACCTGCGCGGCGCTGATTTCACGCCTGCGTGGCGCATTCTATTGAGCGGGCGGGGCCATGACGGAACCGCTCCATCATGAGCACAGGTCAACCGCGGCTGGTGACGGAGCGGTTCCGTCACCAGCATGCGCCCCCCGCACGGCCGCCCCGCCCCCTTAGCACTGCGGTGGAATAGCCGCCGCAGTTAAGGGGTTAAAGCAATGCTTGCATTGCACTGTTCCATAGTATTTGCATGGGTGTTTGGGCAAGCGTCATTGCCATTCATAACTCTAGCACAATGCTAAGTTGTTGGTGGAAATGTAATGCATCTACTTTTTGAGTCCTGTTTATCAGCACAGTAACAGTATAAGTAGTCACCCTTTGCTGTACCTTGTCAAATACCTATCTGGGTATTAAATTAGCTGCTTCAAATCCTGAACACCTCGAACAGAGAAGGCACAAAGGAGGTAATATAATGCAGCTGTTCTCTCCTCAAGTTTAATTAGAAACATTGAGTTCCACTCCTAAAATGCATAAAAAACGAAAGGGATTCTATCAGCCAGATGAAGCCAATAGAAATTGGCCAATACAATAATTTGTTACAGCCACCAATAATTAAAGAGCATTGCAGGCTGCTGAAACCTGCTACATGACCTCAGTTGTCCAAGTTAGCCAAGTCCCATTTTTCATAGTGAATTCTGATATCCAGTCTATAGTTTCATATTAAATGATTTATTGGGTTTAAGTGAAGGGGATTTGTTTGATGGACTTTATATTGCAAATGTTATTTTTTATTAGCTCTCCCAACCTTATACAAAGTATTTAATCCATCAGTTGAATTAACAATACATATTTTAAAACACAATCTATAATTCCTAGCAGAACACTTACTGAAGATTACTTCAAGCTGATCTCATACATACTTGAAATGTAAAGACTGACCATGATTATAAAATAGTTCAATAAACCCACAAGAATACTTCATAATGCAGCCTGGATGCCTCCCATACAAAAAGTAAGTGATCTTAGCGTAGGGTTTGTTTGTCCTACATTTGAAGGAGGGATACATTGGAAAAGTTGATACGCCTGAGATTAATGTGACATCATATGCAAACAAGGGCATGCAAAAATATTGTTTACATTGAATACCAGATCAAAGCCAGAACTATCGAAGTTGCCAATGCTTGGAAGTAATAGTGGTGATGCTAGTGGTGATATTGGCAATGTGGAGGTGGTAATGATATTGGTTACAGTGGTGTGGCATTGGAGGTGGTGGTGCTGATAGGTGGTAGACGGTAGTGTGGAGGGGGTACTGGTGTTACTTTTTGAGGTATTGTTGGTTGTATTTGTTGTGGCAGTGTGGTATTGATGTTGGTGGTAGTATTAGTGGGGGTGGTAGTATCATTAATATAGGTTATAGGTTGTGGTGCAGAATATGTTGGTATGAGTGAAATTACTGTTGATATTGGTGGTGGTTATATTGATGGTAATAGTGTTGGTGAGGGTGACAGCGGTAGTGATGGGATTTATGGTGAAAGTATGCTGCATTCCATATTGGTGATACTGGCACAGCATTGGCCATCGTAATGGTGGTGGTTGTACAGATGATGGTGGTGGTATAAATGATGGTATTGTTGGTGGTGGCAGTAGTGGTGAGATTGGTTGTGGTATTACTGAGATATTTATCTGGTAGTGGTATTGGTGGTCACAGTAGCTATAGTGGTGTTATGTTTATGGTATTGATATCTGTGGTATTGGTATTGATGGTGGTGATGGGATTGGTATTGGAATTAGTGTTTGTGGTATTAGGGTGGTATTGATAGTGACTGCTGCTGTAAAAAAAAGTCTCTCTATATGCAATCATGTATGAGAATTGACCGTGACCAACATTGTGATGGCTGGTGGAATACACTAATGTACTTTTTAGTTCCTCATGCATTGCATTCAAATTACTCCACAGGTGGCGGTATGTTCTACCAAATAGCCAATAGCATGAAATGAGAAAGAATATTCCTCTGAACTTATCTAAGATGTGATTGAAAATATTTCAGGCTAGTGGCTGACTTAAAGCCCATTTTCTATATATTAAAGGCAATCGGTCTTGAATAAAGACAGACAGAAACTTGCATTTTTGTCCCAGATATCCCTTTTCTTTAGAAAAGAATGAGTTTAATAACTTATATATATTTAACCGATTTGCATTTGTATGCCCAATTTAGTGTGCTCTTTTATTCTTTTCCAAGTACTGCTAGGTGTGTTTTCTCTTTTGATTTTCACTGACATTATTCTGTTTTGGCTAATTAAGGGCCCTATTATGATGGTGTCCATCCGCCACCCCTGAGTAAGAGGGACCGTCCGCATAGTCAGCGGCGGTCCCTCCATAGCAATTAGGATTTGACCGCCACCCTGGCGGTCACATCCTGTATTTTTTTCAGTGGGGCGGGTGCTGCTTGAAGCAGCACCCGCCGCAATGTAAAAAATGAAAGCAGTGCATTTGCATGCACAAAGCGGCAGGCACCGCGCGGTTCCGGTACCATTTTGGGCTGATTCATATTTTAAAGAGTTGGAGAGGCAGTATTTTACCACCTTACACTGTAATAAATGGCTTTTTGCTGCTTCCATTTTAAAGGGTTGTACTGCTATTGGCTGGAAATGTAGCAGCCTTTGTTGGCATCAGAGCAATAACATGAGGCAAAATACAATAGTAACACAGCGTAAATCAAAATCAATTGCCAAAGAGCAATCACTATACAACACATTAACAAAACAATGCAGTAATTCAGTACATAACATAACTAAAGCAAACAATGCATCTTCATCAACAACATTTAACACAACAAAATATCTTAACAAACCTGCTTTTACAATATTTTGGTGAAAAGGGTTTGCACCTAGCACTGCCATGCAGCATCAAGGAAATATGAAATTGGCAGGCAAACTTATTTTGTGCTGTGGCCCATAAATAATATTTAACAGGGATCCTGGTCTGTGTATAAACATACTTACATATGTATATAGATATATATCTATATATATATCTATCTATGTTATATTCAAAGTGTGAAATCCCGGTAATGTATAGAATGCCTAGGTAATGTATAGAATGCCTGATGGTTTTCGGCAAACTATGAAATATAAATTTTTTGTGAAAATGTTACATACTTTTCCTAGGCATTCCAATCAATTCCTCGGCATTATACAGAATGGCCATTACCGTTTACGCAAAGTGTTAGGAGGCCACAAGATGAGATTCCTAGGCATTCGGCAACCACTGAAATCCCAGTATTGTATAGAATGCTTAGGTAATGTATAGAATGCCTGATGGTTTAGAGGCAAACTAGGAAATATAAGTTTTTTGTGGAAATGTTACATAGTTTCCTAGGCATTATACAGAATGACCAGTACCATTTAAGTAAAGTGTTAAAAGGGCACTAGATGAGAGGCTTTATTAATTAATACGCATTTGAAACTGAAAGAACAAAACTACGAAATAAAGCATAGGATATATGGGCCGAAAGGCCCGCCACCCCTTCCACCAACCAATTCCGATGGGAGGAGACAGACACAGTTTGAACTTTTGGAAGGCGGGGGGGCCTCACGACCCCCCCGGCCGTATTTATTTAAATATGAAACAAAATTCAAAACTTTAAATTAAAAACGTTTCATGTATCATGTACAAATTCAACTTCCATTACATTTGATGAAGACAGGTGTTCAGGCTAACCTTAACAAATCTCTAATACAAAGATTTCCTAACGGAGTATAACATCATGACAAAATGCATTATATATGAATTTGTACATCCTAACGCGAGTGGTGCAGCCTTCAGAGCGCAGGAACAAGAGGACGCTTCCCTGGATTCCCGCGCCTTTTATCCAGCAGCGGGAAGGCGGGGGCCACGCCCCAATCCCGCCCATAGGTACTTCCGGGCGAGTGTTAAGGACAACCCTTTCAGGCGGCGGGGGCGTGCTCCGACCACGCCACTATGGGCATACCGCTGTGACACGCCCCCCCCCGCCCGCAATGGTTTTGCGGGGGATCGGGGCACCCATCCATACGTTCGGGGTGACCGAGTGGTCTCCCCTTTCCATTCTTACAGGAAAACAATGAAAGCAGAACTGAGATTGAAGTACTTGTTACACTAAGAAAGGCCGGAGTAACACGTGGAATTGTACTCAATTTTATTCTTCACACAAAAACACCTTCTATTTTGGCACTTTGATCTTGTACATACATCCACGACTTACAGAAGAATGCAAACAGAATATTGTTACCGGTAAAACACAAAGCAGAACTGGCATGACCTACTTGTTGCAGCACAAAAACACCTTCTATTTTGGCACTTTATTTTTGTACATACATTTCATAACTTAAAGAAGAATGCGAACAGAATATTGTTCCCGGTGAAACACAAAGCAGAACTGGCATGACCTACTGCAGCAGGGAAGGCTAGAGTGACATTTTGAATTGCACATCATTTTTTTTTTTTCACACAAAGGCACCTTTGGCATTTCGTCTTGCACATACACCTGACAAATCCTTGGCCACTTCCTGTGGACTGAGAAGTAGCTGCAGATCGGAGAGGTATTTCGTGGTCAGGAACTTCTTCAATTCTCATTAAGTTCTTTGGACATACGGTGAATTGTGATCTGGCGTAGAGTTGCTTCAAGATTCCTTGTGCAGTTCCAAGTCGGTTAAAGCCATCTTCCATCACGTTCATAACAACTGCCAAGAGATTGCATGAGTCACCCCGCCCTTTGTCGACGTCGGAAATCGGAACTCGCACATTGGCACCCAAAGGCACAGGAGGAATTTTTTTGTCAGAATCCCATTTAATTTTTTTTGGCCTGAATCTCAAGGTCCGATTCTGATTCCATTTTACTTTGCATAGCTTTCTCAATACTGAAGTAAACATTGCACAAAATGCTAACCTCATAACCGTCTACTTTGTCACCGTCATCGTCTTTAGGAGAATGTCCACAGATGGCATGAATGTTTCGGCCACACTTTCGACATGTATGACCACTGCTAGTTTCTTTTAAGCAGATGCAACAGATAGCGAAAGAAGAAGGATTTTCGGTAACCATGGAAATGGAAGGCTCTTCGATAACCATGGCTTCATCACTGTTTTGGTTTCCTCCAACATGGATTGCATTCTCAGCTATGTCTTCTGCAGGGAGCTGTGCCTCTTCCATTGATTCATCTCGTCTTTTTTCCTGCTGTTGTGTTGTTTGTACGCTCTCTATTATTTTTTCGAGCTCTTCCTCAGTCTCTACATCTTGTAAAATATGTCGACGAGCTTGTAGGCTACTTCTTCCCCTCTCTTTGATTTCAGATCCCTGAGAACTACACACTTAGTGAGATGATCTTGGTACACCATTATAAACGTGTACTCTCTGTCAGGATGGGACTGAAAATCGATGAGATCGACCTGACAACGGGAGTTGAATACAGAAAAAAACATTGGCTTGACCACAACACCTTTTTGTTTCTTCCTGCAAGGCTCACAAAGGTGAATGTACACCTCAATATCATGACAGGTAATGTTCTTATACTTGGGTGGAAGTTCTTTCAACATTCTGTCCCATCCTCTATGACCAATAGCCAAATGGACCTTATGGAGTACGTCAAATAACTCGGAGTCCGCGACGTAAAACTGAATAGCACTCGTACCTTCTTTAACAGGATAGATCAACTTAGTTGTATTCTCGACCATCATTACGTCATAGTGTTTCATCAGCCAATAGTCCCGTGGTTCCTTCTTAATGGTCGTACTAGCCTTTTTCAAATCATCCACTAACTTTTGGTAAGTGGTTTCGGTTAGGAAAACACAGTTTTAGCAGCATTGGCTCTTACTTGAGATAATTCATTGCAGAACAGTTGTTGCATGTCAGCATGGCGTGACTCCTGTCTTGGCACTGCACTCCCTTACGACATGGTGATACAAGAAACACGGGAAAGGATGACGGCAGAGCGTCTGTGGAACCTCAGCCGGATGCTATACACAACCTCTGACCCTGCTTGCAGGCAGGTCGCTCCCCACACCACTGGACGGCTGCCACATGCTCTTCGCCTGGTTACTTGTGCTGTCTGTGCCCCTCGCTTGCTGGCAACTTGTGCTGTCTCTGCCCCTCACTTGCTGATAACCTGTGCTGTCTCTGGGATTAGGTGTATTATATACTTTGCCGGCAGACAATCCGGCAAAGTATACAATGCCTAGGCAATGTATAAAATATCAATCATTTCATACTTTGACGTTCGATTTTCAGGCATTCTATACATTACCTAGCCATTCTATAGAATGCCGGATTTCACACATTGCCGGGCGGGAATAAAATGGCAGGATTAGGCGTATTACATTCTTTGCCGGCAGACAATCCGGCAAAGTATACAATGCCTAGGCAATGTATAAAATATCAATCATTTGATACTTTGACGTTCGATTTTCAGGTGTTCTATACATTACCTAGGCATTCTATAGAATGCGGGATTTCACACTTTGACTGTAACACATATATATAAAGATATATATATATATATATATATATATATATATATATATATAGATATATATATAGATAGATAGATAGATAGATAGATAGATAGATAGATAGATAGATAGATAGATAGATAGATAGATAGATAGATAGATATTGATCTATATATATCTATATACATATATATCTATATTAACCTCCACCGAACAAGTAAGTGGAGAGGAATCTGACAATCAAACAGAAAAAGAAAAACAGGAGTTTTTAGGGGACATGCGCCTGGTTCTTCGACAAAGAGAATGGGAACAGAACCGCAGTGCGCGAACCCAAGCAAGAGGAAGGGGCAGGGGACGCCCTTGGCAATCAAAAGGAAAAAAATGCAGCGGAGAGGAAGATGGAGCAAGCCGTTCAACGGAGAAAACTGGAGCAACAACAAGAAGCATGGCCCAAAGGAAGGAACGCTAATAGACAACAACCTTGAAACAAATCATATTGATGAAATACAGACAATGGAACTCCAAGTAGTCAACCTATCCAAATGACAATTATCTGAAACAGAAGTGACTCTTCTCAAAAAAGGCATACATTTCTGTCCTACCAAAACCATGGACATTGCCCAAAAGAGAATAGACTTATATCTATATATAAGAAAATTGAAACTCTCAAAGTTCTTCATAGAACATCCTAAGAAAGAAATCAATACAAAAGAAACACCTGAATCTACTCTAGGAGCTAAAGATGAAACAGCATATCTAACGTTAATAAACTTAAACGCCTTGGAAAATGAAGAAATTACTCTCCAAGAGGCTTATGAACAAGTTGGTGCAGGCCTAAGTAACAAACACCCAACATCAAGATTTTATCCCCAATTGCAACTGGGGAACAAAATGGACCTTTTTCAAGAAGCTGTCATACATGATTTGTATAAAATGAAAAAAAGAGGATACAAAGATAATTTAACAAAAGAAGAAAAGGAGGCCCTTCATAACCTTTCAAATAGTGATAAAAAACAGCCGATAAAGGCGGAAATGTCGTGCTTTTAGACAAAGAAGCCTACATAAATGAAGCACATCGTCAACTTGGGGATGCAACTTATTATGAAAGGTTACAAGTGAATCCAACTACTAAAATGAAAAGAGAAATAGATGAACGCATCTATAAATGGACAGCTCAAAAACTAATCGATGATGACGAGAGAAAATACTTAGTGGTGGACCATCCAATTATGGCCACCATTTATTTCCTCCCTAAAGTGCATAAAGATGCTGTGCAACCCCCGGGGAGACCAATAGTCTCGGCAAATTGATCCCTATTAGAGCCAATGGCAAATTATATAGACTATTTCCTGCAACCTTTTGTAACAAATCTGAAATCTTGCATCAAGGATAACAGCGATATCCTTAGGAAGATTGAACAAATCACCTGGGATGACTCATATTACCTGATTGCAATGGATGTCATCTCATTGTACACCACCAAAGCAAATGACATGGGTATAAATGCTTGTAAATATTTTCTACAAGAAAGAAACATACATTTAAGTGACCACAATCAAATGCTGCTGGAAATGTTGGAAATTTGTCTTACTGGAAATATTTTTCTCTTCAGAGATGAAATCTATAGACAGTGCAACGGAACGGCTATGGGTTTTTCCTGTAGCCCAAGCTACGCATGCCTCACTATGGGATGGTGGGAAAAGGAAGTGGCATGGACTATTCAGAACAACAAATATGTGGAAAAAATTGTCCAATGGTCAAGATTTATTGATGACCTAATAATTGTGTGGAAAAGAACATCAATGGAATTCCAGGAGTACTTTGCATAGAAACTTTGAAATTCACTTACCAAATGGATAAAAGTGAAGCTATCTTCCTGGACACAAAAATCGACATAAAGGACAATAAAATTCAAACCACCCATCATTGCAAAACGACGCCACAAATGGAAAGGGGCGACCACTCGGTCCCCCCGAACGTATGGCAGAGTACCTCGATCCCCCCGGGAAGCCATTTTTGGGCGGGAGGCGCGTCTCGGCTGGTATGCCCGAAGCGCCGTAGCCGGGGCGCGCCCTTTCCCGCCCTAGAGTGGGCTGGCCTAGACACTGACGCGGCTGGCCACGCCCTCGGGGCAGGCAGGGGCGGGTTTACGCCCGCCCTGAAGACGGATAAAAAGGGACGCAGGACCAGAAGACATCCTCTTGTTCCTGTGCTCTGAAGCTGCACCTCCTCGCTGCACGTGAGCTCGAGACGGAACGAAGAGCCAATTTTGACCCACCCACCAGCCCCTGAAGACAGCCAGTTGTTTATAATAAAATGGATCGATAATTCTGTTTCGTTTACAGGTTGTGGTATTATTCGTGTTGATATTGAGTGTGTAATAAAGTTGGTCGATTTTATGTATGTTTTGTGATTAAAGATATTTGGTTTTTAGTGTCCATTTATAAGCATGCTTATTTTGGTCATAGTGGCCAATGTATTGTTGGTTTAGTTAGCATTGTCGTATTTATTTTGGTCGGGCGGTAAGGTCATGATCGGTGAGCAGTAATTGGAAGATCCCTATGAGTGGGCGTCACCCAACACGGATGGGAGCGCTCGGGAGAGGTGGCCTTTGGCCCCTCAACGGGGAGGCGGTCCTGTCTAAGGAGAGGCCGCCGGAAGGAAAGGAAAGGCGGTCAAGGCCCCTTCCTGTGTAGGAGGGGTTACAGCCCCCTCCTGGGGAATTTCCCGGGGCCAGTGACGTCTGCGACGGCAGATGTGGTAAGTTGTGTGGGGTTTGGGGGGAGGTCTACGCTACCTTCTAGATACTCACACGAGTCCTCGAACGACCTTTAAGTGGCGTCGAGTTTATTGGGGCCCCCGTCAAGTCAAGGGAAATTGGTAGTTGCACTTGAGGTACGCCTCAGTGCTGTCGCCCCTCCCAAGTGGGGGGGGGTATTTCTGGTTAGGGATCTTGACACCGGTTACGACCTTGCCGTTGGCCCTTAAACGTTAGGATGTACAATTTCAATATTTCAAGAAAATGTTTTGTAGGTTGTTAGTTCGGCTAGGAGAACCTCTGTATTAGAGAATCTGTTAAGGTTAGCCAAACATCGCAATGTGGTAATGAAATTGTACATTAATATGAAACTGTTTTTGTTTTAATAAATACGGCCGGGGAGGGTCACTCCCTCCCTCTTCCAAAAACTTCAAGAACTGTTTCCGGTTTCCCTCCTTTGGGGATTGTGTTGAGAGGGGGTGGCGGGTATCTCAGCCATATGCCACCCTACAAGCTGACAGCTTCCACCAAAAATCATTGATTGAAAGCATTCCATACGGAGAAATTCTCGCAGAATCTGCAGTGAGGAAAATGAATGGCTGAAACACAGCACCAATACAGTAAAAAGATAAAAAAAAACGCAAACACAATTCCAGCACCGTAGGAAACTGTTGGAAAAAATCAAATGAAAAGACAAGGAGTGACTGCTTAACAATAAAAACAAAAGCAACAACAAATCCAACAGAAATAAGATTTATCACAGACTATACCCAAAATTCCAAAATGGTGAATTCGATTCTGAAAAAGAACTGGAAGATTCTAAAATTGGATGGTACTTTTGGAAAAATGGTGGGAGATCACCCCATAGTGACGTATCGCAGAGCAAAGAATCTAAAAAATCATTTGGTGCATAGCCATCTGGACACTCAAAATAAAAGCAAAGAATGGCTGAAAACCAAAGGCTTTGTTAAATGCTACAGTTGCAAGGTCTGTCAAATAGCCAAACCTACATCGGAAATCCAAATGGCTAACAAAATGATGTGGAAAATCCAACATTTAATCACTTGCAAAAGCAGATATGTGGTGTACATCGTTGAATGCCCCTGTAAATTAAAATATATAGGGAGCACAACATGTGAATTGAATAAGAGAATTTTAGAACATACTCGTGCAACCACAAACAAAGACAAAAACAATGCCATAGCCAGACACATGGAATTGGTCCACAAGGGGGATTGAAAAATGCTGAAATTCTATGGCTTTGACCAAGTGATAGAAAGCAAACGCGGAGGAAATTTGGAAAAAATACTCCGTCAAAAGGAATCTCGACATATTTTAAAATTCAGGACAATGACCCGTTTGGTTTAAATCAGTCGGAAGAGTTATATGTGCATCTATATTATAAAAATATGAACATCAAACATCATGCAATGGAAAATGCAAATGTTATATATATATTTAAAATGACATCAAATTACATCATATTTTGCACATGTAGCCACGATAAAACTGTTTGTATTTTATATCGAACCAACAACAAATGGGGTAATCATTAATGTGTCTGAAAATGAAAATGCTGATTACTGACAAAATCCCTATTTAGGTTTTGATAGTTTGCACGATTTGTATAATTAACAAAATGCTGATACTACATGTCCCACAAGCCCTAGAGGCAGGCTTTGATAAAAACCCACAGGAAATGATGTAATTGTCCTTTTCAAACTTGTTTTAAATCACGAGAAAAAAACTGTTTGTTAGATGCCGTGATCAAGCAGCAGCTGCTGCCAAACGTGTCGGTTTTGTTTGTCTTGCTGAAGTGACGGATGGCAATATAATGAAAATATGAATAAAAACTTGACGAAACGATTCCTTTTGGTGAGTGCGACCCGTCTTTCTGGGCTTCCAGAAGTGTGCCAAAATATCTATATATATATATTATATATATATATATATATATATATATATTACAACAGCATGGTTCCATTTCCCTCGTCCTGGCGCTGCTTGGCGGTGCATCGCTCACCGCGGCTAAACCAAGCCGCCAAATATTTCCAACACTGTCGATCCCTTGAACCAACAAAGTGAGCTGCCATAGTCAGCCAGTATTCTTGCCAAAAGGTTTTAATATGTACAGAAATCCAACACGTTTCGGTAGTTACATCTACCTTGTTCACGGTCAGTTTAAACTTACAAAAAGCATTGTTTAAATTGCCCTTGTGTACCCAGGAAGTTATTATTTCACTTCCGCCCGCAGGGAATTCTGGTCCATGCAGTTTGACTTGTCAAAACTTCATTATTTTACATTAGTATTATGGGAGCCCCCATCTTACATATTCATGTCAACTGTTCAAACAGTAAACTAAAAATCAAATAATCTATAAAGTAATGCCCTCCAGTGGGCTTTTAACCAGAAATTGTTTATAATGGTCATTGTCAATGAAAAAAATCATGAGTTCTATTTAGTGCTGCCCTCCAGTGGGCTTTGGGTTTAGAATGTTCGTGACGAACAACTTCATTGCCCTACAATGGGTATTTAGGGAAAGGAAGGGGGGTTGAAAGGGTACCATAAGGGAAGGGGATTAAGTTGAATAAATTGTCAATGGAAAAGAGTAAGAATTTCATAGTTTATAAGTGAATATACATTTCTTCCGACTGGTTGAAACCCAAAGGTGACAAGGTCCGAAAATTCAGGATGTGGCATGACTCTCTTTGTCTTAAAAGCTTTTCCCAGTGGCCACCTCGATCTGATAGGGACATTGTTTCCAAACCCCAGAACTTCAGGAGTTTCCAATTGCTGTTGTGGTGCTTTTGCATATGTTTGGCTACAGCGATGTTTCTGGTTTTGTTGGTCGTTGCACGGACGTGTTGAAGGATTCGTATTTTTAGTTCACATATGGTACTGCCTATGTACCT
The DNA here is from genome assembly GCF_964263255.1 of Lissotriton vulgaris. NCBI lineage: Eukaryota > Metazoa > Chordata > Amphibia > Caudata > Salamandridae > Lissotriton > Lissotriton vulgaris. The sequence continues at coordinate 132,001,806 of NC_141687.1, forward strand.
CAACTTGCATGGGCATTCTATCATATATACCGTGTATGGACTTTTGCAAGTGATGAGTTCTGTTATTTTCCAAGTTTTTTTGTTGGCCATTGTTAGTTCTTTCATTGGTTTGGCAATCTCACAAACTTTGCAATTAAAACATTTTACGAATCCTTGTGTTTTCAGCCAAAATGTTTTCGGTTTATTGCTTTGAAGATGGCTGTGGACCAGTTGGTCTTTTAAATTGGTTGCAGTTACAATACAATCCAGGGGATGTGCCGGAAGACTGCCGGAAGACTTCCGGCACATCCCCTGGATTGTATTAATCTATACATGTGACCGTAGAATGTCCCCATGTTAACTTTGTTTACAATACATGCCATAATCTGTTTTGGCATTTTGTTTTTGGAATAATTCCAATTACGATTTGAAGACTGTAAATATTTACTTCCTTTGAGTCTGTGTACTTTTCCTGACTTTCTCACCGCTTTTGAGCACAACCTCTCTCCCCTTTCCATCTCCCAATTTGGGGCTATTCACTTTTCCAATGTGATTGTAATTGCTTCACTGATTCACACGTAGTGTTAAATAAATGACAACATTTGTTTAAGAGTAATTGTTTGATTAATTTTTAATTGCTTGGTAATTGTGTTAGTGTGTTCTCTCACCCAACACGCTCTCCTTGCGGGGACCCCCTCTTTACATTTACCAGATAACGCCCAGGTCCCCGCGACTGCATGGGTTCAACCCCCCTCTTTTGTAATGTTCTTGGTGGAACATGACACCCATAGAAGAGAAGGATTTTGTTGTGTTAAGCTTTTGATTCGCAATAAACATTTCACAAAATGTTTTTCTCCCCACGCCACATCTCATAACATAAGTCTTAGGCGTGTTCACTGTTAATCCTAAGTCCCATATAAAATCATTAAAAGCATTCAGAACTCTCTGTAAACCAACTTGGGTTCTGAACATTAAAACCGTATCGTCGGCATATAAAAGGTTAGGAATTGGACGGCCATTAATCTTAGGGAAGTCAAAGTTTTGCTTAAATATTGCGTCCTCCAGATCATTTATGTATAAATTAAAAAGAAATGGTGCAAAGACACATGCTTGACGGACTCCCCTACGTATTGAGATTGGAGTTGTGATCCCACCCTTAACATCAAAACGGACTCTAGTTTGAGCTTTGCAGTAAAACTACCCTAAATAGTGAATAATTTGGAGGTCCACACCTATCTTTTCAAAAATCTCCCACCGTTTAATATGTCATACCTAATCAAAAGCATCTGTCAAATCTAGAAAGGCTAAAAACAAGTTGCCATTTTTCACAGAAACATATTTTCCCACCAATAAGGCAAGATTAAGAGACTTCTCAATGGTGCCCACTCTTTCACGAAAACGATACTGCAGATCGGAAAGAATCCTATTACCAGAGGCCCAGGCTTTTAGTCTTACTAAAATTATACGACCTAGGATTGTTGTCATTGAGTCGAGTAATGAAATGGGCCTGTAACATCTAAGGTCGTGGCGGTTTCCTTTTCACTGCCTTTAACTTCTCTTTGTAACTCTCTTTCTCTCTCATTACTGCGCTATCTTGTTTTATTTCATTTTACACTATCTCATGAATCACTAAATTACTTCTATTCACTCATTTATCTATCGTCCCCTCACTCTGACTACCTCCAGATCACCTTTCCCTACTAACAGCTGCTTCTCTTACTGTGCCTCAAATATTTATCACTACTCTTGCTATCCCATTTATCTCTCACCACCAACACACTTAACTTAGCTCGCCATTCATTTGCTCTCTAGCCTTTTTATCTTCCTTTGCTCCCATTTTATCTTTGTTGCTTCTACAGTGCCCCTCTCAAACATGTTCTTTTCTTACTACCTCTTTCTCTACACATGCACCTTTTTCACAATCAATACATACTCTATCTCTCTATCTCTCTCTCACTCTCTTACATATTTCTCTGTATGTCCTTCTCTTTCTTGCACCACTCTCTCTACCTCCCACCTTCCTGATCTTTAGATCTTTGTTATTCATATCTCTCTCTCCACCTTTCTCCATGTCTCACCACTCTCTTCACTACTGTATTAACCATACCCCCTTTTTATACCTCACCTATCTATTAACTTCACTTCATTCGAGCTTCTTACTAGACCTCATATGTCAATTATAATTTCTCCTCTCACTTTGCCACACCTTTTTATCTTCCTTGAATCTCTTGATACTACATTCACTATATCACTCATCTACCTGTCTACCTCTATGTCTGTCTTCCTCTATCCCTTCCTAACTCAGAACTCTTTCTTTCCTATTTCTCACAAATTCATCTCTTGGTTTAATGCACTAGTCTCATTCTACATTTCCTTCTTCCAAACACTGCTTTCCTCTATCTCACTCTTAAAGTTTACCTCTCTCTTTATCACTCTTTATGTACCTACCACTCCCTCTTTTAACTTCTCAACTACTTCACATTTTGCTACACAATATCTTCACATACTTCTCCTATTTACCTCATTCCTGTCTACCTCACATCTCTCTCGAATTGATCGTTGCTATAACGTTCTGTTTACCTATTTGTCCTTCACCTTGCTCTCAATCTATCCATTGATCTTACTAAGCAGAGCTGAAGGTCACTGTTTAACCATGGAAGTGTACTCATTGTAAGAGGAGTGGAGGTGCAAGGCAAAGCAAGAGTAGTATTCTGACATTCCCCTTTGCAATGATAATACCATTTGTGAAGGGGATAAATGGAATTAAAAATATCTGATAAATAAAGATACAAATTCAAGCACTAAATTGATATGCCTTATTTTAATATTACTTTATAAACAACAGTGGTCCATAGGCAAAGTAAATTCAAAAGGCAAAAATGAAATATAGACGCAATCGTGGCTATATTCGGTTTCTTAACCTGCCCAGCCGGGCGAGGGTCTAATATTTACTATAAATCAATTACACAAAATGCTTCAACGAATGTACAAAGCGGGTTACATGCCTGTGCTATGTCATGCTTCAACTTTTTTAAATGCCTGTATTTGCATGCGATGTCACAATAAACCCAGATAGCTTGGTTTGCCAATCCTTGTTTCCCTTCTTTGCTGGGAGAGAACACACAAAGTGTATTGTATGACAATTTTCTTTTTCTTTTGGATGCATCTAGAAGAAGTGTTGTGTGGGTTTATTTTACTGTTTTATTTATGACCATGCTTTAAACTACAAGTATGCATTAGTAAGTTAAAAATTGTAATGCAAGAATTGCCATGATTGTTTGTATTTTAACATTTGTATGGTTAATGTACTTGAATGCTAAAAAGATCTTTGTGCATTTGCTAAACCTGACTATCGTCCATGTTTCAGATTGCATTTCAATTAGTAAATAATGTATTACTCAGACAAGTCCCCAGGATGCAAATTCTTCTGTTACATGACAGGTCTAGTGAACTGCTATCAAATGAACAGCCATAAGATACTCCCCTTTTAAAGAAAGAAATTAAATATTAATTTTATATTTTCAATATTTTCACTTGATGTTTGTTTGTGAAAATGAGATAGCAGTTAGATAGTGAGGACTGGGAACTATTATACCCCCCTCAAAGGAATTAAGTGCATTTTTATATACAATGCTTATGTCAATTAAAAGTACCCTCATACCTTTTCCATACCATTTGCTAGATGACTACCAAGGAACATGCTCACTTGTCTAAATGCAGATTCTTGTTTGCTGGGGATAATGCCCTTTTCATAGCATGTAATACAGTTGTTGGTTTGGGTTTCTGGTCATCCCCAACATTTGCTACTTCATTCACAATAGCAAAGACTGGTTTGACATTGCCAAAGACTTTACCTGGTTACTATTTATCAAAATTCGCAACATGATCATATTGAACATAATTAGAAGCTACTATAACACACCTTCATTTTGGTAATACTGAAAAGGATTTATAAATTAGCCCTGAAAGTGTTACTATGAAAATGAACAAAAATGTTGGCTGGCTTATTTATTTCTGATGAAAAGAATAAGTAAAAGAATTGAAAATGCAGTGAAGAATTTGGGTGTGAACGTTTAAAGTTCTAGCAAACACTTCTAGTCCTGACTTTCAGATGCTAAATTAACACATGGACGTATTTCATGAGAGTGGTATAAAGTAACGAGAATGTGTAGTAAAAATATCTGATTTTTAGAGCTCTTTGAATTTTAAGGTTAGCTTACACTCTTGTAAACCTCTATTTACGAGTGTAAACCTGATTTAGTAATTTACAAAAGCTGTCTTTCCACTGATAAAATTATTTATGCACATGAATATTTTACTTAGTAAATCTACTAATCTAAGGGGAAATAAGTGAGTGTTAAAGGGTGGAAATGCCATGAAGATATTTGAGTGCCTACATGTCCACAGAGGAAAACATTCTGTTCTCTCAATAGGAGCAGTACAACTTTTTGTGACTAGAATGGGAACTACATTTTGTAGTACATATATTAATCCTACAGTAGTTCTACTTGCTTACTACAAAATGCATTTTTTAAATCAATAAGTGTAAATCTCCACCTCATCTATCTTTTCTGTGCGGAGATCCTCACACATGTAAGTTCTCTACTTAGCGGCCGATTACGATGCCGTAGGAAATGGCTCCAACCCTCTGTCGGAGCCATTCCAAAGGCATTGTAATCAGCAGTTTGGATTCATTTATGACCGACACATTTGGATGGAGTCAGTTGGAAATAAATACAAACTGGCTTTCTGAATGGCTGCCCGTCTGCCATTTGGAAAGCCTCCTGTAATCCCAAGGGCGGCTCTTTCCGACCAGTGGATTTAAATGTTGGATTCTGACAGCCTTTCAGTGCAGCCTTTCCAACTCAGAAAGGCTGATGGAAGTCAACTTTGGGGGCCCCCATCAGGGCCACCATGGGTGCAAGGCCTCCCTGTGGATCCCTGCGCCCTGTGGCTGGCCCCGAGGTGCCTGCCACTGGGTGCAGAGATGAACTGCATCTCTTCTCTTTACAATGAGAGCATGCATTCTGGTCGGAATGCATGCTCCCCTTGTAAAGAATAGGAATGTGACCGAACAGCACTAGGTACAATCCTAATTGCTGTATTGGGAGCGCCCACTTGAGGTCGGTTGTTCCCAGTACCCAAAAGATGTTGGACAGACTCAGGTCCATCCGACATGAAATCGGGCCCTTAGAAGTTAGTGTTGGAGTGGCCACTGTGAGTTGCTGAATGAAGGGGAATAATTATTACTAAATGGAAATGGTTCAGAGAGGAGTAAGGATGGGTTTAAGGATGGCTTTTAGGAGGGACATGCACCCATCCACAAAAGAGTACGCACCTCAATGGCTTTTTTATAAAAATGCGCAGTAAAAATACATTTTACTGATAATAGTGATACATAGTCTAGATGGTAAACCTATCCCTCTGCTTATGTTTGCAGATGACACTTTATTAATATTGAAAACACAGCAAGGTCTGCAGAAGGCTATTGCGCGTTTTGAATTGTTCTGCAAGGAATCTGGTCTTACCATCAATGTGACCAAGACAGTGAGAGGGAGGGTCATTATGAATGGGGAAATGCTGGAACAAACCCAACAGTTTTCCTACCTTGGTATAACCCTGGGTTCTAAGTTGGAATGGAATCCCCATATAAATCAGTTGGCCACTAAACATGCTCAATTAGTAGGAGCTTTAATGAAGGAACACAGTTTGTCGGCCACAAAACCTATAGCCCCAGCGCTAAAAATATATAGTACTAAAATAAGGGCATCTATTATTTATCACAATCTCACAAAATATGTTTCTGAGAGGGTTAGTTGGCCTTCCACCATCTACGTCACTCTTGCCCCTCCTCTACGATCTGGGCTGCCAGCGACTAGAGGACGTGGTACGTTTTAGACCGGCGGCCTACTGGAACTCTCCCAGTATGCCCAGGCCCTCCTCGAAGTCCAAGGTACAGATACCTGCCAATAAATTGTTATGGTTAAGAGAGGTAATGGCTGTCTATATTGCTATGGGACTGAGCTTGCAGTAGGAGGACCCAATTGCTAATCATTTTCCGTCTAAAAAAGCTTTCAGGGAGTTATAATGGTCAATGTGTCAATACAAAACTTTAGTAGCTGTACTGGCCTATCTCTAACAAGAAACTTCCTGGAGATTAAAGAAGGCACTGCCTATGAGGGCTATTGGGATTTTATTACACTTCTAGGAGACAGGAAACAGTACCATCAATATAGGGTGGGTACCATCTCTGTCAACTCCTTTACCGGCAAATGGCAAGCTAATAATAACATATGCTGTCAATTCTGTCCATCACAGCCGGAAAGTATAGCCAATATCTTGTTTATTTGCCCTGAGTACAAACATCCCAGGCATACGTGGCTGAAGCCCATTTGTCTGCTGAAGGGTATTACAACTGGAGTTGAGGCATTAAGGATCCTTTTAACTGACTGTTCAGAACCCATTGCAATTGCTGTTGCTAAATTTCTACACAGGATGTGGGTGATATGGATGAGAACGCTTCGCCGGATATAAAAATGTTTTATTAACTGAAATGCTAATTATGCACGATTCCTTCTGTGATGCTTATTGATTAATCTTTCACCTTGGATTTCTATATATTTTTTAACTTATTGTATAGGGTCTTAAATTATGTTTTAAACTTAATTTATTCAATATAGTATGGATTAACTAGACAATTTCATTATCTAGTAGCGCTGCTTTGTGATCCTAATGTATTGTATATGTTTGTTATTTGGATTTTAATATACGTCTTTTATGATATATATATCAAAATAAAGACTTCTTGAATTGAATTGATACACAGTCAAAACTATTTTACATTGCATTGTACTGCATACACAATGTGTACTTTAGATTAGGAAATATGTATGGTAGTCATGAATCACTAATTCCGAAGGCTCCAGACATATGTTGTGATTAAAACTCAAGCTTAGAGTTGTCTAATTTTAATAATTTGCAGTAATCTGCTGCATATTCTTTGAGCCTGAAACAGGCATGTGTCATCTCTGGAGTATTTTTGTGCTGCTTTAATTTAGACTGTATTGAAAAAACACATTTATTCTCTCTGGCATCTGCATGTAATAAGTTTTAATTATACTCATTGCTGTAACTGCCATTCATTACTACAGCTCATAGGTCACTTGCGTCCTACTTGTTGTGCACTGCACAGTATAATTATTTTCCTCATTATAACATAGGTTGTAATATCTGAATGATTTTGAAAACCTACAGACATTGCTTATATATTTAAAATCACTCAAAAAAGCAAGTAAATGGCTGCCGATCATTTTGAAAAGTAAACACTTTCATTAAGTTCATCAAATATTGAGTAGTTCATGGGGACAATTCGAGTCTAACAATGCTAGCCTCAGATAAAACTATATAGTGGTAGAGATCCAACTGCTCCAACCTCTGGGCTTACAGAACTATATTAGTTCAGCCATAGAATTGATGTTATTGTTTCCACTACTGCATCAATCATTATGTGAGTTGCTCTTTAGTTCTCGTCGGGCCGTTGCTGCAAAGTCATCCTGTACCCTGAGTGACCCCATTTATTTTTTGCTGAAAGGTACTGGTGGTAACTGACTCTGACTGTCCCTGGGTTCTGCCTAACCAAGTCCAGGGCCAGTGTTATTCTGAAAACACTCTTAGAATACTGTGAAAACACCTACATACACTAGGGTACACTGTAGTTTAGGGTACCCCTATGATTGGCATGTGCTCCCTATAAGGCACAGTAAATAATAGGGCAGGTGGGTCAAAACTACCTTGAAGTCCCTATTATATAATAGGGCATGGCAGTTTAAAGGCCAGAAGCTCTTTCTGCACTTGCATGTGTGCACTGCTGAGGATTGAGCTCAGTTTAATAGTAGTCCTGTGTTGCCGGACTGTTTTTAACATGTAGGATGTACCGAAACGTGACACTGGTGCTTGAAGCACTTAAAATTAATAAACTACAATATTTTGCCATATTGGGTATCCCCAGGGTCTCCCCTAGGTGCCCCAGAGGAAGGGTTGTCATGTACTCATACGGAGGATTATGAATTAGGTTTTAGATGCCTTTGGTTTAGTGAAATTGCACATTTCACTCCCCACATGGCAGAAAAGTGCTTCCCAAAATCGACCTTCGTGCTAGGAGCACTCTGGAAGGAGTATCTGCAATAGTTTTATATATTCAGAACCCTTAAATTCTCCCCTAGGTGTTCCTTTTTGCAGATCTCCAGCCACATATGTTAACATGGCAAGAAGTTATTAATAATAATCCCTACCTGGAGAATAAGAAAATATCATTCAAGGGTTTACTAGAATGGTATTGATAAATCTAACAATATACTATTGTTGAATGTATCCTAAAATGAAAAGACAGGGGGAGGGGTTGTAAACAATGATCTACAATCGAAGGAGGAGACAGGCAGAAGGAGCCAAACTATTTACAACCCCACTCTTTTAGCCTAGCCAGATGACAGGATTAAGAAAGGAATGTGCAGTTGCCAGGGGGAGGGAGAATATGGAGATGAACCATGCATGAAGTTATTTAACCAGCTGTTGCCTCTCTGCTGGAACTTCAGCCATATTGAATTTTGGAGAAATTGTGCTTTCTGGGAGAAACACTTTGGAGGAAATGGACATGCTCCGGGGTGTTGCCCTGCACCTCATTGGACAGGAGTGCCTACTTGTGTGACCCTAGAGAACAATGAATAAGTATCTGCTAAAGGCAGTGTTTCCCAGATCTGCTGCCTGAAACTAGAGGAAGAAGAAGGGTCTGACAGACCGAGCCTGCTGCACAATCTGGATCTACAGCCCTGTGGACCAAGCTGCTTCGAAAGTACTAAAGAGTGGACTCCCTGCAAGCTACAGGTTAACAGAGCTCACCTGGACCATCACCACCAAGAATCTCTAGCCTGGAGTACTACCAGTGGATTTGTAAGGGTGTTGTCCAAGTGGATTGTGGGAATTGAAGTACCAAACTTTCAAAGAACATCATGGAGTTTCCGGGCCTTTGAAGTATCAAGCCTGTGAACCCTCACAGAATCCAGCCTGATGAAGAGCATCCGAATGCAGAAAAGGTGACGGGGACCGACAGCGATAGTCCAGCCGCCCACTTCCTACTGCGAGTCGGTCTCAATCTCTGGTTCGTCCCGATGGAAAGCTCTGGTGGTCTGACTTCAATAAGTATTACCGGGAGCTTGTCGCAAAGCAAGCCGGCAAACCCTCACCGAATCGAGACAGGCTACGAGCCTCGAGAGACCCTAGGAAGAAAAGCTCCAGGAAAGTTTCTACATCAGAAGGTAAAAACTTTGACCGTGCCCTACCGCGAGGGGTGAATGTCTGACATAATATCGACAGACAGAATATCGAAATACCAAAATATCGGCACAAAAATATCGACATCAAAAATATCGGAATCCTATCTTCATAAAGGTAAGTACAAAAATATCGAAAAAATAATATCGTAGTACAAAAATATCGGAATTAAAAATATCGTTTTTTTAAATGTATTAATAATAATGTAAAAATAATTTTAAAATACATATAATTTTAAAAATATTAAATAAAAATATTAAAACAAAATTAAAACTAATACATATACATTTAAAATAAATAAAACACTTAATAATTTAATGTAATTTTTTTTAAATGTTATTAAATTGATTTAATGTAATTTTTTTTGTTTTTACCCTGTACGCCTGTACCCCAAAAACCCAAAACTGACCCTGAACCCTAAAAATATCCCTGTACCCCAAAAACCCAAAACTGACCCTGAACCCAAAAAATACCCCTTTACCCAAAAACTGAAAACTGACCCTGAACCCTAAAAATACCCCTTTACCCAAAAACTGAAAACTGACCCTGAACCCTAAAAATACCCCTTTACCCAAGAACTGAAAACTGACCCTTATCCCTAAAAATACCCCTTTACCCAAAAACTGAAAACTGACCCTGAACCCTAAAAATACCCCTTTACCCAAAAACTGAAAACTGACCCTGAACCCTAAAAATACCCCTTTACCCAAGAACTGAAAACTGACCTTGAACCCTAAAAATACCCCTTTACCCAAGAACTGAAAACTGACCCTGAACCCTAAAAATACTCCTTTACCCAAAATTAATTAATATTATTTAATTACCAATTAATTATTAATTAACAATAACAATAAAGTAAATATATTAGCACATTAGCTGTAATTAATTTAATTTAATAATTAGTATTATTTTTCCCAATTAATCAATTAAGAATAACAAAAAAATATATATAAAAAAATTTCTATAATTAATGTAATTAACTAATTAATATTAATTAATTACCAGCTAATTAATAATTAAAAATATGTACAAAATTATATTAATTAATTAACTAATTAATATAAATTAATTTCCATTTAATTATTAATTAAAATATGTACAAACATATATTAATTAATTAATTATTATTAAATTACTTCCCACCCTATTCCCCTATAAACCAATAACCTGCTACAGAACATATTTATCAATTAATCAATTAATTAAAATTAATTAAAAATTAATTCTCAATTAATTAATTAATAATTCCTACTAATTAATAATTAATTTAACATAATTAAATTACTTCCCACCCTATTCCCCTATAAACCCACAACCCGCTACAGTAGTAAAAGACAATATTTAATTACATTACATTAAAAATAAATAATAAAACATAATAAATACAATATAATATACACAAAATGTATTTAAAAATTGATATTAGTAACATCGAAGTTATTTATTTCGATATTATTGACATCGATATTTAAAACTTCGATATTACTGATATCATACTAATATCGATATTAAGACTGTCGATATTACTTACCTTCGATATTTTGTCCCATCGATATTTAAACTTCGAAATTATTGTATATCGATATTTAAAACTCGATATTTTGTCTGTGTACCGCGAGGGGTAGCAGTGCAGGGCTCAATCGCGGTAAGCCTGAAACTTTGACTTTGTTTCGGTCTAGCATGACCAGATGGCCCAATAGGGCTACATGTTTTTATGCACTATTGTTAGATTTGAGGGTCTCTAGCTGGCACAGGTAGGTGCTTGTGACAAATAGGGACCCTTGCCTCTAGTCAGGGTAAGAAGGTACACTCCTAAAATAACCCCTGCTCACCCCCTTGGCAGCTTGGCACGAGCAGACAGGCTTATCTCAGAGGCATTGTGTAAAGCATTTGTGACCACATACAGTAACCCTGTGACACCACTACAAATGGACAACACACAAGGTTTATATCAAAAATAAGTATTCTTTATATAAACTTATCACAAGACCACAAACAACAAAAATCCACAATACTTGTTACTTTAAAATGGTAGTATCAGCTTAGTTCAGTTTAGATCTTAAGATGCAACACTTTGTGTCAATGTACCTTAAGGATGCGTTGCGCTTCCACAATAGAAATTTTGCAGCTATGGAAATGCGGCAAAGTTCTGGTGCAAACAAATAAAGATGGTGCTCTATCCTTGATGCGACACGCTTCCCGGGGATGCGGTGGCGTCTGCTGCAACATCGGTCCTCTTCTCTTTCAATGCGAGATACTTTACACGATGCGAGCCGCAACAGGCCCTGCGACAAGCTTCCCAGTGATGCAGTGGCTTCTGCGGCAACGTGGATCCTCTCTCCTGGTGATGCGAGTTGCTTCCACAGCGATGCAAGCCGCGACAGGCCCTGCGACACTCTTCCTGGTGATGCAGGGGCATCTGGTGCGACGTCGATCCTCTTCTCCGGCGATGAGCCGCGACAGGCCCTGCGACATGCTTCCCGGTGATGCGTCGGCGTCTGCTGCAATGTCGATTCTCTTCTCCGGTGATGCGGAGCGCTTTGTGTTGTGAAGCAGCAGCAGCAGTTCGGCGACACGCTTCTTGATCTTGAGTCGCGCTTCCAGCTCCTTGCGACAGGCAAATCCCCCAAGTCCAGCACATCTGCAGGCACTTCAGGAAGACTTTTGGGGAGCTGGTGGATGAAGTCTGTTGTCCCTGAGACTTCAGAAGGAGGCAAGCTCTGTTCCAAACCCTTTGAGATCCTTCACAAGTTGAAAATAAAGTACACAAAGTTCTTTCTCCTTTCTTTGGCAGTCAGGCAACCACTGCAGGCCAATCCCCCAAGCAGCACTTCAGCTTAGGGATAGTCTCTCCTCAGTTTCTTCAGGTTCCTCTCCTCAGCAAAGGTTTCTTCTTGTAGTCCAAATGTGATCTAATTTCATGAAGTCAGGGTCCCAATATTTATACCCCAAAATCCTTTGTTCTCTGAGGGGAGAGGAGCCTTTGCCTAGTCAAACCAGTTCTCGAGCACTCTGTTTAACAGACTTCTTCCTTCCTTTCACAGTGCAGGCAGAAACATCAGTGTGGAAGGCAGGCACAGCCCTGGAGCCCTTTGTTGACAGGATTTCTTCTCTTCTTTCAGTGTGCAGGGCAGAGACATCAGTCCCAACCCAGGAGGTGGAGCCAGCATTGTGGAAGGCAGGCACAGCCCTATTCAAGGTTCAGGTGCAACTCCTCCCTCCCATCTAGATGCAGATCCCTCTATTCCCCCCTAGGCTGATTCATCCTGTCTCTTGGAATCCCCCAGCACTGTCACTCACAAACCCCAGACAAGGAATACACAACCTAGCAGAGGCAGGCTTGAATGGTTAGACAAAAAAATACCTACTTTCTAAAAGTGGTATTTTAAAACACAGAATGTTAAAACCAACTTCACTAAAAGATGCATTTAACGAAAATGTCTGTATTTCACTATCAGGACATGCCACACACATCAGGGCATGTCCTACCTTATACTTACAATGCACCATGCCCTTGGCCCTACCATTGGGGTGTCCGATATGAAGAAAAGGGAAGGTTTAGGGACTGGCAAGTGGGTGCACTTGCCCAGTCAGCAAGACAGTACCAGACTGCACACAGGCTCTGCAATGGCAGGCCTTAGACACACTTTACAAGGCTGCTTCTGTGGGTGGCACAATCAGTGCTGCAAGCCCCCAGCAGCATATGGATTCACAAGCCCTGGGCACACTCCGTTCACTGTACTAGGGTCTGACAAGTAAACCAAATCAGTCAATCATGGAGTCACTAATCCATACATCAATTTACAGTAGGGAGCACTTGCACTGTGGCACTGGACAGCAGTGGTACAGTGCCCAAAGCATCTAACACCAGCAAAAACACATGAGGCAACAGCAAACAATGAAGGGAGACCCACGTCAATGGTGCCAGGTCTAACAACTATACAGTGCTAAATCTTTTAAAATATCATCTATCCGGTATCCTGCTTTGGATTCTTTTCGTTTTGGTGTCATTTTAAAGATAAAAATAATTTCTCAATTTGAAAATTGGTATTAGATTTTTGTTGTATGTTGTGTCTTAATTATTTACTGAATTTGTGTTTTTAAATGCTTTACATTCCTGCCTTTGAATTTAACCCCACCTGCTCACTGCCTAGCTACCCAGGGTTGAGTATAGGAACAATTTTCTGAGACCTATTCTGAGCCGTATATTATGGTAGTGGCCTTACAGCCAGTGGTAGATAGACATTAACCACTACTAATAATCCACTTTCCAACAGCCATTAACAAGAGTTTTCGACCCCATTGGGTGTGCAAGTCCCACTTCATTTATGCAGATCAGTGCTGGGTAAAAGGCTCATATTTAAGATTCTAATTGTATTCCCATTTTCTAAATGGACCCACAGGGTCTACCTCACAGAACCTGGTAACCTACCACTAAATTACGGATACACTTTGCATCAGTAACTCTGGGATGGGTGAGGTTACTAGGGGGATAGCAGTACCATCTAAAACAGCACTAGGAATTTAATAAAGAAAAGTTGCACTTAGGTGTCAAATAGTTGAGGCTTAAACAATCCTAAGAAATGTCCTTATAGTGAACCTTCATTTAGCTCAAAGTGTCTCTTAGGTTATTCAAGATATTTGGCTAGTTGTAAAATTCTTCATCTTCTTTTAAGAAATAGACAAAAAATAGTTGCAATGTATATTTATGCAACTACTTTCTGGTTTGTATAATCATATTCCAGAACGCGTATTTGTTCGCCAGATAGATAGGGAAAAGAGATTAGAAAACTGATGATGCCACTTTTGTGCTTTCTCATTAATGTATTATTGCTGTGGAGCACAAAGAAATTGATCTTGTAAGTAAATTGTGGTGAAAAGGGCCAGATAGATGATTTGAATATTCATGTTTGAATTGTCGATTGAGATTTATTCTGGTCTTCATATATTTTGGGAAAAGAACACTCTTAAAGAATACGCAGCAAGGGAGTCAGCAGAAATGTTTTTTTAAATGTTTATGTTTTGTCTTGGTTTTTTAGATGTTACTGTTTCACTGTGCCTTATTAAAAAACAATGAATTAAAACATTTTTACTAAATGAGAATGCATAAAATGTTTTCTCTAAAGATATGGTGCTTGGTCTGCGCTACCATAATATCCAGTGTGACTAGATGTTGAGCTAGGTAAATATTAAATGTATAGGGAATAGCAATCAGTAAACCAAGAATTTAATGAAATAATTTTTACCTTAATCCCTTTATAATGTACTACTGTTAGTATTATAGTTCCATATTCTGCAGATGAAAAAAGCCTCCATGTTGTGAAGAGATAATGAACTCCCAAAGAGAAAAAATCCAATTTCTGAGAAACCTCATCAAACGTTTCAAGGCAAATGTAGATATTTACCCTGTACTTCTCAAGAAAACTCCCTTAAGAAGATCCTTCTGCATTATCCACAAAGGCAAGTTCTGTAACATATGCCATCACAAGCAAGACATTTTTTTATGTAACACATTTCAGATGAAGATCATTTGTCAAAATCAAATCTGATGCAAGTTTGCACTTCTTTCAAGGTCAAATAGACACATTTAACTTCTCCTTTCACCATCTTAATGCTCAAGTAAGTAATATTATTAATTACTTTACCACTTGAGTCTTCACTGTATTTTGTAAAACAGGAGTTTTATATAGGAAATCATTCATCTTTTTTGGACTTTGTGTTATACGTTGATATAATGCTGCACCCATCAACGAGTTGCATATCCAATTCATCAGTTGTATCATGTGTCAGAAAAATAAGTTCCTCATCGTTATATTAAAAGATATTTTCATTGTATTCCAAATGATTTGGTAACTATTATGAACCAGAAAAGGCTGTTGACAAATGGCAAACTTAGGGCCAGATGTAGGTGGCCATTTACCAGCCGGTAACGGCCGATTTCGGTAAATGTGTTTTTGGGATGTAGGGGGCCAATTTTACCGATTCGGTAAATTTACCGAATCGGTAAAATACCGAATAGGTATTTTTACCGATTCGGTAACTCCTAGATGTAGGTGGGACTCTTCTGAGTCCCAAAGGCCTTTCAGATTCGGTATTTTACC
The DNA here is from genome assembly GCF_964263255.1 of Lissotriton vulgaris. Taxonomy (NCBI): domain Eukaryota; kingdom Metazoa; phylum Chordata; class Amphibia; order Caudata; family Salamandridae; genus Lissotriton; species Lissotriton vulgaris. Next base: position 132,017,213 of record NC_141687.1, read on the forward strand.
ACTCAATCCAATTGGGTGGTAAAATACTGAATCCAGGTGTGCATGCACATGTGTGCATGCACACCTATGTCATGTGGGGCACACATGCCTGTATTTGGGGTACTAGAGGGTGCCAAAGTGACACCCCCTGCACCCTTGCTGGAATCAGTATTTACCAAATCGGTAAATACAGATTCGGTAATGCCCATTGATTCCTATGGGCCTCAATGCCTATAGGAATCAATGGGCATTACCGAATCGGTATTTACAGAATCGGTAAATACCGAATTTTAACGATTCGGTATTTACCGATTCTGTAATACCTACATCCCCCCCCCCCCCTCTATTTTACCACTTCTTAAATACCGAATCGGTAAAATTCGGTATTTAAGAAGTGGTAAAATATAATTACCTACATCTAGGCCTTATTGAGCTCCCCAATCAAGAAAGAATTCATCTTAGGCTATTACTTGTTTCTTAGCACTAATATCATGGGCAAAGGCTGATGGCAACCCAGGGTGCTCAAATACTCATTACAGAAATGAATATTTATTTGGTTAAAGATTCCTTTCCCACCCAACAGACAGCTGACATCTAAAGCTTACTAGATTCTTATTTTACAAAACATTCAACAGTTATCGAAAGTATGACCTTACTAGCCTATTCTTCATCCTCTCTATGTACCATGAAGAATTCTGCAAATTATCTCAAGGAGGATCATAGGAGTATAACTTAAGATTAATGCCCAGCCCAACATCTTCAGATCACTAGAAAATAGCGAAATGGACCAATACTTTGCATCTGCATTCTTACTTGGTCTGGGAATTGCTACTATTAAGGATATGGTTTCAAAACTGGTTGCTAATGTGTGAAAGTTCTGGCAGCCCACCTCTTATTTCGACATCTGGGGAATCTGTATTTCAGATTGCAGTTATGATGGTAGCTCTTCTGTTGGCAAAGCTGTTGTGCACACATGATGCCAGCAGGCATAGCTTTGAAGGGGCTATTCTTTGCAGTTTTTCTAAAAGTAAGTCTGTTAACATTCTTCCTGTCCAGTACCACCATGTAAAGGCAGTCTCAGACAGAAAAAATCATTAAATTTGCCGCAATTCTAAGAGACAACTTTAAGTGCTGCTGACACACTCATTATACCATTTCTGAACATTTCCCCAACCAACACTTGAAACTAAGTCTGAAGATGCTTCGATTGAGAAATATGTATTTCACTATATAGATATTTCTTCAAATATACTTTTTTAGTGCAAGAGATAAAAAACTCAAAAAATGTCAGCTTTGGCTTTTATTCTGTTTCAATAATATTTTTCCAGGGATATAGCATCATGAATGTTGGTACTAAATTTCGCACTCAAGTAAAAATGTAAACAACCAAAAATGTGTGTGTATATAGTGTACAATATCTAATATCACATGTAGCTTCACGAGTTATATATCTTCAAGGAAAATAGACGTGAACAGAAAATCTCTATTTAGCAATATATACTTAATTCAGCTATATTTGTCAATATTTCTATACTTGTATAATACACTTGTAGCCAGGCATTCAGTACACAATGTTTTGACTTGCAATTGATGGGAGGTGCCTTCTCCTATTCAGTTATTGGTTTTATTAGCTTAGTGTTCAATTGTCTTTCAATGAGACCAATGGTTACTCAGGATCCAACAGTAACTCATTTAGACTTACAAAACTTTAAAAAAGCATTCTCTGAATATCACTGTTTGCACAAATTTGCAAAAAATTAATACCCATTTAATACACTTCTACAGTACCACTTGAACCTTTATGATAGAGACAATTGCTGTTGTTGCTGACAAGATTTAAAAACAATTTTGCTTGCTAAATGGTTGCTTGAAGGTTGTAGATATTTGAATTTAAATTTGAATTTAAAAACATTTGTATAGCGCGCTTATACCACGCGGTTTCATGGTGCTTTTCAGATTGCGAGGTAACAGCAGAAGCAGAGGAAGTTAGACTGCGAAGGCTTGGGTGAAGAGCAGGGTCTTAAGGCTTTTTCGGAACTGTATGTAGGAGGATGTGGTGCGGAGTGCCACCGGGAGGGAGTTCCAAAATGCGGGAGCGAGAACCGCACATTTTTTCCACCAGCCTTCTTCTTTTGAAATCGAGGGGTGGTCAGAAGTGCCATGTGGGTGGAGCGAAGCTCTCTACCCGGTGTGTAAGGCTTAATGGCAGAGCAAATGTACTCCGGAGCGGTGCCCGTTTTGGCCTGGAAAGTAAGGCAACCGAGCTGGAACAAGGCTCGCTCTTTCACCGGCAGCCAGTGTAGTGCCTGCAATAAAGGAGTGGAACGATGGAATTTAGGCAGGCCATGGATCAGGCGGGCAGCCTGGTTCTGCACTAGTTGCAGGTGGTGGATAGCATAGGCCCGCGCGCCATTATAGATAATGTTGCCGTAATCAAGGCGCGAGAGCACCATTGCCATCACTATGATCTTTAGAGCAGGAAGGGAAAAAAAACTGGAAATCTTCCTAATTGTTCTGCGGGGAAAAAAACAAGAGGAAACAACAGAACTAACCTGTGAGTGGACAGAAAGTAGGGGACTAAGGAGGATACCAAGAGTTTTGACTTTGGGAACGGGGAGTGGAGGGACACCAAGTGAAAGGGGCCAGTAGGACGGGGACCAGGGGCTGCAACCACCTCCGGTCAAGACTAACTCCGTCTTGTCCGGATTGAGTTTGAGGTGGTTGCAGTTCATCCAGTCCTGAACTAACAGCATAACCGATTGGACGTTTGGGAGGATGAGGGGGAGTGGGAAAGGTTGAAAATTAGCTGGAGGTCATCGGCGTAATTAAACACCGTGACCTCAAGCTGCTGCAACATAAAAATGAGGGGATAGATGTATAAATTAAACAAAAGAGGGGAAAGTGAGGAGCCCTGGGGACCCCGCACACAACCTTACGGGAGGCAGCAGTGAAACCAGCTAGGTGGACCGCCTGAGCCCTGTCGCTCAGGAAGGACTCGAGCCATGCGAAGGCTAGGCCCTCTATGCCCGCCGCCCTGACACGGGTGAGAAGGATGGAATGGTCCACCGTGTCAAAAGCGGTGGACAGATCTAAAAGGATGAAGGCCTGCGGAAGATTGGTATCAATGCCCTCGCGTAGGCTGTCCATCACTGAGATCACCACCTTCTCCGTAGAGTGGAGGGGCCGAAAGCCCGCCTGGCGGGGGGAGAGGCAGTGATTGGTTTCCACATGGGTGCTCAGGATGCTGGTTACATGGGCTTCTAAGACCTTACCCAGGTAAGGCAGGAGGGAGATGGGACGATAGTTAGAGGGAGATGAAGAGTCAGCGCCAGCCTTTTTTTAAATAGGGATGACAGCAGCAAATTTATGGGGGGTGGGAACCACTCCGTTGCTGAGTGAATCATTCAGAAGTGTGAGGGGTGGAGTAGGGCATGCTAGGAAGATTTCTCTCAGGATGTGAGCAGGGGCAAAGTCCAGGGGGGAACCTGACTTCACCCTTTGAAGCAGAGGGAGGAGGGTGGCTTTAGTCAGGGGGGAATGGAAGTTAATTTAGGAATGGTGGCGGGGGGAGAAGGGTTGATAAATGTGGGGGATGGTAGAGGAATATTAGCCTTGATCTTTGCGACCTTTTCAACGAAAAAATCGTTGAGTGAGTCGCAGACAGATTGGGAGGGAGGGATCGAGGCCGTAGCTCTGTTGGATGAAGCCAGTTCGTGCACCGTGGCGAAGATTTCTTTAGATTGTGACTCCGCTGCCAGTATCCTGTTGGAGTAGAATATGGTCTTGGCATCGAGATAGCAGTCATGTGCTTGCTGATGGTTGAAATACTATTGTTCTTAATTTTATGTGTTTGATTGGACGTTGGGAAGAAGATGTTTACTTATAATTCGAATTCTTCTTCATCAATAATAAAAATGTATATGAAATGTATCATAATATATTTGGAAAATATATTTTACAGTGTTTTATATTGTACAAGCCTCCATTGCCACAGGAACGTCACTTTTGACTAAGGTCCTGTGGCAATAGAGACTTTGCCTTATTTATAAGGTGGCGTTAAACCATTTAATGTGGCTTAACGCCACCTTGTGAATAAGGCACCCTTTCACGCTATACTCTGCGTGAATAGCATGGGCATTTGGCATTTGGTGTTGTGGGGCGTTCCGCCACAACACCCATTGATTTTTATGCTGCACCCGATTTACAATGGTAGGGTAAAGTGGTAGGAGGACCAAAATTAGGACCAGGGAAAACTTGGTTTTAACATGGTTTCTCGTTTCTGCTGTTTCCATGTGTGCAGCATTGTGCATCACACTAGAAACAGCAAATTGCTGTTAATTATTGTTTATGTACAGGAAGGTATCCCTCCCTACGCATAACCAATCATTAAGAAAAATGACGACAATGCAGCATACATAGAAGTTTCAAATCACCATTCCAGATTGTTTATGTGCAGGAAGGGCCACCCTTCTGCACATAAAAAGTAATTCACTCAAAGCAGGCACCCTTGCACTATAGTGCAAGGGTGCCTGAGTTGGTGCTAGGCAGATTAATTTAGCGCTAGCCCAGGGTGAGCCAAAATATTTTAAATACGGAGCATCCCTGCGTTTCTAAAGTGACTGAGGGCTGCATTAGCAATTTTGAATCTAACCAGCACTCCGCTCTTGAGTGTCAATAATAATTAATGGCAATGAGCATTTGTTACTGGACCATGTGATTTACGCAGACATTTGCTCTGCGAAAGCACCCATCAGCACACAACTCCTGCAGGACATGTATTTTTGAGATTCACAAATGCTTTTAAAACATGAGCTTACACTGAAATAGAGTTATATCTTTAAAGATCATTGAGGGTTAAATAATTAATTACAGGTAATCATAAATACATACTAATAACTATTTTGTGTAAAGCCTCTAAGGGTAATCCAGAATGACAGAATCCAAACCTGGATGTTCCAATTTCTTCTCATCACATCAGAAGTTTCTGTGGTTGAATGCATGAAAACATGTGTAATCACAAATATTATTATATTGCCTCTTAATAAAGTCATAGTCCTTACTAAATGAAGATAGGTAAACACATGGCCAGCCTTTGGATGTTCTTATAAACCCCATGGACACCTTTAGTCCAACATTTATAGCTGATTAAAGTCCAAAAAAGGAACAAAGAACCTTCAGTTCAACAGTGGAATTGAATAAAGAGCAATCAAATCTTTACAGTGGAAACCATGTGATGATTGATAATTACATAGACTCACTTAGGAGTACAAAAGACCGTTTAAGAAAATATTACAATCCCACTATAAAATATTGCACACCCTGAGTGTTGTAGTCCTTTGAAAAACAAGGCAAACCTGCCATAGCACCTGACCATCAATAGAGCTAAGAGAATGGCATCATCATCTTTAAAAAGTGACATGAGTCACCTGCCCTCTCATTCACATATGTACTGCACAGATATCACAACTTTAAAAGTATTGCTACAGTTCCAAAGAGCAACAGCTGGTTCAATTTATGGACTGGACAATGACTGTGGTCATGTCCTGAATGTGTTTTGCAGGAAGAGGAGAAAAGTGGGATTTTCCTGTCAATCCTTGGTAGGGGGGTGTTGGACCTGTCTCTTTTTACATGGTCACCCCAGATGTTTTGCCTTCCTCTGCATTCCTTTGCAGAACCCATGTTTGTAGGCTTTAGGACTCTGTTAGGTGCACTTTGACCCTGGTAATCAGTGGTAAAGTGCTTGTGCTCTCTCCATAAACATATAACATTTTCCTACAATGAATTTGTACTTTTAATTTACTTGTAAGTCCCTAGTAAACTACACTACATGTACCTAGGCCCATTCTCCTAGGGAACAGAATGCAAAGCACACAGCCATGCTTGTGCAGACTCTCTAAAACTGTGGGTCCCTTATAAACTGGTCAAAATCACAGAATATTCCATCTCAGAAACTAGAATACATGGGAAATTTGTTCAACAGTACTCTGTGAATGGTATGTCGTATAAAAAAATTCAGGAAGATAAAGCTCAGATGTCACCTGGAGGTTTTCCATGTAAAATCAGCAAGAGGAGGGATTCGAGTCCAGGGTGACATGGTAATTTGTTTTATCAAATCCTATTACTTTGCAGAAATTGCAATATCTTGGAGCAACAATGTTCTAAGTTCCCTCTATTGTTTTCTTTCTCCCTCTGCAGGCTGTACCTTTATTGTACCTTGAGCCCATTCCCAACTGGGATAAGTGGTGCTTCTTGTACAAAGTCACTGGTTTCCCATACAGGAGAGATACATGAACCTATTTCCTGTGACTCTGTTTGAGTCAACCTGCCCTGTGTGGATGATGCCCTCAACCATGGACCAAAGAAAGATGCTTACTTGTTCAAATCCAATATTTTTGACCAGAGATGCTAGCTGCACAGGTTGGGGTAGTCCTATACATCCAGACAACACAATGTCTTTGGGACTGGTCAGAGAAGGACAGGCCATCCAACTATAAGGGACTAAAGTTGTCTGGAAGGTGATCTTTTAGTTGTCTGTACAGACAATATGGTGACCATGCTTTGCCCAAATCACCAGTCTGTTACAGGCTCCAGACGCCTAACCCAATTAACCCATCAGATTTATTTATGGGTCTACAATCTCTTGCCCCTGAAGTCTGACCATATCAGAGGTGTTTTCAATTCTTAAGCAGACCTCCTCAGTAGGGTCTTGCCTTTCTCTCAGGACTTTGTTTACCATCCCTTGATAATATTTGAGATCTGTCAGAGGTGGGGTGCCCCTCAAATAGATCTTTTGACAAATCATTTGAATTTCCAACTTTCAGGGTTCTTTTGAGGTACGAGAAGAACCAATCAATGGGAGTAGATGCGTTCACCATGCGAGAGCAGCTCCAGGATTGGCCACAGGGAAGGCTGGGAGTTGTGCCTTCAGAAGAAGAGAGGAGAAGTTGAGCGACGGAGGACAGCAGGTACATTTATTTTTTATTTTTTACATTGAACACTGTTGTTCCCCTATGCAACCCCCCCTCCCACAACCCCTCCTCCTCGATCGCCTCTTTTCCGTGATATGCACCAGAGCAGCGCAGGAAATGAAATCTCAGGTTTTCCACCAAAACTGTCTTTAAAAAGCAAAGGACTTTGCAATTTCCAACCTACCTCATTAATATTCACAAGGTAGGTTGCTTTGCAACTCACTATTATTGGAATTGTATACATTGATATAGGTCATTTCACAAATACTTCAATAGCCACAAAAGCTGATTTTGCAAACAGAAAATCTTACAGCTGGCCCTCTGTTTTCAAGCCCATCATTTTGTAACATTATCACCGCACTATGACTTGCTCATTATTAACATAAAGTACAACAAGCGTTTAAAAAAATAGCAAAAGGTAAGTAGTATATTTCCCAAGCAAATAACTTCTATGTTTTCCATTTTAAGAGCTGTGTTAAAGTACAATAATGGGAACAGCAAAAGAAATAGATGCATTAAAAAAGGAAAAATCAATTTAATACCAGCTTCTACTGTTGCAAATTGTAATTGCTTCAGTAGTAGATTGTGTGAACTCATCCTCCATGCGTTCATGAAATAGGACTGGAAGCAAATTCTTCGATTATTTCAGCGTGGATATTGTTTTCTGTCTAATGTGTTAGGTTATGAGATAGCCTTTACATGACTAAAATACAAATATAGCATCAAAGAGAAACACAAATCCAAAAGAAATTTTAAGGAGGAAAATACACACCAACGCAAATGAACAATTGAAACAAGCTGTGATTGTCATTGTGTTACTTCAATTTGCCATCTAAACATTTATTGGTGTCGCTTTTTAAATTTTTAAATAGTGCCACTACTTTACACTAGCTCTTCAACTTGTGGTGTACCTTTGCTGATGTAATTTTGGTATATGCTTTTAAGGCCACTGAAAAGGAGGCACTCGCCTGTATCAAACAACTATGTCATACACACACTCACGCCCACACACACACAGTCTATTTCTCTTTCACTTGTGCACACTCTCACAAGCCAGTCAGGTCTCTTGACCATTCTGCAGGCAGGCTCTCTTTCTGTTAAATATCAGCAGCACTGAGAGGGGCAGGTAAACCTTCACACAACTGAAACCCCCCATGGGTGGGAGCAGTATTACCACTGGAATCACACACCATACTGCAGTCATTTGGGAGAAAGAGAGGCCTCCTGTAGTGTAGTAATGGGGGATTTATTGGCACTGATACATGTCATACGGACTGGCTTTCCCTGTGGTTGCTGAGGGCAGGGGCAAAAATGATTGTGCATGTCAGTGGGACTCACTTGAGACACCCAAATTGCACAAGGGAGTTTCTCTCTTCCAGCGAGTGAAGGAGCTCACAAACACCATTGCATTGCAGCTATGCAGTGACTTCTCCCTACCTCCTTGCAACATCCAACCAGTGAATGATGGGAGGAGTTCAGTATATGTACCCAGCCTACAAGTGCCACCCATACATGGTGTGTGCAGAGCCACTCACCACAATGCAGACAGCACCCCAGGGTAAGCAATAACATAGACACTGATATCTACTCAGTTATACCCACACAAAGGAACACCCTCTCAAGCCTATTTTAATCTGCTTCTCTGTGGTGCTTGTACGTTTCAATCTTTCTCCTCCCATAAACCCGTAAACACAAACTACTACTGGTATGGCCGAATTTAGGGCCATATTATCAAGGAACCTGCGGTAGTTTATCGCCGCTTTACCGGCAGGAAACTGCCGATAAAGCGGCGATAACGGGCTTGATAATATGCGAATCGAATTTCAATCGAAGCCCAGGTTAAATGTTCACACATCTAACCTGGCCTTCGATGGAAATTCGAATCGCATATTATCAAGTTCGTTATCGCCGCTTTATCGGCAGTTTCCTGCCGGTAAAGCGGTGATAAACTACCGCAGCTTCCTTGATAATATGGCCCACAGAGTTTAGTGTACAGGTCGCTCTGTCCCAAATGTGACAGATATTCTGTCTGCCTTATTACAACTGTCATATGATATAATCAGAGTAGTTTTCATTACGTAATTCTGTTGCTGTTGTATTTTGCTCATAATTATGGATTTGCCTCATTTACCACACATTCATCACCTTCTGCATAATTTCCAAATTTTACAAACAAAATAGTTTCTGGCTCAAATGGATCAAACGTTTACAAAACTGTGACGTCACATACTTCTGCAAGTGGGAGGCCCTTCACAAATATTGATGGGTCATCCTTCAATTGTCTACTACTTTTTTTGAGCATTAAACAATATCTAATGTGGTGGAACCTTTGCCCAGACAGTGGTAACATGAGTAAGAAAGGCAAAATAATGCAGTAATACTGTCATGAATTGTGCCTTATTACACTGCATAATTTGTCTTTTTTTGTCACATAATTTAGTCAACCCATGTCTCATATTGTTGGCCCTTTCCCTGTCGCATTATTCCAGTGACCCTGGATAAAATGCACTTGTAATAATTCAGACGGGTTATCCCTCACATTGTGAGTGTTGTAATATGTGAGGTCATAAGCAGTGCATTATGGGGCGTGAGTTATAGTTACCTCAGCTAACTATAGCTGTTGAATTGTTCTAGTTTTGTGTGAGTAAAAGTAGCTAGTCATATTTTCAGAGTGGTGGACATAAGAGCCGGGCCTCCGATCAGCTCTCAGGAATCCCACTGTGAAGGACCAGGAGGTACCAGGAGTTCCTCTTGGCCCCCCAATGCCCCTCATGAACCCCTAGATGGCAGAGGGGACATCCACCCACCAGGTCCAGCTACAGCAATGTCCCAAGAAACCCAGCCCAGGGACATTACAGTTTGCTATGGCTTTGCAGGAGCACCATTTCCACCAAGCCATAGCAAACATGCTGTGTTTTCAGCAACAGAGAGCAGAAAATGCTCTTGCTTGCTGAAAGCGGAGCATGTCTTTTTCACTGCCTGGGCACCCAGCCTAAAGGCCAGGCCCAGGAAGATGGGGATCCCCAGGGCCAAAATCATCCTAGGAAGGAGGCCGCACCCCCTTTTCTTTCAAAATGGGGGGGGCCCTAGGAGATGGGGACTTGGTCCAAAAATTGCCCAGGACGGGGGCCCTATGCCTTTATTAATTAAAAAAGAAAGACAAGACCGGGCCCTGCGGGGTGTGGTCCCCAGGGCCGATTTCGCACAGCCCCCTCCTGGTTTTTTTAAAAACATTTTTTTAAAAGGGCTAGGCCCTGGGGTAAGGGTCTCCAGGGATGAAATCAGCCCCGGAGCGGGCCCCGTGGCACCTCTACCTAGTTTTATACATTTAGAATAAAAAATGGCAGGCCCAGGGGGATGGACTCCCCGGTGCCAAAATAGGCCCCCTTCCTTTGATTACAAACAAAGAATAAAAGAAATATAGAAATGCTGGACCCTGGGCCCCCTTCTAAAAATGCCTGCCCTGGACCCAGGGAAGGGGGCCAGGTGGCCATCCTCCCATAAAGAAACAAAAGTCAAAGCAGTCCACGCCCTTTTTGCCAACTTCAAGCACCCTGACTATGCCATCTATGAGACTACCTTGCCAAGTGGTGCCACCCCAGGTCTGGACCCTTGAAAGTGGGCTTAAGGTGCATTGCCAGCCTTTGTGGACCCAGCAGAACCAAGGCATCTCCTCAGCTGTGCAGCACAACCCCAACCAGAACCAACGTATCTCCGCTGCTGTGTGGTTTGGACCCTTAGGGAAGACTTGCATCACCATCACAGCCTGCATCGCCATCAGAACAGATGCAGTTTGATGCATTCTTGGCACAGGCCCTCGTATCCCTCATCAATGGCAGCCTTGATCACGGACTCTGCATCTCAGCCTCGTAACTCCTCGATACCAATTAATCACCTCGACTGCGGGACGCATCTCTGACTCCAGACTTCGAATTAAAAGCCCTGGTTGACAGGATCCTCAAAGTCAACACAACAGGACCTCACAACGCAGCTGCACCGCATCACTTTAGCTGCGTGACACATCTTTGACGGGATCTCTTCAATGCTTCGCAAACCAGGATTTAAGGTACTCAGTTCAGGAAGACCTAGATGGGCTTTAGTGGCCAGTCGGCTCTTCATTAGCCTAAAATCGTGACTTTGTTCCAGTCCGGCATGGCTGGATATCCACAGTTGGCGCTTTATGCCTTTTGGCGCTATTTTCTTCAAAACTTTAAACTTCAATATCTCCGGTTCTACTAACTGGACATTTATCATTTTGGCCATGTTTTATTTATGAAAAAACACTCTATGTTTCTATTCCTGGGCTTTTTTGTGGTATGTTATTACTTCTTTTACTGTCTGAAGTGTTACACCAATACTTTGCACATTGCCTTCAAGTTAAGTCTGACGGCTCTGTGCCAAGCTACCAGAGTGTGAGTGCATGTTAAACTGGGGATTGTGGGTGCCAAACCCTGACTAGAATTGTGGTTATTGTTTGACCGAGTCTCACACCATAGTTAACCAGGAACCCAATTTCCAACACTCAGGAATAAAGGAATCAAGGTAGCACTGCAGGCAGTGGAAGTTCAGGCACAAAAGAATTAGCTGCAGCTCAGGAACAGGAAACAAGTAATAACTATGGCTTAGGAACTCAGGAAATAAGGGGTCATCCAAATGGGAACACTGCTACAATGACCAAATCTGGGCTGAAGTGAACAAGGGTGCAAAAGAGCTCACTGTGAACACATGCCTCAGGGGTGAGAAGGCTAGCACCTAACATACACGTGTGTGCTGAGTTGCTCCACACACCCAAGGCCTGCAGGAGTGGAAAGGAAGCAGTGAGCATGGAATTAAGGGTGATGATGTTTTTACCATAAGTAGACTGGCTTCCACAAAATCTGCATAGACCAGGAATAAACTGGAATTTCCTAGTAGATTCCAAGAGCCGGGAAATCTGTGTATGCATTCAGTGGAAGCTGACTCACTCACAATCTTGTGAGCACCTCGTTACATCGAGCCCTGTACATTCTTGACAGTGTACTCAGCTGCCAACAATATTCATTTGATAGCACAGTCATCTGTATTTACTGCACCATTGGAGGAAATATTATCCCCTGATGCACACCACTTCTAATCTTTGCGGCCATATATTATTTTTGATTAGGATTATCTCAGAAGGCAACAGGATTTATTGACCTCCCGTGCTGGCTATCCCCTAGCAGGAGGTCTGACCACTGAATCCTATCAGCAAACAAGCCATGCCGAAGTCTTAGGGATAACTCTCAGTGACGACTTTACACGACTAACAATAATTCTTGATAGAAATTATATTATTGTAATAAATAAATTATTATTTGAACAACTTAACAAACATAGAAAAGTGATAAAATGTCTTACTAAAGCAAAGGTATTTACTTTTTTTCTATTTGTAATTTAACAATGTTTAAATAAAACACTACCCACACATTCCCCAGATATGCCCCAATATAAAACAACATTTGAAAATATAACCAATATCAAAGATTAAAAAGTGAAAATATTAGGAACATAACAATAATGAGTACACACTTTAAAAATAATAATACCTATTCAAACCCCAATCCCCAGAAATACATAAAAATAGTTTGCAAAACACATAACGGCTATTTGTATAATATAATTAGGTAAATATAGATAGTACACTAAAAGTAGTCAATTTGCATAATTGATGGATTAATGAAATAGTATTAAATAAAATGTATTTTACTTAAAAATTGCCAACCCAATCTTCCAGTAACGGCCCTTACCCAAATGTATAATTTATCAAGTCATTTGCAGTTTTATTAAATAAGGAAACACAATTAAAAAAAATAAAAATAATGAATTAATCCGTAATTTAAAAACACTAATCATACAAACCTCTTATGAACTCCGCAACCTGAAAATAAACTGTAATACACAATTCAAAAATGTACTGTGCATATCAAACTTAAATAAGAAATCAAAACTTAAATTACCAAATCCAAATTACCGAATATATAAAATTAAAAATCACTTTATCAATCTAATCACTCAATAACCCCTCAAAATATGCTTATGTATAATAATATTTAAAAATATTATAAAATAACTTTCCTCATAACGTAAAAAATGATATAGAAATGTAATAAAATACAAAAACAACTTAAAAAACCCAACATAAATATACTTTGAAGCACTACGTGATTGGAAAAATGGTAAAAATATATATATACTAATTTTCAGTATTTTTGCCCTCTGTGTTTTTGTAATCACACTATTTTAGCCATAGTATTATGGTCTAATGCTATTTTTGACTCAATATTTATGGAAGTAATTTCGCCTTTAGGGTGACTGATGACAAAAATCATGTCTGAAACCGCTTCAATTCTGGGTTAGGCTGGGAATTAGGATACATTTGTACCATACACGTAGTGTATTGTCTTAAATTACCTTGTGGCGCCCCCAAACCTAATATTTTCCCCAGTCGGTCTGCGCCTTATAGTGTTGATGCCCTTTCTTCATGCTCACAATGTTTATTCAGAAAGACTCCAAATACTACAAAGGGTGTACTCCAAATACTGCAAAGGGTGTTTTTATTTTGAAAATATTTGGAAAATACATGGTTTTACAGCATGTGAATCATTTCGGAACAAAAGAACTTTCAGCAAAAACTCCAGGCACCTCTTCCATCTCTCTCTTCAGTCAGGACTGAATCTGCTGCTGCTGCACTGAGGGTACTGGCTGAAATGTCTCCCGCCTGCCAATTTCTCCCAGGAGCAGATGCTCACTACATCCCCAGGGAGTACTGTAGGGAATCATTTACTCTGACCATATGGTACAAACATGCTTGATTTGTTCATCTAATCCAACCCCATATAGAGGAAGATGTTGAGAACGAGAAGACAGATTAGTACCCATATTCAATTTTATTTCTTTGCCATGAAAGTCAACTTTATCTAAGATGACATGACCTATACCACTCTCTAAAGAGTATTGTTTCTGTTTGCATGAATGTTCACGTTTAAAAGCAGGGGCTTGCCATCCTGAATTCATTTCTATTTTTAGGACACCGTTAGATTGCAGTAGCCCAGTTAAAGTGCAGTACTTATTTTCATGAATAGGTCATCACTTCAGAGGGCCATACAGCAAACATTTTACAAACTTACAATGACAGACATATGCCCCAGACTTACTAAAGGGTTGTGGAGGTGCTCCTGTGGTGTAAACAACAACAAAGATCAAATGTTGTGCACAAAAGTAAATTTGTACTGAACGTTGATTCTTGTGAAGCACCCACATCATGCCAGGCACCTTGGTAAGTCGTGCAAAGAGGACCTGCCTGGGGTTGGGCAATTCAAAACTCATACGGCCTGATTGTGAGTTTGACTGTCTTCCTGCAGTCTGCCACACCAGCGCCCTGCAGGGAGTCTGTCAAACTCGAAGTTAGACCGCCCACCGGATGACTAGTTTAATACTGGCGGGCAATTTGTGCTACAGCAGTTTCACAGCCGTGCCTTTCTAATGCTCAAAGGAGAGCCACAAAAAGGCAGCACCATGGGACGGCCAAAGCACGGCTCTGGATGGGAAGAAATGCACCATGTCGTGCAATTCTTCCTGTGCACGAACAAGGGGTGCAGAAATACACGGGGGCACAACATTTTGCTTCCTGCATGCTCCCCCATGCACAGAGGTGACAGGAAGCCCTAAAGGCTCCCTGAGCAGTCTCATTGCCACCCTTTCCATGGCAGCCTCATCACCGTGGATAGGGTCGCCATGAGGCAACTTGTAATATGCTCAGCAGTACCGGAGCAACACAGTCAGTATGTTAATGCCTAAGAGTGCTGTGCAACCGCAGTGGGATTAGGGATCTCTAGAGGTTGCATCGGTCCAGTCGCGGTCCACCGAACTAATACGGTGGGTGGACCACTAGTCAGGCGGTCCAAGGACTGCCACAGTGACTACGATGGACCGCCATAGTCCTCATTAGGCCCTCAGTCTTGAAACAAAGCCAGGTCTAGTGGAGTTGGGTGATCTGTTTTACACCACATATTAATACAAACTGAAACCAGACACAAGCAAGTGGTGAAGTGGTATATCATCTCCTATACCTAAGTGTGTGCCTTGCCCAAAAGTGTACATCTTAGACTACACCTAGTCATTTGTCCTGGAGGGCGTACATTGATACAAATTCTAAGCTTGACAGCGTTGGCTCACCTTTGCACCATAGTGTAAGGCTGACCATCGTGCAGAACATCCATTTTTAGAGCAATATAAAATTTACGATAAGATAGTTTAAGATAAAAGATAACACAACATAGCATAACATAAGATACACACACATGATGCCTCTATCAGCCAACTGGGAAATATAGACACATTTTCTTTGCCTAAAATCCTAACACATAATCCAGAATGACAGTGAGGATTTGCATTCATCTAAATATTAACACAACCACAATATGAAGAAAACTTTGGATTACCAGCCATCATTTATTGCAAGCAATTATCTATTTCAACATCTACAATTTACAAAATCACAATGGCTAGGTGTTTCATTAAGGAGAGTTCTGGTACATTGGGTCACAAAGCATGCTTGAGAAACCAGCGCCTACCAAAAAAGATGGAGTGACTGTAAAATTGTTATTGAATGGACTTAGTCATGATTCTCACAGAAGCATGGCATTCATTTTAAAAATAAATCCATCAAACTTCACACACCTCCTTAATTACCACATCAAACGTTGTACTGAATGCAGCAATCTGACTGCAGGGTTTTTACTACTGTCATGTAAAACACATGATTGTAGTGGCTGCATCCCACCAAATATTTCAAAACTTGCACAGGACCTTGTTTTGATTCAGACTTTGCCCCATTGAGTACACCAAGCAGCACAATCCCATAATGTTTGGTTACTTGCCAGTTGCACAAGGTCTTGACTGGACCATTGATCCCTGCTCTCATACTGACAAGAACAATAAGTACAGCCCTGTACTTAAGATGGAAGATGCATATCTCCACTGATATAGATCTTAGTCTTGTTATTGGACTCTGTTTCCAGAACACAATACCCAGCAGATGCATCTCATTTAAAAAGTTATGTAGTTGAATGGAATTATCATTTATAGAAATGAAAGCTTCTCATACGTGTGAAGTCCTTGCTATTAATATTTCCATTAACACTGCTATCACACTCTTTAAAACAATTATCTTATAGTGGCCCAGTGAATCATTGACTCAGTGTCTTTAACATCTAGTTGACAGTATCAGACAAATTACCATCCTGGATAACAACGTTCTGGCATTGGGATGATTTAATACCTGGGTGGATGATCATAATAATTTACCCACTCAGAATGTGCTTCACTCCTGTCAAGCATTAGGCATACATCAGCCAGTCAGTGGTCATACACATATCGGCAAACACACTTGTGATTTTGTTCTTCCAAATTCTTAAAATAATTACTTTCTTCATTGGTCCAAGTACCCTTGGACAGATCTTAAAGTATTAGTCCTTTACTTAACAATATTTTTGAAGTCCACTCTGAACCTTGGAATAGGCCATGTTTACACTTAATCAGGAAGGCCTATCATCATCTCTAAGATAATTGCATCCATTTTAAACCGACTTGAGCAAGACTCAATCTCAGTAAACATTTGGTTTACTTCAGCATTAGATGGGGTCATCTCAAAAAGATCTATCAAGTATCATAAACTGATCCATACTAAACCATGGTACACATCAGAACTCTCTACTAGTAGGAGAGAATGTAAAAGAGATGTTAATGTTTGAAAGCTCTTTTCATCACTCCCTAGCCTGGTGGCTTGACCAACTGGGACCACCCCTAGACCTCAGAAGATCAATAAAAATATTTAGGGATCACCTTTGATAATGAGCTTTCTATAAACATCATATTGATAGATGCTTTAAAATGATATGAATTGTAAGAAAGACGCCCTCCTTTCTGCCTGAATCTAAATGGAAATGAGGTACCTTGGATGTAATCATTTCTTACCTGTGGTACAGCAATTGCATTCCTGCTTCTCTGTTAGCTAGACTGCAATGCCTTCAAGTGGTGTGTGCTGAAGATAAGTATGTTTGTATATATTTTGGAGCAACTGAAATCCTTACATTGGCTTCTAATTAAGGAGCAATGTCTTTTTAAAGCTCGTGTTATGCCATAGAACTAATTATCGCCATCCTAAAAAGGCACAATACATTTAAAAGCCATAGGTCCCAGCTACACCTCTCAGATCAAAATCAGTAAACTCGTTGACAATTTCTTCTTTCTCAAAAGCAAGGTGTGGAGGATGAACCTTCTCAGTCTTTATGGCCAAGGCCTGGAATTCTCTTCCATCTCAATTTACAGCTATCTCTAATCTTGTATACATCTTTTACAATTTAGAAACCGCCTGACAACCTATCTGTTTCCCAAGTTTTAACCTCTTTTATTTTTGCTTCTGGAGATGTCTTGTTGGTACCAGGATGATCTATAGGTACCTATATGGGTTTTTATAAGGAATACAAATACATTTTCTATAAAAGAATAGGCTTTATTGCACATCCCTGACTGTGTATTTTGGAAAATTTTCTAATGTTATGCTGTATTATATCACACCACAAACAATACTTTAAAAAAGGGAATGTTCCACTTTATGTTTACGAGTTGCTGATGTACTCATTTCTTTATTGTCATTGTGAACATGTTAACAATATATCTGTGCAGAAAACAGAGGCCCTGGATTATGGAGATGTATTGTGTGTTCGAGCCATCTGTGCATCCTCAAACTCCAAAAAGTCAATACAGGTATGAATGTGATAATCAAGAAAGAATACTACAGACATTGAGAGCATAAAAGAAAAAAAGGCAAGAAATCCCAGAGAGTTCAACAATATGGACAGTATTGTGGCGAAATACCTTGTTTCAGGGTCAATGTATACATTGTAAACTACCATTCACTGCATTATACTAGCCAACATGACTGGTGTATCTATAATTCTTTACTGTCCCATCTCAGGTATTTTCCACACCACTTTCTAAGGCTGTCAGGGGTGAAGTAACATTGGAAACCAAGCAAACCCTATTTGTGAGCCCAGTGTGTGTATTTGACTCGCTCATACCTCCTCAAGCATCCGGATTGTTTCTGGGATGACCAGGATTCGAGTCTCGGGCAAGTATGCGTATGGTGGTTTGCATATGATTAAACAGGCAAAAGGCCATAATTTGAAGAAACCACAATCCCCTGGCCTTTCCTGTATGGAAGAGGTGCTACGTCGTGTGCCTGAAGGCCAATGCAGTGACAATGTAGCTCTGTTAGAGTTGTGTCAGTTTGGTCATTAATCCTGTACACAATGGGGCAGATTTATGAGTTCTGGCGCATCTCTGCAAATCAGCAGGGATGCGCCAGAACTGATGCGTCACACAATTCCCTCCTTGCGGCACCACAGATGCGCCGCATTTACAATGCGGCGCACCATGGTGCAAGGAAGGGCAGATGCGTGACGCATCTTGTGGTGTACGTGCGCCGCATTGCTGGAGTAGCGTCGCAAGTGCGACGCAACTCCTGCAATGTACAGAGGCCACCCGTACATAACGTGGTGCGTCACTCCTTACGCCTGCTTCAAGCAGGCGTAAGGATTTGACCCAGCAGCGTCGTAAAACTGACTCAGTGAAATCTTGTAGCTTTCACTGCGTCAGTTTTACGGGGCTTTCCTACGAGGGAACGCCCACCCTGCGACAGAACGCCCACATGAAACCTGATGCAGGTTTCATGTAGCGCAGGGCTTTACAACGTGACGCATCTGCCTAGATGCGTCACGTTGTAAATAGCTCGCAGGGATGTGCCACGTTTCCGCGCTGTTGCGTGACGCAACGGCGGCGTAAACGTGGCGCAAGTCCGACATAAATCTGCCCCAATGCATTTACAGTGGGATATCCATTGCAGTTCAAGCTGCTATTCATTTAGCAAATGATCCCACTGCAAACACCTGCCTCGACCCTACACAAACTACAAAGCATGATAGGGGACTTTGGCGGTGGGGAAAGCAGCAATTTTCTAGATACCGAAAGCAAATAAAAAAAAAACGAGGAAGCTCAGTCTTTGGATAACTCCCCTTTGAATGTTTCCTCCACATAAGTAGGCATCAAACCCTCAGTGTTAGGCATTGAACCATTTCTATTGAATTTGTGAAGGAATGTATCTCTTCAATTTCATAGGTGTCCCCTCTTGATCCATGTCCTCCTCGTATTTTAGCACTTCATGCCCCTCTTTTTGCTGCTACTGTCTCAGTTTCTTATGCTTTGAAAAATGTGTGAATTGTAAGCAGTGTTTTGCCATTTTTCTTTGTTACCTTTTCTCTTTAAGATTTTGGAAAGCGCTATTAAGAAGAGCTATTTTCTTTTCTGGAACACAGTCATATTCTAGATGCTGCTCAGTCTGATTTCTGGCCATCTCACAGCACAGAGACTTGTTGGTTCTATTCTTGATGACCTACGAAAGCTGCCTGATCAGGACAGGTCTCCTTCACTGGTCCTGTTAGCTCTGTCTGCCACATTTAATATGCAACAACAACACAGTGATGGATGGAACCCTTAAATTAACCACAGTCACTGACAATAGCTCTGGCTGATTTGGGCTGTATTCCCGCCCAATGTTTTTCACCCACCATGCCACCCTAGACAAAGGCCCACCTTATGCAAATCAGTAACGTCCTTGCTCTTCTTGGGAACAGGACATCCAGAACTACTGCCAGGGGAGGTCCCCTCCAGAAGGGACCACAAGCAACTCCATACTTGTTAATATGGTGAAGCATGAGCCTTTAGCACAGTGAGCATGGGGTGCATGTCTGGGCAGGAGGGCCCAGCATTTAAATCAGCTATTTAAACCTGTCCATTTAATGCTTAATCTCTGGCACCTCTGTAGTTCTTATTTTATCAGCTCTAAGCAACCATTCAGACAACAGTGTGCTCTATAAATAACAAAATCAATTAAATCACACCATATCGGACGTCTTAGTGTCCCCAATATTATTAAATATTATCAAATAGCATTCCTTTGGTATTTAGTTGAGTGGCAAAGATTGGAATCTAAAAAAGCAAACATGCCTTGTGGACCAACTGCAGGAATGCTTATTTGAATGGTACCATGTATGCTGAGGAAACAGAGCATGGAGCCTACATTCTTCCCCAGTAGCTACGGGGTACACTAGCAACATCAAACAAAGTTACACAAATATTTTAGCTAATTGCATCTCCCTCACTACTTACTACTATACTGGGGATCCATGTGAGTTCCCAAGCCAAAAACTGTAGATCATATGACATGTGGCAAGAGACAGGACAATGTTGATCATAGAGAGCATCAACTTCTTTTACAGTTTTTCAGTATTAAATGAAATTTATGAAATGGCTCACAACACTGTATATTAAGACTCCCGAAATACATATAACCAAGAACAAACTTGCCTTCTGCTCTCACGAGGAGTAGACAGATATTAGTAGATCCTTATGGGTGAATAAAGCAGTTGCATCCCTCTAAAGGAAAGAGAGAGTTACAGAGCACATAGAATCCCTTTAAAGACCTGAGATGGCATGGAGAACATGTTACATATCAACTCCAATAGTATGCAGGCCGATAAATCAGATTGGTCACCTTTCTTGGTGTATCTTTCCTCAGAATTCACTGACCTCACCTGCCCTTTTATCTTAGACTAAGAAAAACTGATATTGGTGATAGGGAAGGCAAACATTTTTCTTAAAGGGAAACATTATGACTCGCAAAAGGACTCAACATAGTTAACAGCACATGTACTGATGGAAGCTTGCTTGACAAGATCACCTCCTTAGCTGATGTCAATAGCAGGAAGAATGAACCTCGACACTCAACAGTGGTCCATCAACAATGCATTCTATTTTTACATTGTAACCAATAATCTAATAAAGTGACATAACATGACAATTCTCACTCACAAGGGTTCAGTTGCAGAGATCCAAAATTGCAAAGAGGTCAGGATCTTTGAAAATGCACTCCTATGCAAGAGCAGATAGGATAAGATAGGGAAGGATAAGAAAAGAAAAGACACGAAAGGATAAGAAAATATAAGAAAAGAAAGGATAAGAAAAGAATGGGTGAGAAGAGGTAGGTTCAAGATTAAAAGCTGCTTTATCCATAAGGGAAACTTAAGTGTGAGATGTTATTACTATCATCCAGCCTCTGTGACTAGAAGAAAGTAGGGACATGGGAAATGCTTGAGTCGGATACTAAAATTACGCACTTGTATGAGCACATTGATGAATTCAGTCCTGAAGATAAGGGTTGTAGTTTAAATACTTACTTTTGAATTGAAAGGTCAGATAAACTAAAATCTCACTTAAGATTATTATTTTTTTCAACTCTCAAAATGTGAATTGAAAACATTGAAAATATAAAATGTATCGATGATACTGACAAACACAGTATAATACTCAAATATTAAAAAGACAAAGGCCAACAAAAACAATATTTAAAAAAAAATCAAAAACAAAAAAATAGCAATAAGTGAAAGCAGCCTGTTTCCATGTGTGTGAGTACAGTTCATTAAAAGTCAGCTATTGGCCGTGAATAAAAAGTAGAACCCATAATATTTGCCAAATACCATCTTATTTGCCATTAATGATTGGCACACTTGAAACTGGAAAATAATAAACAATTGAGATTCTTATCTGAAGGATCTACTGGAAAACGTTTGGTGCAGCAGCATAAAACATTACAATTGAAATGTATTTTGGAATTCTGCTTTCATGACATTAACAGGTAAAATAATAATCTTGAAGTTTTAGAAATTCAAAAGCAGACTGCTTGGAAATGGAAATTGTGCTTCACCCTGATAAGGCGTGTGTGTGTTACTTGAGTGGCATGGGTTTCTCAACTACTAACCCAAATTCTCACCAAAACAATATAGTGTCATCTTGTAAATAGGCTTGTTTTAATATATAAAAAAATTGTGCAGTTTAGGAGACTTGACTAATCCTTAATGTTGCAACCTTACTTGACGAATCTTTGAATAACAAGGCTCAAGAAGTCAAGGACAGTCTTAGGTATTTGAGTAATACTAGATATGAACAGGGATATCTTAGAGGATGTGATAGAATCTTGCTAGTCTTGGATGATATTATCAGGTTATAGGCCAACTCAAAGAGGAGATCTTTTCTGACCCATCTGAAAAGGGGAAGGAAGGGAATTACAAAGACCAAATCCTTAAGGTGAAGATACTACACCAAATCATTAGAAACACTGTAACTAGATGGCCAATAGCTACATCCCTGGAGACTTGTTAGAAGGTATGGCTAGATAATTTTGGTAAGACAGCTATAGAGGGGCCAGTAATAGATTTGTGAGGCTTACAGACCATGTAAAAAAGGTTTTAATTGTGATATCTATTTGGCTAGGAGCCGGTGAAGTTACCCAAGAGCAGACAAAAATATGCCCATATGAATAAACAAACAGCTCTGTGATTAGTAATCTCCAGCATAATGACCGAGAAGGCCTTAATAAACACGAATCAGGGACCTGGATCAAGCTGTGATGATACCATAAATTCTCTATGAACATGGGGCTTTTTGCTTACTTAAGGTTTCGACAAATACAAGAACATGCTGGATCATGGATCAATGGATTACAAGCATTGGTAAATGCAATAGGTTTCACCTATGTGATTACTAATGAGCTGTTTTTTGTTTTAAGTTGCAACTTGGTGAGCAGTTCTGCAATAGAAGTTACAGAAACTCCATTAACATGTTTTGACTTGTATATATATTGTGCTTTCACTGGTGGTACTGTAAAGTCGGGAGATAAGGTTAAGGGTGGAGAACAAAGAAATAGGGTAAACTTAAAAAGAGAGAACAAATCAAGTATTAAAAAATAGAATCATTTTAGATATTGTATATCTATTTTAATGTACCAAAAAGCATATGAAAAATGTATAATTTAAAAAAAGTTAGCTTGTATAAAAATAAAGTTCTTATAAATGACATATCAAATGGTGTAACTTATTATTTTTAGATTCAATTATTTTAAATTATGAAATAAAACATTGGTTAATACTTTATTGATGTTTTTAAGTAACTGATGTGGCTACGAACTAATAATTTTTAAATCAATTGCATTCATGGAGGTTTGTAATTATTGCATTTATTCATTATTTAAAGAATTTTCTAAAGTGTGAGCATGAACCAAGGGTTTCAGTGTCCTGACAAGGCAGACTAAACAAAATAGGTTTGAAACTGTCAAAATAGCGCAAATAAGTTAAATACAAGTATAGAAGTATCAAATTATATCATAGTCTGTTAGCATAACAAAATTCCAAACTCCTGCATGTGATGTAGATTGGATATAGTTCTCTCAATAAAAGACAGAGGGGCCCTTTTGTACCAAAGAGGTAGGGCAACAGTTAGTCCAAGGTCGAGAAAATGAAATCCCTTTTGCAAAACTCATTAACTCAACTTTACCAAAACAGGGAAGTCACTACCTCGTTGAATTGTGGTCTAATTTAGGCAACAATGGCCAGATTATCTGTCAGTAGTGTATCAACACTATTTGAAATTAACGGTAGAGAAGCTTCCTCCATCAAGTATTTTTCCGGGGGAGTCAATCTTTTAACAAATTGGAAGGTGCAGTACCCTTTTCTACACTATTTATGTGGCAGTTGGTCATTGCGAAACGCATACAGGTCCTGTGGAGTGAATTGAAGGGGTATGTATATATATATATATATATATATAATCAAGTATGAAATTGAAGGGGTATGTATATATATATATATATATACATACCCCTTCAATTCCCCAATTCTAGACAGGGTGGCGATAGGGAAAAAATGCTCAGAAGACTAGAGTCACAATTCATCATCGAGTTAGACAGCAGATTTCCTAATGGATTGAATACAACGGAAGATTTACATGTTTTCTTATAACCAGTCTCTGTTTAGTATTTCATTCATGGGCTAAAACTGTCTGCTTTTTCTGCCTTATCCTTTCAAATTTCATTATGAATTTTATTACACATACTGTAGATTATCCCTTTTCTTTATTATTACATGCACAATTGATTTTTTTCTTTGCTGGTTATTGGATTCACATTATTTTCCTATCTCAGTTTTGGAACATAGACATTTAGACTAATGCTTCAGTTTGTTTTCTTTGTTTTGAATCATGTATGAAGAGTGATTTAGAAAAGGGTGGTTGCAATTTGTTGCCTTATTCAAATATACACAAATGAATTTATGGCAAACAATTATGATCCATTGTTATGGGCACATTTTCGGTGCATTTATGCAGCCAATTAAATGATTGCAATAGACCAACATATAAACAACATTATTGTGTTCATATGTCCATCATCAGGTTTTATGAATTGGAGAGCCTAGATGATTTTAATAGAAAAGCATTTATAAGTATTTACATTTATTCATATGCTATGTTTGCACAGATTAGGTTGCGTTATTTGCACACATGCATTTGCACTTTTTCTACGCACATTGCACTTTTCAGTGACATATGACCATCTGTTATATTGTGTTCTTTTTTAGCAATCTAGTATACAAGCGCATTTATGCGGGTATTATGTGCCACTACAAATGGGCATTAACAACAGTTGTTTGATATTTAATTCTAAAACAACGCTAAAATTTTCAATTTTATAAAAATGTAAATGTTAGTGTAAACTTGGGCAACAAAATGTAAATAATGCATTAATACCTCCTTTTATCCAACTTTATGTATATACATCAAATTATGGTTTGGAAAACAGACTAGCTATGTCGAGTATATGTAGTGTGTTCTCAGTTTTAATGTTTCAAATCACATGGTGTTCCAAAAAGAAAAAAATGGTTAATTGAATTTGTGCAATGGACCCTTTAAAAGGGATGTTCCTTTATTTGCCTGACGATCTGTGACCAAGGGCGGACGCCCGAAACGCGTCAGATTTGGATGAACTTGCCTTTCTATTAAATATTGCCAAATGAAGATTGGGACTCGCGTGGTTTTTCTGCTCAGCTGCCTTGCTGGTGGTTTGTGGTGAAAGATTGCTGTTGTTTCATATATATATATATATATATATATATATATATATATATATATATATATATATATATATATATATATATATATATATATATATATATATATATATATATATATACATATACATATATGATCTCTTACTTCCATCTCCGGATTACTCAAACTCCTTTGAGGTTTGACACGAGTTTTTTTTGCATGCAAAGAAAAAAGAACAAATTGTGGCAGGGAGTTATCGCTTTCCCTGAAGAAGGTGGTTCTCCAATTCTGGAACCCACCAAATTGCGTCGATGTTTTACAAGATTGATACACCAGATCTGTGGAACATTTGTTAGTCTATGAGAATTGAATACAACAAATATTCCGATTTAACAAATGATCTGGTACAGACTGGTATTTCTTTGATGGCATGATAAAACTGTCTAATGTACTCTCCCACTTTGTTACTTGTCTAGTGAGGGTTTATTGATCATATAATATTGTGTTTTCTGGTGACTTTGTGAAAATTCAATATGAAGTATGTTTTGTATGCCTTTTTTAATTGTATCTTGCAAATTGTGATTTTAATATAAAGAAAAAAATGTGCACTGTGTTTTTTAAAAGAATATATATTAAATTGTTTAAAGAAATTTGTCAGATTCTGTGTGTGTGTATATATATATATATATTTATTTGAATTTATGTTTTGATGACATTGTCTTTACAAATCTGTGTGTTCGTATAAGAAGTTTGGATAGAGTTGCCAAGGAATTTCCGTTTCAACCGTGAAACTTAGTTTGGTAGGAAGGCTAGGTGATCATATGTCTCCATCGATTTTGTTTTATTATTCAATTTATTTATTTACCATGCATAGTAAAAAGCTTACATTGTAAAAATCAAACAGAATAATGCAATGAAAGCTGTATAAAGTTCAGCAGGCATAGGCATATCTATAGATGTTCAGAGATGAGGTTTGAAAAGTCCAAAGGCAAACTGCTTTATTGGCTTCAGATTGGAGTGAATGAGTGCTCTACTGGGTACAACATAGCATAGTTCATTGTAGACCCGGCAGTGCCTGTGTGCCAAGGTGTCGTGTGGTCTATGCATACTGCAGTGGCATTTGTCATGCAGTGCCTGTTTGAAACGGAAAGGTGCCTGCAATGCAGTACAGATACCGCAAGGGGAGAGGTGTAGTGAAGATAAAAGGTATCATGCTCTCTTCATGTGCCTCAGAAAGTGTTTATCGTGGTGCAAGGAGATTAAAGCATATGATGCAAATGGGCACATGGGCACAATGGAATAGTTGTCATGCTAAACCAATGTGAAGGGTAAAGTGCGAGCAAACAGTCACCAGCATGGAAATTATTAATACCTTTGAAAACCTGCATATGGTGCGATCGAGCATGATGATTGGTAACATAGTTGTCGTGTTGTGCCAAGATGAAAGGTGAAGGGCAAACAAACTATGCAAAGCACACAAGATTAAAAACTTTAAGAACCCGGCCTGTTCATATAAACCCAAGCACATAAAGTAACTTTGGGTACATGCATTAAGCTAATTACTGTGAATCGGCCCGTTTGCGACCGCTAATTAGTCTTTTGGTATGCATCAAGCCTTAAGCCATTCACAAAATAGGTAATGGCAATTTTTGCAATTACCTATTTTGCCAATTGCAGTTAGAGAATCACAATTTGCAATTCCCTAAATGCAATGCAAGAAGCATTCAGAAAATGCGACTTTGCATTAAGGAATCACAAATTACCATCAACTTCAAGTTGATGGAAATTTGCAATACTGTAAAAAAATGCTCAAAAATGCATTTTTCTAAGCGGCATGTGGCACACACACATGCCTTTAGGGCATGTGTGTGTGCCACATGTGCACTCCTGCCATTTTTGGCAGTTGCTCCTAGCACCCTTCAAATTGCATGCGCAATTTGCGATGACCTTTTTGGTAATTGAAAATTGTGACTGGTTTCCCATTCATTCCGTTGGTTCTCTAGGTCCATAGGAATTAATGTGAAGGGATTGCCTATTAGGCATTAGACTCGGAGAATTTCATCAGCGCCCCTAGAATCAGGAAGGCACGCACAGGGGGAAGGCGGTTCACAGTCCATACCGCATGCCTCTGGAATGCACTCCCCCGCGACCTGAGAACTGAACCACACTACCTTCGCTTCAGGAAGCGGTTGAAAACTTATCTTTTTCCCCAATGATCCCTTCCCCGGCGAACCACTGTATCCCCGTCCCATCCCTCACCCCCCCCCTCCTTCCGGCCCCCCTTGTCAGGTTTAGGGTAGGGTTCTTAGCGCTGGGATACCTTCGGGTGACTGCGCGCTCTACAAGAGTTTTTAATAATAATAATAATAATAATATTAGGGAATCGTAATTTGCAATTCGCTAATAGAGAATGTGTAGGAATCGCAATTTATTTAACGATTCCTACATGCATAGGCAATTGCAAGTCCTTAATAGCAATTCCTTCAAAATCGCTATTAAGGAATCGCAATTCCTGAGGTTGATGCATGTGCCCTTTTATCTATATGTTATGAAGTGCTGGATGTGCTATGTGAAATTTGGCTGTTAAAGTGCGAGCAAAGACATCTGGGCAAATGAGTGATTACTCTTGCATGGTAGCTGCCCATGCAATTAGTGCTGCTTCTACCAAAAGAAGGATCTCTGCTCAATACAGTCTTAATGCTGTAATCAGGCATGCAGATGACGATTAAGAACCTGGACTGCATCAAGACTTAATTCACTTAGTATTATAATTCACGTTCCATGGTCATCTGAAATGTTTACATGTAGTTGTCCTGTTCATCTGAAACTTAAATGTTACATTGCTGTGCTTGCCAAGCATGTACATGCTTACATGGGCAATAAATGAAAACTCAGCAAACCTGTACTCTCTTCTGCTGTGTGGCTTCTATCAATACCTCCTGTGTGTTACATTTCATTCCCTCCACAAGAATTCATGTGGGGGGTTCTTCTCCCTGTCAGTCCCTGTGGGCTGGGGCTTAGGTAAGGAAGGTTGTGTTCCCACAGTACCAACTTTTATTATCTATTAGGTAGTGGGAGCCCATCCACGCTATAACCTAGGCTGCACTTAACGTGGACAACTTGCCAATCCGAATTGTGTGGCCATTTTCAAGAGAACTGTTAACAGACAGCACTTGTACCTTAACCAGGTGGATAAGCAGAGTAGCAATAAATTGACTGACAGCAGCACCTGGAATTTGTAGTTCTCAGACATGACAAAACAGCAGCATATAAAAACAAGTAATTACCATGGATAATGTTACATTACTTGTTGCAAGTTATTCTACTCAACAATTTTTTGACAAAAACGACAACCTTAATCATTTATATCTTCGTGTAAAGAAAGCAAATCTGCTGAGGTGATAATTTAATTTCCACATTCATCTTAATAGCACAGGTCTCTGCAACAAAAGGGAGCACTAAAGTGGGTGCCTGCTTCAGAGGAGACTGGTGAGTGCGCATTGCCGGGGGTGGAATGGTGAGTGACGTGCGAGAACTGGGATCACAAGGTCTCCACTGAGACCAGCACAGCTAGCTGAACCCACAGCACTAGGGCAGTGCTGTAGCTTTAAAGTAAGGGTATAGATCTTGGAGTGACAGCAAGGGTGCTGGCACACTTAAAATCAGTCCCAGCAAAGTCTGATTGAAACAGTACTTGGGCGATGGGAGACTGATAAGAGAAACACACAGAAACAACAGGCAATAGTATGTTACAGCCAATCGGAACAGAGGAAAAGTAATTGGCAAGCACACTAACCAATTAAAAGCAAGGGTGGGATGTAAGCTACTTTAAAGATTTAAATTAAATTCAATAGATTTCACAAGCACAGTGCAAGCGCTGTGCAGGCGAAACCTAAAAAGGTTGAATCTAACCTTTAACAGTGCACCAGCATTCTCTTCTCAAAGATACTGCATGTAGAACAGCAACAAAAGAGATGCACTCTGAACATGCTGTGACTAACATCACTCACAACATAGTGATGAGTCACATATTTAAAAGACTTTTATCTTTTGTGTACATTTATTGATCCTTACAAAAGCTCTACAGCCAGGAAATGTTTAAGAAAACAAGAACATACTCATGGAGGACAGCATTTAGTGCATTTACCCTTTAATGAAAGCACTGAAAGCTAAGTGATTTCTTGAATCGTGTTGCACTTGTTTTCTATTAAATGCCTATTCTTCATTTGTATGACATCCAAAAAGGAAACATTAGCATTCCATCTTCCTGTTTATGCCTAAAATGACCTCTGCTGAATCGATCAAACACCATCATTTTCTACAAAAAGTCAAAATGAAATCTAAAGCAAGCTCCGCAATCACTAAGCAAACATATTTCACATGTATGTAGAACAGATTTGGAAGCAGATGACTATCTCACCTGTCGCATACTCTTTATAAACTTCCTTTCTCAATAACCCACTATTAACTAAAAGCCTGCTTTAAGGATGCAGTGATAATGGACTAATTTAGAAAATGTTTTTTTTCAAGATAGCTCTATGAGGTACTACTTTCTACTATCATCTGTGGCTCAGAGGTTTTATTCTGGGCTATGCCAACTTCCATCCTTCTGAGGGCGGAAAAACTGATTACTATTAAATTGGATAGCAGTAAGCTTGTATACAGCACTTAGAACAACACACATCCATGTTGTATGCAGCACTGTGAGGAAAACACATTATTATTTTGTACACATACATTATCAGTGTGGCAAATTTGGCAGCTGTGCATATAAAACCGAGATCTTTGTGAACAAAATTGTGGCCTCGGTTTTTGTAAACACATAACGTATCACAGAACTGCAGGAGGTTTGCTAACCTGTGCAGGGGAGCAAAAACATATGATCTATTGTGCTAAATCTTTCACTTGTAGATTAGACATAGGGTTAGACAACTCAGGCGAACACCCAGCACTTTACAGTAACATAGTGAAAACACCTCAAAAAAGACTCTACACTAGTTTAGAAAAATAGGGCACATCTATCTGGGTGACACAAGACCAGAATGACAAGCATACAATAAGTGGAGGTCGAGATATGTATTTTTAAAGATGAAATGCAATAATAGTGAATAGAAGTCACTAGTGGTCAAAATGTTACTTGATGTCGCAAGGGAACAGTACAAATCCACAGTTCAGGCTGACCACGATGGAGGGCAGGCCAACAACAGAACTCATGAAGGGTCCAATGAAAAGGTAACTTGTATGGAGCAAAGCATCATCATCAAAAGCATGATGCATCAGTCTTTTACGCGCAGTCGAGTCGATGTGGCGAGCCTCACAGATGGGGTGTCGAAGCATCAGTGCTCCGCTGTCATTGAGCCTCCCAGATGGTGCTGAAGGATCGACGCTTATTCATCGCTGCTCCTTGCAGTCTGGACCCACATTGCTTGCTGCATCAGCTCCACATTTCCGTTGGAGGATACTGAGTCCATTTGGATCGGCACAAAGAGGCCACTGTGATAAGTTTTGAAGAAAGGAGCAGCAGAACCCACTTCTGAGTCGCAGGACTAGAGGGGCACACCTCAGGTAAGGGTAGTAGTCACAGACAACAGAGTCCAGAAGCACCATCAGTGTTAAAAGCAGTCTTTTGTGTCCCTGAGACTTCATAAAGCAGGAGGCAAGCCATCAAGCCCTTGGGTAATCTTTGGTTCAAGGATGTAGAGCACTTCTAGTCTTTCTCACTCCCAGGCAAGAAGCTTCAGGTAGCAGGATAACACAGCAGAGCAGGTAGGAAAGTGGCCATTCCTCCTGCAGCACAGCAATCAGCAGGCAGCAAGCCAACATAGCAACGCAGTCAGCATAATGGCAGTTCCTTCTACAGCACAGCAGCTCTTCTTGCAGGCAGAATGCCCTTGGTTCAGGTAGAGTTCAGATTTTTTAGTGTCAGGGGTTCAGTACGTATAACAAGTTATGCCTTTAAAGTGGAGGAGACATCAAACATGTCTTTGTAGGTCCCAAGGTCCCTGCGTTTTCTGCTTTGACTCCAGACTCACTAAGGGGGGGATGTAGCTCTTTGTATGGGTACAGGAACAGTTCTACTCAGGGGCAAGTGTTAGCTCCTCCCTTCCAGTCTTCTGGATGCAAAACTCACACCCCAGCTTCCTTTGTGTGCCTTTCTAGAGGGAATGCACAAAGCTCAGTTTTCACACAACCCAGACGTATATTCAGAGACAGGCAGAGGCACAGAAAGTTTAAAGAAAATGCCAACTTTCTAAAAGAGGAATTTTCAGCCTTACAATTTAAAATTCAACTTCACTATAAGTTGTGATTTTAAACTGTGAGTCCCGGGACACCAAACTTCAAATCTCTGTTTTTCCTAATTGGAAATTACACTTAAAAGATATTTAAGGCAATCTCAATGTTAACCGATGGGATAGATAGGTCTTCCAGTAATAAAAAATTAATTTAGCAGTGTTTAAATACTAGGACATGTGAAACTCAAAAGGACACGCCCTACCTTTTAAAAACATTGCACCATGTACATAGGGCTGCCTAGGGCTTACCTAATAGGTGACTAATACGTAATAAAAGGGAAGGTTTGGGCCTGGCAAGTGGTTATCTTGCCTGGTCAAAATCACAGTTTAAAACTGCACATACAGGCTCTGCAGTGGCAGGCCTGGGCCATGTTTAAGGTCTACTGAAGTGGTTGGCACAATTAATGCTGCAGGCCCGCTAGTAGCATTTCATTTATAGGCCCTGGGCACATTTGGCACACTTTATTAGGGACTTACATGTTGTAAATGAAATATGTAAATTATGAATAAGCCGATTTTGCCATGTTTAAAGTACAGAGCACCGGTCAGCAGTGGTAGAGTGCCCAGAGTCCTGGAACCAACAAAAAAGGATTCAACAAAAAGCGAAGGAAGAAGGCAACACATTTGGGAGTGACCCTGCAGAAAAAGCCATCTCCAACATACACGGATCGAAATTATTAGTTGTGTAATAATTATCACACCTTCGCATGTTTTCCCTGATAACTTTGGGCAAGGCTAACCTGCTGAAATGTATCAGGAACAAGTTCTGTAAAGAAACAATTCAGGCAGGATTTAGTGTGTTATAAAGTGATTTGCATTTTCGATATAATTTTTCTGTAAACATGGAATAGGAGGTATTTACCATATATGGACATTTTTTCATTCTGGGGTACTGGTATTTGCCATATATGGCAAATACTCCACGGTATTCCAAATAATTTGTAACAAGATCTTAAGTCTATTGGCTATACAATATAAATTCTCATTTGTCAATCAACACATCAAACAATTGTTTATTATTACTCAAACAATATTTTAACATAGCTGAAACTGTTATTCCTTAATACTTAGTTACCAAGGGGCATATGTATTAAAAACCCCTTTTGCGAGTCCTTATCAGCAATTGTTTGCAAATTGCTATTAACCACATCGCTGCTGTGCATTTTTCCCTCCTGTGCTGTTACTTGAGATTCCCCATTGTTCATGACGAGCTCAGCTCGTCATCAGCACAGCTCCACTGTGCCTCATGACGAGCTGAGCTCGTCATGAGCATGGAAGGGGTTAAGGACTCGCAAAATGGAATGTATGTAGGAATTGCAATATTAATAGTGATTCATTAATATTCCTTAATTGCGGATCGCAAATTGCGATTCGCACTTAAGGAATAGTTTTCCATTCATTCCTATGGGCCTAAGGCCTATAGGAATGAATGGGAAGACATTCGCAATTTGCGAGTACCCATTAGGTACTTGAAAATTGCAAATGCAGTTTCAAGGGTGCAAGTGTGTCAAAAGGACACCCTGTGAACCCCTGTGTGTACATGTGGGGCACATACATGCCCTAAGGGCATATATGTGCCCCACATAGCACTTTGAAAAATGCTAAAAGTGTATTTTTCAAAGAAATTGCAAATTGCCACCAACTTGAAGTTGGTGGTAATTTGCGATTTCCTATGCCAAAATCAGACAACTTGGGTGCTTCCTGCATCGCATTTAAAGAATCGCAATTTACGATTCCTTAAATGCAATCGCAAAATAGGGAATCGCAAGTTTTGCGATTCCCTATTTTGCGATGCCCTTATACATCCCAAAAGGTATTTTCCCTTTTGCAAACGGGTCGGTTCTGAGAATTGGTCCGTTTGCGAATGGGAAAAGGGCTTGACATATGCCCCCAAATACATAAGGGGCCAAATTCACAAATAAAGTCGTAATTCTGCACTCGTAGAAGTATACACACATACATGTACAGATGCCTTACATTTGTGAAATCTCAAATATTCCAATAGTACACCTAGCAAGGTGCTGTAGATACAGCTTTCCAGGAACACTTCTGGAAATGGCATGAGTCCTTTCCCACCCAATGAAGAATTCTAAAATGAAATCAATTCTGCTCCTTTGCTAATTCACATTTTTTCTCACTACAGGAAATAATTTTTCTCTAAATGAGAAAGCCTTGGACTTCCACCGAGTCTGTGGATGGTCTACTTTTCTTCTCATTCTGGAAGAGAAGTTACACTAGCTCTTGGCTACGGTAAATCTCTGACAGGCTCTGTGGTGAGAAGAGGTTGGATAGGAGTTTAAAGAAGACCCAAATGCACACATTTATTAGTTGGCGTTCTCAGCTTTCCATGGCAAGCCACACCTTTGAACGCTCACTCCCCATGTATTTGTTATTCAAATATACAGTAGCAAATCCATTTATGCCTTCTAGGATTTCATTTCTCATTTGTGAATTTCTGGCAGGCGGAAATGAAGATTTTTGCCGGAAATTGTATGACAAAAATATCATATTGAGGATCTTCTATACTACCAAAAAGAAATAAAAAAATCAATTTCTAAGTGCTTTAAAAATTTCTAATCAGTACAGTGATACAATTTTGTGTGGGGATTCTAAGAAAAAATATCAATTTCTAATGTCCAGCAATATTTGTTTACTTTACAAGTGTTGTTCTATTGATATAGATTATCCCATCGAATAACATCATATAATAGATGTTGTGCCAGGCTTGTGTTTATTGCTGAGAGATAGCCCCCAGTGGGAATTGAGGCAACTTAGAGGAGGCAAGGGCGCGCCTTAGAACTTATTGTTTCTATTGAAGGGTCAGCAAGTCAGAGAAAAATAGACAACGTTGCCTTCAATTACATTTTTCAATAGAACAGCATTTCCTCTTTCGTCTGACATATTCCCCCTTGCAGGCCCATCCTTGATACAAGCATCTACACACATATATAGATTTTTTTATTTAAAAAAAAAAAAAACCATTTCTGTTTTTTGCCCTTCTCAGTCGCAGGCCTTTGCCCACCCACACAAGTGAGGTTTAATTTTACTCAGGAAACTGAAGGGAAAGCTGGGAGGTAGGAATGTTGTCCTTGCGCAGTAATCCCACACAGAAATGTGAATTTTATATAATTTTATTTAGCTAAATTGGAGGTTTGCAGGGGATTCTGAATAGGAAAATGTTGGAAGATCCGCACAAGCCACACCTCCCCGAACTCATCTATGTGTTTACTCTTCAGAAATGTTTGGGTCTGGTAGGTTTTCCTAGATGGCCACTGAGCCTGGGATCAGAAATGCAACTTACTCCCTCAAAAAAACAGATAGTTTTGCTATTGATAATTTTGAAGTCCCCACAGTACGTTTTGGGCCATATCCTGTCACGGAAACCAGACCTACCTACACAAATGAGGTACCATTTTTATTGAGAGACCTGTGGGAATGCTTGGAGTTAAGAAAGTTGTGGTGACACGGTGATCCTACAACTTTCCAACACAGAAAAGTGAGGAAAATTTGATTATTTTAGGAGATCCATGAGTGCCACATCTCCCTGGACTCCCTTAGGCATCTAGTTTTCAGAATTGCTTGGATTTGGTAGATTGCCCTAGATGGCTGATGAGCCCAGGACCAAAAATGCAAGTGACTCCCTCAATGTGATCGATAATTTTGAGGCATGTTTTAGGCCACTTCCTGTTGCGGGCACTAAGCCTACCAACACAAGTGAGGTACCATTTTTATTGGGAGACCTGAGGAACGCTGAGTGGTAGTAAATTTGTTGCGCCCAGTGATTCTACAACTTTCCTACACAGAAAAGTTAGGAACATTTATTTGTTTGCTAATTTTAAGGTTTGCAGGGATTCTAAACAGAACATTTTGGGAAATCCACTCAAGCTGCACCTCCCTAGACTCCCTTAGGTGTCTAGTTTTCAGAAATGTTCAGGTTTGGTACGTTTCCCTAGGTGGCCGCTGAGCCTGGGACCAAAAACGAAGGTGACTCCCTCGCAAATCCAGATTGTTTTGCGATCGATGATTTTTAAGTCTCCGCAGTGCATTTTGGGCCATTTACTGTTGTGGACACTAGACCTAGGCACACAAGTGTGGTACCATTTTTAGCTGGAGACCTGGGGTAATGCTGGGTGATAGGAAATTTGTGGGGTCCCAGTGATTCTACAACTTTCCAATACAGAAAAGTAAGG
The DNA here is from genome assembly GCF_964263255.1 of Lissotriton vulgaris. Classification (NCBI taxonomy): domain Eukaryota; kingdom Metazoa; phylum Chordata; class Amphibia; order Caudata; family Salamandridae; genus Lissotriton; species Lissotriton vulgaris. The sequence continues at coordinate 132,052,655 of NC_141687.1, forward strand.
TAAGTTGTTGTATCCTTAAATGAAGTAGTCCATACCGGTTGTAAGGTATGAAGAATAGAGTTATTCCAAAAGTAAGAGTAGAGCACCAAGGAGCCACGTGAGGCGACTCCCATCATCAGCCTCCAGAGATAAACTGTTTGAACTGGTGCTTCCCAGAGCCTAACATTTCAGTGTGCTAGGCAACCAAAGGATCTGGAAGATGCAACATGGGGATACTGACATAACCAGAGCAAGCATTAGGATATAACACACCTTCCCCCTTCAAAACAAAGAACAAAAAGAATAACAACAATACAAAAATACAATACACAGTTAAAAAGTATTGACTTGGAACAAAACATGACAGAGCAAAGATAAAGTAATTATGATGAGAAATTAAATAACAGTCTTCAAGATACTAGGGCTTGAACTTTTGTCTTGTGCATAACAACCCCATTCTGTTAGAGAAATCAGGTGCAGAAATTTCTCTGAGCAAAACTGTTGATTCTTCTGCCAACACTAACTTGACATTACTTTACTGTACCTTACTGTCCTGCACCTTCACCTGCTCAGACAAAGCAGGAGAGCCACCCAAAGACTTCATCCAAACTAGGATACTGTTTATGCACAAAGAGTTTTGACTTGATTCTCTGGACTTCAGCATGCTCATACTCCATAGATATATCAAAGGGAAAATGTACCTTTCCCTTCACATCGTCTGTGGAATTCACAATATGGAAGGGCTCAGTAGTTTTAACAAGACCATCTTTTACTTTTGCCACATTCCTTTTGCTCCACCATTTTCCACCAGTACCCATCACTGCATGCTTGCTAATTTTAACAATTTCAGTCTCAGGATAATACCATAATACCTAACTTTAGATTTGGCTTTACTTAATTTCACTCGTAGTCTCACTTTATCGTGATCAGGAGTATAGACATGAACACCAGAGTTGGGAAAAACCCATTCAGGAGACAACTCATTAAAGGACTGTCTACCCCTCAACAGAGCAAAGGTTGTAACACCTGTAGTGGAGTGAGGGGTATTGATGTAAGACCGAAGTCTAATACTCACCACATCTTGCACCTGTGCCCAGAAGAACAGGCAAGTTGAATGGAGTCTTTCAAAATATGATTTACCCTCTGCACTAAACCATTTCCTTGTGGACTATAGAGAGCAGTGGTGAGGTGCTTATCCCAAAATTATTTCTCATGTTGTTTGAAAAAAGTTGTACTCCGTTATCTGACACCAAAAATGCAGGAATACCTTCTGAAGGAAATAACTATTTAAAAAAATTAATCACATTTTCAGGGTTAGGTTCTCTCAAAAATGTAAATGAGACCCACTTTGAAAAATAATCTACCACCATCAAAATGTACCTGTACCTGCCATTCAATCCACCAATACCCAGCTCATCCTCTCTCTCACCAAGGAACCCAACATCACCAGTCACAGTTTCCAGGAAGGAATGAAAGACTTGCATACTGGATGAGCAGCAGATGCCTGAAACTAAACCCTGAGAAAATGGAAGTTCTCATCCCCGGATCCACCCCCTACGGGTGGGACAACACATGGTGGCCCACTGCTCTTGGCAACCCTTACACACCCACGGACCACGCCTGCAACCTTGGCATCACACTCAACTCCTCCCTCACCATGAACTGACAGATTAACGCCATATCTTCCAAGTGCTTCAATATCCTCTGTATTCTCCGCAAGACCTTCAAATGGACCCCCCCCCTGAATCCAGAAAGACCATCAACCATGCACTCATACCCAGAAGACTGGATGACGGGAATTCCCTCTATGTCGGAATCAACAAATCTCTACTCCTCAAACTCCAGACCATCCAGAACACCGCAGCCAGACTCTTTCTCTGCATCCCACGACAAGACCACATCACCCAGCACCTACGAAACCTGCACTGGCTCCCCATCGTAAACAGAGTGACTTTCAAGCTGCTCGGTCACGCCTAAAAATCCCTCCACAACACAAGAGCCCAATACCTCAATGAATGAATCTCCTTCTACGCACCCAAGGGAAACCTCCACTCAGCTGACCTCGCCCTGGCTGAAATCCCTTGCAACCTTGAACCAGAATGGGAGGAAGAGCCTTCTCCTACGTCGCGGCCAAGACTTGGAACGAACTCGCGCTCAGCACAGGACGAACCCCACATTGCAAGCATTGCTCAAACCCCCCCACCTCCCCAAGGTCTTGAGACCCTTACGGGTGAGTAGTGCGCTGTATAAATCCCTGATTGATTGATTGATTGATCAAGTGATTTGCCCAGCAACACGAGATGTTGAGCCGACGCTGAGACTCAAACTTGCTCCCTCAGCTCCAAAGTTGGCAGCTCCAGCCATTAGGCCACAACCTCCTGTGCAAGAACTAAAGCATTGTCAATATTATAGACAACTAAGCCATAGTTGTTTGAATGCATGCAGTATATTTATCTCATGCAACTAACAACCTTTGAAAAAGCCAATAGCCCTGGGCTGTTGTAAGTGTAATGGTGCTTATATTATATATGTGGAGGCAATAACAGAAGCAGCAAAATACCAAGTCGGGTGGCAGATTTTGCTGAGCACAAATTTTTAGCACAATTGTTTTAAGCCACGCCCTTAAATATGTTGTGCACACCCCTTGATAGACCCCTCCCCCAGTGTTTTCATCCCATTTAAAACCCTGGGTAATGTAATGAATCGCTGTTCTCCTTCTCTTCTCCTTTTCTCAGTCAGGCTACACTCTGTGTCCCCGGCAACAGACGACAGGGTGCAGGCTTCAGTAGTAAGAAGCAAAGAGTTTGATTTGACGCTATGGGTCCAAACTGCACCTTAGCGTCATCCTCGTCGCCAAATTGTAGAAAGGCACTGTACACTTCTTGATGGGAATGTGCTTTTTATTACTAAGATACAGAGCTGTGGATACCACAGTCCTCCCCACACAAAACCATCCTCCAACTCCCCCATAGAATTCCCCCAAGCATTCACGAAGACATTCCTAGAATTAGCATACAAATAATTGCATGGCGTGGGCCAGGCAGCAGCCAACAACACAATAGCTTTTGCATAGATGAGACCTAGTGGCTTTGCCAATGCTTGTAAACATTATTTACCCTAGAATAAGTGCTTCATGTGTAAAAGGAATAGTGTGGTGCCCAAAGCTCTGCTCAGAAGCCCACGGATTGTGCAATTATACGTTGACGCGCCGTGTACCAAGCCCTAAATACACTCATAGCTTTTTAATCCACTACCAGCAACTCCCTGTTCCTTTATCTTACTATCAGCTCTCTGCCTTAGGGGAAATGTTACCTTTTTTCTTTTCCACCGTCTTTCTGACCTGTGTGCTTTTGCCTCTCTTTCACTCGATTTATATCTGATGAGAAAAAATAAGGGCTGATCCCCAAACCAAAAATAAATGCTGGTGGCTCCCACTGGCTCAAATTAAGCACTGCCTATAATACAGTTGTAGTATCTCTGCTTGCGTGACGAAGCTACTCTGTGTGCAACACACACCCCAAAACACTGCTATTAATAGTTGTATTTTTACTTTCACAAATGTCATCGAGAACGGATTGTCATTCTCGACACAGCTTCGCCGCGCACCCTGGCAGGCGTCGCCTTCGCAATTTATGTGCTCAGCTCGAATGCCACCTGCAGAATGGGGCCTGACACAGTAGCTGTGACATCAGTGAGAATTTCCATGGAAACCCTCTTTTCAATACCGCTGCCCGTGGATATCAATTCTCCCAGGAGCGCGGGTCAAGATACGGATCATTATATTTAATTCTGGCCGCATTTAGTCTGACTTCTATTTCGTGAAACACCATCAAAAATTAATTTTGCTCATTTATTTGCCGCTCCTGCAGCTTCCCGGTGTCATTACAGGCAATGATCGGCCATCGCCGGTTGGCACTTGGCATCCGTGAATCCTGATCGCCTCTCGGGTGATGCGCGAGGCGCCGGTGGCCCTCGCGGCAGCGGGCGGCGGTAATTGTCGGCTGCCTTTTCCCAGATTAACCCGGATTGATTGCGCAATGTAAACTTGGGTGCGATGCTCGCGCTGATTTCAACGGCATCTTGCTAAATTGCCGTCTTTACGATGACTTTTATGTATTGGCGTTGAGTCTGGGAGGAAAGGAGAGAAACGCATCGATTCTGGTAAGTAATCGCTGCCTTCCCGAGAGCAGAGCGATGGGCCCCTCAGGGGTTCAGAACGAGCTTTAAGTGAACCTGAGTGTTGCCAGCACAGGTGGGGAGATAAGTACACATGACACACATTGCAATCATGTTATATATTAATAATATTGTTTTATAATGTGTGATTTCTAAAGAAATGCACAACTGTTTAATGCAAGACACTTTTGTAAACAGCATACAAATAAACAAATGCTGGTCTGAATAGTTGACACTATTTGTAGACTGTTGATCACACTTCTTTCTCAGAGCATCATAATGCCTCTACTGGCCGGCGCCATAAATGTACATGTATTTATATAGCGCAAATCACTGACCGAGGTCGGTATCTAAGCGCTTGCTTAGGGAACCCGTCCTGGTATTCCCCTGTGAGATAACCCCGGCAGGGTATCCACAAGGTGAAAGCCAGGAATCCTGCCGCGAGGGGCCGTTGTGGAGATTAAGCAAGCTATTGCCCAGAGTCGCAGAGTGTGAACCCGTGAGTCAAGAAGGCACCGGAGCGAGAATTATCGAGTCCATGGAATTTTAGAGCCCAAGACCCGCCGAGGCGGGGAATTGAACCCTGGTCCAGGGCCGATCTCAGCTTCCGGGTCTGCCGCCTCTAACCCCTGAGCCACACTTCTCCATAAATGTACATGTCCCGCCTTCCCTTGATGGGCGATATACCCTGCACATACGCAGGAGTGCTTGGTTTGTAAAAAAAAACATAAGTGGCAGGGCCCTCATCAGAAGTCAGCCCACAGCTTGCACCACCCATTGACCTACGCAACTATAACCATCACACTGCTACAAGTGCAACATTTCAGACTGTTTGAGAGCCCCTAAAACTATAAGAATGGCTTGGGCGGCTGGTATTAGTTGTTTTTAATATATATTTAATTAATAAACAGGTGTTGTGCTGGTCATCTTTTAACTGCACAAACAGCGCCAGCATGTAGCTGCTTAAATAAGTCCCGGAGTTCACAATAAAGAGCCGGTGCTGAGAACGGGAAAGCACCGGCTCAAATGAAGCAGTGTGTGGCATGGTTCGAGAAGCAGAGGGATGCGTTGACGTGGACACATATGCATGGAGAGGCGGGAAGCACTGGAGTGCACAGGAGAATATAAAGGAGTGGCGCCTGTGCATGGCAGTGCAAGGATCAAACAACAGACAACAGGTTAGTGTCAGTCTGTGTGATGAGTCAACGCTACCTAGACCCGGCACTGAAAAGTAGGCAAATCTATGAGCCATGGTCCGAGTGATGCCTTCATGTGGTAGCTATACGCCCATTCGTGGCCCTCCAGGCTTGTTACATACGCACAGTTATGGGGTACAGTGTCTGGGACCACTAATCGAGCTGTCCCTAGCTCAGTGAGCTGCATGAAACAGTAGTGTGTCGAAGGCCCTAGTGCAAGGAAGGAAATTCACCCCCGACCACTGTTTGAAGTGTCAAATACAGCAATAAGCTGGGTTCAGTGGGCTCCTCAGGGTTCAAGGTCCGGTGCCACTACACCAGCTGCACTATTGGATGCTACGCCCCTGTCAAATAGGTGGTCTGGATTGTGCAGAAATGCAGGCACCTCATTCACATTAGCACACACCCTACCACAAATACACTTGTCACCTGCACATGTAAACAATGTATCACTCTGACCCAAAACCTAAATCTAATCATAAACCTAAACCCACACCTTAACCTAATCGTAACCTTAACACCTAGGCTCAAACTAACCCAATACATCACCTCACCTCAAGCCTTAAGCCTAACCCTGACCTCCTAAACCTACACCTTACTCTAGACCTATTCAGAAGCATACATCAATACCTAACCGCAACACCATCATTAACCTTAACCCTTACCCTAACCCTAAACCTATCCATGAGCCTTCTTGTAAGTGTTAACCTTCCTCTGTCCCATCCCTAAACCTGTCCCTGCCACTTATAAAGTGACTATGCACTTACACAAATGATAACCACGTGCATCACACTAACATTAACTTTGGCCCTAACCCCACCTGTATTCAACTTTGTATTTATTTCATCTTATTTTAGGTGGTTCTATTCTATGTTGTGGTATGCAGTCATGTTGGGGGACAACGTTTACAACGCAACTTTTACAACGCACTACCATTACAATGAAACTTTTACAACGCAACATCCATTACAACGCATGCAATTACAACGCATGACGCTACAACGCATACCACTACAACGCATGTCATTACAACGCAGTCATTACAACTCATACCATTACAACGCATACCATCCCAACACATAGTACCCTTACACTATCCAACACTTACCCTACTGTTGCACCCCCCTGAAGTTAGAATAGTAAATTTTAACCCTACACTATCCAATACTTACCATATATGCAATGTAATGCTATGCGCTGTAATGGTATGCGTTGTAAAGGTAGTATGCGTTATAGTGGAATGCGTTGTGAAGGTAGTTTTTAGAGATGCGTTGTAATGGCATGCGTTGTAATAGAATGCATTGTAATGGATGTTGCGTTGTAAAAAATGCATTGTAAAGGTATGTGTTGTAAAAGTATGCGTTGTAACGACATACATCCTCATGTTGTGCTACCTATGTACATCAATATCCTTGCTTATGCAGTACAGCTTTGAACCAGGGCTAGCTACAGCAGTGATTTACTTTCCAGAGCAAAAGGTGCTATGCCCGAGAAAGGAACCTTTTTCAAGCATTACTGATGGCTGATCAGTGCACACATCTTTGGTTTAAATGCAAAGCTAGATCAAATAGATAGCACGATCATAGTTTCCATCAAAAACTTGGTCCATGTCATACACGGAAGCTAGAAATAAAAGACATTTCAGAATTGATAAAGTATTGGTTAGGGAAGCTGAAAATGACGAGAAATAATCTGCACATCGTGGTAGTACCAGTCCAGAGACAATGTCCACAACAAAGATGGAAGACTTCCGACTTCATAGAGTACCTCCTCTCTCTTTGATAGTTCTAGCTTTTATGCTAAACTCATTGTGGAGCGAGTGCACCAATCACTGGCACAGAGACATTCCCCGTTGTACGAGAGGGCACAATAACCACTTGATTACTAAATTAGAGAACCCATGTCCAAACTCAAACACAAGAAGCATTGGCTGCATACTTGGGGATGCCCATATCATTCACCTTGCACACGGTGCAAGAAGACAGCAGTGTGATCAATGCTGTGAAGATAAAAGTGCAACTGCTTCAAACTACCTATGCAATGTTGTACCCACCCAGCTTGCTAAAAAGTACCCGTGCAGGCAAACTCTTATGTTTTGAAAGATCATCAACAAGCTGAGAAGTTTGTGTAAAGAGAAAACGAAGATCTGATCGGATTCACAAATGTGAAGGAAACATCAGTAATTACCTAATGTTCATGCTTGTTCCTCATATTGCTGTGAGCTACTGTCATTAATACCAGGTGCAAAGACATGCCAAGTATAGTAGAGGCGAGATAAGTCACTATGTTTCATGCAAGATGAGGGGCAGGGAGGACACACGCCTTGGATACATCATGGGGAGGAAAAAAGATGCTATGGGATATGTGATCCTCTCAGCCTCCAAGATGTGCTAATAGGGTTTACCTTGAAGGTAACCCTATTTGAGAATAGTCTGTTATGTGTATGTGGGGGGTGCAATGCCTAAAAACTCGTGCAGCCCACTACACGGATTAGCTGTAAATGGAAAGAGGGCTTGACACCACACGTACAAAGCCTTAGGTTATATGAGGTTCTTATAATTGCTACTGGTGGGACCATTCACTCACAGTTGGAGATGGCAGCGTTTTGACGATATGGGAGTTAAACAGCTCATCACAAAATACAACACATGACTCACATTACAAAGGAAAATGAAATATCAGCACCAACACATACCAACCTACAATATCATTAATTTACTCTGAGACATGGCTGGCCACTACTACAGGTCTGGGAATGACATATAACACTGCTATTACTTACCCGAAATGTAAGAGGATTAAACAACCCTTGAAAAGATAGAAAGGGGGAGATTTACAAAAAGTCACGTAATGCAGCGCAGCCCCTGTGAGATTGAGCTGCATTGCACGACAGGGAGGGAGCAGGAGAGCGCCACATATTCAAAGATATGACACTCTCCTCCGCTTTTTCCCTTGCACCAGTGCTAATTTCAGAGGCCATAGTGCTAGGGTGTGTGCATGAGTCTAACATAGGTTTTGTAGAGTAAGGGTACCCTTTTTGTACAAAATACTATTCCTCAAAACAATGGAAAGATTTTTCCTCTTTGTATGCATGGTGCTCAGTGCAGCACACATGCAAAGTCAGAAAAGCGCAGAGAAATGAAAGCATTTCTCCTGTTAGCGCCTCCTTTGAAGGGGCATTAACGTTTGGCTCAAACCCATGTCTACAAATCTTTGTAAATATGGTTTTGCGTCAAAAGGCATGGCTAGTTGCATGTGAACCCCCATGTTCCCAAGTTTGTGCTGGAAAGTAAATAGCAAAAAAAACTTTTTCCCGCTGGTTAGCGTCATCCTTGTGACACTAACCCAGTGCAAAAGTTTTGTAAATCTCCCCCAGTATGTCCTGTTTTACCAGCCGTAGCATTGACATTGCACTAACGCAAGAGACCTCTCACCAAACACAGGACATAATACTTTAAATATACATGTATTTCATAATACATGAAAAAACACATTACAAGATCCGCTAAAAGTGCCTTTCTCAATTTAAAATTACTGTACAAAATAAAAACCTTCTTCCCGCCCAAGGACCTTCAACAAGCCACTCAAGCACTGGTGCTCTCCAGAATTGATCATGGGATTGCAGCCCTGACAGGTACAGCAAAATCCCACTTCGCCCCCCCTGAAAACAACCTTTAATGCAGCAGCCAGAATGGTCACCGGAACCAAGAAATTCGAACACATCTCTCCTGCACTCAGAGAACATAAATGGCTCCCAATTGAGTTGAGAGCCAGCTTCAGAACAGCCTGCCTCACGCACAAAGCCCTGCACACAGGCAAACCGGACCTTGCCGCTAACTCAAAAGGGCCGGCCAGTCCAGGAACCTCAGGAGCTCCAACACTCTGCTACTCCTCCCGCTGAAAACTCGCAAACAAAAAACTGCGGCCAAATCGTTTGCTGGAAATGCCCTCAAAATCTGGAACTCCAGCCCCCCCCCACATCAGAACGATCCCCTTGTTTGCAAAATAAAAAACCTGCTCAAAGTCCTCTTCCTCGACCGCTCTCGAGCAAACCGATAGGAGCCAAGGAAGTACCTTAGCTGGCACTCCATCTAACTTTAATTATGTGACCGGTGACACTGACTCAGATCAAGAAAACTTTTTGGATACTCATCCTGTTTGAACAAGGAAAATTTTTAGGCACTCGTCTTGTTTTACCTGCACCCTCCAGGCCCCTCTGTTCGATCACTCCTTTAATCGAGCTATACCCGGCACAAACCCTTATGTTCTACTATAGTCTCTGTACCGCTAACTTGCACATAATTTACTTGCTGTGAATCGCTCTGATACCCTCGTGTCCAGCTACTGCTATATAAAACTTCTAAAAAAAAATACTTTGCTCTTAGACGGAGGTTGTTAGACCTGGCATTTCTTGGCATGATTACCCCTGACTTTTTGACTCTACCTTCTCTATTTTTGATGCTGTCATGAATTTTGTTTTACTGGCATAGATGCTATGGGCACTTTGCCACTGCTGATCAGTGTCAAAGTGCAAGTGTTCCCTGCGTAAAATGTAATGGTAATTGGTGGTCCATGATTGGTATGCTTGCTTTACTAGTAAAGTTCCTAGTAAAGTGCACTATGTGGGCTAGGGCTGGAAATGAAAATGCTACGAGTGGGCCTACAGCACTAATTGTGCCACCCACACAAGTAGCGTTAAAGAGAGAACTCAGGCCTGCCACTGCAGTGCCTGCGCACAGTTTGTTAAACTGTCATGTTGTCCTGACAAGTGCACCCACTTGCCAGCCCTTACCCTGCCCTAAGCACAGCAGGCACCCCTATGGTAGTTCCAAGGCACCCCCTGGGCAGGGTACAGTGCATGTGAAAGGTAAGACATGTACAGTGGTGTGTACCATGTCCTGACAGTGAAATACTCTCAATTTCGTTTTTCACTGTTGAAAGGCCATCTTGCCCATAGGACAGAATGGGGAGGCTGTGTAATATATTTTCCAGCCTATCTTCCCAAATGCTTCGAATGGAGAGGTGAAGTTTAGTGTGCCTGGACTCCCAATGTAATAACACATCTTTTTATGAAGGTCGTTTTTAGGTTTTGCCTCGCCAAAGATGCGCTCTGCGCATCTTTTCGGCGCAGGCGAAAACCTGATGAGAACTGTAGTGTGGCTTTGTTCGGCCCTCGTCATTGATTGGCTGGCTCCGTAAACGGAGCCTTGCCATTGGACGAGGGGCCTGTCCGTCAATGCCTGACCAGACACGGGGGCGTTCCCGACATTCTTTGGCTTTTGCCGACGTCACGGGACGCCGGGAACGCCCCCGTGTCTGGTCCGGCATTGCCGGCACTACTGCGTCTCTTCTCCCCCGTTTCCCGCCCCGTGACTGGCCGGCCGGCCAATCCTAGCGCGGCCGGCCGGAAGTGCCCGCCCCCCGCAACAAGAAGGAAGACGGCAAGCAGTATGGCGGCGCCCGCGGGGCTCCCGTGGCCTGGAGGGAACCCCGGGAGATGCGGAGGACGTTGCCGGTCTGCTTGCTTTTTTTTTGACTTATCCGCATAAAATGCACCTTGGAAACGCGTCTTTGGCACATAATTAGCTTCCATTCATATTTCCGAGCAGCGATAATAAATGCAGGGTCTTTGCGGCTATGATCCATTCCACTTACACTTACGCACATCCGCTAAATACCACTGGTGCTCTGTTAAGCACGCACAAAGCCGCGCGCGCTCAATATCGGCTCCGGACATCTTGTTCTGCCTGTCAGAAATGATGACGATTGCAGGCTAGAAACGTGGCTATTTATTTCTGCGTGGTTCTCCAGAGAAAATCCTTAAGATTCGAAATTTGATTCCGGCGAAGGTTCCTAAAAGCAAATTGAACCGGCGCGGAAAGCAGTTTACTTTCATGGTCAGTGCACCGGCGGTAAAGAACGCGGTATCAAGGCAAATGTGTTTTACTGAGAGTCCCCAGCCGTGTGCGTTCATATTTTAGCCGGCGAGTTTCCCTGACTGCCTGCTTTCCAGAGGTGCTGTTTTCGAGCTCTCGAACTCATTAATGTTTCTTGCTGTAAAGGTGCCTGGCAAAGCTTTCAGGGTTGGATTTTAAACAATACGCGAACTACAAAACATAAGGAAAAGTGCTCAAGGTCTATCCATACAGATGGCATTGAAAAAAAAAATTGAATGCTTTCTATTTTTCAAGAGAGCATGCATTCTATAATAAGGTGCTTCGCTCCGCCAGGCGGTTCGCGCGACTTCATAAACTATGGTCGGGTAGTTTGTATAAGTCACATTAATTCCCCGAATGGGGTTAACCGCCTCATTTTACGGACCACTGCGTTCCTATAATTTATTATGCCCAAACCACATCTCTATTATCCATTTCTGCGCCGCACCTGCTCCACTGCACTACTTTCATGTGTATTCTGCCCCCACCGCACTCCATAATAGGCCGCATAAGCAGCTCGCGCTCCCCTTGCCTGCAGGTTGTTAGCGCCGGGCTGGAGTCGGATCCATATCAGACTGAATCCTGAAACTGACTGACTGACATTTGCCTTAGCAGTGGCGGAGCTCTGCTGATAATGTCTGCAGCTGCTGGATTATTCCACATGCATCAGTCTGTCTGAACCTTTTTTTGTTCTTTATTCTATTACCAGAGCTCATCCGTTGGTTGCCCTAATTTAATAGGCTGGAAGTTGGTCAACATGTTTTCCTACGTTGACTGTATGAAGGGACACACTGGAGTTTGAAGTAGCTTCTAATACAGCTAAAAGTTGTAACCGGTTTTGGCATATGCCAAAGGCGGCCACTGAGCCTGTTTGTTTTCCAATAGAGAGGCTTCAGCCTTCAGCAACCCCCTAAACAAGTGCCTATTACAACTGATGCTCCTAGGGCCTTTCATTGTGCAGAGCAGGTTGGCTCTGTTTTTACAATTTTGCTAATTTGGCTGTTAGGTTTGAGCACCTTGTCCTAAAAAACACAATACGTCCCTCACCCCTCACTGCTATTCCTCCTCAAAAGACAAAGCCTCTTGTACATGTTCTGGGCTTTATGGTTCTTTGAAAGCATGACTGGCAGGTGTTTCAGTCAGCCACATTTCCTGAAAAAGTCGGTGCTTGCATGACGCCAAGCACGGAAGGTGGAAGAATCCAATCCAGGATGCTCTGCCATCCAAAGTGGACAATTCTCCAAATGCTTCTCGTGGACACCATTGGCTTTAGTGAAACACGAAGATCTACCATGCTCTCATCACTTTTGTCACTTCAAGGAATGTCCCTCATCTCAACATTTCAAAATTTGCAAAAGGATCATGTAAATTGATCCTGATCTTGGAGTGAAATTGGAGAAAGGGTTTTCAACCTGTAGTCAGAAACACATATATATATAACTCATTTGGAAATGCAGAGCAAATACATTGAACATAAAAACGTGTCACTATTCCGCCATGTTTCTGACCTGCTTCTTGCCCATCCACATAATCTCTCAGGATCATTTTTGATTAGGGAAATTCAGCGTCCTCTGCTTAAAAGTAGACACATTCCCAGCACGTCTGGGGTTTTCAAATAAAGACCAGGATCTAGAGACCTGTTTGGAGGTAGAGATGTCTACCCATGTTCTACCCAGGTCATAATTTTTCAGCTTCTTTGCAGCCCATCATTTCTGCAGCTACTTCATGATACTGGTTGTGATCACACCACTTCCTCCTGCAAATCTGAGGATTCTGAAGCTCTCCCTTTTGGCTCTTTTAAAAAAATTGTATGCCTCATCCTTGCCTACCTGTGATAAAATCACATTAAAATGCACTCCGGAGCACATCAGGAGTCAGATATTCATGGCAATTCCTGATGCAATTTTTAATTCCATAGGAGATCTACTTGAGCACTCGTTTCCCCCACCTGTGCTTCCACACAAGTCCACAGAGCACAACTAGCGCCCATCTGGCGTTAGCGTAGCAGCTAAACCCTGCGCAGCAGCTACCCCCTGCACACTAGAGCGAGGCAGGTGCAACGCAAGAGCGGAGCTCTTGTTTTCACCACCTCTGTTTCTAGGGCACTCGTATCCACAAAAACACCCCATCCATTTCTACACACGTGTGCCGTGCACTGCCGTCTCCCTATCCCTATCTGACAGCAGCACAGCATCACTCCACCATCAATAGCTCACCCCACACTCTGGAGGCAGCCGGCTACAAGGCTGATTAGTGCTTTATGGTGGTCGACGCTAGCCCCACACAAACACGCCTCCAATGTGTCCACGGACATACCCCAGCCCTTATGACAGTGCACGTCGCGGATGGGCGGGGAAAACTGCAGCTGGTGCAGAAATAGTTCATCAGAGTCCCAGGAGCTCTGGTGATAAGATGGTCCGTGCTTAATAGTGAGCATTGCTGCAAAAGACGGCATCACGGGACCCTTAGAGTAGCAGTTAACCCCTTCAGTACACAGGGAGGCTTGGGCGGAGAGCCCGTGCTGGTACATCCGTGCTTGGGGTGGGTAAGGTGGGTTTATGGTGATCGGCACTGTTTTCACACCAGCACGCGCATATAATGTATGGCTACCTCGGGACCACACACACAAGTTAACCCCTTCAACACACAGCAAGGCTCTGCTGGAGAGCCCCTGCTGGTGCCTCACTAGTTTACCAGATCCCCAGGGGGCTGGCGACACGGTGGTCAGTGGCTGAGAGAGGCCGGCGATGTCCTCATAAACACGCCCCCAACGTTTCCCCACTAGCAGCTTTTCACTCAGCTCTTCGCAGACGCACAAATAATACATGATGGGAAAATGAACCGGGCAGCTGAGCCCAGGGCGCTGCTCGCCAGACAGCAGCCCGCTGGCTACTCAGGAACAGGTAGGACTTTTTTTTTTTACAAATTAAGCGCTGACTCCACCTCTTGTAGACTCCTGCAGTTTTAACACAGGAATCTAAGGATCTGCACATGTTTTAATAGAGAACACCCATATTTTGCTTCCAATGTTCCAGAGATGCACGTTTTCCTCCTTTGTCGTTTGCTATATCTCCTAAGAATATGTGGTAGTGAGAATTGTACGGTGACATAAGTTCAGTGTGTTCTTTCAAGGCACGTGCGCCTGTAGCGCAACACTACCTGGTGCTTTACTTTTGGGGCTTGAGAGCTGATTGTTGGTAAACTTGGATGAGTGGGCGGATGGATGAGTGGGCGGATGGATGAGTGGGCGGATGGATGAGTGGGTGGAAGGATGAGCGGATGGATGAGTGGGTAGATAGATGGATGAGTAGGTGGAAGGATGAGTGGATGGATGAGTAGGTGGAAGGATGAGCGGGCGGATGGGTGGGTGGAAGGATGAGCATATGGATGAGTGAGAGGATGGATGAGCGGGTGGAAGGATGAGCAGATTGATGAGTGGGCGGATGGATGTGTGAGCGGATGGACGAATAGGTGGAAGGATGAGTGGATGGATGAGTAAGTGGGCAGCTGGAGGGAGGGACGAGGGAGCGGATGTATGATGAGGTCGGCGGGCGCCTGCTTTGATAGATGAGTGGGTACCAGAATGGACAAGTGGGCAGCTGGGTGGGTGAATGAAGAGATTGGCAAGTGCATGCGTAGATAGATGAGCGGATGGATCAGTGGCTGGGTGTTCAGATGGGTTAGATGATTGGTTGAAGTTGCTATTGTAAATGACAATGCCATTTATTTATGTTAAAAAAAAACCTAATAAAAATTGCCAATAGCTCTAACTTTAACAAAGGCAAAACCATTGCATTGTAAATGCTTGTTGCATTGTGTGTTTAAAAACCACTCTTTTAGAAGTGGCTGGGTTTTTGTGCTCCACATTTTTGTGTCTATGCCTGGTTGTGGATTGACTGTCTGGATTTGAAAGTGATAGGATCTGGGGAATGTCTAAACCCAGGGGAGGAGGTGAGACAGCAACAGGCTGACCTGCATCTGGAGTGTAGGGGGGAGGAGTAGCCCCTAGAGGTGAAGAGGCCTGGGTTGCTACCATAAAACAATGGTCCCATCCCCTGCTGAAGGTGTTACTGGCAGGGAGGCACCTAGAACTGGTTTGAACAGGGTCAGTGCCCCCCTGAACACAAAGACTTCAAAGACAGTTAGGGATATAACTATGAGAGCTGAAGCCCCTGAACATTGGAATATGATCAAGACTGAAAAGTATTGAACCTACTTCGTGGTCAAGATGAACCTCTGCAAGGAAGAAACAGCTGGAGAGACTGAAGGAAAGGACTGATCCTTGCTGTGAGTTCTGGGACTGGCCTGCAGTTTGCTGCTTTAACCAATGAGAAGCTAAGGGGACTTTGATGTGTGCTGTGTCCTCCTGCTTGAAAGGACTTTGCTGTGTGCTGTGTCCCGAAGCAACTTATCCCAGAGGGCCTGAGGAGAACTGGCTTCCTGTTGCGGAAACTCAGGAACACCAAAGTTTCCAGGAGAGTCTCAGCAACGGTGTGTGTGTGCGCTTTTTGCAACCTGAGACCCTCGTAAGTATTGCCCTGTGATCTTGGGCACCTGGTGTCCAAGCGAGTCTCAGTGACGCTCTGTGCGTGTGCTTTTTGCAGCCTGAGCCCTTCGTGAGGATTGTCCTGTGACCGTGTGCACCTGGAGTCCAAGTGAGTCTCAGCCACGCTGTGTGAAATTTGTGAATGTGCTTCTTGCAGCTTGAGACCTACGTTGCATTATTTCGGCATTACATACAACCTGATTGTTGCATTACGCATTGCACTATTTTTGCATAACGAACCACCGGATTGTTGCATTACGCATTGCATTAGTTTGGATAATGTAGTCTCTGATTGTTGCGTTACGCATTGTAATATTGTGGCATTACGAACTGCTTGATTGTTGCATAACAAACGGCATCATTTTGACATTGCAAAGTGCCTGATTCTTACTTTACGAACTGCGTAGCATTGCATTAGGACTGCAGTGGATCATTTAGAATTACTCATTAATATCACCAGAACTTACAAGGGCTGCCTGGCCTAATACAGGCCAGGAGGAATATTTCAAATACGCATATTTTGGATTTATATCTTGTGGGCTCATCGTATATCTTTTTATATATAGTTATACTTGTTTTTATAAAACTCTTGTGGAGTACATTTGTGGTGTCATCATTGGCTTACTGAGAGCGTGGTTGCAAATACTTTACACACCTACCTTGAAGATAAGCCTGGCTGCTCGTGCCAAGCTAATGAGGGGTTGAGCGGGGGCTATCAGAGAAGGTGTTCTTCCTTTCCCTGACATGGAAGCAAGGGTCCCTATTTGGCCTTAGGTACCTTCCACAGCCAACTAGCGACCCCCAGGTCTAGCAGAGGGCATATCGAATTTTGCATCATTCCCTAGTTAGTTTAGGGAACTGGTGATCACATGAGGTGAAGAGTATCATACCAGCTCATCACTTTACTTGTGGGCACTACTTCATCATACAGTAAGCTATTGCCCAAACCTAGACTGTACCTCCTATTACCAAGAATTCTTGGAAAAATTAGCAAGATTAGCCACAGGGAAGATGATCTTTGGAGGAGATTTTAACTTTACGCCGATGCCTGGAAAAGTTAGATGTAATCACCCATCCCAGGTTGCTACAACGTGAAATTTACTACAGATTAAAGAACAATATGTACATGTTGAATATTGTGGCACATACATCCACTTGCCTATTACTTCACTTACTATCCAACAATCCACTAAATGTCATCCTGACTTTACTGTGACCAGGGGGCATCATTACATGACATTCCACAGTAAAATTCAGGATCACTCTTCAGTGCCTTAGGGCAACTCGCAATAAATTCACACTTTTCTCAACAGACTTGTTACATGCAGTTTTCAGGGAGAAGCTGAGGAGTGCAATGAAAGACTATTCACCGAGCTGGCAGATAGGGAGGTGAAATATTTTGGCGAAATCCAACAACTGAGGCATATAGGGAGAAGTAGTGCCCCAGTAGAATGGTGGCGGCCAAATTAGAGTCTCTTGGGCATTATCAGCCACTAGTGCAAGAGAATAATTCCCATGAAAATGGGATTATAAACCAATGAGAGACTGAAGGAACTTGAAAGTTACTGTGGAAGTTTCTATACCTCAACTGCAACAGTAACAAGACCAGGAATACATTATTTCAACAGGATTAGATTTGTTTGACAAGGGAGACCAGCAACCTGGCCCAATACATCTATGGGTCCTCTGTAATGGCGGAGGAGAGTCTCTCCACAGTCCAGCACCCACAGATAATAAAATGATAACACAATCCTATTATCATTTTATTTAAGCTTTCTGAGTCTGGCAATAAGTATAAGGAGTGGCGGGCCGAACATGTCAGGGAGGAGAAGCAGTGGGCACTTATAAATGCACATGTGTGTTTGGCCGGCCGTCCTAAGCCAGGCAAACACACACGAGCACTTATGTTTCTCCAACCCAGCTGTGTTATACAGCCGGGTTGGAGAAAAGCCACAGGCTTCAATGCACTATTTGTGAGGCAAATAAGGATGCTCAAACCAATCCTGCTGCTGCTCTCATGCTATGAGAGCAGCATCTTGATTGAGTGTGGAGCCTGTGCCCTGGGGGCCCATTCCCTTCCAGCCCGACGAGAGGAGCAGCGAGGCAATCATCAGGGGGAGAGGAGCAGTCGTTTATTTTTTACTTTTATATTATTTCTCCCCCCTCACCAATCCTTTACCCTCCTCGCATCCACCCTACCACTTTAGATAGGTGGCTACTGCCACTTCCCCAATACCAACAGATGAAATCTGAGTTGAAGTCAAAGAGATGCAAAGCCCTCAAGCTCCGAGCAACGATAGTGTTTCTGCAAAGGTCATCGAAAAATATTGAGAAATCCTTTGCCTGCATCTCCTTCCAATGAATGAGCAGCAGTGGTTCCTCCGCTAAGACTGAGGAGATCTACCCCACTGCTCTTTGAGAAGTGGAAAAAAGAAATTAGAAAATAACACAATGTTATTATCATTTTGGTTTTCCATACTGAAGCAGGATCATGGTGTGGAGTGGGGTGGATTGTTGTCTCAGCCAGTAGGGGAGGAGTGGTTGGGGCACCTAATTGTGCATGACAGTTTGACGAAGTCAAAAAATCAGTTGGGGGAAGGATCACTTGTCCTGAGTAACCAGGGTTTTATTGTTCCTATTGGTTCCGATAAAAAACCCTCATTCACGTACCAAGGCTCGATAGGCGGTATATCTTGGTTCTCCGCCTTATTGTTAGCGACGTGACAGCATCATCATTGGGTTTGATTGTGTGCTTCCTCCACCCGGAGGTGAACCACTGGTTAGTACAGTAGTGATTTAGTAATCAAGAAGAGGGAGGGAGGTTTGTGTAGTTAAAAAAGGCTTCTGTTGACTAGTGATGATAAACCTTTATTAGTGCTCGAAAGAATGCCTTGTTAAAAAGGTTTGGGCGTGCGTAGGAAACTTGATTAGTAAGTTTCTGCACTGAGTTATGTCCAATAGGAGGCCGACATGTTGGGCCTGCCAAACCGTCATGCGCACTTAGCATGTTCTCCACCTGGCTGGCTTCCACTGCCTGTCTGAGCGCTGAATTACAGCGCTCAGGATAATCACACCAGAGTTGTCATACTGGTGACAGCAGCAACATGATTGGCTTGGGGGAGCCTTGTGTACTTCCTGCTTCCAGCAGAAACAGAAAAGAACAGAGGTGAGGCAACAGCCCGCAGTTAAGTCACTTTTATTCATTTTTCTACCCCTGCCACACCTGTACAACTCTGTGGCAGCCGCCACTGTGTATGAGGAGGCATTACAGGTGGGTGTCCTCCTTGCCACTCTGGAGAGGTCCTCGTATTTACTCTACTATCAAACAAGAAGCCTGCATTTGAGTTCAAGTTGTATCACGCCAAGTTGTGTCATCACCTATCACTTATAAACACTGATAACAATGTACTAGGAAACATTATAACCAACAGCCTCTTTCCACTGGCGGCTGGGATGGTCCTGCTGGAAGAGTTTAGATTTATACTGTGATCTGCCTCTCACAACCTTCAAACAGTATTTCTTAATGATGGGTAAGGCCTTGAACTCATCCCTGCTAGTGGACTTTCTGGGTTTTGTGTAAGACATTTCTCTGAAGGTCCTCCATTGCACTACCATGACTCTTCTATCTGCAAAGCTGAGAGAAGATTTGATGAAAGGGTGTAGAGCCGCCTCCCATACTGTCCGGGACTGGTTGAAAGATCTTGCACACTGTCAAGATATATCTTACATGTATACTTAGCAGTTACCACACACTGGCCAGCCACAAGACATCCGGGCCCCATTTTAGATTTCCTAAAGCACTTTGGTGGATCACAGACCTCATCTGAAACATTGAATCCAATCATTTTCTAAGACCGAAAGGAGATGACACAGATAAGTGGATGAAAACTGCAGGGATGGAGAGTTGAAGGTAACTGCGTGGAAATGTCACAGAAAGTATGGAACTGGGAGCTATAACTTGAAAAAAGTGCTGACAAGATATCTCATTGGACAAGGAGCAATCAGAATTGTGTTCCTTATATTGCCAAAATGCTCAATACTTTAGAAATGTAAAGTTACAATAGACACCTATGTTGCTAGGTGTGTAGACTTAATGTGTTCTATTTAGCTAACTAATCCAATTAATAAATAAGTAAATTAACTAGGATGTGTTATGTTGTGGAGGATTTATAGAGCACAAGCATCTAGCGCCACAAGAACGTTACTTTTTTGGTCACTTTTTCTGACTCTCCTGTAGCGCTGTGTGCTGGCGCATATAAACAAGGCGACACAAAGCCACTTTGCCTTGCTTTACACAGACTTGTAAATACGGCCCTCTTTCACACAGTACTCTGTGTCAAAGGGGTGTGTCGTAGGTGTTGTTGTGGGTGTTTCCATGCAACACCCACAGCTCTTTGACGCTACCCAGGTTTACATGGATTTGTACATCTGAAGTGGCACTAAAAACAAATTCCTTTCCATTTCTCATTTGTTGCTCTTTTAAATGTGTACTGCATTCTGCGCCACACAGAGAAGGAGAAAAGCACTATTAATGATTGTGTTTTAGTTGGACTCCTTCCCTTCCTCCACAAACACAATCATACCTGCACGCAGGTACCCTTGCATCATAGTGTAATGGTGGCTGCATTGGCGCACGGCTACTCTTTGTGGCTGACGCAGCGGAGAGCACAGGAGTCGGCTGTATTCTTGTAAATACATCCCTGCATTTTTTAAAGGATGCAGCGTTGAACAGCAAAATTGCAGACCTAAAATGGCCCACAAATGTTCATCAGCTTCCTAAGACATTGAATGAATTCTAGGTATAGTTAAGATTCAGGCTCTAAAAAAGAGCAATAGCTAAATAAAGGTAAAGATTTTGTGTAGGTAAAGGTTGGGTTGGTGCTTCAATACGACAATCGGCTTTATAGCACGACCTTATGGTGTTGTCAAATAATAGCAAGAAATCTGAAAAACTCGTTTTTTTCTGAGGAGGGAGTATGCCCCACAGGCCCGCCGGCAAAAGAGCATTATGTCTAAATGCTGAAAAAATGTGAACTGTTTCTGTGCATTTAAATAGAAGAGAAGGGGTGCTTAGTGGTTCATGACGTAGATAAAGGGCAGGGAACGTGTTGAAGAGATTTCAGCATAACAAGTAACAAATTCTACACTCACTTAGTTGGCTCAGCAAGGTAGCTGCTGCAAATATAATAATATGACATGCAGGCCACAAATGTATATACAGGTGACACCCATATATTCGTCTCCAATATTACCAGATATATAGGTGCCAAAGAAAATTCAGTTTTCAATAATAGTTTGCAACTTTGACCTGCAGGTTAAGCAGAGAACACGTGTTTAGATAATTAAATATTATTTACTTTATAATCTTCCAATAAAAAGCGTTATTTGTACTGCTTAGCAAGTCGCATTTGAAACACCTTTCTCCTTGCTACAGGAACCCGAAAAGCTTGAGGAAAATGATTCCATGTCCCCCATATCTACCCAATCATCCATAACTCAAGTGCTTGTAGGAGCCCGGCTTGACTAGGTCAATGTTCTCTCTCTTAGACTTCAGCACAAGCAAGTCAGTGCCTTTGACAGGGGCAAGCTCATCTGCTTTTAGGTCTTCCACACCACCCTCACACCACCAGCCACCTACAAATGTAAATTCGGCTCCCAGTTGAGAAGCGCATTTGTTGTAAAAGCCTCTGGGGCATATTAGCAAGGACACTATCGCCGCTTTAATTTTATCACCCTATTAGCAAGCTGTCTCTAACAGCAGTTAGCGACAGCTTTTAGGCGATAGTGACCGGTTTGGAGCCCACTTTGCATGTCAGTGATATTTATTGCTAATGACATGCAAAGTGGGCGTACCCAACCTGTTTGCGACTGAAAGCAGTCGCTAACACAGCTATCGCCTATTAGCAAGGCAGGCTGTACAATTACAAAAGTCGCGCTAAGCGCGATTATCGCCAGAACCTAACGCCTGCTCAGACCATGACTTAACCTGTATATCCAATGGGAGGTGGATATTCAGGTTAAATCCCCATTAGCGTTAATGCCTGAATATCGCTGGATTTCCAGCGATATTCACGCATTGAGCCTCTATCGCCGTATATTTTCTCGCATTAGGCATAAACGTTGCTAATAGCATGTTATCTCTGCAATAATATCCGGCGATAGACAGTGATAAAAAATATCGCTATTTGTTGCTAATATGCCACTCCACATGTTTTTTTAAAGCCTGGCCCTCTATTTTCTAATTACACTTTTCTTTATATTATCGTCCTAGAGCAATGCTCTTCTTCTACTTGTTTGCCTCAGATTCCATAAGCAAAGTTCGAGAGGGAGGCCGATCACTCCCATATCAGGCAGCTGAAAGTGGAACTCACAACAAGTCACAAGAACTAGCTTCAGGTCAGTCAATCAATTTAGTTTTAGGAATCAACTCAAGACTTGGTTGTTCACACCAGAGACAGGCAAAGCCCTTATATTACTTATCAGGGACACCACGTAATAGTTGCATGCCTTCGAAATATTTAAAATTCATATATATCTCTGTGTGAAATTAACAGATAGTTCCAAGCAGGAATTACTGCTACCTTTTCACCAATTGTTTAGTAAGATTTGAATTTCTAAAAATTCAGAAAAACATTACATTTTTACAAGTACAGCTGATGAGATACGCTCTGGCATAGAGCCTTGCACACGTCTGAACTTCATTTAACTCTCCTCTCTAGTTATGATGTGCAGCAAAAAGACTTTCCCATTGGAATATGGTGGTTATAATAACTATTTAATAGTTGAGAATAGTTGCATGAAGCATTAAAAAACAGTACTTTGGTGTGTTCAGGGTGTAAAGCTCAAAGTGTCTGTGAACAGAATGGAAAGTAGGGTAATACAAGGTTGTTTATATATTGTACAATGCGATTAAATATGTTTTGCTTTTTGTTTTTTAGGAGGTAGCTGTTTATCCTGTCACTTTGCATTCCAGCATTTCCCTGCGCTCGTATTCATCGTTTTTCAAAAAATACCCATATGATTTTACAGACGAACACAGAAACCAAACTTGCCCCTTCTATATTCAAAGTGGAAAATCTGCTTGTGGCCAACAAAACGAAAGCCATCTGTTCCTCACATCTTCTCTCTTCCAACCTGACAAAACAAATCGGATCCAATTCTCTTTAGTCTTCATTTTAAACCTTTCCTCCATCATTCTGCATGTCCAAGCTCTTTGAGATGAGTGTTATACAATTATGTCATTTTCTCAACCACAGAAGCAGGCACATTCTGATTTAAATGAACATTAAAATGATATGTACTTTTAAAATTCACAGCTTTCCCAAACACATTTTTCTATGACTAATTGGCGACCCTGACACTACGAAGGATTTTGTGAACAAAAGCACACACATAAATAACTAAGGCAAACCTCTCTTAGCAGAGTGATAATTGTGCAAGCTCAGAACTGCGATTTACCTGAAAACCACCGTCATAATGCAACAATGCATACAAAAGGTATAACAGAAAAATACCCCACTTCTGGTAAATGACACTGAATGCGACCATAACGGTAGGGCACAAGCATTAGCCAATTTCACAGAGGACTATAAATACCAGCAGTATATGGGCCGGGATGCCCGCCACCCCCTCCCACACCAATTCCCCATGGGAGGAGACAGACACAAGTTTGAGCTTTTGGAAGGCGGGGGGGGAGTTACCCCCCCCCCGGCCGTATTTATTAAAATATGAAACAAAATTTTAAACTTTAAATTAAAACGTTTCATGAATTATGTACATTTTACTTTCATTACATTTTGATGAAGACATGTTCTTTGGCTAACCTTAACAAATCTCTAATACAAAGGTTTCCTAGCCGAGTCTAGCATCCTGAAAATGCATAACATTCTAAAATAAAATTGTACATCCTAGCATTAAGGGCCAACGGCAAGGTCTTAACCGGTGTCAGATCCCTACTACCAAATTCCCGCCCTCACGGTGTGAGTGGCGCATGTGCAGAGGACTTTACCCTCGTTGCCAACTGTAACTTCCCTTGTCGTGGGGGCCCCCTTTCACTCGATGCCATCTTAAAGGTCGTCCGAGTTCCCGTGTGAGGTATCTGTAAGAAGGACAGCGTGGACTCCCCCCCTTCCCCACACTCTCGTCCGCCGGAGCGGATATCCGGCCCCCGGGAAATTCGTAGGAGGGGCATATAGCCGTCTACCCCCTGGGAGGGGCCTATGGCCGTCTTCCCCTAGGCAACCCATCCGTTGTGGGTGCCGCCTCCTCGTGGGAGGGGCCAATGGCCACCTCCTCCCGGGTGCTCCCATCCGTACTGGGTGGCGCCCCCCCCCTAGGGACCTTGAAATCACTGCTCACCGATCATGACCTTACCGCCCGACCAAAATAAATATGACAGTTGTTTTACCTACTAAGGAAAGAAAATACGCCTAATCTGCCACAGCTTGACAATTCATCAACTTTCACATTGCTACAAAGGGAAAAAAGTCCTAAAGCACAAGACAATTTTTATTATTTGAAACATTCCTCCATTTTTCTACAAAGGAAAAAAGGCCTACAAACATTTATTCAATCAAAAGCATACATTAATGCTGTACAATGTGACTGTATCTCTTTAATACATTTGAATATCACCAACAATTACTTTATTCAAACAAACATTGCCAAAAGGGGCTGGTGGGTGGGTCTAAATTTGCTGCTTGTTCCTTCGAGGGCTCACGAGCGACGAGTGGTGCAGCCTTCAGAGCACTGGAACAAGAGGAAGCCTTGTCGGATTCCCGCTCTATTTATCCATCTGTGGGAGGGCGGGGGCCCGCCTCAGGTACGCCCATAAGTGCGCGGACTTCCGGGCAGGTGTCTAGGACAACCCCTTCTGGGCGGGAAGGGCGTGCTCCGGCTACGCCGCTTTGGGCATACCAGCCGAACCACGCCCCCCGCCCACAATGGTTTCCCGGGGGGATCGGGGCACCCATCCATACGTTCGGGGGGACCGAGTGGTCTTCCCTTTCTACAAGTAGAGTTACACTTCAGAACACAATAGAATAAAATGCCCAAACCAGTTTAGAAAGTTCAATTCAAAATGTCATAATGAAAAAGACAACAATTATCGCGTCTGCACCAGAGGAGCCAAAGTCACATACTGAATGGAGGTCTAAAGATTTTCTTTTATGTTTGAAGTTTTCTGACCAATCGCACCAGAGTGCTTTACAAAAGCTCAGGATTGACTACATTGTACTAAACAATACAATTTAGAACTAAGTCATACAGTCATGTTCAATCAGTGGGAGCTTGGTGATGAAATGTAGAAAGAGAAATAACTGGTGGAGTTCTTAGTCCCAACTAAAGTGTTTTGGAAATAGAAGATGTTAACTCCTGTTTCGAAGTTATGAGGCAGGGGTCACACGTAGGGATAGTGGAAGTGAATTCCAGATCCTTGTTGCACTACCGGAAAATAACTGATTCCTTGACCTCTTTTATTTAAATCTGGGTGGTTCAATGAGGAGGGATTTGTCATTTCTCGATCTTTATTAAAGAGGCAATCATAGATTTTTAGTTTCTCTGTCAAACAGGAGATATATGCAGGTGTTAGAAATGTGGTTACTGGTTGGCAAATATATGCACCCTGTCCAATCAGGAACCACATTCCTAGTCATGGTAAGTCAGATGCACACCCTAAATTAACCTGTGCTCACCCTCTGGTAGCTTGGCACAGAGTAGTTAGGCGTGCCTTAAGAAGCATGGCTAAAGTATTTGTGGAACACTTAAAACAGTAAAACAGTGAAAACACATCACAAAAATATACTACAGTTAGAAAAATAGAACTTATTTTATTGGCCAAAACAAGACCAAGATGTCAAAGATCCAATAAGCAGAACCGGAGTATCTTTAAATATAGTGCTTAAAAGCATAAATAGCCAACCGGGGCTATCTGGTGGCACTTCATTGGGACAAAACCAAATGTTCAGGCCGACTGCGATGGTGCACAGTTTGGAAACAGGGACCAACCTTGTCCTACTGCAAATTACCTGGGTTTGCACTGTTGACAGAGCTGAAGTACGGGATTCTCAGGCAATAACTGGTCATCAAGCCGCACAATCAGGGATGTTCCATCGTCAAATCCTATTGTTGTATGTGATACATCATCATCAAGCCACTCAGTCAGCAATGCGATGTCTCCAGAAGGCAACCAGTTTAGAATTACTCTTCAATGCCCTTTCGTTCTTTCACAGTGTTCAACAAAGTGTGATGGCTTACTGTGGCAAAGGCAGCCATCAACACTAGAAGCTCGGTAGGCAGAGGGTGAAGAAGAGGAGCACATCATCAAAATAAGTACTTCAGCCTTGTTTAAGTTTAGATTTGAAATTGTTAAGGAGAGGTTGTTTGACTGGTGAAGAGACAGCTGGGAGGTTGCACAGCTTTCTCTCACTTTACCTAGAAAGGGTAAGGTTGAGACAGTATCGATTTTTAGCTCATTGTCCTCAGCTGGGATTTTCTTTTTTAAAAAGAAGTTACATTTAAAACAATTAGAGAAAACCTCTTGCCTAAGTTGCAAATCCACCAGAGTGGACCAGCAGGGTAGTAGTGTTCACAAAGTGGTCACACTTGACATGATTCTTTGGAGGGTCGATAGGTAACTGAATGAGGTTAGCAGGTTCCTTCATTTCCAGTCTAGGTGCATTATCCAAAATTGACCATCACTGGCTGCTCTTGCAATAGGCATGAAAACTAAGGAAAGTTACCAGCAAACTGGTGTGCCTCTCGGAGGCTGAAGATCAGGAACTGAGGGCTTCATTACTATGTACATCAGTGGTGG
Organism: Lissotriton vulgaris; assembly: GCF_964263255.1. Classification (NCBI taxonomy): domain Eukaryota; kingdom Metazoa; phylum Chordata; class Amphibia; order Caudata; family Salamandridae; genus Lissotriton; species Lissotriton vulgaris. The sequence goes on from NC_141687.1 coordinate 132,079,301, forward strand.
TCCCAGCGCCGACAGCCATTCTGTCAGACCACTGCATTACAATGCTGGTAGTCAGACGCTATTCTGTTGGGGGGCAGACCACCACCTCCAACAAGACCACAGACCCTGATGGGGGGCAGTAGGAATTGTAGTACCGAATAGAGTTGGTGCTGAGCCAGGCATCGCCATCAGGATTACGATATCCCTTCCAGACAGCCTGTTCATGGTGGGAATGCCACCATGAACAGGATGTTGGAAACTAACTTTGGGGGCCCCTCAGCCACTGCACAGTGGACCTGGGGTACATATAGTGCAGTGCAGCCCCCACTCACATCAAGGCACCATGATCCATGCACCCCATGGTGCATGGCACACGGTCCATGGAAGTGCAGGAAGCTCTCCTGTTCCTGGCAGCTTGTGCTGCAGCCCTTTTCCAGGGCCGTAGCAAAAGCTGCTGTGGAAATCAACACTTTGCGACTGCCAGCCCGTCGTAATTGTAATTGGGTGGTCTCCTGACCCCTTAGATCGCGGGTGGTGGTTCGACTGCCCGCTATTAAAATAAGGCCCAGAGTTAGTAATCTTCAACACTGGTACATCCCAGTGCTTGCAAACATCTGAGTCCTCTTCTGGGGGAATCCAGTAACAGCTTCAATGGGCCAATAGGTCTCTCTGCTTGCTTTTCACTGCAAACTAGAGTCCTAAGCTCCTTGCAGCAGGCTTCCAAACACCAGGTCTCCCTCCAGCGAGGACCCTTCCAGGTCCATTCCCAAATTCCATACAGAGTTGTTTCAGAGCACGGAGCTCGAATGTTTCTTGTGCCTCACAATTGTGCTGCTGTGTGTAGCAGCAACAGAAGGCCAACTGCTTGAACCATGGAGAGAAGGGCCAATCCCTGGGTGACAACAGAAGCTAGGAGTCCCTAAATTCTCTTTCCCAGTAGCCAGGCAGAACTTTCTTTTCTTCCAAATGGCTCTAGTGATGTCGAGGGATGTTCTGAGGAGGTGCTTGTGAGATGCCAGTCTTATCCTGTACACTAGCCAGTGATTGAGGAAATCCCAACACCAAATCTTGGCAAAGCTTCCACAAATTCCTCAAGCATGATGGCACTAGCATTTGTAGGAGAGTATTCCATCCTCTTATCCACTCACATTAAGAGATAAAGATTCCTCAATCTGCCAGTGTCAGACATAAAGTCTAGGGTGGGTCTAGGAATCAGGGTTATAGTTCTTGATAGTCTCATTTGGGATAGCCACTTTAAAGGCTGCAGATTGTTCCTGTACCCTTCTCAGATGATCCCTGCTAACTAGTCACTGTTAACTCTATTCCAGCCTAACTGCTGCCAGAGGCCAAGGCTTTTTCTCCCAGCAAGGTAGGTTTTTGGGAACTCTGGAGCAGGGTTGCGAGGCCCACCAAATCTATACCAGTTTACTCCCAGGCAGGACAAAGTAAACTTTTCCCTATATTGTTATCAAAATCAACTTTCAACATTGAAACAGATTTTGTAAACAAAATTAAAAATAACTTGAATTGACTACTCTAGAACTTTCCTAAGCCAAAATGGGATAACGTGATTTTATTCATAGTTAGGCTGCTTAATCGAATATGTAATTGTCCTATACAAAGACAAATAGCTTTTGTAATTGTTCACTGTACTGGCATACTTTCCCTGATATTTTCCTGCTACTCTATATATTTATGCAGCACCTAGTTCTGTGGAGTTACAATTCACATTTTAGGGGTGACTGAACTCATGTATAAAAAAATAAAAAATAAATGGCAAATGTGCTTTTCATTGACATTTGTTAGTGCAGTACTTTTTTAACTGCAGGCCAGGCAGAACGCAGTGGACTTTCTTGAATCAATACACTTGTGTCATACATGTGGATGATGTAAATATACACTGCAGCACACATATGGGGAATGAATCAAAAAGATAACTTACACTTTTGATTAACCTTACACTTTTAAGTAAGTTTACTACTTTTTGCCATTTTTGAACTCCAAGGCCAAGTTTATATGAAAAAAAATAGCTGTTGTGAGTATAGCATTACACATGGCAAACTACTGGTATGCACCCCCCCCCCCCCACATAGAAAATATTAGCAGGTAGGAAATAACAACAACATGGAAATTAATATTGAATTAAATTATTGAAAATAGTTACACATAAACATAAATGTAAATTAATGACAAATAATTTGCAAAAATATTTATTATGTAATTATAAATTATCTTAATGAGCTATTTGGTTTTTAAAATAATGTAACAGGTAATCCTAATTAAAAACACATGTATTTCATTTTAATTGGTTCTATACATCACTTTTAATAATTAGGAATGCACATGTTTTACTTTAGGTGTGAATTCTCCTTTTAATTTAAACTTTAGAAATAGTTTTCATGTACTTTACTATTTCCTACATTTCCATGTGTTAAAGTTGTAATTCATAATTCGTTTCTTAGTCAGTGCTGTAGTATTTCTTATGTTGTTCTAAGTGTAAAGTACTTATATATATGTAATGAATTTACATTCATATTTAAAGTGAAAATATTTGTAATATTTATTTTCAAATACAATATATTTTTTAATTTTTTCAATAATATCCCATTGGGATACTCCAGTTGGCCATATATAGTGCTTACAAGAAAGAAGTAAGTTACTACAAAACTGTAAATTTCTACAAAAGTGTATGTTACTACAACATTATCTTTTGTAAATACCAAAAAGTAGTAAACTTACTCAAAACTGTAAACTTACTCCAAGGTGCAGTTTGTAAATCAGGCCTATGATATCGAACTTCCACCCTACTTGTGCAATTTCTGTGCCAACCTAAAACGGCCTTACTGAAGAGGTCAATAACCAGTTTGGAGGAACCAATTTTACACTACAGTTTTAGGGAGAGAGCCAAACACACTGTGCAATGAATGATATCACAGTGTATGAAGTGAGAATTCGAGAAAAAACTGTTTCCACAAAAGGCAAACAATCTAAGGGGACAATGCTGAAACAGACTTCATGCAATGTCTGGGCATGTTAATTGAAGAAAAGTACATATCGACTTCTAACCTACACATTAAATGTAACTCTTCTTTGATCCCTCATGCAATTCAAACGTATGCAGTACAAGATATGTTACTGTAACCTGCCTGCATCATACCTTGAACTCGACCTCTGGGGAAGCGCATGCACTGTGATCTGACTCGGACACTTAGCCTTTTTGTGAGTTTGTGCTTGTGCAAAATGTCTTTTCCACATTTTAATCCGTTTAGCCCATTGAAACTACTTTTTGATCACTGTAATTAGGGATGAAATTTGGAGTGATAGAAGTCAGCTATTCTCAATTAAGCGGGATGAAGGAATACAGTGCAATTGACAATTTTGTTTTGCAAAGTATACTTTTTCTAATGCCACTTGCAGCTAGGTGTTGCTTATCACTCTAATGACATGCTATCAAATATATGTAAATTAATTCGGAAGCAACTGAGTTAATGCGTTTTTAGGATACAGGAAACAAAGTGGATATGTGTGCTGTCTATTTTGGTGTCCTACTTCCTGTTATCTTTCAGTTTCTGTACCACACAATAGCTAGCCAGAGAATAACTTTCAGGCACATCTCCAGTTGAACAGGTACATTGCTATGAATGAGGGGCTTTCAGTACAGCTTAGTTTCCTCATTCTTAGGATTATCCGCTGTATACGCACATCGAAAAGAGGTGCTTTTGGCTCGCATCCATCAGCAGTGATGCTGCTGCATTATAAGCAGTGGCACAGATAGCCACAGCACTTGGTGGAAAGTAGGATGTAATCACAGGAAGACTCATAACTAGAAGAAAGAGAGCTTTGAGGAGATGGAGACTACAAAGCAGGAGCGACAGAAAGAAGGCAGACCGCAGACACGTAGGGATAAGAGACCGCATGCAAGAAGGATGTACTTTGAGAGAGAGGAATGAGGTGAAGACAGAGGTGAAATCGGATGAATGAGAAAAAGAAGGAAAAATGGAAACAAGTAAAGAAGGAAAGAGTAGGAGAGAAGCTGAAGAGAAGCTGAAGAGGGAGCCAGAGTGATAATGTAAGAAAGGCAGATAGGTTCAGAAAGAGAGCCGGGATATGGTAATGCCTAGCAACTGGGCAAAGGTTCAGCGTGGTGAAAAAAATATACAAGCATTGGGAAAGCCAATTGGGGCAATCCGAGAGCTATTGACGTTGTCAATGACAATGTCTTTTAGCCATGTGTTATAAGGTGGAGTGCATGTTTGTAGTGTGGATTGGAATTATGTGGGTTGGATTAGAATTGTTTGTTTTGGAACTGTGCGGCATAGAATTGTGTGTTGAGTGCAGTTATGTGCAATGGAGTTATGTGGCATGGTTGCAGTGGAAATATGTGGCTAGCAAATATGTAGTATTGAGTATGCTGGAATTATGAGGAGTAGTATTATGTGTTAAGGGGTGTCATTATGTGGAGTAGCATTGTGTGGTGTGTAGTGGCATGTAGTGAGGTGGAATTATGTGGTGTGGCATTGAGGTTTGTGGCAAGATTTGGAATTCTGTGGTGTGTATTGGATGAATGTGGTGTGTAGTGGAATTGTGTTATGAGATAATCTGGTGTGGAATGGAAATGTGCAGAGTTAAATTGTGTGGTATAGAACTGTGTGGGGTTGAATGAAATTATGCTGATGGGAATTAGGTGGCATGGCGTGCATTTATTTATTTATTTATTAAGTTTTTGGAGCGTGACAGCTACCCAAAAAGGGTTTCCCGGCGCTAGACAGGCAAAGTGTTCGCAAGCCACCATTTCAGCAGTTACTGGAGATTATTGGTTGAAAAGCCAGGTTTTAATGGCTCTAAAAAAGCGGACATAGTTGGTTTCAATACGTATGCTCAAGGGCAAAGAGTTCTAAAGAGTGGGGCCTAAGTAAGCAAAAGTCCTGCCTCCCATTCTAGCGAGTCTGATTCTGGAAACGAAAAATTAGCTTAGTGAAGAGGATCGAAGGTGGTGTGATGGAGTGTAGGTATGGACAAGGGATTTCAAGTAAAGGGATATGTGCCCGATTTGATCTTGAACATATAGCTCAGGGTTTTAAATTTGATACGACTCTCAACCCTGAGCCAGTGTAAATCACGGAGGGATCCTGAAATGTGACTCGATCTGGGGATTTTACACAACAGTCTTGCGGCGGCATTTTGGACTAGCTGTAGACGTCTTGTCACAGCCTTGTTAGCTCCAAGGTAAAGGACATTACCGTAGTCCAGACGGGAAGTAATGAGGGCATGGACCACAGATTTTTGGGTGTCGCTAGGCAACATCCAGATCATTTTCTTAAGCCATCGCAGTATAGTAAAGCAGATTGCCGAAACCTTGTTTACCTGATGTTGCACAGTCAGAGAATTGTCAATGGTAAAACCTAGGTTGCGAACATAATCGGAAGGGAGAGGGAGGGTCCCCATCTCAGAAGGCCAGTGTTTGGTGCTCCAAAGGTCGTGTTTATGACCCAGAATTAAACTTCGGTTTTACTGCCGTTCAGTTTCAGTAGATTATGATTCATCGGCAATTTTTCTTAGACCTGACTGCAGGAGGGATGTGGGGCCCTGGTCAGAATTAGAGAGGGAGAATGCGATCTGGGAGTCGTCGGCATAGCTGAAAAGAGTAAGATATTCTTGTTCTGCTATTTGGGCCTATGGTTTGATGTATAAATTAAAGAGAAGGGGGCTGAGTACAGAGCCCTGGGGTACTCCATAAGGAGAAACATGAGTTTTGGAGGTTGCTGTGTTGGAAAAGATTTAAAATGTGCGGTGAGTGAGGAAGAAAGCCAGCCACCTCAGAGCAGAGCCGCCTATACCCATGAGTATGGTGTGAGAGATGGGATCAAATGCGGCACTGAGGTCGAGTAAAATCAGTGCAACTGTGTCTCCTCTGTCTAAGAGCTGGCGTAAGTTCTCCGTGACTCCCAACAGAGTTGTCTCGGTGGAGAAACCGGGACGGGAGCCAGATTGTCAAGGGTGAAGTATGAGATTGGCCTCAATAAACTGGGCAAGATGAGAGTGAATGTGCCTCTCAAGAATCTTGGAGAAGACAGGCAAAAGAGATATGGGGTGGAAGTTGGAAGGAACCTTAGGGTCAGCCGTGGGTTTTTTAGAGAGGTGTCACCATGGCATGTTTCCAACTGGCTGGAACAATGGAGTCTCACAAGGAAAGATTAAGGGTTTTACAGATCATGGAGAGTTGGGCGATGTCAAGTTGTTTAAGTATTGAAATGGGAAGTGGGCCATTAGGTGAACACTATTTTAAACTACCTAAAATCTTAGTTAGGGTCTTCTGGTTGAGACATGGCCATGCATTCAGGCATTCCTGAGTGTGAGACAGTTGAGGAGATTTGAAGCAATTCATGATGTTCAACGTGGTAGACTGTAAAAGCTGCGGTCTGTCACAATGATGTTGGGCTATGTCCTGATAGATGGTTTCTATTTTTTGTGTGAAGATTTGAGCTAGTTCTTTATGTGGATTGTTGCTACATAACATACAGTGGATTTATGTGGGATGTATTTATGTGGTATTACGTAGAGTGTAGAGTTAAAACATATTTTAAAAGATTATAAATTCCATAAGTTTGACCATCGGTTCCCAGATCTTGTACACTTGTCAATGCAATTCCTTACTGTTGCTGTTTTTTTTATTAGAATTTTTTTTAAATTCCAATACACACTTTCATGCTGTTTTGCAGAATAATGGGACCAGTTGTAGAAAAGTGTGCTGTACAGGGACGGCGCCTTCCTTCTTCAATCTTTTGTGACATTGCTTTGTAAAGGGGGAGAATGCTGATCTGTACTGGTGGAGACTGATGTAACACTTTGTTGTGAAAGGCGTGGGGGGGTTTCTTTCTAGCCAAGGGGAGGCTCAGTGCCACTTGCCAACATTGAATCCTCAGGCTCAGTGTTGTGATTATGAGCTTCGCTTTACAGTGAATGCTGGACAACAATTATGGCCTGCTTTCATCGATTTCATGCCCTTGCCTACAGCCCATCGCAAAAATGGCATAACAGGGAAGAGCCATTTGTTTCGGCAGAGGGAAGGTTGTAAAGTCTTTTATGGATGGCAGTTCATACGGTAGATTAATAAAACAAAACTGAAACGATGTCACAACATTTGGCTGACAATCAAAAAATTAGGGAAATATTGTGCTAATTACAGATTTAAACAAGATAGACAGGCAGTAGGAGAGCAGTAGTAAACAACACCTCAAGACGGTGGGAAAGGTGGAGGACAAGCAGCCACAGTGCACAGGAGGGAGCTAGCGACAGTGGGAGGAGAGTCTCAAACAGCAGCTGTCAAAGAAGGGAGATGGGGAAAGCTGGGGTCCATACGTCTGCTTCTCATTTATTTTAGTGCTCTGAAGCTACCGAAGCGCTTAACAAGATCCCAATCAAAGTATCTGTCTTCAGAGAGTGTTAAGTTTCACAAAGACTGGTGCGGTATTGCTTGGCAACCCTTAGAGCAGCCCATCTAGGGAAGGTGGTGGCTTGGATTAACCAGCTCAGAGTTAGCACTTGATACATCATGTAATCCAGCTGATTTTGGAAGTCAAATAAATAAAGAAATAAATAAATAAATAAATAAATAAATAAATAAATATATCTCGTATTAAATGCTATCGGCCCATGTAATACACCGACTACTTAGCACCTTTGCTGCCTGTTGATGGTAAATCTATGCAGAGGGAAAAGAATTCCTGAAATTCCTGCATGATACTGCTGTGTGGTGGTCAATGATACTTGCTGAAACCTGGTTCTTGACTTCAGATCCGGTGGCTAATCACTTCGGAACACACTTGCACTGCCGTACCCAGTGGAGAAACAGATGTCCGATATGACGCTGACCATGCCTTCTATTGGCCCACTTACAAAAGGGGGTGGTGATGAACAGAGTGTCTGAATTGAGCAGACCACTCTTACCCAGTCCAAAGATCAGGGCTTGATCCATCACCGTTATTTATCTCACTGCCCCATCCCAGCTCAGAACCTGGCCATATGCAAATCAGTCTGTCCCTGGCCCAGTGCATCATGGGAACAGGGCAGACTAAACTACCAAGCCAATTCTTTACCAGAAAGGAGACAAGCTACCGGGGACCGGTTTCTGGCATTTCAGCCTCTTCGGCCCGGCTTGCTTGAATCCTGATGGAGCAGTGAGAAAGGGACTCATGTCTGAGTATACCCTGCCACACCTATAGTGGCCAAAATCGATTTACAAAAGGGGGTGGTGATGAACAGAGTGTCTGAATTGAGCAGACCACTCTTACCCAGTCCAAAGATCAGGGCTTGATCCATCACCGTTATTTATCTCACTGCCCCATCCCAGCTCAGAACCTGGCCATATGCAAATCAGTCTGTCCCTGGCCCAGTGCATCATGGGAACAGGGCAGACTAAACTACCAAGCCAATTCTTTACCAGAAAGGAGACAAGCTACCGGGGACCGGTTTCTGGCATTTCAGCCTCTTCGGCCCGGCTTGCTTGAATCCTGATGGAGCAGTGAGAAAGGGACTCATGTCTGAGTATACCCTGCCACACCTATAGTGGCCAAAATCGATTTACAAAAGGGGGTGGTGATGAACAGAGTGTCTGAATTGAGCAGACCACTCTTACCCAGTCCAAAGATCAGGGCTTGATCCATCACCGTTATTTATCTCACTGCCCCATCCCAGCTCAGAACCTGGCCATATGCAAATCAGTCTGTCCCTGGCCCAGTGCATCATGGGAACAGGGCAGACTAAACTAACCAAGCCAATTCTTTACCAGAAAGGAGACAAGCTACCGGGGACCGGTTTCTGGCATTTCAGCCTCTTCGGCCCGGCTTGCTTGAATCCTGATGGAGCAGTGAGAAAGGGACTCATGTCTGAGTATACCCTGCCACACCTATAGTGGCCAAAATCGATTTACAAAAGGGGGTGGTGATGAACAGAGTGTCTGAATTGAGCAGACCACTCTTACCCAGTCCAAAGATCAGGGCTTGATCCATCACCGTTATTTATCTCACTGCCCCATCCCAGCTCAGAACCTGGCCATATGCAAATCAGTCTGTCCCTGGCCCAGTGCATCATGGGAACAGGGCAGACTAAACTACCAAGCCAATTCTTTACCAGAAAGGAGACAAGCTACCGGGGACCGGTTTCTGGCATTTCAGCCTCTTCGGCCCGGCTTGCTTGAATCCTGATGGAGCAGTGAGAAAGGGACTCATGTCTGAGTATACCCTGCCACACCTATAGTGGCCAAAATCGATTAACAAAAGGGGGTGGTGATGAACAGAGTGTCTGAATTGAGCAGACCACTCTTACCCAGTCCAAAGATCAGGGCTTGATCCATCACCGTTATTTATCTCACTGCCCCATCCCAGCTCAGAACCTGGCCATATGCAAATCAGTCTGTCCCTGGCCCAGTGCATCATGGGAACAGGGCAGACTAAACTACCAAGCCAATTCTTTACCAGAAAGGAGACAAGCTACCGGGGACCGGTTTCTGGCATTTCAGCCTCTTCGGCCCGGCTTGCTTGAATCCTGATGGAGCAGTGAGAAAGGGACTCATGTCTGAGTATACCCTGCCACACCTATAGTGGCCAAAATCGATTTACAAAAGGGGGTGGTGATGAACAGAGTGTCTGAATTGAGCAGACCACTCTTACCCAGTCCAAAGATCAGGGCTTGATCCATCACCGTTATTTATCTCACTGCCCCATCCCAGCTCAGAACCTGGCCATATGCAAATCAGTCTGTCCCTGGCCCAGTGCATCATGGGAACAGGGCAGACTAAACTACCAAGCCAATTCTTTACCAGAAAGGAGACAAGCTACCGGGGACCGGTTTCTGGCATTTCAGCCTCTTCGTCCCGGCTTGCTTGAATCCTGATGGAGCAGTGAGAAAGGGACTCATGTCTGAGTATACCCTGCCACACCTATAGTGGCCAAAATCGATTTACAAAAGGGGGTGGTGATGAACAGAGTGTCTGAATTGAGCAGACCACTCTTACCCAGTCCAAAGATCAGGGCTTGATCCATCACCGTTATTTATCTCACTGCCCCATCCCAGCTCAGAACCTGGCCATATGCAAATCAGTCTGTCCCTGGCCCAGTGCATCATGGGAACAGGGCAGACTAAACTACCAAGCCAATTCTTTACCAGAAAGGAGACAAGCTACCGGGGACCGGTTTCTGGCATTTCAGCCTCTTCGGCCCGGCTTGCTTGAATCCTGATGGAGCAGTGAGAAAGGGACTCATGTCTGAGTATACCCTGCCACACCTATAGTGGCCAAAATCGATTTACAAAAGGGGGTGGTGATGAACAGAGTGTCTGAATTGAGCAGACCACTCTTACCCAGTCCAAAGATCAGGGCTTGATCCATCACCGTTATTTATCTCACTGCCCCATCCCAGCTCAGAACCTGGCCATATGCAAATCAGTCTGTCCCTGGCCCAGTGCATCATGGGAACAGGGCAGACTAAACTACCAAGCCAATTCTTTACCAGAAAGGAGACAAGCTACCGGGGACCGGTTTCTGGCATTTCAGCCTCTTCGGCCCGGCTTGCTTGAATCCTGATGGAGCAGTGAGAAAGGGACTCATGTCTGAGTATACCCTGCCACACCTATAGTGGCCAAAATCGATTTACAAAAGGGGGTGGTGATGAACAGAGTGTCTGAATTGAGCAGACCACTCTTACCCAGTCCAAAGATCAGGGCTTGATCCATCACCGTTATTTATCTCACTGCCCCATCCCAGCTCAGAACCTGGCCATATGCAAATCAGTCTGTCCCTGGCCCAGTGCATCATGGGAACAGGGCAGACTAAACTACCAAGCCAATTCTTTACCAGAAAGGAGACAAGCTACCGGGGACCGGTTTCTGGCATTTCAGCCTCTTCGGCCCGGCTTGCTTGAATCCTGATGGAGCAGTGAGAAAGGGACTCATGTCTGAGTATACCCTGCCACACCTATAGTGGCCAAAATCGATTTACAAAAGGGGGTGGTGATGAACAGAGTGTCTGAATTGAGCAGACCACTCTTACCCAGTCCAAAGATCAGGGCTTGATCCATCACCGTTATTTATCTCACTGCCCCATCCCAGCTCAGAACCTGGCCATATGCAAATCAGTCTGTCCCTGGCCCAGTGCATCATGGGAACAGGGCAGACTAAACTACCAAGCCAATTCTTTACCAGAAAGGAGACAAGCTACCGGGGACCGGTTTCTGGCATTTCAGCCTCTTCGGCCCGGCTTGCTTGAATCCTGATGGAGCAGTGAGAAAGGGACTCATGTCTGAGTATACCCTGCCACACCTATAGTGGCCAAAATCGATTTACAAAAGGGGGTGGTGATGAACAGAGTGTCTGAATTGAGCAGACCACTCTTACCCAGTCCAAAGATCAGGGCTTGATCCATCACCGTTATTTATCTCACTGCCCCATCCCAGCTCAGAACCTGGCCATATGCAAATCAGTCTGTCCCTGGCCCAGTGCATCATGGGAACAGGGCAGACTAAACTACCAAGCCAATTCTTTACCAGAAAGGAGACAAGCTACCGGGGACCGGTTTCTGGCATTTCAGCCTCTTCGGCCCGGCTTGCTTGAATCCTGATGGAGCAGTGAGAAAGGGACTCATGTCTGAGTATACCCTGCCACACCTATAGTGGCCAAAATCGATTTACAAAAGGGGGTGGTGATGAACAGAGTGTCTGAATTGAGCAGACCACTCTTACCCAGTCCAAAGATCAGGGCTTGATCCATCACCGTTATTTATCTCACTGCCCCATCCCAGCTCAGAACCTGGCCATATGCAAATCAGTCTGTCCCTGGCCCAGTGCATCATGGGAACAGGGCAGACTAAACTACCAAGCCAATTCTTTACCAGAAAGGAGACAAGCTACCGGGGACCGGTTTCTGGCATTTCAGCCTCTTCGGCCCGGCTTGCTTGAATCCTGATGGAGCAGTGAGAAAGGGACTCATGTCTGAGTATACCCTGCCACACCTATAGTAAACCGGGCCGAAGACGGCTGTAATGCCAGAAACCGGTCCCCGGGAGCTTGTTTCCTTCCCAGTGTAAGAATTGGCTTCTGTAGTTTGGTTTGTCCTGTTCCCATCATGCACTGGGACAGGAACAGACTAATTTGCATACAGTCAGGTTCTGAAACTGGGATGGTGCAGTGAGCTAAAAAACGGTGTTGGATCTAGCCCTGATCTTTTGACTGGGTGAGAGCTTTCTGTTTAATTCAGAGACTCTGTCCCTCACCACCCCTTTTTGTAAATATTTTTGTCCACCCTAAGCGTGGAAGGGTATTCTCAGATGTGAGACCCTTGCTCATTGCACCATCAGGATTCAAGCAAACCGGGCCGAAGACGGCTGTAATGCCAGAAACCGGTCCCCGGGAGCTTGTTTCCTTCCCAGTGTAAGAATTGGCTTCTGTAGTTTGGTTTGTCCTGTTCTCATCATGCACTGGGACAGGAACAGACTAATTTGCATACAGTCAGGTTCTGAAACTGGGATGGTGCAGTGAGCTAAAAAACGGTGTTGGATCTAGCCCTGATCTTTTGACTGGGTGAGAGCTTTCTCTTTAATTCAGAGACTCTGTCCCTCACCACCCCTTTTTGTAAATATTTCTATTGGCCCAGCTAACACCGGTTGCTGCGAAGATAGGGGCTCTAAATAGCAGGAGCTTTAGCTACCATGGTTAGATATGCATGAGCCACCGGCTCGAGCAAAGGTATGAAAGTATAAGCAATGTAGATCATGGAAATATATCACCTAATATATGATAGTGTTTATAAAATACTCATGTATTTCTTTAACATGTGGAAACTTTGATATTAATACAACACAATATGGAACGACGCTGAGAGGTGCTTGTTCAAAGAAATAGTTTTAAAACATTTTTTTTAAAGTGCAAAGAGCCCTTGTGGCCAGAGCTGCCAACTATGATGCCGGGAAACCGGGTTAGAGTCTCAGTGTCAGCAGACAATCCTGTGATCTTGGGCAAATCACTTAATCTCCCTGTTCTTACAAAAACGATCATATCCTAACTGGCGCTCAGGTACAGCACTCTATTAATACATTTGGGTGGTGTCTGCATTAAAAAACGGAAGCCAAAAGACGTCGAGAGTGTACTGAAAACATGAGCACTGTATGGAGTGGTCCAAGACAGAGAAAAAAGGAGTTCCAAAATGCGATCAGTGAATGTTTACAAGTACTTGGTCCATGCTCTAGGGCAAATAAGCAAGTTGACATGATTCAACAGCTGCAGCTTTGATGGTAGTCCTGGTCTCTGATGGTTTTCCAGGCATAAAGTTGGCAAAAACTTCGAAGTCTCAGATCTTGTAGCTTGGGGAAATGAGGCATGCACTATCAAACCAGTCAAGGGTCCAGGACCTGGTTAGTACCATGTAGGGCGTAGGGGTCACTTTAACAGAGGCCTGATGCAGGGTCACAGGGCAGCTACAGTTGGTACTGGTCAGCTGGGCCGTGGTAGGGCAGGCAGGCAGATCCAGCCTCAATTTTAGGTTTAAGATAACAGGGCAGTCCTTCTTCTGATCTTCAGAGTCCCAGGAGTATTCTGAGGAGAGGTCTGTGGTGTCAATTTGTATACCCAGTGCCACTGCACACTAAACCAGTTCTGCCTATTGTATTCCTACCACCTGATAGTTTGGGGCCATCCTGACTAGGGAAGGCAGGCAAAGTTGTGAACTTCATCTGCCACTGACAACCTAGGCATCCTTTGAAGTTCGGGAAGGGGCTGGATACAGCCCCCAGGCTGTCCTGTCAAGGGAGGTGTCCCCCTCCCCACACCAAGGGCTCTTTGTCTACTGTCTGGGAGCAATGCACATCTCACGACAAAAAGGTAATAAGGGGTCAGGTGATAGGTAGACACTGACAGGAAAGCCATTTATATGTAGATAGGAAAAGGACAACTTTCTAAAAGTGTCATTTCCAAAATAGTAACATAAGATTCGCCTTGACCATGAAGATGGATTTTAAATTTCCATGAAAATGACTCCTTGGTCCATTTCACAGCTACTCCCAAACTGTCTATAACACTTAATAAAGGTAGCAGTGTAAACCAGTGTTAACCTATGGGAGAGCCAGCAGTGTCACAGTAAAAAAACGACTTTGTATGTTTTCCTTTGCCAGGACATATAAACAATGAATTTAAATGTTCTACTTTTTCAATACCCTGCATGCAGCTCTATGGGCATTTAGTGCCTACCTTCTGGGCAACTTGTAAGCATTAAAAAGTAAGGTTTATGTCTTGCAAAAGGTCTATTTGCCTGGTCAAAATGCCAATTTAAAACTGCAAATCAAGTTTTAGAGGGCTACTTGAGTTTCTGTCCCTAAAAGTGCTCAATCTCAGTAATAGCATTTAATGTACAGACCCTGAGTACATCTAGTACCATATAATAAGGACTTACAAGTAATGTAAATGTGCCAATTAGGTGCATGCTAATTTTACCATATCTAGTAGGGAGAGCACAAGCACTTTAATATGGGCTAGCACAAGTAAACTGTGTAGAGTGCTATGGCCAACAAAACTGGGGTTATCAAAAAAAGGCAACAATATGGGGGAATGTCACACAACAGATGGTCATTTCCAACAATCACCCGATTTAAGACAGTGACACCCTAACAACGCCAGTATGCCTGAAGTTTTATTAATTCACCCCTCATGTTGTTTTAGGTACATGCGGTGACTTGGTAATGTTAGGGGTTAGAGCTTGCTGATGAACAGACTGTTAAATGAGGCCTCCAGTCCACAAGGTATGGGTGCATGTAGGGGCTTCATGCGTGACTTTTCTTGTGCACAGCGTGCAGATTGGGAGGTCCTTTAGAGGATGTCATCAACTGTATTTCCACCTGCCATTTTGCAAATAATTTTAAACTTGTGTATTGTATACAGCAATATGTATACCAGAGTACATTTTCTTTTTATAACTAAACTATTGACTGGACAGCGATATATGAAGTGTTATTCGTTGTGTTGCTGAGTTCTGAATCCCTAGCCCACAACTCCACTCCTGAGTAAGCCTTTGACTGCTCTGCCTTGGTAGCCTGAGAATCAAGTGCTACTTGGGTGCAGGTGGGGTCTTTAGTACGGAGGCCGCAGGACACTATCTGTCAAAGACCCCAGTTTTTACAATTTATACCCAGTACCCTCTGAATGTACGTTGGTCCCGGATTTCACCGAGGGCGGTCCTACTCCCACCTCGCCACCAAGACCTGGAACACCCTCCCACTGAGCCTACAACAGACA
This sequence comes from Lissotriton vulgaris, assembly GCF_964263255.1. Taxonomy (NCBI): domain Eukaryota; kingdom Metazoa; phylum Chordata; class Amphibia; order Caudata; family Salamandridae; genus Lissotriton; species Lissotriton vulgaris. Next base: position 132,094,552 of record NC_141687.1, read on the forward strand.
CAAGACCTGCTAATCTGCAGGAGGCTACTCAAGACCTGGCTGTTCGATCAGTGGCGGCCTCTTCTCCCAAGCACCTTGAGACCCTCATGGGTATGTAGTCGCTCTACAAATGCTTGATTGATTGATTGATTGATTGATTGATTGAGTAATTCAGTGCTTGAAAGCATTGAAGTGGGAATTCCTCTTACTACAGGCTTGCAATATATTGTGAGATGATGTTTTGGTTTTTTACCTGAAAAATGTAACAAAGTGATGTCCTCTCCTTTTTGTTTTTGTTTGCAATAAAGTTACGTTAGTTATTTTAGCTTAAAACTATAACAAAGCAATGTTCTCTCCTTTTTATATTTGTTTGCTATAATGTGAATTACTACAACATCCACAATACATGTTTTGTTATGCCAAAAGTCTTCTAATTCATTAGCAAAAATGATCTCTCTGCAATTATTGTCATGTTGTTAACAATCAAAAATCTTTTTAAAATAGCTTGACCCAACAGAACATCACTTTTTTAGATGCTCTGGTGACACAATGCCCTGCACCATATTTACAAAGTGTCATTAAGTCTCATTTTTGGCTTTACGCCACTTTGTAAATATGGTACCTACCCTCTCCTGCAGATATCTGCATGAAAGGGGCATGCAATAGGTGTTGCTGTGGCATTCCACTGCAACACCCATTGTTTTTTTAAAGTGCCCCAGATTTACAAGTATCTGTAAATCCGAGGTAGTGCCAAAACTAATGTCATGCATTAACAGGCATTAGAATGGCCCAACGAGGAGAAATAACTTAATTTCTCCTCGTTTTAGCTTTTTCTAAGTGTGCTACATTCTGCAGCACACACACAAAGGGCAAAACAACATTATTGATTGTTTATGTTCAGGAAGGAGCACCTTTATGCACATAAACAATAATTCCCTGCAACACAGGCACCCTTGCACTATGGCGCAAGGGGGTCTGTGTTGGTGCTAGGTAGCTATTGTTAGTGCCAGACAAGGGAAAAAACAGGGGTACGTATAGTTATAAATATGGCTCAAACCTGCATTTTGGAAATGGCGGTGAACAGCGCTTCGAAATTTGCTGGAGCACCACGCTCTGCCACTTCATTGAAAATACCCCCATAGTCTAATGGTAGATTTTGACATTAATCTTGGAAAAGGCTTATTGACGGGGTATTACATTGAATAAAAGTGTTAGATAGAGGGAAAACAAGGAGAAGAAACTAGAACTAACCTCTAATAGGTCTTTATCTGGCGACATTGGTGAGTACTTTCTTTTACTTTAATGTGTTTAATTGGACTAGATGGTGACTTCAGTGACCACCTTCTTTATTTATTTTTTTGTTCTATTCCTATTAAACTATGGAGGGCATAGAAACTCCTGTTCAATTTCCAGAACTCCTGGTAAATCTGTGGTATTGTCGGAAGATTAGAAAGAAGGATTTCAAGCATATGTTGAGGCTATCAGTGGTGATATTTATACAACTTCGCGCAAATTGGCCATGCTGAAACATTGCTTAGGGGCTAAGGGTTGTAGGATTTTGTAACATTTACCCCTTTTACCAGAGGAGGAAGCAGAGGATTTAGATACTAATGACTACGAGACAGTCCTAAAAAACTGGATATAAATTATGGCAAGAAGGTTAATGGTGGTAGAGAGATTTACATTTTTGCAGAGGGGTCAAATTCCGGTGGAGTCTATTGACAATTTCTTGGTATCTACCTGTGATTACAAAGGATTTGTAGAGGAAATGTTATGAGATTTCAGCCAAGCAAACTCAGGAAAAATTGATGAGCACTGAAAACTTGACTCTGTCAGAGGCTATAGATATGGCTAAAAGAGAAGAAAATACAGAAGAAGGGCTTAAGGATTTGGCATCCAACAAAACTGGGACGGTGGAGACAGTTCAAGGTAAGTCATCCAACACTATTAAGAACAGAGTCACTTAGTTCGGGGGAAATTGGGGTGATCAGAGGGGCTACACATGTTGTAAATGTGGGGTGAAAGGGCATATTGCCACTGATCCCAATTGCCAGGCAGTAGGGCAAGTGTGTAGGAGGTGTAAAGCCGCCAAAGGACACTTTGTTGGATGTGTAAAGGGAAAGGTGGTGCGAGTTTCCATAATTCTGCGAGTATCCATAATTCTAAAGAGGACATTTGAATGGTGTGTTGGGATGACCATGAGGATCTGGGTGCAGAGGGGTTCATTTTGCACATTGGTAAAGTTGGAGTTGTGTCTGAAAATGTACATCCTTATTTTACTGTTAAGGTAGATGGAGTGGAGGTGCGCACCATGGCTGACTCTGGAGTGAGGTGTACATTGATTGGAGAGGAACGGGAAACATCCTTTACAACGCAACTTTTACCATGCAGCGCCTTTACGACGCAACTATCACAACGCAAACCATTACAACGCATTGCGCTGGGGGGCGCTCTAGGATAGGGAATAGATTTAATTTACTATCCAACACCTTCCCTAGTATTCACGGGGACTGGAGTTGGAATAGTAAATTAAACTATTCACTATCTAGCACCCCAACGCACTATGCGTTGTAAAGGTTTGCGTTGTAATACTTACGTTGTAAAAGCATGCATGGTAAAAGCATGCGTTGTAATGTCATACATCCGAGAGGAACACTTAACTAAATTTCCTCATCACAAACTGTGTGAGCCAGACATTAAACTGGTGGCATAGGAAAATCAACCCATAGAGTTGATGGGGTATTTTGAAGGGGTGTTGGTGTTTCAAGGGGTGGAAACTCATTCCAAAGTTTATATTGCCAAGCATAGGTGATGTATGTTGAGGTGGCCCAGGCAAAGGGATTTGAAGATCATATTGGACACTTACCATCCTGACCAAGTGTTTGGTGCCAGATCAAGTGTGAGTGAGGTATTATCTGAGAAATGACAGGAGAAGTTCCCTTGTGTATTCAAGGATGAGTTGGGTATACTTAGGGGATTCTCCCATAAGATTGTATTGAAGGATAGTGTGGTTCTCAAGGTGCACAAGGTTTGGCCTGTACCTATGACGACAAGGAAGCTTTTGAAGAAGGAGTTGGAGAAATTGTGACATTCAGGTATAATTGAGGAGATTGAAGCGTCAGAATGGTTAGCCCCTGTGTTTTTGGATACGCAGCCCAATGGAGGATGTGTGTCGACTTGAGTGATCTTAACCAGGCAATCTGGGCTGACAGACATCCTCTGCCTAATATTGGGGAAATGTTGGCAAAAATCAAGGGTGTAAAGGTATTCTCCACCCTGGATCTGTTGTCGGCTTAATATCAGATTGCATTACATTCTGGTTCTAGCCACCTGACGTCCTTTGTCACCCTAGAAGGTGTATACAGATTCAAGCGCATGCTTGTCGGTTTGGTGTCAGCTTCCGCTGTGTTTCAGAGGGCAATACACCAATTATTTAAGGTACTGAGTAATGTGATGAATTTCCAAGATGACATACTATTTTTTTCTGAAAATGTATCGAAACATGATGTAGTATTGTCCGAATTGTTAAGTATTCTCCAACGCAGTGGGTTGACTATCAAGCTAGAAAGATGTAAATTCAGTATCAACTGTGTTAAATATCTAGGTCATTGGCTGGATGGTAATGATGTATCTTCCAAGTTACAGCTATTTGCAATTTGTGGTCCATACAGATCATTGTCCTCTGGTTAAGGTGTTTACCAGCAAAGGGACCAGTTCTACTTCACCCAGGATAATGCGTTGGGTTTTGTGGATGTTGGAATTTTCGTATTACATAGAGTACATGCCGGGTCAAAAATATTTTGTGGCAGTTTGCTTATCTAGATTGACAGTAGAGGGTTCTGATGGTGATGTGGTGGAGGAAGATGGGTAAATGGTGATGGCCGTGTGTGCCATTTGGGAGGTCGTTTTGGGCATGAGGAGTGGCAGCAGGCAGTGAAATAAGACAAGGTGTTGGAAGAGGTTATGAACTACATGTCTGGTGGGTGGCCTGACAAGGGAAAAGTTTCAGAGAAGATGTAGTCGTTCATTTGTGAGTGGGGTCTTGTTGAAGGGAGAGTCGTTGGTTGTTCCTGAGGTCTTAAGGGCATGCATTCCTGGTCTAGCACTTGATGGACATGTAGGTATGAGTGCGTCCAAGCGGAGAATTAGAGCGGAGTATTGGTGGCCAGGTTTGGATAAAGAAAAGGAGACAAAGGTCAGAAAATATTTAGCATGTGTTTGGAGTGATAAGTCACAGAAAACGGAGACTTATCCTCTCGTGGATGAGGACTGATGCTCCATGGAACAAATTTTGGATGGACATTTCAGGACCTTACAATGTGTTGGGTGCTTGTCCTGTGTATGCGCTGGTCATGCGAGGCTGTCATTCAAGGTGCCTGGAAGTAGAGTTTATGGATCTTGTGAAGACAAAGGACGTGATCAAAGTTTTGGAGAGATTATGGGAAAGAGAATGTAACCCCAAAATAATTGTAACTGACAATGGTGTACAGTTCATGTCACAGGCTATGAAGGCATTTTTGCAGTTGTATGGGGTAGAGCACATCAGGTCATCTGTCTACTATCTACAATGCAATGTCTGGTAAAGAGATGGAACAGGACTTTGAAGGGATTTAGTTGGCTTTGAGACAAAGAGAACAGTGGAGAGGAGATGTGTGTAAGCTAGCATGGGCATACCGCACAACCCCGAACGGTGTTACTGGCAAAGTACCTTTTGAAATTATGAGCGGAAGGAAGGCACAATAATTGCTCATCAAAGGGGTGTTGAAGGAAAGAGTTAGTAGTGTTACCTGGAAGCTCCTAAGGAATGGTTGAAGTACGGTTGGCTGTGGAGAATTGGGTGCATGTGATCTATGGACAGCAAGGACTTGTCAAGCTTTTCTAAGCCGTTGCAGATAAAAAGGGTAAATCGTTTATCTGTTCTCCTTAGTGAGGGTAATGTGTGGAATGTCAAGAAGGTGTTAAAGGTGTCTGATTGCCTGTTGGAGGAGGATACAGTGCACCGTGGATGGAGAAGTGACAATGGGTCGTCGGAGGGGTTGTCTGAACGTATGGATGAGAAACGGACTAGAACTCACAATGTGCCTAAACTGCTTGATGATTTTATCATGAACCAGTGAGAACTTCACAGCGGGTAAGTTTTTATGTTTAAAGACTGCATGTTTTGAAGATTTATTCTCCATGTTTCGTTATAGCCATATTCTGTGTGCATTTTGTTTTTGTATTTTTTCTTTTATTTTTTTGTTCAAACATTTTATTGTAAGGCGGGATATGTCGAATTGTGCTCTGGAGCCTTCCATGTTCTGACAGTCTATGGAATGTATGGATGTGGTTAGGGACTCGAGACAGGAGAGTTATTGAGGGATGGTTCCTGGCTGGCAGATACCTCCTGGCGGTGTACCCACAAGGACTAAAGAAACTATTGAGTTACCTGCAGTGCGTATCTTCATTTCAGCCTCCTCTTTAACAATCTATTGCTTCATTAGTGCCTGCGGCTCCTCCTGTTTTGGGATAATGCAAGCTCAGATTTACTAATCTTTCATGCAACACAGTGCAGTGTACAAACTTGTTGGTCAGCATTGCACAAGGGAGAAAACACAGAGCATATCCACAAAGATTGGTCTGTTGCTTCTATCATCTCTGTACTGGCATATCAACAGTTTGCACATCCTCTAACTATGGTGCAGATGCAATTGTGTCTTGCCCAGCATAGAATTTGTACAATAAACATATCCTTCCAGTCCATAGACAAACTTACTAGGCTGCTTTGCATTTGACGTGTGCTAAGCATAGTAGCCCATATACAAAGAGTTAGTAGTTTTGGGGGAAATGAACACATTTTCACCCTGTCCACCTGCTTCAAGAAGGTGTTATTTATTGGCACAATCTTAACATTGATCCACTTCAGTAATAGTCCAGTAACAGTCCCTTAATTCAAAGAGACACAAAGTGGTGCAAAATGGTTTTTGCAATGTGAACAGTTTAGAGGTTAAATTCCTTTTGGGCTGAAAAGTAAATCACAAGCGCCTCTTTGTACTGCTTTGTTTCACCTTGTATTCCACTATTGCTGGCATAAACCCTCATTAAATCTGGACCATATGCACATTATATGTCACTATCAACATGTGACATAAACCTATAAGCTATCACCACACATTCCCATGCATTTCCCGTTTGCTGTCCTGGTTGGATTATATGAAAGTGTTAAGGCTAACCAGGTCTGTTTGACTGACAGAAGCTTGAGTACTATTATTTATTCCCTTAGAGAACTCCCCCCCCACCAGGACAGAAGGCATCTCTCTCAGGCAAGCTGTTCCATTAAAAGAAGTGCTGACCTGGGATGCTTCAAAAGAATAGGTTTGCAGTCACTCTGCAGGGTTTGTTGCTTTCTAGAAGTGCCAGATGTGAACTGCTGAGCACATTGTTCAGGTTTCATTCTATTAAATGTAAGCATTAGTTTGTAATATGTCAAATAGCATGTTTCGATTTTCCTCTGAAGCTGAGGGGTACGTCTGCTTCACAGACAGATCATAAACCTTCATACCAGGAGAAGTCTCTTCATCTAGTTTCAAGCAGGACAATGGACTGAAAGAAAGCAGACACTGTTTTGAGGCTGCTATATTAACAATGAATTTGATACCGAACAGAGATTGCTTAAGACCACCTTGATCAGAGCTAACCTATAGACAACAATTTACCATAACCACAGTGTGAGATAGTACAGACAGATGGGAAATCAAATCAAGAGAAGCAATAGGTATAGGGTGGGAAGTTAATTATGTTATAAAAATATAAACCTGTTAATTAGTTATATTTGTTAAATCATGTAATTGATTGTTAATTGTATAAATATTTTAGAACTGATTTATTTAAGCTATATTTAAGTAGAGGGTTGCTGGGTTTGTAGGGGAATGGGGGAGGGGGGAAGTTGAATTAATCATAATAGTGGCCTTATTGTAATTTGTGAAATTTTGTTTCTACGATGATATTTGTTAAGTACATTTCCTTTGTTTTATTATGTATTAACTGAAATTAAATAATTATTGTGTTATTTTTTTAAGGTGAACTTATATTCAATTTTATTTTTTAACTTATGGGTTATTTTATACTTTTTTCAAATATGTATTTAATTCTAAGCACTATAATGTAATAATGTTTTGTATGAGTGTTAAAATATTTCTAATAAATTAATAAAACTTGTATTTAATCCTTTTTCAGTAAAGCATTTTCTCTCTGTTGCTTAGACTGAAGGGGAATAGTAACTTGAACCCCCTGCAAAATCAAAAATGTTCCCTGTTGTGTAGACAGGAGTTGGAATAGTAAATCGAATCCCTCTGAAGTCAAACACTTTACTTACAGGTGTTTAGTGTTGAGTTGGATTAGTAAATCTAAATCTTCTGAAGTCCAACGCTTTCCCCACTGTTGCTTATACTGGAGCAGAAATAGTAATTTTAACCCCTCCGAAGTCCAAAACCTTTCCTACAGTTGAGTAGAGTGGAGTAGGAATAGTAAATCTATCCCCTCTGAAATCCAACATTTTCACTACTGTTGTTTATTTGGGAGTAGTAAAAGTTAAATGCAACCTCTTTGAAGTCTAAAACTTTCTCTACTGCTGCTTAAACACATGCAAGAATGGCCTAGCTAAAATGTTCAAAGTTTAACCCTTTTCTTAACATTGGTGAAATATAATTTATATTAATATGCTATGCGTTTATTTTATTTTACAACATTTATTTATTTTTTTCTTTTTTTTTTGTGTTTTTAGTAAATGGGCATGCCTGGGTTAAATGTTTTCAATATTTTCAATATTGGTTAAATTGATTAATGTAAGTGAATAATGAATTATTTATACTTCTAATGCTGTTTTTTTTTATCTGTGTATACGTTTTGTATCGTATCCCACCTTTTGATATTAGTTGTCTGGAGTACACCAGTATGTGCTACAAAACATAGAAATTCTCCTAAAACCCTGTTTTCATATATGGCTTTAGGTGTGCTCAGCAGTATATTTTCTTTTCTCCGCAATGAGGTAGTTCTTTGTCTACAAGTCAAATACATACCAGAAAGCATATCTTCTGCAGCACAAGTGATCACCTTCTGCTATGTCTATGAGACTATAAAAATAAAAAGGAATGTATTCTAAAATATAGATAGATGCCTATTGTTATAATTTCATTTAAGTTTGGGTTAAAAAAAACATAGAAATAGTACAACCATAGGCGCACATTCAAAACACAGGGAAACGTTAATAAAATTAATGAACAAGTAAACTGCAATATTACATTACAATACAAAAACACACTTAACACATAACACATGTAGACAACTTGGTCACATATGTTATGTTATGTTAACTGCACTTATAGAGCACACAGTTACCCTGGGGTGTCCTGGCGCTAAGCACTGCCTGCTGGGGAACATAAAGATGTGTACTACTGGGAAAAGAGCCATGTTTTCAACCCTTTTCTAAAGGAGAGGAGATCCAGGGCATTCCTGAGATGTAAGGGAAGATCGTTCTATACCCTAGAAGCACAGGTGATAAAGCTCCTGCCTCCCCAATTAACTTTTGTGAATGAGGGGACTAGAACTTGTTTAGCTCCTGTTGAGCATAACATTCTTCCAGGGACGTACCATTGAAATTTACGCATCAGGAAATCAGGTCCTACTCCCTTTAGGGCCTTGAAGATGGTACAAAGTGCTTTTAAGCGTACTCTTTGTTTGACCGGGTGCCAAAGAAGTTGCCTAAGTTCCTCCTTTACAGATACAAATTTCTGGGTCCCTGACAGCAGTCTGGCCACTTTGGCATTTTGGGCAAGTTGAAGCCGACTAATATGTTGTTTTTGGACATAAAGATATAAGCCATTACAGTTGTCAAGGTGTGATATTATAAGGGCTGTTACCACTGTCTTAAGGCTGTTTTCAGTTAGAAAGAACTTGATTTTTCTTATGATTCTAAGTGCCAAAAAGAAGGCCGAAATCTCCATACTTATTTGGCCAACCATGGTGAATTTATTGTCCACCAATATCCCAAGGTTCTTTGCTTTCCTAGTGGGTGAGGGGCAGACTCCAGGGTCTTCCGGCCACCATTTGGGTGTCCACACAAATGGTTTGTTTCCAAACTTTATGACCTCAGTTTTGCTAGAGTTCAGTTTTAGATCGTTGGAGGACATTCAACCAGAGATGGCAACCATACAATCGTGGAAACGTGCCCCTTTTTCATCTTCTGCCCCCTCTGTCAATGACAACACTATTTGAGTGTCGTCAGCATAGGGGGTGAGTTGAAAGCCAAAGGATCTAATGACTCCTGCCAGGAGTGCCACAAAGATATTGAAAAGCGTTGGGCTGAGTGATGACTCTGAGCCCTGTGGCATCCCACAAGGGAGGGAAAATTACTTTGACAAATTATCGTCCAAATCCACTGTTTGCAATCTATTGGGTAGAAAAATGATTGCAGGAGTTTCCATGCTCGTTTTTCCATTCCTGTGTCAGACAGTCGGTCTATCAACACTTCGTGATGGATAGTTTCGAAAGCCGCGGACAGATCATACAGGATCAGTATGGCATTGCCATAGACACCAATGTTCCAAAAGAACACTTTAACATGTGGAATCCCCCAGGGTTTCATATGTTCCATGTGTTGCTTTCTAAGGCGTGAACCGCTGTCAAGATGGAATGCATGCTCCATGCTTCGATAAGTAGATATAAGTCAACAAATTGAATCTAAAATATTTCAATATAATCTGCTACAAGCATAGGGAGATTGAGTCCTTCGGTCTTTCCACCATTAGCATTACTTATCCACTAAGGTGGTGTCCTGATGACAAAGAGGGAGGAAACTCAGGGGTCAGACTTACCCATAAGGCAATCTGGCAGTGCCAGAAGAGCTGGTATCACTGTTTCTGTCATTTTGTGAGTCTGTTTTATGGTTTTGTGGGCCAGCTTTTCTGTTGATTACACAAACATTGCCTGTCACAAACACAAATACATGTAGTCTCCCATAACCTGGATAATACCTAAACACATGCCTTTACAGGTTCAAAACTGCCTTGCATTCAAAATGTGGACCAATTAGATTTAGCTATCTGATTTACCAATGGGGGTCACTTCTTTGTTCCTGGGTTTCTTTTCTTCCCCAGTCCAACCCTGGAAATGTTTCCAAAATTGCCTGAATCCTATATTTGTCCTCTACTACAAAATAATTGGGGATCCCGGTCCTAGCCATGGGCGGTATAGGCAGCTGCCCAGGGCCTCGTGCTCCCTAAGCATGGGAAAAGCACTGCGCAGTGCGCACAGCACTCTCGTCGCGCTCGCGCAGGGGCCCGGGCCGGGCCGCAGGCAGTAAAAGTAAGGCAGGGAAGGAGGCCAGGAACTAAACACTGTCTGCACAAGCACCACACGCACCGTGATGCACGCACCCCACCACCTAGCTTGGTGGTGGTGGTGGTGCCTTAGTGGTGGTGACGTGACGCCGGCCTTGCTCATGATGCGGGTGACAGTGGGTCAATCAGGTAGCGCGCAAAAGCGCTACCAATGACGGCCCTGGACACGATTTTATGGCCAGCCCCCACTCAGTGTGACGCACTCAGCATGTGCACATGCCATTCGTGAGCAGTCAGTCACTACTCGGATCGGGCCACGTGGGCAGGGCTGCAGGCAGGAGTCGGTCGGGCCCCGGCCTCCTCATTGAGTCATCGTTGAGCAGTTAAGGTAAGAGACCTGCTTCGTATTTATATTATAATACTTAGAATGTTTCAGACATACGATTCAAGATGCTTAGTCACCCTTGGCCAACATTAGCAGGAACCTGGAGACATTAAGTGCAAAAATGCATTCAGGTGCAAAAAACAGAGTTAGGAGACTAGTCACCTTTGGTACTTCATCAACTAGAATGTGGGGACACATTAAGGTACAAAAACATATACAGGAGTAAAAAATCAATACAGGTACACAGACACATGTGCATGCAAAAATAGCAGAATCGTGCTGCAATATGTAGGGAGGAAAGTACAATTAGGAGCAAAAATCACTTCTAGGAACAGAAGCACGTTTAGACACAAAAGATGCAGAAGTGTGGTATCCAATTTAGGTGCAAATGAAAATCATGCACAATCCCGATCAGTCCAAAACCACCAAGATGTGAATGACACTGTCTTAAAAAAAGGTCCAAAGCAACCAATATCCGAAGAAGGCTGACCCAAAAGCCCTCTCTGTGTCATTTGTCACAAACAAAAGGGCTTTGCGGTGTCTCACCTAAAAGAAGTTTGGAGGAGCTGTTCTTTCCTGACATGGGAGGACTCTGACACCAACATGAACCCACCTGCTTCTTACATCAGTGTCCCTTATAGTAGATTTCCATAGGCCAATACTTTACATAACACTTTGCCCTCTGGTTCGCATCATTGTAGGCCCTCCTTAGCCAAATAGCCTTTTATCCCTCAAATGTACATTATCCTGCTTCCCAGATGCACAGCAGCGAGTGTCCTATGGAGGCGTATCAATTAGTGGTGGCCTGAGTTGCATCACTCAGTCCCACCCCGAGGCACATCCCCCTGAGCCTTCAGCTGTTTAGTGTTATGTGTGACTGTTGGGGTGTGTGCATTAGTGAATGTGTGTCTTTATGCTCTTGAGAAAAATTCTGTGTGTGTGTGTGTTTTGGCGTGTCTGTGCGTATGTGTGTGCTTTATGTGTGCATGTGCCAATAACTGCGTGCTTTATGTGTGCTTGTGCCAATATTTTTCATGTTTTATGTGTACATGTGCCAATATCTGCGTGCTTTATGTGTGCATGTGCCAATATGCAAGCCTACTTTGTTTGTCAATTCTTAGTTTCTTTACCATGATATTTAAAATGTTTCATTTTTTCTTTTTGATAGACATATGTATTCTGGTGCCAGAGCGTCCCGGGGAACTCATGTGCACTTTCAAAAGTGGAAAACAGACTCTCACAATCTGTTGGTCCGTGGGCTACAACGCAGGGATCAGTGTACGTTTATGTGCTGGTAATCTTTGGAAAAGTGCATGACTTGGGCAGGGATATACAGATTCTATCCAGTTCTTTACTGGCAAAAGGACCATTTATTTTCCAATGCTAGCTACTTAGCACAGTAATTGATAGCTGTTTGGCACAGTGATTTATATACAATAGCACACGCGGGTTGCATTTCAGGACGCAGAGCGTTTTTATAAAGCTCGCACCTGAGCCATACTGTGCTGAAATGTTTCTTCGAGAAGCATGAATGCTGAGAGCCGAGAGTATAGTTAATTGAGTGGTAGTTGGTGATTTTCCGTACGTTCTCACCAATTAATTTGCAAAGTCACTTTCTGTGATGTCACTTAGAGGGGCCTCACATCTTCCCTTTCGCCCAGGGCCTCAGAAGGCCTAGGACCAGCACTGTCCCCATCATTTCTTCATTTACAGATAGGCAGCCCTAAAGATGACCTTTATCAAAGTCACTTGTTTATGGTCCCTATGCCTGTGGGGAGAGAAAAGAGCCAGTGAGGATCCACCTCTGAAGAAAGATATTCTGCTCGAGATGCCAGATCACTGAGAAATCCAGGGGCAATTATTAATATTTTCCAGGGCTGTTATTACTTTTCAGACCAGCCCAAGAGCTTTCTTTTCTTTAATGAGGGCATGAATAATGCATAATTAATACATTTTGTTGCCAGCCAAGTAGTCCATAGGTGGGCAAAAAAGAAATGTATGAGTTCAAGAAAGTCAGAAAGTGTGCTATGAATAGTATGGCAGCTATTGGGCTTCTCAAATGTAGTTTATGATCTGGACTGAGGGTACATCCGTTTGCAGAGGTTGGTGAGCTGTAACATTCAGTTACTTTTGTTGGTAATCACATTCCTCTTGTTCATTCTCATCATGGAAACACATGCAAACCTACTAGAGGGACATGACATGGAAAATGCCTTTCTTAGAGGTAAAAGTAAGGGAACACCACCTTGTTTCTTAGTGAGATTGGAGACAGGATTTCTCTAGAGTGTAAAACACTTCATTTGATTAAAGATGTTTAACAAGGATATACGTATAAATGTAAATTATTTTCCATGTGTGGAAAACAATTTTAAAAAAATCTATAAATCTGCATGGGTAAAAGCCTATTGAATACTTTTGGAAACTTATAACTGGTTGAAGATTTTCAACTGTATGGAAATACAATTCAATGCTAGGTGCAAGCTACCAAAGTCTGATTTCTGTCTTTGCCATCCAGTCAATCATGCATCATCATGTTCTGTTCTCCAAGCTTGGGTGTCATTCTTTAACACCTTGGCTGCTAGAGGTTTTCCCCTTCTGTGCTGCAAAGTGGGATTTATCATTCTTCATGACAAGCTCAGCTGGTCATAAGCACAGCTCCACTGTGCCTCATGACGAGCTAAGCTCGTCATGAGCAGGGTAGGGGTTAAGAACCATGTACGAGAAGGCCTGACCTCCAGCTTTGTTCCACTGTATGCTTGGGATGAGTGCGAGTAGGAGTCCAGCAGAGCAGAGGTGTCTGCGTGGTTTTTAGAAGGTGGTGCAACTGTCCAGGTGAGGGGGTGCAATGTTGTGTAGTGTCTTCAATGAATGTGTAGGGATTTTGAAGTGAGCATGATTGTGTATAGGGAGCCAGTGTAGCTCCCTGTGCAGTGGTGGAAAGTGGGTTCTGTGTGAGATGTTGAGTCTTAGTCTTGCTGATGAGTTTTGGATGGTTTGCAGCTTTTTGATTAGTTATTTGCTGATTCCTACATGGATGATGTTTCTGTGGTCTTCTTTGCTGGTGACGAGGGCTTGGGTGACTGTCTTCCTGTTGTGAACATGGAGCCACTTGAAGATCTTTGTTAACATCTTCAGGGTGTGGAAGCAAGAAGCTGGGACAGTGGGGACTTGTGCCACCAGCTGGAGTTCCAAGCTGAGGAGCTGCTTCTAAATATTACTACTTTTGTCTTGTCGGTGCTGTGCTTCATCCATTTGGGGGCTTTTGTCATGCAGTTGGTGAACTAGTTTCTTCAGTTGGGGGTTCTGTCTGAGAGGGGGAGTATCAGTGGAGTGTCATCGGTGTAGAAGAGGACGTGGATGTCATGTGAGTGGATGACTTTAGCTAGTTGGATTATGTAAATGTTAAAAAGCGTGGAGCATTGGGAAAAGCATTGTGGAACTCTATACAACAGTTTGTGGGCTTATGAGGAGGACAGTGCAAGGCTGACAGATTATGTTCTTCCTAGTTAGGAAGGAGAGGTTCCAGTGGAGGGTGGATCCTTGGAAGTTGATCATGGTTAGCTGCCTGACGAGGACAGAGTAAGAGACAATATCAAAAAGCTGTAAATGAGGAGAGCTGATTCCCCTCTGTGTAGTACATATGGATGTCGTCTGCGGCTGTGATGAGTGACGTTTCTGTGCTGTGGTTGGGACTGAAACCAGATTGAGTGGTGTTGAGGAACCAATGATGTTGAGGTGGTCTGCAAGGCATTAGTTTATTAGCTTCTCCAAGATCTTGGCAGATATGTTAGGAGGGAGTTGGGCCTATAGTTGGCAAGGGTGGGTGAGTGTGCGGATGGCTTCTTGAGCAGTGGCTTGATGGTTGCCTGTTTCCAGGTGTCTGGGAAAATGACTGAGTCCATAGAGGCATTGAGGATTGGTGTTAGTGTTTTGTTGATAGGAAGGAGTCGTTTAATGAAGGTGTGTTGGGCACAGGTGTCACTGGGGCCCCTGAGGGGATAGACTTCATGGTAGTGCTTGTTTCATCTGTGGCAATGCTGTTCCAGATGGCCAGAGTTCGGTCGCAGGTCCCAGGGGGAATTTGAGTGGTCAGGGTTATGGAGTCAGGCTGTACGCCAAAGTTTCCAACAATGGAGGCGATTTTGCTGCTGAAGAATTCAGAGAGTTTGTAACAGAGATCCTGCAAGGGTGTAATGCAGCTTGAGGTGGCTGGCAGGGTGATTAACTACTTCAGGATGGGGAAAATCCCCTTGCTGTTCTTTGTGCAGGTATTGATATGGTTTGTGATACCTGTGCACTTGACAATCCAGATCAGCAGAAGGTAGTGTCTTAGGATGGACTAGAAGCTGTCTTTGTCTGCAGTGTCTTGGATGGATCAGCACTTATGTTCCAGTTGTTTGCAGTGTCACTTTGTCAGCTGAAGATCTTCTGAGTACCATCTTGCTTTAGGTCGGTGTCTTGCAATTGTGCCTTTCTATTTGAGGGTGGCCAGAGCATCAGTACAGGTAATTATCCATTTTCTGATGTTTTGGTGGTAGGTAGGCTGCCGGTTTGGTTGGGCCTGGAGATGCCCAGGTCAGTGGTCCAGTCGGTTTCTGTAATCTTGTTCCTGCTAAGGCAGGTGGTTTTGGTGCTGTGAGGTTTCTGCTATTGTGGGGCAGGAATGCTAAAACTGACAGTAAGGCTGAAGCTGATTAGACCATAGTCTATCCAGGTCATTGTACTGGCTTCTTGACTGTGATGTTGCGGAGGGAGGTGAAAATTAGGTCTAGGAGGCATTTGACTGTGTGAGGCTGTCCAGTCATGTACAGGGCGAGCCCTTGCTTTCCTAGTCTGCCTGGGAGGGCTGTGGAGTGTGTAAGTGCAGTCTTCTAGGAGAAAGTTGATCTCTCCAAGGTGGATGAATGTGTTGGCATCATGGATGAATAGTTCAATGAAGTCTCTAGATTTGCTGGTTAAAAGGGTGCAGGGACCCGAAGGTCTACAGATGAGGGTTACTCGTATGATGACGTTGGCTGTGATGTGGAGCTTGAAAGTGATGTATTCCAGATAGCTGGCATTGGGGTCTGTAGTGATGGAGTAGCTGATGGTGTCCACTGATGGCAACTCTGCCTCCAGGCTTGTTCTGGAGGTCCTGACTAATAATTGTGCTGCCTTTGGGGATGGGTTTGGCTATGTCTGGTGTGGAGACTGATTTCAGTCAAGTTTGCAGTAAAAAAAGAATGTCCAGCTCCATGAGCTCTGTGGAATGCTTGGTGAGTGACTGGGAATTGAGGAGTATGCAAGCAAATGTGGTGTGAATGTGGGTGGTTGGGGCATTGGATGCTGTGGGTGTCAATGGTGGGCAGCTGGTGAATGTGGTGTTTAAGAGAGTGCCTGGTGGGAATTTGCAGGAGGTGCAGGTGAAGGTGTTTTCTATGTTGTGTAGTGAGGTGTGACACAGTATGGCTAGTGGAGACTGGGGTTGAGGGCATAGCTGAGAGTACAACAGCTGAGATTGAAGGGGAGGGGATCAGAGTTCCTAGCACAGGCCACAGTCTAGGCATGGATGAGAAGCGGACAGACTTGTCTTTGGGGCACATTCGGCTTTCCATCAGTACACCCACTGTGCATGTCCACTCTGCATTTGAGATGAAGAATAGGGGTGGGGGACAGGCATGGGAGGGCAGCGCTGGCTGGGAAGAGGTAGAACAGGAAATGGGGTGTGGGAGGAGCATGCACATCACGTAAGGAGCATGTGGAGAGGCTAGCGAAAAAAGAGGGAGACAGGCAAATCACGAGAAGGCAAGAAAGATACAACAGTGACAATGCTGCGAGAGGGGAGAGGTGGAGATCAAAGATCAGAGTTGGAGATAAAATGTGCAGGGACAAAGCTGAAAGACAGTTGCAAGCGCGAGACAAAGTGGGACAATATGTAGGCAAAGGGCAGGAAAAACAGGTGGGAAAGACAGTGAAAGCGGCACACAAAAACAGGAGAGGCACAAAACAAAGTAAATGACAATGAAAATGGCAAAGCAAAACAACACAAAAATACATAACAGACAATTGATGAGCCCAATAAATGACAAACAGATAAACACTGAGAAATTAATTATGAATTGAAAAATGAACAAACCTGAGAGGAGAAAGAGATGGAGAGAGAGAGAGGGACACACACAGATAGGCTGACATGGAGAAGTGAGATTAGAACTTCAGCACATCACAATGGGGTCCAAAAGGTTCTGGCCTGGTAGGAGGACTGGGCACAGGTACCTTCTTGGGTTGTAAGGCTCTGCACTTGCTTAATGGCAATGAAAAGCATAATTTTGGGAAACCATCTTATCTATGTGTCTCCACGTTTTTATCAATATTGTTTTGATATAAAAAGCACCTGAGCTCTACAATTGGTATGTGGTCACATTAGACCCGGGACATCTTTTCTTGATCATTGACATTTGACACACATTTGGTTCCGTGCTTGAATGGGGTAATATTCCATGTAATAACTTTGCTTACATCTGCACATCTTTGTAGGCATTTTATCATAGCCTTGAACATCCTGTATGAAAGCTAAAGTTCACTATGCAAAATGTTTTTTGTTATATATCACTCTGTGACAGGTTTCTCAAGATAGAATCAATAATGACAGCCTGACTGGGGCTTTGGCATGGCAATGTGTGAATTTTAATATATATGCAACATCACTCCTTTTTTCATTTAGACTAGCAAGTCTAGCATGTCACTGACACTGTCGAGGTCGCCCCATGTCGGAATTCCAGCCCAGCTGAATCCGGTTTACCTCCTGAGAATAATGATGCCCACCTCTACACCAAGATAGGCTCCCAGATGAAACATGCCCACAGGGGTCCTGGCAGATTCACCCACGCTAGACACACTAGGATAGGGAATGTTACGTAGGAGCATAACTATAGCTATACTCATACGCAAGCATAAATTCTACGTAACAGCAAAATGGTTGAATTGTTCATTTTCTTTAACATTCTTGTGATGCTGATTACTATGTTTTGTTTCCGTCTATTGATAATTGCAGTGGAAGTGTTATGTAAAAGAATGTTATTGCTTCAATAAATATTTGAAATGCCAATTCGAGTAGTTCTTTTGTCTCCCTTTGGGCTTGCATGAGTTACCAAACGAAAGGGATTTAGATCTGTTTCCTGTCATGTTCTGAGTTTGCACCTGCCACCTGTTATCTTGCCAGGTTAGGGGTACAGATGGTGCACTGTGAGCTAGCCAGTACTCAAGCCAACATATCTTGATGCTGTTCGAGGACTCAGTCTCGCACAGTTTTGTTGTTTATGTTGTTCAACAAATGCAAGTTTTACTGAGAAAGAGGAAATTTACCACACAATTAAGTGGTGAATTGCACATATTCAGTACTACTGGAAGATTAACTTCTATCAGTTGCGCTGCACTCTGTTTTTTCACAAATGCAAATATTGATTCTTTAGCTGTCACTATGGCAATATTTAAATTATGTGTTGTGCATTAAATTATCTCCAGTTTTTAAAGTTCAATGACAGATAAGTACCACTGACTTAGGATTTAAGCATATCCATCAAAAATAATCAATTGCTTATTATCGTTTCACACATAAATCTTTGTATATGACAAGAACCACCTCATACTTGGCAACTGCAAGAGATGGATTTAAATCAATGCTGTTGGAAAAGTTGATATTGCAGCGAACATTTATGAATGCATCCACAATTGTTCCTGAGTTTGGCAATACCAATAACTGCAGCATTTTTAGAAGTTTCTGGCTGCAGGATTATTTAATATTATAATGCAACACTATATGTTTAGAAAATGATCAGTTATATTACTGATATTAATATCAAATGTAGCATCACAGTGCAGCATACCAACCCAGTACATTACCCAGCACCCTGCATTAATAGGAATTCCTTTTTATTATATTCCATAAAATGAACAATAGTTTGAAAGATTCTCTCCTGCCTTCTAGCCACACGACCATAGCAATGGACATGGTGAACCCTAAAATCTATTTACCTGGGCCTCCTTCACGTCAGTAGGTTTTTAATAGGTATGGAATCGTCACAGGAACTAACATAGACCCAGCACGTGATTTCGGAATAAACTCTCTGAGTACAGTCAGCTTTGGGCAGATGTTCTTTAATTAGAAATTACCCCAGCACCAAAGGAATCATAATAACACCATTCGTTTTCAGATTTCACCACAACCTAAGCAATGTATGGCTGACCTCCCTCCTTGTAGATTTGCAGGGGGGGGGGGTCGTAAAATGGTGTATTTTTGAGTTTGGTCCGAACATTTCCCAAGATGTTCTCTCCTCCTTTGCCTCCTTTGTATGCAAATATGTGTGCGGAGAAGGGTGAACTTGTTCTATAAAACGTGCAGTTGCCAATGAGTGTGGGTTTTCCCATGTACAGACAGACATTTACAGCAATAATAAGGAGCAAAGGACGTATGCACCAGCTTGTACCATTCACCCACATTCAGTCACTACAAGACTACTACACAATTGCCTGACAGAACTACAGAATAGCCCTGAAGTGGCACAATTTATGCATTAGGAACCTGATAATACAATATGATAAATTTAGGAAAAACTAAATGATTTTCAATCTAGAGGAACAACATCCAAGATAAGACAATCTGAATGCATGTCGGTAGGAACAAATGTTCTGTGCCAAGTTAGTGGCTCACACAAACAGCAGACAAATCCAGTTATCTCTGATTTCATCCACAGACCCCTACAAAAACCATCCTAAGGATGGTATGGACAGAACCATCTTCACTGTCATACCCACCCAAGAACCAGGAACGTACAGCTGGCTCCCTCTCACCTTTGCTCCACTACATGCATGACGGGAGATGTCCATTTGAAGCAGCAGACCATGAGCAATCCCTGCCAATCTCACGTGACACAGAAGCAGTAGACCATGAGCAATCCCTGCCCATCCCACGTGACACAGAAGCAGCAGACCATGAGCAATCCCTGCCCATCCCACATGACGCAGAAGCAGCAGACCATGAGCAATCCCAGCCAATCCCACATGACACAGATGCAGCAGACCATGAGTAATCCCTGCCAATCCCACATGATACAGAATCAGCAGACCATGAACAATCCCTGCCAATCACACATGATACAGAAGCAGCAGACCATGAGTAATCCCTGCCAATCCACATGACACAGAAGCAGCAGACCATGAGCAACCCCTGCCAATCCCACATGACACAGAAGCAGCAGACCATGAGCAATCCCTGCCAATCTCATGTGACACAGAAGCAGCAGACCATGAGCAATCCCTGCCAATCTCACATGACACAGAAGCAGCAGACCATGAGCAACCCCTGCCAATCCCACATGATACAGAAGCAACAGACCATGAGCAATCCCTGCCAATCCCACATGACACAGAAGCAGCAGACCATGAGTAATCCCTGCCAATCCCACATGACACAGAAGCAGCAGACCATGAGCAATCCCTGCCAATCCCACATGACACAGAAGCAGCAGACCATGAGCAACCCCTGCCAATCCCACATGACACAGAAGCAGCAGACCATGAGCAATCCCTGCCAATCCCACATGACACTGAAACAGCAGACCATGAGCAATCCCTGCCAATCCCACATGACACAGAAGCAGCAGACCATGAGTAATCCCTGCCAATCCCACATGACACAGAAGCAGCAGACCATGAGCAATCCCTGCCAATCCCACATGATACAGAAGCAACAGACCATGAGCAATCCCTGCCAATCCCACGTGTTACAGAAGCAGCAGACCATGAGCAATCCCTGCCAATCCACAGGATACAGAAGCAGCAGACCATGAGCAATCCCTGCCAATCCCACATGATACAGAAGCAACAGACCATGAGCAATCCCTGCCAATCCCACGTGTTACAGAAGCAGCAGACCATGAGCAATCCCTGCCAATCCACAGGATACAGAAGCAGCAGACCATGAGCAATCCCTGCCAATCCCACATGATACAGAAGCAACAGACCATGAGCAATCCCTGCCAATCCCACGTGTTACAGAAGCAGCAGACCATGAGCAATCCCTGCCAATCCACAGGATACAGAAGCAGCAGACCATGAGCAATCCCAGCCAATCCCACGTGATACAGAAGCAGTAGACCATGAACAATCCTAGCCAATCCCACATGGTACAGAAGCAGCAGACCATGAACAACCCCTGCCAATCCTACATGACACAGAAGCAGCAGACCATGAGCAATCCTTGCCAATCCCACATGACACAGAAACAGCAGACCATGAGCAATCCCTGCCAATCACACATGACACAGAAGCAGCAGACCATGAGCAATCCCTGCCAATCCTACATGACACAGAAACAGCAGACCATGAGCAATCCCTGCCAATCCCACATGACACAGAAACAGCAGACCATGTGCAATCCCTGCCAATCCCACATGACACAGAAACAGCAGACCATGTGCAATCCTTGCCAATCACACATGATACAGAAGCAGCAGACCGTGAGCAATCCCTGCCAATCCTACATGACACAGAAACAGCAGACCATGAGCAATCCCTGCCAATCACACATGATACAGAAGCAGCAGACCATGAGCAATCCCTGCCAATTACATATGATACAGAAACAGTTCACACGTTGGCCACATTGAATTCCTTCACCCTCTAACCATGTATAGGTGCATAGCTTATGCAATCCTATGTACAAGAGTATGCATAGTATAGCTTATGCATCCTACCTCTCCCTCTTTTCATACGTGCCTAAGTGTAACAGCAAACGTGCATTTGCAAAGTCAATAGGTCTTGCTTTTGGGACCTACTGGCGTTGTCTTTAGTTTTAGCCTTACATGGCTAATACACAGGAAACAAAGCCTATGAGGCTAGCTGCATCATTTTGTAGGTGCATGCACCAAGCATGTGCGTGATTGCTTGGCACGTGCATACGGGAAAAGAAAACAGGTGGGGTAAGTAACATGGAAGGTGTAATTACAAAGGGTAGGGAACCAAAAGGAAGGAGGGACAAGCAACACATAGGACAGTTGGAAGCAATGCGGGGGAAGCACTACAGAGGGAGCTGTAATTACAAAGGGTAGGAAACCAAAAGGAGGGAGGCACAAGCAACACATAGGACAGTTGGAAGCAATGCGGGGGAAGCACTACAGAGGGAGCTGTAATTACAAAGGGTAGGAAACCAAAAGGAGGGAGGGACAAGCAACACATAGGACAGTTGGAAGCAATGCAGGGGAAGCACTACAGAGGGAGCTGTAATTACAAAGGGTGGGAAACCAAAAGGAGGGAGGGACAAGCAACACATAGGACAGTTGGAAGCAATGCGGGGGAAGCACTACAGAGGGAGCTGTAATTACAAAGGGTAGGAAACCAAAAGGAGGGAGGGACAAGCAACACATAGGACAGTTGGAAGCAATGCGGGGGAAGCACTACAGAGGGAGCTGTAATTACAAAGGGTAGGAAACCAAAAGGAGGGAGGGACAAGCAACACATAGGACAGTTGGAAGCAATGCGGGGGAAGCACTACAGAGGGAGCTGTAATTACAAAGGGTAGGAAACCAAAAGGAGGGAGGGACAAGCAACACATAGGACAGTTGGAAGCAATGCGGGGGAAGCACTACAGAGGGAGCTGTAATTACAAAGGGTAGGAAACCAAAAGGAGGGAGGGACAAGCAACACATAGGACAGTTGGAAGCAATGCGGGGGAAGCACTACAGAGGGAGCTGTAATTACAAAGGGTAGGAAACCAAAAGGAGGGAGGGACAAGCAACACATAGGACAGTTGGGAGCAATGCGGGGGAAGCACTACAGAGGGAGCTGTAATTACAAAGGGTAGGAAACCAAAAGGAGGGAGGGACAAGCAACACATAGGACAGTTGGAAGCAATGCGGGGGAAGCACTACAGAGGGAGCTGTAATTACAAAGGGTAGGAAACCAAAAGGAGGGAGGGACAAGCAACACATAGGACAGTTGGGAGCAATGCGGGGGAAGCACTACAGAGGGAGCAGGTGCTGGAAGCAACACGGAAGGCTTGGGGAGGGAAGCAAATGGAAACAGAATAATGTTAACAGGGCCGGACTGGGAACCAGAACCGGCCCTGGCAAAGTGCTCGGACGGCCCCCTCCCACCCTCCGGGAGGAGAGGGGAGGGGGGAGAGGTGCAAGCGCGCTCTTTGCCAGGGCCGGTTTTCGGCCGTTTTTGTTACAGGGCCGTTTTTGCAGAATAACGGCCCTGGAACAAAAACGGCCCCAGGGGCCCAAAACCGGCCCTCAACCATGCGGCCCACCGGGGGATTGGCCGGTGCCCTCAACGGCCAGTCCGGGCCTGAATGTTAAGGTTGGTGGAAGAGAATAAACAAAAGAGAGTGCAATGTAGAGTTAAAGTACATGTGAGAGTGGTACGAAGGGTGTAGTGCAGCTGTATAAAATTAAAAGTGAAAGTGAAAGCACACGCAAGGGAAGCTCGAAGCACAAAGTGTGGAAAGTGACATTTTTATAATGTTATGAAAAGAATTGTGTTAAGAGATGAGGGGAAACAACGCTGAGTGGTAAACGTCCATCCACTATCATGGAAAACTTAAGGAAAGTGTGCTTTAAGTTTGTAAATTATGATAGTGTGAATTATATAAAATGAAATGTGCACACACATGTTTAGGAAATGCCCTATATGGTATAGTTTAATATTGACAGCGCAAGAGAGAGCAAGAGGAAGGGCAAATCCATGCAAACTGGAAACACACTGAAGCAAAAGGGGGATCAAAGTAGTATTTTTATAATGTTATGAAAAGGAATGTGCTGGAAGAAGAGGGAAAGCACAGCGAACGGGTCAAACACGAGCATTCTCATGGAGTGATTTTAGAAAAACAAAAGTTCCTATAAATTTGATTTTTGTAGAAGGATAAAAAGAGCCAATCAGAGTCCTCAACACTGCTCAAATTATCCACACCGAATACTCACTTGTTTCGATCACAGCACATTGATGGTGCAACGTGTATCAAGCAATAAAAGCACTTTGACGCCCTGTTAGGTTTATGAAACGCTACATAAACACAACTACAGCACAATAAAATGCAATGACATTGAAAGAGTCCAGGTAAGGTCAATGTTTTTATATGGACATCTTCATTAGCATGTGGAGCCATACTTCATACAAGAAAACAAAATAAAAGAAGAACCGCCTCTAATTGATTTCCTGAGCCGCGGTGATTTAGCCGAGATGGAGCAGACAAGCCGGGAGATTTGTTGCAGCTCATGAAGCTGCAGTGCGGCAGGATGTAATTTCTGATGACATTTAAAGTGAACGCTCGGATCACTCCGCCGCTAAGCGGTGCATTGTCAGGAATTTTCCCCAACATTTACTGACATTCTATTATTTTAATTGGAGTCCAAGATAGTTACTGTGAACGTGAGGCGAGAACGGAAGAGACATTGAAAGCAGCAGGTAAGAAGGAGCAGAAAGGAACCCGGTCCACAGAATGTGAGAAGTCAGGGGATAAAGGACAATAAAATAGAGGAGGCAAAAGATTCGATAAAATATACAAATAGAAAAAGTAGCATTGCTATATAGTAAAAAAGGGAAGGGAAGAAACTGACAGGACAGAACAGGGAAGTGGTGAGGAAAGGGAAGGAGGAAGCATGAAAGAAAGAATATCATAAAGAAAAAAGAGGAAATAACAAAGTAAGGAATTAAAGGTAGAACAGAAAAAAGAAAAGGAAGGACGGGACAAAGTAGGGAGAAAAAAAGGAAAGGAATAAAGGAAGATGCAGAAGAATGCCGAGAGTGTGGAATGAAGCAGTGAAAGTGAAAACAAGAAATAATCATTATATTCTTATCTTCTCACTATTATGGTAGTCAATACTTTGGCCACCATATTTTGGCAAAACTATATTTTTCTCCCAAATATTCTGGCACACACTTCGTCATCACATCATTCCAAACCCATCCTGTTCTCTCTTATTAAAAGTACCATACTAGTTGATTCTCATAAAAAAATCTTAACCAAAGGTCAAGGGGTCAGGTCGCACTGCTTCTAAGACAACAATAGATTTAGAAGACCTTAGTAAAAGTCCCAAATCCACTGTTTCTGGACAAAGAAAGCTCAAGACTTTCTTTGAAGAAAATAATTGTTAAGTCAGTCGCACCACGGCATTTGACTAGAGTCGCATGGAAAAGACAACTCTAATATCCTGGAACATTGAAACCTCATGCTAGCCTGATCAGTGTTACACAATCCACATTTCTGTGGATAATCAGCAGATGGCTGGCTTGTTAGTGAACTTAAATGGTCTAATAGCAGAATCCTAACAAGTTTTGACAAAAACAATGTATTGCACAGTGTATATTGATGAACTATTGTATTCATTTCAATAAATGCACATGATATTGAGTGGTCACCCAGCTCAAATGATAGCCAGTTTGATGCCAACACATTGTCTCTTACCTCATTTGCCTTCTGTGTCACGCAATCCACACAATTTGCATTCTAGTACCACTCAGCCTTCTGTCACATACTGGTGACAGAACTCACCGACCCCAGTCAGATGCTTAGAAACGAATCATCTTGTTTCACTCAAAACATTACATGAAAATAGTGAAAATATGAACATAAGGAACATAACATATGTCATGTTGCCATTGAACCGAATAAGCACAGATGTCAAAGCACTGCTCAAAAACATGGTAATTGATTTGTACACTGGGTAGCAGATTTTATCAGTGCTTTTTTTATGAGTCAATATCGTTGCTATGGCTGAATTAAAGTTGAAAATCACAGCTCTTTCTCGCACTTCATTATCTAATGTGCTAGTTTAAGTGACATGATATCATTGTACACCCATACAAGTATTCCAGCTTCTCTTCTTCACAAATAAAATGTGACAATTTGGCAGAATATTTAAGATGTAGTATTGCAGCTTTGCATAGGTCTCATGAAACACTTATTCTACCAAAATATGTGTTGGACATCGCCCTTCTTGAAGGGTCTCCTCTAGATTTTTGCCTTCTGTTGCTGAACCCATTTTTGTTGGCATTAGCACTTGACTGCTAACCAGTCCTAAAGAGGTTGCTCTCCCTAGAACATGTTAACATTGGTCTACACCTGATTTGCACATTTAATGTACATTTAATGTACATTTAATGTACATTTAATTTAATTTAATTTAATTTAATGTTTAATGTACATTTAATGTAGAAAAGTTTGTATCATACACCCATGGACGCACTTTACGCTCCAGTAGTCACCAGTTACTCCAGGTCCCAAGGTTTAGAAGAACCAGACAAGGAGGTTGCGCCCTCTCCTATAAAGGCCCAGTTCTTTGGAATTCTCTCCCCCCCATGTTGAAGCAAATTGCCAATTTAGAATCCTTTAGGAAAAATCTTAAAACCTATCTATTCACCCAGTTTTGAGAATCATTTTGTCATCAGCACATGATCATGTTTTGAGTCAATCAAATTGGAGCACAAGGGCGGAGATATCCCTCCGGGGATTGAATCAGGCGCTATATAAGAATATAAATAAATAAATAAAATAAATAAATATGTGTCCCTAATAATATGGTGCTAAATGGTACCCAGAGACTGTGAATGAAATGCTACATGTGGTCCTACAGCACTCAATGTGCCACCACTGTAAAACTTAAAACTTATCTCAGGCCTGCCACTGCAGCCTGTTTAAACTGCCAGTTTGAACTGGCAAGATAAACCTTTTGACAGGCCTAAACTTGCCTTTTAATACATATAAGTCATACATAAAGTAGGCCCCACGGGCCAAAAGGTAGAGTGCATTGTATTTAAATAGTAGGACATGTAGGACATGTAGGATTACTTTTTGCATTTCCTGGCACTAATCAACAAATCCTAAATTGCGTTTTCATGACTGTAAGGCCTAACTCTTCCTTTGCAAAACCTTGTGTTACCTTACTACATTTAATAAGTGTTAACTTTTGACAGGTAGAAATATGATGTTTGGACTCAAATAAATGGAACTTTAAAATCCTCATTAACGGCTAATTCGTATTTTGTCAAAATTCTGTAAATGCCACATCTAGAAAGTTGGCATTTTCTTATTCTATTTGTCCACTGCTGCCAGTGTCCTAGGTCACAGTTGATTGTTAAAGGCCCTGCTGTTGGGGTTTGTGTATTCCTCCAGACAGTGGCATGAAGGGGAATAAGTGTGGACAGGATGGGCCACACTTCAAGAATAGCTGGGGGAGAGGACTGTTCCCTGTCCCATTTACACTTCAAATGGGCTTCCCTCCAGCACATACAAAGAAACCTGGCCCCAGTCATTCATCACCCCTAAACAGTTTGGACCCTTGACAGTGGAAGGGAAGAACTTTCCAGAACCAGATATGAAGGTACCCAGGATGTCCCCAGTTGGACTTGGACCTTTTTGCAAGGTCATCCCTGAACTTTTTGCCCTTATCCTGGCCTTTTTTCTGACATGATGGTGGCGGTTCTAGGACTCTGGGCACTTTAGCACTGCCATCCAGTGTAAACTGCGTGTGCTCTCTGTGGTAAACATGGTAAGATTGGTCTATACCTGTTTGGCATATTTACTTTACCTGTCCGTCCCTTGTAAAGTAGTATCTCAGATACCCTGGGCCGGTAAATTAAATGCTACTGGTGGGCTTGCAGCGCTGTTTGCGCCACCCACCAAAGTAGCCTTTCAAACCTGTCTCAGGCCTCTGCCATTGCAGGGCCTGTGAACACAGTGTTACTGCCGCTGTGATGTGGCCCCTTAATTGTGGGCAATGTATGTGAGCCCTCTTTTACTCCATGTCAGTCACCCCAAAAGGTAGGCCTTAGGTAGCCCTATTGACAGGGTGCACTGTAGATAAAAGTTAGGACATGTACCTTAAGTGTGTGACATGTCCTGGTAGTGACAAACAGCCATTTTGGTTTCTCACTGCTGTGAGGCTGCCCTCCCATTGGAATGCATTGGGAATTCCCTGATAAGTGTTTCAGTGGTAATTCCTGATATGAGAGGAATGGCGTGGTCAAGTTTGGTATGGTTGGAATACTAACAATAAATGCTGTGCAGTGGTGTGCGTAGAATTATTACCACTATTTTAGAAATGCCACTTCTGTGTGCTATGTGTCTGCCTGCCTGATGTGGCTTGCATGTCTGACTTGGATCACTGAAATATTATCAACGGTCACATTATCGACTTGCTAAAATATCGTTGACAAATTATCGACGACAAAAATATCGACTTTCTATACTTATAACACAAATGACAAAAATATCGAGTAAAAAATATCGAGTATGTACAATATCGAGTACATAAATATCGCTTTAATAAATATCGACTACAAATATATCGTTGTACATGAAATTAGCCCTAACACTACAAAAATATCGACTAAAACAATATAGACTACTAAAATATCGTTAAAAAAAAAATATCGAGTTCATTTTTGTACACTTTCATGTCTAAAATACCATATTAATCATCGATAAAAGTCATTGCTATATACAAAATACATTTTACATATAATACCTGTTACTTTAAAAAAATTCCTATTTATCAACATTTGCTATACATTCTATTACATGCATTATATCATTTTCTGAATATTCTTTGCATTTAACAAACTTTTTCATTACTTATTTTAACTTAAAAAATCTATTTCATTTAACAACTAACCTGCTTTAATGCGGCAATCACCACATACGACCATTCTCACATCAGCAAACACACCAGTTAACAAAAAAAAATTCAAACTAGCCTATACAATGCTTCATTACATCCTACAACCAATCAAATCAAAGCACACAAAATACACATACTATAAAAGGGATGCATGCATTCTACCATTTGTTGCTGCTAACTCTATGGAAAGTAGATGCCAACACTCAGAAGATTTTGTTCCTGAAGAAACATCTTTAAAGATCCAGCTCATTAGCTAATTATTCAAGTAAGTAACACTGCATTATTTAGAAATCTAAATTAGAAATGTACTATTTTACTTAATTATCCTAACTCTTGCACTTATTTTATTTTAATCTCTTCCTACATTTCTGATAGAAACTACTCTAAAACAATTCCTATTACATGGTCATATTTCTTCACATGGAAAATCAGATTGTAAGTATATATTAATGCTCTGTTATACAACAACTGCTGTTTTTAAACACTATTTCACAACACTATTTCTTTGCTTTAAACATTATATTTACAGATATACTGAGATTTTCCTATTTCTACACAAAAAGGATAAAACTACACTAATTAAACATGTAAGTATAGATGTTTTTGTTATTAAACACCCAATTTTATAATTGCAAATTTCTAAGCAACATATCTTGCATATTACATCTTCCCTACAGATCATATAAAACATCCTACATCAACTATCCCAAAAACAAGACTACCCTTGTCCAAAATGTAAGTATACGTGTAATTTGTCTAAAACTGCTGAAAAAAACGCTAACTATATTCTTAACACCATGTTATATATTTTGAATTTCCTCTACAGATATTCTGAATACATCATACATCTATTCTACAGATCCTATAAAAACATCCAACACAAACTATACCAAAAGACAAGACTAACCTTGTAAAAAATGTAAGTATACTTGTAATTTGTCTAAAACTGCCGAAATTAACGCAAACTATGTCCTTAACAACATGTTATATATTTTATATTTCCTCTACAGATATTCTGAATACATCATACAGCTATTCTGCCTACAGCAAAGAAAACGACTTATTTAGAAGTTAGTATACTTTTAAATATTTCCCATTTCCCAAGGTTTCAAATAATGAATTCTAATAATTTTCATTAATTTCTTCTATCTTCTCTACAGATCTGAACTTTACTACCTTGATGTACTCCACCAATACTACAAGTCTACTATTTGAACAAGTAAGTATATGTAATGTTTATAGCAAATGTACAAGTAAGCAAAATTGACAACTGCTTTTTTGTAGGAAAAACGTTTGTTATGTGTAAACATTAACTTGCCATTTCTATATTTTCATACCAACAGTAAATAAAGAAATACATACAAGAAAATCCTTCAAAATACAGTTCGGCATTTGTGATTACTACTTTGAGTAACAGTAAGTATAAATATATCATTAATGATGTGAGCACCACAAAGTGAAATATATGTGTTTTGATTTTGTTTCTTTCTACTCTTTCCTAGAACAAGTAAAACAAAATGACAGAAGGTGCAGAATTTGTTATGTCACAGAAAAATAAATTACTATTATGTTACATGGGTTATGTGTATAATCAGGAACGACAAAGTGGTAGAAAAGTTTTTTGGAAGTGTACCAAATATTACTCCAACAAATGTTATGGGAGGGCTGCTACTGAGGAAACTAATGTGTTATTTACCAGGGAACACAATCATCCCCCAAATGTCACAGAAATTGAAATTAGAGATGCTTTAGAAAGTATTAAAACAGCTAGCACACAAAGTGAAAAACCAACAACACAAATCCTTAAAGAAGAACTGGTAAAAGTCCCAGCCCATGCTTCAGTTCAACTACCCTCTATTGACTCCCTGAAACGCACAATAGCACACACTAAAAGACTCACTAGCGCAACCCAACCCAACCCAACTACTTTTGAGGAAATTATTATTTCACCAGAAATGGCCATCACACACAATAAAGACACATTTATCATTTTTGACAATGAAAGCAGTACAAAGAGAATAATTATGTTTGCAACTGCAAGTAATTTAAGAAAAATCCAACAGTGTCCCCAATGGATGATGGATGGAACATTTAAACCATGCCCAAAACCTTTTTATCAACTGTATTCCATCCACGGTTTATACCATAACTCTAACATACCTTTCATTTACTGTTTGCTACCCAACAAACAGCAAAACACTTATACAGAAATATTAAATGTTCTCAAAACTGAAATCAATAATTATTTTCCTGAAAAAATAATTATTGATTTCGAATTATCTATGATTAATAGCATTTTGAGAACATTTCCCCATACAGCAATCCAGGGTTGCTATTATCATTTTAATCAGAGCATATAGAGGCATCTCCAAAAATCAAGTTTAAGTATACTACACTCAACAGATAGCACCTTTGCCTATCAAGTAAAAAAATTGATAGCCCTGGCCTACGTCCCTGTTACAGATGTAGGGGAACACTACAATTTATTAATAGACAGCACATATTACAAGAGGAATGAAGATAAACTAACCCCATTACTGGACTATTTCGAAGACTTGGCTGGGAAGGTTGCACAGGTCTGGACATCGACGCCAACCCAAATTCCAAATCCCTTGGTGGAATGTCTATCTTAGTACTTTAAACCAAGAGGCTAAAACCAACAACAGTGTAGAAGGGTGGCATAATGCTTTCCAAGCAACCACAAGCAGAGGCAAACCCACATTCCATAACCTTCTAGAAGCTTTGAAAAAAGAACAAAGCTATCAGGAACTAAGAATGGAACAATCTGTATCCCAAATAGGTCCAAAACTCACTAAACAAACTCAACAAATGTTCCGACTACTGCAAAGTCAAGTCACACTATACCCTACAACTAGAGGATTAGAATACCTGTCAATAATAGCTAAAAGTGTACTATAAAAATGCCCACAAAATATACTAATGTCTTCTTACAATAATGCTAAAATTACATTTCATAAACATTTGTAATTAATTATAAAAAATACATATTTGTTTAACAAACTTATTAAAATTACGAAAATTATTTTTTAACAAATATGCATTGTTTATAATTACAGCACACATACACATTACATAAAAATCGACATTTCCCACCCAATAAAAATTGTAATGTAAATACTTACAATTTTTGTAGATGAGAAAGACACAATCAAGCAAAATGCAATCCACACAATCCAATCCAATATAGGACAATTCCAATTTGGGAAACCCTCAAAAACCCGAAAATAAAGTTAAAAAATTAAAAAAAAAATCCAGGAAATCCCGAAAACAGTAGTGTGGACACTTTAGTATTTAAAGTGATATACACACAACTTTTAAAAAACAGTCACGCATATCAACGTATCAATCCAATTCGAAACCCTCCAAAAACCCGAAAAATGTCGTAAATGTGTAAAAACCGCTCCTGGCAAACACGAAAAATAGGAGATAAATGTAAAAATATATCCATAATAAGTCAAACATTAGTTTCACCGGAAAAAAACACGCTTCCTTCCATGTAGTTTCCATGCGAGGAACCGGAACCTGTAAAATAACACACATAACGAAACCCACCCACAAATAGCCCAAAAATTTTGTAAATACACTCACAATTAACAGTAACCATGTAAGAAGACATTTCCGAACACTTAAAATAACAGTAGAACTAAAACATTCACGACGCATCTGTAACGAAGACATTTCACCAAAACGCTACTTAAACAATTCATACATACACCAAAAAACACTAGAAAGTTCGATTATACCCTCAAACATGACCACTTACTTATAATTTGTATGTAAAAATAACCTTACCTCTCTCCACGTGAAGCAACTCCCAACCGCGAGCTTCTCCAGTCCAGAATGAAGCGCAATAAGCTCACGCGGTAAAAAAGTAGTCCCCTTAAACCATTTGTGTAAAAGTATCATAGACAATACAATGTTATAGTAAAAAAGATATAATACATACACATTTATAATGTTAAAAATTAATATATTATACTCATTATAATTAAACTTATTTAAGAAATAGAAATATATTTAATATAAATTAATATATAATAATTATTATATATTAATAATATTAAAAAATTATGTAATACTTTGAATAAAAGATGTAAATATTTTGTTATTGTGTACATTAATATGAATAAGTTTGTGTTTATTTTTAAGTAATTATTATAATTGTTTATGGTAATGATTAATAATAATAAATAATATAACTTATTTATTGTTATTAATATCAAAATTATAACCATTTAATATATAAACAATGCCCAGAAAGAATGTTTTTTTTTTATCTCAGAATGTATGTTTATCTGAAAATAATTAAAGAATGATAATGTGTATTAATTAATAATAATAATAATAATAAATAAATGTGTTATTATTTTTATTAATAATTCCAAAATGTTTTATAATAATGTCTAACTATAAGAAAAGTATATAATTGCTAAAATAATATTTTGGCAATACCAGATATTATTATTAAACATATTGTTCCCCTATACTGTGATAAAGTTTACAACATAATATATTTATATGTTTCATTTTAAAACAACATTGTCTGAAATATGTATCAACGAATATATTATTTTGTATTTCTATTTCTTGAACAAATGTAATAATAGTCATGTTACTTGATACAAGTATAAATGTTTTTATATATATATTTACTAATATTAATATTTAATAATAACAATATTAAATATTAATAGTAGAAATTTAAAAAAAATTGTTTGTTTTATTTATTTAAATATAAATACTTGTAACTCAAAGTTAATGAAAGGAATATTGTATATTAACAGAAATAATGTTGTGAACAAATTTGTGTTTATAATTGACAACATGTATATAAAAGTTAATGTATTATTCTGCGAATAATAAAATTCAAAATACTGTTATGTTATTTTTGTTTCTGATTATATTGTAGTACACAATTAAAATTTCAAAAATGGTTAATAAAGTTTTTTCAAACATCCATGTTGCTTTATTTAGTAATATTATAAGACAGTAATGTAAAAATGTATGCAAATGTGCTGGACATTGACCAATTTAATATGTCCTATTGCTACTCCAGTCAAGCTAATATCATTGAAGGTGCAGGACACTGACCAATAATTATTTACTATTCCTACTCCAGTCAAGCTAATATCATTAAATGTGGTGGACACTGACCAATGATTAATTACTAATCCAACTCCAGTGTAGCTAATATCAGTGATGGTGCTGGACACTAACCAATTAATAATTACTATTCCAACTCCAGTCTAGCTATTTTCTGGGAAGTTGCTAATACATATATTTTTTAGATAAATGTAAAACTTAATAATGTAATGTTATATTTATTTGTATTTGCCTGTAATAGCTTTAAAGTATATAATGTTTTTTACCCAGTACACCTGTACCCCAAAAACCCAAAACTGTCCCTGAACACTAAAAATACCCCTTCACCCAAAAACCCAAAACTGACACTGAACCCAAAAAATACCCCTTTACCCAAAAACTGAAAACTGACCCAGAACCATAAAAATACCCCTTAACCCAAAAATTAAAAACTGACCCTAAACCACAAAGCATACCCCTTTACCCAAGAACAGAAATGTTACCCAGAACCCTACAAATACCCCTTTATCCACAAACTGAAAACTGACCCAGAACCCTACAAATACCCCTTTACCCACAAACTGAAAACTGACCCTGACCCCTATAAATACCCCTTTACCCACAAACTGAAAACTGACTCTGAACCCTATAAATACTCCTTTACCCACAAACTGAAAACTGACCCTGAACCCTATAAATACCCCTTTACCCACAAACTGAAAACTGACCCTGACCCCTATAAATACCCCTTTACCCACAAACTGAAAACTGACCCTAAACCCTATAAATACCCCTTTACCCACAAACTGAAAACTGACCCTGAACCCTATAAATACCCCTTTACCCACAAACTGAAAACTGACCCTGATCCTAAAAAATACACCTTTACCCAAGAACTGAAAACTGACCCTGAACCCTTAAAAAACCCCTTTACCCACAAACTGAAACTGACCCTGAACCCTATAAATACCCCTTTACCCACAAACTGAAAACTGACCCTGAACCCTATAAATACCCCTTTACCCACAAACTGAAAACTGACCCTGAACCCTATAAATACCCCTTTACCCACAAACTGAAAACTGACCCTGATCCCAAAAAATACACCTTTACCCAAGAACTGAAAACTGACCCTCAACCCAAAAACCCCCTTCACCCAAGAACTGAAAACTAACCATGAACCCTCTAAATACCCCTTTACCCACAAACTGAAAACTGACCCTGAACCCTTTAAAAACCCCTTTACCCACAAACTGAAAACTGACCCTGATTCCAAAAAATACACCTTTAACCAAGAACAGAAAACTGACCCTGAACTCTTTAAAATACCCCTTAACCCACAAACTGAAAACTGACCCTGAACCCAAAAAAATACCCCTTTTACAAAGATGTTAAAACTGAGCCTGAACCCTCAAAATACTCTTTTACACAACATTAAAGATTACTATTTAATTAACAATTAAATAATAATTAACAATAACAAAAAATAAAATTTATTAGCACATTAGCTGTAATTAATAGAAATTATTAATTAATATTGTTTATTTAAAATTAATTAATTAACATTATCCAAAAAGTATACATTATAATAACATTACTGCAAATAATAAAATTAACTTAATCAAATAAATTAATTACCAATTAATTAATTAAACAAATAATCCAAAAAATAATAAAATAATAAAATATTTCATATTAATTTATTACCAATTAATTAATTAATCAAATATGGAAAAAAGTAATAAACTAATTAACCAATTAATAATACTTAATTACCAATTAATTAATTAAATAATTATACAAATAAATTATAAAATAATCAACTAATTAATATTAATTAATTACCAATTAATTAATTAAACAAATATGCAAAAATGCAATAAAATAAATAACTAATTAATATTAATTAATTACCAATTATAATCTAGTTAAAAAAAATTAACAAACATATATTAATTAATTAATTATTATTAAATTACTTCCCACCCTATTCCCCTATAAACCCACAACCCGCTCCTAAACATTAACTACAAATTATATTTTTAATAATACATTTATATTATTATTTTTAATTTTTTTCAACTTATTCACGATATTTTTTACTTTGACTATTTCTCGATATTTTGCCTGGTCGATATTTTTGAGTCGATATTTTTGTAAACAATATTTTTTTGTCTTTTTTTGAGTCGATATTTTGTCCAACGATATTCCTATAGTCGATATTTTGTTAATGTCGATATTTTTACATCGATATTTTGTCCATTCGATATTATGTAGTCGATATTATGTCCAGTTACCGTCTGGCTTTAGAGTGACAGGGGCAGGTAAGGTGTGCGGCTTCATGGAGGGCAGGGCGAGTCAGCACTAGGCTGAATGGGAGATATGCATTTGGAGTAGTGGGAAGAGTAATCCCCTGACCCTGAATAGGTCTGTGCCTGCCTAGGTGAAAGCTGGCTCTGGCCCCCTGTGGTGTGTCTGATGACAGAGACCCAAACTGACAAAGCAGGGTGGGAGCCCTGTAAACAAAATGCTCCACAACCCCAGAACCAAATGAGGCTGGATTTCCCCTAACCCTGTGCCAGGGCAGACAAAGAAAATGTACTATAAATATTGGGGCTGTGACACCATTTTAGTATGCTTGTGCCTCCTTGTGACTTGGGGGGGGACTTGCTGCTGCTGGACCCCAGGAGGAACCGCCACGAGGGACTGCCTCCCTGCTGGAGGGCCCTGTGAGCTGGCCTGCCTGGGTCCAGTCTTGTGCCCCTGAAACCTTTGACTGGACACCTTGTCGACACTTTATTCTTCTCTCCCAGGATGGGGAGAGTGCTGGGTCGTTCCAGCACTGAAGCTGCAACATATGTACAGGAAATCCCACTGTGGGAATTCTCCCACAATTGCTGATGGAAGCAGGAGCCCACCCCGCTGTTTTGGGAGCCTGAGGGCCAGAACTTACCCCGCATTGCAGCATTTGTGCTTCTGAAGAGCGGGAGCCCACCCCTCTGTTTTATGCCTGTTTTATGAGCAAGAGCCCACCCCGCATTTGTGGTCCTTGAAAACAGGAACCTACCCCACATTTTCCTTTGTGGACGACACCAGCGCTAAGAGCAGCCACCAGGAAGACAGGCAGACTGTCTGGTGGTAGGCTGGGCGTGAAGGAGGGCGGAAGCCTACCCCGCCTCCATGGCCATAAGCAGAGACCCAGGCGGGAGCCTACCCCTCGCTGGGACGTGCCCCAGAAGAGAAACGGAGACTTTGCCCGTGTGGCCTGAGACAAACGGGAGCCCACCCCGCCTGCATGGCCTAACCCGCAGGAGAACACCACTACGTGCCCAGGAGGAAGGGCACCATCTCCGCTCATTCGAAGGGTGCCGGAAGTCAGGCGAAGAGAGCCTGGCCTGAGGCGTGGCCAGAAACAGGAAAAGAGCGTGGAGGCCGGAGCACCAATAAGACAACTTGGCACCTAGTTCCAGGTAGGGCTCCCGTTGTGAGGAGTAGAACCCCGATGGTGCAACTAACCTGAAATGAGCCGATGTACACCATTTTGCATAAAGTAAAAATTTCATGTGATCTTTGAGTGCAGGACACAGGTTTCATCTGAATATGGCTCACATGGAATCCTTTTCCCTGAACAGGACATTATATCTTTGCACCAGTCTCCTTCTGCTACCTTATTATTTGCCATAATTAATACATGTGATGAGCATGTAACGTTTAACGTCACAAACATGGTGCATATTTTGCTAAAAAAAATCAAAAATGTTGTGCAACCCTAGACTTTATTATCTTCTGAAGTCCATATGGTTGATTTGAGGCCTCAAACTAGGTACTAGAGGAAACTATATCAATGCATCTTAGATGGAAAGGGCTACCCACAGACGAGGAAATAAGGATCTTTGGCAGTTTTGAGGATGCAGATATGAATATTTTTGGTACTTGATTTCTTGAAATTGTGATGATAGCCATATTCAGATCTTTCAACTATGGTACTACCTATGTTAAAGATCTGTGGTTGTGGTTGTTAATCGTGCCGCTAAATATCTAATCCCTGATTGGAAATAGTAGGATTCTCTACAGACATGTGATTGGGCAGGGGAACCGATTTCTTGATGATGCTCATGAGGTCTATGTGACACACTTAAAAGAAAACCTTAAAGACCTTCACTTCTTTTGACCACAAAGTTTGTTATTAGGTTAAGCATGTATATCAGAGGAATGAGCCATGAATTCTTGAGAGAGAAATGCCACCCACCTTTTTCAAGTCTATTATTGATGTACATGTTTACCACAAAAGAAGACATGTCTTATTCCTTTTTAAAATCTATTCCAGGCGTATCAGGCCTGCCCTTGCTAAATAAAAAAATAATGGGATCTGCAACAAAACATCTTACAGCAATCTGTAGCCTAAAGAGATTATTTTTGGTGAGTTTAATACAGTAATACGTTCATGGGATGTACTGGAATCTGTCCTTGCTATCAGGTCCATGACTGCAAAGTAGACAAAGTTCTCTAAGACCATATAAGGCAGTGCCAGCCTGTCATGTATGGAATATAGACTAAACCAAAAGGTTTGCATTCTGGATCCTGTCAAGCACAGAGACCCCCTAGGACAAATTGTGTAGACCTTACATAGTATTTGAGAGAATGTCTGAAGTGAAGTACCTTATTTCATAAAAGAACGTTAGGAAACCTTCCACAGTCTATCATGATGTTAGAAAGCCA
The DNA here is from genome assembly GCF_964263255.1 of Lissotriton vulgaris. Lineage (NCBI taxonomy): Eukaryota > Metazoa > Chordata > Amphibia > Caudata > Salamandridae > Lissotriton > Lissotriton vulgaris. Next base: position 132,132,708 of record NC_141687.1, read on the forward strand.
GCTTTTTTGTTCGGTTCACCCTCCATTTCTTTTGTACTAACTGACACTGATTGTGCTCTAGGCTCTATTAGCCAGTCCCTGGGCCAGTGCTATGTTAAAAACAAACAAATGCAATGAGATATATTTATAATTGGCATGACCTACCCCTATAACTCCCTAGAAGATAATAGGGCATGGCCAGCAGCCTTTGTTGCACTTGCATGTGTGCGCTTATGAGAGCCAGAGGGTATTTTAAAAGCAGCCCTGTGTATTATCACTGCTTTTAAAAGTAAAATTCACTGCAAACTCAACTCTGGTGAAATGAGCAACTTAAACGTGATAACCTAGCTTATTTTTACATTGTGAGCACTCTTAAGGTCTTTATTAGGTGTTCCAGGGGTGGGGGTAATGGGGGTCACATGACTATAAGCAGGGTTCCTATAAAAGATGTTTTAAAAACCCTGATGAGTGAAGGTTCCCCATTTTATTTTTACCCATTGTACGTAATTCACTACAAAGTTGACGTTTGTGCTGTGGGCACTGTGAAGTAATAACCAAATACATTTTTGCATATTAGAAACACTGCCAGGTCTCCCCCAGGTGTTCCAGCATTGAGGGGTCCTGTGAATATGAGCAGGGGATTTATGGTTGGGAAGAAGTTGAACATTTCATTTCCCCCCATGTTTGATAGTTAGGCTCATAGGCTAACATGGCAATATGTTTTGGACGCATTACTATTGCTAGGATGTTGTAAACATTTCATTTAAAGACTGAACAGAATGGTATTGATAATCCAGCAACTTGGCAGTGTTGAATGTATTACAACTTGTACATAAATAAAGGTGAAGGTCTTTCTTTTTTGTAAGCAAAAATACAACTGCTAGCACTCCTCCCTGATTGGTCAGTCCTGAGGGGATTGGCCAGGATGCCTTGACTAGGTGATAAGTGGCCTGGCCGGGCAGAGGCTATCTGATGAGAGAGCTCTGTGGGGAACAGAAATCCCAGAGTAAGAGGTTAGGCCATAAAGCATTAGATTCAAAGGAAGAACAGGTCAAGCAAGCCAGTCAGCCATTGGCCATCCCCTGTCCCTGCCAGATTAGAGTCTTGAGTAAGGAATGTACAGATGTGAACAGGGGAAGTTTATGGAAATAAGCCATACTTTTTGGTTTAGTTAGCTCTTGCAGCTCTCCTGAAATTTCCGCCATAATACATTTTCAGAGGGTAGTGCTTTCTGAGGCAAGACTATGCCACAATTTGAATGAATTTGTCATGCTATGGGACAGGGGTGCTTCCATGCTTCTCGCCAGAGAATACTAGATAAATATGTGAGAGGTGCAGAGCCCCTCAGTTCTGCTGCCTGAAACTACAAAAAAGGAGGATTGTCCTTCTGGAACCATAATCTACACCAAACGGCCTGCACTGTCTAGTACTACAGCTCTGAAGACTTTGCCTGGCTTCAAGAACATATAAGGAGTGGACTCCCTCCAGCTACAGGTTAACAGAGCCTAACTGACACTTCTCCAACCAGAGTCCCCCTCCTGCAGTGTGTCCAGTGGATTTTTTAACGGGTTTACCAAGTGCATTGTGGGAAGTGTAGTCCAGGCCTGCCGAGGACTATCTAGGAGATTCTAGACCCTTGGATTTGTGTTTTGAACACTTGGAACCCACCAAGAGACCTTCTGGATTGACCTCCAGACGTTTGGGGAAGTTAGGGAAACTTTTGGGAAAAAACTCCATAAGGGGAGCAACTCAACTGTGCCATCAACCACGACCAGGACCGGATTCCTGGTTTGTCCCGCTGAAGAGTTCCTGAGGTCCTTGTTTCAGAGTTTGACCTGGAGCTCCCTAAAAGTCAAGCCAGCAAACCCTCACCAAATCCAGATTGGTGGAGAGCAGCAAGGGCCATCGGTGGAAAATGTTCCAGAAAAGCTTCTATTTATTTATTTATTTACGAGTTTATATAGCGCTAGAATCGACTCCAGCTGGAGTATCTCTGTGCTTCTAAGTCTGAAGGTTAAACTTTGACCAAAGCTTAGGGCGTGGGGTATCCCAGCAGGGCTCCATTGCTGTCATCCTCAAACTTTGACTTCGTCCCTCTCAAGCGCAACCAGATGTCCAGAAGTGAGTCTATTGGTTTCTACCCATAGACCACTAACAATGCCAATACTGATAGAGATTCACTAAATCAATTCCAACAATCATACGTGATACTCATAGTGATTGAAAAAAAAAACCAATTCATTTGTAAATATTTTATTTCTTTTTATATTAAATTTTTCTTTTCAAAAGTATTTTAATTCATATTATCATTACAAGAAACATTCCGAACATAAAGTGGGCCATACAAAGCCAATACAATATTTACAATTTTTCAGCAATTTTTCAACCTGACTGACACTCCTCATTTATTATCAGTACTTTTTGGGACACAACAAAAAAGGACCTTTTTTGTTGTGTCCAAATAAGTTTTGATAATAAATGAGGAGTGTCGGGTTGACTGACAAAAATGTACTACTAATTGAATTTTAGGTCGCACAACCTGAACACCGTACTGTTTGGCCTTGATCCCCTGCGATAGTATTGTATTTTAGATATTAACTGTGGGATTTCTTTAAGCCTTCCCTTGGGTTCTTCTTCTTTCATTCTTTTTCCTTTTTCTTTCTTTAATTTTGAGGGAATTTGAGCGTGCTCAAATTTGGTGAATTTGGTGTAGTTCGTCATGTAATACAATGTCTTTGTTGCTGAAAAATTGTAAGTACTATAATGTCTTTGTATGGTCCACTTAATGTTCGGAATGTTCATTGTAATGATATTATGAATTAACATACTTTTAAAAAGAAAAATTGAATATAAAAAGAAATAAAATTTTCACTAATGAATAGATTTTTTTTCAATCACCAGGAGTGTCACGTGTGATTGTTGGAATTGATTTAGTGAATCTCTATCAGTATTGGCATCGTTCATGGTGTATGGATTATATTTTTGCCTAGCCTTACTGATTTAGAGCCAGAAGCCTTTATTGATTTCATATCACGGTTTGCCTATGTTATATTTTGGTCATTTTGAGATAATTTTTATAAATTGGTGCAGGATTTGTATTGTGCCTTATTTATTTACTATAATGGTAATAAATGCTTTTCATGCCTGCCTCCTAAGTCAAGCCTTATTGCTCGGTGTCAGCTACCAAGTGTTGAGCTAGGGACTCATTTAAAGAGACCTTATTTAGGACCCGGACCGTGTCAGTGGCCTTGTCTACTGTGTTCGGTGCCTACCTACTACTACCAATTAACCACCTTTCAACACATGTCAAAAGCCTATGGCTGCACTAGACGTGAAAAACATAACCCTATTCGCAACCTTGTACAGGGGAATGAATTGATGCCTTGTTGGATGGAGTAGGTTGGTCATTAAGAAGTGGGCAGTAATATAGCATTGCCAAATCTTGATATATGATCCCTCCACTCACTTCTCTCCTTTTGCCTCATTTAAACATTCTACATTATGGATTTCCTGCCATTTCAAACATTCGAAAAACCCTTACAGTAAGGCAAATGCATCTTTATATAGTGCCAGAGGCATGCCCCACCTTGGGTGGATGTTCCACAGCCATGTCTGTCAGCTTTTTTCATATCTGTGGTGTGGGGGTATTTTGTAGTTTGTGAAATTCGAAACTCTGTGACAAAGAGAGGTGCTTGAAAAATACCAAGAACTCCTTTGAAAGTGCTAGTGCAAACTCACTGCTAACTTTTGGCTACCAAGCAGAAACTGGCATTTTCACCAAGTAGATTTTACTAAATTCTTCACCACACATGGGTATCTTCAACTTATGAAAATGCATTTTTACTCAAATAACATACCTGCTTCTCTTTGAAGTTTGATGAACCATGTCTTGGCCGGTGTAGACAAATTTGGCCGAGTTGATTTGAATATCAGGGCTCTTTTTGCTCCTCCATGGGAGGATTCATGCACAATTTTAGTGAACTAGATATGTACCTAATTATTTACTTTTAACTTTAACTATTCCATGTGCCCATGTTTACTCATCAATACCTTGACTACTTTAAGTCGTTAAAATATCGGAACCTAAATTTGATATTAAACATTTAAAACGACTCATTAGACAGCTAAATACAATTGCTCACTCACTTACAAGATGCCACATTGTATGTGGTAAGCATAAATGACACAGAGGACCAATGAATACGTTGTGCACCTATTGCACAGAAATAGTAGAAAATGAAGGATTTAACATAGAATGAAAGAGTTAGGCTATTAAGCAAAACAGTCACATATGAGAAGATACAAATGATTAGACTGATGAATTTTAGAATCCCAGGAGGATGTGTGTGAAAATTAATTTTGAGGAAACAAAGTACATTGAAATTTCGCTGTAATGAACTCCAGGGGTCCAAGTATGTTAATGACTGTAAATGAGCCAACCCATAAATGAAACTGCAATTAAGTCAACTCCATTAAAATGGAACTAATTATGAAAACTATTAAAACCTTATTGCTAAGAAACTGGGGGAATGGCCTAGGTCTTCTAAATACAGTATGCGGTACATGCCGCGTCATCTGTGAAACAACCTCAAAACTGTGTGCAAATAGAACGCGCATGACAAGACCAACCTGCATGTAGAAGTTTACATGTTTCTGAAAGGTTTTCCAATATGCCTTACGGGATGCACAAAATACTTTTAGAAAAAAGAGAATGAAGCTAAATAGAACCATTCCGGCACAAAGATGAACATTACCCAAACAAAACAGTTTTCTTCTGCACTTATCCTGCAGCGAACGAGCCGGAGAATGATGGTCCAAAGTAATCTCAATTGCATGGTATAAAGATGCCATTATGCTGCAGAAAATCACCCCTTTCTACACTGCCCTTTAGCAGAAATGGAATCCGGTAGTTTGTAAGACTCGAATGTGATCATTGTGTTGGCCCTTACATACCAGATGTTCCATGAATGATTCAGAACTAAGATGCCTGCACTGTACTGGAAAAGGCTGGAATCCAAGCCTTCTACTGGTTGTGACATCATAATGTGTGATAGTGTACCTGACGCAGGAGGCAGGTGATTGACCATTTTTACCCCATCATGATATCTCAATGCCAAATGAACAGGACCCCATAGCAGCCTCCGCTAACTACCTGAATAATCTAAAGGCAGCCTGTAACAAGCTAGCACCCATCAAAACCTCTCACCGGAGTAGAAAACTCCCTTCTGCTCCTTGGTTCACCGAACCACTCCGACTACAGAGACAATACTGTAGGAACCTAGAAAGGCAGTGGCGCCACCATTTCAATCCCAGTGAAAAACTCACATATAAAAATGCTTTATCTAACTACAAAAAACTTATAAAAGCAGAGAAAACCACTTATTACACCAACCAAATCACTCAAGCCAAAAACTGTACAGGTAAACTATTTCAGGTGGTTAGTTACCTATCCAACCGCCTTGCACCTCGCCCAGAAGGATCACAGGCCCTTTTGGACGCTTTAGCCAAATTCTTTGAAGATAAAGTCAGAGCCATTTTCACCACTTTCTCCCCTGACGCGTCTCCCATTTCCACTCTGCAATCCACTGTTGATAATGCCCCAGCTTTTTTAGCCTTTGAAGCCACTACGCACAAACTCATCCAACCCTTGATAGCTCGAACCAAATCAGGTTCACCTTTTGATCCTTGCCCTCCTGGCATTCTTAATCTCATCCCTGAAGCCATTGCCCCGTCACTATCCACCATCTGTAATGTAATGTTCACAACAGGCATTTACCCTTCTGTCTGGAAGGAAGCTATCATCAAGCCTCTTCTAAAAAAGCCTACCCTAGACCCTCTCCTCCCTGCCAGCTACAGGCCCATCGCATGTCTCCCGGACCACCGCAATTTATCAACGCTCCGAGTTTGTCCCAAACTTGAAAACGCACACCAACTCCCACTCATCATGGGTTAAAACAGAGGCAGCATGCGGCAAGTTGCAGTGGCATTAGAGTCTTTCTGTCTGCTCAGTTCTTAACGCCTGACGCGTTTCAGTGCTTCCGCACTTCATCAGAGGCGTGGTCATCATACTTCACATGCCCATCCATTTGAATGTTCTGAATCCAATGAGCGGCTCGGTTGAGCCCAGATGGAATTCTGGGACATGTGGTTTATGTTGCGGCATGTTGTTTTGTTAGATATCCCTTGTGGCAGTTCCCATATCGAGGCTCTGTAATATCAGGAGTCCCATGGCCCCCACTTTAGCAGGGTAGTGCATTTTCTGCGGCTGGACCACCGCAATTTATCAACGCTCCGAGTTTGTCCTAAACTTGAAAACGCACACCAACTCCGACCTGATTTTTTTTGCCAAGACTCATTCTCATTTTCTGACAGAAAAAAAACTTCCCAGTCCATTCCCTACTCATCCCACCCACTTCCTTCACCTCCACCCAGAGATCCCTGCATACATTTACGACCAGCTCAAGAAGGAGGTCCATGTATGTGTTAAATCCCATACAGTTGGTAATTTTGTATCGTTTTAAGATCAGAAAAATGGCTCCTACACAATAATTCCCCATTCTGAGGGGTTTAACTTGTAATTGCAAGGTACTGTGGCAGATTTACCGCTCCGTAGTGGTAAAATTACATGCAATTTCACTGTGCTTCCAAGTCCGTGCAACTCATACACGACGTGTTCCAGTTTTGTAATGATGAATGAATGCAATATTTTTTTAAGCCCTACTAAAAATCAAGAGGTGCACAAGGATTGGATAAACTACTTGAAAAAAGTGACTTGAAGGTATAGTAAATGATTTTTTAACAAATTTGGTAAAATTGAGACAACGTAATACATGCCCTCTAATTGATGTTGAACAAAATTAAGCATGACCTACAGAATTTTGCTTACTTTGAAAGCTCAAGACCTGGATGTCAAATGAGTTCTTAAAAGGCATTTCATAAAGTAATTGCTTACCACCTACATGGACAGGAAAAAGGTACAATTGGTCGAGGGACAGAAAAGCATCCGCTGTCCATGAGACCCATGGGTAGCCCACTCCTCCTTTGGAATACAACCTGTGTGCCACCCTTCCAAGGGTTGGTTAGGGTCCTCTAGAATGCCCCTCAAGCCTTTCACACGGCATTACCACAGATGCCTTAACAAGGAGGTCTTAACAACGCATTAGTCTTTACAGTGCTTGTCTTTAGCACAAAACATTTTACCAGCAAAACACCTTTACCATGCTTGCCTTTACAAAGCAAATGTACGTATTTCGCAGGTAAGTATAAAGACTTTATATAGATATATATATATATATAGACATATATATTTAAATATGTATATCCTTTCTAGCCAAAGGAAGTGTGACGAGATATTATTATTATTATTATTGCATTTATTGAGCGCACAGCTACCCGGAGGTTTCCAGGCGCTTGCCTTGGGAACCTGTCCTGGCTTTTCCCTGTGAGATATCCCCTACAGGGCATCCCCAAGGTGAAAGCCAGGCATCCTGCCGCAGGGGGGCCGTTGTGGAGATTAAGCAAGCTTAATGCCCAGAGTTGCAGAGTGAGAACCCATGATTAGAGCAGGCACCGAAGCGAGAATTATCAAGTCCGTGGACATTTGAGCTCAAGACCCCGCCGCGTCGGGAATTGAACCCTGGTCCCGGGTCTGACCTCAGCTTCCGGGTCTGCCTGCTCTACACCGTGAGCCACACTTCTCCATAATATCTTTATATACATATACATTACCTATTGGTGCTCCACAGTAGGTAGTTGGAGTTAGGACCATGTTTCCTTAGGATATTCTTTTTTGACTTTTTTTTTTGACGACCTTCATGCTGATTCTAGTGTTGCATGGAAAGTTTTGTAGCGATTTGTCATGCCAATTCTCATAGGGGCTTTGAAGAAGAGTACAGCCAGAACTGCTGGACAGAATTGCAAGGAAGTTGGCAGAATGGTAGCTTTTGGTTTGCAGATTACTCTTTCAGTTACTTGTTGTAAATCTGTTCAGTAGTTTTTGAGAAGTTAAAAGAAATCCAAATTTGCATATCCACAACCTCAAGTAATGACAAACTCTTGCAGAGATATGCAGGGCTCTGATTGGCTATACCCCTTCAACCAGAAAGTGTTCATAGTCATCTTGAAAAAGAAAAGGGGGCAGCGAAGGAATACCCTGACTACCAAGCCTTTGTCTTGGGGTCCCAAAGAAAACCTGGAAGGGCAAAAAAGCATTTATCTTTTAATTCACTTCGATTTTCGTGAAATATACGTGAATATCATCATAAATTGAAAGAGAAACCAAATGTGGTGTACACAATAGTTTTTGAAGAAGCCCCAGGTGGGCCAGGTCCCGGTAGCATGTAGGCATTGTAGAGAAAATGGAGAGGGGCCCACAGGGTCCCACTCCTGAGGCTCTTTGAGCATGGGGACCACCACCTCCCCGGGGCTTTATGTTAAATATGGGAAGGGGCAAGCAGAACCCCCTCCATGGGCTCTTTAGAGCCCCGGGTACCATCACCTCTCCGGGGGTTTACACTAATTATTATAATTATTATTAGAGGGGGGCCACGTGGATCCCCATACCCGGGGACCACAACCTGCCTGGGGCTAGCATTTAAAAAATATGTGGGTGCCATATACAGCCCTAGGGACCAGCATCTCCCCGGGGTCAGCCCGAGAATTGTGAAGAAGGGGTGCGGTGGGCCCCACTTCAAGAGCCATTAATGGCCCTGGGGACGGCCATCCCCCAAGCCTAGATCCTGCTATGCCCTGGGATGCCCAAGCAAAAGCAAGAACCGCGGTTCCAACAGGCAGAGCTGTCAAAGTGCTCCCACCTTCCGGAAGCTGGATATGCCCAGACCCGGATCCTGTGCTCACTGTGCCACTGGTTACAGGATAACCTGGCTGATGGAGGGTGATACCCTGAATCCAGTCCCAGAATACTTGTTTCCGGTGCAGGGAACCCCTGCCCTGACAATTCAGACTGGACTGTTCCCATGGGGAGCAGGGTCAAGACTGATATGCATATGACTGAGAACAAACTGGGAAGGCGTTGTGAGCAAAAAACAATGGATTAAATCCAGATCTGTGACTGAGGTAGAATGTTTCTATTTGTTCAGCAGTCCATCCATATTTTGTTCTTTTTGCTTTTAGAAAGTTGAGCCTTTTAGTGCCTGTTGCCTGACGTGAAGCTTGCAATGTAGTGTCACATGCCTAGGTGTAGCTTACAATGGGTCTTTGTGTCCTTGCAGTCACATCAGAACCACCACTGAGTGACGCATCCTAAACACAAGCCCTTATATCACAATCATCTCGCTGACAGCAGCCTCGATTATGACGCAGGAATTTGCATCGCGAGCTGTGCAGTCTCTTTGGAACCTGCCACTGTGCAACACAAGCTTCCCTTGTTGATGGCCTCATTGACAACAATGCAGGACCTCATTTCGAAATCTCTCAGCTCCCTGGAACTAATGCATCACCTCAGCTGCATGAAGTATCCTCTATGCGGGACCTTGCAACGCTCTGCAACAAAGATTTAAGTTACACTTGTTCAACAGGCTTAAATGGTTCCCTGTCGCTTGCTTGTGCACCTTCGCGGTCAGCCTGAATTTGTGACTGTCTCAGACCGGTGCAACCAGGTATCCACAGCTGGCACCTTTTGGTGCTATTTTCGCTTAAATCTTTAAAATTGCAAATCTCCTTTTCTACTGATCGGATATTTGTTGTTTTTGAAGGAAACAATGTCTCGCAGAAGGCTGGCTGGTGCTAAAAATGTCTTTTGAAAGAGACATTTTCTCCTCAAACCAGTCCCCATAAGAAAAAGAAAAAAATATGCACTTGTGTTATTTCAGATAAGCTACATAGCGTGAAATTGGCTGAATTGCACGAATTACACAAAATGTGCATCTGTAACAGAAATCTTGCATGGGCTTAATCACTGTCCAGCTTCACCTCAACCCTTTTTCCCATCCAGAGCTTTATCCACTTGACAAGTATTACTCAATGGGGGCTCCAGCACTGCACTTCCATTTCCCCTGAAGACTTTGTAAGTTTTAGCCTTTAGAGTTATCACCTTCTTGTTGTCTTACTCCAACAATATTTATATGTGGGAAAGAAGAAATCTAGGACCATACGCTAGCATCAATCTGGCTATCTAAACTAACAGATCAGTCACTAGAGGTGCCAAAAGCCACGGTCAGAAGACTGTGAAGGTCACTTGGAAATTACTAGCTATTTTTCAAGAACCTACAGGCTTTCACTACAAACTTTTTAAAATTTGCTGTCATCGGGATATTTTTACTCATTGCCTAGTTAGGTCTCGGCCTGATTCAGCGCATGCGCTGGTCTCGGCCGAGACATATTGCAGGGCTCTGAGAACGTGCACAAGAGCACGCGCGCACATGTGTGTTATAGCAAGCTGATCGCCGGTAAGGTAGCACTTGCGGTGACGCGCGTGCGCACCATACGCGTCACCACTCACGTTTTTTTTTTATTTCATTTCGCGGACGGAAATGCTTGTTTTCTTTAACTTGCCTCGCAACACAATGAAGCAACTTAAAATACCACACCCACTCATGTGAGACCACCCAAAGAGCGTGACCAGCTGATGACTCCTCAGCCCTGTTGCCTGACATGAAGCTTGCAATGTAGTGTCCCATACAAACTGTGTGATCGCGCGCGCAAGCCAGATTGTCCGAAGAGTCACCGCCATTTTCACTGTTCATCCGCTCAGCCATTTCACAGCTCCGAGATAAGACGCAGTAAACAAAAGTCACTTTCTCCCAAACACTTGGACACTGAGCAGCCCTGATTCTGGCTGGAGTAAATACTGCGTAAATTGACGGGACACATACTGCCTCCATCCCACGGGAGTTCCAGCAGCCCCGACTTCAAGCTTCAGCCTCAGTCAGCAAACTATTTCAAAGCGTCTAGAAGCATTCATCTACTTCTCCAAGGGCTGCCAGGATGGACACGGTGAATGCACAGCGGCGAAAGGTGTGCCTTACATTGCTGTTTTTTTGTTCTGCAAAGCCCCGCTACTGCTCTTGGCTCTGTCAGCCAACCCTCACAGGACGTCTGCTCGACACAGGCCCTTTTACCTCGACCCAAAGTTGAGCAGCTCGTCTCCTCAGTGCGCAGGCTGTCTGCCTTACACATAATGTCTACATCTATTTGTGCAACCAGGGCCCCCCACATGAGCGTCCTTCTGAATCTCCGGTCCCAGGTGAATTGTTCTATCGGTGCGTCTGTGAGCTATCATCACACTGACTCCTTGTACTAGAAATGTACAATTTCTCCCGGAGTCATTTATTTCTGCTGTACACTCATTGTTTTGACCAGGCACTGCGTTTTCTGGCAGACACACAAATGGCTGCACTTCAGAACTGCCTAATAGCTCGCTGAGTGGGCATTCCATTTCTGGTGCACAGGATGAAAACTAATAGTGTATAATAGTTGTTTCTTGATGTCGATGTCCTACAGAAAGAAGTTATACTCTGACTTTCAACCATCCACAAGAGGATATCCAGAAGCACTGTCCGTTTTCTGCTCATCTGGCAAGTAAACCGTAAATCTCCCCAAATGTTTTTCAAGGTGAGAAACTCTACAGATTTATGAACTACCCACACTCACATTTAAAATGCAACAATCAACATTCGTTACTCGTTAAGTTTCGCCTCGCCGAAAGCTGCGCAGGCGAAATCTTCTGTCTGGAGTATGGTGCTCATGTCCCGCCCCTCTGTTCCATTGGCTAGCTCCATAAATGGAGGCTAGCCATTGGAATAGAGATCTGTCCGTCATGGCCGGACCAGATTTGTGGGCGTTCCCGACAGTTTTTCATATTTTGCCCACGTCATGCTTTTTTTTGGGGGGGGAAGGTTTGTTTTGGTCATTTCTCCTGGAAGGCACCGCAACGAGGGACGTCTGCCTGGCATTGGCTAGCAGGTAAGCGGCATATTTTACTACCGTTCCGGCCCCCCCTCCCGCTGTCCGTGAGCCCGCCCCCCCTCCCGGCTGTCTGTATGCCCGTCCCCCCCTCCCGCTGTCCGTGAACCCGTCCCCCCTCTCACTGTCCGTGAACCCGTCCCCTCTCCCACTGTCCGTGTGCCCGTCCCCCCTCCCGCTGTCCGTGAGCCCGCGTGTAAATGCATCATAAATGCTTGTTTATTTGTGCGTTTGAGTTTACATGCGCGTCCGTCTTTGTGCGTGTATGTGTATTTCTAAGTACACAAGATGAGAGGTACGGTAAGGGTCTATTTTAATGTCTGTGCACCTTCCATCAAAACACCGGACCAGTTTGGTGCTTAATCGAGGGATTTTCAGTGACTGCCCAACTCTAAATCAGGTTGAGTCTCTTTCGCTGGCACCAGCAAGGAGCAAAATAACATGAAAACATGCCATGATAAGTGACTTCAACTCAAAATGTTGCGGAATTCCACAGTGCTCCTCAAATTTTTCAAAACAGTCTGCTGAATGTAGCCTGAATATGCTTGTGTAGTGCATACACGTTTACACCCGCTTTTTGTATTCCCTCTGCACGTCAGCAGTACAGAAGGGGCTACAGATGTTTGTGTAGCCCCCATCTGCAATTTCCTATCGAAATAAATGATGTCTCATGCCGAACGAACATTTTGCGCCAGCACAATCACACGAGGCACTCTCTCATGTAGTGCACTGCACCGGTCTGCGCGGTGCAAACAGCAACAGTGCGCCAAATATGCATTTCGGCCCAAATAATTAACAGCATCATATTTGTTTCCAAATGTATTCTTTTTTGCCTTATCAAGAGTGCTAAGGAAAGTATGGGTGAAGAGTCGTGATTACTCTTTATCTATCTGTAGTGGGCACTAAAGGACGATAGTGAGGTTGTGGGCGTGCAGTCACGACATTGCACTTGAAGTAGTGTGCTAGCTGCGTCATAATATTACATTCCGAGTATTTCTGTCATATGCTGGCATACCTGAAGGCCACTGTACTGCATGAGAAGTTCCATATGCGAGAACGACGCTCTTTATGTTCCCGCGGGAGCCAAGGCCGACCATTCCTTGCCCTGTCCGTGCTTGCTTTCTCTCACCCTCGTCTGTCCCTACTTTCCTTCTTTGACGATCCTCGGTCCCTGCTTGCTTTCTGTGCTTTTCCCAGATCCACTCCATGTCCTTGCTTGCTTTCTCTGACTCTCCTCTGTTCCTCCTTACTTTCGCCGAGTCCCTCTGACCCTGCCTTTTCACCTATCGCCGCGTGCCCTAGATTATTTGCCCTGTTCCAGATTGCTTGCCCTGTTTTTGCTAGCTTTCTCTGACTCTTCTCTGTCCCTTTTTGTTGCTTTCTTTGTCAGTTTTTGCTTTCTTTGACCCTCTTCTGTCCCTGCTTGCCACAGGTTCATTGCCAAGTCTCCAATTGGTTGCCTTGTCCTTGTTTGCTTTCTCTGACCCTCCCCTGACGTTGCTTGTTACTCTTTACGTTCCCATTTTACTCTCCCATATCCTCAGTGCACCTTCTGTGTCTGTTCTCTAAACTCCCTTCACCGCTTCATCCGTGTCCCTCGCACTATCACTCACCTATTTCCCATACCGCTGTCACTGCCTTCTGTTCTCACCCCCACTGCTTTACTACTACTCCTGTTCTTTCAACTTCCTCTGACCTCTGCCATTCACTCCTTTCTTAGCTCGTTTCATCTCTTCTTCCCTTCTTTTCTACTTCCCCTGCTCCTCCTATTTTCTTGCCATCTCTGTTTGCACTCTCTCCTCTGTGCTGCTAGTAATACTCAATGCCTGCTGTCCCTGCCCCGTCCCTTTACCTCCCACCTTGACTGCTGTGGTTCATGCTCCCAGTTCCATCTGCCCCTGCTACGTCACCACTTCCCCTGTTGCTGCAGGCGATGCACCCCGCTCGCATTTTGCTCTAGGTAATGGCCCCTGGCACCCAGTTGTGCCCCCTTCTCCATTGCTGCAGGTAATATCTCCCGCCTCTTTGCTCCATTTGCCCCTCCCCATTGCTGTCTGCGCTCTGATGCTAGGATGCATGCAATTTAGTCTCTCCAGTGATGGGTGCATTATTGCGCAGAATATGTAAATCTGTGGGCTGGAAATCTTGCGGTTTCTGTCCGGTTGTCCAGTGTGAGGTCACATGGAGTGCTAATGCTGCTCCTTGCCTTCTGTGTCGCTTGCTATTCTTCCCTTCATCCTGAACCCCAGCCTGGGCTCCTTTCTTCCACCCCTGACAACTTTCATTCCCACTCTGCAGATCCCACCCATTCGTTAAAACCCACTCAGCCTTTTTTACCTCATAACCTGTTGCCAGACCTCTTCATGTGCTACACACCTTTTCAATCTCTAGTACTCATATTCCTGTACCTCCTTTATATTACCCAGTTACTTTTTATCTTCTTTGCAGCCTTGGCTGGCTCTGTGTGTGTGTGTGCGGCTGGCTCTGTGTGTGTGTGTGTGTGTGGCTGGCTCTGTGTGTGTGTGTGTGCGGCTGGCTCTGTGTGTGTGTGTGTGTGTGTGGCTGGCTCTGTGTGTGTGTGGCTGGCTCTGTGTGTGTGTGGCTGGCTCTGTGTGTGTGTGTGTGTGTGTGTGCGTCTGGCTCTGTGTGTGTGCCTTTGTGTGTGTGTGTGTGTGTGGCTCTGTGTGTATGTGTGGGTGCAAATGCAATAGGTCTCACATTTGCGAGAGATTTAGCTAATGGCAATGTAAATGACAATGCCATTTATTTATCTGTTTTCAAAACCAACACATAAATACAAATTTTGTCATTTACAATGCCAATAGCTCTAACTTTTCCAAAGGTGAAACCATTGCATTGTAAATGCTTGTTTTTCTCTTACCAGCATCTGCTGCCGGTCTGAGTCGAATAACCGTGCCTCTCTCCTGATAACCTCTCTGCAACTTTCTTTCCAGTTTTACCCCACTCCGCAAGTCTCTCTTCTGTCCCTTCTCTAAACGGACTTGTGCCCTGTTTATAATAATAACCCTGATGAAGCCATTAACACCACTAAGCGTTCGGGGACATTAGACGCTCCGCCTTAGCACTATAGTCGCCTTAGTATCATTTTGACCGTGCTCTATGCTCATTTTAGGCAGTGCCATCTGCCTACTGAGAAAATCAGGTAACCGTGTATATTTCCTCACAAGTGATAGAAAGAACAAACGGCAGCACAGTGTTTAGAATGCAAAGTATCGGCAAGCATTCTACATACACGAGACGAGTCAGTCTGTTTGCACTGTGAATATGTTGAAAGGTAAACAATTCAAGACACTGGCCCTGAGCTAAGAATTGTGTGAAGATAATATCAGCTCAGCTAACTTTATTAGACCCATTGTTTTCTACGTCAGAGCAATAGTTAAAAAAAGGCCCCAGAAACTCGTGAGGCTATATTACTGTAAGAATATTTCAAGAGGCGCCGCCTCACGGCTGAGCATCTTGCCCTAGATTTGTAATAATGTTAAGTAAAGTGGAGAGGTGTGGCTCACTGGTTAGAGGCGGCAGACCTGTAAGCAGAGAACGGCCCGGGACCAGGGTTCAATTTCCGACGCGGCAGGGTGGTGGACCAGGGGTCAACGGTCTTGATAATTCTTGCCTCAGTGCCTACTCTAACCTGGGAAAACACTTGGTAACTATGGGCATTAAGCTTGCCTCATCTCTACAACGGCCCCCACAGACTCCAGGGATGACTAATTTCACCCTGGAGATACCCATTAAGGGACCATCTCACAGGAAAAACCAGGTCAGGTTCCCCAGCGGTCTGCAGCGCCAGGACACTCGGTTCGAGTAACAGTGTGCTTTACAAATATCCCACATTTACATTTACATTTTTCACGCCGCACGCGCACCACTGGCTTCACCACTCATGTTTTTTTTTACATTGTGTGCCCCCTGCAGGCTCTGCATTCCGTGAAAGGCTCTCCTGCCCCCCACTGCACTCGTCTGCCCGACCCGCTTGTGTCGCCTGTTAACCCCCCATGTCGCCTCGCTTTTTTAAATATGTAAATAAATGTCTTTGTACAAAACACTAATACAAAACTGCATGTCTTGTGTGGCTTCACCACTCGAGTTTTTTATTTACTTTACTGCCCCCCACTGCCCCTGTCTGCCCGACCCGCTTGTGTCTCCAATTAACCCCATGTCGCCTCGTTTTTTAAATATGTAAATAAATGTCTGCCGTATGAAAAACTAATACAAAACTGCATGTCTAGTGTGGCTTCACCACTCAAGTTTTTGTTTTACATTGTGTGCCCCCTGCATTCCTTGAAAGGCTTTCCTGTCCACCACTGCACTCGGCTGCCCGACCTGCTTGCTTCTACTTGTCACTATAAGCACGTTACCATTGTGTGACCGACATATGTTGAATATTGGGATAATATACACATAACATTCTGAACATTTTAACCGCAGCACTTTTAAAATTAGTACACTTTTAATACCTAAAGATGCCTTAGACATTATGCCACTATGAGATTAGGGATCAACCGCAATTGAGCATCAGACTGCACTTAGAATGAGCCCATTCTTGAACTCGACTGGGTGCGTCCGGTGGCCGTTTCTCTAATGCAGGTTGCCACGCCCACACACTGTAACGAACGAATGCCAGCCCACTTGTTGACGTCACATGCTGATGTGCAAACACACGGCCGGCAACACGCGGCCGGCCTCTCCTCTTACTGATAACTGTATTTAGTCCCTATTGGACAGGGGGCTGAGTAACATGCAGAGCTCAGAGCACCAACATACAACCACACATACTCACAACCACACCCAACCACACAAGCACACACAAGCACACACACACACAACCACACACACACCCACAACCACAACCACACATACAACCACACCATCAGTGCACACTTTCACCAAGCACAGACACCATCAGTCGTCAGTGCACGCTTTCACTGGGCACAAACACCACCAGCCATCAGTGCAGGCTTCCACCAGCAACACACCACCAGCCTTCAATGCACGCTTCCACCAGGCACACACACCACCAGCCGGCAGTGCACACTTCCATCAGGCACACACACCACCAGCCATCAGTGCACAATTTCTACAGGCACACACACCGCCAGCCATCAGTGCACACACAATTTTTAACGCATCCACAATTAACTATTGTAGCAATCGAAGTATGGTGCACTTTACTTTTAAACATATTCATCTAAAGCACAGCATGCCACCATTGCTACAAAATAAGTACACATTTTTTTAGCCTACAATTTATAGACTTTTGTGGCAATTGGTGTTGCAATATTTAGCAATGCCAATAGCTCAAACTTAATTAATGCTAGACACATTGCATTGCAAATGCTTGTTTTTCATTGGTTGTCCAATGTTCCCCATTTGTTTTACTTTTCTTATCACATATTTCACTTTGTTATTCAAACTTCCTGCGCCCTTAAGTTTTATATTGTTGCTTCTATGATGCATAGCTCTCAAGATCGTGGTAAACTGTAAAATTGGGCTCAATGGATATTATTTTCTCAAAAGACAGGACAAGCCAA
Organism: Lissotriton vulgaris; assembly: GCF_964263255.1. Taxonomy (NCBI): domain Eukaryota; kingdom Metazoa; phylum Chordata; class Amphibia; order Caudata; family Salamandridae; genus Lissotriton; species Lissotriton vulgaris. The sequence goes on from NC_141687.1 coordinate 132,150,161, forward strand.
CCTTTTGAGATCTTTTTCTCCACTCACAAATTCTGCCTTCTTAGGTGCAAAGGGATTAATTGGATCTAATTCCAGTGAGCTGAGAGAGGCACAATACTCTTATCACTTTCACTGTACGTTTCTCTGAGGCCTTCTGAACTAGGACGTTCGGCTCAGTGTCCAGTGGAAGCAATTCCATTAAAGACTCCATTTCACAGCGAAGAATTATCTAAAAGATGTATCATGGGTTAGGCCACAGCGGACTCTTTCCTAAATTGAATAAGACAGATTGAAATGTTTTTTTCAATTCTTTGTACTGAATATTATTAGCAAGTTTAGATAACTTGGTTTGATTTGGAGCCTGCAACTTGTTTTAAAAGGGAAATACTCGGAAAAGTTCTTAGCAACAGCCGCTCTGCTACGGAGCATTCTTGTGAAGAGGCTGAAAGTGCAGAATGGCCCCTCTTTCATGCAGTCCAGTTTTCCTTGAAATATGTCATGACGTTGGCATTCCTCTACATATATATTTGCCAAGTTCCATAAACGCAGCCATGCAAAAGTGAAAACGGCACTGTTTCCAGGTCTATTCCTCAGGGTGTTTGTTTGATGGGACTGGGGTTTTTCTGTGATATTATGATAATTGGCACAGTTTAACTTTTATTTTTTTGAAGCAGTCTTGACACCTGGCCATGGCGTCTCTGTTCCAAATTCTCTTGGCCTCCTTTCAATATACTTCAATTCACCATAATCTCTCGGGTTTTATGCTCTCCCCACACCCAACTCACGACCTTTAATTCTCATTCGTGAACCACAGAATGTAGCCATAACAATGCTGCACCAGAGGAAATGGTATTTTCAAGTTGGCAAAATAATGGCGACTTGGATTCATTTTGCAATGAACCTCATCTGGAAGCATTCTTCAGAAAAGTGAGGAGGACTTTCTCCTGGGATCGTATATTGTCTCGAAATGATTGGATCATTTCGAGAGGTGTGGCATCTTATAAAGTGCAATGGTGAGAAGTGTGCATGGAGTCTTGTGCATGCACAGGTGAGTGCATGTGTGTGTAGACGCTGCAATACGGTATCCTCCAAATAATGTAAAGTACTCAAATGTGCTGCCAACGAGAACAAATTCATGATGCTGTAGCAATCTGCATTTTTTGTATGTGATTTGTATTCAATACTACATGAAGGGCCATATGTACTATGGCTTCGCGCCAGGGCGAAGCAAAGCTATTTAAGTTAACGCAAAACAAGGCAAGGCGAAACAAATTAACACAAAATATCTTCTACAAAAAGTGTTTTGCACTGGGTAGGTGGCTTTAATAGCTTCAAAACCAGTTTGTGTCGGTTTGTGTCTTTTCATCAGGAAGTGCTACTATGGGTGGAGCAGTATCCTCCTATAAACTTAAATTCAAATCCCAATCTACAAAAAAAGTGTAGGCATTACGTAAATAAAATGACAAGGGGCCTCATTTATGAGGCCTTGCGTCAGTTTTGCGCTGCTGATGCGTCACTTTTTGTGACGCATCAGCGGCGTAAAACATGCGCCTTGTTGCGCCATATTTAAAAAGTGACGCATCTAGGCAGATGCGTCACTTTTTAAACCCCTGCGCCACATTATACCTGCGTCAGGTATAATGTATGCAGAGGGGGCGTTCCCCCGCAAAAAGCCTCGTAATAGTGACGCAGTCAAATCTATGAGATTTCACTGCGTCACTTTTAGGACACTGTTGCGTCAAAATCTTGCGCCTGCCTCACAGCAGGCGTAAGACTGACGCAAGCCCTTTCACATGGGGCTTTCCCCATGTGAAAAGATGCATTGCTGGAGTTGCGTCACTTTTGTGACACACTCCAGCAATGCGTCACTTTTGCGCTTACAGATACGTCAGAAATACTGACGTATCTGTAACTCCTTGCGACATGATGTGTCATACATTAAATATGACGCATCATTGGTGTCGCAAGGAGTGCGCAGTGAAAAGTGACGCATCGCTGTTTTCACGCAGCGATGCGTCACTTTTCATAAATAAGGCCCATAATCTTGAAGCAGGTGTAAACAGGGGGCAGTGTGTCCATTCCTCTCAAAATCAAACACAGTGCACATGTAGTGCAGTGCACAGCGCACATTCAACCTGTTGGAACCTTTTGCTGTTTTTCATGCAGGGGGATATGTACTGGAAGGGTAACTTTCCTGTTCAGTTCCTACACTCAACAGATTAAACTGGCTTCTGCAAAATGTTGAAACAGTCATTTCAAGCTTTGGAAAATGGGTTGGTAGCAGTGTACCATTCCTCACGTACTCCAACTTTGGCCAAGTTTCTAATATTTACCCGACTGTAGACATTGCAAAATTCTGGTCACCCTTAGTATATTATAAAGATCAGGTCGGGTGGAGAGTGGACCACTTGTCCTGTGTCACCAGGGTCTCAAATAACGTGCCAAACCATTGTTTTGCATTATCACTGAGTCTTTTCCTTTGTTTGTTATGCTGACCTCCACATGAAGGAAGACTAACTGGGTTTACAGCAGTGGCCAGAAATCAAACGATGGGCGTGCTCATGCTTAAAAAATTGGGTTTAAAATTCCTAGCGCCCGATTCACAGAACTAACTTTAGACAAAATCCTAAACTTACTACTTTTGGTATTCACAGAAGTTAGGATTTTGTCTTAAGTTTGTCTTAAGAGATACTTAAGACAGACTTAAGACGAAATCCTAACTTAAGTCTGTCTTAACATGAATACCAAAAGTAGTAAGTTTAGGATTTTGTCTTAAGTTAGTTCTGTGAATCGGGCCCTTAGATTCAAGCCACATGTGTTTTGTTTATTGAGGCATGTGAAGTAGGAAGCCAAAAACAGTGGCGTGCGTGTTTAGACTTAGTAATTGGTCTATCACACTGGTGATCATGGTTATCATGGTCAACATGTTTCAGCCTCTTAGGACCTCTAGAGGCTTTCGTCAGGACCAGCATTTTAAGAGCCTTATTATAGCTCTTAATGTGAATTAAGGGGTTATTTATTACTCACCACCTTGATTAATTGAGGTCAGATCTATGGTATCTGAACCTCCGACTTCGTGGTAAAAAGTAACATCGGGGAGCCACTGAGTCAGGATAGCCTTTTGCGGCGCCCCGTCGGAACGACTTGTTCTGACTCTGGCAATGGTCCACTCTCCCCCCGACTTGATAGTTATACTAACCATTGGAAGCTGAGTGGATCACAGCTTCTCTTTCCCTCCCCATCGATGTTTTGAACACCCTTAGTATATGACAAATAAAAGTCTAGGATGTCTATTAGTTGGTCAGATGAGATAAATAAAATCCCACCTCGTGGTATTCAGAATTTATCAGGTTCAATAATTATTGTCTATTCTGAGTTGACAGAACATGCAGATTTGGATCATCACCTTATCGTACTCGCTGTATCTCTGGTACGTTTGAACTGCCGAAATATACGTAAGGTGTGATAAGTGTTGCAAGACTTCCAATTCCAATATACTTCATAACAGAATCAGAATTAATCAGGGTTTGGTATTAGCCAGGGCACCAGTATCAAGGCCAAGGACTGAACTGAGGTGTCATAGGTAACCATAAATAACTCTTAATAATCCAAAGCTCTGAAACCTTCAGTCAACATTCATATCACTATATCTATATCATTATAACACTCCATGCCCCTCACCTAGTCAAAATCTTTGTTTCTAATATTGCTTCCCCTTCTTGACCCTGTCATCTGTGAGGTTATTGTGAGGTGTGATGGTATGGTTATTTGTGCTAGAGTGGCAGCTGTCTGCTTCAGGGTCGAATGCCACCCCACCTGTAATTGCAACACCATATACGGTGGAGGAATGACTAAGTGGTGCAGGTTGGGTGACTCCATTGGCCCAACATTGAATCTTCACCGGGCCAGCTACCACTCAGAAAGAGCTTGGCACCTCTCCTCCAAGCAGACCCAATGTTACCTCTTCACAATGTGGCTGCTGCATATGGGGAGTCTTTGCACAGCTGGGTTAGTGCTTACTACTTGAGCAGCATCAGAGGCACGCTCCGGCATGGCCTACCACCAAAACTGTATTTGCTTCATGGCTATTTTAATGGATTGGATCAACTACCCTTCTGGTCATGATCCGCAGCTTCAAACATTGGTGGCTCCTATGCAGATTTGGATAGGAGATACTATGACATGGGTTGTGGTAACTTTTCTATTGTATTAACTAGCAATATGCAGATGAATGTCCTCTCTTCTGTAGCAGCTCCAAATTCAAAATGGCAGTGGGCACTCTGCTGTTTCAGATGTTCATATTCACTGGGACAACCTGATTCAAGATGTCTCCTGGTTATGTAGTGAACATGTATGCGCTTTTAGTATCAGGTTAGAGCAGTACTCACTTCAGTGCTTGGATGTACACTGTTGGAAATTACCATCTTTTGAGTGGTATCACCCCAGATGTATGCCTCTTCCTCTGAACCTATCACTGCTTGTAATATGGCCCTGTGGAATGTACCCCTGCAAACCAGCAGTAAAGTGTTTGTGCTCTCTTCTCTCAACATGTTAGAATTGGCAAACCCCTAATTCACACACTAAGGGCCAGATGTAGGAGCCCTAATACCGGTCGGTAATGGCCGAATTCGGCCGTTACCGACCAGTATTAGGGTTTCCAGATGTAGGGGACCTATATTTTACCGATTCTGTAAACTTACCGAATCTGTAAATTTACAGAATCGGTAAAATACCGAATCGGTATATTTACCGATTCGGAATATCCACATGTAGGTGGCACTCCTAAGAGTGCCACAGGCCCTTAAGAATCGGTATTTTACCACCCAATCCTATTGGGTGGCAAAACACAGAATTCAGGTGTGCATGCACATCTGTGCATGCACACCTGTGCAATGTGACACACAGACATGCCCCTAGGGCATGTCTGTGTGCCACATGGCACACAAGTCCGGAATTGGGGTGCTAGAGGGTGTCAAAGTGACACCCCCTGCACCCTTGCAGAATTCGGTATTTACCGAATCGCTAAATACCGTATCAGTATTTCCCATTGATTCCTATGGACATCAAGGCCCATAGGAATCAATTGGAAATACAGAATCGGTATTTACCGATTCGGTAAATACCGACTCTTACAGAATCTGTAATTTTTTACCTACATCTGCCTCCTTCCAATTTACCGACTCTTAAATGCCGAATCGGTATGAGTCGGTCTTTAAGAGTCGGTAAATCCGATTTACCTACATCTGTCCCTTCATGTACTTCTATGTCCCTAGCATATGGTACCGCTTGTGCCCTGGGCCTTTAAATAAAGTGCTTCTAGTTTGCTGCAGAACTCATTCTCCAATCCACTACAGTGCCACTACAAAAGATGTCTCAAGGAGAGCAACTGCAGTCTGGAGGTGCAGTTTTAAACTGCCTTTTTGACCTGACAAAAAAAAACTTTTGTGAAACCTAAACCTTCGTTTTTAATACTTATACTTCACCAGAAAGGTAGGGCCTAAATGTTCATAATGTATGGTGCATGGTATTTAATGTTTAACACATCGTGGCAGAAGAACACCTCCATAGTAATTTTTTACTGTGCCCAGGCTGGCTCTCCCATAGGACAACCCTGGATTAGACTTTCACAACCTGTTGCGTAAAGTGAATCTTTGGCTCAGCTCTAGAAGGTTGGTTTTCACACCCTGTGGTAACATGAGTGAACTTAGTTCCAGGCACCAACACTTGAATGTGAAAGACAGATTTTTGTAGTCCAGCAGAACCCCACCCGATAAAAAGTGCTGTCAATGTTTTTGGGTTATTAACAATGAGCAGTTGTAATCCAAACAATCGCTCATTAATGATTTACACCCTCAAGAGTACAAACCCGGAATATAAGAGGATGTGGTCTAACGGCTAGAGCGGTATACCGCGAAGCTAGGAAACTGGGTTCGAGTCACGGCAGTGACGCTCGGCATCCTGAGATTCTGGGCAAATCACTCAATCTCCTCATGCCTAAAAAATGAATGTGCACGTCTGCGACGAAACTTGTGCACATGTAAAGCGCTCTGATACCTGATACCTTTGGTTATACAAAACACAAAGAAAAAAAAATACGTTTATTTTAAAATAGTAATTTTTGATTTGCCAGTATCTAGTGCACGCAATAATGGTAACATCACAGAAAATAATAAGTAGCTAAGACTTTTAATAACAATGTAAACAGGAAAGAAATCATAACAAAAAATTAATTGGAGCTTCACTCTCTCAGTATACTATATCTAAGCGCTAAGCTACTACTAACAGATGAATACATATTAAGCCTGAGTTTCAGAGGCGGAGAGTATTGGGAAAACATGATTTGCTGTCTGTTTAGAATAACTTGCCAACTATTTCAAGCTCAAAGACAGGGAGATTAGGACTAAGTGAGAGCACAATCTTGGCACCAGTTAGTGAAGGCAGAATGCAATGCTCCGCAGAGCCTAGGAGAGTCTTGCTAGTTAAGTCAGGATGGATTCTTGTGCTGTGCTCATCTGGATCTGCGATCTTCAATCTGTAACCTGGGTGAAGTTTCTCTCTCCTGACAAGTGGTAAAGTGGCAGTCCTTTTATACTATATATTGTCTAAGATGGAACTCCCAAAATTTCTTTAGGAATGTCTTGATAAAATCATATACATCAGTAGATGTACTAAAAATTTAAAAATCAGTCAATACAGACTATGGGGCTAATTATGATTGCGGAGTTCCCGCATCCTCCGGGCCGGCGGAAGCCACCGCCGGCCCGGAGGATGCGGGAACTCCGCTGCGGAGCCTCCACAGACCCACCGCCAAATTACGATGGCTGGTGGGTCTGCTTTTATGTCCGCAGCTTTTCCGCCGCAGTCGCCTTCCGACCGCGGCGGAAAAGCACTAACATGTCTGGCGGTGTCTATCAGACACCGCCAGGCATATTAGGATGTCTGAAATACTATGCTTTTCCACGGCGGCTTTTCCGCCGTGGAAAAGCATACGGTCCTTCACTGCGGGGACCCGTTGCGGGCCCCCTAGGTGAAGGGGCGGTGGAGGGTGCACATGGGGGGTACCTATGGTACCCCCCTTCATTTGCGTGCACGAAGCGGCAGGCACCGCGAGGTTCCTGCCGCTTTGTGCATGCAAATGCACTGTTGTCATTTTTTACATTGCGGCGGGTGCCACTTCAAGCAGCACCCGCCGCAATGTAAAAAATACAGGATGTGACCGCCAGGGTGGCGGTCACATCCTAATTGTCATGGAGGGACCGCCGCTGCCCATGCAGACGGTCCCTCACACTCAGTGGTGGCGGACGGACGCAAGTCCGTCCGCCAAGTCCGTCCACCATCATAATCGGCCCCTAAGTGTTTTGGGTTATGGTTTTTATTTGACATTGAAAACAAGGAACCTGTCCCAGACTGATGTCGCACAGGGTGTTTTTGCCTCTGTCAATGATGGGATGATATGACACATTTAGAGGTCAAAAGGATGTGACATATTTACAGTTTCTTAGTAAGGTAAAGTCCACCATGTTTTAGTCTTAGGAAGTTAAAGACAGGCATTTGCTGGGCAGGCCTATGATAAGATCAAGCCTTGACCTGCACACAATAGAGTCTACATTTATGTGTTAAAGAACCTAAAACTGAAACCAAGAAGCCTTAAAGCAAGGGATTAAAATAGATATCATATTTGAATTATGCAGGGGAACAGTCATAAGATTTATGACATTCGTGGAATAATTTCTGAATTCAGCAATCACTAAATAGTTATTGCCTGTGTTTTTGAATGATCTTGCTTATCAATATTTCACAACCTTATCATTACACATTTACAGAATAAAAGCACATGTCAAAAACATGCAATTGATTTTATATTACAATTTGGGAAATTACACTTTTAGAAAGTTAGCATTTTCCTGCCTAAAGTCAAAAGGGTCTTCCTGCCAGTGCACACTTTCACATCAATGCTGATAGTTCCCCCTATTGTGAGATTGTGGATTGCTCCCAGACAATGAACAGAGGGTTAGGGTGTGGGGTGGTGTTTTCTTCCTTGAGCAAAAAGATGGCCTAGGGGCTGTTACTAGCCTCTTCCTTAGTTTCAATGAATACTTACCATGTCACTGACAGATGTAATTCACATGGGCATAAATGTGGCATCCCCAGTATTCGCCTCAGAACACTGCTGGGCCTGTGAACAATCAGAAGAATTGCCCTACTGTCTGAAGAACTTAAAGGAAGGCTGGATGTGCTTGCCTTGAACCTAAGGCCTGAGAAGTGACTCCCAGGATCAGTTAACCATCTGCCTGAGTTACAGGGGTACAGCAAGCTTCCAGAGTGTCTTTTCTTACAACTGCTTAGTTGACCAGTATCAAAACCTGCCATTGACCATGCTGCTGGATTCTATAGCAGTAAGCCCTTACCCCCTAAGTGGTACCCACCTAATTCGTGGACACTTGGCTGGTGTTAGAGTGTACTCCTACTGTTCTCAAACAGCAAGAAGTGGGATGTAGAAACTTTTTGCCAACTTTCTTCTGGAAAAACTGAAACTAGGATCATCAATAAAGTTGCAGTTAGACGACCTCAGCTTGCTGATTTGTGCAGGTAAATGAGACCTGATATCCAGAAAGGTTTCGAAGTCTGAACGCAATGGGCTTTATCTGGACTGATGCCTAGCAGCATTCAATCGATGTGAAAGCATTCTAGGACACAGTCTTTGGATTTTACCTGGCTTTGTCAATAACCGTGCTGGGACCATACTTTTCATCAACTTGCCGTCGTCAAGCCCTACGTCGGATCCAGCACAAAGCTTGGCCCACCAATGACTCATCACAACCACCTTTACCCCATAAATGTTTCTAAGTCAGAAGACAAACTGTCTGCCAGAATGAACCTAGTCCTTCTATCCGAACCATAAGCCATTGCAGTCAGCCTTAACTTTTGACTTTGACCCAGTCTAGCTTGACCAGATATTATATCTGCTAGGGCAAATGTAGCCTTCTTTTGAAGCGAAAAAGGGAATTTAAAAAGTTGTGTACTATTGCAGCTTCTTTGAGAATAAGCGTGGAAGGGTATACTCAGATGTGAGTCCCTAGCTCATTGCACCATCAGGATTCAAGCAAGCCGGGCCGAAGACGGCTGAAATGCCAGAAACCGGTCCCCGGTAGCTTGTTTCCTTCCCAGTATAAGAATTGGCTTGGTAGTTTGGTCTGCCCTGTTCCCATGATGCACTGGGCCAGGGTCAGACTAATTTGCATATAGCCAAGTTCTGAGCTGGGATGGTGCAGTGAGCTAAAAAACGGTGATGGATCAAGCCCTGATCTTTGGACTGGGTAAGAGTGGTCTGCTTAATTCAGACACTCTGTTCATCACCACCCCCTTTTCTGAATCATCTTTGAGAAATTGTCATTGTGAACAGAGATCCTTCATCAGGGAACAGATCAGACAGAGTAGTGAACTTTCTAACCCTAATGCAAAGCTGTTTTGTTGGGTATACGATTGTAGCATTGTAGATTTAGCAGACAATGTAAGATTATAAAATCCAAAGAAATACGTGCAGAATCCAAAGTAGTAGAAACGTGGTTTAATATCCAAGGCACAGTACCATATCCTGCAGCAGGCAGATACAGAATCAAATATATACAAAAACTTAGAGGGAATGAGACAAGGGAAAAATATATGATGTAACACATTTTCCTTATCTAACAAAAATTAAGAATAAACACCCACACTCTTAGCCACCCTCCTGACATTCCATACCTTACCATCTTGTGTGACAACACTGTTGTGATTAACTTTAATAACTTTGATTGGTCTTCCAAATTTGGGCTCTCCTTTAAGCAAAATACCTGGATTACATATTCTGACCCAGTCTGCAACAACAAAATGGGGCTGTTTCACATTCATTCTAACTTCATAATAGTGTTTGCATCTCTCTTGCTTCTCTTCCACTCTCTGGGACACATCCTCTTTGTTTTCCCCGCAAAGATTCACACATCTCTTTTTCCTAAAGCACCATGGGCACAACTTAGAGATGGGCTCCCAGCCTTTCAACAATTTGGAAGGACGAACTTGAGGTGTGAGGTGTTATAAGGTTATAAGTGCTTGTATTGTCAACGCTCCGTCCATCATTTCATTTGGTTTTTCTTTGTTCGCGCTAAGTTGGCAGGGTATGCTCAGACGTGAGTCCCTTGCTCACTTTGCCACTGTATTCAAGCAAGCCGGGCTGAAGAAGGCTGAAATGCCAGAAACCGGTCCTCTATAGCTTCTTTCCGGCCCAGGGAAGGCATGGCTTGGCAGTTCGGGCTGGACTGTTCCCATGAGGCACAGGGTCAGATAAATTTGCATATGGCCGTGTCTGAACTGGGGTGGCAGAGTGGGCTAAAGAACGGTGATGGATTACACCCAGATCAGTTGACTGGGGGTGAGTGCTTGTATTGTCAACGCTCCGTCCATCATTTCCTTTGGTTTTTCTTTGTTCGCCCTAAGTGTGGCAGGGTATGCTCAGACGTGAGTCCCTTGCTCACTTTGCCACTGGATTCAAGCAAGCCGGGCTGAAGAAAGCTGAAATGCCAGAAACCGGTCCTCTGTAGCTTGTTTCCGATCCAGGGAAGGCATGGCTTGGCAGTTCGGGCTGGACTGTTCCCATGAGGCACAGGGTCAGACTGATTTGCATATGGCCATGTCTGAACTTGGGTGGCAGAGTGGGCTAAAGAACGGTGATGGATTAAACCAGATCAGTTGACTGGTGGTGAGTGCTTGTATTGTCAACGCTCCGTCCATCATTTCCTTTGGTTTTCCTGTGTTATAAGGTACAGCCATATGTTAAAGGGAGTGATCAGCATATTTTAGTTTTCAGATTTCTACCTCTCTCTGGTACCTAAAGGTACTAAAAGTTTGATATGGCAAATTGGTAGCACTGTAGAGGCAAAAGTGATAGGAATGAAGAGGTTAACAGGCAGCTGTTGGCTATTGATTTAGTTGCCAAACTAATCCAGGAAGAAGGGCCCTTAAGGGGGATAGGAGACCTTGGCTGTTGACCCCCCCATAGCAGAACACTAAATCCTTGACGGTTCTCCTCGCAGAGCCCTACACCAACTGTCGCCATCACAATTCCACCTGCAGCTTCTGAAGATTCTCCCAGTGCAAAGATACAGACATATGGGTTTGTGGCTTATGCCAGGAACATCTTAGCTCTTACACAAGTCCAAACACAACCCCACCTCTTCTAATCGAAGTGCCATCAAAATACAAATACTATTTGAGGACTACTTTGTAAATGTGAGAGTAAGCAGCAAGATGCATCACAAACTTTTGGTTCCATACCTCACAGGACAAATTATATCTCATCAAAAGAGCTGTGGCCTCGGAGGCACACCAGACCTTTTTGAGCTTCAGGCATTTTCAGGTCCTCTTCACAGCACGAAGGTAAACTCATGCTATTCTTTAGCAAAGAGTAGTAAATATGCAAGCTAACCCATTAAGCAAAGTTTACAAGAGCAAACAGCACAGTTTTATTTACATGTGCACAATTTCATTTATTTGCATGAATAAGGGAGAAACATGATTTTCCTATATTGAATATGTGGTGTGTGTAAGGAGAGGACTGTTTCTAAGGTCTTTCACAGCTGTCATGATAGCGATTTAAAGCTAGTCCTTGCTTGGTGGCCAACTGTAGTACACAAATGGGCACCTACACTTTCACTGTCCCCTTGTAGGTGTAGCTTGCAAACCCCATTGTATTTGTATCGATATGTATGTATATAGAACACACCTGTCTGTGAAGAAACGGAGCCCTGTAAATTTGATGAGAGGTTGAGAGGCAATCATAGATCGTGTACATCAAGTGGAGATTACACAAATACATTTTACGCATATTTAGGCGGAGGAAGATTAAGGGATGTGTCCAGAATTACATGATGCTGGGCCGATCAAAAGAGCCAAAGGCAACATCTCAGTCTGCCAGCCCACTGCTTGCTGGGGCTGGATGAAAAATCATGGCTGACCGAAATGCACCTTCTTGACATTGAGTGACTTGAAATGTAGCTTCTTTATCAAATTATAATAATAAGAAGAAGAATGATGATGATGATGAGAATAATAATAATATAATACATCTAAAAGCAGTGTTTTGATAATGGTTTTTTGCTCTTGCTCCATGAGGCTTTCCGTGCACACCTGCAATGGTCTGTTTTTGCAATCATCATATTTTTCGCATGGATATGTCCACACATTTGCTTGAGTGGGCTTGCAGGCTCGATGCAGGGACACACCTCCAGTGCCCGCCTGCTCCACAGCCAAGCAGAACATAGACCCCTGCTGTGCCTGGCCCGCCCCTTCAATTACAAGTGATTCATGTTTTCTCTTCCTTTAGGAACTTTCCCAGCAGCAAGACCCGTATATACTGGCGAAAATGGAAGGAGTCCAGTGATGTAGTTTCAGCCCACATGAGGCGAAAGGTCATTAGTGATAATTACGAAGGCGGCGACATACCTCACTGACCCTGACACAATGAGGCGGGAGCCTCTGTAGTTCCGTCAGGCTGCATTAAAGGAAGAGGAGAGCGACTGATTGGCATCTTATTTGCATTGTATGGAAAGCGATTTGTCACTTTCAGTGCTAGTGGACATTCTATCTAGGATGGAAGGACTAACCAATCCCTGCAAGACTGCACTCTACATTGTACTATTCACTTGGATTACAGTGTCGGGGATAAGCATGTCAACAGATCTGTACATTCAGGGTACATTCCTGTTTAGAGACATACATAAAGTAGCCACCACGTGCAAAGAAAAAACCTGCGTCTCTCTGAGCAAATGTGCGAATGAGTGAATGAATGAATCAGTCAAGCAATGCGCTTAGACTCTAGGCCAAGGATCAAATGAGGCAGCAGTGAAACTGTGCAATGAAAAAAGGTTCGCAGCCCTTCTCATAAACACTTGTCTGGTGTAATAATGCTGGCAAAACAGTATTTAAAGTTTATTTTCAATTCCTTTTCTGAAAAGATTACAATTCAGCCAGGGAATCCATTTAAATCCCATCCTATCTCGAATGTGCTCCAACCTGACAACTTAGTTAAACTACTTGCAGTCTCACACCTGCAGCTCTTCACTGATAACCTCTGCTAGACTCATCAGGCAGAGATTTGACAGTGATGATCTGCATTCCATTGGGCTAATGGTGGTATCTGGGCAGTCCACCAGAAAGTGTGGTCGGATTTCCAGTGCTACGGTAAAAAATAGTATTTAGCCTGTTGGAGCATTCCCTAGCCACTGAAAAAGACAATATTATCAGACTGGTTGCATTCATTGGACAGCTCTGCCTGCAGTCACCCTGAACCTCATATCCTATATTATTTAGGCTTCGGCTAGCGTTGCAGCGCATGCGCTGCTCGCTTTGCGAGGCATACAGTATACACTATAGTGGGGAAGCTTTGTGGAAGCTCTGCCCACCCTGCGCCCATATTTCTTATTGGCTTATTTCCGCAATGCAGCCTGCCGATAAGTTTTATGCTTGTTAGTCCAGCCTCATGATGACCATGTCGTCATTTGTACCCTGCCACGGCTACTGGCCCCTTTACTTCAGGCACTATTCGTTCCCATACCTCCCCCCTCCCACAGTCAAGTCCTTCTCGGCCTCTCCTACCAGCACTCCCGTTCGTGCACTTTCTTCGCGTGTGCATAGCCCCCCTGCCAAGCGCTGTCTGTTTATCTGGGGATAGCATTCTCAGCGGCAAATGCCCCGCATTAGAGCCACCCCGGTGACTTTGACGAGCATAGTTTGACGTTTGACTTGGCCTTATTAGTGAGTAAAGAAAGCAGGGGTAACGCAGCACCGAGCTATTAAGCTGATGATCCGGACTTGTGTCCAGGCCATAAAAAAGCAACAGCGCTCCTTAGCAGCAAGCGGAGCATGACTTGGGAACAGTAGCGGCATGGGCATGTCGTGGGGCCAGGGGTGCACACAGGCAAGCACGGGCAAGCATGAGGGGCTGCCGAGTAAGAAGGGTACCCCAGACCCCCGCTATAACGAGAGAGGTGTATTGCGCTGGGATCGGAGGGTGTGTGTGAGTGTTTGTCTGAGTCAGGATGTGTCTGTGTGTGTTTTGGATGTGTGTGTGCCCCTGAGCCGGTTTGTGTGCAAGTAAGTTTGTTTGTGTGTGTGTGTGTGTCTGAGTCACTAAGTATTTGTGTGTGTATTTGCTGTAAACGGGCTCAGCCCTGGTTCAAGCTCCCGGCTGCTACATCCTCTGCTTCGCCTCAAGCTGCAAGCCCTGCAGTCGGCTGCTTGGCACAGCGCCTCCTTATGCCCATGCCATGTGCTTATTCACGCCCTATGTGCAACATGGCACAGGGTCATGCATATGTCCGTCTACTGCACTCTATGCACACATATTATTATTACCAGGAAGTATTCCGCACAATGCCCACTGCTGGGGATGCCCATGCAGCTATTATATAGAGACTGCGGCTCTACTCACATTGCAAAGGGCATCGGAATCACCCTGCAGCTTTGAACTATGCCTGGTGCCCTCCGACTATAATAATTAGCCTGTGAGTCCTGTGCTCAGGGCTCAGTAGTGGCCATTCCTTGTCCTGCTTACAGTATACACAGGGAATGGCCATCGCCCATTCCAGTGCATGGCATATCAATTCACGTTTGGAGTGTGCCCATTCCAACTAACTGGTGCAGTCTATTCAGTTTCTGTAGATCACCCCATGTGGTTCTGTTGGTCCGCTAAATCAGAATACCACCACTCTAATGACAATTAGAGAGGACATAATTGTAACGAAGGAGGGAGGGTGAGAAAAGTGGATTCAGTCTCCCCAAATACGTTTCATAAACAAAGTGGAATCCACTAGGATAGTGGTGGTGATCCCTACAGTGGTGGGGAGCACTCAGTGTTGTTAAAATACCCCTCATACACCGACAGGCCCCTTGGTGTCATGCTTCATCATTGGCGTCTTAGAGAGGACATACATAGTGCCTCCTTATTAGACCCAGCTTCTAGTTGCGAACCCCATAACCAAAGTGAACTCCCTTTTCACAAAAGCTATGCTCTGCGCCATTTTTAGAGAGGCAGATACTTGTAGCATGCCATTCCACATGCCTGCCACTCAACGTACAAGTGTGGCGCCTCTAGCAAAAACATGAGGTGGGAAATGCCACCACAATGAACGTTTTGGTCTTTCTCAGTTCACAACATTAGACCCTGGGCTTCACCAAGTCTGAAAACTGGACAACAGTAATCCCTAGGTGAGCAGGCTTCTGTGTCCTGGGGTGTTATAAGAAGAAGATGTGGCATAACAGCCAAAACTGGACTGTGGAGCTGGGGAAGCAGGTTCAGGCAGTGACGTGGCAAGGAGGAGGGAGGGGAGGTGCACCCCGCCTTTACAGCCGCTGCATAAATACTCATATAATAGGGATTATGTGTATAACTGGGACACTTGCTAATAAAAGGGAGCACTTGACAAAGCCAATTGCCTGGCTTGGTGGCGCCAACATATGCTTTCACAAATGCTGATTTTACAAGTGGTACGAAAGGGGGCATGACTGATCACATCACTTTATCACCGTGCATGCTAACAGTTACATTACACAATAAATGTTGTATACAGGGCTTTAAGAGGGCTGGGTCTCGCTAGTGATGAAGTTTTAACAAGCATTTGCAATGCACTAGGTCTCCCAATTACATGAGTTTAAGCTATTGGCATTGAAATTGACAATGCCTTTTATTTATGTTTAAAAAAACTAAAATAATGCCTTGCTGTGTCATGCAGTTTGGTGATTACTTTCCCACCATGTTAAATAACAGTAGGTGTTTCAGCACCCAGGCTAATGTGCAGCATAGCTAAATACATATAAGGTCCCAAAAACGAGGCTGATTGCATTGCAAATGCTTGCTTGCAAGGGCGCTCCAGTTCTATTGCAATGCAATATAATGGATCCAACTAGTCAAAGTTCACTTGTGGGTTTTTACATTCTTCTCACAGGAGCCCCCTGTTATTATTAATAATAATAATAATAAGTAAACTTATAAAGAGCCTGGTTACCCACACCAGTGTGTCCCCGCGTTGTAGTGAGTGACACACCCCCCACTATGCAGCAGGCACCCCACCCCTTCCTATGCTACAAGCACAGCTGCAATTTATTGAAGGAACAGGAAGGTTTTAAGCTTCCTTCTGAACCTGGCCTACGAAGGTTCCAGACGCAGCTCACAAGGAAGTTTGTTCCAGCTCCTAGCTGCCAGGAGCCGGAGCGATCTGCCACCCATGCGGGCCTTTTTAATTTTAGGGATCACCAGCAGGCCAGTACCCGTGGACCTGAGGGAACGGACAGGCCTGTAGGTAGTGATTAAGGCCTGCAGAGGCCTAGGTCCATTGCCCTGAATGATCCGATGACACGTGCACAAGGCCTTAAACACAATTCTCTTCCTGACGGAAGCCAATGAAGAGCCCCCAAGGCAGTTTTCGAAACAGCTCTTCTTGGAAGCCTCAGGACCAGCTGGGCAGCTGCATTTTGCAGCACCTGCAAACGGTCAAGGCTCCTAACCGTGGCACCTAAGTACAGTAGGTTGCCATAGTCTAATCGTGAGGTAACAAGGGCGTGCACCAGCGTCCTTCTAGCTCCAGAGGGGCGAAGGTCTATGATTTTACGTAGACCTTTCAGGAAACCAAAGCAGGCCCCCTCCACACGACTGATCTGCGGAGCAAATGCAAGGTCTGAATCGACCCATACACCCAGGTTCTTAGCCTGTTGACATGGCCTAGGGACTGGTCCCTGGCAAGGTGGCCACCATGCCGATGACCACACCGACGGGGCCCCCCCCCCCTCACCACGAGCACCTCTGTCTTGCTACCATTCAACTTCAGGCAGTTGTTATCTATCCAGGAGGTAAGCTCCTGCATGCAAACTCTGAAGTTGGGTGCATCCAGATCAGGTGCCCGTGACAGCGAGATGACCAGCTGTGTGTCATCGGCATATGACACAATTTTTATTCCATAGCCCTCGACTATGCTTGCCACAGGGGAGACGTAGAGATTAAACAGGGTGGAACTCAGGGCAGAGCCCTGGGGCTCGCCCTGATCCAAATCCCTCACTCTGGAAATATGAGCTCCCTGCCTGACCTGGAACTTGCGGTTCGTCGGGAAAGATTGAAGCCACTTTAGCACTGCGCCTGAGACACCGCCCTTATTCAGACACTGTAGCAAGGTGAAATGTGCAACAGTGTCAAAAGCGGCGCTCAGGTCCAGGAGGATGAGAGCCATAGTCTGTCCCTCATCCACTCCTTGTCTGATGGTCTCAGTGGCCATAAATAGAGCTGACTCAGTTGAGTGGAGTGATCTAAACCTAAACTGCGTAGGATGGAGAAGATTAGCTTCCTCCACGTAGGCCATAAGTTGAAAATTAACAGCCTTCTCCGCCACTTTGGCCAGGTAAGGCATCAGCGAAATGGGGAGGAGATTGTCCAATTTCTCCAAACTGACATAGGGCTTCTTCTGAAGAGGGAGTACCACCGCCTGCTTCCAATCATCAGGCACAGTGTGTGTTCTAAATGACACATCTAACAGATGCCTGATGTAGGGCTCAAGGATGTCAAGGCTTTCCGTGAGCAATTTGGGCGAGGCGGGATCCCTTGGTGATCCTGACTTTATGGACCTGCCGATCTTCTGGAGCATCTCGGTTGGAGGGGTGGAAAAATTCTCCATCCTGCGATCTCCCCCGTCATACCCCTTGGGCTCCACAAACTCTACACCCCTTCTTTTTGCTCCCGGAAAGGAGGAATATATCGAGCTACTTTCTCTGAGAAGAAGCCAGCGATATGATCACAAGATTCCTACAAACTTTCCATGGGTATTGTAGATGGTTTAAGTAAGGAAATTTCCCTACAGATATTAAATAATTCCTTAGTGGAATTTTCTGCCTCCCCAATTCTCTCGGCATAATGCGTGGCTTTAGCCCGCCTAATTAATCCATGGTAGATTCTCCATTTATCTTTATATGCCATCTTGGCCTGGTCAAGAAAGGCTACCCTCCACTGCCTCTCTAAGCGCTTGCATTCAGCCTTAGCTAGGCGCAGGTCGTCACTAAACAATGGGACTGATTTCAGAGATCTACTCCGTGATGTATTCAGTCGTAGCGGGGCAGTGCTATCAAGAGCCTCTCTTATTCGTTTTTCAAAATTGACACATGCGGTTTCAACATCGGTACCCCCAGGCTGCCCTCCTTTAATCAAGGCAGCATTGAACTTTGCCCGAGAGAAGCCAGCCCATTTACGACACAGATGGCTCAGAGTCAGCTGTTCCGGGGCTCTGAGTCCTGGAATTCTCACTACAAAAAGAACAAAGAAATGATCAGACCAGGGGATAGGAGTAGGCATGTTCACTTCCACTTCCCCCCAATTAGCAAACACTGGGTCTAGTAGGTGGCCATCCTTATGGGTAGGGGTTTTCGAGCTCAGGTTGAACTGAAGTGACTGCAGTTCCTGACATAGATCTACAGACCCTTGTCCAGAGAGTTCTCTAAGTGCATATTCAAATCTCCTAATAGGAGGAACTTATCCCTCCGTAGGGCAGATTCCATAATACCTTCTAGCAAGCTTGCGACAAAGCGAGTATAGGGGCCGGAGGTCTTTAGACCAGGAATCCCTTTACCGTAATGCGCGGGTTAACCCTGATTGAGAAGGAGCCCGCCTCGCTATCAGCTATAGTTAAAGGTTCCAATTGACAGCTTAACAGCTGTTTGAAGGCAATAGCTATCCCCCCCTCTGCCTGACATCCTATCCAGCCTGACCATCATGTACTCCAAGGGGAGTGCCTCAATTATTTCTGGCTCCGAATCCGAGTCCAACCAAGTTTCCGTGAGGAATAGGAGGTTGAGCTTCTTATCAGTAAGTAGGTCGAAGATATCCAACCTATGCTTGCGCATAGATCTAGTATTCAACAGACCAAATGAGAGCCTCGTTGCCTCTTGCTTAAGCTCATATGCCACACAGAAGACAAATTGGCACTCATTACATCCCCTGTGCCCATCTACTTTCACGCTGTGGCAGAAAGCCATAGGGGTCTTGGGACTGAGATCGTGAGGTTGACTTGCACTCCACTGAACTCTAACAGCATTTTGAGCAGGGGTTTTGGCCCCGGTCCCCGTATGGCCGCGGACGGGCGCAGACGGGTTTGCCTTTGGCACGTCCGCTGCGCGGCCGGATAAGCATCCTCCTTTTATCCCTCCAAGCGTCTGCAGCTCGGGAGCACTAGACCGCTAACCGCCCCCCCGCACACAGGAAGTGACTGTCTCTTCCCTTCCTCGCCCTCCGCGCAACAGTGCTGGTGACCGCGTCGGACCGGGGCGAGAAGGGGGGAAATCGAAAGCAGCCTCCGAGCAAGTATGCAGCCCCCTCACGTGAGCCCCAATGAGGATAATTCAGTTACGGTTTCCAAAATTATTAGCAACCTAAAAATGCTGTCCCACGAATAGCAGCAGAAGCACGAGTAAAATGATTTAAAAGATCAGCAACAGAGTAAAATAGCAGCGCCGTACACAGCAGCTAAGGGCACTGCCACTGCCCACTCACCACCGCGCGGCCGGGCTACCAGGTGCCTTTTATCCCTCCAAGCGTCTGCAGCTCAGGAGCACAAGACCGCTAACTGCCCCCCCCCCGCGCACCGGAAGTGACTGTCTCTTCCCTTCCTCGCCCTCCGCGCAACGGTGCTGGTCACCACGTAGGACCGGGGCGGGAAGGGGGGAAATCGAGAGCAGCCTCCGAGCAAGTGTGCAGCCCCCTCAGGTGAGCCCCAATGAGGATAATTCAGTTACGGTTTCCAAAATTATTAGCAACCTAAAAATGCTGTCCTACGAATAGGAGCAGCAGCACGAGTAAAATGATTTAAAAGATCAGCAACAGAGTAAAATAGCAGCGCCGTACACAGCAGCTAAGGGCACTGCCACTGCCCACTCACCACAGCGCGGCCGTGCTACCAGATGCCTTTTATCCCTCCAAGCGTCTGTAGCTCAGGAGCACTAGACCACTAACCGCCCTCCCGCGCACCAGAAGTGACTGTCTCTTCCCTTCCTCGCCCTCCGCGCAATGGTGCTGGTCACTGCGTCGGACCGGGGCGAGAAGGGGGGAAATCGAGAGCAGCCTCCGAGCAAGTATGCAGCCCCCTCAGGTGAGCCCCAATGAGGATAATTCAGTTACGGTTTCCAAAATTATTAGCAACCTAAAAATGCTGTCCTACGAACAGCAGCAGCAGCACGAGTAAAATGATTTAAAAGATCAGCAACAGAGTAAAATAGCAGCGCCGTACACAGCAGCTAAGGGCACTGCCACTGCCCACTCACCACAGCGCGGCCGTGCTACCAGATGCTTTTATCCCTCCAAGCGTCTGTAGCTCGGGAGCACTAGACCGCTAACCGCCCCCCGCGCACCAGAAGTGACTGTCTCTTCCCTTCCTCGCCCTCCGCGCAATGGTGCTGGTCACTGCATCGGACCGGGGCGACAAGGGGGGAAATCGAGAGCAGCCTCTGAACAAGTGTGCAGCCCCCTCAGGTGAGCCCCACGAGGATAATTCAGTTACGGTTTCCAAAATTATTAGCAACCTAAAAATGCTGTCCCACGAATAGCAGCAGCAGCACAAGTAAAATGATTTAAAAGATCAGCAACAGAGTAAAATAGCAGCGCCGTACACAGCAGCTAAGGGCACTGCCACTGCCCACTCACTACCACTTAAGTCTTTAATGCCAACAACACGCCCCCTCCTGCGTTCCTCCAAATGTACATATTTATTCATTGAATCAATTTTAACCAAAACAATAATTAGAAATGGCTGTGAAATGGAACAACACAAAGACATGTCAATAACAATGGCTGGAAATTGGCAATGTTTACTACTAAATGGATGGGGATTAGGGACAGCAGGGATCGAGCCCAGGGTACCTTAAGGAGCTCAGGAGCCCAGGAGTGAGTTAAGGTCTCTCTCCCAAGGAGCGCAACCATGCCGACTAGGGCATGGACGAGACGACGGCTGCTAAAACTAGCCTAAGCATCTTTTTTAGCGCCTTTCACCAAGAGAAACTAGAAACACTAAAGGTAACAGCCATGGAGACCGAACTCAAACCTACGGTTGTGGGAGTCTTGACAAAGCATTTGCACATCTCGTCCCTGGGAGGGGGCAACCTGTCCCTCTTAATAAATTAATTAGAGGAAGAGGGAAAAAAGCGCAATCCACCTGGGATTGGGTCTACTATGGCCTACAGAGCGGGATCCTGTGGTGCCTGCGCAGCTATGCACAGAGACTCCAACGGAGCAACACCGCTAACTATGGAAGTAGGCCATAAAGGATGCAAAAAACTACAGGAAAATGCAGCAAAAAAAATAGCCACAACCAATGAAGACTAACAAATCCTTTCAAAAGATCTTACATATCTCCACTCTAAGTAATCGGAGAATATGCTGGCTTTGTACAGAAATGAAGTACTGATAATCTCAAGCTACATTACAACCAGCAACAAGGACCCCGAGGGCCCTAAGGTTTGCTTTGGTCAACAATGCTTGGAATCACGCAGAGTTCAGTCAAGGCAATGCACTAACAGGCCAACAAAATGGACATACAGATCAGCCTCCTGAACACTCTAGCAATGTATGTAGCAGGAATTGGTTAAAAAAATACTAATCTAAACAACTTGATAAACAAAAATCCTGGAGGGCTTGTGGAAAGATGGCACTACACCAACTCGATTCAGACCTGTCGGCTCGGTCTTAAGAAATGTCCTAAGCAAATCCCCAGGTACCCCTAATTCTACAAACCGGTAAACCTCCCTCTGGACCAGAAGTGGCCTCTGAATGGGCTGGCTGTCTGGAGTTCTGAACTTGACCAGGCTTCTATGATGACAAAGCACCTATTCAACCTACTCTACAGATTGGGTATTAAAGGTATCCTCCTGGAACATCAATGGCTTGGGCAACAAGACCTCGCAATTCTTCAATACCTCTGCTCATTCCAAATTGTGCTATAACAAGAGACATAGTCACACAAGGCGCTCCATCTGGAGAGCTATACAAACCGTTTCATCCCTGCATCTGAAAAAGATAAGCATGGTCACAGCAAGGGCGGTCCTGCTATATATTTTTCTGCCACCAGTGCAATTTAATTTTGGGAACAGAAAATAATGATGGAGGATTGCAGGTAGTAGGAATGACTCTACAAAAATCTAATGGCCAGACAAAGAACATCACCATGGTAAATGTGTATATCCACCCAAATTTATGCTCAAGTACAGAGCCACTGACAAGATGATTGACATCACAATAGGCCTAAGGACAGAGAGGTTCGGTAATAACCTCATCATATCAAGTGATTTCAACATGTGGCTAATGAGTACACTAGCTGCAAATGAGGTCACAGAGCCTCAAGACACTCATTAGATGACACTACCTCAAGATACTCCCCATATCATAACGACAATAAGACGATAAGAGTGGATGGACCTTACAAGGTAACCTTGAACACCTTGGCCTCAGAGCTTTAAAAGGACACATACCTCTAACCAAACTGACTGGCATCTCACACCTAACTTCCTCTGGGCCAATATCTCATTGATTATACTTTTGTGAGTCTACCCCTGATGAACATTTAGCTTTGGGGAGGAATTGGAAAGTGATCACCAACCACACGAGAAAGCCGTTGACATAGGCCTGGACAACTATGCTTGTGCAAAGGACTAAGAGACCAAAAAGCACACAATCAACCTCAAATGCATCAGATGCACTAGGGATACCCTCTCAGCACTGGCTCTTGAAGCTAAATATCTAATGGCATCTACACAAACACTGGAGGAAAACTCTTTGACCTGTTGGGAAAGGTGCCCCACAAAATTAGCAAACTAGCATGGCAAGCCTATCGGGGTCAAAAAGAAGCTTCAATTGCACTACATAGCCTTCTCACAGGGTGAGGAAACACCTACTAGATAAGAAAGACAAAAAGGAGGGCAAGCCATCCTTGGAGAGCACTTAAAAGGTCGCCAATTGAATCTGCAATTCTGCACAACATATGGGAGGTGAGAAAAATGTTAAAATGGGATAAAAGAAAGAGTCAAAGGGAGCGATAGAACTCCTTCTGGGTAAAGTTGCTGTACAATATCAAGACAAACAACTCCCAAAACGTCGGGTGGGCTGTAAATGGAATTGGCAGATAACTTCCAAACGTGGCTTCCGCCAACATCTCAAAGTCAACCTGGTATCAATTTCTGCTTGATCACCTCAATCAGGCAATACAGCCGGATACATCTAGCGCACAGGCAGACGAATTGGAGCATGCAAAAAACCCTTCCAAAATAGCCTACCGAAAATTAACTTGGTGCACTGTCACCACAAGTACAATTCAGAAGCAAATTTCAAAGGGCTGCAGAGAGTGGGTTCCAGGCCCGAATGGAATGTCATCTGCCATCTACAGGGATGACACAACACTCTGGGCAGCACAGTTAACATCACTTTTTTCAACAATCATGAAGCTTAATCGAACCCCTCCTTCATGGCAGGGCTCGATCCGCGCACCAATTTTATAGGGCGGAGACAAAGGGCTCCATGGGAACTATTGCATGGTAACTCTAATAGACAACAACGCCAAATACTTAGTAGGGGTGTTACTGGAAGAGCTGTTGAGCTGGGCTGAAGATAATACCATCATTCCGCCAAACCAAACTGGTTTCATCAAGCATACAGGGACCTCAGTTAACTTCATGACACTTCCTATTAACCGACTTGGCAAAGACCAGCAGACAGCCAGTCTAGATAGACTTTATCGACTAAGAGTCCGCATTTGATAGGGTTGATCAGGGGATGCGTTGGTGGAAACAGGCCAATCTAAACAGCCTGGATGGCCTACAGAGGGTCCTGGAACTATTGTATACAGATACATGGGTCACAATTTAAATTTTAGATGGTTCTCGTTTCTCTAGGCCAATCAAAACTACCCGAGACCTGAAGTAGGCTGCGTCCTTGTGCGAAAGTTATTCAACCTGCTCCTTTCACATCTTACTCCCACACTAGGTGCAGTCAACTCTCACCCACTCAAACTTGGGGTCTCTCAGTTTGGAAGACCTAGTCCTGACTAGCAGAACCAAGATTGGTCCGCAGCGCTTTTCTGATGCAACCTTGGTCTACTCATTAAGTAATGGACGTACAATTAACAGAAAGAAAACAAAAATATTGGCAGTCCAAGGCACAAGGTCTCAAAATCCCACGACCAAGAAAAAGTAGGATCAACAAAAATAAGTATCTCGGAATCTATTTCAACAATAATGGGAGGTATAGCGAATAGCTAGAATAAATCAGAAAGAAGGTCAACACTCTGGCCTTTGTTCTCCAGTTTTTTTGCACCAAATTTAAAGGCCCAATGTTCACATCGATTCTGCAGGAATCCCAAGCAGAGGTTCTTCCAACTTTAACCTACAAAAATGTATCTATCCTCTCACTCATCTCCAGCTCAGATTACGCTGGAGTTTGCCATTGTTAAATTGCCGCCTTTAATATGTGTTGCCATAAACTAAACCTAGCAAAGCTAGACTCCCTGGGCTATTACATATGGTCTGAATTGGAAGCAAAGCATAGCTTACTGGCACAAATGTATCTGTTATAGGCCCTGAGTAATCTTGGTTTAACAAGTGCTTGGGACTTACCCGTAAGCCACTTGGAGTCTAAATACCAGGCTAAAGCAAGCACACAGTTGTTGTCATTGCTTGAGGACAATGACTGCCTCTCTCAACGCAAACATTGTTGTTGCCTCTGCAAAATTATACCAGGCTGAAACCACAGAGCTACTTAAGTGAGTCCTACAGTGATTGGATTAAAGTACAGTTCCTGAAATACAGACTGGGGGTGCAACCCCTCCCAAGTCACTATCCCCTATGGAAAAGACAGGATGCTCAAGACACCTGTGGGCTATGGGACCACAATGATATTATCCAAATACTCTGCTTGTGTACCTTGGTGGGAGCTCCTACGAAGAACAAGGAATGACCGAGGTATAAGGTCCTGCAGGGAGGCAGTGATAGCCTACTATTAACAATAAGATTTAAGGTTGAAGTGTACAATGATAAAATTCTTCCAGAGATTTATGAAAACGGTCGAGGCCAGGGTTCAAGTAGACACAGGGGAGTGGGTGTGACCAGCTTACACATAGCATCTCATAAATCCTGTGCAAGACTTTGTAGAAGGGCTATGTGATAAAGAAGGCCTTATACAAAGTCTAGTAGAGTTAGTGCTATATACTTTAGATAGACTCTGAGATATTGTCAGACACACAAGATAGTTGAGGTGCTACACAGAGTTGCATGGTACTGGAAAGGATAGAGAAGTAAATGGCTGTTTATCAGTGGGGAAATTGTGAATATCAGCATGTATGAAATAAGAGCATAGAAGGAGTATTCTTATTTTGCACAACGACTATAAGCTGGGAGTAGAAGAGCAAAAGAACCATGAAAAATGATGAGAGCAAGAAAGGCACATGGGAGCACACCTGATTTTAATGATTCAGAAAACAAAAGGTGACGAAAATCCAGAATTTGCAATTTCACAAACTGATCATATACAAATGCAAGAAGCTAAACAATAAAAACCCGAAAAAAGTAACCCAAAATAAATGCACACAAAATAATAAAAAAGCAAATAGGATGTGGAAACAATGTCTCCACGTTTGCTTTAAAAACATATAGCATCATGCATTTTGTTGTTTGGAAACAGGCCAATTCTGCGAATCGCGCACTTTGCGACCAGTAAAATGCCTTTGCAGATGCACCAAAGGCATTGCATTGCGATTACCTAAATTGCAAATGATTTTAGGAAATCGCAAATTGCGATTCCACAATACTTTCCTTAATGCAACTTAATATTTAGGAAACGCTAATTACCATCAACTGCAAGTTGATGGTAATTTGCGAAAACTTTGAAAAATGCACAAAAGTGCATTTTTAAAAGTGCCATGTGGGGCACACACATGCCCTTAGGTCATATGTGTGTACCACATGTGTACACAAGCCAATTTTGGTGGTGCATCAGGGTGGCCTTTTGGACCCTAGCACCCATGAAATTGCATGCACAATTTGGGATTACCTATTTATTCGCAAATTGCGCCTGGTTTCCCATTCATTCCTATGGCCCTTTAGGCCCAAAAGGTTCTGTCTACACAGCCAATCATGTGGGGGAATTGGGCAATTTGGTAAAAATCCTGTTTGGTTTGGCCCAGTTCCTGCTGTGTGTCTGGGAATTTGATGTGGTGATGCATCCTCTGCATCATAGCATTGAGGAAAAAGTGAAAAAAGCGCAAAAGTGCACTCTGGGACACCCCTCCTACTGTGGCTATTACCCCCTGAAAACTCCCTAACGCTAGGAGGTGCAGTGAGCACAACACCTGTATGTGTGTGGGAGTGGTGTGAGCCCTGTATGTGGTGTGCTCCAGCATGGGTGTCAGCTCCTCTATCAGCTCCAGGATACTTTCTGGATGCAGCCTGTAGTGCACATGGATGTCCTCCTCAGTGCGTTGGAAGGGGGTGATGCGTGTCCTGTAGAACCTCTCCTGGCATCTCCTTCTCTTTTCAGCCTCTCTCGATACGCAGCTTCCTGGCTATAACATAAAGCCCAGCCATTGTGAGAAGCCACTGTTGCATTATGGGCCACTTTAAATAGGTTGCACCTAATTACCACCTGGCCAGAGTTGGTGGTATCTGAGAAGTGCAAATTAGCGATTTTTGAGAATTCGCTATTTGCGACTTTTACCTACATAGGAAATTCTGAATTTGCATATTGCATGACGGTATTTGCGATTTTTGCAAATACTGAGACGCAGCTTGCGAATTTGCAAATTTTTTCGCAGAATCCATTACACGCAAAATTGGTAATCACTGATTTTGCGATTAGCAATTTTGCATAGGACATTACTTATCTACATCACACACTTTTGTGCACGCAAACACCTGGAATTCTGCGAATTTCGGGGTTTGCGAACGCAAAAGACCTACCTATATATGGCCCTCCATTGTGAATATGGAGATGTTGGGTTAACGGCCGATTTTGCATGTTAACACCTCCCTTGACTGCCATTAGCGATAAATATCACTAACAGAAGTAGCAATCTTTTACATGGACGTTTTCACCAAAAAGCTGTTGCTAATGGCTGTTAGCGACAGCTTGGTAACACAGTGATAATAATATCGCTGCATTAGTGGCAGAAAAGTGCAGCTAATGCGGATATAAGTCCTTCAGAATATGCCCCTGAGTCTTTCTGTTGCTCAAATATTGCTAAAAGAAACTTTGCAACATCATGTATGTCCGTGATCATATGTTATTTTCTATAGAATCATCTTCTCATGTCTTTCAGCGTGAATTTGGCATTGCAAAATATTTTTCTACTCTTTGTATGACTATATATCAGTGCTTTAGATGAGCCGGTGGTGTCCAGTGCTCTGTACAGGCACTTTATTTTCTATGCCAGCACTGATGGAGGGTGACGTTGTTTGTCTAATTTAGAAACAAGCACAACAGTTGTTTATTAATTCAATATATTCAAAATGAGTAATGCCTGCAGTCATTCTTATAGATTTGTGTGCCTAGAATAGTCTAAATCGTCACACTTGTAGAAGTGTGATGGAAAATGGTTGTGTTAGTACTGTCACTGCAACTCTATAGAGCAAGCCACAGGTGACTCCTCGAGGGACGGTGGGGTGGGGCAGGGAGGGGCATGGTGGGGGTAGTAATCACCGGAATGAGGCAGAACGAAGTTGAGTAAATAAATAAATAATTAAAACGAATTACATTGCGCTCTGCATCGCCGATATGGCATTGTAGCGCGCGCAATGTAATTTTTATTATTTAATTATTTATATATACAACTCTGTTTGCCACATTCCGGAGTTTACTACCCGCCACCCTGTCCGCCACCCCTCACTACCCACAACACTGCCTCGAGGAGCCGCTACTGGTGAAAGCTGCAGTGGCCTCCTGACGAAAGCACTGACACTAATTGTTTAATAAATTAAGCACTGCTGTCTTTTCAAGATCTGTGCAATCCTTTTCATGGAGGAAAAATAAACTAAATTTTATGTTTCCTTAAATCCCTTTTCTATTTTCTTTTTCAAGTCTTCTTTCCTCCATCACAGCAGTGCTCCTGCCCAGGCACCACCCTCTCCTTGCTGCTCTATCCTTTCCTGGCTCTCAGACTTTCTCCCATGATCCCCTCCCGCAGCTACACTCTGTCTCCTCTGTCTGATCATAACCACTGGCATTCTCATTCAAATCTCTCCATTTTGGGCTAATTCATATTTACCCTCCACCCCTCCCCCATTAATCTCCTTCTCTTGCTCCTTTCACCCTCAACCTGCTCATGATTCCCTCTTCTTTTTTTCTTTTCAGTCCTTTTCCTCCCCACTCTTCTTTGTTTGTCAACAGAATAGCTTAGGTACTGTGCTTCCTGTGTTTTGTTCTTTTTTCAATAAACTTGTTTGAAGAGAGGAAACATCGTTTGACAGCAAAGGCTTTAGGTAATCAAGGCCTCATTTATGGGTTGCTTGCCGTGTGGCAGCACAGCAGGCATTGCTGCTGCCCTGTCCTGCGCTGGCGAACAATGGGCTGCCGCGCGCCAATGCAGGCACCTTTGCAACATGGTGCAAGGGTGGCTGCTTTGCGGGGATGATTATTTTTGTGCAGGAAGGGAAACATTACTGCACAAAAACAATCACAAGAGGCTTTTTCCTCTTTTTATGTGTGCTGCAGAATGCAGAATGCAGCACACATAGAAAGAGGAAAAACGAGAAGAAATAAAGATATTTCTCAACGTTGTGCCTCCCTTACGCCTCCCCTGGGGAGGCCTACATTTTTGGCGCTGCCTCAGACTTACAATTTCTCGTACATTTTGAGCAGTGTAGAAAAAACATGGATGTTTCTGGGCACGCTCCCAGCAACACCCATGGAACGTTCCATTCACATAGTTTTCCACCTGACAGGGGCACATATATATATAAGGCCTTATAAATATGCTAGTGGCACATTGCGCTATCGGAACGTAATAAAATTGACTTTCCGTTGACGCAAATGTCCCGGAGAGATGAGGCCCTCAATTGTTTTAGAGCTAATTTTTGGTGATTTGTTTTTTTGCTAAGGTTGTTAATGCATTAGTTGAAACAAGTGAATGATGATATGCCCTGCCCTATAAAACTTTGCTTGCAGACTCAGTGCCTCACTTTGAAGAGTGCAAAAGTAAGCGAGACCTCAGCCACATTTTAGTAGGTCCTATGGAGCAAGCATACAACAGCTGGACAAGCTTTGCTCTTTCCTTGCCTGCCTAATTTGAAAATGGCAATAGCCCCAGCAGCCCAATATTGTGAATCTATTGTTTAGTGGCGATAATCTGAATCCGATGATCAATAGAAATTCCCTAGCGGATAGCAATCCCAGCTCTGCCCGATATCTTGCAAAAAATGTTTTAATGTGAGGCTAGAGAAATCCAATTATTGCCTTGGAATGCAAAAGGTCCTAAATGTTGAAACATTTTTTTCAAGCCATTCAAACTAAGCAGTTTTTTTTATGCCAACGTTTCCCAGACTTATTACAAAGTAAATCCAAAGAAGAAAGGTGAAAGTTTCAATATGAATACTGCTGATACTAAACTTACCTTTTTATAGATTAACTCTAAGATACTTACGTGCACTATTCTCTACTGAATATGCTTACTTCAGACTTATAAAAATATTGAAAAATCTCCTAGAAATATTGCATTCAACATTCATAAGACAGGTTTAACATGCTTTTGTAGTGAATTCCTACTGAGGCCCACTGTAGTTTCCCCTTATTTTAGTCTAACTCCACGTTGCAGACCACATTTGCTTTGCACAGCCGCACCGAACACATTTATGTTTGTGCCACAATATTATTTTAAAAAGAGGCTACACATGTTAATATTGTCATTAAACTCTTCTCTTGGGATTCAGCCTGAGCATTTCATAAAAGGTCAAACAGCATAGTGCCATGTTTTTCTGTGCCAGGTAAAACATTAGAAACAACACAGAGGAACAGCTGCTGTTTTCAAAAGAGGCGCTTTTATTAATTTACACAGACACTTGCCTTTTGAATTCAGAGAGGAGGATTCTAGCTGAGGGCAAAGGTCTGGGTACAGATGCCCCAACCGTGCGTAATCTGAGATGAAGACCACCTAACTGCAAATTCCAGGAATGGGGGCAAATTCTAATCCCAGAGATCACTGATGTGCTCATGTAGTGAGGCTTAGGCAGATGTAATCACCATGGTAGGGTTTTTCATTGTGTATATTTACTCGTAAAGCTGAGTACTTTGCTCAGTTGCATATATTTTCTAATTGCAGCACAGTTGCTTCATGATAGAGCACGAGAGCTTCAATAAATATTGTAAACTTTCCTTGTGTCTTTCTTTTGTTTATTATGGACATGCATGTGTGAGAAAATGCAAGGTGATGATCTGTTTCCACGGTTCCTTTGGGGACTAGCGAATTGTGTTCTGGGGGTCCAATTTACCTGTTACTCTGGGAAGGTTAGGATGGCAGATACGGCACCGTGAGCTAGTCTGATTGGGGCCATAGGTACTGATGTGGTATGGTGACGCAGTCCCAAAATTCTGACGTCCTGTGATAACAGGTATAGTTCAGTTTCCAAACAGACTCCCTTCAACACTTCTTGTTAGGTTCATCCCTATGAATTACAACATTAGTCACTTGCAGTCATATCCATCTAAAACTATCTTAAGCAAATAAAAGAAGGATGATCTTTTAATGTTGTTCCTACTGGTAGATCTGTCATCTTTAGGCTGGTCTTTCCCACAATGTTTTACATTTTGGCTCCCATTTTTGCTGATTCTTTTTGTTGGTCTTAGGACTCTGAGCACTTTACCACCACTAACCAGTGCAAAAGTGCATGTGCTTCTCTCCTAAACATAATGGCATTGGTGTATACCTGGTTGGCATATTTGTTGTACTGTTAAGCCCTTTGTAAAGTGGTATACCATATACCCAGGGCCTGCACTTCAAATGCTACTATTGGGACTGCAGTAGTGATTGTGCCACCCACAGAAGTAGCCTCTTTAACATGTCTCAGGCCTGCCACTCCGGGGCCTGTGTTTGCAATTTACTGCAACTTTGACTTGGCATTTAGAACTACTTGCCAAGCCTTAAACTTCCCTATTATTACATATAAGTGACCCATTAGGTAGACCATAAGCACCCATCAGAACAGGGTGCTATGTAAGTAAAAGGGTAGGTCATGTACCTTTATGTTTTGCTTGTCCTGGTAGTTACTAACAGCCTATTTTGTTTTTCACTACTGTGAGGCCTACCCCTCACATACCCCAGCATTGAGAATTTCTTAATATATTTTTAAGCTGTAATTCCTGATCAGAGAGGACTAGCTTTTTCATGTTTGACATTATTGGAATGGTATTGATAAATCATCTTACTAGTGAAGCTGTATTTAACATTACTGTTTTAGAAATGCCAGTTTTAGAATGTGGACATGCCTCTGTACCTACTGCTCTTTGGCCTGATAGTCTGTCTCCAATACACGTCTAGGTTGGGCGATAGCTGCACTTTGATCATTTGTTCTAGACAGACACAAACACAGGAAGGGCTGGGTGTGACTGAGCACTCATCTGAATTCATCTGCATTCTGATAGCTTTCATGAACTGGAAGGGGA
Source organism: Lissotriton vulgaris (assembly GCF_964263255.1). Classification (NCBI taxonomy): domain Eukaryota; kingdom Metazoa; phylum Chordata; class Amphibia; order Caudata; family Salamandridae; genus Lissotriton; species Lissotriton vulgaris. The sequence goes on from NC_141687.1 coordinate 132,181,830, forward strand.
GAGGTGGCTCATTTGAATAGGCTTTGTCCTGCACCCACTCAAAGCAGTGATTCTCCCCATCCAACCCATCCAACCAGGGTTAGCCTGGCAGACAGGAATTGGTTGAAAGGGATCCTTGTGCACTTCAGAGAGTTCCTTTGAAGTCACCACGACTCAACTGCACTGATTTTCGGGAAGGACTGATTTCCTGCTTGTTGCCCAACTGCCTGTTGCTCCCTAACTGTGCTGGAAGGAGAGCTGGACTCTGCTTTCCCTACAAGTGATTCCCAAGGGCTTGCTGGCTTGCCTCTTGTTTTCTGAAGTCTCAGGGACACAAAAGACTTCCTACAATTTGACTTGTGCTGCTGAATTCTGCCTTCTGTGCATTGTGCATTAGGTGCCCCTCCAAGCTCTGGGCCACAGGCTTCTTCGCACTGAGACTGCACCGCTTGCTCGTAGGATCAGCGTGAGCTGCCTCAGAATCATGTCCATACAGAGTCTGCAGTGACAGCCGCAAAAAAGTGGTGGAGGGAGGGAGTGCAGGGGAAGAGTGGGAGGAGGTGTAGGGAGGGAAACTATAATAATAATATATTTTTTTTAAGTTAAGCTTACCTGCTACGGCCTGCCTCCCACGTCGCACCTCAGTGCCGCGACTTCCTTGTCCCAGCAGACATTGTGACTATATCACAGACAGCCTGTCCAATACTCTGCGCTGCAGTGCAGTGCAGTGATTAGCCTGATTGGGCTGGAAAAGACGCTCTGGTCAGGTCAGGTAGTATGTGGGGTTTTTAACCGGGTTGCATTGAAACGTGTGCATATCTTTTTTGGTTAAACTGAGACAGCCGGCCAGACTCATATGCACACTTAGGAGGTGCACATAGCTTTCCTGCTCCACCTTTCCATGCCCCGGCCTACCCCTCACTGCACAAGCTGGCTGAGCCTGAGGCCTAAAAATAAAAGGATCATAACATATTGTTTTATTTTTTGCTGATGGCTCTGAGCCAGTGGGGTGATGCTCCTCCGCCATTGCTGAGAAGCTGTCCCTGACTGTCTGTCATCCATTACACCCAGCTGATCCTTCACGCCCAGAGGATCGTCGCTAGCAATGCTCCACTTTTTCCTGGAGACCCTCTCCCCCACGAACAGGGCACTTCGCTCACCTTTAGAAGATAAAATAAGTTCAGCGGGACCTGTTTGGAACTGTATCCGATCCGTGCTTCATTGAGGTTGGCCTGGACTTTGGATTTACCCCTGTCTAGCGCAATCTAAAGTAGCTGTTTGGCGCTATCGACTTCTAAGAAATTCATTTTTAATCTTTGAAAATTCATAACTCTGGTTCTAGAAAATTGGATTTTTGTAGATTCAGTTTTGTTTTATTCTTACAAATATAATCTATATCTTTAAACAAGTATGGAGTCTTTTTGTGGTGTATTCATTGTGTTACTGTGTCTGTGTGTTGCACAAATACTTTATACATTGCCTTTTAAGATAAGCCTAACTTCTCTGTGCCAAGCTACCGGATAGTGAGCATAGGTTATCCTATTGCGTATCTAGCTTACCCTCACTGGAGTTATGGTTCCTGCCTGACCTGGGTGGATACCTCAGCCAACCAGGAATCCTATTACTTACACCTCCAAAGTAGTAAATGTTCCCCACATGACTACAAGAAGATCACAAAACCACCGAGAACTCTGGGGATTTATTAAAGCCTGTCACTATTCTATATAATAACAAACTGCTCAATTCTCAATACTCTTTAAAGTAGCTTGGTATGCAAGCAGAATTCTACAACACATTAAGGTATAATAAGATGAATTGACATTCCTTTGATCTCTTCATATTAATACTGTTAATAACCACATACACCAGAATGTCACTTAAAAACAGAACTAGCTAAAGTCACACAATTGACCATATGTGGGAAAAGGAGAATTTGTATAAAGTGTATACGAAGACATTATGTTTGTACATAGCAGATGAAACAAAGATTCAAGTGGGTGAATCTGAAAATTTCTCTTCTTCTTTTGTCTTCAAAACCTGAAGGCGTTGCATTAAGAGAAAACAGTGGGAGACCCAATCCACCCTTGGAGGCTTGGAGGCTTGGGCAGACAATCTAACATTGGCATTGCATTAAGGCATGCCATTAGACCTAGTTGCTTATCTTCAGTGATATCAAAACCAATAAATACAGATCTTTACACCACATTTGATCATAATTCACAGCACACATCAAAGCATAAGAAATTTGACCTAAGATATTTTAATAAATATTCAAATAAAAAACATAAAGTTAAACATGCCGGCAACCAAAAAATGAGAGTCTTGTGTAATACACATACAGCAATGTACCTCTTATGCCCAATAAGGCTCAAATTGTTTTTCCTTTATGGTAAATAACCCATGGGTACCTGAGCATCAATATCCATACCCAGCCAGATCACTGCAAATGGTATCAAAGGTTCAGTCAGTCTAACAGTGGTCAGTTATATTTTATACAGTAGTCACATCCATTGCTTCGATTGCTCAAGCTGTTATTTCAGTGCATTCTAGGATAGGAGTTATAGTCAAGCTGAAAAGTGAGCACTGCTGTAACCACAGATCAGATGTACCCCATAGACCATTACTTAAACAGGGTCATTCAGAGTTGGCAGATATGATACATCAGTCAAAATGTGGCAGATGCTCTGTCATTTGAAGGTGGGAGATGCACCAGTTGTCCCTCACTCAAGACTCATCTGGCTCCACCAGCAGACACCTTTGACTGATGGTCAGTCAGCTATGGCCTTGTTGGCCAATGTAAGTGATAACCTCTGCCCTATTTAGGGCAATCTTTCCACCATTCATTATTGCTGTTCTGGACTGCTAGAAAAAAACTGGTGGTCCGAAACAAGAAACAACAGAAATGACTAAATACGCTGGGAGAAACTCCAGAACATCTGGACATTTTTTTTTTCTTGCTGCTTTCCAAAATTTGACCTCCTCGTTGGGGTTTTGCTTTCGTACAACAAAACAAATGCGAAATCATGCATGGCGGCTGGCTGGCATTCATACAGAAGCATTTTCAGCAAACTGGTCGCCACTGTGATGTCCTAACAAGCAGCTTGACACATTCTAAAGAGCCTCTTAACATTCCACATATATAATGTTCGATCAACCAGTGCTAGGTTGTTTTTACTCAATCAAAAGAGGTGTTTGTAAAAATGAAATCTCTCACCTGATTGGTAGCGATGGGTCTCCCGCGTCCCACCAGTCCTTGGGTGGGCTAATGTACATGCACCACAATTCCCAGCTGTAACCATGAGCAGAATTCTCATAACGCTGCACTTCGAACGTGTCCTGCTTAATATTGTCAATTGAAGGAAGAATGACTCGTTTATAATCTTGTTGAATCCGAGACAGAACTGGCTCAGCCCTGCATAAACAAAGAAAAAAGAACAGGTAAGAACATTTTCATTATGATGTATTTTGTGAATATCTTAACTTAGACACATTTCGAAGTATCGGGGCATTCTCAGTCTGAACAAACACAATTATTATGTTCATTTAAGCATATTTCAAACAGTTCTGACCCATCACCCTTGTCACTTCTGAGTTATGAGAAAAACCAAACAGAAAAGTAGAAGCTGGAGAGACAATAAATCTGAAGGAAAAAATGGAAAGAAAAGTGGGTTAAACTTCATCTGGAAAATGAAAGGTTTTTTTTATTTTTATTTTTTTTTATTTTTTTATTTCAAAATATTTTATTGAAAGTAAATTTTTCATATCAACATTCTTCAGCCTTTGCAAGAATTCTTCTAGTTTACCACAGCACATATCAGTTCAGCCTACAAGAATTTCCTGAATAGAAGGCAGTTCACAGTTGCCTTCAGCTCAGATCCAGGAGGTGAGGATGTTCAAATGATTTGGGGAATTCAATTCCTGCAAAGTCCTGACATTTAGGGGCCTGAAGTATGACCCTTCCAATTTGTGAGTCGCAAACTGCGTTGTTTTGCGACTCGCAATTTTGGACTCGCAAATTGGAATTTACAACAATGTCTCAGACTCTATTTGCAATGCCTAATTGGGTCGCAAATTGCTTGTCTCATTAATATTCATGAGACAGGTGCAATTTGCGACCCCATTGGGAAAGGTTAGCACTCCCAGGGATGGTGGCCTGCTGGGGTCAGCAAACCACCATGTCTGTGACTGATTTTTAAATAAAGAAGGTTTTTTTTCAAATGCAGCCCGTTTCCCTCAAAGCAAACTGGGTTACATTTAAAAAAGCCAATTGAAATATTACTGTTTCATTTTTTAAGTGTAGGCAGAAAGTGGTCGTGGGAGCACTGCTTGCACTCAAAACATATTTTCAATGCCAGTCACAAAGGAGTAGGGGTCCCCTGGAAACCTCTACCCATTCGCGAGTGGCTTAACACCAATTTGAAATGAGTGTTAAACTGCAAGTGTTTTGCGGCCTGCGAAACAATCTTACATTGAAGTGTGAGTCGCTATTAGGAAAGGACGCACTTGGCTGGCCCCTTCATAATAGCGACTCGCAAACCCTATTTTGTGAGTTGGTAATAGGTTAACGACTCACAAAATTGGGTTTGTAAAGACCTATTTTGTGGGGTCAAATAGGCCGATTTCTCGTTTGCGTCCACAAAAAAACGCTTGTACATCTAGCCCTTAAACTTCTAAAGCTTAGCAAAAGTTAAAATGCAGTGAAAAGTATGCCTGGCCTAAATGCACTATAAGCTATATTTTCTCTTTTGAACTGTCCAAAATAGAGACCAGGAGCTGTGACAAAAAAGATATATCAATGAAATTGCATTTAATATCCCAAATGAAAACAAGTATTTGCTATGGGTAAATCAAAGTGTGATAAGTGATGGTGAGGAGCAAAAAGTTTCGAAAAAGTTCCCACTTGTCAGCTGGTATTCTGCATAGGAATGTCCTCTTCCATTGGTTTATGTTCCTGGAGCTACACAGGGGATCAGCCTTATGATCCTTGGAGGTCTTTCTGTCCATGGATATCAAGTAGAAGGGGGTCAGCCTCCTCAGGGCCTTATCACAGGCCACAAATGCCAAGTGCCACAGGTTTAGTTTTCCTGATATTCCTTTGCAGGTCCAGCAGTGTTCTGAAGAAGTCTGGTTGAGGGTCCAGGGTTGTAGTGTTTAGCAGCCTCTGGATAGGGGACACTCTCAGACATTGCTAGTTCTTCTTTTACCAAGGAAGTAAAAGTTCCCAGGCCCTGACATACCCACTTTTGTATTAGGACTTGTTTGCTTTATTGACAACAGGGAAAAATTGAAATGCACGAGAGCACGTCCAAGATAGGAGGGTATTCAGCCACACTAAACTGGGCTTTTTAGGCTGGGGTTGTGAGTCGGGAGTGTACAATGATACTCCGAGTGTCCTCATACATCTAACACTAAAATCCAGTATGAAGAAGACACTATTTTGCTTATTGCTTTTTCTTTGCCTTTAGTGCAGATTCATTTTTAACGGTGCACTCAGTCTTGTTTTTGCTTTGAGTTGTGGTTTTGCGGCGTGAGAACTAAAAGTTAATAGTCCACGCTGGTATACACTTCTGAAATAATTTTAGCAAGCTCCTGTTCATGATCTTAAACAGGACCAGGTGTTAACCACTGGCACACAGGCAGAACTGCAGTTTTTCCTTTAGTGTTCCTAAGAGGTATCAAGAAACTTTGTCAATATTTCCTATAAATTTCATTGCAAAACCAAGAGCCAAAGGAGCTCTGCACTCGTTCAGTATTTGTTTTAACACCTCCACTCAAATGAGAGTGTGCAATGTGTAGTAGTATAGATACCTACAAAGATTGTTTCCATCTAGTAGACTCTTCCATAGGTGGTACCAACCCAAGGGGAACATACATCGGGGCCTCATTTATGAAGCTGTGCGTCACTTTACGCCGCCGGTGCATCACTTTTTGTGACGCACCAGTGGCGTAAAAAATGCCCAGAAAAGTTACATTGTTTACAAAAAAGAAACTCCAGGAGAGTTTTCTATCTAGTCTTTTTGGGGAGTTTGAAGCTTTAAGAAACATTGGGGTCTGCGACCCAGCTTCTTGTATCATCCTGTCTAAAAAAAATGCATCTAATCACCCGGTATTGGACAATAAACATACTGTTAAATCCCAAATTGCTGCCTCCTAATATGTGGGAATATGAGGTAGTGCCAACCCGCCTAAATTTGTGTTAAGCTGTAACACTGCGAGTCTGCCTCTAGAAGCTTTCTTGTTCCATACAAACGACCTGAACGTAGGTTCAAGCCCTTTAAAATAGCGGATATTAATCTTATTGGGTACTTTAGAAAACAAAAATATTAAAAGCGGATTTATAGACATCTTAACAAGTGCAACTTATCAAGGTTAACTGGAGACATGACCAATTTTTCAATAATTTCAGAATTTTTCTACCTGTTGCCTCGTAGTTCAATTTAAATAGCTGCCCATATTGACCTGTAACAAAGATCCCCAGATACCGTAAAGGATCTGATAGAAGAGCCTGCTGTTTTAAATTTGCTGGGAGAAAATCCATACCTGTGTTCAACGTTAAAATCTCACTTTTGTTTTAGTTGATTTTATAGCCCCCAATAAGTTCAAATTGGCTAAAGTCGGCTAGGGTCTGATCCAAATTCTGCCTAGGATATAGAATAACGTCATCAGCGAACAACTTTAATCTTGCCATACCCTGAATCGGGGCTTGGATATCTGTGTTAGCTCGGATTGTAATGGCCAAGGGTTCTATAAAAAAGTAAATGACAAGGGAGAAAGCAGACACCCTTGACTGGCCCCTCGATTGACTGCTGACCCTACTTGTGTTGCATTAATTACCAACTGAGGCTGGGCCCTCTGATAGATGTTCCGAAGCATAGTCATAACTTGAAACAGGACACCAAAACCTACCCAGACCATCTAATAGGGTGTCTCAATTAACCAAATCGAACGGTTTATCAGCGTCAACCATCATAATACAAGCCGGCGTCTTGTTGATACTAAAATAATCGAGCGATTGAATCAAAAACCCGGTATTGGAAGACATAGTCCTTCCAGCAGTGTCTAACAATCTCACTGTAGAGAGGAAGCAACTGTCTCAACTGAAGGAGGAAACCAGTATTACAATGGATGTCTCTGCTATTCAGTATTAATTGTAAAAATCTTGCAAGTGTCATCCAAGATTATTCAAAGATGAAGCCTAATGTAAGGATGCAGATGTTTTTTTTAATTGTTTTCCATAACTGTGCCTAGGAGTTTATTTTCTAGACCCCATGGCATTAAGGACTTAGTTAATTTACCTACATGAGACAAAGAACATGGTAATTTGCAACCCGTGCCCCCTACAATCCACTGAACATTACTTGAATAAAGTGCATACTAGGTAACAGTCTGTGCTGTGAGACTTCTCTGAAATAGTTATTGGACCCTAACCCCTCTTTCATCACTAGGAAACTATGAATATATTTCCAAAAAATAGTGAAAATTCATATCCTATTCTGGCACACATGAAATGAATGGCAACTATTTTGAAAATAAACAAGTTTGTGCTGACTGTATTTTAAGGATTCTTTTCCTCAATATTACCACTCATCCTTTCGCTAGGTCAACTAAACAATATTTAGCGTAAGATAGAAGCCTGATCGAGGTAATACATAATGTGAACCTGCATATCTTTTATATATGATTGAAGCAATGTTCAGTAATGAACTAGCAGATGCTGTTCTTGTCTCTGCAGCTAAGCTGTCCTTGAACCAGAAGATAAGGACGACTCAATGAGCCATCTCTATAGTCTTCAGCAAGGAATTGTTTTCACAGCTACTGCATGACCCTTAAAAACTCAATCTTGAGTCACCAGATTGAAGTTCCTCTCTAGCCAAAAATGCTACATTCCAGTTTATATACTCTTTCTGAATATTATTGAGCATTTTCAAAATAAACAATTAGCACAATAGCCCTTTAAACTTTCACCTACTTATAGTCTGTGAAAGACTGCTTACTGTTTGAAAACAACAACTGAGAAATAAAGATGCTAACTTTTATGAAGTCTTGTCTATATTTTAATGATAAAAAAGCAATTCCTAATGCAAAAATAAATCTCAGTATATTCAGCCAGCTGATTACACATGTCTGCTGCTCTGACCATGATGGAAGCGCCTCCCCTCCATTGTTTCTGGAAGGGAAGAACCTTGATAAATTTAGCATTGCTGGAGCGTAGAAGCCTCACTGGGCTGTATTCCTTAATTCATTCATTAGGGTACCCAGACCCCTGTTGTGAAGGGCTTGATGAATACATTATCCATTGATGTTGAAGTCGCTTCCAAAATGATGACATTGATACATGTTTCGGCCTTTATATAGTAGGCGGACTGCCATGTTGTGCATTATTTGCAGCCTGGAAGTTATTCTCCTAACCCCTGTAACTTGGGCATTATATGCGAGCAAGTGAAGAAACTTCTTCAACATGCGGAAGATCCAGAAACAAGCTTTCACCACTGTTGATACCTGTGCCCCAAATGAGAGTTGGGGGTCAAACATACTGCCCAAATTTCTAGCCTCCGCCATTGGAGGGGGTAGGGAGAATGCTGTTGGGTCAAGATCCTACACATCCTGGAAGGGGATCCAACCCAAACAATAAGATTCCCATTTAGTCTGAGTTGTATAGCAGTTTGTTGGCGTTCAACCAATCAAGCGGCACAACCATGCAACAAGCAAATGTAGCCTTTGCTTTGGTGTAAACTCCTTCATACATGAGTAGGAGTTGGGTATAAAGCATATGAGATGATATTGATGTTAAAGGATTCAACCAAATATGCCAGAGGAGACATGTAAATGTTAAATAGTGTGAGACTCCCGACTTCAACCTTTTTGCCCCTGAGGCAAACGGGTAAATCCAGACCACCTGTTGTCCTCTTTCAAGGAGGGAGCCCAGCCCACTTAGTGCAGAACCTGTCACTAAAAGATGTTCTAAACTGTGCCGCAAGATGTTATGATCTACTATATCAAGTATAGAAAATAGCACCAAAAGGTGTAAAGCGGCAACTGTGTATATCCAGCTGCGCCTGACCGGGATGAAGTCACAAGTTCAGGAAGACCATGATGGAGCACTGACCGGCTAAAGGGGCCCAGATGTGTCATGCAGTTGAAGCAATGCTTTGGTTCCAAGATGCGGCGAGGCTGCGGTGTGAGGTACTATTTCATTGACGTTGAGGATCCTGTCAGCGATGGCTTTGACTGCAAAGTCTGGAGTCCGGGATGCATTGCACAGTCGAGGTGATGCATTGGTTTCAAGGAGCTGCAAGGTTGAGATGCGGAGTCCATCGTCGAGGCTGCCTTTGACGTGGGATGCGAGGGACTGTGCCAAGGATGCATCACACATCAGCGGTTCCAAAGGTGATGCGGGCTGGGCCAGCAAAGAAAGTCTTTCCTAGAGGTCTAAACCATGTAGCAGCTGAGATACGTTGGTTCTGCTCTGGGTTGTGCCGTGCTGCAAAGGAGATGCCTTGGTTCCGTTGGGTCCACAGAGGTTCGCTAAGCACCTTAAGCCCACTCCCAATGGTCTGTGGTGGCACCACTTGACAGGCTAGTATCACAGATGGCAGAGTCCAGGTGAAGATACAAGGCTGTTGGAAGCATGGTAAAGCCCTGAGGCTTCAGATCAGGAGACCAGCCAACAAACCAAGTCACTGTGGGTTATGGGTTCAAGAGATACAGGTCCCATCCTTCTCATCCAGGCAGGAGGGCAGCAGACAGGAAGTCAGCACAGGTAAGCAGAATCCAGCAGATTGGCAGTCCTTCAGCAGCACAACAGTCCTTCTTCCTGGCAGAATATCCACAGGCTCAGAAGTGTATTGAAATGGTGGTACCCGAAGTCTAGTATTTATACCCAGTTGTGCCTTGGATATGGGGGAGAAGCTTCTAGAGGTTTGCCTTCGAAGTTCCCAGGCATTCTGCCTTCCCTGTCCTGACTCCATACCAGCTACAGGGTCTATACAGCCCTTTGTGTGGAGCACGACAAAACCTAAAGGCCTATCCAGGTGTAATTGGGTCTGTGCCCAGCTCCTATCTCCCATCCTGCTAGTTATGGCCCATCCTGGCACGCCTTAGCTCCCTATTGTGTGTGGTTGTCTAGGTGGAATATACAAAGCTCCTCATCAATCATCTGATCAGAGACAGCCTATAAGCACTAAATAGCTAAGGAAAGAAAATGCCAACGTGGCATTTTCAGAATTTATGTTTAAAATTTGACTTCACCGTAAGTAAGGATTTTAAATTGAGGTTCCTGAGATACCAAACATGAACTTGTTATATTTTTCCATTTCGAAATTACTCTTAGAAAATGGAATAAGGCAACTCTAACTTTATTCTATGGGAGATATAGGCCTTGCAGTAGTGACCTACAAACTTAAGTGTTTGTCACTACTGGGAAATGTAAAACGTAAAAGTACATGTCGTACTTCTAAAATAAATTGCACCCTGCTCTCTAGACTGTCTAGGGTCTACCCTAAGGAGGACATGTATGTATTACAAAGGAAGGTTTAGGTCTGGCAAAAGGTTTATTTTGCCAGTTTGAAACAGCAGTTTAAAACTGCATACACATAGGTTGCAATGTTTAAAGGGCTACTTAAGTGGGTGGCACAATCAGAGCTGTAGGCTAACTACTAGCACATCTAGTGCCACTTTACTAGGGAGTTGCAAATAAATTAAATTTGGCAATGGGGTATGAGACAATATTACCATGTTTTAAGGAGAGAGCACAAGCACTTTACCACTGGTTGCAGAATCCTAAAGCCATCAAATAGGAAATCAGAACAAAATAGAGGAAGAAGGCAAAAATTTGGGGGCCAGCCCGCCCTAGGGTTGACAAGTCTAACCCAATATATTAGAAGGTTTATGTACTTCCACTTTAGCGATAGTTGCCTTTGTTCAAAGGGTATTTTCCAATGACAACCTAGCATGGACCATACACAGGCCACTGTACATCATATATACCATTTATAATTTATAAAAAGAAATAAGCAGAGAAAGACCTGAAGCTGTTCTTAATGATTAATTCATGCTTTGTTCCGATGCTATCCAGCCTAATTAGGGTCTTGCTAAGAGTGGGACGTCTTGCAGTGAATGACACCCAGAATTCCGTGTGATATCCAGGTGCTGGAAAAGGTGCCTCCAGAAAACGCATGGGAAGGTCCCATATTCCCTGAATTGCCCATGACAATGCTACCACAATTACCACATGGGGGACACTGGGAGGGGCATGGGAGAGTTCAAGGGGGAGAGGAATGGGCTGCAACAAAAGTGGGTGACCTGTTTAGTATGGGAGAGCTCCTCCCATTTGAGGAATTCTGGGTGGAATTTAATCTTACATGGGGTCACTTCCTGCTCCATAGAGAAGTAACAGCAGCATTTCATAATCATTGGAAGGATGGTGCATCCGAACCACAGCATCATACGAGCTGGTAGTCTATTGCCCTCTCCACCAGTACCTTTTAGTCGGTCACATGCCTATATAGGGCGATTCGAGAAGATATGCTTTCTCTATCAAAGGCGCTGAAAGACTGCTGGAAAGGAGACCTGGGAGTACCTATACCGGAGCGTGACTGGGAGGTAATTCTGGCCAGAAGCCCAAAGGTTTCCAGGAATGCCTGGTTCAAACTGATCAAGTAAATGTTACACAGAGCATACCTCACTCTGGTGCGCATTCACAAGTACTTTTAGGTGGTCCATGCAGTGTGCCCACGATGCAGGGAGTTGGGGGCTGGACTCCTCCACATGATGTAGTCTTGCCCCTCACTCTTGACTTATTGGGAAGAGATTAAAATAACTGTAGCAGCAGTTATAAAATTGGAGGTTCCTACCTCTCCTGGGCATTGCTTACTAAGCTAGTTCCCACACACTTAGAGAAAAAACAAAGTCACTAGCAGGTTACGAGATCTGGCTTTCATACTAGCGCAAAGGAGACAGGGCCGGCCTTAGGCATGTGCAAGCTGTGCACCTGCACAGGGCCACCAAATCCCAGGGGCCACCACGCCAATATAAATCCTTAATATAATAATCCTTTGAGGATGGATACATATTTGTGTGGTGGCTCCGGCAGGGATTTGGTGGCCTCTGGCTCTGTTCCACTTCCAAACACCCTGACCCCCCCTCTTCACCGGCCTCCGTGCTCCGCCCCGCCCCGCCCGGACCCCCTCTTCCGGGGCCTCCTACCTACACTTCCTGCCCAGGGCCACCATGAGCCTAGAGCCGCCCCTGAAGGAGAATCACTGGGAACTGGAACACGCCGGGGGGCCCACGTGTGGCCACTTAGGGCAGGAAATCAGAGAAATGGGCAGGAAGTGAGGGGAGAGAGATGTTGAGAGATGCTATTAGGGGACTAGGCACCTTGGATGTGGCCCAGGTCTGTGAGGCATTGGTAGATAGTCGTGTACATCCGGAGCCCTGTAGCGTCCCCTGCGGGATTGCCTGCTCCTGCCTCTCATTAGTGCGCATGGCATCAGAAACAGTGAGCTGGTAACCTCAATGACCTCAAGTGTTGCAATACTCAGCTGGGAATTACTATTAACTTATCCTTCTTTCTAGATCGTAAATGGGCATGGGAATATGGTTCTAAACTTGCACAATTGTACAAAATAATTTATGGGGGGCAGTGGGAGAGATGGGGGTTTGCATGCTTGAAAAGGTTGCAGGTATGCATGCAGTGCACCTGAAATGTAGCACTGTATGATATTTGCAAATGGAAAAGCTTTGCTCTTGTGCTGTGCATATGCTTCGAAATCTAATAAAAGTTTGTTTTAAAAAAAAAAAGATTAGGGCCCCGATGTAGGTGGCCCATTACTGGTCGGTAAACCCGAAATTCGGTAAATTTCAGGCTTACCGACCGGTATTGAGCCTTTTCTGATGTAGGGGATGATTCGGTAAATACCGAATCGGTATTTACCGATTCGGTATTTACCGAATCATTATTTACAGATTCGGTATCTACTGAATCGGTAAATGGCATGTAGGAAGCACTTTTAAGAGTGCTTATGTGCTGTAAGGATTTGTTATTTACCACCAACTATTAGTTGGTGGTAAATAACGAATACCTTTGAAAATGAAAATCTGTGCATTTTCAACAGTGCCATTTGGCAGACATACATGCCCTTAGGGCATGTAAGTCTGCCACATGTGCACACAAGCACTTTTCAGGGGTGCAACCGGGTGTCTATGTGACTCCCTGCCACCCTTGCATGTTTCCCTATTTTACCGAATCGGTATTTACCGATTCGGTAATTCACATTCATTCCTGTGGGCCTCCAGTCCCATAGGAATGAATGGGAATTACCGAATCGGTTAATACCGAATCGCTAATACTTACCGAATTTTTATCTACATTGCATTTACCGATTCTGAAATACCGAATCAGTAAAATTCGGTATTTTAGAATCGGTAAATTTTGATTACCTACATCTAGCCCTAAATCTTGATTTGCTAACTGAAAGAGAAGCAGATGCCTTGTTCCAACCTGACGCATGAATTCAAGTTCCAAGGACTTACTCCTACAATGGTGAGAGACAGCTTTGTGATTAGTTCTCAAGAACATTTGTGCTTTGGTCTGATTTGCCTATAGGGATCTGAGGTGTCTGGAGTTTAGAAGATGCTAGAGCCACGTCTTGTAGTGCTCCACACATTTATATGCAATCTATACTCAGTGTCTGTTTAACAGCATTAATTCATGTGCAATTATTATAAATTAAATGTAGAAGGTGGTTGTATCTACCTCAGAGGAGAGCCACGCATATATTATCAAATGTAATCATTAATTTACTCAGGTTAAATGCACTTACTTAGAAGCCATGCTTTCTAATGTTGGCCTAACCTGTACACAGGCCCTAGTTGCATGCATTTAACATTTATAAAATGTTGTGCAAGTCTCATTGTGTCTCCCTCTGCAGGTGTCTCCTCAATATTTTCGGTAGCTTGAATAAGTTCATTGTTGTATACTGAAACTGTTAAATAGCTAGACATTAATTGAAAGTTGGCTGTGGATATGCAGGCTGTGGTGGTTGGAGAGATTCTCCTGTAACAGGCAGACAGGACCAATGATACATCAAAGGTTGTGCAGAAGTGAGTTTCTCTATCCAGCGCTGGGAAATGAGGTAGTCTCACTGTCCCAGAGAATGACCATAGTTGATTGAACCGTTTAGTGGGAACCGATGTGGAGAGCCTTCCAGAAGTTACTTTCGTATTATAATTATGAGTTTAGTAGAATAGGTTGGCAGATACCGGTCCTGACTTCACTGAGAGAAGATCTCTTCTTGAACTCTACTGATTTGAGGATTCACACTTATCCCTTAAACCTGGTTCATTTGATGCTGACACCTTCCTCTTAGAAGTGTTCCGTTCACCTTTCAGTGCTGATTTAGAATAGGAAAGTTCCTTTATACAACCAGTCTAACTAATATACTGTCTACTTATATTTTGCATTTTTTTCGCTGACAATATAAAAATTCAGATTGCGTGACCATTTGAATGCAAATACTCATTTTATAAGCTAACTAAGCTGCTGATTATATATTGAATTCTAATATTGACTAAAATTTGTGAATGACACCCTTATGGTTTGGAACACATCTTATCCATCATTTCTGTTAAGCCACATTGATTTCACTGTACTTGAAATGCAATACTGATTTAGCTCCTTTTTGTATGCTTCAATTCACCAAATAAAGCTCCATACACCATTGGAGAGTCCTGTTTGTTGACTACACTAAACAGTTCATATACAAGAACCTTTTCTCCATACATTTTTAAAGAAGGAGCTTGCTTACCTTTTAGAAAATTCCCAATTGGCTGGTGAAATCTTGGAAATACTCTGTATAGATTTATCCTTTGTGGGGAGTCTCCTGCAGCTTTTTAAAGAAGAGTGGGTTCACCAGAATCAGACAAGAAGAAATCAACATCAGGAATTTACCTAAAAAGCTACTTTTGCTTAAAGATACAACTTTGTGGGACTGTTTTTTGAACTATTAGACAGATGCTACTTTGAAATCTGCTTGTTGCTGTGATTATTTTGTGTACTCTGCCATTACGTCGGACAACTGCATCAAAGGAAGGGTCTCCTTTGAGCTAGCATCTCTTGTTGTACCCTGCAAGTTTAATCAAGGGACTAAAATCGGGTTACAACAAAACCCTCAATCTAAGATTTGACTGGGGGAAAGTCCTGCACATATTTTATGTTCTTGCATCAGTACCTGCTATCAGATGTCCCTCCATCCCACCATATATAGTAGGGGGCTAAATTACAAGGGGATATTGCCACCAGAACATCATGTCTAGTGACTTTCTGGTGGAGACATCCCCTTCTCCTTATTGACAAAGCGACATTAAGTCAATTAACATGGCTTAACACCGCCTTGTAAATAAAGCCCTTTTTGCGTTTCGCGTAGCATGAAAGGGGGTACAATGGGTGTTGCAGTGGGTGTTCCGCCTCAACACACATTGCCAAAAACTAAGATCAGGTAAAATCTGGTCTTTGGATGACGATTCGAGGAGAAATAATCAATTGCTCCTTGTATTTTGCTCTTTCTATGTGTGCTGCAGAGTAAATCACCTTTCAACATTGTTTATGTGCAGGAAGGTGTCCCTTCCTGTACATAAACAATAGCCCCTGCGGCTAAGGCACCTTTGCAACATGTCACAAGGGTGCCTGTGCTGGTGCTTGGGAAATGTAGGGGTCCGTTGTATTATTGTAAATATGGCGCATCCCTGCGTTTACAAAATGTTGGTGCATGGCATTACCTATTTTGGAGTAACACCGAGCTCCGGCATTTTTATGTAAATATCCCCCTAGATATTCTGTCCCACTAGGCTATTCCATTACTGCATGTGTGGACTTAAAGCCCATCTCAAATATAGATCTCTACTTCATCCTGCTGGATTTATCATTGCTTCTAAAAATTGTCTAGATCAAAACTTATAATCCTGACCAGGCCACCTCACCAGATGCAACTGTATGCAGTTGTGTGTCAGTAGTACAGGATCCCTAGACTTCCATAAATTGGCTTTCTCATGTGTACTTGAATGTCACATATGTTTTTCTGTAAATGCATTTTCTCTATGACGGCCACAGAATGATAGTCGAACTTTATGACTTGTATTCCATTATTCAAGTGTCTTCTTTTTGATGATAGTTTTTTCTCATACTTGTATGTTTTCATTTCTTTATTTAGACGTGTGCTGGACCTTCAACTGCTGTATTCCAATAACTATCTTGTTTTTAAGTTATTTTCTTTTTCACAAAACTATTCTAATATCCCCTTAGGGAAAAACTCTTGAAGCACACAGGCTCCCCTGAACAATCACAAAGCTGCAATGCAGTATTGTGATTGGTCTGAGCGTCGTGGTTTGATGCTCAGCCAGGGAATGGGGGCCTGGGCATGTTCTCTATGCAGGCTGTGATGCAGCCTGCATGGAGAACAGGGAAAGTGCGCATGACTGGCCGGTCCCAGAGGACCGACCAAACAGTCATGTGCACTTATTAGTGGGCAAACTACTCTTCCCCTGCCCTTCTCTGAGAGCAGCCCTGTCCTGCCTGCCGCCCGCAAAGCAGCACTGAAATATAAAATGATAATAACTCAAATAATTTATATAATTGTTTCCTTTATTAGCACTGCTTGAAAGCAGTTTCCCTCTGATGACCCTTCTCCCTCATAAAATAACCCTTGGGTTCCAAATAAAGCCCTTTTCAAGATGGAAGCCCTAGATTCTCAAATACGACCTGTGCATATGTCATACGTTCTAGTGGGTAAAGTTGAAACACACAAAATTTTGGTTGTAGAGGGAGCTTGTGTTGATCTTTTTATTATAGGCGTAACTTACACTGGGGATGCTCCAACAAACATGTGCATTTCTCTGTAATCAGATCTGACAGCAAGGTCAGGAGCAGTGAGTGTTCCCAAAGCATTGTCAAAGACATAGTCAAATTAAATATGGATGCCTATTATGCGCAAGTGTTAGGTACTGGCAGCAGCAGCTCGCCTTTACTTTCTCTTTGGTTCCCCTACGACTGAGATTGATACCCCTACGTTCTACAGTGGAGTGGTGTGGCTCACTGGTTAGAGGCGGCAGACCCGTAAGCAGAGAACAGCCTCGGACCAGGGTTCAATTCCCGCCACGGCAGGGTCGTGGACCAGGGTCAAACGGACTCGATAATTCTCGCCTCGGTGCCTACTCTAACCAGGGAACACACTCGGCAACTCTGGGCATTAAGCTTGCCTCATCTCTACAAAGGCCCCCCACAGACGCTGGGGATGCCTGGTTTCACAATGGAGATACCCAGAAAGGTACCATCTCACAGGGAAAACCAGCGGTCTTCAGCGCCAGGATACTCCTTGGAGTCACAGTGCGCTTTACAAGTACACCCACATTTACATTTACATAAAGACATTACCTGTAATAGAAAGTAACCTGTGTTCTATGAGCTCTAAATATGTTTAATGGATTTAAATCGTTACCCCTCAATGGCTCCTTCTTTGCATTAGGCAACTGTTGAGGGGCCAAGAGGGTGACAAAGGACAAGATGGCATCCAGTGGTGTCGCCAGTGTGTCATGGCACCTAGCGCGAGGAAGAAAAGGGCCCCACTGACCGCTGTTTGGAGGAAGAAATAAAGCAATGTTCAGGGTTCAGCAGGTCTCTCACACTTCTGAGGCCCAGTGTCACTGCACCTGCTGCGCCACTGGTGGTGACCTGTAATGCTATCAGTGGTTAAATGATGTTTGATTTCAGTACAATAAGGAGGAAACGTTAGAGAAAAAAAATTGATAGAGGGTCTCTTTGGCTCCCCAGTCACCTGGGTGAATGTAGGGGGCTGGGCATGCTATGGCAGATATTCAGTACAGGTCTACTTTGGACAAGTAATCTAATCTTTAAAGCAGACGCTGAGAATTTCTGTTTAGGCTGCCTTTATTCTGGCACTATAATCCATTCATTAAAAGCTGGCTCTGCAAATATTTTGCTTCTGCATCTGTTTCGGGATTAGCCATTAATTTGCACATATTTTCGTTGCTTTCTGTAAAAAGAATCAGCAGGTACTCAGTAAGACAGCAGACAGGCACAGCACTCTATTTGAAGCAATAAAGGCTCGAAGAAGAAACACCGAATTTTAAAAATGCTATTTAAGTGTATTCATACCTAAAATGCTATGCTGACAAATCGAACAATCTTTAGCTCATTTATACCCTACTCAATTACATTTTCTTTCTCTCTACATTTGATAAAGATCATGGTATAATCTACGTATTCCTGGCATGTTATTGAAATTTTCTGAAAGATCACTACAAAGGGCAGAGAAGAATCAAGTAAGTGATAAACTGACCATATGCCATTCATTGAGTTACTCATGTATTGTTTTTTTATCTAACCAGCCAAGGTACACCTCAAAGAATTTAGGTGGCTGGGTACATATAACGAATAGTGGGTAGCAGGTCAAGGGCCAGATGTAGGTGAAATAGATTTACCAATTTTTAATGACCGAATTTTACCGATTCGGTAATTAAAAATCGGTAAATCTAAGGGGTTGGATATGTAGGTATTCCAGATGTGCTGGAATACCGATTCGGAAGAATTCGTTAATTACGGATTTGGTAAATACCGAATCTGTAATGCCCATTCATTCCTATGGGCTTTGAAGCCCATAGGAATGAATGGGCATTACCGATTATGTATTTACCGAATCAGTAAATACCGATTTTCACAAGGGTGCAGGGGGTGTCACTTTGACACCCTCTGGCACCCCCTAAAACAGGCTCGGGTGCCATGTGGCAGGCATACATGCCCTAAGGGCAGGTCTGCCTGTCACATGGCATAGGTGTGCATGCACACATGTGCATGCACACCGGAATCGGTATTTTACCATCAAATTGGATTTGATGGTAAAATACCGATTCGGTAAGGCCTCTGGGACTCTGAAGAGTCCCACCTACATCTGAGTGCCTCAGAATCGGTAAAATTACCGATTTTTTATTTTACCGAATCGGTAAGCTTACCGAATCGGTAATTTTACCAATTCGGTAAAATAATGCCCCCTACATACCTGTCACCCGTTTACCGATCGGTAACGGCCAAAATCGGCTGTTACCGCTCGGTAAATGGCCTCAAACGGCCACCTACATCTGGCCCTAAGACTTTACAAGAACCTTGTGATAGAGAACCAGTTGTCCATGGAGCAAGTTGATGGCCTGCCAAGGTAACGCCAAGTTGAAGCGGTAGAGAAAAAAATAGAGGCCTGAAATGAAGAAGAGGGCATGCTGTCTGATCAGCTGTGACGATGAGGACCAAATGAAGACTAACATCTAGTGTATGGAAGGATTATCCAAGGGTAGG
Organism: Lissotriton vulgaris; assembly: GCF_964263255.1. Classification (NCBI taxonomy): domain Eukaryota; kingdom Metazoa; phylum Chordata; class Amphibia; order Caudata; family Salamandridae; genus Lissotriton; species Lissotriton vulgaris. The sequence continues at coordinate 132,201,169 of NC_141687.1, forward strand.
GGAGAGAACAGATCCTATGAATTTAACACAGTCATTTTCCCGTCACAAGGATGTGCTCTGGAAATAGAAAGTTCAATCACAAAACCTCTTGTATCTAGGTTACCAGGTGGTCACTAGACATTTGTTGGGAGGCCTGAGTCTTCTGGTTGACAGGCAAAGTTAAAATATATCATGAGACAGATAATGAATAACCATGGCGTGTCTTGTGCACTATGTATACATGTTGGACTTGGCCCTCTCTGCAGGGTCATCCCTAATTTTATTGCCTTCACCCTCATGTTTTCTGAACCTGTTTGTGTTGGCTTTTAGGACTATGCACACTTTACCTCTGCTAATCAGTGCCAAAGTGCTTGTAATCATTCCCTTAAACACTCCGTTAAATATGGTATAATTGGCTGCTTAAACATAATTGGCACATTTGATTTACTAGTAAAGTGGTACAACATTAATACAGGATCTGTAAACTAAATCCTTTTAGTGGGCCTGCAGTACTGCTTGGACCAACCACCTAGTATTTTAAACATGGCTCAGGACTGCCATTGCAGCCTGTTGTGAAGTTTTCTTCTGACATTTTAGCCTGGCAAAATAAACCTTTTACGAGACCAAAACCTTTTTTTTTAATGCATATATGTCATCCCTGGGGTAGGCCCTACACTGCCCTGGAGGAATGTGCATGGTATTTAAAAGTTGAAAATGTACATTAAACTTGTATTTTTCCTGGTAGTAAGAAGTTGTTAAATTACATGTTCAATATTGCAAGACCTAACTCTACCATAGGATATCATTGGTGTACCTTATTCACTTGTCCCAACCACCTGGTGCCTGCAGCCTGTATCCTGGGTTGAATGACTAAGGGTCAGATGTGCGACCATTGGAATTTGCGACTCACAAATTGCGATGAATTCAGATTTGAGAGTTGCAAAATCCAATGTACAACAGTGTCTGAGACACTGTTTGCGATTACCAATGGGGTCGCAAATTGCATGCCTCATGCTAGCATTCCCAGGGAAGGTGGCCTGTTGGGGTCAGCAGACCACCATGTCTGGGACTGCTTTTAAATAAAGCAGTTTTTTTTAAATGTAGCCTGTTTTTCTTTAACCACATGGCTGCTGGGCGTTTTCCCCCCCCTGTGCTGGAAAATGCCATTTTAGTGGCACCATGACGAGCTCAGCTCGTCATCAGCACACGACACCCGTGGGTGATGACGAGCTGAGCTCATCATCAGCATCGAAAGGGTTAAGGAAAACAGGATGCATTTAAAAAAAAACTTTTCAGTTTCATTTTTTAAGGGCAGGCCGTGGTCCCACCCACTGCCTGCCCTTAAAAAATATTTGTGGATGCATTGCCAAAAGGGAAGGGGTCGCCTGGGGACCCCTTCCCGTTTGCAAGTGCTTTACCACTCTTCTGAGAAGGTAGTGTTTTGTGACTGCAATTGCGGTCACAAAATATTCATACATAGCTTTTGAAGTCGCTATTACGAAGGGACGCCCTTGGAACGCCGCTTCCTAATAGTGAGTCGCTAACCCTATTTTGTGAGTGGCTAATTGATTAGCGACTCGCAAAATCGGGTTGGTACATGGCCCTCACGATATTTGCGGTCGCAAATGGGCCTAAAACCCCTTTGAAACTGCAAAAAACGGTTGTACATCTGGCCCTAAGTGAAGCTGGCAGTTGGTCCCTGCTTGGTATTAGTCCCAGACAGGGAGAAAAGGGGGAATAGGTATTGGCAGGATGGGCCATCTGTGACTTAAAGAGGGAGCTGTCACCAACCACTAATGCAGATCATAAAAACTCTGCCTGAGTACATTCACAAAGGGTTTGACGCTAGTCTTTCATGCCTCCGGACAAGAAGGTAGGGTCAGCTTAGGAAGGCAGAAAATGCAAAACACATCTGGGGGTGGGAACCTAGAGAACCTTCTCTGACTTTAAAAATGGCACTAGTTATACATTCTGGACACTCAAACTCAACTCTTTAGTACACCACTGAATCTGTAAAAGACTCAGAAAGACTGTTGTGCTGTGCTGCTACAAGAAGGGCTGCCCTGCTGCCTCAGTGAAAATTATTGGACCTGCATCTTAATCCCAGGACAACCAGAGTGACTCCAAGGTCTAGTTGGCTAGCCTCCAGATCAGAGCCTCAGGAACAGAAAGGACTCCAACCAACTTGAACCCAGCACCTGGACTCTATCTGCAGTGAGTTTTGCCCCCAAGTGGTGCCACCTAGTCCTAGACCATTGGAGGTGGGCCTGAAGGTGCTCTGCCAGCCCAACTGAGGTCCTGTGGGCAGAACCTATGTAGCACAGCGCATTGCCTCACACCACCACATCAGAACCATCACTGCGCAATATGTTTGATATGTAGGAATGTGCATCGCATCCCTGCAATGCCTCAGAACTGCCACTGTGTGATGCAACCTCAGCTCTGAACCACTGCTGCATGTTGCACCCTCAATGCAGGACTCGGCATCGCATCTCGCAGACCTCCGGAACCGCTGCTGAGCAACCCGTCCTCGACACATCCTTGATGTGGGATTTCGCACCACTCCGCAACCACGATTTAAGGTACTTTGTTCAGCTGGCCTAACTTGGCCCATGTATCTGGCCTGCAGTACATAGAGGTTGTCCTGCAATCGTGTCTTTGTCCTGGCCCGGTGCCCCCAGATAACCACGGCTAGTGCTTTGTGCTTTTAGGCACTGTTTGCACATAAATCTTTAAAATTGCATATCTTCGGATTTACTAATGAAATGATTGTTGTTTTAGTTTCAACAAATGTATTAAGCTTTACTCTGTTTTGCGAAATTGGTGTGGGATATTTTTTTTACGTTGTGTTTTTACTTAATTACTGTTTGAAATGCTGCATAAATACTTTACATATTGACTCTAATTTAAGCCTGATTGCTTGTTCCAAGCTGTTGGAGGGTTAAGCACAGGTTAATTTGGAGTTGCTTGTGACTTATCCATGATTGGAATAGTGGTTGCGGCTAGAGTAGGGTTTTATCCCCACAACCAATAACCCAATTTCCTACAATTCAATTTTAAATGTATTCTTTTTTCTCACTGGGAGACAATTTAATTAATTCAAGGTTGCTGTGAAATTGGTTATGTATCTCCAATACGGATAACCGGTAGAATCCATATTTTTAGACTATGGAGGTTTAATACATATATTGGAGAGTGATGTGTATGAACTTTTGCTGTAATTTGACTAGGATAAGGCAGGGGAAAGAGTTACAATGATTTCTGAAACCAGTTAGGATTGACAGAAATATTTCTATCAGAAACAGATAGCAATAAGCTGTTTTAGAGACTGCATGTAATTGGGAGACAAAGGATAGATCATAATACCTAATTTGAGAACTATATTCACAAGTGTTGAAGGACAGTTGCATTCTTCAGGCCATGGTAGCGGGAAGGATGTATGGTTGCTGCTGGTAGCTCACCAACTCCCTGGAAGTAGCTCTTGGAAGGGTAGCCTTGGCCAGCAGTTCATAGAGATTGGGCCTGTTGAAGTAGTTAGTGAAGATTGTTTACAGACCCTTGGAGTCATATCCTGCCAAACCAATGACAGGTATCCACACTAACAGATAAATGCAGCCCTTGGTAGTGGTATGGCCTGCAACATGATCAAATCTCCTGCCACAGTCTACCAAGGTTGCATAGGGAGGTGCCATGCTGCAGGTCCCACTCTATCAATCACACTGCAGGGGCGTAACAAAGGCCCCCGCTGCCCACGCGGTGCGGGGGGGCCTCGAGGTCCAGGGGGCCCCCTCAGCTCATTCCATACTGGCTCAGAATATATCAACACAGTGTCACCGCACCCATCCTCTGGGTCCAGTCTCCGAGGCAGAGGAAACATTTAAATAATGATAATGGCCTGCCGCCCATGCACTGCAAAGGCTGGCTCTGTGCACATGCGGCAGGCCATTAATAAGACAGGCCTTCGACCTCAGAGACAGAGGCTGGGATCACGCATCCGCACGGCAGCACGTTAACGTTTGGTGCGCAATCAGTGCGCAATCACGCAGGGTGGGTGGGGCAGAGTGGGTCATGAGTACAGTGTAAACTGCACGTGCGATAGCACCAGCAGTCTGTGCCTGCCTCCATGGATATACAGAAGCCTGCAAGCAACTTAGTTAGGTATGCGTTTTTTATGTGAGTACAGTGTAAACTGCATGTCCTCGATGGACATTCAGAAGCCTGCAAGGAACTAAGTTAGGTACGTGTTTTTTAATGTGGGGATGGAGCTGTTTCACTTTACGAACTATATTCAGTAAAGACATATTAGCAAAAACAGCAGTCAGAAACTGTTCAGCCATATCTGCCAAGGTTTCAGAATGCTGTGTGACATTTTCATAATTTCAATAGAATTATGAGTGACATTTCAACGAGCAGAGTGACACTTTCTTGGGAACAAATCAAGTAGTGAAGATGAGGGAAACATCAAAATGTCAGAAATTAGACCCATTTGAGCAACGAGAAACTGTAAGTATATTTTAAACATGTGCAAAGGACTGCTGGCTGACTCATAATTACAATGACATTATGAAAATGTTACACATAGCAACCTGAAACCTTGCAGCTATGGGCAGGCTGGCTTGAACCCTCACCTGAGTGAATGGCTGACCAAAAGTTACTGAACGCCTTTGCCTCACTTATCATTAATGCTTCGGTACTTCTAAAACATAGGTAATTTGTGGAGTATACTCAGAATGATGAATACTGGACCTAATGTCCCAACGTCACCTATCCTGGGCCATAGTTCAAGATGCTGGCTGCAATGTGTTGTTGTTGCAATTCCGTATAGGCCCTGATATGAGGGTGTGAGGTACCAATAGGTCATTTGTCTTTGTTAATGAAAACAAGCACATTCCAGTGTAGAAAGGCAATGATTGAGTGTTGGATATACATTTAAACATGCCCAGGCTGGTTCCCAGCCCAGAGGGGAGGCAGCGTCCACCCTTTTCTGCCCCTCTCTTTTCCCACCACTATCCCGCTCCCGATGATGGATTTTGTCACTAACCTGGCCGGTGAGTGACGGATTTTGATAACTGGAGTCCTCTTATTGTGCCCCGCGTTAGTGCACACATTTCGTGCTAACGCTTGCTTAGGCAGACCATAGACCCATGGCCTCTGCAGGACTTGGGGGCTATCGCTGGAGATCTGCGAGCGTGCTGTTGCAAATGTTCGTAGTCTGCAGGAAATATGGGTCTGGGAGGTGACTGACGGTAGTTCTACCCCCCTTCCAACAGCTGTGTAAGGCCACCCCAGGAACCATGCGAGGGAAAAAAGGATTTTGCAGGGGTGGAAGAGAAGGGAGACTCTGAAGAGTACATGGTCCGGGGAGTGTCGCCCATGGTAAAAAGCGGTCACCATTGTGCTGTCTTTGCTACTACTCCAACTGGGCAGGCCCGTGGAGGTAAGGAGAGGCTGCCCCCCTCTCCCCTTACCTTGTCACAAAGCAGCCCTCAGCCCTGCAATATTTTCAGGTTGAATTAGCGCTACTGAACTTTTTAAGACGTATTAGTGAGCCAACGCCGCACAGCAGGATATTGGAACTGTTAGACTTTAAGGTACTCACTCACAGAGGCGGGTTCGGCTTGATGTGCATGATAATTAATAACTGTGTTTACATACAGTCTATTCACAGACATGCATGTCTGACCTTCAAATTGTAAGTTCGATTCAATCAAGACAGGCTCCACCCTTTAACTTTCTAGCACTGATAGCAGAGTAATGCATTAATTTTAACACGCAGAAGTCGAGTATTCTCTTTATGTTCTGCTGCAGCCCTGACTTTACGTGCATGGCTGAATTCAACTCTGGTTAGACAGACTGGCTGCGTGCAGAGCTGCTGTCTGTAACTGAAGCACCCCTAAAAGTAAATTACATTACTAAGACAAGAACAAATAGCAGCTTGACACTTCACTTACTGTGTCAGTTGCGAGCACGGTCATTGAAGGTACAGGCCAGCTCTGCAACATTTGCCCTGGTACAGTCCCGGGCAGCACGGCCACAGACCAGATTGGACACTCCACTCCGAATCTCGTGGCATTGGCAGAACTGGCTGCACTGGACTGTAGGCAGCAGCTGAGAAGTCATGCTGATGCATCACCATGACCGAATCAGTACGCCGACCGGGCCACGTGTGGCAAGCTAAAGCGGAAGGCTGCCAAAGTACCGGAAATTGTGCCGCGCAGGCGCGCGCGCCCACATCGCCTATGGTGATTGGGTAAATTAAGACTCATGAGGTGACCTCAGTAAATGCGCGGTATTGGGTGAAACATTGTAGCCAGCAGTGAGCTACGCCAGCCCCCAAGCCTGCCGTAAGAGCTGAGCCATCCCCCAAGCTAGGAGCTTTGGCAGTCAGTGGAGGTGCTGAATAGCAGTGTTCCTGCAGACAGCTGAGGTGCTATAAATGCATGACAATGCATTTCAGTAGGGTGATGCGGACTACCTCACTGAAATGCGTTAGTCTAACGTCTGCTGCGTGATACTTGGCAGGACTGTTCAGCTGGAAGTCAAGACTTGACAATGAGTCTGCAGGTGATTGTGAAAAAGCTGCATTACCGTGGCTTCTAAAGCTATGCATTCTCCGTCTTCCTCTCAATGATTTCTCAATGCAGGAGTATTTATTTATTTTATGAACTCTGTATTTCTATCTTTCAAATTAAGTTTGCACCAAAGAAATAAAGTTAGTGGTGCAATGCGAAATTAAACTAGGCATGTGAGAATAATAGGTACGATCCGGCACAAAGCAATCGTACTTGATGTGAGAGTGTAGTGCATGTGGAATTTAGCTACTTCAGAGGGGCTTGCTCTTAGACATCAGCTAATTCATTGCCCTCATTTGCTTGCAGAAATATACGCCAAGTACTGCACCAATGATTAAGGGCCAGAGACATTTTAAGGATTTTGGGGTCCTCTGTTCTGAGGTTTTATTCAATATCAGGGCTTTCATGCCACGGGCATTAAACAGGCACACTGGTTCAAATTGTAAATGTTATTCAGGGATCGTGATGTGTGTTTTCAATACTGATACACAGCCGCAGCTCACTAATATTACTGCAAATAATCCATGTGACGTCCTCCCATTTCTCCTCTGTAAGGACCTAGTGTGATCTAAAATAAACTATTTTTTATGGATTTTGCATAAAAAATCCCATGCAAAATGTGTGAACGTTTCCTAGTTCAGATCATGTGGGTGTACCATGCCATAGGCCTGTCTCACGGAATGCGATCTTGTTGGACCAGAAGGGCACCAAAGTGTTAACCTAATAGTGGAAGAAGGCTACCACCTTCACTAGGAGTTATGCAGCAAAAGGGAGGTGGTGGCAGCATGCTGTGTAGTGATCAGTAGTAGTTAACTGGTTCTTTTTGCCCTGTGTCACTGCAGTGAGGCCTACAGGCTCACTCACTTTTTTTAAAAGCTCAGCTGCTGTGTGCTTGACTCACCCTTGGCCAACTTCAAGTAGATGTGATGTGCTGCGCAGGAGCAGTGATTGCGCTAGATGTCTATGTGCCTTGGAAAGGCATAGTACATGCATCTTTTTATGCAGCTGCTTGCTGTACTTGTTATTGTTTAAAAAGTCACTGCGGCATATTTACACCTTCATGCAAAAACCAAAGGGCCATAGTTTGATTAAACTGGTTTGATATTTGTATTCTGCTGTGCATGTTATTGTTTGACCAGTCACTGAAATATTTGCGCCTTCTTTCACAAACCAAAGGGGGAATTGTTTGACCAACCTGGCTTCATTTCTGCATACTGCTGGACTTGTTTTTATCATCATGCACTTTGAAAGTGTTTTCACCTTGATGCAAGAAGAAAGGATTGTTTTACAAAACACACTTGGATTGTGTATATTACTTGATTGCTGATTGTTTTACTATGCACTTTGGTAGTATTTCCATTTTTTCCTTTGCTTCACCGGCTACAGATAGTATAGATTCCGTCAGTAGGTTCTTGCGGATATGGTTTGGTTTACAACCAGATGTGTTATTTATGGTGATGTTTGCACTTGTCTATAATATGTGGCCCTTAAATCATGTACTTAGCATTGTTTACACTATATTCTTCTTGGCAGCAAACGGAACACACCAGCCAAGGGAGGCTCACCTGCTGGACGCCACCTCGCTCCTGGGGCCCTGACGCTGTGGTCTCGCCGCTCCACTCCATCACGGCGGCTGGAGACTACATCTCCCAGAGGGCTTAGCGTCCACTTCCGCCCACTTCCTGCCGCAGCGCGCCCGGAGGCGCTATTAAACCAGGGCTCTCCCCCGGAGACACGGGGGTTCATTCTTCTTGGCAGCAAACGGAACACACCAGCCAAGGGAGGCTCACCTGCTGGACGCCACCTCGCTCCTGGGGCCCTGACGCTGTGGTCTTGCCGCTCCACTCCATCACGGCGGCTGGAGACTACAGCTCCCAGAGGGCTTAGCGTCCACTTTCGCCCACTTCCTGCCGCAGCGCGCCCGGAGGCGCTATTAAACCAGGGCTCTCCCCGGAGACACGGGGGTTCATTCTTCTTGGCAGCAAACGGAACACACTAGCCAAGGGAGGCTCACCTGCTGGACGCCACCTCGCTCCTGGGACCCTGACGCTCTGGTCTCGCCGCTCCACTCCATCACGGCGGCTGGAGACTACAGCTCCCAGAGGGCTTAGCGTCCACTTCCGCCCACTTCCTGCCGCAGCACGCCCGGAGGCGCTATTAAACCAGGGCTCTCTGCCGGAGACACGGGTGTTCATTCTTCTTGGCAGCAAACGGAACACACCAGCCAAGGGAGGCTCACCCGCTGGACGCCACCTCGCTCCTGGGGCCCTGACGCTTTGGTCTCGCCGCTCCACTACATCACAGCGGCTGGAGACTACAGCTCCCAGAGGGCTTAGCGTCCACTTCCGCCCACTTCCTGCCGTAGCGCGCCCGGAGGCGCTATTAAACCAGGGCTCTCCCCCGGAGACACGGGGTTCATTCTTCTTGGCAGCAAACGGAACACACCAGCCAAGGGAGGCTCACCTGCTTGACGCCACCTCGCTCCTGGGGCCCTGATGCTGTGGTCTCGCCGCTCCACTCCATCACGGCGGCTGGAGACTACAGCTCCCAGAGGGCTTAGCATCCACTTCCGCCCACTTCCTGCCGCAGCGCGCCCGGAGGTGCTATTAAACCAGGGCTCTCCCTCCGCGTCGCGGACGCGCACGGGCGGCGCCGGGCGGAGCCCGGGCAGACGGGGGCCGTCTGTGGCCGTCCGGGGACGACGAGGGACGGGCCACCCCCCTTGGCTCTTGCGACCTTCCTCCTAATTACCCAGGTACTGCATCTTGTGTATATGGAACTCACGAAATATATTGAAGCCCTCCACAAAAGTAATTAGACAAACTCCCCAGCTGCACTTAAGAGGACTATCAGAAAACCACGTGGGGCAGAATTAGATTCTGAGTGCTTTAGTGAGAGATCATAAGGGGAAAAAATGTCTAATCATCCCAACACACGCTCGGCTGGGAACAAATCCAATAAAAAAGCGACCCCCAAACAAACACGAGTGGAAACAAAGGAGGGTGCCCTCCCGAAGGGGAATAAACCAACAGCAATTGACCTAATGTTAAAGAAAGTCACGGGGGAAATAGAACGCATGGAACAGAGTTTATCCTCCTCACCCAACCTTAATGTCATCACCCAAACTCCCTCCAGTGATTTATCAATAATTGATAGCCCAATTATTCAGGGCAATATAACTCAACCAAACAATGATATAGAGGAGGTCCCCTGCGCACAAACCCCGGGCCACGAAAACTCTGAGCTCAACGAAACGACCCACCAGAAAAAAAGGAAGCGACAGGGGAGGATTAAGGGGCCCCAGAGACAGAGGAAAGCGCTAGTTAGAGATAATCCCCCAACACGCACACAAGAGCATATAATAGTGGAAAATAATTCCCATGCAGAAACCATTCCACCAGGGTGGATAGAGACACTGGTAGCAGATCTGAAAAAACAGCTAGAATCCTTCATCGCGGCACAATTAAAGCCTATTATAAGCAAGGTGGATAAAATCATATGCGAGCTCTCCAAACAATCCAAGGCTCTAGAGCACACACTGGCAAAAACTGCTACTGACCTAACCCAGACAACTGAGGTAGCCACTAATGATAATGCAAACACAAAGAGAGTGCAAAATAACAACTGTGTCAGTCACACTCAACATGCAATTGTCCAGATACACGGGGCCCCAAAAACTGCACAAAACCAAAAAGGGGGCACTAATGACAATTCTAGAGGAGCACAAAAACACAAAGTGCGAACAACACAAATATGGAAAAACCCCCTCTACAACCATTAATGCAATGGAGACAGGAAGACCACACTCAGAGGGAAGGGAATTATGACCACTGTTACACAGACTCCGATCCCTTTCATACTACCAACACCCATGTCACACATATAGATCTCCCCCCTGAGGCAAGCCCATTTGTAATAGTCTTTGCAGGGGTACCAGAAACCAGGCCCAATGAGAGAGAATCACACTATCAATTACTCACCAAAATCTCTAAGTGGTTGAACATCCACAGACCCTTAAATAACGGGGAAAGAGGAGAGATAGTACACGTAAGAAGGGTACACTGGATTGGGGGGAGAAAGAAAGACATAAGAGGGGACTGTATAGTTGCAAATTTCAGGGACACTAGTCTGGTTGAATACATCCTGAAGAATTCTAACAGGAATCAAACCAGCACCATTTGTGCACTCCCACTGGGGTATTTTTACCCAAGGAGTCAAATTATTAGCCGAGCAGGTGATGAGGGAGGGTGGACTCTTGGAAGACCACAACGCACACATAGACAAAGACCAGTAAGCTACCCCGAACAGTCCTTTCCCCCCCGAGATCACGCACAATGGAGAAATAGATTTGCTCCAATTCAATCACTTGAGGACATTGATTGAATCATCCCTACAGAAAATAGCCCTGCAACAAGTTTAACGACTAGTGAACGCTTGGGACCAGAAATAGGGGGTGAACGTGGGAGTGAGGAGAACACACAACCTGGGAGGCTAGACCCACATTTGAGACAGAGGGAAAACAAAGAAAATAACAAAGATACATCTACAATGGGGGAGGTTAGAACAAATGAAACTCACATAGCAAGAGGTAAAGACAAGAGGGAGGGTCTGACCATCTTATCCTGGAATATTGCAGGGCTGGAAGCCAAACTAAAAAGCAAGGAGTGGTTAGAATTTATAAGGCGCTTTCATGTTATAGCACTCCAAGAAACATGAGCTCGGGATTTAGACCCTTGTCAATTGGAGGGCTATAAGTGTTTCTTTAGACCAGCCCAAGGACAAATTCTGGAAGAGCAAAAGGAGGCCTAGCAATATACGTTGATTTAGACCTGAACAGCACCTGGTCATACCCAGACTGGATGTCAAACAACATACAAGTTGTCACACTACAACACCAGGGGGAGAGTCTACTGTTCCTAAATATTTATAATTCAGGGCCGGTGGAGGGGAACCTTCCAATATTAGCAGAGTTGGAGAGCAGACTAAATGAGGAACTGGAGCACAGGATGAAGGGTCCAGAACCAACTGTACTGTTGATGGGGGATTTTAATTGCCATCTATGCCCCAAGCTACTTCCTCTTTCTGCCGACTGGTCAACATGCCCACTAGAAAAGGGTCCCCATTTCACACACAATAAAGAAGGCACCACTCAGACAACTTTGCGCTCACTCACGTCATGGATATAGCTGCACTTAAAGAAGGGGAATCCCCAATACCCACATTCAAGGGAAAAGGCGATGGGTCCATAATAGATTATATAATGATCTCTGCCTGTGCTAGAGAACAGATCCTAAATACTAGAACAGAGTGGAGTCCCTTTAGTGATCACAACCCCATCTTAATAGAAATCAAATGTAAAGACGTGATTAGAAAAGACCCAGGGGTGATCCATGAAACCGATATCCAACCAATAGACCAAGGGAGACGCATAAGGTGGTCACTGATCAACCCTCAAGAGTTTTATGTCAAACTAGTGGGAAAAGGGAAAGACCATATAGAGACTTGTTTAGATCCAACAATAGAGGGTAGAGGAGTGGTTGAGGCTTTCGAATCTTTAACCAAAATTGTGGAAGGACTATTGAAAACTAAGAAGCCCGCAAATCAGTCATCCTCGCCAAGATGGTTTGACTCTAACTGTTCTAGAGCGCTAAGAGTCCTAAAGCAGAGCTTAAAAAAGACTCCAAGGGACAAGATAGAAATTACTCGCTGCAGACAGAATTACAAAACTCAGGTAAAAACAAGGAAGCTGGCCCTTCAAAAGGAAGTCTGGGCGGACTTAAGGGAAGCTGGAGAAAACAAGGACTATGCACAGTTCTGGAAAATCATAAATAGACCATGCTTCCAAGATTCGAGCTCCCCAGTCATCAGCTCTAATATTCTACCAGAGCAATGGATTGCTCATTTCAAATCCTTATATAACCAACAGGAGGTAGACATTGGTGATGGAATATGGACAGGGCCAAGGGCAGAACATCTGGAATTATCTCTGGAAGAAGTCCTTAAAGCAATCCTAGGGCTGACAAGAAATAAAGCCCCAGGCCCGGATGGCACCCCCCGGATTTGTTCCTCAGTAACACCGAGTTATGGGCCCCAGTGGTAACTAGAGTACTGAATGCAGCAATCAAATCGGGCCTGCCGAGATCATGGTCCACTGCGGTGATTGTCCCGATATATAAGAAAGGCTGTAGGGACAGCCCGCAGTGTTACAGACCTATTTCGCTGATCGATGTTTCTGCCAAAGTACTCGGGAGGGCGCTCCTCAATCGCTTAATAGATTGGACTGACACCCACAACATCCTGGTGGATACCCAGTATGGGTTCAGAACAGGCAGGTCAACTAGTGACCAATGCCTCAACCTATACCTCCTCACGGCTAAGTACACCAAGACGGCTGATGGGACCATATATATGGGGTTTATGGACTCAGCCGCTGCTTTCGATAACGTCAATAGAGCCAAACTATGGTCACTCATGTCTAATTCGGGAATTGACTCTGATCTTATCAATATACTGAGGGAGCTGCACTGGAACACCACCGCCAAGGTCCGCTATAGTGCGGGGGAAGGTGAGTACCGATCCCTTCCCGTGCTCTGGCGGGGTGAGGCAGGGGTGTATCCTGGCCCCGTTCCTGTTCTCCCTTTACATAAATGGCCTGGAGAGCGCCCTGATAGCACTGGGAACTGACTGTCCTAAGGTGGGCTCTCGTCATCTGCCGGTACTCTTGTACGCTGATGACGCAGTCCTCCTAGCACGAACGGCAGTTGGTCTGCAGCTCTTAATTAAGGGTTTCTCTGACTTCATGAGGAATTTGGACCTTTCCGTCAACATGACAAAATCTTTCATCATGGTAGCGGGGAAGAAACCACAGAAGAAATTTGTCTTCAAACTGGGGGAATCATGTACTGGCCACTGTCAAAACATTTCCGTACCTGGGCCTTTTATTTGATGGCAAGTTTAAGTTTGCCTCTCTGATAGAGGAGAGGGCTAGGAGACTAGTCTCAGCTAATGGAGCTATACTAAACTTCGCCCGTCGAATGGGACGCTGGTCTCCAGAGCAGGTGATGACATTGTATAGGTCGGTCAGCATCTCAAAGACCATCTATGGAGCGGAAGTGTGGGGCTTTAGGGATGCACAACCAATACAAAGTGAGGAAGACAAATTCCTAAAAAAACTGCTAAAGCTTCCGTTGAGCATCCCAGCTGCGATAACACACGAAGAGTTGGGTACCCCATACATAGCCGACCTGATCAGACTGAGACCCATACTGGCCTGGCTTAAAATTTGGTCAAATCCCAATGCGGAATTGTCCAGACAGATCATCGAGGATTGTCTGCTGAAAGAGAGATGGTACCAAATCCCCTGGCTGAAATATGTTAAAGACACATTGGTGGATATTGACGAGCAAAAGCTTTTTTTGGACCCCTCTTTGGTGGACATATATTCCAGACATCTGTACAAACGCAACTCCTGGAAAAATATGATGGTAGGAGGAGGGAGCTTGACTCTGCTAAACCCTCGGTAGTTGCTCATTCGCTTGTTTGCAATGAAGTGGGCATGGAACCATATCTCTTTTTAATGTACAGTCAACAGGAGAGGTTTTTAATGACTCGTTTTAGGCTCAATTTGTTGCACCACATTTTAGCTTACCCGTCTGGGTTCACTAAAACAATTGAGCAGAAGGGTGCCTGTGGCTGCGTCAATAGGTCTCCACAGGACACCCTTCATTTTGTATTACTGTGTTCTTTTTATAAAACCCCACGTCAAAGATTCTTAGTGGACGTTTTAAAGGACTCAAACATTATCCATGCGAATTCTGCTGTACTGTTTTTGCAAAGAGCCACTTAAATGCGTACTCTGTTTGCTACCATGAGCTTCCTTAAAATTGCTTTTAAACTAAGAAACACAAGGGGCTGATAAAGTTGGCGGGATTGGGGAGGAAACTAAAAAAGTCATATGGGGCCTTGTGTCATACTTGCAAGCTGTTTTTGACAATTTATAAAAAACCCTTTTTAACTTGTCGCTCATGTCATGTTGTTCAGTATGGTTTTATGCGATCATGTATTACTGTGTATTTTTATGATGGTTTTTTACCTTCAAAATAAATAAAAGAACTGAACACTACAGAAATGATAAATACAGACATCTGCATCAATGTTCTGAAGCATCCAAGCAGTTTCCATCTTCAGCCTTGTTTGCCTGCCTGCTTTTGTCATGCTAACTAATAAGCCATGATGGTAGTAATTGAAATTGATTCCTCAGTTCATTTTAAATACTATAGAGTGGTTATTATCATACACACTCCCTGGCAGACACAAGTGTGTAGCATTCAGATTATTCACACCAGTTTATTTCTCTTGGAGCTGGCAGGTTACTAAGTTATATCTTGTGTACTACTCATGTATATTGTCAGTTGAGTCTGTGAAATTGCAGGTTTAGGATTGTCTTTCAAAGTTCCAAGTTATTTTCCATCCATGTCAATGCTAATCCAGACCCTATGAGTTGTTCTTTGTTCTTCAGTGATACGCAGTTCCTGAGGCAATTGGCATCTCCTTGGCATTGTTCTGATTGCTGTCTCAGAAAAATAATCTGCTCTTGACAATAATGTTACTAATAGCGTAGCTAATATGTTAAGAGTTTTTCTCACTTTCTCATTCAAACTTTGATCTAGGCAATATAAAGGCATTTCATTAAATGTTGGAGGTTTCACTTAAAAATATACCAGATTTTTTGGCAGTGGGGCAAAGTAGTAAGTCGTGGGTAGGGGGGTCCCCTCCATGCACTTTGCAGGGGAGCCCACTCAGGTTTTGTTACGCCACTGTCACACTGTGTGAATGAACACTTGGTCATGAAAGAATGGCAGAAGGAGCGAGATTCGAATCACTATAGAGCAGGAATGTGAGGGGACGTCGTTAGCAGTAGTGCTGTACGGGGAGGTCAGAATTGGAATCTCATTGGTCATATTGTAACTGTTCATAATTAGCTGAGGGTGACATTCATTGTTCAAAAGCAGCTACCATTATGGAAAGTGCTGGAGAGCGCTACTCTTGGAGCACGATTTAATTTTCTCCCCAGGAAACAGAAACATCTTCTTTGCTACTGTGGCTGCAATATTGTAGAACGTCTTAGTGGCAATGTTATTTGATTATCAAATCAACCTAGAAAGAATGCAAGTATGCAATTTACATATATTAGTAAATTGAAAAAAAAACATAAAGGCCTAGATTCTAATGGGTATGGAAATGCAAACGCAAATGTCTATCCCTGCTAAAAGTTCACCAGCTAAAACCAGGTGACACATTTGAAAGAAAGTGCAACATCCTGATGCCTAGTATCTACTTCAGAAGAAAGTGTCTGGTATTATTTCTCAAAACAGTTAAGCAGCCCTAATACTTTCGTTGTGTATTTTGTTCAAACACAACCTCCTTTTTGGTTGGCATTGACCTCGAAATCAAGTATTATGATTTACTGTTCTGCTCCCCTAGGATAAGATGTTTTCAGTGCCATCCATCAAAACTAGAAGTATGGGAGAGGCAATTGATACAAAGTAATTTTCAGGGCCTTTGTAAAGTTTGATACTCTGCCATACCATAAAACATGGCTGCCTGCAATAAACAATAGCAACTTATAATTTGCATACCATCAATACACAAGGCCATTTTCTCTATATTTAAGAATCTGCAATAACATTAATCTTTCCAAAATTTCCAAAACTCCTACAGAAATGATCAAGCCCACTAATTTAAATTGGCATTTTCTTTTCTATTGCCTAGTTATTTTGGTAAATATGATTCCTACATTTTTGAGCTATTCATTTTGGAACTTTAAGTATGACTATTTGTATTTCCTTAACTTTAATCAAACACCAACTCGCCAATTAGAGGCAATGCTTAAAGGTGGCTCCTTATCATTAACATATGGTAGTGCATAAAAGGAGGATAATCATGCACATCAGCTCTACAATTTGACTGTATTTAGCTATACTTTCACTTTCTATGCACTAAACTGGAGGTTTATTTAGTAGTCTATTGACCGGAGTGAATAGATAGATGAATAAATGAATTTGTTTATTGGGTCAGAAGAACGCAGAGAGTCCATCTACAGGTGTTCACCTCCAAATCCAAGGACACCATCTGCGGTGTCCCTCAAGAATCTTCCTTCACCCCCACACTGTCCAACATCTATATGGCCTTCCTGGCCAACATTGTCAAAGCCCACAAACTAAACTTCATCTACTATGCAGATGACACCCAGATCGTCCTCTCACTCTCAGAAGATTCCACAACCACAAACAACAACTTTTGCAGGTCCATGAGGAGCTGACTGGATGAGGGACAACTGCTTGAAGCTGAACATGGACAAAATGGAAGTGCCATAACTCCACCCCATAGAATGACGAGAAGTGTGGCTCAATGGTTAGAGCGGCAGACCCTGATGCAGAGGTCTAGCCCGGGACCAGGGTTTAATTCCCTGCCTCGGTGGGTCTTGGGCTCAAAAATTCCACGGACCTGATCATTCTCGCCTCGGTGCCTATTCCAATCATGGAGTCCCACTTTGCAACTCTGGGCAATAGCTTGCTTAATCTCCACAACGGCCATCACAACGCTAAGGATGCCTGGCCTCCCCCTTGGGGGTGCCCATTAGTGGACGCCTCACAGGGATAGCCAGGTAGGGTTCCACAGCGGTATTCGTACAAGCGCCTTGAGACCCTTGCGGTTGAGTAGTGCGCTATACAAGTATCAATTAACATTTACATTTAATGACTCCTGGTGGGCCTCGTAACATGGACCCTCACCCAAACCAACCGACCACACCAGACACCATCACATAATCCGGGACAGCAAACTTTCCATAAAATCCCAGATCAACACAGTTTTCTCTGCCTGTTTTCTCACTCTTAGCATGCTACGTAGAATCTTAAAATGGCTCCCCATCAACAGCAGACAGTCACTCAAGCCCTATTCACCAGCCAACTGGACTACAGCAATGCAGCCTAGGCAGGAATCACCACACACCTTCAGTAGAGACCCAGAGCATACAGAACTCTGCTTCCAAACTCATCATCAACCTCCCCAGGACAACCCACAACACCCTTCATCTCAGGAAACTCCACTGGCTCACCATACAGAAAAGATGCCAATTCAAGCTGCTGATCCACACATACAAGGGCCTGCACAACCAAGGTCCAGCATACATTAACCACTGCCTGAACTTCCACCAACCATCTGATGCTACAGCGGAGGATGATCCTTCTCCTACCTCGCTGCGAAAACCTGGAATGACGTCCACTTGCAATCTGCACCACCACCTCCCTCTTGAGTTTCAGAAGGCACACAAGACCTGGCTGTTCAACTGATTCCATTGTGAACTAGCACGACCTGCAGAGCGTGGACACCCACCTGGGTGATTAGTTGCACTCTACAAATCCACCATATTGATTGAGGGAATTAATAAAAATTGTTGCTATAAACACAGCCATAAAATAATCCAAATAATGCATAATTATAAACAAGTGAAAGTAGAGGAATTACTACTATAAAACACATAGTTCAGTCCTCATGTTATCTAAGAGCTTGCATTGAATAAAAAATTATATTCATGTATTTATCGAACCAAGCTAGATCTGTGACATTGCTAGTATTAAAACGGAGCTTCCTTGCATGTAGATAACCAATTTTCTTTTTTAAAAAAAGGTTTAAGTAAAGTGTGACAGGCAGTTAGAAATTCAGGCCAACAGTAGAGTAAATGAACATTGGATTCCCTCCTGAGATTGCAAAATCTGCAGCACATTTCAAGTGTGGGCTTGCAGTTCCACGATGCTTTATAACTCTCCTATGGGTAATACTATAAATCTTGATCTTGAGGATGTAGGTTCTGCATTACCTATTTGATGCCACCCTCACATATGGCTGAATTCTGGTTTCTCTGTAAGAGTTGCACATCGGATCGAAAGGTCCGGCCAATTTCAGCTTACTTAAGTCCGCCTCCCTCGATATCGCTGTAACTTGACATTTCAATATGGCTTTTGCGGCCGAGAAAGCACAATTCTTAATAGGCTTCCCTTACTGAGTTTTTCATTAGGCAACAGTCTTGGTGTGCCTTGTGTGTATTCCCTCATGCAATTTATTCAGATTTCCCGAAAGGAATCCTCTGGTTCAACTACTGCAGGATGCCCTTTGGGTGGGCCATTCACAACTACTACTCTTCAGAGATATGTATATTTTGAGTGTTGCACCAATAGTTCAAACAATGACACAGTTAAGATATCTAAAAACAAGATTTCCTGAAAAGTGCAAGCAAGTATTGACTAAATCAAACAAAATGAAAAAAATCATACATCCATTTTAAAATAAGCTCACTGTATTCCCATATTCCTATGGGAATTAATGGTAAATATAAGAAACAAAATTAACTGATAGAATTTAATAAGTACATATGTAGTGAGGATATTCACGCAGGAAGGATGCAATTAAAGATGCTTTATTCATGTAGATGCATGAAGATTTAAGTAGCATCGTTCTAAACAACAGGTAGCTAAGTTGTGAAGAAGAGCCCCACCAGGAGCAGCCTGTCAGCTGCTCAGCCCATGTCCAACTGTCGCTTCACCTCTCTGTGTCCCAACATTCCGAGGCACATCATGACACCAACATTCAATTGGGCACAGATCACAGGCACTGGCTGAGCAGGAGGTGTAAAATACATTTCATTACAAATGCAGGATACTACAACATACCCTTGTGGGACATCAGAAACCTAGGGCCTCATTTATGACTTTTTGCCGTAGGGAAGCGCAGCAGGCCTTCCTGCTGCGCTTCCCTACGGCAAAAGAAAAGGGCAGAAATGCGCCGTATCTATAAGATACGGCGCATTCCTGTGCTTTTCCCCTCCGCCGGTGCACAATGGGCTGCCTGCGCCAGCGCAGGCACCCTTGCACAATGGTGCAAGGGTGCCTGCGTTGCGGGGAAGATTATTTTTGTACAGGAAGGGAAACCTTTCTGTACAAAAATAATCACAAGAGGCTTTTCCTCTTTCTATGTGTGCTGTAGAATGCAGCACACATAGAAAAAGGAAATACGAGGAGAAATAAAGACATTCTCCCTGTTGAGCCTCCCTTACGCCTCCCCTGGGGAGGCGTAAGATTTTGGCACTGCTTCAGAGTTACAATTTCTCGTAAATCTGGGGCAGTGTCATGGATGTTGCTGGGAACGCCCCCAGCAACACCCATTGCACGCCCCTTTAACGCAGTACACTGCGTTAAAGGGACTGATATTTATCAGGCAGCAGTACGCCCCAAAAACTGGCGTACTGCTGCCTGATAAATACCACGCTGGCTTCTGCGCCACGGAACTTCATGAAAAGTGAAGTTCCGATGGCGCAAGGGGCCTCATAAATGAGGCCCCTAGGTCTTAAGTGGAGCTAACTTGTGAATACGCATAATTGCACAGAATTGACAAATGAGTAATCCACTGCAATATTTGGGGGATAGCGCTACACAGTATCGACTCGTACAGGTAAGAGCAGTGAGGCAGTGCGGGCGGGGTTGGTGGAAGTCGACAGATGACGGGATAAGTAATGTTAACTAAATAATTTAAAAAACACCTACTTTGCGCTAGCTGCATCGCTGATGCGGTGAGCGCAAAGTGAGTGGTTTTATTTATTTATTTATTTAATATTACTTATTGTGTCGCTGTCGACTTCCACCACCCCCGCCCCACCCCGTTGCCCCGCCCCACCCCACCACCTCACCGCCCTTATCTGTACGAGCCATCACTGCCGCTACAACGAATTTTAAGCAGACCACTGTTCTAGCACCCAGGCCTATTAGGGGAGAGAATGACCGAGAGTGTTTTTCCACATCTGGTAAAACACTAGAGAAGAGCACAGAGCACAGGGCACAGCCACAACCCAGCCCTCAAACAATCCCCACCTACAGCATGAGTGGGGTATGGCATGCTCCCTCAGACAACTCCTGCATCTGTGCTTCTTCCAAATACTTCTTTATTCCCCACAAAGCTATCTCCGTAAACATGTATTACCTGCTCAAAAGTTGTCTCCTATTAGTACATTGTTCTTAAGCAATTTCACAATCGTCTCTCTATGTGGAACTAACGGTATCTGTTGATTACTATGACATGCTTATGCCTTGAATCTTCTATGCTCTTTTCCTGAGCAGAGACGTAAATGTATGCAAAATACCGAATAAAAACAAGTTAGAAAAAAAAATACGGTGGAAAAAATGCCTCAATAGAGCTATCATTTGTGAAAATGACACATTTAGTGAAAGCATCAACAAATTATAGTATAAATACAGTTTGTGAAATGAAACAAACAAACTATCGTCATACCGTCTCCTTAAAAAGAGAGGTAATCACAATAACAGCAGTAACAACAACAATTCACAGACATTTGCAATACCTTCCCCATACTTTTCTGCTCTTAAAAGCTACACCTAAATGGACCAGCAAGAGGTGGTGATCTAGGAGTGTGAATGGGCATTATTAGGAACGAAGAAGGATCAATAGTTGTCCACAAATTGAAAATACAGTCCCGGTTTGAGCAGTCTGCCTCATTCTGGCCATTTTTACAGTATCACAGAGAACAATTTCAGTGAAGTGCTGTCTCCACATGTGGCTCACACGTCCCCACTTAATAGTGGTTCCAATGGGCCTGCCAGGTTGGCGTTATTACATTTCCCTGTTTTTTTTGGTGTGTATCTGTATGTGTTATTAGTCTATTGGTTATCTGAGGCATCAGACCTTATTGCTCTTACATAAACATCTATTTCTAGAAGTTTTCAACAACTAGCACGGGACAGTGGACCACTTATACACCTTCAATGCACCAACCCATATATCACCAATAAGTAGGTATGAATTTCTTGTAAGTAGCGTGCAATTTCAAATACTCCCTGTCCCAGGAGTATATCCCAGAGGCACCCTAGGAAAAAGACAATTTTCAAACAAATTTTGAAATGCACCACCCAAATGAAGTAAATTGCCACTAGGCTTGATTGATAAGGTTCATAAGCAAATAGTAGTTCCAGATGAAAAACGCTGAATCCGTGGTTGCAAAAGAGTTCTTTTAATATGCCAAGAAAAACCAGCCAACGCGTTTCGTTCTGTCAAGCAGAACTTCTTCAGGGCTGTAAATCATAAAGTGAAACATACAAAAACCCGTGTAAGTCATTTCTAGCCAATGGTTGTGAACCACAATAAAAGAGTGTGCACAGACATTACATTTAACAAAAGAAAAATACATACAAACCACAATTTAAAAACATGTCTCAATTTTAAAATAGCAGCATTCTCCTCACAGCAATACAGTTTATGTATATTTACCAAAGTGCCTATGCTGCAAATGCATTGTCTAACGCAGATTTCATTATGAACCCACCTACTGTTAGCTGTATGCGGGTACATCATTCCTAGAGTATTGTATGTCCAATTACAAGCAACAGAAACAGCGTAGTCCTTAATATTGGTCATAACACATTTCGAGATTTAAAATCAAACACACGATTCCGCACCAAAAACCTTTTTTGTTAAGTACAAGAGCAAACATTCTAACCTCCATTGTCACAGCTTTTTGAGTGTGTCACCTCTTTTATCAAGATCGCAAATTCATGCCATACTATAGAACGACAGCAAACAATCTCCAGATTTGGATACAATAACATAACACGCAGCCACCCTTAGTAATGGATAAATAAATATAGTTCCTACCGCAATGATGTGCAAAGAGACGGGGATATATTCCAATTCAAAATGTCTGTATTGAAACAAGGAGCCAAATCCTTCAGTGTAGATGTCTAATGGGCCGTATTGAGTTCCGACAGTATTTCAAACAAAATATTCACCTAAGGTTGCCTGCAACAAGTGCATACAAGTGCATACATAAGAGAAACACAAATGCTGGGAATACCATAATATATTTATACACCGACTAAGTAGTTTGCTTCTACACCTTATTTAGAAGGAAATAATAAATAAGTACCTTATATATTCAAGGAAAGTAATTCTAAAAGGGGACGCTCGATTTGCATCATATAAATTTTTCAGCGTAATACGCACTCCACTGAGCTCAAGTATTGGCCTGCAACAATAGTGAAAATTGAGAAACAAACCATTAGTCGTGGAGATACTTAAGATCTATATTGTCGAACTATCGTTGCTTCTGGGGGGGGAAAATTTAGGTCCATCGCTATATATATTGGCCTACCTTCAAGTGGTGTGACGTGCACTTTGTTTGCACCGTCAAGTTTTTCAATTCCTGCAGTCCACAGTTGGCTCCAAATATGTATTCAAAAGAAGGTAGTTGCCTGTAAATTAACGTGAAAATATATATATTTGTTTATACCATGAGGGTTGCATGGTCCTTAGTGCTGTGCAAATGTCTTTAACCCTATTTCTACCCTTAAGGGACGAAATATCTGTTCCCCAAATATTAGCTTTAATGTCCCTTCGGCACATAATAATTAAGGCGGGGAATCGCATTGCACCACACAACGGTAGCACCCGTTTCTGTTGTTGTACCCAGTTCTAATGAGCCCGATATAATGGTCACCTGATCTTAGCGACATGAAATCATGACGCAAATACTTTTTGCTATTTGTGTTAATCAATACTGACAATGCATTGGCACTTGTCCCAAAGCAAACTATTTGGCTCCATAGTGAAAACGACCTAAACGCCGTCTTCAGTCAAAAATACGTAAACAATGTTAAAGTACGGCTCTTTCGGAATATGGACCCCTATCGTACAAAGGTTCTATAATTTATACTGAAAACCGAACGAAGGGGTCTGAAATTAATGAAAGAAAGAGTCTCCTGGATATCCTACCTTAAGGGGTCGTGTTATTCCCCCAGTTGGCGTGTCCACGGTCCGCGCGCCAAACCTTTCCCGGCAAGTTGTGAGAAACGTCCACCTACGCGCTAGCTGTGATATAACCACACCCTCCTCACGTGTGGACGGCAGAAATTCATGCACCTCGAACCACTACTTGCCGGTCCAAAATAGCCGCCATATTAAGCTAGTCAGATATGAGCTTATCTCGATGTTAGATTCTGTCGGGTCAGGGCGTGAGACGGGAGTGAGCAAAACAATAGTGGCTTGACATTTGTTTCGCACAATTCCTGTTCATACGAGGATTGTACTAATATATAATCCAAATCAATCATTAGTATATAGAAAAACTATTATGTGCCATTACGTATATAGACCAGTATTCAAACTTTTTAAACATATGTATAAAGTTTGAGAGTATTATATAGAATACAATTATAGAAAAAAATTTTTTTTAGCATTAACAACAGTGGTTCATCTAATTCGGTAGGATACAGTGTATCAATTGAGAGGAGATTGTTACTGTCGCCCCACGTGCGGCTCGAAAATGACGTCAAGACAACAAGATACACATAGCATAATATGTTATTATAATGTTGCTCCCAACTCAATAGAGGGGGTAGGGGAGACAAAGTATTTGTTTGCTATTAAAGATTGGTTGTGAGACTAGGAGGATTGCATATGTATCAAGCAAAAAGAATAAATCAGTGGGATGTACAGTTCAACATAATGATGGTTAATGAGGGGAGCACAGATCACACTTTTGGCGACACAAATAGGCAGTCAGCAGTAAATAAGGCGAAAAACCAATTTAATAGTGGTCCGTCCTAAATAAGCCAACACCAGTTTTTACAAAGTCCGTTTTTAGAATATCAATGATTTATATATTCTTTGGAAACCCACCAGCACTGTTATTTCAAACAAGGTGATAGTGCATTTCATCCTCGGTGTTGTGTCCCCATTCGACACACCTTAAGCGACATATCCAAGACGCTTCCCTTTTCCTGAGGGTGAGTTCGCGATTCCCCCCTCTGGGATGTGGCGGTATGTGATCAATACCATGAAACCATATTTTCTTGTCGTCTTTATGGTGTTCCTGCATGTGATAGGTCATGGGGTACTTCAGGTCATAGTTTTTCATGGCCCGAGTGTGTTCCTGAATCCTGATTTTTAAAGGACGCACAGTGCTCCCGACATATATCTTATTGCAACCACAGCCTATGACGTAAATCACATGGCTAGTGTTGCAATTGACATAATGCCTTATCTCATATTCCCTTTCCGTGTTGTATTTGAACTTCTTGGTTTTATTCATACCAAGGGGGCAAATATTACATCCTCCACATGTATAAAAACCTTTTGGTCTTGTTTGCATCCATGTTCCTGTTTTCTTCTTCATTGGATAACTGGGGCACAAAATATTTCGTAAAGTTTTACCTCTCCTGAAAGTGATGCTGGGTGTCTCATTGACTACCTCCTTCAGATTAGGGACCTCACATAATAGTTTCCAATGTCTTTTGAGGACCTTGAAAACTTCTGTGCTGTTTTGTGTGTATTGGGTGGTGAAAGCCATCCTGGATTTGTTCTTCTTTTTGTTGTTTTTAGCCTTTTTAATGAGAGTATCACTACGTGCAACGGTCAGTATTCTCTTTTCAGCCTTATCCAGGGTTTTGCTGTTATAGCCTCTGTTGGCAAACCTGATCTTACTGTCCTGTATCTCATATTTGAAGTTCTCCTCTTTACTGCAATTGCGCCTTATGCGCACCATCTCACCATATGGAATATTGTGGATGGTTGAGCTAGGGTGCGCACTGGTAGCGTGCAACACACTGTTACAGGCTGTACTTTTGCGGTACAGGTTGCTCTGTATGGTGTTTTTCTCAACGAAAAACAATATATCTAGAAATTCCATTTGATTGTAGTCAGATTTCACTGTCAGATGTATATTGTAAGGATTATCATTCAAAAAGTTGAAATATTCCAGTAGTTGTGCCTCACTCCCTTTCCACAGCATGATGATATCATCAATATACCTCCCCCAAAAGATGATCATGTCCATCCAGGGGGAGGCATATTTGCCCCATGCGTGTTCGCGCTCCCACCATCCCATAAAAAGTCCCGCATACGAGGGAGCAAATTTGCTTCCCATTGCGGTCCCCCTTATTTGATGGTACCAGTTGTCTTTGTGTAGGAAGAAATTTCTAGATAGAATTAACTCTGTCATTTCGATCAGCATTTCATTATGATCTACATGATCTGCTGTTCTCATTGACAAAAATGACGAGAGCGCTCTGATACCAAAGTGTTGTGGTATACAGGTGTAAAGCCCTGTTACGTCCAGCGTAACAAACATCAGATCAGCAGACCATTCTAGGCCATCTAGTTTTTTCAGAATGTCCCCTGAGTCTTGTATATAGGACGGTAGATTGGCCACAAGGGGTTGTAAAAACCCATCAACATATTGTGAAAGACGTTCTGTAGGAGAATTAATTCCCGATATAATGGGACGTCCTGGTGGAAAATTGCCTCCCTTGTGTATTTTTGGCAACACATAGATACATGGTGCAGTTGGATGTATGACCTTTAGGTATCGACATTCCTCCTCAGACAGAAGGCCAACCTCGCCCCAATCTTGTATTCGGTTGTTGATATGGGTGACAAGAGATGGAATGGGATTGGTTTGTAATGCTTTGTAGCAGCTAGTGTCGCTTAGTTGTCGGGCAATTTCCTTATCATAGTCCACAGTATTCATCACAACCACATTCCCACCCTTGTCAGCCTCCTTTATTGTAATGGTGTTATCTCTAGCCAATCCATCGAGTGCCAGTCTTTCTGCCTTTGTCAAGTTGTTTTGTTTACATGTATATCTGTTTGGTGAGTCAATCATTCTACAAAAGTCTTGTGAAACTCTTTCGTTGAACAAATCAATGTTTTTATGTGTGTTTGTAGGGATATATTTGGAACGGGCCTTAAGACCACTGTTGATGGTTATATCCTCCTCAATATTTAGATCCGAACGGATCTCCTGTAATGAGGGATTGTCACCACTCTCAATAGATAACAGCAATTGTGCATTTTGGAGGTCAGAAATGGTGGTAGTGCAAATGGTCTTAGTGTTCAAATTACAAACAGGAATTCCAGGATAGTTTACAAAATGATCTTTTAATTTCAAAAGTCTTATGAATTTAAACAAATCCACCATCAGTAAAGTTGGATCTCCAACCTGAGAAGGGCAAAAACTCAAACCTCTCTTCAGGATGTTAATCTCCACATCCGTAAGTTCGCGGTCTGATAAGTTTACGATAGACAGGGCGTTGTCAACAGAAATAGTATGGTCATTGTCAGGATCAATATTAGGGGGGGAAGTCATGTAGTTTAGGTTCTCTTCGACCTGGTGTCCATTGGGTGTGCGGTCCCGCCCCTGGGCTGTTTTGCTTTTCCACCTTTTTCCTCCCCTCCTGGTTTTGGGTCTGGGTTGATATTGGGTAATTTTGTGCCTTGGCGAATGCGGTCCATCTCCCATAAAAAATTATTACTTCTTGGAGTGGCCGCCTGGCATGCCCCCCCATCCTTTGAGGATGAGCTTCCCATGGAGGAAATTGAGCTGCTACTAGCGCTCATTGACTCTTCTCTAGGTCGTTTGCCATCACCTCCCTGTTTTATATTATCAAATTTATGGGCAAACGTATAAATACGCCCTGTCCTGTAATCATTATCGTCGCGCTTTATTTTGCGTAATTTCTTATCCCGTAGGTAGATCTGATACCTGCTAATGACATCATCAAAAATTTCATAGTTCTTTTTTATGCTATCTTTCAAGCTAGATGTGTCTATTTCCCGTTCCAAGTCTAAGATTTCCTGCTTAAGAGCTGCGACTTTTTTCTCTGAATGGCGAATTAATATTTTCATCATTGTATGTGAAGCCTGTTTCAAATTCTCTTCCCATTCTCCGAGGGCATCATCATCCAAGTCCTCAAAGGTTGGGAAGATTAAGATCCGCAGGCCCCTAGGAATTTTCTGATTATCTAGATACTTCTGCAGTGTGATGCCATCCCACCATCTAGACATCTCCAGCTTTTTTAATCTCTCTAGTTTAAGAAATTTGGCACGAAGGCCTTCTGTGCTGGGTTCTTTAGTCGTCGTGGCACCCCCAGACTGGCTATTGCCAAACAAACTCGAAGCCATCTCCTCCCTAGTATCCTTGAATTTGGACATGATGTTATACGGTTAAATCTAGATCGTACTTGAAAGGTGCGAAAACAATGTGTTACAATCTCAATCGTTCAATTTACAAATCAAAATAGAAACTGACAGTAGTACAAGTTGGAATGGTTTGGATTGTGCAGTCAATGGATCCAAAAAATGAAATTTTCAACAACTAGCACGGGACAGTGGACCACTTATACACCTTCAATGCACCAACCCATATATCACCAATAAGTAGGTATGAATTTCTTGTAAGTAGCGTGCAATTTCAAATACTCCCTGTCCCAGGAGTATATCCCAGAGGCACCCTAGGAAAAAGACAATTTTCAAACAAATTTTGAAATGCACCACCCAAATGAAGTAAATTGCCACTAGGCTTGATTGATAAGGTTCATAAGCAAATAGTAGTTCCAGATGAAAAACGCTGAATCCGTGGTTGCAAAAGAGTTCTTTTAATATGCCAAGAAAAACCAGCCAACGCGTTTCGTTCTGTCAAGCAGAACTTCTTCAGGGCTGTAAATCATAAAGTGAAACATACAAAAACCCGTGTAAGTCATTTCTAGCCAATGGTTGTGAACCACAATAAAAGAGTGTGCACAGACATTACATTTAACAAAAGAAAAATACATACAAACCACAATTTAAAAACATGTCTCAATTTTAAAATAGCAGCATTCTCCTCACAGCAATACAGTTTATGTATATTTACCAAAGTGCCTATGCTGCAAATGCATTGTCTAACGCAGATTTCATTATGAACCCACCTACTGTTAGCTGTATGCGGGTACATCATTCCTAGAGTATTGTATGTCCAATTACAAGCAACAGAAACAGCGTAGTCCTTAATATTGGTCATAACACATTTCGAGATTTAAAATCAAACACACGATTCCGCACCAAAAACCTTTTTTGTTAAGTACAAGAGCAAACATTCTAACCTCCATTGTCACAGCTTTTTGAGTGTGTCACCTCTTTTATCAAGATCGCAAATTCATGCCATACTATAGAACGACAGCAAACAATCTCCAGATTTGGATACAATAACATAACACGCAGCCACCCTTAGTAATGGATAAATAAATATAGTTCCTACCGCAATGATGTGCAAAGAGACGGGGATATATTCCAATTCAAAATGTCTGTATTGAAACAAGGAGCCAAATCCTTCAGTGTAGATGTCTAATGGGCCGTATTGAGTTCCGACAGTATTTCAAACAAAATATTCACCTAAGGTTGCCTGCAACAAGTGCATACAAGTGCATACATAAGAGAAACACAAATGCTGGGAATACCATAATATATTTATACACCGACTAAGTAGTTTGCTTCTACACCTTATTTAGAAGGAAATAATAAATAAGTACCTTATATATTCAAGGAAAGTAATTCTAAAAGGGGACGCTCGATTTGCATCATATAAATTTTTCAGCGTAATACGCACTCCACTGAGCTCAAGTATTGGCCTGCAACAATAGTGAAAATTGAGAAACAAACCATTAGTCGTGGAGATACTTAAGATCTATATTGTCGAACTATCGTTGCTTCTGGGGGGGGAAAATTTAGGTCCATCGCTATATATATTGGCCTACCTTCAAGTGGTGTGACGTGCACTTTGTTTGCACCGTCAAGTTTTTCAATTCCTGCAGTCCATAGTTGGCTCCAAATATGTATTCAAAAGAAGGTAGTTGCCTGTAAATTAACGTGAAAATATATATATTTGTTTATACCATGAGGGTTGCATGGTCCTTAGTGCTGTGCAAATGTCTTTAACCCTATTTCTACCCTTAAGGGACGAAATATCTGTTCCCCAAATATTAGCTTTAATGTCCCTTCGGCACATAATAATTAAGGCGGGGAATCGCATTGCACCACACAACGGTAGCACCCGTTTCTGTTGTTGTACCCAGTTCTAATGAGCCCGATATAATGGTCACCTGATCTTAGCGACATGAAATCATGACGCAAATACTTTTTGCTATTTGTGTTAATCAATACTGACAATGCATTGGCACTTGTCCCAAAGCAAACTATTTGGCTCCATAGTGAAAACGACCTAAACGCCGTCTTCAGTCAAAAATACGTAAACAATGTTAAAGTACGGCTCTTTCGGAATATGGACCCCTATCGTACAAAGGTTCTATAATTTATACTGAAAACCAAACGAAGGGGTCTGAAATTAATGAAAGAAAGAGTCTCCTGGATATCCTACCTTAAGGGGTCGTGTTATTCCCCCAGTTGGCGTGTCCACGGTCCGCGCGCCAAACCTTTCCCGGCAAGTTGTGAGAAACGTCCACCTACGCGCTAGCTGTGATATAACCACACCCTCCTCACGTGTGGACGGCAGAAATTCATGCACCTCGAACCACTACTTGCCGGTCCAAAATAGCCGCCATATTAAGCTAGTCAGATATGAGCTTATCTCGATGTTAGATTCTGTCGGGTCAGGGCGTGAGACGGGAGTGAGCAAAACAATAGTGGCTTGACATTTGTTTCGCACAATTCCTGTTCATACGAGGATTGTACTAATATATAATCCAAATCAATCATTAGTATATAGAAAAACTATTATGTGCCATTACGTATATAGACCAGTATTCAAACTTTTTAAACATATGTATAAAGTTTGAGAGTATTATATAGAATACAATTATAGAAAAAAATTTTTTTTAGCATTAACAACAGTGGTTCATCTAATTCGGTAGGATACAGTGTATCAATTGAGAGGAGATTGTTACTGTCGCCCCACGTGCGGCTCGAAAATGACGTCAAGACAACAAGATACACATAGCATAATATGTTATTATAATGTTGCTCCCAACTCAATAGAGGGGGTAGGGGAGACAAAGTATTTGTTTGCTATTAAAGATTGGTTGTGAGACTAGGAGGATTGCATATGTATCAAGCAAAAAGAATAAATCAGTGGGATGTACAGTTCAACATAATGATGGTTAATGAGGGGAGCACAGATCACACTTTTGGCGACACAAATAGGCAGTCAGCAGTAAATAAGGCGAAAAACCAATTTAATAGTGGTCCGTCCTAAATAAGCCAACACCAGTTTTTACAAAGTCCGTTTTTAGAATATCAATGATTTATATATTCTTTGGAAACCCACCAGCACTGTTATTTCAAACAAGGTGATAGTGCATTTCATCCTCGGTGTTGTGTCCCCATTCGACACACCTTAAGCGACATATCCAAGACGCTTCCCTTTTCCTGAGGGTGAGTTCGCGATTCCCCCCTCTGGGATGTGGCGGTATGTGATCAATACCATGAAACCATATTTTCTTGTCGTCTTTATGGTGTTCCTGCATGTGATAGGTCATGGGGTACTTCAGGTCATAGTTTTTCATGGCCCGAGTGTGTTCCTGAATCCTGATTTTTAAAGGACGCACAGTGCTCCCGACATATATCTTATTGCAACCACAGCCTATGACGTAAATCACATGGCTAGTGTTGCAATTGACATAATGCCTTATCTCATATTCCCTTTCCGTGTTGTATTTGAACTTCTTGGTTTTATTCATACCAAGGGGGCAAATATTACATCCTCCACATGTATAAAAACCTTTTGGTCTTGTTTGCATCCATGTTCCTGTTTTCTTCTTCATTGGATAACTGGGGCACAAAATATTTCGTAAAGTTTTACCTCTCCTGAAAGTGATGCTGGGTGTCTCATTGACTACCTCCTTCAGATTAGGGACCTCACATAATAGTTTCCAATGTCTTTTGAGGACCTTGAAAACTTCTGTGCTGTTTTGTGTGTATTGGGTGGTGAAAGCCATCCTGGATTTGTTCTTCTTTTTGTTGTTTTTAGCCTTTTTAATGAGAGTATCACTACGTGCAACGGTCAGTATTCTCTTTTCAGCCTTATCCAGGGTTTTGCTGTTATAGCCTCTGTTGGCAAACCTGATCTTACTGTCCTGTATCTCATATTTGAAGTTCTCCTCTTTACTGCAATTGCGCCTTATGCGCACCATCTCACCATATGGAATATTGTGGATGGTTGAGCTAGGGTGCGCACTGGTAGCGTGCAACACACTGTTACAGGCTGTACTTTTGCGGTACAGGTTGCTCTGTATGGTGTTTTTCTCAACGAAAAACAATATATCTAGAAATTCCATTTGATTGTAGTCAGATTTCACTGTCAGATGTATATTGTAAGGATTATCATTCAAAAAGTTGAAATATTCCAGTAGTTGTGCCTCACTCCCTTTCCACAGCATGATGATATCATCAATATACCTCCCCCAAAAGATGATCATGTCCATCCAGGGGGAGGCATATTTGCCCCATGCGTGTTCGCGCTCCCACCATCCCATAAAAAGTCCCGCATACGAGGGAGCAAATTTGCTTCCCATTGCGGTCCCCCTTATTTGATGGTACCAGTTGTCTTTGTGTAGGAAGAAATTTCTAGATAGAATTAACTCTGTCATTTCGATCAGCATTTCATTATGATCTACATGATCTGCTGTTCTCATTGACAAAAATGACGAGAGCGCTCTGATACCAAAGTGTTGTGGTATACAGGTGTAAAGCCCTGTTACGTCCAGCGTAACAAACATCAGATCAGCAGACCATTCTAGGCCATCTAGTTTTTTCAGAATGTCCCCTGAGTCTTGTATATAGGACGGTAGATTGGCCACAAGGGGTTGTAAAAACCCATCAACATATTGTGAAAGACGTTCTGTAGGAGAATTAATTCCCGATATAATGGGACGTCCTGGTGGAAAATTGCCTCCCTTGTGTATTTTTGGCAACACATAGATACATGGTGCAGTTGGATGTATGACCTTTAGGTATCGACATTCCTCCTCAGACAGAAGGCCAACCTCGCCCCAATCTTGTATTCGGTTGTTGATATGGGTGACAAGAGATGGAATGGGATTGGTTTGTAATGCTTTGTAGCAGCTAGTGTCGCTTAGTTGTCGGGCAATTTCCTTATCATAGTCCACAGTATTCATCACAACCACATTCCCACCCTTGTCAGCCTCCTTTATTGTAATGGTGTTATCTCTAGCCAATCCATCGAGTGCCAGTCTTTCTGCCTTTGTCAAGTTGTTTTGTTTACATGTATATCTGTTTGGTGAGTCAATCATTCTACAAAAGTCTTGTGAAACTCTTTCGTTGAACAAATCAATGTTTTTATGTGTGTTTGTAGGGATATATTTGGAACGGGCCTTAAGACCACTGTTGATGGTTATATCCTCCTCAATATTTAGATCCGAACGGATCTCCTGTAATGAGGGATTGTCACCACTCTCAATAGATAACAGCAATTGTGCATTTTGGAGGTCAGAAATGGTGGTAGTGCAAATGGTCTTAGTGTTCAAATTACAAACAGGAATTCCAGGATAGTTTACAAAATGATCTTTTAATTTCAAAAGTCTTATGAATTTAAACAAATCCACCATCAGTAAAGTTGGATCTCCAACCTGAGAAGGGCAAAAACTCAAACCTCTCTTCAGGATGTTAATCTCCACATCCGTAAGTTCGCGGTCTGATAAGTTTACGATAGACAGGGCGTTGTCAACAGAAATAGTATGGTCATTGTCAGGATCAATATTAGGGGGGGAAGTCATGTAGTTTAGGTTCTCTTCGACCTGGTGTCCATTGGGTGTGCGGTCCCGCCCCTGGGCTGTTTTGCTTTTCCACCTTTTTCCTCCCCTCCTGGTTTTGGGTCTGGGTTGATATTGGGTAATTTTGTGCCTTGGCGAATGCGGTCCATCTCCCATAAAAAATTATTACTTCTTGGAGTGGCCGCCTGGCATGCCCCCCCATCCTTTGAGGATGAGCTTCCCATGGAGGAAATTGAGCTGCTACTAGCGCTCATTGACTCTTCTCTAGGTCGTTTGCCATCACCTCCCTGTTTTATATTATCAAATTTATGGGCAAACGTATAAATACGCCCTGTCCTGTAATCATTATCGTCGCGCTTTATTTTGCGTAATTTCTTATCCCGTAGGTAGATCTGATACCTGCTAATGACATCATCAAAAATTTCATAGTTCTTTTTTATGCTATCTTTCAAGCTAGATGTGTCTATTTCCCGTTCCAAGTCTAAGATTTCCTGCTTAAGAGCTGCGACTTTTTTCTCTGAATGGCGAATTAATATTTTCATCATTGTATGTGAAGCCTGTTTCAAATTCTCTTCCCATTCTCCGAGGGCATCATCATCCAAGTCCTCAAAGGTTGGGAAGATTAAGATCCGCAGGCATATTAAAAGAACTCTTTTGCAACCACGGATTCAGCGTTTTTCATCTGGAACTACTATTTGCTTATGAACCTTATCAATCAAGCCTAGTGGCAATTTACTTCATTTGGGTGGTGCATTTCAAAATTTGTTTGAAAATTATCTATTTCTAGAAGATCCAAGCCATCTGTTTCATGGTTCTCGGCTGCTTTAAAAGAGGAAAAGTCTCAGTGCAAATATTTGGAAGGTAAATTATGGAAATCCTATGACATGGATGCAAAAACTGTTTAGAAGATTGCCCTGATTCACCCGCGTAGCTAGGGGGGGGCGAGGGGGGCGGTCCGCCCCAGGCGGCACAATTTTCAGGGCGGCAGCCGCGCGGCACTGGCCCCTTGCGGCGGCCTTTAGAATTTTTTTGGGGCTACTCAGTGTCCCCAAATCCATACTAATAATATAAAGAGACAGCCTAAACCTTTGAGGCGGGTAAACTCAAAAAGTACAGCACCAATCACAACACCCAATACAGCGTTGGAATGGGCAGTTGCAGCAGAAGGACATAGGCTATGCAGACGCCCACCATATACATTTAAAAGGTAAAAGAACCGTGCCAGCAAAGTAGTCCCTTGTGGGCCTGTCCGCGTTGTGCTGTGGGCGTGTGCTGGGGGCGTGACAAACGCTGAGGGAGTGAGGTACGTTCCGCCCTTCATGCCATGTCTTTTATCGTGTGCTAATCCCACCCTGCTCCCTTTAAATACTCCTGCACCCCATAATCATAACCCACCCGTACTCCTTAAAATACCCCAACACCCTTAACCACTTAACTGCTATGGAACGTCAAACTCCAATGCTGGACGTTCCATTGCGCAGGCGCAGTTTGAACGTTCAACGGCCGACTGCAGCACTACGGAGGTAGTGGTGCCGTCGGGCGTTGAACGTGCGCAGCACTTAAGGGGTTAAACACTAACCCATCTTAACCCTATAAATATACCCTGTACCCCAAAACCCTAACCTATCCCTAAACCCTAAAAATACCCCTGTACCCCAAAACCCAAACCTAGCCCTGAACCCTATAAATACCCCTGTACCTCAAAACCCAAACCTACCCCTGAACCCTAAAAATACCCCTGTACCCCAAAACCCAAACCTAGCCCTGAACCCTAAAAATACCCCTGTTCCCCAAAACCCAAACCTACCCCTGAACCCTAAAATACCCCTGTACCCTAAAACCCAAAGCTAGCCCTGAACCCTTAAAATACCCCTGTACCCCAAAACCTAAACCTACAGCTGAACCCTAAAAATACCCCTGTACCCCAAAACCCAAACCTACCTCTGAACCCTAAAAATACGCCTGTACCCCAAAACCCAAACCTAGCCCTGAACCATAAAAATAACCCTGTTCCCCCAAACCCAAACCTACCCCTGAACCCTAAAATACCCCTGTACCCCAAAACCCAAACCTAGCTCTGAACCCAAAAAATACCCCTGTACCCCAAAACCCAAACCTAGCCCTGAACCCTTAAAATACCCTGTACCCGAAAACGCAAACCTACCGCTGAACCCTAAAAATACTCCTATACCCCAAAATCCAAACCTAGCCCTGAACCCTAAAAATACCCCTGTACCCCAAAACCTATCCCTAAACCCTAAAACTACCCCTGTACCCCATAACCCAAACCTAGCCCTGAACCCTAAAAATACCCTTGTACCCCAAAACCCAAACCTAGCCCTGAACCATAAAAATAATCCTGTTCCCCAAAACCCAAACCTACCCCTGAACCCTAAAATACCCCTGTACCCCAAAACCCAAACCTAGCCTTGAACCCTAAAAATACCCCTGTACCCCAAAACCCAAACCTAGCCCTGAACCCTTAAAATACCCCTGTACCCAAAAACCCAAACCTACCGCTGAACCCTAAAAATACTCCTATACCCCAAAATCCAAACCTAGCCCTGAACCCTAAAAATACCCCTGTACCCCAAAACCCAAATCTACCCCTGAACCCTAAAATACCCCTGTACCCCAAACCTAGCCCTGAACCCTTAAAATATCCCTGTACCCCAAAACCCAAACCTACCTCTGAACCCTAAAAATATCCCTGTCCCCCAAAACCCAAACCTACTCCTGAACCCTTAAAATACCCCTGTACCCCAAAACCCAAACCTACCTCTGAACCCTAAAAATACCCCTGTACCCCAAAACCCAAACCTAGCCCTGACCCATAAAAATAACCCTGTTCCCCAAAACCCAAACCTACCCCTGAACCCTAAAAATACCCCTGTACCCCAAAACCCAAACCTAGCCCTGAACCCTTAAAATACCCCTGTACCCGAAAACCCAAACCTACCGCTGAACCCTAAAAATACTTCTATACCCCAAAATCCAAACCTAGCCCTGAACACTAAAAATACCCCTGTACCACAAAACCCTTACCTATCCCTAAACCCTAAAACTACCCCGTACCCCATAACCCAAAACTATATCTGAACCCTTAAAATACCCAAACACCCCAAAACATATACCTCAGTACCCCAAAACATATACCCCTATACCCATACTTACCTTATCCAAACATTAAAAAAAACATGCTTTTACCATTAATGCATTTACAACGAATTTTGTTGTACATGTATGCGTGGTAAAAGCATATAAAATGTAATGCCATGTGTTATAATGGCATTGCGGAGTCATGGTACATTCGTAATGAAAGTATGCGGAGTGATGGTATGCGGAAAGAAAGTTGCGGAATAATGGGTGTTTACCCTCCCCCGGTAAGTACATTGGTGGCACAGCGGCCCATATCTCCAGCAACATACTCGTATTTTTTTCACCACCGGTTTGAAAAATGTACAGGTCTCTCTCATTGATGGCCAGCACCGACATACACTTTTAGACACACCTCCCGCCACAAGTTCTAGAATTGCGAACTTTAGAGCTGGGGAGCTACGTTCGAATCTCGGCATCAGCTCAACATCCTGTGATTCCAGGCAAATTGCTTTGTCTCCCCGTGCATACCACAAATGAATATGTTCTTCTGTAATGTTAATTGTGCTCATGCCATGTTGTGAAGTTCGCGCTATATAATATTGCAAGGAAAAATAAAGTAGGGAAACTCGAGTTCACACACTACTGAACACGCACTCTTAAGTGCATCAGCAGTGCACTGTGAATCGGAGCGTTTCACAGGCCTGTCACAGATAAGAAATGCTATTAAAACG
Source organism: Lissotriton vulgaris (assembly GCF_964263255.1). NCBI lineage: Eukaryota > Metazoa > Chordata > Amphibia > Caudata > Salamandridae > Lissotriton > Lissotriton vulgaris. The sequence continues at coordinate 132,238,174 of NC_141687.1, forward strand.
AAATCCTACAAAAACAATATACTACTGGCCAGCAGCAATTCATACCTGGACAACGTCGGGACGGGCTGCTAGTAAATTATAAAGGCCGCCGCAAGGGGCCAGTGCCGAGCGGCCTCCGCCAGCCGGCTGAAGTTCCAGCGCGTGCACTTCCTGACGTGCAGTCCACGACTTCCGGTGCTGCCAGGCCGAGGTCGGAGGACTGCGAGCGTGGCTCGGGGGTGACGGGGGCCGCCCAGCGGCGGTCGAGGAGTCGAGTCAAGTGTCCACCGTCGGTCGGGCCGCGTCTGGGGAGCAGCCTGGATGAAGCAGCACAGGGCAGCACAGCTGGCAGACTCGTCAGAGTGGCCACCAGTGTTGCACATCGTGGCTGGCGGTGGGCAGCAGCTGAGCAAGTCACTTACTAGTAAGTGTGTCAGTCACTGTTATTTATTTTTTATGTTATGCACTTAATTGCAGCGCTGCGTCACGCGGACAGTTACCCCGGGTGTCAGAGAGCGCTTCAACAGACAACTGTACTGATTGATACGAGGAGAAAGTTGAGGCAAATAGCTTGGGCCTCTGCGAGCAGATAAACCTCGCAGCAACGCAAACCTGACACTAAACAGCTGAGCGCCAGAGGAAAACCAGCTCTGCACTCTGTACTCTGTACTGAAAAACATCCGTCCGCGCCCTATACCACCACCCTCAGCCTCCACCCTATAGAGGAAGCGGGGTCACGTTTAGGTCTCTCTCTCCGCGCCACTGCGCCCTATAGACAGTGACGCCTCAAGCTTCTCCGTGTGGAGAATGAAGGGTTGCTGGCCTGCCCCCCCACTGAAAGAAGTCACCTCTGGAGATCACTGTTAATGCCTCCAGTCCGACTCCGCCGAAAGCAGGGTTAGCTATAGGTTCCCGGCCATGCCTCGAGGCCTGCGACTCCCCCTTCCCTCCCGCCTGCAGTCTCCCCCTCCCCTCCCGCCTGCAGACTCCATGCAATGAAATCAGGGTCACTTCTGGCCTCAGTGACCTGCCGAGGCATGGCTAGATATAGGGTGTCAAAGGAGTTTTGCAGTCAGGGAAAACACGTTACGTGTCAGGGGAAAATATATATTATGCACCAATTACTTGGAAAGGAAATAAAAATATCTGATTAAAAGGCACACGATCCACACATTCTGTCTCATTACGAGGGAAGGAGGCATTCATTACGTATCAGGCATTTTTAACTGGCAAAAAATGTCCAACTTAGCCACTGGAGTATCAGTATCTCTGCACAAACAGGCAGCCATCTTGAAAGCGTAGGAGATCTACTTGGAATGGTTTTTCACCTAAATAAAATGCGTTCCAAATGGATATGAACAGCCATCTTCAAATATATGTGTGTTTCCTGCTTATTAATTTAAATAAATAATGAATAGATACCAGTATTTGTAAAGCACAAACAATTACCAGAGGGTGTCGAGGCGCTGGTGGCTGTCTGGAAGATTTAGCGAGCTATTGCCCAGAGGCACATGGTGCTGGGCTAACCTGCAGCCAGCGATCGAACCCGTAAGCCCCAGTGTACCAGTCAGAGTCCCTGGCCACTGTGCCACACCTCTTCCCAATGCTAATTTACAAAGCCAGCATGGGTACTGACCATTTTTGAGCAGCAGATTATTAAATGAATTATGCATGGTATGCCGTTTAAATTCATTGAAGCAATTGGCCTGGTAGCAGTGTACAATAATCAATAAAGAACAGGAATAGGGGCCAGGGAACCATCAGATTGGCAGAATGAAAGGCAGGAAGAGAGACAGCAGAGGCAAGAAAGGCAGAGAGCGCATGGCAAGCTCTCTCAGGAGAGTCAGCATACAAAATAGTCCTTCGTACACTACATTGCAAGAAGACTACACAAAGTATTTTTATTTTTTTATTTTAAAAGATTTTATTAGGAATTTTTTTATGTACAGTACAGCTATACAATACAGATATAGTGAAGGCAATACTGGTGTCATAGTGCGCCGGTGGGGTTACAATAGGCCTCTCATTGACATAATGATGGTACGTACATAAGTCGCTAGGCAATCACGGTCTTGGCGTATGCTGTCAAAGGCGGAACTGAGCATTGCCCTCGAGGAAAGGAAACAAAAGTGGGAGAGGAGAAAAGGGAAAGAGGAGGACAGGATGAGTCGCTTGGTAGTTAGCCACCCAAACTGCACGAGTTTGCTATGAGGGTACCGAGCCCAGGTGGCCTGTCTAAGGGGGTTTGTGTGAGCTCAGGTTAGTTTATTTAGCTCGGTGACTACTTTGGCTCACTTTAACTGGAGCACAGAGACGGGAGGAGGCGCCCAGAGACAAGGATGCTTGCTACTCGCCCTCTCCTGTTGTGTGTCACTGCCCTCTGCACGCAGCTGAGGTGAAGAGTGGATGGATGGTGAGGTAGGGAGACCATCACACACGTGTGCTAAGACGATATGTGTGTGTAGTCCTCATCTTATGAAAAGGGACTTTATAAACCGTTTTATTAAGCATTCCTGACTCATGCAGTATCAAGACCATTATATGGCAGAGATTGACATGTAAGGCGAAGTTCATCAGTGTTGGGAACACGTTCCAGGTCATTATTGATTGAATGGAAAGTTTACGTATCTGTATCGCGTGCAGTACTCGCCTGGGGGTTAGGAGATTTTTGGAACTGGTATTAACAGGTTAGCGTGTCATGGGTGCATGGGAATTGTCGATGAAAATAGACTATCCCGTTTCCTCTTCAAATGCATGGTTCTGTTGACACACTTGCATGTATATGGTAATTGACTAGAACATGCATTTATGTGTACTTCACCACATAATAGCTACCAGTTCTTTGTGTTTTTGTCACACATTCGGTCGTCAGTGGTGATCCTTCCTGTTGGGCCAGGCCCCATGTGGACAGAATCCATTTCTAGTGCTTTGTAGCACTTTTAGGATGTTCTTGGAGTTTCTTGTGTGTGGGAAGATTGGGATATCTGATGGTTGGCATAGGGTAAGGGGCAGTATCGAGTAAAAGTGTATTAGCCATGACTGTGTATTAGTACCATTTAAAATTAGTTTTAGCCACACTGCAAAGCATCTGCACTACTGTACAGCATGGCTACAAAGCATTGCCAAAGCAATAGCTCTCATAAGCAAGACCTTTTGGCTTGGTCAGTGCTTGTTTTTTATTACAGCGTCAGTGCTTGTTTTTTATTACAGCATCAGCTCAGTAAAGTAAGTCTGTGCTGAAGTGGACATTTACTGCTGAAGAGTGAATGTGGCAAGCAACACCTGTGTGTTCTTAATAACACACAAAAAAGAGTGTGGGCGATATGAAGGCGCAGAGACCTTGGCATTACCCATGTGCTAACAAGAGATGTTTGTGAGGACATGCACATACCATGATATCAGGACTCACATTCAATGACTTTGCTTTCTAAACTTTCAGGAATATGGAAACGAGGCACCTTGGGTGCAATTCATTTTAATATTACATTGGGAAACTGTTATTAGTATACATTGCCACGGTTCCTTCTGCAGATTCTGTGGGTTGTCCCTTCCCAGTATGCCCTTTTCCCCCCACAAAAATATGAAAATATTTCTATAGATTTTCACATATTTTTTGCGGGCATGTGGCTGTCTCTAGTGACAGTTGCAGGGTCAAGGCTGTCTCTACGATGGGCCACGGGTCAGATCCCCCTTCTGGCCTGGGTAGGTAAAAATGCATTTTTCACATGCTACTGCATTCTCTGGCCTGACACTCCAGCTTATTGAAATGCTTTCGGAGCACTGACAGTCTTTCAAAACTCACACTACTACACTGTAGTGACCGTAGGCGACACTGAGTTGGTGTTAAATGCTCTCTGTTTGGCAGGAGGGAGGAGTAGGATGGTTACACTGCTCTTTCTTGGGATGGGGGCCAGGGTATGCAGTTCTTCTGCGGCTGGGGCAGTGAATGGCTCCACTGCTCTCTCCTGGGAGGGGCACGTGGGATGGCTTCTACTGAGCTCTCATGGGGGGCTTGGGGGGAGTGAGAAAGCTTCCACTACAGGGCTGGTACTGCCCCAACTGCAGAACTCAAGTTAGTCTAGTGATCAGGTACATTGGCCTCACCTGTAGTATCTTGAAGATGCTGCCAGGGGAATCGTGGTCAAACCCAGTGTGGTGGACCGGTCTGCAGACATTGCTGAGGTCATGGACGGGCAAATAGGGGACAGGGAACAAGGGTCCTGCACAAGCTGTGTTGTTACGAGTGAGATGTCTCAAACAGGGTAGGTAGAACTGATGTAAGTTTTGGGTTTCCTTCTGCTTTTCCTTCAGCGGCATAGCTAGGTGGGGGCGGTCCGTCCCAGGCGGCACTATTTTGGGGACGGGGTCTGTCTAGCCCTGGACTGTGTCATGTATGTGCATGTAACTTGCATGATCGAGGTAACTATTAGCGATGATACTACGTGTCCCTCGGACCTCTTTCAGGTGCTCGCCGTCCTTTTTCCCCAGCACCCCCGAGGGGAGGGGGCGGCAATATGAAGGAGAGCCCCGGGCGCCACAAGCTCTAGCTACGCCCCTGCCCTGATTACGTTTTGTAAATCCATTCGAAGGGCCACAAGGAGTTTATTTCCTCCACAATTGCTTCTGCTTCTTATAAGCAGTGGGAACGTTTTAAAATTGTAAGTTATTTTCTTTCCCCAGTGCCTTACAAAATAAACTTACCCCTTCAGTTAGGATATGCGAGGACTTCTCCGACTATTTTTTTTTTAAGTAGATTCAAATATTTAATGATCAGTTTCAAATTCACAGTGCAATCCCTCATGTAATAGAGCTCAGTTCGTCCTATGGCCCTCTCCTTACTTGCTTTAACCCCATATCTTTGGATGACAACTACTCAATTGCTTGAATGTAAAAATGGACACCACTCTTGTTTACCCTATTCTGAATAAAATTATGAATACCTCCTTCAAGTCTGCTATAGTTTCAAGGAGTTGGAAACAGGCACTGCTGCTCCCTTTGCTAAAGAAACCTATTGCGGGCCCTAACATTTTAAGTAACTTGAGACTCAACTTTGCCCACGCTTGCAAAAATGCTAGTTAGTACACAACAAAATTAAATAACCTGTTACATGATTCATAATCTGGTTTTTTGTCAGGCTTTAGCACTGTATCTGTCTTGCTAGAGTTTACAGAGTTTATTACGGACAATCTTGATCAGAATTCCTCTGCAATGGTGGTTTTACTGAATTTATCTTCAACGTTTGAAAAGGTTTCTCATTCTATTTTTCTAAAAATTGGAATCCAAGGAAAGGCCTTTGCCTGGTTTAAATCTTGTATTGAAGATAGGACACAAACTGTATTTCTAGCTCCTTTTGCTTCCTCCTCAACACCACGTGAGTGTGGGGATCCTCAGGGCTCTGCGCTGAGTCCCACCCTCTTCAATGTTTACTTAGAGCCTTTAGCGAGCCTTGTTGAATCTTGAGGATTATGTATGATTTCTTACGATGATCATACTCAGTTCCTTCTGTTGTTTCAGGTGCATGATGTAGAAGCTCTCATCTCTGAGATTTTTTGGGGGTAACTAAATGTTCCCCTGATGCATGCAGTTGGTGGACATCTGAGTTGGGGTCTCCTCCTACTCCCTTTTTGACTGTAAGAAAACTAGGTGTCAAATTTGGACACTCCTGTTGAATTAATGGCAGCTTTAGATCTGAACATCAATCAGCAAAAGTCCTTTGTAATGGTTTGAGGGCAAAAGGGAACTAAAATCAAGATACAGTTTACAGAGGGCGCCCCTGCTACAAAAGTACCTGGGGCTCCCTATCGATTCACAATTAAATTGGGAATCTCTGCCAGTGTTGATGTTGCATCAAATTACTAGATCAGTGAAAGCTGTTTAGCACTTTGTCTCCAAGGTAGGCCATTGACCAATGAAGGAGATGATTACTGTGTACAAGGCTAAATGTGCTCAATTGTCACCTATGGAGCAGGAGTGTGGGGGTATGGTAATTACTCTAGATTCCAAAAAGCTGAAAATAGTTTTTTTGCAGATCACTTATGTTGCCACTGGGTTTGCCTACCGTTTTTTTGTCAATCGAAAGTGGGCTCAAAGTATTTGGAAGGTGCTCTTCAACTAGCCCCATTGTTATTATGGTTGAAAAGTTGGCACATTCCTGAGCCTGGTCTCCCTAAAAGCATTCTTTTGGACTGCCTAGCCTTGGCCAAATTAAATAAGATTCCTTGGCTGGGATATGCTGAGAGCAATTTTATTAGACTGGGAGCCCCGGAGGTCTTTAACAATCCTGATCAAAACCCCGTCTTGGTTAGAGCCCGATGAAGTCTGTTTTTATATGATCATGCGCAGCTTACTCTCAGGCAGAAGTTCCATCTAGTTTTCTGTTTGGGTAATAATCATTGTTATCACCTAGTCATGAGTTGGAATTTTACCTTACTCACATTCTGTGTGACCAATATAGGTTTTGTCTGACCAGGCTACAACTGGGGTCATTGCATTTACCTGTAGCTTTTCCACAGCAATGTGCATGGTTAGAAAATGAACCGCCATGTCCTTTTGAGAACAATTTACGGCAAAGCACATTGCCCTTTATGATCTTTTGCATGCTCTACAAACCTGTGAGACTTTTGATTGTCAATCCTCCCTTTGCACCCCTACATTTCAACTCATAAAAGAAGGGTTTCATATTCCTACAGCATTTAAACTCGCCATGGATTTACCAAGCACTGATTAGCTGTATCAGAGGGTCTTTAAGCATTAGGAAGAGATATTTTTTTTCAGTCTCTGTTGATAACTTTTACAACTGTATTTTTGTATTTGGGAAATGTTATTGTACTTTTAAGAAACTTTTTTTATAGTGAAATCTTATTTGCTATGAACTTTTCTATCATATCAAATTGACTGTAAAGTATGGGTAATTCCGTTTTTTGTTTATCTTTTATGGCTAGATTGCCAAATAAAGTTTATATATGATCGATTCAAATGTTTCTTTTGAACCTCAAGTTAAAGCAACGTTTACAAGCTGTTTTGCAACACTTAAATCTTTAAGGAGGATCAATCAAGTAATATTTGTAGAGAGATGGTTGTCACAGGGAAGGGTCTTCAGGGACTACCTGCAGTTTTAGTCGAAGAACCAGGTCTTGAGCCCCTTCCTGAAGTCGATCAGTGAGAATGCAGTGGGTAGGTGAAAGGGGGGAGTGTATCAGGTCTTAGTGGCGAGATGGGAGAAGAAGCGTCCTCTGGTGCCATATGCGAGGGGTCTGTGCAAGGGCGAGGTTAGTAGAGGGGGTTCTAGGTGGTTGGTAGACTGAAGGGAGTGGTTCATGTAGGTGGGTCCTTGGTTGTGGAGGGCTTTGCATGCGTGGGTCAGAAGCTTGAAATAGCATCTTTTGTAGGCAGGGAACCAGTGGAGGGCTTTCAGGTGGTGGGTGATGTGGGCTCTCTTGGGGAGGTGTTGATGATCGATGAGTGTTTTGTGTGAGACCATGTCGAAAACAGCTGAGCGGTCGTGTAGGATCAGAGCGGCTGATTCTCCCCTGTCTAGCAGGGGGCAGATGTCATCTGCTGCGGTGATTAGAGCTGCCTCAGTGCTGTGGTTGGCTCAGAATATTGATTGGGATCAGTCTAATCGGTTGCTTCCCCTACAGGTGTTCTGTAAGTTGGAGGCTGAAGGCCTTCTCCAGGACCTTGGTGGGGACCTGGAGTAGTGAGATGGGACGTTATTTCTAGAGTTTACTGGGGCCAGCTGAGAGCTTCTTGAGGAGGGGTCTGACCTCAGCATGTTTCCAGGAATTGGTGAAGAAGGCTGTGGTTATGGAGTTGTTGAGAATGGTGGGGAGGTGGCATCTGATCTCCTCTTTTCTGATGTTGAAGAGTTGGTGGGGGCGGGGCTCGGTGGGTGCCCCAGAGTGGATGAAGTTCACAAGAGTAGTTGTGTATGGTGTGCTGACTTATTCCTATGTGGGGAGTGAGTGGTCAGCGGAGGTGGTAAACCATAGACTGAGGCGGTTGGAGGGCTGTGGATTGAAGTTTTTGTAGATAAATGCTATTTTGTTCAGTGGTCAGCTAGGGCGTTTTAGAGTTCCTATGATGTTTGCTTTTGCGGTGGCCGATGGGCAGGTGAATTCTCTGATGAAGGTGAAGATTTCTTTGGCTTGATTGCCACTGTTCTCGATCTGGTGGGTCAGGGACTCTTTTTCTGCTGCTTTGTAATGTCAGTGGTAGTCATTGAGGGCTGATTTGAAGGTAGTTCTCCAGTGGGGTTCTTGCTGGTGTGCCATCTTATTTCGAGTTGTTTGCACCTGTGTTTTGTTGTACTGAGTTCCAGAGTGTGCCCGCTGGCTTATGTGATGGGTCTGTGTGTTTTGGCTGGGAGTGGTAGGTGTGACTTGGTTGGTGGCGGTGGGCAACCAGCGGTTGAAGTACTGCACTGCTTGCTGTCTATGGGTTGTGTGGTGCTGAGGTCATCAGTCCATTGTTGCTGGGTGACTTTGAACCGTCTACAGAGGAGGTGTTAGAAATAGGATTTCTGGTTGGCTGAGGCTTGCACCGAAGACAGGCAGAAACCACCACTCTAGTCAGGGTAAGGGGGAAACCCACATTGTTGATAACCCCTGCTCACCCCCTTGGTAGCATGGCACGAGCAGACAGGCTTATCCCCAAGGCCATGTGTAAAGTATTTGCACCAACACCCACAATAATACTGTAAAACACCACAAATTGACACCACACAGGTATTTATAAAAATAGTATTATCTTTATCTGATTTAGGCAAGATCAAAACAACATGAATCAACATGTACCATAATAGCTGTTTCTTTAGAAGTGTTGTTTGGAATGCTCTTGTAAAAATAACTGTACTGGTAAAAATAAAGGTACTTGTAGAGTCAGTATGGCTGCAAACTCTCTCTTCCAACGTGGGGAAAGTATCTGTAAAAATGAGCTCCTCCCAACAGTGGGCACTTGCACCTTGTGCGCCGGGCCTCGCCCACACTACGATCAGGTTGGGCTAATTATGGCATTCTTGCTGAAATGCTGCCTTCACTGTTGTGTTTATCCCAACAATGCCCCCGCTGTACTGGTAGCCCAAAAAGAATGCGGCACTCGTAGGAAAGAACGCTGCCTTTCACGGACGTCGATATGTCCAGCTGCTCTCGTAGCAAAACATGTTGCACTCAAGATTGGTTTACACCACAAGATTCCCCCGCTGTATGTGTAGCCAAGAAAACGATGCTTTCCAGATTACGAAGAATTGTCCAACTCCTTATAGTGGGCCCCGATACCGCAGCACGTCTGTTGTGCTGGGACGGGCCCTTGGGAAGGACCGGGTGTGGAGGCTCCACTGACTGGGACACTGCCTCTCTGCCACCCACCCAGGTAATGACACACACAACACTAGACCGGAGTCTGAGCGGTTACCTGGGGTGGTTTGCCTCGTCGTCTCTGCTCTTTCCGCTGGACAGTACGAGGGGGAAGCCCTCTAGGGGGAAGCCTTTTTCGTCACGCTCCCCGGCCACAGGTTCAGCTCCTCTCTTCTGGGCAGGACGTGAGGAAGCCCTCGGGATAGGACCAATGGGAGCACCGCATGCCAGGGATGCTGTGGAACTCCTGGGTGGCTGTAATCAATCCCAGCGCGGCCCTCCAATGACGATGAGGGAATCACTGGAGGCAGGGGTCAATCCCAGTGTGGCACAGCGTTAACATCAGTGGACCTTGGGCCAGCGTCGGTGAAGTGTTACCGCGACTCCTCTCTCCACAGCGAACCTGGCCTCGGGCTGTTGACTCAAGAAGCGGCGGTGAAGACAAAGGGAGGTTACACAGCACGCTTGGCAAACGGGGGGCGGTGGTGAAGAGATACCGGCCCTCAGTGCATGTTTCTCGTCATGGCTTCCCTTGTGTGCCTACTGCACATCGAAGAACAGACCACCCACAGGTACCGACTGTGCACCCCAACACACTCTCAGCTTGCAATAAAGGTCTTTTTCTGGGAATCTTGATTTCCCTGTGTTCCCAACAGGAGGGCAGCTCTCATCAGGCCCTTGGTCAGCAGGCCATTCCCAGAACACACAGCAAGGGCAGCACTTCTCAGTTTCTTTGGGTGATCTTCTTGGGCAGCGGTTCGTCCTTGGTTCCAAACAAGTCTAAATTACAGGGGTTTCAGGTCTTACTTTTATACCCCAAAAGCTTTGTTCTCCATGTGTGAGGGGTCCAGGGTCCAGTCCCAACCAGTTTGTGGTGCCCTCTGCCAGGGCATGTCTTCTTCCTTTGTGAGTGTGGGACAGGGCTATTAAACACACTGCAGGATGTGGAGCCAGCATTGTGGAAGGCAGGCACAGTCCTATTCAGACCCAGTTGCAACCCCTCCCACCACTCTAAGTGTAGATAGGTCTATTCAGCCTAGTGCTGACTCCCCAGCCTCCTGCAGCCACCCCCAACCCCTGTCACTCACAAACCAAACAGTCAATACACAAACAGGCAGAGGAACACAGAAAGGCTGAACAGGAAAATAGCCACTTTCTAAAAGTGCTATTTTCAAACACAGAATTTAGAAACCATCTTTCCTAACAGATGTGTTATCAAATTCTGAGTTCAGGGATACCAGACTTCAGATTCCCATCTTGCTCCTATGGGGAAATATGCAGGTACACATGGGACACAGCATTCCCCATTCTATCCTATGGGCAAGATGGTCGTTCAATAGTAAAAAACGAAATTGGCAGTATTTCACTATCAGGACATGTCACCCACACTAGTTCATGTCTGACCTTTCACATACACTGCACCCTGGCCAGGGGGGTACCTTGGGCCTACCATAGAGGTGTCCAATGTGTAAGAAAAGGGAAGGGTCAGGCCTGGTCATTGTGTACACTGGCCAGGACAACATGGCAGTACACAGACTGCGCATAGGCACTGCAGTGGCAGGCCTGAGCCACGGTTTTAGGGCTACCCATGTGGGTGGCACAATCAGTGCTGCTGGTCCACTAGTAGCATTCGAATTATCAGCCCTGGCACACACAGTGCACTTCACTAGGGACCTACTGGTAAAACAAACATGCCAATCGTGGATAACCAATCACAATAACAATTTACAGGGATAGCATATGCACTTTAGCACTGATCAGCAGTGGTAAAGTGCTCAGAGTCCTATTGCCAACAACCACAGGTCAGGAAAAACAAGGGAGGAAAAAGCAAAAAGTTTGGGGAAAACCCTTCAAAAAGGGCCATTTCCAACCGGAGGCATTTTGTCTGTCGGGTGCGGGCCAGCGAGGGTGAAGTATATGATAGACTGCTCCAACCAGGTAAGTTCCGAGGTGTGGCTGTATCTGATTCTGTTGCTAGGCATTAAGAATGGGTCCAGCATTACCCCTGCTTTCAGTGTGGGGTGTGTGATTGTTCAATCTTTCTAGGAGGTCAGTGCCAGTACCTTCTGGTGGAAAGGCTCAAGGAGCCTGTCAGAATGAGACAGAATGACCGGCTGGTTTCACTTCGACTGCCTAAATTATAATTAGGCGATCGGAAGTGAAACCGACGATCTCTGTCGGAAAGTCTCCGACCTAAGATCAGAGGCTTTCCAACCGAGATCGTAATTGGGCCCTTAGAAACAGACAGAAATGAGATAGAGAAATTGTTCACTGTCTTAGGGGGCCCTTGAATTGTGGTGGCCCTTGACAAATTTTGCTGTCAGGCAACCTTGGCAATTGAATATCAATTTGCTTCTTCTAAAGGCAATGTATAGCTCCTGTTGCTAGCTGCACTGCAATCAATTGCCTACCGGTTAGTTGTCTGCATTCACTTTCATGAACATATTTATGAGAGTTTTGCATCATGCTTGCGCCACGCAAGCCACTTTGCGTTGTTGTGAATGGCTTTAAAAGTATAGAGTAATGCATCCCAGCTCAAATCACTGTGTTGCAATTCTCTGAGCAAGGGAGGAGTTCCATGGGCATTATGGTGGGCGTTCCCACACAAATCCCATTGTTTTTAACGCATTCCAATGTTTACCAAACCTGGGAAGCCTGGGAATGAGCCAAAGAGATATCCCTTCTTAGGAGAAACACAACAATGAGAACGTGCCCGTTCCTGCACAAAAAACAAAAACATTCCTGCCTACAACACAGAAACCCTTGGGTACCTACGTTGGTGCTAGCCTGCTGAACAGGTACCAGAACAGGGGGAAAGAACAGGAATGCCCCGTACTGGATAAACACAGTGCATTCCTGCCCTTTCTCCGTGATGCAGGGCAGTGTAGCAAAGTGCCTAGCTGCACTGCTCCACAATTCTTGTAAATATGCTTCCATGTGTCTTAAGTATTGAAATGCTAGTTAACATCTATAGAGAGATGCCAGATGCGACAGTAACCGTCCTTGGAAGGGGTGACACTTGCAGAAATAGAGGCAGTGGTAATTGAATGCAAATTTGAATTTAAGAGGTTTTTGCATAGGGTCTGCGGTGGAGAGTAGTTGCCCTTGTGGGAGTGCGCATTGCTACAACAAATAAATCAATTCACAAGAAAAAAAGCAGCTGCCTGTAAATGCTTCAAATTTTTGGGGAAAGAAATTAATTTTGTAGGAGCTTTAGTGACGAGGTCAAGGATGTCTTCTCGGTTCTCCGGGAACAAAAATGATTTCGGTTTCCATTTCTCAATGCTAAAAACCAGCATCATTGTATTCAGTTCTTCAGCCACTGAAATTGCACACCTCCCTTTCAAGAGGCAGCTAGATCTATATGGGAAATGAATTGTGTTGCCATGGGAATGTCTTCTGCTTCCTTGAGAGATTATGTGACAGTAGCCACTGACATACGAGGCATACCTTGAGGAAATATGACCTTACATAAACAGCTGCACTTCTCAAGTTCTTTTCCCACTAATTTTGATTTTAGCATGGATTTGCACAGTAATACATCTCCTAGCTGCTGAAATAAATGATATGTGATTATTTCTAAGGGGTTCATTTTGACTCCAGACCTGTCACCCCCCACCCTATTCTCTGTACGATAAATACAGAATGTGCATGTATTTCCTCATATCCACATAGAAAACTGTGAAGGGATTTGCCCCACAGCTAAATATTGCACCCCTTGACTCTCTTCAGGGCTTTAAGGATAGAAAAGTAGAAGCAAATTTGAATGAAAATATACAGACTTTTTGGCTGCTCACACAAGTTGCTCTCCTTGCAAAAAAAATACCAGATTCAACACCTTTTACTTACAGTCGCAAAGGACCTTAGTGCTGTTCTGTGCTTTCGTAACTTTTAGTCTGATTTAGAATTCGGATGGGACTTTTATGTCCTCCTAGGTGGTATTTTTTATTGTATTGGTAATTAGAACTTGTCTGGTGCAATTTCTGCTACTACTGTTGTGAACGTATCTAGGACCCTAATTAAATATTCCCGATTCATGCCCTTATGTGGTTATAACAAATCATATCCTTATAAAGGCATAAGAATCATATCCATATTTAGTCATAGCCAATGCAGTCCAAATACAGCAAGGCTACTTCCTTAGTCTCCTAGAAAGTATAACACGTTCTTTAAACAAACCAAGCCTCCAGCAGCCCGGGAATTCCCCCTGCTTCTGTTTTGATTTGTCCTAGAATCCCTGAGAGTCCTGAAAGAACTGCCAGTTCTTAGTGACGTCTTATGTCCAACCTTACGTCAAACTCGGCACCTTCCAGGTATAAATATACCAACATCTGCCTTAAGCAACACACGGTGGTTTGGAGCAGAGCGGCTATCTACTTACCCAAAGCCCATCTGATGCGAGTGCCGAAGGAAGCCGACCCTCCCATTTGACGCACTGAGAGAGACGCTGTCTTTTCTCCTGACGAGAAATCCAGCTCCAGTGTTTCCAGTCACACTTATAAATATATATATATATATACAAGAATCACTACAAATCAATAAATATTAAAGAACATCCCTTCATGTATTCTTTGTATATTTCTCTGGGCGAAAGAGAGAATGAATGACTAAGGGAAAAGGCCTTGGTCTGTCAACAAGGTTCCTGAGGGAGCAGTGTTGTCATGCTCAGTGGTTGCCATAACTGTTCACTTCCCACCTAAGTTTAGGGAGATAACAGTGGGACAAGGGACAACATATGCTGAGGGGGTGCATGGAATCTGTCTGGTACCATCCTACGTTTATGTCATCTGCAAAAGCGCAGTTCTTACTGAGAAAGTGGAAACTACACGACAAAGTACCACTAGACCCAATTACTAAACCCAAGTACTTCTAGACCCAATTAAAATCTGAAAAGAATTAAAGCATTTTGAGAATCCAACATCTCCAGTGTTTTCTAATGTGCTGGAAAAAAATACCAAAATATCACTCGGACTCGGACATAGAGGTACTCTTCCTTACGGAAACCTGGCTCACGTCAGGTTCGGAGCCAGACGTTATCCAAACACTCCCACCGGGCTACCTCATAAAATTTCACAACAGACCCGCAGGTATTGGAGGGGGAATAGCGATCATATATCGAGATTACCTCTCCTGCCAATTCAAAGAAAGCCCTATTTTAAACTGCAAAATGTTCTTTTTTCCATCCACCAGCCGCCTTCGACCACCCTTTCAGGGCTACTAGTGTATCGCCTACCAGGGCCGGTACGACGCTTTAATGACTCCCTAATTGAATCCATCTCCTCCCTCGATTGCTTATCCCCGAACTTCACGATCCTGGGAGACTTAAATCTCCACTTTGACAACCCCTCTAGCAAGCCAGCTGCAGATCTTAAAGCAGATTTGGGCTCCATAAGTCTCGAACTACAAAGCAACCTACCTACTCATGTCAAAGGACATCTGTTGGACGCCGTATTTTCCAATCTCACGAGACTGACAGTTCAGTCCCCCATTCCTCTTCCCTGGTCAGATCACTTCTTAGTCCCTTTCAAACTAAAACTCTCGGTTAAGGCTCTCGAAAGACACCTACCCCAACCACCTTCTCGCCCATGGAAAAACTTGGACATAAACTCCTGGGCCCAAGTCTTCTCCTCCACCACACCTGTACTGGACCCAGATCCCTCCAGAGCCGATGTCCAACTACACGAGTGGATCAGCCAATCCCTAGACATCACCCTGCCACTGAAACCCCTCCCCAGTATTAAGTAAACGGCTAAATCACCATAGTTCATCCAGGAACTACGAAACCTAAAAAAAAAGATGCAAAAAACTTGAGCGCTTATGGAGAAAAAACTGGACAACGGAATGCAAAAAAGAGTACAGAGCCGCCATCAAGCTCTATAAAAACTCTATAAAAAAAACAGGCTTCTTTCTTTGAAGGAAAGATAGCAGAAGCCAACTCTGCGAAGGAAACTTACCGCATTGTACGTCTCCTCACAAAGATTCAAGACCCCCTACCCCCTCCGGACCCAGAGGGCGCCAGATGCAATCAGATGGCCGAATTTTTCTCTTAAAAAATCGAGAAAATTCTGACCTCACTCCCGGCCCCCACTCCCCCACAAACTGCCACTACTTCACCCCCCCTCCTAGAGGTTCCATGCCTACGAACCTTTCACCAGATTACCACCAAGACTTTCCTGTCCACCTTACAAACTGTAAAAAGTGGTTCCCCTTCAGACCCAGCTCCCATCAGCAAGTTAAAACTGGTCGTCCCTACCATCCATCCATCACCAACCTCATTAATGCCTCCTTTAAAATGGGCTCCGTCCCGGCCAACTGGAAGAAAGCCACAGTTAAAGCTCTCCTGAAAAAACCCCACCTAGATCCCACGGACCCTACCAACTTCAGACCCATCTCGCTTCTCCCTGGGATCAGCAAAGTGGCCGAACGTATCGCCAACCATCAACTTTCCAATTTCTTGGAGGCTAATCACCTGCTACGTCACTCCCAGACCGGGTTCAGACCTGGACAAGGCACCGACACCGCCCTGCTAGCCGTGGTCGAAGAGGCTAGAAGCATCATAGATGCAGGAGGATCAGTGGCAGTGATCCTCCTCGACCTGAGTGCCGCCTTCGACACGGTGGACCACGCTATGCTTGTCCACCGGCTAAGTCTGATTGGAATCACTGACTCCGTCCTGGCCTGGATTAAATCCTTCCTGGAAGAAAGATCCTTCCAAGTGTCGGATGGCACCACTACGTCCAAGGCCCTGCCCCTACAGTGTGGGGTCCCTCAGGGCTCCTCCCTGAGCCCCACACTTTTTAACGTTTACATGCCCCCTCTTGAGGACATTGTTACTCCCTTCTGCATCAAAACAGTAATGTATGCCGACGACACCCAGCTGGTGGTCTCTATCAACCAGTCGAGTAATAGCCTAGACAACCTGGCCATGTGCCTAGATAGGGTCTTCCAATGGATGTGTGAATCTCGACTAAAACTAAATGGAGACAAATCGGAGATTCTTCTCCTGGGTAACCCTAACAAGCTCCCTACAAACCTCTCCTGGCCACCATGCATGGGAACTCCCCCAACCCCCAAAACCGAGGTCAAAAGTCTTGGCATTTGGCTGGACCAGGACCTTAATTTTAAAACCCAGGCCAGAAAAACCTCAGGCACCTGTTTTGGCCTCATCCGCATGTCCCGAAAGATTCTCCACCTGATCCCCTTCCAGTCTAGGAAACTACTGATGCAGGGGCTGGTGAACTCCAGACTGGACTACAGTAACGTCTTGTATCTGGGGGCCCCGGCATCAGTTGTTCACAGACTGCAGGTTGCTCAGAACGCGGCGGCCAGAATCCTAACGGGAACTAAAGCAAGATGCTCGGCGAAACCAGCTCTCAAAAGCCTTCACTGGCTCCCAGTGAAAGAACGAAATACCTTCAAGACCCTATGCATCTCCCACAAGATAATGCACGACAAAGGCCCCCCAATTCTCAGACCTCTGATGAAACCTCATCAGTCCAACAGACAATTAATATCCGACTCTCTCGCTCTGGCCAGTATCCCAAGAATAAGAAAGTCCAGATCCGGCGGCCGCTTGTTCTCCTACAACGCCCCAAAACTGTGGAACACCCTCCCACTTGCCATGAGGAGAGAACATAACCTCCTCACTTTTCGGAGACAGTTAAAAACCTGGCTCTTCCCTTAAACATTCAATCTTCCCTTCCCACTTCTTCGCTGGATATAGGTCTCGTCAGCGCTGGGATGCCCTAGGGTAGCTACGCGCTTTATAAATCCCAACTCACTCACTCACTCACTCACATTGCATAACTACAAGCCCAAATTAAAGAGGAACATTATTATTAGTAGTTACAACTGGAACGTTACAAAAATTTGCAAGTTCATTTAATTTGAACGGATATGCTGCAGGAAAAAACGTTGGTCATGACATGAGCTTTGATTGACTTCCCACACTGAGCGAACAGAAGATTCCATTAAGTCAAACTGCTTCAATAAAGGTGACCTTGCATCACCCTTAGCAGATACACCTCGGTAGTAAAGCAGTCCTCAGATTCAAAGCATGATTTGTTACAACAAACCGTCTACCCATCCATATAGCATTACACTTAAAGAAGCAACATACATAATGAAAATATACAAATTTAAAAAACAAACGAAAGGGCCAAAAAGTTAGTTAGAACAGAAAAATATCGGATGGAAATCAAATGAAGTTGGTTTAAAGCTCAATAATAAAATAAGAAAACTGTGCCAGCTTCGTCTTAAGGTTTCACTCACACCTCGCCCCTTCACATGGTCAGTCCCTGACTGCCCACACTTCAACTGAAGCTGGTGACTGGGCCCAACCAAGAGCTATTTAAATGATTTCATTTCATGCAGAAGTAGGGAGCAAAAAAATGAGAGATGGTATCACCCAGCATGCGTGCACGCGTGCATTATTGAAAAACTGTATGTGGTCAGTAATCATAGAACTGGTGCAAATAAGGCCAGGGCAAAACATTTTAATCTTGAGTGTAAGAAATAGAAACATTAATTGGGGAGGATGGAAGCCTGCTACAAGTAAAAAAGTCACTAACCTGTTAGGTCCAAAGGCTTCAGAAATTTAAACCTGAGCTTTCCTTATGGTCGCTATGGCACAGAAGAGACAGGCTTAACCTAAAGAAACTGTGGAAAGTATTTAGAACCCTAGGGTATTTTATTACCCTATGCATGCACTATTTGCATGTATCAAAACAGTTTAAAAGTAAATGATACAATACAGTAAAAATCCCACTTTAATTTAATATATAAAAGAACTATTTAACATGCAAAATGACACCAAAACAACAGAAATCCAATACGGGGTACCGGAAATATGAATGTTAGAAGATTCGAGATAAAAAGCACTAAGAAATTGATACTTGCTAGTGATAATCTATGTAGCCACAATTTCAGGCAAACTGAGACGGCGAACCGGTCAGATACAAGTAGGGTTTTCTCAGTCAGAGATTCTACTTTGGGACTTGAAAAAGAAGTAAACATTCCCCAACGGGGCAATGTTGCAGGATGGATCCGAGGAAGTCCAACTGAAGTCCTTTGGTTTGCTGTGAAAAGCTCAAAGTGGCAAAAATTTAAAGTTTGCACCCTTTGAAGCCCTCTTGTCGGCCGGATACTTTTAGCACCTTTGCCTACTCACAATTGCTATGTTTGGACTTAGGGCCTGATTTAGAGCGTGGCAGAGCGGGTACTACACTGCAAAGGCGATGGACCTCTCCGTCTCCACCATATACATACCCCTCCAACTGCCCAAGAGAGTAAGGGCGGTCGGAGGTTTGACCATGTGTCCACCCCCTGAATGAGAGTGGGCAGACATATTGCCAGTTTTTACTTTTACAAACCGTTACCCAAAATGAGGCAGTGTGTAAAAGTAAAAACTTTTCAATGGCCAAGCGAGAAACCTCCTATGGTGATGGTGTCATTGCTTTGGAATTTTGTTTCTGACAATAAAAAATAAATATTAAAGTGTGCTGTGTGGTGCCTTCTTGTTGACAGAACTGCACATCACGCTTTTGATGCATTTACAGGAATTGTTACAATGGCATTTCCTGTAAATGCAAGAGATGTAAACTGGACTGGCAGACATCTCTATATTGGGTGGCGAAGTACCCTGGCCATTTAAAGTACTCCACCATGGCAACAGCACTAATTCCATCTGGAAAAGTCAAAATCAGGCACTTAGGCCTGATTACAATGGCTGTGAGACCACCATCATCAGGCAATCCCATTGCCATTGGCCCCTACTGGACCGCCCGCCGCATTAGGATGCGGCAGGCATAGGCAACTGGCGGAAGGACCAATCACCTCACATCCGAAAGGCTCAAGGAGCCCGTCGGACTGTTGGTGGGACAGTAATCCCTACAATAGAGGCGATGTCTGCTCAGGCATCACCATAGCGATTACAATGTCCCTTTTCGCCTGCCATTTCATCACTGTCCCTGCCATGATAAGGCAGGCGGAAAGTAACTTTGGGGGCCCCTATCGAGTCCCTGATCCCCCCTGGCCCTCAGCTATGGGTTCCGGGGGTTACCTATGGTTCCCCCCTAAAAATCCCTGCACCATGGGGCAGGCACCTCACCGTGCCTGTCACAAGGTGTCGAATGTTTACAAACATGCCTCTTAGCATGATGCTTGTGCTGCACCCCTCTTTTGGGCCTCAGCACAAGCCTCAATGCTAAGAGACATGTTTCTGACCGCCTCCACGGCAGTCGGATTGTAATTTTATCAGCCCGGACCGCAGACTGCCTGTCCGCTGTTCCTGTTCCCGACAGGATGGCGGTCAGACGGCTCTCTGGCTCCCATCATAATCAGCCCCTTCGTTTCTTTCGAAGTTCAGAATCCTACAGAGGGGCATGATGAGTTCTACAAGGATTGATACCTATTTCGCCAATGGCTTGCTAAAATGGATTTGTTGCTGTGGAGAAGCTCTAAGTGGTAAAACCCTGTTTTACTACCCAGCAAAGTGGGTTGTGGCTAGTCCTCCAGTAGCTGGAAGTTAGAGTTTTCCTAAGTCCCAACTTTGTCACAGTTATTTGAAGTGCAGTTAGATACAGTCAAGGGTCCCAGAAACTCATGAACAGCACTTGCACAGGCCACCAGCAGGTCCAGTCCATGTCCAGTTGCAACTGGTCAGGTGGACACTTCAGGAAATAGGCCTCTTGCTGCTTGTTGTGTCCCTGTAGCCACACAGGAGGTCAGTCAAATGGTTGTTGGAGTCCACCTCTTTGTCCTGGGACACATGAGAGATGATGCAGCCTTTCTGAAGCCTCAAACATCATTTGCAGTCCATTTGTTCTTTCACAGGTCCAGAATGAGTTCTGAGAAGGGTGGCTTGGTGAGTCTCATTTATGATTAGCACTAGCTAGTGGCTCCCAGCTCCTTTTTATGCCAATTGGATAAAAGTTCATAATCGTAACACAACTCACTTTTTTTAGGAGATCCCACTGGGTTAGAAGCTAGCCTGGTTGAGGAAACACGCATTTGGACTCTCCTGGTCTCACATTATATTCACCTATTAACATGCAAGCCTTTTCTAAGTTAATGAAGTATCTGGGGCCATCCACCAGTACTTCATGCACCTAGAAGAAAAACACATTCCCCCAGACAGGCCAATGTATCGGCTCCAGAAGCAGTTTTTATACCTAATTAAAATCAAGCACTGGCTAGACAGCTGCTGGAGAGCTAATGCAAATTAGCCTTCAGAGCTTCAGGCAGACAAACAATAACTTTCTGTAAGTTGCTTTTCCTTATTATGTAATACAAATCTAACTTTACATGTAACACCTATTTAAATTAGTGGTTGAATCAGTTTCCAGCTGGTACTAAACTAGAGATAGTATTGTTATTATTTTAATCTGTACTTTGGTTTTCTCAAAGATCAGCCAGAGCCTTTTACAGTGAAAATAGCTTTTTGGGGGGTTGTCACTGAAGGGATATGGTAAAATAACACTTCTACTTGTCCCATTTTTAAATATCATGCACCCTACCTTGTGGGTTAGAATGTCTACTGTGGGGTAAAAATATTTTAAAGGAAGGGTGTTGGACTTGGCCCTTTTTGCAGGGTCATCCCTGAACGTTTTGCCTTCCTCCTGTATTTTATCTGACCTGTTTTTGTTGGTTTTATGACTCTGATCAGTGCTAAAATGCATATGCTCTCCCTATTGTAAATTGATGTTTGGATTGGTGACTTCATTATTGGCTGGTCTGGTTTAATTGTCAGACCCTAGTACAGTGCACTGAGTGTGCCCAGGGCTGGTAACCCCAATGCTGCTGGTGGGCTTGCAGCACTGGTTGTGCCATCCACAGAAGCAGTCTGTAAAAGTGTGTCTCAGGTCTGCCATTGCAGAGCCTGTGTGCAGTCCGGTGGTGCCATGTAGACTGGGCAACTGCACCCACTTGCCAGTTCCTAAACCTTCCCTTTTCTGTGTATTAGTCACCCCTATGGTAGACCCAAGCGCAGGGGGCTTTGTAGGTAAAAGGTAGTACCAGCCCTGATGTGTATGGCATGTCCTAACAGTGAATTACAGCCATTTTCCCTTTTCACTATTGCAAGGCTTCCTGTTCCCCATAGGCCAGAAAGGGCAGTTTGCTTATTACATCCAATAATCCTAACTGACTCAGTGAACTAGGTAGAAGTACGAGTTTAGTATGCCTGAACTCAGAATGATAAAATGCATCTTTTAGTGAAGTTGGTTTTAACATTCTGTGTTTGAAAATACCACTTTTATAAAGTGGGTATTTTCTTGTCTAACTATCCAAGCCTGCCTCTGCTAGGTTGTGTATTCCTTGTCTGGAGTATGAGTGACAGGGGCTGGCAGATTCCAGGAGACAGGGTGAGTCAGTACAGTGCTGAATAGAGAAATCTGCATGTAGATGGGTGGGAGATTATGGAGGCAGGGTTGTGCCCTGCCTCCACAATGCTGGATCACCTCCTGTGGTGCGTCTGATGTCCCTGGCCTATACTGTGAAAGGAAAGAAGGAGTCTTGTCAACAAAGTGCTCCAGGACTGACCAGAACTGGTTTGGACTAGGCAAAGGCCTCTTTGCCTTCTGAGAACAAATAGAAAATGAGTATAAAAGAGGGGACCCAGATCCCAGAACTTTAGATCACTTTTGGGAAACAAGAAGAAACCTTTGCTGAGGAGAGGAACCAGAGAGACTGAGGAGAGACTATCCCTAAGCTGAAGTGCTCCTTGGGGGATTGGCCTGCAGTGGTTGCCTGACTTCCAAAGAAAGGAGAGAGGAACTTTGTGTATACTTTCATCAACTTGTGAAGGATCTCAAAGGGCTTGAGAAAGAGCTTGCCTCCTGCTGAAGTCTCAGGGACAACAGATTTCGCCCACCAGCTCCCCAAGAGTTCTTTGAAAGTGCCTGCAGTTGTGATGGGCTTTCTGAGGGACTGAGTGTTGCAAGGAGCTAGAAGAGCGACTCACGAAGGAGAAGCGGGTCGGGAATTGCTGCAGTCACTTCACAACGCAAAAGCGCCTCGCATTGCCGGAGAAGAGGATCGACATCGCACCAGACGCCGCCGCATCAACAGAGAAGCGTGTCATAGCCGCAGCCGCTGTTCTCGTGTCGCTGGGAAAGTGTGTAGCCCCTGCATGCTGTTACATCGTTGCCGAATCGCCTCGCATCGCCGGAGAAGAGGATTGACGTTGCATCAGATGCCGCTGCATCACAAGGAAGCATGTCGCAGGGCCTGTGGCAGCACACAAGAATCAATGATTCTCCGCACGGCGATCGGATCAGCACGCATGGTGTCGCATCCAAGAGAAGATGCCATCTTTGCTTCATTGCACCGGATCGTCATCGCGTCACGGCTTTGTGGGCCGCATCACCATGGAAGCGCAGTAAGAAACTGACTCATCACCTCCCCTCGCAGAGAAGAACCAACGCATTCCCTACGCATCAGTAGGGACCTGACGCAGTACCGTTCTTGCATGTAAGGAATGGACGCATCACCTTCCCTGCAACACTTTCGTTGTATAGCATTATGCATCCTAGGGTACATTGAACTCAAAGTGGCGCATTTTACATCTTAAGAGAACTAAGCTAATTCTAGTACAGTACTGTGGATTTTTGTCGTTTGTGGTCTTGTGTTAAGTGTATATAAAAATACTTATTTTTATACTACAACTTGTGTGGTGTCCATCTGAAGTGTTATCACTGGGTTACTATATGTGTTCACAAATGCTTTACACACTGCCTCTGAGATAAGCCTGTGTCTGCTCGTGCCAAGCTACTAAGGGGGTGAGCAGGGGTTATTTCAGGTGTGTACCCCCTTACCCTGACTAGACACAAGGGTCCCTATTTCGACAAAGGTACCTACCTCTGCCAAGTAGAGACCACCAAATCTAACAAAGGGTTTTTCACTTTCAAAAGGGTCTTTTCAACAGGTGGAGCTGCATGTTTAAACTGCAGCAGTTTGGCCACAGTAGTAGGCCTGAAGTTATGTTTGTCCTGTCAGACGACTAGTGGAGGGCAGAATAAGCGCTCCAGTCAACTGGTGACATTTAACTTTCCATGCCATGGGTGTATTTCTGCAACATACACTATGGCCTTGTTGGAGAATTCAATATGCCAATCAGGTACTAGCCAATTTCTTCATGTTTTAGGGGGCATAGCACATTCACTGTAGACTTACTGCAGTGTCCCAGTGTGCAGATCTAAAAAAGCAATAAAATTCAGCAAATGGTGGGGGTGATCATGCAAAAAGGGGCATTTTCTAACATTGAATGACATGAAATGAAATGAAATCAGCTCATGATTTTCATGTAATTTTTACTCAAGGGATACTGGGTCATGCAAGCGATATCTTGGTAGAAATATGCATGCTGTGGCTGCATGTGCTGTGCTAACAACGTTAACTATGTAACTATAGAAACTGCATTGAAAATGCATTGTGCATTTACCTTGCATGTCTTTTATATTTGATACCACAATTTGAGTACAACTTTCATGTAGAGAATTGACCAAATGTAATACACGCAATATGTGTAATTTATATGAATTCTCTGTGTATAATACGGGAAATAATGAACAATTTTATCCAGACCTAACGCAAACCCCATAGTGGTCACTGCAGTATGCCTGTTAACCAAGTCTTATGTAAGTAGAAAAGTACAGTGGCGTAGCAAGATCTTTTGCCTCCCGTGACGGTCCCTGCGTTTCCCGCCCACATGGCTGCAGGTTAGAGCTGGGGGGGAAGGGGTGTTGGATGTGCAATCGCTGAGTGCTGGCTGCCCCCTGACGACTGCAGGTAAGAGTGGGTAGGGTCAGCGGCCGCCCCCCCCCTCCACCCACCCCCACCTCACCTTGATACGCCACTGGTAAAGTAGTCTCCTCTGTCACTGCACCTTCTCAGACTCTGCTACCCCAGGCTTCTGCTAGTCAAGGGCCAACACTGGAACACAGCTGCCCACCAGCAGATGAAGTTGTTAGTTGTCCTGTGGATTCTTAAAGAACGGCTATTCCCGAGTTTTGATACAAGTATTGACGATGAGGATTCTAGAAAGAGGAGGGAACAGCTCTTCCACTTTTCCTGCCCCAAGCAGCATGGGATCTTTTCAGAAAGCAAGGACTGAAATATTCTATCTTTCTTTCCTTCTTGTTCTGCTAGTCCAGTTGACCAGACATGTATTCCTAAAGGAATAAGCATTTTATCACTTTTGTATCTCCCATTCCAATATTTCAAATACTAAGCTGGAAGGGTGACCCATTGGATTAAATATCTGTCAAAATTCCTAGCGGACAAGGCTAAATATTGCTGAGAGTTTCCTTAGAGTAAAAGGTTACTTTACTATTCCAGAAGTGCACTCATTGCCACCGCGTTCGGCTGAGTTCACTTCCAAGTCATTTCAGAACTAGCATTTTTCTATCAGAATTTACTAAGTAACTAGAACGCCTCAACGTATGGGTGGGGCCAGCAGATGATTAAAGATTGAGTATGACGGGGATTTGATATGAGTAATGTCTGGGTGGGAACAACACGCGATTAGTCTAAGTGGTTGCAGAGAAATTTAATAAGAAAATGAAAGGGTGGACAGGCCAGGCTATCATCTCCCCCTGTCTCTTAGGTATCGTCTAAAACAGCTGTGATATTTTAGCTCTGGCCAATGCCCATGTGCACCTGTGAATGTGCATTCTCAAAGACAGAAAAAAGACACTCTTTAAGGATGCAACTCGATGTCACTAGGGGGCTGCAAAACTCCCTCTCCAGAGGGGAGGGAAGTACACCACACTGTCCTCTCTTCAAGCAGAGGCAATTCCATCAGCAGAAAGGGTTCATATTTTTGATCCAAGATTTGTGATACTTTTTTTGGGTAGGTCAAACACCGATATTGTAAAAAAAGATACAAGTTTGCAGTTCATCTGTCCTAAACAAAGTACATTTTTTGGCAAAATAAGAAAACAAAATAAAGATGTCTTAAGTGATCAATCAACAACGTTCATAGAATGTATTTTTTCCTAATTAAACGTGCTTTTCTCTGACAGTCTAAACTTAAAAAAAATAACCTTCAGATTGTATTAAGATAGGAAGGACATTCTCTATTTTAACCCATTAGAAAACTCTTCTTAAAGTCAGTGGTATTAACCAATGTCAAGATTGCTTTATGCAAGTAAAAGAATCCGATGCAGCAGGTCCTTTGACTAGGAGGCGATTACGATATTTTTCTGACATATGCCTACAGGTATAAATGAGGCTTGAATAGACAAAATGAATATAAACTAATCAAAGGTGGTCAGTATAGGATAACACCTTTTTCTGATGTGTCTATGAGACAAAGGATACCAATTTAAAGGGCGTCAGACTATTCAAAAGGTAGGGAAATATTATCCCTGCTCAAATGACTTTGGTCCTGAAAATCGCCTGAATTAAGCTTAGTTGATTTGAATATAACTTAAAATTGATTATTAAAAAAGCTATTAGCAATATCACATTGTCAGAAGAACACATTAAGTAATAATTTACACCTAAGCCCCTTCCTTAAGAAGTGAAGTGAGACAATGTAGGAAAGTATGATATACGTTCATGGTTACCACCACTTTTTGCTTTGTGTCAGTAGTTTTTGAGTAGTATGAATGGAATCCTGCTGTACCCCAGTCGCTGTGCTTTCTCTCTAAATTAACCATGGTATGTACTGTTGTACCTCCACAATTGGCTACTGGTGTACCCTTGTAAGTCCCTAGTACATGGTACTAAGGTACCCAGGGCATAGGAACACCAGGGGTCTCCCATGGGCTGCAGCATGTATTGTGCCACCCATGGGAGCCCACTTAAACTGTAACTACACGCCTGCCATTGCAGCCTGTGTGAGTCGGTGCTTGCACCTCTTACAACTGATATACGTTTCCTTATATCTAAGGTCACTACACTTAAAACCTATAAGTCACCCCTATGGCAGGCTTTCGAGTCATGAGGGCAGGGCACTTGGTTATAAGTGTGAGGGTGCCACTGCCTGAGCAGAACACCCCTACAAACCCTGCAGTCAATTATCCATGGGTTGTAAGTGTGTTCAGCTATTTTTATACATATAGGGTACCTTAGACATTACAAGATATCTAACTATATAATGGCTTCACCGTACCAGTTCATGTATGGTATACCCCAACACTGATTCCAGTGTTGGATGTATTATCCCATATACTCGGGGAGGGGCGTTCCCTTGGGGTACCCCTCTCTACTCCCGGTAACAGCCTTTCATGGTCTGACAGAAAGCTGGTGCTGCTGCAGACCACAGACATGATTCTGCCTTCCTGCTGCTAAAACAAGCTCGAACAGGGAAAGGTAAAACAATAGGTTTCCTGTTGCAGGAAGGTGTGACCACCTACCAGATAGAACTTAGTGTATTTGGCTGGGGTGAGGGGCACTTGTCAGCGCTATCAGACTGCTAGATGCCGTACTCGTGCATCGCTCGTGACTCCAAACATCCTAAACAAGACGGATGTGGAAGTTGGACCAGCCCTGACGTGGATCGTGTTCATTAAAACTAACCAAGGTGCTACTACTTCGTTTGAATTGATCAATTTCCAACGATTTTATACTTATAAACGATGTCGCTGTAATGAGCAAGCAAGTGGTAACATTGTATCCTAAACAGACAGACTGCTCTGATGAAGTCTAATTGCATAGACTGCTGTAAATAGACGAAACACGTGTTGGCTAGTGGTCTGAGGAGATACTTGTGATTTGAAAAGAACATTAAAGAAGAAGATTGACACAGAGTTTGGAATATGTCATTTTATTCAACTGCTGTTTTGTACACAATTCAGATATGCTCGGGATATATTGTGTAAAAATGCTTCCTTGCATACTCCAGTTTGAACTAGCTCTGGTGTGAAACTGGACAAAGCACATGGGAGTATTCTCCCCTCTGTCCATACCCTCCTCTGGGAGGGACTCTTGAGTTTTTCCAACTGTTCCCTTAGGGTACTTCAGGACTTAGCTGTGGGTGGGTTTTCAGATTCGTCATGTGGCAAGAATCATGACTGAAACTATATCACTCTTCGACCGCCTGGACACTTAGACTTCGCAGGACTTCACCTTGAACCGAGACTGCATCAAGTAAGACTCATGCTGCTACTGGGTTTGCTGTTCTGCAATACTTTTTTGTCATCTGTGTCTGTGCTTCTTCTAGGATCTTCAACAGGCCTGTGGGCATCAAGGACATCCGAAGTAATCTCCCATGGAGATTACTCTGCAGGCACCACAATAAAGCTGACTGGTCTGCTGATCATGACGTCCCACAAACTTTGAAAGGCTAAGGAACACAATTGGTAGGTCTGCAACTCCCTTGATGCCTGACTTGTCCTTTCTGCAATTTTGAGTCCAGTATCTCTCGTCGGAAACAATGGGACCAAACTCCTGTACACATCGTCGACTTGCCATTGCCAAGGCTTGGTGTCTTTGCAATCCAGAGATCTTCAGGCTACAAGAAGCTACAGACTCAGACTTCTCTTTCGGCTTAGTACAGCACCCTCCCTACATACTCTGCAACGTGGGCCTCCTTGTTGAGCTGACCAAGGTCCTCTTGCGACTCCTGTGCCTTCGACCCGTGGGTTCTCTTGAGGTACTTCTTCTGCTTCAGTGGGCACCCCTACTTACAAAGGGCCTGCTCTGACTCTCCTGCTTGTGGTGAGTCCCTTGGACCATGCTGCGCCCAACGTTGCTTCTTCTTTGTTCTCCACACCAGTGGCAGTTGCCAAGGCTTGCTGGTGCTCCTGTCGGAAATGGACACCCTGGTTTGAGATTTCCAACATGGGACAGCTCGTGCATGGCTGTTCCTCCTTAGCATTGGGTGCTCTTCACAACTACAGCGACAAAGTCGCTGTAAAAACTTCTGACATTGAAGGGTATTGCTCTTCCTTGCCTCCTGGTTATCGCTGAGTGGCATAGACTCTGTACCCTCAGCACACAGGTTTTCCTCTACAAGAATCGACCCTAGGATTGTATTGAAATCTTGCATCGTCTTCTCCAGCGGCATCTTCTCTTGGCTGTGTTTCCACTCTGCAGAGAGCGTCCGTTGGGAACCCAGAAACTTACCTTGGGTGGTTCCTTGTATCCACAGCTCCTCTGAGTCTCCGGGTCCAAGTCCCAACTTCGTTCACAGTTCGCATTTAATTTTTTTAGTATGTGATTTGGGCTGCCCCTGGAGACCTCTCTATTTTGTGCTTACTTACCTGATTGCAACTGAAGTATTATTGTATATTTATGTTAACATCTCCAGGTAGGACACCACTTTGAGAGCTTTCAAGAGTTATCAAAGACCACTAAAAACACCTTAAGGGTTGCCTCGATTAGTGCAAGGTGTGCTAACTATATATAAGGCCAGCCTCCTACAGACATCAAGGGGCAAAGAGCTATTCAATGTAGCGCGCCGCAGCCAAAAATGCTGCACTGCATTGTGTTACAAAAGTGGGCTGTGATGGATGGAGCATCTGAATCAATCAAACACTCACGCCCAGTCAAAAGATCTGGGTTTAATCCATCACCGTTCTTTAGCCCACTCTGCCACCCCAGTTCAGACATGGCTATATGCAAGTCAGTCTGACCCTGTGCCTCATGGGATCAGCCCAGCCCAGCCCGAACTGCCAAGCCATGTCTTCCCTGGACCGGAAACAAGCTTCCGAGGCCCGGTTTCTGGCATTCCAGCCGTCTTCAGCCCAGCTTGCTTGAATCCAGTGGCAAAGTGAGCAAGGGACTCACGTCTGAGCATACCATGCCACAATTATGGCGGCCAAAAGCGGTACAAAAGGGGGTGGTGATGGACGGAGCATCTGAATCAATCAAACACTCACACCCAGTCAAAAGATCTGGGTTTAATCCATCACCGTTCTTTAGCCCCCTCTACCACCCCAGTTCAGACATGGCTATACGCAAATCAGTCTGAACCTGTGCCTCATGGGAACAGTCCAGCCCAAACTGCCAAGCCATGTCTTCCCTGGACCCGAAACAAGCTTCCGAGGACCGGTTTCTGCCATTCCAGCCGTTTTTAGCTCGGCTTGCTTGAATCCAGTGGCTAAGTGAGCAAGGGACTTACGTCTGATCATACCCTGCCACACTTATGGCGGCCAAAAGCGGTACAAAAGGGGGTGGTGTTGGACGGAGCATCTGAATCAATCAAACACTCACACCCAGTCAAAAGATCTGGGTTTAATCCATCACCGTTCTTTAGCTCACTCTGCCACCCCAGTTCAGACATGGCTATATGCAAATCAGTCTGACCCTGTGCCTCATGGGAACAGTCCAGCCCGAACTGCCAAGCTATGTCTTCCCTGGACTGGAAACAAGCTTCTGAGGACCGGTTTCTGGCATTCCAGCCGTCTTCAGCCCGGCTTGCTTGAATCCAGTGGCAAAGTGAGCAAGGGACTCACGTCTGAGCATACCCTGCCACACTTTTGGCGGCCAAAAGCGGTACAAAAGGGGGTGGTGATGAACGGAGCATCTGAATCAATCAAACAGTCACACCCAGTCAAAAGATCTGGGTTTAATCCATCACGTTCTTTAGCCCACTGCATTGTGTGACAGGGAGGGAGCAAGAGAACGCCCTATCTACAGAGGTATAGCTCTCCCCTCCCCTCTCCCTAGTGTGCGCACAGAATTTTGCTGCCGTGTACCACAGCCTGTGTGAGGGTCTAGCATAGATTTCGGACTGGACGGGGCCCCCTCTAGTAAAATATACTATGCCTAGACAATATTTAAAACTTTTCCTACTTTATAAATGTGCTGTACTATGCAGTACCTATGCAAAGTCTGGAAAGAAAGGAGCAATGACAATATTTCTCCTTTAAACACCTGGTTTCAAAAGGGGTTATTTTTTGAAGCATATTAAAAGTGACAAACCTGCAGCACAAAGGGTTTGTAAATAAGCCCCCGTCTCTCATATTTGATAGGGTTTTGAGTCAAAAAGTGTGGCTGGTTGCATGGGAACGCCCTTGAAATACCGACTTGATGCTAAGTAATGCAAAGCTCCACTTTGCGCTGTTTTGTGATATCTTTTATTTAATTTCCAGCTCAAAACTTGTAAATAATGAAAAAAACGTTTTGAGCTGGTTTGCTTCACTTTTATATCGCAATGGCAGTGAAAGATTTTAGTAAATCATGCCTCAAATGTAAAAAAAACATATTTTTAAAAATCAAAATGATCAATAATTAAAGGGTGCCATTTCTATGGTTTATTTAGACGCTTGTTGCAGGCAGTTAGCAGAGAGGCACTCCTGATTTTAAGTGGAGAGTTACAGCTATGGACGTAACTTCAACCAGGCACTGTCTATTCATGCTGAAATTGTGCCACAAAGAGAAGCACATTAAAGATGCCCAAGAACTGTAGGTGTGGAAACACATTCACTTGCTCATTGATTGGTGTGGTGTTTATATTAGATGTTATTTTATCTGTGCATGCTTGCGATTTAATTCAACAAATATAGTACGTGAACCTGTCCGCATCCATGGAGGAATCTCGGATGGAAGGCATGTTATAACAAATGTATTTTTGTAACATATCTTTCTTCAGTCCCAAAGCTGCAGGTAAGATAGCAGAACGAGAGCTGAAATGTCACACAATGTGCACAAAGCCCCTAAGTCATTATCATCTCCAATTAATTGTTTTATTTGCATAATGCAAAAATCCACCACCCACGTGAACATTATAAAATGATTTTTTTTAAAAAAAAAGAAACTGTTATAGATGCATAAAAAAGCTGTAGTCAACTACACAGGAAAAAAGCAGACAAAATAAAATGTGACTCACACGGCTTTCAAGGGGCTGTGCAATCAGAGACAGACTGGGACAGAAAATAGGCCCGGGCACCAAAATAAAAGTGGCCACCATTGATGAATTAGCTAACTACCACATGTGGCCATGTTTGCAAATTGGGACAGTCTTGGACTTGTAAAGATACCCTGTACAGATTTTTGTTTTGCAAGGTAAGGAAGACTGCATGGATTGTACCTTGTAGCAGGCAATGTTTTGGTACAGTAAAATCTGACCCACCACACAAAAAAACATGACTACAAACCAGCAGTGGCTACTACTAAGCACAAGTAGTGGGGTGGAGGGGGGAGACACGGTGGGCAGAGCAGAGGGGGAAATACAAAAAATAAAATTAAAATCTGTCTACTCGGCTCCGCAACAGTAAGCTCCCAGAATCCCCTGTCCAATCACAACGCTGCCTTAAGCAGCATTGTAATTGGTCTGAGCGCCGTGGTTCGCCGCTCAAACAGGGGCTTGGAGGCTTTGCATGTTCTTCACCAGGCTGTGTGCCTTTCACTCCTCCCCCTACCCCTGCACTGCCCAGCCTGGCTCCCTCACCCCAACCAGCAACCGGGCAGGAAGGAAAACTAAGACAATAATAATGTTAGTTATTACCTTTTTTTTTTTTACACTGCTCTCAGAGAAGTGGAGCGACGCTCCTCCGCCGCCGCTGCTACAATCGGCCAAAAAGTCAGACCAAACACCTGTCAGACTGCCCTTCAGGCACCGAGTGAGTGCCCGATTGGCCAGCTCAAGTCCAGACTCCTAAAACACTCTTTCGAAATGCTTGATTCCCCTTATACAGCAGCTCCTTCACATAATGGTTTGACGATTTTCTTACAGAAAGAGATAAATAGACTAAGAATTTATAGTCCATGAAAGTAATTTACTGCCAACGCAGGCAAAACACCAGATGTCCTGCTGCAAATCTGCTCCAGGCCAACAGACAGCACCACGCCAACAGAAATTGCAAATGCAATCCTCAGCTCCTAAACCATTGGAAAATCTACATTCAAATTCCTCTCAAGATCCTTCATTTGCTCTGATTCAACTTTGTGCATCACAAACAACCTCTTTACAATGGACATCAACCACATATGCCACTGTGAAAGGAGTTTAGCCCTTTCGATGCTGTTGACGAGCTCAGCTCGTCATCACCCACGGGTGGCGTGTGCTGATGACGAGCTGAGCTCGTCATGTATCGCGGAAAAGGGAAAACAGCCGCACAGCGCAAAAATCGCCGCAGCATCGATGCGGTTAGAATAAGGTGAGGGGGAAACAAGTAAATCTGACTATTGAGATCTTGGTATTCCGTACTGTAAAAGACTGTGTTGTGTGCTAGCTGTTGTATTGAATCATATTTCGGAACCAGCAGCTAGAAAATATCAAGCAGAGAAGGTTTTAAAGATCTGTTAGTGGATTCGGTCAGGGTTTTTCACTATTTTCATTCTTGTTTATTTTTTTTTGTAACCCCTGCATGAAAACTATCTGGGATAAAACTACCTGGCGCAGATGAAAACCTTCCTGCCCAAAAGGTCTTACTTCTGCCGGGATGTTAGATAAACTAAGTCCAGCATTGAACTTGGGGGCATATTAGCAACAAATAGCGATATTTGTCGCTAAATGAGCTTAGGACATTTTTTTTTATTGCCGCTCATCGCCGGATATTATCGCTGAGATAACGTGCTATTAGCAACTTTTATCTCAAAGCGATAAAATATCCGGTGATAGTGGCTCAATGTGTGAATTTCCCTAGAAATCCAGCGATATTCAGGCATTAACGCTAATAGGATCTTAACCTGAATATCCACCTCCCACTGGACATACAGGTTAAGAAGTGGTCTGAGCAGACGTTCGGTTTTAGCGATATTCACACTTAGCGCGAATATTTCTATTGCTTCGCCTGCCTTGCTAATAGGCGATAGCTGTGTTAGCAACTGCTTTCAGTCGCTAACAGGTTGGGTACGCCTACTTTGCATGTCATTAGCGATAAATATCGCTGACATGCAAAGCGGGCCCCAAACTTGTCGCTATCTCTTAAAAGTTGTTGTTGACTGTTGTTAGCGACAGCTTGTTAATAGGGCGATAAAATTAAAAAGTCCCGCAAAAGCTGCGATAATGCCCTTGCTAATATGCCCCTTGGATCTTTGCAACCAGAACTTGTCTCCGGGATCAGTGGTACTAAACATTACTCTCCTGCAAGCACAGAGGAATTCAAAGACTCGCCAGTGGAGCCTGCGTGGCTTTGGATTAGCTCTCTTGGAGGTGGAGAGTGAAAAAGTGCTTGAAAGAGAGGAAGGGGTAAACACCTGGAAGGAGACTTCCCAACCCAGCTAAAAGTGGACAATTGTGATCTGTTCCTAAGCCATTTGTCATCCCCTGTATTCAGGGAATAAAGAAAGATTTCAGTCTTCCTATATTCCAGCGCCTGCCCATTTAGCTCTCAGCTTGAATATATTTGCTTTCCTCTACCCTTACCCATTCTCCCCAGTCAGCCCAGTCTCCCTTGATTTTGTCTACTGCTGTAACCCAATCCTCATCTCATATTACGTGAGGATTACGTAATATATTCACCCCCTGTTTAGTAATGTGTTATTAAGCTGTCAGTAGCCCGGGTGAATAAACACCTGGCTTGTTTTGTGCATGGTAGTGTGTGTAGAACACCAGTGATGGTCCTGGGCTCGTGATAAATGCTGGAGTGTGCAGACGAGGCACCCGTTGATACTCCTGTGGTTTGTTACGTACAACAATTTCACATCCATGCATCTTCCATTCCTGGCTTTACACAGCGTCTCTTTACAAGTTTAACAGTGACCACATTTTCAAACATGTGCCACTTTTTTTGAGCTATCTGATATTCTAATAGGTCTCGGGTCCACCCTGTAACCTTTGCCCTCATCAGAACCCTTCTGATAGGGCAGGGCTGGTACACAAGGGAAATGGGGACATGCGTGGGCCTTGCACTCACCCCACGCGCTCAGGGGCCGGAGAGGCAGATGTTGTATACTCTCACCCGGCGCAAACACAAGCAGAGCTGGGAGTCACTTCCCGCAGAGGCATGGGAGAAGTTTACACGAGAGGCAGTTCAAATGCACAGAACACACAAAATGAAATTCTTAAACGTGATAGAGTGCCATGTTATTCTGAAAATTGTAGGGGTGCAAACATAATCAAGGGTAGTCAGCACCCGCATATTTAGAGAACTGTATTAACATGTGACTATTAGAAATGTAGTATTAAGATCGCATATATTAGAAGTGCTTAGAATTGTATTCATGTCATTTGAGGACTAATGTAGTGTTTTATTGAGAATGTAACTTAGGTAATGCAAATGTATTAGTTCACGTATAAAGAGATCCATTAGGATGAACGTGCACCATATTAAAGATTTGCGCATGTAGATTTGCTTAATGTTGTAATAGAAAGTAATGTATTAGTTGGTTTCAGATGTAATGCTCATATTGTGTTTTAGAAATCAGTGTTCAAATGTGTAAAGGCCTGAATGCATATAAGTATAAGAAGAGGCATGTTTATGATTTCTTTTGTTAGCTGAATTAGTGGGCCTGAAATGTATCTTCCTTGGGAAGGATCCTTTTCTTTAATCAAATAAAAGAACAGTAGAATCTGTATGCATGCAAGGTTGCGATGTTTACAAGTTTCCATTTGCAGGTGCAAGAACACATGTCTCGTTAGGCAGAATAACCCTTTTGTTTTAGGAGTTAGGACGGTTGGAGCAGGCACCACGGGAGGATCCTGGAATGTAGATAGGATGATTTAAGCGAAGACGGTGTCTGGAACTCAAGGTCGCCTCAACGGTTCCTGGATGAAGTCAGAGTTTCAATGGAAACTTCCACTGGTAAGGCCTGCCTAGAGGGATGTGCTTTGAGCGTGTCTACTGTTTTTGGAATTTTGTATTAGGGACAGTACCCCCGAGGGTGGAGCAGAAGAGGACTAAAGGGTAAGCTATAAGGAGCATCTTAGAACGACCTCTGTAGCTTTGGCTACTTTCCCTTACAAAGTGAGTGTACTTCTGAGGAAGTCTTCACTGCTGACACCTTTTTCTCTTGCCTGGGGATGATGCTAAGTAGGGATGCCACTTTAGTGATAGAGTAGGGATAGATTAATCTTTTCTTTCTTCCTTTAGGTCAATGCGTTCTACTCTTCAAGTAGGGACTGTAATAGTTTGCCTGATGCTTTTGGTGATTACTTTAATCATAATCTTGAGTCGTCTGAGACTCCTGCGTAGGATCATGTTTGTATTAGTGCCCGTTTACTTTCTTAACCTCTTGCTGAGGTGCTTGTATGTTCAAATGTTTTTGGCTTTGTAATAAATCTTCAAAACGTTATTTCATAGTCAGTGGTCCTTTTAAATTGGATTGAATTGGTTTTCTACAAGGTTAAAAATGAATTGGGTTTTATTCCCTTTTTATTTCTTAGCAGACAACAAAGATTCAGTCGACCGAGGATTCTAAAGATTGGTAAAACAGAGATAAAATCTGGATAAGAATCCGGCTCCATCAAACGTGAACCGTTAAGCAAAAGAAAATGTATCGGTTGATGTTGATTTTTAGAAATGTGATTAGTAAAGTAATAATGCAGAAACCAAATGGGAAAAAATGTGATCAAAGAAATATCAACAGTATTTTACCGGTTGGCTGCTGCCTCACTAGAGGCTGTGTTACTGCTACAGCGCCAAACTGGTGAATTCAAGTACCCTCTCCACAGCGTTTAAACGTAATGTTTGTTTACATTGTTTAATTCAGTGAGCACGTCGTCCGACATTCTTTTCAGTGCCCAGTGCTGTCCAATAAACCTTGAAAGGTACGCTCAGCAGCTCCGAAATAATGATGGGCAGTTCTTGGCACAATTCGTTGCTGTGTCTCACTTGGCACCCAAGTGTGAGTTCCACATCAATCTATCTTTCTACTGACGCATTCAACTAGGCCTCGCAACAGCTCATTCACTCCACCAGAATTTATGGCTGTTTACTTCATGAGTTTGCTTTTCTGAACAGAAGAAAGTGATTAGCGATTTGCAGGATAATCGGATGATGGCCTCTCTCTGTAATAAACTGTACGAACTGGAACAAGCATTTGCAAAGTCAATAGGCCTCTCTATTTCGAGAGTTAGAGCTATTGGAGCTATTAATGACAATGTATTTTACCCATGTGTTATGGAGTGGAGTGGATGTATGTGGTGTGGAGTGGAATTATGAGGGTTGGATTGGATTTGTTAGTTGTGGAATTTTGTGGCGTGGAATAGTGTGGTGTGGAGTGGAGAATTTTTTAGTGGAATTATGTGGCATGGTCTGCAGTGGAATTCTGGGATTAGTAATTATATGGTATTGAGTGTACTGAAATTCTGTGGAAGTGGAATTGTGTGTCATGGAGTGTAAATATGTGGATTGGTATTTTGTGTTGCGGAGTAGTATGTAGTGAAATTTAATTAAGTGGTGTGCTGTCAGATTTTGGGGCATGATGTGGAATTCTGTGGAGTGGATTGGATGTATGTTGTGTGTTGTGCAATTGTGTTGTTGAATTGTGTCGTTTGTTTTTGAATTATGTGGTGTGGAATGGAAATGTGTGGAGTTAAATTGTGGCTTGGAAATGTGTGGCGTTGAGTGAAAATATGCTGATTGGAATTATTTGGCATGGTGTTGAGTGTATTTATGTGGATTGTTGTTATGTGGCATAGAGTGGTTTTATGTGGGGGATATTTATGTGCTACTGAGTAGATTGTAATGATGTGGAGTTTAATCATGTTGCGTTGAGTGGTATTATGTGAAGTTTAACTATGTTGAGAAGTGTTGAATTGTATGGTGGTGAATTATGTGGTGTGGAATTGTGGTGTGTTCCATCCAGGTATGCTCCAAGGAACCCAGGTTAGTGGAGCGATTCTCTTTATTTAACATCTTCTTCAGACAATTAAGATAGGATTCACATTAATGAAGATTACTAGATTTGCCCAAGTTTACACACTTTAGTCAAGTGAGAGAGTCAGGATTAAAACCCAAGTCAACTGGTTCCACAGTCAACAATTCAAGCTCAAGATATTTTCTAAGAAATCAAATGTATATATGGATGTTGATGTATGCCTCTTGTGCATACCTACATTGTAATGCAGTGACTGCTATTTTGGCATATTTTAAAACTTTTATTTACAATGCCATGATGGTTGATTGGTACTTAAGAACAAAAAACTAAAGAAAAAAGTGTGAACGTAGCAGCATAAAGATTGGCCTCGCAGTAATGCTGGGCCCTTACTGAAATAAAGAAAATGGGAAGGGGGGGAGAAGCCAAGGAGTAATGACATGTGGGGAAGTGAGCAGTCCAGTATCAGTGTGAAGCTGCTGGGCTATCACACAAAGTATTAAAATAAAATAAAAATTAAGCAGGAGTGAAGAGGGAGCAAAGGATAAGCGGTGCGGGTTGGATAATTTGAGTACTTCATGCAACAGTACCTGGACACTTCCTTGTTCTTACAGCATTTGTAGCTTATTGAGACAGCTCAGGCAACAGAGGTGCATCAACGTGAGAAACACTACAGTGAAGAATGTTCACTCGAGGAGACATCACTGATTAATAAACTGAAAGACAACTCATTCATGACAAGTACAAAACAAGCAATGGAAGTGTGAGAACTAGAGTGATGTGGCATAGAGTGGAGTGGCGTATAGTGGCATATAGTGTTGTAGAGTTGGGTGGAGTAGAGTGAAGTAGAGTGTCATAGATTGGAGTGGCACAGAGTTGTGTAGAGTGGAGTAGGGTGTCATAGAGCGGAGTGACATACGGTGGAGGAAAGTGGATTAAAGTGGAAGACCCTTGTTAGACCTGATACTCTTACGGTAGTGTTTCCCTAAATGTTATGCTTTTTCCTCCTGGATTTTGCTATTTTTCTTTTCATGGCCTCAGGACTTTGGTCACTTTCCCACTGTAATGCAGTGTGAAAGCATGTTTGCCCTTCCTGCACTTGCTAGGAAGTTGTGCTCACCTTATTGGTTTATGTGCTGTACCTGTGACTACCCTGTAAAGAGGCATACCACATACCCAGGGCAGGTACTTCACTGGGTACTAGTGTGCTGCAGCACTGTTTGTGCCACCTACAAGAATAGCCTTCCAAACATGTCTTAAGCCTGCCATTGCAGGCCTGTATGTGTGCAGTTGTACTTATGCTCAGGTTTGTATTTCTTAACCATTAACCAATGTTGAGTGGGTCATTCACTACCACTAGGACACCCGCAGGGTAAGTACTGAGGTCGGGGGGGGCAAGTGGTAGGGTAAAGGCAGGTCAGGTACACATGTATGTTCTCTGCCAAGGTAGTGAATAATCCCCATGCAGATTCTTCCTACCTAGGAGGTCTGCTCTTCCCATAGGTCAACATGGTAGTATTGCTGAATGACTTTTAAACTACAGTTTTAGCTGACAGCAGGTAGTAACCTCATGATGTTTTCAAACATGTCTTAAGTCTGCCTTTGCAGGCCTGTTTGTCTGAATTTGCACTTATGCTCCAGTTCGCATTTCTTAATCATTGGCCATTGCTGAGGGTGCCTTTCAGCAACACTAGAGCACCACTAGGGTGAACATTTGTGGTGTGGAGCAAGTGACATGTTAAAGGCAGGGCATGTACATATTTGTGTTCCCTGCTCAGGTAGTGTAGAACCACCATGCATGTCAGCACTACCTATGAGGTTTGATCTCCCCTTAGGTCACCATGGGAGAATGGCTGAGATTACTTTAAGCTGCAGTTGTGGCTTTCAGTGAAGCAACCTCATGTGGTTTACTATAGTTGGATTCACAATAACAAATCCTCTCTTGTGATAAAGGTGGATTTGTCATTAATAGCTTCGAAATGCCACTTATAGAAAATGAGCAAAAAAAACACTTGATGGACGGAATGCTGAACAATGCAAACATTCACCCAGTACACACTATGGTGAGAACACATGGTGATGTTTGGACCAAGATATGTTTTACATCCGTTTTTGTTTGCAAAGAAGAGCAGTGCCATTGGGACACTCATTTATTTCTGTAGGGAAATTCATGCTTGGAATTGTTTTGATTATTTTGCAGAGCCGGGTGAATGTATAGTTTGGTTTGAATTTGCCATGGACAGATATTCATTGTTTGTGAGTATCATGCATCTATTTATTTGTAGTTTATTTGTCATCCAGTTGTTTCCTTTCTATGAGTCGGTGGGTGGGTGTGTATTGGCTGTGAGCGATGTTGTCTTTTTCTTTCAGTTTGTCAAGGGACGTTTGGACTTTATCTTTTCACACACATTTTTTTCAGGGTGTTGAGGTTCCGTGACGATTTGAACCCGTGTTTTCGACTTCGTCATAAACTTATAATTTTGGTACCGATGAACCGCAAATGGTCCATTTAGTATATCCTGGTGTTTTCACTATGCTACGAGCAAGAGCACTCCTGTTATAACCACATTGCCAATACACCCATGGCATCCATTTTAGATTATGGCATCCATCTTGTATTCTTGCCCTCACATAGTCAATGGACACACAGTGACCTCTGAGCAATCCATTTCACTTAAGGACACGTAGGCTTTAGCCGGCGATTCACCTTGTTAGTGACACGTGCACCTTAGGACAGAAACGCTGTGGCCACATGACTCGGCAAAAGCTGCCTCCTCTGCCTGAGGCCAGTCCTGCTATACTGGTTCTCGTGTTCGTTGGCCTGATCATGATTAGGCGGCCAAAGCTGGTAGCCTTGCCCATTTACGACCCACAAACATCTCTTATCCTGTCTTTCTATCTTCTGCACCTGGCTCTGCTCCTTTCCTTCTGTGCCTTTATTAGGGGGAGGTAACGAAATTTACGATGAGGCGGTCCGGCTCTTGAATGAAAAGATGACATGGGATTATGATCGAACAGTGGGAACCTCTCATTCGTAATGTTTTGACATCAGATATTGTTGACGATTCCTGTGTAACGCCAAATATTTATTGTTTAGGACATAAAGGTTAAGAAACGTACTAGTATGTGGAGAATGTTGCCCCCAGCTAAATAATTTGTATTTAAGGAGCAACCCACTTAGTGCAAATCGAACAGGCTCCTAGAATCTGCCCGTGTGTAGTTTCTGTGACGTCTGTGTCCCTGCAGTAATAAACCTTTGGTCTTTGACGCCACCATCGAGAAGCCCGTGTTTCTGTTTATTTGTGCACCGAGACAGGTAGAACTCAGGGGTCTTTGGGTGTTGTCCCTGACACCTCTGGACCTTAATAAAAGTCCACAACTCCAATTGGCGCCCAACGTGGGAGGTGACTTCATTCGGTACCGGTCCAAAAGCCTGAAGAGTTCGGGAAGCTTCGTGTGAAGATTCCAGAGGGAGGCGCCCCACTTCATCGATCCCGGCATATCGCAAAAGTGGCCCGACGTTCTCTTCCACGAGGGTTCTCGTTCGGACGGCTGCAGTGGTCCGCTGCCTTGACTGTCGCCCTGTCTTGGACCCGAGGTGCAGACCTTAGTAAGGCGAGACGTGACGGGTTTCTCCTTGGTGACGTCTTCAGTGCCTCAGTTAAGTATTAAGTGGTTGCTAGTGGTTGCTAGTTATTTGGTTACTTCGTAAGGGTTTGCTCCTGTTTTGGATAATCCTTTTAGTTCCTTGGTTTGGTTTGGTTTCGTAAGATTATCACTGGTTGTTCTAGTTACGATAATCTTTTGGTTTGGTTTGGGTATCGATACATTAGTTCACTTTGGTAGGCCTAAGTTTTTAGTTCGAGTGCGCACCTGTGTTTGTGTTTGTTTTGTGTTCCGGATTATAAAATGGTAAGTCGGAAAAACTGTATGTTTTCATGTTTTGGTTGCAACAGGGATTCCCGGTTGGAGGACTCGTGTCTGGTCCCTCCGATTGGAACTCCTCTTTATGATCTTTACTGTAAGCATGGTGTGGGTCCTATATCTTATAATGAGGTATGGATCCATTACACGGAGAAAGATGGTGTCCTTAGTTGGCCACTACATGGTAGTTTTGAACCTGAGATTCTCGATAATTTAGAAATGAAGCTGTTTAAGAAGAAAGCCCGGCCGGCAATGTTTGATTCTTTCCGTTGCTGGCGAAAACAATCCAAACAGAGAGAGACTAAAAAGTTGAAGAAAGAGCAAAAAGAGCAAGAGTTGACTTTAGAACAGTCTGCCAAGCAGCTGCAACTCAATGAATCTGAGAAAGCGATAGAGGTAGCCAATAGAGAGCGTAACTTAGCGATAGACAAGTGCTACCCTGCCTTGCCATCGAGTACTGCTAAGACAGAAGAGGACCCTGAAAAGGATCCCCTGTTGTCTTACTTGTTGAGGTCACCTCCACCATATGCACAAGGTGCTACAGCTCCACCCCTGCCAAATGTTCAGTTACCGGTTGCAGGACAGCCTGGTATACCTGCTCCTGCTCCCTTGAATCAAGCTCCTGTACTTCCTGTGGTTAACAATATTCCTCCGGCACCCCCTCTTCCAGGGTTGCCAGCTCCTCTGCCTATGCCTGTACCGCTTATACCTGTTGTTTCGCAAGCTACTTTGCCTGCTACCCCTACTGTTTCTTCTGTCCCAACTACTACTCTACTCCAAACTTCTGCAAGCTACGTAACTCCGCTTTCTGTTCGTCGAAGAATCACTGAATCTGTCTCTAATATTCTATCTCCCTTTTACAAAACTCTGATTAGAAGCCCTGCTTCTGAATCTACTCAGAGACGTAGTCAGCTTCCTAGTGTTGAAGAACGTGGAATATTAGATTCCACTGCCCTTAGGTGGATTTCGAAAGTTGGAAGATATGATGTACGAGATATACTAGATACCTTTATGCAATGGAATGAACCGACACAGCGCTATGTGTTCGATGTAATGTGTTCTCTTTTGCGGGAGGAAGGAGAGGAGGATGACTCTGATTTAGCTCTGGATGACTTAATTCATGTTCAACAAAAATTTGCTGCAGGTATGATAGTAGGCAAGGATATAAAAGAAGCAATGGAACTGATCTTAAGCTATAGGGTTGATCCCTCCATCAGTTCACCAAGAGATTTAGAGAAACGTAGTACGAAACAAGGTCGTCAATATCCTATGAGGGAGGTTCCGCCGATATGGCGTGAAGCCGTTCAAGCTGATGCAGTGAATGGTATTGCAGCCGCTCCAGCACAATTCCAGAGAGTGTCGATACACATTCCATGGAAACGAGCTGAAGTGTTAGCAGTGAAACAGGCCTTGCCAGATCCGCGTAAAAATCCCGCTGGATATTACAAAGAGCTGGCCCAGACGGTTGAAGCTTGTGTAATGAATTTAGCGGACATTGATATGCTATTTGGCAATGTAGTACCGCAACCAATTTGGGCTAAAATTCGTAAAGAAAATCATCCAGTTGCCCTAGGTGGTGATTGGGCAGCTATAATAGCGGCAGATGGTCAACAAATTGGTGGTTCTAAACCCGAACCTCTAATTGCTAATTTGCCCGGTAGAACAATCGATTTAATGAAAACTCTGATGCTAGCATTGCGTGTTAACTGGGACAAATTTTCCGCATGCAGGCAGAAGAAGGACGAAAGTGTCTCCGACTTTTTCACTAGATTTGAAGAAACTTTCGTAGATCACAGTGGTCAGGATATGAGCACGGAAGGAGGTCAGAGATTATTTGTTGATAAATTTGTGCACAATCTGTTACCAGAGCTTAGTAATAAATTAAAGGATTCTGAAAGTGCGTGGGCTGTCTCTACGACTGCGCAAATACTTGCAACTGCCCAGTACTATGAAAATAGGGATAAAGAAGAGAAAGAAAAATCAGAAAAGAAAACAAAAGATTTAAAAACTAAAGTTCTTCTGCAGCAAGCATTTCCGCCTCGCACGAATCAGACAAACACACAGCAAGGGCCATATCAGAGGACCGACTATGGTTCTCAGAGACCGCAATACCAATGGAATCAGTGTGCCTATTGCAAAAAGGAAGGTCATTATAAGAATGAGTGTCCAGTACTAGCACAAAATAATGCTGCTGCAGCTCAGAGAGGTCGTGGTGGTTCTATGCAAAATTCTAGAGGTCGAGGACGAGGTGCTATGCCTCCACAAACGAATGATCGCCCTTCTAATTATTTTGATCAGCGAAATCAACAACCTGCACAACCAACTAGATCTCAACAGTACCACGTTGAGGATTACTGTGAAGTTAGTGGGGAATTTCAGCAAAATGAGTACTAGGACAGCCATGGACAAAGAGAGGGTGTAGTATCAGTTCCAGTAGATCAGAGTGGGCCTTATGTCGCAGTAGCCACATCAGGTGTAGTCGAACCGTTTCTGTTGGATACTGGTGCAGCAAAAAGGTCTATCATACACGCGAAACTCCCTGGCGCACCTTTGTCTGGCTTAACAAATGTTTCAGTAGGTTTTTCAGGCGCCCCTGTTCACAACCCCGTTTCAGGTCCTTTGTCTATTTCTGTTGGACCTCGTCAATTGAAAGCACCTTTGATTTTGACGACCGGTTGTAATGAAAATCTGCTTGGTTTAGACTTGTTAAAACGCCTATATGCGACTTTGTACTGTTCTCCGTCAGGAGTACAGCTTACACTGGGTAAGAGAATCATCTCCCCGATGTACTTGTCAATGGATGCGCTCCCACTGGAGCTGCGTTCTCTCCCTGATACTCTTTGGGCGACTGGTCCTAACGATGTAGGTCTCTTGGAAATTCCACCCTATGTAGTAACTTTGAAAACAAATGTCAAATTTCCACGAATCCCACAATACAAGATCTCTAGTGAAGGTGAACGTGCACTCTTATTGATAGTGCAAGATTTGATCAAGAAAGACGTAATAGAGGAAACTAGAGGAAATGTCTGTAACAGCCCTGTACTGCCTATTCTAAAACGCACTGATCCTTCAAAACCTCCAGTCTATAGATTTGTAATTGACCTTAGGGAGGTTAACAAAATTGTGATCCCACAGTTTCCTGTGGTTCCAGACATTACGGCATTGTTAACGTTGATTCCTGCTACAGCCACATGGTTCTCAGTGATCGACTTGAAGAATGCCTTTTTCAGCATTCCGATAGCCGAGGAAAGCAGAGATATTTTCGGCTTCTCTCTAGGAGGCCGAAGCTTCAGGTTTAAACGTGCTCCACAAGGCTATTGTGAAAGCCCGTCCATTTACAGTCAGGCATTAAAAAGTCAATTAGATTCTTTTGTACTTCCTCCTGGTTCTGCTTTAGTGCAATATGTCGATGATCTTCTCGTGGCTGCCGATGACAAGGAAACTTGCAAAGCAGCTACAATTTCCCTATTGCATCATTTGTCTGATTTAAATCACAAGGTGTCACCTTCCAAAATGCAATATTGTTGTCAAGAAGTGACCTACCTAGGTCATCTCTTGTCAAAGGAGGGAAGAAGGTTGACCCCAGAGAGAATAAAAGCAATTACGCAGATGAATGTTCCTAGCACACAGAGAGAAGTGCGTGCGTTTTAGGTATTACCTCATACTGCAGGCAATGGATCCCAAATTTTTCTCTTTTGGCAAAACCATTGGTGGCCTTGACTGGGAAAGGTGTTCCGAGTCCGGTACCATGGTCTGCCGAATGTCAGCAAAGTTTCTCTGAGTTACGAAATGCACTGTGTTCAGCTCCTGTGTTAGGTACACCTGACTACAGTAAGCCATTTACACTCTATGTTCACGAGAGAGAAGGTTGCGCGTTGAGTGTCTTGACGCAACGAT
This sequence comes from Lissotriton vulgaris, assembly GCF_964263255.1. Taxonomy (NCBI): domain Eukaryota; kingdom Metazoa; phylum Chordata; class Amphibia; order Caudata; family Salamandridae; genus Lissotriton; species Lissotriton vulgaris. The sequence continues at coordinate 132,282,978 of NC_141687.1, forward strand.
TTGGTGATAAACAACGCCCTTGTGCGTATTTCTCATCAACATTAGATCCGGTAGCCAGAGCGTTGCCTAGTTGCTTGAGAGCTACAGCGGCAGCTGCAGCGTCCATTCGACAATCTGCTAGTTTGGTCATGAACAACATGCTAGTGGTCATGGTTCCACATGCCATGGACGCACTCATGAACCGAACAAAGACGCAGCACCTTACCAATGCTAGATTATCAGGCTATGAGCTGACACTGTTAGCAAGTCATATTCAGATTAAAAGTTGCAATGTATTTAATCCAGCAACATTGTTGCCGACTAGTCAGGAGTCGAGTGATTCCGAACCACATGACTGTTGTTTCAGAACTGAAGAGGAGACAAAAGGATGGATTGACCTTAAAGACACTCCATTATCGAATCCAGATGGCACGTTGTATGTTGACGGGTCTTGTTTTAAATTGGAGAATGGTGATGTAACAGCTGCTTACGCAGTAACGACTTTGAGTACGATTGTGGAGACTGCAAGAGTGAGTCATAATTCTGCCCAAGCTGCAGAATTAATTGCATTGACTAGAGCGTGTGTTTTAGCTAAGGGAAAGAGAGTGAATGTGTTCACAGATAGTCAGTACGCGTTCGGCGTAGCGCATAGTTTTGGTCGATTGTGGAAGGAAAGAGGTTTTATTACGTCCCATGGGACTAAGATCCAGCATGGTCAGCTAGTTAATGACTTGTTGGAATCTCTAACCTTACCAATGGAAGTTGCGATTGTGAAGTGCAGTGCTCATCGAGCAATCACGGATGATGTTGGTCGTGGAAACGCTTTTGCTGATGAGACAGCTAAACAGACAGCTAGACATACGATGAGTGGGATGTATGTTGCAACGTCTGCAAGATGGGTTACTGAATCGGGAATGTGTGAGGACACAGTGGAAAGTGTGAAAGCGATTCAGGAAGAAGCGACTGAAGAGGAAAAGCTTGCATGGAAAGAGGAAACGGGTAAATTAGACTCGAGTGGATGTTGGATGGATTTGTCGGAACAGCAGCGTTGGATGTTGCCTGATGCGTATGTGCTTGCGGTGGTAACGATGGCGCATGGAGCAGCGCACATCAGTTCTAAAGGGATTTGTAAAATGTTGGCTCCAGTCTGGAAGAATGATGGAATTAGTAAATGTGCGGAAAGAGTGGTGAAAAACTGCATGATATGCCTGATGCATAATCCTGGCAAGGGAACCCCCACACCCACTGGTCACTTCGCTCCTCCTTCTTGCCCCTTCGAAGTGATTCAGTTGGATTTCATTCACATGGATCGATGTAACAACCTTAAATACGTCCTAGTGGTAGTCTGTGCTTTTTCAAGGTGGATCGAAGCATACCCACTAAAAGATAATACTGCCTTGTCCACTGCCAAAATCCTCCTAAAAGAATACTTCCCTAGGTATGGTATGCCACGGATTGTATGGTCAGATAACGGGAGTGAATTCGTAGGGAAAGTTATGCAGAGTGTGTGTGCAGGTTTGAGTATCAAGCAAAAGTTTCACAGTGCGAACCACCCCCAGTCAGCAGGTTTAGTTGAAGGGTACAATGGCACCCTCAAGCTGAAACTGGCCAAGATACAAGCCTCCACGGGCTTGTCCTGGCCAGACGCACTACCTTTGGCCCTGTTATCAACAAGAGCGACTGTGCATTCCCGAGTAGGGCTTAGTCCCTACGAGATTGTATTCGGTCGACCTGCTAATGTTTGGGGGGTACCAAGACCTAGGGAGTTCTAACAACTGGAATACCCAATGCTAATTGATTACCTTTTTGACTTGACTGCTAAATTGAGTCTCATTCACCAACAGGTTTTCGATGCATTGCCAAAGCCTCCGGAAAGTCCAGGTCATCAGCTGAAACCCGGCGACTACGTTGTCATCAGGAATTTTGGACGGACCAGAAATCTTCAACCCAAGTTCGTTGGCCCGTTCCAAGTACTGTTGGCAACAAGGACTGCTGTACATGTGGCTGGAAGAAAAAAACTGGGTCCACTCGACACATACTAAGCGTGTACCCCTTCCACTCCCTTACGATAATTGGGTGAGAAAAGGAATTGGTGCCTCTGACACCGAACCGGTTCCTAAATATGTTCCTTTCAGGGATGCAGAACTGATAACTGGTTCACCGAACTCTGACTCCCCTTCTGAAGCTGCTCCTTTGATCACTGAACAGAACACTGCATCAAACGAACATTTGCCCTCTGCGAACTCGAACATTGTTACTCCTGCTGAAAACAGACTATTCCCAGATCAAACTACTCCAGGAAAACTGAGATACAACCTACGTTCTCATTCTAAGGACTAATAAAGCAGGAAACTGCCTATTTTTCATATTTTGATCTGATACATTGCCCTCAGCCAGGAAGCTTGCTAATATTTTGTACTTCTCTGTGTATATTTTGTTGTTCTAATTACCTTGCCGTCTGGGTAGCCGTAGGGTCGTGGCTTTGTGCCTAGTTGAATCTGCGGGGGCCAGACACAAGGTCGGTCTTTCTGTTAGTTCTGGGAAATCCCAGGGCTGATAGAGGCATTTTCAACTACGTACATATCATCAGTGGTCGCGAGCAGTTGTAGAAGATGGAGCTTCCTGGGCTGCACCGAGAGAATGTAATTTATGTTCGCAGAAATAGATTATACAAGATTCTTCATAACAAATGTTTTCTGATGCAATGTGCAATTACGTTTTTGATTGTTTTAATAACGTTGGTGGGTGGAATCGTTTTTGGTATCCATTTAATTTTTGCACCGATAACAACTACAGTACCTCCCCTAGATCTTGTTTGTTCTACTGTTGCTTCTTTGCATTCTTTTCATCCGTTTCCCGAACATGAGCAAGCTCGACGCTCAGAATTCATAAATAACACTTTTGTACAGCTCTTGCATCAACACCAACTGGTAGTAAACACAACAGACTGCTGGGTATGTGGTTTGATACCACACACTATGGATAAAGGCATTCCCTATCAGGTCTTGCATTTTTAGCTATAATGGATCATGTCGGGCCTTCCAAACTGTATTTGTCTATGCTCTCGAGACCTATCCCCCGCGTCCTCCACGTTCAGCTAAGTATAACTCCATTAATAAAGCCTTGATAAAGGGAATAACTGACATGATTAAAGACGTCAATAACTCCCCAATTGTCCCTAGAGATGAGCTTCGAGTCTATCTGAGTTGGAATTCTACGGAGTATAGCATTAGTTTGGGTGAAAGCAAGCGTAAGAGCTCCACTCCAGTCTGGGTCGTACCTCACCGAGGTCAATTCTGCTTGCAAGGTAATGGGAGAAATCCAAGAGCTCGGCTAGGGAAGAGTGACTGTGTTGAGACTTATGTGTATCCGTCAAACTCTTCCCCTGCCTTCCTAACTGCTAAGGATACCTACTTCATCTGTCAGGATAGGGCATATACATGGTTGCCTGCTGACTTTTCAGGTTCATGCTATATTGCTCGACTGTTGCCTCCGACATACACTGCTTCCCCAGATTATCACAAGACCAGAGTAGCAAGAGGTGTTTTCAGCAAAGAAGATACCGCTGGTCAGGAAGCCGGAGACTTTTTCAAAGGTTTCCTTCCGTTCTGGGGGCCTATGGCCAATAGTAGAAATCTACGTCAGCTAACACGGGTAGTTGAATCTACTATCACAGAAACTGCTGGTGCCCTTAGTAACTTAACAGCTGAGCTCCAGGCGGATCGTCTCATGACGTTACAGAACCGTATGGTTCTTGATGTAATACTTGCAGATCGAGGTGGGGTATGCAGAATGATCCAATCGAGCTGCTGTGTTTTTATCCCCAATAATGCTCCGACAGTATACGAAGCAATCTCTAAGCTACACAAGATTTCCGACTCTATTCAGGTAGACAAGGGAAATTGGTCCCTAATGGAATGGCTTTGGACTTTACTATCAGCGTGGGGATGGAAGGTTCTGATGGTCGTTGGTATTATCTTAGTATTCCTATTCTCGTGCTGCCTTATTATCCAATGTGGTCCCGCTTTGTGTAGCCTCTGTGCTGCAACCTGTTTTAGAAAACAGCCCGTGTTTGGAGACAAGGTACGAGAAAGGATGATGATGCAACAACATATCACTGACCTAATGAAGATCGAGATAGACTCTGACATAGACTGAGTAATTGCCTATGTAAGGGCAAAAGGAGGGTCTGAGGTTCCGTGACGATTTGAACCCGTGTTTTCGACTTCGTCGTAAACTTATAATTTTGGTACTGATGAACCGCAAATGGTCCATTTAGTATATCCTGGTGTTTTCGCTATGCTACGAGCAAGAGCACTCCTGTTATAACCACATTGCCAATACACCCATGGCATCCATTTTAGATTATGGCATCCATCTTGTATTCTTGCCCTCACATAGTCAATGGACACACAGTGACCTCTGAGCAATCCATTTCACTTAAGGACACGTAGGCTTTAGCCGGCGATTCACCTTGTTAGTGACACATGCACCTTAGGACAGAAACGCTGTGGCCACATGACTCGGCAAAAGCTGCCTCCTCTGCCTGAGGCCAGCCCTGCTATACTGGTTCTCGTGTTCGTTGGCCTGATCATGATTAGGCGGCCGAAGCTGGTAGCCTTGCCCATTTACGACCCACAAACATCTCTTATCCTGTCTTTCTATCTTCTGCACCTGGCTCTGCTCCTTTCCTTCTGGGCCTTTATTAGGGGGAGGTAACGAAATTTACGATGAGGCGGTCCGGCTCTTGAATGAAAAGATGACATGGGATTATGATCGAACAGTGGGAACCTCTCATTCGTAATGTTTTGACATCAGATATTGTTGACGATTCCTGTGTAACGCCAAATATTTATTGTTTAGGACATAAAGGTTAAGAAACGTACTAGTATGTGGAGAATGTTGCCCCCAGCTAAATAATTTGTATTTAAGGAGCTCCTAGAATCTGCCCGTGTGTAGTTTCTGTGACTTCTGTGTCCCTTCAGTAATAAACCTTTGGTCTTTGACGCCACCATCGAGAAGCCCGTGTTTCTGTTTATTTGTGCACCGAGACAGGTAGAACTCAGGGGTCTTCGGGTGTTGTCCCTGACACCTCTGGACCTTAATAAAAGTCCAGAACTCCAGTGTGTAAGCTTAAAGGCAGACACAACATAGTTTTGATCTAAAATGTTTAAGAGAGTTTGAATGGCCCAGTTTGATCTACTATGCACACTCATTATCATTCTAATTTGTGTTATACAGCTACGCCCCTGAAGAAGGAACAAATTCACGTCCTGAAATGCATTTTTTTAATGAATTTCTGTTAACCAGATTGTAATGTGGAAAAATATTTTCACCAGTAGAAGTGTTAATGACTGTTCTCTTTTGAGAACTACTGTGTTATGTGTCAGGGTGTAGAATTTTCCTTTGTGATTATCCATTTAGCAGTAAATTGCAAAAGTAAATTGAAGTGAACATATATGTTTGAGTATTTTTTTGAAAAAGTGAAAGTAAATCATTGTGAGTGTTGCACAACTGAGTCCAGTAGTCAATGAGACTACTGGCCACCTTTCATATTCCTCAGAGACAGCCATAAACATGGGGCATGCAGCTGGAAGTACAGACTACTGCCATTTGAGGACTTGGCTGGATGGATTGGGGGGAGAGGTTTTGGCAATTGGCCTCTGGGAAGTCATATCATGGCCCCACTAAAGATTAAGATCTGCATTCCAACGCCTCTTGGCACACAGGACTGAAATTTAGGTGAGACATGTGTGGTTCAAACGGAACCCTCTAAGCCACCCCCTACTTCAAAGGCACACTACAGTATAACGACTGGTGCCATACTTCAGCAAAGCAGAGTTTCACTTGTGGGTATGTGAGACAAGACATCCTGGACTGCGTGGTGCACACTGCCAGAGGAATCCGTTCTGCACAAGGAGGAGACTGCCATTTGAAGGGACTATGCACTCTGTCTGAATAGTGGCTGGCTTGGGCTGATTACCTGCTGCTGTGTGGCTGTATTGCCCCATATTCTTTATGCAGGCCTCAGAGACCACAAAGACCTCCTGTGAGGGACCTATACTGTACGTGTTTCACCTCTAAAGCACCTACTCTTCATCTGCTGGATCCTGACTGCAGTGCAGTGTGAGTGTGAAACTAAGTATTGTGCCTGGAGAGGAAATTGCCTTGTGCGGATCACCCAAACCGTGTCTGCATCTAAGGAGTGTGGTCACGGCATCGTGGGGCCTCAGCATGCAAAACTGTCTCTTTGGTGGTGAGCCGATTCACCATTTATGGGACCAAGCGTGGCCCGCTTCGTCATCTGTGCCTCATCTCTCTGGTGTGACATACTAAGTGCATGCTCATTGCTCACGGTGTCCGATTCACAGGTTGTGACCCTCAGAGGGTCTGGTGTGGCTTGGATCATTGCGCACCAGATGTTATGCCTCATTTCCATGAAAGTATGGCAAACCCACGTTTTGGTTGATTGTGACTGGATTGTCTGGTGCAACTCATATCACCATGCACCAGACATTGTGCCTCATTTCCAGGGAGGTACGGAGAACCCGGTTCACTGTTCATTGTGATCGGATTGTCTGTTGTTCTACTTGGATCAATGACCACCAGACTTTGTGTATCACTTCCCGTGGAGTGCATGGATATCAGAACCCCCCATCCATTCCCTTGCCCTCAGTCGGTCAAATGACTGCCCTTGCCTCACTCTGCCAGACAACTTTGTGTTACCAAGTAGTATTACCTGCATTGGGCCTGGGTGGTGAGAGTAAGTTACTGGCCTGTGGAACACTTCAGAGAGCGATCAGAAGCAGGTTGAGAGACTGCATTATCCCCCTGTGCTTCGCATAACTGGCCTGGTGTCAGATGGAGAATTGAGGGACCTCCAGATTAAACTGGGGCAGCCTCTAGCCAGTTTCTGCTCCACATAAAGTATGTGAACTTTCCGGGTGGTAAGCAGCCCCCCATTTGTCAAATGTTGCCTGGTTACTTTGATAGTAACTCCACCCTTCTCCCCTGGGCACCAGACTAAGTGTGACCCTAAATTCTGGGCAGAGTAATGGGGTAAATGAGAGGTGGAGGAGGGATTGTAGCATGACGTCCACATTCATATTATCAACTGGGGAAACAACCATTCCACGCAGTCATTACAAGGCACTACATTTATAACGCAGTCATTACAACACAACTGCCTTTACATCAAATGCCATTACAACGCATGTCACTACAACGCATGCCATTACCATGCATGTCACTACAACGCATGTCATTACAATGCATTATAAGGTATGTAATGAGGAATAGTAATTTTTACCCCTACACTATCCAACACTTACTCTACTGTTGCACTCACTGGAGTGGGAAACTTAATTTTTCCCCAAAACTATCCAACACTTATCCTACTGTTGCACTAACTGCAGTGGGAATAGTAATTTTCACTCCTACACTATTCAACACTTACCGTACTGTTGCCGTAAAAGTATTATGCTTTGTAATGGTATGCATTGTAATGGAATGTGTTGTAAATGTAGTTTCTAAAAATGCATTGTGATGGCATGCGTTGTTAAATCATGCATTGTAATGGATGTTCCAATGTAAAAACCACGTTGTAAAGGCATGGGTTGTAAATGTTTGCATTGTAACGTGTCCTATTCCATCAACTGACCTGCGGATATCATTTACGGCGCATTATGATGCTGAGTATGTTTGTGCTTCACAAAGACTTGCCGATATCCTTTGCACCGTGTTACAGTGCTGTGTTAGTGTGGTAGAGTGTGCTTCATGAGAACAGCCTGCTAATAGTTGCACACTGCAGTGGTGTTGTTTTTCTTGTTTGTTTCATTAACTAACCATTTTGACATTGATTTTAACTGTCCAGCCATGGCTAACGGTGCTGCCTAAAAGTGTTATCAATTCCTGTATGTACACATTCCTGATATTGTTGTGACCTGGGGTGCACCCTAGAAATGTGTGGATTTGAATTGTGTTATTTGCCAGAGTGGGCCCAGTTCTGACAATGTATCACACTGCAAAAGGGTGCAGCGGGTAAAATAGTATTCTTCCCAAGTGTGCATATCACTCACACTCACAAAGCACTCCACAACGCCGGACCAACATACCTCAACAAACGACTCGCCTTCTACACTCCCAACCGACAGCTTTGCTCCACTGACCTTGCCCTCGCCACCGTTCCAGGCATCCACCAAATGACCACCGGCAGCGGATCCTTCTTCCACCTTGCCGCCAAAACTTGGAACACCCTCCCCATCCACCTGCAACAGACCCAGGACCTGCTGACCTTCAGGAGACTTCTCAAGACCTGGCTTTTCGAACAGTAGCAGCTTCCCCCACCGCCTCCCCCCACTTAGCGCCTTAAGACCCGCACGGGTGAGTAGTGTGCTCTACAAATTCTTGATTGATTGATTTTAACACTGTTGGGCCTAGTAATGCTAGTAATATTTCCAAATGTGATTTATGCCCAGAAATACATGATGTTCATGTTATGTTAAGTAATGTGTGTGTTGAATATAATCTTTATTTATAAACACCACGTGTATGCCTTACACATTGCCTGTGTGATAAGCCTGACTGCTCAATGCCAAGCGACCCAAGGGCGAGCACAGGTTATAGAGTGAGTGTAATCACCTCACCCTGACAGGAGTGGTAGGTTCTGCCTGACCTGGCCACCGCCTCAGCCAAGCAGAACATACCAGTTCCAACAGCCCTGGAAGGGAGTATAGGGGGAGGGTCATAGAGCGAAGAAAAGTGTTGTAGAGTATAGTGGTATAAAGTCGAGTACAAACAGTAGAGTGGCATAGCGTAGAGTGGAGTAAACAGTCACAGAGTAAAGTGGAGTGGTGTGGGGTGCAGTAAAGCAGCCTGGAGTGTTGTAGAGTGGCGTATAGTAGAGGAGAGTCTCATAGAGTGGAGCAGAGTGGGCTAGTGTGAAGTAGAATCGAGTGATGTAGAGTGGAGTGTGGTGGAGTGGAGTAGAATGTTGTGTTGCGGAGTCGAGTGTCATAGAGTGGAGTGGTTTAGAGTGGAGGGGCAAAGAGTGGAGTAGAGTGTTGTAGATTGGTGCGGTATAGAGTGGAGTGGTGTAGTGTGAAGTATGCATGGTCTGCTAGTGCACTACCATTACAGATACTATATTTTCAATTTAAATGACAATTACATATGCACATACAGTTTTACTTCTAAAACTATGCAGTGCAAAACTAGTGTTTGGAAATGGCATCACAGAGAGTAGTGATTTGCTTTGATCGTATTAAAATATTTAATTCAATCACACTTCTAAATTACAAAAACATATGCTTTGTTTGTGATTTCTTAATTCTGATATATTCTGAAATATCCGTACAGTTCATTACAGACATTTGCATTTTGTTGTGTGCTAGAAATAATCCTTTTCTTTTCCAGTACCTGACAAGATTGTCACATAATTCTCCCACTTTGAAGTCACCAAGCTCCTTTGCAAGGCACACCCTTACATTTGACCCCTGACTTTGAACTAAAGTAAATGTGACAAGATAAGAACAGCATTTAAAGCCTGTGTAGAAGAATAAAAGGAGGGATATTGAACAAGGTGTGCTACATGGGAGGGATAAAGACATGCTGGACTGTCATATGGTTACTACGTTTCTATATATTGTGTTAAGTTAGCATGAGCTTATTAAATGTTTAAACGCAATATTTTCTTTCAGCTTGAGTTTGCACACAAAACCTAATTGTTATTGTAGCTTTCAACCTAGACGAAAGATGTGATTTATTTGAGAATAATATGTTATTGCTCTAGTATCAGTCGTGCTTGGTACACTTGGTACAACTGTCTGTACACCGAGAACTGCACACTCTAAGAATAACCTAACACAAGGTTGCTGAAGGCCTGATCCTTGCACCACGTTAGACATAACACAAATAATGTTGCTGCCAACATTGGGCTCTACGCGGGTTTAAGATACAGTTACAGGGAATGAATCAACACACTTGATGCTTCGCATGCAGAGAGCTGGTAGCTGTTGATGTGATCACCTCCTACTGAGAATTAGAGGTATGGGTCCGCCCTGCTAGAACCCAGATGAGACCTTCTTAGATATAATATAATATGCTAATTAGGGTGCGCGAAATATAGGTGATACAGAATTCTATAGATTTTTACATCATAACATGCTATCACCTTTTGCTTATTATGGATTAGTGACTATGCTGCTAACTCTGATTTTTATAATATGTATGTTGATATTATACAAGATACTGCGTTTGAGAATGTTGCATTGAAAAATAAACATTTCAAACTTGCACGTGTGTTCTTTGCCTCCCAGTTTCGGTTTGTAATGATTATATAACGAAAGAGTGTTCATGTGTTCCACGATACCTGAGGTATTCTAAGTTCATGTTCTGGATTGTCTAAGTCATTGGTAAGTTATTACTACCGATGAGACACTGTAGCTAGCTTGGTAAGGGGATTTCTGAAACAAAGGTGAGTTTTGGGTCTTCCTAATTCACCCAGGTTCTAGATCTCTGTGCACAGTTCTTTGGGAGAACGGAAACCCTGCTACATGGTGCCCAACGTGGGGCTTGATTACTATGGCTCCTTGCCGCTTGCGACTTTAAGCACGGCTTTTGGATTATCGTTCAGATTTTCCTATTTCACATGTGTCCAGCCCGTGTTTCATTGCCTGAGCTGTGATTTCGACTGGGCCATTGATTTGTGTCTCTGTTTACCGACTTCTCCTGGCGTCGATTTTGATCAGCTGATGAACCCCGTAGTGGCTCACGAGTTGGTCTGTTCTGGCGAAAGGGTTATGGCTGTGGCAGCGATGCGTGGACTAATGGGTCAGTGGGACATATTCGCAGCGGCGCATGACTTTCTGGCACGTAGTGTTCTCGAGAACCCACTGAGTTGTCCTCTGATGTTGCTAGAGGAATCGGTGTTGGAGGAGCACGTATGTTCTTTCCCATTGCTTAATTGGATGGCTGAACTGTTTTCGGATGATGACAGTGATTTCATGTTGGAAGCTGTAGCTACCTATTTTGCGTATTCATTCAACCCATGAGTGACTTTGAAGACTTTCATTATTATGGCACGTGACTTTTTAGTAATTCTGAATGGTGCCTTTTTCAATACGAACATTAGATTTTCATATGTTCTGGGCCTATGAACTGAGAGTAGGCCTTAAGTTCGACTTTTATATTTTGTGTGGCCACTATAGGCATTCATACATATTTTTGTTTTTAAATTTTACATACATTTGCATACATTTAGCTTGGCTCAATATCATTGAACTCTGCTTTCATGTTTTACCTTTCATATGGTATTAGCTTGTGTTTTCTCCTTTTTAAACCGTCCTCGGATCATTGGGGGGGGTGTCATATGGTTACTACGTTTCTATATATTGTGTTAAGTTAGCATGAGCTTATTAAATGTTTAAACGCAATATTTTCTTTCAGCTTGAGTTTGCACACGACACCTAATTGTTATTGTAGCTTTCAACCTAGACGAAAGATGTGATTTATTTGAGAATAATATGTTATTGCTCTAGTATCAGTCGTGCTTGGTACACTTGGTACAACTGTCTGTACACCGAGAACTGCACACTCTAAGAATAACCTAACACAAGGTTGCTGAAGGCCTGATCCTCGCACCACGTTAGACATAACACAAATAATGTTGCTGCCAACATTGGGCTCTACGCGGGTTTAAGATACAGTTACAGGAAATGAATCAACACACTTGATGCTTCGCATGCAGAGAGCTGGTAGCTGTTGATGTGATCTCCTCCTACTGAGAATTAGAGGTATGGGTCCGCCCTGCTAGAACCCAGATGAGACCTTCTTAGATATAATATAATATGCTAATTAGGGTGCACGAAATATAGGTGATACTGAATTCTATAGATTTTTGCATCATAACATGCTATCACCTTTTGCTTATTATGGATTAGTGACTATGCTGCTAACTCTGATTTTTATAATATGTATGTTGATATTATACAAGATACTGCGTTTGAGAATGTTGCATTGAAAAATAAACATTTCAAACTTGCACGTGTGTTCTTTGCCTCCCAGTTTCGGTTTGTAATGATTATATAACGAAAGAGTGTTCATGTGTTCCACGATACCTGAGGTATTCTAAGTTCATGTTCTGGATTGTCTAAGTCATTGGTAAGTTATTACTACCGATGAGACACTGTAGCTAGCTTGGTAAGGGGATTTCTGAAACAAAGGTGAGTTTTGAGTCATCCTAATTCACCCAGGTTCTAGATCTCTGTGCACAGTTCTGTGGGAGAACGGAAACCCTGCTACAGACATCTCCAATCTTTTGTATGCTTTTTTCGTTCAGTGAAAGTCATTTCAAGCTACTAATATTATCAGTGTTGTTTTAGTGACCACATTATCCAAGATTATCAGCAGACATCAATCCGAGTTTATCAGGCAGGGCCTACAGTAGTAACGTAAAAATGCTTCTTCAAGGGTAAAAAACAACCATCGCTGTAGTGCGCCAAGTTTGTAATAATTCTCCACAACACCACATGATTTATCAGTCAAAGATCAGCTTTAAATATAAGGTAACAAAATGTGTATTTGTAAAATACACATTCATCTTGCAGGGTATCTTGGAGCTGAAATAATAATGTTTATTTTTACCTAGGTCAACTATTAGAATTGTAAAATTCGATATTCTAACTTTTTCCTCAAAACACCACCATATTTTCATCTCAAAAACAGACTTTTCAATAGTGTTATGCATACATTAATTTACCAAGCAAACACTAATTTAGTAGGCTCACAGAAGAGCTACTCACAAATAGCTTGGGGGCTACCAGTAGCTCATGAGCTAACCGCTGGGGAAGCCTTGCCTAAAATAAATAAAGCCTGCAAATAGAAAGTCAGAAAATGTGAGTTATAAACCGTAAAGCCAGTGGTAAACAATGGGTGGAATGAATTCCCAGGAAGATTTCAGAAAGCCTTTTCGTAACCTGACAACATCGCTGTTTGGTAGGCTTCAACATGAAAAGGGTACATCTGCTTCCCTGACAGAAGTTCTACTGTTCTATAAAAATTATATACAATTGGTAAAAAATTTTTTATATTTGCATTGATTAAGTTGACCCTGTTGAGGTCAACTTAAGAACACAGTTGACCTCAACAGGGTTGCTGCACTACTTCTCTAGACCTCTCAGCTTCCTTTGACACAATTGACCATGACACACAGACTCTACGAAGCCGTCATAGAGAGGACTGCTCTAGACTGGATCACATCCTACCTTTACAACGAAACTAATGCCATCCATATCCCTTTTGTCTTCCAAACCTTATTTCACTACATGTGTGGCGACTGGGAAAGTTATGACCGACTCGCCGCATGGCCTGATGAGCTGGTAACACTGCCTAAAGTATCATAGGAAGTAAAAAACATCGGCATGCCCATGGAGTCCAAGTTATCAATGAATGGGCCAACTAGCAAGTTCAAGCTGTTTTACTATAAAAACTTTGCGAAGCATCTTCCGACACCTGGGATTTCCACACAAGGTCCAGGCTACCATCTCACTTGTACAATGGATTCAGTACTCTAATGCCCAACTAGCCGCAATCCCACATCTCCCCTGCATTGAAAGCTCTACATTGGTTACCGGTTGCCAGAAGATCCCCACTCAAGCTGCTTTGTGTCATCAAAGCGATAAATGGAACCGGGCGGCTCTTCAACAGGATAAAATCACAAAATCCATTAAACAATGGAACCTCCTCTCAAGAGTGGCACTGCATCTCAAAATACTCTCTAGAGTGGCACCTCACCTCAAAATTCCACCGTACAAGAAAAATCACCATGGGTGGCACATCCTTCTCTGTTCAAGCAGCCAAACTATGGAACACTTTACACGCACAAAAGATCCACAGATAACCACCTTATCTATAGAAGAGTACTCAAGAATTGGCTCTTCCCCACATAACCACCATACTCAAACATAAATATACAGCATATCCCTCTGTATATAAGCTTTTATTTGGACTATAGATATGTTTATTGCTTTGTATAAATGTGTATAATATTTATGTTTCTAAAGATGTAGATATGTGTTAATTCTGCCTAAAACACTTACATATTACTTATAGTTACAATATTCTATGTGTAACATGTATATAAGTGACTGCATAAATAAGTCAATCTATAATTGCTACCCACCTTTCTCCCGTAATGGCCACATCTATAGTATCTACCTCTTTATCTTGGGGGCATTTACTGCTTTCCAGAAGCCACTTTTATTATTCGTTATACAGGCTTGATGTAAAGTTTCCCAAGCTTCCTTCTTTAGCTCTCTTTTTCGCTTCTTAAGGGCAAGGCGATAAATAATCCTCGCCTGTCTGATATCTGCCTTACACTTTGGTGTGGTATGCAAGGTATTTTTAAAGTGTGTGTGGGCTCTGGAGCAATCTCTATCGAACCATCCCTTCAGATTGGATCTACCCCCTCTATTTTCCCTCCTTAGGAGTCAATAAGCCTCTTCAGTTATCCTTAGGAAAAAAAAAAACCTCATACGGAGTCTGCCTCTTCTTGTTTTTAAAATTTGTCGGAAGTAAGAGCTGTTGACTGATTGGGCGCTCATTGAAATTGCTTCTGTTTAACACTCCATAACGCTAGTTGCATATCTCTTAGAAACTATGATGAAATCAATGATGGTGTTATACCCTCTCCCATTAAAGGTTGGCTGAAAGGGTGTAAGATTTGCACCAAACTCATTTGCAAAACCCAGATCGAATTGGTAGGGTATGTCATTAAACAACTCACCATTCTTATTATGGATAAAATGTGAGGATATTTCCTTATTATCTTCATCTAGGCCGCAGATGCCATTTTCGCTGTGCGCACAGAGAGAGCATTTAAAATCCCCTACCCATATTAGAGGCATATCTTCTACCCTATAATCCTCAGTAGTTTTTAGATCACTACCCAGTTTCCTAATGACTATCTCTTTTTGATTTAATGGGACATTGTTATAAAAGTTTACTAGGACCACCTCCTTATTCCCATTTAACTTCAGGGTCAAGACTTGGTAAAACTCAGACCAAAATTTAAGCTTGACATTTAATACCCCAGCCTCTACAGAAACGTAAGTGCACAAACCCCCCTTGTTGCGGCCATGATCGGTGTGGGTTGCAGGGGTATGGAATGTGCTAAAATCCTGAATGTGGAATTCTCTCTCTGTCCATGTTTCTTGACAACATAAAATGTCATATTCTCCCACAAAAGACAGCCATTCCGGATCGTGTATTTTCACAGCAAGCCCTGCGATGTTCCAACTCAACAGCTTGTACACACCCTCCCTCTTTTTTGCACTTTCAGGCTCTCCCTGTTGGTACTTATTTGGCTGCTGGTAACCATCCTTACCTTCTTACTCAAGCATCGAGCTACAGGGACTGCCTCAGGCCAGTAGCTATTCTCCACCCTTAATGGGTCAAACGTTTTAACAAACACATTCCTGGACACAGCTCGGGATAATTCACCTTCTCCTTACTGAATATTATGACATTATAGAAATAGTTAAACCTGTCAAGAGCATAGTACTTTGTGAAACCTTTAAAGTTTTGAATTACACCAGATTACTGAGTAGCCCTTCATTCTAAGGCACCTGAAACCTGATGGTTTAAGCACAGTTTTTCTGCACTCTTTGCCCGACTACATTAAGGTGCTGCTAGAAATGTATAGCTGCCAAGAGTTCAATTGGCAAATGCCTTGTGTTATGTCAGTCCTGACCTTTTAACAGACAACACATTGTATTCTGAGAATAAAGATTTCGCTGTTAACCTTGTAACTATGGGCTCAAAAACTATACCAGTAACGTTCAGCTGGGTAAAAAGCCAGGATTAGCTGACGGTATCACACATACCAATGGGACACCTTGCAACTTAGAATTTTGTTGGTACGTGGAAAGTTGTTTCATGGTTTCACCACTATTCATGAGATTTGTGACAGCACTCTACCCAGGTACTTATCACTACTACTTGCTTTGAATGTGGGCAAATGTGATTGTACATGTTGACCAGGTTTCTTATGAGCTAGACTTTTCACAAATCAGTGAAAGAATTAAACACTGACAAAGATCAGTAATGTCTTAAATACTCCACGATTTTCTACAGTGTATAAAATAATACGATCAGACATAAAACGTGCTTCTAAACACTGCATCTTCAATCCAAGCACACAACACCGGGGGACACACAAAGTAAAACAGAATTTTAGTGACATTCCTAAGCAACAAACCAGAAGCAGAAAAATCCTAGACCAGTCTTTGCAGCTGTAAACTTGTACAACAAAGTTACATTGGTTAGCTCCTTAGGAAAGACATTCTGAGTGGTTATTTGTTTATGCTGATGAGGGCTGTGGGGTTTTATCTGTTATTACAGGTTTGAACCTAAAACAGCTTCACCTAATCATGGGTATACAAAACTATGTATGCATGAACTGAAATGTTAGCTAACGACACACAAACCTAACTGTGCTATCTAGAAATATATCGGTTCCATGTGTCTACTGACTTTAGTAATGCAGCATTCACCAGACCGCACACTTTATACTGTTCTATGTAAAGGACCTATAATGTTTTAGGATCTGTTTGATGTGTTGCTGCTGCAAACAAACTGTTCTTTCTAAAGTTCTTACCTGTTGCCAGTAGCTTGGTCTGTGATATGTAACATGCATGAGTAAAATGACTTAACAAATTCTAGTTTCCTTTTGCTTTTCTGAAATGCTTATGAAAATAAAAGTAACAGGAACCATGACTTCATAATACCTGTAAAAAGTATATACTTGTTGTCTGCATTTGGGTATCAGATAGTAACATATTTAAAATCACGCAGTGCAAGATCTGGTAAGTGTAGGTATACATTTTTGCAACTGGTACCCAGGCTCATCTTTGTTATTCTGGGGACATGCAGCGTGTTCATCTGAAATTTGATTGATTACAGAGAGCAAATCATTTACAAAGAGCCCCGAGCCCCTGACTTCAATTCGTTTTCTATTAATGTATCATGCACGCATACACTGTGGAATAATTTAATAAGACAGAATATGGTATTCCGTTTCTTATTGAAGAAAATTAGAACAACACAGTAGGATTGGATTTCTTGCGTTCTGTATTCCTGCAGCATCAGCAAAGCATTAAAAACTTAACGAGAAAATAACATGGCAGAGTTGACACTCTCATGAAAAGCTTGACATTTATTACCAGATTGCATAAAGTCGTTAAATGTCCCTGATTGAGAAACCTGTTAATGGACACATTTGAATATAACCCAATGATGGCAAAACACATACACCTTCTGAATCAAAGACTCCTGCCATTATCTGTTTAGTATTATTGAAAAAAGTTTTAATCAAATAACTATAAACATAAAAGTTTGAAATAAAATCGAAAGTTTGAAAAACCTATATTTGTTTGCAATAAGTGTGATAAAAGAAGTAATCTAAATAAATGTCAAATTATGAAGAATTTAAATTGGGTTGGCATAAGAAATGAAATTCCTGGTTGGCTGAGATAGGCAGAGGCAAGAACCACCACTCTAGTCAGATTGATCTAGATACACAATAAGATAACCTGTGCTAACTCCCTGGTAGGTTGGCACAGAGTAGTCAGGTTTATCTACAAAGTCAATGTGTAAATTAGTTGTGCAACATACACACACCCACAAAGTAACACAATGAAAACATCGCAATGTTCTGTGCCTGGATCACTCAGGCACTTGGGGCCCGATGTAGGTAAACGGGATTTTCCGATTTCAAAATACCGAGGCGGGCCGAATCGGTATTCTGAAATCGGAAAACGAGATGTAGGAAAAAAATACCGACTGAAAACCGATTCGGTCGGCATCGGTAATGAGATTCGGTACGTTCCGATTCAGCTCGGTCCGAATCGGAAATTACCGAATCGGCCAACAACGAATCGGAAAACACCGAATCGGCTACCACCGAATCGGATATTTCCGATTCGGCGAATACCGAATCGGTAAAAGCCGATTCGGTAAAAAACGAATCGGCAATCATAGACCCATGGCGAAAAAGCCCATAGGAATGCATTGCATGACCCGATTCGGCTTTTACCGAATCGGATAATACCGATTCGGATTTTACCGATTCGGATTTTACCGAATCGGTAAAAGCAGACTCGGCAATAGGCGATTCAGCCAATGAGGTGGCTCCCCCTCCCCCACCCAAACAGGGAGTGGCAACCCTGGCAGGTGCAGCCAATTAAGAAGTTACTAGAAGTTTCTGGAAAGCCTGCCTGAGCCCAACACACAGTTAGCAGCAGTGGGAGAAGGAGGTTGCAGACTGAGCAGGAGCAAGAGAATATGGCAGATCAGGCAGGAAGCCAGAAGTCCTCCCAAAAGAGGAAGCCCAAATTCACCACCACAGAACTACAGGTGCTGGTTGAGGAGGTGGTGAGGGTGCACCGGCAGCTCTTTGGCAAGCTGTCCCTCAACGTGCCAGACAGCACCAAGAGGCGATTGTGGGCAGACATCGCCCAGAAGGTCAATGCTGCTGGAGTCACCCCCAGGTCCATTGAGGAACTTAAGAAAAGGTTCTATGACCTCCGCAGCCTCACCAAGAGGAAGCTGGCCGACCTCCAAAGGCAGGCTGGACTCACCGGAGGAGGCAAGAACCCGGCGCCACCCCTCACCGAGCTGGAGGAAATTGTCTCCAGCACCATCGAGAGGGAGAGCATTGTAGGGATCGGGACCCTGGACAGCACTGCGATGGCCACAGCTACAGGTAAGAAGCATGCGCATCATGACACACCCTACCAGACACCTCCCCATTAGACACAATGCATAGGCAAACACCAGCACTGTACTGTCACCAACATACAAGAGACAAGCATCATGGGACATGTAGTCAGCAGAAGTTAGCCATATATGTCAGTGCAGAATCACAAGACAGGAAACAGTGTGACACGGTGTAAGGAGATGCAAGGACATGTGGAATGCCATAATTGTACTGACTGTAATACATCGGCACTCAGTTTACAAATGCTTCTTTGTACCTAGGGGCACCATCAGGCGGCACCACTGTGGCAGCAGAGGGAGCTTCGACATCACATACTGCAGTGGCAGGGCCGAGCACCAGCCAGCCTGGCCAGGAGGAGGAGGAAGAGGATGAGGAAGGAGACACCCCAGGGCTTGGAATGGAGGGAGTCCTGGTGATTGATTTCCAGGCAGTGCACTCCCCAGTACTGCCCAGCTCACCCCCCTTGCAATTTTCACCATACAACTCCCCAACAAGGCAGACCATTCCGCCGACAACAGCTCCTGCCACAACCGTGGCCTTGCCACCCGTCCTACCTGTCCTGGGAGCAGGGGCTCCGGGACCGGCCAGCACCACACCACCACCAGTGGCACCCCAGCCCACTCAGCAGGCCGGAGGCAGCAGTGCCAGACGCCGTGCCACCACCACCACCACCACCACCAACACTGCTGCACCAGCACGGGAGGGCAGTGTGTTCCTGGGCCTGGAGGGCCAGATGGTCAAAATCCAGCGCCAACAGGCCAGATCCACCATGGCCTGCCAACGCCAGCTCCTGCAGCACAACCTGCAGATGGGGGAGTTGGTGAAGGGGTTCCAGGCTGTTGTGGACAGCAACAAGGAGGTGGCAGCAGGGTTGGGCAGGCTGACCACTGCCATCACCCACTCCTCTGCCAGGCAGGAGGAGCATGAGGTTGCGCGCAGGAGGGATGCCCGGGTGCTCAACCGGGCCATGGCCCGCCTTGCAGCGGCGACCGCCCAGCTGTGCATTCGAAGCGCAAATCAGGAGTCGGTGCAGAGTCAGCAAACGGCTGAGCTGACCAGGGGGATGGCCAGGATCACCACGGCCATGGAGGCCATGTTAATTTCAAACGCCGCCTCCAATCCTGCCCTGGACCTGGGTAATGCTGGAGACAGCAGCAGCCGCAGCAGCCCGGCCAGCGCTGCATCAGAGCCAAGGAGGAGCACCAGGCGATCCGCTGATGCTGCAGGCCATTCGGAGGGGGCCGGGGGACACCCCAGTGGGTCTGGAAAGCGGGCCAAAAAATAGGCTGGCAAGGGGGGATGATCATACCAGGACCCTGGACTTTATTTGTTTTGACAGACTCCATTTTTTGATGCACTTCAGTGATGTAACTGTGGTGCATCACTATTAAAAATTTTATTTTCCAAGCAACATTTAGCTGTCTTTGCATCTGTACTCAGTCAGAAATAGTTCTCAGTGATCTCCTCACGTCTGTATCTGCCATCACATGGCGTACACACCCCAGCTGGCTGTGTCAGTGGCACAGCTTCGTCGTCGTCATAGTCCTCGTAGTCAGACAACTCCACCTCAGTGCCCTTCTTGACCGCAAGGTTGTGTAACATTGCACATACAGCTATGATCTTGCAGCAGGTGATGGGGGTATACTGCCTTGCACCTCCACTCTTGTGCAGGCATCTGAATCTACTTTTCCAGATGCCAAAGGTCCGTTCAACAACATTCCTGGTGCGTATGTGGGCCCGGTTATACCTCCTTTGGCTGGGTGTGGAGGGGTTGAGGTAGGGGGTGAGTATGAATGAGCGGAGGGCATATGCACTGTCGCCTGGAAGAGAAAGGGGTCACATTAGACACATGCATACATGTATTACACCTACCTACTATGTGTTATGGGGGTCTGATGATGTGGCTCACCTAGGAGGTATCCTTCTCCAAAATCGCCAGCCATCAGCCGTGCATATATGCCGCTCTGTTGGAATATATAGGAGTCATGGGTACTCCCTGGAAATTTTGCTACCAGGTCTGTGATGGTGCACTTGGCATTGCAGATCACCTGCACGTTGATGGTGTGTGTCGATTTCCGATTGCGGTATATGTATTCGGTGTCCGCTGGTGGGCAAATCGGAATATGCGTGCCATCTATGCAACCGATGACTTGGGGAAAGTGTGCCATCTGGTAGAAGTCCGCTTTGGTTTGTAGCAGTTCTGCGTGGGTTGCAGGGAATGAGATGTATTGGTCCATCCTGTCTATCATGGCGTCAAGGAATATGTGGAAGAACCTTGACAGGCTGCTCTGGCTCACCCCTCCTGCTGCTGCTGCTCCACTTTGATAGCTGCCAGACGCTACCAGGTGTAGGCTGCATAGCACCTGGACGTGCGCAGGGATGGCGTGTGCCCTTGGGGTGTGGTGGTCCAAGTATGGCTTAAGGTCCCTGATGAGCTCAAGTATGGTGTCAGAGTCCAGCCTGTATCTCTGTAGGATCTCAGCCTCAGTGAGCATGAACAGGGTTATCCTCTGTCTGTAGACCTGTTCATTTCTTAGCCATTCCCTCTGTCCTTCCTGCTGTAGCCGTAGCCGCCTCGCAATGACATAGAAAGCTGCCATCCTGCAAGTTGCAATGCATTTTGGGACTGTTTATATGGGTTGGAGTTGGTTACCACCTGATTGCAATCCATGGTAAATACCGAGTGTATTCTACCGATTTGGAGCCGATTTCGGTGTTTCTGTGCCTCCCTACATCTCCCCAACTGTCGGAATCGGGGTATTTCCCGATCGGAGATTCATACGAATCGGCATGTTTTCCGATTCGGATCATGTCCGAATCGGTATTTTTTCCGATTCGGTACATGGACCGAATCGGTGATTTCCCGAATCGGTGTCACTAACGAATCGGTAGTGGGACCGAATCGGTGATTATCCGATTCGGTGTCACTAACGAATCGGTAGTGGGACCGAATCGGTGATTTTCCGAATCGGTGTCACTAACGAATCGGTAGTGGGACCGAATCGGTGATTATCCGATTCGGTGTCACTAACGAATCGGTAGTGGGACCGAATCGGTGATTTTCCGAATCGGTGTCACTAACGATTCGGTACATGGACCGATTCGGTCTTTGTAACCGAATCGGTGTTTTTCCGATTCGTTACATATCCGATTTTCGGTATGTACGTATCGGATTCTTTCACGTTCGGTACACATTCCGAATCGGTTTTCTATCCGATTCGTTCTGTTTTTGGTTCCCTACATCTCGATGGCTGTTTACCGATCGGTAAGGGCCAAAAATCGGTATTTTCGGCCGATACCGATCGGTAAAGCCCTACCTACATCGGGCCCTTGACTCCCTCATCCCGGCAACCTGGTTCAAAGGCCACTCCCAGGAATCTAGCCCCTGTCACTATTGAGGAAAGCATGTAAAAGAAATGAAAGGGAATGGAGGAAAGATTATGACCCGGGAAAAAAAGTATTTTACTTGGCCGAATTAAAGGCATATTATAGAGCGATCTGCAAGACGTGGGAAGCCTATTATGCCAACGAGATTATACTTAGTCCTAACCCTGCCAAATTCATATTCAAAGTCCTTAAAGACCTCAGTGCCAAGAATGCCCCGGTACCGACAACAACTTCTGAATTCCATTGTGAAGAACTAGCCTCCTTCTTCTTGGAGAAAGTACGGGCAATCTATCGGTCTTTACCTCCTATGACCACTTCCTGCAGACATAGGCCGGTCTCGAGCCTTAAGGTCATTCCAGAGATCTCTTCCGAAGAACTTAGTAAACTGCTCGTGAAAATCAAATCAGGCTCCCCAGCCGACCCGCTTAAGCCGGCTTAGATCAGAGAATCCTCCTCGCTCTGTCTGATGCCTTTGTGCCAGTTAATTAACGCCTCCTTCTCATCTGCCACAGTGCCTGCTAAGTGGAAACAGGCCTGGGTTTCCCCCATCCTCAAAACACCCACCTTGGACTCAACGAATCCCGAGAATTACAGACCAATTTCTCTCCTTCCCTGGGTGGCGAAGGCTGCCGAAGCCCATGCTAACAGCTTACTTACCAACTTCTTGCTCTCCAAAAACATTATAAATGCAACACAACATGGCTTCCGCGCTGGGCATAGCACAGAGACTGCTCTCCTTGCTATGGCGGAACACCTGCGGACCATTCTGGACTCTGGTCAAACGGCGGCACTGATCCTCCTGGATCTCAGTGACGCCTTTGACACGGTCTCGCATGCGGTTCTGCTCCGCCGCCTGGAGGAGGTAGGGATTTCAGATCTGGCCCTTGAATGGTTCAGATCTTTCTGGGGAACAGCGTTTACAACGCAACTTTTACCACGCAGTACCTTTACCATGCAACATTTACAACGCAAGTCGTTACAACGACTTGCGCTGGGGGGCGCTGTAGGATAGGGAATAGTTTAATTTACTATCCAAAACCTTCCCTACTATCCACGGGGACTGGAGTTGGAATAGTAAATTAAACTATTCATTATCCAGCGCCCCCCAACGCAAGTCGCTGTAAAGACTTGCGTTGTAAAACCTGCGTGGTAAAGGCATGGGTTGTAAAAGCATGCGTAGTAACAACATACATCCGATCTTTCTTGACAGGAAGATCCTTTCGTGTCTCCACTCCTCCATTTCTATCCGAAGCGCATCCGATTGAGCAGGGTGTTCCTCAGGGCTCGTCACTGAGCCCAACATTGTTCAATATTTAGTTTCAGCTACTAGCTGCTGTCGCCAGACAGTGTGACCTTACTATGGTCTGATATGTGGACGACACGCAGCTGGTGGTTGCTCTTACGGATGGCTCAAGCCTGAACGTCTCCAAGTTTAAAATTGGACTTACGTCCGTGGCAGATTGGATGACGTCTAATTGCTTGCAATTAAACGCAAACTAAACTGAAGTCTTGATAGTCGGTAAGATCACTGACTTATGGGGTGACCATTGGTGGCTTAATGCCTTAGG
This sequence comes from Lissotriton vulgaris, assembly GCF_964263255.1. Classification (NCBI taxonomy): domain Eukaryota; kingdom Metazoa; phylum Chordata; class Amphibia; order Caudata; family Salamandridae; genus Lissotriton; species Lissotriton vulgaris. Next base: position 132,306,687 of record NC_141687.1, read on the forward strand.
TAAGGCCTCGAACCTAGGAATGAAGTTAAGAACTTAGGGGTTTGGATGGACACCTCTCTTAGTTTCCGCTGCCACACTAAAAAAGTTGCTGCCACATGTTTCGGCATTTTACGAGGTATTAAACCTATCCTAAAATTCTTTGATGCATCCACCAGACAGCTGATAATCCAGTCTACTATCCTCTCCCGTCTGGACTATGCTAGCTCCCTGCTCCTGGGGGCAAATCAAGCCGAGATCACCCGGATGCAGCCTATCCAGAACGCAGCTGCCAGAGCCTTAGTTGGCCTTCCACGGTTCTGCTCTGCCGCCAATACCATCCAGAAGCTTCACTGGAACCCTATGGTGCAGAGGATTCAGTTTAAGATGCTTTGCCTGTCTTTTAAAATTCTGAAACTGCCCACGCCTAAAATGCTCGATAACCTGCTGATCACATATGTCCCCTCTCATGCATTACGTTCTACGGGGAAGCATTTGGTTACAGTGCCTGGGGTATAATGCTGCAGAGCGGAAGGTCACTCCTTCCATTATCTGGCAACAAAACTGTGGCACTCAGTACCGGGCCACATACGAGAACTGGATGACCTGTTGACCTTCAGGAAGGCATTTAAAACCCATCTCTTTCCCTTGAAAAAATAAATTCTTGTGGGAATCTATCTTACTGGGCTTCACCGTAGTATGCTTTTCTTTTTGCTGCTGGAAGCACCGGGACGCCCCTTTGCTGGGGCAGCTGAGCGCTATATAAGTAGTTATAACATAACATAGCATCGCAAAAAGGACTCCACATAGGTTTAGCAAAATAAGATCAAAACGACAAAAATCCAATCAGTAGAATTCTAGATAGGAATTTTTAAAGATGAAATGCAAAACTAGTGTTTAGAAATCACTAGCAGTCAAGAGTTACTGAGGTCGCAAGGGACCAGTGCAAATCTGAAGTTTGGGCCAACTGCGATTAGCAGCAGGCTGGCTACAGGACCCAGATAACTCCCACTGAAAGAATACCTTGGAAGGAGCCTTTGTCGACAAAGAAAGCCTACTGCATTGTCGTTGAGCCGTGCAAAGAGTTCCCGGATCGGCATTGAGCTCCGTTGAATTGAAAGCAATGTGTAGTCATCGAGCCGCACATAGTGTCATCGCCGATCCGCGCTTACTCTGGAACTGCTATCTGCAGTAGAGTCAGGGAGCAGCAGGAAGCAGGGCAGCAAGCAGAAAAGCAATCCATCCAGAAAAGCAGTCCAGTTGTGCACAGCAGTCCTTCTAGCAGAGGTTCAGTTCAATATCCAGAAGTGTCTTCTTGTAGGGGGTCAGTGACCCAGTAGGTAAATTTCCTTTAATGGGTGGGTGACTTCAAAAGATCTCTCTGAAATGTACAAGGATCCCGTTCAACCAAGTGGTGTCTGCCGGGCTGCCTGTGGGGGGGTAATTCAGTGCTATGTGCGTGGAAAGTGATGTGTCAGTGTCAGCCTCTTTCATTCATCCCTGCCCAGGACGACCTATCAGCATGCATATGAATGCTCAGAATGCAGATGAGCCTCACCTTCCTGTGTTTGTGGTTGTCTAGAGGGAATGTACAAAGTGCAACTGTCACTCAGCCCAAACGTGTATTGGAGACAGGCTGTCAGGCCCAAAAAACAATAAGTACAAAGAAATGTCCACTTTCGAAAAGTGGAACTCATAAAACAATAATGTTCAATTCAACTACACCAGTCAGGAGGATTTATCATTAGCATTCCAAACAAAAGAAACATGAAAAAGCTACTCCTCTCTGATCATGAACCATAGCTTAAAAGTGTATTAAGGAACTCACAATGTTGGCTTATAAGAGGCCTCACAGTAGTGAAAAATAAAATAGGCTGTTTGTCACCACCAGCACATGCTAAATATACAAGTACATGTCCTACCTTTTACTTACATAGCACCATGCCCTTTGAGTTATTTAGGGCCTATGTTAGGGGTGACATATGCAATAAAAGGGGAGCTTAGGGCTTGGCGAGTAGTTTTAAAGGGCAAGTTGAAGGGGCAGTAAACTGCACATTCACTGCCATGGCAGGCCTTAGACACGTTTGAAAGGCTAGTTCTGTGGGTGGCACAATCAGCACACTAGTACTATTAGAAGTACAGGTCCTGGATATATGATATACCACTTTACAAGGGACTTAGCAGAACAAAAATATTCCAATCAGGTATACACCAATGTCATCATGTTTAGTGGAGAAGCACATGCACTTTAGCACTGCTTAGCAGTGGTTAAGAGATCATAGTCCTATCGACAACAAAAAGAATAAGCGAAAATGAGAGGCTAAAGGCAAGAAAATGGGGGAAAGACCACCCTAAGGATGTCAGGTCTAACAGTTGACATCACAGCAGTAGGTGTAATGGCAATGGCTGTATGTATTAAGGTCAGGAGATGGTTAGAGATAGGGTTGGGACTGTGACTGTGGTTAGTGAAAGGGTGAATGTGTTGATCAGGATTATACTCAGTGTTAGGAATAGGGGATACCAATAGGGCAAGTGATGGTGCCTGCATTTTTTTAGGGAAGAGTTAGGGAACTAAACAACATGAGGTAGAGTTACGTAGTGGAGTGAAGGTTACCCTACATTACAGCCTAGGTGAGTACATGTAAAACGGAATGCATTATTGCAGAAATTGGAACAATGTTGAACCTTTGTTCTCATACTATTTGCTAGTTACTTAATGTGCATTAAAGTTTAACTTTAAATTTCTCACTTTCCCTGATGTCACACAGCATGATTCCAACAGGAGCAACTTCCCCCTAGAGTATCAGCTACCATCTCCTTTGCGTAGTGATAACTGTTCAATGATGTGCAACTTCAATTGTGGTCACAAATCACATATATATACAGTACTGATTCGCAATTAGGGTAGGACACCCCTTTGATGCCCTCTTCTACCACCAATTTTTATGGGTTAGTAAACCCATTACGCAAAATAGTTTTAATACATACCAAGAAGTAATTTTGTGGTCACAAACTATGTTATTTTGCTGTTCACGTGCTAATTTCTTATTTTTTTATGTTTTTTTTTACCAAGGATTGCTGATCTGTAAAACACCTAGCATGTCTGTGAGGGTTCACTATTTAAATAACTGATATATTGACAAGAGCAGTGGAGCATAATTCTAATCTTTCTTCTAATAAAGCATGCCTGAGCTAGAGGGAACTGTCATATTTATCACACCTGCTAAAAACCAGCACTCTTTGGAATTTAACAAGTGTTATAAATATCACAGGTTACAGGGTTTTCTATTTAAAACACGGCAAAGCGTGCACATTTTTGGTGCTTTCTGCTCTGAAAACACATTTCATGGCAAATACAATGCATTTTTCTCCAGTACATATGTATGCAGGTTTGACCTGCCTAAATGTCTCTGGAAAAAAGTACAGAGGTTAAGACTTTATCGCAGCTATTAATTACTAGTTGTGGTAAACACCACACAACTCCTATTTCCACAGTCTGTCAGATAGGGTCTGCTAGACAGGGGTGTATGCATGGGTCAGAATTATGCAGCTCATTTGAAATCAGGAAATGTAGAGCCTCATTTAGATGTAGGCGGATCTGGTACAGCCATCGCTTTTCCAACAGTATTTCCACCCACCACCTTGGCGGTCTGTCAGGGGTGTAACACAGGCCCCTGCAGCCCCCGCGGTGCGGGGGGGGCCCTCACCCTCCAGGGGGCCCCGTCAGCACCGCACTTCTGCTGGGGAGCTCTAGATTGAGTCCAGAGGGGGGTGCTTCACGTACCCTGCAGGGGGGCCCCCTCAAGGTTTGTTACGCCACTGCGGTCTGTCCTCTGTATTTAGATACTGACAGGTCCATGAAGGGAATGCCGGTGGAGTCCCGCTGTCTTCGCCAGAATTTTTCTCTCGGATCAACGGCATCATAGGCAAAAGTGGCTATTGGAGGGAGTTCCGTCAACATTAGCACTTTGTCGATTTTGATGTGCCTTTCTATCGAGGCAACTGTGGCGGGGAAACCTCCAAACTTGAGTTGGGGGAATTGAAGAGAAAACGGTGCGAATGTGCGTTTTTTTCAGTTCCCCACTTGCATTTCTGACTTGTACCCCATTGTCCAGGTCCCTCCGCTGCTGTTACTATGTAACCACTCGCGCTAAGTGACCCCGTTTATGACGGAAAATAAGGTAGGCTTCTGTGTCACTTGTCTCACTACAAAACATGTGTTCACATTTGCGTTAGCCTCGTGTATTTTTACATTGCTCCTAAATGCCAATGTTTTATGTATCATGCATAAATGTGTATCTTACAACTTATGGTGGTAAAATGTACACCTAAATAAATATGTCTGTTGTTAATGTACTATGCTATTTGTTACTAAATGGCCATTACACGTGACCTACATATACAGATTTGACACATTCGCAACTTATATGTTTATTGAGGAAATAATGAGTGGTACTTGTCTCCACACCACCAGAGACTCTATGTCAGGATTCTGCAGTCAAGACACCACCAGCACAAAGGGTATATCTTAATTAGGTCGGCACAAACCCGCCAGCCGGACGGTAACGGAGTACTGTTAGTCAGCAGAGAAGACCACCAACAGTCTGAGCAAGAAACAGTCTGTTGATGCCACATCTAAATACAGTGGAGAGTCAGTGGTCAGCTCTATAGAGTACTTGGAACTGCGGTGGGAAAACGGCAATTCCGCCAACACCTAAATCTGGCCTTAAGCAATCTACTCACAAAAATGCATCTGCCTTGTACGTTCAGTAATAAGACAGAGCTAGTGGCTCTGCCATAGCCTCCAGAAGTGCTCAATTTGTATTTCAGCTGCTACCCAGTTGCAGGAGCAGGGAGGGAAGACGCAGGACATGTCAGCAGAATGTGGTTTCTAAAGACTTCAACAGGCTGTTCCTGTAATAGAAACCATTAGAGCAATATCTCTTTGGAGTAACTAGGAATTTGATTTATTTCGCAATAAAGTTAACCAGAGTATCTTGCACTGAAAATAAGCAAGCATTGGCAATGCCATTAGGTCTTTTTTGTCACTGATACTTTTAGGCGAGGCACTCAAAAGGTCACGATACATGTACTCTTTCACTCATCTTTGCACCCAAACATCCAATCATCTATCCACGGACTCACTCTTGCACTCACCATCTGACCCAACGGCAATGAAGCATACACAAATTCAACAACATATGGAAGGGTATACATTCTTCATGACTGCCCTCCTCTCAGCTTTGATGCTTACAGTGAAAGGCAAACATCATAAACTATCAAGTTATCTAAGACACTTTAACAGCTTTACAATGTCAGGTGTGTGCCCCTGAAAGTTCAAGCTAAGGGAGTTTGATATAAATCAAATGATGACAACTGTGTGGAGAGAATGCACTTTTTTTGGAAGCACTCAACGTATGCCCAATCAAAACAGATACTCCTGGCTCTCAACATGTGGGTGGAGGTAAATTCCTTCTCTAATGATTTTCACATAATTGTCTAGTGACAGCTGAGCGGTCAAGCTAGACCATAAAAAGGGCTGCTTTTTGTATATGGTGCATTTATTAGAAAAATAATTGACTTAGAGTTGAATGTGACAAAAAGCATGAAGATTGAGTGTACTTTTAAGGTGTTAAATAGTCCCTCATACATTCGAAGGGATGCACTTACTAGGAGACAGAAGAATCCATCCGAACACACAATAGTATGGTGCCAACACTAAAATATTCCTATGAGTTGCTTCAAGATGTGGTTAGGTTGACAATGCTTCAAGCCAGTGGCTGAAGGGGACAGGGAATTCAGCGGGCCTCAAAACGAGGCATTGTATGTTTCTCCTAAATTAAAAAAATATAATAAACTCGTGTATATCTGTGATGCATGTGAGTAACATATGCTGATCACTTTTAGGACGGGCTAGGATAATGAGGTGGTGTAATGTATTTGACCTTCCCATATTGATTGAAAGCTCTGCTTTGTAAAGGGATGTACATATATTATTGATTTACAGAACCTAAAAGCCATACCAAATTTCAAATCATGTAGAATAAATAACATGATAAAGTATATCCAAAAAGAACATTTAATACAGTGCACTAAAAAGGGTGGCAACTTCATTGCATTCACCTTAAACAGGGGGTCGAATTCCTGCGCTATATAAGCATATAAATAAATAAATAAATAGATACATTATTTAATTGGAGAAGTGTCTATATAGTCCTATAACTACTGGCCTGTGCACCATACTTCGTATTAATCTGTATATGTGTGGGGGCTTCGGAATGCAAGTGTAGTGTTCTGCCCGTGGCCGCTACGACTTTAAGACTTAGGTTGTCGTAACGGTCCAGAATTAAGAGGCCAAAGTAAAATATATTTATTTTGTATTAGACCTATGAAGGAGGAACAAAGGTTCTGTACATCCTTTCACTATAAATTCTTCAATAGAGGTGTCAGCCACTGTTTCCAAAACAGTAGTTTTTCGGAGCATAAAACTAAAGTGTAAAATCGAGTCTTTGCGCCCAAAGACGCAATCACAGTACTCATTCTAATAAATTGTTGGATATTAAAACTCTCCTCCAGTTGGAGTTTAAGATAAAGGGTGCACCGAGCTCCATGATACATTTTACTGAGGTATGCTCCACATCTATAGAATATTTTTTTTAGAGTAAGATAGCAAGCTGCCAAAGGGTCTTAGCCGTTCATCTGTAGGCTTTTCATATACTTTGATATTCTTGGTATCCAGTACTTTTCCATGACCATTTCAAGGTAGGCGGGACCGGACCAGATGCTATCTAGTCCCATCTCTCATGAGCTAGTCTTGATGTGTTGTTAGTTTTATTTGATGTGATTATGTTTTATTTGTTAGTGCTTTGGGAGGATTATAGACTTTGCTATCAGGTTCTTTTCAAACCACAGCCAATAAGGTATTGGACGTAGCGCAATTCCATCAGCAATTAAATTGGCACAAAGCTCAATATGTAATGGTATTATTGAACTACCTTTAACTATTCTTAGCAATGATCTTTAAAAAATTGGCATATCTGGCTGCTGCCACTACCTTAAATTGATAAACAAGCCTTACATCTTATAATAGCTGCAGCGGCCACGTGGAATGTGGAATAGCTTTTTAGGTTTGGAATGAAACCACAACTGCTGCCAGATATGTGCTCAACACTACCCTGTCAATGCAATTCCCAAAACTGGCCTGTAAATTAGTAAGTATGCCTTTTGCAACTTTCAGAACCCCTTTCAGAGGGCCGTGGGGCATGCAGGGGTTACTGTGCTCAACTGTGGTGGTTGAGGCCTTTTTCTCCTGGTGTCCTGTGGCCAGACCTACTAAGCATCCTGATCAATTGGGGCAAGTACCACTTCTGCACTTGACTCTCAGATATGGACGATCAGTCAAAGCCTACCCCAGGGCAGTAATGTACATACAGGTGAGTGAGCATGACTCATAACTTGATAGTGCACACGGTACTAACAATTCATACGAATAACGACATTCATAAGCAACAACACAAGACCCTTGAGGTAGGGGCTCTAATAGTGGTCAGACAAATCCCTGTCCCTCCCTCTTCCTTATAAGGTGGTTGGTTTATTCCCCATTCACTGGTAGCTGCATCTAGGGAATGCTCACTAATATGCCACACTGAAGAGTTTCCCTTTTGACTCTTTAGGTATTAGTCAAAAGGGTCTATAGAGGCTCAGGACCGTCAGCAGTGAGTCTCCCGGGGCCCCACAGGCCCATTTCTGGTCTTACACCGTTCCCATGGTATGAACTTGTTCAGTGGTACTGCCAGTGCAGTGCAGTGACTGCCATCATGGCTGGCACTCACAAGTCCTGATCGTTTTTGGAGAAGTTGGGCTGCTCACACTACACACAGCAGCACCCAGCATGCGGGGATCTCTCTATCGAGCATTGCTGCTGGATTGTCCCAGCAATCGGAGTTAGTACGACTCCGCAAAGGTTAGGTAAGTCACTCTCACGTGGAGGAGGGATACATTTAATCCACCAGCTCCCGACTGGAGATGAACTAGGGTGTGATGTCTCCGGCTGCATCCTTTGTGGTTCTCAGGGAAATTATTCAGGTGCAGATCTTGGTGTGCTGGCCTGACCTCCTGGTCACAACTGCAATCTTCTGTTTTGGTAATGACCCGAACTTGTGGCAATGTTGATACTGACAGCTCCTCCTGGCATACAGGGTTGCTCTGGTACTAACATTCGAGGTCCAGACTCCTAAAGTGCAAGCGCGCTTTCCACGGGCGCCCTCCTGGCATACAGATTTGCTAATAAAGGCAGACGATAGTCTCGATTCTCTGACAACAATGTCACTGTGTACCCCTCTGACACGCAGAGTAATCACAATGAGGTGGTGTGGGACTAGCCCTTACTGCATTGCACTCACTACATGGCTCTGGTCATAGCAGCCCTCTTGCAGCAAAGTGGGGGAGTCACTGGATTGCTCATTTTCCCCACTGGACTTTACTTCCTCCAGTGCTCACCACTTCTGCATAGGGTACTATGGTTATCCCTGGGTAATATCCCCTCACACAGCAGGGTGATTAGAGGGCCTTTGACCCTCAGACAGAAGATTTTCAGAGCTTCCCATTCTTGCACATCCCGTCTGGCTGCTTGGCAGATGACACATTTTGGGGTCTCAACCTCCCCTTCTTATAGAACATTTCTAAAAATTAAATATGATTTAGGTTCTGAGTCTTAGAAGTTTTATTTTGGGGTTCTGCTCTTTTGAAGTGTACATTTTTTGTTTTCTTCTTCCCTCTCGAAAAAGGTGCCTGTCACAGCAGGAAAGACTCTAAAGTTGATAGGCCCACAACACAGTGCATGGGAGTGACCAGTGTCAGTAACAGTAAAATGTGCATTGAAAGGGTAATCCTGAGATATGTCCAGGTTCCTTCTTTGTGATCTATTACTGAATCAAAGAGCATGCTACTGAAGTGTAAAGGCGCAGTCTCTTCCTTCCTTCCTACAACCTTTGTCCAACCCAGCTCACAGGAATGAAGCCATACACAAATCTATCTGGGGGGATTCCTCAACTCCTCATGGCTTCATCAGGCAGGCTTGGGATTCCTAAATTATAACCCTGGGTCCTTCATGTAATGTACCAATGCAGGCATACTTGCACCCGGTGTACATTCACAGCACACATATTGTTCAGCACTGATACCTCCAGGCATTTTGCCATTACAGACACACGTAAATACAGTACAAACATTCAGTCTGCTCACACTGTTCAGTACTGTACCTTTTCTGTTCTGTACCAAGGTGTGCTATTTGCTAACATACACACTGCCAGCACACACACACTCACCATGTGTGTGCTGCACGACACTTCACCCTACAAGTTTTGTGTTTCACACAAGCAAACATATACCCAGCACATGCTACTATTGTGCGCACACTGCACAGCACTACATCTCTCATGTAATGTATTCCCCACAGGCATACTTACACGGAGTACATGCACTAACTACATATATGCTGCACAGTAGTGCTCTCTCCCTGTACTGTATCCTTCCCAGGCACACGTAGAGTTCAGAGTCACTACCCCTGTGTTGTGCAGCACTCAACATCTACCCAAAAGTGAGGCAAGGACAGAGCAGCAGAACATCAAAACAGGTGAGTGAGTCTGTAGGCCTCACTCCAGCGACACAGGGTAAAAAGGGCCTGTTTGCTAATATTGGTCACTACACAGTATGCTGTCACCAACGTGCTTCTTCTACTTGACTCTTGGTGAAGGAAGTAGCCTTCCACGGGCTGCATTTCTCTTACCATGCAGAGGACTTTCATCTAACCAGTCTAGGATGTTATTTGATAGGCCACAACCATACATTTTAGTCAAATAGGTCTGTAATTTGACAAGGTTTTTTCTCCTGCCTTTTTCATGCAAGGGAATGATTGTTACTCTCCATTTAGGATCTAGGAAAGATAGTGGACAATGATAGTGAGTTAAAGACCCTGGTAAAAAAAAAAACATATCTGTGATTAAGTGCAGTAAAAGCCTACGGATGCCTCATATGGGTCAAGGGCCTTATTTAGTTTCTGACACGCTAATGCTTATTCCCTCTCTGGTATCATGAAGGCTAGTTCTGGGTTTTCATCTGGAGCTTGGCATGCACATCATTTAGGGGTTGCATGACTTGCCTTCTTCGACACATAGTGTAGTGTTTCAGACCTGTGGCCTCCGTGAAAAATAATAAACTTGCAGAACAAAAATGTATTATTGCAAGGGGAGTGGACGTTAGGTGTTTCTGTCCCTCTTGCTGTCCCTTTGTTGTATAGCATTTTAGGACCCTGGTGTAATTTTCCTGATTCATGCACTTATATAGGTATAGAGAACCTTGTCCTTATATAGGCATAGAAATCATAACCATATTTAGACATAGCCCATGCAGTCCAAATACGGCATGGATATTTCCACTAGTTCCGAAAATCCACAACGATTTCTTGGAAAACTCGGCTTTAGCAGTTAGGGACTTCCCCTTGCTTGAATATTGATTTGTCCAAGAACTCATGGAGTTTTCAAAGAACTGAGACTCTTTGATGATGTTATTATGTCCACCTTTAAGTCAAACTCGGCACCTTCAAGGTATAAATATGCCCACACTTGCCCAAGCAAACACACAGTGGTTTGGGCAGTTCGACTATCTACTTGTCCGACGCATCTCGCTACAGCAAGTGCCGAAGGAAGCCGAACCTCCAGCAGATGAACTGAGAGAGACGCTGTCTTTTCTTTTGCCTAGAAATCCTGCTCCAGTGTTTCCAAGCTCCCCTTGCGGGGTGTTGGGAAATCGCGTCCTGAGACAGAGATATACCAAACCTCCTTCATTCTAAACCAAGGTACGGAATTGATTAGACCCTAAGAGAAATCTTGTATAGATTCTTGGCAAAAGAATACTAAACTTATGCTACACCACACTTACTTCTTCCCTCGTACTAGACTTAGGTTAAGTACATCGGGGTAGGCGTATTTTAGAAGCACCAGTTAAGTACTTTTAGTCTTTATTTATTTATGTATGTATTTTATGGCTTAGAAACCATACCCTGCTTTTACAGTATTATTTTATAATACTTTTCTTGCTGTACGCATTATACTTTACAGCCAGTCTTATGATTGTAGCAATTCATTTCTTCTGCATGAGAAAGAAGACTGTTCAATAAATACTTTTTATTGAAAACACCCGTCTCTGTATTTCTCTGCACCTCTGGTGAAACGAAGCAAACACGAATGACTGAGTAAAATATCCATCTATTGTTTTCACGACTCTGAAGATCAGTTTTATCTTGGGGAAACAAAGTTTTCGTGTTTATGCGGTTGTCAGAAACGAATCCCTTCCTGTGAATTCAAGAAAGTATCTAGTAACCTCTGAGCTAGCTGGCACTCACAATTAAGTCTAATATATTCAATAGAGACCTAGTAGACATAAGTCCTACGTCACATCTATAGAATATATGATTCCAATGCGCAGAGCCTATTGGGAATATAGGAACTACACTACATGGCGCCCAACATTTGGTATGGCACTAATTTAACGCTAGATACTAGAGTAACTCAGTCGTGCTTTTCACAGAGACCCCTTTTTCCTATAAAATACTCCAATAGACATCTGGAGTGGGTTAAAGGATAAAATATCCACCATAACTGAGTAAGACCTAAAATCATATGTATTCGTTTTTGGTTTGATTCAACTTTGAAGGATATAGTGTTCCGAAAATATTGTGCACCTTATCTTTGTTTCCTCGAAACTTGCTCTGCAAGACTTTCAACAAAATGTTGAATAACGACAACAACGCAACCGGTGGGGCTGCAGTAAATTCAACCCAACCGGGTTTAGACGTTACAGGTTTCCAACAAGACGATGTGGATGCTATTCATCCCGGAAAATGTACAGAAAACAATAGCTATAAAGCTTATAGAAAATGGCCTATCACCAAGAGGTGATAGTGTTATATTTGTCATAGAGGCACACGAATATCAGCAGACAGAGGTATTCTATTCATGGATTATCTTCCCTGAAGCAAATCCAACAACACGTGTACCACTTCTACAAGACAGAGGTACCTCCAGCAGAATACGTTCCTTTCGAGGACATTGAATTCCACTAACTTACCAAGTGCATCAGCTCTGGTTAAAAGGCGCCCTACAACATCAAAGTCACATTACCAGGCTTGGTCCACTTGGTAGACAAGGAGCAACATGGCAGGTACTAGCCAGCTATACACCACATCCTGACATTGAAAGAATGACAGATGTAGAACTGTTAGCTCAGCTTACACAATTAATTAGAATACATAGACAAGTGGTTCAATATGCCATGCAGACTCTAACAGTCCTACCGACTATCAGAATTCCACAGCAAACCCTTCTTCAAGGGAACACAAACAAAATTACACCACAGACTATACAATCGGTCATTGGTAAATTACCCACAAACAGGGAACAAATTCCATTCTGGTTAGCTCAAAAAATTACTCAGATCGAGGTGGTATTTCCCGATAGTACACCTCATGAGAAACACAGGATTCTAGCAATCTGTTTACCAATAGGGATCGCACCACACCTGGAGGACTGTGACACTTAAGGTACAGTCTTTGCTGCAATCTACACAAAAACGCATGGTTTTCCGTCCATGGCGGTAATACCAGGCGCCCTGAAACAGATTCAAAATCAATATAGGGCAGAGGCTGCTTTAAATCTCGGTATGAAGTTACTGAAGGATTTCAAACAGGTCTCAGCTATAATATTAGCTAATATTAAAGGTGTAGCAGCATCCGTGGCGATCCGCCAAAAACTAAAAGAACTTGATGTAACTGAGCATCCATATGAACTGGCCAGAATAATAGAAAAATCTTATGAAGAACTAGGAAGAGATAGTTTGGGTGGGAAACCAGTAGAACCGGAACCAAAAGAAAATCCTGTAAAAGTTTTTATTAAAAACACTCTCACTACTAAAAAGAAGTGGGACAATACTAGACAGACACTTCCTAAGGAGAAGTGTTCTCAATCCAGAGATAGGACTCCTCAAAAGGAGCCCTCTGAAAAAAGGTATAACCTCAGAAATAGTGATAATTTGAAAAAACCTGATAGATATTAAGATACTGATACACGTTCCTCTCGTACCTTTCAGACTTCCTCACAGAAATTGGAAAGAAGAGGACGATCAAAACAAAAGGGAGAACGCGTGAAGTCCAAAGACGATCAACACGTTCCAAAAAATAAGAAAACTCAATTCACCAAGAAGAAGGTAGCAAGTCTAAAAATCAGACATTCTGAGGATCTTAAGGACACAACTCAAGAATGGGGAGTGGGCCCAGACAATGCTGGACAGTGCAGCAGAAGTTATCATAACTCGCAAGGTCCTGAAGGATCATCTGGAGACAGTGGACCTGAATGAATACATTCAAGTTGAAACTGCTGATACCAGGATTAGTGTACCCCATAAGTTATATGAAGTAAGACTCCAGATAGAGGGGGACATAACTAGAAAACTAACAGCACTCTTTTGGACTGACCACCTGAATTTGTCAGGGAGTGCCCATATGGCGAAGAGATCATTATGTCAGCCTTCTCCAATCAAATTCCTATTCATAAAAAATACACCTATGCCAGCAAATGGGCTGTGGCCCAGGCTCCAGCATCATATAAAAATCATGTGGGATGGGATGAGGACTCTCCTCACCATAAGATCCAGTTAAAAAATCAACCTACTGCTCAGAGGCAGTATCCAGTTAAGCAAGAAGCTAAGAAACAGCTCAGGGAGATCTTAGATCAACTTGAATACCAAGTGGTGATTGAAACATGCACCTCGTCCATGAACAATCCTTTGTTTCCTGTCTCCAAACCAGACAATACATATCGTCCAGTTTTGGACTACAGACATTTAAATTCTTGTTGCAAAATCTTTGCAGTACAAAATGCACACAGTGCAGCACTGATGAATAACATTGTGCGCAAAAAATATAAAACGACATTAGATATTTCAAATGGTTTCTTCTGTCAAGCAGGTATTTGACCTCTTTCTCAATTATGGAGACACAGCGTCAGTTCTGTCGTCTCCCCCAGGGATTCAAGAATAGTCCAGGGTTATTTTCAGCCAGAGTAACAGAGTTACTACAAACGTATGATGATGACGCATTATCGTATGTCGATGACATCTATCTTACAGACGATGATTTGGACAAGCACTTGAACAGGGTGAACACCATAATACTTGGTTTCTCCGCTGAAGGGTACAACTTAAATTTTAAGAAATCAAGAATTGTCCACCTTAACGTCCTATTCCTAGGATACAAACTTTCAAGTGAAGGCAAAAGCATGGCAGCAAAATTTTTAGAAAAATGTGCGCTGCTGCAACCTCCAAAAACACTGAAAAACCTACAGTCAGTTCTAGGACTCCTGAATTTCGGAAGAACTTACATTCTAAACTACGCAGAAAGGGTTAAACCTCTCTATAAATTAATCAAACCTGATTTCAAACCTACTAATTGGACTGAAAAACACACAGAAATTTTGCGTTCATTGCAAACAGACTTCTTAGCAACAATCCATTTACAGACAAGCGTAAACAAACGTAACCTTGTCATCCGAATCATCCCAGGGAGATGCAGATTCACATACCTAACCTTTAATGAAGGTGAAAAGGTACCAATAGTTTACAAGTCACACTTGTACACACTAGCTGAAATGAAATTCACTTCAACAGAAAAAATTCTGACACCGGTTCAAACTGCAGTAGCTAAAGAGAGAGCCCTCGCGCAGGGAAAACGAATAAAGGTTGTTACACTTGTACCTGCCTTAGAGGCAGTGAAAAAAGCGAGCATTCCAAATGCAAAAGCTTTACATCCAAGATGGATACAATGGGTTAATTCTCTTGCTGCAACAGACATTGAACACGTTTTTGACCCCTACTTGAAAACTCAATAATTTCTACAATACGAACAAGAATGTCCTCTGCCCACTGAGATTCTGCCTCTAGAACATTACGGATGTATAATTTATACCGACGAATCAGCACAACCCGCAATTGGGGGAAAACAAGCTTATAGTGCAGCGTGTGCGATTGTTAAAGGTCACTGGCGCGATGGTAAATACATACCTATGGTCACAAAAATTCAATCTCTCGGAGACTGAACTACAGGCTTTCAAGATGGCGCTTGAAAATACAGAACGCGAATTCCCCACACTCATAGTGAGAGATACGTATTACTGCGTCCAATCTTGCAATGAATACTTGCAGAATTGGGTTCAAAGCGGTTTCAAAGACACATAAGGTGGCACAATCAAGCATAAATTGCTTTGGGTACAAGTAGTTCTATTACAGAAAGAACTACAAAAGACTAACGTGATCCATACACCGAGTCATCAGCGTGATGGCGTTCATGTTGCAGGGAATTCATTGGCTGATGAAGCCGCGAAGGCGGCTGTGCAAACGGCTTCCGTAGCTGCAATCACTTGTTCAAAAACAAAAATAGACGGAGAAACAATGTTAGCTGTCAATGCCACAAGCAAAGGCAGCGGAGCTGCATTACCTCTAAACTATCCACTTGAATATTCATACATTATTGATGCCAACTCTGTTCCCTTTGCTCGAATCCCATGAGTGGGGGATAGGGTAATTCCAAACAGGAATCAGAGAAGTGCTTTGATTCAAGAAGCACATATGGGAGAAGGTCTGATACATCAAGGGATCTCAAAATCTATACTAGAATTAAAAGAGACATATGTTGTATTTACCTAAAATGTAAGGTTGGTACATTCCAATCCCCCCTTTGTTCTGCCCCGGTTGGGCTGACCCCTTGTGCTGTCAACATTCCAAGACGCACTCCTGTCAGTACATGACTGGCAGGGTTATGGATGTTGTTGCTTATGTCCTTACTGAATAAAGAACTTCAACTTACTGGCGTTGTTGATTACTTACAATAACATACTGGTGGCCAGGGATGAATCCCCACATTTACGAATTATGGAATTAATTGCGATGTCTATTACAGAGATCATAGCAGAGAGAGCCACCAGCTACCTTACTACAGTGTAGCCAGCCCAGTACAGACACTATTGTTAGACAACATTAGACTTTCTACACGCAGACGTCACCATGGACGAATGCGGTCCCATAACTATTCGGACAAGATTAATTTGGATGTGGCCTCAGTGCTCGGCTGATGCCCAAACTGTTATAAAAGATTTGCGAGTCTTTATCGGCACATACGCAATCGGCACGCTACATTCTGACCAGGGTCCTGCATTTAGCTCAAGAGCTTACAAGGAGTCCATGGCCAGCTTGGGCGTAGCATTGCGGTAGTCCATTCTATCCTGAGGGAAATTTGGTTGTGGAAAGAAAAAACATGACATAAAGCAATCTATAACAGCTAGGGTATTATGCTTGGGTGACGGGTGGGTCAAACATCTAATAAGTGTGCAACGTAGTCTTAACAATCCGCCAAGAAATTCTCTGGGTGGAATCACTCCATATGAAATCCTTTTTGGTACTAGAATGATGGTCGACGACCTCGATCGTCATACTTCAGTGGTAGAACAAAAACCCTTTGATATCAAAGACCGTTTGGCTGTTTTGCAGGACTTAAATAAAACAAGAAGAAGTCTAAGCAACACCATACAGAACCCAACGACCACTGAAGAAAAACCACCTGTCCCAGCAAGACCTGTCTGGATTCCAAAGATTGGGGATATGGTCAGAGAAAAAATAGCGAATAATAGGGAATTTGAGCCTTCTTACAGAAAACCAGTACCTGTACAAGCAATCCACGGATCAAGAACAGTGTTACTTACTCCAGTGCTAGAAGAAAAGACAACCGGTTCGTATCAATTGACCTGGTGAAACCACCCCATGTGACCGATAATAAGTAGTAGGCCCAGTGGACTCCAAAGATGTAGCAGACGACCAAATCTTGCTACTATCCAAGAGGTTCAAACTGAAAGACTCATCACCTTTGAGGAATCTGCAGTCAGAAAAGAAGGACTATGCAATAAAGCCATGGAACTTGTACCTCTTGACACCCAAATAACAGTTTGTCAAGAAAAACCTGTCTACTGTGATGTAGCATCTGACTATACTAATATGTCAAGGGAACAAGCAGCTCCAGCGATTTCAAATAATCCGGATGCAATACCAACAATTGACAGAACTGCCTCTGGCTATTTCATCAATTTTGATACGTTTTCTGAGGATCCCAGTGAGCCCGAAACAATGGCAGCAAATACAATTTTCAAGGAACAAGTAACAAAACTTTTTCACCAGCTTGCAAATACATATCTGGTTTGAGCTGTTGAAGATTCCACACCAATTTAAAGTTTCCTTGAGTGATTTTGTTTCACCCAGAACATTTTCTGATGATTGGGACTTTGAGACTGTTAATAACAAGATGGTAGACTTAGAAATGTCAGCAAAATTTACAAAACATGAATACTTGGAAGGTTCATCAGATTATGAACAAATGTATTGTTTTAATCATTATGGTCACCATTATTTGCACAAATCTGCAAACCCTAGAAATGTTTTAACTTATAATCAATGGGAACATTGTCCAACGCCACCAAAGGGTAGCTCTAAAACATTCCATTAAAAATTTCCATACTTCTCAGGTTTTCATGTCACAAATCCGGAAACATTTTACTTTAAAAATTTTAATAAGACAGGAATTAAAAGTATGTTGACTAATACTAAGCACATTTATTCTACGGCCTTTTATGCTCGATTGTCCATATTAGGTTTTGACTTTTGGAAAGACAACATTGAGACAAAAACTGTCTGGGGCACAAAAAACTGGCAGGTGCAAGGTTTAGAAACCTTATTTAGAGCCTGCATCATACCAGGACAAATAATGTTTTTAAATGAAACTGTTCAACAGACATCTTGTCTTAGCCTGGATAAGATATAAAAGACTTAAAAAAACGTCCATACCTAAACCGGCACCTGATAGTAATGGAACTACAGATAAGGAGGTAGACGTGAAATATATTTTACAACAAAACAGAACTAATCCTGATTGGAAAAAATTGTTAATCTGGCCCCCAGACACAAATAACTGTCAAGATAGATTCCTGAACAAGACACAAGGGTTTACAGTAACTAGGCCAGATACAAGATATGTCCAGAGACAACATCCGGGGATAATAACAACTTACAGTGTAGGAAAACTGTGCCTTGAGTGGCTACAAAAATCTGCACTCCCAGATATAAAACAGCACTTAGCTTTACTTAAAGATGGTATTGATTTGAGAGAATTCTTACTAGGACCTCGCAAACAACGTCATAAACGTACGCTGGTTTTTACGCTGCTTATAATTATTATTATTATTATTATTTATTATTTAATTTTATAAGGCGCTCAGGTGCCCAAGGGTTTCCCAGCGCCGCCTGCATAGGTCAAGCAAATACGGGAGAGGGCCTATTGATTAAAGAGCCAGGTCTTCAACATCCCACGAAAATGCACAAGATTGGGCTCATTTCTTAAAGTCAGAGGAAGAGAGTTCCACAAGATATGTTCTAAATAAGTAAAAGAGCGACCGCCCATTCTAGACAGTCTATATCTAGGAACCACACATTTTATCTGACTAGCATAACGAAGACAACGAGGAGGAACATACAGTTGGACAACAGATTTCAGATATTGGGGAGCCCTACCCAATTTGATCTTAAGCATATAGGTTAAGGTCTTGAATTTAATACGATTCTCCACTTTCAACCAATGGAGGTCACGTAAAGAGCTGGACACTGAAGAAAATTTAGGAATTTGGCAGAGCAACCGAGCAGCAGCATTTTGAATATTTTGGAGTTTATGAATCACTTTCTTGTTAGCTCCAAGAAACAGGATGTTGCCATAATCCAGGTGCAAAGTAATCAGAGTCCGGATGACATTTCTTTTAGTTGATTCAGGCAGCATCCATTAAAAAAAATTTGAGCCATCTAAGGATGGCGAAACAAGTAGCAGCAACTTTGATGGCTTGTGGCCTCATAGAGAGCTGATCGTCCATTATAAAATCCAGATTGCGGGATTGTTTGGTAGGCCGAGGGGTGAGACCCAGCTCAGGAGGCCAATGTTGGGGGCCCCAGTGTTCTTTGTTTTTCCCCAGAATAAGCACCTCGGTCTATTCTCCATTAAGCTTAAGAGAGTTGTTTAGCATCCACTGCATGATTTCGCTCTAGCCTAACTAGAGACATGAGGGACCAAAGGCTTCTATAGCAGAAACAGAGAAAATGATTTGGGTGTCGTCAGCATAAGAATAAATTGACAGCCCTGCCTCCTCTGCAATCTTGGCCAGTGGTTTCACATAAATGTTGAATAACAACGGGCTGAGAATCGAGCTTTGAGGCACCACATAGGGTGAAGCATGGACTTTGGAGGCTGCCCCTGAGAATGAAACCTGGAAAGTACGACCGGACAGAAAGTTAGCAATCCACTCCAAGGCAGCACCCGACACGCCAATGGATTTGAGTGTTTGCAAAAGCACAGTGTGGGACACGGTGTCAAAAGCGGCGCTCAGATCTAACAATATGAGCGCCACGGTGTCACCATCATCTAAGTGGCTGCGCAGCATTTCACTCACTCCCAAAAGTGTGGTTTCAGTAGAGTACCCATCTCTGAACCCTGATTGAGATGGGTGTAAGAGCTTATGGGACTCCACATAGTGGGTTAGTTGTAAATTCACGTTTCTCCAATAACTTGGAAAAAAACGGGAGCAGGGAAATAGGTCGAAAATTGGATAGTTGAGCAGGATCAGCATTAGGTTTCTTTAACAGAGGAAGGATCATAGCATGCTTCCATTCAGGAGGAATCACAGCTTCACGAGGAAAAGCATTGAGAAGTTCCTTAATCTGAGCTAGGATGGACGGATGCATTTTTTGTAGTATAGAAATGGGCAGCAGGTCACAAGGGGAGCCTGATTTAATAATTTTTAGGACACTATTCAAGGAAATAGAATCCAACAGTGACCATTGTTCAATATATATATATATAATGAAGCATGGAGAGTCACCCAAATGGAAACTGCAGAACGAATACGAGAAATTGATCGTATTAATTTAGAGAAAGCTCTCTCTGTAGTTGACAATGGGTTAACAACCCTGTCATCCAGAATTGGACAGCATTGTATCCTCTGCCATAGACATAATGGAACAGGACTTGCTCATGTTACAACATGGACAGTCTCAATTGCGCTCTATAATGCTGCTAGGCTGGACATTACAAAACCTTCGTTCAGGCTATGTGCCTTGGCGTCTAATCAACACCACGCCATTGTTTTCTGGATTTAACCTTACAGATAAGCAAATATCTTTGGCACAGAGGGGAGCAGACTATACGGTGCTGAGCATAGAAAAACTGGAAAGATTACCATTAACCGTTTCGAAGAAACCAGCCGTGGAATGGATAATACATGGCACCATCACGATACCAGTGATGATTTTCCTGTTTCCGTATTGCTTAAAACACATACCAGCAGGCCTGTATGAAAGGTTGGGTAAAGAATACATAAAGTAGACCTGGGATTTACAATACACACACAAATGTTGGAGTGGGGGAAAGGAGGTATTTCTTAGTGGTAAAAATGGCAAAGCCACATTGAGAGGTACACTTCTATATCAGGGTATTCATTTACATGGAGCTTGTGATGGTTCTACAACCAACTCATCATGCCACCCGCAGGGTTCCCTGGCAGCAGTGAAAAATCCAATTTTTAGGCACCTTCAAGGTATAAATATGCCCACACTTGCCCAAGCAAACACACTGTGGTTTGGAGCAGTTTGACTATCTACTTGCCCAACGCATCTCGCTACAGCAAGTGCCAAAGGAAGCCGACCCTCCAGCAGACGCACTGAGAGAGACGCTGTCTTTTCTCTTGCAGAGAAAACCAGCTCCAGTGTTTCCAATCTCCCCTTGCGGGGCATTGGGAAATCGAGTCCTGAGACAGAGAGATACCAGACCTCCTTTATTCTTAACCAAGGTATAGAGCTGATTAGGCCCTAAGAGAAATCTTGGACAGATTCTTGGCAAAAGAATACTAAACTTATGCTACACCACACTTACTTCTTCCCTCGTACTGGACTTTGGTTAGGTACATCGGGGTAGGCGTATTTTAGAAGCACCAGTTGAGTACTTTTAGTCTTTATTTATTTATGTATGTATTTTATGGCTTAGAAACCATACCATGCTTTTACAGTATTTTTTTATAATACTATTCTTGCTGTACGCATTAAACTTTACAGCCAGTCTTACAATTGTAGCAATTCATTTCTTCTGCATGAGAAAGAAGACTGTTCAATAAATACTTTTTATTGAAAACACCCGTCTCTCTATTTCTCTGCACCTCTGGTGAAACGAAGCTTTCACGAATGACTGAGTAAAATATTTATCTATTGTTTCCACGACTCAGAAGATCAGTTTAATCTTGGGGAAACAAAGTTGTCATGTTTTATGCAGTTGTCAGAAACTAATCCCTTCTTGTGAATTAGAGTAAGTTTCTAGTGACCTCTGAGCTAGCTGGCACTCATAATTAAGTCTAATACATTCGATAGAGACCTAGTAGACAGAAGTCATACGTCACATCTATAGGATATATTATTAATCCAATGCGCAGAGTCTATTGGGAATATAGAAACTACACTAATCCTTAGCATGTTTAAGAGCAAGAAAGACATGAGAGAGGAGGGGCAGAGAGAGAGGGGGTGGAGGGGAAAGAGAGATTAAAAAACAAAAAGAAGATCAGGGGTCGCATACTAAATCAGGGGGGTGTTAAAGAGATAGAAAGGGATTAAAGAGACATTAGAGAGGTAACAGGTGTGAGAGAGATACAGACGGTTGTAAAAGAGAGTGAGACAGATGAGAAAGATAGGCGACAGACACATAGTTGAGAGTAAGAAAGAGTGAAAACCCGGTGAGAGGGTATGACAGTATGAGAGATGTGATATTGATAGAGACAGATGAGAAAGAGATAGGTAAGAGAGACATACTGCTGCTGATAGACGACTGAGAAGCACATGGATGTAGGTGAGACTTGCAAAGAAAGATGCAGCTAAGAGATGAACAGGTAAGAGGCAGCTGAAAAAGAGTGGGTAGACAGGTGAGAAACTACTGAGAATAGGTCTGTTTAGAGAAAAAGAAATGCAGGAAGTGTTGGAGACAGATGAAAGCGATAACAGAGAGTATGATGAGAGAAATATTTCAGAAAGAAGTTGCGAGAGAGAGGTGTGATAAACAGACTGGATAAAGAGTGGTAAGACAAATGTGGAGGTGGAAAGTTGAGGAAGTGACAGCTGAAAGAAGGGAGACAACCGAGAGCAGGGTGATAAAGTGACATATCTGAATAAGAGACAGAGTGGTTGCACAGGTTAGAGAGAAATAAAGGTAGATTAGGAAAAAAACAGCTGTGGGAGAGGCAGTAAGGAGATACAGTGCTAGATATGGAGGTGTTATGGAAACATATGACCTGAGTACAATGGCTGGTGGTACGGCTTTCTGTGGTCCTGTTGGGGGTGGTTGGACCACTGAGGTCTTTTCGGAAGCAATCACTCTGACCACGAGATTATGATGTATGCATTGTGCACGCGATTGACCACTAAAAGACCACTGACTCCGACAGCTTTTCTCCAAGGAAAAAAGAATGCAAAGGACAGTCCAGGGATCAGGACTGCTGTCCGATTGCGATGTGGGTTCCCAACAACCCGACCGTGGTGTTCCAACCAGCTGCCTTTTAGCAGTCGAAATTGAAGTATTTGGGGTGAATACTCACCCAAATCTGCTTCCACCACGTCCCCCCTACACCTGGGCAGCTGAACCCAGATAACTACGATCCTGTGGGCGCCGCAATCCATGTAAGTCCTGATGCGGTATGTATACCCATTGACTGGACTGTGCACATTCTGCCACACTCCGGCAATGGGGTACTTGGTACACAAGGCATATCTCCATCTGTAATGCATGTGTGTGCAACTGTAGATGTTTTCTGTGCATGTGTACCCAGTTGCAACAACATATTCAGGGAAATGTGCACAACTGATGATGACTTTAGCAGGGGTTGCATTGTAATATGGCGGGTGGAGGTTTCTCGGCCTCAGCAGTCCGATTCAGACCCAGGCTATGGCTGTCGGACAGGCAGTTTGACCGTTATCGTAATGAGGCCCACAGAGAGATAAGAAACAGACAGACAAGGAGTAAGAGAGTTAAGAGACAGGTGACATCACAGTGAAAAAGAGACAGAACAAATGAAAAGTAAAGTGAGAGAGGGAAATACATATCATGTGAGATACTAAAAGGAGATTAATGAGGAAGACAATGTTAACATAAAGAAAGAGAGGGGACGGGTAAGAAAGAGAAAGCAAAAGGTGAGAAAGTCAGATAAGTGAGAGGTATTTGAGAAACAGACATTTGAGAATCAGACAGCTGCAGATAGGGTGACAGTGGGCCCAAGGTTCTATGACATCACTTCCAGTGATGATATTGGGGTAAAAGTACATGTGATATCACTTCCGCTAACTCTGGCATTTTTATGAATCAATGTCCATAGAGCTTGGTCATAACTATGGTGTGTCCTTTTTGGTAGATCACATGTCTACAAGAATAGAAGTTCTTGAAGTGGACAAGTCATTCATAAGTTGCTATGTATACCTCTGTGCAGCTTTATTGGTTTTGGTAGTACCATGACACGACTACCCAATTTTTTTTAGTATCATTTAACTGTGTGGTCCACTTCAAATCATCCCAAATGTTGGACAGTACTTTCTTCTAGCATTTTGTCTAGCCTCACCTAGGACTTTGTGTAAGTATAACTTTATTCGATAGTTAAGTCATAAAAGCATTCATAAAACATACATAAAAAACCACAGTTTTTCTATATAAAATCCAGTAACACTGTTCAATAAATATCTAAGAATAGATTAAACTACTTTAGACTATTGCCGAATATCAATTATTTCAATTTCATAAAATTTACAATCATAAGACAAAATCCATCAATTTTTTTAACAGAACAGGGGTTATTGCACATAGGTTATATAAAATTAATAAGCCCACGTATTTACACCTGATCAACAGTAACAATTAATTAATAATCATAGCCCTGCCGCAACAAGATGCATACGGATTACCCAAGCCCATTTCACGAATTTGGCCATAGCTATGGCAATGACTGGGCTGGGGTCAGTACATAAGATTCTTAAAGCCTCTGCATGCCTGCGTATGCCAATAGCGCTGCAAATAGGCTTAACCCACAAGGCTCTAGGTACGGAGTGTAAGGGACAAAAGAAGAGGAGATGGCTTATTGTCTCTCGTTCTTCCCCGCACTTAGGGCATTTATCCTTTCCATTTTCCCCTGCCCATTTAGCTGTAAAGCACCTAACTGGAAGGGAGACTACTCTAAATTGAAAATAGAGTTTGCGATCCTGATTTTTTTCAATAGCATCCCAGTATATTTCCAGTTTCGGTTGGGCCTTGAAATCTAGGAAACAGCCTGTTAGGTGTGATGAAGAACCCCTAATACATGCTTCGGCATTTACCATCTTCCAATAACTTTCTTTCAGAATTTTCTTAGATGGGAATGCAGCATTTGTCGGGTCGTCCCATAGTTCTCTCAATCCCAACCTAAATAGTAGGGACCGAATGGACTTCAGCCAGTGAATTTTATGGCCGCCATCTTTGATCATAATCCCCCTTAGTCCCTGTGCATAATGTTGGAGTTCCTCTGTGGTCCAAAGTCGTCGACAATACAACAGGGGCCGTAGAAAGGCAAGGTCCTTGACCGCTTTTTTTCCAAGATCCCACATTAAACGTATTAGAGGGGTACTTATAGGGACGCTAGTTGCTTTACGCAAAAAATCATTTTCTGCTAGCGTCAAATTTCTCAAGTTCTGAAATCCCCATAGCTCGGCACAGTACAATGTCGAGCTTAGGACCTTCATCCCATAAATTTCCAATAGTGGGCTAATAGGCTTTGTTGTTGATAAGCTAAACTTTTTCAGAAGAATGCCAGCCTGCTGGCGGTGTTTTAAGACTGCAATGTCTAGTTGGCTTGTCCACCCCAAATCTCTCTGGAGTGTGACCCCCAGATAAGTGAAGGCGTCAACCCGCTCCAGCGGGGCGCCATTCATATACATCACTCCTCTGTAAGGTTTAGCAGGCCCATGTGGAATGCGGCCATTAAGGACCATAAACTTTGTTTTTGCCGTGTTTATTTCAAGACCTCTCTTCAGGCAAAAAAGTTCAAAGCGCTTTAAAGCACGCTGGAGACCACTTGGCGTTTTTGACATAATCAATGTATCGTTGGCGAACATGAGGATCGGGACCTGCTCACCATACATAGCCGGGGCATCAGTCGGGATCAGGGAGAGGAACTCAGCCACCCCGTTCACGAAGAGCGAGAACAAGGTTGGTGCCATAACACAACCTTGCCTCACTCCCCGCTCAACCGGGAAAGTTCTGGTTTCCTCTCCCTGGCGACCCCACCGAACCCGGGCAAACGTATCCTCATGTAGGCGGACGATTAGGCTCAATAGCTCAGGTGCCATCCCCAACCCTGCAAGAACTTGCCACAGAATTTTCCGTGGAACAAGATCGAAGGCCGCTCTTAGATCGACAAAGACGGCATTTCTCCAAAATCACTGTGCGCCAGTATAACATAATGAACCTGAAGACCTGGTATATAGTGCTTGTTTTCGGGTGAAAGCCAGCCTGGAGGTGACTCAAGATGTTATCATCATCCATCCAGGACTGGATTTTGCCCAATACAAGCCGGCCCACAATCTTTTGGATCGAGTCGATCAGACTTATTGTTCTATAGTTAGCTGCTGCCGACTTATCCCCTTTTTTATACACTGGCACTATCTCTGCACCTTTCCTAGATTGGGGTACCTCCATCCCTTGTGCTATGGCATTTGCCATGTGCAGGATATATATCCTCCAACGGGCTCTGTTATTCAAGAATACGTCTGCGGGCACACAGTCCATGCCTGTAGCAGGACCCTCATTAAATAGGTCTAGTGCCCTGTCCACTTCTCCTAGGGTGAAAGCGGCTTCTTTATAAAAGGCATGAGCAAGCACCCCCTCATTACTATCAGCTGTACTGCAAGCATATTGGGGGCTAAAGTACTCGACCCATGAGTTTTGGTCAACGTTATTTTGGGGGCTCTCTCTATGCCCTCCCCTGTCCCATTTAAAATTATTCCAAAAAGATTTGGGGTTTTTAGACTCACATGCCGTTTTAAGATCTTGCCACTAGTTACATTCCCATTCCTTCTTTGCTACATATTGCTTTTGCCTATAGTTTGTGCGGGCCAACTTTATTTTCCTTGAGTCTTTGCTCTTCCGGGCATGGCCTAATTCTCCTCTAGCTTAGCGGCAGGAACCATTGTACCAGCTTTCTTCTTTTCTAGTCTGGGGTCTGTTACCTAAGTTTGGTTTGCAAAAATTTTTTTTTAGTTTAGCAAACTGTCTACTATGTATCTCCGTCAGGGGTTGATGGGAAAGACCAGAAAGGGAGGTCACCTCCATAGCTGCTAATGCTCTTTCCAGATCCACACTAATATCAGAAATGATTTCCTGATGTCCCACTACCTGGCACCACTTAAGGTGGTGCTCGTCATTTGACTGTACCAGATCAGGCAAGATTAATCCTCCAGTGGCCTCATCCGTTTGATGAAGTCCCAAATTAAACAATGCAGTAAGAGGGTTGTGGTCACTCTCAACACGAGCAACCACCTCCATATCTAGGAGATTAGACCACAGCTTAAGTGGGACTAGTAAGTAATCGATGTTGCTTGTCCTTACACCATTGTCGAAAGTTACCTTTCTCATTTTGTCTGACAATGTGCGCCCATTGGCTGCCCTTAGCTGGTTCCCCATACAGAGGCCCTTCATCTGTATTGCGGCCTCTGTCAATTTTTTTATAGGATTAATACTCAATTGTGGAATTCCCCACCTGCCATCCTCCTCCTCTGTTAGGTAAGTATCATCCAAACCGAGGGGCTCAAACCTGGTGTTAAAGTCCCCCGCAATTAATGGCAGAATATTGGGGGGAGTGGCCTGCAACAGAATATCTAACTCTGCAACCACATCAGATTTCTTGCCACCTGGGAGCCCCCTTGCATATACATTGTAAATGTCAATTCTTAAGTCATTTGGGAAGCTACGTCTAATGGCTAGGATGTCACTATTCAACACAGGAAGTAATTGAATATGACATTTGAGACTCTGTCTAACCCAAATGACCAGACCCCCATAGGACGGCCTTGGTGTTTTTTGATAGCTGGGACTAAAAAATTCACATATCCCACTTTATATATAGCATCAAGTGCCCATACCTCCTGAAACAAACATATGTCAAAGTGATCAATAAATTCCTGCCAAACAGGCAAAGTGAGTTTAGTCCCTACTCCTGCCACATTCCTTGAAATGAGGGAAGTTTGACATACTGGCCCGTTGGAAACTGGAATCAAATTGCCACCTATAAAATAATCACTTTATCTATGACATACATTGCTCTGGAATTCCAGGGAACAAGATTCATTGTGCAACACAGATTTAACAGTGGCTGTAACAATATGACCGGCATTGCCCTCCCCCACAGGATTAGCGGTGGCTGTAACATTATGACCAACATTTCCCTCCCTCACTACGCTTTTGCCCTGAGTAGATAATAAGTTTAAGTTCTGGTTCATTTCTCCCTCCTCCCTGTTCCTCGCTACTGTACTACAGAAGGCGGACCTTTGGTATGCATGATGTCAGTGGCACTCCGCCGGCCCAAAGAGAGCCTCAAATCTGTTAAACAGCCTTAAATTCCCCAATGGGCAGTAGTTTGGTGTAACACCCTGTTGAAAGATATCCCTCTCAAAGGGAACTGAAGGGTCATAAAAGTAGGCCAGCGGCAGAACCTGAATCCCAGTGGGATGATCATTACAGGGCCAAGTACAAATGTGATGAACACATCTGTGGTCTCTAAAATTAATAACAATACAATCCCCTGCCACAGTCTTGCATCTTTTTCCTATCCAGTTGACTCTTCTAACACCCATGATCTCTGCTCGTATACTAATTGGCAATGGGCGAAACTTATTAAGCCAAAAAATACACTTATGTTTCAGATCAAGATAAGTTTCCCGCTTCCCTTGAGCAACTGTTGGAACCCCAACCAAAATTACTACAAAAGGGGCTGATGGGGGGGGGGGGATTAATATAGGGTAGTGGGGCGTCATCATATACCGGAGGTAGATAGGGCAAATTTGGTTGTCTAACTTCCCTCCTTCTACCATTGCCCTGAGTTATTCCACTATTCCCTGGCAATGATGACCCAGTCCCTACTTTTTTTTGATCCTGGTGTAAGGCCTTAGTTACCTTCTTAGCCTGGGGACATGTATTAGTCGGTGCTGTACTCCCGACTCCTACCAACACTGGAGGCTTAGGGATTACAGAGGGCACCCCTTTACTAGGCTGGGTTACTTTGTGCCCCTCAGCTGTCGAACCGCTAGAGCTACCATCGGTTATAGTATGCACATATGATGATATCGGGCGAGCAGGAATGTTACTATTCCTCAGTCCTGCCTGCTTTTGGGCTTGTGAAAGTGAGAGTTCGAGGCACAACCAGTCTATTTTCTATTGAATCCAAACGATCATGGATTGGATGGCATATCTTCTTTATAGTGCCCTCCAATCTTTTCCAGAATAGAGGGCCCAGATCCGCGTAAGCTTCCAGCCCCACAATATCCCATTGATTGTTATGGCTATCTTTACCATGTGGTCCAGACTGCTTAGGGCTAGATGGTGGGATTACCACTGAGTCCTCTTTAGTAGCAGAGTTTTTGGCACTTTTTGCTTTCCTTCCCCTTGCGTATGATTGTGCCACTGGTCGCTTTCTTTTTGCTGGTATACCCACAGTCTGCCGAGTCATTCCTTGTTTAGCTTGTTTAGCTTGACATGCTGACCGGGTTCTTATATTTGGTGTTGGGGCTCTCTCTACATCCCCATCAGAACCCATACTATTAATCGAGGTTTCACATGTGTCCAGGATAATCACTGGCTGGGGCGATAGGGTTCTCACCTCCACTCCCGATGGAGGAAGTGTCCCCTCAATGTCAGTATGATGACTCCTTGGCAATTTGCTCCTCGCCAGGGTGCCCAGGGAAGATCTTTTATCAAAGGCAATATCCAGGGACAGCCTTTTCTCGGTGAGTTCTATGTCCTTAGCTAGGGCTGATGACACTCTAATCAAAAAATTGTCTAGGGTGCCCCTAAGTGTACCTCCAGAGGATTTCCTTCCAACTAGCCCCTCTTCAGGTGTGGCGGCCATATTTAATATCAGGAGTTGGGAAATCTAGTGTTAATGCACAAACTATAAACCAACCCAATAATATGTACTGGGGCACTAACCTTGTTCTAGAACACCAGGCGTTAAGGGGGTGGCCCGTCCCATCCTTGTCCGTTCTTGAACGGGCTTAAACGGGCCAGCCTTTGGCCTGGGCTTCGCCCGGCGTCCCGCGACGCTGGGCTGGCCACTGGTTAAGTGCGCCTCCTGCCGCTCTGGAGACGTGTAGTTAGCTTTGCGTCCTCTGACTCCTGGCGGTGGCGGCTTGAAGGCCTGGACTCTTCCGTGACTCCTGGCGGTGGCGGCGTAAAGACCCCTGACTCTCGGCAATCAGGTAGATATTTCACTATCCACAAAATAATAGCTTGTGTAGAGCCTGCGCCAATTCACATTTTTAATTCACATTTTTTTAGCCAACATGCACCAGTCATACTGGTCATTTGTTATACAACCCCTTGTAGTTTGGGCATATAAACTGCTCATATGCATATATTCAGGCAAAGGAAAAATAAAAGCCCTGCAGATGAAACAGCCCCGAGTAGTGAACACAATTTAAAAATCATGATAGATAGATAGATAGATAGATAGATAGATAGATAGATAGATAGATAGATAGATAGATAGATAGATAGATAGATAGATAGATAGATAGACAGACGGACAGGCGGACGGATGGATGGATGGATGGATTGACGGGTAGAGAGATAGATGGACAGATCAATCTTGTACACATGATTTTATTCCTTGCACTTTTTAGCAACAGTAATGAGTCAATATTAAAAACTGAAAACGAGACCGGAAAGGATTCGCCCTCAGCCAGGCACTCGTATTCCCATGTCAGTGGAGAGTCCCATACTCAAAGGAGCGGACCTTCATTATATAGATTTTGTGAATAAGAGCCCGATACTGCGTTATGCATAAATGGGTAGGCAGTAAGGTCTCCCCCCCAGTAAGGTGGGGTGGGGGACTGCTGATCCATCAATGGTGCAGTGGTACAGTCGAACAGCCAGGTCTCGAGGTTTATCCTGATTTGAGACAGTGTTTGTGATTGCCTGAGGGTGGAGCAGCATGGTGTTCCAGGTCTTTTTTGTTAGGTAGTAGAAATATCTTCCTCGGTCCATGGTCTTGTGGATCCGTGGAACGGTGGCCAGGGCCAGATGTATGGTATTGTACTGTATTATAATTGCATGTATATAGCTCTTACTACCCATGACGAGGCGTCAAAGCGCTTTTTCGGCGGGTAGCACGCTACTCCGGGACCCATAGAGGATTAGTGTTGAATTAGTATAGTGAAACATGCAAGTACATTTTAATTGGTGGATAGGTTAGTCAGTTATTTGGATATGGAATGATAGCAGAAGGATAGAGGAGGACAAAGGTTTGTCTTTCTTTATCGCGTGTTGACGCACGCTATTCAGGAAGTCTATGAAGGATTAGTGGTGAATTAATAATGGGAAATATGAGGTAATTTCAGTGGTGGATATTAGTCTGTTACTTGGAGTGAGAAGGATAGCAGAGGGATAAAAGGGGAAGAAAGATTAGCATTCATATAGCACTTGTTACCCCTGATGGGTGTTGAAGCGCTTTTCTGGCGAGTAGCACGCCACTCCGGAACCCATAAAGGATTAGTGTTGAAAATTAATATAGTATAAATATGAAGTAATTTGAGTAGTAGACTTGAAAGCATTCGTGTCTCCTGAGGCGGAAGCCGGGAGCTGTAAAGCGCGTTATTTTAAAATTTGATTGTCACTATTACTCTGCTTATTTTAAAAAAGGAACACTTCTCCTACCTGCATCTCAGGCTATCTCCTCACCCGCACAGCGGATTTTAACGCTGTAACGGGATCAAAACAAACAAATCCATAACCCGCCATTAGCAGCGCGAAGCACGGCCACGCCCCTTCGCTGAGGCCACGCCCACTGCAATCGACTATTTAAGCGCCACTGACTAAAAGCGGCACTTGAAAGCATTCGTGTCTCCTGAGGCGGAAGCCAGGAGCTGTAAAGCGCGTTATTTTAAAATTTGATTGTCACTATTACTCTGCTTATTTTAAAAAAGGAACACTTCTCCTACCTGCATCTCAGGCTATCTACTCACCCGCACAGCGGATTTCAACGCTGTAACGGGATCAAAACAAACAAATCCATAACCCGCCATTAGCAGCGCGAAGCACGGCCACGCCCCTTCACTGAGGCCACGCCCACTGCAATCGACTATTTAAGCGCCACTGACTAAAAGCGGCACTTGAAAGCATTCGTGTCTCCTGAGGCGGAAGCCGGGAGCTGTAAAGCGCGTTATTTTAAAATTTGATTGTCACTATTACTCTGCTTATTTTAAAAAAGGAACACTTCTCCTACCTGCATCTCAGGCTATCTACTCACCCGCACAGCGGATTTTAACGCTGCAACGGGATCAAAACAAACAAATCCATAACCCGCCATTAGCAGCGCGAAGCACGGCCACGCCCCTTCGCTGAGGCCATGCCCTCTCCAGGCGTTATCTCTCCTCCATAAATATGTGCCTCCACCGAACGCGCAGCGGGCGAGCGCAGCGGGCGCGCCGTTTGCGCGCCGGTGGCGCGCCTAAGGCAAGCCCGTCTGTGCCCGTCCGTGCCACGACCGGGCCAAAGGACCTGTCACGCTGTCCAACCCACGGTATGTACTAATCTAATACCTACTCTTACCAGAGACAAGATTCTCTCCCTAAATCAGAATAATAATCATTGTCATATTATGATTGACGTTGAGAAATGGTTAGGACCATCATGCTGTTACACTTGCAGAACTCTCCTCACCCCGGAGAAACAGTCATCCACCATGGAAGGCTCGACCTCTCTCCGAGGAGCCTTGATCAATGCCAGGTCAATATGCAAGAATGGGGCGCATGTTCATGACCTAATCACGGAATATGATATTGACATGCTATTTGTAACGGAAACTTGGCTAAAATCATGGTGCAACCCGATTATAGCCCAAACAGTCCCCCAAGGCTACCCCATCCAGAGAACCGATAGACAAGAACAGAGAGGGGGTGGCTTAGCCATTATTCACCGGGACTTCATGAAATGCTCCACGTTCGAACTCTCGGACGTAAAGGGGTCAGAAAGCATGGGTTTCTGTATCCAGATAAATGAGGAGAACACCTTTGCTGGTGCTCTTATCTATCGTCCTCCAGGACCTCAGAACGGCTTTTTAGAAAGCTTTGAAGAGGCACTCAGCACTCTAACTCTGAAATACGCCAATTTCACAGTATTAGGCGACTTAAATGTCCACCTCGATAAACCCAACGACCCTAACACAATATGGCTCAGTGATCTAACTGATGCCCTGGGGCTGGAAATATTGACTAAAATGCCTACACACAAAGCAGGTCATATCTTAGACTGCATCTGCACCAATATCCAAACCCTAGCCGTTGAAACTCCCCTGGTTCAAACATGGACCGATCATTGGCTAATCCCCTTCAAACTGGCCGCTAATAAGAAAAGATCCAATACAGCCAACCTAAAAATCGATGTCCAGATACAGAGAGACTGGAAAAAACTGGTGAACTCCCCCAATCTGCACCTCATTGCTGAGGACTCGAAACCGCCCCTGACTGGTAGTACCGAAACAGACTACAACAACTTCTGTAAATGGATCACAGACTTCTGTGGTCTTCCAAACTCAGAAAAAGTGAGAAAAAAACAGAACAAAAAGTCCGCCCCATGGTTCTCCCCCCATCTAAAAGACAAACGCTCAGAGGTCAGAACCCTTGAAAAGAAATGGCGCCTCACTTATGATACAACTGAACTTCTCGCCTATAAAACTGCTAGAAAACAATATCCCGCAATGATAAAAAGCGCTAAGAAAGATCACTTTCTAGAAGTCATCAATCTGTCTAACAACATACAGAAAGAAATCTTCAAAATAGTTGATGACTTCATGAACCCCAGAATCCTTAGACAAGAGATTCCGCCCTCACTTGCATTATGCAATTCCATAGCAAACTACTTTGAACAAAAAATTCTAAATCTTATCAAAGACTTCCCAGATTCCCCAGAATCCCTCTCTTATGAAAACCCACTACCTACCAACAGGAATTCTCAGTTAAATAAATTTGCCCGTGTCAGCCTCGACGAAACTCGTCAAGCTATTCTCTCCATCAAGTCAGGCTCCCCTTTTGACCCGTGCCCCCCTCTGCTGCTTCGCACTTTAGTGGACAAGGTCAATCCAAGTATAAATGCTATCGTCAACTCCTTTCTGGCCACTGCCGCCATTCCATCTGAATGGAAACTTGCTGCCGTAAAACCTTTGCAGAAAAAGCCCCTAGCTGACCCCACTACACTCTCCAACCTTCGCCCAATCTCACTGCTTCCACTGCTGTTTAAACTTACTGAAGCGGCGGTAAACAAACAGCTGACCAGATATCTGGAAGATAACCACCTCCTACACCCCAGCCAGGCAGGTTTCAGAGCTAAACACTCCACGGAGTCAGCCCTTCTACACACAGTGGAGACTCTCAAGATAGCAATGGATCAAGGAAAAAAAGCCGTCCTGATCCTGCTTGATCTATCGGCGGCCTTTGATACGGTCTCACACCCCGTATTAATTGGCCGCCTGGTAGAATCGGGACTAACAGGAACTGCCTTGAAATGGCTGAAAAACTTCCTCAGTCATAGGAAACAAGTTACCATATTAGGAAGCCACCGTTCAGACGAAAAAACACTAAAAACAGGGGTGCCACAGGGCTCCAGTTTGAGCCCAATTCTTTTTAACCTTTACATGACCCCTCTGATTGAGCTCATTACATCCTTCAACATCAGCAAGATATCCTACGCTGATGACACTCAGCTCATCCTTGTCCTGGACAACAACACGACTATAGCAGAAGAAAATCTGAGAGACTGTCTCACCGCAACTTTTGAATGGATGAGAACCCACCACCTCAAGTGCAATTCAGGCAAAACTGAAATCCTTCCTTTTGGCCAAGACAACCTTTTCTCCCCTAAACACTGTTGGCCCCAAGATGCCGAAGTCCCGCCGAACACCATCAAGTCGGCCCGCAACCTCGGGATAAGGTTTGATGAAGCACTATCTTTCAAACAACAAGCAGGCACTGTGGCAGGGTCCTGCTTCAACATTATCAAGGGCCTCAGAAGGTTTTTTGACCTCCTCCCCCTGACAGCTAGAAAGACGGTAGCAGTGGCCCTCATCACATCCCGTCTGGATTATTGTAACAGCATCTATGCAGGCTCCAACAAAGCTGTTCTACACAAACTGCAGATGGTTCAGAACGCCCCCGCCCGCCTAGTGCTGAGACTACCCAGGAAGTCATCTGCCTCAGCAGCACTTAGAACCCTGCACTGGCTACCTATCCACAAGAGAGTGTTATTCAAAATCTTAATAATCACTTTCAGAGCCTACCACCAGTCGGGTCCCACCTATCTGTCCCAAAGGTTTGGAAGATATATTCCCTCCCGCTCACTCAGATCTTCCAACCTAAACCTATTGGTGGTCCCCAGGTTCAGACTCACTACAAAAGGAGGAAAATCCCTAGGAGTGTTGGGAGCCAGAGCCTGGAAAAAGCTCCCAGCCCACATGCGTCTGATTCCCTCAGAGAACCTGTTTCGAAAGGCCCTTAAAACCTGGATTTTTAATGCCTCTGACACCTTTTGTCTAGCTCTAATTTAACCCCTACACCTTACAAACTATTTTCAGATCCACTAATTTCTCCCCCTCACCTGGTGTTATGTAGTTTGCCAATGTTCTCCTCTGTGACACGTTATGACTTGCGCCAAGATGCTCCATGGAGTGTAAGCCGCGCTTTATAAAAGCCAATTCATATCATATCATAGTAGATATGTTAATCAGTTATTTGGGCAGTATATTAGTATAGTTGAATATGGAATTTGAGAAGTGAACATGTTAGTCTGTTAATTTGGATTGAAAAGGATAGTGGAGGATTTTTCTTTTTAGGTCTTAGCAGTAGGAAGAGGCTTTTGGATGAGTAAAAGGGAGTTTTGGAGGGGAGGAGTCAGAGGGGAGAGTTTAGAAAGGTTTGTTTTAGGGGATCGGTGTAGTAAAAAGAGGTGCCAGATGATGCAAGGAGGGGTAGAGCAGGAGAGATTTGCTAAATTAGAAGAAAGTGATAAATATATAGATCCATAAGTACATTGAAAGTATATAGATACATAAAGGAAGTAAGTATATTTAGATTAAATATATTGATAGAGGCACAGGATGAAAAATAGAGTAGTGCATTGGATATGCTTTTTCAGGAGAAAAGTAACAGACACACAGATCCAAGTACATGGAAGGTACATAGATGCACGATGGAAGTATGTACATGTAGACCAAAGATGATTTTTATTTATTGCTTAACATTATTATTATATATTTTTTTCTCCTAACAACATAATTATTTTACACGTTTTATAAAGTAATACACAAAGATAGGTACATATCTATAGTCAAAACAAATGATTATATATAGAGGGATAAGCTGTAAATTTCTGTTTGCGTATGGTGCTTATGTGGGGAAGAGCCACATCTTGAGTAGTTTTCTGAAGATAAGGTGGTTGTCGGTAGAACTTATGTTGGGGGTAAAGAGTTCCATAGTTTGGTGCTTGAACAGAGAAGGATGTGCCACCCACGGTTTTTTTCTTCTATGGTGGGATATTGAGGTGAGATGCTCCTTTAGAGCGGAGGTTCCTTTGTCAAATGCGCTTGGCGATTTTATTCCTGATGAATAGTGGTCCTATTCCATGTATTGCTTTGTGGGTAATACAAAGCAGCTTGAACGTGGATCTTCTGGCAACCGGTAACCAATGCAGGGATTTCAAGGCAGGGGAGATGTGGTCTCGCAGTTTGATATGCAAGAGTAGTCTGGCAGCCGAGTTCTGAATCCGTTGTAGTCTTTTCATGGTCGTTAAAGGTGATCCGTGGTAGAGGCTATTGGCTTAATCGAATTGGATAGAACAAGGGAAATAGTAGATTGGACCTTGTGTGGAAATCCCAAATGAGGGAAAATTAGTCGCAGCGTTTTTATAGTAGCAAAGCTTGATCTTGCTAGTTTATCCACTTGGACATTCATCGACAGCTTGGAGTCCATGGTCATTCCGAGGTTTCTTACATCCTTCTATATTTTAGGCAGTGATCCCAGTTCATCAGGCCAAGCAGCAAGTGGGTTGTAATTTTTCCAGTCACCACACGTGAGTATTTCAGTTTTTGAAGCATTCAATTTGAGATGGCTCCACGTCATCCACTGATCCACGGCTCTGAAACTGCTGAAAATTGATGATTTTAAAATGTCTTTGGGGCATTCCAGTTGAAGGAGTATTCACGTGTCATCTGCATAGTTGTAGCACGTGAGGTGAAATGTATTGATCAATACTGGTAAAGACTTCATGTAGATATTTAAAAGCATGGGCGAGAAGATAGAACCTTGAGGGACCCCTGCTTTTGTGGAGTACGGTTTGGACGGGAAAGGTGGGGTATGGATGACATTAGTTCTGTTTCGAAGGTAGGACGCGATCCAGTCTAGAGCAGTTCCCTCTATGCCGGCTTCATAAAGTCTTTGTTTCAGAGTGTCATGGTTAACCATGTCAAAGGCAGCTGAGAGGTCCAAGAGGAGTAGCACAGCAACCCCGTTTCCGGTGGGTGTGTGGAATGTGATGCGGTGGTTGAGGTACGCAGGTCCCGCATCGTGTATGGCTTTGTAGGCATGTGTGAGGAGCTTGAAGGTGATTCTTTTGTTGACTCGGAGCCAGTGAAAGTCTCTCAGGTGGGCTTGCGATATTACTTTGGCAGGATATGTTGAGGATGAGTCTTGTAGAGGCTTTCTGAATGTTCTGTAATCTCTTGAAGAGTTCCCAGGGGATGAGGTATAGAGTTTGTTGCTGTAGTCGATTCTGTTGCTAATGAGTTGGTGTGCAACAGTCTTTATGGACTCTGTGGGGATCCACTTTAAGATCTTTCAGAGCAGGCCTAGCGTGTGGAAGCAGGATGATGGGATGGTGTTGATCTGGCAGTTCATGGTGAGCGAGGGGTCGAGGATATTGCTGAGGTTTCGTGTGTGGTCTGCGGGAGTACATTTGTTCAATTCTGAAGGGCAAGCTTTTGGACCCTTGGAACACATCTGTGATGCTCATTTTACTTCTTTCATGACTTTGAGAAAAAGCAAAACAATCAGCAGCTTTAGCCTATCACACATCAGTTGCTTGGGTGAATGATTTCAATTGCATGCTCCCATTCATTTCTTAAAAGACGCATTCTTCTAAAGAAATCATTATTAATATTAATATCGCCAATTATATTAGCAACGAGATTGAAAACTAACCAGTCAGATCTCATATGCACTGGAGTCATTGGAGTAATGATTAATCAGGGGATCTGAAGCTACACATTCAGCAAATTTGACTTCTGAGTTTATTCGATTCCTTGATCCCAAGACATAACTAGCAACAATCATAAAGTCAATAAGGGATGCATTTTCTGGACAGCATTTCTACGACAAGAGATTGTTTGTTGACAATAAACAGTTTTGTGAACTATGCATTGGCTGATTCTTTAAGACAGAAAGCACTGATTTGCAAGACTACATTCTGTTGGATGATAGCTGTAATCCCATCTGATTGTGAAAACCCACCAGAGTAAGTCATCATAATGACAGTGCTTGTCATCACCTCCCCTCATTATTATTATTATTTTATAGGTCATTCAAGATGGCTGGACTCATCTTCTCCTCTGTTGTCTATTCCTTAGCATGGGCTCTATTTATAACGTCTTTCCTTCACTGATCCTCTTCAAGTTCATCCTTCCACATCCATCTGTTTTTTTAGCATAAGAGTTAATTCCCTTATGTATCTCACTCTCTTTTTTTCCCTATGGCAATTTCTTGCTGATCCCTCCTCAGAGTGCACCAACATTGATTGTCAGAATGGAATAAAAAGGATACACGATTGCTAACCAGGTACTGTGGTCCAATAATGCCAATGGGTCATATTGATGCAATAGGTCATAAAGCAAAAGAGTAAGTTGTGTGTAAGTACATACAAAACATGAAATTGAATTGTTGGGCCATAATAAATATTGCCAGTGGTATATATTGTTTATGTTGTATATTTATTTATCTTCACTTTTAAAGAAAAATTCCTTTTTTTTAAAAACAAGAACATATTTATTGAAAGAGTTGAAAGCTGAATTGAGAAATCCAGGTTGAAGGGTGAGCTGGCCTTCCAATTTACTAAGTAACAGTTATAACAAAGCGAGTTCCTGGTGACCACATATTGTGGACCCTCAAGCTAGAAACTAAGTTCCCCTTTTAGCACTTCATTATCAGGGCAGTGAGACCGAGCAGTCCAAGGCTGATTCAAGGAGGTGCTGAGGAGTTGAGACTAAAAAAATCAGAAACAGGAGAGGGCAGTCGATAGATTAGTCTCCAGTTAGTGCTGTATCTTTAAAATTGAAAAATATAGACAATGCACCCCTATTCAAATACTATACACAAAAGTGCCCATCCATCCATCCATCCATCCATCTACCATGTAGGTATGCAGCACTTTAAGGTCAGCTGCGTGGCAGCTGACCTTGTCCTCTAAAACCACAATGCCACTATCGATGCCTATAGTAGTTGCATGCATTTCTCAAAATGACTATTTGCTTTATAAGAGGGTATTTATCATGCATAACTATTATCTGTAAATAAACACTACAAGACTATTTCACAGATTTGAGCCCATTTTACTTTTAACCATTGGAAACAATACTGATTTGCTTTACATCCTCTCAGGAGTAATCATTCCAAAACAGTAATCAATCTATTGAAAGGCTATTATTCTGCCATTGACCTCAGTTGCTTGGAAACAAGGAGCTGGGAGTGTGAAGAACACCCACCAGTCCGGGAGGGTGGAGTGATCCTTTCTAACCTAAGAAAGGAGAAGGAAGGATCCGTCCTCCCAAAGCTGATCTAACAATACCTATAGAGTACCCCTCCTAACCTCAATGCACTAACCTCACATAGAAAAGGAATATCCAATCAAGATTATCTAAAGTGTTTAGAAAAGGGCACACAATATTCCTTGCGAGGCACTTCTGGAGCATATACAAAACAATCTGAGTTTGCACATACAATTATTCTTCCATGATCTCAAAAGAATAATAAACAAACATTGGCGCATCTATACGTCGTATCACCAGACATTCAAAAAAATCTCTCTGTTCATTCAAATGGAATAGGACTGTAAACAACAGAATACTACACAGTAATATTTAGAAACACCCATCAGAAAGGCAGGCTACCCTTTGAGATCTACCTCCGGTTTCAGGGTACTTCCCTTGTGGTAACTGCTCTGCCTGCCCCCCTACGACAAATACTAAACAGATTGATCTGGGCCTCCCTACACCATGGGAACTGAGATGTCAGACAAACTGCAATAGAAGTAATGTGATATATGTCTTTACCTGACCCTGTGGTCTCCGCTACATAGGAATGACCACGAGAAAGGTCAAGATCTAAATAGGCGAACACAGGAGCACAATCAGATGTAAAAAAGCATCAGCTATGCTAACAGGTCGATACTTGGAGAAGGCCCATACTGACTGCGATATGAGATGGCCCATCATAGAAAAACTAAAACCTGATTTTCAAACAAGCTACTAGAAAAAGAGCAAAGGTGGGTGTACAAATTGAAAACAGAAATAAATGACTCAACAAAACATACTGTGGAGCCCACTGAGTTTACATTAGCCTTCCATGTGGATGTTACAGACTTAATCATCCTCAACCTTCAGCATAGTCTACACTTGCAACATCAAAATTAGTAGCACAAAAACCCAATAGTTATCACAAGTGTGACAGCATGATACAAGGGCCACTTACCATGCCTGCATGTACAAATTGAATATGACGATAGAAAAACAAGTACTAAGATTGACACCTCTCACTTAGTATCGTCCATCTTCATGACTAGAAATACTACATAGGTACTATTCCATATAGCACCACTGAAAATGATACCCCTTTATTAATAAAGGGATAGCAAATCAGGCTGTAGAAAGTGATTTTTATCGCATTTTGGATACAATTCAATTTTATTCAATTTTATTTCGCTTTAACAATACATGGTGTTTTTCTAAGCAGTAACACTGAGTAACACTGAGTCACATTGGACTATTCTGGCCCCCAGTATTTGTCTTAGCAGCACTTGAGACGCACGCCTTGGGACACCCGTCACCCATGTAAGTTAGCACATTGTTTCTACGAGCCTCTCCCTGCTAACTCAGTATTGGTTGTACCGCAATTAGCGGTAATGAGGGATGGCCAGCCCAAGGAGATACAAACATGCTCTCCACCTGACTCATTTGCCACAAAATGGGCAGAGCAGGTGTCAAGTAGGTGCATGCAGAGATGTTTTAATGCATGGGAAAAGTGGGCTCTGGCCCAGGGCCCCAGCTTTTCAGGGGGCCCCCTGATAGAGAGCACTCTGATCTAGAAATCTTGCCCAGATGGCCTTGAATATTTCTTAAACAGATTGTTTTAAATACTGTTTTCCTTTAATTTATCTTTTAAAGTCAGTGATGTGTGAGTCCAGTACAGACATTTTTTTCTAAGAAATGTTGTATTTATATTTCATGCAACACCCATTGAAAGTTTCTTTTAGATAAAAACATGAGAAATGGGAGGATGTCACAGAGATTATTTGCAGTAATATTAGTGAGCTGCTTCTATTACTATATTGAAACAAACTTCACTAGCCCTAAATATTAGATGTAAACAGATTAGAATGTGGCTAATATTCGTGTGCACGCTGTCAGGGGCCTGGACAAAGAAGGCATGAAAGAGCTGAAACTGGATCAGAAATTCCATATGTGGTTCTTGACCGGGGTCCCGCCAAATCCTTTTGGCCCAGGGCCCCCTAAATCCTTAAGATTTCTCTGGGTGCATGTGTAGGTAGGGACCCTTAACAAAGTAAGTGTTTTTTTATTTTCTGGAGGAGTTAACTTATGGAACTATTTGCAGTAAGAAGCAGATACTGACTAGATGTCTTCCTTTTTACTTGTATTCTTTACTACTTACCTACTTTAGGGTTTGACTACAGGGCCACCCCTTTGATCTCCTGGCGATGTGGGTCAACTGATTTAATTTTCATATTAACATGTCTAGTTAATATGAAAATTAAATCAGTTAAAAAAAGGGCATTTCCCTGTATGCCTGTATGTAATTTCACAAATGAGAGCCCTGCCTCCCGTTTGAATGTCTGATGTATAAAGCAACATACACCTTGGGCACAAAATGATGAACGATAAATACAGCATAGCATGCTATCACATATGAATTCACCTCCTGAATATTGTGTGAGGTTAGTGTGCATGACCAGTAAGGACAATTTAGGAATTGTCTTGCGCAAAACCAGTTCTTTTAGAAAGGGTATATATCTTGTTTCCTTTTGTGAAGGTTTCTAATTTCAATTAGTATTTTGTGTGTTTTAGGTTGCTCCCAGGTGTGACGTTTCCGTCCGTCAAATATTTATGAGTGCTTCCAAATGTCTTGGTTGCAACCCCCTTTGGGGCACTCCTTTGTCTGACCAATACAGTTTTCAATACATTTCAAACAATATTCTTGTTCTATTCTTCATGAATTTTATTCATTCATTCATATTCTTCAATTTGATTATTTATGATTATTTTTTAACATTTTTCTTCAAATTCCAATGTACTACATGTTAAATCTCCACATGTTAGTTTTAAATTGTTCTCCAATGCATTTCGAGCTTTACCAGCTCTTCATCAGGGAGTACAGTCTATGAAAATGATATTGAAAATGCATTATAATACCAGGACATGCTTAACATTCAACTTAGCCTTTTCAATCACATTGATTCTATGTGAGTTTATGCAGCATTGTGTATTTTAATGGTGAGTTTTAACATTGATGTTGTGAAACATGCGGTTCGCATATAAAATAAAAACCAACTCTACCCACGTTATTGTGTCGTGATGCGGCGAAAAATCTGTGTAAAAAGGATCTGTGCAAAAAGGAATTATGTTTCAAATAGTTTATTCTACTCACAGTTCACTTGCCCATTGTTTAATGGATTTTCAGAACTGGTAGTTACGATACGATTTTGAGGATATCTATTGTTGCGCTTTAGTCAGCTGCTGCCAACCTGTGGTCCTGCCACGTTGTTAGTGCGTTGTGTTTATCTGGCCATGACGTTAACTAGCTTTTACTCGCGCTCAATAAAGAAGAGCGCTTCGCTTACTGTTTTTCACTTACTCTGTAACTTTGTCCAAGTAACTTCTCTTTGCCGGTCGCTCGCTTCCGCGTACAGTGGTGGGTTGGGTTTAGCGTGCTGGGCGTATAACGTATAGATAGACTAGTGGCGACATGAAAGACTGACTTCTGCATTGAATGCAGAACTACAGTTATAGAAAAATCGACAATTGAAGGGGCTTACGCGAACAAGTGTGTGAAATGTTTTTTTTTTTAAAAGGCGGACATGATGTCGTAACTCTCCCTAATATTATATAAGAATGTAGTATGATTCAATGTGCACATTATGTATGTTTTCTGTACGAATGTATATCAATGTTTTGTTAACAAAGGCTATTTTCAATAAAGCTATTTTTAAAGGCATCGAGTGCAGGATCTCTAGAGCAAAATTGCCCACAAAGGGTTCACAAGTAACAAGCAAATTCGGTATGTTCATTAGACGATAAGGTCTCATAGCTTGCAAGTTGTATATCCAAAAGCTTTCTCTTCTCAAGAGGTATGTGTTGTTGTCTCTACCTTCCACTTTATCAATTACTTCCAAGATTAAAAATCTCAGTTGTGAAATGTTGTGCTTCAGTTCTTCAAAATGTGTTGCCACTGTTGACATGGTTTTCTTTGTTCTTATATTAGATTTGTGTTTGTAAATTCTTGGTCGAACTTTTCTTTCAGTCTTACCCACATAAACCTTGCTACATGGGCATTTTAACAGGTAAATAACATTTGTGGTTTCACAAGTTGCGGTTACATGTAACTTGATTTTGTGACCCTTCATTGGGTGATGGATGATGGTTCCACAGATAATGTTGTGACAATCTTGGCAATTTAAACAAGGCATAGTCCCTGTAAATGTCTGTCTGTGTGAGTCCTTTTTTTGAGAATTTCTCCAATGTTTCTATTTCTCGTACAGGCAAATAATGGTGGTTCAAAAAATACGTTGTTGAAATCTGCCTCCATGGTTAACATTGGCCAATGTTTATTTATTATTTTCTTGAAGATTTTGCTGGATGTTGAACATTTTGTTACTACCACCATTCTGGTGTTTTCCCTTTTTGTGATGGTGGTTAACGCTGTTGTGTGTGTGATAGATTGAGATCTGACTGTTGCTTTTGTGATTATTGATGGAGGGTACCCTCTTTCTCTAAATCTTCGTGCCATTTTATTTTTCCAAAGATTTGCCTTGTCATTATCTGAGACTATTCTTCTGATTCTGAGCATTTGTGATGTCGGTAAGTGTGTTTTGAGTGATTGTTGATGATGACTGAGGTAATGTAAAATATTATTTCTGTCTGTTGTCTTTCGAAAAATGTCTGTTTCCAAACCTTTCTCTGTTTTGAATATAAGTAAGTCCAAAATATTTTATTGTGTTTCTGAAATTTCACTAGTGAACTGAAGATGTTCATTGAACGTGTTCCAAGTCTGGATAGCGATCTTTGCCTCTTCTTTGTTGCCTTTCCACAACATAAAAATATTGTC
Source organism: Lissotriton vulgaris (assembly GCF_964263255.1). Classification (NCBI taxonomy): domain Eukaryota; kingdom Metazoa; phylum Chordata; class Amphibia; order Caudata; family Salamandridae; genus Lissotriton; species Lissotriton vulgaris. Next base: position 132,350,712 of record NC_141687.1, read on the forward strand.
AATATAACGTTGGTACATTTGCGATATGCGGTTTCCAATCCTGATTCGATAGAATATACTCTTCTTCAAATCGCTCCATCACAAGGTTGGCGTACAAGGGCGCCATACAATTCCCCATTGATGTATCACTGAGTTGGAGGAACCATTTCTCCTTCCATTTAAAATAGCTATGATAAAGCGAAAAGTGTACTAGTTCCATGATGAACACTTGCATTGTGGTCTCTAAATCAGTGTTCAGTAATGTGTGCTCTACTACTTCTAATCCCATTTGATGGGGGATTGACGTGTACAGGGATTTGACATCCGCTGTACACAATATGATGTTGTCATCAGTTGTCCATTTCATTTTCTGACGCTTCAGAATAAAATCGGTGGTATCTTTTGTGTAAGATGTCATCAAGACCTTTGACCACTCCTCTGCTGACATCATGTTTGTAAGTTCATTTGTGACTTCCTACAGAAGATGCAGCAACTAGGATCTAGGATGGGGTCTGGTGATTAAAGTCCTTGCTGAACTGATTTAATTGCATGTTCATCCCTTTTTCAACTATTTTGGCGAGTAAGGGAAGTCTTGAGATTGGCCGATAGTTGGTTGAATCTTCAGGCTCCAGATTAGATTTTTTCAACAGAGGCAGAATGGAGGCTTATTTCCATTGAGATAGAATGATGCCTATTCTAAACATGGTGTTAAACATGTTGGAAAGGTGGGCAGCAATAATGTCGGGGACCGGCTTAATAACTGAGGGTGGGCACAGATCATCCAGAAAGCCAGATTCCGTGGTCTAAATAAGGTCTTTAATTTGTGTGTTAGTCACAGGGAGAATGAATCGAAAACATTTATGGCCAGATTATTTTCGGCGACAGCAGCCCTTTTACCCTGATGGTGGGCAGAGGAAGGTTGCCGGAGTGATCAAAGGAGTTAAAGATTTAATCAGTTTTACACCTAAAGTGCAATTCGATCTTATCACAGAAACACTGGCTAAACCAGTCCCTATGAAATCAGGTTGTTTGGTAAGCTAATTGATTACGTGATAAAGTTCTTTTGCTGAGTTTTTTGTGGATTCAATTTGCGATGAAAAGTAGGATGCCTTTTCTTTTACCAAAAGAGATTTATGTTTAGTTAATGAGTTTGTAAGTTTCTTTCTTGTGGGAGTTATATTGGACTCTCCTTTTTTTCTCTTGGAATGTGCAACATTGTTTCTTAAGCCAAGTGCATCTGAGAACCAGGGGGCGGACAGACAAGTCCTGCCTTGGCCTGCTTTTTTATGGGGACTAGTTGGGAGCAGGCAGAATTAAGCCAATTGGAATAATACTCTGCTGCAAGCTCCAGATTGCCAACAGCTGGAGGGGTTGACGAAGTTAGTAGCTGCTGTAATTTATACATTTTGATACATTTTTGCCCCAGGCTTTCTGCTGGGTTGTATGTAGATCCATGGTCGCGGAGGGCTTTGAAGGGGTGGTCAGTAGCTTGAACTGGCATCTCTTCTAGATGAGGAGCCAGTGGAGGTCTCCCAGGTGCAGTGATGTGGCCCCTTTAGGACATGTTGAGGATCAGTCTGGCTGCTGCACTATTTGTCATCAGGAGTCTTCTCATCAGTTAACTGTTGATGCCTGAATAGAGTTTGTTGCCGTAGTCAAGATGGCTGGCAATGAGGGCCTGCATCATCCTTTTTCAGATGCTGATCGAGAGTCATTTGAAGATTCTGCGGGGCATGCAGAGAGTGTGGAACCAGGCGTTGACCTGTTGTTTCATGGAGAGTACGCTGTCCAGTATGATGCCAAAGTTCTGGATGTGGTCTTTCGGGGGGGGGGGGGGGTCTGAGTTCCAATGGTCACCAGTTGTCATTCCAGTGGGAGGTGTGGCTGCTGAAAATCAGCACTCCATCAAACCAGAGTCTCCTGGCTAAAGGGAGCCCTACTTTGGGCCCCCAAAGTCACTTTCTGGCAGGGTTTCCATGTGGAAAGCCAAGGAATCTGGTCCACATGTCCTCCAAGACTACTGGGGCTACGTTCCCAAATCAGGTAGTTATTATGTCTTAAGTCCTACTGGATCAATTAGGAGTCCCTTTGGGTATTATCCAGGTCTTGCCCAATTCAATTCAATTCAATTCAATTAATTTATATAGCGCGCTACATACCCAGAGGGTCTCAAGGCGCTTGGAGAAGGGTGGGGAATTACTTGTCGAATATCCAAGTTTTAAGTTGCTTTCTGAATGCTAGGTGGTTCTGAGTGAGCCGAAGGTGAATGGGAAGTGAGTTCCAGGTTTTTGCCGCCAGGTAGGAGAAGGATCTTCCTCCCATGGTGGTTTTGTTGATGCGAGGTACAGCAGCAAGGGCTTGGTGGGAGGAGCGTAGCTGGCGGGAGGGGGTGTAGAAGGAAAGTCGTGTGTTGAGGCATTCGGGTCCAAGTTCGTAAAGTGCTTTGTGTGCGTGGGTTAGAAGGAGGAATGTTATCCTCTTATTGACGGGGAGCCAGTGGAGGTTTTTCAGGTGACCAGAAATGTGGTCTTTACGCGGGATGTCTAGTGTGAGTCTGGCTGATGCGTTCTGGATGCGTTGGAGTTTTTTCTGAAGTTTTGCGGTGGTACCGGCATATAGGGTGTTGCCGTAGTCCAGGCGGCTTGTAACCAGTGCGTGGGTGACCGTTTTTCTAGTTTCGGTGGGGATCCAGCGAAATGTTTTTTTGAGCATGCGAAGAATGTTGAAGCAGGATGATGAAACGGTGTTGACTTGTCTGGTCATCGAGAGTGAGGAGTCCAGAATGACGCCCAGGTTCTGTGCGTGGTCTGTCGGGATGGGTGCTTTTCCAAGTGACTCTGGCCACCACGAGTCGTCCCAGGCGGAGGGGGAGGTGCCTAAGATAAGGACTTCTGTTTTGTCGGAATTCAGTTTCAGACGGCTCTGCTTCATCCACTCGGCTACTTCTCTCATTCCTTTATGTAAGTTGGTTTTGGCGGTGTTAGGGTCTTTGGTGAGTGAGAGGATCAGTTGAGTGTCATCAGCGTAGGAGATGATGTTGAGGTTATGTTGGCGTGCGATGGCCGCGAGGGGGCTCATGTATACGTTGAAGAGGGTGGGACTGAGTGAGGATCCTTGTGGCACGCCGCAAATGACTTCAGTGGCTTCAGATTTGAATGGTGGGAGGCGGACTCTCTGGGTTCTTCCGGAAAGGAACGAGGTGATCCATTCCAGTGCTTTTCCTTGGATTCCGCTGTTTCTGAGGCGTTGTAACAGGGTGCTATGACAGACTGTGTCGAAGGCTGCAGAAAGGTCGAGGAGGATTAGGGCGACTGTGTCTCCATTGTCCAGTAGAGTTCGAATGTCGTCTGTTGCTGCGATGAGTGCGGTCTCAGTGCTGTGTTTGGCTCGGAAGCCGGACTGAGAGGAGTCGAGGGATTTGTTGGTTTCGAGGAAGGCGGCGAGCTGGTTGTTGACAGCTTTCTCGATGACTTTGGCCGGGAATGGAAGGAGCGAGATGGGGCGGTAGTTTTTGAGTTCGGTGGGGTCAGCTGTGGGTTTTTTCAGAAGGGCGCTGAGTTCGGCGTGTTTCCAGCTTTCCGGGAAGGTGGCGGAGTTGAGGGAGCAGTTGATGACGTCTCGGAGGTGTGGTGCTATGATGGAATCTGCTTTGTTGAAGATGTGGTGAGGGCATGGGTCTGTGGGGGATCCTGAGTGGATGGAGTTCATCAGGCGGATGGTGTCCACAGTGGAGATTGGGTTCCAGTCATTAAGGATGCTCAAGGGGGGTGACGGTACGGCAGAAGGTTGGGTGGGTTGGTCTCCGGGTTGGTTGTCGAAGCTGTTGTGGATGTCTGCGATTTTGTCGTGGAAGAACGAAGCTAGGGAGTCGCAAAGGGCTTGAGAGGGAGTGATGTCGTTGGAGTTGGCAGTGGGGTTGGTAAACTCTTTGACGATGTTGAATAATTCCTTGCTGTTGTGGGCGTTGTTGTCAAGTCGGTCTTTGAAAGCGGCTTTCTTGGCAGTCCGGATCAGTTGGTGGTGTATGCGGGTGGCGTTTTTGAAGGCGTCCCTGGTGCTGGTGTTTGGGTCTTTTTTCCATGCCTTCTTAAGGAAGCGACAGAGTTTCTTGGATTTCTTGAGATCATCGTTGAACCAGGGGGCGTTTTTCCTGCCTATTTTGATTTGACGTTTTTTCAGGGGAGCTAGGTTGTCGGCGCTGTTGGTTAGCCATTGAGTGAGGTTAATGGCTGCTTGGTTGGGGTTCGAAGAATGGGCAGGGGGGTTTTGAAGAAGCGATGAGGAGATCTGGTCGAAGGTGATTTTGTTCTAGTTTCTTCGCAGAGTAGGTTGAGGATGGTTGTGGACTGTGGTCTTTTTGTAGATAAAGTGAACGCAGCTGTGGTCCGTCCAATGGAGAGCTGTGGTGTGACTGAAGGTGATATGTTTGCTGGAGGTGAAGATAGGGTCGAGTGTGTGGCCTGCGTAGTGAGTGGGGGAGTTAACAAGTTGTTTGAGTCCGAGGTTGGCGAGATTGTCCAGAAGGGCGGTGGTGTTGCTGTCGTTGCTTTTTTCCAGGTGAAAATTGAGGTCTCCCAATAGAATGTAGTCCTCAGAGGGGAGGGCGTGTGGGGTGATAAAGTCAGTGATGTCTTCACTGAATTTTGCACGGGGTCCTGGTGGCCTGTAGAGGAGGGTGCCTCTGAGTGTGGTCTTGGGGTCGGTGTGGATCTGGAAGTGAAGGTGCTCGGCGCTAGCGAGGTTGACGTCTGCGCTGGTTGAGATCCGGATGGAGTTCTTATGGACGATGGCGATGCCTCCTCCTGTTTGCTTGGTGCGGTCTTTCCGGATGATCTTGTAGCCTTCCGGGATGGCAATGGTGATGTCTGGGGCTGAGGAGGCGTTCATCCATGTTTCTGTTAGGAAGGCGACGTCCGGAGAGATGGTGTCTAGTAGATTCCAAAGGTCGATGGCGTGTCTGTGGACTGAGCGGGTGTTGAGCAGGATGCATTTAAGGTGGTTGGTGTCAGGTCTCTGTTTGGTGTTAGTGGATGAGGAGTTGGTCTTGGTGCCGTCATACTTGCAGGAGTTGCATGTGAAGGGTCCATGGGTGTGTCCTGGGGCGGCTTGGGCGCAGTTGGAGAGTTGACCGGGGTTAAGGGCTAAGAGGGTGGAGGCGGCGTATGTTGTGCGGGTGGGGTGGGTGGAACGGGGGCCAGGGGGTCTGGCGCAAAGCGCGGGCTTGGCGCAGACGGGCATAGACGGGCTTACATTTGGCACACCTTCGGCGCGGATGGGGCGCGATCGCTGCGCGTGATCGCTGCGCGTAGATCCTACTGACATAAGTGGAGAAGTGGAGGGGGGCGGAGCGTGGGAGGGGGAGCTGGGAGGCGGTAGCGAAGGGGGAGGGACGGGCTGCAGGCACAACAAAATGGTGGGATCAACAACAACAACAGGACGCTATGAGAGGGCAATGCGAAGTGACAATCAGCAGCGCTGTGCACACAGGTAGGATGCAAAATAGAATAAAACAAATGCGAGGTCACAAACAGCAGCGCTATGAATACAGGTTGATAAATAATATTATAACACCCTGAAAGCAATGGGAATTGACAGTAAGCGGGGCACTGCACACAGGTCCAATAAACAACAATAAACTACGCAATGCGGAGCGCTATGCTGGATACTGGGCGCTGAATCAAAATGATTAATGGCAGTGGACAGGCAGCGCTACGATACCACAATAGTGCTTGTAGATCGGGAGGTAGGCAGGAGCGACCGCTTCACACGGAGTTAGCCTAGTATCAAGCAACTACCCAGTTGCAGAGTAGTCAAGCTGGAGACCCTCTAGCCAACTTACAGATGCCTCTGGGAAATGTGTTAGGGCACTGTGCCTGTGTACATTGTCACCTGCCACCTCATTCAGCTCAGGGACTGATCTAATTAGCTGAACCCACATCTGGCATGCCAGGACTTCTGAGAGAACCTCAAAGTCCTCCGCATCAAGGCTAGCACTCCTCAAATGCAACAGGCAGGAGTCTGCCAGAACACAGTGCTCCACAGCCTGTCCTTTTAACAGTTATGAGCTACAATCCAGAGCAAAAGTGATCCTGATCAGCACCTTGATCAGGGCCCCCTCCTCTAAAGCGGGCATCACCTGACAAATTTTCTGTAGCACTGCAGCTCTACTACCCTTCTACATCTCCTCATTCTCATAGGCCTTTGTTCCAGGAGCTACATGAGTGGCCAGTTAGGTATGCACCGCTATAGTTGTCACCTCACGGTCTAACACAGTGACATTGCTGACATGGTTAGCTTCACCATGTCAGTTCACTACCCTATCCTGAGACTCAGCACCCACCACGAACATATCCCAAACAGCTATGCAGTCTCCCTCGAAAGTCACAGCGCAATTGGAAATTACTGGGCCTCCAATGCAACAACAGGGATCTTTCACTTCTGGAGTTCTCTGGTCTCTGTACTGCTGACCCTCAAACTGGAAACCATGTATAATTTTTAACACTTGACTCTTGAGCCCTAATTACGAGTCAGGCGGTCAGAGGACCACCAGACTCGCAAGGGCAAGCAGTGGCAGTCCAACTACTGTGGCACCGGCGTCTGACCGCCCAATTCAGGTTAGGTGGTCGTCCTGGGACTGCTGCCAAGGAACTGCTGTTCATTGGAGGTGACGTGGCAGTCAGGAGGCCACAATATGTTTGGCAGGACTGCCGTGGTCCCGCCAAGCATATTACAAGTTTTCACTCCACCGCCGGTGTCATGGAAGTTACTCCTCCATGTACACCATGGAGGTGAAGAAAAAGGGGGGTCGTATGCTTGTGGATGCACCGACTCCTTTGAAAGAGGCATCACCCTGGGACTATCACACCACCCGCCCGCCAGACCACTTTAAACTCGTAATCTTGCGAGCAGGTGCCGACGAGTCTTAGCGGTGCAGGGGCGTGGCAGTGGCGTACTGCCCGCACGTGCCTTGCCGAACTCTCGATATCAGGCCCTTGGGGTAGCATTACCCAGGGTCATGCTGTGGGGTAGAAACTCAGAACTCAACAACACAACAAATACTATTCAATAATCCAAATCCAACCCGTACTGTAATACACACATAACTAAATACTATATGTACACAATTGCAACTATTTTCAAAATGGGGGTGAAATAATCTATGTGAAAACTCTCCAATGGCGCCTTAGGTCTAATCTGCATTGAGGGGGCTGGTAACCTGCTTTGCCTTGCACCTCTCAGGGCCAAGTGTTAAAAAGGTACTTGGGTCCGGATGTTCTAAGAACTGATTTGCAAAAGGTTGCTGTAAATTGGGTACTGACGTTTTGAAAATCAATTCGGATTTAGCAAACTGACTGATATACTAATAGTTCAGTTCCCAAAGTCAGCATTCGGAGTTGGTCGTAATTCGACCTACTTCTTCAATATTCGTGATGTAGGTCGTAAATTCCGACTCACTCATGATTGGATGCCATCACAGGTATGGTGGCCGCATGGGGTCAGAATAAATTCTACATATAATCACATTTAATTAAGTAGATTTTTAAATCATCACATTTCTATGTACTTTTTAACAAAACAAGTTAGGCTCAGCGATTGCACTTATGTTCTCAAGAAAATCTAGCCACCCCCTCAGACTGGAAGACGAAGAATAACTTTATTCATTGGCTACAGCATTGTTTTTCAATTAAAACTGGTGCACATAAGTGCGTCTTATAATATAGTCAACTTTTATTAATTCTTTAGGGATGATAAATAATTTCTACGGTTGCTAGCCTTTTAAATGTAAATATTCTTTTGTAATTTGTATTTTTATAGTGAGATTTCCAATAGCAAACAACATATTCACAGAAAGTAGTTTGTATTTCGTTCCTATAAAAAAATCAAGCAATTTAAATAATATATGTTGACAGTCCTTAGCATGCTGGACCATTCAAGGAATGTGGAATTGGCCCAAATTACCACGCACTGCGAATAGGTGTGGTTCTAGATGGTCTGAGCGATGACATATTTGTAAAGTGAAGGGAAATGTCAAACGTCCAAGAAGCATTGACGTTTTTTGGGTCAGGAGGACAAGTTCTTGGATATTTCCTCTAAATTGAAATATTGCTGTGGGTATACAGGGATGATGAATCTAGCTGACATTGACATAGCTGGTCCAACATCTGTGATGTCAATGCTGCAGAGACACTACTGTCTGGCCATGTTGAGATACCAGTAGGAGCACCCACGTGTGGCAAATGCTGTGACTACTTCTTTCTTCCTCATATGACAGCAGGATGGCTCAGTGTGTTGAATGCTCCCACACAGGTATGCAGTAATTTGCAGACTCCTGTCCCAAGCAGGTCTGTAAATTGAGTACTATTACATTGGATAATAATAACGTCTCTTCCAACTTTATCGGAGCAGAGACAAACAACATTTGTAGTTGTTTACTTTAGGAACATACTTTTCTTTAATATTTAGCAAGCACCAGTGGTTAATTTGTAAAAAAAAAAATGCCAGGGTTCTTTTCAGAAGGCAGCTGGCACCAGCCCTTTTCTCCTGTTAGCGCCGCCTAAATGAGAACCAACTACTAACCATGAAAGTAGGAAGAGGGTGTGGCGCAATGGCCGGAGCTGCCAACTTTCGAGCTGAGAAACCAGGGGCCTCATTTATGAAAAGTGACGCATCGCTGCGTGAAAACAGCGATGCGTTACTTTTCACTGCGCACTCCTTACGACACCAATGATGCGTCATATTTAATGTATGACACATCATGTCGCAAGGACTTACAGATACGTCAGTATTTCTGACGCATCTGTAAGCGCAAAAGTGACGCACTGCCGGAGTGTGTCACAAAAGTGACGCAACTCCAGCAATGCATCCTTTCACATGGGGAAAGCCCCATGTGAAAGGGCTTGCGTCAGTCATACGCCTGCTCTGAGGCAGGCGCAAGATTTTGACGCAACAGCATCCTAAAAGTGAAGCAGTGAAATCTCATAGATTTCACTGCGTCACTATTACGAGGCTTTTTGCGGGGGAACGCCCCCTCTGCATACATTATACCTGACGCAGGTATAATGTGGCGCAGGGGTTTAAAAAGTGACGCATCTACCTAGATGCGTCACTTTTTAAATATGGCGCAACAAGGCGCATTTTGTACGCCGCTGGTGCGTCACAAAAAGTGACGCACCGGCGGCGCAAAACTGACGCAAGGCCTCATAAATAAGGGCCCAGGTTTGAGCCTGGCGTTGGCTGAACATCCTGGAATTCTGGGAAAATCACTTAATCTCCTAGTGCCTCCCATAAATGAATGTGTCCTTAACGATGGTCATGAAAAACGACAGTGTTGATGATTAAGTGCTGATGCTCAGCACCAGAAACTTCTGGCTCAAATTAAGCACTGGGACAAGCACTACATTTATACCTAAAGCACCTAAGCTTGTGTCTTTACAGGCCAGATTTAGATGTGACTCGGCTAATGGATAACAATGTTTGTTTCTCTATGACAGAGCGCTTTCCCTGGGGGTTTCCATCCTGTTAGATTGATCTCACGGTGAGGTCAATATAATAAACTTTCCAGTCTACCATCGTCTAAGCTAGACATCTATTGACACTCCATTTGTTCCTTGGTATCTACTTACCCGATATGTGAATGGAATATATCTTAGTCATACATGTGGGTGGTGATTATACACTTCAGCCCACATATGACATTTAAGTTCCAGGCCACAGACACAATTTTCTACACCAATTTATTCAGGCCGCGCTAGAATTTTAAATGTCATTTCAGTGTAATCAATGTTGCCTTGTGTTTACAGGGGAAGATCACATGTGCTGTGTCAATGCTGTGTGGTGTCACAGTCCTGATGGCAGAAAAACAACCTGGAAAAGGGGGAACCACTTAACAGATGTCTTTTGCAACACTTCCAACCCAGGATTGCTAAATATGTTTGATGTACTATATAAGTACATTTTAATTGAATATGTGTACTATTAAGTTTGCTGTTTCTCTTTTATAAAGCCTTTCCTATCATATCACAGTATAGCGTCGCACAACTAGACTAGGCCTGAGCGAAATTTAAATTACACCAGCATAATTTGCATAATTTTGGAAATTCATGTAAAGGGTCTTAAGTGAAATTTGCGGAATTGCGCCATTATGCCACGTCAAGTAATTAAGTCCTTTTCACTGTATAATTTTACTGCAAGCACCTGTGCATAACACGAAGGCCCAGAAAGTGAACAGTGCTGCTCATGCCACCGGTGTTTTTTGCGCTATTTTTTTTTACTGCCAAATGTGTTTACAATTACACAAATTACGCAACACCTAAACCTGACCTCACATATCCAATTGTTCTAGGTACAGGACCGCATGTTTGGAATGCAAATGCTGCCATACCCATATTATTGAAAATGAACTCTACTTTTCCCTCTCGCTCTTCTAAATTTCTAGAATTGAATGGAGGGGAGGCTTCCTGTCTCTGCGAGGGTAGAGGTCACAGTGTGCAAGATTATTTTGCCATTCTTATCTTTCGAACTATTTTGAACTCTTTTGAAAAAACTGAATTGGTAACAAATGTATAAGATATATTTGTTTCTAATGAGCAAGAAAACATATTGTATATTTCTTTGGTTGCCATTTTAATGTAAGCATCCTATGTTATGTTTCATAGGGATAGGAGTACTTTTTTAAATTTTCTTGCAATTTGTATTTGCAAATCTTCATACATGACAACATTATAAAAGAGGAAAGTGGGAGATTTAAATAAAGATAAGCGTGAGAATGTATTTCTCCCAGCGGCTTACATTGAAGCAGAGGCAACTTCAGGTGGGAGACAGACAAAAGAAAGCCATTTGTGGCTTCAAAAATTGGGAGTCTCCTGCCTAAATTGGGTATATTGGCATGTATGAAAACTTTGTAGAGCCCATGACACCCTAGCTACTCCACTGAGTGGAATTTTGTTTTGTTCTGTAATAGCAGTGTCAAATCCCTGCATACGAACGCCTTACGACTGCCCCTTACTGCAGGCTGTGAATATATTTCGAGAAGCCATTCTGTTCATCATATGCCTCCTCACCGTCACATACACGTTGTCTTTTCCTGACCAAGTCTGCCAGATCAGGCCAATCAGGAATACAATCCTGAGTCTCACAGGATAGCGTTTATGGCATCAACATCCGATTGGCCGCACAAGCTGGCACCGCCCCCATCATAACGACTATGAGTGCCAACTCCGCAGCTCAAAAGGAGAGCGTGTTGTTGGGAGGGTACCATTACAAGACATGAACGGCCATCTTGGGAGCTACCATGTCATTGTGGGCACAGTATACCTTCAATTTATTGCAAATATTTCATTAGTGTTCATATTTCCATTCTGTTTAACCCCTTCGCTGCCCGACCTCCCCCGTGCTAAGCCTTTTTTTGACTATTTGGGGTAGTTCGAGCTTAGGCCCTCATTACTTGTTGACCACATAAGGTATCCACGCCAAATTTGCGTCCTTTTCTTCCAACATCATGGGGATCCTAAAGGTACCCAGGGTTTGTGGCTTTCCCTGGGGGGGATCCAGAAATTAGCCAAAATACAGCAATATTTTGAATTTTTTTGGAAAAATGGGAAAAAAAGTGCTGCAAATGAAAGCGTCTGTTTGTGGGACTGAAATCACAATTTTCCCAGCTTTCACCATTCTTCCAGTAGAAATGGGTATGAAAGCAATAATGGGTCCTGGAAAACTATACATTTTAGAAAAGTAGACAAAATTCTGAATTCAGCAAGGGGTCAATTGTGTAGATCCTTCAAGGTTTCTTTATAGAACTAACAGTTAAAAATAGGAAAAATTGAAAATGAGTCGGAAAAAACACCCATTTGTGCAAATGGACCCCTCCTTGATGTGAGTACCCATACTAGCATGAGAATTATAGGACATTTGTCAAAGTGACTTCTTTTTCACACATTGTCTTTCATTTGGAAGGCATAAATGCATCAAAAGTCAATAGGTAATAACAGTTGCTCTACAATTCTGTGTTACCCTAAGTCTCCCAATATAAATGGTACCTCACTTGTGTGGGTAGGCCTAGTGCCCACGACAGGGAACGGCTCAAAACGCAACATGGACACACTTCATTTTTACAGTGAAAACTGACCCTTTTTTTGCAAAGTGCCTAGCTGTGAGTTTTGGACACTAGCTCTGCCGGCACGTAGGGAAACCTAGCAAACCTATATATTTTTGAAAAAGGACACCCAGGGGAATCCAGGATGAGGTGACTTGTCAGGCTCTCACCAGGTTCTGATACCCATAATCCCTTACAAAGCTCAAATGTTGTCATTGAAAACACATTTTCCTCACATTTCTGTGGCAGAAAGTTCTGGAATCTGCGTGGATCCACACAATTTCACCCACCCTGCATTCCACATAGTCTTCCAAGAAAAATAGTACCTCTTTTGTCTGGGTAGGCCTGGTGCCCACAACAGGAAACGGTCCAAATTGTAACGTGGATACACCACATTTTCACAGTGAAAACTGACCCTTTATTGCAAGGTGCCTAGCGGTAAATTTTGAACCCTAGCTCTGCCGGCACTTAGGGAAACATAGCAAAGCTATACATTTTTTAAAACTAGACACCCAGGAGAACACAGGATGGGGTGACTTGTCTTGCTCTTCCCAGGTTCTGTTACCCAGAATCCCTCGCAAACCACAAACTTTGTCAAAAAACCAGAATTCCTCACATTTCTCTAGTGGAAAGTTCTGGAAACTGCGTGGATCCACAAAATATCACCCACCCTGCATTCTCCAAAGTCTCCCTAGAAAAATGGAACATCACTTGTGTAGGTAGGCCTAGGGCCCGCGACAGGAAACGGCCCAAAACACAACGTGGACACACCACATTTTCACAGTGAAAACAGATCCTTTTTTTGCACACTGCCTAGCTGTAGACTTTGAAGCCTAGCTCTGCTGGCACCTAGGGAAACCTAGCAAAACTATACATTTTTGAAAACTAGACACCCAGGGGAATCCAGGATGGGATGATGTCTCTGGCTCTCACCAGGTTCTGCTACCCAGAATCCCTTGCAAACTTCAAACTTTGCAAAAAAAACACATTTCTGTGGTGAAAAGTTCTGGAATCTGCGTGGATCCACAAAATTCTACCCACCCCGCTTTCCCCAACGTATTCCATTAGAAATGGTACATCACTTGTGTGAGTAGGCCTAGGGCCCGCCTCAGGAAATGGCCCAAAACTTAACATGGACACACCACATTTTCACAGTGAAAACTGACCCCTTTTTTTGCAAAGTGCTTAGATGTACATTTTGAATCCTAGCTCTGCCGGCACCTAGGGAAAACTAGCAAAACTATACATTTTTGAAAACTAGACACCCAGGGGAATCAAGCATGGGGTGACTTTTCTGGCTCTTACCAGGTTCTATTACCCAGAATCCCTTGTAAACCTCAAACGTTGTAGAAAAAAAAACATTTCCCTCACATTTCTGTGGTGGAAAATTCTGAAATCTGCGTGGATCCACAAAATTCCACCTAACCCGAATTCCTCGAAGTCTTCCTAGAAAATGGTGGTTAGGCCTAATGCCCGCGACAGGAAACAACCCAGAATGCAACGTGGACACACAACATTTTCACAGTAAAAATTGACCCTTTTTTTGCAAAGTGCCCAGCTGTAGATTTTGAACTCTAGCTCTGACGGCACCTATGGAAACCTAGCAAACCTATACATTTCTGAAAACTAGATGACCAGCGGAAACCAGTATTGAGGACCTGTCTGGTTGTCACCAGGTTCTGTTACTCAGAATCCCTTGCAAACTTCAAACTTTGTAAAGTAAAACACATTTTCCTCACATTTCTGTGGCGGAAAGTTCTGGAATCTGTGTAGATCCACTAAATTCTACCAACCCCGCATTCCCCAAAGTCTTCTGAGAAAAATGGTACCTCACTTGTGTGGGTAGGCCTACTGCCCGCGACAGGAAATGGACCAAAACGCACTGTGGACACACCACATTTTCATTGTGAAAACGGACCCTTTTTTGCAAAGTGCCTAACTGTACCTTTTGAACCCTAGCTCTGCCGGCACCTACAGAAACCTAGCAAACTTAATGCATTTTCAAACACTAGACAACCAGGAGAATACAGGATGAGGTGACTTGTCTGGCTCTCAGCAGGTTCTGTTACCCAGAATCCCTTGCAAACCTCAAACTTTGTCAAAAAAACACATATCCCTCATATTTCTGTGGTGTAAAGTTCTGGAATCTGTGTGGATCCACAAAATATCACCCACCCCGCATTCCTCAAAGTCTTCCAAAAAAATGGAACATCACTTGTGTAGGTAGGCTTAGGGCCCGCGACAGGAAACGGCCCAAAACACAACATGGACACACCACATTTTCACAGTGAAAACAGATCCTTTTTTGCAAAGTGCCTAGCTATAGATTTTGATCTAGGGAAACCTAGCCAACCTATGCATTTTTTTAAACTAGACACGCAGGGGAATTGAGGATGGGGTGACTTGTCTGGCTCTCACCAGGTTCTGTTACCCAGAATGCCTTGCAAATCTCAAACTTTGTCAAAAAAACAAATTTTCCTCACATTTTTGTGGTGAAAAGTTCTGGAATCTGCGTGGATCCACCAAATTCCACCCACCCGCATTCCTCAAAGTCTTCCGAGAACACTGGTACCTCACTTGTGTGGGTAGGCCTAGTGCCCGCAACAGGAAACGGCCCAAAATCAACATGGACACACAACATTTTTACAGTGAAAACCTACCCTTTTTTTTGCAAAGTGCCTAGCTGTAGATTTGATTTGAACCCTAGCTCTGCTGCCACCTAGGGAAACCTAACAAACCTATACAGATTATAAAACTAGCCATCCAGGGGAATCCAGGATGGGGTGGCTTGTCTGGCTCCCACCAGGTTCTGCTACCCAGACGCCCTTGCAAACCACAAACTTTGTCCAAAAACCCACATTTTCCTCATATTATGGTGATGGAAAGTTCTGGAATCCGCGTGGATCCACAAATTCCAACCATCCTGCATTCCTCAAAGTCTTCCCTGAAAAATGGTACCTTACTTGTGTGGGTGGGTCAAGTACCCGCAACAGGCAAGGGCCCGAAACGTATTGTGCAGACATCAAAATTACCTATCACAAAACGAACTGCTTTTGCAAGGGGGGGTCCCATTTATTTATTTAAGAGTTTTCTATAGCGCGAACAAGACCCTTAGGTATCAGAGCGCTTCACATTACATGAGGTAGTTATAGATAAGAATTTGTAGATTTTCTCAATGTTAAGAGGTAGATACATACAGCAGCAATAGATAAACATTATACATTAGACGTTATACAGTAAAATATATACAGGGTATGACATAGTCTGAGATTTTACATTAATAATTATACAGAGAATATATACAAGATGTGGTAATTGTTTGAATCTGGCTAAAATGAGTGGAATAGAATCCATAAAATCCCAAATGTCTATTGTTTGTGTAGCTTTTTGTTTTCACTCCTTTTTCAAGTGTTCTATTGACCTGGGTCCAGCCTATGGAAGGAACTTATTTATTAGGAAGTTTTTCGTTTCCCTCTTAAAGGATGTAGTGTCTGGAATTTTTCTTATGTTTGGCAGAAGTGAATTCCAGACCCTTGGTGCTGCCCCTGAGAAGGCTCTATCATACGTTTTCTTCTTCTTGAAGATGGCTGGTCTCAGCACCAGCTCCTTTGCACTCCTGGCCGGTCTGTTTCCTCCGGAGATTTTAATTTTCTGAGCCAGGTACTTAGGTGTGTTGTGGTGTAGCGCTTTGTGGGTTATGCATGCCATTTTTAACTGGATTCTGGCTTCGTAAGGTAGCCAGTTTAATGCTTTCAGGTGCGGTGATATGTGGTCAAATTTTCTCGATCCGGTTATCAGTCTTGCAGCTGCATTGAGACATGCCTTTAGTGGTGCTGTTGATATTTTTGGGAGCCCTGCTAGCGTTGTACATCCATATTCAATCCTTGAGATGACTAGTGATTGTACTGCCAGTTTTAGATCCTGCTTGGATATGAATGGCTTCATTATTCTAATGTAGTTCAGGTGATAGCGTGCTCTTTTTGCCACAGCTTTGATGTGGGCTTTCATGTTTAGGTTCTCATCAAGTGTGATTCCTAATGATTTCGCTGAGCCAACTAGTGTAGGGGATGCAGTTTAACGCTGTGATCATATTGCACCATTCTTTCCCTTCTGTGTGTTTCTTTGGTGGTGTGATTAGTAGGAATTCTGTTTTTTGTGCATTTAGTTTCAAATGATTATCAGATAGCCATTGTAATGATATTTTTAAGGATTCATTCATTCTCTTGACATCCTCCATGGATGTTATCTTGATGTAAATCTGCGTATCATCCGCATACATGTGATAGGATATTTTTGAATTTCGGAGGATTTCTGTGAGAGGTTCAATGTAAAGGTTAAATAGTGATGGAGATAACGTAGAGCCTTGCGGGACTCCAATTGAGTTAGGGCTTGATGTTGAGAGTGATTGATTGACCAGAAATCTTTGCGTTCTATTCTGAAGGAATGATTCAAACCATTTTAGCACATTTCCTGACAAACTCATCCTGTCATGGAGCCTGTTCAGTAATTTCATATGATTTACCGTATCAAATGCTGATGATAGGTCTAGGAGGATAAGAAGACATGTCTGATTAAGGTCTAACGCCTGTAGTGCGTCATCGACAATATGTAAGATCGCTGTCTCTGTGCTATGTCCTGTTCTGAATCCTGACTGACAATCGTCTAGAAGTGAGAAGTTAGTGATGTGTTGGCTTAATTGGTTTTTGAGCAAATTTCTCAATTAGTTTGGCAAGAATAGGGATGTTGGTCACTGGGCAGAAGTTATTTGGATCTGCTGGGTCCACTGTAG
Source organism: Lissotriton vulgaris (assembly GCF_964263255.1). Lineage (NCBI taxonomy): Eukaryota > Metazoa > Chordata > Amphibia > Caudata > Salamandridae > Lissotriton > Lissotriton vulgaris. The sequence goes on from NC_141687.1 coordinate 132,367,571, forward strand.
GTTTTTTGATGATGGGAACGACTTGACCAGTTTTTAGGCAATCTGGAAGGGTCCCTTGGGATAGGGAGGCATTTATTATTTTCGTCCATATGGGAATCACAATATGATTTATTTCTTTGATGCACTTTGATGGGAGTGGATCGTTATAGTGGTTGTTGGGTTTGATGTCCGATTGTGTTTTGGCGACGGTATTTTGGTCCAGTATCTTGAAGTTATCCCATTGCGCCATGTTTTTTGTGATATGGATGTTTTCCGAGGTGATATTAACTGTTTGCGGGGTACGGTTGTCTGTACTATCAATATTGTCAGCTTCATTTTTTCTAAGCTCTCTTTCCAGAATATTAGCCTTGTTTGTAAAGAAAGATGCAAACTCTTCACAACTTAGTTGAGTTTTTGTCGTTTCTTGGGCAGTTTTGGCCACTTTATTAGATTGCTGTTTTAAAATCTCGAATAGTTTCCGCGGCCTATTTTTGGCATTATCTAGTTCCGATCTAATAAATTCCTTTTTTGAATTTAGGACCTTTTTATTGTATTCACTCCGGATTCTTCTGAGGGTATTCAGTTTGTGCGTTGATGGGTGTTGTCTCCATTTTCTTTCCGCCTGTCTCAGTTTTCGCCTTTCTTCATTCAGTGTTCCACTGAACCATGGATTTTTCTCTGTTGTTCTTTTCAGTTTTAGTGGCATTGTGGTATTGACTATGTTCGATACTGTTGTGGTGTAATGGTTCGTAAGATCCTCTACTTTCAGCATATTGTTTGGTGGGTTTAGGTTCTTCTCACAACTTTCTATTAGTAATTTCATATTTGGATCTTTGATATCTCGCATCCATTTCTTGTGTCTGGTAGGTTGACTGGTTCTGGTATTTTTCATAGTGTTTATCAGGAAGGTTATGGCATGGTGATCTGACCAGTCGCATGGCTCAATTGCCGTAATTAAGGTATTGTTCGTCTTTGAAATTATCCAGTCTAACGTGGCTCCCTTCACGTGTGTTGGTTGTGTACATGCTTGGTTAAGGTTTAACTCCTCTAGAAGGTCTTTAAGAGCATTGACTTGTTTGTCATCACTATCATTCCAGTGTAAGTTAAAGTCTCCTAGAACAATGTTGTTAGTTTCAGGATTGGAGTTGGTAGTAATGATTTCCATTAATTGGTCTATGAAGGATGTATTATTGCCTGGGGGGTGGTAGATCGCATGCATGTTGCATCTTTGATTCTCTGCTGATCTAATCCTGAGATGTTCACAGTATCGAGTGTTTCTGTTAGTTCCTGGATGACCTCTAACTTCGATCTATAAATGCAGGCAATCCCGCCCCCTATCTTTTTTGGTCTATCAAGTCTCACTATATTATACTGCGGGGGTACAAGTAGGTCAATACAAGGTGATGAGGATTCCGTTAGCCACGTTTCTGTCAGGATTGTTACATCAGTTTCCTTGTTCATGATGAGGTCAGCTATATCTGATGCATGTTTTTTTGCGGACCGGCAGTTGAGAAGTAGGCATTTCAAAGGTTTCCCTGATTTCCTTGTTTCAGCGTTCTGTGTGTCGTCGATTAGTTGGACTTGCTGTAGGTTGTTAAGATTAGTTCTCCTTTCACTTATCTTTGCTGTTCTATTCACATCAATCTGAACTGTTTTAATATCTTCCCCTCTTTCAAGGTCAGTGGTTTCATAATCCCTTAGTAAGGAAAGCGTTTCTTCCTCCGATAGGTCTTTAAGGTATCTCTGAGGTCGGTTTTGTCTGTATGGAAATGGCATTGCCCTCATGTTTCCCTTTCTTTGAGAAATGCTAATAGCATCTCGGAGTTGTTCGATTTTGGTGTGAGAGCTTACTGTGAATTCCAGCATCTTTTTCATTGCTTGAACTGTGCTTAGAATATTATCTACTTGGGTTTGAAGTTCTTTGATTTCTCTTATCGTCTGGGATGAGGTATTAGTCTCGTTCATCCTCTTCTTTCTGTGACCTTGTTTTGCTTTTCCGAGTTTACCTTTTTTTCTCCTCACAGGACCCCTCTTCATGTCAGTATCTCTGTTGTCATGAGTTTTTTGGTCCAGGGATTAGCGGCCATCTTGGGAAACCTACCAAACCCATCCATTTCTGAAAACTAGAGACCAGCGGGAGTCCAGAGAGGTATGGCTTGTGTGGATCCCCCAACAATTCTCTACCCAGAATCCCCTGTAAACCTCAAATTTTGATGAAAAAAATGTAATTTTTCTCAGATTTCTGTGTGGACAAGTTGTAGGATCACTGGGCTGACACAAATTTCCTATCACAGAGCCTTACCCCAGATCTGCCGATAAAAATGGTACCTCACTCTTTTGGGTGGGTCAAGTACCCGCGACAGTGAAGGGCTTGTCCCATTCCCATTCTCCACAATCCCAAAAAGCAGTAGCAGCCCAGACTTTCTCCCACTTTTTGGGACATCCCCTACTTTCATTAGCCACCTGCTCAGCCGTTTGGCATCAATCTAGATCGGCTTTACAATCTGTGACCCATGGGGGGCTGAGTTTGCCTCAGAAACATGCAACATTCCATTTTGCCACACCAGGTGCCAGTGTTACCCTTATCTTCTGATATTTCGCCCATGGTTCCTTCCCTGAATAGAATCAGCCAATCTCAATGCAGGAAATCGTTTTTCCTAAGACCAGAGAGATCTTGTCGGTCACCGCCCCTCAATAGGTCTAAATTGCAAGACATTTCTATAGGATATGAAAGATGAAACCCTCTTGGCCACGCTCTCGTATACACAGTGATGTGTTAGCCTGGCGCATTTTATGTAGTAGGGTCCAGGAGTAGTAAGATCCATGAAGGATTTGTAGCTGGAATACATTAAACCTAGCGAGGATTGCTATTTCCCTTGGACTCTGGAATGCATCAATCCAGTCATCATCATCAAGTTTCCTAAATCTCAAGAGTAGACATCCCTCAAAGATACCAGCGGTCTGGAGAATTGTTCACTAGCATCCTATAAATCAGTGAGATGGCCTTGTTGAGTACAGGATCTATAAGCAGCCTGTCTTCTAGAGGAGTGGCTTCTTTGCCACCGTTCACCCTCCAGTATATGGCATCTAAGTGCATGGCCAATTCGGAGATACCTGTATCTTTCAGTCTCTGCAAGTTTGAAATCCCATCAGAGAACTTCAAACAGAATGAAAGATTGCTGTAAGCCCCTCTTACCCGTCAATGCTTTGTCCACTCTGAAGGCCGGCTCTGCATGGTCACTAAATCAATCATTTACAACTATCAACTGTAAAGCCCAATAGTATTTAGGAGTGTCTGGGACTGCTGGCCCATCATCATATATGTCCCTCTGGAGTTTGCATATACATGGATTATTCCCATTCCATAACTTAAGGAAAATTGCACTGTCTATGCGCTGGAAGAGCTATCACAGGATCCTGAAGGGAGTGTTCTGAAATATGTAAAGTAAGTGTGGGAGTAACATCATTTTATAAAATGCTGCTCTACCAATCAAAGATAGGGACAACATTCTCCACAGCTCTACATTTCTGTGGAGCCTCTCCATATACGGGAGCAGATTCGAGTGACATGAATCCCCAAGTATTTCGCGTTTTCATTTACCTTCGTTGCTGCATAGTGTGCAGAAACTCTCAGGTGGTCACCCGACAATCGAAAGATTAGGGATTAGGACCAGTTAATATGGTAACGCAAATGATCCCCAAATATACTAAATATTTGCAAGATTCTGTCAATGGAGAGAGTTGGCTGAGTGAGCTTTAGCATAAAATCATCCGAGTACAGGGAAATACTCTCCTCCTAATCCCCACCTGTACTCACTCCTAGTAAGCGTCCATGTCAGTTTGGCCTACCATCTTAGGCCAGCCAAACAGACATGGATGCTTCTATTTCTCCAACCCAGATGTGCTGCATAGCTGGATTGGGAAAAAGATGCAGGCGCCCAGGCACTGTCTGAGCGGCAGACCAGGCCACTCAGACCAATACTGGCGCAGCGTTTGGATTGGGTGGGGAGCCTGTGCTCTACCAGTGACTGAGGGGAGTAAAGCATTGAGGCGGCCATCGGCTCAACGACAGAAACGTTTTTTAAAATTATTCTTTTTATCCTTAAGTCCCCCCCACCCACACTTTTCATTTTGCGGCAGCTGCCATTGCTACCAACAGGTTTGTTTCTGCCCATACGAAGGCAAGCACTGAGAGCCACATGTAGAGCAACATCCATGTAGGTTTTTTCAGGTCATAAACGGCCCAATTTTCTGAATAAGGCCTTTTGCTACCAGAAAAATCAATTTTCCTATGTACCAATTAGTGATTTGGTATTAGGAAGGGGCGTGCTAACGGCGTTCATTCGTAAATGTGACTCGCTGTACTTTGTACAAGTGTTTTGCGACCGAAAGGAGGTTGTAAAACGGTCTCATTTTACCACCTACCTAAAGTAGGTGATAATCTATTCACAAATGGCAAGTGATCCTCAGGGGACCCTTTCTACTTTGCCAAAGTGTGCAAACACGTTTTTAAGAGCAGGCGGAGGCCCACGGACCACTGACTACTCTTTAAAAATTAAACTGAAATGTTTCATTCTTCTTTTTGAAACGTGTCCCTTTTTCCTATAAGATAAAAGGCCTGCATTTTTTTTTAAACGTTTCTTTATTTAAAACGAAACACAGACATGGTGGTTTGCTGCCCTCAGCAGGCCACCATCCCTGTGTTTTTAGTGATTCCAATGGGTCACAAATTGCTACCAACCTCATGAATATTAATGAGGTGGGTAATTTATGTCCCCATTAAAAATCACTAAATGTGTTAAAGACACATTAATACATAAGTGTTTGAAAATTCCTAATAGTGAATCGCAAACATTCGGTATTAGAAAATCGCAACAGGAAACCTATATACATGTGGCTCAAACTTGTTTTCACTGATAAGTGTCCAGATCACAAAAGCCAGAAAAGCCTGCATTTTTTACGGGTAAGTCTGCAGCGAGTTCTAGATTGGCCGCGACGACCAGTGCAAACATTTTTAAAAATGGCAATCGGTGTTGGAAAAAATGTGTTTACGACTGATGCTAAATTGCGCATCACCATTGCAGAAGTTTATGACACCTGCGTACAAATCCCAACCTGGCGAAGAGAGATTGTAAAGGATCCTCCTAAGTGCATTTAAAAACGAAGAACACACAGGAAGCTGCTAATAAAAATATTTAGCAACTGTTACACGATTTTAGAAATTGAACGCCTCAAAAAAAAACGGAGCACTACCACTATTTATTAAAAGATAGAATTTAAATAACTTAAGAAAATAACACTGACAAGAGCGTGTGGAGAACTTGCAGGTAAACAAAATGAGTTAACTTAACATATCTGAGGCACATTGGCTTAGCCATTTTGAAAAAATTTATGGTAGCAACATGGAGCTGGAACCCTTTGTAGTCCCTACTTCTGATATCCCCCTGGAGCCTGTGAGCTTTGATATAATTGAAGTGCTCAGAGCAATAGAGGACACTGCGGGTCGAAAGGCCCCGGGTCCCGATGGGGTACCAGCGGATATGTTTAAGGCAAATCCGCTGTTTTGGGCTAACATCTTAACGAAAGTTTTTAACGCTTCTGCAGCAGCTGGATTCCCCCATACCTGGTCCTTAGCCACGATAGTACCAATATTTAAAAAAGGGCAGAGAGGAGACCCTAGATGCTACAGACCTATATCTCTGCTGGACTCCTCGGTTAAAATTCTAGGGAAGGTTGTCCTGGCGAGAATAGCTTCCTGGGCCAAAGGGAACAATATTCTGTCTGAGGCACAATATGGATTCAGGTCAGGGAGGAGTACAGAGGATCAATGCCTCAATCTCCACCTTATAATCTCCAAATATACAAGGGCAAAAGGGGGAATGATATTCCTAGGCTTCATGGACTTGTCCACAGCCTTTGATCTTGTCAATAGATCTAGGCTGTGGGCAATGCTCCTGAAGTTGAGCCTTGATAGCTCCCTGGTACATTTTCTGGCGGAGCTCCATAAAGATCTGAGAGCCTGAATTAGAATGACAACAGATGGGAAATGTACGGCAAGCTTCAGATCAACTAGAGGGGTCCGTCAGGGCTGTATACTGGCCCCAATGTTATTCACGTTATACGTGAATTCTTTGGAGGATGACCTAACAGCAGTCACGCAGGACATCCCGAGCATGGGTGGCGCCCCAATCCCGGTGCTCCTCTATGCCGATGATGCGGTGCTAATAGCCAGGACCCCAATTGCCCTGCAAAAGTTACTTGATTCATTTGGAAATTTCGTGTCTAGTCTTGACTTGGTGGTTAACAAGAGTAAATCCCACACTATGTCAGCAGGTTGTAGTAAAATTAAAGAAAAAACCTTCTTCTGTGACGGTGAGGTTATCACAAGTGTGAAAGTTTTTACCTACTTAGGGGTTATTTTTGATCGAAGGGGTACTTGGTCACCGCAGTTAACATCCAAAGCAAACGCGGTGAGAAGCTCATCCTCTGCAATTCTGGGGTTTGCAAAGAGACTAGGGGGAAAACCAATCGAGGTTATCTTGGCCATCTACAAAGCCAAGACTGCCGCTATTGCCAGATACGGGGCTGCAGTCTGGGGATATGCTAATTCTAATCGTATCCAAATAGAGGAAAATAAATTCGTTCGATCTTTGCTGGGCCTACCTCAGTCAACTGCCACCTATTCCCTACACCTAGAGCTAGGTCTGGGTTACATTCTAGACACAATGAATCTAGCTCCGTTCCTAATGTGGATCAAGCTCTGGCTAAATCCGAACCTTAGCCTTAACCACAGGATCATTAAAGACTGTCTTAATTTAGACCACAGGAGGGATATTCAGTGGCTCTCCTATGTTGAGTCCTTGGCTGCGAAGCTGGGACGCCCTGAGATCTTCGATAGCCCAGAATCCCTGTGTAAAGCTGATCTAACGTGGGTGAAGATTAACTTTATTAGGCTATGTGTTGCCGAGCGTGAGGCGGTTGAGCTATGCAAACCCTCTGTGAGGGCACATGTAATGATAACTTCATCCCTTGAGCTGGCTCCTTACCTGGCAGTGGTCACAAACTTCTTTCATAGGTGGCTACTGACCAAGTTCCGCTTCAATCAAATTTATATGGTCCTGTGGGACGAGAAAGACTGGTGTAGGCTTGAGGAGTCGTCCCCATGTAAATGTGACGGTTTTTCCACCCAGGATAATGCGCACTTCTTGTTTTTTTGTTCTTTTTATTGTGAACCTCGGATTCGATACCTAAAACCAATTCTGAAGGAGATGGGTTTTACGCAGTACAAGCCCGCACTGCTATATTTACAGATGATGGATTCTCCTGTAATTATGTATTGTACTGCTAGTTTCCTGGCCGCATCTGTAAGAAGTAAGAGACTAAGGTCAAGATTGGATTCACAATTGAGGATAGATAATTAATTCCTGTCTACTGTACTGTTGAGCGCAAACAGAAATGAATTTTGTGTAAATACACTTTTTTAAAGTGTTTTTTAAATTTACGTCATGTTTAATACTGTATTAATTGATTTTAATATGTTTTAATTGTCTTATATATGTCTAGAATACTTTTATGATTTTAACTAATCGAATAAAGTGGTTTTGACTGACTGACTGAGTTTACTGGCGAGGAGGGAACTCTTTGATGCAGTAAGCCACCCAATCAGAGGTTCCTGTCATTTTTTGCAGGAACCTTCAGGTGTGAAGTCCAAGTGCACCGGATAGGACCTCTGTACACTTTCCCCCAGATTCATCAAAGTCCTGTTTTGCGAGTCCTTATTTGCGAATTTAAGGATTCGCTATTAAAGACTCGCAAAACGGGATGCATGTAGAAATCGCAATAATTTAAGAGATTTCTACAGCTTCCTTATTTGCGATTCGCTAATTGCCAATCGCAAATAAGGAATGGCTTTCCCATTCATTCCGAATGAATGGGGAGTCATTCCTTATTTGCGATTAGCAATTAGCGAATTGCAAATAAGGAAGCAATTCCAAGGGTGACAGGGTGTCCAAAGGACACCCTGTTGCACCCCTGAAATGGTAATGTCCACTGGTGTTGCGCACACACATGTCCCAAGGACATGTGTGTGTGTAACATGCAACTTAGAAAAGGTTTTGCTATTATCCACGTAGTTAGACTTTGCGGTAAGTAGCGGCCCCAGATTGCGATTTCGCAATTTTAAAATGGTTCATGAATTGCATTTAAGGAATCTCAAATTGAGATTCCTTAAATGCAATTAATCGACATTAGCGATTTCTACATTTGCGATTTTTGCATTTGGAATGATGCATCCCAAATGCAAAAATAGCGCTTCCAAAGGGCCAGATTCTCAGAATATCGCCCTTTGCGAGCCGATTCTGGTTTGATGAATCTGGCTGTTTGTGCTTTGTGGCTCCGTTAAGGCTGTATCAAAACAATGGACAATCTGAACAATATTAAACAATGCAGTTTATTTTTCCATTTCCAGATTACCCTTTTAAATCTAGCACCTTATCTCTGAGCAAGTGTATGGTATGCAAAAATAACCCCCAAATAGAACATATGACTCACAATAGTTGGCCCAGTGGGCTGCCTATTTGATTAATTTCTCATTAACCACCAATATCATTTTGTGACCTAATTCAATTACACTTTGCCTCTTACAAATTTAATTTATTTAGGGTACCACAAAGCTTCAGCAGACTTGGCAAGGAATGCAAGGGTTCAAGAAGAATATTTACCGAACACAGGGATTAATATATGTGGGTTCATCTACTTAACCTACTAAATTAAGTGAATCCTCAATAATTGTGTTTTTCTTAAAAGACGGCTGAGTATGCAAGAGAACAAAGCAATAAGAAAAGTGTGTTATTTCCTTTACTCCAGCAATACCCATTCCCGAATAATTAATTAAAATGTCATGATGAGAGAAAATGACATCACACGTCCTTTGTCCTAATGACTGCACGAGGTTGACATCTTGTCAGACTATAGACCTTCCATAGATTTCCCATTTGCTCCTAAGGTCTAGGATAATGCCACGTAGTGAAAACTACAAACAGCAATAACATGAGAGTCTGGTTACTGGCCCCCTCTCCCTGACCCCTTAGTTCAAGGTGGAAGAAGCAGTGCCAGGGGCATCAAATTGACACCCATGCTTACATCTGCATATCTTCGCAGGAGGACCATACGCATCTGCACTGTATAGTTTCAAATTCCAAACCTACCAGCCAGCAGTGAATTCCACGTGGGCATCAAAGAAGCCGGTCACCTCTCCTGAAGCGGCTTTCCAGCCCACAATCCGGGCCCTGATCAGGCCCTCTCGTTTCTGGTTGCGGACCACCTTCACGAGCCCAGGGTATCGTTTCTGAACGTACTCCTCCAAGGGTGCCTTCAGTTCCTCTAAAGGATGGAACGAGAGAGAATACACTTAGAAAACAAAAATACAGAATCAGGGCTACTTTTACTGTGCACTAGGACTCAATAAATATCTATTAATTAATTTATATATTTAAGGTTATATGCAGCATGGAGCAGGTCCTTCAGGGTAAATGAACACTGGACAATGAACATTAAGGCCTCCTTTGCAAAGTGTTTTATATTTAATGTATATTCCTACTAACAACTTGTTTTGTAGAGCGCTTGGTACTGTGCTTCTTCCATTTCTAAGCACTGTCCCCAATTTAATGGTACTCAAGCCTCCTGAGTCTGACTGAGAGGTGACATTTCGAAACGAGCAAAAAATACTAATTTTAACATTCACATTTATTCTTACAAGTTGTTCCACAGTAATGCAGTTCTGCATAAACAATTACTCTGGAACATCTATAAATGTCATACTTTTGTTTGCTAGACATTAACAATGAATGCCTTTACCACGCGTGACTTTACCAGGTATCCTTTAATACTCAATGCATTTACCACACATTGCCTTTACCATGCAGATCTTTACCACACATATGCCTTTACCACACGCGCTTTTACAACAAAATGTTAAGTATATATAAGGTAAGTGACACCCCTATTCCGACTTGGCGAAGGTAAGGGTTTTTATTTATTTTCCCTATCCCGTCCTATTTTGACTCCCCCCCGCCCTGCCCCACAGCTTTTACCTGTACCGGCCACGCCTGTGTGTGTATATAAATATATATATATATATATATATATATATATATATATATATATATATATATATATATATATATATATATATATATATATATATATATATATATATATATATATATATATATATTCAAAACAAAGAGCAGGGTCCTGCTGGGATTCTTTTCTCCCGGGCCAGGTGGCGCATATAGATCGGCGGACCACAGAAGCCGATTACCATTCAATCCAGGGATTGCTTCACAGCAACAAATTGCGCACTCAGGAATCCAAAGTTAGCAAAGAAGGTTTATTTTCAGATCACACGCTACGCGTTTCGACACGAATGTGCCTTGATCACACGTGTGATCAAGGCACATTCGTGTCGAAACGCGTAGCGTGTGATCTGAAAATAAACCTTCTATGCTAACTTTGGATTCCTGAGTGCGCAATTTGTTGCTGTGAAGCAATCCCTGGATATATATATATATATTTTTTTTTTTTCTTACTATCTGTCGTCAGTAGGTAGTTATAGGCAGTTATAGTTAGGACCATTTTTTCATAGGGAAAACATTTTTTGATTTGTGTATATCTTTGGCATCATTTGACTAATCTTCAAGAAATTTTCCAAAACGAAGTGCCCCAGTGAATCTTGTTGTGTATGGAAGTGTCGGCGCGATCTGTCTACTGGGGGCTGAGAAAAAGAGGAAGTTGAAAAGGTTGTGTTTCCCATGTTAATTCCTATAGTGTCTTTAGACCTGCCTGCAGCCCGAACAGCTGGAAGAAATTACACTAAATTTGGCAGAAAGCTAGCTTTTGGTCCGCAGATTGTGCTTTTTGTTATTTGCTGTAAATCTGTTCAGTGGTTTGCAAGAAATAAAGGGAAATCCAAGTTTGTATATCTACAATTGCAAAGCCTTTGCACATAATGACAAGTTCGTGCAGAGATCTGCAGGGTTCTTATTGGCTGAAAACACTTCAACCAGGAAGTGTTGGCAGCCATCTTGGGACTCTGCTTCAGCTGACCCCAGCAGGGCAAGAAGCATTTTTTTTTATTCACTGCAAAATTAACATATATTTGCGAATATCACAGTGAATAAAAAAAAAGCAAGCAGAGTCTCCCGTGCTTGTTTTTCAAGAAGCCCCTGAGGGGCCAGGTCCCAGGGTTATGTGGGAATTTTGGAGAAAAAGGAGAAGACAGCACACTAGGCCTCACTCCTGGGGCTTTATTTTAATTATTGGAGAGGCGCTGCCCGACGGAGTGGGGCTAAGCGGACCCTCTTCATGGGCTCTTTAGTACCCTTGGGAATACCATCTCCCTGAAGCTTAACACCAATAATTTGCAGGGCTATGCAGACCACCCACACCCCGGGGATTACTACTTTCAATATTTTGAATAAGTGCAGGAGGGCCCCGCTCCCGGGCCATATACTGCCCCCTGGGCCACAACCTGCCTGAGAATTGCCTATGCAGCTTTCTGGAGCCATCAATGGTCCTGGGAACCACCACCCCGAGGCCCGGTTCTGGCTATGTCCCGGGCTACCCACCCCCAGGACATAACTGTGTGCTTTTGTTTGATGTGAGCTGACAAAGTGCTTTCACTTGCTGGAAGACATGCTGGCAGGGAAGCAGATTAAACTATTGCTCTCACATGCAGAGACCTGCATTTACAGCAGCTCACTGTGTGCAAGCGCAAAGCTGGTTTGCACAGGAAGCTGGTACCACGGGGACCTAGAGGCTCCCAAGTCCCCATCCTGCACACTGGGTGCCCTTGTTGGGACCAAAGCACCTGGGGCACCTGGCCGGGCCCTGGGGGGTGGGATTAGCCTGAGGAAGGGGGCTGCACAGCCCCCTTCCCCCATTGTATTCTGGTCAGGTCCTGGGGATGGGTTCCTTGTGGCTGAAATCGGACCGAGAGGGAGCCACGCAGCACATGCTCCATTAAGTTGTGGCTAGGCCACAGGAGATGGGCCCTGATGCTCATATCACAAAACTTAAACCTGAACAGTAAAGTACTAACACATATAAAAATAGACGATTTCTCTGTTGAAGGGCCATTTCTATCAAGGGCATGCAAGCCTAGCTCCTGGGGTTGGCAAAGTCAAAGCAAGTTTGTTTTCTGAGCAATTCTATATTGAAAAATGATCTAAAATGCTTGGTGGAGGTGAATGCATTGTTGATCCATTGGAGCGCAATATGTGACATTGCTGAGTGGGTTCTTTCTTATCCTGTTCTGATTAGAGCAAAGTCCATGGTTCTCCCTTTAAATGACTACGAGTATGGAAATGTGAAAATCACATGCAAGCTTTGCCCATTTGTCCCGCTCACCTTAGTAGTAGGCAAAAGTCTTATTGCCTTTTTCTCAGGATGATGGACAACTTCACAACAGACCCCCGTAGGGCACTTCCTGCTGATTTTGGTTAGAGGTGCTTTATGTCAAGGAATATGACATCTCCACGAAACCAATAAGCAGTTACTTCATATAGTGAAGCCCTTGTTTGGTAAACATTTTCCTCTGTACTATTGCCATCTTCTCTATAGAAAGATTCATGTTATCACAAATTTCTGGATAAAGACGCACAAGGAACAATCACATTGACAAAACACGCACAAGGTCACTGGTGACATTTCCTCATGCTTCATTACCCAGCTGTAGTGCAGAATATGTAATGAACATTTACTCAAGGAGTTATCACTTAGTAAATAACCAGTAGAGCGTACTCCACTTGGGTAGATATCATGTGCAAAATTTGTGAAATCCTTATGGATAAAGGGGCAGGTGCAATTGTGTTGTGGCCCAGGCACTTACACAGCTCCTGGCACACCCACACAGATACTTAGACACTCACTCACACACTCAGGCACTCACAAACCCAATGACATACCCACTCAGACACTGATACACCCATTCATAGAACCACTCAGATACTCACAGACTGTCACACAGACCCACTCTCACACCCACTCACAGACCTACTCAGATACTCTCACACCCACTCACAGACCTACTCAGACTCTCTCACAAATACTCATGGACCCACTCATATACTCATGCACTCAGACACTCTCACACCCTCTCACAAACCCACTCAGGCACTCCTGCACCCACTCACAGTACCACTCAGACATTCTCACAGGCCCATTCAGACACTCATGTACCTACTCATTGATGCACTCAGACATGTACACCCACTCACAGAGCAAATAAGACACTCATGCAACTCATATTCTCTCATACTCACTCACAGAACTACTCAGAGACTCGTGTATCAACTCACATACCCACTCAGACTTACACACCCACTCACAGATACACTAAGAGACTCACGCACCCACTCAGACACTTATGCACTCAAAGACTGACTCACACACACGGAGGTACTCACAATCTTGCTCAGACTTTCTTACACCCACTCACAGACCCACTCATACACTTATGGATGTACTCAGGCACCCACTTAGACACTCATGCACACACTCATAGACTCACTCACAGACTCATGTACCCACTCACACAACCACTCAGACACACATGCAATCACTACTATGCTCAGTCAGACACTCACACACCCATTGGGACACTCACACACTCACTGATACACCCACTCAGACACTCATACACTCACTTGCACACTCACTCTCAAAGGTTACAGGTTAAAGTTAGAATTTTACAGGGAGGATAATGTAAGGAAAACAGAAATTCACAGAGAAAAAACAAGGGTACAGGGATGTTATAGTTAAAAAATAGAATTAAAAAAACCTTAGAAATTCACTGAAAAAAACAAAGGTTAGAGGGACGTTATAGTTAGGCTCAGATTTCACTTGCACAAAACCATAGCAATTCAGCAGTTATAGTTACCTGAGCTAACTATAACCTAAGCACCTATGATGCACTGTTTATGACCTCACATATTAAATCACTCATGACATGGCCAGTGACATCACTGATGACATCTCAAATGACATCACTGATGACATCATCCACAGAACCACTCACACACCCACTGACACCCCCACAGAACGTCTCATAGACCCACTCCCACTCATTCAGCCACCACATACCCATTCAGACACATACAACGACTCACAAAGCCACTCACTCACCCTTACAGCCACTCATACACCCAATCATTCATTCAGCTACTGACATAGCCACTCACCCATACAGTCACTTCTACAGTCACTCACTCACCCATACAGCCAGTCACAGAAATACTCACTAACCCTTACATCCACTCACACACCCAATCAGATACTGACACAGCAACTCACCTATACAGTCACTTCCACACTGAGTCAGTCACCCATACATCTATTTACACACTACTCACTCACCCATACAGTGGAGAAGTGTGGCTCAATGGTTAGAGGCGGCAGACCCGGAAGCTGAGATCGGCCCGGGACCAGGGTTCGATTCCCAACGCGGCAGGGTCTTGGGTCAAAATGTCCGCGGGCCTGATAATTCTCGCCTCGGCGCCTACTCTAACCTTGGGTTCCACTCTGCAACTCTGGGCAATAGCTTGCTTAATCTTCACAACGGCCCCTTCAACGCCGGGGATGCCTGGTCTCACCTTGGGGGTGCCCAGAAGGGACCATCTTACAGGGAAAGCCAGGACGGGTTCCCCAGCGGTATACAGCGCCGGGACGCCCGCGGTGTGGGCAGCTGTGCGCTTTACAAGTATACAACATTTACAGTCACACATACAGGCACTCACTTACATGTATAGTTACCCACACATCCACTCTCTTACTCATAAAGATACGATCACATATTCTCATTCACCTTTACAGTCACTGACACAAGCACACATTCACTTACACAGCCACTCTCACAATCACTCACTCATCCATAGTCACTCACACACCCACTAACTCACTCATATACCACTCTGTACCCCAGCCTCTCACATACCACCCACTCACTAATACACCACTGACACACCCACTCACTCACCCATACAACTACAAACACAGTCACTCACTTACCCATACAGCCACTCCTACAGCCACTCAGTCACCCATACAAACACTCACACACCAATAGAGCCACTCAGACACCTACTCACACATGGATACATCTTAGTATATATCTTTACACACTCAGAAACCTTTAGAAAACAATCTCAATCACTGGATGATGTCATTTGAGATGTCATCAGTAATGTCATTAGTGATGTCACAGACCAAGCCATGAGTGATCTCATATCTGAGGTCATAAGCAGTGCATTGTTGGGGTGTAAGTTATAGTTAGCTCAGGTAACTATAACTGCTGAATTCCTATGGTTTTGTACGAGTGAAATGTGAGCCTAACTATAATGCCCCTGTAACCTTTGTTTTTTTAACTGAAATAATATATCAGTATATATGTATGTGTGAATACATATATATATATTTATATATATATGTATTCACACACCCCTATATACTGATATATTATCTCAGTATATATATATATATATATATATATATATATATATATATATATATATATGAAAAACAAAGCTCCTCCTCGGCACGCTCTGCGCTCGCAGACACCGCTTCCACGCCAACAAAAATGAGGAACGGACCAGCAAAGTCAGCAAGATGTTATTTATTCATCCACAGAACCAGCGACGCGTTTCGCGCAAAGGTGCCCTTGTTCACGCTGCAACATAGTCAAAATTTGAATGCTTTTTTATATACTTTTGATGAAGACTATCACCACCCCCTAGTGGTGACCTCCAGTGTCACATGTGCAACAAACAGTGTAAACATACTATCGCTGCAAGTCTTTTCTTTGTCATTGCATATGAAAAAAATGTTACCGGTTAAATCCATGTAATTAAAAGCAGCCACAAATTGCAATCAATAGAAAAATATGTTCAGAGGCTAATATTTGCCAGTCAACAAAGATCTAAGTTTCTTTAAACTAGCAAAATATGGGTTAACGGTCTAAGTACTAAAGTCATAATCCTCTGAGCAAATAATAATTGAATAGTTGCCCCATCAGGTTATTTGTAGCATTTCTTCTAACATGTGCAAATCTATACATTAGCAGCAAAAGGTAAAGGGCAAAAAGTGTAAAAAAGTGCAAAGTGTAAGAGTCAAAAAGTGCAAAGTGCAAGAATGAGCCGCATTACCATCAGAGCAGAGATACCATCACATTCATACATATATAGATTCTCAAATTCCTGAATTTATAAATGACTGTATGACTGGATAATTGGTTCTCTAAAATTACAAATGGTAAAAAAGAATCAAAAAGTTAAAAATGGGTGTATGTAAAAATAGTACCATACCTCATAAACAAATACATGTCATGACACACTATACACTAAGCTAAAATACTATAGAAAAAGTGAAAAAGATTTCATATATATATATCCATCAGCTGCAGTCTCTCAACACGCCGAACAGACGACAGAGAAAACCACGCAAGTACAGCGTTTCTTTTGGCACAGAGTTTTATTTATTTATTATTTAAAGTATTTATTTAAAGATTTCTAAAGCGCGTAGTCACCCAGAGGGTATCCCAGCGCTGAACCTATTACCACCAGTGGAAGATAGTCGGGAGTGGGAGGGATGGCTCAGGGAAAAAGTAGGGTTTTGAGGGCCTTCCTAAACCTTAGAAGGTTTGGTTCTGTTCTGAGGCTCAGGGGGAGTGTGTTCCATTTTTTCCCCGTATTGACCGAAAAGCGACGGCCACCGAACCGGGCCTTCCTCACCTTGGGGATCGTGATGAAGTTCCCATGTTCGGAACGGAGCGCTCTTGTGGGTCTGTAAGGTGTGATCCAGTTCCCAAGGATAGGAGGGCCAGCATTGTGCAGTACCTTGTGGGCCAGACAGAGGGTCTTGAAGGTTACTCTTTCCCTAATAGGGAGCCAATGCAGCGTCCTCAGTGCAGGCTTGGCAGAAGTTCTTGCCGGGGTGTTTGTCAGGAGTCGGGCTGCGGCATTTTGGGCTTTTTGAAGAGTTTGGAGCGTGGCTTCTGGAGATCCTAGGTATATGGCGTTACAGTAATCCAGCCTCGATAAAATTAGGCCTTGGATCAGCAGGAGACGCGATTGGAAAGGCAGTAGGGGAAGTACCTTCCTGCACGATTTCAGTAGTCTGTAGCAGGTGCCGGCAGTCTTTCTTGCCTGTGTCCTAAAGGTGAGATCCGTCTCTAGCCATACTCCGAGACTCTTGACCTCGGTCTTGGGGGTGGGGGGTTCACCCATGCAGGCGGGCCAGATGTTCGGGGGGAGGCTCGTGGTGTTATGCCCTAGGAGCAGGATCTCTGTTTTGGAGCCGTTTAGTTTCAAGGCAGAGTCACCCATCCACTGATGTACACTGGTTAGACAGTCGTGGAGATTGGAGGGCTCTAGCTTGGGGTGGGAGAGCGTTACCACCAGCTGTGTGTCGTCGGCATAGCTAACTATAGATATTCCAAAGGGTGACACCAGTGCCTCCAGTGGGGCCATATACACGTTGAACAGCGTGGGGCTCAGGGATGAGCCCTGAGGCACGCCACACTGGAGGGGAATGGAGGGGGAGCGGCTTTCACCTTCCCATACTTGGAAGGAGCGTCGGGAGAGAACGGATGAGAGCCATTTTAGTGCCCTGTCTTTCACCCCGATATTATCGAGACGGTGAATCAGGACCTGGTGACTGACCGTGTCAAAGGCCGCACTCAGGTCCAGGAGGACAACTGCCACTGATCCTCCTGTATCGATAATTTCCCTGGCCTTTTCTACTGCTGCCAGGAGGGCGGTGTCCGTACCCTGACCTGGTCTAAAGCCCGTCTGGGAGTCATTGAGGAGATGGTTTGACTCCAGGAAGTGTGATAGTTTTTTATTTGCTAATTTTTCCGCCACCTTGCCTATCCAGGGGAGGAGTGAGATGGGTCTATAGTTGGATAGGTCGGCGGGATCTAGCGATGGTTTTTTGAGGAGTCCTTTGACGATAGCCTCTTTCCAGTTCGAGGGGACTTCTCCTAGTGCCAGTGAGGTGTTAATGAGGGCTGTCAGTTGAGGGACTATGGCCTGAGGGATGGTTTTGACGAACCGTACGGGCACTGGGTCACTGGGGGCTCCGCTCTTAGTTGAAATGAGTGCGGCCATCACTTCCTCTTCTGTGACTGGGCCGAGCGCCGCTAGATGTGGCTTATTGGGTGGCGACGATGACTCCTTGGATCTTGTTGCGATGTCAGGATTAGTGGCAGGAAGGGAGGTGATGATTCTTTTGATTTTTTCGTCAAAGAAGAAGGCCAGATTGACGCATTTTTCCTCCGCTGCTTTGGGGTCCATGGGTTTCTGTGGAGGGTCGGGGACATGGAGGAGCTCTTTAAGGATGGAGAAGGTCTCCTTAGCTGAGCAAGAGGAACCTTTTATTTAGGTATGAGTATCCAAATCTGACGCGTTTCGGGCATCCGCCCTTGCTCACAGATATATATACACACAGGTGCACTTACTTGATATAGACCTACCATTTCACTTTAAAGCCATGCTCGGTATAGGCATATGCATGTTAAAGACCTGCATGGTAAAGGCATTGCGTGGTAAATGTACTGTGTGGTAAAGGATGCAAGGTAAAGGCATTAAGTGATTATTGCCACATTGTAAAGACTGCTTCCCCATATATTTACTTTAGTGCTTCTGGGGTTCTTTGTGAATCGCTTAGCAGCTAGACGTTTAGAAAAAATGTGTGAATATTCCCATTAACAAATTATTTCAACCTTCTCAACTGCAGATATTTCAACTAGGATCAGAGAAAATAGGTTTATTTAATGATAAAAAGTGCATTTGCAAATCTATTTGCAGTCCTAATTTTAACTGTGTAAACAGTAAGCCAGCTTTCTGATACAAATACACACAGGTATCATGGGAATGTGGGCACGGAAAATTGAGAGTAGAATGCGACTTCATACACATGTCAAGGGTTAACAAGAACCCCATGTTAGTTATAAATTAAAAATGAACATCAGGTTTTTAGAAGATATGAGTAATTGATAGATCCAATGATCAAGTGAAGGAAAGGGGACAATAACTATGCATGCTGTAGAAAGTTATAAGGGGTGTTGATGAGCCCATTAAATATTTCTAATTCATCCTGATAGTTGAGACTAATAATGTGGATTCAAGCACCAGAAATCATGGGCTGGCCGTGTTGAAGGTTGTGTGGGTAATTTGAACGCATGACCACAATTGTTCACCCATCTTGCAGAGCGTGTCTGTCTCAGGATTGCTAGTCGGTCTATTCATTATGTATGAGGATGAATGTTTGTGCATTAAATTGCTGGAGAATACAGGAAGACTTCTAGGGTCAAAGAAAGTTCTGATATAATCTAATATACCACTTCCAAGGTCTATACTGGATGTTAAAGGCCCTGAACCTGAGTTATAACTATAACGAGGGAGAGGGCCTTTAACAATTGGTATAGCCAAAGTAGAAGGGTTATAAGGCTACTAGAACATTCCACCCAATGAGGGCAGAATGTTTCAAATTAAAAACGGTGAAACAAAAAGGCAAACATTGGAATGTTGGAGGTATGGGCTTATATCAGCCATTATAAGCCGCAGCTACTCCATTGTCTTCAATGGAGCTCTTAAACTTCCAATGTTCTAATAAATATTGAAACACAACAATACTTAAATAGCCTGATTGTCGAATTGGCAGATACGTTTTATAAAATAATTGATAGTGGTATATGATAATGAAAGTTAGTTGAACTGAAAAGACCCTAACTGCAATTATGTGTAGAGTAACTGACTGTAAGAGCACAACTATGTTGTGCTTTATGTCCGTGTATCAAGTTTCCGTGGTGTAGCGTAACAGGGCCAGTCAATGCTGGCTGCTAGAACTCGATCTTGGAAGGGAGACATGAGACCCAATTATCTTTGAAAAGTTATGCTGTCTGCAGACAGAGAAAGTGCAACGTGTTATATTGAATGTGCTGCCCCAGGGCAGCGCATTCAAGAGAAATATGGAGCAGCTGTTTAAAAGATGCTTTGTGCTTCTAAGTGCAGGCGGCAATCCGCCTGCACTTTTAAGAGGGAGTAGAGATCCCCTTGCAGAAGGTTGCAGTGTGTGACTGCAAACGCCTGCAAGGAAATGTCTAGAGGGTCTATGGAAATCCTTTCATCTCTCTGCGCCCACATCCGTAATACGGCACAGGTGCAGAGGCAAAGAGATTCCTTAATTTGCATAGGGTATACCCTTTAATGATAGTGCTGGGGCTATGGGGCTACATGTGCATCAGCACTATCTGTATTATGTAAGGGGCCGCACAAGTGTTTGCGGCCCGTTCTGTACTGTCAAAGTGACCGAGGGCGCAGAAAGTGGGCGCAAATGCCATTTGACCCGTCTCCCCTCCCCCCACCGAGCATTTCTGTAATAGGGCCCTAGGGGGCTTTTTTTAGCGTGACTGATTTTCCAATTCAATAATCTAGACATGAATGAAGTGCCCACTTAAACTTGAATGTAGCCATCCGAGTATTTTTTTGTAGGTTTAGTAAAGAGTTTGTAGCAGTTTAGGACATACAATTAAAAAACCACCAAGGACCTCTTTCTGAGCAGGCCGCAAGTAACATTTTGATGCAAAGAGCAGCTCATGCTTTAGCCACGTAATTTTCAGCAAATCATGCAGTCAAACACTGAAACTAGTAGGAGTTGTATATCTTTATTCGGTTTGTGTCATTTAAAAACCATAAAAGCAATATTACGCATAAATTTCATTTTCACTTTTTAACAATTAAAACACAATATTACAGCTAAAACAATGTCTTATTTTTAAAAAAAACGTATACAAATTCTAATATATATACAACTTAAAAATAGAATCATAAAAAATATAAATGGAACCTTATAATGGGCGATCCTCTTACTTGTTACCTACGTGATTGTCTTTATCGATAAGTATAACTATACAATACTATTTACAAATTAATTCGATGTCGAAAAATGCATTTCAGAAACTTAACGATATACTTTGTTATCCACTCCTCACCCAGGAACTGTAAAGATAGCAAGGCCGGACCGCATCTTCTAATACCCATAATTTTTAATAGCGGAATTAACCAAGTCTGTCTGTGCCCACTGAAGTATTTGCAGAAAAAGAAAGTGTGAATTGTTGCCTGAGTAGAAATCTCATCACACGGACAGAGAGATAATTCCGGGTCCCAGTTGTTTCTTATTGGGAAAGCAACCAGGCGATGTAAAACATTTAACCTGAACCTGGTCAGGAGAAATCTCTCAAAGATAGTAAAATCATAGGTTAAATAAGGCTGAATTAGAAATGTTATTTGAACAGCCATACAGTGTTGGACAGAAGGTTTAACCGCTTCTTTGGTTATCTGTGATTCTTCTAGGTGTGTAAGGGCTCAACGCCTGTAGTGCCTTCCTTGATAATGACCAAATTGAGATTGGTTCTAGATGGTGTTTTTCCAATCCTAGGTCATAGAAGAATCTTTTTATGTATGACAACCAACCTATTTTATGTGAGTGGTCCAAGGCCATGCAGTCTGAAATAGTTTGCTGTGTAAATTCATTTTTGTCTGTCGACCAAATTCGATGCCAGAGGAGGAGTGGTTGTATGTTAGCTAGATCTGACAGATAAGGGATCCCCAGTTCCAAATGACATGCAAAAGTAGATACACTCTTTGGTACTGCTAACAGGAATCTCAAAAAAACATTTTCAGCTGCTTGAAGATTATTAGTATTTGCATACCCCCACACTCCCGCCACGTATATCTTTAAGAGCTCTACCGGTGGCCTCTTTCCCAGTTTTTTTGAAAAAGTTATGAGGGCCATAGTGGCTCTCATAAGATGGACTTTTCTGGACTCTATTGCTGATTTCCAGTTAAGTTTTTGGTCAATAATTATTCCCAAGTATGGATATTGTGCTGTAATAGCAAGTTCTCCGTACCTAGGTGTATATCTCTAGTCCTTTTTTTCCCTAAACCTGCTATCATGACAAAGGTTTTTTTAAATATTTATACATAGATCCAGCTTCCCCATAAATTGGGAATATCTATTTAAAGCCCTCTGGAGTTCCAGGGGTGTACGGGCCAATATCAACTCGTCATCCGCGTACAGTAGAGCAGGAATCAGACGGTTTTTTAATATTGGAAGATCCTGGCTCCCCTCTAACATAGCCCTCTCCAGACCGTTAGTGTAAAGCGTAAAAAGAAAGGGAGCCAGGACACAACCTTGTCTGACTCCACGTTCCACTCCAAACGGCGCGGATAGTTCGCCCTTTACCCCAAACCTTACCCTAGCTGAGGCATTTGAATACAGTTCGCCCAGGAAATTTACTAATGATAAGTCTACCCCCATATCTAATAGCAGGGACCAAAGTTTGCCATGAGAAAAGCAGTCGAAGGCTGCAGACAGATCAACGTATACCATATACATCCTACCCGCCTTCGCACTTACATACTTGCCTAGTATCATTGTCAGGTTTAGGGCCTGTTCAACTGTCCCTAGGCCTTCACGAAACTCGAATTGGAGGTTCGAGAGGATCCCGGCATCGTCCGCCCACCGCTGGAGCCGCTCGAGAATAACTCTACCTGCCACTTTACCCACGGAGTCCAGCAGAGAAATCGGATGATAACACAATACCTCCTGGCAGTCCCCCTTTTTAAAAATGGGGACCATAATTGATTTACTCCATGAGTCCAGTAAACCCACCTCGCAGGCTGCCCTTAGGACCCTAGTCAGAATTGGGACCCAGAGATCTAGATTTGATTTAAAAAGATCTACTGGAACCCCGTCTGGGCCAGGGGCCGTGCCGTTTTTGCTGGCATGTACGGCCAAAAGTACCTCATCGATAGTAATGTCTAGTGGAATTGGATGAAAGGGTGCAGGTGGTACGGGGGTTATGTCTTCTTGCCCACCCATGTTGACTGAATCTTTCTCAAAAATCTTTGAGAAATGTGCCACCCAGTCCAATTAATCAATGGCCATATCTATCGCAGGCAAATCTTTGTGATCAGATAGGAACGGAGATTTAATCACAGACCAAAAGACTGAACTATTTTTATGGATACAGCTTTTATGTAACTGATCCCATAGAGCCTGTTTTAGTTCGAAATTCCTGTCCTTTAGTACTGTGTTATACTCCCTCCTAAGAATTGCTATTTCATGGGCCACCCTGTTCGATTTTTGCAGGGCAATTTTTAATTTGGAAAGTGCTGCTGTACATTTGTGATTAAACCACCCTACTTTATTCACTTGGGTATTTTTTAATTTTACAAAAAGTGCCTCTTTTATTGCCATTAGAACCAGCCCAAAGTACCTTAATACTTTCTTATCTTGTGTTGGCTCATCTAAATATTTAAGAATTGGAAGATAGGCTTTCTGTATAACTCTCCCTGTAATTTCTAAAGGATCAACTTTCAGTCATTTTATAGAGAATCCGTTTAATCTATTTAGATGTAAAGTATTTTGTTTCAATGCACTGGCTATACTTTGCGTAATGTGCTGATAGAATGGCCGAAATGTTAGACTAAGAGCACAATGATCACTTATTACATTTATCAGTGTTGCAAAATTTGTGGCATGGTTACGCACACTGTTTGATATTAAAATAAAGTCTATGGTGGTCTGCCTTCCCCTCCCTAGAAATGTTGGATCCAACAGCTGAGTTGTGGCATTCATTTCATTTGTGATTAGAAGATCCAGATGAAAGAGGAGTTCATTAAAGCAATTTCCAATGTTGGAAAGGGAGAAATGGACTATAGTCTGTTCATTTTCATCTGTAATCCCACACAAATTCAGGTTACTATGTTGGCAAGGGTGTTGGTTAAAGTCGCCCCCCAGATGATGGTAATTTCATCAGCAGACCCCCAAGTCAGGGGAGATAGTTTAAGTCGCATCCTATGCAAAACTTTCAACAATTCTCCATCTTCTAGGTTGTTATAGAAGTTTACCAAGAAAATGGTGTCCTCTCTATTAAAACGGAGTCTAAGTATCTGGTAGTTCGCTTTCAATTCCAAGGGTGTTATTTCCACCTCTGCTATGGAGTTCGAGATGAATGTACTTAACCACCTTTTGCTCTACGGAATGCTGCAGGTAGTGCAGGGAAAAATTAGGTTTTATAACCTACGAGATGTATTTCTGTAGTGGACCAAGTCTCTTGGAGACAGATTATACTATAATTCTCAAAAATGTTCAAGACGGTGTCATTTTCTATCTTTGAACGAAGTCCAGCTATATTCCAAAAAAGAAACACTACGGGAGGACCAACTTTAACAGGGCTATTTTCCGATAACATTTTGACCTGTTCTAGCAGTGGGTCATTGATCGTTTCGGATGCCATTTCCTTACCAGAGGGAGGAATGGATGGGATACTCGCCAGGGGCCTAAAATCTTTGCTACCTACTACTGAATTAACTATTACCTTTTCTGTACAGTTTAATTCTTCTGATGGGGTACCAGAAAATGTTAATTTAAACTGGCTACCTTCTCGAACATTCGACTGGAGTTTTACAATTAATGGATTTTTAAGTACATTACAGTTCTCGACGACCTGATTGGAGAGTCAATCAACTCATTCCAACCCAGAAAGAGTGGAAAAGTGTTTAAAAGTGGGGATGTTAAAACCAGACTGTTCTATGCTGCACCCATATAGGGTGTGGGATCCCATAGGATGTACCACCAGAGATTGAGGGTTGAAATAGCTTAAGGTGTGTGTCGAATCCCTAAAATTAATCACGTCCCCCCTTATATCGTTGGGTCTCTGGCCCACCCATCCAAGTCTTCTTACATTGAGGATTTCCCCGTTAAGGTTGGGAGGTAGTGGTCTATTTTTCCTCAACCAATAAATCACTTTGTTTTTAAGCTCATGATAGCCTTCAGATTTTCCAGGCGCAAGTCCCGAAACCCCAGTCAATACCACAACATAAGGTGCGGCCTCTGGAGGCAAATCTATTTTTTCCTCTTTTTCCCTTAGGTGCTTAACGGGGGGAGGGATCCCACTTACAGATATTGAACGATGATCTAATTTATTTGCCTGCCTTTCCCCTCTTATTTCCCTAGGGGTGGTATGTCCCTTATCTGTTGTACTGGAGGCTAATATGTTCTGGTCTTGTACTAGGGATGGATTCTTGCTGTGTGATTTGTCAACCAATGCCGGCCCTGATGATCTATTACTCGTAACTTCTTTTTGTCTGCACGTTGTTAGTTCCCTGATTGAATCTGTATTTTTTAAAATTTCCTTTTCTATAGAGCCCAGTTGTACTGCCATTCTTTTAACTCTCTCTAGTATTGGCAATATTAATGATTTAACCAACTGCTCCATACTCTCCATTAGGTCTTTAATGATATGGGGGGATTGAAGATGATGGTCTGACTTAATCATACTTGTGGTTGTTGTTAAATTCCTAGGAGAGCTTTGAGACAATTTAGATGATTTTGCATTTCTGGCTTTCTGACTAATCCCTCTACGCTTTCTTTTTCTTATAATGGACCCTTGGCCAGTTAGTTTAGATTGTGTTTGACGTTTCGGGATGTGCCTGGGAGATACTGTGGATGATTCTGCCTCAAATGATATTTCTAATGGTTCTTCTATGTTTGTATCGTTTTTATCAGTTTCAATTAAATCTGTTTGATCTCGAGACTGTACTGGGTCGCTAATATCTACAGTTTGGACTTTTGCCCTGCTGTGAGCTGGTGGAGTGACCGCTAGTTGGATAGAACCTAAGGATGACCGTTTTTTGTTAAGAAGTTCAGAGGATAGGCGCTTTTCCGTGATGGCTATTTCTCGCTCAAGCACAGAGGCAGCTCTAGTAATAAAGTTATCCAATGTCCCCCTGACAGACCCACCAACCAGGGATTGCCTTCCTTTACTTAGTCGTGAATTCATACTCCTTTTGGTTGTGAACAACAGCTAGTGTCAAAACGACAAATAGATTGAGGGGATAAGAAATTACAGAATGATGACACAGCAAGTAGTGGTGGTATTAACAATTTATGATAACACTATGATAAATATTGATAGAGTAGTAATAGTCAATACCTAATAAAGGCCGCGGTCTTACTATAGAGTCTCAGAATCGATCTTTAGGGGGGTGGCCCAGCTCAGCCTTGGCCAGCCCCGGGCGGCCACATACGGCCCGCCCTTTGCCCTGGCTTAGCCCGGCGGCCGCCAGCGCGCACCCCGCGACGCGGAGGGAGCGCCGATGTTTTGTGCACCTCCGGGCGTCGGAATAGGCGTGGCTAGGCTGGACAATCCCGCAGGGGCTCCTGGGCACTGTAGTCCCCCCGCTCTTGGGTCGCTAGTTGTTACGGTGAGCCGCGACGGGGGGGGACCAAGAGGAAGCACATAAGGATATTCCTGCGCTACAACAGTGCAGCCCAGGCATCAAACAGCATTCCAGCAGGCAAGGAGTGGGGCAAGCAAAGTACAAACGGCGTCTCCCACTCCTCTGTGGGAGCGCCGGTGTTTTGTGCGTCTATGGGCGCGGGAGTGGGTGTGGCTAGGTGAGACAATCCCGCAGGGGCTTCTGGGCACTGTAGTCGCCCCGCTCTGCGGCCACTAGTTGTTACGGTGAGCGGCGGTGGGGGGGGACCAAGAGGCAGCAAATAAGGATGTTCCTGCGCTACAACAGCGCAGCCCAGGGGGCAAACAGCGTTCCAGCAGGCAAGGAGTGCGGACAAGCAAAGTACAAACGGCATCTCCCACTCCTGTACAGGAGCGCCGGTGTTTTGTGCGCCTCCGGGCGCGGGAGTGGGTGTGGCTAGGTGGGACAATCCCACAGGGGCTTCTGGGCACTATGGTCCCCCCGCTCTGCGGCCGCTAGTTGTTACGGTGAGCGGTGGCGGGGAGGACCAAGAGGCAGCAAATAAGGATGTTCCTGCTCTACAACAGCGCAGCCCATGCAGCAAACAGCGTTCCAGCAGGCAAGTAGTGCGGGCAAGCAAAGTACGAACGGCGTCTCCCCTGAAATTAGTACATTATTCACTATTGCTACTATCCAAAACTTAATGGTAAAACTGGGGATTCATGAAACTGCAAATTATGGGGCAGTATTAGAACATATTCTTAAGCATGAGAATAGCTGAATAATTAAATGGAACTCCACCGGATAACATGACAGATATCCTGTCTGCCTTATTGCATTTACAATGCATCCTAATCCTTTGTTTCTTCCTGTGAGTAAATGGGAAAAATGGGCTCAACTAAATTATTTACAAGTCTGAACTAATATTTCTAACAAAAACTTGGTTGATTGCACTTTTGCAAGTATATTAGCAGCACTCAGCTTATAAAACATTTGCTCTAATGGTGCCATATAACTACTGACTTTTCAATTGTACCCCTTCTGGGCTATTGGTCTACCTTCCAGCAGCTGGGAAATCAAATTCATTGGACCATATCTTATTATATACTGGTGAAGCAAGCTTTCATGCCTCTAAGAACTTTGTGCTGAGCGATTTCAATTTTTACATCGATTTCCACAAGGTCAGTCTGCGAATGATTTTTAGACCTTGTTTTCTTTTTTCAGTCTAAACAAATCGTAACAACCCCATCTCACATGAAAGGCGACAGACTTAAACTGAATTTTGACTTACTGTTTTCAACCATATCAAACTACCTAGTCTAATCATTGAGTATTTCCACAGGCAGAATAATCACCCCCAGGTATCCCACTTTAAACGAGGGTCTCCCTGATCTGAAAGAAAGGAAAAAATAAGTTGCTCTATGTTAGGCACGTCAGCCTTAGGGTGGTCTTCAACCAAACTTTTTGCCTTCACCGTCCAAAAATCAATTTTCCACTACTATGAGGCCTACCTCTCTCACAGGTTAACAATGGTTACCTTATTAAATTTAAGTGCTAACGTTTGTTTGGGACAAGATAGGAAAGTCATATTTGGTGTCTGAGAATTGCAATTTAAACCCCCTTTTAATGTTAAAGTTGGATTTAAAGTTACAATTTTCAAAATGCCACTTTTAGAAAATTGGCCTTTTCCTGCCCGAATTGGTGTCTGTTCCTGGGTTATATGACTGCGGGTAGCTGGCAGTTTGTCTTTGTATATTGCTCCCAAACAATAGATGCCTGGCTAGGCCATGACTGGCAGGTTGGGACGCAGAACTATGCACAGGCAATCTTGTAAATCAATAAGTTATGCCCTGCCTTCACACAAAAAACTCCACACTAGCCTATTGTGCCTATAGCCAGGCTGGACCAACAGCAGGGCGGTAGGAAATGCCAAGCAATTTTCAAAGGGAATCTCTAGAAATGTCCCCCCCCTCCGAAAAAGGAACCAGGAATACAAATAGGACCCTCAGCCCCACTCATCACTTTCTGGGCCTGCAGAAGGACTCTCATAGGGTTGCCTGCTGCTGTTGCCTGCTGTGTACTTCAGAAGACTGCGTGTCTGCACCTGGAAGGACTGCTCTACTGCCTGAAGCCTACCTTAAACCCTTAGTGGCCTGCATCCTGGCTTGAGTCCTGTTTCACTGCTTGAACCCAGGACCACCAGAGTGATTCCAAGGGCTTGATGGCTGGCCTCCTGATCAGAGCCTCAGTGGCAGGAAAGGCTCCAACCATCTTGAAACCCATGCCTGCAACCAGCCTAAGTGAGTCCTGACCCTCCAAGTGGTGCCTCTCCTGTCCTGGATCCTTTGGAGTGGTGCTAAAGTTGCCCAGATAACCAAAATCTAAAACTTGAACAGTGGAATGTTTTTGGCTAAAGAGTGCTCTCCGGCCGAGAGGCGACTGGGACTTACCTGCTTGTTGATCCTCCCAAGGTGAAGCGTAAGTCATTTCTATTTGTAATGTAGTACCTAGGGCTTGATTTGACCAGAACACATCATGAAATGCCAAACGATAAAGGTGCAGTGGAGCTGGCATACATGTAAGCAATAATCTGGACCACAGCCATGTTTAGGATAGAAGGGGGACACACATTTATTTGTAAGCAGCTGAAGCACTGCTGGCAGGATGTCACTGGGGATTACTGGAGATGTAAGTCAAGGTTTATACCGTGATAAGATTCAATTCACTTAAATAAGATTATTATTTGAAGAGTATATATGCACTTTCCAGAACATCTTGGTGCTATATGGGTAACAGGACAAATAAAAACACCAGCCTGCTGGAGCGACTAGTAGAAAATAAAGGTTAGGTTACAGAGAGTTTATGATCGAATGTGGATCTTGTGGGGTCAGGAAATGAAAATGAAGATTATTTCCAAGTTTGGGCCCCAACCTACTGATGGACCTCCAGCCAGCTTTTGCTCGATTGACTCTAGGCAGCTTGAGCAAAAGTGCGGCATCCGAGAGCAGCGTACTGGTGAAATTTCTGGGCAAAATGGCCAAAAGGAACAAATTATTTGATTTAAAGAGTACCTTATGCAACAGGCAGGTAGTTTTAAAGACTACTCCTGGCTTTAAAGGAGTCCAGTGGAGACTCTTTCTTGCTTCTGTAACATGGTCACTCTTTTAGGACAAGTGCTTTCCTTACGAGCATATTAATTGCAGCCCTTTAAGTGAGTATTCAGATAGTAACAGGATAGTCATCGGATATGGAGTGGTGTGGCTCACTGGTTAGAGGTGGCAGATCCGGAAGCAGTGGATGGCCCGGGACCAGGGTTCAATTCCTGACGCGGCAGGGTCGTGGACCAGGGTCAGCGGACTCGATAATTCTCGCCTCGGTGCCTACTCTAACCAGGGATCACACTCGGCAACTCTGGGCATTAGCTTGCCTCATCTCCACAACGGCCCCCCACATACGCCGGGGATGCCTGGTTTCAACTTGGAGATACCCTGTAGGGACCATCTCTCAGGGAAAGCCAGGACAGGTTCTCCAGTGGTCTACAGTGTGGAGAAACCCCATGTGGGGTGATTCAGGCACTTTACAAGACATCATTACATTACATATTACAGTAATCAATATTTACTCATTCAGAGATGCATTTGGAATGAATACCCTTTGGGGTAAAAGAGGGGATTCTTGTTAATTTGTAGCAGAGAGTAGAAGCATGATGGCCCTTAATTTGGAAAAGGGCCAATGCTGCTGTCAGAAGGGCATTGCAACTTCCACCACCCAAAAGGGCCACTGCCCCTGCCAGCGCTCTCAATGAGAGTACCAGCAAAAATGCTAGCCATCACTATTACAAGCGTTCAGATTATTCGAGGCTCCCAAAACTATAAGAATGGCTTGAGTGGCAAGTATTATTTCTTTTAAATGTGTGTTGAAAACAACTGTATTATATCCTCTTTGTTGTTGTATCTGTCTTACTGCCCTAGATTTATACTGCCCTAGATTTAAACTGCCTCTTTACCTGTCTAATTAAATGTTCTACTTAACAGGTTGCAAATAGAATGTGATAGTTTGAAGTGGGGCACGATTGGAGTTTGGACTGCGAAAGCTATGAGTACCTGTGTGTACTACTGAGACAACTCCCTAAACTCTTTGAAATTAATAATTTAACAACAAATTTCACTGCATATGTAGTTGTTACTACAAACTGATTGATAAGCTAGACAAACAGCGTTCCCATGTGGCACACTGCTATAAATGCTGGTATTGACAATAAGGTACTGGTGCGGAGCACTGCAAAACACTGGCTCAAATTAAGTACTGGCACGTAATCCTGTTGATTTGTACTTTGAGGTAAAGCTCCCGATCGATACACTTTCCAAGAGATCTGACTTCTCCTGACTGGGCAGTTTGTTTCAAGAAAGTAAATGTTCAGTCTTCTCATCACTCGATTTCAGAAAAATTGAATTACATCAGGTTTTATCAGCTCTAATTACACTTGGAAAAAAGGAATACCCACAAATATTTTTGATAAATAAAAAATAAAGAATAATATGAACCTAAGTCTTGTGGGACAATGTACTTTTGACGGTTGAGGTATCACCCATTTAATAATTATAAGTTAAGGAGAGGTTCAATGTTGTTGTTCTTTTATCAGCTCTAAGGCAAGAGCTAAGGTTAGCCATAGCAGAGGCAGCATTTTGATCTAACTTTACAGTAATCTAGTGCCATCTGCTTAGAAAATATTAGCAAACTCAAATTATGTAATAAGTGCCGTAGAGGTTCAACATACATGTTGAAGAGGACAGGAGAAAGGGATAATCCTTGAGGAACTTCATTCAATATGTTGGAAAAGCGAAGTCTTAATGACTAAGAACATTATTTTACATAAAAATGAAAATATTTTGCCACCATTCCTAATGGATGTATGACGTTACTCCGCATACCGTTACAACTACCTACCAATACAACGCGACCATTACAACGCATACCATTACAACGCATAGCGCTTTGGGGTGCTGGATAGTGGTAAGTATAATTTACTATTCTAACTCCAGTCCCCGTGGACCCTAGGGAAGGTGTTGGATAGTAAATTATACTTATTCCCTATCCTATAGCGCCCCCCCAGGGCAATGCGTTGTAATGGTATGCGTTATAAAAGTCGCGTTGTAATGGTAGTGCGGAGTAACGAATGCGTTGTAACAGGTGCATACCATTCCTAATATATAGAACTAAATACAACTATAGGATTCTGTACGGTCCTGTTATTCATTGTATTTCACTATATGACCAACTTTTTTAGTGTTGTTAAACATAGCAGAGGTACTCGCTGAATAAAGAATATTTTGAGTATATCCCTAGGCATATTTTAGACTTTTTCTTGCCCTAAAAAAATAGAACCTAATATAATTGTCCTGAGCAGGTTTCCTGAGCATAGATTTATAAGAACACCCAGGGACAGATCAGCTTCCCTCGGTCCAGTGACATTATTCCTACCCAGGTGTGAACATTTTTTGATGAACTACAGCTTGGATAAGTCAAAAAACATAACGGCTTTAGTACCCTTAAGTTGCATTATTCATGTTTTGCAGTTTTTGGAGGATTTACTTGAGGGGGTAAGTCCCTTACTCTCCTCATCGAAATTGACCATTCTTAGTATGCCTACTTTATAACATAAAAGCATGATACGGTGATCCACCATATCACAAGTCGCAGAGAGGACCATGAGGACCAAGCCCCTGAGTCCTTATTATCCAATGACAACCTAAGTTGTCAAATACAGAAAGAAACAGAATTATCAATAACACAGAAGTTTACGATTTCCAAACATAAGGCCAACTAAGTAGCTGCTCTTCTTTCTGCAATCAGAGCCAAGTAAGGCCCAACGTGAAAGGGCAGTAATTATTGACTGCGGTGCTATCTGGATATTCCTTCTTACACAAAGATAGTCGTAAGCCCTGCTTCCAGGCAGACAGAACCATGCCTGTTCTTCTGCGGTGATGGGGAGAAGGCCAACCTTCAGACCTCTTTGATTTGAGCTTGCTCGATGTTGAATTAGATCTTTTGTATTTTAGAGATAAAGGGTGAAAACAAACTGAAGAAAACCAACCACTTATCTAAATGTAGCTAACTAAACCTTATCTCATGGATAGGAATCCTACCCTGTTCAGGCCACCTAGTCTATCACTGACTTATCAAAATACCAAGTCGTGACAACTGTACTGAAACCCTTCTAGAGGATCATTGGAATGGACCGTGTATACCCGATACAGTCAGATAGCGCCATCTCAAGCCACATGATGACTTACAGCAACAAAGAGGAAGCTCCTAAAGAAAACGGATGAATGGCTGTCATTTCCTTCTAGTCACCTCCTAAATACGTCCTTACATTGAAGTTATCATCTTCGCAAGGCTTAAGAAGTTCTCGTATAACGCTTTCTGACTTTACATACATTGAGCTATGCCTGTGACCTCACTCTCCTCCGCTCTACTTCACACAATAAAAAGAGACTTATAGGAACAAAATGGCTCCTGATGTTACTTGATTAGATGCACCACCTCGTGGTGGTAGGCAGTGCTTCCTCAGATTATTGTATCGTCCTCCTCTGAACATTGCTCTGTTGCTTTGTAGCTTGGTTCATTTTTATATATAGCACATCAATACCTATTTAAATCGCCTCCAAGGCAAATTTACACCCCCGAATTACATTTTATAGCATGCATTAACTTCAGATCTTCTCATTGCACACTAGCCTCTTTGCTGTGCACTGAGGTGGTGCACACCTACATCAACCATCGAGTGAACTTCCACCATCCCTCTGGACACCTGCGCTCCTCTTCACTTGCCCTCCCACACCCCCGCATCCGCCACAGCCGCAGTGGTGGCTGTTCCTTCTCCTACATCACAGCCAACACCTGGCACGGCCTTCCCCTCCTGCTCCGTACACCGCCCTCGCTGGCAGACTACAGAAGTGTCTCAAGACCTGGCTCTGCAACTGATGCACAGCGCCCAGATACCCCCAGGGGGGAGAGGGTTGCACTTTACAAATGCTGATTGATTGATTTTTAGATTAGAAAGTGTGCAGGGCCCTCATGAAAGGTCCAAAGATGTATTCTTTACTATCACCAAAGAATGCCAAGAGCTGCCTCTGTTGCACCACTATAATCTCAGCAGTGGATTGAAAGTTCAATAAGAAAATGTCAACAGTGAATACAGACATATTGTTTTCATCAGCCTCAAACATGTTGTCAGCTCTCTGCAGAGGAAGATCACTGCAAATGAAGAAAGACAGCAAATGAAGGAGGAGTCCTGCAACAAAATATAAAAAGAGCCATTTTTGTTGTTTCCGTTTTAGTTTGATTTCTTGTTTTCATTTATTTATGCTGTCAGACCTGCTCGCTAGACAGCTGTAAGCGCCTAATAAAATGCCAGTGAAATGGGATATATGGGAGAAGGCTGAGGCAATCTGAGCAGGCACAATAGAGCAGAGGAGTAGGCCCAGCAGGCCTAGGGCCAGCAAAAGCTTCCAAAGCCAAGTGACTCCAGAGACATTGATAGAGTGCAGTAATGGTGCTGCTAGAGCGAGCTCTCCCAGTGCTCCTCCCCGCGCCTGCCCAGGGTCAAACACAGGAAATGAAATCATGCCCAAGAGATGGAGGGTCTGCTGTATTTCGCTTCAGAAGCCCCAAAGCAGCCGCGAAGATGCATGTGTGTGCCTTGTGACATCCTAAGAAAATAATTAAAGACATTTATAAAACATTCGCTGAGAAAAGTGTCTGCCTTTGTGAATGCAAGCCCAAAGTTTGAAGGCTTAAAAATGAGACTCAGATTTCGCATTACTGATTACACTAATTACAATGTAAACACCTGTGAGATCAAGAGGCGCAAAGGGGGTCAATCAATCAAGAATTTCTAGAGCGCACTACTAACCTGTGAGGGTCTCAAGGTGCTGGGGGAAAAAAGGGGGGGGGGGTGCTACTGATCGAACAGCCAGGTTTTGAGTATCCTCCTGAAGGTCAGCAGGTCTTGGGTCTGTCGTAGGCTCAGTGGGAGGGTGTTCCGGATCTTGGTGGTGAGGTGGGAGAAGGTTCTGCCACTGGTGGTTGTTCTTCGGATGCGAGGGACGGTGGCTAGGGCGAGGTCGGTGGAATGGAGCTGGCCGTTGGGGATGTAGAAGAAGAGTCGTCTGTTGAGGTAGGCTGGGCCGGTCTTGCAGAGTGCCTTGTGTGCACGCATGAGGACCTTGAAGGAAATCTTCTTGTTTATGGGGAGCCAGTGCAGGTTTCTCAGGTGGGGGGTGATTTGGCTGTGCCGTGGTACGTCGAGGATCAGGCGTGCAGAGGCGTTTTGAATGCGTTGCAGTCATTTGATAAGCTTGGCCGGGGCTCCCGCGTAGAGGGCGTTTCCATAGTCGAGTCTGCTACTGACGAGGGCCTGGGTGACTGTTCTTCTTTTATCTGTCGGGATCCACCTGTAGATCTTGCGGAGCATGCAGAGGGTGTTGAAGCAGAAGGAGGAGACTGCGCTGACTTGCTTGGTTGGAGAGTGTTGAGTCGAGGATGACTCCCAGTTGCTTGGGTGGTCGGTGGGTGTCGGGGCTGCTCCCAGTGGCGTAGGCATCCTGAAGGGTTGTAGCCGAGGATGAGGACCTCCGTCTCATCCGTGTTCAGCTTCAGTCAGCTGATCTTCATCCAGTCGGCGACGGCCTTCATTCCTTCGTGGAGGTTGGATTTGGCAGTGAGGGGGTCCTTAGTTAGGGAGAGGATCAGTTGAATGTCGTCGACATGGGAGATTATGTTGAGGTTGTGCTGTCGAGCGACTTGTGCGAGCGGGGCCATGTAGATGTTGAACAGTGTTGGGCTGAGGGATGATCCCTGGGGTATGCCGCAGATGATCGTGGAGGCTTCGGATCGGAATGGGGGAGGCAGACGCTCTGGGTTCTGCTGGAGAGGAAG
The DNA here is from genome assembly GCF_964263255.1 of Lissotriton vulgaris. Taxonomy (NCBI): domain Eukaryota; kingdom Metazoa; phylum Chordata; class Amphibia; order Caudata; family Salamandridae; genus Lissotriton; species Lissotriton vulgaris. Next base: position 132,402,811 of record NC_141687.1, read on the forward strand.
GAGGTGGTCCATTCCAGGGCCTTGTCTCGGATCCCTGAGTAGTGGAAGCCTGTGCATAGAGTGCAGAGGCAGACGGTGTCAAAGGCTGCAAAGAGGTCCAGGAGGATGAGTCTCACCGTTGTCCAGCAGGGTCCAGATGTCGTCGGTGGCGGCAATGAGGGCAGTCTCAGTGCTGTGGTTGCTGCGGAACCCTGACTGGGATGGGTCCAGGATGCTGTTTTCATCGAGGTATCAGGTTAGCTGTCTGTTGACGATCTTCTCGCTGACCTTGGCTGGGAACGGAAACAGGGAGATGGGACGGAAGTTCTTGAGGTCTCTCGGGTCCGCCTTGGGTTTTTTGAGTAAGGCGTTGATCTCGGCGTGTTTCCAGTTCTCTGGGAAGGTTTCGGTCTCGAAGGAGAGATTGATGACGTTGCGCAGGTGGGGTGCGATGGAGCTGCTGGCTTTGTTGAAGATGTGGTGCGGCAGTGGGTCTGACGGGGAGCCGGAGTGGATTGTCTTGATGGTGTCATACATGTTCACGTTGGCCCTGGCTGGCAGGGGTTCATGGTCAATGGTGTGGGGGGTGTCTGGATTGTCGATGTCTGTTGGGGCTGTCTGGGCGTTGAAGCTGTCATGGATGTCAGCGATCTTGCGGTGGAGTAAGGTGGCGAGGGAGTCGCACAGGGCTTGCGACGGCGGGATGTCGTTGGTTTTGGAGAGTTCCTTTACGATGTTGAAGAGCTCCTTGCTGTTGTGCGCGTTGTTGTCGAGGCGGTCTTTGAAGGAGGCCATCTTGGCATACCTGATGAGGTGACGGCTTTTGCGGATGGCATCTTTGTGGGCTGCGAGGCTGTCCAGTGTCTTTTCATTGTGCTATTTCTTCTCTAGTTTCCGGCAGGTTTGCTTGGAGGCAAGGAGTTCTAGGGTGAACCAGCTAGCTCTCTTGATTGTGTCTCTATGGGTGGGTTTCTTCAGTGGGGCGAGGGTGTTGGTGCAGTCGTTGATCCAGCGTCTGAGGTTGCAGGCGGCGTCTTCGATGTTGAAGGTATCGGTGGGTGGGCTGAGAGGCGACCCTTCACCCTGTCACCAGGTGGGTCGCCCCCCTAGCCACCACGTGGCCCTCCCCGTGCTGTGTGCTGCGACCACCGTTGGCTCTGCTTTTCGTTTCCTTGAGCCTGTATTCCGCCGTTTTTCCCCTCGTTCCCCTTGCTTTCTGCTTTTTGGTATTTTAGATCTGTATTGTTTCGTTTCCTTGTGCCTGCATTTCCGCCGTTTTTTCCCTTGTTCCCCTTGCCTTCTGTATTCTTATTTTGTTTCCCCTCGCTCCCCCTGTGCCTGCTGTGCCCTCCCCGCCTCGCCCTCTGCTCCCGCCGCTGCTCCCTGAGGCCCCGCCCCCGCCATTCCCATTCGCCACCCGATCCCGCCTCCCAGTTGCTCCTCCCTCCCTCAGCCCCTCATATGGAGGCCGCATGGTGGTAAAGGGAGCAACTCTTGACCCTGTCACCAGGTAGGTCGCCCCCCTAGCCACCGCGTGGTCCCCCCGTGCTGTGTGCTGCGACCACCGTTGGCTCTGCTGTTCATTTCCTTGTGCCTGTATTTCGCCGTTTTTCCCCTCGTTCCCCTTGCCTTCTGTTTTCTGGTATTTTAGGTCTGTATTGTTTCGTTTCCTTGTGCCTGCATTTCGCCGTTTTTTCCCCTCGTTCCCCTTGCCTTCTGTATTCTTATTTTGTTTCCCCTCGCTCCCCCTGTGCCTGCTGTGCCCTCCCCGCCTCGCCCTCTGCTCCCGCCGCTGCTCCCTTTGGCCCCGCCCCCCGCCGTTCCCATTTGCCACCCCGCTCCCGCCTCCCAGCTGCTCCTCCATCCCGGGACCAGGGTTCGATTCCCGGCGCGGCAGGTTTCTGGACCAGAGTCAGCGGACTCGATAATTCTCTCGCCTCAGTGCCCACTCTGACCAGCGATCACACTCGGCAACTCTGGGCATTAGCTTGCCTCATCTTCACTAACGGCCCCACCAGACTGCCGGGGATGCCTGGTCTCACCCTGGAGATACCCATTAAGGGACCATTTCTCAGGGAAGCCAGGAAGGGTTTCGCAGCGGTCGAAGCGCCTTGGGACCCTCCGGGTAAGTAGTGCGCTATATAAATGCCTATACATACATACATACATACATACATATGGAGGCCGCACGGCGAACGCGCAGTGGACACGCACAGCGGGCGCGCCGAATGTGCACCAAAGGTACGTTGAAGGTGTGCCAAAGGCAAGCCCGTCTGTGCCGGACCCGCGCCGAGCGCCAGAACCCCTGGCCCCCGACGACGCCAGCCACCACGACGGACTTACGACGCCGCAACCCTCCACGCACTCAAACCCGAGCGGAACGCCGCCTGCTATCGAGCCACCCCTAAACGCACCCACGGACCCTTCACCTGCCAAGCCTGCAAGTTAGTCTGCCCCTGGACCTGCACCGCACCCAAAAGGCCAGACACCAGCAACAACCACCTCAAGTGCATCCTGCTCAACACCCGCTCCATTCACAGACACCCTATCGAACTCTGGAACCTCCTCAACACAACATCACCAGACGTCGCCTTCCTCATGGAAACCTGGATGAACGCCTCTGCAGCGCCCGACATCGCCATAGCCATCCCGAATGGATACAAAATCACCCGGAGGGACTGCGTCAACCAGACCGAGGAGGCATCGCCATCATCCACAGGAACACCATCCGCATCACAACCTACTCCGACGACACCTTTACCGCTGCTGAGCACCTTCACTTCCAGATACACACCGACCCCAACACCACCCTCAGAGGCACCCTCATCTACAGACCCCCAGGACAAAGCACACAATTCAGCAAAGACATCGCAGACTTCATCAGCCCGCACGCCCTCCCCTCTGCTGACTACATCCTCCTAGGGTACCTCAACTTCCACCTGTAGAACAACAAGGACAGCAACACCACCGCCCTGCTGGATAACCTCGCCAACCTCGGACTGAAGCAACTGGTGGACACCCCAACCCACTACGCCGGCCACGCGCTTGACCCCGTCTTCTCCTCCAGCAAGCACATCTCCTTCAGCCACTCCACCGAACTTCATTGGATGGATCACAGCTGAGTCCACTTCAGCTTCAAAAGAACCATGACCCACCACCACCCGCAACAGGTTCCTCGCAGAAGCTGGAGCAAGATCACCGCCGACCAGCTCACCCCCTCCCTCAGCCAGAACCCTCCCGCCAGCGCAACGGACCCCAATGAAGCAGCCCGCACCTTCACACAGTGGCTCGCCAACTGCGCCGAGAACCACGCACCACTAAAGAACCCTCCCAGCAGGCCCGGCAGAAAGAAAGCCTCCTGGTTCACCGACAAACTCAAAACATCCAAGAAAATCTGCCGCACCCTTGAAAAAGGCTAGCGCCACGACCAGGCCACAGAAGACAGGACTGCCCTCAAGAACGCCACCCGCAAACATCACCAGCTGATCCACACCACCAAAAGGACAACATTCAAAGAACGACTGAACAACAACACCCACAACAGCAAGGAACTCTTCAGCATCGTCAAAGAGTTCTCCAACCCTAATGCCGGAACCAATGACATCACACCCTCGCAAGACCTCTGCGACTCACTTGCCACCTTCTTCCACTGCAAGATCGCCGACATACACAACAGCTTCGGCGCACAGACCACAAACCCAACCTCTGAACCAACGCCCCTCACCACCACCTCTGCAACTGACCCTGGTCAGCACCGAAGACACCATCCGCACGATGAACACCATCCACTCCGGATCTCCAACCGACCCCTGCCTCCACCACGTCTTAAACAAGGCCGACTCCATCATCACACCGCAACTCTGGGACATCATCAACCTCTCCTTCATCACCGCCACCTTCCTGGAGAGCTGGAAACATGCCGAGCTCAGCGCCCTCCTGAAGAAACCAACAGCGGACCCCACCGACCTCAAGAACTTCCGCCCCATCTCGCTCCTCCCTTTTCCTGCCAAAGTCATCAAGAAGACTGTCAACAAACAGCTCGCCGCCTTTCTCAAGACAAACGGATCCCTCGACCCCTCACAGTCCGGCTTCCGAGCCAACCACAGCACCGAGACCGTCCTCCTCGCAGCCACCGACGACATCAGATCCCTGCTCGACAATGGGGAAACAGCGGCCCTCATCCTCCTGGACCTCTCTGCAGCGTTCAACACTGTCTGCCACCACACCCTAGTACAGCGCCTCAGCAACATCGGAATCCAAGAGAAGGCACTGGAGGGGATCATCTCGTTCCTCGCCGGAAGAACCCAGGGAGTCCACCTACCCCGTTCAGATCCAAGGCCACCGAAGTCATCTGCGGCGTACCACAAGGATCCTTACTCAGCCCCAACCTCTTCAACGTCTACATGAGCCCTCTCGCAGCCATCGCACGCCAACACAACCTTAACATCATCTCCTACGCCGATGACACCCAACTGATCCTCTCCCTCACCAATGACCCCGCCACCGCCAGAGCCAGCCTACACGAAGGAATGAAAGATGTGGCCGAGTGTATGAAGAAGAGCCACCTGAAAAACTGAACTCAGACAAGGGGGAAGTCCTCATCCTGGGATCATCACCCTCCACCTGGGACGACTCCTGGCGGCCCCCTGCCCTGGGCACCAGCCCCAAGCCAACGGACCACGCACGAAACCTGGGCTTCATCCTGGACTCCTCCCTCTCGATGACCAGACAAGTCAACGCCGTATTGTCATCGTGCTTCAACACCCTGTGCATGCTCTGTAAGACCTTCCAATGGATCCCCACCGAAACCAGGAAGGCAGTCACCCAGGCACTTGCCACCAGCCGACTGGACTACGGAAACACCTTCTACGCGGGAACTACCGCCAAACTACAGAAAAGACTCGTCTCCAACGCATACAGAACGACTCCGCACGACTCATCCTGGACATCCCACGCCGCTGCCACATCTCTGCCCAGCTGAGAGACCTGCAGTGGCTCCCCGTCAACAAGAGGATCACGTTCAGACTCCTCACCCACACACACAAGGCTCTCCACGACATGAGCCCGAAGTACCTCAACAGCCGCCACACTTTCTACACACCCACCCGCCAGCTACGATCGGCCAGCCTCGCCCTCGCCACCGTGCCACGCATTCGCAGAGCCACCGCTGGGGGAAGATCCTTCTCCTACCTGGTGGCCAAGACATGGAACTCCTGCCCCACCCACCTACGACTGACCCAGGACCACCTCTCCTTCAGGAAGCAACTTAACACCTGGCTTTTTGAGCAGTAATGATCCCCTCCCCCCAGCGCCTTATGACCTCTCTGGTTGAGTAGCGCGCTATACAAATTTTGCTGATATGATAAGGTTTGCGTGTAGTTGGTTTTCCGTGATTTTGCTCCAGTGGCGGCGGGGGATCTGTCGGGTGTGGTGGTGTGTGGTGGGTTTCTGGAAGGTGAAGTGGATGCATCGGTGGTCGGTCCAGAGGAGTTCGGTGGTGTGGCTGAAGGAGAAGTGGGAGCTTGAAGAGAAGATGGGGTCGAGCATGTGGTCGGCGGAATGGGTAGGCATTGTGATGAGCTGCCTCAGTCCGAGGTTGGCGAGGCTGTCGATCAGGGTGGAAGAGTTGCTGTGAAAGTTCAGGTCTCCGAGGAGGATGTAGTTGGTGGAGGTCAGGGTGTGCATGCTGACGAAGTCGGCGATAGAGTCGCTGAATTGGGGTTGGGGTCCTGGGGGTCTGTTGATGAGTTTACCTCTGAGGGTGGTGTTTGGGTCTCTGTGGATCTGGAAGTGCATGTGGTCGGCAGTGCTGAGTGTGTCGTCGGTGTTGGTCAAGACCCTGACGCTGTTCTTGTGGACGATGTCGAAGGCCATTCCTCCTCCAACTCTGTTGGTGTGGTCTCTGCGGGTGATCTTGTAGCCATCTGGGATGGCTACGGCGATGTCGGGTACGGAAGAGTCGTTCATCCAGGTCTCTGTCAGGAAGGCGACGTCTAGGGATGATGTGTCGAACAGGTCCCAGAGCTCAACGGCGTGCTTGTGTGCGGAGCGGGTGTTCAGTAGGATGTATCGGAGGTGGTTGAGATTTTTTTGGCGGGTGGTTCGGCGGCTCTGAGGCTTTCGTAGCTGCAGATCCGGCAGGTGAAGGGACCATGTGTGCGTTTTGGTGCAGCCTTGATGCAAGTGTGGGTCCGTCCGGGGTTGAGGGTGTGCTGGCATCATAGAGGCAGCGGTCTTCGTGGCGGGCGCGGGGACTCAGGGTTCTGGCGCTGGGCGTGTTCCAGGCGCGGACGGGCGCAGACGTGCTAGCCTTAGGCATGCCTTCAGCGCGCCAGCCGCTCGGACGTGCAGCAGCAACCATATATGGGTGGGCAGGTAGGAGGGAGGAGCGGCTGGGAGGCCGGGGCAGCGAATGGGCAGTCAGGGGAGTGGGGACGCAGCGGCGGGACAGAAGCAAGGGCACAGAATCCAGAGGGCAACGGTGGGGACAGAAGGTGACAAATATACAGAATCAAGGGGGCAGTGAAGGGGACAGAAGGAGAAAAAGGCACAGAGTCATGGGGGCAGCGAAAGGGGACAGAAGGAGAAAAAGCACAGAATCACGGGGGCACCAAAGGAGACAGAAGGAGAAAAGACACAGAATCATGGGGGCAGCGAAGGGGAAAAAAGGCACAGAATCACGGGGTAGCAGGAGAAAAAAGGCACAGAATTACAGGGACAGAAGGAAAAAAAAGGCACAGAATCACGGGGCAGAAGGAGAAAAAAGGCAAAGAATCCCGGGGGCAGAAGGAGAAAAAAGGCACAGAATCACAGGGGCAAAAGGGGAAAAAAGGCACAGAATCACAGGGGCAGAAGGAGAAAAAAGGCACAGAATCACAGGGGTAGAAGGAGAAAAAAGGCACAGAATCACGGGAGCAGCGAAGGGGACAGAAGGAGAAAAAAGGCACAGAATCATGGGGGCAGCGAAGGGGAAAGAAGGAGAAAAAAGGCACAGAATCACAGGACACTGAAGTGGACAGAAGGAGAAAAAGGCACAAAATCACAGGAGCATAAGGAGAAAAAAGGCACAGAATTACGGGGGCAGAAGGAGAAAAAAGGCACAGAATCACGAGGGCAGAAGAAGAAAAAAAGCTTCAAAATCACGGGGCAGTGAAGGGGAAAAGAGGCACTGAATCACAGTGCAGCAAAAGTGGCAGAAGGAGAAAAAAGACACAGAATCATGGGGGCAGCAAAAGGGACAGAAGGGGAAAAAGGCACATAATCAGGAGGGCAACGAAGGGGACAGAAGTAGGTAACAAGCGTCTCGCACAGGTACGATGCAACGATCTTCGTGATGGCGATGACCTCAGGTGCGGCGGCGATGAGCAGCGCAGCATCGATATTCTCCTCTCGCGGCCCCTTGATGCGATGGCTCTGCGGCAATGTTCGCAGCGACATGATAAGGTCCGCAAGCAAGCGGTGTGACGATCTCACCCAGCGACGACAGGCTCTGCGACCTTACTCGCAGCAACAGTAATCTTCCCGCACCGGAGCGATGAGTTCTGGAAGCGAACAATGCGTTGGTTCTTGCACCGGCAACAGGCGCTGCGACGATCTCGATCTTCGCGTCGGCGGGAATGTCCTTGCACTGTCGGGGATACACTCCGCAAGCGAGCGATGCGTGGAAATAGCAGATTTTCTTGTTTTATCCTTGTCCAGCTCCCCAAACAGCAGGCACAACTTCCGGAGGCCCCACAATTGGATCAAGCACTCTAGGAAGGGCAGGGGGTGAAGTCATTTTGTTTCTGTGACTTCTTAAGAGGATGCCAGCTCTCCTCAGGCCCTTAGAGATCTCTTCCAGCAAGGGGTCACAGCACACAGCAAAGTCCTTCCCCTCTCCTTGGCAGCAAAGCAACTGCTGGTCAGTCCACAAGCACACAGTAGGACAGTCCTTCTTCTTCAGTCTTCCAGCTTTCTCCTTGGCAGAGGCTCCTTCTTGATTCCAGGATGATCTAATTTTCTGTAGTCTGGGAAGCCGTTTTTATACCAGTCTTTCCTTTGTTCTCTTGAGGCAGAGAGGCCTTGTCTTAGTCAGAACCAGTTCTGGTCAGTCCCGGAGCACTTTGTTTTCCTGACTTCTCCTTTACTTTCAGAGAGAGGGGCAGGGTTGTCAGCTGCCCAGCAGGTGGTGGAACCAGCATTGTGGAAGGCAGGCACAGCCCTATTCAAGCCAAGGTGCTATCCCCTCCCACCACTCAAGATGCAGATGCAGCTATTCAGCCTAGTGCTGACTTAAACAGCCTCCTGGGGGCTCCCCAGCCCCTGTCACTCCCAAACCAGACAGTCAATTCACAAACTAGCCAAGGCACACAGAAAAGTCAAACAAGAGAACAGCCACTTTCTAAAAGTGCTGTTCTCAAACACAGGATTTAAAAACCATCCTTCCTAAAAGATAGGTTATTAAATTCTGAGTTCAGGGATACCAGACTTTAATTTTCTATTTTGCTCCTATGGGAATATATTCAGGTAAACATTATACACAGCATTCCCCATTATAGCCTATGGGCAAGATTGCCCTCTCAATAGTGAAAAACGAAAATGGCTGTAATTCACTACCAAAGCATGTCACACACACTAGTACATGCTCTACCTTTCACATACACTGCACCATGCCCAGGGGGTACATAGGGGCGACCAATGTGTATAGAAAAGGAAGGTTTGGGGCTGTTCAGTGTGGCCACTGGCCAGGTCAGTATGGCAGTTAGCAACTGCCCACTGGCACTGCAGTGGCAGGCCTGAGACACCATTTTAGGGCTACTCATGTGGGTGGCACAATCAGTGCTGCAGGCCCACTAGTCACTAGTAGAATTTGAATCACCAGCCCTGGCACACTCAGTGCACTTTACTAGGGACCTACTGGTAAAACAAATATGCTAATCATGGATAACCAATCCCAATAACAATTTATACAGAGAGCATATGCACTTTAGCACTGATCAGCAGTGGTAAAGCGCCCAGAGTCCTATTGCCAACAACGACAGGTCAGTAAAAACAAAGGAGGAAGAAGCAAAAAGTTTGGGGATAACCCTGCAAGAAGGCCATTTCCAACAGTATCATTTTCTTTTCTGCTGACTGATTCAGTGTAGCGATGCTCCTCTGCCATTATGGAAGAGCCGCCCCTGCTTGGATGGCCTTCCAGAACACTGAATAGTGATAGTAATACCTTTCGTAAACAAATACTGTAATTTAATATGTTTTAAATGCGGTAATGAGTTAATGTATGGAATCCAGACTGCACGCAGTCACGCAGGACACCATCACACTTGTGCAGTTTTATTTTGTTCCCTGCTTTTCACTAACCCCCCTCGGAAAAAAATTCAGGGCCAGATGTTCAAAGAGACCATTTGCAAAAAAGTGTTTGCATATTGTGCAGCAACGTATTGTGGCCGGACTTTGAGTTTTCAAACGTATCCATATAATATTACATCTGTTTGCGAAATCAACATTTGCAGGGGCTCACATACCGGCCTGATGAACTGATATTATTAATTAGGTGGGTTGAAATTTGCAACCTCAGAGTATCCTGGAAGGGACAACAGACCATCGTCTCTGTGTTTGCATTTCCAAATAGAAACTTTTTTTTAATTGTAAAAACCAGTGCTGCTTTAAAAAAAAAAAAAAGCCATTGAGGAAAACTTCAGGCACAGCAGACAGCGGTGGCATGGACAACTACCTTCTCCATCTGAAGGTGCCATTCCAATTTCTTACGGAGGAGTGTCCCAAAGGGACCTCTTCACCTCTGTGAGTCAGCTTTTCACCTCCTTTGTAGAGTCGCTACATGGTCAATGGTTTGTGACTATTTGCAACTGCGAACCATTGACACATACCATAAAGAATCGCAAATTGTCTGGAAAGCCCCTTTCATGCTTCTTCCAAATTGTGACTTGTTATGGCACGAAAAGCTCATTTTATGAATCGGAAAAACTTTTTGAACTGGTAAAATGGGTTTTGTACATAACAGACTGAGATTTTGCAGCCATAAACCGAGTGAATTAGTTAATCTAAGGTTTTGTGGTTGCAAATCCTTCGTTATATTTGCCCCTCTGCACTGCACAATCAGGACACATGTAATTCTTGCCGTTTTGGTCAGTGCAAATGTCTGTGCATAATAGCACAGCAAGAAGTGTCAATTTTCTGGCTCCAGCGCTGTGAGTAACTCCTTCTGTTGTAGGAGCAATTGTAGGGTGGTCGCTTTTTGGACGCTCAGGTTTTCAGTTCTGCTGCAGTCTGAAGGTAGCTGAAAAAGGAAGCTCAACCATCTCGATGGTCTGTGTAAGCTGACATGCTCTTTCATATTGAGGCCATTTTTGCCTGGAGTGCAAACCACATTGCTGATATTGGAATTTTAATATTTAATGTCTATCCTGCAATTTGTACATGTGCATGCTGTTTCGGCCGTTGCTTGGGAGAGTGATCGGCTGGTGTGTGAGCTGTCATTATTATTCAAAAAACATAAATATCTTTGTGATTCAGTGGCTGGCATGACAAGCTGACAGCTTGTAGTTATGTGCACCAATATCTTAAAGCTTTAATTACATCTCTAAATGCATAAGGCCATTGCACTGCTGGTGAGTCACTTTTTTTGACGCACTGGCGGCGCATTGTGCCTGCCCATATTTACAAGGCCACACAAAGTCATCCTGTGTGACTTTTCATGGCTTGATAAATATTGACCCCTTTCACGCATTACTTTGCGTGAAAGGGACGTTCCATTGGTGTTGCTGTGGGTGTTCTCACGCCACATCCATGGAACCTGACACATTACCAGATTTACAAAGTTTTGTAAAGGTAGGAATGCATAAGATTCCTACGCCTCCCCAGGGAAGGAGTAGGAGTGGTGCAATGAGGAGAAAGAATTTTATTTATTCTTGAATTTCCCTCTTTCTAAGCGTGCTGCAGTCTGGAGCACGCATAGAAAGAGAAAAATATCATCAGTGACGGATTTGTGCAGGAAGGTGTCCGTTCTGCACAAAATCGATCATTCCCGCTACGCAAGCACCCTTGCTACATGAGGCAAGGGTGCCTGGGCTGGCGCATGGCAGCCAATTGTGCACCAGCACAGGCGAAAGCACCTGGATGCATTGTTTTGTTGTCAATATGATGCATCCCTGTGCTTTTAAAATGATGCATGTCAGCGTACCAAAATGGCTTGCTGTGCTGCATAATTGTTTTGTAAATGATACCCATAGCTTTTAATATATTTCATCAAATTTTTAGTGCTTACGTGTAGTTTTATTTAAAGAAAAAGGATGGTTGATGTGTTTGAATTAATCTTAAAACAGGTGCGCCAGGTGCAAACAGGGAAAGTGGCCCTATTATGGGGAATGCGCTGCCCTCAGTTCAGCAGCAAACTTACGCTGCCCTGGGAGCAGCGCATTCAAGTGAAATACAGAGCGGCTGCTTCAAAGATGCTCTGTGTTTCACAGCACAGTGCAGGTGCCAAGAGGGGAGAGAAAGACTGCACCGCATGCAATGGGATCTCTGGGAAAGGGGTCCATGGGACTCCTTCTTCCCCACCCCAGGAGGGCTGCTTTAGGAGGCACACTTTCAGTGTGCAATCTTTTTGTAGCACACTTTCAGTGTGCCTCTGAAAGGCATTAATGCCTTAGTGCCCATGTAAGCAATACGGCCATGGCGCAGAAGCAAAGTGATTCCGTCATTTGCATGGGGCATGCCCCCAGGCAAATGAGGGGATGCACTCTGAAAATAGCACTGGTGCTACATGTGTGCCAGCTCCATCAGTTGTACAGGAGGGTACGGACAAGCATCTACGAGCCATTCTGTAATTCTGTTGTACCCCAAGGGTGCATGAAGCAAGTGCACACACCTGATGTGCTCTCAGCCGACAATGGGTAATATGGTCCCAAGTGGATGGAAAGCTGTATTTAGTATCAAACATTGCCAATAACATACAACAGTGATGACGTGGTAAGTGTCATTCTCCAATTAACTCTTAGCACAGGTTGGAAAGTCACTAAGTGGCAGAGTGTGGAAAATGATAGACTGGAGTGCAGTCTAGAGTGCCCTACTAATTAAGTTCAGGGCAGGCCATGGCCTGGTAACACTGATGTGCATACTAGACTCTATAATATTTTAACTAAAGTTACACCAGAAACCCTTCCCAATAGCGCCTTGGATCAGTAGTCATGTGTTTGTTGGGAAGTGGATTAATTGTATGTGTATGCACCTACCATTAGTAATAAGGCCACTATCATGATATAGGGTCCAGTAAGGTCTCAATAATGTAGCCCCTTGTTCAAGTCTTGGTAGGTGACAACGAGCAGTCAGGCATAACTTAGGAGACAGGAGAGTAAGGCATTTAAAAACAAAAATACATCACATAAGTAAGACACAACACACAATAAATACCCCACACTAATTTATAAAAATTGGAAATATTTTATGAACAAATAGACACCAAAATGATAAAAATCTAAGATAGGGAACCGGAGATATGAATTTTCTAAAGATTAACAACTTTATAGTACTTAAAAACATACAGTGCCACTCTGGGACATCTGGTTGTGCTTTTACCTTCAGACTTAGAAACTTTTCTGGTGCTTTTTCTTCCAACGTTGCTCGACACACAGCAGGCCTGATTCGATGAGGGTTCGCCTACTTGACTTTCCACGAGGCCCCAGTCAAATCCTGGAAGTCTGGAGCTCCAGATCTTTCAGTGGGATGAACCTAAAATCCTGGCTGGGTCGTGGTTGAAGGTAGTCGGCTTGACTGTCGAGGTCGGGTCGGTCACCTCATGGAGCTTTTTCACAAAAGTTCTCCTAACGTCAGGAAGTGCTTCCTTGTAGGGTCAAAGTGTGCAAAACATAAATCCAAAGGTCTGGAATATCCTAGATGGTCCTTGGGATGTCCCGACTACAATTTCACAATGCACCTGGCCAAATCCTTAAAAGTCCACTGGAAGCACTCCAGGGTGTGGACTTGTTAGAACTGGGGGTCTCTATTTTACTGAGACAGTTACCTTAGTCCAAAGAGGAACCCTTGCTTCTAGTCAGGGAAAGGAGGGAAACCCTCTTTAATAACCCCTGCACACCCCCTGGTAGCTTGGCACGAGCAGCCAGGCTAATCTTCAAGGCAATGTGTAAAGTATTTGCAACCACACTTCCAGTGACACAGTGATAACACCACAAATGGACACTACACTGATGTACGAAAATCGGGGTATCTTTATCAAGAAGAAAAATACGATAAGATAAAACGATAAAAAACCAACATATGCGTGTTCTTAATATTTCACTTTGCCGGTTATTAGGCCAACAAACACTTGTAGGTTCTTGCGGTATTAATGAGAAGTTGACGATGTTCAAATGCAGTTCTAATGCAATGCTATGCAGTTTGTAATGCAGTTCGTATTGTCAGAATAATGCAGTCCGTAATGCAAGAATAATGCAATCCTCAATGCACGGAATCAGGCAGTTCGTTATGCACATATAACGCACTCTTTAATGCAAGTAATAAGGCAGTTCGTAATGTGAGAATAATTCAATCCTCAATGCACGTAATCAGGCAGTTCGTGATAAAACAATAACGCACTCTTTAATGCAAGTATAACGCACTCCTTAATGCATGTATAATGCACTCCTTAATGCAAGTATAACAGCAGTTCGTAATGCCAGAATAATTCAATCCTCAATGCACGTAATCAGGCAGTTTGTAATGCAGGAATGATACAATCCCTAATGCAAGTAATAAGGCAGTTCGTAATACAAGAATAATACAATCCCTAATGCAAGTAATAAGGCAGTTCGTAATGCAGGAATAACACCAGGCAAATTAGCCCGGGCACCACTAGGCCCCAACCACAGACAACAGTCCTGAACTTCAGAGGGTGGCCCCAGTACTGCTGGACAGATCTTGGTCGCTCGAGGACTCAGTGCGTCTAGTGCGATGCAGCGGGAGAGAGATGGGAGCACTCCTGTACTCCTCCTGTGCGCCTCCCCCGGCCACACACGCTTGCGGTTCCCAACCAGAATCCAAGCCTTACCTGGGTGATGTGCTGCCTCTCCCTCTCTCCACGCTCGTCGGACGTCCTGCTGGGCACTCTCGATGATGACGCAGCTCCGATGCAAGCAACGCTGTAGCCGGACAGGTTACGGTGCTGCCTTCTCCATTGCTGATGATCTTGGGAAAGTTCCTCTTGCGAACAACGATCACGATTACTTCACGACTTTCTTAGCTTTACCAAATCCTTCGGCACATTGTACCTCAGGCCGGCAGCGGCGATCTTGATCTGCAGCCTCCGTTACGATGACAGCTCGGGCCACAAACAACTTCACAGCAGTGTGGACGAGGATTTATGCTGCGGGGACACTGCAGTCACCGGGCACTGTCCAACCAGCACCACGGACCCCACGCAGTCTCAAGCTACCCACGCGCAAAGCGTCACTGAGACTCGGTCGGGTTTCAGGCCACACAGCCCCGGGCAATGCTTACGAAGGTCTCAAGCTGCCAAAAAGCACACGCACACAGCGCTGCTAAGACACACTTGAAAACTTTGATATTCCTTAGTTTCCACAACAGGGAGACAGCTCTCCTCGGGCCCTTGGGGTCAAGTTACTTTGGGACACAGCACACAATAAAGTCCTTTTTTAAGCAGGGCGACACAGCACACAGCAAAGTCCCTTAGCCTCTTCTTAGTTAAATCAGCAAATAGCAGGCCAGCCCCAGAACACACAGCAAGGGGCAGTCCTTCTCTTCAGTCTCTTCAGCTGTTCTTCCTTGGCAGAGGTTGCTCTTGACCACAAAGTAGTTTTCAGTCTTGATCAGTCCAACGTTCAGGGATTTCAGCTCCCATTGTTATACCCCTAACAATACCCCTAACTGACCCCTGTCCAAACCAGTTCTGGGTGTCTCCCTGTCAGTGACAACTTCTTCCTTTGATTAGTGGGGGTCTGGTTCCTCAATAACTCAGCAGGAGGTGGTGCCATCCTTTTGTGGCAGCAGCCCAGCCCTCTTCACCTCCAGGGGCTGCTCCTCCTCCCGTACACTCCAGATGCAGGTTAGCCTGTTGCTGTCTCGTCTCCTCCCCTGGGTCAAGACATTTCCAGATCGGATCACATTCAAATCCAGAGAGTCAGGCAGAGATACACAGAATTGTTAGAACAAAGAAACCAGCCACTTCTAAAAGCGCAGTTTCTAAATACACAATGCAAAAACCACTTTCATAAAAAGATGTGTTATTAAATTGTGAATTCAGGCACATTAAACTTCACCTCTCCATCTTAAGCCTATGGGAAGATATTCTAGAAACATACTACACAGCCTTCCCCATTCTGTCCTATGGGCAAGATGGCCTTGCAACCGTGAAAAACGAAATAGAGAGTATTTCACTGTCAGGACATGGTGCACACCTCAGTACATGTCCTACCTTTCACAGACACTGCACCCTGCCCAGGGCAGTACCTTGTACCTACCATAGGGATGTCTGATGTGCATGGAAAGGGAAGGGTAAGGTCTGGCAAGTGGGTGCACTTGTCAGGACAGCATGGCAGTTAGCAAATTGACCGCAGACACTGCAGTGGCAGGCCTGAGTTCTCTCTTTAAGGCTACTTGTGCAGGTGGTACAATCAGTGCTGCAGGTCCACGAGTAGCATTTGCATTACCAGCCCTGGTACACATAGTGCACTTTACTAGGGGCTTTACTAGTAAGGTAAACATACCAATTATGGACTACCAATTTACCATAACACTTTATACAGGAGGCACTTGCACTTTGACACTGATCAGCAGTGGTAAAGTGACCAAAGCATCTAAGTCAGCAACAAAATGTCAAAAAAGGTCTGGGAGGAAGGCAAAAAGTTTATGGAACTTTAGCCACAAAGGGCCAAGTCCAAAAGGACTCCTGGTCAAGATGATACAGGTGGGCTCTGTTAACCTGTAGCTTGCAGGGAGCCCACTCTCTAATCGTTCCGGAAGCAAGGCACAGTCCCCAGTGCCGTAGTACCTGAGTAGCAGGCACAGTCATTCAGAGTGCAGGCCTTTAGGTGCTGATCCAGATTCCAGCTGTGCAATCCTTTGTTTCCTTGTAGTTTTAAGCAGAAGATCTGAGAGACTATGAAGCTCTCAGATACTTATTTAGTGTTCTGGGGTTACTAGCAGGAGGGCACCTCTGTCCAATGGGAATGCTGCCTGTCACCCAAAAGCATGACAACGTCCTTGAAAGTGTTGCATCTTCTTGTCCCGCAAAGGACTGGACTTCCAAAATCCAACATGAATGATTTCTCTCCAGAGGAGAAAGAGCTAGCTAAACCAACCCACAGTGTGACTCATTTCCATTTGCTCTCCTCCCCCTTACCTCTGCAAATTTCTCTCCTAAGCCTGCCATCTGGCTGGGGCTCAGGATGTGGCAGCAGGTGCGCCTGGCATTCTTTTCTGATCTGCTCTCTCATTGAGCTCAGTAATGATTTACCAAGTCCGATCTGCTCCCACCAGGCCACTAACCAACTAATCAAAGCAGCCTGGCTAAGCCTGGTGAAGCTGACCAATCTGCACAGACCACTAGAAGGTTGGATTTTGGCTTGCAGAAGAGAAAGTTCTAAAACTTCTCTTCTGTCCAAGTTATGATAAAATCAACAGTGGCAAGTTGTTGCATTTATCAAAACCAATCGTTTAAGCCCTTGTATAATAAGTACACCTTTTCCAGTAATATGCATGTTCGCCTAGGGGAAAAGTTACATGGGCAGTTTTTGCCTCACCATGGCAAATAAAACATCTTTTATAAGGTCCCTGCTTATAGTTACACCACCTCCCACCCCTGGGTGACCTATGGGGTGCCTAATATGAAGCAACACAGTAGATTATCACTTTTAATGTGCCCATACTACCAAAGTTGAGTCTGCACACAATTGTACTGTTAAAGACAGTCTGCAAAGCCAGGCTGCCTTTATAATTACAGCAGACACTCAGCAGTGCACACATACAATTGCAGGAAATCTACTGGGCCTCTAAACTTCCATTGCCTATTACATACTAGGAACTTATAGGTAGTTTGAACCCCTAGCCCAATAATATACGTGTGACTTATGGGGTCTGTTAACATCAATTGTGAGAATATAGTTTTACAAGGCTGGAAAACTATTTTCTTTGGGCAAAATGCACGCTCACATCCAAAATGGATGTGACGATGCATTTTACTTGAATAAAACAGCGGTAAATGCAGATGAAAAGAAATAGCAAGCGATTTTTACCCCAAATTACTCTTAATTACGTGAAGAGGAGTAATCACTTGATTAGCGTCACAGAGTAACACAGAATTATGGAAATTTCACCGGCATAACTGAAATTCTGCCGAGCCTAGTAATAACAATATATAATGTCATAAATATATAAAAGAAACAGGATTGCAAATTACCAACTCTGATGCACATTGTGACTATGGGACTGATGTACTTTACGCCAGTGCTCAGGAAGAGAGCCCCTCGTCATTCATGTGCATGCAGAGCCACCCCTTGTCAAAAGGGTTTTTCAATGATTTCCAATGTTGTCGTCATTTTTGAGAAGGAAACGTTAAATCATAATATTGTGTAAACATGTCCTAATTGATCTCTCGATGTAAACTTTTATGTCAAAACATGCCAAACACAGTTTTAGGTATTAGAGCATGATTAGGTTAAATAGTTAATCAAATTACAAGTTAATAAACAAAATGAATCTATAAATCACACATTTCTGCGGTGGGACATGCCTGTCCCCTGTATGAAATCATTTTGCAGCCAAACATCAATCTCATTTTATATTTAAGTGAGTGAAGAAACAGTCGAATTACACACCGTGGCGTTTCCATGGAACAGCTTCTCAGCGTTCATTATTGGGAATAAATTGCGCTGTCAAGCTGTAAAACTGGAGCACAGAAAGGAGGAGCTTAGGAGAAAAACCTTTGATGAAAGATGGAAGAGGGAACCAGGTGTGTGTGTGTGTGTGTGAGTGCTTGTGTATGTGTGTGTGTGTGTGAGTGTGAGAGAGAGCAGTGTTAGTCTAGTATATTGGGCGACCCGGCACTGCCAGAGGGGCCGGCATGAAAAGGGCCAGTGTGTGTGTGTGTGGGCATTTTATTGGGTCCTATTGACAAGATGGTGGGAGGTAAGAGAATTGGAGAGGATGCTGATATTACGTCACAAATCAGGGCATCATACCATCTGAGATGCATTAAGAGAATGACACAAGTTATCACTTATTTGTTCCATGCCCTGTTGAAGGACCAATGTTCTAAAGAGTAATTTCACCTCTGTTATATCTTCACCGAGGTCATCAGTTGCCATGTGTGACATCACGAGAAGTGAATCAGGAAATGAACAGTTGCATAGATTGCCATAATATATTGAATATGTAAGGATTTTTATGACACAGTTTAGCTGGTTATTTTACTTGGCAATTATATCAACTCTTTAACAAATTTGTTGGCATATATGTATTTAGATCTCAAATCAGATGACGATCGAATCGCATAATGGGTTTAGTACATCTGTCTCTTAGATATTTTAGAGTTTAATATCATTTAATACATGCCAACACAAAGCTCAGTGTTTGAATGAAATACCATCAAAGATTGTAATACTAAATCTAGACATTATGTTGTGTCTTTTGGAATGACATCTTGTGAAAGACAGATGCATTCTATCAACATTTTGAGAATGTCTTAACCATAGATTTTAATTTTTGGATGTCTAATGTTTATACCTGCTTCCCTATGTGCTGGTTCCCAGAGGGCATGGATAACTATGTGCTCCTAAGACATAGGGATCAGAGCTACCAGTAAAAAACAAGTCTAACACAATATAGCCAACTTTCACTATCTGTTGTGGTCTATCTTAGCATCCTTATTTCTCATTACCACCTCATTGTCTTCCTAGTCACATTCCTTAAATTGATGAGATAAAGGCTCGTGTGTGTCCCTTTCTAACACTTTCTTTTCTTTCTATGCTCCCTAAGTAGACAACTGTCCTATAAACAGCACTTCCTCTCTACACACTTCCTGTTTTCTTTTTTGTCCATTTTCTATCTTCACCTGTAAGCACATCAGTGGTTGCCAGAGCATTCTTTTTGTTTTTGTTATTTTCTTTTTGAATGGTTGTTTTTGTTATTTTTTCTACTTTTTCATGGCCCGCTCTAGGTGGGACTGAGCTAATAAAGTTTGTTTTAAAAAAGAGGATCATTGGTCCCACCTGCATCCGTGTACCCCCAGTCTACCGAGTTATGGTGCTGGGGCCGCTTCTCACAACGCGCAGCAGTGGCTGTTTGGGTCCCGCTATCACCATTTCTCTCCAGTCAATAGAGAAAGAGGATCTCTCAATGGCATTCACTGCAAGACGTTTTTTTCAGCCTGGGAGAAAGAATCCTGGTTCTTATTAGACACCCATTTTGTCAGGTAAGATATATACATGCTTTTAGGACAATTTGTCAGAGCTTTTTGAGATGGTGAAAAAGACAAATTTACTGTGAATGTCTTCTATTCACTTTTGTGAGGTGCCTACTGTGATAGCTTGTGTTTTTCCTAGCTAAGAGTGCTACTTTTTTGGTTCCTAAATTTTACTAGATCAGAGTTTTCTTGTTTTCAAATTAATTCAAGAAGGACATATGTGTTTACTTGGGCATTACTAGGGCTACTATCAAAAAGCCCATTGTCTTTATTTATACCTGGCTCATTCTGGGTGTTACTTTTTTGGAGTAACTCGGATGAGCATTCCAAAAGAATCATCATTCTTCTCCTTCTCCACAGAGGGATAGATTTATGAATGATGATAGAAGGCTGAAGCAGAGAAGGTCCTACTCCTCTCCTATAGCATAGAATACATTGCAAGAAATGGTTAAATCTCTTTGTGATTTGTATGAGACATAGAGGCTGGTGTGTCTCCCCCTCTTCTTCCTGTTCTTCGTTAGCCTCTGCGGACCACAGCGAGGAAAAATTGGGGTTGCCAGATGACTCTGCTACTCCTAGGGGGAAGCATATTCAGAAGGAGGAGACTGAAGCCTGCGCCTGTCATAGCTTACTTGACCTCTAACCTCCAACTCCTGGCCAATGAAGAGAAGCCTAGCACCAGCGGGTATTGGTTCCGTCATTTCCAGAGTCCGGCTGTTGGAAAACCTCCAGTCATTCAGGGTCTTTTGAAAGGAGATTTAGAGGATTCAGGTATGTTATCTTTATCTGAGAGGAGGGAAAGCGGAGCTTTTCCAATAGATTTGTTTACGACGAATGCCTATTTATGGTAATAAACTGAAGAGCTCGATGAGGTGCTACCTAAGATCTTTAAGAACCAATAGGCCACACAGTCCTTTCACCATAGACGCATAAGCATAAGAGATATTTTGAAAAGAACACACAAGGACAATATGATTTCTCTTTCAGTAGATTCCATTTCCAGGTAATCGGTGCCCAAGTAATGTTGCTGCCCACCAGTTGACTTGAGATAATTTTAGTCAGTAACAGGGTGCCTGACTATGACAGGATTATAGAAAATGTAGGCCCTGTAGGTCATTTTGACTTACATTTGGATCAGTGGAAGGCTAAAATGATGGACAGCTGCATCTGAGAAGTAACTTCACAGGAGTATAGGATGGACTTCTCTCCTTTCCTGACAAGCTTCCAGTTTGTTCAGACTTCTTGGATCACAAATCAGTTTCAGAGACAGGCTCTATTGAACGGTACAGTTTGTCTGGTTATGAAAAGAGCCATTTGTGTGGTTCTACCACAGGAGACAGGGTTGGGATATATTCATTCATTGTTCTGTTTCAGAAGTCCTCGGGGTAATGTAGAATTATTATAGATTTAAAGTCCACCTACAGCTTTATCTCGATTGTACCTTTCAAGATGAACACTGGACAGCAGATGATTCCTCTGATTTCAGTGGGAGGCTTTCTGACAATGAATGACTTGCAGGATGCTTACATGCACAACACAAATGCAGAACCTCACAAACTGTTTCACAGATTTTGTGCGGGAAGATCATTGGCAGTTTCCGATACTCTCCTTTGTGATATAAATTGCCCAAGAGGTTAAACACTGAATATTGTTTTCCATTCTGGCCTTGCTTCACAACCAGGGAATAAAGATACCTCCCCATCTCACCAGCCTTTTTAATCACTCTCTCTCATATGCAGACACTGAAGAATACCTATGATTGTGTCTTGCACTCTCCAGTGGTTCCTGTTTTAAATCAACCTGATAAAGTAACAGCTATCACCTTCTTAGAGCATTTGATATATCAGAGCTTGATTAAGGGTACATCTGGGGAAGATTTTTCTCCTGCCAACAAAGAGATTAAAGTTACATAGTCACATGAAGAATGTAATTTTGAAGAGGATGATCCCTATTAAAGGTTTTGGTTTCAGGGTGATATGGCAATTATGATGGAGAAATGTTGTGATAGTAGAAATCCTAATAATAAGAAGGTGGAAGCTTTATTAGAACATTGGAATGTTGGGAGCTCCATTGAAAACAATCGAGCGCTCTGGGCTTATAATGGCTGGTATAAGCCTGGAGCTCCAACATTCCAATGTTTCTTTGTTCACAGCTCTGGCTGTCAACAAAGGCTTCAGGGAGCCTGAGGGGATTCCAATCCCCTCACGCTTCCAAAAGGCTTTGTTTTTTTGTTAGAACAATCTGTCCTCTAGTGACAGAATGTTCTAATAGCCTTATAGCCCTTTCGTAGATGGGCTATACCGCTATTAAAGTCCCTCTCCCTTGTTAAAGGCCCTCACCTTCGGCTCGGGGCCTTTAACGCTGGAGAGGGCCTTTAATAGCCGGTATAGCCCTCTACGGCGGGCTATAAGGCTATAATAATTATTCCTTGGGATCAGAGTCATCTGATACAGATTGTCTGAAAACGTTCTACAGCATTCGACTCTGCTTTCAGAGATTTGCTAAGTTTTCATTGCAGAAACTAAGACTATCTGAAATCACTTGTCCTGGCTGATTTCAGTGACTGTGGAGCAGGAAACTGCATTTGCTACTCCTCTTCCAACAATTCTCATGGCAGATTTTAGCAGCCTACGTTGGGGGATGGTCCTTGAGGAGCAGTCAGCTCAGGGCCCAGCATTGGCTCCTCTACTATGGTGGATGAGCATCCCCTCCCCCCACACCCCAGCCAGCAGGAGCAGGTGCAAAACTTGAAAAATACAATGATAACAAAACACGTTTACAGCACATATTTTGAACCTTTGTATTTCAAGGTGAAATGTGATTATGAAGGAAAATGCTATACAGTCAATTCAGGTATCTGCCTAGGGTCACATAATTTGGTCCAGAGGGGAAGTGATCCCTGGTTTTCTAGTTTCATGTTTTGTGCTGAGGAAACACACTACTGCAGTTCCACCTCTCTGACTCAGTGGCGTAATGAGCAATAGTGCATGACACGCACTAGCACCCAGGGGCATGAGGAGGCCATATTACTGCTATTTTTGGTTGTTTTTTATTACCAAAACAGAGGATGGGGCTATTTTCTAGTTTTCATTAGGGCCTGTGATGCAACTGCTGGCCAGGAGTACAGATCTATTTAGAGTATATCAAAAAGAGTATTGTGTAATTTGGAAATGGTAATTTTCCATTAACTTTTCAGAGACTGCCCAACAGGAACGCATATATAATCCACTAACTGCGTTCTCAAAGCGAACTACTACTACTTAACGCACTGAGAACTGACAAAATGTGATCAACCACAAAGATATGATGATCTCTGCCAAAAGGCCCAAACATATGAAAAGCAGATTCACAATCCCCTTAGCTTTTTGGCACCAATGGCAATACACAAGGAGGATGTATGGAGCACACATCCTGAAGGCTGGAGCTCCTCTGACGTTTGCTTTATGGAATGACAAAAAGAAGTATCAATTGTTTCATTTTTCAAACCGTGGCCCCACATTATTTTTAATAATCCATTTGTCTTAAAGCACCAGAGCACCAAATGCTTCAACGGGTGAAGAACTACAATAAAAACAATAGGTCTCACATCTCTCAGGCTGTAGGCACACTTGGGAATATTTACAAGAGGTCTGGGCCACAGCAACGCCACTTTTACCGACATTTTGGTGGCGCAATCCCTCTCTATACTTAGCCACTCATTGTAGCTTAACGCTGCTTTGTAAATATGGTACCCTTTTGTTAAAGGGGCGTGCAATGGGTGTTGCTGTAAGTGTTCCACCGCAACATCCTTTGCTTTTGGACGCTGACCCAGATTTACAAGGATGTGTGAATCTGAGGCAACGTCAAAAACTAACGCCATGCAAAAGTAGGCGTTAGATTAGCGCAGCAAGGATACATATTTTTATTTCTCATCTGTTTTGCTTTTTCTATATCTGTTGTATTCTGCAGAACAGATAGGCATAGCAAAATGCTATAAATGATTGTTTATGTGCAGGAAGAGACACCATCCATTACATAAAAAATCATCCTTGCAACACAGGCCCGCTTACGCGGTGGCGCCAGGGTGCTAGGCAGCTATTTTTAGCACTTGTGCTAGGGGAAACACATGGGTGTGCAGTATTCTTGTAAATACGGCACATCCCTTTGTTTTGGAAATGGTGCAGCGCAGCAAAATTTGCTTCAGCGCTGCACCATTTCTTTATACATATGCCCCTCTCTTTGGTTTGCCAATGTTCCTTGCTGATGCTAACCAGCCAGCAGCACACATGAAAGAGAGTTAGAAAACACATGCACTCTCAGTTGTGCTCAGTGGGTAGGGGGGTAACTCAAGAAGAGGAAGGAAAGCCAAAGAATCAATCAAATGAGCTTGACAAGACAGCCAGCCAACTATAAGAAATCGGCTTACCCTAAGCTCACCGTAAGTATTGGTATTGTACACAATAGGTCTCTCAACAACAGACAGCTAAAGCTGTCAATAAGCAAGTCCTAAAATGCTTTTTTGGTTAGAAAAAATGTACATCATACAAACCCTACATCAAATAATCAAAATGCTAGCATTTAGAATCACAAATACAATCCATCATTGAAAGGTATACAGAGTGTGTAACTGTAGGGAAACAGGTTTGTGTAATGTTTCCTTAATGTTCTGTGATTATCAGGGAAAGACACTACTCTGCTTTTGGGAAAGAATGTACAATTTCAAAAGAAACTGTTTACTTTGTTTCTTTTACCATGGCAGGTCACCTCAAAGGGTAACCTCTTATGTTAGAGGCAGAGAAAAACAGTGAATTGTTGCCCTACCAAAAATGGATCGGAATCTGACTCATGGTTGAGGTAAGAATTGTGGGTAGTGAAAAGCAGAGATGTACTTACAAATTGATGCCATAAAGAGAGTAAGAGGCTGTCTGTGAAAGAGAGGGACAGGAAATCAAAAAAGAGACTGTGCTGCTGTGTACTACATCAGTATGTCAACAAATAAATAGCCTTTACCGACAAGGGAGGAAAAAAAAAGTACGTTTTAAAAAAATATAGGGGCA
This sequence comes from Lissotriton vulgaris, assembly GCF_964263255.1. Taxonomy (NCBI): domain Eukaryota; kingdom Metazoa; phylum Chordata; class Amphibia; order Caudata; family Salamandridae; genus Lissotriton; species Lissotriton vulgaris. Next base: position 132,427,237 of record NC_141687.1, read on the forward strand.
TATTAGCAAGAATCTCGTTAAAATTATCGCCGTTTTATGGGCAGGAAACTGCCACTAAACTGATAATGGGCTTACTAATGTGCATTATAGAATTCCAATAGAAGCCCAGGTTAGATGTGCAGGACATCTAACCTGGGCTTCTATTGGAATTCTTTAACGCATATTAGCAAGTCCATTATCGCCGTTTTAGCTGCAGTTTCCTGCCACTAAAACGGCTCTAATTGTAACGAGGTGCTTGCTAATATGCCCCGTGATCGCATATGTGAGAGTGATAAAGTTAGAATAGAATATCTGGGTCCGTATTACTCATAGTGTCCCAGGTGTGCAACAGGTGTTTGCACCCATCTTTATACCATTTTATTGCACCCCTGTGGCTTAGCAGCATTAAAGATGCTTAAGTGTCCCCTTCTATAATATGGATCATTCCGATGTAAAATATGCACCAGCATGATCACAATGGGGTGTTGCCTCTTTTGCACAGACGTGTGGCCCAATGAAAATGAGAGGTATAACCTTTTCAAATGAAAGGATACCTTCTATCATCCTTCTGCACCCTAAGAATGACATGAGCGCCTTCGCAAAGAAGCCATCAGAAGATGCGCTAGTGAAGTCTTGTGTTGGAGGTCACAGATAATCAGCGCACCCCCAAGAGACACCTTTGGGATGGAGGTAAATGTTTCCCAGGTCTCCCATGGCATCCTCCTCAGGATGGGCCACCCATACATTGCACCAGCTATGGGTACATCACTGACCCTTCTTAAAACATTTTGGGGTCCCTTTCTAGTGTTTCCCTTATGTGACTGACCAGCACAGGCTCGAGACACAATATTTTTTTCTACAATCGGGCACTATTTCGATATGCTGTGGATACAACAAGTAAAGTGTGTGCCGCCGTAGAAAGTGGAACAGAGTACCCAATATATAATTTAGCACCAGGAACAAATAGTACGATATCATGTGCTCATTGGTGCAACAATCAAATCCACCTAGTCATTCAATGTTCTAAAGTTTAGAGTACACCAGTCTTATCACATTTATTGAACAAGTCTACTGGTGTATCAGATGAGATTGTACATTGAGCTGAGATGAGTAAACAAGGTGGACTGGAAATTATTAATGCATCATCATTCTTTTAAATAGAAAAAAACATAAAATCCCCTCTCACAGAATACAATGAATGATTCATAGATATTTACTAAAACATTGCTCATATTTTCTATCAATTGAATCGATAATCTACACCCTCTAATTGTCATAACTTCTTTGTACAACATTATTGTCTTTTCACCAAAAGAAACTGTGCACAGACAACAAACACATGTTCTCTGGATCTTTATGCTGACCGTGATCTAACAAATTCTGGTCACCCTTATACTAGTTGCCTGAATCTGGGGGTTCTGGTTGGCCTTTCTGACCCTGGTTTTCCAGGCCCTGGTTCTTCCTGGCCCTCCTGATTCTGGTCCTACTCATTCTCATTCAGCTGGTTTCTTATCCACCTCATCCATTTGTCCAGGAACTACTAGAGCTGTACCAGGTCCTATTGGTGCTGATCCTTCTGGTTGTATGACATGACAATGCATGCTTTTACCCTGCATGCCGTCACATCTACATTTTTACCCCGACTAGCTTTCGGGGGTGCGCTGCATGTTGGAATAGTATAATACTATTACAATCCAACTCCAGTGTGTGCAACATTAGGGAAGGTGTTGGAGTTAAATCCAACACCTTTTACCCCCTGCAACGAGCCATTTGCATTGTAACGGCATGCAGGGAAAACACATGCATTGTAACACATCTGTTGTAAAACGTCTGTTTTCCAATCCTTATATTTCTCCTTGCTTTGGACCTGCAGGTTCTGGTATTTTTGGTACTGACTCTCTCACCTTCCTTGCTTATTCTTGCCTCAAGTCAGTCCTATTGGCCTGGATCTTGTCTTCTTTGATCTGGTCCCAATCATCATGGCCTTGATCTTCATGCTGCCTGTCCTTGTGTTGCTACACAAACTCATCATGGTCCTCCTTTCTCTTGCCCTCCTGGGCCTTACCATCCTGTTGCCCATCTTCCTGGCCGTCCTGATCCAAACCCTGTGGCCTGAACATTCAGGGTGTAATTACACTGCTCCTGATGTCCCTGATCCTCATTCTTAATTTCCTCCTCACCCTGGTCTTCCTAGTCCTGGTAGTCAGGGTCCTGGTCCCCATTGCCCTAATGTTCCTGGTCTCCGTAGTCCTTTTTTCCTGGTCCTCTTAGAACTTTTCCTTCGGACTCTGGCTGCCTGGCTCAGCTACGTGGCACTACTGGCCAAGGTCATACTATTCTTGTTATTCATGGTGGGTCTTGTACTAGAGGTTCTGTGCCAATCGTCTCTGATACTCTTGGTCCTATTCCTTATAATTTGGATTCTCCTGCACCTAGTTCTCCTTGACCTGACCCACCTACTTTCTTAGCCTTGGTCTCCTTTATCCTTGTTTGCCTAGTCCTTCTTGTCCTATTGTGCTTGTTATCATAGACTTTGCCTCTTGGCCATCATGGCCCTTCTGGTTACCCCAGTCTTGGTACATCAGGCCCTTTTCCTTTGTGGACCATTTGGTCATGATTACATTGTCCTGGTTTTCCCACCGTCAACTTCCTATTCCTGGTAACACAGGTCTTGGCCTAACTTGATCCTAGTCCTTGTCCTTCTAGTTATAGTTGTCTTCTTCTCCCGTATCTGTTCGGTCTTGTTGAGATGTTCCTTGACCTATGTCCTCCTGAGCCAGGCCATTATGGCCCTAGTCCTTCTGCCCACCACTGAGGGTTCCATTTGGTCTTCCAGATGCTAGTTGGCCTTCTCACCTCAGATCCTCCTCACCCTGGTCCTGCTACTTGTAATGATTGTTCTGACCCACTTGATAATACAAGCCCTGGCCCCTATATTCTGATTTCTACGATCGTGTTAGCACTGTTTCTGGTCCTTCTGGTTATGATCCTTTTAGTTTACTTAGTCCTCTTGCTGTGGTCTTCTAGGTGTCCTTGGTACCACCCCCTGAATCTTTCTAATCCCTGTCCTGTTTATCCTAGTATCCTGGACATGTTTGCCATTACCCTTTAGGAATTCTGGTTCTGATCTTCTTAGTCCATCTTGAATCTGGTCCTGATCTTCCTGGGCCTTGTGTTCCTGCTCCTTGCTACATCACTCTGCAATAACATGTCCTGTCAGAGATCATCCTAGCTGCTGCTAGTTCTACTGTTCCTTGACCTCCAGTTCATGCTAGTTGAAGAACTTCCTGGCCCTGGTTAGACAGGTCGTAATTCCCATCTACTTGTTCCCTTAGTCCTTTCGATCTTGTATCTCCTGTTTTACATTCTCCCGGCCCTGGACTTTTTCATCCTCCTCACTTTAATTCTCATCTATCAGTCCTCCTGGTCTAGCTCTCCTGGTTTATCTAGTCCCCTGGTTTACCTGTACATAATCCTTCTGTTTCTGGCCATCTTGGGCATGTAGTCCTGGTCCTAGTTCTGGTACACCTTTATCTGGCCTTCATGTATCAGGTCTTATATTGCTAGTTCCACTTTGGACATTGGTTCATCTAGTTCTTGGCAACCTGGTTTACGGTCCCCCTAAGTCTGATACTCCTGGACCTTCTTATACTGGTCCCACTGGACCTAGACTTTTTTACCCTCTACAACTCCCCTGGTCATTCTAATTTGAGTTCTCCAGGTCCTTCTAGCTTTGGTACTTTCTGGTTGTGGTCCTATAGTTTCTGGCCCCTTGGTCCTACTCGCACTGATGTCTGTGGTCTTGGCCCTCCTGTTACTGGTCCTTCTCTCGATTGATCTCCTTGTACTGGTCCTCTTTGGTCTGTCTACCTTGGGCCTGGTTTTACTTGTCCCTCTGGCAGTGTGTACAGTCCCTCCTTGCCCTTCTTAGCATTATGGTTAGGGGCCTCCTGTTCCTTCTGCATCTGGTCCTTCTGTTCTTTCAAGCCCTTGTCCACTGGGTCCAGATCCCACTGTTGTGCATCCTCCTGATGCTTTTCGCCCTGGTCCTGGTGCCAATAGTAATGTTCATCATCCTAGTAGTCCACATTTGGGCCTTTTTCTCTTATTTTTCATCCTCCTACTGCTTCTGTCCCTAATGGCCCCTCCATAAGGACTTTAGTCAGGGGCAGCCTCCAAATCTGTCACACAGATTTTGTTGGATTTTTGTTTTCTTCCAGATTTCTTTTGCAGCAACAGCACTGTCAAGTACAGAAATGAGTGCCCATTAGAGACTGTTTGTTGAACACTTAAAACACTGCCTAACATGTTAAAAATCAAAACTACCATTCCCAAGATGTATTGCACAGATGACTAGAATGTCAGTGTAGGTGAAGGGGCCACTACTCATGACATAGGACCAACAGGCACCAGCACCCTAAACCTAGTCTGCTGGGTCAGTGGTATGAAAATAGTGTTTTTTATTCACAGGCAGCAGAGTGAACTTCTCCTGGACATTAAATCCTCCTGTGAATTCCTCAGATGCATTACTTACCTGTCTCCTGTTTTCACTTCCCCATTCCACAGAAGCCCTAATACAGTGTCTCTCTCAATTTACCTCCTGCAAGTGCCACAAAGCACTGTGACCCAAACACCAATTACTTACTGTACACGTCCCTTCCTCGGTTTGCTGCTGCTTGATGACTGCTGTAGTGTTGCCAGATTTGAAAAGGTAAGCAAGCACACTCCCCCTTAAACAGAAGCCTAACACTAACACAAGGCCTTCCATAAGGTGTCCAAAAGTAGCCCAACCCTTAAAGTCCGTCCAAAAGAGCATCATGGGCATTAACAAAACAATATATCCTCATGAGTGAATCTAACATTTAACCCCTTCGCTGCGGCGGCAATTCCGCCGCAGCGTTAGCGGGGGGGCCGAGCAGCGCGCGCATGCTCATGACGGAGCCGCTTCGTCACGAGCCGCGGTTGCGCTGTGCTCATGACGGAGCGGTTCCGTCATGGCCCCGCCCGCTCAATTGAACGCGCCGCGCAGGCGCGGCGGCAGGGCCATGACGGAACCGCTCCGTCATGAGCACAGCGCAACCGCGGCTCATGACGGAGCGGCTCCGTCATGAGCATGGAACCGGTTAAGTAACAAGCTTTAAAACCTTGCTCAATATTCTTTGCTGACGGCTGAATACTCCCTAACTGAAGGGCAAATTATCTGTGAGTCAAATCTTTGAATATTAAAATATCATAAAGGTTTTTAATCAAAATTTATGTTTTTCACCCGTAAACAGCTTAGCTTAATTCATGTGCATACCTTTTTACAAACTACTGTACATTTGCATATGCACCTACTTTTAAATACATTACACACGTTGCATGCGCATTGCAAGATATCCACCACCCTACCATTGCCTTGAGTTGGCTTATTCTTTACAGCCAACTAAATAAAGACCTCTTCACACTATCTATCCAGCCGCTAGTGACATTTTACACTATCTCTACTATTAAGTCCTATGGCCAGCTAAACAGCAGAAAGTGTGTACTAGATTGCCGGTCACTGGGTAAATAGCAGAGATTTTGTACTATTTGGCAGGTGAACAGGTAAATAGACACGTCCTTACTGTTGTTACTATTTGCGTAATGAACCATGTGATTCCGTCTTTTTGTGATTTACTTTTCAGAGTCTTACATAGTAACAATGACAAGTGTGGAGGAAGTTGGGGGCAGTTGGTAAGATGACAGTGGACAGGGTGAAATCACACTCAGCAGATCGTTTCACGTTATAGAAGGACATGCTCACAATTCCACATCTGCCAGGTGTGAGGAAGGTAGAGACTAAATCAACATTTTTATTCAGAACAAAAACACGTATTTTATATTCATACTTGCCCAGTAACCATGACAGCTGCGCTGCTCACAGCTCCAAACACTGATTTTTTGATGAAATACGAGTATTACGAGAGACAGTATTTATAGTTGGGTGTTAACATATGATCCTCTGATTTCTTGATGAGATTTTGAAGACAGGTCTACGAGGAGTTTTATCCTCTTTGGGGATCACAAGGTGTTTTCTTTTCTGGCTGTGGGCCTTAGTTGGATGTGACATGCCCTAGTTATGTCACCTGTCTCAAATGACTTGTCCCAATGATGTGACCTGGCTTAGAATTGCATGTAATGAGCAGGCAGATGCGAACGTATGCAGCAAGTGCACCTAAGGTTGGTACAGTCAGGTGCTGGAACCGCACACAGAGGGAGCATAAACCTCTTATGGACCAGTAGGGAAGACCTCAATCAATCAATCAGCATCTGTAGAGCGCAGCACTGTCACCCCTGCGGGTATCTGGGCGCTGGGGTGTGAGGTCTCTGTCGAAAAGCCAGGTCTTGAGGAAATTGTGGGAAGAGGAAAGAACCGAGCAGAAAAAGGCTAGCATGGGGCAGAAAACTTGCAGAATAGACAAAACAGAACAGAAGAGGGCAAAACAGAGGGCAGAAAAATGAGCATAGAAGGTCAAATAGAAGGCAGAAAAATAAGCAGAAAAACAGAGGGTAGTAAAACGAGCAGAAAGGCAAAACAAAGCAGAAGAGGGCATAACAGACGGCAGGAAAATAAGTGTAAAAGGCAAAATGGAAGGCAGAAAAATGAGCCAAAAGGCAAAATAGAGGTCAGAAGAACAAGTAGAAAAAGGTATAACAGAGGACAGAAAAAAGACAAGCAGAAAAGGCAAAACAGATCATGAAATGAGCAGAGGAGGCACAAACAGAGGGCAGCAGGTAGACAGGCAGTAAAGGGTAGCGGACTGAGGGAAAGCTGGACAGGAGATCTGTCGCAGGGGGAGCTGGCATGAGGTCCTGAAGTTCTATTTCACTTTCCATGAGAAACTAAGTTATTACTTCCCCCTATCTAATGCTGACCATACTCATCTAGCCAGCCAACTTTCTATAAAAGGCATGCTGTTTAGTACTCGCTACCTGACCCTATTGATTATTATTATTGATAGTTTCTTTTGCTTGGTATTTCCCCAGCTTTTTGCCTGAACTGTTTTTGTTGGCCTTAGAACTCTGCGCTGTTCCTCCCTTCTAACCAGTGGTAAAGTGCCTGTGCGCCCTCTTTAAACATGATGAAATTGGTATCCATCTGACTGGTACCTTTAAGTTACCTATAAGTCTCTTGTATATGGTACCAAGTGAACCTATAGCCTGTAAGTTAAATGTCACCAGTGGGCAGCAGCACCCAGTTGTGCCACCCACTGTAGTGACCGAGCAAATCTTAACACAGACCTAACAATATAGCCTGCCAGTGCAGTTTTGACTCACTTCTTTCTAATTCTGCTCACTCTTGGTTATGACTCCGTGTTTAAAAAATAATTTTATCCATGTGATTCTTTAGCCCATTAACATGTATCAAGTATCATCTAGATGCCACTCCATGGTTGAAACCCACTTGTATAACCTCAATCCTGATTTATCACAAAAAAAGAACAACACAAGCACAAGAACTATGAAGCTATGATAAAGCTGAAGCTCTTATAACAAATTAAAAAGTGAAATAAACATTCTGGTCTTGATTGTCCACCTACTATCTAAACTATATTGAATCCAGATCTTGCAGCCTGCAACATGTTTTAGACATCTACAGGGAGTTTTCATTTATCAGATGCAGCACCTTGCTGTTCCAGACTCTGAGAGGTTATCACAACTCTCACATTTTTTCAGAATAAAATTGAAGACATGCTTTCTTCATTTGCGGCATTGGATAGGTTTCACATTATCCCTCGATGTAAGCAGTAGCACAATTCTCATTTTATTGGATGTCTTAACCACCTTCAACTTGTGGCTACTTTATCAAACACCCTGAAGGAACAGGATTGGAAGATCTTGAACCTAACTTTATAACTGTATTGCATTGTTTCTACAAGACGATTCTCAAGTGGTCTGAGTTACTCCTATTAAATTTATTTTCAAAAGTGTAAATTTTGGGTTTGCTTAAATATCTTCACACTGTCCGACTTTTTCTAACAACCAAGTCACTTTTTCTGCTTATCCCATTCATTCATATGGGTTCCTGTTTGACACCAGAGATGATGACACCCAATTGACAATCCAGTAGGAGGTGCAGTCTTTGGACTTCCAGCTCGTTTTTAGCAATGACCAAACCATTATTCAAACCACAAGGAACTCACTCAACTTGTGCTCAGCAACATGGTGGGCATATAGCATGGTTGATGTTCCACACATTTTCTTAAGTCAGAAAACTTAGTTTAAATTTTGAGGAAGACCTTTCTTTGGAGCCTGATACGAATAAGCTTACTTCAATTCTTTTTTTGATTACCAATTCTAAAAAGTATCTCTCCAATCTTGTTCTTGATCTGCTGCAAAGCCTAGCATTTGCCCTATGATAACTCTTTCTATTCAGGACTTCCCAAATGCTCTTTGGCTAAACTCCAACTAATGCTGATCAGGGCTACCACATGATTCTAGGTTTGATTCATAGGGGTTGTATTCCAAACAATTTGACGAAATTGTGTTGACTTTCTGTTCTCACAAAATATTTCTGTTTAAATGTATCACAAAGGATTGTAATCTTCACCACTCGTTCTCTTCAATCTCATATTAGACGATATCTGACCTTTTCTCCTGGTGGCCACAATGAACCGCATGATGGTATCTTCCTTCCACCCAGCATGTTGTAGATGATCAGCCTTTTAATACTGATTTTCTGAAATTAGGAATCTCCTTCCGCCATGCAATTCAACCTCTGTTGTTTCCTTAAAAATTGAGACAGTTTTTGATTACCTTCTCTTTTTGATAGGCCATATGCATCCTGTAGGCAAGGGTGGTATTGTTCGCTGATTATCCAGCCTATATTGGACAGCATTTTTAAGCCTCTGATGTAGAGTTAAGTCATAATGGCCAATCCTTTACTTTTTTAATGTTAAATATGAGTGACATTCCACAGGTGGAATTACATGCACTAGACAATGTCTTAGGTGCATGAATTTACATGAGTGTGTTCTCCTCTATAATTAGCATTTCCTGCCGAAATTAGATTAGTTTTCACTACTATAAAATTCTAAAGCCAGACAAAGATTAATTTGGCGTATTCCATTTCTTTTTGACTTGGGAGAGTTCTTTAGTTCTGCTTTACTGCAAGATGTTTCTTTAAAATATAGGTAGCCCTTTTTAAAATATAAGTGGCCCTTTTTTACCTCTTGTTAGATTGGGGGTCTCTAGTTGGCAGAGGTAGGTACCTTTGACCAAATAAGGATCCTTGCGCCTAGTCTGGGTAAGGGGGTACACTCATAAAATAACCCCTGCTCACCCCCTTGGTAGTTGGCACGAGCAGGCAGGCTTATCTCAGAGGCAGTGTGTAAAGCATTTGTGAAGACATACAGTACCCCAACACTACAGACGGACACCAAACAAGTTGTAGTATAAAAATAAGTATATTTATATAGACTTAACCCAAGACCACAAATGACAAAAATCCACTATACTGGACTTTAAAAATGGTAGAATAAGCTTAGTTCTCTTTAAATGTAAAATGCAACACTTTAAGTTAAATGTACCTTTAGATGCGTAACGCTATACAATGAAAGTGTTGCAGGGAAGGTGATGCGTCGGCTCCTTACACGCAAGAACGGTGATGCATCGGGTCCCTACTGCTGCATAGGTGTTGCGCTGGTTCTTCTCCGTGTGGGGAGGTGATGCGTCGGTTTCTTACTGCGCTTCTGTGGCGATGCGGCTCGCAACGGCGTGATGCGATGAAGATCCAGTGCAATGAAACAAAATAGTGTTTTCTTCTTGATGCAACAATGATGCGTACACGCCCGATGGCCGTGCAGCGACTCAACGATTTTTCCGAGCCGCGACAGGCCCTGCGACACGCTTCTCTGGCGATGTGACGGCATCTGCTGCGATGGCGACACTCTGCTCCGGTGATGCAAGGCGCTTTGGGTCATGCAATGGGGACAGTGGCAGCGGCAGCAAGCTTCTCCGGTGATGCGACGGCATCTGCTGCAGCGGCGACACGCTTCTTTATCTTGAGTCCCGCTTCCAGGTCCCAGCGACACGCAGTCTCTCAGAAGGCCCAGCTCAACAACAAGCACTTCAATTCCCAGCAAGCAAAGGCAGCAGAGCTGGTTGGTGAAGTCTGTTGTCCCTGAGACTTTAGCAGGAGCCAAGCTCTATCTCAAGCCCTTGGAGATCCTTTACACGTTGATTTAAAAGTAGCACAAAGTCCTTTCTCCTTTCTGTGGCAGTCAGGCAACCACTGCAGGCCAATCCCTGAAACAGGCCTTAGCTTAGTGATAGTCTCCTCCTCAGTTTCTCTTCTCTCCTCAGCAAAAGTCCTTCTTGTTTCCCAAAAGTGATCTAAAGTTTTGCTGTCTGGGTCCCCATATTGATACTAGCAAATCCTTTGTCTCTGGAGGCAGAGAGTGTCTGTGCGTAGTCCAAACCAGTTCTGATGAAGGAATGGAGCACTTTGTTGACAAGATTCCTTCTTTCCTTTGACAGTGTGGGCCAGGGACATCAGACGCAAACGGCAGGCACAGCCCTATTCAGGTCCCAGGTGTAACACCTCCCACCCATCTACATGCAGATAGCTCTATTCAGCCCTGTACTGACTCACCCTGTCTCCTGGAATCCCCCAGCCCCTGTCACTCAAACTCCAGATAAATAATACACAACCTAGTAGAGGCAGGCTTGGACAGTTAGGCAAGAAAATACCTACTTTCTAAAAGTGGTATTTTCAAACACAGAATGTTAAAACCAATTTCACTAAAAGATCTATTTTATCATTCTGAGTTCAGGCATACTAAACGTGAATTTCTACCTAGTTCCCTGAGTCAGTTAGGATTATAAGATGTGATAATCAAACTGCCCATTCTGGCCTATGGGGAACAGGTAGCCATGCAATAGTGAAAAATGTAAATGGCTATAGTTCACTATTAGGACATGCCACACACCAGGGCATGTCCTACCATTTACCTAAAATGCACCCTGGGCCTACCATAGGGGTGACTAATATGCAGAAAAGGGAAGGTTTAGGGACTGGCAAGTGGGTGCACTTGCCCAGTCAACACGGCAGTACCAGGCTGCACACAGGCTCTGCAATGGCAGACCTGAGACACACTTTACAGGATGCTTCTGTGGGTGGCACAACCAGTGCTGCAAGCCCACCAGCAGCATTTGATTTACCAGCCCTGGGCACCCGCAGTGCACTGAACTAGGGTCTGACAGTAAATCAAATAAGCCAATCATGGAGTCACTAATCCATACATCAATTTACAATAGGGAGAGCATATACGCTTTAGCACTGAACAGCAGTAGCAAAGTGCCCAGAGTTATAAAACTCACAAAAACAGGTCAGACAAAATACAGGAGGAAGGCAAAAAGTTCAGGGGTGACCCTGCAAAAAGGGCCAAGTCCAACACCTGTCCTTTCTTTAAACTGTAGATCCACTTCCTGGTGTTTCCCCTGAATTAATCCAGTGCACGTCCTAAATCCTTGTTTATCTCTCTTACTAAGTCATTAAGTAAAGATGCTTGACTATTGTGTTTGATATGTTAGAAAAATGGCTCTTTTTGAATGATCACAGACATTTTGTTTTTCACTGATGCTGCTGCTGTTTTGTTCTCGGTGATCAGGTACTCTGCTAACCAAGCCATAGTGCATGTGATCCGATCCCTAAAATATGTTGAAATTGGCTATAATTCTATTTGTCATATTTAGCTTACCTTTAAATCCCTGATACAAGGTACAAAACATACCCAGGGCATGTAAGTTAAGTGCCACTAGTGAACTGCAGCACATATTGTGCCACCACTATAGAGACAATGCAAAACATGATTGTAGACCTTCTATTGTAGCCTGTCCGTAGGACTAAACTTTCCTTTTAAATATGAATAATTCACCCCTTAATAGGCCCTAAAGCCCAATAAGGCAGGGTGCATTCTATTTTCATTCTAACATATTTTACAAATGCTACTTTAAAAACGTCATCTTTTGGCCACATAAAGCCTTTATTAGCTTTTTTCCATGAGCTTCCCGCCATCACCAAGGAGCTGAATAGCTCCTTGATGAGGCTTGAACTTGCTCCCAGACCTAAGACAAAGGCCTTAGGTATGGGGAGGTATCCTGTTCCTCTAACAGGATCATCTGGACAGTGCCCAGGAACTAAACTGCCATCAAAGAGGCCTTCCCTATTACAGGCAGATGAAGCTAAACCCTGGAACTTAATGTCCTTCTAATCAACCTGACACCAATACCAATGGGAGAGGAGCTGTCCCTAGAAACAGTTTTGAGTGACCATAGAGGAAGAACTGATCATTTACATTGCCACACCACTAGGGTGGGCACAGAAGCTCTGCCTCGTGGACATTTGAATAGCGAGCCTGGCTGATGAAGGGTGATGTCCTGAAACCGGTCCTAAGATGCTTGTTTCCGGTCCAGAAAGGACCTGACTTGGCAGTTCAGGCTGGACTGTTTCCACACGGAACAGGGTCAAGACTGATTTGCATATGGCTGGGTCCAAACTGGGGTGGTGTGGTGAGCAAAAGAATGATTAATTAAACCAAGAGCCTTGTGAGAGGGCATGAGTGTTTGCATTGTCCAGCATTCAGTCCATCAATTGTTTTCTTTGCAGGCATTTGAATAAGGTACAGAGGGGCACTGTTTGTGTACAGTAGGGCAAATAGGAACTGTTGCAAAAGTGGTTAGCGTTACCACTGGGAACGTTTTCTCTATTAGAAAGAGAAGGGTCATGAGTCACCCCCACCCACAGACTAGTAGCAAACATAAATTTGCCACTCCTGGACACCTTCTTCATAACACTACTGGACCTGTGCAAGACAGAAGAAGGACTGCACCTGCAGTTGAGAACTGTGAAGAGAACTCCAAGGCCTGGACTAGCTCCCACTTGAACCCAGGACTATGTGGACTCCAAGGATGAGTTGGATGATGACCTTGCAAGATACAGGGTTAAAAAAGCTGCAAATAGTCCACTTCCTGGAAGAGCCTAGCTGACTCGTTACAACTGGACCTTCATTGGACCCATCTGGAAGATTCTGTTACATCAGTTGTGTTCCAGAGGTCCTGGAACCCTTGGCTGGCGTCAAAGTGTGCTACTCCTACCCAAAACAAAAAGCTGGGACTTAAAATATTTTTGCAAATTATTTGGGGAGAACCGTTGTGAAACCAAAAAATATCTGCCAGTTGATCCATCAAGGGTGCATCGCCGGTAGGCCTGACTCTGATGCAGCTCATGCTATGCTCTTCTCCACAGCAGTAACTCCAATTCAGCTGGCCCAAATCCGATCAACATCCAATGACATTGAAGCATGCATCTTTGCCCGCTGAGGAAATCTGACTTCCAGAAAGAGTCCAATTTGAATGGACGAAATCTTCACTGATCCCATCACCTAGCAGCATCCGAGATACGTTGCTGGCTTCTTGGGTGCAAACGTCAGACTTTACCTGCTTGGAGCTTTTCTTATCTTTGTCATTGGCTTCACTGAGACCTTGTCCTTTGATAACCTATCTTCGACAAGTTCTTTTCGGAACCCGCCTTAACTTTGCTCCGTGAAGGACTCTGCCTTCTTGAAAAAAAAATGTAATGGCGAAGGTAACTTTTTGACGAGGATGAATCTGGTCCTTGAATCCGACCTGCTCCATCATGGTGGGACTTAAAATTTACCTGTCTCAATCTAGAGGCCTGTGGTTGGTGTCTTCCACATTTTGGTGCTATTGTTCTATTAAAAAAAATGAATTCATATCTCTGGTCCCCTTTATTTGATTTTGCCATTTCAATATCATTTTGTTCATTAAAATGTTCTCTATTTTTATTGTGTAGTTGCTTTTAACTTTTTAACAGATTTTATACTTATAAATGCTTTACACATTTTTGTACAATATGACGGTCTGCCCTGTGCCATAGCTACTAGGGGCTGCATTCAGGTTTAAATTAGTGAAATTTTTAATGGGTCTGAAATGACAAGCACAATGCCTTTACTACTTGTGGTAAATAAATTGATACTTGTAAATTGAAACCTTTATAGCGCACTACTCACCCCAAGGGTCTCAAGGCACTTGTACGAATACCGCTGTGGAACCCATCCTGGCTTTCTCTGTGAGGCGTCCACTCCTGGGCACCCCCAAGGTGGAGGCCAGGCATCCTTAGCGTTGTGGGGACTGTTGTGGAGATTAAGCAAGCTGTTGCCCAGAGTTGCAGAGTGGGACTCCATGATTGGAATAGGCACTGAGGCGAGAATTATCAGGTCCGTGGAATTTTGAGCCCAAGACCCGCTGAGGCGAGGAATTGAACCCTGGTCCCGGGGTAGACCTCTGCATCAGGGTCTGCCACTCTAACCATTGAGCCACACTTCTCCACCCACCCTAACTAATAATCCACTCCTCACATTGGTGTTCAGTGGTGGTGGCAGTACCACTCTGCTATCAAGTTAGAAATTACAAATTCCTAAATTAAACTGAAAGCAAAAATTGATTTTCTATTCTCAATTGGCATCAAGTATTTGATTGGATACGTTTCAATATTTTCTGATTAAATTTCACAACGATTCTTGTACCTTTCAAACATCTAAGGGAACAAGGAGATGGATCTGGCAGTGGTGGAGATGAAGGCCTATGGAGAGAGAGAGAAAATAAAAGCTTGTCCACAACACTAAGAAGGTCGATTTTGAGAAGACTCTGAGGGCTTTGGAAGAAGCACGTCAAAGGCAGATTTGCTCTGAGGAAGAAGCAACTCCAGAGGGTGAAGGAGAAGGAGACAACCAGTCCCAACATGTTTTTACTGGTGTTCCCTCCAGCTCAGTAAGTAAAGTGGTCTCTGCCAGCACGAGCCATTTTAAGCTGAACATCTGCCAGTTGGAGCTCAGGAACAAGCAAACAGCAAGTAAGATGCTGGCCAAACTAACAGCCAGAGCCCTGCAAGATCAGAATTTTGCACTGGAGCTAAAGAGGGGTCTTGGATGTGTAGAAGTCCTTTGTAGGACTCTTGAGGCCCAAAGCAGATTGTGGCAGTAACTGTGAAGTATTTAATGTAAAAAACACGAGAGCGACCCCTCTATTCCAAGAGTCAGGGTTTCATACACGGTGTGAACATTCTACTACTCTTGGAAGACTAGTATTAAAATCTTTTTTTCCAACTCACTTGCACCAGAAGCACTCAGAAGATATATATCACTCCGCCAGTCTTAAAAGAGGAAACAAAAGCAAATGTATACAATCCAAAATGTAATCATGTATAAATAAAAATTACACATGCATATGTATACAAAGTCACAATAACACAATTAAAAATAATTAAATTAGGTGTTTTACACCCAATTAAAAACATCTGATTGACAACATCAAATAGAGACAAAATATGAGACATATATTTGCCCATCGTAATGGTTAATTTGAAAGAATCAAAGTATTTGCATTATTTCATTGTTTGCCTACAAAACCTCGTTTCTCAAATTTAACCCTAAAACTGACGTCAATGCGTTTCGGCGGTAAACAGGATGAACCCACCTTCCTCAGGACAAGAAACAATAGGTCCCTCTTAACGAATGGCCTAGGAGATTCCCCTCAATTATGAAGGTGAGGCCAAAATTCAGGCTTTTCTCAACTTTTTGGAAGAATCAGCAATGGTTCCTAGTTAAAACTCTCTTGTGAACCCACAAGGGGCAAATCACTAATTATTAATTTAGGAAGAATGGGGCCCCTGCCTAATAGGATGAACCCTAGCAAGGTAAAGCATGTGGGGTAAAAGGAGAGCGCAAGTGCACCGGGTTATGTGCTTGTTAAAGAGAGGGAGAGAAAACTAACGAACTAATGACTAGAGACACTTTTTGATTGTGCTGATCTGTTTTGATATTTTATTTTTTTGACATCTTTTTGTTATGAAAATTATTTTTTTGAATTCATTCTAATTGTAATTAACTGTATATAAAAGTGACAATACATATACACACAGTGAGATAACAAACAGTGAAATAAATTGTTATAAAAAAATACAGAAGTGCATTCCTTTTTCAACGCGTTTCGGCGTGAGCCTTCTTCAGGAAGTCTGTATTCATGCACCAATGTCTTAAGCTTTATGGCGGGTAACACACGATGGGATTCTGGGGTCTGATGGATAATCTATGTATCTGTCCTCCAGCTAGTTGACCGCCCGGGCGGAATCACAGACGGTCACACGGTCACACGGGCCACGCACAGAATCCATAAGCATCGATAGTGTCCCCACCGGAATCATGACGGTTTACATCTTTCCCCAGTAATATTGGCGTCCCCGCATTGGTGAGACAATACTCTCCAACCCAGGAGACTTTATCAAGTGGGAATCCAACTACCAATAACAGATTATACCCATCAACTAGCTGGAGGACAGATACATAGATTATCCATCAGACCCCAGAATCCCATCGTGTGTTACCCGCCATAAAGCTTAAGACATTGGTGCATGAATACAGACTTCCTGAAGAAGGCTCACGCCGAAACGCGTTGAAAAAGGAATGCACTTCTGTATTTTTTTATAACAATTTATTTCACTGTTTGTTATCTCACTGTGTGTATATGTATTGTCACTTTTATATACAGTTAATTACAATTAGAATGAATTCAGAAAAATAATTTTCATAAAAAAAGATGTCAAAAAAATAAAATATCAAAACAGATCAGCACAATCAAAAAGTGTCTCTAGTCATTAGTTCGTTAGTTTTCTCTCCCTCTCTTTAACAAGCACATAACCCGGTGCACTTGCGCTCTCCTTTTACCCCACAAATCACTAATTATCCCACCTAAACAGGTGTTGAAAGTGTACCACACTGTCAAGTCGGAGGCTTCATTTGCCAGTCCTCATTTGTATAAGAATAGAGTGGAGGTTTGTTTGAGGATGTTCCTCTATATGATGGCCATGTTCTATTGAATTAACCCCTTCCATGCTCATGCGCATGAGCGTAAGTTGGCCTGTGCTTATGACGGAACCGTTCCGTCATGGTTCCATGGGCCCAATGGAACGTTCAGCACCGCAGCAAAATTCGCGCAGCACAGAAGGGGTTAAAAGTGGTTGCGGCTTGTTAACAAATCTTTTAGTCACTAGGAGGACGGTAATTAGCTCAACCACTCACACCGGCGTCATCCGCATAACTCCAATTGCACATGTTTAAGTGGGATAATTAGTGATTTGTGTAACAAGCCCCAAAAGTCAACTTTAGAGGGGGAGTCCTGTGCCTTTTACAAAACCCAAGTTGAGGACGTATAAGGGGAAAAAACATTTTGATCCTGTGAAGACTGGGGTGCTCCTGGACTGTCAGAGAAATGGGAAGCTCAGTCTGTTCCAAGACGTCCCCTACATGTGGGATGCCCTAAGGGATTGCACGTTTAGGAATTGGGATTGAAGTTGGCCATGGAGAAACCAAGGATTAGAAATTAGCCACCTTAGTCTCCGTGGGTGGAAGGGTATTGAAGGCCTGGCCTAGTATGTAGTACATGCAATGGCCAATCATTAGCAGGACCCTGTGTTGGACGTGGCCTAAAGTTCATTCAAAAAATCGATGTCTTGATGTTGAACGCATTCTGCTTCAAAAGGAGGCTTATCTAATCCTCAAATTTAATAGCGTGCAAACCGGCCTCAATAATCTTTCAGAGGTAGCACGTCTGTAAATGTTCAACCATGTATTAGCTTCTGGAGTGACTTTGTTTTCAGGTTGACGTGCCTTGTCGGGCGAGTGGGCCATGTTCCTCTATTTCGATAAAATAGCAATATTCCCCGAGGGATTTTCCGGCTTGTGGGTGACCGCACTATTTTTAGGAGCCGTCCTGCCAAGCGTCACGCAACAGGTGTGACACTCACGCATTTCAGTGCGGTGATCCGCATCACCGCACTGAATGCATTTGTCACGCATTTTGCCACCTGTGCTGCCAGCGCGCCAGCAGCTCCTGTGTGCCCGGGCTCTGAGTTCTGAAACTGCTGCTTTGCCCAACTAGTGCCTAAACAGAAACCAGACACTGCAGCTGAGCTCACTGAGCTGGTGAGCGGCGCCGCGCTACAATGTATCTCTGCTCTGCCTGCCAGAGGCCGAGTCCGATGACTGTGTTCCTGTTGCCCTGGAAACTAAAGAATGCAGCGATTTGAGCTGGGGGGCCGGCCGGCGCCCGGGCTGCCCGCTCAGTCGATACAGCCTCAGAGCTGTCAATCACTGGCGCTGCGCACCACAGGGGCCGCCAGTATTCGGATGTGCCGGCCTGGGCCGGTGTCACGTCCGGAGGAAGCAGGAACTAGTTCACAGAAGCGGCGGGTGATTAGAGAGTGCAGGCAGGTTGCGGTGCACACTCTCAAGCATCATGGCCACCCGCCGCGGCCCCCCCGCTAAAACACAGCTGCAGACCTTGGCAGCTCAGCTGATCCTGCGGCGACACCGCTCTGGCCACCAGGAAAGCTGCGAGCGCGGCCGCGCTGGGCCCGGGGGCCGGCAGTGGCGCCCCCCCGGGCCACGCCGGCGGCAGCACAGCCCGGCCCGGAAGCACTGCAGCTCACTACTACCACTAAGTAAGTGTCAGCCGGTGTTTATCATGGTAATGGTATGGTTTTATTTTGTATTATGTTATGCTTTTAGCGCCGGACTTTACCAGGGGCGCCGACGTCATTAATACTGAGTGACTCTGACATGAGAAAATTACAATACAACAAATATTACACAATTTATAGCAAACGTTAATTTATTACATGAGGCAAATAAAGTGACAATCGTGAGCAAACAAAAATACACAGCAAACATGGTGCATTACAGGAGGAACAAGCATTTGCAATGCAATAGGTCTCGCATTAGGAAAGTTTGAGCTATTGGTATTGTAAATGACACATTTTTTATTTATGTGTCTGTTTTGAAAATAGCGAAATTAATAGCTTTGTCATTTACAATGCCAATAGTTTTAAGTTTCGCAAATGTGAAACCTATAGCATTTGTAATGCAATATTTGTTGTATTTACGTGACTTAGATGTATTGATATTACAAATAAAAATGGCTTTTAATTTTTTGAATAATTAATAATTTAATAAAAATTATTAAAATGTATAATGGCAATAGCTTTTCTAAATAACTTTTGTGAAGATTATGTTAATTGTATTTTATTGTGACAAATATAAGAATAGAAGTGAAAAATTAACATCTTTTTGTGACATTTGTAATAAAGCTTGAAACATTGAGAGAACATATTTGAACTAGTTGTTGAATGGTTGCATAGATTGATGTTGTGGTGGTGCTGAGTGATGTGGTGGCGACGAGTGATGCTGTGGCGTTCAGTGATGCTGTGGTAGCGCATAGTGATGTTGTGGTGCCCCTGAGTGATGCTGTCGTGGTGCTGAGTGATGCTGTGGTGATGCGATAGATAGAGTGAGGGCGATAGATAGACAGATGGATAAAGTGTATTTATGTTGCATTGAGTGGAGTGTAAGTATGAGGTGTGTAAGTATGTGGCACTGAGTGGTATTTGGAGTGTATGTTGCATTGAGTGCAGTGTAATTATGTGGCACTCAGTGGTATTTGGAGTGTATGTTTCATTGAGTGCAGTGTAATTATGTTGCATAGAACTATGTGGCAATGAGTGGTATTTGGAGTGTATGTGGCATTGAGTGCAGTGTAATTATGTGGCACTGAGTGGTATTTGGAGTGTATGTTGCATTGAGTGCAGTGTAATTATGTGGCGTGTAATTATGTGGCACTGAGTGGTATTTGGAGTGTATGTTGCATTGAGTGCAGTGTAATTATGTTGCATATAACTATGTGGCAATGAGTGGTATTTGGAGTGTATGTGGCATTGAGTGCAGTGTAATTATGTCACGTGTAATTATGTGGCACCCGCACAAATGTGTGCGTTAGCAGGAGCGACACATTTTAAATTAAAGCGCAGTTGAATGAAACAAGTTTTATAGGAGGAAATAAAAGTGCAAAATAGAGAAAGTTACAACAAAGTCATAGTTGTTGCTTATTTATCTTATGTAACTAACAACAATTGACAAAGCCACCAGTCATGGCTTGTTTAGGTGTAATGTTACTTGTAGTATATGTCTGGATGCAAAGACAGAAACATTAAAATACATGGGGGCACACTCTGGTAAGAACAAATTAGCTTAGGTGTTTTTAAGCCATGCCCTTAATTATATGGACCACGCACATTTGAGAGACCCCCCCCCCCCCACAGTTTTTTCATCTCACTTAAAGCGCTGGCTATACCATATGTAGCATTCTAGCGAATAGGTCATCCACGGCAAAATGCTAAATCACAAAAAGCCGTCATGTGGCTCGGTACTGGGGGCAATTTCTGACTACTTTTTCCCCTCATTCAGCTCAGCTGATGACCTGTCGAATATGATTATGTAGGTGATGTCATGGACGAATCCACTGCCATGCCATAAAATGCACGGAAAACCAAAAAAAGGGGACACATTGGAGAGCGCTGGACGCATTACTTAGACACACGTAGGTGCAGGATTCAGAATAATGCAGATGTGTTTAAGGACATCGGACAAGGTTTGAGTGTCAAATCAACATGACAACTACAATACACAGAATTTCTTCAAATTCTTATAGTAACTCATTTTCATATAAAGTGCTTCACTCCTAATTTCGTCAAAGTTTAAAATCGCAGCCATTAGGTGATAAGAAACAACATTAATAACAAGCAATATTATTTGTTTTAACCGCCAAACATTATTTTTCTAAAACACGTACATATACCATTTTGGATTCAGACTATCTGTAAAGAGAAAACGAATATCAGCAAAAAATAAAGAGAAATCAATTTACTTCTACGTAAAACATGCACTTCTTGCCTTCACTCCGCATGTATTTCAAAGCCCACAAATCTCTAGAAAATATGAAACCTTTCTTGTTTTTAATAAATGGATTTTAAAACTGAAAGCGGCATATATATCAGGAACCAACTTTTTATAGCATCACCAAAACAGAAGAAATCATGTTTTTTTACGGCAAAATCACAATATTTCAAAGAAATTAGAAAAATATTTAAAGTATTTTTTTGATTGAAGTGTGTATTATGAAATAATAAGCGGAATAACAATTGCTGAATAAACTTTTTTAATCTATGTGAAATAGTGAGAAAAAGAGTAAAACTATGGAGCCTTACATGTCACCGGGCGTTGATTTCAGAGTCGCTGGGCCCTGCAGGAGGGTGGCGGGGTGAACGGGCAGATAAGAGCTGAGCAGACCCTCCGAAAAGAACACGAAAACAATTCTGTGCACAGGAAAGCTGCGAGTAACCCGTGGAGGTGAGCTGCACAAACACACAAGAACTCACAAGCCTGCAAACACACGCCACACTGATTGTTGATTCTAAGGCGGCTCTTCCTTCTCCTCCAGGACATGCATTGGTTGCACACCCAGGATGAGGCTGGGATCTTAGAGGTGGAGGATTCAGAATAATGCAGATGTGTTTAAGGACATCGGAAAAGAGGCTCGGGGAGCACACGTGGAGCCTTGCAGCGCTGCGCCGCTTCCAGGCACGCATTAGCGAAGCGCTCCTCGAATTATTTCTGACACTCCTCGGTGTGGGAGTGAGCATACGGGACATGGGGCACTCGCCAGGGGGCTTTAGGGCAGGGGGCTGCGTTGAGGGCTGGAGGGCGGCCCTCGGCCCCACCAATCATGAAAGCAGCCACAAAGTAAAATGTCACTGGCACATCCATGTCTCAGAACTTCATGCAAAAGCGAAAATCTTTATTTGAAAATAATTTTTTGGCGTGATTTAAAAATAAATATCAGGTAAAGAACCCCCTAGCCTCCCATGAGAGGATCAGAATGTGGCACAGAGCACCATCAGGGCCAGGGCTTGTCTGAAACATGCCGCTGCGCTGCCCGCGGCGACCCGGAAGCTCTTATCCGGCTGGCCAATCCGCTCGCGGCCGACCGGAAGTCCCGCCTCCCGAGGTCCGCAAGCCGCGAGCTGCTGGAGCATGGAGCGCCCTGCCGGTCCGGGGTAGCCCGGGTCCCCAGGAGGGGGCCGGGGAGAAGGAGGAGTGTGGCGCCTGTTGCGGGGCTCCTCTCACCTGAGGGAGCCCCGATTTAGAAGAGGAGACACGCCGCGAGGAGGAGGAGCGGAGCCCCGCCGGAAGAGCGCAGTCGGTGAGTACGTGCCTGTGTGTATGCCTGTGGGGGAGGGGAGGGAAGGGGGAGGGGAGGGGAGGGAAGGGGGGAGGGGAGGGAAGGGGGGAGGGGAGGGGAGGGAAGGGGGGAGGGGAGTGTGTGCGCGCGTGTGTGCATGTGTGTGCGCATGCGTGACTGTGTGTGATTGAGAGAGAATGCGAGGCGGGGGGATAGTGTGCCGTGTGCCTGTATGTGTGCTGTGTGCATGCGCGCGCCTGTGTGTGTGTGTGTGTGTGTGTGTGCGTGCGTGCGTGCGTGCATGCAGAGGGGTGGGGGCTGCCTGTGTCTGTGTGAGAGCAAGAACTTTGCGCATGCGCAGCTACCAGACGCTCGCTCCCGAGGTGAAATCTGACCTCGTCAAAGCGCGCGTCTGGTAGCTGTCCACATTCCTAAATACGGGCCACATAAGGTCTGAAGCAGACACTCTCAATGCTCACGCATTGAGAGTAGGTCTGCTCGACCTAAAAAGTGGCATGCGTGCAAGTAGCGTGCAAAGTAACAAATAGAGCCTATAATACTGTTCTAAATGGCAGACAGCAAGCACTCAAACACTCAAATAGTTCTTGGAGTTTCTTGTTGCTCAATTGGCTGTAATTTCTTATATTTAAAAGTTTCCCTCTTATTAAATGCATGATTTTTGCTCGTGAGAAAGTGTCACTCATAGTCGTTGAAATGTCACTCATAATTTCACTCAAATTTTTAAAATGTCACACATGGCCCCCCGCTAAAACACAGCTGCAGACTGTGGCAGCTCAGCTGACCCCGCGGCGACACCGCTCTGGCCACCAGGAAAGCTGCGAGCGCGGCCGCGCCGGGCCCGGGGGCCGGCAGCGGCGCCCCCCCTGGCCGCGCCGGCGGAAGCACAGCCCGGCCCGGAAGCACTGCAGCTCACTACTACCACTAAGTAAGTGTCAGCCGGTGTTTATCAAGGTAATGGTATGGTTTTATTTTGTATTATGTTATGCTTTTAGCGCCGGACTTTACCAGGGGCGCCGACGTCATCAATACTGAGTGACTCTGACATGAGAAAATTACAATACAACAAATATTACACAATTTATAGCAAACGTTAATTTATTACATGAGGCAAATAAAGTGACAATCGTGAGCAAACAAAAATACACAGCAAACGTGGTGCATTACAGGAGGAAAAAGTGGCATGCGTGCAAGTAGCGTGCAAAGTAACAAATAGAGCCTATAATACTGTTCTAAATGGCAGACAGCAAGCACTCAAACACAAAGAAGAAACGCGGCAATGGTGCCAGAGTGGCACTTGTGCAATCTGAAGCAAACAAAAATGTACCAGGTAGCAAAGTGTGTTTCAAGGGAAAAGTCAAGTGAAGTGTGTGCATGTTACAAAAGAGTACCTGGACACAGGTAGAAGGATACTACTGCAATAAATGGCAGACACACTCTCAACAGCACAAGAACAAAACGTTACGTAGGCAATCATGGTGGCACTCGTGCAAGTGTCTAAAGCAAACAAAATGCATTTGTTTACAGTACAGCCCGGTTACAGGAGGGAGAAATAGGATTAGTCTCCTTCCATTGCTGGTGCTCTGCAACAGTTTTAAATAGTTCTTGGAGTTTCTTGTTGCTCAATTGGCTGTAATTTCTTATATTTAAAAGTTTCCATCTTCTTAAATGCATGATTTTTACTCGCGAGAAAGTGTCACTCATAGTCGTTGAAATGTCACTCATAATTTCACTCAAATTTTTAAAATGTCACACATGGCAATCTGAAACCATGGCAGCTATGTAGGAGCCTTCTTACTTTATAATGCAAAATTAACATTGGAATTGCAGAGAGCGTGTGACTATAGCAATCCTGCTATACAAATAGGCATTTCTACAACTGTCTACTGCGGTATAAAGTTCGAATGCGCCTTTTTTTTAAATAATGATATACATCAAAAGTCCTGTTTCTAAAATTTGGGACCTCCGTAAAACTACATAGTACATCATGCATCTGGGAAACGCTTGAATAAATCAACCTCAGACGCCAGATGGCCATCTTGATTGAAAATCGCAACGCATCCAGTATCGGAGGACGCAAAATTTGAGAAGGTAACGTCTGAGACATAAGGGGCCCAGTTTGTCTAGTCATTTATTTAACCTTATGGCATTGTAATTTAGCGTTCTTTCATCCGACAGGACTTCGAGCGCCCACAACATTTTAAATTTATGAGAAACGAGGCCAGCGAAAAGGTAGGCTTCGTCAATTCCTTTTAAGTGCTCTGCATAATAAATGAGCATGAGAGACGGTTTTGTATGACGCTTTCAATATGTTCCCTTTAGACACAGTATAGAGGACAACACCTCTCCAGCCATCACGCCGGTAGGCGGCATGAGAAATAGGAACAAGGAAGGTAGGCGAAAGCGGCCCCCTCTCCCTCTCTCTTTTTTCTTTTGTTGTGACATAATTACAAATGATGGGCTGTTTCAACTAATCCGACCCCACATTTTTTAAATCAGATTGCCTGGCCACATACAAACGATTTATTTCCACGGCGCCCATGAGATTCACAACTACACCCACAAGCATTCTCCTTTGCCACAAGAGCTTGGTATGTACAACTAAATTGCCCCCCCCTTTTCTTCAAAATAACTAATAGGCAGTTCCAACTGTAGTATGGTAGCTAGCAGTAAACAAAACGCTTTTTTCTTTGAATCTTTCAGACACAAGGAATAAAAGCCCTGATGAGAGTCCAGGGACGCTAGTCCTGGATTCGAATCGCGTCAGCACAGTTGGTGGAATAGAGTGTCATTTATATAGAAGACTAGGACTTGTCAGTCCAGACATTACTGATTTTGAGCCATTTATTTGACTATATTCCCCAGCTATTTGATTGTTTTCCATTCATTGATTCCACATGTATTTGATATGTTTTTTTGTTATGTAACCACTTTCTTCGTAACATGTCTGATGTTAGTATATTGATTTGACAATTTTTGTTTCTATATGTGCGAAAATCATGTACAGCAGTGTAAATATTTGATTGTACAGTATGTCTCATTTCTGCTATTCGTTGTTTAACAAAAACTTTAAAAAGTATATAAATAACTGGCACTAAATAAAGTTGCCGGGTTAGAATATAATAAATATTTTTCTATCCCAGAAAGAAAATTTTTCATGTTGAAGTAAAAGTGGTTTTGGCAATTGTGTGTTGCATATTAAAGAAATTAGTAACAGAACCAATCCGGTTAAGAGTATCTTCTCTATTGTTTCTGGTCTTAAAAATCAGAAGGGGGCCGCTAGCCCACTGATTACCTCTAACAGGCAATGCGAGGAGCTTGCCTCGTTCTTTTCAAAAAAGGTTGAAGACATCTATAAATGTTTTCCCATGGCCCATTCCGGTTGCCCTGAGATATCCAATTATGGTATGATTGCCACCTTAGAGGTTTTCCCTCAGATTCAGCAGGACCGTTTACTTGCCCTCTGCGCTAAAATTAAGTCAGGCTCACGGGCCGACCCACTCAAAAATCTGATCATTTCAGTAAAATGTTACCAACCATTTCTACTCTGCTAGGTCAAGTGATCAACAAATCGCTCAGCTTAGCTGTTGTGCCCACAGCATGGAAACAAGCTAGGGTGATACCATTGCTTACAAAACCCTAATTGGATTAAAAAACACAGAGAATTTTAGGCCAATTTCACTGCTTCTGTGGCCTGCCAAGATGACGGAGACATATATTAACTCCATTCTCTCAGACCGCTTGACCGTCAACAATACTCTAGATCCCTAAAAAAATGGCTTTCGCCCCGGCCATAGTACTGAGTCGGCGCTTTTGGCGGTGACAGAGCATCTCTGGACAGCGTTGGACGCAGGACAGACATCGGCACTGATCCTCTTGGATCTCAGTGCCGCATTCGATACTGTGTCCATGCAATTCTGTTACGCCTTATGGATGAGGCTGGCATCGGTGGCCTTGCTTTGAAGTGGTTAGCGGCATTTCTCTCTGATAGGACCTATCAGGTGATCGCTCCCCCTTTCTCCTCGTTGGCCTTTACCATCAAGCATGGGGTGCCATAGGGTTCTTCTCTGAGCCTTCTGCTCTTTAACTTGTATTTACAACCTTTGGCGGCAATTGCCAAGAGCAATGTGGTCTCCTACGCGGACGACACTCAGCTGGTGGTAGCCCTCTCAAGCAACTCTAAGCACAACGCCTCTAAGTATCAAGGCGATCTTGCTGCAGTTGCCTGGTGGATAACATCTATCTGCCTCCAGCTGAATGCCAGCAAGTCAGAAGTGTTGCTGGTGGATAGGGATCATGGTTTATGGAATGAGCATTGGTGGCCCATGAATCTAGGCACTCCCCCTCCTCCTAAACCGGTTGTAAAGAACTTGGGGGTTTGGATGGACCCCTTTCTCAGTTTTTAAGACCCAAACGAAGAAGGTGGCAGGCACCTGTTTTGGTTTGTTGTGCTGGCTTAAACCTATTTTGTTTTGTTAATGCCCCGACCAGACAGACTATCATTCAGACCCTATTTACATCTAGGCTGATTACGCAAACTCTCTGTATCTGGGGGCTAACAAAGTAGGAGTACATAGGCTGCCGAGATTACAGAATGCCGCAGTAAGAGCTCTTTAGGGCCTGCGCATAGTCTGCTCTGTGATTAATACAATCCGTTGCCTTCATTGGCTGCCCGTGGTTCAACGAATTTAGGTAAAGGCTCTCTGCATAGCCTTTAAAATTTTGAAGCTCACCTCTCCTAACATTCTGACTGATATGCTCTCCTTTTATGTTCTGTCCTGTCAGCTTCGTTCCATGGGCCAACATTTACTACTGGTCCCTTGGGTTAGGAGGACCCGGGCCGGAGGCCGTTCCTTCCGGTACAGAGTGACCATTCTCTGGAACTCACTGCCCCTCCATATTCGAGGCCTCATGAACTTTCTTGAATTCAGGAAAGCCATTAAAACCTTTCTCGTTCCTACTGTGTAGGTTGCTCTGGTTCCTCTTTGCGTTCTGTTTGCCTATTTGCTGTTAGCGCCGGGAAGCCTCTTGGCTGGGGCAGCTATCGCGCTCTACAATCTTTTAACCCTTTCGCTGCTGATGACGAGCTCAGCTCGTCATCACCCACGGGTGTCGTGTGCTGATGACGAGCTGAGCTCGTCATGGTGCCAGCAAAAGTGCAAAATCCAGCATACGGGAAAAATCATGGCAGCAGCCATGTGGTTAAATAGAATAAAAATAGCACTGACTGTGAAACCCACCATGCAGAAAAGTGCTTCTTTTGGCACGGTTAGCCCCCACCTTTTGCATGGTGTATGATTTGATTTTGAATTGAAAGTACACTGGGTCCCTGCCAACCAGACTCGCAGTGCCAGACCTCTCGCCTAAAACGGTATCATGATTGGCACTACGTCAGTCTCTGGTAAATGTTAGTCCCTAGTAAATGGAACCCTGGTACCTACGGCATTGGGAATGAAGAGGGTGCACTGGGGCTGCAGCACCAATTTTGCCACCACAGAGACCTCTCACCTAAAGTATGTAAGCTGCCATTGCAGGCTGTGTGTCTTGGTGCTGAAAAAAACTAAATGTAGACATGGCCCTGTGTGCTGTTCCCCCATACATTGCAACGGTCTCCTTGCAGGAGCTAATGAAGAGGTTCTTGACCGCCTACAGGTGGTACAAAATACAGCAGCGAGGTTGGTACTTGATGCACCTCCTAGGTCCCCCTCTAGACCATTACTACATAAACTGCACTGGTTGCCAATACGGCAACGAGTGAAGTTTAAGACCTGCTGTATTATCCATAAAGGCCTTAATGAATTGGGACCAGAGTATCTGGCTACTAAATGTGTTCCATATGCTCCCACCCGTACCCTAAGGTCTGGTGAACAGCTCCTGCTAAACATTCCTAAAATAACCAAATCTAGGCAAGGAGGTAGGGCTCTGTCTGTGGTAGGTCCCAGTTTCTGGAATTCCCTCCCGCTTTCTTTAAAGCAATGTAGGAATCACCTTAAATTCAGAAAATCTCTGAAAACTTTTTTGTTTAGTTCATTTTTACATCTATCTGCTGGCTCATATTAATTCCTGATATAAATCATATTCCCTGTAGCTCTCTTCTCAGTTTCTATGCTAGGTGTCAACAGCGCGGAGATACTCCTTCGGGAGTTTATTCATAGCGCTTTATAAACACGCAAATAAAAAAAAAAAATGAGGTATAGGTAAGTCACCCCTACTGTTGACCTTACAGCCATAAGACAGGATGCACTAAATTATGTGTGGATATACCTACATGAGCAGATATGACCCTACGATAGTATAAGTGCACTGGGAAACCATAGAGAGTACATGGGCTAAATACGTATCACTACGAGTTTCCTAGCTCTATGATGGCTTCAAAAACATCTTGTCTTAATAAATCCCCACTGATGCCAGTGTTGGATTTATTAATAAAGAAACACAG
This sequence comes from Lissotriton vulgaris, assembly GCF_964263255.1. Taxonomy (NCBI): domain Eukaryota; kingdom Metazoa; phylum Chordata; class Amphibia; order Caudata; family Salamandridae; genus Lissotriton; species Lissotriton vulgaris. The sequence continues at coordinate 132,455,786 of NC_141687.1, forward strand.
GCGACCCTTTAGATGGTCTTCTGAAAACCTACCTACCACTGGTGTGGTCTCTGACTAGTCTTAGACAGCCTGCCACCATCAGACATGTTTCTGACCTCATGGGATGAGGAACTGCTCTCTCAGAGGCTAGGAACAAAGCTTGCGCTGGACGGAGGTGCTTCACACCTTCCCCAGGACAGGATGGGCTTCCAAGATGGAAAGCTCCAAAGATGATGACGCCTTTGAAATGCAACCCAGGCAGCTCCAGCTAGTAGAGGATGCCAACCCCCCTTTCCTGGTCCTCATTTGGTGGGAGGACAGGAGGGAAAATTAAGTAAATTAGGAAGTGGGTGTTCATTCAGCCAGTATCTTCCCAAAGATAGGGCAAGCGATGTGCAGCCCACTTTCCATTTCCCTCCATCTTGGTTTGAGAGGAAGCCATTCAATTAGGGTTTAGGTAGTACCCCTTCCGAAAGGAAGTGCTCACTTAGAGGTTGTAGACACCGTAAAGGTGGGTAGCCCATTGGCTTCTACCTGTCTCCCCTGTTAACACCCCTAAATGTAGTATTTGGGTGGCATCCCTGGACCCTGAACTTAGATACACTGGAGACAGAGATGAAAAGGACAAAGATGAGACCCAAGAACTGAAGCCCTGCTTCAGAAAATTGGCATTAAACCCTGGCTTAATGGACTTGAAAATCGTGATGTGCAGCCTCGTCCTGCAACTGTGAAGCCTCCAAGAACCCTGGAGCTCCTCCAGCCTTCTACAAATTGATGAAGAACTCCCTTAGAATGGATGTACCACTCCTCTGCATCCCGCAGGCATCAAACTGCAGAATTTGGTTTTACCAACTTGCTGCTCCCTGGCGACTCCGATGCAGCACCAAAACCAAACATAGTACACCAGCTCTAGGGGGTTAAATCTGTCCCCCCAGCAAGTTTAGAGACATCAGGATCTACCAGAGCTGCCCTGCAACAATAGACATGGGACAGGACCCATTGCAGCATTTACTGAGACGAAAACTCCAATCTGCACTCCAACTGCCCAGGGAGCAAGCATCCATTGAGGGACATTGTAACCTCCGGGACCTACTTTGTGAGTGGCCCAGCTGTCCCTAAAATCTCTTCTCCAAGCTGCCTGCTCCTGACCACAAGGACATCTTGATGTGTGCTGCCCGGCTGACCTATCTACTGTGCACCCAGGCTGCCAGGCCTGGGTCCTGATGAACCAGCTGTGCTCCCATGGTCCTGAGGCCCTTGTGACCTCCTACTTGAGTGTGACCCTTCAGACTTACCTTTAAGTCTCTTTGTGTGTTTTCAGGTGGCCCGTTCTTGGTAGTGCACCAGGTACCAATGACCTCAGAACCATGCTCCTGGCTGTATCCTGGATGCTTTCAAGAACCCACCTGTGGAACATTGGGCCTAGCCTTGCAACTTAATTCCCAAATGTGAACCTTCAAATCCAACTGTCTGATTTGACATGGAGTTTCTTGTTTCTTCCCATTGACTTCAAAGGTGCAAAATTGTGCTAGAAAGAAATTTATTTTGCGAATTTCAAGAAATTCATATGCTAAAAAGTACTTACATTAGGATGAAGTTCTTCATCTGAGAAATTACATAAAAATTGGTGTTATTGTTATAAAATGGTCTCAGATTTATTCTTGAGTGTGTGTCTCATTTATTGCCTTTGTGAGTACAACACATGTGTAGCACTACACTCTGATAAGCCTAATTGCTGGCTCACAGTACCACAAATAGAGCGTTAGTATTATTTGCTTTTGCCTCTGTATTCCAATATGGGTCTCACTGGACAATCTGCACAGTGTACTTCATTTTAGTGCACTATATAGAGAGCCAGCATCCTACACACCAAAGTAGTCTTTCAAATATGTATCAAGCCTTCCATTGCAGGCCAGTGGGTGTGCAGTTGCGCCTATGCTCAGGTTGGCATTTTTAACTCATTGGCCAACCCTGAGTCAGCCTTCCCCCATCACTTGAACACCTCTAGGGTAAGCCTTGAGGGGTGAAGCAAGTGGCAGGCAACAGGCAGGACAGGTACAAATGAGTGTTTCCAGCCCAGGTAGTGAAGAACCCCCACAGGGGGTTTCCCTAGCTAGGAGGTTGGCTCCTCCCATCAGAGAACACATGGCTTCTGCTGCTTCTCTTGTAGTGGCATTAGCGCACTTTCCCAATGTAAATGCACAGTGAAAGTGTGCACGCCTTTCTGCACATGCTCGGAAGGGGGGCTTACCTGATGTTTTTAAACATGTCTCAAGCTTGCCATTACAGGCCTTTGTGTGCGCACTTGCACCCAGGGTGGGTTTAAACATGTGTCAAGCCTGCCATTGCAGGCCTCTGGGTGTGCAATTGCACTTATGCTCTGGTTGGCCTTTCTAAATTATTGGCCAAGGCTGAGGGTGCCTTTCAATAACACTAGAGTACCCCTAGGGTAAGTCTAAAGGGGTGAAGCAAGTGGTAGGTGAAAGGCAGGCAGGCAGGTGAAAGCAGGGCAGATACACATGTGTTCCCTGCCCAGGGAGTGAAGAATACCCATATGTGTTGTCACTACCTATGAGGTTTTCTCTTTCAATAGGTTAACATGGAGGAATGCTTTAAATTACTTCAAGCTGCAATTGTGGCTTACAGTGCAACAACCTCATTATGTTTCCTATCCATGGATTCACAATGGCAAACTCCTACAGATGAAGTTGTTATTAATAGCTTAGAAATGCCCCTTTTAGAAATTAGGCATTTCTTTGCTCAGAAACTCTTTGTGTGGCTTTTAGTCTGACTCTAGTCCTCACTGGAGGGTGAGGGAGCACATCTGGAAAAGGAATGACAGGCCTCTGATATTTGAGGGCCTGGCTGGATAGTTTCGAGGAAGAGGTTTTGACACTTGGCCTCTGGGAGTCAGATCACAGATTAAGATTTGCGTTCCACGGCCTGATGACAGGTAAGACTGAAATTTAGGGGAGACAGCTATTGCTAAAAAAGAAACCCTTTGAACCACCCCGACATCAAAGGCACACTGCAGAATAACTGCTGGTGCTATACTACAACTTGGTAGAGATACACTTGTGGGGACATGGGACCGGAGATCCTGGAACCGCGTGTGCACACTGCAAGAGGAATCTGTTGTGCACATTGGAAGGGACTGTGACACTTCCTGAATAGTGGTTGGCCACGGCTGACTACCTGCTGCTGTGTGGCATCCTGCTGTGTGCTCTTCAAGGGCTTCTTGGCTTGTCCACTGTTCTCTTGTGAAGGTCTCAGGGACATCAGACATCTCCTGTGAGGGGCCCAGGCCACATACCTGTGACACTTGTAGTGCCCACTTAGTCAGCTGGATTCCCACTGGTAGCTTGGTGTGAGCGTGGAACTAAGTATTGTGCCTGGAGACCAGATTGGCTGGTGCGAAGCCCCAAAAGCACTGCCCACATCTCAGGAGTGTATCTCCTGCTTCGTGGGGCCTTGATCGTATAACCATCTTGTTGATGACTAGTGGATTCACCAGTTGCGGAAACCCACATGGCCAACTAGGTCAATAGTGCTGCACCTCTCTCGTGTGGCATGCCAACTGCATGCTGATTGGGTGTGGAGCTCTATTCACAGATTGCGAACTTCGGAGATGGGGCCGTACCCGTAGCAGTGCCTTATTCGACCTTGTGTGGCACCGCTGAACTTGTGCCTGTGTGTAAGCCCGGAATTGTCTGATGCAACGCAAAGAAAATGCACAAGATGTTGAGCCTCATTTCCAGGGAGGCACGGAATTTGAAACTCTTCATTGTGAGTGACCAGAATTGTCTGGTAGGACACGTACCAACATGCACTAGATGTGCCTCATTTCCAGGGAGGCACAGATGAGCAAATTCGTGTTCTGGAGTGTCCAAATTGCCTGGGTGCTACTATGTTCAACGTGTGGCCTATCGGGAGCCTCCTTCTGAGAAGCTCCCCTGCATCATGCTCCTTTTTGTGTCCTTAGTTCGGGAGACCAAATGCCCACCGCTCACCCAGTCCAATGACTTCATGTTGCCAGGTAGTATTGCCTGGATCCAGCCCGTGGGTGTAGGGTAGTCTTGGTTAGCTGAAGGGTGGAGGAGGGCTTAGGCCACAGGGGTGCAAGTGTATTGTCAACTGACCTGCCAACTATCAGTGCACCGCATTAGGGCGATGTGTGCATGTGTGCTCCATACAGACTGCCCATATATTCATAGCAACACGTATCAGTGCTAAGTGAGTGGATTGCTTGCTTGTGATTCATTGCACCGCACTGCAGTGTTGCTGTACACATTTTTCTATGCCAAGAGAATATTATGTTTGGCATTGGTTTTTACATGTGCGGCATTGGCCCATAAAGCTATTTAAAAGTGTTTTAATTATCTGTATGTACAAGTTTCTGATATCGTTGTGAACTGGGGTGCACCCTATAACTGTGTGGTATTGAATTAGAATAATTGCCAAGGTGGGCCTCATTTTTACAACATTGTGCACCACATAAGGTTGCTGGGGAGTAAAGTAGGATTGTTCCAAAGTGTGCAAATTACTGATGTTATGTTTAACACCGTTGGGCCAAGTACTGCTGGTGATATTTCTGAATGTGATTAATGCTCAGAAATACATGAAGTTCCTGTTGTGTTAGTTAATGTGTTGGTGGAATTCGGATTTTATTTACATACGCCATTTGTGAAGTCTCTTTAGTGATGCTCAGTGTATTAATTGTGTGAGAGTGCTGTGCCAATGTTTTACACATAGCCTCTGTGACAAGCCTGACTGCTCAGTGCCAAGCTACCCAAGGGTGAGTGCAGGTTGTACAGTGAGTGTAATCACCCGCCTCTAATAGGAGAAGTAGGTTCTGCCTGGATAGGGCCTTGCCTCAACCAGCCAGAATATGCCAGTTCAAACTCGATGGTACAAGCTTTGAGGGATACAGGAGCCAGCATGACAACAGTAGCGAACCAGCTGGCTTTCCCAGAGCAGATTTAATCAGATACTCTACATCGGGTAGTCAACACTGACAATGGTATGAGCCTTTATCCCATGGCATGGTAACATTTGAGTGGGGTGGGGTTAATTGCTGTGAGAAGGTAGCTGTGAGACCTGCCATTAAAGTGGAGTATCCGTGAAACAACTTTTAAACCTCTGCTTGGGCTGATGTAATAAAGAAGACTTATTCAGAAATGTAGGGTCTGCCTGAGTGGGTGTTTGTGGCCACAAGGGCAGAGGAAGCCCATCAGGGAACTCAAGGGAGCTGGGAGCCTGAAACAATGGCCCAGGATCCCACAACCAAGAGGAAGGGCAAATGGCGTGGAAATCCAGCCTTAAAACTGTGCCCGCCACAGAATGAATTGTGACCCTAAAAGGGGAGGTTCTAAAGCCCAAAGGGGAAGTAGGGGAATATATGGCTTATGTATATTTGTTTGAGCATATGTTTCTTTAGGGTGTTGGAACCTCAAAATTGTGTGGGCATTCATCTGGAATGGGAAACCTGGGCAGTTTATGAAGGAGCTGAACTGTGGATGTGCACATACATTGGGGGAAGCAAAAAAGAGATTCAAAACATTTTTGAGTGTCGTCTTTCTCCCAACACTGGCGACAAGTTGTCAGCATCCACCAAGGACCCTGCATGCATTGTACCAGAAGATAAGATAAAGGTATTCTGCAGTTGAATGTGAACATTTGACCGTGTGTGGCTACTATGGAAATCATTGAACGGTTTACCAAGGATCGCATTGCAACATTTCAGAAATCTTCCAGAGCAGCTCACATTACAGCAATACAGTGGCTAATTACTTTACTTTGGGAATTGGAATCTTTCGAAATGTACCTGGCGTTACTGGCTGCAGTGCAAGGCTGTGACTGATATAAGTGCGTCTGTATGTGCACCTACATTAAGCTGACGTTATTGTGACCATGCAGGGTGAGCTTTGAGCTGACGTTATGGTGATCCGACCGACAGCATGGGTGTACACAAGCTGAAGAGCGTGTGCCCATGATATCTCCTTGGCTGAGCATTTGGAGCAGACGAAAACCTGGGACACGTGTTCATGAACTTTTACTGGCCCCAGATCTCTGAAAAGGTGAAGAAATTCTGTTACTCCAGTACCACCTGTGAAGTCAGTGGCAAGACATATGGGCAATCCAATGCTCTATTAATTCCACTACCGGTGGTTGGGACTCCTTTTGATATGGCAGGGATTGACATTGTTGGACCCCTAGATCCTAAAACAGCTACAAGAAAATGGTTCATTTTGGAGGTGGTTGACCATGCCACTAGGTACCCTGTAGCGATACCTCTGAGAACAGTGATGGCTCCTGTGGTGACCAGGGCCCTGCTTGATATGTTTACCAGAGTAGGGCTCCCCAAAGAGGTAGTCTCACATAGGATAGCAAGCTTCATTTCTGCATACCTGTAGGCTATGGGCCTGTTTCACAAATGTAAACTTAAAGACCAAAAGATTAAGTTTACCACTTTCAATATTCACAAAGACAAACTTAGACCAAAAGTCTAAGTTTACGACTTTCGGTATCCCCTTGATGTTAAAAAAAGGATGCAAATTTGGCATGGATAAGGTTGTGGAAACAAATATTGTTTCCAAGTACCTTAGCACATTTATCTTGTGTTTGGCTTACTAGCAGGTTGCCCTAGTTGGTCAGCTGCAGAATTAACTTGAAAAGCCTGTTGCTGATCATTGCAGATGCTCGGAGGATGCCTGTGGTTGGCAGTTACATGCAAGTAGCCTCGTTGTCTTGTCCAAGATGACAGTTGAACTGACACGTATGTACCTGAGACTGTGACTGTTCCTCTGCTTTTTAAGTAGTATCTTTGTGACTATTAGCTACTGACATATTTGGTTTCATCCCTGACAAAAAATAGTGTAGGAATAAAACATTCAACTCAAAGTATGCAGCATTTTGAAATAAAGAGAGAATAATGCAGAAGGTATTGAAGGATGTTTTAAATAAGCTTTAGTATTCCAAGATGATGTACTAATTTGGGGTAAGGACGAAACTCAACATGATAAGGTTCTAAGAAATGTATTAAGAAATTTTGAAATGGCTGGTCTCACTATAAATTTGAACAAATGCAAATTTTGTCAATAAGAGGTAGAATACCTAGGACACACGTTAACTCAGAGAGGAATAAAACCAAAATTAAATTTGGTGGAAGACTTGGAGAAGGTCCTATCACCAGTGGATAAAGATCAGTTAAGGTCGTTCTTTGGTTTAGCTGAATATTATGCAAAATTTGTACACCATTTTTCAGACATTGTACAGCCTTTGCTTAATATAATGAAGAAAGGTGTTAACTTTGAATAGTCAGAAGATTGCCAAAATGCTTTTAACATGGTAAAAATAGCTGTGGCTAATGCCACTATCTTGAAATCTTTCAATCCACAATATAAATCCATCATTGTGACTGATGCCAGTGGTTATGGCTTAGGAGCTCTATTAATGCAAGAACATGATGGCAAAGAAAATGTAATTGCATTTGCATCACACACTCTAAAAGGTGCTGAATCGTCCAACTCTACGATTGAAAAGGAAGCATTAGCTTGTTGCTGGGGAGTGCTACATTTTCATGTGTATGTGTGAGGTACAAAATTTGAACTTAGCACAGATCACCGACATTTGTTGGATCTTTTCACTACCACAGGTGCAGGTAGAGCAACCACACTTACTGCAAAATGGCTATATAGATTTCAAGAATATTCATTGAATTGAAATATGTACCAGGGGTTAGAAACGTCAATGCTGACTGTTTGTCACGTTTACCTGAGGACAGTAAAGATGATGGAAACAATGAAGATGATAAGCTATTAATTGCCAATATTGAGGAATGTCATCAAGCAATTAGCGAACCTGAATGGAAGCAAGCTATTCCTTCTGATAAGTCTTTAGTTAAGGAAATAAAAGTTTTGCCTTCGATTGTATGTGGTAAAATGGATGAAGATATTGTAATGTGTAAAGATGTTTGGGGAATTTTGTCAGTAGTGAAAGGAATTATAAGACGATATGATAAATTGGTGGTAGGTGAATCATTGAGGGAGAAGTTAATTAGTTTGCTACATGAGGGTCATGGAGGAATGTCTGCAGTCAAAAGAAAGGCCATATTTGGTGGCCTAATGTGGATAGAGACATAGAAAGGTTTGTTAGGGAGTGTATATCTTGTACATGCAGTGGCAATTCTCATGTTTTAAGAGATTCTCCAATTACACCTATGGGTTTGCCTGCGAAAGCATGGGAAAGACTTGCCATTGATATCTGTGGACCGTTTAAGGTTTTGGGATCAATGGATAAGTATGATTTAGTAATGTTGGACTATTACTCAAAATGGCCTGAAGTGGCCTTTGTTATTTGTGATAGATAATAAGACCAGTAGTGTTATTGCTTTTTGTAAAGAAGTTTTTAGTAGGGAGGGATGTCGCGCAGAGATTTTATCAGACAATGGTCCACAGTTTATTTCCCACAAATTTGGCGAGTTTTTGAACAAATGGGGTGTCGAACATTTCAAAAGACACCTGTATATCATCCAAGGGGAAATGGTTTGGTTGAGCGCTTCAACCGTGTGTTGGGTGAACATATTCAGTTGGCCACTTATAAGAACAAATGTTGGAGAACTCAAATAAAAAAATGTTGTGTAATTATAGGACTACTCAAAATTCTGTAACTGGGGAAACTCCATTTTGTCTTCTCAAGGGCAGAATTCCTTGTACTGCAGCTGTACCCGCATGGATGGGAAGCAGTGGGAGAAAGATTGTGGAAGATGAGGATACAAAGTTGTCACATATCAAAAGAATTATCAAACAAGGCACAATGGTAAACTTGGCAAATTCAAGAGAGTCATAACCGTAGGAGATTTTGTTAGAGTGTGTCCTGATATTTAGGTAAAAAAAGGTCATTCTAAATTGTCTAATCCAAGAAAAGTTATAAAGGTTAAGGGTAATCTAATTAAAACTCTGGATGGAAAATGGTGGAATATTTGCAAAGTTGTCAAATGTAATGATGCTGAGTTAAGATACTGGTTAAAGAAAAATTCAGAAAGCATTGAGAATTCTGTGGATAGTTACATAATAGCTCGTAGTGCATGTCCTAAGATAAGACCCGAGAAATTTGAAGATTACGTTTGTTCTTAATTGTTTCGTTATTTAGAAAGGAGATGTGTTATGTTTTCATTACATGTTTGTGTTTGATCAGCTTCTAGCAACAAGGTTCTTCTGTTGGAATCCGGTTTGTGGAGTCCAGCAGAGAAGCTTGGCTGAGGAGCAGAGAGGTTGGCTCCGGGGGTCTTTGTGGATACTTACCGATAAATCTTCTTTTAACTCCAATTGGCTCCTGTGATCACAAAATCTGCGAACCAAGATCACACCAGAAAGTCCTGGAGAATCGAACGGCCAAAGAAGCCGTCTCACCAGACTTGACTGTCAAGGCAGTAGTGTTTGGTAAATGTGTGCAACAAAGCCCACTTAGCTGCCTGACAGATTGACAGGAACTCCCCGTCCCAAAGCAGTAGTTGCTGCCGTCACACTAGTGGATTGGGCGCGCAGACCCACTGGAGGCTCCTACTTTGCCCGAGAATAACAGGCTTTGATACACAAAACGACTGATCGGGAGATAGTCCGCTTGTGTACGGCCCGACCTTTCTTATTGCCCACATAGCCAACAAAGAGCTGTTCATCCACCTGGGACTGTTTAGTGCGATCCAGATAAAAGGAAAGCACACGTTTTGGGTCCAGACGGTGGAGCCTCTCCTCCTCTTTCGAAGGATGCGGAGGCAGAAAGAAGATGGGCAAAGTGATGTTCTGCCCGATGTGAAAGGCAGTGACCACCTTGGGCAGGAAGGATGGATGAGTTCTAAGACCCACCTTGTCCGGTTGGACAGACAGGAAAGGAGGCTTGGAGGAAAGGGCCTAGAGCTCACTCACTCTTCTTGCAGATTTGATGGCTACCAGGAATGTAGTTTTAAGCATCAGTAGCCTCAAAGGACAGTTGTGAAGCGACTCAAAGGGAGTTCACATTAAATAGGTTAATAGTAGATTCAAGTCCCACTGAGACATAACGAAGGAATAGGAGGAAAGAGATGAGTTATGCCTTTCAGGGAACAATTAACAAACAGGGATTTGAAAAGAGAAGGCTGATCTGGAAGCCGAAAGAAGGCAGAGATGGCTGAAAGATAGCACTTGATAGTGCCCAGAGCAGGGCCCTGCTGAGCTAAAGAAGGGAGAAACAAGAGAACCTCAGAAAGAGGGGCAGAAAGGGGATCCACAGCCTTTGCTGTACACCATGCCATAAATTTGTTCCACTGGCGGGTGTATACCGTCTTAGTGGAGGGACGCCTGGCTGCCAAGATTACATCACAAACTTCAGGAGGCAGGTCAAAAGACGTCAACTCCCGCCGCTCAATCTTCAAGCAAGAAGGTGGAGGCTGGATAGGTTCGGTCGAGGACTGTCCCCTGTTGCTGTGTTGCTGTGACACAAGTTCCTCAAGAAGAGGCATACCGCCGGAGGATTGATGGCCATGTTGAGCAGCTCGGGTTACCAGAATCTTCTTCAAGGATGACTTGGGCCCGGTCTTGCCTGATGTTCTCCAGCACTCGCCATTCGTTATCCATCATGCACCTGGGGCTGAGTTTGTCCGTCTGGCATTCAGGGAACCTGTCAGGTGATTAAACCACCAGGGATATGCCCTGATGTTCCAGCCATGTCCAGAGGTGGAGGGCCTCCTGACATAGGATCCATGACCCCACCCTGGCGTGTTTGTTAGGGGTACCACATGGCGGCGGTGTTGTCCGTGAACACTTGAACTAATCTTCCTCGTACAGAGGGAAGGAATGCCTTGTGTGCAAGACGGATGTGCCCAGAGCTCTAGAAGGTTGATATGGAGCCCATCTCCGCCAGAGACCAGAGGTCTCTGATCTCCACCTCTCCCATGTGGCCGCCCCATCCCAGAGGGAGGTGTCTGTCACCACTGCATATTCTGGTTGGGGAAGGGAGCGGGATCTGCCATTGACCCAATCCTGGTTTGTGAGCCCCCACTGCAATTGCTGTGCAGTGCCCTCTGAGATCTGGACACAATCGGACAGATTCCCCCAATACTGTGCACACAGGAGCTTCAGGTCCCACTGCAGAGCCCGCATATGCCACCTGGCATGATCTACCAGCAGGATGCAGAAGGCCATAAGGGCCAGCAGTATCCTGGTCATCCTGACCAAAACCGGGGATAGAGGCTGAAAGATCGGATTCATAGCCCTAATATCCCGGACCTCCTATTCGGGAGGATAAACTCAAAACCGCGTAGTGTACAGAACCACTCCGATGAAAAGGAGCTTCTGAGAGGGGATCATGTGTGACTTCAGCACATTGATGGAGAACCTGAGCGAATGCAGAAGGTTGGCCATAGTCTGGAGGTGGGAGACGACTACCTGGGGCGTGCCCACCTTCAACAGCCAGTTATCGAGATAGGGGAAGACTGAACCCCCATCTGCGAAGATGAGTACCCAAGGGGGCTGTTAAGGCCAAAAGGGAGCACGGTAAACTGAAAGCGCTCGTGGTCTACTGTGAACCGCAGGAAATGCCGGTGGGCCGACAGCACAGGGATGTAAAAATAGGCGTCCTGCAAGTCCAACGCTACCATCCAAACTCCAGGGTTGATGGCAGACAAGACCTGAGCAAGCATGAACATCTTTAAGTTCTCCTTCCGGAGGAAGCAGCTGACATTCCTGATATCCAAGCTAGGACGCAGGCACTTGTCCTTCTTGGGTACCAGAAAGTAGTGAGAGTAACAACCACAACCTACTTCTGGGACAGGAATGCGCTTGATGGCTCCCTTGGCCTTCACCAACTTCCTGTTGGTGAAGGCCCAGGTGATCATCCGACATGCGGTGGTATTGAGGTGGTATGGCTGGAGGGGTAGCCTCAAAGGGGAGGGAGTAGCCCCTTCAGACTATTTGCAAAACCCACCTGTCCCACGTGATGGTGCGTCAGTGGGGGAGGTGCTCGTGGATCCTGCCACCCACTGGTCTATGAAGGGCCTAAAAGTCAGACTAGGAATGTTTGGAAACTGCTGCAGAGGGGGGTGGGGTGGCTGGCTCGCCTGCTAGCCCCCTGAACCACAGCAGTGGTTCCCACATCCCCAACCGCTTGATTGGGATTGGGAAATATGCTGCGGCCTGTAGCTCAGGACGAGACGTAGTGGAGCACTCCTTCTGTAGCCACAAAAGAGGCAAAAAGCAGACTGCTCAGGGTGCCTGGAAAGGCCCATAGACTTGGCGGTAGCCCGTGAGTCCTTGAAACGCTCTAGAGTGTTGACCTCTTAGTCGCCAAAAAGACGTCGTCCATCAAAGGGCATGTCCATAAGGGTATTCTTGACATCCCCAAAAAAGCCAGTTGATCTCATCCAGGCGTAGCGACAAAGAGTCGCCGGTATCCAGCCCACAATGGATGATAAACTTCGCAGCATCCCTCCCGGCAGCAATAGTCTGGGAGAGCATTGTCTGGTACCCCTGGGCGTAGGACTATGCTACGCTCGCGTAGTTTGCGCAACTATGCGCTACGCGAATTGCAAGTAGCACAGTGCAAAAAAGCGTCGCAGGCTTTTTTTGCTTGCTTGCGGGCCTCAACGTCATGATGGCGACTGCGAGTGAGCAAAATGACATCCCAGCGAGACTTTTTCCTCGTTCACGATCAGCAACATCAAGTTGCCGATCGCGAGCGTGGAAAATAAATCTCCCGGCGAGATTCTCAACGCAGGGAGGTCAGATTTCTCATTGCGAGTGGTGGCGTATGCTCGCGACGAGAAACTACCAATCCGGGTTGAGAAAACTGCCGCTCGAGTACAAATCTACTCGAGCGGCAGAAAACAACCGCTTGCAGTGTGCAAGATGCCGTTTGCAATGACTGTACAGTGCGGACAAGCATCTGGCACTGTGCAATCAGTGGGAGCAGCATTTTCCATACCGCACTACGCAGTTCGTCGCTTGCGTAGTGCAAAGTGCACTTTGCGTAGCTATGAGTAGTGCAACTACGCAAACTACTTCCAGGGTTACTGTCCGGGTCTCCTCAGGACACTGAGGCAGCACCTGCCCAACCGTATACCACACAGAGTGGGAATAATGGCCCAATAGACATGCAGTGTTTACTGACCATAGTCCTAAGTTGGCGGAAGAGAAATTATTATTTCCAAGATGAGCCATCTTCTTGGATTCCCTTTCCGGTGGAGCGGTAGGGAAGGCGCTCTTAGTAGTTGAGGCTTGGACCACCAAGCTCTCCAGGGTGGGGTGTTGGGAGAGGCAAGTGGGGTCAGCCGGAGCCAGGTGGTGGCGTTGGGCAATCATCCTGTCCACGGGAGCCCCCGTGTTGGGCCTGGACCAAGTGCCCAAAAGGACATCGGTAAGGGCCTCATTAAACTGCAGCAGGGGCTCCAAAGAGCTCGCAGCTGGCCGAAGCACCTCTGTCAGGAGGTTAGTCCAGACCGCCACCGTAGGAAGCTCGAGTTTGAGAGCCTCGGCTGCCCTACGCGACACAAATGCGTATGACGCTCCCTCCTCCGTGCCACGGTAGGAGGAAACAACATGTCGAGGTCAGGGGAGGTGTCTAGACCACTGGCATCCCCCAGTTCCTCTCTCCAGTCCTGTTCAGATTCTAGCTGATTAGTCAGAGTGTCACCTGATCCCTCCCAGTCCTCCTGCTCATTCTCTGGGTTCTGGTCTGGCCGAAAAGGTGCCTCAGGATTGAACAGGGACACAAAACCTCCTCAGCGCCGGATCCAGCTTTGGGTGAAACCGATCCAGCTCCGGGTCCACATCAGGATGGAGGCCCCAGTTGATGCCGGCCGCGTACACGACCGGCGTTGGCTAAGGTAGTGATGCTGGAGGAAGCAGCACCAGTGGAGGTGTTATAAGGTCAACGGGCACCAATCCGGATCCAGGCATGGATGGAAGGGAGGCCTGCAGCTCCGGGGCCTGAGCCATTGGTGGAGAAGGCCTTGGCCCCCAAACTGAGTCCGCAGGGCCCAAGGTTGCGCCGGCAGGTTCGGGCTGCCCAAAGATGGCACACATTGCCTCGTAAAATTTACAAAGCTGAGAAGGAGTCACCCCAGGCCCCTGAAAGGGAGGGAAGCTCGGAGTCGACTCTTCGGGCTCCGCGCACGAGCCATGGGAGGGGAGTAGTTGAAGAGCGACTAGGCTTCTTCGACTTCTTCTTATGATTCGACTAACCAGACCCCGAGTGCGAAGACTTCGAAGACTTGGAAGAAAGATGATGGCTCCGCGACCAGTCACTTTACCTCCCTCGCGACTGGGACCTCGAACTACGTGGAGCCGACTGCCGGCGCTCAAGAAGCTTTCGGGACTGCTCCCGCAAAGCCTTCGGAGCCATGGACCAGCAGTCAAGCACAACTTGGGGTCGCGGTCCTGCTCTAGGCAAAAGAGGCACACGCGGTGCGGATCCGTAACTGACATCAGTCGGGTACAGGAACCGCATGCCTTGAGCCGGGCATCCCTATGTGTACCAGGAGTTATAGACTCAAAAAAGACGTGAACAAAAGTCGACAAAAAGTTCAGTCAAAAATTGACTGGAGGTACCGCTCTCTCCAGATCTGCGCTGGCTGGCGCGGAAAAAGAAAGAACTGACATCAGGGCGCTAGGGTGGCGTCTAAGTAGCTGCTGCAATGTCATCCCGGCAACCACGACGCCAACGACGGATGCAGAGCCGACCGACGCTATCTTTCGACGCGCAGAGGTACTGCTGACGAAAAAACTTTCCAGAACCAGTCCGACACCTGGGGGTAATTCTAAGGTAAGAAATCTATGACTGACGTGTTTCTTTCTGATCTGTATATTTAAGCTAGTTTGAGTGTTATGTTATGTTATATTATGATAGCTTAATGTAGCGCAACAACTCATCCTTGAAGGGGCATCTCAGCGCTTGGATAGCAAGTCAGGTAGCAAATTGCCATTAAAAGGGAAAGGTCTTCAGATGTCTTTTGAAGCCTGAAGCATGAATCACGTGTCTCTTATTCTGTTTCTGATACCTATCCAAGCGAAGTCTAATAAACCATTAAAAAAAAATCTTTGTTATCCTATCGAAGCAGCATTTTTCGTTCATTCTTGTTCTGTAACATGATGCCTGCTGTTTTTAAAAGTTCTTGGTGTACTGTAAACTGTGTTCTGAAAATGTTCTTGGGTGACTTGACCTATAACTATTATTGTCTAATAGACAGTCATGTTGACTCAGAAGAACACGTCAGTCTGCTCCGTGCACACTGCACAGGCTCCCTGCTCGGAGAGAGGTCCAGCACATGACCTTCGGCCGGGCACATCCGCGGCTCTTCGATTTGTGCATCACATTTCGATATGTTCTGCTCCAACCCCACCTCCAACAGGATGAGCTCTCATTATCATTTTCTGACTGATGTACCAGGGTCTGCAGGCTGTTGCTAGGATTGCCAAATCCTCGTTATGATCCCCATTGATATTGGTTTGGCCTGAATCAAGATTCGAAGAGGTGCAATTATATCTGTGCATAGCAGTTTTTTTGTACATGTAAAACCGGATGCAATTTTTATAGGTAAAAACTGCAGCCTTCCAAATCCTATATTTTAGAACTTGCAACAACGTGGTCTTCTTATTCCTAGTCGAAGAATAGGCCACATATTTTAGTTTAGTTTCTCACAGAGTTAATCTGGAAACAACGTAGCCTTGCCTAGGATTTGAGGTACATAAAGTAGAAAAGCACAACGTTGACATACATTGGACTACTCCTGTTGATATGTTTGCAGGCAAAAACATTTAAAATACATAAGCATGAGCTGGAGAATCTAAGGGGCATATTACCAAGCAATAGCGATAATTATCGCTATTGCTTGTATCGCTATTGCTTGGTTATAGACAAAAATTTACAGCTGAGCTGCGGCGATTTTTACCGCAAATAAACCTTGGTATTACCAAGGTTAATCGCAAATGCGATAAAAATCGCCGCAAATGCATGAATATCGCTGAAAAGTCAGCGATATTCGTGCATTACCTAGCTAATGCTCTTAGCCATGTTATCCACCTCCCATTGGATAGCATGGCTAAGAACTGCTCAGGGCAGGTGTTAGCTTTTGGAGATATTCGCGCTTAGCGCGAATATCTCCAAAAGTTGGTAATAGGAGATAGCGATGTTAGCGACTGTTTTCAGTCGCTAACATCTTGGCACGCCCACTTTGCATGTCATTAGTGATAAATATCACTGACATGCAAAGTGCGGCCCAAGATGGTCGCTATCTCCTACTAGCTGTCGCTAAGTGGTGTTAGAGACAGCTAGGTAATAGGGAGATAATTTTATCTCCGCTTTCTTGGCTTTTAAAGCCAAAAAAGCGGAGATAAACCCCCTTGATAATATGCCCCTAAATTCTCTGGATGAGCGCTTTGGCAGTCTTTCTTTGTAGTGCAGGAGATGATGTCAGTAGCCCTGTTGCCACTGGTAACAAGACCATCTCTTTTTTCGGGCTGGTTCATTTTCTCAATACTTCAAAAAAGTAAAAATTGCAGATAAAGACAGAGTGGGGCTGGCTACTTAATTTGTTTTCAGCTGATTTTCATGGTTTGTCATTGCTAGGATGGGCTTTTCATCAAGGTCATGACATTTGAATGAAGATTCAATTGTCCTATTTACACTCCCATTAGGTTTTAGGGACGGGGCATTATCTATTCCTTTAGTTAGACAGCGAATGCAACATGTCATTTAACGGCCTGTCCAGGTTCTTCGAAGTCTTAACTCTGCTAACATAACATTTAATTCCTGATGTATGGTGTTTTTTGTTTAGGAAGTGCATGTTGTTTGGATGTCTTAACATTTCATAAAGACAGTGCTAATCCTTATTCACACATGTGCTTTCATTTGTTTCACTTTCCTGTCATCCTAATATATTTTTAGAGGCTAAGCTTTTTTGTTCATGCAGTTAAGAAATACATGTCCATGGGCTTTTTTAAAGATTTTGTGAAAACACAGGTCCTTTCTCAAAAATATCAACTACGCAATCTTTTTGCTTTGTATGAATTTCAACTTAGCCACTCAAAATGCAAACTTTATCTTTTGGCTACTTTTATTGGGGGATAGAGCATAGTTCTGATAAAGCTGTGTGTTTACCAACCAGGCACTATTGTTATATAACTTGTTGTTGTAGCCCAATTTGTTTCTTCTTATTGTAAATGTAAATGTGAATGTGTGTGTCTTGTAAAGCGCACTGCTACCCGGAGGCGTCCTGGCGCTATAGACCGCTGGGGAACCGGTCCTGGCTTTCCCTGTGAGATGGTCCCTCCTGGGTATCTCCAGGGTGAGACCAGGCATCCCCGGCGTATGTGGGGGGCCGTTGTGGAGATGTGGCAAGCTAATGCCCAGAGTTGCCGAGTGTGATCGTTGGTTAGAGTAGGCACCGAGGCGAGAATTATCGAGTCCGCTGACCCTGGTTCACGACCCTGTCGCGTTGGGAATTGAACCCTGGTCCCAGGCAGTCCTCTGCTTACGGGTCTGCCGCCTCTAACCAGTGAGCCACACCACTCTACTTGATATTATTGGTATATAGTTGTCTTTATAAGGAACTTTAGGGTACACACACAAACCCACCCAATCATTACCAACCACTTCCCCTGAGAAAAAGTGATACCTATCGGCGTTGCCAGTTCTTGTTTCATACAGTAGTAGAAGCAGGTGGTAGAGTGGAAGTGGATGGCAGCCTCTTAAGAAAATGTTTAAACTCAGGTTTTTTTTTTTTACAAGTTAACACATTCTTGAGAAAGTGATGTAAATAAAGATTGGATTGTAGGATTAGCTATGAAGTACAATGATTGCTCCAGGAGGTGGGGAGGCATTATGATCGATACTGATTAGTGAAAAAAGATCCGGAAGAAAGAGAAAATTGGGTACAACTAGAGTGGTAATGTACAGCCAGCATTCTTTGTCTTTTTAATCCTTGTGGAACAGTGAGAAATGGAATTACGGAATATTTCTGATGCAGATGGGAATTGTGAATGGGATTTTCAGTGCAGATTTCCTACTATTACTTGAAGATAGTTTGGTCAAGCAGTTTCTAATCAGTCATGAGTGCTTATTAATGATTATTAATTTTCTCAATTAAGGGGAAAGGGAAGCTAGGGTCTTCAGTGAGAATGTGTGTAAGGAAAGAGAAAGAAGCTAATAATTAGCTCTCTGCGATAAGGACGACCCGATAATGTGCAGAGAGTATGAATGTCTGGTTGAAACACCACTAGTGTGTTCATTGGCAAATATACATTTCCTGCTGGAGCACTCTTAATTGACTGATTAAAAAGACCATCTTCAACCAATTTCCCATATTTCGGATCAACTATTGGTAATAACTTACGTTAGCCTGTGTTATAGTGGCCCCACGCCTGAGTCTGGAATAACCAGTGGTGGCCATTAAGTTTAGCAGGGAATGGGGCTGACAGGACTCACATCCATGCATCCTCACATACTCACACACACACATCCATTCACAACACTCACTCCTAAATGTTCATACATATGATAGAGCGCAATGGTGCTCTTTCATTTGTAAGGGTGCAATAATCATGAATTCATGAGTAGTTCACACCTACCTTCATTCTTTATCGTGCTGTGAAAGTAGAAGGTGTACTGTAATAATGTGAAACATGATTTTCTAGGTATATTTTTCATATAAACGTGGAGAAATTAATGTTGCAATACATGCATGTTTAGCCGAATATATTGACGTGTAGATTTGTGCTAACTGCTTGCGCATATCCACCCATCTGATGTGCCCATGTAACCTGCAAATTCAGAGCTGCTCAGTGAAAGAGCAAATTTGTATGTAAACCCATGAGGCCTTTGTATTATTCTCTTATGTACCCTGAAATATGTAGGCCTTAAATGTAGTCTCGTTAATCATGGAGTTGATGTTTGAATTTCTTGTGCAGGTTGGATTTGTTATTTTCTCACATTTCTATTGCAGGTGAAGAAAACCATCTTTGTTAGCTAGAATAACGCTTTTGTTTTAGGAGCCAGGCTTAGGGGAGGAAAGATTACATTTACACAAGAAAGCGCTGATAACGTGGGATAGTGTTCTTTCTCACTGGAGAAGGCCTGGGAATCAAGGTCATCGAGCCAGGAGAGGGCGTATTGAAACTAATTAGAAATTCACCTATGAGTGCCCAGCTGGATGAGGTGATCAGGAAGGTGAGCAGTGGGTGTGCTAAGAGATTTTGGTTTCTGAATTAGGGACAGTGCCCCGGGGATTGAGTGAGGAGAGGAGATGAGATTGATGAGGAGAGAAGGAGCATCTTAGAACGAGCTCTGTAGCCTCTGGCTACTTGACCCATACAACGTGAGTTTACGTCTTAGGAAATCATCACACGCTGACACCTTTTCCTGGGATATGTTAATTAGGGATGTCACGTTAGTGGTAGAGTAGGGACAGACTAATGCTTTTTACTTACGAACCTCCAATGAAGACCGATCTAGATGTGGGGGCACTTATTAGAATGTATGGAGTTTCAACACATACATTTACAATGCATGCACTTACAATGCAGTTTTTACATTGCAACATCCACTACAACGCATTCCATTACATCGCATGAGACTACATCGCATATTAAAAAAACTACCTTTACAACGCATTCCATAACATCTCATACTACCTTTACAACGCATAACATTACATTGCATTTAAGGTAAGTGTTGGATAGTATAGGGGAAAAAATTACTATTCTAACTCCAGGGGGTGCAACAGTAGGGTAAGTGTTGGATAGTGTAGGGGTAAAATTACTATTCTAACTCCAGGGGGTGCAACAGTAGGGTAAGTGTTGGAGAGTGTAGGGGTTAAAATTACTATTTCAACTCCAGGGGGTGCAACAGTAGGGTAAGTGTTAGATAGTGTAGGGGTACTATGTGTTGCAATGATATGCGTTGTAATGGTATGCGTTGTAATGCCTGCGTTGTAGTGACATGTGATGTAGTGCCATGCTTTGTAATGGTATGCGTTGTAATGCCTGCGTTGTAGTGACATGCGCTGTAAAGGCTATAACGACTGCTTTGTAAGTGTAGTGCGATGTAATGACTGCGTTGTAAGGGTTGTATCCCCACTTATTGCCTTTGTTCTGGTCTTGGAATTTGTCATTCTGTTCCCATTCCAGTAGCTAAATTTCGGTCATAGGTTTGGCTTTGTATTAGTTCTAATGCATTTCTACAACCTTGTCTTGAGGTGTTTGTATGTCCAGTTGTTTTTGGCTCTGTAATAAACCCACTAAATTTGACGACCTGGAGAATGTGATTCTTTAAAGTCCTGATTCTTTTTGCTGCTGATTCCAACTGAATTAGTTATTTCCCCTCTACACTTCTAAAGCAGACAAAAAGGTTCATTGGCCGAGAGGGTTCTGGAGTAAAACAAAAGAGGTAACCCGTTTCCTTCAGTTGGTAGCACTATTGGATGGTTGCCTCTTGGATTGAGGAGAGTATCAAAAAGAGAAGGAAAAGTTTAGTGATAGAGCACCAAAGAGCCCAAAAAGATTAGAGCCCAAAGGATCGACAACGGAGAGCGACGGGACCTAGTGGTGACCAATGGAGTGTGAGAAAAAGGTCCATCAGCCAATTGGGTGCCAAGTATAAAATAAAAGTGGGAACCTGGCTCCTTCACATACATGCACCAAATATTAAAAAATAAATGCACTTATCTGCGTAGCTCTGCCTCAGAGGTCCAAAGAGGGTAGAGAATCTCCCCTCTTATAATGGCTGACCTTAGGTTAGCCAATGAGTGGCGGCAGCGTGTCTGCCTTTCAACTGAGTGTGATGCTCCATAGAGGGGCGGCAGCCGTGCCTCGCTAGTCACAGAGTGGAATGGTATCAGTGAGAGTTGCTGACCCGACCCTACTCTGTGAAGAGGCGTCAGTGATTGATACTTGGCCCTGCAAACTTCAGGGCTTAAATCTGAAGCACCTAGATCCGAGGCAATCAGTACCTCTTGTCACAAGGTGAGGGGGGTCTTGATGTGCTCTTCCAGGCTGAACAGGTAATAGCCATAGAGGCTGTAACATCTTCAGCCCGACAAAGTTGAGCTCAGGCAGCCAGGAGCCTGCTCATTTAGCATATGTCTAGCTTATGCCTGCGTGACCTAAAAATAAAGAGTGTCTGTCAGGCTGACATTTGCTCAGCCTGACAAACACACTTTTGTTGTGCAAAAGATAAGGGGGCATTGCCCATCTGCTAATTTGGACGGCCCAGGGCTGGTAACAACTATAGTTAAACCTAATGAAGTTTTTGCATGCACTCTTATCCAAATTTCAGAAGATCGTCTGAGACAGACACTATGGGGCTCATTATGATTGCGGATTTTCCGCATCCTCCGGGCCGGCGGAAGCCACCGCCGGCCCGGAGGATGTGGAAAATCCGCAGCGGACCCACCAAAGACCCACCGCCACATTAGGATGGCTGGTGGGTCCTGGTTTCCGTCCGCAGCTTTTCCTCCGCGGTTGGCTTACAACCGCGGAGGAAAAGCACTAATCTGGTGACGGTGTCTCTCAGACACCGTCCGCCAGATTAGTATGTGCCTGCAAACATGCTTTTCCGCGGAGGCTATTCCGCCGTGGAAAAGCATGTGTAACTTCACTGGGGGGGCCCGTTGCGGGCCCCCTAGGTGAAGGGGGTGGGGAGTGCACATGGGGGGTACCTATGGTACCCCCCTGCATTTGTATGCAGAAAGCGGCAGGCACCGCGCGGTGCCTGCCTCTTTCTGCATGCAAATGCAATGCGTGCATTTTTAACATTGCCGCGGGTGCAGCTTGAAGCCGCACCCGCCGCAATGTTAAAAATAGAGGATGTGACCGCCACCCTGGCGGTCACATCCTAATCGCACAGGAGGGGACTCCGCAGCCCATGCGGACGTCCCCTCCTCCTCAATGATCGCGGACGGACGGAAGTCCGTCCGCGATCATAATCGGCCCCATAGTACAGAAGAAGAAAAAGAAAGACTCCTAAACCTAGACCCTGACATTGTTGTCCATACAATTAAAAGACTAAAATACCACATAAAACAATTTGCATAGAGTCCCTAGAATATCTGAAGACAGAACAAAACTAACCAGGCATCTTCCTGCAGAGGAGGAAGTAGTGACTGAGGACAGTCATATGTTGGTGACACACCTTTTAATCACTTTCACCTGCATAATAGCATTATGAGTAGCCAGAAAATGAAAGCTCTTTAGGAACCAGCAAGCAGAGAAAATCATTGCAAACCTCCCCAAAAGAGCTCTTGTCTGTTTCTTCCAAGTCTCTATCTATTCATACTTTCATCCTGTCATCCACATATTTATTTCCACCTTTTTACCTGTCCATGCTATCATTCTTTAATCTATCAGTCTTTCGCCATTATTATTATATGTAAGTTTATAAAGCGCTCAGCTACCCGTAGGTTTGCCGGTGCTAAAACCAAATGAGAGGGGGAGAGTCAGAAAGGAAGGCTGTTACAGGTTAAATAACCAAGTTTTTACCTGACTGCGAAACTTAAGGTAGCAGGGTTCAGTTCGCAACAGAAGAGGAAGGGACTTCCAAAGTGAGGGGGCCAGCCAGGCGAAGGAACAGCCGCCCATTCTGGATCTTTTGATTCTAGGAACCGAGAACAAGTGCTGATTAGATGATCGAAGAGTGCAGGGGGGACAGTAGTGCTGAACCAAAGAGTTAAGATGGGTGGGGCCAGGCCAGCATTTATTCTGTGCATGAAGCAAAGGGCCTTACATTTTGTGCGGCTTTCAACGCGGAGCCAGTGCAGAGTGCATAGAGAATTGGAGGTAGAGGAAGTATTGGGGAGTTTACAGAGTAGTCGCGCCGCCATATTCTGGACTGTTTGTAATTTATGAATCACCTCTTTGCAGGCTCCCAGGAGAAGAATGTTCCCGTAGTCCAGTCTAGAGGTAATTAAGGCCTGGACCACGGTTTTCTGAGTATCCTGGGGGAGCATCCAGATGATCTTACGCAACCACTTAATGATGGTAATACATGTGGAGGAAGTTTTAACCACGTGGTTCTTCATAGATAACTGGTTGTCAAAAATTACGCCGAGGTTGCCTGCTGTTTTAGATGGAATGGGTAGAGTGCCCATTTGAGAGGGCCAATGTTGGGGTCCCCATAGGGTGGTGTTATGGCTAAATAGACGAAGCTCTGTTTTCCCCCCGTTCAATTTCAGTTTGTTATCATGCATCCAAGCTGCGATGTTACTGAGTCCTGCACAGAGGGAAGAGGAAGAGGAATGAGAATCCGTAGAGAGAGTAGATGACCTGGGTATCATCGGTGTACGAGTAAATAGTGAGCCCAGCTTGCTCCGCAATAGTAGCCAAAGGTCTGACATACAGATTAAAAAGGAAGGGGCTCAGGATGGAACCTTGCAGAACACCGTACGACGATTTATAAGTTTGGGAAGCTGATGAGGAAGAGAAGACTTGGAAGGTGCGGTCTGAAAGAAAGCTAACAAACCAGTTGAGGGCTGAGCCGGTGATGCCAGATGATCTAAGGGCATTAATAAGAATGGGGTGGGAAAGCTCGGCATCGGATGTTTCCAGAGACCCCCAGCAGAGTAGATTCCGTCGAGAAACCGGACCTAAAACCAGATTGGGATGGATGTAAAATTCCCCTAGATTCAACATTGAAAGAGAGTTGAGAGTTGATATGCTTTTCCAGAATTTTTTAAAAGATCGGGAGAAGTGAAATAGGGCGGAAATTAGATGGAATGCTAGGGTCAGCGTTAGCCTTTTTTAGCAGAGGCACTATCATTGCATGTTTCCATGCAGAGGGTACTGTAGCTTCTCTAAGGGAGAAGTTAAGAAGATCCACAATGAGTTCAAGGGAAGAACTGTCCAGCATTTTTAATATTTGAGGGGGAAGAGGATCTAGTGGGGAGCCGGATTTGATTTTACTGATAATATCAGAAAGAGTATTGATATTAAGAGGATCCCATGTGTTGATCAACTGTGAAGCAGGAGGACTGGTATCCCTTGGGACCCCTGAAACACAGGAGATCGTAGGGTAGGATACTGTGTGAGGGGTCTGCTTTGCAGGGGTAAGGGACCTATCCTCTAAAGTCACTCGATCACAAAATGTGATTGGGGCTGGTGGGTGGAGCAGAGAAGGGGGAGGGACAGGTTTTTCAAAATCAGAATAAATGGTGTCAATTTTGGCGATAAAAAATTCAGCCAGAGAATTGCACTGTGCAGTATCTAGACAAGGTGGTTTAGGCTGACACAATGTGCCCGAGAGCTTTTGTACTGCCTGAAAAAGTGCTTTAGGACGATTTTGTGCCTCAAGAATAGTTAAGTTGACATGTTCAACTTTTGTAATTTTGCACAGAGAATGATATTTAGTTAAGGCAGCTTTGTAAATTTGCTTGGAACACAGATCATATTTTATGCGCCATTTGCGCTCGAGGTTTTTGCAGATGTTTTTTTCTTTTTTTAATGCAGCTGTAAACCAGGGCGCAGGCGGGTGTTGAAGGTTGTGCTTTTGCATGCCATTCAAGCCACCCACCCATCCGCCCATCTATATTCAAATCTTTCCAGCTCCAAACCTATCCTCAATCCATCCATCAATCCATCTTTCCGTCCGTCGTCCATACTTTTATTCATTCATGAATCCATCGACCCTATAATTTTTCCATCCATTCACTCATCTTTTATCCATCCATCCATCCAACATTCATCCATCACCCTTCCACTCATCGATCCATGCCAGTCATCCATCCACCCTTTCACTCCATCCTCCCTTTTACTCCTCCATCCTCCCTATTACTCAGCTATCCATCCATCTATCCACTCATCCATCCATTTACCCCTTCACTCATCTGTCCTTACACTCACTCCTCCATACATCTTTTTACTCATTCACCCACCACCCTTTCACTCATCTATCAATCTGTTCCTTTATTTATCCATCCTTTCACCACTCCATCCAACTATTCATTATACTTTCACTGATCCATCCATCCACCCTCTCACTCATCCATCTCTTCACCCATCCATCCTCCCTTCCTCTCATCCTCCATTCTTTCACTCATCCATCGTGCGTACATACTTTCACTCATCGATCCATCCATCCATTCACCCAACCCCTTTAATGTTAATTATGAGCCTTTGTCTGCCCAGCTGCAGACAGAAGAGGCTCATTAAGAACTCCACCTTTGCTTAGTAAATAAAGCGGGTGGCTCACAAACCCCTGATAATCTAACTGCGATCACAAAAGCAACCCATAAACTGAAGGAGAGTTTTGAGCATCTCACTATTTAAATTCTCAGGTCCTGGAAATGCATTAGCTCATCATGTGAGCAGAAACAATACACCTATTCCATTATATACAGTAATGGAAGAAACACAGGTAAAATACAGCTGGCTTAATCTAGGGCCGGACTTGCCTAAAGGGCAACAAGGAAGTGCCCAAAGGGCTGGTCGGACAGGTCAGTGCGTGGAACCGTTTAATGATCTGCTGGAACAGTTTCCATTGTTGTTTTCTTGATATAAAGAGAAACATTGCCTGCAGCAAGCTCAAATCCATGCAGTCTTCCATACCTTTCAAAACACGTATACAGCAACTTTACAAGTTCAAAACTGCCTCAATTTGCGAACCATAGAGGCTTTTCAGGTGTCAGAGTCACTAATGGTGGGCACTTTTATTTTTGTGCCTGGGCCAATGACCATTAACACCATTAACTACTACACCACATCTTATAATCACTATAATCACTATTAACAATGCAAAGGTACGCCCTAGATGCTAACAGCAAGCACATATTAATGGATAATCGAGCAAATATATCACCTTTATCACATAGGGCATGTGTGAATATAATGTATTTATGGAATTTTTCGAGAAGGTATTACATTATTTAAAATGGCCCTATTGCAATAATATGCCATATTGAAAAGCTAGCTAACAATATATGATACGAAGAATGCAGACATTTTGCGCATAAGCAAAAAATAATGTCTCACATGACGTTTTGAATCACCAATTGCTGCATTATTCATATTTATATGTGGTCACTGTATTGTTGTAATTTTTTATATACTTATTTATGTATGTATGTGTACATGTTGTCTTTTGTGGCACTTATAGTGTTTTTGTATGTCTTTTCTTTCTGTAACTTACAGCCCTGAAGAAGTTCTGGTGACAGAACGAAACACGTTGGCTGGTGTCTATGAGTGGATTATTAAAAGGAACATTGAACTTTATAATATCACGACTCAGCGTCTTTATAAGAGGACATTTCAAAGACGTATTAATCTCCCGTGATCAGTAGAGACTCACTCTCGCAGTGGTGCTTTTTCATCTATGATAAAAATATAGACTCTTTTTCCAAGTTTTGGATATGCTCTTGGGACAGGGAGCATGTGAAAAGTGCACACTGGTTTATTGAAAATTGAATATTTTGGTTATACTTGGGTTGGTGCTTTGAAAAAGGAGTGGTCCACTTTCCGAACTGTCTTGTACTACTGGTAAGTCCTTCTTACCGCTATTAATAATCCCATTTTCAAAAGTGACACACTGTTAAATCTGATCCATAGTTTGATTGGTGATAATTAGACTGGATTTGAGCTGTTTTGATTGTGCCACCCCCCTCCCGCCTCCCAGGTGCTCCTCCCTCACACTTGGCCTCTTATGCAGGCCGCACAGGGCGGCCGCACAGCGGGTGCGCGCAGCGGGAGCGCCAAAGGCAAGCCCGTCTGCGCCCGTCCGCTCCTGGACCGCAAACAGTGCCAGGACTCCTGGACTCCGTGCCCCCCGCAACGCCAGACTGCGCTACGACTCCAGCACCCTCCACGCACTCAACACCGAACAGGACCACCCCTGCTACCGGGCCACCCCGAAGCACACCCAAGGGCCCTTCGCCTGCTGGAACTGCAGATTCACCTGGATCCAGCCCACCAAACCATCTACCCGAGAACCCAACCACCTCCGCTGCATCCTACTCAACACCCGCTCGCTCGCAAACACGCCATCGAACTCTGGGACCTCCTAGACTCGACCGCTCCCGACGTCGCCTTCCTGACGGAGACCTGGCTGAACGCCACCTCAGCACCAGACATCGCATGGCTACAAGATCTCCCGCAGAGACCGCACCAACGGAGTGGTAGGGGGAATCGCCATCATCCACAATGACACCCTCAGAGTCCGCAACTTTCCCAGAAAACTGGAAGCACGCCGAGATCAACGCCCTTCTGAAGAAACCCAAGGCGGACCCCAAGGACCTCAAGAATTTCCGGCCCATCTCCCTGCTCCCGTTCCCAGCAAAAGTGACAGAGAAGATTGTCAACAAACAGCTAACCCACTACCTCGAAGACAACAACATCTTGGACCCCTCCCAATCCGGTTTTCGTACCAATCACAGCACAGAGACCGCCCTCATTGCCGCCACTGACGACATCAGGATACTGATGGACAAAGGCGAAACAGCCACCCTCATCCTCCTGGACCTATCAGCAGCCTTTGACACAGTCTGCCACCGCACCCTATCAACACGCCTCCATGACGCTGGAATTCAAGAGAAGGCCCTGATCTGGACCACATCCTTCCTCTCCGGCAGAACCCAGAGTGTCCGCCTCCCACCCTTCTGCTCAAAATCCACCGAGATCATCTGCGGCGTCCCAAAGGGATCCCCCCTCAGCCCGTCGCTGTTCAATATCTACATGGCACCGCTCGACCATGTCGCTCGACAACATGACCTCAACATCATCTCCTACGCCAACGACACCCAGCAGATCATATCCCTCACCGAAGTCCCCCACACCGCCAAAGCCAAACTCCACAGAGGAATGAAGTGCGTAGCCGACTGGATGAAGGACAGCAGACTGAAGCTGAACTCAGACAAAACAGAGGTCCTCATTCTCAGACCCACCCCATCAGCCTGGGATGACTCTTGGTGGCCCACATCGATAGGCACAGCCCCGGAACCCACAGACCACGCACGCAGCCTGGGGGTCATCCTCGACTCCACCCTCTCCATGACCAGGCAAATCAATGTCGTCTCTGCGTCCTGCTTCAACACCCTCAGCATGCTCCGCAGGATCTTCAAATGGATCCCTCCCGACACGAGAAGAACTGCCACCCAGGCACTCATCACCAGCAGACTCGACTACGGGAATGCCCTCTACTCAGGAACAACAACCTGAGAAGACTCCAACGAATCCAGAACAACTTGGCACGACTGATCCTCGACATCCCCTGAAGCAGACCCACCACACCCCACCTGAGAGGCTGCCCTGGCTCCCCATCAACAAGAGGATCACCTTCAAACTCCTCAATCACGCACACAAAGCCCTACACAACACCGGACCTACATACCTCAACAACCGTCTCAGCTTCCCTACCCCCACCCGAAACCTCCGCTCAGCCAACCTCGCCCTCGCCACTGTACCTCGTATCAGGAAAACCACCGCCGGCGGCAGATCCTTCTCCTACCTCACCGCCAAGACCTGGAACGCTGTCCCCACCAGCCTACGACAGACTCAGGATCTGCTGGCCTTCAAAAGACTCCTCGAGACCTGGCTCTTCGACCAGTAGCGCCCCCCTATCCCCTAGCGCCTTGAGACCCTCACAGGTATGTAGCGCGCTTTATAAATGTAGTGATTGATTGATTGATTGGTTTTGGGATAAAATTTGAGAGGGATTCAAATTAAATGTAAGGTTTCTGTCCAATTTTATGATGATGCGAGTCACCACAGGATGCAACAAAAATGTAATGTTATAAAAACTGTCACTTCACATTAAGATGGATGAACTAAGATGGAGTCTTATGTATTTTTATAGACATGAATATAACTTTGAGAACTTTTAGAACTAAACCAATCCAATAAATGAAATGTATAATTAAGATAGAATTGACTTTGGTTTGAATCATTGACATAGGACCTGGCTCCGTACAATTTGTAGAATTGCTTTTTTCACCACACTAAGACGTGCGTAGTCAGTAATACTTCAGAAGTTATGTAGGAAAGAGTCATCTCAGTTTTTGCAATGTTTGATTTATTTCTGAGTGCCTCTTCAATTTGTTTGCATACAGCCGCATAGCTTCGGGGCGGGTGTGTTTGGGGTAACACCCCTCAAATAAATACAGTCTTGGCTTGGAAATTGGTGTTGGGGGCCCTGAGTCGGATCAATCTATGTTTCAGTTTTTCTCATCGTGAGCCAAGAAAGAAAAACAAAACAGTGGCCTTTGATATAAATAAGAGAGAGTGAGATTAAGAGAGAGAGAGATAGGCCCACCGGTTGGCTGAATTTCAAAATGCGAAACGAGATAACATGGAATCAGCAGTGGCTTCACTGCTTATGCATTTTGTGTGATCCTAGACACACACTTTATTTCACAGAACCTCCTTTTCTTATATGAGCACACTATTAAATACTTGAGTTCAGGATGTGCGGTGTACAAGATCCCCTTGCACTTGATTTGTAGACTGTAATGTTGCTTCATGTATAATAAGAATCAAGTCCATGCTTACGGGTTTCATGACAACTGCCTTGTCTCTTAGTTCTCTAAAGGCAATGTAGTTCCACGAGAACCTTGAATATTTCTAAAAAAAATTGGGCAGATTTACAAGAAAGTGACGCATCTGTAAAGATGTGTAAAGATATGTCACTTTCCCTGCGCCACTATGAAAAACCCTTGCGTCATCATGGATGCGCCATATTTACAATACAGCGCACCATGGCGCACGGATTGACAGATGCATCAGAAATTCGGACACATCTGTTGATGGAAAAGTCACGCATTGATGGAGTCGTGTCGCAAGCACGACGCAACTCCAGC
This sequence comes from Lissotriton vulgaris, assembly GCF_964263255.1. NCBI lineage: Eukaryota > Metazoa > Chordata > Amphibia > Caudata > Salamandridae > Lissotriton > Lissotriton vulgaris. The sequence continues at coordinate 132,485,565 of NC_141687.1, forward strand.
AATGCATGTTGCGGCCTATTCCTGATAGACTGCGTCATTCCTTACACCTGCTTCAAGCAGGCATATGGTTTTGACGCAGTGGTGTCCAAAAAGTCACGGAGTGAAATCTTGTAGATTTCACTGCATCACTTTTACAAGGCTTTCCTTCATGGGAACGCCTACCCTGCATACATTATACTGATGCAGGTATAATGTCACGCAGGGCTTAACAATGTGACGCATCTCCCTAGAAGCGTCACGTTGTAAATGGGCCACAACGAAAGTGATGCAACAACAGCGCAAAAGTGATGCCAGGAGATTGTAAATATGCCCCCATCTTTTTTAATACATTTTTGCCTATGCAGAGATACAATATGAAGTGAAATACATCTACATGTTAAAGAAATACAATCTCTTCAAAATTAAAAAAAGTGTAGCATATGTTTAAATTATGTTTGTTGCACAATGTACATATCAAACGTTTTCTTGGTTCTGCTTGTGTACAGACTCTTAAAGCCAGACCCATGCCTTGGCTTGGCTTGACCTGTTAATTTCCCTACGCACTCTCCTCTTTTGCAATTTGGGCATGGTACACAGGCTGTCAAATAACATTATTTGTAAAAGACTAGAAACATGGAGCCCTTCCCAAGTGCACTGATTTGACAACTCTACCACAAAGACTTCTTTAAGCAGAGACAATGAAGACTGCATGGAGTGATAATACATGTAAAATAAGTGATCCCAGGGCAAGGGACTACAGGCTGTTGTGATGTATGTGACGGTAATCATGAGTTCCCTGGGAGAAATACCAGGGTCAGGTGAGACAGGAATGGGTGCATCGAAAGTGGGGGTGTTTGGGGGTGTAACACCCCTCAAATGCATTCTTGGTTTTTTATTTGGGCCTGGGAGCCCTAATTTGAGTCTGCTATGTCTGTGTCATTTTTTCTCATCATTCTCATTCCACTAACAGGTTTTAACTTGCTCATTTTTGGATCAGGATTTTTAACATATATAGGGCCCGATGTAGGTGGCCCTTTACCGATCCGAATCGGCCGAAAATACCGATTTTCGGCCATTTCCGATCGGTAAAGGGCTACCGAGATGTAGGGGCACATTTTCGGTAATTTTACCGAATCGGTATCATTACCGAATCGGTAAATTTATCGGTAGGATTCAGTATTTCAAAATCGGTAAATGGCATTTACCTACATCGGGCCCATAGTGACTGCTTTTCCAAAAACAGTAATCCTATACTAATAGACGTACTTATTGAATGGGTTTAAATGTACAACTTTTTTAGATAGACAAACATTAATAGGCCCTGTGAAGCTGCATCAGTTTCAAGTTCCCAGAAACACTACTATCAATCAGACACCCAAAAGGTGATGGGATGAATGCTTGCAAATAGTCTAACCAGCGGCAATCACGCGGGGCAGCATTCCAGTCCATCATATTTCTCTCACTGTGTCACCCTAGACAGAGGCCTTCCTAATGCATATCAGTATTGACCCTCTTTCTCAAGAAAGAAGTCCATTCCTCCACTCTGCAACACAAGGATTTTTCAATTGGGACATTTGTTACTTACAGTGCTCGAATCTCTCTGACTAAGCAACACCATTTTCTGTATATGCATTGACTGTGTGCTTCTATATATTTATGACAGGCTTAAAACAGGTTTTGTATTTCAAAACACGTGTTGGCTGTTTTGAAAATTGTGAAGAATTTTTAAATAAAAAGATTAAATAAAACAATCAGATTTAAGAAAATATTTTGGATTGTGAATGACAGAACTTATTTGGGGAGTACATTAAGGGCCCGATTATGATTTTTAGCAGTGTAAGGGCAGCTGGAAAACCACAGCTGGGCCCCTGCTTCACTGAGAATCACTGCCGCCCGCCTACCAGAATTGGACTTAAAGTGGTCTGGCGAGTGGGCAGCATGGTGGTCCCACAGTGGTGCCTCTTTCAAAAGGCGGCGTAATCGCACCACACACTAAGGGTCCTGCATGGTATGGAGTCAAAAGTTCATGCCATGCAGGAACGGGTGTGTATGCACAGAGGGGGCAAATGTTATGCACCCCTGTGTGCTTCCACATGTAGTGCAGGCACAGAAGGCTCTGTAGGGTCCCCTTCGTTTCCTCTCTGCCACAGTGTACATGAAGAATCTTCATCACACCGCTGTGTGGAGATGAAACTTGCAATATGCTTTGCAGGACCGTGGAGGTCCCGCCAAGTATATTGTGGCCTCTGTCGGCCCAGACACCTCCAGAGTTTGGAGGTTCGTAAGGCAGCATCATCTGTCCCAGGGTGATCTGACAGCTCAATGCTTAACGGGGCGGTCGAACCGCAGGTGTAGCGGTGGCTGGAACGCCACTGCCGCGCCCCATGTGTCTGGTTGTTACCGGACCACCGGACTCATAATTAGGCCCTTAGAGTTTACCTCCTTTTAGTAGAGCACAAAGGGGTCAATACACAAGGGTGCAGTGATGCTGCAGAATGGAGGGGTGAGAACATGAGGGCAACAGTAGAAGTAAGGCACAATGTGGTGTGTGCATACAAGCAGTGGGAGTATAGCACTCAAGATGAGGTGTGGGAGTAGAGGACAGTGGCATGAGTACACAAGTGATCATTAGAAGTAGAGCATGGAGGAGTGAGTATTCACAATCACAGCAATGGGAGTACAGCATGGAAGGGTGAGTACACAAGCAGAGCAGTGGAGTGAGCAGCATAGAGTGGTGAGTATGCAAGGGAATAGGTGAGAGTACATCACAAAGAGGTGAATAATAAGGGGAGAAGTGGGAGAATAACAAGGAGTGATGAGTATACAGGGTGTGGTGGGAGTAAATCACTGAAGGGTGAGTATGCAAGTGAGCAATAGATGTGCAGCTTTAGGGGTAAGTATGCAAGGGTAGCAATACAAATAAAGCATGGAGAAGTAACTACAGAAGACGAGCAGTGAATGTACAGCATGGTATGGTGAGTACACAATGGGAGCAGTGTAAGTACTGATGGAGCAGGGGAGTGACAAACATTTTTCTGTACCCCTTGTAAAATCAAGTTCTTCTCATAACCATAAAATGTATTAACCGTGTAGAGCATGTTAACTAATCAACAAAAGAAATATACACAGAAAAAGGTACACGTGGGAAAACTAACTGGCTAATTTGCAAACTCTAATTCATTAATAATGTGAAAAGGTTATACTAAAATAGTGCAGTAAAGCGACATATCAAATAGAGCTATGCATTTATGTTTATTGTGAGTATTTTTTTGTTGCAAAACGAACAAATTTGGTAAGTAAACAATACATTTATGTAGCTTTCCGCTAGGTAACATCTAATAGGGTGGATCAGAATAGTGGGAGGTAAACAGAAGGGCCTTAATTCTAAAATCTAACGTCTGTTGGGTGTGTTTTCATATTAGTTCCCATTGAGGCCCGTGTGGCCTAGCCTGAAAACGGCTGCTTATGCGAGACTCCGAGAAAGTATGGCTCTACGCATGCACGACTGTGCTCGAGAGATGCTTGAACGGCCTGTGCTCGGACTACTAATGTCAAGGTCAGCTTGGCCTAGGACATCTGAATAATGCCAAAAGATGCTCGAGTCTGTGAGCCTAGGAAAGTTGAGTGTTGTAACTACATGATATATAAAAATGACAAGGACAGGATGACGAGTTGCAAAGTGGACAATGTTGATCGTATGAGAAACGTGGAAGTGCCAGTGCAAAATTTGGACCTAAGGAGATGAGGTGATCTTCACCACCCCTCTAATGGACTAATGAGAAATGGGTATGGACCCTAAAGTTTCAAAATTTAGTTAGATAGTTAGAGAAAAAGGGTATAAAAGAGCCGGTACTAAAGAGAGAAGAAAGCTGTTCCTGAATTTATTTTCACACCACAACATGCTGTCAGACTGAATGACTTCTATGGTGCAAAGACTTTGATTTTTTCCTGACTTTACTTTTGACAAAGTATAGAAATGATTGCAGAGTCCTGATGGGAGGTAGATATCGAGGTAGATAGAGAGGCAGATTTTGGGAACCTGCGTTGTTTTAATCCTGTGTTTTTCATCAACGAAGCTTGGTAATATGTTTTCTAAATTTCTTATTTCTTAATGTATGCTAATAAATGCTAGATTTACTGAAATGTAATTTCCTTCTTGACTAAAATTTAGATAAATGTTTTAATAAGAATTTCATGAGTTAAATGTTCGAGTTAATAAATGAAGTCATGACTGAAAATGAGTATAATTTGAGAAAATAAAGATAAATGGGAAATAGTAAATTAAGCTGGTCTTGATTTTCCATCAAATAACTTCAAACTAGCTGGTCCATCGACCAAAACAGTGGGGTGCCTTGATGTTATTTCCTATGAATCTAGAGATAAAGAATTGTTCATATATGCATATGTACATAATATATAGAATTTAAGAATTAGATTAATAGGGTGCTCCGCTGTCCAGCAGCTCGCCTTCTAGTTTCACTGATCTTGGGAGTAGAGTGATTGTGTGAAGGAGTGACTCGCGGTGTTATGGGCCCCAGCGACGAGTGAAGTAAGATTACTCCTGAGTAAACGGAAATTAATTGGAGGGTTGTTTGAGAGCCACGCTGGATCAGTACAGAAAAGAGGGGTGAGTGTATATAGAGAGTGGTATTTAATTGTAATAGGGTGTGTACCTTTAAAGGGGTTAAAGGAATGTAGTGTTCACTCGATTCTGTAATCGAGAATGTTGATTGTGAATTTTAGATTCTGTGCGTGTTTTCAACTGGATCTGTCGTGGGTCTTTTCACTGGCAATAAAGCTTTCAGCTTTTGATTACATTACTTGAAGTGTCAGCTTCATCTTTCCTTGGAAGGACTTCCAACAGTACACAAGGGGAGCAATGGAGGAAGCAGCACAGAGGGGTGTGTATGCAAGGGAGTCAGTGAGAGTACAACGCAAGGATGTGAATATACAAGGGGAACAGTGGGAGAACAAAATGGAGTGATGAGTACACAAAGGAGTGATGGGAGTGCATCGCAGAAGGGTGAGTGCCCAAGTCAGCAATAGAAATGCAGATTTATGAGGTGAGTATGCAAGGGCAGCAGTACAAGTGCAGCATGGAGGGGTGACTACAGAAAGGGAGCAGTGGGTGTACAGCATGGAAGGGTGACCATACAAGGGGAGGGTAGGAGGTCTGGACAGAGGGGTGAGTACTCAAGCCAAGCAGTGTGAGTACAGTTAATATGGGATGAGTAAATAAAGGGAGCAATAGGAGCATAGCATGGAGGACTAGGGTACACAAGGGATGTAGTGGATGCACGGCATGGAGAGAAATGTTGAGGGCACGGCACAGAGGGGTCAGTACCCAAGTGAACAGTAGACGTACAGCTCAAATGGGTAAATACACAAGGGAAGAGTAGGGAGTACAGCCTGGAGGGGTGACTACACAAAGGGAGTGGTGGGTGAACAGCATGGAGGGTGAGTACACCAGGGGACCCAAGTGAGTACAGGTCAGAGAGTGGAGTACTTAAGGGGAGTGGTGGAAGTACAGCATAGAGGGTGAGCACTTAAGGGGAGTAGTGGACGTACAGCACAGAGAGGTGAGTATGCAAGCAAAGATGTCTGAGTCCCGCATGGAGGGGTGAGAACACAATGGAGGCGGTGGGAGTGCTATTGAAAGGGAGAAATGGGAGTACAGCAGGGAGGGGTGAGTAAAGAAGAAGAGTGTGAGCACAGGTATGTGAGTCCTAAAGGGGAGTGGAAGGAGTACAGCAGAGATGGGTGACTACACAAGGGGGCCATGGGAGTAAATCACTAATGGGTGAGTCTACAAGCAGATTGTTCGGCAGAGGAAAGGATGACAAATTAAATCACCATGGATGTAGGATTCTAGCATCAATGTGCCTGCAGAGAGTAGGTGAACAGGAGGCTGCTGCTGTCAGGGGCGGCCTTAGGCATGTGCAAGCTGTGCACCTGCACCTGCACAAAACCCCAGGGGCCACCACGCCAATATATAATAATCCTCTGAGGATGGATACATATTTGCGTGGTGGCCCCTAGCAGGGATTTGGTGGCCTCCGGCTCTGTTCCACTTCCAATCACCCTGACCTCCCCCCGTCCCCCCTCTTTACTGGCCTATGCGCTCCGCCCCACCCCGCCCGGACCTCCTCTTCCGGGGCCCCCTACCTACGCTCCCTGCCCAGGGCCGCCATGAGCCTAGAGCCGCCCCTGCTGCTGTGGACTTAAATTAGAAACCAGGAGTTTAGGTAATGAGGATTCTACAACCCCCTTAATATGAAGCCGGTTAAACCCCCTCAACTTGACCTGAACTGCGTCTTATTGAAGCAGCGCTTCATGACCGAATGTGTGCTTCCTAATGACAAGTTAGGAAGCCCTGCATTGCACTGTGAAACACCCGCCATGCTAGTCATTCTGTCTTTAATTAGTATGACTGGGCTGTGTACTGCTCCCTCAGTGTGCCAAGCAGTGCACATTGTTCAAAGCCTCCGAACATGATTAACACTCAAGTTGTCACCCACGCTTAACATACCCGGCACTGCACACTATTGCACCCAATTAGCAACATAAACGTGTATTTTACATTGCAAAACCAATTCCACGTACGTGGCTGATTGCACTCAATTACACACTCTGACATAGAATGCCTCGCATGTCATTACATCCACTCATCGTAACGATGAATGTGACCAGCGTTTTACATTTTGTCACAGAGAAAAAAGCCTTTATGTTTTCCGCATGGCTCAGGAACATGATAATTTTCTTTAACACCCCACCCCTCACTCCTCCCCATCCCCCAATCAACTCAGGTTTTATTGCAAATACTTATAAAACCTTATGGTAAGTTTAACATCACAAATCCTTCTGCACAACACTCACCCTCACAATATCAATGCATGGAATCACAGGGCTTGTAAGCTTGAATAGCACTGTGCCCACTAGACACCCTCTCTTGTCAGTCTTGGGCCTTTCACATTCAAGAATAACCCCAAGACCTGGCTCTTCGACTGAACAGCGTCATGAGACCATTATGGGTGAGTAGTCACGCTTTACAAGAACACTGACTAATTGATGGACATAGGGGTTTTAAATGCTACAAGTTTACTAAGGGTCTTAACAACACCTTTATGCAACCAAGGAACAGAGGTCAGAGTTCAGGTCAAGGGAGAGGTGTGTCTGCACATATCATGCTCATCAGGATTTTCTACAGAAACAACACTCTTGGGAGTCACCGAGACCATTCGCCAACAGGTTGACATAGGAGAGACAGTGGCACTTATCCTATTAGATCTAAGTGCCGCTTTTGACACTGTCTCTCACACCCCACTCCTACAAACCCTCCAATCCAGAGGTATAACCGTTTGGCTCTCAAATGGCTATCCAGTTTCCTGACTAACCGGACCTTTCAGGTATTTTCCTCAAGCGCAAAATCTAAGACCCAGGTTTCCCTATATGGAGTCCCTCAGGGCTCCATACTCAGCCCACTGCTTTTTAATATTTACGTCAGCCCTCTATCTACTATTGCCGAGCAAGCAGGGCTGACTATATACTCTTATGCTGATGACACCCAGCTCCTCTTTTCTCTCTCCACCAATGAGATCTCAGAGTCACCCACACTTCAGCTGGTACTAAACAAGATTGCTGACGGGATGCTTGCTAATAAATTAAAACTAAATGGTCGAAAAACTGAACTCCTCCTTTTTGGGAAAAATAAAAACCTTTGGGGCCCCCATCATTGGCCATCTCAAATGGGTGATCCTTCCCTCCCTTCACAGTCGGCACGCAACCTGGGCTTCATCATAGACAACTTATTGTCGATGAAGCAACAAGTTATCAAAGTCGCTTCTACCTGTTTCGCTATTCTCAAATGGCTGAGGAAAATTCTTTGGATGCTCCCTCTCCCCACGCAAAAGACTGTCATCCAGACACCCGTAGTGTCCAGACTGGACTATGGCAATGTGCTTTATCTGGGTGCTTGCAAGGAAGTGCTCCACAAGTTGCAAGTAGTCCCGAACTTTGCAGCTAGACTGCTTTGCCAACTTCCCAGAATGGCCTCCACCTCAGGCTCACTCCGGGAATTACACTGGCTAAGAATTGACAACTGAGCCAAATTCAAAGCACTCTGCTTTATGCACAGAATTAACTCAGGCTTAGCCCCCAAATATCTTTGCTCCTTAGTGCACCATCACCTCCCGCAATGTCTACAACGCTCGTCTAATCAACTTAAACTTCAGGTGCCCAGAATTAAACGAGCTAGAATGGGAGGCCGGTCCTTTGGGTATCTGGCTCCCTCCCTCTGGAACTCCCTACCTATTAACTTACGTCTAGAAAATCACTACCTCAATTTTCGCAAGGACGTAAAAACATGGCTGTTTAACCAATAGTATCTTTTCCCTCTACTTGTATCTCTTGTCTCAGACGTTCTCAGGCGCCGGGAAACATAACATGCTGCTTCCAGCACGCCAGCTCTTGAAAGATGAAGTGCATTTGCTGCCCTACATCCATCAGCATAGCACCAACAATATATCCCTCCCACCAAGTAATATTTTTTGGGAAAATATATTAATTGTATAATTTGGGATGTGTATATACTCATTCGCAGGTGAGTAAATTTCCACAGCTCAGCGGGTACTACTATATCGGGTTTGCATTCTTGAGGTGGGGGAGAGCGTAAATTCGACACCATGCCTACTCCTCTCTTGGCCAATAAAAAAGTTGCATTTAAAAACTTTGGCCCAGAATTACTGAGTACCTGGGCCAGCGAAGAGAGACGGAATTCTACTTTCCGGAGCCAATGTAATTTTGTGCTAGAACGATGCCCTATTCTTCATGCATAAAGCCCTTTACACTGCTTGGCGGCAAGGTGACAATGCTGAGGTGTTGCTTGAGCAGATCCGTGCAAACGCCCGCAGTTTTGAAGCAAAGCCCATTTACTAAGATAACCAGAAAATGACAAACTAATGCCTTCTTGAAGCAGGAACCAGCAATAAGAAATACCTTCGTTTCTGCCGTAAACCCACACACTGCATGTGTGCTGCAATGCGCTGCATGCATCCAGCGCGTGGGATCCTTCTTTGCTTGTCTAGAGAGCAATTTGTACTGGTATGCTTCCGGTGCAAAACTCTATGCTGCACAACAAACACTGACAACTGCAAGGCGGTGCTTCAGTTGGCCTTTTTAGATGAATGGCGCAGGGGATGACAGAAGTAACAAACCAATCTCAGTAGATATGTCTCTGCGCCGTGTTTCCCCCTTGTGCAATGCAGTGTAGCAAATTTGGTTACAGCGAAATCTACATATTAGTCCCCATTAGCAGGGATACGCTCGTAATTGACAGTTATTTATTGGACCCAATAAAATCTGACCCAGCAGAGTCAGATTTTAATAGCTCCAATAAATTCCTGTATGCCTGTCTGACAGAGCTTTGTTCCATTCAGCCTGTGTAACTGGATGTTCAGCATGCCAACCTACTTGTCCTGTAGCCTGCAGCACATCCGACATTCCTGGGAGCACACAGCACTCTCTTCCTTTGGGCATTTTTGTTATTGCACTGTATCTTCTCTTATAAAATAGGCCATTACACACTTGATGATTGCCAAAACCTTCTCTCCTCTGGGTCTCAAGGGTCTAGAGACAGAATGAAAACACTAGCGATAGCTTGAAAAAAACTGGAGACAAGAACCTCCTCGTCTAATGCGACTAAACTCAGGGCTGCCAAACGAAATCTCAAATCATACATCTTAGGAGCTATAATTAGCCACATTAAAAACCTTTGCTCATCGCCTCTAAAAAATGTCCAAAACTTATATGTGAGACTGACTCAGGAGGGGTGGGTATGCTGATTAGTAATTCCACCCACTTAATTTTGCATAAGGCTTCGAGCCAGGATACTCTGGTAGTAACAGAGCGCGTTATAAAACAGCTAAAAATAAATAAATAAATACAAATAAATAAGGCCTGGGTCGACCCACAAGGAAACTACATGGCATAAATGGGCACCTGTGCTCCGTCTATGTTCCTCCACAGCTTCATCGCCTTACACGTTGAGCGAGGTACTGCTACATCTACCAGAAGGGGTATTACTCCTTGCAGGGGATTTTAATGAGCTACTCTCACCTGACTTGGACAGGTACTCCCAAGCCCACTCAACCCACGAGGCCCAGTCACTATCTAACTATGCCACTGCCCTCGACCTAGCTGACACCTGGCATACATGACACCAGACAGACCGCCATTACACCTTCCTGTCTGGGGTTCATCACAGTCTTTCCAGACTGGATTATATCTTCACTAAAGTTATCCACTTGGCGAAGGGGGCTGAGGTATGCCACTTGGCCAGGAGAATTTCAGACCACTCCCAGGTGTGGTTGGAATTATGAGAATGTGAAAACACAACTCGAGGGCCATGACCTATCAACGCCTGGCACCTCTGGGACACCAAGTTCATTAGGGAGGTGAATCAGGCGACAATGGCCTATTTTATAACTACTGATGGCTCGGTCGCCTCCTACCTAACTCCAGGGCTGGACTGGCCATAGCGGGCACCGGGCATTCCCCGGTGCACCGCAAGGTTGGGGCCGGTTTTGGGCCCCTGGGGGCCGTTTTTGTCACAGGGCTGTTTTGCAGCATAGCTGCAAAATCGGACCTTTACCAAAATGGCGCCGGATATATATTTTTGGACTAATGAGCTTACCCAGTTCGGTTAGAACAACACTGTGACGGTTACATTGCCGATCAATATCAATTTTGCCCTGAGGAAGCTCCCCAAGTGGAGCGAAATGCGTTGGCTGATGATTGAAATGGAATGTTTTTAAAAGTGAATTAATTTCAAATAAAGAAGTGACTTCTTCTCCTACTCTGACCGTTTGGACTTTGAGAGCTGCGCACCCCGACTTTTTGAGAGAAATCAAACCCCCTACTCTTTCAGAGGAACACCACACTTTCTTAGAGGTGGATATTGCATCACACGAAGTACAATAGGCAATACAAGCATTGAACGTCGGCAAAGATGTGTGACGCAATAATCTCCCTATTGACCTTTACGAACGCATCACTTCCAAAATAGCTCTCCAGATACTCCACATGGGGAGGGAAGCACAGGGCGAGCACATACTCCCTGCAGATCAACTTTGGCCACGATAGTCATCATTCATAAGGTGGGAAAGCCACCGGAGAGATGTTATGTTATGTTATCGTATCTTATAAAGCGCAACAGCTGTCCCAGCAAAGTGGTGTCCCGGCGCTTGTACAGGAAAGACTGACAAGGCACAAGCAGGCAGGAACTAAGATACAGGGAAAAGATAAGTCTTGATGGCCTTTCTAATTTTCTAGGTAATTGTTAAGGCCACGGATCTGCACAGGGAGTGTGTTCCAAAGAGTGGGGGCTCTATAGCGAAAAGAGTGACCACCAGCACGAACTATACATGTCCGGGGAACCACCACCAAGTGCTGACCCTGTGAACAGAAAAGCGTGGTGGGGCGTATAGCAGCAATAGATTGGCCAGAATAGGAGGGGTGGCCTATTTCAGAACCTTGAAGGAAATACATAATTTTTTAAATCAATACGCCTGGCCACAGGTAACCAGTGAAGACAGCGGGTGGCGTTTGACACAGAGCAAGACTTATGCAGGCCTAAAAGGGTTCTTGTTGCTGCATTCTGTGCCCTTTGCAACCTCAATACTTCAGCCATATTGGACCCTAGATAGAGGGAGCAGGCATAATCAAGTCTGGAAAAAAATGTCGCCTGAATGATGACCTGATGCATGGAGCATCAAAAAAGCCCAACAATGGTCTGAGCCCCCATAGGTGTCCAAAACAAGTCCCTGACATTTTTTTAGTTTGGGCTCGATAGTTTAAGGGAGAGTCCAAACAAACCCCTACGTTTTTTACAGCTTGTTTTGGGGAGGGGGGCTTGCCTAGGCTGGCTGGCCACCAGAGATCACTCCACCGCCCATGGTCCCTACCTACTAACAGTACTTCTGACTTGTTGGAATTCAGTTGGAGGATGTTGTTGTTCATTCACACGGCCACTGCCGCAAGGTCGCACTGAAACTTAAGGGCATCCTGCTCGGTGTTGTTGGAGAGTGCCACCACCAACTGACTATCGTCAGCGTAGGATACCATGGTCAAACCCCTGCTGCTGGTCACTGCCGCCAAAGATTGAACATAGATAATAAATAGCAGGGGACTAAGGGAGGAGCCCTGTGGCACCCCTTGTTTAACCGGATGTTCACCTGAAGCAAACGGGGGAGCTGTTACCATAAATGACCTCTCATGGAGAAAGGAAGCAAGCCACTCCAGAGCCAGGCCCGTAATTCCAACCTCTGCGAGGCGTCTCAACAGTATGTCATGAGACACTGTGTCAAACACAGCGCTCAGGTCTTAAAGGACCAGTGCCGACGTTTGACCCTCATCCATTGCTGACCAAAGATGTTCGGTAACCTGATGTAGTGCTTATCGATCCATCTCCCTCCTTAATGTTGAAATTAAAGTCTTAGCCAAGCTCCTCGCTAACAGGCTGCATCAGGTAATAACTACCTTGGTCCACCCCAACCAATCTGACTTAATGTCAAATAGAGGGACTCGTCTCAACCCGCTCAGGTTATATGGTGTGATGGCGGGCTCACGAAATGATGAAGTATCCACTATGGTCCTATCAATGGACGTCTCAATGGCATTCGACACCCTGGAATGGACTTACATGTTTGGAGTGCTCGAATGCATGGACTTCGGACCCACTTTTTTGGGTTGGATGGACTTATATTAAGATCCAATAGCCCACGTCAAGGTGAATGGCATTGTGTCCCGTAATTTTACAGAGGAAAAGACAGGGATGCCACCTCTCCTCATTGATATTCGCGCTCGCCTTAGAACCTTTGGCAACATGGGTCTGACAATACCTGATCGTAAGAGGCATCACTTGGGGGGAAACATGGAAAGAACGCATATCTCTATATGAGGATGATATTCTCTTCTATGTAACCAGCCCCCTGTGACAATCACCACTCACATTTTGCGAAATTTTGGCCAATACTCTCGATACACTATACATCGGATACACTATAAATTGGGACTAATCCCTGATGCACCTAATAGCAGGTCCCATGCCCATGTTGCCCGGAGGTATTGACCTCCCCTCATCCACCGAGCATTTCAAATACCTAGGCATACATGTTACCTGGACCCTACCCTATTCTATCATCTAAACTTAGCTCGTCTCCTTGATCGCTTTGCATAAGATGTACAACACTGGAAGACTTTACTGCTCTCACTTCTGGGGGGAGCGGTGATGTTTAAAATGATAAAGCTATCCTGAATGCTCTGTGCCTTACAAAATACCCCCTATCAAATACCGGATAAATTCTTCTAGACCACTGAGACCCTCTTCTGTTTGCTTTTTTAGGAATGCAATTCCAGCACAGATTGCCCTCTCTAAGCTGATGCGTGGAGTGTACCATGGAGGCATTGGTCTCAGTGACATAAGGAAATACTATTGGGCATCTCATCTAGCGATAGCAAATGTTTGGGTATTCGATCCCCGGAATGATCCTGCCTTCAGGTTGGAAAGGATTTCGATGAGACCTAAAGGATATCAGGGCATACTCTATAGCTATAGGGATATTTGGTGAGTCCTGACTGGCTTCGTTGGTGCTACGTTAACCCAGCTCTGATGCTATCACTTTGCCAACATTTAATATTGCACTTGAGTTAGGTTTTAAGTTGCGTCAACATGTTTTTAAATTGTGCAATTTTCTTGGTATTACCTGTTCTGTGTGCAGCTGGCTGGGAGGTGGTGGGTGGTTCCTCTCTTTGTGGATACTTCCACCCTGTTCCGCCATGGAATGCGCCGATTGTAGTGGAGGGCGTTGTGCTGTACCACATTTGGCTCCTCTCGCTTTCCTCACTTCCGGGGCTGAGCGTGGGATGAGTGGAGCGGTCTAGTGCTCCCAGCGTTCACGCTATTAAACACATGCTCAAACAGGCACGCAGTGGACATTTGGTGAGTCCTGACTGCCCTCGCTGGCCCTACGTTAATGCAGCTCTGTTGCGCCGATTGTAGTGGAGGGGGTTGCGCTGTACCACATTTGGCTCCTCTCGCTTTCCTAACTTCCGGGGCTGAGCGTGGGATGAGTGGAGCGGTCTACTGCTCCCAACGTTCACGCTATTAAACACATGCTCAAACAGGCACGGAGTGGACATTTGGTGAGTCCTGACTGCCCTCGCTGGCCCTACGTTAATGCAGCTCTGTTGCGCCGGTTGTAGTGGAGGGGGTTGCGCTGTACCACATTTGGCTCCTCTCGCTTTCCTAACTTCCGGGGCTGAGCGTGGGATGGGTGGAGCGGTCTAGTGCTCCCAACGCTCACACTCTTAAACACATGCTCAAAAGGGCATGCAGTGGGCATTTGGTGAGTCCTGACTGCCCTGACTGGCGCTATCGTTAATGCAGCTCTGTTGCTATCACTTTGCCGACATTTATTATTGCACTTGAGTTAGGTTTTAAGTTGCGTCGCTCTGTTTTTACTATTTTTAAATTGTGCAATTTTCTCTGTATTTCCTGTTCTGTGTGCAGCTGGACGGGAGGTGGGAGAAGTCAGCAGTGGGTGGTTGCTCTCTTTGTGTATACTTTTGCCCTGTTCCGCCACAGCATGTGCCAATAGTAGCGCAGTGCGTTGCACTGTATCACATTTGGTTCCTCTTGCTTTCCTCACTTCCGGGGCTGAGCGTGGGGCAGATGACACGGTCTAGTGCTCCCAGTGCTCACGCTATTAAACACATGCTCAAACGGGCACACAGTGGAGGCGTGCAGTGGGTGCGTCCGCTGGCGCACCTACGGCAAGCCCGTCTTTGCCTTTCCACACCTGGACGGTGGACGGCACCAGGGGCCAGGACCCATGCCTCTCCTATGGAGATCAGGAAAGCGTTTACCACTGAGGAATTGCTGGCCCTCAGATGTGTGGTAGATACTCTCTGCTTACACTCCCTGCGGGGGCTGGGTGGGCAAAGTGACTGTGAGCACTGTGATTTCCGCCTGACATCGGACGAGGAAGCAAAGGATAAAAGAGAAGTGCCAGGAACTACCTGCACCTCTCTATGAATTGCAGATCGGTCATAGATTAGACATCCGCGATCTTCCTAATGACCATGAACCAGCTATACTATTCTTGGTTGAAACCTGGCTTAACAAGACGTCTGTCCCTGATATTTTGGAGGCTATACCTGGAGACTACGCGATACCGAGGGTGGACAGGGCTGGCCAGGGCTGGCCAGGAGGGGGGCGGCATTGCTGCGATTTATTTGAGAGATCTTCTGCTTAAATTGGAGAAACTTGTGCTTCTTAGCTGAGAAGCAGCTTTTTTAAGTCTGAATATCACGAGCTCTAGATCGGTGCCTGGGCTACTCATGTATAGACCCCTGGTCTGGGGAGAGCCTTTATTGATGAACATCTGGAAACACTTCCTCCATATGTCCTCAGTTACTATAACTTTCTCCTGTTAGGGGATTTTAATGTGCATCTGGAAATAAAGGCTGTAAAGAATTGGCTGAGTTTTCAGTAGGTCTTCAGGCTTGGGGCATGAACCAATTGGTCCATACTTCCAGACATAACAAAGGTCATACATTAGACAACATTTTCAGTAATTGTGCAGGGACAGCTGCCACACTGCCAGTCCCTGCAGCCTGGTCTGACCACTATTTACTGCCTTTTAGTCTATTGATATCTGGTCAGGCCCTCCATGGTAGCTGCTCAAAACTAACCTTGGTCCGGAAATGGGCGGCATTAACTCAGGATGCCTTTGAAGAAGCACTAGTCAGCAGACCTCCTGAGGTGGGGGACAACATCGAGAGTACTCATAATTTAATATATAGTTGGATGCTGGAGGTGGCGGATTTCCTGATACCGCTAAAACAATGTAAAAGTGGGCGTACTTCTGCCTCTGCAAAGTGGTTTTCAGCAGATTTGGTGCAAATGAAATCTAGCTGTACCCATCTTCAGAGCAAATGGAGGAAGATCTATAGGGTTGAAAATAGAAAGAAATATCTAGGGGCTTTGAAGGTTTACCATCATCAGATCAGGAGAGTGCGGAGGGAATACTACACTTGGCAAATTGAACGAGTGAAAAATTCATCTAAGGCCATCTTTCAGGTCATGAAACAACTACCCTCTCTGGAACGAGTGACAGCAACACTCCTTGCCTTTACGGACTATTGTAATAAGGTCGCTGACTATTTCACCAATAAGATTGTTAAGATCTATGCCACTGTTGGAAATGGCCCTTTTTGCAGGGTTATCCCCAAACCTTTTGCTTCTTCCTCCCTTGTTTTTCCTGACCTGTGGTTGTTGGCAATAGAACTCTGGGCACTTTACCACTGCTGATCATTGCTAAAATGCATATGCTCTCTGTATAAATTGTTATTGGAGAAGTGTGGCTCACTGGTTAGAGCGGCAGACCCTGATGCAGAGGTCTGGCCCGGGACTAGGGTTCAATTCCCGCTGCGGCAGGGTCTTGAGCTCAATGTCCTCGGACCCGATAATTCTCGCCTCGGTGCTTACTCTAATCATGGGTCCCACGCTGCAACTCTGGGCAATAGCTTGCTTAATCTCCACACCGGCCCCAACAACGCTAGGATGCCTGGCTTCACCTGGGGGTGCCCAGGAGTGGGCACTGCACAGGAACAAGCCAGGAAGGGTTCCTCAGCGGTATTCGTACAGCGCTTAGAGACCCCTGGGTGATAATGCGCTTTACAAATGCAACTACCATTTACCATTTGTAATTGGTTATCCATGATTGACATATTTGTATTACCAAGAAGTCCCTAGTAAAGTGCACTGAGTGTGCCAGGGCTGGTGGTTCAAATGCTACTAGTTGGCCTGCAGCACTGATTGTGCCACCCACATGCGTAGCCCTAAAATAGTGTCTCAGGCCTGCCACCGCAGTTCCTGTGTACAGTCTGTGAACTGCCGTGTCCTCCTAGGCAGTGTCCCTACTGACCAGGCCTATCTCTTCCCTTTCTGTGCACATTGGTCACCCCAATGGAAATTCCAAGGTACCCTCTGGGCAGGGTGCAGTGTATGTGAAAGGTAGAGCATGTGCTAGTGCAGGTGACATGCTCTGGTAGTGAACTACAGCCATTTTTGTTTTTCACTATTGTAAGGCTATCTTGCCCATAGGCTCTCATGGGGAATGCTGGCTACAGTGGCTACCAGCTTATCTTCCCATAGGAGCAAGATAGAATATAAAAATCTGGTATCCCTGAACTCAAAATTTAAGAACATATCTTTTAGGAAAGGTGGTTTTTAAATCCTGTGTTTGAGAACAGCACTTTTAGAAAGTGGCTGTTCTCTTGTCTGTCCTTTTTGTGTGCCTTGGCCTGTTTGTGAATTGACTGTCTGGGTTGAGAGTGACAGGGGCTGGGGAGCCCCCAGGAGGCTGGATAAGTCATCCCTAGGCTGAATGACTGCATCTGCCTCTTGAATGATGGGAGGGGATAGCACCCGGGCCTGAATAGGGCTGTGCCTGCCCACCACAATGCTGGCTCCACCTCCTGCTGGGTGGCTGACCACCCTGCCCCTCACTCTGAAAGGAAAGGAGAAGCCAGGAAAACAAAGTGCTCAAGGAACACCCAGAACTGGTCCAGACCAGGCTCAGAGTCCTCCTGCACAAAGGGAACAACAACGTTTAGGGGTATAAGTATAGGACCCCAGACTACAGAAAATTAGATCATCCTGGAACCAAGAAGGAACCTCTGCCAAGGAGAAAACTGGAAGACTGTAGAAGGAAGACTGTCCTGCTGTTGCTTGGCTGGACTGACCTGCAGTTGCTTTGCTGCCAAGGAGAGGGGAAGGACTTTGCTTTGTGCTGTGTCCCCTTGCTTGAAGGAATCTCCAAGGGCTTGAAGAAGAGCTGGCTCCCTGTTAAGAAGTCCCAGGAACAAAAGGACTTCACCCCCAGCTTCACGGAACTCTGCTGAGAGAGTTCTGTCCTTTCTAGAGTGCTTGGGCCAGTTGTGGTGCCTCTGGAAGTTGTACCTGTGTTGGGAAGCGGGAAACAAAGATTTAAAGAACTTTCTGCAAGTTTTATCGCGGAGCGCATTCCCGTCACTGCGAGGAGAGGAAATTCCCGCGCTACGAAGGCCGAGATCGTCGCAGCGCCTGTTGCCGCTGCTAGAGGCATTGCATCCTTCGTTTGCAGGACGCACTAGTCCGGTGCGGGAAGATTACCATCGCTGTGAGTATCGTCGCAGAGCCTGTCGTCACTGGGGGAGATCGTCGCACCACTTGCTTGCGGACCGCATCACGTCGCTGCGAGAGTCGGCACAGAGCCATCACACGAGGGGGGGCGAGAGGAAAAGATCGACACTGAGCCATGCATCATCGCTGCACCGGAAATTGTCGCCACCTCAAAGATCGTCGCATCGTACCTTTTGCGAACCGCTTCCACTACGTCCAGCGGGGCTGTCGCTAACTCCTGCCCAGGTTCTCAGGAGTGACACATCGATGCTTTTCAACGCTACAGCTTTCACTGGGAACTTTTGTCCCTCCTAAAGGTACTGTTGGCTAAAACGGGACACAACTGTCGACAATTTTAACGCAACCTTAAGAACTCATTTGAAACCATATTCTTGAACTGTGTATGATGGATTTTTGTCGTTTTGGTCTTGTGTTGTTTAGATTAAATACCTTTATCTTTCTAAACTGTTGTGGAGTCAGTTTGTGGTTTTTTCACTGTGTTACTGTGAGTGTTGGTACAAATACTTTGCACATTGTCTTTAATAAGCCTGACTGTTCGTGGCAAGCTACTAAGGGGGTGAGCAGGGGTTATCTGAAGAGTGTTTCCTCCTTACCCTGACTAGAAGCAAGGGTCTCTATTTGGACAGTGGTGCCTACCTCTGCCAACTAGAGAACCCCAGTTCTAACAGCCACCTTTCGAGAAAGTAGTAGGAGGTATGCTCCTGTGCCTGGTCTGGATAATCCAGGGTGTGAAGATAAGTTTGCCCTCCCTCCTTTGGTGGAAAACGTGGTTCTCAGGCTGATGGAGGTGGTAAAATCTGGGTCACCTCTGGATCAGGTCCCCCAAATTTTTTCCAACTGGGAAAAAAAAGTATTGCTCCTATTTCACTGTGCTATTGAACCTGTCCTTTAGAACTGGGCAGGTCCCTAGCAATTGGAAACATGCAATGGTCGTCCCTCTGTTGAAGAAACCCTCATTGGACCCCGCTCGCCCCGAAACTTTAAGACCAATATCTCTACTTCCCTATGTTGCTAAAAATGCAGAGAAACATTAGAATGGCCGTCTCTCAAAGTTTTTGGAACAGAGGCGGGTTCTTCATGATACCCAGCCCGACTTTAGGCCTATGCATGGTACAGAGTCTGCTCTCCTGCTGGCAGCCGAAGTTTTGAGGGCTGCGGCTGATGAAGGTAGGACGGTGGCCTTGATTCTGCTGGACCTAAGCGCTGCGTTCGACATGGTGTCCCACGGCCTCCAACTAGAGCAGCTAAGAAAAAGTCGGGTCGGAGGTGTTGCATGGATTTGGTTGAAGACTGTTCTGGAAAACAAACCTTTCCGGGTCCTGCAACATCCTTTCAGTTCCAGAACTTGTCCTTTAAACAAGGGAGTGCGGCGGGGTTCAGCTCTCAGCTCAACCCTGTATAACATATACATGCGCCCACTTGCAGATATTGTTCTGAAACATGGAATTCAGCTGGGGTCATATGCTGATGACACTCAGTTAGCTGTGACCCTGGAACAGAAGGAACCTGATAGGGCTGCCGATTTCAGAACCTGCCTTGGGGAATTCATGGACTGGATGAGACTGAGTTGTCTCCAGTTAAATGCAGGGAAGACAGAGGTGATGGTGATTAGGACACAGCCCTCTCTCTGGTCGCAGCATTGGTGGCCAGAAGCTCTAGGAACTAGTCCAGTGCCGAAAGCCAAGGTGAAAAATCTGGGAGTGTGGTTCGACGAAAATCAATCCTTCTCCTCGCAAATTTCAGCTGTGGCTGAGACTTGTATTTGGCATTCTGAAGTCGATACATAAGATCTTGGACTTAATCCCCCTGGATGCTAAAAGAACTATTGTACTTGCATTGGTCACGTCTCGCCTTGACTATTGCAATATCTTGTAACTAGGGGTGACTGGCAAAAATCTAAACATGTTGCAGAAGGCCCAAAATTCCGCAGCCTGCCTTATCCTGAATGTACCTAGTAGGGCTTTGGTGGGAGAAGTTTTGAAGGAACTGCATTGGCTCCCTATCTGGGCCAGAGTTACCTTTAGGGCTTTATGTTTGAGTCACAGGAGCCTTGGCAAGAGGGGGTTGCGTTTCTTACGGCCTCTCCTGACAGTCCACCAGCCTGCTCGTAATTTGAGATCATCGGACAGTGCAAGATTGACTGTGCCCAGGGTGCGGAAGGCGCGGATAGGGGGAATATCCTTTGGTTTCTTGGCGGCTAAGGCTTGGAATGAGCTCCCGGTGGATCTGAGGACAGTTGAGTCGAAGTCTCTGTTCTGCAAGAAATTGAAAACTTGCCTCTTCTGTCTCCCCCGGGAAGGGCTAAAGTGGTTGGTGCCATCTTGTGCGGATGTCCGCGTACACAGGTGGGCAGAATGGGAGCGTGGCTTGGGTTCAGCTATGTCCTAGCGCAGGCACACTCCGGTTGGAGTAACCATTGAGCTTTATAAGCTTCCTAATAATAATAATAATAATAATAATAGCTCATCTAAGGCCAAAAGTCTATTTCCCCAGATGCATATGGTAGCTTGAATGTGGAGATCAGCTATATCCTTTCTGGGTTGGAAGGAGAGGCATATTGACATGACCCAATTGTGGAATTGTGATGCACTTTACCAGGTGCACAATCTTCAGGGATTCAAAGCATGGAACCTTATAGGGATATCCTTGTAGGGGGATTTGTGGAGGGAGGGCAACATGCTTACTTGAGCGTAGCTAGAGACCCAATACGAATTGGCCGCCACTGAAGCCTACAGATACCTCCAGCTCCAACATGCCCTCAAGACACACATCTCCAATGGGACCCCATCTCAGATTCCTCCCCCCTAGAAGATAGAATCCTGACTCAATCATTGTCCAAATAAATGGTCTCCCTGATCTACAAAAAGCTCATGAATAATTTACCCAACATTCTCATGGTGTCCAGGACCAAATGGGAGGAAGACATTTGAGACTGTGACGACTTAGAATGACAAGAAGCGTTGGGGACCTTCTAAGAAGTAGGCATATATAGACGGTTCCAATTGATCTTCCTACGCATACTACACCGCTCTTACTATTCATGCATGGCACTAAGGACCAATGGATGCGCCTCAACAGATCTTTGCCGTCTGAGATGTGGGAATGGAGATACCTTCTTCCAAACCATACGGGCATTCCCAATGATCCAAACCTCGTGGATAGAATTACAAAGAATCATGGGGGAAGTTACGATGGAGCCCCCCCAAAACAGCAAAACAATGCATTTTCCTTATTTGGGGAGAGCAAACGCCAGTAAAATACGCCAAGATCTGGCTGTCACTTGGCCTAATAGTATAATAGCTAAACGGAACATAGCACTGCTATGGGGGTGGTGGGGACCCCAGCGGTGAGGGAGTGGTGCTCTTATAGGTGTTTAGATATGGGACCCACCCCATCATATGAAGATCGGGAACCAGACACACTTACCGCCTAGAAAAACTGCTACAATGAATCTATTCGTACTGCAACTTAGTCAGTCATTCTACCCAACGTTTGTTATCTGGAAGATCTCTTTTCCCATTCAATTTGGCATATACTATTGCATTGGGATTTCTTTTTGCTGCTTAGCCTCATAGATGCTAGTAAACATCCCTCCCCAGTGCTGCGCTGTCCATTGGAACCAGTGCTGAATGGACATCCAATGGTCGTGCGCAGCACTGGGGAGGTAGTGCTGCCGTCGGCCAACGCACCGACGCAGCACTTAAGGGGTTAACGTCATGTTTTTTTCATGCTTTTCTCCTTTTGTTTAAAAACAATAATAAGATTTTGAAGAAGAAAAAAAACATATTTGATGCTATTAAACAATCACAAAATCAGTCTTCCACAAGTACGACCTACACACTAGTAACCAAATGGAAAGATTTTGCAAGCTTCTTTAGAGACATTGTAAGTCTAAAGACCTGTAACTTTAGGCAAGATTCAACAACCCAGACTGCTGTATACTGAATCATAATTCATAAAGCATGATGGATCTGTTTGCACTTTGACCAATGTGCTGAGTCAGAATTACTTGAAACTATAACTAAAGTCAAACCTTCTAATAATTTCTCTGGTGCATTTCCAGTGGCATAGCTGGGGATGGAGGAGCCTGGGGGAGGTGGGGGCGGGTTGGTCGGGTCGGGTCGGGTTTTGGGACGGCAGACTTCCTCAGCTATCACCTGCCATCTCGGGGCGGCAATAGCCTCCCACGCTCCTCAATTTGTTTGCTGCAAGGGGAAAAGTGCTGGACGGGCGATGGCTGTGCCAGGGTGAATCCCAGGTCAAGGAGGGGCCTGTCCAGCACCCATCAGTGCCCGGAGGAGGCCGTCCCCCATTTCATCTTAAATGTAAGTGGATATTTTTACTTTATACTGTGGGACATGCCCCATTGCATGGCACTTTGCCTTGACTACTCATCTTCATAGTAGAATTGAAGTTGAGCTGTAATGCTGCAACAGGGAAATGTAAGGCATCTGCATTAACAGATATCAAAGAAACCCCTTGAAGGGGCTCCCCCACCAAACACGTAAAAACCCTACTTTGAGATAGACAGTTAAATTAAAGAGATTGAATCTATACTTAATACCGACTCAACCAGGGTCTCTGTGAAAACTCCCATGGCAACAGCCATGTTTAAAAAGAACCCAGGAGGCTATGCCAGGGGTGTGTCCTCCTAGGGAAAGTCCACGTGATTCCCCTGCCAGTAATTGGGGGGCATATTATCAAGACAGCGTTACATTTATCGCCGCTTTAGCAGCAGAAAACTGCCGCTAAAGCGGCGAGAATTGGCTTGATAATATGCTCTATTGAATTCCAACTGAAGCCCATGTTGAATGTGAAGGACATCTAACATGAGCTTCAATTGGAATTCCATAGAGCATATTATCAAGCCAACTATCGCAGCTTTGGCGGCAGTTTTCTGCCGCTAAAGCGGCAATATTTTTATCGCCTGTCTTGATAATATGTCCCTTAATGTCTTCGATTGCCAAATCTCCACTGTCTCCAAAGATTACAATTCTTCAGAATCTGGCATGTTCGAATCGGTTTGCCATGTTAATGGGTGAGAAAGCGCCTAGCCTTCACCTTAATTCAGCTGTACCCTTGGCACAGACTTTATTGAAGGAGGCACTATGTTTCAATGAAGCAGTCATTAAAGTTAATACAGCTACTTTAGCTTCCACAGATAGTTCAGCGGATGCTGCTGATCCGGGGAGGGCCGGAGATGAGAGAATTTCTGCCCTTCATTGCAAACTCAGCGATCTAAAGAAATTACTGGCAGGGCTAGTTGATCGTCTTGCAAAAGATAATGTGGGCCTTAATACATATTGTCATCACAATTGTTATGTGAGCCCAGAACCTATGCAGAAGAAGGGTCTACCTCCTATGATTACCACTCGAGAGGGGAACAATGTTACACAGGAAATTAATAATTATACAACTAAACTGTGGGTGCTGCAGAGCACTCCCTTTCCCGGCTCTGTAAACCTAACTTGAGCGACATGTTTAAGCAAAAGTATGTGCCGCAAGACCAGTCTATGATGAGACCAACCAATGAAAGCAGTGAAAGCCTCCGTGAGACTCTCCATGAGACTGCTTGTGGTCAGGAAACTGATACTATACAAGGCTGTGCTGCGGCAGCACTGCCAGCATATTGTGAGCACCTGACTGTCGCGCCACCACCAGGGATTGTGATTCCCTGGCGGTTTTGGCGGTCTAATGGTGGTTAATCTGTCAAATTGCAATACGGCGGTCGGATCGCCAGTGCATCGGTGACCGGACCGCCCCACCACTGTGAGTTTCGCGGTCCGCAGCACGCTAAACTCATAATCAGGTCAGAAGTCTTTATGCCAGGACCATGCAAGTCAATTGTGATTCCCCTGCTTTAACTAAACTGGACAACGTGATTGATGTGCATCAAGAAAAAGCCAATGAAATTGTAGCTGGAGATTTTAATGCCTCCTTCTAACCATCATCTCTTGTAAATATGGTAACTGAGAAGGAGGACAAGTTTTGGGGCATCCCCAATCTTGTTGGTAAACCATCTATTAATTCCTCTGATGTCATCCTGCAAATTGCATATATTGTGGTGGGACAATAGCTGCCAGCATGTAATGGGAGGGCTCGCTCCGACTCAGATAGAGCAACCACGATTAAGAGGGGTGTCAACCAGTGTTTTTGACTATATATTACTCAACGGCAACCTCTGGTTATTATATGGTAGTCGTACCACACTATGACAGTGACCACAACCCCTTGATTGTTACTTTAATTGGAATAGACTTTGTGAAGCGAGCACTTACTAGCTCAACGGTGGATCCAGAACCCATTTTGGCGAATAATGTTTGGAGAGTATCATGGCCTAGTGCAATGGGAAATTAAAACCTGCATGCTGAGATTTACTGTTGGTTTGTGCTTTATTTGTCTAATTATGGGAGTATTCTTGTTGAAGGAATACAGATTTTAGACGAACATTCTTTTACAAATTGCAGGGTCTTTTCTACAAAAATCGGCAGATCCGATGAGGGATCCTAGTTCGCTTATGCCGGAATGTGAATTAGCTAAACAAGAAATGAAAAAAAATGTCAGGGGATGAGATTGTTTAGGCATTTGTGCTGCTTGCTTCAGATATGTCAGCTCTTAATTTTGCCAGAATGGAAAGGCAGAAATTAGCAGGACATGCTACAGGCCCTTAAAAGGAATGATAATCAAACGTTTGGGCATATTAATTACACATGGGAGCACTGCTAGTGTTACACCTAGGGATAACCACATACAACCCGAGCTATGGGAGAACGACTTCTCTAAATGTATAAACTAGATTGTTCCATCTACCAACCTTGTAGAGGAGGGGTGGATGCCTTAATGTTGACTTAGTAAATGTGACGTGCCAGCTGAAGTATGCTGAAGTATTAGGTCAACTTCAGTCTCACTGACACACTCTCTGCCATTGACAATATAAAGTCATCCAAAGTACCATTTGAATAGACAAGAAGTAGGCCTGGGTGTAAAATTCTGCTTCCCTCACAGAGTTTGAGGAATCTGGCTACTTGGCATTCCACGGAGAACGATGAATTACCAATAAACTCTGCAATCCACACTGGAGCAGAATTATTTTTCCATTGATGTGCTCTTCGTGACATTTTGAGCACGCGTGGAGCACGACATTACTTGATGGGCACTTGGCCAGGAGGCTCCTTTGCAGAGTGGTTGAGAAAGGGGACAGGGCCTTCAGTGATGTCTCAGCAATCCTGCTGTGGGAAACTTACTTGCAGCAACGATAGGGTTCCTTGGTCCCCAACGAACCCTCAGTAGTCAAGTTGACTTCATCCTCTAACCAGTAGCAGGGCCGGAGTGACTGTAGCGGGCACCAGGTGTTTCCCCGCATGGGGGCTGGTTTTGGACCGGTGGGGACTGTTTTTAGGTCTTGCCTAGCAGCGCGCATGCGCTGTTGGAAAAAGACCTTTAGTCATCGATTCCCGTTCTGGCCCCAAAAACGTGCACGCGTTGCATTGCTTTCAATGGCAATGCCTGCACGTTTGGTGTGGGAGCGAACAGCTGGCAACATATGTTATCAATTATTGTGACTAGCTGCTCGCTCATGCAAGGGAATCGCGCAGGCCCCCTCCTCTCTCCCCTCCGCCCTTCTGTGCTTCTTCTAATTTGTGGTTACTTCGGAGAGTGCGGGCAGAGCTGTCCGGTTGGGATAGTTGCAGTTTGTGTTGCTTTGTGTATCTCAAAGGCAACTCTCACCTACAGCAGCTTCGGAACGCATCACCAGGAGTGCTGAGCAGCGAAACGACGCCCAAAACTTCAATATGTCGGTTTACATGCAAACATTTACGTGAGTGCCGTGGGTAATGCTGACATGGTAAATTAAAGGAGTTGCAGGTACTTTGGTACACATCCCACTCAAGCCGCATTGTAGGGTCTTAGGAACGAGCGAGACGGAAAAAACTATCGGGACCAAATACATTGATCGTTCCACCACTGTTTGTTTCTCTTGTTAATCGTTTTGCTTTATCTTGGATTTTTGGGGATAAAGTGCCTGACAGTGTGTCCGAAAGTTCCAGTTTGTATTTTGAAGAAAACTTTCCAAAACTTGGAACCTAGAGGACATGTTTTGGGGGTGTAGAGCTTAGAGCGGAAATATCTAATCCGGCACCCTTTTATAGTTTTAAGGCTATATTTTATGGCCCTTGCTGTTAAAAGCTGCCCACCTTAAGTTGTTGCATAAAACGCTATGCATTATGAGCGAGTTAGATGTTGTTGGGAAATAATTGGAACTGATTTCTGCTTGTATTATTAGGGTACACGAAACAATTTTCACCGTGCGGACGCTATAATTTTAAAGTTCAACCAGCTTTTCTGTTTACATTTGGACTGAACACAACTCTCGTTGGCGTCCATTCTTTTCCATGTGCTACTGGTGCTCTGAGATGCGTTTAAATGTTAAGTTGTTCAAATTTATCGTCCACGGCTAGCATCTTCCTCTTAACCCTGCCATCAGTCAGTCTGCTATATTGTAGAATTTGTGTAGCGCTTTCTTGCCCGTTGACAATGTCTGTGTTCTTTCTGTTTGGTGCTGGAGCGTGCAGCTCCTCAGCTTGTTGTGTATGCAAGGGCGAGTGTTTATTAGCGCAGTTTATGTGGGAAGTATTTCGGTGACAAGCTTCGGACCAGGAGACATGCTCCAGACCTGATGCAACCGATCTCCGCAGCACAACCTTTTTGATGAACTCCAATCCCTTCCTCTTAGTTGTACGTAATAACATAGGGGCATATTACTAAGGGGGGCGATAGGCAATTATCGCCGATTTAGCGGCCGTTTTTGGCCGCTAAGCGGCGATAATTCTATCTCCCTAATAGCAAGCTATCGCTAACTGATGTTAGCGACAGCTTTTAGGCGATAGCGAGCGGTTTGAGGCCCGCTTTGCATGTCGGCGATGTTTATCGCTAATGACATGCAAAGTGGGCGTACCCAACCAGTTAGCGACTGAAAGCAGTCGCTAACGTCGCTATCGCCTATTAGCAAGGCAGGCGTAGCATTGGAAATATTCGCGCTAAGCGTGAATATCTCCAAATACTAACACCTGCCCAGACCACTTCTTAGCCATGTTATCCAATGGGAGGTGGATAACATGGCTAAGAGCATTTTGTCGCTAATGCGTGAATATCGCTGTATTCTCAGCGATATTCACGCATTTTAGCACAATGGAGAAAAACGTTGCTAATAGCATGTTTTCTTCGCTAACATATCCAGCGATAGGCAGCGATAAAAAAATCATCGCTAATTAGCGATAAATATCGCTACTTGTTGGTAATATGCCCCATAATTCCTTTCTTTACCGTTAATATGTGCATGTTATTGCGAATATTGTTAGAAATATCACATTATCAGTCTGAAACACATTGATGCTGTTAGAAATTACTAAGAATGAATAAAATGAGGGGCACCACCACACCTAGGGGGCGTGGCACCTTTAGTGGTAGCGAAGGGCCCTGGCAGTGTCGGAATCCCTTCCGGGTCGGGAGACCCGGAAAGGGGGGCACAATCAAGGGGACCAGACGTGCGTCATGGGGAAATGACCCAGGAAGCAATTAGCAATTGGCGGGGGTTTAAAAGGCAAAGGGGTGGTAGCTTTGCGCTCTTTGTCCACTTTCCTGATCGGGGTCGGAGGTTGTGTCGGAGTTACCGTGGGACCGAGGGCGGCATAGGCGGACGTTGGAGGAGCTTCTGCGTGACCCTAGTGGCAGGTGAGTGGGCCTGACAGTGTTTGATTGTGTTGGTTAGTGTTGGTAGCGCATGGGGGTGCTAAGCGTGATTGAGGACGGGTTGCGAGAGCGGGGGGCGCAAAGTATTGTGCCCAGCGTGTGGTGTGATCCAGGGAAGGTCGCGGCATACGAGCGAGTCGTAGAGGTGGGCGTGCATGTGGGAATCCATGCTCAGGAGCAGCTGGGTGCGAGGCGTATCGAGGGAAGCGCGTGTCGCTTGCCTGTCGGGTGCGAACCGGAGATACGCTTGTGCGATAGAGGGTTATGAGTGCGGGCTTACAGTACGATGTAAGATTGAGGCGTAGGGTGGCCGGGTACGAAGCGCAATGCTCAGGAATGAAAGCAGGTGGCAGCGGCCGAGTGTGTGCTGAAGGTATGAGGCGTTGGGCAGCAGGGTTACGCTAACAAAGAAAACAGGCGGGAAACACGCAAATTATGAGGACTCACCAGCTTACCCATGGGTGCAGCGGAATGAGGTGGGCACATCCACCAAGCCTGGGGGTAATCACAAAAAGGCTAGCAATACATAATCCTGGCAGAGGTGATGTTGAATGAACAAAACCAGAAGCCCTGTACCATTTGATTTTTTTAAATGTATTCATGTATTTTTTTGTTAGATGGGGATATTGTTAACTACTGCATACATTCACCTCATGAAGTAGGAAAGAAGTGAAAGAGAAATTGAGCCCTGAAACACGAGCATAAACTAAACAAACTTTAGACAAGTTATCTCTTACAGGGTAAGGTACAGATTGGCACAAAGGCACAACATTGTTCAAAATGCTTGAACTATATTTACAATGTTGTGCACCAAAATCCATGCGTCGTTAAAAGCGTTCACATTCTTGCTAGATTTAGTAGCAAAACAATAGGAACATTTAAAAATATTGAAATGGCCGTCAAAATTGAGCACAGGCTCCCCTTTAGAGCAACGCATAAAACGACAGCCTCACACAGGAGAACTGAAACCGGAACCAGCTGCAGGACTGGTCTTGTACCTGGGCAGGTAAGCTCATATTTTGAGCCAATCCACGTTGGGAGAAGTTTTATCTCACCAAGAAGCACATCTGAGGGCAGTCTCCTTCCCACTCTGTTCTGCTGTTTTTATGGACTCCGCGCTGTTCATTTCTTTCTCCCACACATTTGTTATGCTATCTGCAGCTTTAAGCAGTAGTCGAAGTGCCTTAAAAAAAAGTATGAGAACTATGATGCGGTGCGCAAAGGTGGTGGGCAAGGTGAGTGAGAGTGGGGCGTAGTCAAAGGCGTGGCTAACGGAAGAAAATATTCTTCAACTTTTTTCAGTCTTTCACCTTCAGGTAACTACATATAAAATAAGGCACAACCCAAATGAAAAATTAATACATATTATGTTAAACCGTGGGAAATGCACTATCCTACGTTATGAAACCTCTATTAGTTTGCATAGCTCTGTGTCTTAACCATAGAAGCTACAGAATTGAATCCCGGTTGGTGCAGTGGAGAATAGTGATTTGCGTATGTTTAGTGCTATGAGGTTCCAGCCAGTAACAGAAAGCACTGGAATATGTAAGTCATTATTTTAAACTTGCTTTACTCGCAGTATAAACAAGCATTGGCATAGCCAATAGATCTCGCCTTTGGGACCTTATAAGTGTTTAGCCATGCAACAGTTAATGTTGTTGCACAAAGGATATTGTACTGCATAACTAAATTCTCCCAAAGGCTATACCTATTAGCTAGGCCAATGCTTGTTGTTATTGGGGGCCGGTTTTGCGACACCTTGAAACCAGAGCACAACAAAAGTGTTCCCTCCAGCCTCACCCCACCTCCCCCCTGGGCCAGTCGGATGTAATTGCCAGGGCTGGTTTGTGATCCCAGTCCGGCCCTGACCTGTTGTGCACCAAGAGGCCCCTTTGCAGAGTGGTTGAGAAAGGCTTGGGGTCTCCTCCACAGTCTCAGCAGTCCCGCTGTGGGGGGCTTACTTGTTGGACATATAGGGGTTCTTAGCCCCCAACGACCCTTAATAGTCAAGGGGACTTCATTAAAGGTCACCGAGCAATACTCCTACCGTTCATCACCTCCGTGGAATTCTCTGGCGGAAACTCCATGACCTCTGCCAAGGCTTAACGACAAGCAGAAAACTTCTCCCCTACAGGCCAGGTTCAGCACTTAAACTAGTAGCCTGGACCAAGTTTTTTTTGGAAGTATGTTGTCCTTGCTAGTTGTTAGAAATGGGGGGTTCTAGTTGCAATGGTTTGCACCTTTGTCCAAATAGGGACCCTTCTTCCTAGCCAGGGTAAGGGGGATACACTTCTAAAATAACCCATGCTACTCCTTTGGTAGCTTGGCATGAGCAGAAAGGCGTATCCCAGACACAGTGTGTAAAGCATTTGTGCACACATACAGTAATACAGTGAAAACACTACAAATGAACACCACATCAGTTTAAATAGGTAATCTTTATCTAGGCCAAACAAGACCAAATTGACACAAAATCCACAATACAGTAATCAAAATATGACCCATGTCAATCTGGCCCTGTCTGAACATCTTGTACGGACCAATGCCCTCGATCCCACACAAAACGGATTTCGTGCCGGTCACAGCACAGAGACCGCGTTACTTGTGATGGTGGAACATCTCCGTGCAAGGTTGGATGCTGGTCAAACGGCGGCGCTTATATTATTAGACCTTAGCGCCGCCTTTGACACGGTAGACCACAGCATCCTCCTGCATCAGCTCGAGGAGACTGGCATTGGCGGCCAGGCATTGCAATGGTTCCGCTCCTTTCTAGACGACCGCTCCTTCTGTGTTGCCATCCCTCCCTTCAAGTCCAATTTCCAACCGCTGGCCATGGGGGTCCCGCAAGGGTCCTCGCTGAGTCCCACGTTGTTCAACCTTTACGTGAGACCGCTGGCTGATGTCGCTAGGCAGTGGGGCCTAACTCTGGTCTCATATGCCGACGACACACAGCTGGCGGTTACTCTCAGCGGGGATGCGGAGATCGAGGCCCCCAGGTTCCAGTCTGGACTGAAGGCGGTGGCTAGCTAGTTGACAGGCAACTGTCTTCAGCTAAATGCCACAAAAACGGAGGTGATGGTTGTCGGTAAGGGAGTGGAGTTGTGGGGTGACCAATGGTGGCCCTCAGAGCTAGGACCCACTCCGACCCCGGTATCGGAGGTAAAAAACCTGGGGGTCTGGCTGGATGCGGGCCTCTCCTTTGTAGGGCACACCAAAAAAACTGCGGCCTGTTGTTTTGGACTGCTGCGGGGCTTGAGACCTGTTCTCAAGTTCTTTGACGCCCCGACCAGGCAGCTGGTGATCCAGGCAACTATCATCTCCCGCCTGGATTATGCCAGCTCTCTTCTGGCCGGGGCCAACCAGGCCGAGTTAACCCGTCTGCAGCGGGTACAGAATGCTGCGGCAAGGGCGATTGTCGGACTGCCCAGATTCAGCTCGGTGGCAGGTGTCCTTCGTTCCCTACATTGGCTCCCTGTAAGGAAGCGCATCCTCTTTAAGGTTCTGTGCCTTGCCTTTAAGATTCTGAGAGGTATAGGCCCGGAAATCTTATCTAGTTGTCTCTCCTTTTACGTTCCCACCCGTACCCTCCGTTCCCAGGGCCTGGCCCTTACTGTGGTCCCCAAATTCAGGCTCAGTCGCATGGGAGGCCGCTCGTTCAGTGTAAAGGCTGCGGCAGCATGGAACTCCCTTCCTGTTGAAATCCGTCTGATGGAGGATCTCTTGACTTTCCGGAGGGCCATAAAAACATTCCTGTTTTAGCTGCTTTTATGTTTTTCACTTTCCTGTTGTGTTATGCTCTACCTTGTCTCTGCGCCGGGACGCTCCTTGGCTGGAGTATCTGTGCGCATAATAAATCAACATAACATAACATAACATAACTTTTAAAAGGTAGAAGCAGTTCTGTTCATAGCAAACTCTAGACGTGACACTTTCAACACAAAGTACATTGGATGAGTCAAAATCATAAACATAAACAGCTGCAGGGAAGTTGATGCGTCGCTTACTTACTCCAGGGGAGGTGATGCGTTGGTTCCTTACTGCCACGCAGGGGAGGTGATGCGTTGGCTCCTTACTTTGTGGGAGGTGATACATCGGTTTCTTACTGTGCGGGAAGGTGATGCATCAGTTTCTCACTGTGGCCCCAATGTTGATGTAGACTTGACATCCCGGTATGATGTGTGAGGATCAGGTATGCGTTGGTTCTCGGTGCGGCAGCTGCAATGGCGCTTCGTTGGTTTCTCAATCCGCAGTGCCACAATGTATTGGTTCTTGCAGCCATACATCAGGACTAGCGTCGGAATCGGTGTGGTGATCACGGACTTTGAAGATCGGTGCACTCGATGTGGCGTGCAGTGATTTCTCCCGCCGCGGAAAGGCACTGCATCGGTTTCTTCAGTGATGCATGGAAAACAGGTGCGGAGGTGTCGTGCTTCTCATCGTTGCAATATTTTTCATGGTCCCAACAGCAGGAACAACCTCCAGAGGCCTGGAAAAGGTACAGGTACCTCTTGGCAGATCAGAACTCCCAGCAAAGTAGAAGGGTAGTCTTTGTTTCCCTGCGACTTCAATCTAGGAGGCCAAGAAGCAAAAAGTATGGGGGTAAACCCGCTGGAAAAGCCAGGCCTAACAGTAGTGAAAGTTATATGTGGCATTCATTGATTTTTGAGCCCCATTTAATTTGGTCCCATACAAGAAACTTTGGGAAATACTAGTGAACATGGGAACTCCTGAGGGCATAATAGATCTTTTAAACAGACCACAAGAAATACTTTATGTGCAGGTTAGAAGGGGTTCTCATGGCCAATTAATGTAGTGCATTCCAGTCTCCGATGGGGTGTGGCAGGGGTGCTTACTTGCACCGACCCTGTTCACCATATATATAAATGACGTGGCAAAGATATTAAGAAAGTCTGCAAACACCTCCTCCTCACTGAAAGGGGCTAAAATTCCAATATTTTTGTTTGTGAATTATTTCATTATTAATTTCCAAAACGCCCATGAGTCTCCAAATTCTTTTGGACAAATTCTTAGAGTTTTGCAGGGAGAGGGTCTAGAGTTCAATACGGATTCAACCATGCATATGGTTTTTGGGAAGAATACTACTAGAAGCCATGCTGCCAGGTCTGAATTACAGGGACTTGAAAGGGTTTTTCACTTTGACTATTTAGGTGTGACATTTTGTGACAAATTTAACTGGGGCCCCAAATTAATAAATGTTCTCTTTTAATCGCCCACAGATCCAAAGCTATTGTACACATTTTTTAAAGTGCATATTTTCATTCTGTCTCCTGCTGCCTTGCAAGCCTATTGTGCCAAGGCCCAGAGAGCCGCTTTGAATGGATTTGGGGTTACAATGATACTCACAAGCTTCTGTGGCTGAGAATCACTTCACTAAGGCCTTGGTTTCGTTACCAGCCAGCACTCTCCTTATTTCTATTTATTATGGCCTAGGTTTTAAACGTGTATATGGTTTGGCTACATTGAAACTGTTATTATTCTGGATATGCTTTTGGATGAACCCCAATGTTAGAGGATGACAGAAATTCTATAGGAGATCTAATGGGATTCAACTGGTTTTAAAAGATCCCTGCTGTGATTTATCTCTGGATGGTTCAACAAACTGGGCTTGTTGTGATTCTGGATTTCCTTAAACTTAATTTGTAGGGCTGATAAGCTGGTCTTAAAGATGCTATACTGTTTTTTTGTTCATGAACAGATAATTAGAAGTACGAAACAGGACCACTCAGTGCAGTTTTTGTATTTTAAGCCAGCGCTGGCCTTTGAAAATGACCTGAATGAAATGACACAGGCTGGGATCACAAGTTTATATATACGGTTCAGATTTGGATGTTTAGCAATTCTGTATTAATTGGAGGGCTGATGAGGTGACAGTGAAATGTCCTTTCTCTGGTCTGGGTCTGGGAACAGTTGTACAAAATCATGTTTGTCTCCCCGAGATATCTTGATTTACGCTGCAGATGGCTTCAACCAGTCTTTCTGAACATGATGGTAACCCATTGTATAGAGGCTCAGCTATGTGGTATTTTCGGTGAGCCGCTATCTGTTTAACATCTGGCACCAACAAGATAAGGTCTTGAAACAAGTTGCAGTACCCCCAGAGCAGACCCCTGTGTGAACTAGCTTTTTGTGCATTGTTGGACTTATCCCTTATGGCAGGTTCACCCCTAATCTTTCTGCTTTTTATACATGATCTGTGTTGATGATTTTTTAGTCTCTGCGCACTTTTTCCCTGTGTCCCAGAGTAAAGTGTGTGCGTGTAGTAAGGCTGGCCTGCGCTCTCATAGGAATGCATGGGGAATGTCTGTGTCCCTGGTAATTCCTGATGCGTGGGAAGTGCAGGCTCGAGTTTGGTACGTTCGGACTCGTGAGAGTTAATGGTTCGCAATGATGTATGTGGCATGATTGTGTCTTGTGCGGAAGTGCCACTTCTAGGAGTTGTACAAAAGGGGGTGGTGATGGACGGAGCATCTGAATCAATCAAACACTCACACCCAGTCAAAAGATCTGGGTTTAATCCATCACCGTTCTTTAGCCCACTCTGCCACCCCAGTTCAGACATGGCTATATGCAAATCAGTCTGACCCTGTGCCTCATTCCAGCCGTCTTCAGCCCGGCTTGCTTGAATCCAGTGGCAAAGTGAGCAAGGGACTCACGTCTGGGATGCCTGAAACCGGTCCACGGAAGCTTGTTTCCGGTCCAGGGAAGGTATGGCTTGGCATCTCGGCCTGGACTGTTCCCATGAGGCACAGGATCAGACTGATTTGCATATAGCAATGTCTGAACTGGGGTGGCAGAGTGAGCTAAAGAACGGTGATGGATCAAACCAAGATCTTTTGACTGGGTGTGAGTGTTTGATTGGTTCAGATGCTCCGTCCATCACCACCCCCTTTTGTACGGCTTTGGCCGCCACAAGTGTGGCAGGGTATGCTCAGACGTGAGTCCCTTGCTCACTTTGCCACTGGATTCAAGCAAGCCGGGCTGAAGACGGCTGGAATGCCAGAAACCGGTCCTCGGAAGTTTGTTTCCGGTCCAGGGAAGGTAATGCTTGGCAGTTCGGGCTGGACTGTTCCCATGAGGCACAGGATCAGACTGATTTGCATATAGCAATGTCTGAACTGGGGGGGGTGGCAGAGTGAGCTAAAGAACAGTGATGGATCAAACCCAGATCTTTTGACTGGGTGTGAGTGTTTGATTGGTTCAGATGCTCCGTCCATCACCGCCTCCTTTTGTACCGCTTTGGCCGCCACAAGTGTGGCAGGGTATGCTCAGACGTGAGTCCCTTGCTCACTTTGCCACTGGATTCAAGCAAGCCGGGC
Organism: Lissotriton vulgaris; assembly: GCF_964263255.1. NCBI lineage: Eukaryota > Metazoa > Chordata > Amphibia > Caudata > Salamandridae > Lissotriton > Lissotriton vulgaris. Next base: position 132,520,875 of record NC_141687.1, read on the forward strand.
TGAAGACGGCTGGAATGCCAGAGACCGGTCCTCGGAAGCTTGTTTCCGGTCCAGGGAAGGAATGGCTTGGCAGTTCGGGCTGGACTATTCCCATGAGGCACAGGATCAGACTGATTTGCATATAGCAATGTCTGAACTGGGGTGGCAGAGTGAGCTAAAGAACGGTGATGGATCAAACCCAGATCTTTTGACTGGGTGTGAGTGTTTGATTGGTTCAGATGCTCCGTCCATCACCACCCCCTTTTGTACCGCTTTGGCCCCCACAAGTGTGGCAGGGTATGCTCAGACGTGAGTCCTTTGCTCACTTTGCCACTGGATTCAACCAAGCCGGGCTGAAGACGGCTGGAATGCCAGAAACCGGTCCTCGGAAGCTTGTTTCCGGTCCAGGGAAGGTATGGCTTGGCAGTTCGGGCTGGACTGTTCCCATGAGGCACAGGATCAGACTGATTTGCATATAGCAATGTCTGAACTGGGGTGGCAGAGTGAGCTAAAGAACGTGATGGATCAAACCCAGAACTTTTGACTGGGTGTGAGTGTTTGATTGGTTCAGATGCTCCGTTTATCACCACCCCCTTTTGTACCACTTCTAGGAGTTGGCATATTAGTGTAAAATATGCCTGGTGTGTGATTGGCTGGAGCTGACTGGTGAGCCTGGCTCCAGGAAGGCTGGATGGGTCTGCCTGGTGGTGAGTGGGAGATTAGCATGCTGATGGCTGGGGAGGGCTGCACCTGGTTCCTGAATGGGGCCGGGCTTTCCCCACACAATGCTGGCTCTGCCCACTGTGGTGCGACTGATGCCCCTAGCCCTGCTAGTGAATAAAGTGAGGGGCTGAGCACATCAAGGGTGCTCCAAAACCAGCTGCGACTGGTTTCTCCCCTCACCCTGTGACAAAGACAAAGGAATGTGGTGTATAAAGATGGGGCTGTGTCCCGTTACATTTGGTTCTGTTCTGTTCCAGGATCCTGAGGGGGCTGCTGCTGTTGCCGGGGCCAGGAGGACCGCCACTTGGATTGTCTCCCTGCCTGAAGACCCAGTGAGCTGGCTCTGGACCCAGCCTTGCCCCCTGCCTGCCTCCAGACCTGGCTGGAGCTTTGCCTTGCCCCTGGCGCCTGGGAGCGCTTCCCTTTCCCTGCTAGCGCTGAGGAGCGCTTTAATTTCCCTCTAAGCGCCGGGAAGCGCTTTTTGGCTAGTAAAGCGATTGGGAGCGTTTTTATGATCCAGGCAGGTGCCCACCCTGCATTTCATACTGCCGCGGACCTTGCCACTTATTTGCCCCGTTTTTATTTAGTAATTTGAAGCCGGTGCCCACCCTGCATTGCCCCGTGTTCTCACCGCCGCAGCCCAGGAGTGTGCCAAAAGCCGCCGGGCCGCCGCGCTGCCAGCGACAACCCGGAAGTGCCCCAGCCAGCCCCGGAAGTCCCGCCCTCGCCGCCACAGCGCGAGGAAAGGAGAGGCGGCTGGAGGTACCGGCGGGGCTCCGTTACCGAAGAGGAGTCCTGCGCTGTGAGAGAAGCCTCGCCCGCTGCACCAGCGCTGCCCAGAGGAGCCCCCGCTACAGGAAGCCGGTGAGTGGGGCCGCAGAGGAGAAGGGAGACATTGGCGGTGTCCGCCCCCCTCACCCCCTAGCAGTGCGATCTCGTGCTCGTTGTGCTTGTGAAGCCACAAGGGCTTCAAGAGGCATTTTGATATTCAGAGCCTGTCGAGGCTCCAACGCGGGCGCACTTTGTTACTGCTTTGAGTCCACGAGGGACTCCAACGACGCCCGCATTCTTGGTGATTGGAGCCCCGAGGCTCCTGGGGCCAGTCTGTGTAATTAGAGCCTGAGAGGTTCACAGTTGTTTCCGAGGCCCCTGTGAGGGACTCCAACGTTACTGGCATTGTGTTTGAGCCCCGAGAGGCTCCCGCCCATATTTGATTTACGAGCCCAGCGAGGCTCGAGGTGCCATTGTTTTGCGAGCCCTGAGAGACTCTTGAGGGACACAGTCAGGTGGTCAGAGCCCCGAGGCTCCCACGCTGTGTTTCTCCCCACCATTGTTCTTGAGCCCACGAGGCTCCAACGTTGGCTCATCTTTATTCACAACTGCCCAGCACTTTGTGGGCAGTTGCCACGTTTAGGTTTTTGTTCTTTGCTGCCTGCGCAGTCTGCCCTCACATTTTGGACTAAGGGCATTTCAGCCCTTGCGAGGCCAGTTGGCCTGGGGGACAGTTCTAGTGTTGTGCCATGTGCACCTTGCGCAATTTATGATTTACTGGCTAATGTGATTCTTGCGCAATTTATGTTTCATGTTTATTTACCTTTGCTAAATGTGACCTGCTTAGGTGATTGTTTATGTTTCTTCCCCTTTGCTAAAAGTGACCTGCTTAGAGGATTGTTTCATGTTTATTTACCTTTGCTAAATGTGATCTGCTTAGGTGATTGTTTTATGTTTATTTACCTTTGCTAAAAGTGACTGCTTAGGTGATTGTTTATGTTTTATCCCCTTTTCTAAAAGTGACCTGGTTAGAGGATTGTTTTATGTTTCTATAGGTCCTGATAATAAGTTCCTAGTTCCCTGCGTGATTTTCCTGAAGTGGTTAGGGTTGCGTAGGAGGTATTTACCCTTTACCAGTGATTACTGGTTGTGTGCTACATTTACTATTTTGGTGCTACAGTCATTATATGTCTATGTGCTAAGTGTTATACCTACAAGTATTACTTTTACAACAAGTGCTAATTCTTAAAGTACCTACCCCTGACGGTGGTCCATGTGGCCCTATCCTGTACATAATCCCCTGTAAATTCTGCCCGTGCCTGTTGGCACATTGTAAAGTGTGTGTTTATCTAATGTGTTTTTGCTATATTACAAAGGCTATTTTTTATATAACCTTGTGTGGAGTTTCCTTTGTGGCGGGCCTTGGGTGTTGCTGCTGGGTGCGCGCGCAAACGCTTTACACATCGCCTCCGAGATTAGCCTTGCTGCTTGCGTCACGTTACCTAGAGGGTGAGCAAGGGTTATCTTGATGTGTAACTCCCTTGCCCTGACTTAGGAATGGTGATCCCCGACTGACTTTGGCGCGAGCCTTGGCCAGCCAGGGGTCCCGTTTCTAACATTGGTGGCAAGCGGTGCGGATTGGACTTGCGTTTGCACTGTACCACAGTGGCGACAGGCCGAACTACAAAACTCTAAATTTTTAAATTAACCACATTTTGGGGATTATTGTTATTTTAGGTGAAGTCCAGTATTGCTTCTCCTGAAAGGTGTCATGTTGTAATTTTGTCCAGTACCTTGTTCCCAGATTGGTACCTGTGTCCCTTATGGTCAGGTTGAGAAATCAGGGGTGGTAGAAACTGCCTTACCGAGGGGGGTGTGTGTGTGAATGAGTGGTGTGTTACTCTGGACAGAGGAGTGAAAGTCTCTGGGATAGGGAGCTTGCTGAATTTGTGTAATTGTGTACTCCTGTTAAGCTCCGACCCCCAGGTTCCCTGTGTCAAACTTTTCATGAGAACGTCCACCAAAATGGAGCCTGCTTTTGATCTCAGTGAGCTAGTTTGGTACTGTATGCAGGAGTTGGAAAGGTTCTGTAGAGAGAGAGACATAGGGTTGGGTGAATCAGATACTAAGAACAAACTTAGGAACCACCTGGTCCAATGGTATAAGGATCAAAGGAATCTTGAGCGCAGTGAGGAAAGGGCCCGGGCCTCACACCATGAGGGTGGTGAGTCTGAGGGGAGCCCTGAAGAATGTGAAGTTGATGAGGATGACAGTGAATGGGCACCAGCAGATAGTGAGGACCCCATAGTTAGGGAGTCCCTTGCTGGGTCCAGTGTCAGTACCAGCGCCCCATCCCTTGTACTGTCCCCAGAGGAGTGGGAAGACAGGGAGTATCAGCTAGCGATGGAACAGCTCAGGTTAGAGCATGCCAAGCTAGAGGCTGAGAGGGCCTAGTTCAGGGAGAAGATAACCCTACCCCTGCCTCTCTCACATCTATCACAGAGCCGCAGCTGCCATTGCACCCAAACTACAATGCACTATCAACATCACCTTCAAAACAGGCATCTTCACAGACATCTGGAAGCGCGCAGAAGTCAGATCCCTGCTCAGGAAGCCCACAGCTGACCCCACCGACCTCAAGAACTATTGGCCGATCTCGCTCCTCCCCTTCGTAGCCAAAGTTGCAGAGAAAATAGCCAACAAGAAACTTACTTGATTCGTTGAAGAGAACGCCATCCTCGACCCGTCCCAATCCAGATTCCGAAGCAACCACAGCACAGAGACTGCCCTACTTGTCACCACAGATGACTTCCGCACCCTCCTGGACCAAGGCCACTCTGCAGCCCTCATCCTACTTGACCTATCAGCGGCCTTCAACACCGTCTCCCACCGCACACTAGTCGCCAGACTATACAACGCAGGCATACAAGGAACAGCCCTGAGCTGGATCCAATCATTCCTCACCGGAAGAAGCCAAAGGATCAGACTCCCACCCTTCCTCTCCTGCCCCACGAAAATCACCTGCGGAGTCCCTATAGGGTTAATCATTGAGCCTCACCCTCTTCAACATCTACATGGCCCCCCTTGCAGCCATCATCCGACAACACGGCCTCAACATCATATTCTAAGCTGACGACTTCCTGCTCATCCTCTCCCTCACCAAAGACCCCACCACTTCCAAACTCAACTTCCAGAAAGGAATGCAAGACGTCGCAGTCTGGATGACAGACAGATGCCTGCACCTCAACACGGAGAAGACAGAAGACCTCGTCCTCGGTACCATCCCTTCTGCATGGGACAGCACCTGGTGGCCGACAGCCATCAGAGGCCCACCTACCCCCTCATACCACGCCAAGAACCTTGGCATCGTACTCGACTCATCACTCATCATGAACAGACAGGTCAACGCCATCACCTCCAGCTGCTTCAACATCCTCCGCAAGACCTTCAAGTGGATCCCCCTTGAGTCAAGGAAGACAGTCACCCACGCACTCATCACCCACAGACTGGACTATGGAAATGCACTCCATGCCGGCATTAAAAGGTCCCTTCTCCGCAAACTCCAGACAATAGAGAACACCTCCGCCAGATTCGTCCTCTGCATTCCCTGGCACGAACACGTCAGTTGACACCTACGAAGTCTCCGCTGGCTCCCCGTTGAGAAAAGAGTCACTCTCAAAATCCTCACTCACGCCTACAAATGCCTACACAACAAAGTACCCAAATACCTCAGCAACAGAATCAACTTCCACGTACCCAAAAGAAACCTCCGATCTTCCAACCTCGCACTGGCCGAAACCCCGCGCATCCACAGAGCCAGAGCAGGCAGAAGATCCTTCTATCACATTGCAGCCAAGACCTGGCACGAGCTACCGGCAGACATCATATGTGCCCCCTCCCTGAACATCTTCAGGAAGACCCTCAAGACCTGGCTCTTCAGCTAAACAGATCTGCGGACCCCCCTTCAGCGCCTTGAGACCCTCACTAGTGAGTAGTGCGCTTACAATTCCCTGATTGATTGATTGATTGATAAGTCTCTAGGAAATTATATAAAGAGTACCCAGGCCTGTAAGTTAAATGTCACTCGTGGACTACCTATGGTCCCACCCACGACAGTGACATCGCAAACATGTTTACATGCCTACAACTGTAGCCTATCTGCTCGGTTTTAAAACTGCAAATTTGACTTGTCAAAAAAAACCATTTTGATAGGGCTAAGCCCTCTTTTTAAATAATAATAGGTCACACCTAAGTAGGCCTGAATGATACACAAAGCAGGGTGCATGGTATTTGAAAGTAGGGCATGTAAAGGTTAATGTTAAACATGTTCTTACAGACACAAATCTGTAAACACTATATTCACTGCAGCAGGGTAATATATCAAGATAGGCACTTCTAAAATGTTACCTGTTACCTGCCTAGATCCTCTAGAAGCCCATTTGCTTGAGCTTCAAACTGTTACGCAGGAGCTATAAAGCACCTTCACACGGTATGAGCCTGTTCTCAGGGTTGAGACAAAGCCCTTGGGTGTGTGGAGGTGTTCTTCCCTTCAGACAGGATGACCATGTGAGTAGTGCCTAGGAATCTAATCAACTTCAAGAAGGCCTACCCTGTCATGGTAGATGTTGCTAACACTTGGGCCTGCCCCCATATTTGTCCCACTAGTCATAAGGCACCAATCCCTGTAGGTTAGGAGCTACCTACAGGGATTCTCTCATTTGGACTTAGGGAGAGATGTGCACCTTGGGATTGTTTTCAGTGGAAGGGGTTAATCCTGAAAACGTTTTCCATGTTGAGTAGGGAGGGGAAGGAGCTGCCCCGACCCACGGGCAAGCACCCTTGACCCTGCTATGGCTTCTGCTGGAGTGAGTCTTGACCCCCCCGAGTGCTGTTCGTGAGGTCCTGGGACCATTGACTGTGCCAAAGTGTACTCCTCCTACAGCCTGAAAAACTTGGGACTTGCAGACTTTTTGGCTTCAAAGACCCCTGGACGACCGGGACAACAGTCGAGTCAATGCAACGAGAGAGTGTTCTCACTGGGCCAAAGATTCAGGTTGCTTCTTAGAGATTTTTTTAAGCAGAAAATATGTTTTAGCTGGATGTCACATAGAGGTCACTGGAGTCCTGTTTGCTACAGCTTTCAGCCTTGACCTGCTGTAAGAATCTGAGCTCCAAACGAGTGACTAAGTTCAAAAATAGAAATTTTCACCGGGTAAAGGCACCAAATGTGTTCAGCAAACCAGCGGGGAACTTCCTTGGCTTTGTCCGATGGCTATCCGACCTTGTGGAGATCTTCTTGGCTACAGCCTGCAGCCTTGCCCAGCTGAGAATGTGTGACTTCCATTTCAGAGAGTAAGTCAGAAAGTTAAAACTTGTGACAGGGACAAACATTTTTCTGTATTTGACCCCACGCTCCATTATAGTCAGCCTTCATTCATGCCTAGGTTCCACTCAAGCGCAACCAGATGACAGAAGTTGGCACTTAACACTTTTTGGTGCTATTTTCTTTTAAAACGTAAAAAAATTAATATCTCTAGTTTCTCTTATTGAATTCCTGTCATTTTGTTCATTAATGTATTCTCTATTTTTATAAACTGGAGTGAGCTTTTTATTGTGCTATGGTTTTTAAATTTGTAACAGCTTGGTTCTTCTAAATGCTTTACATATTTTCTTAAATTAAGCCCATCTGCTCTGCTCCCTAGCCAGTAGGGGTTGCGATCAGGTTTAAATTAATGAAAGCTTTGACTGAGCCTAATATAATTATGACTTTATTACTTGTATTGGGCACCAATCCACCCAACTAATCAACAACTTTTTCACATTCATTTTTATAAATAATTTACTTTTTGCTTAGTTGTGAATCACTAAAGTTTGTGTTACAAAAAACTCCAAATAAATAAATAAATACTCAAATGTGCAACCTCTATTTTGGTTCCAGTTGCACTTCATGTAAGTTCCTGAATAGTCTGTTTTTACAAATTAGTCCACACAGTCCCTACACCAAACGTCTGTCTCATCAGTCAAGAGCCACCTTATATTAGAAAACGTCCTCACAACACTACATGCATCAGCAGACATGCATACTCATTCACAGCACATGTGCCACATTCCACATGTCACTTGATACCATGCCTAAGGAGAGAAACACTCAAACTAAGAAACAATACGTCTTCCTTGTTGCAAAGCAAAATACGTACCATAATACATTGGAAGAGCACAAGATAAAGAAAAATGCACAAACTGTCCCTTATAAGACACGCAACTCATACCCTCTAGTCCACATTCCAAGATCATGTAAAAGAACACACCCACACGAGATTGAGAAAAGGGCATAAAGGAAACATTTCTAGTTCACAGATTCCTCACTTGGTAGGACGCAGGACTTTGAAAACTGCAAGTGGCCACCAAGTTTCACAAAATACACAGTGGTGTAACGGACTTAAGGCGGCCACCCTGCAAAGGATATAGAGTGGGCCCCCACTCTTTGGACCCAGTCAGAACCTTTCAGCTGCCACCCATGCACAGTGTCAGAGGGTGCCCCATGGAGCTCGGGCCCCTCCACACCATTAGGGCTGCAGGGGCTATTGTTACGCCACTAACCACACATATTAGAGTACTCTACTCCAACAGTGCAGTGAACACCCCTTGACAAGCAAACTTTCCCTTCAGAATGGATGTAGCAGCAAAGCAAGCATGCAAAAACTCTCAAAAATTCCATACACACAATACAGGACAGCAACATCCCACCAGCGGCAACACACAACAGGAAACCTTGGCCTACAACAAAATACCCAATGTTCTGAACACTTGACATGCTGCCTAAAACCCTAGAAAACTGAGTAAGGGCCTGATTTAGAGCTTGGTGTAACCCCGGATGGAGACCTCCGCTCCTCCCGTGGACTGTGTGGAGATTTGGCTTCTCCCCGTTCCTTGGAGTACGCAGAGAAGACAAATCTACGCACACTCCGCAGCAGAGCGGAGTTCTCCAGCCCCCGCCTCCACCCCCCTATTAAGAAGTAAGTTAACATTAATTTAAAAAAAAACTTTAAATAACTTACCCCTGCACTGTACTTACCTCATCCCAGGGACGCCGCAGTACAGAGGTAAGGGCTTTAAGGTTTCTTTTTAATTAATGGTAACTTACTTCTTAATAGGGGGGAGGAGGTGGGCAGTATAGCGGAGCAGAGTTCCACGGAGTATTTTTGCAACTCGGTGGACCTCCGCTTAGCCCCGTTATTCACAATATGCCCGGAGTTAGTTTGGTGGATGAGTTACTCCATCAAAAACGTGACAGATATCCAGTTTGAGTCTTAAGCATGCCATGGGATATAAAGCACTTGTAATACGATGGAGGAAATATCCATCACATTTGTGATGATGTAGTCAATTTGTAATAGCGTAATCCATCCACCAACTATAAATCAGGCCCTTAGTGGCAAAATATACCACTCTCCACAGACTTCTCAGACAATAGTAGCATAGTCCCGATAGAGGTTTCTGAGATCGCAATAAATGTAGCCAACACTCAAGGACAAATCATGGCTCACCAGGCCAGTGTGGTAAATGAAGGCAACATATGTGGGCCACTCACTACATTGAAGTCATCAAAGACCGTGGATGTGTCTTCTGAAGTGAGGTAGTCATGCACTAGTTTAGACATGCCCAAGTTAGTCGTACTTTGATGTACATTGTCTACACATAAGGGAACAGTTTGTAGAATTGTTTTACATTTATTTTAACCATGTCAGAATGGTAAATTACAAATAATTTCATGCATCAAAAAGCATGCATATGAACCAGCAGACATTTAGGAATTAGTCCTGGTCAGTTATTAGTCCTGGAAAGTTATTATTGGAATTTGCTTTTATTTTAATTAATGTCTATTTGATTTTTCTGTTTAGGTTATTTTATCCTTGGTGAGGATATAGTAAAGCAAGTTTGTTATGGTTTTAATTAATCACTTAACTAAACAATAAAGATCAAAATTCAAATTCAATTCAAATTCAAATAGTCCTGGTCAGTGAATTCCGCTCTGTTCGCGGAGTCTGCAGAACAAACACCCAGCTCTAAAAATCTACACAAACAGCGTGATCTAACGCCTTCTGCTGCTTGCGAAACTCCGCATTGTGTCGCTGAATTTTTTGGTCACTATGCAGAGTTTCGCTATGTGGAACTCTGTGAACACTGCTCAGGCCAACTCGGAATCGGTTTTGTTTAATACAAATCCCATTTCAAGTTTGCCTGCATCTTAAGACATCATCTGGAAATGCATGTTACCTTTACTACATGTGCAGCCTACTCATTTTTTTAAAGTCCACATGGCAAGCTCAGTGTAAGGCAATGTTAGAATCAGGAGTGGCATAGCTTCCATTGGTGCAGCCTGTGCTATTGCACCAGTGCCTGAAGGCCCTAAGAGCCCCAATGATACCTGATTATTGTTGTATTTATAATTCAGACAACTGCCAATAGGCTCACTTCCTTTCTTTCACTAGGGCACATTACACACTGGCTATGCTACTGTAAATCAGGACTGGACTGGGGAGCCAAACACAGCCCTGGCAGAAGTCAAAGTCAAAAGCTTTTATTATCGGTTAAAAGCCATAAAAAGACATATATACACATTTACAGATAAAATGGATAGTTTAAAACAAAGTTACATAAAAGTCCAGAAGCATAGAGAGTACTTATTAATGGATAAAAAATTAAACGGTAAAAGAGTAGAATCATAAAGGAGGACTACATGATTTGACCACTTGTATGTTACAGCCCTGAGTGAACCGTATCTGAACTGGATATTTTCAGCCTGATTCATCAAGCATAATTGGGCTCGCAAAGGGCCAGATTCTGAGAATCTGGCCCTTTGAAAGTGCAATTTTTGCTTTTGGGATTCATCATCCCAAAAGCAAAAGTCTCTATTTAAGAACTCCCAAATTTGCGAGGAATAGCATTTAAGGAATCTCTATTAGAGATTCCTTAAATGCTAATCATGAAACATTTAAAAATCGTGATTTCGCAATTTTGGGCCGCTATTTACCGCGAGGTCAAACCTCGTGGTAAATAGCGAAAACTCTGAAAAATGCTTTTAAAAGCATTTTTCTAAGTTGCATGTTACACACACACATGTCCTTTGGACATGTGTGTGTGTAACATCTGTGTAATTTAACATTTCAGGGGTGTTACAGGGTGTCCTTTGGACACCCCTGCACCCTTGAAATCGCAATCTCATTTGCGATTAGCTAATTGCTCATCGCAAATAAGGAATGACTCCCCATGCATTCCTATGGGCTAAAGGCCCATAGGAATGCATGGGGAGTCATTCCTTATTTGCGATGAGCAATTAGCTAATCGCAAATAAGGAATCAGTAGGACTCGCAAAAAATATTGCGAATCCTACATGAATCCCGTTTTGCGAGTCTGGAATAGCGATTCCTTATGAATCGCTATTTCAGGCTCGCAAAACTTCACATTGATGAATCTGGCCGATAGTTTTTTAGCCAAGGGGAGCTGAATATCATCTAAAAATTTCTCAAAGTAAGGATGGGCCTTAATATCCAAAAAGGTGTTGGTCAATCTACCCAAAGAAGAGTTTGTTAATGTAAGACCAGTTCGATAGGGCTTGAGAACCAAGATCAACAATATCTTGGAAGTCGAGGCGCAGGTCTCCTCAGGTGAGGACCACATGTCCCCCAGTCCAAGCGCCTGACAAAGGTGCTTAATGTAGTTTAGCCAAGGGATTCTCCTCACACCCCTTATGGACAGTTGATCTCCCAAGTCCTCCCTATAGCTTATAAGCTCCGGGGTGGACCAAAGTCGTCTCCAGTACAGGATGGGACGGTTTAACACAATCTCCTGTATAGGTACTACACCTAGATCCAGCCGTAAGGGAGGGCTCGGAGGAAGTCTCAAGAGGCGCCTGATGAAACTATTCTCAGTAAGTGAGAGCGGGGCAGCGCCAACGGGGCCCCAAAGGTCTGCACCGTAAAGCACACCCCCTCTTGCCTGGGCTTTAGAGATTTCCATAGGTGGACCCAACAGTTTTAATGTTGTCTCGTTAAAAACGTTTAGAATACCGCCAGATGATTGGGCTAGCTTCAGGTTAGCCTTAGCCATGTGAGACCCCCAATCCATTCTGTCATTGAGTGTGTCCCCCAGATAATCAAAGGTAGACACACGATCCAACACTATTCAATCCAGATGGGGGTGAGGGCAGTTAGAATGTGTGGTATTGTAGACCATGAACTTGGTTTTAGAAAGGTTAATCTCCAAGTTCGTCAGTCTACAAAAGGAGCAAAATGCCTCTAATGTACGCTGAATGCCCGTAGTTGATTTAGATAATAAAAGGGTATCATCAGCGAACATTAGGGCGGGTATCTTGCGACCTGCTAGACTAGGAGAGTCTAGGTCTTTTGCTATGACTAAATGTTCTATAAACCCGTTGAGGAAAAGCGAGAAGAGCATGGGTGCCAGAACGTACCACTGCCTCACTCCCCTTTCCACCGGAAACGGAGCCAACAACTCCCCATTCCTTCCATACCTCACCCTTGCATATGTGCCTTGATGCATTTGTAAGTGGCAGAGGGAGGCCGGGGCACCCATCTCCAATAAAACGAACCCAAAGCTTATCCCTCCGGGACCATGTCCCCCAGCCCTGGCAGAAATACTCAAACCAGGCCTGTTTCCTTTGTCACCTGGTGCAGTCTCTCTCTTTCAATTCATCTTTTTTCTATCTTCCCTCCTCTCTATGCCCTCCCATTCCCTCCCTCTCTTCCTCCCTCTCTCTCTTCAAGCCTCCCTGTGACTTCTGCAACTATTCTCGGGTAGCGGGTGAAAGTGACAGAAGTGTCAGAAGTGGCTTGGGCTTTCAAAAGTATCCCTCAAGGGCTCCAGATCACCCGAAAATTCCTGGTGCAACAAAAGGCCTGTCTGGCCCTGGTTAGAAACTAGCTTCTACCAGTGGCGGCTCCTACGCTAAGGGGGAGTAGAGCGTCACACGACTGCTCATAGAGCAGTGAAAAGGGTAAAAAAATAAAACAATAATATCAATGTTAAAATAGTTTTATTTTTGGTTGCTGCGGGCTGGGTTAGGGTTGTGTGGGGGCTCAAGGTGGGAGGATGAGAGGACTGTGCACACATAGGGCCAGATGTATGAAGGTCCTGTTTTAAGATTTCCTAATTGCAAATCCTTGCGATTCGCAAATAGGAAATCATAAAATGGCATGCATGAAAGTGTTCTGAACACTTTCTGTGATTCCTAGGGGATCAAAATTGAATTACTTCATGAATATTAATGAGGTAGTTCCCAATTTGCGACCCCATAGGAATCGCAAAAATCACAGGGATGGTGGCCTGCTGGAGTCAGTCGTCCACCATGTCGGTGATTGCTTTCAAATAAAGGAATCATTTGTTTTTGTAAAGCATCCAGATTTCTTTAAAGTAAGACAGGAGGCTTTTTAATAAAAAAATGAAAATTTCTCCTTTAACCACTGCCTGCTCTTAAAAATGATTTTACAAAAATTCAAAAAAGGGAAGGGGTCCTTTGGGGACCCTTTCCCATTTGCAAACGGGTTACCACCTACTAAAAGTAGGTTGTAAATGCGAATGTTTTGTGACCGTATTTCGGTCACAAAACCTTTCTACATACTGATGCGATTCGGTATTAGGAAGGTTACCGAATCGCAAAAAAGGGTTTGCTGAATCTGAAAAGCCTATTTGCGAAAGGAAAAATGCTTGATGCATGTGCCACTAAGTGCACATGACTACTCGGCTGGCTGTTTTCGTCCAGCCAAGCTTTCATGCGCACTTTGCATATTCCCCAGTAGGCTGTAATGGACAGCCTGGTGGAGAATATTCACAGGCTCCCTGTTGCGACCTGAGCACTGATTCACGGTGCTCAGACCAATCACAACGCTGCATTGCAGCGTTGTGATTAGCTCTGGGGAGCCTGAGTGCCGGGTGCTTCCTGCAGCTGTTTCCAGATCAGAGAAGCTGGTGAGAGACGCCGCCGTTGGAAAAGTTTTTTTATATATATATATATTCCCTCACGCCCCCACCCCATTCCCCACCAGCCACCACTGGCTTCTACGGGTTTTAGTATAAAGAGGCCAGTTTTTTACTGCGATGATAACACCCAAGGAAATGCCATTACACAGTCAGGGGAAGGAGATTACAATGCAATACAATGCAATAAACATTTATAAAGTGCATAACTGTTTCCTCAGAGGCATCCCTTCGCGAATGGCAAGTGTCCAATAACCATGACAAACAGACAGATCCACTAAATCAGACACCAACCAAACAGGAATTAACAAGAAAGATTTTCAAATTCTTTCTAAAAGCAAAGTCTGAGAGGAAGAGAGTTCCGGAGCTTAAAGGGGAGAAGGTCAAAAGATCCACCACCTCTCTTAACTTTGCGAAACCGCTGCAGTTGAAGAAGTTTTAGATAGATAGATCTCAATATTTGGCTTGATGATAAGCCTTGAAACTTTTTCCATAGATAAAGAGTTGCTTTCTATTCAAATTGTAGGAAGGCCAAAGTTAGCGCCTTGAATCGGTTCCTCTTGGGTAAAGGTAACCTATGTAGTTTCCTTAAATACGGAGTCACTGATAAACGGGACGAACTCTTCAAAATCATTTTGAATCATCGGAAGTCCCTGAATCAAGCATGAATGTAGACCCAAATATAGACTAATAGATCTAATCTATTCAGTGGATAATTTGTAAAAAAAAAATAAGTGCAGGGGCTCTCTCTCTCAGGAGGCAGCTTGCACCAATCCATTTCTCCTCTTAGGACTTCCTAAAGCAAGGAGACGGACAGAATGTGGCGTAATGGCCAGAGCTGCCGACTACAGGCTGGGAAACCAGGGTTGTGCCTCCGCTGGATTCTAGGAAATCGCTTAATCTCCCTGTAAATTAATGTATCCTTAACTGGTGCTCATGAAAATCTCCGGTGTTGATGATTGAGTGCAGGAACCCACGGGCTCAAATTAAGCACTGAATCCATTTGAGGAGACTTCTAGGGAGAGTACATTAGGTTCAGGTAGAGGGGTTGCCTCAGAAATCTCTGAAGTTGTTCCTAATTAAATATCTTCTTTTAAGTGTAACCCCTTGTTAGGCAAAATGTGGAATTATTCCAACCTTCCCTCTTATTGCAGCTTCTACTCGGCAATTAAGAAAAGTTCAAACGCATTTCGAGGCTTTCCATTTGCTTTTGCAGCGCCTTCCTCTTTTGCGCTCTGATGTGCTCCAATGTGCTATATCCGTCGCCTGTAGCTCCAGGCTGTAAAGCAAGAATTTGTATTAAGGTCAGAGGCAGGGACGCGTAGGCTGTCAGACAAATTACCGAGAAATTTCTTCCCAGCATTGGAGCTCATCCAAGAAGTATAAAATGTAACAAGGTCAGGAGGTATTTCGGCTCTTATTCTGAGAAAAAAAGGAATCAGGGAATAAATGTTGTAAACACACTAGAAAAGCCTTCTTGTAAGATCCCCTGTCACAAGAATGAGTAGGACAGTGGCACTTCTTTTATCCGCGGGAATTCTACTGTAGGCCCATGTGAGCAAGAAAGCACACAGGAGGTCGGCAAAGTGTCTTGGCCGTGAATGTCCTCGTGACGTCTCAGTCCCTGGAATGATGGGCGAAAAGTGGTCAGAAGTCACATTCCTGCAGATTAAAAACATCAAATTAAATTAAAAAATAAACATTGGTCAATAATCTCTTACTCCTACATTTCAAATCTATTTCTATCCATTTTCTATCGACTTTCAATTGGAATGTGAGTCAATTGCATTATTTCTATCATGTTCCTCTGATTGTGTCACAAATTCAACAACTATGCAATTTGTAACTCAGGGGAAGAATCGTTTCTTCCGATTGATGGCAATCAAAAGCATTTTATTCAGTTGAATTGCTCTGAATGTAAAGGATTTTGGGTACCTGTGATTGCATCATCATCATCACCATCTACTATTAGTTGTGGAGACAACCATTGATGTGTTCCATTTAAATCTGAAGGGCCTTATTTATACGCTGGCGGGAGGAATGTTATGACTCAGACCACACTGGTGACAGACCGCCTGCCCTATTTAAAAATCCTCACCTACCTAGTGGGGTTCTCTGTGCCATGGCAGTTCCCCTTAAAACACTAAAGGTTTGCTGAGCCAATGCCATATTTAAAATGGCCACACTGCACTTTTTGGTTCAAGGAAAAAAAAGTTCCAGCAGTTTCTTTACATAAAAAACACAAATGGCCCTGATGCATTTTCCTCCTCTGTATGAAGGCTGTTTAAACATTTCCCTGCCCATGACTGCCATTTGTACCATCCCCAATAGGATGCCATGACTATTACTGTGACCTGGTGGCCCTGTGGCAACTCAACATTTATGTACAGCAAGTCGGCCTGAATATCCACAGGAAGAAATCAGAAATCATGCCACCAGTGGCGGGTGGTGATATTTCAAAGAAGTGGGACGTAAAAGTTGAGGGTGTAGCGAGCGCGCACGACTAGCAAAAGCGAGGTTCGGGAGAGGTTCTTTCCCTGTGAGCATTTTGAAAAAAGAGGGGGCAAATAGTGCATTTTCAAGAAAATTTGAGAAAGCAAAGAAATTGTCAAAGTGTAGTTATGACATCAATAAAGAAATTTCATATGATAATGTAGGTAGCTGCTTATGCAGTATAACCACAGAACTTAATAAAAGACTTTGAGATAACAATGAACAGTATAAAATATGCTGCTTCAGAATTCACAAAAAGTTTTAAGATAAAAAAAAAGTATTTCCAAAATATTGATTTTTTGCAGGCTCTACATAGCACAGGTCTTTTTAATAGCAGTCTGCACTCACTTCACTGCTTAGCTGGTAGGTCTGTTACAAGACCCCTCAAAAAGAATACATGTGTATTAGGAAGCAATTGTTTTGGTAACTGTCTTTAAAAAAAACACACTTCACATCGTAGGTGGTAGCTCCTTTTCAACAATGCCTCCCAAAAAGAGTAAACGTGTATCAGGAAACTTCAAATAATTCCATCAATTAAGACCAACACTGGCTTCCAGACACCCTTTACAATCGCAGATGGATTGGTTGTGCACCTTTACGTTTCTTTCTGGGCAGCAGGCACACTGGCAGTAAGCTTGTTTGGGTGCCTGGTCCTCCCATGGTTTCACAAGACAGGAGAGTGGAGACTCGTGTCCTGCTTCAGGTGAAGGCTGGAGCATTTACTGTCGGGGGATGGTTGGCTGTCTTTTAACCTCGAGCCCTTCCGATCAGGGACGATAGAATGTGACAACAGGGCTCGGCCTCGGAGTCAGAACACATGAGGCCCTAGCCTGGCCACAGCAGAAGCCAAGAGGTGTGGTCTCCACCTGGGTTCCTACATTTGCACCCTTGTTTGACGCATGAGGAGGGGGAGACGAGGCTGCATGCTCGCAGAGTCCTTAGTCGGACTGAGCCTCGGTGGAGGGCCAATACCACTGCAGGCAGCTCCATTTGCAAAAGCTGCAGGAACAGAAGGCATCAGGGAGGAGATGGGGAAACAGTGCTGGCTGGCTGTCGAGTTTTATAAGAAAAAAAAAGAATAACAGCGTTGAGAGATATTCTTCATATTACCTAATGATAATTAAAGGGGTTCACTTAAAAAGGTGATTAGCATCCATCTGATTGACTGTTATTATCCAACTCGTACTGTGATGGAAGTGGAGCACGTAGCAGTAGCAGCAGAGCCAAGGGGTTGTGCACGCCTCATGGTTTTTGCTGAGGAACCGAAGGAAGCAGCGACCTTTGAAGGGGTGGCGGCAGGCTGTGTTGGAGTCCGAACCTTGGGGTGTGGAGCTCGAACCTGGAGTGGATTGCCAGATCTAAAGTCGGGTGGGGACGCACTGTAGTGTGGAAATTAAAAATCTTTATTCTCAGGGGTCTTACTAATATCAATAAAGAACTTGGTACAGAAGCTAAAATTTGAAAAGACATCTTTATTAAATTTAATAAATGAGGCCACGTCACACAGAAACCGTAGTAACTGAATGAGGTAGTCTGAGGAATACAGAAAACAGAGGCTTTTTATACGTTTTAGGGTTAAATGACTCAGCACAAAAGTAAGGGGCAGTCCTAGCTTTTGCAAGCATGCAAAAAACCCAACATTCCTTCTTACACAAGCTGAACAAACCCATAATAAAAGACCACAACCCATATCGTAAACAGGTCATAAAAAGAAGGAACAGAAACAGATGAGAGGTAGGATAAGGGGTGTGTATGTGCATACCAAACTTTACAATCTCCTGTGCTCTGATCCTTAATCTTGATCAGCTACTGGGCAAGGAACTGGTCTAACAAGGTCAGCTTCAGGCAACAGGGTCAGTTCACTCAGGTCAATCAAAAGTCAGCTAAAGTCATCAGCCTATGTGAGGACAACTACAAAATGGCTGCCATGCACAAAATGGAACCCATGGTTCAGAACAAAATCTTCAAATACACAGTGAATCCATCGGTGTAACATGATGAAAACACTCATACTTGCTGAACTCACTGTTGACTGTTCGCTGTTACCAAATTCGTAACAGAACCACGACCTTTATGACCCAGATTCAGAATTCACAGAACCTCAGTAGACTAGTCTGTTGGGTGTTGTTTACGTAATGTGAAAACCAATCGCCCGGCACCCGCACAAGAGATTTTAATTACCACCAGTGCCGCCCGCTTATCAAGCAGGATTTCCCGGTGAGAGGGAGGCGAGTAGGACCCATGCATTTACCGGTGAATTAATTAGTTTGCCGAGCACTACTGGAAGTAAATGATTAGGATCTTTAGCTCTCAGACCTGCCAGACAAGTAAAAAGAAAGAGAGCACGGTCAACATCTCAACTTCTCCGCCCAGTAAAATGACCACTAAAAACTCCATTCACTGCCCACACATTATTATATTAGGTTTGATTAGTATTGGCCTGTCCCTTAAACACTTCTGGCTTAAGGGTGATCCCGGGCCTTCGCACATCACTTTGTGGCTATCAGTATCTCTTCCACATGGCTGACTTGTTTTATGGGGTGAGAATGTGGTGTTACAGCAAAACTTGTTGACTTTGGAATGGGGAACCAGCTTATGAGTCCCAGCGTCGACTCAACATCCTGTGATTCTGGTCAAATCACTTAATCTCCCTTGCCTAAAAACATATGAAAATATTCTTGTGTAATGTAACTAGTGCATATGTAAAGCACTCCTATACCTTCGGTCGTGCTCTATAAACAAGTTAAAACAAGTTAAATTCTACTGGATTAAGCAGATATGTTATATTAACTCAAATGCCTGTGACATCACTCGCTACTCAAGAGTCACCTGGGATGAACTAAAGACTTCTCAGAAGTTTGGCATAACTAAAACCCATACATTTCCAAAAAGATCCAGTAGAAATCATTGGCCAACTGGAAATGCTCAATATAAGTAATATGGCAAAACTTTGTTCAAATTATTATTTTTTAAATAGCCTGCCCACATTCAGCAGCACGACTGACTGTACATCTGCTGCCTTAGGTCTAATGTACATGAATCATCAGGTACCCAGCTCTCACCTGAAGCATACTCACTCATAGAAATGGACTCCACTCGGGGGATTGATCAGAGATCTGATCTGTGCTTGGTTTAGTTTATTATTTGTCACACAAGACGAGTCAAGACCAAGACGTACCTAGTCACAACAAAGATCTCTCCCAAGGTATGTGGCATGATTAGTGGTTTGCTCTGTCTCCGTATGGCCTCTCCCTCGTTTGCACACAAAGAGGGGTAGAGACACTGGCAGAGCAGCCCGCCGCGCCCAGTAAAAGCAGAAATGACCAATCACTACATGGCTTCACAATAGCCTTTACAGTGATTGGTCATGCTGCGTGGGCAGACCCTCCCACCACGCGGGCCATGCATTCTGTGGCAGATGCTAGACTAGGCCTAGCACAGCATCTGGCCCTGGCAGACAATCAAGACTCTGCTCACTTGCTGTCCACAGAATTAGAGCAGCTCCAGGATTGGCTTGAGCTGTCGAATTTACCACTCAGACCGAGGGTTGCAGCTTTGATCAAGCCCCGGCTCACTAATGTGCAGTAAGGAGCGGCCTCTAGTGTACATGGTGGGCTGGCCAGGGAAGGGTAGTCATCCAACCCGACATCTGGGCCTACTGTGCGCTCACTCTGTAACTCAAAATTGAAATCCCACCCCCCACTTTTCAGCACGCCCGCCTGGCCCGCGGCTGAAGACATCTGCTGTGGACGCGGGCACATGAAAATTAAGTGTATTCTGAAAAATGTTATAAATAAACACATAAATGCTGAGTCAGGGGATCCTAAATATCAGCGAGACAATGCTCCAATGCCCATATACAGGAACTGCCCCTGCATGCCACTCAAAATTACAAACTCTTCGCCAATCAAGGTAGATAGTGAAGACCTAGCCATGACTGAAGAGTTCACCACCTAGACAGTACTATCAGGCAATGACATCAAGAGAAGACTAAATAAGGCCAGCAATGCCTTCAGGATGCCAAACAATGTGTTGAGGTGATTTCAGTACAGCACGAACACCACACAGAAGCTTTGCCAGAGTTGCATTCTGTTCATACTCTCGTAGGATGAATAGCAACATCTCCTAACTGTCAGATCTCCACACCAGCAACCTAAGAAGCATCTGGCAAAGTTGTTGAATGAGAACCATCTCCAACCTGGAACTGCTCACCAGACACAACCATGAGAGCATGGTCCCCATCATTATGGGAAAAAGATGGAGATGCATCGAACACATCATCAGAAGAGAACAAGACCCCATCAAAAGATAGGTCTCCTCTGGATCCCAGAAGGCAAGCAGAAGTGAAGCAGGCAGAAGAACACCTTAAGGTGAACTGTGGGAACAGAAATAAAGACCCCCAACCACAGCAGGAGCACCATACAGAAACGTCATCAAGGCAGACAGAAGTAGAGGTCCTTCATTGCTGTCCTTATTGGCAGCCTGAACACCGGGCACTAACTAAGTAGCTTTACACTTTCTCTCTGCCTTCCCCCTCCCTCCATGTCTTTCTCTCTCTTGATGCCTCTCTGTGCCTGCTTCGATGAGCCTCAGTGAGATAGGGAAAGTGACAAATGCTGCAAAACTGGTCTCCAAGTTCTCCATGCTAAATGCAGCTAGTGTGTGTGTGTGGGTGTGTGGGTGTGAAGGCGCATTTGTATTTTTGCATGTGTTTTACATGCAGCACTTTGTGCGTGTGTATATCAGTTCATGATTCATGCACACGAGTTCATTTAAAGTGCATTCCTGAGTTGTCACTTGTAGCAATACTATTCTGTGCCCCATCAATTCCAAATACAGAATGTCATTTATTTTGGTGCGCAGCTGAGTTTTTTCTGTAGTTACGCCCCTGCTGAGTGGCTAACACATAATTTTGTGGTCCGTTAATAAACTAGATCTAAACTGCAAATGTTCTTACAGCAGTTTCCCAGTTCATGAAACATGCGTTGGTGCTGCATGGTTTTAAACATTCAACAGGGCTTCACAACAATCAAAAACTGACCCCAACCGCAATCTTTTCTAACCTGTAATGAAGCATGGCACAATGACTGCAAATAACCCAACCTACGTATTGTAGGTTATTACTAAGTTTGTCTGGAAAGAAAAGGCACGAGCACATACCAAGGAGTATTGTTATGTTATGTAACCAGCTCCCAGGTACTGCAGAGGCAACAACACGGTATCGCTTCTGATGAGCCTGCACTCTCAAGTGTCTTTCTTAGACAACATGCTGACTCTTAATACATGTGATGGTATTGGATGCCCCACAATACCTCTTTTTGGTTGGTGTACACAAAGATGCCACGAGAATCAGTCTCAGTTGAATAAGGTGCACTTATGCACCACTGTTGCACATAGAGTACCCAACATTTGTGAACCTTTAAATATTAAATATTTTTCAATGAGAAACACTATAAATGTATTTGGACCGAAAATGGCAAAACATCAACACAAAATGCCATGGACAAATACGTACAGGGGCATATGTACAAGCCTCTATCGCCAACACAAAGTCACTTACAGATGTGGTGGTGGCGATAGGGGCTGTGCCTTATTTTGAAGGCAGCATTAAGCCACTTTATGTGGCTTAATGCTGCCTTGTAAATAAGGCCCCCTTATGGTTAGCATGAAAGGGGTGGGCAGTGGGTGTTGCAGTTGGCATTCCACCGCAACATCCATTGTTTTTGATGCTGTCCCCTATGTACAAGGGGGGCTTACACAGGAGTTGGTGATACGAGGGAAAAAATGTTTTCTCCTCATTTTTGCTTTTTCCATGTGTGCTGCTTTGTGCAGCACACATGGAAAAAGAAAAATGCCTTGTATTGTTTATGTGTAGGAAGGTGCCCCTTCTTACACATAAACAATCCTTAGAAAAATGCCATTTTGTGACTTTTATGTGTGCTCCATGAAGCAGCACACATGACAGTGACAGAATGGCATTTTAGGATCGTTCATGTGCAGGATGGGACACCTTCCTACACGTGAACAATCCTCCCCTGCAAGCAGACACCTTTGCACTATGGTGCCAGGGTGCCTGCATTGGTGCTTAGCTGTTAAACATAGCGCCATCTCAGTAGGAAAAGCAAGCATGCACCAAATTCTTGTACATATGGCGCAGCCTTTTATTTCATAAGTGGCTGAGGGAGGCGTTAAGCCATGAAGGCTAACGCCTCTCACCGCCACTTCCTTGTACATATCCCCCATATAATATTTTAACATTAGCGTTGTTTGTCCTTGCAGTCACTTTCCTACACCTAGACCATAAACAGAACTGTCTCTGATAAGGCCAATGAGCCCTGTGAAATTGCATCTTTTTATCTAGACAGCATCGTTTTACCTAGAAAGTTGTACTTGTGGTCAGTCTACACGTGAAGTAAACCTGATGCTGCCATTTCTTGCACCCTTACTGCTTTAGGACTCTTTTCTCCCACTGACAACGTGCATGGGCTCACAACACATTGCTATTTATAGCTATCACGCTTAGTCGCAAACCATTATTCAATTACTGATCTCTCAAAGGAGGAGGTAACTGATTCATAAGGGGTTGCCTTTATTTTTAGTAAATACAAACTTGCCTAATTAACATTTATTAGGCAGGTAATTCTGCGACCAGAGATTTTTACATGTGACCTATTAGTATAAACATCTAAAAATTAGGGAAATGTTGCAAAAAAACTGGTGAACAATTTGGAATAACTGAGTCCTGCCTCAGTTCTTCAAGCCTGATGCAGGACTCAGTGCTGCAAGCCTGAGGAAGGGCTCTCAAAACCTGCTGTTTGCTTGGTATGTCACTCAAATTATCTTGAGCCATTTATTGTTTCACTGCATTTAAACAGAGGATTTGAGGAGGAGCAGCATCTAACCAGAATACCTCAAAATAAAACTAATCAAAGAGAGATATTATATGACACTGTTGTTTCACACCCTGTTAATTATATATTGCTATTTTTCTATGTTATCTTTATGAATTATTTATTTCCAGTGTGAGAACTTTTCCAGCTCTCTTACAGTATTTACAAATCCAATACTCAAGCCAGATTGCTTGGTTTTGCCAGTGCTTGTTATACATTTTCTTCTATTTTAAAATTTAGAATTCTGTGCACAGAGGGTGACTGTGTAAGATACTGTGCAGGTGTACTGCCTGAGGCTGTAACATGAATACTAATAGCGTGAATAACCTGATGTGATATGCTTTTGTGTGCTTGTCTTCTGACAAGTCTGATCACCTCTGTGCTGCACCACACGCAGCATGCTGTTCAGAAACCAGCCATTAGTGTAGTTTAAGTGTTTATGTTTATATATGAAGCACCCAATCCTGCCTATTTCCTGCACACAAAGCCCTGGCCTTTTTGTTATTGTATTTAGTTTTTGAGTTAGTGTTTTAGAAGGCTACAGCTAATGCTGTCATCCAGACTTCGACCAGAACATAATATCAAGCTGTGGTTTAAAGTATCTAGTGATCTGCACTACTCTTCAGTCAGTGGAAGGGGAATCTACATGCCACTATCTCATATCAAACTAGGCAACTGCACTACAATAACGGCAGTCCGCTCTGCACGGGCATGTCAGCTTTGCATCCCTGTCTGCTCTCTGAGAAACAAGACTGAGGAAAGGTCCATCAGGTAGTCAGGAAGGCAGCCACGGTTTCAGATCTATGGGGCCCGAGGGTAGGCCAGCCAAGGCCTTGTGGCACTTGGAGAGAAAGACCAGAAGGCCCTTTAAAATCCAGAGGAAGGCTGCCTGCCTTTCTTGTAATCCATACACACTTATCTAAATGGGTCCCTTTGAGTTAACACATCTGACCTCTAAAAGCCCTGGCTGGGCTCAGCTTGGAGAATCAAATGAGCTGTCTTCTGGACTTTCAGGCCAGTCGGACCATCACATTCACATTATGGTGGTGGCTAAAATGCCCCTGAGCAGTCTGCCTTGTACAGGGATGTCAGACTCACATCAATAACTGCTCTCCAAGAAGCAAGGATCAAAGGAAAGGCCTGTCAGACAGGGCAAAAAGGCAGCTGCAGACACTGGCCCCTGGGGCGCCCTACTAAACCCTAGCAGCACTCGGGAGAGAATCACTAACAAGAAGGGGGTCCCAAGAATCCAGTCACTACTAATCTGGAGCTACTCAACCCCCTTTCTTGTAATCTGTGTACACTGAGTGACAGAGGGAGCCAACAGAGAAAATACACCAACGTCCTGGAGCCCTGTCCTGGCTCAAAGAGTCAAATAAGCCCTCATTTGGATGTCCATGTCAACTCGGCTACCTAGGCACATGATAGGAATGCATGGCACGTGCCCAAATGGAGGGACCAGATGGCTGGACTCGATGAAGGCCATCTGGTTATATCATGACTTCTCAAAAAGTTTTCTACCCACCCTGTGGTGGATAGGGACTCTGAGACAATCACTGGCAGCCTAGGTCTCTATTCCAGGACTCGTTAGAGCCCTGGAACCCGGAAAAGCAGGGAAGACTTCCCCAGGCCTACAGGACCCCATCCCAGTCACTTTCACACACAGAGGGCCTGAGAAGGGTGTTCAGGACCGGGGGATTACACCACAAGCCTACCGGGGCTCTGGTCCTGGGACTTGTTAGAGCTTCTGAACCTAGCAGTGGAGAACTCTCATTGATTGCAGGACCCTGACCTGGGCAATTTGTGATATGGCAGGCTGGAGAACCGAGCCGAGGTCCGGGGGCTTCCACTCCTGGCCCACGTCATGGCTCCGACCGGGGTCTGGTCAGAACTTCTGAACCATCCTTTGCACTAAGCGACACGGCAGGCACGGGGAAGGTAGCCCAGGGCTTCCTCCCTTGGGTCAGCGGGACTCTGACCTGGTCGGAAGTTCTTACCCTGAGCTAGCGGAGGAGTCCTCCTGGGCCGGCAGGTCCCCCTCTCCCACCAGGACTTTAACTCAGGGTCCAGTTAGAGCTTCCAGTCCAAAACATGCAGGAGAGGCCTCCTTGGCCTGCAGGTCCCTGTCCTAGGCGCCAAGTGACACTGTGGGGATTTCAACCCCTGGGCCCACTAGGGCTCTAATCTGGGGTCTGACCAGAATGTCTTATCCCGAAAAAGTAGGGGAGGCCTCCTTGGGCCTTCAGGGTCCCTGTCCCAGGCATTTTGCGGCATGGCACACAGAGAGCAGGTCCCTGTGGTCCTCACCCTGGGCCCACCAGAGCACTACTCATTCCTGTGATCTGTGCACACCATCAGGCCAAGAGGGACATTGAAGAGAATGTGTTTGGCCTCCTGTAGTTCTGACTGGGCTTCAAGGCTCAACTAATTCGGACTTCCAGGGCAGCATTGAATTCTGAACACTGAGTCTCATGAAGGAAGTTACGTGTTATGTTTATGTTAAGTACAAATCATTACAAGTGATATTAGCATGGCATATTATGTAATGTAATGTAATGTAATGGACACTTATATAGCGCTACTACCACTCCAAGGAGTATCTTGGCGCTCCGCCAACCCAGATGAAAATAGGTTGGAGGGAAAGAAGCCATTCGGTGAACACATACCTTACACTAGTGCCCTGCACGCAGCGTCTGTAAGGGAAAATACCCACGTTTTCAGAGATTTCCTGAAGTGACTTTCATGGGACAGGGATGGAAGGTGCAACGGAAGCTTGTTCCAGGCCTTAGCTCCCAGGACAAACAAAGATTTCCCTCCTTTAGTTGACAACCTAAATCGGGGGACTATTAGCAGATTCTGGCCAGCAGACCTCAAACAGCGGGTAGGGTGATACCGTTTAAAGCCACTGGACAGATATTTAGGTCCTTGCTGTTGAAAGGCTCTAAATGTGATCAGAAGGATCTTAAATAAGATCCTTTTGCCAGTTGGTAGCCAATGAAGCGCACTAAGTGCGGCTGAGGCAGATGATTTACGCGGCCACCGTAGTACCAACCGGGCAGTTGCGTGCTGGACCATCTGTAGCCTATGGAGTATGGACTTATTAACTCCAGCATATAGGCTGTTACAGTAGTCCATCCTCAAAGTTATTAGCGCAACTGCCACCGTTTTCCTGGCTGCCAGAGGAAGAAGATCAAAAAATTTCCTCAAAGATTTAATTATGTGAAAACACATGCCAGCTACGGCCACTGCTTGCTGTTTAAAGGACAATATAGGCATGGTAAATGTAGTCGTGGTAAAGGATCCCTAGTATGAATTGCACACAGCCCTAGTAAATAACTTTCTATTAGTGAACTCTACTCTTAAGGTAAAGACACCAAACCTAGTTTGTGAATCATGTAGGGTATTAAGAGATCAATCTTAATCCCACTAACCTCTAAACCCCGCATTCTTACCCACTGATATTTTATGCATACCCTATAGTCAGACTTGCATGGTCCCCACACTATTTCTACCACAATCTCAAAGCCAGGTCATGAGGCCATATGTCCACAGGCAGGTAGTACAGATATTATCATTTTCTGCCTTTTCTTGAAGTGGGGTGATGCTCCTCCGCATCGCGGAGGAGCAGTACCTGGGTGGTGGTGATAAAATCTAAGGACAAAGTCATAGGGGGTGCCAAAAAAGATTATAGTATCATGACACCACCATGGCACTTAAGCCAGCCCTGGTCTTGAATGTTGTTTCAAGCAAAGAGCTTCCATCCCACCAATGCTGTGTGACTTGAGGTTCTGACCTTTGTGAAGGCCACTCAGCAGAGGAAAGGCTAAGCATCCTGGTAGTTTGTGAAGTTGTCTGACCAGATTTAATGGGGTGGGTGGTGCTATTCCTGGATTCTGCCTAGTTATCTAGACCCTGTGCACCTGTACGTTGCCCTTCTCCACAAAGTGAATTTACACAGCAGACCATTTAGTTGGGTGACCCCAGCTGCCCAGGCCAGGACACAGAACCCCAGTGTCTTGCTCAGGCTGCTCATTGGACAGCCTCCCCTGTCTGTTGTTGATGAGCAGGCTGGGCCTGCTGGCGACCGTATGATTTTCCTGTCCCCCCACTCTCCTACAGGCAAACATGGGATGCCAAAGGAGGCTCCCGAGGGGTTTGAAGGTTGATCCAGGTCGAGCCTACGACTCCTCCCAGGTGTGGCGATCTGATTGATCCTGCCAGCGGCATTTGCTTGTCTCAAAGAAGTGTGAAAACTGTGCATGGTTCATTAAATCAGTTATGGTTCCTTTGACTGTTTCATCTCTTACTTAGCTAGCTGTGGAAACTAACTAAGTAAGATACATGCCTACGAGCACTGCACTATCAGACTAAAACAAAACCAGGATCACCTGGTGCTTAGGTGACTCACGATAACCTCTGGATGATCGCACATATCCATGACAGCAACAATACATAAGGATGCTTGCTTTATCAACTTTCAATGGTACTTTCTGTGGCTACGCTGGTGAATGGGGAATCAGGGTTCAATTCCGGAGAGGTAACCAGAGAAACAGCTAGCACAGTTACCACATCCAAGGAAGACAGCTGGCGCTCCCGACCCGGGAAGGTAGTGATGAATAATAACAGTATAGGACTCAGTCAAGCCCTTGTAACTTTAATGAGTATTCTTTACACCATTTAACAAGTATCTACTGGAGGGCAATCCTAGTGCCAACAGCCACAGTAATTCAAGCCCCTATAGCGTATATAAATGTTGCTGCAGTTAAAAAGCTCATAGTTGCATATTGGGATCGAGCTGGCGGTGTGCCGTGAGGTGAGATACTGCCTATCCCATACCCTGCCGTTTGGTGCCCCAGTGATGCTATTGACTGAGTGTCCTGGGGGTCTGAAACATATACTTCATCTAGCAATAATGGTTTTTCAGAACTGGGAATTTTTGACTAGAGGTGAAATTCTTGGACCAGCCTATGACAAACCAAAGCCAAAAACATTTTCATTAATCAAGAGAGCAAGTCGGAGGTTCAAAGATGATCAGATACCTGAACAAATCAGCGAGAGTCATTCCTTTGCTGACAGGTGGTGTGGGTAACCTGCTGAACCATGAACGTAAGAAGGGGTTGGAGATTGAAATTATAAATAGTGTGAGTCATGAGCTCCAGTTGATAAAGTCCCTGCCCTTTATACACACTGCCAGTCACTAATGCCAATTGGAAGGTTTAGTCAGGTCCTTACATCGGCCCCACGAAGGTCAGCAATGGCTCTGGTAGAGCACAGAGAAGATGATCAAACTTGACAATCTAGAGGAAGTAAAAGTCATAACAAGGTTTCCATGGGTGAACCTGTGGAAGGATCATTAATAGTGGCAAACCCGAGTGACTGACAGTGACAGCCTAAACCCTCAAGTGTTTCCCAGATGGAACCCAAGTCACAGGGCTTGTCCTTCCCTTTCAGCTTCCTGGCCGGCAGAGTGGTCCGTGACTGCTGGGCACCTGGTTGAGCACCTGTCCAAAGCGGACTCTTGCATCCAGGAGTATCCAAATGACAAATGAGGGACTGGGGCGGATGACAATCCTGGCGCTCTGGGGGAAGCGCGAGGAAGTGCCGCCCCGGATTTGGCTTTCTCAAGTTCCTGAAACCTGGGCCCTCTCAAGCCTAATCCAGGCCTGCCCAGGTTTCAAGTGACTGACAAGTGCCCTGTCTTGGGTGGCAGGGCAGCCTGGATGAGAATAAGCAAGGCCAAAAAGAAACCATGGCTCCTTTCTGTGTTGGTGCTGTGCCCCTTAAAACCATGGAAAACTTCTTAGAGGGGTGGGAGGAGATGCACCCCCTGGCTGCTCAAGCTTCCATGTGTGTTTCAGAAGTGGGTGTGTCTCTTTAACGGGGTGATGGAATCTGGCTCTTGTTCCATCAGTGCCTCCCATCAGGGAAAGGGGGGCACAAGCCTGCTGTCTTAACTGGGGCTGTTTCCCATGCTGGGGACACTTGACATGCAGGGGTTGAGCACTGGCTCCCACTGGTCTAGTTGGGTGGGGGATGGCTGATGTGCAGGTAGGGCAACCCTCTCTTGCTTCGGCGTGCCTGGTGGACTAGTCCCATGTTGCCAGGTTAGAGTTTAAAGACTCATGTGGTCCTGTCCAAGAGGACTGTGATGGAGCTTCCTGCCTCTGCTGCTTGCCTGGCTTCCATGGTGGAGAGTTGGGGGTTCCCGGGCTTTGTTCCTAGAAACAAGTTTTTAAATTGTGGTGGCCAAATTCCAGAGTGGAAGAGTGATGGGGTGATCTTGGCAGTGGATCACTCCGCTCGCTTGTTGCTGAAGTACGAAGCTAGCTGTGACCATTAATTTAAACTTCAGGACACATTTATCATTGTCACTTCCAATGCTCTATGCAGCCACATTTCCTTCCGGGGCTACGTCTGTCTGAGGTTAACTTGAATGTCAATCGCTCTGGGTCTCTTCCAGGGTGCGTCTGGTCAGAACCCTGACTATCTATTACCCTGTCCTACTTTAGAGAAATGCCACTGGTGTGCCTACCATTTCCTGCCTTGGTAGGGTAGTTGGCTGACTTGTCCGGCCCATGCCTGAAAAACCTGGGGTGCGTGGCTGTGTGTTGTGCATGACTGTTTGGTGTAGGGGGGGTTGGGTGACTGGTCAGCCCCATGCCTGAAAAACCAGGGGCGTGTTGCTGTATGCTGTGCATGAGTCTCTGGTGTCCCCCGGCTGCTCGTGTGCACCATGGGTGCTTTTAGGACTAATTGCAGCACCAGCACGCCGATAACAGGAGTTCTCGGAGTCGGGCTGCTTGGGAATGCCGCCCAAAGTGGGTGGTAAACTGCATCTTAGGCTAAATACGGGTATGAAACTGATACCCAACAAGTACTGTAAGGGAAATTTGAGAACTTTGTAGAGAGACTCCAAAAAGGCATGAAATAATTGAGAGTTAAATGTGTGGGATCCATGCAGTCCGCCCAGAGGATTCAGCAAAGTGGGATGGTTGGTTGCTGGAAGGGCAGATCCCCTCTGTGGGACTGCTGCTTGGGTGAACTCGGTGAACTCATTCCCTGCAGGGTGCATTTTCTCTGTGGTTGTGCACTATGACAGGCTCTGACTGGGAAGACTTTGGGGTGGCAGGCGACTCTCAGCTCTGGTGGAGAGTGTTACTTCCTCCCTGGCAGCAGCTTTGCTGTGTCTGCTGGGCCAAGGGAGATTGACCACTACTGTGCCCTTTCCTGCAACTGCCTCGGCTCCTCTCAGGGTGTGCTAGGATGGGGCCTCCCTGCTCCCGGTGCAACTGTTGCCAGGGACAGACTATGCTCAGTGCACACTGGGTGGGGAGGCTCACAGTGGTTCCGGGGTTCTGTCGCCAAGTTGGTTACCCCCCTGACCCATCTTGAAATATGAACCAGGGAATATAACACATGTGTGAGTCAGTGAATCAATCAAAACCCTATTGCACTGATGGAGCAAGGATTCGCACATAATGCGACTTGCTTGTACTCAGTCCTCTCGACATAACGTTAATATACTAATCAACATGTTTGTTCTATTAATATCGCATTTCACATAAACATTGGGTATCTAGAAGAAGCTTGCATGTGTGTTTCTACTAAACGATAACCTGCTTGCACTAAAATGGCTGCTGTTACGCGGGATTTCTTACTGCGCATGCGTCTGTCATACGCACGTGACATGACGTATCTTTCTACTAAATATGGCTGCTCTGTGTAACCGCATGCATGAAGCTTGCACTGCTGCTTTTGCTAAGCTGTTCGTTCTGCTTAACCTTAACGCAATAGTTAAATATAAAGTAATGGGAATAGAGTAGAGATAAGTGGTATACAGTGCATTTATTTATTCTGTGTTCCCAAACTGTTTCTTTTCTATTCTTACATGTATATCATTTTGGGCCTGACGCCTGTTGCTGAACTCCATCTTGGAGAAACTGCGACTGCGAACAAATCACAAAGTCCATGAAGCAGAATGACCTTTGAAACGCTGCCAAATGAGCCAACTTGCTAGAAGATGCTTGTGGGAACCTTACCTCTTGACCCTAATAAGGAAGTTAAAGTTCTCAAATGGACTAAAATGTAACCAATATTGGAACATTTATTGTCGGGTGGAATAAAACGTACCTAGGAAGATGAAATTTGATGGGCGGGAACATTATTAAAATATCCCATGGTAAAAGTTTCATTTTGGTATGGTGTGATGACCTCTCCTCATTCCTTGTCCAATCAAAATTGGGGATCCTTACACTTGCAACATTGGGGGGGTGGTACACTGACCTATAAAATAGTATAACTTGGGTATGCTTTGTTAGTTAATTTGTCCGACTTGTCCGAAGAGCTGACCTGCTGTCACTGACCCAACCCACTCAATAGGTGATCGAGAGCAGAGGTGCTGCAAAGCACTCTGTCAGAAGATTCACTGACCCAATCGGGGTCCGGGAAGCTGAGGTGCTAGCAAAGCACTTTGTCGGTGAATTCGATAACCCTGCAGCTGCAGAGAGGAAGTAGCGCAGGAGTTGCAACTGAACTGCGGGTGCCGGTCTTAACCTTTGGTGGTCCTGTCCTGATCCAATTTTGCTTTACCTGTCCTGATTCTGAATCTGCACCTGCTAGCCTACTGGCAACTGCAACTTTCGGGGTTCTGTCCTTTCAAACTGAACTGTGGTCAGGGTTGGTCTTCACACCATTCTAGGTAAATATAAATTCGTGTGGGTTCGTCATTGTTTTGTTTCCTTTCCTTTCTCTTTACCCTTCCTATCGTTAAAGTTTCGATTGTATATTATGTTCCTTTTCTTACCCTCCCTATTGCTACATGGTTGAAATCTGTTTAATACATCTTTTGCATAGTTATATTCTAGTATTAATTTTCATTATTGAGAGTCTTTTGGTGTTTAATCTTGGATCATGACCATTTAAGAAACTTAGATAAAGATTTTACAACTTCCTGAGTCTGTGATTATTATATGAGTGCAAATGTTATTTTTCTCCTATCTATCTTCCATCTAACACCCTGATCCAATAGGTTTATAGGTACCAACGACAAGTATTGGTAAGTCAATGGTATAGAACCTAGTAAGTAAAATAGACTGGCGGTAGAGCGAATGTTACCTGATTAAGTTATGAGTTATTGATTATTGGCCCAGGTGAGTATGGTAAATTATAGATGGGTGACCTGCGCGCTCTATCAGCACAATGAAGATGAGGGCAGGCGCGTGCAACTTAACGACGGTTCTAGCTATGGCTTTGTGGTGGGCCACCACTGACCTGCTCTGTTGGGTGGGTAAGAAACCCCGCTCGCTGCCTTGGAGCCATTCATCGAATGCAAGTGCCTAATGGGCCGCTTTTGGTGAGGAGAACTGTTGCTGCAGGATGTGCCAAACGCTGGGTTAAGGTGCTTGTTCCCAATGCTCTTCAGACCTCAGAATAGGTGCTGTGTGCCCAAGTGATCTGATCACTGGGCCGGCTGACCAGATGACCAGCCATTGGCTGACCAGCCAGATTACCAGTCGGGCTTGGTTGACTAGATGACTAGATCACTTCATGGGGAATTAATACTCAAGGAAAATGGCTTTCCAGGTGAGAGCGGCGTTGGCTGGCTGCTTAACTCTTCTTAGCTCGCTAGGCTGGGGTACCACTAAGGTGGAAATTGTACTTTGGGAACACTTTGGGTTTGGGTGTGCGTGATTAGTGAACATTTAAGTGAAATACCTGCAGCCTGTTAACACCAGAATCCAAAGTTCTCTTTCTAGTACAAATATAATGCAAATATATTTATACACTACTTTTTGTTATTTGTTTCACTCCAAACCATGGTAATATGTATTTGTACTTCAAATCCTTTCACTTTCATCTCAGTGAGCCACTTCAAATGTACTTTAGATCTTAAGAGAGCCAAATCTTTCATCTAGAGAGTATATCTAGCTGTTTAAAGAAGGTAATAATTGAAAGTATTTCTCACATTCTAGAGCATTGGTGTATCTTAGTATAGTTCAGCTCAGAATAGGGAGAATGCTAAGATGGAACGCCACCTGGTCTGCACCCGGGTTATAAACTTAATTTGTTTAAAATCAAATATGATTTCAATTAAGATTGAGTTCGCCATTGAATGTTTTACTGTTGTTAAAGTATTAGTAGCCATTGTTAAAGACAAAAAGAGTCAAAACTACTGCTTCACTACTATAAGAAGTAATGCAAGTAATGAAATATGCAGTTATTGAATGTAATATATATATATATATTCACTGAAAAAACCATAGGTTATAGACCATATATAGTTAGGGATTAGCATTTACAAAACCTTATTTTACTCGCACAAAACCATTGAAATTCCATATATAGTTAGTTGCACTAACTATATATCGCGCACCCGCAATCCATTGCTAATGATGTCACATATTATTCATGACATGGTCAGTGACATCACTGATGACATCACTGATGACATCTCAAATGACATCACTGATGACATCACTGACATCTCATTTGACATTACTGATCACATCACTGATGATATCATTATGTGATAATACAATGAACATCTTCAGACTCTAATATAACCTTAGATACAATCAGTATAAACAGACACTCACAGACTGTCACTTATCCATGGAGTTACTCACACACCTACTCAGTCAAGCAAAAGATTAATCACACCTCCATTTCCTCAACTATACAGTTATACACACCTTACTTATTCAAACATATACTAACACATATTTACTCTCTTATACAATCCCTGATACAAGTTCACAATGATCGATACAGCCACTCTCACATTCACTAGCTCTTATGTTCAGTTATTTATATATGTCAACTCTCACATGGACTGTGTTTTACATATGTACTTACTTTGACATGTAGCACTGAGATATCCATTCACTCACCAATACACTCATGCAGTCAGTCGACCGCCCATACAGCTGTTTCCACATGCACTTTTGAACCCACACATTTAGTTAATCAACTTCTCACACATCTATGCACAGAGTCATACACCTCCCAGCCACCCACACACATACTCAGTCTCCCATACAAATACTTGGGCAACCATTCAATAACCCATATAGTTACTCATATAGCTACTGATTTAAACATGCAGCAGTTTACAGAACAACATATATAATGATTACCAAATTAAGACAGTTTAGTCACTAACCCATGCACTCAGTGAGACACATTTAATCACTCACTCATACAGTCAGTCATGCACCTACTAAATCCTTCATCCAGACACTTATACATCCACTCATTCTTCAATATGTAAGACATATTTTAACTTTACAGAAACATACAGTCACTGGGTGTTGTCATCAGTGATGTCATCAGTGAAGTCATTTGAGATGTCATCAGTGATGTCATCAGTGATGTCATTTGAGATGTCATCAGTGATGTCATCAGTGATGTCACTGACCATGTCATGAATAATATGTGACATCATTAGCAATGGATTGCGGGTGCGCGATATATAGTTAGTGCAACTAACTATATATGGAATTTCAATGGTTTTGTGCGAGTAAAATAAGGTTTTGTAAATGCTAATCCCTAACTATATATGGTCTATAACCTATGGTTTTTTCAGTGAATTTTCAAGGTTTTGTAAATGCAAATTCCTAACTATATATGGTCTATAACCTATGGTTTTTTCAGTGAATTTCATTGGTTTTTTAAAAGCTAATATCTATAGCTGTAAAATATATTCTTTATTACGTGACGTATCACGTAGCCCGTGAGACGCCTCATGATGCATCGCATAACCGTGACGTATCGTCTCTGCAGCGCAAACCAAACCCGTAACGTAAGCGCGCCAGAGCACGCTTAAAGATATATATATATTTTTTTTACCTTAATTAGACAAAATCCACACGTGCACATATCACAAACGTTCCAAAAACACAATATGTCGGACTCCCATTACGCTGCCAGTTAGCTGCCCGGTTAACGTACCGGAAAGCACCTCTACAGCGAAAAATCGCAATATTTTTTTCTTTTGCCCCGCGGGCAACTTTAATAGCCCCCTCATCAATCCTAGGGGTTCACCTTACCCCTTTCCTTCATTTACACCTTTTTTTTTTCCACCTCTTGTCTCTCGATCTCCAGACTGTTTACAATGTTAACAGCCAATCAGCTACTCCTCAGACTCCCGTTACACTGCCGGTTAGCTGCCCGGTTAGCTGCCCGGTTCGCGTACCGGGACGCGTCTCTACGGCGAAAAAATCTGAATTTTTTTAAAATTTTTTTTTTGCCCCGCGTGGCTCTATAATATCCCCCTCATCAATCCTAGGGGGTCAGAAGGGGTCTACCTTGCCCCCTTTCCTTCATTTCCCCCTTTGTTTTGGCCTCCTCTTGTCTCTCGATCCTACCGAGAGACAAGATGGCGGCCGCTCCGGACTGTTTACAATGTTGACAGCCAATCAGCTACTCCTCAGACTCCCGTTACGCTGCCGGTTAGCTGCCCGGTTAGCTGCCCGGTTAGCTGCCCGGTTCGCGTACCGGGACGTGTCTCTACGGCGAAAAAATCGGAATTTTTAAAAAAAAAAAATTTTGCCCCGCGTGGCTCTATAATATCCCCCTCATCAATCCTAGGGGGTCAGAAGGGGTCTACCTTGCCCCCTTTCCTTTATTTCCCCCTTTGTTTTGGCCTCCTCTTGTCTCTCGATCCTACCGAGAGACAAGATGGCGGCCGCTCCGGACTGTTTAGAATGTTGACAGACACCAGAGAGCCAATCAGCTTCGCATCGCAAAGTTCCGATACGCGAAAAGTACGCGAACCGGAGCGCTGCCCGGAGCGCTGTTACAGATATATATCTTGTTTAAAACGTTAATTTCTCAAAATTCACTGAAGCACATATATTGAGACCTAGCAAAGGCACATCGGGCTAACAGTCCCTACAATTTTGCCAAGTTTCGTGCAAATCCATTCAGCCGTTCGGGCTAAAAGTGAGTCCAACCGCCCTATGGAAAAATGAATGGGAAAAACGTGTTTTGG
This sequence comes from Lissotriton vulgaris, assembly GCF_964263255.1. NCBI lineage: Eukaryota > Metazoa > Chordata > Amphibia > Caudata > Salamandridae > Lissotriton > Lissotriton vulgaris. The sequence continues at coordinate 132,556,719 of NC_141687.1, forward strand.
GACCCCCCTTTTTTCTCGGCCCCCCCTTGAAGAACCCCCCCCAAATTTTCAGGGGCTGCTCAGAAACAAAATGTGCCATTTTCCTGAAAATTTCAGCCAATTCCGTCCACAAACGCCAAAGTTATTAGACATAGAATTTTCAGAAATCCCATAGGGAAAAAATCCTAACTATATATACCTACTGGCTATCGCCAGTAGGTAATATATATATATATATATATATATATATATATATATATATATATATATATATATAAATATATATTCACTGAAAAAAACATAGGTTTCAGGCCTTATATAGTTAGGAATTAGCATTTAAAAAACCTTGCAAATTTACTTAAAAAAACATAGGTTTCAGGCCTTATATAGTATTATAGTTAGGAATTAGCATTTAAAAAACCTTGTAAATTCACTTAAAAAACCATAGGTTTCAGGCCTTATATAGTTAGGAATTAGCATTTTAAAAACCTTGCAAATTCACTTAAAAAACCATAGGTTTCAGGCCTTATATAGTTAGGAATTAGCATTTAAAAAACCATTGAAATTGCTCCTATATAGTTAGTTGTACTAACTATATTTCGCGCACCCGCAATCCACTGCTGATGATGTCACATATTACATCATTCATGACATGGTCAGTGACATCACTGATGACATCACTGATGACATCTCAAATGACATCACTGATGACATCACTGATGACATCTCATTTGACATCACTGATGACATCACTGATGACATCATCCAGTGACTGTGTGTTTCTGTAAAGTTTAAATATGTTTTACATATTGAAGAATGAGTGGATGTATAAGTGTCTGAATGAATGATTTAGTAGGTGCGTGACTGACTGTATGAGTGAGTGATTAAATGTGTCTTACTAAATGCATGGGTTAGCAACTAAACTGTCTGAATGTGTGCATCAGTATGTCTGTTGTTGTGTACGCTGCTGCATGTGTTGATCAGTAGCTATATCAGTGGCTATATGGGTTATTGATTGGTTGCCAAGTATTTGAATGGGAGACTGAGTGTGTGTGTGGGTGGCTGGGAGGTGTGTGACTCTCTGCATAGATGTGTGAGCAGTTGATTCACTAGGTGTATGAGTTCAAGAGTGCATGTGGAACGAGCTATATGGGCGGTTGACTGTGTGCATGGGTGTGTTGGTGAGTGAATGGATATCTCAGTGCTACATGTCCAAGTAAGTACATATGTAAAACACAGTGCATGTGAGAGTTGGCATATATAAATGACTATACATAAGAGCCAGTGAATGTGCGAGTGGCTGTATGGATCATTGTGTACTTGTATCAGTGATTGTATAAGAGAGTAAGTATGTGTTAGTATATGTTTGAATAAGTAAGGTGTTGTGTGTATAACTGTATAGTTGAGGAAATGGAAGTGTGATTGATTCTTTGCATGACTGACTAGGTGTGTGAGTAACTCCATGGATGAGTGGCAGTGTGTGAGTGTCTGTATAGGTGTATGAGTGCATATGATAGTGTTGTATTGATGAGTGACAGTATGTATGAGTGATTCTATGGGTGAATGAGTGAATGTGTGTGTAGACCTAGGAATCAGTGAGTGCGTATGTAGTAACTGGTATTGGTGTGTCAATGGTTTCAAGAATGGTAGTCTGTATTTAACACTGGGTGTATCAAAGGTTATATTAGAGTGTGAGGAGGTGCATCGTATTATCACATGAATGATATCAGTGATGTGAACAGTGATGTCAAATGAGATGTCATTAGGGATGTCATCAGTGATGTCATTTGAGATGTCATCAGTGATGTCATCAGTGATGTCACTGACCATGTCATGAATGATGTAATATGTGACATCATCAGCAGTGGATTGCAGGTGCGCGAAATATCGTTAGTACAACTAACTATATAGGAGCAATTTCAATGGTTTTTAAATGCTAATTCCTAACTATATAAGGCCTGAAACCTATGGTTTTTTAAGTGAATTTGCAAGGTTTTTAAAATGCTAATTCCTAACTATATAAGGCCTGAAACCTATGGTTCTTTCAGTGAATTTGCAAGGTTTTTTAAATGCTAATTCCTAACTATATAAGGCCTGAAACCTATGGTTCTTTCAGTGAATTTGCAAGGTTTTTTAAATGCTAATTCCTAACTATATCAGGCGTGAAACCTAAATTTTTTTTCAATAAATTTCAAAGGTTTTGTAAATGCTAATTCTATTAGCGGATAACGTTTATATATGTTATTATCCTTCTGGGACCACCTGAGCAGCCATCTTGTTTCTCAGGAGACGTGAGGCACAAGAGAGCCCAAAACAAGAGTGGAAAACGCAAAAAGGGGGCAGGGTAGAGACCCCCTGACCCCCTAGCCCTTCTCAGGGGGTCCCAGAAGGACCACCAAGTGCAAAAAAAAATATTATTTTTTTTAAATCGCGGGGTACGCGCACGGTACGCGTACGGTGTGCGTTCCCCTCGATTTTTTCGATTTTTTTTTGCCCTTGGGGGTCCTTCTGGGACCCCCTGAGAAGGGCTAGTGGGTTGGGGGGTCTCTACCCTGCCCCCTTTTTGTGTATTCCACTCTTGTTTTGGGCTCTCTTGTGCCTCAATTCTCCTGAAAAACAAGATGGTGGCCAACACTTCCTGGTTTGGACAGTTTCGAATGTTGACAGTCGACTGCCAGCCAATCAGAAACTCGCTTGCGCATGTAAGGGTACACGCACGTACGCGTACGGTACGCATATGGTGAGCGCATATAGATATATAATTTGCTCAAATTCAATTTTCTCAACAACTACTGGAGGGAGTTTCAACAAATAAAGAAAAGGCACTACTGCATACCTGTCCCTACCATTTTGCCAAGTTTGGTGTAATTCCATTCAGCCGTTCGGGCTGTAGCCCTGTCTAAAGGTCCCTATGGAAATTAACATGGGGAAAACATGTTTTGGGACCCCCCCTTTTTTCTCGGCCCCCGCTTGACGAATCCCCCCGAAACTTCCAGGGAAGGAGCGGAGCGTAGATGAGCAAATTTAAGGACAATTACACGCAGATTCCTCAATCAGCGCCAAAGTTATTCCCAATAGAATGTTGGGGATTTCCTATGGTAGCTAGGTCCTAACTATATATACCTACTGGCGACTGCCAGTAGGTAATATATATATATATATATATATTACATCCTAATGAAATAGAACTTGATTTAAATTAGCCAATCTAGACTACACCATTCTTAAATGTTAGAAGCACTCTTACAAGGAATTCTTTAAAAAAAAACATTATTTATAGGAGTTTAGAACAATAAGTGATATAAAGGGGAAACAGAAGGGAAGACAAGGGAATTGTGAAAGCGAAAACAAATTCTAAAAAGAATACAAATGCAGTCCACGTCAGTGCTCGTTGCCATTTGAAGACAATTGCACCCAAGAAAAACAGTTTAAAAGAATGAAAGAATTAATAGAGTATAAGAAGGGGCGAGGAAAAGGGAAGACCGATATACTAACCAGGAACAGAGGGGTGTTGTCGTGTAGGCTGTAGTGAGGTGCATACCAGGGACGTCACAAAATTCTATGTATGCTCCGGGTCTCGCGTTAATTCCAGTGGATGTGCATTAATCATCTCTGAGGCCATCTATATGAGTGGGGGAAAGCAGCAAGTAATCTTGCAGTGGTTGCCATGTGTTTTTGGGTCTAGAGGCAGGCAGCCGTAATGTTGCATATATGTCACTAGCGGTATCAGAATATTTCAAATCAGGGATCCAGGCCTTCACCGTCGCAGTGGTGGCCCTGCCCCCTTGCGGGGACACCTAGGGCCTCATTTATGAGGCTGTGCGTCACTTTTACGCCGCCGGTGCGTCACTTTTTGTGACGCACCAGCAGCGTAAAAAATGTGCCTTGTTGCACCTTATTTACAAAGTGACGCATCTAGGTAGATGCGTCACTTTGTAAACCCCTGCGCTACATTATACCTACGCCAGGTATAATGTATGCAGGGGGGGGCGTTCTGATGCAAGAAAGGGTCATAGAAGTGACGCAGTGAAATCTATAAGATTTCACTGCGCCACTTCTAGGACACAAATGCGTCAATTTCTTATGCCTGCCTCACAGCAGGCATAAGACTGACGCAGGCCCTTTCACATGGGGCTTGCCCCATGTGAAAGAACACATTGCTGGAGTTGCGCCACTTTTGTGACACACTCCAGCAATGCGTCACTTTTGCACCATACAGATACGTCAGAAATACTGACGTATCTGTAACTCATTGCGCCAGGATGAGTCATACTGTAAATGTAAACGGATCATTGGTGTCGCAAGGAGGGCGCAGTGAAAGTGAAAAGTGACGCATCGCTGTTTTCACGCAGGGATGCGTCACTTTTCATAAATGAGGCCCCTAGCGTTTAGCCAATAATAAAGGAACGGCCTCATAACGCCAGACTCCTGCCGACAATAGTTTAGCATAGCTCAAAAGTGGCATCAGGGGGTCGGGGTAAGTGAAGGATCAATCATGTGTTATAAAATGGAAAACCTTTTCTCCCAATAAGAAAGTATTGGTGTGCAGTTCCACGGCAGGTGTGAAAAATCGTTGTGTTCCGCAGCACATCTAGGGAAGCTGTGCAATTTAGTGGGGTCAATCTTAGCCATGAGGTGTGGAGTAGTGTATGCCCTGTGCAGATATTTAAAATGTAATAACTTGTGCTGTTGATTATTGAAAACCAACCCTGTCTGCTCACAACAGTAGTACCACATTGTGTCAAGTAAATCCCCAAATCTATTTCCCACACAGCCTGTGGCCTCTTCACCCCAGCAGGTCTCAAGAGAGATGCATGGTATAATAGAGAAACCAAATGAGCATTGTCTGGGGCCGTGATTACCATGGTAAGTGGTGGGAAATCCATAGGCTATGCAGGAAAAGAGGGGAGTTTAGACAAGTCATTCCCCTCTGTCAGCGAGATCACATATTGCATTGTGGCATCAACAAAGAGATCGCCAGGTGTATGTGGAGCTGAGACACGGCCAATGCCCGCTTCATCAATATCTCCTTGAAGTGCTAGGAATAATGACTGAGCGGGAATAAGGGCAGGCCTGAGTCCATTCCGGTTTAAGGTATTGCACGCGAGCATATGGGTGATACCAATGATACGCAAATTGTGCCTGCGCTACAAGGTAGTTGAGGAAGAAATCATGGATCCCAAGTCCTCCTCGAGCATAGGGCATGGTCAATGTTTGCCAGCTGACTCAGCTGAGCTGACCATGAAACGTAAGGTGTTAAAGAAATTGCAAGTCAGGACTACAGGAATATTTAGAAATAAAACTGGCGCAGCACTACCATCTTTATTGCCAGCTATGGATAAGGGGAGCTTAATCCATTGGTCAATTTGTGAATCTTACCAGGAATTCTAATTGTAAGTTGGTTGCATATTTTTTTTGTTTAATATTCATGTGTTTATTTTATCGATTGTAGGCATTTAACAATGGTTTTGTACACTAAATAATCTTTTGACTGACAAGACTTGGTTTTAATTGTTCCATAAAATACATAAGCAAAAGCACATTTATCAAGTTTTGCTCTTTTGCATTGTCTAAAAAAAGGTTACAACAACAAAGCAATCAGTTGTGGTGCATGTTTTGTTAGGGTGAGCCCTAACTATGTCAACATCATGTGATTTGATCACCATGACTCAGTGCTTACTGTCTAAAACATTAAGCGCTAGGGCCCAAGGTAGCGTTTAGAAAGTTACTCCTGCTTGAACCACCCACTGTCTCAGCTAGAACTCCAAAATGACATTGTCAGTCGCCAGGATGTGTTGCTATTATATTTTAGTTGAGTATATTGACTTGCTAAACTGATGTACTCTTCTGAAAATAGGCCGACAGCACCACCATGCGGTGGACTGTTATAAAAATAAGTCCTGGTGTTTAGAATTAAGTACCAGTGCCTGAGCATCGTCTAACACTGGCACAAATTAAGCACTGCCATGACTGTAACAACATTACAGAGGCTCACCTTTTGTTTAGTATGGTTATTGTGTGGCAATTTGCTAAAGTGTAAGTTAAAATAGTAAATAAGTCAGGTTGAAACATAAAGTAAGTTAGCATAAAGACTAGATATAGCATAGAAAGCTGGGGACTGGAAGCTACACTAATGTCAGGAAGTAATTCCTGTGCTTCCATAAGAGTCCTATGGATTCCAGGGGCCTCATTTATAAGGTTTTGCCGTAGGGAAGCGTAGCAGGCCTTCCTGCTGAGCTTCCCTACGGCAAAAGAAAAAGGCAGGAATACGCGGTATCTATAAGATACGGCGCATTCCTGTCCCTTTCCCCTGCGCCAGCGCACAATGAGCTGCGTGCGCCAGTGCAGGCACCTTTGCACAATGGCGCAAGGGTGCCTACATTGTGGGGATGATCATTTTTGTGCAGGAAGGGAAACCGTTTTGTACAAAAATAATCACAAGAGGCTTTTCCTCTTTCTATGTGTGCTGCAGAATGCAGCACACATAGAAAAAGGAAAAACGAGGAGAAATAAAGATATTTCTCCCCGTTTCGCCTCCCCTACGCCTCCCCTGGGGTGGCGTAAGCTTTTGGCACTGCCTCAGATTAAGGATTTCTCGTAAATCTGGGGCAGTGTCAAAAGGGATGGATGTTGCTGGGAACACCCCGAGCAGCACCCATTGGACGCCCCTTTAACGCAGAACACTGCGTTAAAGGGACTGATATTTATCAAGCAGAATTAAGCCAAAAAAAGTGGCTTAGGGATGCCTGATAAATATCACGCAGGCTTTTGCGTCACGGAACATCACAAAAAGTGACATTCCGATGGCGCAAGGGGCCTAGAAGTTTTGGAGGAGGGCAGGCTCATCCTCCTCAGTGAAACAACGGCAATTGCAAGTGGTGCTGTCAGGATCATCTGACAGGCTTCTACAAGTTCTTGTGCAGCATTTCACCCCATCCATCTCATGGGGTTTTTTTCTCCCTCAGGAGGGACAACTAGCACTCACCACAGTGTGTATTGTCACAAGTAGAATGCCGGCAGGAAAGAAGGAACCAACTGGTATTGCATTATTCCGCAACTTTCTTTCCGCATACCATCACTGAATCGTAAAAGCATGTTTTTTTTAATGTTTCGATAAGGTAAGTATGGGTATAGGGGTATATGTTTTGGGGTACTGAGGTATATGTTTTGGGGTGTTTGGGTATTTTAAGGGTTCAGATATAGTTTTGGGTTATGGGGTACAGGGGTAGTTTTAGGGTTTAGGGATAGGTATGGGTTTTGAGGTACAGGGGTATTTTTAGGGTTCAGGGCTAGGTTTGGGTTTTGGGGTACAGGGGTATTTTAAGGGTTCAGGGCTAGGTTTGGGTTTTGGGGTACAAGGGTAATTTTAGGGTTCAGGGCTAGGATTGGGTTTTGGGGTACAGGGGTATTTTAGGGTTCAGGGGTAGGATATATATATATATATATATATTTTTACCACAGCTCCCTCGCAGGAAACAAATGGGTCGCACTCCACGGGTGTTTCTTTTGCAGTTTTTTATTATTTTTAAGTTACATTCCTACAGGCAGATGTTCCGATCTACGCGTTTCGGTATTACAAATACCTTGCTCACGATCAACCGTTCTCTGGGCTACCCCTTCAAGATATACCACAATACAATGTATTCCATACATCACTTCCTGTTGGGGGTAAGTCAGAGCCTCTAAGCTTTCTGGGACATGTAGTTTTTTATCAAAATGACAATATTACTTCATATCGCCCAATATTTGCTTTTTATGTATCAATATTTCATTTATAGCAATCAAGAGTGTTATGACATGCTGCTGATAAAAGGCTTTATCTAGTGGAATTGGTAAACAGAATGTTAATGAATTTTAACTCAGTTAATTTATAAGTATGTTTCGTTTCTGATCTTTTCCCTCTGGTGGGATGACATTTCATGCATGGGGACCATATAATTAAACCCAGTATTTTCGGTGTAACTGATTTATAAGTGTGATATGTTTCTCACAAGGTGTGAGGTTTCATTAGTGTCACAGATTCCCCATAATACTTAATCCAACTCCATTATTCTAACAACCATTTGAGTGATTTCACTGTTATAGTATCACATTTTAGTCATTACTTATTTCTTGCGCCTATTCACATCAGTCAACATAAATTAGAAATCTGTTGGGCATCACATAATTTCAAAAAAGAGAAGTTATCATAAGTGTATGTAAAGTTCTTCAGATTGATTCAGCCCATAAGGCGTTAAGGTTCGTAGGTTTAGGATATGGCGGGATTCCTTTTGTCTTAAGAGCTTTTCTCTGTCTCCCCCTCGTTCTTTCTTGGGGACACTTTCCAGACCAAAGAATTTTAATTGGCTCCAGTCACTCTGATGATGTAGTTCCATGTGTTTGGCTATTGCATTAGCCTTGTCTTTGTGGATGGTGGCACGCACATGTTCCAGTATGCGTTTTTTAAGCTCACAAATTGTGCTGCCCACATACCTCATGGGGCATGGGCATTCCACGACATAAACCACATGGGTTGTTTTACATGTGATTAGCTCCTTTATCTCCCAGTTCTTTTTGTTGGACATTTGTATCTGTTTGATAGGTTTGGCAATCTGACACACCTTGCAGGCATAACACTTCACGAACCCTGTTGTTTTTAGCCACTCATCCTTTTTCGTCTTTTTGAAATGGCTGTGGATCAAATGATCCTTGAGGTTCTTTGCCCTTCTATAGGGAATTGTTGGATGTAGTCCCACCATTTCTTTCACAGTTTCATCCAATTGAAGTATCTTCCAATTACGCTTGAGGATATCCGCAATTTTTTTGCTCTCGTTAGAGTAGTCTATTATCATGCGTATGGGTTCTACTTCCTCTGTTGGTTTTTTCGGTTTTCTCTGGAGACATTCCTCCCTTGTTTTTTTGTTTGTTCTTTCCCAGCATTTGTTCACAATGCCTGTGTTGTATTTGCGTTTGGCGAATCTTTTTGAGGTCGCAGTGCTATGTTTTTCCCACTCTTCATTTTCGCTGCAGATCCTCCGGATTCTCAAGAATTCCCCATATGGGATACTACTGATCAAGGATTGTTGGTGGAAGCTGGTTGCTTCTAGTGTGGAGTTGGTGGCAGTGGCTTTGCGATGCAATGTGGTTTGAATTTGGTGCTCTCGAATATAGATTTCAGTATCCAGAAATACAATCCTCTCATTGCTTATAACATAGCTGAATTTCAGATTTGGTATGCTGTTGTTCATGATGTTGAAGTATCTCTGGAAATCCTCTTTGCTGCCATCCCAGATGATAAGTAAATCATCTATATAGCGGGTCCAGCTTATTACTTTGTTCAGTGATGTTTCATTGCTGTTGCTCCACGCTATCTCCTTCTCCCACCATCCCATCGCCAGACAGGCATAGCTGGGACTGAAAGAAAATCCCATCGCCGTCCCGCTGTTTTGGGAGTATAGTTCATCCCCAAACATAAATATATTTCTGGTTAGACAGATCTGGATCATCTCCAATATCATCTGGTTATGGTGTGAAAATTCCATTTTTCGTTCTTTCAGGAAGTAGTTGCATGCTGCCAGGCCCATGTCATTCCCTATGTTGGTGTAAAGGGAGATGACGTCCATGGATACCAGTTGGTATGTGTCTTGCCATGGGGTGTTTTCGAGTTTCCTGAGCAGGTCACTCGTGTCTTGTACATAGGAGTCTAGGTCTAGTACAAACGGATTCAAAAAGTAATCGATGTAATTAGCAATAGGTTCCAGGAGTGAGCCTGGAACCTATTTACACGTATATATACGTATATGTCCATTTTATTCTCTCCAATACATCATATCAATTATATATATATAAATAACTGAGCACATCTTGGACTTCACTTAACTTGCCAGACTGAAAGTCACCAATTCTGTACTTGCGGATCGTTTGGGGCCCTATCTATTTATTTCCAGATTAACTCACATTAGACCTCAGACTGCTGGTTATTTACTTTGCCCTTCATCTCACTTCACCCTCTGACTGCAAAGATATCAGCGTTAGATACCATTTTAAAGGTTACATTTGCATTGCCTTGAGAAATCAAGAGGCTTAATAGCCAGAAGGATGAAACATGTGTTAGCTCGTCCTTAATGTAAAGAAATCTTGTGATCATGGCAAAAAGTTGAATAAAGAAATACTTTTTTTCCATGGTTACTTGTCTTGTAGGACATTAACTAATTTAACAATATTCACTCATTAAAATGTAAACTCAATAACTATGCAAATCAGCAATATTCGTATAATTGTTACTGGATATAAAAGGTGCATTCGTCCGGATTGTGTATGGTGGATATATGGCATTACCCAACCTGTTTTTGGCTAGCATTTGAACATTATAAACCTAAATTTGCATTGGACATAGTAGAGATCATTTGCACTGCCATAATATTCCCATGCAATTTCCATTTGCAGACACTTATCACTTCTCCACATATGCACTTGCCTAACTCTTGATTTGCACGAGCATTTCATTAGATTTCCAGCCACATCTAACAACCCCCCCCCCCACCCCGCCCTCAAATAAAATTCCGTCAATATGCAACAAGAATGAGTGCAGGATTCCACATCGACACAAATCTCTGCTTTAGTACAAACATTATGAAAATGTGACAAGCTACCCAGCATCAGCTTATCATTCTACATAAAAACACACCTTTCTCCCTGACGAACACCTCAACCCTCTGTATTCCTTCCAGTATGATGGAACCATGCTAAAGAAACATCCTTTACCAAACGCAGTAAAGAATCTGCCTGTTTTATTACACAAGTACAGTTTTGCATATTTTCCACTTATTGGAAAACCCTTAGAGTTATGTGTACAAAAGCATTTTTGTGGCCAAAGTATGGCCGTTTCTGAGCACAAAAATGCTTTCAGTTTGTGAATCGGTGTTTGGAAGGGGCGTGTTTGTTTATCATGTTCATTCCTAATACCAATTTGCAGTGGTATGCATGAATATTTTGCAATCAAATTCTGGTCACAAAACATTAATTATTTACCGACAATTCAGAGGATGAGGTAACCAGTCGCAAATGGAAAGGGATTCCCATGGAACACGCCCCCCTTTGTGACTGTTGATACCAGTACTTTTTAAGAACAGACCATTGCCTACTCTTAAAAAGTTAAATGTAAACGTTTTATTTTATTTTTATAAACATATCCGGTTCCCTTTAAAAATGAAAAAGAATATAGCTTTATTAAAATGCAATAACAGACACCCTGGTCTGCTGTCCCCAGTAGGCGACCATCCCTGTAATGGCTGTAATTCATAATGGGTTGCAAATTTCAACCTACCTCAATAATATTCATGAGGTAGGTCTATTTGCGACCCCATTAGGAATTGCTAAATGAAACTCAATGTGTTTCATACATTAGGAATAGCAATTCCCTAAATGTAATTCACAGAAAATCGCAATTTGGAAATCATTATTCCTAAAATGTGTACATATGGACCTAAGATTCCATAATCTTCCAGTTTTACTCCATCAACTTTATTGTCTAAGCTTTGCATGCAAACCAGCAAAATTTACTTGTGAGTGCCAATATTTCCTCATAAGTAATAAGTAGTATTTGGTATTAAAATAGATGTGCCTTTTTCTCAAATGCCAACTTCAACTCGGCTTTCCTCACAAATATTTATTGATCTTGTTTCTAGCAATAACTTAAAATGGGCACAAAAGTCCTAATTTTATTGAGAAACCCACATGCAGAAAACATTGTCACCTTAATGTAGTAATCTCTATATTTATGAGAACTTTGTGAGAAAAATATTTGCAGCTTTGAATGCTCACAGTAATACTCCTAGGTGGATTTTAGCACCTATGTCCAAGCCATACTGAAACTGAGAAATTGCTTGCTACCTCATACAAATAGCATTTCTGGAGTTCCCTCAGAGAGAGATGTCACATCAATCTTCCTGAAAATGAGGTAATAGTACAAACATCCTCCAATTAGTGGCGTTTAGGAAGTTCTATTTGGTGTACCTTCATCACTGTTGTCATCCACCAGGATGATCTCTTTCAAGAGATGGGCCGGCGTGTGATTCACTGCACTGTGGACAGACCGCAGGATCACCGACAGGGCTTCATTCACAAAAATGAAGATCAGAGAAATCTGGGGCAGGACTTTGGGATATTTCAGCTCTTTACACCTAGAAGAAGAAATTGAAATATAGCAGATCAGATTTAGAATGAAAATGCAATGCACAATGACAGTCCAAATCCATCATGTATTTTATTTCTGTATTGATCTTAAAATATTTCTAAAATATTCACACTTCAGGTAGCATTTGAGTGGTGCACAAAATATGATGACATATTAATTTACAATTTGTTTCAGAGAATATGCTTAACAGTAAAAATAAATGCAAAGAAACTAACAAATCATCCATCTGTAAGGTAAAGTACACTCTTACTAAAATCTTGCATCAAAAACTTATTTCCTTAAAAGCTTGATACATTATAGTAAGCATGTAAAAACCTGCCAAGGCATAATGTGTTATTGATCTGCGTATTTCAAAAGGTTTGTGAGGGGCCAATCATTAGTGGCATGGTAAATTCTGGGAGATACGCCTCACGAGGAATAAATCGTACTCTGTGATGCCATGGTGCATGCTTTGGTATACCCCTGCCATTATCATTCCATTATGAGTTAATGTCCCTTTTAATGGGGAATAGCATGAAGGCATCTACTTACGTTGCCTGCTGATACCTTCCTCTATTACCACCCCTTGAGTTCTCTTCAGCCCGGCAGTCACTACACTCAGGTGAGGAGAAACCAAATAATTAGTAATTGAGGAGAGTGGTATCTCCTGGGGAGATACCATATCACCCAGCTACTGATCAGTTCCTAAATCTGCACTAATATTGTAACAGCATTTGAATGTGGTCAGAAGATGCTGGGGCACATAATTCATAATATTCTATAAAATTGCAGGAATAAGGCATATCTTAATTGATGCATTATTCAAGTACCCAGATTCCAGTGATACCGCAATACCAGCTAAGATCCCAGTTCGCCAAACAGAGCTTAGAAAACTTAAAAACTTCACTTATTCACAATAGACATATATTTCCAGGAACACTCTCACTGGGAAAAAATGCAGATTTTGTACTTTGTGAAATACCATCCCAGGTACATCACATGTATTGGTTTTAATAATTTTCCCTCTGGGAAATATGTTTATCTATCAAGTAACACCTTCCCCTACACTCATGTGAAGTATAGGTTGAGCCCTTTATTTTACCAAAATGGAATAGAACTTACTTCTGCCTTTCACAAGAAACTATCTACAATTGGCATTTGAATACTTAAAGATATCCTTTTGTGTGTGTTTGGTGCATTTCCCAGACTCTATGCCACCCTATTCCATTATCTAATGATATATTTTGTGGCAGACCAAATCTCTTTTGTCTTAGCTGTCCTATTCATTGAGAGTTCAGACAGAGCTATTAGATGGTGCTATTCTTTTAGGTAAGCATAGGTGGGCAGGAGAGGCATCTCCAAAGGCTTATAACAATGGGGTTAGTGGTAGCCATACTGCTTGGAAAAGTAGGAACATTATGCACCGTTTTACTTCTGTTTCCCGTAGAACCTGTGCATATATAGGATGAGCAAACATTCATAAAAATATGGATCATCTCATTTGAATTCATATAAAGCAGAACACTACAACAAAGGAATTATCATTCCCTTTCACAATAAACAACCGTAAAGAATGAATTTGCTTACAATGTACTGATAACATAATGCTTCAGGTGCAAATAGAATCATATGGAGAAGTAACTTAAATGTAAACTACAACAGTTTTCAAAATCAAGGCGGAATCAGAAGGGAAGTAGGTGGGTTGTAGGGAGAGTGACAAAGAAAAGGGAGAAAAGAGAAAATAAATATTGAGTGAAGGTTGTTGAAATAGAGAAGAGAACAGTGGGTGTATGTTGGGGCTAAGATGAATGCGACTAACATTGTGAGCTGATGGTGGAGAAATAAAGAAGATGAGTAGAAAACGGGTAAAGGTCTAAATTGCATCCTAGAAACATCACACATCGAGATATAGGGGTCCATTAGGATGGCGGGCGGATTGCCCCGCCAGCCTGGCGGTAGCCACCGCCAGCCTGGCGGGGGCAATCCGCCCGCCATTCTTCCCTGTGTTTCCCCCTGCCATATTAGTATGGCGGAGGGGGACCACGGTGGAAGAAAACACCGCCCCCCACTTTTCCGCCCCGGTCGCCTTGCGGCCGGGGCGGAAAATGTTTAATATGGTGGCGGTGTCTATTAGACACCGCCAGCCATATTATGATGGCAAGAGTGCAATGCCTTTCCGTGGCGGCAATGCCGCCACGGAAAGGCAAGCGGTCTTCACTCTGGGGCCCCCCTGCGGGCCCCCAGAGTGAAGGTGAGTTGGGGGGTGTACACGGGGGGGGTACCTGTGGTACCCCCTTCATTTTCATTTCCAAAGTGGCAGGCACCGCACAGTGCCTGCTGCTTTGCAAATGAAAATGCTGTGATGTATTGTCAGCATTGTGGCGGGTGGTGCAGAGAGCACTGCCTGCCACAATGCTGAGAATACAGGATGTGCCCGCCACTGTGGCGGGCACATCCTAATGGCACCCCCGGGAACCCTGCCCTTAAGGCGGGCGGTCCCGTTTTCCGATAGGGTGGCGGGCGGGCAAAACCCGCCCGCCATCCTAATGAGGCCCATAGTTTGGAAAAAAGAGTTTTTCTTTTTCATGAAATTGAAGACGATTCTTGGGCACCTCATATCTTTGAGAAATGAGTTCTGTAAGAGGGGATGTTCATGAAAATGATTGTGTTGTTTTAAGTTTCTAATTTGAAGTTTTAGCAGGTCTTTGGTTCTTAGATTTGAGCAATTGGTAAAAGTAGCCAGATGTGAATTCATGATATAGGTTTCCATTTTCAAAGAGAGTGGATATTACAGTTTTTCTGTATCAGCTATGTTGGAAAATTCCCCATCTTTGTGGTCGCTCCCACATTTTGCTAGATTTTACTCGGGACACTGAGAAACTGCTATCCAGTGCCAGGTGCATGTTTTGGACCCCTAAACCACGTAAGCAAGGGCTTTACTCCTAATTCGCATACTAAACTTGCTTGCAAGTCCCTAGTATACAGTTCAAAGTGTACCCAAGTGTAAGTTAAATGTCTATTGCGCCGTCACTACAGTGAGAGTGCAAAACATTACTGCAGGTCTATTATTGTAACCTGTCTGTGTGGTTTCAAGTCTCCAAATTCGATCAGTGAGAATAAAACTTTCTGACAGGTCTAAACCCTCCAAAATAATAATAAGTCACCCCATTGTAGGCATTAATGTCCAATCAGGCAGGGTGCATGGTATTTAAAGGTAGGGCATTTAAAACTTCGATGTAAAACATGTCCTTACAGTGAACAGGGCCCCAAAAGCTATTGTCACTATAGGAAGGTTGGCTGTTTCATCAGAAAGCATTGGGATATTATGGTAACATTAAATACTATTATCGCCATGTAGGAAACCTCTACAAAATTAATTCTTGGATTTAAAAAAATATATATTACAAACTCAATTCACTAAAGTTGAATTTGTCATAAATATTTAGCTAATGGTACTTTTGAAAATACATCATGTACCTGCCTAAAGCCTCTAGAAGTCCATTTGCATAAGTTTCCAACTTTCACCAAGGTGCTGAATAACTCCTTGATTAGGTGTAAATTTGCTCTCAGAGCGGAGACAAAGGCCTTGGCAGCTGCAGCCTCTACAGAGAAGAGCGGTGGGGAGGGGGTGAGGGGATTTCGAGAGACGACCACAAGGGAAAACGAAATAAATAATTAATTTTCCCTCGTGGTCACCTCTTGAAATCCCCCCCCCCCTCCCCAGCTGGCCGCACCACCCCACTGCTCTTACCTGCAGAGGCCGAGGCTGGGCATTGGGTGTGGGAAGGTGTTCTGTCCCCCTGCACAGGATCCTCATCAACTTTAAAGAGGCTTACCCTGTCACAGACTAACATATGGGCCTTCCCTCTCATTTGTCCCCAGACCAGCCAGACACCAGGTCCTGTGGAGGAATTTGCTTTGCATGACCATAGAGCAGGGGTTGCTCATTTCTCTGGCTGCACCTTTAGGGTGGGTGTAGTAGATTTGCACAGGAGAGAAAAGGCGCTGTCATGTTGGACTTAGGGAGAGAGCAGGACTGTAGGATTGTTCGCCGTACGGCACACAGGATCTGCTCCAAATGTGGTCAGTGTTACTCCTAGGAACTTTTAACCTATTGCTTGGTGATGGGTCAGTAGTCACACCACCCACAGACTAGTGCCAGGCATAAATGCGGCAACCCTGGGCACCCTCTTCAGAACACCACTTGACCTGTGAAAGACAGAAAAAGGATTGCACCTCTTGTTGAGACCTGTGAGGAGACCTGAAATGCTGTACCTGCTCCACTTGAGCCCAGGACAAATAAATGAACTTTATGGTTAGTTTTCTGACCTCCTGTTAAGCTACAAGGACACACAACTGCAAGAAGCCCACCTTCTTGAAGAGGCCAGCTCAACCAGACCTTCCATAGTTCCTGATAGTGAATTTTATTGGAGTGAGTACTGGACCCCAAAGGCTGTTCCTAACATCCAGGATCTCTTGGCGGTTGACAGAGTGTACTTCTCCTGCAAAACCCTAAAACTTGGGACTTAGAATATTTTAGCTAACTTTTGCTTGGAGAACCATTGGGGGGCCAGTACCAATTAGTCAGTCAATCCTCCGAGGGTGAATTGCTGGTGTGCTTGACTTCATGTAGCTCCCACTATGTTCCTCTCTTGATGTCGAAATCCATTAATGACGAGACCTTCTCTATTGACAGGCTCAACTTCATCTGTGCCGTCATCAATGGATACACAATCGAGGCCGGGGAGTTCCGGGGTGCACAAAATTGAGCTTCACCCATCCAAAGTTGTTCCCGTCTAAACCAACAGTTTTGCCAAGTGATCATCTCAAAGCCAGAATCCATTGACATAGAGCCCGTGCTCTCAACACCAGCCCAACAGCTTGTTTCACTTGAGGCTTCCGACACCAGGATGTAACTTTTCCATTAGACAAACCTGGTACCCAACATATACTCTATCGCCGTCGGCCTAAACTTTCTCCCCAGTACCCGTCTAGCATGACCAGTTGCAGGCTGTTGGCACTTTGTGTTTTTTGGGACTATTTTTATTTAAAACTTTGAAAATTCATATCTCCAGTTACACTAATTGGATGTTTATGATTTTGATGTGATATTATTTACTAAATTACTCTCAATGTTTTCTCAATTGGCGA
This sequence comes from Lissotriton vulgaris, assembly GCF_964263255.1. Lineage (NCBI taxonomy): Eukaryota > Metazoa > Chordata > Amphibia > Caudata > Salamandridae > Lissotriton > Lissotriton vulgaris. The sequence continues at coordinate 132,574,003 of NC_141687.1, forward strand.
GGAACATTTTCTGGTATTGCGTTATTACCTTTTTAACTGTTTTGGTACTTCTAAAGGCTTTGACACATTTTCTTACGTTAAGCCTTTCTGAACTATGCCATAGCTACCAGGGGTTGAGCCCAGGTTTCAATTACTGAAACCTTTACTGCAACTAACAAGAAGATGAAACTCACAACTAGGCTTGCCCCTCTTTGTCTCTGTACTCAGGATGGCACCAATCCCAGTGGGGTAAAGGAACTAATCAAAACTGGCTGAGGAGTTGGACAAAGACTATCCCTTCATCAACAAGCTGTAAGTGGGCATGCAAATGGACCCCACAGAACTCTTTGGAATATCCAGGGCCTGTGGAGAATCGGAGGGACTGTCCAGATGTTTGAAAATCCCAGGCATAAGAAGTGACTCCCTTGGGTCCTTTGAGCTACAGGGGCCTATCAAGCTTCCAGAGACCTTTCCTTGTAGCTGCCCAGTGCCAACTAACCTGCCCTGGATCTTGCGGCATATCTCTGTTGGCGAGAGTCCTAACCCCCAAGTGGTGCCCCATGGTGCCCTCTGGTCCTTGACCCTCAGTTGGTTTAAAATGTACTTCTCCTGCCCCCACACTGCAAGACTAGGACTTCGATATCTATTGCCAAGTTTCTGTCTTTGATAAAGGAGTTCTGTAAGAGGGGATTTACATGAAAATGATTGTGTGGTCTCCACATGGGACTTTAACTTTCAAATTTGAAGTTTTAGCAGGTCTTTGGTTCTTAGATTTGAGCAATAGGTAAAAGTAGCCAGATGACCAGGACCACCACCCAAGCTGCAGCCACTTATGTCAAATCCCTTATGAGTATCGGCTTGCTGGTCTGGCCCACTGAAGGAGATCTGACTTCCAGAAAAGTTTCTAAGTCCAAACATGCTTCACCGGGACCAATGCCAAGCAGCAACCTGGATACCTAGATAAGATGAAATTGCCCTTGTGCGGTAGTGGCGCTTACTAATTCCGGTATAATATTATATGGTATGTAAATCTGTAGGTGCTTGTAATGGCTGCCCTTTTCTGGCTCTTTTAAGGGGAAGAATGATGGAGAGTGACTCCAGCCTATCACCCCCATAGCATAGGGATTAGGACTATAGACAGGGCCCCTGCCTTCCATATATTAGAGTATTTTCGTGTCACTTTCCTTAATGTAGGGCTTATGAATTTAAGTTAGGGGATAGATATATAAGTATTAGTCATGATTTGCCCATTTGCTAACATGTTAGGATATTTTCCATGGAGTTATGCATATTGTGGGCCCCGTAGGCCTTAAACGAGACAGACTCCATTTTGCTTTCTGCCCGGTAGCTCGAGAAGGCTTTCTAGGTCAAGTGTAGTGTTTTAGTTTCAAGCTGTTGTTCGCTTGGAGAGAACCGGCTCAGGCTGGCCCTTATCGAAGGAATGTATTTTCCTCCACACCGAAGACACAACTTCAGGCCGGCCGGCTGGGAACGTGTCCTTGGTACGGGGAGGTACAAGAATTTGGTGGGCGGCAGGTACTGGCCGTAGCTTTCCATGAAGGAACGGGCTTTGATATTAGCGAAGGTGTTAGTCAGTTTGTCAGTTAGTCCGTAGGCGGCATCTAGCCATTAGCATCTCTGCCATTAATTATTTCATGGCGGACAGTCGCCATCTTTGAAGTCCGAGAAAGATTTAAGACCGAAACTCTCTGAGAAAGACTGAAGGAGAATTAGCGCGGAGCGCACTGGCACAGAGAGAGAGAGAGACGGTAGCTAATAACCAGCAAGGTTCCGGTGGCCTGGAGGGAAGCAGACGAGGTTGAGCCTAGCGGTGCAGACGTGTACTTGTGACGGCTGGGGTGTGACTGCGAGGCGAGCCAGGACACAGAGACGAGAAGGGAACCTAGATGACTGCCGAGCCCAGACTTCATATTAACCAGGTGATCTCCGCCCTTTTCCCAATTAGCACGCGTTCTAATCTTTACCTTTTCTTTGCAGAAATTATGTTGCATAGTAATGTGATTTGTGTTTATTGTCAATAAATATCCTAGTTCTTATAGAACTACAGTGTGCCTCGTGTTCCTGTTCAATCTTGGTAAATGCATCTCCTAGTTGAGAGTTGTTTATGTGAACGGATGTGAAATCCCGATCAGGTAAATGGTGATCGAACAAAGAGGGAGTGAGTGGACCTTTGATGCCAAGAATAGGAGGTAAATCATATAATTTGGGAACCGTATTAAAAGTCATTATTATAGTTTTATCCCGAGTAGATAACTGAGACATTGTCCTGATGACTGTTCATAGGAATGTGGTCGTCGTTGATATACGGCGTTAGTGAGAACGCTGGGGAGGATTACCAGCGCGTATACCCACAAGATTGTGGCTTGCATAAGTGAGAGCGCCAGGGGGGATACTGGCGTGGAGATCTACCGGATTGTGGATCGTTTGGAAAAGGGAGCATTGGGTTCTGCAGGCCCATGTGTAGACGCACCGGATTGTGTGTCAGATCTGCCCTAGGGTAGACCGGTCTGGGTCGGGGTGGCCGCGAGACCAACTGATGTGAATAAGATATTGTAGAAAATCTATGCATGTGTATTGCTATTCCCCATCCTTAGGTGCGACCTGTATATATATATATCTGTATATCTATCCATTGTGAATACGTTCTAAGGAGGGAAGGTGAGTACGTTTTGGCTGGGTCATAGGGGCCCCTGGGGGCTGATCCCATCTAAGCGGAAAATCCAGCCATTACATCTGGCGTCACGAACTGTTTACGAAGCCTGTGTGCATTGTGTTGTTTTAATCTTGTTGGTTTGCGCTCGGCTTGTACGTATAAAATTTTGTTTCTAATTGTGTATATAACTTTTTTGTGTCATTATGTTTGCGAAAAAATCATCGTCGGTTTTCAAGTTACCGATTCAGATTCCCGGCTGGGAATGTACCCCTTACGAGGCCTTGGCCCGTGAGTAGGCTGATTCTACTGGTTTGAGTGAGAATTGGTCTTCATGCTTGGAGCAGGCAGAGCCTGCCGATGTGGTATCGTGCTTACAGAAAGCGCCAGTAGTGAAGGGTGATGAGCTTCCTATTTTAGGACGCAGAGGTTGGATTGTTCTTAATGCATACAGAATACTGCATGAGAGGTTTTTTCAGCTACAGAAGCAGTTTAAGGACATGGAAGGGCAGTGTGTTGAATTTCAAAATGCGCATACTCTGTTGCGTTGTCAGAATAAATTACTTGCCGACAAACTTGAAACATATCAGACCATTGCCGAAAGAGCTGCGGTCCGTATTGCACGATATAAGTATAAACATCGTCGTGGTCGTGTATCTACACGCAAAGTGCGTATGGTTGTAGCAAAAGCCGGAATGGATTGGAACCCCGATGAGTGGGACGGTAATATTTGGGATTCACATACTTCTGACTCCTCGGCGGAGGAGGGTGACAAGCGCGAGTCTTCTCGCTCCGGACGTGATTGTAAATCTGCTTCATGTACTGATATAGGTCCTCACAGCGACCGTGCTCGTTCTTCCCGTTCGGATGACGTAGCTTGCCCTGATTGTTCTACTAAATCTAAGATGCGGGCTTCCTCGGAAGCTCTTCCTGAAGTTTCTGCTCACCCTGTTTTTCGACGTAAACTACAACAAGCCCCTGGTAACCCGGCTGGTATAGCTTTAGACTGTATTGAAGATTTTACTCAGCAGGAGGTTAGTGACATTTTACAACGATTTCGACAACGGCCTGGTGAGGCCTTGCTTACCTGGATGGTGCGTCTTTATGAACTTGGCGCTGCCGGTATTATGCTCGATGCTGTTGATTGCTTACGATTTTGCTCTTTGAGTTCTGATTCTACGATTCAGGATCATTTTCGAAACTATAATGGTGCTGGTCAAATTACTTTGCTCCAGCTTGCGTCTGACGGCTGTAATCATAAATATCCAACTGAATCTGATTGGCCCACTGATGAGAAACCATGGTACACTTTGCGCGATGCGTCGCAACGTTTAAAGGAGGAAGTCATGAAAACGGCTATCTTTCTTAGTACTGCTGATAGGTTATTGGATGGTCTTTTAACATCTTCTGTGCGCAATCGCATTATCCGTTCTTCTCCTGTTGCTTACAAGCAGGTCATGATGACATTATTGATTAACCAAACTGGCAATCCTTTGTCTGCTGTGCTTGAGTCTGTTCGTCAGCTTGGTGAGCTGGGTGAGTGGTTTAAACCTGAAAGACAATCTCGACCTGAGGGTCGTACTGGTGGGGACTATAAGTTCTCTAGACGTGACATGTTTCTTGCTCTCATTGCTGATGGTGTCAAAAGGGAGGACATTGACGGTGAGCCTAATAATCGCTCATGGGACATGTTTCGTAAGCGTGGTTTGGATCGAAAGGAGGGTGCCCGACGTGTGCGTAAGAATGAGTATGACCGTGGTTCGGATGACAGTGGTGATGAGAGGCGACGTGTGAATTCTGATCGCCGTGATGATCGGCGTTCTGAACGTGATGGATCCCCTCATCGTAATGACGGGAGGGGGAGAGAGGATGACCGTGAGAGGGGGAGAGATAATCGTGTTTCCAACCGACGAAGAGATGGAAGGAGTTATTCCCCTGACATGAGAAAAAGAGAGGATCGTAACAGACTTTCTGACCGTAATTCACAACTTTTTGAACATGACAATAATCCGTTTCGTACTGGAGACGGATATGAACAAGATATTTTGATACCAAAGAAAACTGAGAGCATTTACCCTGATTTGTCTTGGTTGACGGAACGCAGGAAAAATGACTAAGAAATAGGTCAAGCTCCGGTACACAAGTGGGCTCACAGAGACAACAGACCCTATGTAGATATTGAGATTTTTTGGAAACATCGTAATATCCAAAGGGCCCGAGCATTAGTTGATACTGGGGCGGAGGCCACTTTAATTCACGGTAAATCAAAGAAATTTCATGGACAGTCTTTCACAATTACTGGTTTGGGTGGTAAAGAAACACCCGCAGTTCAAAATGCACTTGAAATTAAAATTGGTAGGATTCCTCGTAGAGAATACTCTGTGTTGGTTGTACCACTTTTGGAATATATAATTGGAATTGACATTTTGAAAGGAATGACTTTGCATTTGGATGATGGTTGTTATCAATTTGGAACTAGACAGTACATTTCGACCAGACCCGTACGGGTTGGCCGTCTGCGAATGCCACCTATTAAAATTCCTTTGGCCACGAACGTGATTTCTCAAAAGCAATATCGTATCCCAGGTGGTCATGAAGAAATGACTGCTACAATTCAGGATTTGGTTGACGCGGGAGTCATAACTCCGGTCACGTCTGCTTGGAATAATCCCGTTTGGCCCGTGCGCAAAAGTGACAATTCTTGGCGCATGACTGTTGATTATCGAGAATTGAATAAAAACACACCTAAACTGACTGTTGCAGTGCCTGACATTGTCACGCTAATTCAGAGAATTCAAAAGCATCCAGGTACGTGGTATGCTTCTATTGATATTGCTAATGCTTTCTTTTCAATTCCGATTGCCCCCGAATGTCAGGAACAGTTCAGTTTTACATGGAATGGACGTCAAATGACGTTCCGGAGTCTTCCTCAAGGCTATGTACACAGTCCTACGATCTGTCACCGGCTGGTGGCAGAGCATTTGTCTGAAGTGCCCACGAATCCACGAGTTCAGGTCTGTCATTATATTGACGACATTTTGATTCAAGGTGAAACGCAAGACCAGGTACAGTCCCATTTAGATCAGATCCTTGACTGTTTGCGAGCGAAAGGTTGGGAAATCAATCCTGACAAATTACAATCTCCATCCCAGGATGTGAAATTTTTAGGAATTAATTGGCATGAAGGTCACAGAGAAGTGATCCCACAGGTAAAGCGAAAAATTCTTGATTTTGCAGTTCCTAGGAACAGGAAAGAGGCTCAATGCTTCATTGGTTTGTTTGGATTTTGGCGTCAGCATATTCCCCATCGAAGTCAGATTCTGGCTCCATTGTATCGAGTCACTCGTAAAAAGAATGCGTTTGAATGGGGTGAGTCTCAACAGACTGCTTTTAATTTGGCTAAAGAAGCTATTCAGTATGCCTTGGATTTGTGGCCCGTGAGTGAAGGTGGTGTGGATTTGAATGTGTCCGTGGAAGGCCTGTATGCCAATTGGAGCCTGTGGCAAAAGCAGGGCAGACACAAAGTGCCATTAGGTTTTTGGACCAAAAAGTTACCTGTGGCTGGTGAGCGTTACTCGCCCTTTGAGAAACAGTTACTTGCTTGTTATTGGGCTCTGGTGGATACCGAGCAACTGACCCTAGGCCATGCTGTGATTTTGAGGCCCGAAATTCCCATTATGCAGTGGGTTTTGAGTTCACCGAAGTCCCATCGAATTGGACATGCTCAGGAGGCTAGTGTGATTAAATGGAAATGGTACATTCAGGACAGGGCACGTGTGGGTCCGAAAGGTGTGGCGGTTTTACATGAGCGAGTGGCGCAGGCGCCCTCCAATGAGACTGAAAGTGAGTGTTCGGTTCCCGTTGTGCAGGAGTCTCCCGTTAGGTGGGGTAAATCATTTGATGATCTGTCCGTGGAGGATAGAAAACATGTGTGGTTTACGAATGGTTCAGCGAAGTTCATTGGTGACAAAAGACATTGGAAAGCTGTTTCATATAACCCGATCACGCAGAAATTATTGAGTACAACTGGAGATGGTAAGAGTAGTCAGTATGCTGAACTCTATGCAGTTTACCAAGTTTTGAAACAGGAATTGCCTGGCACATGTCATATTTTCACTGATTCCTGGTCCACTGCGAATGGACTGGCGGTATGGTTACCAACATGGCATTCTCATAATTGGGAGTTGCATTCAAAAGAATTGTGGGGAAAAGAATTATGGCAAGAAATTTGGGAGTTGCTCCCACAGAGTACTGTAACAATCTTTCACGTGGATGCTCACACTCCAATTGACTCCCTTGATAAATTTTTCCATAACATTGCAGATGAAAAGTCTAAAATTGCTGAGGCAGTGGTGGACATGCAGGATTCTGATTTGGCGGGATTGGCGAAGTGGGCCCACCAGAAAGCAGGACATTTTGGAGAAAAAGCCACTAGCAGGTGGGCTTCCGATCGAGGAATTCATATTCCTTTTTCTTTAATAAAAGATGTCATTCTACATTGTCCCATTTGTCAGCATTCTAGGAAAAAGGAGGTGCCTCAAATTGTTCGAGGCCACTTGCATCGAGGTAAATTGCCCGCTCAAATTTGGCAGATTGATTATATTGGTCCGCTCCCTATGAGCAGAAATTGTCAATATATTTGCACAGTTGTTGATACTTATAGTGGCCTTTTGGTCGCTTTCCCTTGCAAGAACGCTACCCAAGTGAATACCATTAAAACCCTGGAGCTACTTATTCTGTACTATGGTGTCCCATTCCAAATTCAATCAGATAACGCATCCCACTTTCGTGGAAGATTGGTGCAGGAATTCTGTGCGGAAAATAATATTGATTGGGTGTTTCACATTCCATATTACCCACAAGCTTCAGGACTGATTGAGAGAATGAATGGTTTGTTGAAAGAACAGTTGCGCAAATTAACTGATGACCGATACAGCCAATGGAGGGATGTATTGTTTCAAGCTTTATTGATTTTGAATAATCGCCCTTTGTTACATGCTGAATCCCCTTTGATGCGTTGATTTCCTCCAAATGTTGATGTAAAGCCTAATTCTTTGTCAAACACTATCATGTATTGGGAAATTACCCCCGGTGCTCTGGCTCCCTGTAGAGCGACCCCAGGTTCCGCAGGCCTCGACCTGCATGCTTTAAATGATGCAAAATTACCAGGAAAAGATCGAATCATTTATGAAACTGGCATTGGTGTCTGTATACCTGCCGGTAGTTTTGGATTAATTGCCCCTAGATCTGGCCTGGCCTTGAAAGGCGTACAAGTGCTCGGAGGAGTAATTGACAGTGATTATCAGGGAGAGATTAAGGTTCTCCTGCTTAATAGCAGTGAGACTGATTTGTTCATTAAAAAGTCTGACCGTGTTGCTCAGTTACTGATTATGCCTGTCTTCAGTGGTGAGATCAAAAAAGGCTCTGCCCCAACGTTGCTAACTGTGCGAGGACAAAAAGGCTTCAGATCATCTGATCTTCCTGGAGCTAAGATATGGGTGCAATCGCCTAAAAATCCTCCTGAGCAGGCTGATATTATTGCGACCGGTCATGACAACACCGTTTTGGTGATGAAGCCAGGGAAAGATGGCTGGGAAGCTGTTCCAGCTGATAAATGTTACTTACGAGAATGATTAAGGCCTGTGTTTGTATTCTTTCAGATCATTCTCTGGACTGCTGCTGCAGGATGTGTCGGCGCTAGACTCCTTTTGGCCTGCTACGCCGGGAGAGGAGAGGATCCACCGACGCCGGTTGATGGGATAATCCGAGCTCCGCGGTCCGCGTGGACCTCCTCGTCCAACTTCTGGATTACACTCGCAAAGCGGGTGACGTACTCTCCGCATTTCTGTCTTACCCCTATGAAATCTGTCACTGACATTTTAGCAACCTGTTTGGTTGCCGTCCCTGCATCTACCGAGACTTTGCGACATATTTTTAATATTTCGAATGCCCGACCAAATGTTATTCTGGGCGACTTTGCGGCCCATGAATTCTGTCCCTCATGTACTGCTCTTCCAGACCTTGATATCCCTATTCATTCACGAATTACTACTTTTAATATTACCCCTGGAGACCTATGTTTTATAATGACATGTGACCCTAAGGCTATCACCGAATGCATAAAGCTAAAGATACAGGCTGCTACTTCTTTTTCAGCTCATCAACGATTGCTGTGTTTAAAGAGACTTCCAAATTCATGTCTTTCTGTAAAAATAATATGACATGTCAACGTTTATTAGTTGCCCCTAGTTATTATCGTTCAATGTTATTGCCAGCTGGATGGCTGTTCTCCTGCGGAAATTCATCTTGGCCCTATATTCCTGCGAATATTTCTGGTGGCCCATGTGCCATCACTAGATTGAGCCTATTAATGTTTTCCTCACATCCTAATTCACATTCCCGTATTGTACGTGATTCAATGTCATTGCATGAGGATTGCGATTCCTCTGTCCACCTCTATTCTAAATCAGAATACCTTGGTTTAGCTTTTTCTATTATTGGAGTGCCTGCATTGGCCGTTTATAATGCCAAGACGATCGGCAAAATGGCCTGTTGGATGGTTAAGTCCATCAATCAAACCTCTACTGTTTTATCTGATCTTTTATTAGACGCCCAAGGCGAACGTAGAGCTATTTTACAGAATCGCGCTGCTATTGATTATCTTTTGTTAAAACATGGACATGAATGTTCTGATTTTGAAGGCCTATGCTGTTTTAATTTGTCTGACCATTCTAAATCTATCCAATCCCATATTGACAAACTCCACGACTTGACTGCAGAAATTAGACAACACATAGATCAGGGTTTCTTTGACTGGCTCTTTAATTGGCTGCCTGACTTGCATTCTTTACGACAGATTTTAGGGGGAGTTATTGTTGCTATTTGTGTCCTGATAGCTATTTGTTGCTTTATTCAGTGCATCCCTTCCCTGCTCCAATTTTTTAGACTTGGTAAGAGACATAGATCAGTTAATTTTGTTTCCTATTATTCTTCTACTGATGTTAGTTCTATTTAGTTTGTGGTTAATAGACTGGAGTCAAGGGGTGTAATGTAATGGCTGCCCTTTTCTGGCTCTTTTAAGGGGAAGAATGATGGAGAGTGACTCCAGCCTATCACCCCCATAGCATAGGGATTAGGACTATAGACAGGGCCCCTGCCTTCCATATATTAGAGTATTTTCGTGTCACTTTCCTTAATGTAGGGCTTATGAATTTAAGTTAGGGGATAGATATATAAGTATTAGTCATGATTTGCCCATTTGCTAACATGTTAGGATATTTTCCATGGAGTTACGCATATTGTGGGCCCCGTAGGCCTTAAACGAGACAGACTCCATTTTGCTTTCTGCCCGGTAGCTCGAGAAGGCTTTCTAGGTCAAGTGTAGTGTTTTAGTTTCAAGCTGTTGTTCGCTTGGAGAGAACCGGCTCAGGCTGGCCCTTATCGAAGGAATGTATTTTCCTCCACACCGAAGACACAACTTCAGGCCGGCCGGCTGGGAACGTGTCCTTGGTACGGTTGAGGTACAAGAATTTGGTGGGCGGCAGGTTACTGGCCGTAGCTTTCCATGAAGGAACGGGCTTTGATATTAGCGAAGGTGTTAGTCAGTTTGTCAGTTAGTTCGTAGGCGGCATCTAGCCGTTAGCATCTCTGCCATTAATTATTTCATAACTATAAACCAAACACAATACCAGTATTGCCTACTGGACTTGGACCACGGATGATCACTCGAATCGCTGACTGAAACAGTGACTCTCGGAGAAAAGTTTTGTCCGAAATAAATCAAATGCTTTTAATTGTTTTTACATCACATATACCATATCAATGAGCAATTTTTTGTTTTTTTTGGGTAAACATATAAATAACTCCACAGAAGTATGTCAAAACAACAAAAAATGAAAAACGGGTAAAAAAAGACACTTTGTCGACAAATTGACAACTTGCATTCAACATTCATACGGGACAACACACGGATAAATATACATATATAAACATTCGAAAATTCTATTTACAACATGTTTTTTTGAAAAGCATAGCATTGGAAATAAGCAACTAAACAGTTTTCATGTGCTTTAGAGTAAATCGGAAATTCCTAATGCTGGATAGAGAAGGTCTACGCGTTTCGATGACCCCTTGTTGTGGGGAAATCTCGTCAGGACCAAGAGCCTGTGAATGAAGAGACAAAATTGGGTCAACTAAGGGGACCGGACTCTACCTCTCAACGTATCAGTGGGGGTAAGTGAAACTAATCCTACCTTTAAGTTGCTGGGTTCTCTTTAGAAATTCAGACTGTAATAGAAACAAAACATGTTTTAACCTCTAATTCAGAAACAACGCAGAAAAACCGCAATCGCATTTCCCTAACTATCACATTCACTCGTGGGTACTTACATAGTGTTGCGCGTGGCGCGCTCTCAATGGATTTTGTTCTCATCAATTAGTGGTGGAAGTGGAGATCTACAAGAATGGAAGGACTAGTCAGAGATCTAGTGGTTTGGCTGGTGGTGGCAGTTGCTATCGGTGAAACGGGGACTACTTACATATAGTTGAAGCGTGGAGACAGGGCTGTTTCCCGGATCCGCACGGTGAAAACGCCTTTTTGGATTGATTGATTCCTGGAAGGAAAATTGAAGGCTAATGTCAGTATCCTTCGGAAAAACTTAGTAAGCAGGGTTACTGTTCTATCACGGTTCTGTCACGGTGTTCCGATGTACCTGTTAGTTTGTAGTATGATGAGTATATCTGGGGGTCCACGCTCTTCGGTCTCTGTCAATGAATGCAGTTGCCGGCACCATCCAGTTCGATGTCTCTAGTCTCGTGTGTCCTGGTTTTTAACTCACTTCCTGGTCGTGGGGTTTGTGGGGATTGTAGTTTTTTTGGGAGATTCGTCGTCATGGAGACGTTGTATGTGTCATGTGACCTTGTGTAGTCAGGCTCACAGTCTGCGCAGGAGACGGTAACCCGAATCGTTCCATGTATTTCAGAAGGGTATTTATAGACGGTAGATCTCAGAAAGTTCGTTAAGGCCATTTGTAGCTGTATTAAACTTGACTATAAGCATAGCTTCGTGGCGAGATAGTTTAGCCTCAATATCTCCTCCTCTGGGGTCTTTTTCGATTTTGGCAATGACTGTCCATTTCAGATCGTCTAGTGTGTGGTCGTGACTGATCCAATGATTGACAAGAGGGGCAGTTGTGACTTTCTTTTTTATTCGTGATTTGTGTTGGGTGATGCGGCATCTTATCTCCTGACTTGTTTTGCCAATATATAGCATGTCGCAAGGACATTTTATGCCGTAGATGACGTATCTTGATTTACAGTTCGTAAACTTTTCGTGTTTCCAGAACAGTTGCTTATGTTGAAACAAGCATCCTTCTTCTGTGCTTGCGCAACAAATGCAAGATCCGCATTTGTGGTGACCCTATATAGGTGGTAGTCCTAGCATGGTGTTAATTGTAGGTGAGTTCTGCTTCACTGCTGCTCGTACTAGGTGGTTGGCCACACTCTGATCTTTTTTAAAGGCAAATAATGGCTTCTCTTTTAGTGTCTCTGCTACATTTTCTACTAGATGCCAATTTTGTAGGATGGTTTTCTTGAGTTGATTAGAATTGGGGCAGAATGTTGAGACACATACTATCCTGTTGAGAGTTGGTTTTGTCCTTTTTACTAGTAGTGTTTCTCGAGGGATCCACCACACTCTCTTCATAGTTCTTTTCAATAGTTTGACGGGATAGCCTCTTGATGCTAGATTGTCTGTTAGGTTGGAAGCGTGGAACATGTATTCATCTTTAAAATGGCAGTTCCTTTTTTATCCGCAAGTACTGTCCGAAGGGAAGATTTTCTTTTAAGTTTCGCGGATGATTGCTTTTAAAGTGTAAAGCCTTGTTTCTGTCCGTCACTTTTTTATATAGTGTCGTCACCAAGCCTTCATCTGTAGGGTATACCTCGACATCGAGGAATGACATTTTAACTTTAGAAAAGTTCATGCTGAATTTGATCTCTTCTGTGCGTGTATTAAGCCACTCGTGAAATTCCTTTAGTTCTTCTTCTGATCCTCTCCAAGTTAAGAAGACGTCGTCAATGTAACGACTCCAACTTGTGATATTTTCCGAAAATGGATTTGATTGGTAAATGAATTTCTCTTCATAAAGTGACATAAATAATACAGCCAATTCTGGGGCGAGCGGACACCCCATGGCTACACCGCTTATCTGGTAGAAAAAATCTCCGTTAAAATTGAAATAGTTTTTCTTCAGAGCCAATGTAGCTAGTTGCATGATAAATTCCGTTGGTACTCTAGTCGGTTTTGGTCGTTGGTCAAGGTAGTATTGAATAGCATCCAGGCCGTCACTCTGAGGGATCTGGGTGTACAATGAACTTACGTCCATTGTTACAAGGAAGTCTTCATTTTGTTCAAAAGGAATAGTTGGTAGTTTATTGATAAAATCAGTCGTGTCTCGGAGGAATGATTTCACCTCGGACATAAAGGGTTTCAAGAAGAAATCTACAAACTTTGATACCGGTTCAAACAGAGACTCGCACCCGGAGACAATTGGTCTTCCGGGGGGGGGTATTGATGTCTTTGTGGACTTTGGGTAAGACATAAAATAAGGGTATTCTTGGGTTATTACATTTAAGGTATTCAAATTCTTTCTTCCCAATTATTCCATCTGCCAACCCTTTCTCCAAAATTGGGTTGAGTAGTTGTTGTAGTTCTGCTGTTGGATTTTTGGCTATTTTTCTGTAGCATCTCGGGTTATTAAGTTGACTCATCACCTCTCCGATATATTTCTCCGTGTCCCATACCACTATCGATCCTCCCTTGTCCGCCTGTTTTATTGTAACTGACGTGTCCTTTTTGAGATTGTCCAGTGCACTTTTTTCAGCTTGTGAGATGTTAAATTTAGTCCAACTCCGTCTTTCTTCCATTTTGCTTATAGCTGACAAGATGGTTTTTTCAAAGGTAAGAATTTCTTTCGCTATTTTGTTTCCTGGTGGGCAAAATGTGGATTTTCTCCTTAGTCCTGTGACTTCTATTGGCAAATGAATCGGTGTTTGTGCGAAAAAGGATTTTAGTTTTATTTTTCGACAGAATTCAATTGCCTCCATTTTGAGTTTGACGAAATTGGTGTGTCTCATAGGGACAAAGGAGAGTCCTTTTTCCAAAATACTAGTTTCTGCTGGAGTGAGAATTTTATTAGATAGATTGAAAATTGGAGAGACTACCAGTTCTTGTAATTGTGCCTCCGTGTCGACATCTCCCATGGCTGGTTGTACCGCGGGCGAGCTCGATTTTGTGGTTGGCCTCTTCCTAAAAAAGGAACCGAAGAGGGTCCTGGTTGCTGTTGGAATGAACCTCTTTTGTTGCCTCCTCTTCTTTGATTGTTATTCTCGCTCTCACTACCACTTGATGCTGATGAGGTATCCGAGAAATAAATGAATTTATTCGTTGATCGTCCTTGATATTCTCCTAAATATCTCCTTGAGTCTGCTCGAGAGTAGAAATCTGTCTGAAGGTATGGATATGTTTTTTCTAGATTGAAGTTCTTTTTATCTTTTTGAAACTGATTTTCCTTTTGGTTAATTGTGTAGTCCTTGAATTCTAGGATCTCTTTTTCTACTTTTTCTAGTAGTGATTTCGCGTCCAGAATCTGTTGGTTCTTTTCTATCTCTGATTCCAAAGTTTTGATCTCTTCAAGTTGTTGTAATGAGATTCTTTGTGCCGTCTCAACCGTTAAGACCATGAGGTCTCGGCTACACTTGGTCTCAATAAAACTGTATCCCTTTTTGTAGATCGGGTCGTCTGTAAATATCACGGGGTTATTTTTGATCTGGAGTCCTCCTGGGATGGTACCAGCTCGCAAATGCTGGAGGAGGAAGTGACCGTGCAGGTCTGTGCGAATTTGCTTCTTTTTTAGCCTTAAGAGTTTCTCGGTTTCGTTTTGATTCCTAGCAGTAGTACTCAAAGTAGCTGATGCGAAGAGAGGGGGTTTTGCTAATTAGCCCTTAATGTGATCTTCGCTATAAGCGAATGTTTGTTCTTCAGACATACTGTGTATAACTCACTCGCATTCAAAGAACTCAATAAATAACACAATACGGACAACAAAAATAAACTTCAATGACAACAATTCAGCCACTCCCACTGGGGCCAAAGACAACCTCGCAGAACGTCTTCTGCTAAAGTACCAAAACCGAAACAGGGTCTGGGCTCACTGGCAATAAGGACAAGCCTCACCATCAATTAACTATAAACCAAACACAATACCAGTATTGCCTACTTAATTCGACTTGGACCACGGATGATCACTCGAATCGCTGACTGAAACAGTGACTCTCGGAGAAAAGTTTTGTCCGAAATAAATCAAATGCTTTTAATTGTTTTTACATCACATATACCATATCAATGAGCATTTTTTTGTTTTTTTTGGGTAAACATATAAATAACTCCACAGAAGTATGTCAAAACAACAAAAAATGAAAAACGGGTAAAAAAAGACACTTTGTAGACAAATTAACAACTTGCATTCAACATTCATACGGGACAACACACGGATAAATATACATATATAAACATTCGAAAATTCTATTTACAACATGTTTTTTTGAAAAGCATAGCATTGGAAATAAGCAACTAAACAGTTTTCATGTGCTTTAGAGTAAATCGGAAATTCCTAATGCTGGATAGAGAAGGTCTACGCGTTTCGATGACCCCTTGTTGTGGGGAAATCTCGTCAGGACCAAGAGCCTGTGAATGAAGAGACAAAATTGGGTCAACTAAGGGGACCGGACTCTACCTCTCAACGTATCAGTGGGGGTAAGTTAAACTAATCCTACCTTTAAGTTGCTGGGTTCTCTTTAGAAATTCAGACTGTAATAGAAACAAAACCTGTTTTAACCTCTAATTCAGAAACAACGCAGAAAAACCGCAATCGCATTTCCCTAACTATCACATTCACTCGTGGGTACTTACATAGTGTTGCGCGTGGCGCGCTCTCAATGGATTTTGTTCTCATCAATTAGTGGTGGACATGCTATATATTGGCAAAACAAGTCAGGAGATAAGATGCCGCATCACCCAACACAAATCACGAATAAAAAAGAAAGTCACAACTGCCCCTCTTGTCAATCATTGGATCAGTCACGACCACACACTAGACGATCTGAAATGGACAGTCATTGCCAAAATCGAAAAAGACCCCAGAGGAGGAGATATTGAGGCTAAACTATCTCGCCACGAAGCTATGCTTATAGTCAAGTTTAATACAGCTACAAATGGCCTTAACGAACTTTCTGAGATCAACCGTCTATAAATACCCTTCTGAAATACATGGAACGATTCGGGTTACCGTCTCCTGCGCAGACTGTGAGCCTGACTACAAAAGGTCACATGACAAATACAACGTCTCCATGACGACGAATCTCCCAAAAAAACTACAATCCCCACAAACCCCACGACCAGGAAGTGAGTTAAAAACCAGGACACACGAGACTAGAGACATCGAACTGGATGGTGCCGGCAACTGCATTCATTGACAGAGACCGAAGAGCGTGGACCCCCAGATATACTCATCATACTACAAACTAACAGGTACATCGGAACACCGTGACAGAACCGTGATAGAACAGTAACCCTGCTTACTAAGTTTTTCCGAAGGATACTGACATTAGCCTTCAATTTTCCTTCCAGGAATCAATCAATCCAAAAAGGCGTTTTCACCATGCGGATCCGGGAAACAGCCCTGTCTCCACGCTTCAACTATATGTAAGTAGTCCCCGTTTCACCGATAGCAACTGCCACCACCAGCCAAACCACTAGATCTCTGACTAGTCCTTCCATTCTTGTAGATCTCCACTTCCACCACTAATTGATGAGAACAAAATCCATTGAGAGCGCGCCATGCGCAACACTATGTAAGTACCCACGAGTGAATGTGATAGTTAGGGAAATGCGATTGCGGTTTTTCTGCGTTGTTTCTGAATTAGAGGTTAAAACAGGTTTTGTTTCTATTACAGTCTGAATTTCTAAAGAGAACCCAGCAACTTAAAGGTAGGAGTAGTTTCACTTACCCCCACTGATACGTTGAGAGGTAGAGTCCGGTCCCCTTAGTTGACCCAATTTTGTCTCTTCATTCACAGGCTCTTGGTCCTGACGAGATTTCCCCACAACAAGGGGTCATCGAAACGCGTAGACCTTCTCTATCCAGCATTAGGAATTTCCGATTTACTCTAAAGCACATGAAAACTGTTTAGTTGCTTATTTCCAATGCTATGCTTTTCAAAAAAACATGTTGTAAATAGAATTTTCGAATGTTTATATATGTATATTTATCCGTGTGTTGCCCCGTATGAATGTTGAATGCAAGTTGTCAATTTGTCTACAAAGTGTCTTTTTTTACCCGTTTTTCATTTTTTGTTGTTTTGACATACTTCTGTGGAGTTATTTATATGTTTACCCAAAAAAAACAAAAAATTGCTCATTGATATGGTATATGTGATGTAAAAACAATTAAAAGCATTTGATTTATTTCGGACAAAACTTTTCTCCGAGAGTCACTGTTTCAGTCAGCGATTCGAGTGATCATCCGTGGTCCAAGTCCAATTAAGTAGGCAATACTGGTATTGTGTTTGGTTTATAGTTAATTGATGGTGAGGCTTGTCCTTATTGCCAGTGAGCCCAGACCCTGTTTCGGTTTTGATTAATTATTTCATGGCGGACAGTCGCCATCTTTGAAGTCCGAGAAAGATTTAAGACCGAAACTCTCTGAGAAAGACTGAAGGAGAATTAGCGCGGAGCGCACTGGCACAGAGAGAGAGAGAGACGGTAGCTAATAACCATTAAGGTTCCGGTGGCCTGGAGGGAAGCAGACGAGGTTGAGCCTAGCGGTGCAGACGTGTACTTGTGACGGCTGGGGTGTGACTGCGAGGCGAGCCAGGACACAGAGACGAGAAGGGAACCTAGATGACTGCCGAGCCCAGACTTCATATTAACCAGGTGATCTCCGCCCTTTTCCCAATTAGCACGCGTTCTAATCTTTACCTTTTCTTTGCAGAAATTATGTTGCATAGTAATGTGATTTGTGTTTATTGTCAATAAATATCCTAGTTCTTATAGAACTACAGTGTTCCTCGTGTTCCTGTTCAATCTTGGTAAATGCATCTCCTAGTTGAGAGTTGTTTATGTGAACGGATGTGAAATCCCGATCAGGTAAATGGTGATCGAACAAAGAGGGAGTGAGTGGACCTTTGATGCCAAGAATAGGAGGTACATCATATAATTTGGGAACCGTATTAAAAGTCATTATTATAGTTTTATCCCGAGTAGATAACTGAGACATTGTCCTGATGACTGTTCATAGGAATGTGGTCGTCGTTGATATGCGGCGTTAGTGAGAACGCTGGGGAGGATTACCAGCGCGTATACCCACAAGATTGTGGCTTGCATAAGTGAGAGCGCCAGGGGGGATACTGGTGTGGAGATCTACCGGATTGTGGATCGTTTGGAAAAGGGAGCATTGGGTTCTGCAGGCCCATGTGTAGACGCACCGGATTGTGTGTCAGATCTGCCCTAGGGTAGACCGGTCTGGGTCGGGGTGGCCGCGAGACCAACTGATGTGAATAAGATATTGTAGAAAATCTATGCATGTGTATTGCTATTCCCCATCCTTAGGTGCGACCTGTATATTTATATATCTGTATATCTATCCATTGTGAATACGTTCTAAGGAGGGAAGGTGAGTACGTTTTGGCTGGGTCATAGGGGCCCCTGGGGGCTGATCCCATCTAAGCGGAAAATCCAGCCATTACAGTGCTCAAGGGAAGAAGTGTCATCCACCCTTCAGCAAAAGTGATCCAAAGGGATCACACAGCTATTTACCACAAGCCTGAGCACACATCAAATATCAATAGCATTTGTACATTAAAAGATAGATCATAACAATAGTATATGACAGTTTGTCTATTACTGTTCTTGCTTCTGGTGGTCCAGCCAAAATGTGTTTCGTCGGCCGGGAGTGACCCACAACTTCCTCAGGGCTAATGGACCTTCTGTTAGAACAGTCAGCCTTTGAACCAGTTATAATTCCGTCCCGGCCAAGAGGGCAGGGATAATAGTTGAGTTCAGTTTCCTTCTAGTATTCGTTCCTTCGGTAACTGCTAAATCCACATGAGTGTTCGTGCCATGCATGTCAGACCAAATCTGTCCCATCATCCACAGTAAAAGGAATAGCACTCTCGTGCTCAGACGTGTTTCCGCGTCTGTTCACCGGCACCTATAAGACCGTAAAATTTAGCAAACTGTCATATACTATTGTTATGATCTAAATTTTACTGTACAAATGCTATTGATGTTTGTTGTGTGCTCAAGCAGCAACCTGTCAGTGTTGAGGCCTCCTGGGTACAGACTTAAAATTCGCCCACTTTGAGCTGTCCCACCTTCCTTTATGACTACACCAGGACCCCCACACGTTAGCAATCCACTGTTAATGAGCCCCACTTCAGATTCAGCTTGCAGCTTGCCCTGCAGACAACGCATCAAAAAAGTCTTTTTCTCCATAAAAGTTTCTGAGTTAGAGAGTAATCTTCCAACCGGAAAGATGTGCCCTCCATCGTGGTCAGACTTTTGACTTTGACCTGGTCTAACGTGAACAAATAGCCATAGTTGTCACTGTGTGCTTTTTGCTGATACTTTGAATTCACACTTTCCACGTCCATATCAACGGTTCTACATATAGTATTTTGCCATTTCGGTGTCATTTTTGGAATTCAAATTTACTGTTTATAGTGAGGTTGAGAAAAATATAAAAATAAACAAGACAAGGCTTAGCCTCACATGACAGAGAAGAAAAAGGCATCCTGAAGCCTTTGTTCAACTATTCCAAGAAATGACAAACCTTCCTCTGGACTCTCAGGCTGACATCATAGATTAACTACAATTCAAACTAACAAAGGTTCTGAATACTGTGGTTCCCAATTCCTTCCACAAACTATGTCCCTTGAAGGTTATTACATTTTACACTGATTAGCTTCACCATTTAAAACACCAGGAAAGGGGTGCAAAGACATTCACCTATTAAAATATTGAATTGAGATGATATGACATGCAGGAAGAATTAAGTTTACTGTGCAGTATGTTAAAAACAAAACAAAAATCTAACTGATTCATTGCCACATACAATAACAATCTGTAAAACAAGGGGACCCACTCAGTAGGCAAGGACCAAGGGTATTCAGTATTATTATGAGACAGTGGTCCTTGACAATTGAGAATGTATAGGTTCAAAATAATTATAGGCCACAATATGCACTATAATAAATAAGGTGTCCAGCCGGACCCTAAGTTTTAATGGATGATCAGAATAAGGCAGAATCAAAAAGAACATATAAAGTGGGACACAGTCCTGTATCCACAACATAAAACAAGGCTAGAAACACAACATACAAGGGATAGAAAGTTATCAGGCAATTATATAAATCGTGAGAAGCTAGTACAAGGAGGAAAAATTAACATAGCTTTGCTCATGTAGTAAAAACTAAATTGCGTCACACAATGTGGAACTATTGTTTAAACTACATCAGTAGTCGACGGCGTTTCGATCCTGTTACAATAGAGGATCATCATCAGGACAACCAATAAAAAAGCCTGAGTATGCAAGCCTGGTTGCGGAATAAGCTCCGTGGGCTAGCAAGGATTCAAAGATATCAATGTGTCCAGGGGTAGCACTTGGCGCTGCTACAGGGGCTTCCTAATTCGTTCCGGTAATTGGTCCAGCCGTCAAGCGGCGCGACCGCAGATTTATTGTGTCTAGTGGAGAAGTGCCACTTTTAGAAGTTGGCATTTCTGTTTGCAGTGAATATGAATTGCCTGTCTGGCTTGTGAGTGACAGGGGCTGGCTGGTGTGCTTGGCTCCTGGAGCCAAGATGGGTCTGCCCGGTTGTGAATAGGGAGATCTGCACCTAGATAAGAGGGAGGAGTTGCACCTGGGCCCTGAATAGGGATGTGCCTTCCCTACACAATGCTGGCTTCACCTCCTGTGCTGCGTCTGATGTCCCTGGACTATCCTGTGAATGGAAAAAGAGGAGCTGAGCAAAAGAAAGTGCTCAAGTGCTCCCAAAAAATTGCATCGGGTTTTCCCTAAACCCTGTGCTGGGGGACAAAGGAAAATGTGTGTATAAGAAGGGGCTGTGACCCCATGAAGTTGTTCTCTCTTGCGCCTAACTTGAGGGGGACCTGCTGCTGATGCTGGGAGCCAGGAGGACCGCCACTGGGGACTGCTCCCTGCTGGAGGGCCCTGTGAGCTGGCCCCTGGGCCAATCCTTTACCCCCCCTTCATTCTGCAAGACTTTCCCTTGGCTTTGGGGATGTAGCGCCTGGAAACGATTTATTTTTCATCCTGAAAGGCGCTTTATGTACCCTGAGGAGCAGCGCGTCTACAGTCCACGGCAGCACGAAGCTGCAAGCCTTCTTGGGCGGGGAACCCCCAGGGTGGAGATTCCCTTGCAATCCGACCGATTTTGGCGTTGGTGCCCACCGCGCATATTTGCCAGTTTTTTATATCCCTAGCGGGTGCCCACCCCTCCAGGGACCTTGTGCATAAAAAAACGGGAGCCTACCCCATATTACAGCCTGCAGCCACCACAAATAGAAATACTGAGGGCCGCAGCTCTGCCCGCGGCGAGCCGGAAGTAAAGGGGAGAAACCGGAAGTAGGCGGGTTGACCCACGGGACTCCCGTGCTAGTGGAGAGCCCCTCGTGTACCTGGGAGTGGAGCCTGGGCCTGGTGGGAGCCCACTCCGCCTGTGGTTTGCCGGCCTGCGCCCCAGTGCTGTCAGAAGAGCCCCGTGGTGTGGAGCCTATCTCGCGCTGGGGAACGCACCTACCGCAAGAGCCAGGCAGGGGCCCACCCCACTCTGGCAAGCAGCCAGAAGACAATGGAGACTCCGCTCCGTGAATTGAAGAAGACCCCCTGAAGAGGAGATGGCCCCAGTGCAGGAACCCCCGAGACAGTGCTGGTGAGTGGGGCTTGATTTTTCCTATGGAATGTGCCTCCCCCTGCTAGAGGGAGCACCCGAAGAACCTGGTTAGCGGGGCCGGGAGGAGAGCAGCATTGGGGCTGGAGGGGCAACAGAACTGCAAGCTAGTGTCCTTTCCTTTACCCCACAGCGGGCTGCTGCAATGTTGTGGGCTAAATTTGGATCCTCCTTTTGAGTCCCCGAGCGGGACTCCAAAGTTGGGGTGCAAGTAGTCCAGGAGTCCCCCAAGTGGGGCTGCCACAGTGGTGCCCGCACTGATTTGTTTGGGGCACATGGTATTAGAAGTCCCACAGGGGCTTCAGTGGCACAGTGGTGCCGGTGCTAATTTAATGTAGGGGCATATTGTCTCAACCCCCAGTGGGGGTCAAGGAGCACCGCTGTGCAAGCCCCATATTTTCTTGGAGGCCTTTTTAATTTAGAGACCCAGACAGGGGCGCACTGGTGTCCATGCTCCCTGCCACAGCTGCCCAGCACTTAGTGGGCAGCTGCAACATTTAGGTTGTGCACCTGTGCCCTTTGCTTTCACTGCCTAGGCAGCACGCCCTGACTATTGTTGAGCAGTGGTGCCAGTGCTTTCACGTTGGCAGTTGTTCTTAGGGCGCATTGAAAGCCCGTGCCCATCATTTGCTAATGCTGCCCAGAAATTAGAGGGCAGCTTCCATGTTTAAACCTGTTCTTTTGCATTGTTGCTGTTGGCTGCGTGTGCAGCCAGCCCTGACTATTTTGGACATAGGGCGTTAGTGCCCTGTGAGAGGCCAGGTGACCTGGGGACAATCTTCATGTGTTGTGCCCTCGCTTGCGGTACACTGGTTATGCCTAAATGTGATGTCTAATATGCAATGCCTTTATGCCTGTTCTATACCTCGAAATGTGTTTTATGGTTAGGAGGGCCATGTGGGCCACTATCAGAATCAACACTTAGTAGAAATAGTAGATGTAGAACATAGGATAATTGTAGCACAAAATAAAAATTGTAAAACACAACCTGTAACCACTGGTAAAAAGGTAGGAACACACTACGCTATACTAATCACCTTAGGCATAGATCACGCAGGGAAACATAAACTGGCTAGAATAAACCATACTAGGCGTGTAAATGATCCCCTGTAAATACCGCCCAGTGCCGGTTGGCACAGTGTATATGTGTGATTATGATCTAATGTGTTTTTTGAAATAAAAAGGCTATTTTTATATAAAAGCTTGTGTGGAGTTCCTTTTTGTGATGTGCCTAATGTGTTGCTGCTGTGTGTGTGTGTTGCGCAAACGCTTTACACGTTGCCTCCAGGATAAGCCTGACTCCTCGTGCCAAGCTACCAAGGGTGTGAACAGGGGTTATCTTAGCATGTAACTCCCTTGCCCTGACTAGAGTGGTGGTCTCTGCCTGGCTTTGGCGCAAGCCTTAGCCAACCAGAGATCCCATTCCTAACAATCGGTATTATTCCTTTTGATTTGTCATTCCTTCCAAGATGGCGCTGAATTTCACGGTAGTTTGTACCAGAGTATTGTCCTTCTTTTGTTTTCATTTGTTTTCATTTCAGCCAAGCACTTTATATTGTCTGCTTTTATAGAAGTCAGCATTCCCTGACGCATTTTCTCGGAAATGCGTAGAGCTGCCTACTGCTAATTAAACTTTTCATTTGCACTATCGATAGCGAGGTGTATGTGCCTTTTTTCCTTGGCGCTGAAAAAGTGGTTAAATATTAAT
Organism: Lissotriton vulgaris; assembly: GCF_964263255.1. NCBI lineage: Eukaryota > Metazoa > Chordata > Amphibia > Caudata > Salamandridae > Lissotriton > Lissotriton vulgaris. The sequence continues at coordinate 132,597,387 of NC_141687.1, forward strand.
GGGCTTCACACTGTGTACACGGTTGCCTGCGGGAATGAAGGAGTTCTGTGAACTGATGACTGGATTAATAAACACACACCACAATCTGTGTCGTAAAAATACATTTAAACTTACATCCTAGAAAAGAGTATATTTAACAGTATATACAGAGACGTTTTAATGCATGGGCAAAGTGGGCTCTGGCCCAGGGCCCCAGCCTTTCAGGCGGCCCCTGACAGAGTCAGCTCCTTTCTCCAGAGTTTTGCCCCAATGACCTTGAGTATTTCTTAAACAGATTGTTTTAAATACTATTTTCCTTTAATTTATTTCTGATGTACCTGATGTGTGAGTCTAGTACAGCCATTTTACAGAGAAATGTTGTGTTTATTTTTCATGCAATATACATAAAAAAGTTTCTTTTAGATCAAAAAAAGGCCTAACATATAAGAAATGCGAGGGCGTCACAGAGATCATTTGCAGTAATATTGGTGAACTTCTGCTGTGTTACAATATTGAAAACACATGTAACTATCCCTGAATTTTAGATGTTAACACATTTAGGTCCTTATTTATGAGAAGTGATGCATCGCTGTGTGAAAACAGGGATGCGTCACTTCTTAGTCTGCCCTCCTTGCAACATAGTAGATGAATCATATTTACTGTATGACGCATCATGTCGCAAGGAGTTACAGATATGTCAGTATTTCTGACATATCTATTGGCGCAAAAGCGAGGCGTCGCTGGGATGTGTCTGAAAATAGATGCAACTCCATCAATATGTCCTTTCACATGGGGTACGCCCCATGTGAAAGGGCCTGCATCAGCGTTACGCCTGCTGTGAGGCAGGTGTAAGATATTGACGCAATGGCGTCCTAGAAGTGGCACACTGAATGCACCACTTCTACAAGGCGTTTTGCGTGGGAACACCCAGCCGGCATACGTTATGCCTGGTGCAGGTATAATGTGGTGCAGGGGTTTTTCAAAGTGACGCATCTGCCTACATGTGTCACTTTGTAAATAGGGCGCAACATGGCACTTTGTTTAGGCTGCCGGTGTATCACAAAAAGTGACGCACTGGCGGCATAAAAGTGAAGCAAGGCCTCATAAATAAGACCTTAGAATTTGGACGAGTGTTCCTTTGCACTACAAAGTTGTTTGTTAAGGGTCCCGCACTCCCTTTGAATGATTGTTTTGAAAATTGTTAGATAAGTGTAATATTTTCGTTGGTGCAATGGATGGTGATCTTGCTGGGCTCCCAAGATCGAGATATATATCATTCAATTATGTATCCTGTGAACACAAGATGCATTTCCTCCATGCACTCCTTTCCAAACTTTCATAAATATTCGTACAAAAATTTTTTTTGCTTGTTAGATGATTTATTTTTTTCTCATTTTATACAAGGTGTATAAAACAGAACTAGCGAGGAAGACTCCACGTTAACAGGACCTCGCCAATTGCAAGGCACGAATTATTCCATGCATTAAGAAATTACGAAGTCCCCTGAGGAAGGGCGTTACGCTTGAAATGCATTGGGCAACTACATTGTGATAAACTTTTCCGAGACATGGAATATGTTGAATAGTTATGAACATAATGATACACCTTGTATAAAATGAGAAAAAAATAAATCATCTAACAAGCAAAAAAAATTTTGGTACGAATATTTATGAAAGTTTGGAAAGGAGTGCATGGAGGAAATGCATCTTGTGTTCACAGGATACATAATTGAATGTTCCTTTGCACTGTCAGGGACCTAATGAAATGAAAACGGGTATTTAATAAAGAGCACAGCTACTCAGACTAGAGTGTCCTGGCACGGGACAGTGGGAGGAAAACGTGCGTAATAGACCCATCAGTTATTAAAAAGCCAGGTTTTTAAGTTCTTCCTGAAAGAGAGTAGGTCTGTGGTTAGTCTCAGGTAGTTTATTCCACAATGTTGCACCTAGAAAGCCGAGGGATCTGCCTCCAGTGCGGGCATGGCAAATTTTAGGCATGATGGCCAGGTTGGCATTGGAAGATCTTAGGGGGTCTAGATGTTGTGTAGCGAATTACTTGCTTATTTAGTTAGCCGGCGCCTAAGCCGTGGAAAGCTGTAAAGAAAGATGGTCATCACTTTGAATTCGATCCGTTCTTTTATGCGGAGCCAGTGTAGAGACTTAAGAATGGGAGTCATACTATATCTGGGTTTAGGTCTCAGGATGGCTCTGGCCGCCATGTTTTGTACCACTTGTAGGCGCTGGTTAAGGGATTTGGGGAGACTGAGGTACAAGCTGTTGGCATACTCAAGCTTTGATGTCACCAGAGCCTCCTCCACGATCTTTCTGATCTCAAGCGGTAACAGTGGCAGGCAGTATGCCAAAGCAAGTGCCAGTTAGATTGTTGATTTGAAAGCACATAGAGAGTGTCTTATCTGTGACAATATCTAAGTTTTTGACTTTTCCGCAGGCAGGGGAGGCATATTTTTTGGCCACCAAGAGCTACAATCAGGCGTTTCTGGATTACCAAAGAAAACATCTTCAGTTTTGTCAGAATTGCACTTCAGCTGATTCATCTTAAGCCAGTTAAAACCCTGTGTGAGTCAGGACCTAATCATGGCCCTATCAAAGACGGTTGCTTTTTCACATGTAAAAATCAGCTTAGTGTCATGAGCATAGGTAACAATGCTGGGCCCTCTTCCTCTACCAGAAATGCAAGCGGGGATAGATATATATTAAAAAGGGTAGGACTGAGAATGGAGCCCTAAGGGACACCTACATTCATGGCCGGAACCATGGATGAGAAAGGGGGGAGCCAGATGTACTGAGATCTATTTGCTAAGAAGGATGGCATCCATGTTAAGGCGGTCCCACCTAGGCAGTTGTTAGCAAGTCTCTCCAGGAGCCTCTCATATGGGACTGTATCGAAGGCCGCCGACAGATCGAGCAGTATGAGAACAGCCTTTCCTCCCTGGTCTAGCTTACCCTTGAGAAATTCAATCACTTCCAGGAGAGCGGACTTCGTACTGTAGTTAGCCTTAAAACCGGATTGGGACTCATGAAGGAGGTTCCCACCTTCAATGTGTTTTTGGAGGACCTTGTTTAGATGCTTCTCTAGTACTTTGGAGAGGGCCGGAAGAAGGAAGTTTGGCCTGTAGTTGGCAGGGTCCGTTGGTTTGGTGTTAGCCTTTTTTTATCAGTGGAAGAATCTTATCATTCTTCCATAATTTCCGCATGTTGCCTGTGGAGAGGGAAGCATTAAAGAGCTGGTTTACTGTGGGGTTTATGGTGGGAGCTAATAGGTTCAGGATATTCGCTGGACATGGGTCGGTAGGAGAGCCGAACTTAATGCTTTGGAGAAGGGCCAGTGACTCTTCAAGCTGAAATTCAGGGAAGGCTAGTAAAGATGGAGGATCCAAGGGGTGAAATTTGCTATTAGAACTCAGGTAGATGGTCAGTTCTTCCTCTGAGATGTTAGTGAAGGCTTGTTGGATCACAGAGATATTTTTGTGAAAGAATTGAGCTATTTGCTTAGACCATTCTTCCGTGCATGTCCCTTCCTTTGTGTTGGCTTTCGAGGTGGTAAAGGATTTACCTATGCTAAATATTTCCTTACTCTTATTTTGGGCATTTTATATCTTGGTTTGAAAGACGTTTTTCTTGCCTGCCTTCACGAGAATGTAATGAGCTTTTGAGGTGTCTTTGTACACCTTCCTGTCCTCAGGTAGATAGGACTTATGCCATTTCCATTCCATTTTTCTACAATTGCTTTTGCTAGATCTGGGGGAATCGTTAAACCATGGATCTGGTGAGGTCGACCTCTTTGAGATGCGGGAAACAACCGGTACCTCTGCATCAATGTTGGTTTGGAGCCAATAATCTATTGAGAGGGCGTCCAAGTCAGGGCAGCCAGACAACTCCGGCGAGGAACGACCGAGGGCCAGTGCCGGACTGGGAACAGAAGCCGGCCCTGGCAAACTGCTCAGCTGCCCCCCCCCCCCCCCCTGGGGTGAGGGGGAGTGCAGCCGAGCAGTTTACGAGGGCCGGTTTCGGCCTATTTTGTTACCGGGGGCCGATATTGCTGACCCCCGGTAACAAAAATGGACCCTCAGGGGTCCAAAACCGGCCCCCGCGCTAGCGGCCCACCGGGGAAATACCTGGTGCCTGCTATGGCAAGTCCGGCCCTGCCGAGGGCATCTGCTAACATTGGGATGGATATTTCATGGAACATCCTGTAATTAGGGACCCTCTGCCCTGCGTTAGTCCGAGGGGCTTTGGCAGAGTTGGGAATGCCGAGTTTTAATAGGAGGTGGTCAGACCCGGTAATGGGAAGAGGTAGGCTTACTGATATGTCAAAGTTGTGAAAGATTTGTTTTAGGATATGGCCTTCTCATGGATGGCTGAAGAAATAGATGTAAACTTGTTGCAAGCCTGCAGCATCTCCAAGAAGGAAATTGTTTGAGGGTATTTTCCATTGTCCAAATGTATATTGAAATCTCCCAGAATAAGGCAGTTGTTGTATTTCAAGGCCAGGGAGGAGGTGGCTGTATTAAACGTAGTAATAAAATTTCCAGTTGCACAGGGAGGTCTGTAAATCAGAAAAACAGCTATGATATGATGAGGGGGATAAGGTACAGCAGAAGCCTAAGGACTCTGAGTCCTCAATGTTTTCCATCGGGATGGGAGAGCAGTCTAGTTTTTGATTGTAAATGATCTCGACACTGCCCCCCTAACCACTCGGTCGGTCCCTCCTAAGGATTACCTAGGGATGGCCAAGGGTTGGGGGCTTCAGACAGCCAGGTCTCAGTGAGAAATAAAAGATCAGGCTGTTCGTCTAAAAGTAGTTCATAAATGTGTGGTTCATGCTTTTGCATAGAGCGACAATTTAAAAGGGTGGCCTTTAAGTCATCTGTTTTCTTACTGTTTTTACACTTATTGTTGTGTGGGAGGATCTTGGGTGCAAGTTTCCTGGGCTGGAGGACAGATCAGTTGCACTTATTGCATGGAAAGTCTACCTCCAAGCTCAGATCAGCCGCTGTACACTGACATAATAGTTGCCGCCTAAGCAGTTTTTCATTATTGTAATATAGTAAAAGAAACTCACAGGAGGGGAACTGGACAGCATGGTTGACACCAGATGCCTCCGGGCGCAGACTAGCTTGCCTTTAGCGTGCCTTTGGCACACCTCCATTTGAATCGGGAATATATAGGCTAATGCCTATGATGCAAACTGGATTGCTAACGCAACTGAGGAAGCAAAAACTGCTTGTGCGGAAGTGAGGTGCCCAATAGTAGCCCCATCCCTCCACACACTAGGCGTATCAGCTGTGGTGGTCCAGGATTGGAGGAAAAGCAAGATGCGAATCAGAGCAGCTAAGGAGGTGTAGGCAAACAGAATCAAGTAAAGTGCAAGTGCGCGTAGGTAGGAGACATTTCTAAAAAGCAGAGTATTTCAGCCACACATATACAATTTAAAAAGTATTAAAAACCTAGTAGTAGGACAGGAAATACTAAATGCTACAGCTGTCAGTTGCGCACGTCCATTTACAGCGGGAATATATAGGCTAACGTAGCTGAGGAAGCGAAAACTGTGTGGGAAACGGGCTCAAATTGGATCATAAATTCAAAGCTGTTTTGAACAGGGGCCCCCAAAATATGTTTGGCCGAGGGCCCCCAAAATCTATAAAGATGTCCCTGCCCTGAGTATATACTAATATGTTATGTTATAGGGGTATTTATAAAGCGCATGGCTACTAGGAGTGTCCCGGTGCTAACTACTGGATAGAAAATTAACTGCAAAATGTTGGTTGGCAAATTCCAACCGTTACTGCTTCTTTGATTCTTTCTTAAAACGCATCTAGATTTAAAACAGGTTGTGAGATATGATCCCATTTTTCTTTTGCTCTCCAAATAAGTCAACTTTGTTCTCAATCACCTACGAAGTGGATAATACACTCTTTAAAAAACGAAAATAACAAATCCAAGACACAAAAGAGTGCAAATTCGTAGCACAATATAATAATAAACAGCTGCCAATATTTTTGTGTTGTATATGACAGGTTCAGTGCACTGGGCCATAGAATGTGTCTCTGAATTTCAGTAATAACAAAGCGATCACTCATAGACGGAGGCACACATATAGGAAATGCCATGTGTCGTTGTTGTACTTTTCATAACAGTATCCTTGATCGAGACAGACAGAGTTTGCTGTTGTCAACATTTAAAGAAATGATGTGGAAAGCCCTGGGAAACGAGCACAATGTATTAGTAATATCTGCCAGTGTCTCCTCTTTGAATGACACTGTTTCAGCAGCAGCAGCGGGGCACGGTTGTATATGTGCCTGTTGAAGATCATTCTCTCGTATCAGTGAACAGAATGCAGTGGATAATAATCCTTCATTCAATCAAACCACATATCAAGGAGTAGAAAACGGCAATTTTAGCACAAAACACAGGGGTAAACATGCAATAAAGCCACAGGACTGTTGTCCTTTCCTTCTGCAAAGGGCACGCGAGATAGGGCTGAAGGATGGGGTTTTAGAGGTGATTTATGAAATACAAAAGCAACATTTTATCAGGGTCGAGAAGAGGAGAATAAAGAGCCTTCTCTATCCAATGGTTTCACTTTGTCTTTCCCTCTTTCTTGACTGAGAGACAACCAGAAGAATCCAGCAAGGGGGGCGTGGCTTGAGCGCCGCACAAGATGGCAGCTTGACTTCGGAGCTCCGCTGTTCGAGCGCCGACACCAGCGATTTCCGCATCATTTCCCGGACTTTCGCGGACGCCGATAAACTTTTTAAGCATCGGAGCATGAGGTGAGCAGAATGATGCCAGCTGCGTCCCTCTACTCCGTTCTAATGCGCACTTTTCATTAGTGACGCGGCTCGCTATTTCGGCGGCCGCCATTTTCTCATCTTTTACCGCGATTCTCCTCAGTCGGTAAATGTTTGTTTTGCACGCCACAGCGCTTCCTAAGTGCACCTCGAGAATATGAAACTCACTAATTTGCGCATTTCCTCATAGCTCTTCAGCAGAAACCTTTCTTTTTCGTTTTCTTAACCTCAAGTGCCTGTTTCCTTCATACTGCTTAACGTTCCACGCTGCACTATTCCTACAGCTTCTCACAGCAATTTTCCTCACAGGCTACTGACATGCCTGCAACAATGTTTGTTCTTGAATGGGATGGAAAAAGTTATTTTCCTCTTGGCCAGTGACTTTTATGTTCAAATTTTCTCCTCATTGCTAAACTAGTCCTTGTGCTTGGACTTTCAGTTTCATGTGGTGACTTGTTTGTGGCACAGCTCTATAATCTTGTGGAGGAACTCCTGCGGAGAGGCTGTGTGTGATATCAATAACTTTTGCTCCTTATTTCACGCATTTTATTCATTACTTTGTATCATCACACCAAATAGTGCTTTCATCACAGAACCTTTTTTCTTCGAATCTGGAGTAGCACTGCTATTTTTCTCCCTTGCCTTATATGGGGAAACTGCGCACCCTCAAGCTTACTGCTTCTAAGACCAAACCGCGTCATTCCTCAGGCTCTGATTCCACGACGCAGACCATGGATGACCTTGTTTCCCCTAAACTGGATGTTACCCGTGGGGCAATTCCTAAAGCTAATACCTCCAGTAAGCTTTTACAACCTGGCTCTAGGAAACGTCTGAAAAAGGATCCTCCCTCTCCAGGCTCCGCGTCACACTCAGCATCCATGGATCTAATCCTTGAAGAACTTCGTGCGCTTAAACCCTTCATGGCTGAAACTACAAAAACCCTGCAATTTCTTCATGACAAATGGTCTACTCTTGAATCGCGGGTTCTTTTGGTGGAACAATCCACGGAGGCTCTTCAAACTTCCTGTTCTAAAATTTCATTGTTGGAGAAGGATGTCTCTCTCTTAAGAAGGCAGACTGAGGAGTTGGAAAATAGAAATCGTAGAAATAACTTACGCCTTTACAATCTTCCGGAACTTACAGAAGGGTCCAATCCAACTGCCTTCTTCCAAACTTTCTTACCAAAAAATTTGGATCTTCCTCCTTCTTCTTCGCTCAACATTCAACGTGCACATAGACTTGGTCCAAAAGTTTCCACCAAACCCCGCGGAGTCATCATGCTGTTTTTACAATATACTGACCTTCTTCAAGTTCTTTCAGCCGCAAAAGCTAAGAAACAAGTTATGTGGGAAGGTCACCGTTTGTATCTTTCTCAGGATGTAGCTAAAGTAACAGCTGACCGCCAGAAACAGTTCCTTGAATTGCGACCACGACTACGAGATCTTGTTGCCAGATTTGGTCTCCTCCACCCTTGCCTCTTCAAGGTCACTTACAAGGACAAGACAACAACTTTCGAAGATCCACAAGTCCTTGAAGAATTTCTCCGTCACCATGAAACCATCAACATGGACACTGCAAGACCTGTTTAATTGTTCATGTTTTCTCCTGTTTGACTAAAATGTTTATCTTTTTGTTACCCTATTATACCTAATTTTTGTTTCCTCCATCCTATTGTATACCCCTACTCCTAGTATATTTTGTCTTAGTACTGCGCAGCTTATATTTATTTGGTTTTCTTATGTTTCTCTAACATCCTCTTTTCCATTTTTGTCTTCTTACAGATCCTCTCCTCATGTTCTCCACCCCGGTGTATTTTTGCTCCCTTGAATTGACCCTAAGCTGGTTCCTCAGGTGTTCGATGGCGTGAGTTTCTGTTGTCGATGTCATCCTCTTCTGGCGTCGTCACCCCTCATTTTTCTTCTGTGTTTGTTAGTATGTTTCTAAATTTTTCTAACTTTCTTCTATTCTTCCTACTGTTCTCTCTCTCTATTTTCTTTCCTTACTCTTTTCTCTACCTTTCTCTTACCTTATTCTCGATCTTTTCTCTTGATTTATTTCTCTTACAGACTCTTTTTCGCATTCTTATTACTTCTCTCCTTTCCTCTCACCTCATTTCTACTTCTTCTTCATCATCTCTTTTATATCATTTTCTTAATACTTTATATTCCGAGTAGTTACTTGGAATGTTAAGGGTTTAAACAACCCCATTAAACGTCAAAGAGTTTTAACGCATTTGACTAGGCTTAAAGCCGATGTAGCCCTCCTCCAAGAATCCCACCTTACAGAAACGGAGGCTACCAAACTTAAACGTTCTTGGGTGGGTCATGTTTTTCACTCTCCCGCTTTAGGTAAGAAAAATGGTACAATTATATTATGTCATAAAAAGTTAACTGTTTCAGTTATATCACAAGAATGCGATGTTAATGGTCGTTGGGTTCTCATTAATCTTCTTATTGATAACATTCCTTTAGTTATTTTCAATGTTTATACTCCTACAAGTCTTGATAAATTGTTTTGGTCTGCTATTTCTGATAAGCTTGTAACTCTCAATGAACAATATGTTATTTTTGGTGGTGATTGCAATCAAGTTCTTGATCCCTTTTTAGATAGGAATTCAAAAGTTAAATTTGTTCCCTCCAAAATGCATTCCCAATTTGTCACATCTGTACGGAATAATGCTTTAGTTGACATTTGGAGGTTATGTAATCCGGACCTTAGAGAGTACACTTTTTATTCCCCCACTCACCACTCCCAATCCCGCATTGATTACCTCTTCCTCAGCAAACCCTTAGCACAACTTGCTATTCACTCAGATATAGGCTCCATTTTAATATCAGACCACGCTCCCGTTTTTGTAGATATTGACCTTATCCCCTTCTCCCCTCACTCAGGTCGCTGGAGATTTAATAACTCCTTACTTCTTGATCCCAATTTTTGCACCCGTTTTAATTCCTTTATCACCGAATTTTTTACACTTAACCATCTTCCAGAATCCTCCTTTGCCATGATATGGGATTCATTTAAAGCGGCCGCAAGGGGATTCATCATTAATTTTGTTTCTCAAAAGAAAAGGCAATCTATCTCTAAATCAACTCAACTTTTAGATAAAATTAAAAAGCTAGAGTATGCCTATTATAACTCTAACTCTGAATCTTCTCTTCGGGAACTTATATCCGCTAAATTTGACTTTAATAAATATACCACCAATGCTGCCTCAAATTCTCTTCTTAAATGCAATTCCCGCTATTACGGTGGACAAAACAAGATGGGCAAACTTCTTGCCAATTATCTCAAGGTACGTAAAGAAAGAACTAAAATTGAATCCTTACAAGGCCCGGCTGGTGTTTCTTTATTTAAAGACAAGGACATATTGGCTCAATTTGTTTCGTTCTACCAAACTCTATACACTCCCGAATCTAATCCTGACCCTATTGATCTTCTTACATATTTTCAGGATATTCCCTCTCCGGATTCTTCTCATATTGATTTCCAATCATTAGATTTGGATATTACCCTTTCTGAAATCTCACATGCAGTCTCTATCCTTCGTCGCGGTAAAGCGCCAGGGCCCGATGGTTTTACCATTGAATTCTACAATCATTTCTCTTCCCTTCTTCTTCCTAAACTACTTTTGTTATTTCAATCTTTTGCGGCTTCCGGATCTTCTCAGGGAACTTTCCAAGAAGCATTAATATGTTTAATTCCTAAACCAGATAAAGACCATACCCTATGTAAAAATGATCGTCCTATCTCCCTAGTAAACACTGATTATAAAATCTTCGCCAAAATTATAGCTCTTAGATTAGATCCCCTACTACCGGAACTTATTGGCCCTGAACAGTCTGGATTCGTTAAAGGTCGTTTATCATCGGACAATGCTCGTGTTTTCTTTAACATTTTAAGTAAAGATACCTCCCTCTCTACTCCCCTTGCTGCCGTCTCTCTGGACGCCGAAAAGGCTTTCGATAGAATAGGGTGGGACTTTATGTTTCAAGCACTTCGTTGGTTTGGTTTCCCTCCTAAATTCATTTTTCTTATTTCTTTACTTTACTCTAGCCCCCACGCCTCAATCTTTGCAAATGGTATGATTTCCGATTACTTTCCCCTTCAAAGAGGGGTGCGACAAGGATGCCCTCTCTCCCCTCTTTTATTTATTATAGCTTTAGAACCATTCTTAACTAAGATTCGACTTGATGATACTATTACTGGATTCCAATACGGTTCTCAAAAACAAGCTAAATTATCAGTATACGCTGATGATATTTTATTTTACTGCTCAAACCCCCAAACAACTCTCCCTTCCTTCCTTAATCAAGTTTCCTCTTTCTCAACTGTTTCTGGTTATCGTCTAAATACTGACAAATGCGAAATTTTACCCTTAAATCCTTTATGTCAAAAATATCTCTTTGACACCTCTGGCTTTTCCTGGCAACCCTCTAAGATTAAATATCTAGGTGTTTGGTTCGCTCCTCGTCTTCCTGACACACTTAAATTTAATTTCGAATCTCTCTCCAATTAAATTACTACTTCAATTAATAGATGGAATCCTCTCTTCCTTTCTTGGTGGGGCCGTTTGGTCTCCATCAAAATGATGTTAGCACCTTTAGTGCTCTATACTATTTCCATGATTCCCATTCGTATTCCTGATCATTATTTCACGTCAATAGATTCTCTTCTAGTAAAATTTTTGTGGAAAGGTAAAAAATCCCGAATAGCTCTCTCTTCTCTGAAAAAAGACAAATCCCTCGGTGGAATCAAATTCCCTAACTTTAAATCATACCATAATGCTTTTTCCTTAAAACAAGCCATGCGGTGGCTTTCTTCAGATCTTCCTCACATTCCTCCTTTATGGCTCACGTTGGAATCTTCTTTTCTTCATCCTTATGAATTCACAGAAGTTCTCTCCTTCTCTTCTAATGTATAATCTCTTCATTCCCCCATCATTTCTCGCTCCTGTTCTCTTCTTCGTCCCTACGTATTGTCCACATACCCCTCTGCTTCCTCTACTCACACCCAACCTATCTGGCATAATAAACTCCTCAAAATCCGTAACCGCTCATTATATTGGAAAACCTGGCATTCTCTTGGTTTAAAATGGATCTCCCAACTTCTTTCGAACACTCAACCTCTACATTTCAAGATCTTCAAACACAATTTTCGCTACCTTCCTCTTCTCATAAGCAATACTTATCATTGATTCCATCCCTTACCCAATACTTAGCTTCGCTCCCGATTAACAACCCTATCCCTGTCACTCATCTCTCAATTTCTAATGCCCTCGATCAATCCCTTTCTTCTTCATTTATCTATAAATCTCTGCAGTCTTCTACAGATCGTACTAAATCTAAGGTTGAGTTGGTTTGGGAAAATGATTTGTCTCAAATTTGGTCCTTCACTTTATGGGATAAAATATGGTCCAAAATTCACAGTACATCCAGAGCCGCTAACACTACACAAACTTTATTCTTTATTTATAATCGTACACTTTTCACTCCATCAACTCTGCCATCATTCTCCCCAGACACTCCCTCCACTTGTTGGTCCTGTCCTTAGCTGATTTGAAACACATGCTATTTGAATGCCCTCATATTTTACGTTTTTGGCACTTGGTTTGGTCCCACTTGCAAAAGATTTTCAACTTTACTTTTTCTTTTTCCATCATTTACATTTTCCTAGGATCTCTTTCTCCTGCTTTCACCGGATCACACCACAAACATAAATTACTTGACCTCTTAATAGCCATTGCTTTTCACCATATTACATCACATTGGAAACAGGCCAAAGATGTTTCCTTTACTGCTTGGTGGAATGTAGTTTGTTTTAATCACCGTCTTGACACTAATTTTGTTTCCCCCATCTCCTTAGCAATTAAACGTGACCTTTTATGGCTTCCTATTACCGAATATTTATCTAAGATTGCCAGACCTCCTCCCGCCTCTCCATTACGTAATGTTGAAGTTCGTAAACCACCATGATTGCATTTTCTTATTTGCTTATAATGTTTCTTCATGGCATCTACTGTTTTATCATATTATTTATATGCTTTTCTTATTCAAGATGTCCCCCCATCCCTTTATGTTTCCTGACATTTATTGCGATTCTTATTTTTATGTATGACATAGTTTTAATTAATTAACATTATTTTGTGAGAGAGATTTTACTTTTTCGTAACTTTTGACCGTTTCTTCATTTCCTACTTTTGTCTATTTATATTTCAATAAACTTCAAACTTAAAAAAAAAAAAAGAAGAATCCAGCAAGCCAGTAAAGTTAGAAATAAACAACTTTAATGGCTTAATTCTTTCGAGTCTATTGTAAATTAATAACTTTATAACTTTCACTATCAAATGACAAGTGATACATAATCTACTTTGAAACTGTGCATGCTGTCATAAGGGGGACCATAAAAAAAATACCTGGAGTCAAAGACAAACCACACACAAGAAGATGCACACCGTTTTGGATGAATAACCTTGAGGAGACATTCATTTTTGCCAAGAACTCTTCCAGCTCTAATAGTCGATGCAAAGCAAAAGGGGAACCGGACAACAAGGACTGTCAAAGCAGTCTCTAGATAGAATTAATCAATACAGAGAGAAACGTGTCTGCCCAAGTCAGAGCTTTGGTGGTCAAACCTAGGTCAGCTACAAAGATGGTGTATTGACTTTTACAGAGTACACACTGTCAAATAGCCTACTTTATATATAAAACACACAATTTTTTAGTGAGATGGGTTAAAAGGAAAACAATTTTACATTAAAATAGAAAACAGAATCAGCGAGGAGTACATTTAACAGTTGCTACTTATTCATTTTTAATTTAGTTTTAAAATAATAACAACAATAATAATGATAATGGTAATAATATTGACGATTTGGGGATGAGGATTGTAACCATATTATTAACTATTATTAACATTATTATTATAGTCATAGTACTATGCTGAGGCGCTGCATGGCTATCTTTCCCTAGTGATGAGGCGCCTACCTGGTCCCACTTTGTCCTGGACCTCTGTAACCATGTTATTATTTTGGGTCAACATTCAAAGATAGATAGGATGCCTAAATAACTGACCACTACAGTCTATTGTCTAGAGCTCTCATTGGTTTGTTCCTACTTCAAATTCAAACAGTTTTATTTATTGATCAACGTGGTCTCTATCACCCCGCTATATATGCTTTTCTGCACACCACTGGATATATTGCCACGAGTGGAGGTCTTTGCAGAATGAAACAAAGCAAATTTAAATAATTTCCTCATATCTTGGCAAAAAGGGATGAGACAAAGGGCTTATATGGGGACAGGGAAACACAAAATGGAACTCAGGATTCAACAAAGAAGACCGGTTAGAAGACAGTATATTACTATATGCAACACAAAGGCAGGGAAACAGGAAATGTAACTCAGGATTCAACACAGACTTTTCAAAGGAAGGTGTACTACTATATGCAAAAATCATTAAACAATTACAAACTTGGATTTATAGATTTTAAAGTATATGTCCCCACATGACTTGCCAGTGGAAAGTATATTACTAAGTAAAAATAAGCACACAAGTACTGTTAGAAATGGGATCTCTGGTTGGCTGAGGCTTCTACCAAAGCCAGGCAGAGACCACCACTCTAGTCAGAGCAAGGGAGGTACACGCCAAGATAACCCCTGCTCACCCCCTTGGTAACTTGGCACGGGCATTAAGGCTTATCCTGGAGGCAATGTGTAAAGCACTCACACACACAGCAGCAACACACTAGGTACACCACAAAAGGAACTCCAAACTAGGTTATATATAAAAATAGCCTTTGTATTACCATAAACACATTAGATCATAATCACACAAGGTACACTGTGCCAACTGGCACTGGGTGGTATCTACAGGGGATTATATACACCTGACAGGGCCAATTCGACCACTGTCAGAACAATCACAAATCCTCAATTGTAAATGTAGCACATGTAATAAATGCAGAGCACAACCAGTAACTACTGGTAAAAGGTAGGAACACACTACGCAATACTAATCACCATAGGCACAGGTCACGCAGTGGAACATAAACTGACTATCATAAACTATACTAGGCAACACGAGTTTCTAGTCATGAAAACACAGTTAGAGGTATAATGTAGGCATAAAGGGATTGCGCATATAATCACATTAGGCATAAGGTAATTACCAACACAAACACAAATCACCAATCACCTTGCGCAAGAACCACAGAAGTTACTGACCCCAGGCCAACTGGCCTTCCATGGGGCTTAAAGGCTCTTTGTCCAAAATAGTTAGGACGCGCTGCCTAGGCAGCCAAAGCAAAGATGCGCGAGAAATCAACCTAAATGGCCCACTAAGTGCAGGGCAGTTTTAAAATGACAAAGAGGGGCACTGGCTCTCCGTGTGCCCTTTTCTGCCAACCTGGGTCGCTGCCCTCTATCAGGCGGGGCAGCGGAGAAGGTGGGGCATGGGCACCTCAATGCCCTCACGTTGGAACACTCAGGCTCTAAAGCAAATAGGCCCCTAAGAACAGGAAGAACGGCACAAGTAGGCGGGCCCCACTCTGGGGATCCTTGAACAAAAATCACGCCCCAACAGTGGTGCGGCTCGCCCTCCTGCGAGTCCGCTCAGCAGCTGTGCCCCCAAAGAACTGAGTACTGGCAGGAGGGGGGTTGGCACTGGCAATGTGCCCCAACACACCCTTCCAACACCTTCAACACCGAGCCCCACTCACCAGGCTGTCTGGGGACGCTCCTCTGGTCTCCAGGCTTGCCACCCAGGACTCTCCTCAATTCTGGGATGCATCCTCTGTTGCAGGCGCGGGGCTCCCCTTGTCAGTACCCGCAGGGTTCTAATGTGGTGGGAATTCCCATGCGGCGGGGGCAGGTGCCGACAATGCGCCTCAGGCCCCCTCCGCCTTACTCCTGGGCAGGTAATTGATGCTTGCAGGGTTCTCCTTCCCCTACGGGAGCCCAGCCTAAAGGGTAGTGTACCCGGTCTCCCTTCTTGGGACCAGGAATTCCTGGAGGCACTGCCCAGCTTCTCTTGGCGGCCGGGAACTCTCTCCAATCACATTGTGGCGCCGGCTCCAATCGCAGCGCGGCTCTGCCTGTGACGTCGCAGGAGTGTCCCTGAGGTTCCTGGGCTGGCGGCGGTGATCCAGGAAATGAGGGGTAGGTTCCCTCTGGAACAAAAATGAACAGCGGGGTGGGCACCCAGAAGGGAGCACCGCAATGTGCGGTAGGCACCCGCTTTTTAGATAAATGCACAAAGTCCTTGAAGGGGTGGGCACCCGCTAGGGGTATTTAAACTAAGGGTGGGCTTAAAATCCGTTTCATGGGCGAATTTGCGGATTTTCCGCGATTTCGCGATCCGCGAATCTCGCGAAATCGCTGTAAAATCCGCAAATCAGCGGGGACGAATTTTCAGCCAAGCAAGGGTTACAGCAGCTGGTGCAAAAGTTGAGCCTAATTTCTTTGTAACCTTTTACAAAAGGGTTACAAACAAATTAACTTCAACTTGGACACCTGCTGCTAATTGCTTCCTGGCGCCTCGTTGCCTACTTGCAACTATTCTCTGACCCTGTTCTGACACTTGAAGCAGGGTCAGAGAATAGTTACAAGTAGGCAACAAGGCACCTGTCCAAGGAATTAAACGTCATCAGGAAGCACCTACAGATATAAAAAACAGGAAGAAGGGAGAGGATGGCAAATACACCCTTTTTGAGTTGTCAGGAGGGGTTAAACTAAAAGAGACCTTTACAGCACAATTTTCATATGCATTTTGCTAAAAATAAAAAGCTGTATGTTCTGTAGGGGCAACTCAGGAATCTGGCCCTTCAGAGATCCGGCCTCTCTTTCTTTCTCTCGTTCTCTCTCTCCCTCTCTCTTTTCCTCTCTTTCTCTCTCTATCTATCTATCTATCTATCTATCTATCTATCTATCTATCTATCTATCTATCTATCTATCTATCTATCTATTTATCTCTCCCTCTCCCATAAAGGACTGCATGGGTAACTTCGCTATGCAAGCGGCTCGCGAAGACGCAAAAATCCCCGCGAACATGCAAAAAACCCAGCGAACACGCAAAAAACCAAAAATCTGCAAATTCGCACAAATTCGCGAATTTTGCGGATTGCGAATTCGCAAATCCGCAAGTTCGCGGATCGCGAATTCGCAAAATGTGCTCATGCTTAATTTAAACACACACAAAGCCCCTGGTGGGGTGGGCACCTGCAAGGGTAGTTAAAAGCTGCAGATATGCGGGGGAATCCCACACAGTGCAGCTTTGCGCTGCAGGGAAAAAGCGCTGCTCCTCTGGAAAATACAGCGCTTCTCAGGATGAAAAATAAAGCGCTCCCAGGTGCTACAAAGCCCAAAGTCTCAAGTCCAGGGAAAGTCTTTTACAATGCAGGAGGGGGCAAAGGCTGGGCCCAGGGGCCAGCTCACTGGGCCCCCATCAGGGAGGCAGTCCCCAGTGGTGCCCAGCAGCAGCAGCAGGCCCCCACTCAAGTCAGGATCAGAGAGCCCAATACATGGGGTCAAAGCCCCTTCTTATACTCTAGGGACCAAGAGGCACTGAGGTGGATGTATTGGTGGTTTTGGTATAGGTGGTGGTGGTATTGGTGATGGTATTGGAATTAGTGGTGGTGATATTGGTATTAGTGATGGTGGTATTGTTGTTTGTATTGGTATTGGTGGTGGTGATACTGGTATTGGTGGTGGTGGTATGGACTCTAACGGAAAGGTATCGCTAAATGTACACAACAAGGACACTAGACCTGACAAGCACTGCTGGAGCTGCCCAAGAGATTTATCGATTGAGTAAAATGTGTGACCTGGTTCCTGAAGTACATTTCGGGCCATATGTAGGTAAATTCCAAATACCGACTCCGTAATACCGATTCATACCGAATCGGTATTAAGAATGAGGTAAACGTGATGTAGGTAAATATTCGGTAAACATTACCGATTCGTTCCTAATCGGTATTAAATACCGATTGTGACCAATATCGGTAATAAAAATGCATACCGAAAGGCTAATACCGATTCGATGTTACCGAATCCACACCCAAAATCGGAAATACCGAATCGGTAATTCGAAAAACAGCGTTTTGGTGAATCAGCCAATCCTGATACACCCATTGACTCCCCAAACAGGAAGTTGCCACACCCAGCCAGGTGCACAGGGCCTGGAGCTCACTGTGAGGCAGGCAGGCAGGAGAGCTGAGGAGGCAGCAGCAACATAGACCAGAAAAAGAAAAGAGAAGAAAAACAGAACAAGCATTGCAATGGCAAGCCAGGACAAGGAGAAGGAGGGAGGTGATAGAAAAAGAAAACTCAAGTTCAGCGACAAGGAGCTTGAGATCCTGATTGAGGAAGTCACCCAAGTGTACCACAAGCTGTTTGGAGCCCAGTCCCACCAAGTGCCAGACGCACAGAAGAGGCAAATATGGAGTGGCATTCGGGACAAGATCAATGCCATAGGTGTGACCCTGCGCACCATAGAGGACATCAGAAAGAGGTGGTACGACCTCAGAAAAACTGCAAAACAGAGGATGGCAGAGAGACATAGGCTGGCAGGGAAAACTGGAGGAGGGAAAAATCGAGCCCCAGTACCAACACCACTGGAACAGATGGTGGAGTCCACCATCCAGCGGGAGAGTGTGAGTGGCATAGGAGACGCAGACAGCTCCGCCAGAGCAGCTAGAAAACAAGGTAAGAAGCATGCCCAGCATGCTGCCCTAACCCCTCCCAAACCCCAACCCCCATAGTGGTAAAAGTGCTCCCACTCCACACCATGTCTTACTGCTTACCTGCAATGCATACTGGGTGATGTAGTCAGTGTGAAATCATGATCAGGACTGTCAGGACAGCTAACACATGTCCTCTTCCCTATCTACTTTTCTCATTCCTTTCTTCCCTTCTGTATTCCCCTTATATTATTTTATTCTCACATTGTTGATTCAAATCTCCTTCTTGCTGTCTTCCCCATTTCCATTACCACTCTTCACAATTTGATAATCTCCACTATTAACTCTCTCCCTTTTCCTCACCTCTCCTTTTGTTTGCTCTCCTCTTTCTTCACTTTCTTTACACGATCCTCATCTTTTCATTCCATCCATTTTCTCCAGCCTCTTTAATTCTGCTGTCCACCTTTCTCTACATCTTTCTCCACCCCCTTCCCTTTTCTTGTCTTCTGTCTATTTTTCATCTCCTAATATGTTCTCCCTCATTTTCTTTTTTTTGCTCTCTCAATTTTGGTCATCTTTCCTCTTCTCCCTAAATTTACTCCTAATGCACTTTCCATCTCTATAACACAGAGCCTCACAGCACATCGAGTTCCACGCACCTAAATTCCTTGTACACCTGAAAATAATTGGTCCACCAGTCTATTATTCTTGATAATGTAGATACGTTGCAGCATCACAGACAGCTCCTCCCCATCATCTGAAACCCTCTCTATTACACAACCCTTATGTCACCCTATCCATTACTACACTTCCTCATGCTGGCTCCTCTCATCCCCTCTCAGATTTAACTACAAGGTCCTCCTTCCACTCACCTTTTCACTCTTTTGAACTTTCTTTCCAGTTGTAACCCTCTTGTCCCCCTGTCTCCCTCCCCCACACTCCCCAATCCCCCCACCACCAACTACTGTACATGGCTCCTGGCCATCTTCCACATCAGAAGCAACATCACAACTTCCCACACAACAATACACCCAACACTAGTCCATTTCTCATAATCTCACCTCACATACCAATACAATACTTCTGCATTTGGCTAATATACTCTCTACTGTGGATTCCTCTATTTCTCGCACTCTCCCTCTCCTGCTCACTGTCCAGACCTGTTCCAGACCATCACTTACTCAACAACACACCACCGCTAAAACTCAGTCTCCAAATAAACCGCACTTGCTACTTCATCCCCAGTCACAGCATATCATACAAACTACATATCTAGAACACCACCTGCCTTCACACTTACGGACATGACTCAACACTGCACAAACATGGTTAACAACATCATTTAATACAGCTCACCATATGCCACCAGTCACTCTTACCTTCACTCACTTCAGCATACCACTAGCCCACACAACAAAGACCATCTTGTCACTTGTGACTAACACATTTCAGTACATCAATCTATCACACCCCTTTCAGTGGCCATTTTACTAACTATAGACCAATAGATAAAATACCTATGCAAAAACTTGCCGAAGGACATAAGTGTGCTTTACCAATGACACAGGCCATGTTCCATTTTTTGACACAAGGAGATTTGCTGAGATTCATTGTTAGCAGCTGTACCCACTAGCCAACATTGCCTTCAAAACTCACCCTCCCCATCAGACGTCAATGCAATTAGTGAACTTAAAGGGAAATCTGTTGTAATGCCCACCCAATATATGGCTTAGCAATTTATCTCATTCTCTTTGCTGTCTTGCTCATTCAAAATAAAAAATGTTGTTTGTGCCTCACCACTTTTTAAACCGGTCGGACGCCACTGACCTAGTTATGTTACCAAAGATAGGCCATAGGCACAAAAAGGCTATTAGCAGACAAAATTTCAATTTTCTAAAAGTTGCATTTTCAAAATTCTAATCAAAAATCTGATTTGACCATTAAATAGGGTTTTCAATTACAATTCAAAAGACACAAAATATGATATAACTACCTGCTCCAAATTGGACATAAAGCTTATTTTATGTAATAAGGAATCCCAATGTTATCTTATGGGAGGGGTGGCATCATTGTAGGGAATAACAAATTAGGAGGTCATTACTACCTGGACATGAACAACTTGAAAGTGCATTTCCAACCTTTTATTTGGGCAGCACCCTGCCCTATGGGCTACCAAAGGCCTACGTTAGGAGTCACTTATGTGTCATAAAATGGGAATTCAAGGCTTGTCAAGGGAGCTTTAATGCAAAGTCAACATGGCAGTTAAAAACTACTTTCAGGACGCAGTGGCAGGCTTGGGACATGCTTTAAGTTGCTACTTAAGTGAGTGGCACAATAAGTGTACCGGGCCCACTGGTAGCATTTAATTAACAGGCCCAGGGTTTATGGCATACCACTCTACAAGGGGATTGTAAGTAAGTTGAATAGGCCAAATAAGTATAAACCAATGTAATCATATTTTATGGGAATGAGCACAAGCACTTAAGCACTGGTAAACACTGGTAAAGAGTCCTAAGGCTAATAGAAATTACTTCAGAAACAAGTGGAGAGATATAAAGGCAAAACGTTTGGGCCTGACCCAATAGAGAGGGTCAAGTCCCACATATACTAATGCTGCATCCCACGGTTT
Organism: Lissotriton vulgaris; assembly: GCF_964263255.1. Lineage (NCBI taxonomy): Eukaryota > Metazoa > Chordata > Amphibia > Caudata > Salamandridae > Lissotriton > Lissotriton vulgaris. The sequence goes on from NC_141687.1 coordinate 132,618,483, forward strand.
GAACCAGCTAGAAGAATAATTAAACAACTATTTTTAATAGTTATTGAAAAGTCAATTCAATGTTGAAGTTATATATATAAACAAATATAAATAAATAAATATAAATGGTGAAGGTGAATTTTTGCTAAATATCAAGGGAAAGTAACTAAAGTTACCTTTTCCCTGCCTGAAAAGGCTAATTTGCATTTACAGTCAAAGGGATTTGGAGCACCCTGCTGACACATCACAGCTGAATTACCTCATGCATCATGATTGATGTGGTTCAATGTTGCTCGCTTCACACACAGTTCTCACAGTTTGTTGGCCAGTGCCAGTACCAGTACCAGTATTCTTTTCAAGTGTATCCCCAGACACTTGTTTCTAGATTCCTCTTTCATTAGTGGGGAAAAATGTTCGTAGGTCGCTGGACGTGCTGCCGCAGTTTCCTCAGGGTTAGTGCCACTCTCAGCGCGCAGGTGCCCACAGAGCTTGTCAGCTCACGGCCCACGGGAGCCATCTTAAACAGGGATACACTTGAAAAGAATACTGGTACTGGCACTGGCCAACAAACTGTGAGAACTGTGTGTGAAGCGAGCAACATTGAACCACATCGACCATGATGCATGAGGTAATTCAGCTGTGACGTGTCAGCAGGGTGCTCCAAATCCCTTTGACTGATTTGCATTTACACTTCACCTTTCCCCAGACTGCTTTCAGTCCGGAAAATGGTGTGAAATACCTCCTAGGAGCGCACAATAGACTGATTTTAATGGGCAGTGACGTCTCCTTTGAACTCCATAGAATATTTAAAGTTGATATGTGGGCATCTTGTTGACACCACACTGTGAAATCCTGCTTGACAGGTCTGTTGAACCACATGTAACAATTGGGGTGCACTTGAAAGGTAGAGAACAGGATGGCAAAACAATTATTTTTATCCCCTATTTGCTTGCCGAAAACCCTGCTTTTGTGCTACTAGGCTTCTGCCTCTGGATTTGTTGTGGGTACAGCGTCAGCTTCAAACTGGATTATTGTTTTAGATTTGTGAGTCCACTGTGGCCAAATAATGTTGCCATCTTGAATAGGGCACATGCATTTTAGGCCTGTTTGCAATTAGACAAACAGGAACTACTGAAAAGTGGGTAGGGTTGCCCCCAAGAACTTTTACTCCATTTGTTAGGGAGTTCCCAGGAGTAATGCAAGATGTATGCTTGCTGGTGCACAGTGTACATTTGACACCTTAAGGGACCTTGATGAGAACAATGCTGGGTTTGCAAAAGGACACTAGGTGGCCTGAACCTTTTGTACTTGGTACCTGTGACCTTTAAGAAGGACCTGAGGGATTTGGATCCCCTTGCACTTGAAATCTAAGAACAGAAAGATATCCAAGGATTATAAGGCTGATGTTCTGGGTGGCCCCAGAAAAATACAAAGCTGAAGAAGACATTTCTGTGAACCCTCCCAGCTTACCAGTGTCAACTGGACCTGAACTGAACTTTGCTGTTACTCTCTGCCTGATACCCTGTGAATCCTACGCTCTCCCATGAGGTCCTTGGGGCCTTTGATTTGTAGTCTTGTGGTTGCTTGGACCCAAAAGAGGTTTAGTAACAACCTCAAAAACAGGCAGTTCTATTGTGTTAAACTGAATTTCAGGTTTATCCCACATGCAGAAGAGCCTTTATTCAGGAATCTCTTCAGATTCTGACTTAAAAACTTTTTTTAACTTCTCTACTTCCAAGACGAAGACGAGCCAATCAACTTTTCACACACAAACAGTATTCCATTGAAGTCTGCTTCAAATCTTCTCTAAAATCTTAAAACGTTATCAAATGCATATCTCCTGTTTCCCTTATTGGATTTTTGTCCTTATGGTTTCATTATGCCTCTTACTGTCCCATTGAATTACCTGGACTGTTTATTACACTATACAACTGAATACACAACAATAAAAAAAACAAATTACCCATTCCTTGACACCTACAGCGCCTCCTCCACAGGTTAATACGATTTTCCTGCTGAGACATACCGATCCTTTGAGCAAGGCCGTGCTGTGCTCTTTCCCTGAAGACTCAAACTATAAATTTCAAGGTTTCGCAGTCTCAGCACTAAAACACCGCAGCACTCTATGGGGTTGCTGGTAGCTTCTCACCATTTGCAGTTTCTTAACACGTTTCCTTTTCCTAAATATTCCGTAAGAACTCTCCCTCTTGTACACCTGATGAATAGCTGTGATTTGGTTCCAAGCCATTATGTATTTCAATTTCACAATGCGATACAACCCACTTCAATGTATTTTGTAGTGACCTTGTGTGGCTGACAAAGGTAATACATTATGCATCATTGTCGATGTCGACTTCTCCCGTGTCCTAAAATTAAACTCTGTGGTAAAACGTGTTTTTTCTAAAAAAAAATGCGATTAAACTCCATCGTTCCTGCCACTAGACCAGGCTACACCATGCATGAAAAGTTGAAGCCTTATGTGTTTTGCCAGACAGTATGACAAGGCACTATAACAAGATCAGAGCAAAGAGACCCAGTTGGGTGATTCCGTATTGTATAGGGTTTTCAGGCAGTCAAGTCAGTCGGTCAGTCATTGACATGCATGTAAGGTGTCTGATGGAACACCCGCTCTTTTTACGTTCTACGTGTAGCCATTGACTTTTAAACATTTGTATGTTTTAAAATTGTGAGTTTTTATTAACTGTACAATAAACTAAACTCTCCTCTCTGATGGAACAAAAACATGTCATCATTGAAAACACTGAGTACTGAATTGCCCAGTTTTGGAAGATACCCTAATCCACAGTAATCCGCTCGCCAAACACCATATAAAACAAACTTGGCAGACTCCGCCAAATAACAAATATTTGCTAACTCACGCGATAGGCAATGCTCTGGAAGGATAAACACATTTTTTATCATAGAGACTAAAAATAAAGACTGAAATTGAGCAAATAATGAACATAAAGAAAAATACTGGAACCACGTTTGTGGCCCTATACTTTGATACTCACAATTCAAAATAAATTGAAAATTAGATTTTGCAACCTCCACAGAAACAAATAAGCAATTTAGAATGACAAAAAGAGAAAAGACTCAAAATCCATGGCAGTATGTTTGAAAATACATTTAGTGTGAGCAGACTACCCATAAAGAGAAATATAGGGCACAGACGAGCACTAAAAGTGAGCGAGCATACACACCAAGCCAACATTATGCCATAAAACCAAGGGGCATATTATCAAGCCTGTGCGCTAAAATTATCGCCGCTTTATCGGCCGAAAACGGCCGATAAAGCGGCGATAATGGGCTTGATAATATGCTCTATGGAATTCCAATCGAAGCCCATGTTAGATGTGAAGACATCTAACATGGGCTTCGATTGGAATTCCACAGAGCATATTATCAAGCCCATTACCGCCGCTTTATCGGCCGTTTTCGGGCGATAATTTTAGCGCACAGGCTTGATAATATGCCCCCAAATCCCTTGAAGATGATATCCCTCACAAATTATATTAAATTAATTAAACTTTCAGAAACCATCTGTCAGAAAGTGAGATATATATGTGTGAAGGGGGATGGACCATTGCCAACTAAATGAACACACCCTAGTTTGTCCTCAAAACAAGTTTCAGTAAAACTCCTGCCAAAGTAACTTAAATCAACTGCGATGTGTTTACAAGTAGTGCTGATTCTGATTGGATTAAAGGTGGTCGAGATTGTGGCTGCTGCAAACGAAGCAGCTTCTCTTGGACCAGCTGTGATTCCCTTCCTTCTTCCCTCCCAGCTGCCTGTCTGTGAGTCTCACTGATTAGACCTCTCAGCCTCGCTCCCCAGGGGCTCACTTGGCACATAGTCAATACTATTTCAGGATTATAATCAATGAAAATTGTCAGCTAAAGAAGAAAGCTATTGGCAGCCGCTGCATGTGACATCTGATCCACTGTTAGAACTCAGGTTGAAGGAAACTCTCTTAATGCATGCAATCAATACGAAAGAGGAAATGCGGGGCTGGCAGTCAATATATCTACCTTATAAACAATAAACAAAGGGATGTTTTTGTTTTGAAAAACTGCTTGCCTTAGTAATGTGCTTGAATGCTGTAGTGGCTTTATTGCACCCAGGGATCTTCATTTAAGGTACCATTCCCCATTAAAAAAGGTTGACTGATCAATCTAGTCTTTCAACTGGAAAATTGCATCTTTAAGGAGGTATGACAAATGTGTCAACCCCCTCTGTTTATGAAATGTGGATTTCACATTCAGAAAAGGCCATTCGGTAGAGACTGCAGTGTCTGCAATGTTTCTGTCTCATAGAGAGTTATGAAGGTTAAAGGATTGTTTGATAAAAAGGTTATTCACCCGTGCATAGCGTTGACAGTCACACTATGAAACAAGGAATGAATGCGGAGGTCTGTGACAGCACCGCAGCAGTTCAGGGGGGGGGGTGTAGAAGTTGGTACCTGCCCTGAATTTGGTAGTAATGTTAGCTTATGGCTCTCTTTTAATACTTGTCCTGGCTTCTGTTCAGGTGGTGCTTTTCAAGAAACACCTCATGACGGGGTAACCTCTGTTACTGGAAATTCTCTAAAGTGCAAGGGGACCTCTGCATAGAAACCATATTGTTGGCTGTCTGCCGAAAATATCAATTTGCAGCCAAATATTCCTTCAAATGACATTCCCTGCCCCGACAGTGCATTTATCTCTGACCTTGCAGCACTCTGCCTTTGAAATACACACTTCACACACTCTCTAATGTTCACATTCAGCAGTTCTTCAGATGCCCAGGCTCAATACACTCAGGCACAGAATATTGTACAGAGTTATTTCTTTTTAAAACATACTTATCCGTTTTCAAATGTATTGAACAGCAAGAATTTCCAATTCATCCCAACAATAATAGAGAATTTACAACTGCGATCAAGTATTGCTAGGGCAGCAACATGTGTGATTACATTATGGACAGAGACTCTTTCACACGGTACAGCAAAGGGAATTAACAATCTACATCTCCACTTAGCAGGAGCCCCCGCCACAGGATCCCCATGTGGAGACAACATCATATCTCATGAGGTGAATCAATAAGGTTTGAGAAAATTTCCTTAGGATTTAGGTCAGTCAGGGATAGACCATATAATTCCCAGATGTCCTTCATCCGTCGAGCGAGTTTACCAAACCTCAGAAGCAGCCTTCCTGCTCGTGACCAAGAGCTGTATTCTTGATCCAGGCTATATAGCTTGGACTAAGACTTGTGAATCCACGTACAAGAGGTAGAGCACTAGGCTAAGATTTGTATCCAGGAAGAGCCATGTGGACAGTGGGTTTACCAAGAATAAGGCCCAAGTGAGAAAATGTGTGGTCTCTCGTGAGGTGTGTTCCAGACCAGTGACTTTGCCTATACCCCCAGGATTGGAGTCCAAAAGCTATCAAACTCTGACTATGACCATGCCGTAGAAGAAAGCCAGCTTCAGAAAATGTATAACTCGGGTGTTCAAATGATGATTGTGAGTAAATGTTCTGAGCTGAAATGTGTTGAGGTATCTCCTTCTGAAATGCCTCTAGTGTATCATCCTTAATATTGGTCAAGACTAATTTGCTATGTGGACAAATAGCATCCATTGGGCATCTCTGAATTTAGTCCTCGCGCCAGCATCTTACTTCTCCCAAGCTCTAATTGGAAGATGGCTACCATGTTGCAGTAAAAGAACACGAATGCTCATTACCTCATGACCACCAGTGACAAAAATGTACAATGGCAGAGCCCTTGATGGACTATTGGGTTATAATCAACAAGTAGGCTTCCAGATTTAACAAAACAAGTGTGTGAGTGACATGCAGACTGGCATGCCCAAAACCTCTCATGGTCCCTTCCACATATCCTCAAGAAATACCACAGTGCTCCTCCCAAAAGTGAGATTGAACCTGCCCAGTACACAATCTAGTTTTCCAGGCGAGGACTAAAATATGTCGGTGTCTATCTGCCAAAGGAAAAGAAGTTTCTTTTTTACTCCCTTTTTTTGAAAGGCTACCTCTTCAGTTGGCTTTGTGTACCTATCTGCCTTCAGTCTATTACAGTATGTAACAAGCATTTGCAATGCAATGGTCTCGGCATCATTAAAGGTAGAGCTATTGGCATTGCTCATGACATTTTTTTTCTTTAAATCAAAAATAAATGGGCATTGTCATTAACATTGCCAATACACAGCACTCTGCACTCAACAGCACACAATGCTCTGCACTCACTGCTCTGCACACTCACTCTGCACACTCACTACTCTGCACACTCACTACTCTGCACACTCACTACTCTGCACACTCACCACTCTGCACTCACCACTCTGCACTCACCACTCTGCACACTCACTACTCTGCACACTCACCACTCTGCACTCACCACTCTGCACTCACCACTCTGCACTCTGCACTCACCACTCTGCACTCACGACTCTGCACTCACCACTCTGCACTCTGCACTCACCACTCTGCACTCACCACTCTGCACTCACCACTCTGCACTCTGCACTCACCACTCTGCACTCACCACTCTGCACTCACCACTCTGCACTCTGCACTCACCACTCTGCACTCACCACTCTGCACTCACCACTCTGCACTCACCACTCTGCACTCACCACCACTCTGCACTCACCACTCTGCACTCACCACTCTGCACTCACCACTCTGCACTCACCACTCTGCACTCACCACTCACCACTCTGCACTCACCACTCTGCCCTCACCACTCTGCCCTCACCACTCTGCACTCACCACTCTGCACTCACCACTCTGCCCTCACCACTCTGCTCTCACCACTCTGCACTCACCACTCTGCCCTCACCACTCTGCCCTCACCACTCTGCCCTCACCACTCACCACTCTGCACTCACCACTCTGCACTCACCACTCTGCACTCACCACTCTGCACTCACCACTCTGCACTCTGCACTCACCACTCTGCACTCACCACTCTGCACTTACCACTCTGCACTCACCACTCTGCACTCACCACTCTGCACTCACCACTCTGCACTCACCACTCTGCACTCACCACTCACCACCAGGTAGAGATAATACTAGCACCCTAGCCCGCTCACTGCCTTTTGTATCTGAAACCTGCCGGGACTTTTGTACAGGCTGCATGCACAGCTTGACATACATACATCTTGGAGCACCTTGGAAGTGTTGCAGCAGAAAGAGCAGTCGTTTTAATTTCAAGTAGACTTCTATTAAAATGTCAGAGTCTTTTTCGAAGGTCTATATGGTGCGAACACGACCCAGAGGCAATGGAACAGTTTTATATAAGCACCAGATTACATTACATATACATTCATTTTTAGGTACAGGGAAATTAAGTGATTTTGTCATAATCACAGGATGGTAAGTCGAGGCAAGGACTCGAACCTGGTTCCCTTGTTCAAAGTAGACAGTGCTTAACTTTAGGCCACTAAAAATTAAAAATCAACTTGAGAAACATTTTTGTAACAGTGCTGCTACAAATCTCCCTCCAAACTTGGGGAGGGGATCAGGTCATTTAATATTTTGAAAATGGTTGTACGTCCTGAAGTAGAAGCAAAGATGCTTTTCATTTGCATCAGTTAATGTAGTAGATTCTGCCTGTGCAATGTACCAGCGTGTTTGTGATTGGGTTATTTGCTGTTGTGGGTCTCCAATCACGCTCCTACATAGTTTCTGAAAAAGCTTTCCACACACTGTACTAACAGATGTTTCTGAAAAAGCTTTCCACACACTGTACTAACAGATGTTTCTTAAACACACAGCGACAACTGGGATTTAATCCCTAATATTTCAATGTAACATATTGGGGTTTCGTCAATGCAGTTTTATCACAGTTTATATTGCATTTATCACAGGCAGATGTTCAGTGTATGTGAACAGCCTGTTGCTTTTTATGGGTCTTCTTTAACACGTTTGCATTTTAGGAGTTTTGTGCTGTAGATCTGCCCATCCCATCTTCTCTGTGTGATAGATACTCAGATTTTTAAGTTTAACCTTGTTTTTATCATTAAACATAAATAAGGTCGGCACTTTCAAACTCACCCCTTGCTTGCAGCCATTGTAACTCCACAGACCACACTTTGTCCCCAGCAGTCTCTTAGTATCGCGGCCGCCCCGGAAGTCAGGCACGGTCGCCTGTGACGGGGGCGGGGCCACGTTCAGACCGGAAGAGGAGGCAGGCGGAGTCATTGCGTCTCGCGGCCCGGGGCTCCTGTGAGCGGTGTAGAGCCCCGGGGCCGCGCCAGCAGGAGGTTGGGCGCCGCGTGCTGAGGTAAGGTAAGTTCCAAAAGGCTGGAGCGGGATTGGTGCACGTGTGTGTGTGTGTATGCTCGTGTGTGTGTATGTATGTGTGCGACGGTGACGGCGGGGGAGGGGGAGGGGGGCCTCGGTGCACTTGTGTGTGTGCACGCGTGTGTGTATGTGTCAGGGGTGGTGTCTCTGTATGTATGTATGTGCGTGCGTGCATGGGCGCTTGTGTGTGTGTGTATGCGCATGCGTGTGTGGTGCTTGCGCTTCCCAGGAGACAGCGCCTGGCCACAGCGTGCGTTCCAGTTACAAATCGCCTCGAAGGATGCGCGTGGCCGGGACTGTCTCCTGGGAAGCATAGTCGCTAACAAAAGATCTCGGCGGAGACGCGCTTCCGCGCGTTGACACCGAGACCTAAAAACCTAACACCTCTTGATGCAATTATGATGGCCTCAAATGTTCCACATGAGTTTTTTCCACGGCTTACGCAAGCGTACATCACAAAAACATAAGAAAGCACAGTTGCAACAGCAGCCATCGGATAAAATCACCATCTCATCACCAAGACTTGGACAGGTAAAAATCTAAAGCCAAATATTGACTTTTTAAAGAATTTCCCCTACACTCACTTCACACACCAATCACCAGATGCTGTGCCATACCATACCTTCTAATAAAAAAAAGAACAGTAAACAACATACAACAGTGCTTAATTTGTAAAATAATGGGAACTAGCGCTCAGCATTTTTCTCAGAAGCCTTTATCGGGATCGCTAAATATCAGGGCTGCGTAGTCTCGGCTTCCTCTCGTATGTTCTTTTCCATCCCTGCTTTCTCCCTTTGTAAATGTTCTTCCACTTTACTTTTTTTCCCTCTTTTGTGTTTTTCCCTCTGTTGCTCCGGGTGAACGTCTGAAGCAGTGCTTTAAATGGGCCTGTACTGGCACTTTTTTATTTTGAGAAGGAGAGGACCGGCACTTCTCAGAAACAAGCAGAGTACATGCACTTCTATTTTTCCATTTCAAGCACTGATCTGAAGGGTAAATGAAGTGTGGGTCCCTAAAAATGTATTCAGGTGGGCCCCACGCGCAACATTTGTCTCAAATTAAGCCTTACATATAATATGATTCACATTGGAGTTGACATGAGGCCCTGAAGTCCCACTTGGCGTTAGACAGATCTCTCGATGGGAACAAAGAGCTCCCACATAATAATGCAAAGAAAATACACTGCATGTATATCTGTCAAGTGCTTAATTTGAGCCGGTAGTTTCCGGTGCTTGGCACCAGCACATAATTGTCAACACCAGCACTTATGACAGGTTGTCAAATGGTGGCACTGTTTGCCTAATTCGGAGATGGAAAAACGAATTTTATTACTTCAATCTACATTGAAAATACTGCGAGCAAACCAAGCGCAAAGACGAGTAAACGTAAATGTGTAGTATGATCACTAAACAATCAGAGGTTCTGATCATGAAAGTTGAAAATGTATAAACATGTGATGTTAAATAAACTGTGACCTGTTATGGCACCAAAAAACTCTTGTCAGTGGTGATTTAAGGGAGTACAGGAATGCAGTTTGATGGGAGGGGAGCAGGAAAGTGGAGTGGACGACTCGCAACCTGGAATGGGTTGTAACCCGGACCCGAAAGGCAAAGCCAAATTTGATGGGGGCCCGAGTCGAACGCTGTCCGGGGATCGGGAAGCCTGCCCTGCCTCCCCTCCCCCTCCATAGCATTACAACCAGGTGGGGGAGCCAGGATTGTTCTCTCAGGTACCTGCATAGCCCCCCAAATCAAGGGACGAGTAAGCTAGGGCGAGGGGGGGTTAGAAAGGGACCAGCAGGGCCCAAGTAAAGCACATCCACCCCCTCACAGTGAGAGAATTGAAGAATCCCACCCACCCACACCTAAAAGAAAGCGGGCGTCTCAGCCGCAAGTGTAGAGGGGAAGCAGAACAAACACAAGGAAGGCAGATGGATGGAAGGTTCTCATAGGGTCCTTGGGAAGCCTAACAGCAGGGGCAATGAGGGAGCCAAGGGGGGGTGCAGCAATAGAAAGAGTAGTTGTGATGCTACCACAGGGCCCTTGGAATGCCTCACTGCAGGGGTACTGAGGGAAAAAGTTATAGGGACTCAGCCTCAGGAAAGATAGAGTAGATGCTTACGTGAGGTCCTTGGGATGCCGCACGGCAAGGACCCCTGGGAGCAGGGAGGGCCCACAAAACGGTACAGGGCGAGTGGGGCGGCACTTGCAGCCCGGGCAAGTCTAGACGGACACCCTCCAAGGCGGTAGCAGGTTGAAGCCTAGACCCGTAAATCGGAGGCCCAGACAGAGGGTACCTCCCCTTCAGTGAAATTGAGGAGGCTGGGTCCATACTGCAAGCAAAACAAGCTCAAAGACCAGTAAATGTATATGTGTAGCAAGGACACTAAACAATCAGAGGTTATGACCATGAATGTTGAAAATGTATAAACATGTGATGTTAAATAAACGGCGACCTGTTATGGCATCAAAACACGCTTGTCAGTGGAGATTTTATAGAGTACAGGAACGCAGTTTGCTGGGAGGGGGTCAGGAAAGGGGTTAGGGCCATATCCCAAGTTCTCAGAAACTTCTAGAATGGGATAATAATGCTCCTGATCCTACTCCTTCTACAGGTTCATCACGCACCCTCAGCTATTTGCTCTGAAAAAGTATAAAGGGGGTACTACATGGCATCTAGTTTCATTGCCTCATCATCCACGTCGGCAGCAGGCGTGTCACCAGTTTTTTACTTTGCTGCCAACGGCATGCATCAAGAGATATTTTTTCAAGTGGCTGTGCATGGGAATCTGGGTGGCATCCATATCTGCAGTACCATGATGGATGGGGCCCCACTGAGGAGGTGACAATTCTGAACTTTTCTCTTGCTTTTTATTGGGTGTGCCCATCCTGGGAATACAAGAGGTCCCCCTCCTAATATATAGAGTGCAGAATCAAAGACATTAATATAGTGCAATGGCTTAGAATATGAAGCATATAATAACTCTTATACCTGATGATTGCTGAAGACCACCTTTAATGGTGTGAACAGCTTTTATGACAAAAGATGCTTCCCTGAGTTTTTTCACTATTTTCCATCCAATAGTTTGCTGAGTGTGCTGCTTTTCTCTGGGATGTGCACAAATATTTCTTGATAGTGTGAGATAACACTGGCAAATTTACTTATATTCTGAATGTGTCTGCATATGTTGAGTAGTTTTTCTAGTGAGTACCCAGAAATCATATTCTGCTGCTATTCTGACAGCATTTTGTATGGCGGTGGTCACTTTGCATAGATCTTTCTTGCATGTACTCTCGAAATGTGCATCTGATAACTCATGAGCATTTTGTACCGGAGCGCATACCTTGTTTAGTTTTTATGCCGTTGTTTAATTGGCATTCAATTTTGTGATCTCTGCATATTTGTTGCTGTATTTTGTAAAAATACTTAAATCTTGGGAAATTACTGACCCTGATTTAGAACTGGCACATTCTGGTAGGCTGAGGCAAAACAATTGTGAGGCAGAACCTACCACTCTGTCAGGTGTGGGTGATTACACTCACTGTATAACTTGTGCTAACCCTTGGGTAGCTTGGGACTGAGCAGTCAGGCTTAGTGCAGAGGCAATATGTAAAGCATTCGCACAGCACTCACACACAATAATTACACTGTGCATCTAGAAACAGATTTCACACATTGTGCATGTAAATAAAGCTTATATTCCGCACACACATTAACCCCTTCGAAGCTAATGACGAGCTGGGCTCGTCATGGCGCTTACCTGCCGTGCGCGGATGACAAGGCCAGCTCGTCATGATTTATGGGATTTATGTTTTTTTAGCGCAGGACGGGAAAACGCCTAGCAGCCATGTGGTTAACTAACACAACAAAAACATCATGTATTTCTGGGCATAAATACCATACGGAAATATCACTGGCAGTACTAGGCCTAACAGTAAGAAAATTGAACAGGCAATATGCATACTTGGGAAAGATTCAATTTTATCCCCACCCAGTACCTTTATGCGATGCAAAACGTCAGAAAGAAGCCCACCCTGGCAATTATTATAACTCAATACCACACAGTTATAGGGTGCACCCCAAATCACAGGGATATAATAAATGTGTACACGCAGATAATTGCAAACCTTTTAAACAGCACCATGGGCCAAGGCCACACACCAGTAAAGCACAATGTCAAACACAGTATTCTTTAAGCAAGGAAACAATGCGTAAAACAACACCACTGTGCAGTGTAATTAATTACAAAAGTCACTCCCACAAACTCACTCTGCGCAGATACGTGGTGCCATGGATTACAGGCAGGTCCAATTGGAGCACACAAGCACACAACACTGTAATCCGATGCGAGTGAGGCAGGTCAATTGACAATGCACATGCAGACTCCATGGCCCAAGCCCTCTGTAAGACCTGGCTTCTCCAGCAAGTTTATCACCAGACTTTTTGCTTTTGGGCCTTCTGTTTTTGACCCTGTTTTTGCTGGTTTTAGGAATCTGGGCACTTTACCTCTGCTGTTCAGTGATAAAGTGCATATGCTCTCTGTAAAAAGTTTTATTACAGATTGGTTTTTGCATGATTGGATTATTTGATTTACTACTATATCCCTAGTATAGTGCACTGTGGGTGTCCAGTGCATGTAAATCAAATGCTGCTAGTCAGCCTGCAGCACAAATTGTGCCGCCCACAAAAGCAGCCACTCACTCAGCACAGATACGTATACTTTTGGCAAGGAATCAACCTGTAAAGCAACACTGCTATGCGGTGTAATTAATTACAAAATGTACACACTTACTCAGCACAGATACATGGTGCCGTGGATAACAGGCAGGTCTGTGTGGAGTTCACCTGCACACACACGCACACAGCACTGTAATTCGATGCAAAAGATATCCAACAGGTCAGTTGATAATGCACATGCAGACCCCGTGGCCCAAGCCCTCCTTCACCATTCAGTTCAACCTGACTACCTTCTACCCACAGGCTGGAGATATAGAAAACCTTTCCCCCTGATTGAAACGCTGATCGTGGCCGGAGTCCCCCTTAGTTAGGGTGCCAGTCAAGAAGATGGAGGTAGGTAACAGGGCTAATAAGGCAGCAGTCGACAAATTGTCCTTTGTCGACTACTCAAGAAGTTCACCCACAGTTTGCGGAGAAGAAGCAGGATGTTCAATCACCGGATTCAACACTGTGACTTCTGGCCCCATCCTAGGTCTGTGAAGCACAGGGGGGTCACACAGACTCTTGACCCGCTTCTGATTGGTCTCAGAAGCGTTCCTTAGTACAGTCAATTACTCTTGCCACCCTGGCCTGGTCCTGGCAATACTACCTGGCAACACAAAGTTGTTGGGGTCTAGTGAGGAGAGGGCAGTTGGTCTGCCGCAATGTTGGCACAAAAAGAAAAATCAATGAATGGGGGATGAAGCAGGGGAACATCTCGGAAGAAGGAGGCACCCTGTCCAACACAAGTTGATCAAAGTTGCACCCAGGCAATCCAGGCAAACAGGAATATGAATCCAGCTCCACACTTCACTGTAAATGAGGAATAATGCCTGGTGTGTGTTTATACAAGTGCCACCAGACAGTTCAGGTCACACACAATGAAAATTTGCAAACTCAGTACCTACCTGGAAATGAGGCATAACATCTGGTGCACATTGATATGAGTCTCACTAGACCATTCCGGTCATACAAAACGAAGAGGTGCAAATTCCGTGCCTCCCTGGAAATGAGGCACAACGTCTGGTGAGCGTTGATATGGGTCACACCAGACAATTCTGGTCACACACACGAAGAGTTACAAATTCCGTACTTTCTTAGAAATAGGGCACAACGTCTGGTGCGTGTTGTTACGGGTCACACCAGACAATTCTGGTCACCCACACACGCACAAGTTCAGCAGTGCCGCACGAGGTAGAATGAGGCACTTCTACAGATATGCCCTCACCTCTGTGGGTTGCAACCTGTGAATCATACATCACATTCAATGAGCATGCAGTTGACATGCCGCTCGAGAGAGATGCAGCATGATTGATGAAGCGTGCCACGTGGGGTCCCGAAACTGGTGAATCCGCTCACCACCAAGAAGATATATGTTGAGGCCCTACGATGCATGCGCCACATTCCTTAGATGCAGGCAGTACTTTTGGGGCGCTGCACAAGGCAATCCAGTCTCCAGGCACAATACTCAGTTTCACGCTCACGTCACGCTAGCAGTTGGGATCGAGCAGACAATGTGAGCACTTAAGAGGACACCGCACTCCAGGTGTCGCAGTATATGGTGTGGGTCACTTGCGAGAGGTCTTTGATATCCCTAAGAACTCCACCAAAGAAAAGGGGGCAAGCCAACAAGCCATTGGAGAGCACACCACAGGGTGCCACCTAGCAGCATGTAGTCAGCCCAGGCTAGCCACTATTCAGGAAGAGTGCATGATCCCTTCTTATGGCAGTAGTCTTTCTTGTGCACAACTGATTCCTCTGGCAGTGTGCACCACACAGTCCCAGGATTTCCAGTTTCACATTTCCAGAAGTGTATCTCTACCCTGATGAAGTAGTTATACTGAAATGTGCCTTTGACATGGCTTGTCGGTCAGAGGGTACCCCTTTGAACCACGGAATGTCAGTCCTGTCGCCCATGCAGCTGTGGAATGCAGATCTTAATCTTTAGTGGGGCCATGATCTGGTTCCCATAGGCCAAGGGGTCTATTATAATGTTGGGCGGATCGCCACTGCCGGCATGGCGGTGGTGATCCGCCTTACATTATCTCGCGCCCGCCACCCATTTCCCCTGCCATATTATGATGGCGGGGGTACCGTGGTGGACGGAAAGACAGTCCGCCACTTTTCCGCCCAGTCGACGAGTCAACTAGGTGGAAAAGAGTTGAATATGGTGGCGGTGTCTGCTAGATACTACCATCCATATTATAATGTATGCGGGAAGCATCCTTTCCTTGGCGGCATTGCCCCATGGAAAAGCATGCGGTTTTCTCAGTTGGAGGCCCATTGTGGGCCCCCAATATGTTGGGTGGGGTGGGGTTACAAATGGGGGTACCTATGCTTCCCCCCTGCATTTGCATGCACGATGTGGCAGGCACCGCACGGTGCCTGCCACGTTGTGCATGCAAATGCACAATGTGCAGCCCCAGCAATGTGGCAGGCTGCACACTGCCACAATAATGTGGATGGGGGATTCCACCGCCATGGTGGCGGTGGAATTCTAATTGCTGGTGCGAGACTGTGGCACCACTGGCGGCCGATCCCAGTACCTAATAGGCCCCCTAGTGTCAATACTTCTTCCTCCAATCGCTCCAGCCAGGCGCTCAAAAAGCAGAGTTCTATTGTTCCAGTTGCATGAACAATGTTCATAGCTGTCTTTGGGGAATGCACAGATGTGCCCCCCCAGCCTCCAGTGTGGTCTAGAGTCAAACTAAAAGGTACACAAACAGTTTTAAAACAAAGAAATGCCCACTTTCTAGAAGAGGCATTTATAAGCTAATGATGACAAATCCCTCTTTATCACAGGAGAGGGTTTGTCATTGTAAATGCAATGAAAGGACACAATATGAGGCTGCTCTACTGTAAGCCATTATTGCAGTTTGAAGCAATTTCAACCATTCTCTCAGGTTACCCTATAGGAAGAGCAAACTTCCTAAGCAGTGAAAACACACATAGGCATTCCTCACTACCTGGGTAGGTTACACACAGGTGTACCTGCCCTGTCTTTTCCTACCACTTTCTTCACACCCTTAAGACTTACCCCAGGATTGTCCTAACTCAAAGGTCCCCTCATGATTGGCTGGTGGTTTAGAAAGTCCAACATGAGCATAAGCGCAATTGCGCACACACAGACCTGCAATGGCAGGCTTTGGGCATGTTAAATATTATCAGGTAAGCACCACTTCCTAACTTGCGTAGGAAGGGTGCAAGCACTTTCATGCAGATTTACAGTGGAAAAGTGTCCAGATGCATCCCACCATAAGCCAGTGCAGTACATGTTCTGGGTATGTGGTGTGCTTTTTTACAGGGCACTCACAGGTACCACACCGAAACCAATCAAGTAAGCACCACTTCCTAGCATGGGTAGGAAGGGCGCAAGCGCTTTCACATTGCATTGTAGTGGGAAAGTGCCCAGAGTCCTAAGGCCACAAAAAGAAACAGCAAAAACCAAAAGGAGAAAAAGCAAAACGTTTCAGTGAAATCCCCTAAGAAGGGCCATGTCCAACAGCCTGAACTGCTATATACATAAACACAGGCAGCAGGGAAGTAAAAGTTTTCTGTTTTGGGGTGGTAATCTCCTTTCCTCGGTTCAGAGTGTCCTGAGTTCTTCAGTGTAAATTGGATGATCCCCGCCATTTTGCCATAACATGCTCAATTTCATTCTAAAAGAAAAACATCATAAGTCTTAGACATTGTTTTAAACGAAAAGGTTTTTAAAATTAAACTTCATCCTGAAGTGAAAAGGGATACTAAATGGAAAACATGCAAATCTCGCATTAGTCATGTATAGTACCAAAGACTGATTGTATATCACATGTCAAACTGCGGTATACTTTTTATTCTTATGTATACAAATTGGTTTACTAAAACACATTAGCACAGGGCAAATACTTCCGTGTTTGCGGTCCACCACGACAAATAAACTTTTTAATTCCCACCATCACACGTCTACTGCAGAAAGAAAATAAATGGCTGGAAGATAAACATTAACACCATGGCATCTGTAGACTTGCTTTGTAGACCTGAGTCTCAAAGGGTCAAGGTCTACACCACAAAGTCTACTGAACGCATGGCGTTAAACCGGATCTATCAGGACAGGACACGGTGAGGCTAAACAAAGAGGCTCATGGGATCAGAGCCACTGGATGTGGTTGTGTTAACAGTTCCAGCGAGAAAGCACATATCCGGTTTGTGGTTGAGTCACACCTGTTGATGGCCAGTTAATGTCTGGAACAAGCAGTCCCACAGGTGCACATGGAATCAGTTCAGAAAAAATATACCTTATTGAGCTGACATTTCTCTTGCGGGAGGGGAGGGGAAGGGAATATTCTTCATGATCTTTGCTGTACCACCCCCTTTTCAAACCACAACCAAACTGAATATGTAGGTAGGTTTTAAGGTATACTCATTCAGAATATTTTATGTTTAGGTTTCTAAAAGAGCAAGAAAATCCTATAAAAGTGGATCATGGGCGCCACATACTTTTATAGTACTGTGCAAGCATTTTAACTTCTATAAGGGGCGTAACACAGGCCAACACAGCCGCTGGTATGCGGGGGTCCCCCAGGCTCCAAGGGACCCCCTCAGCACAGTACTGCCACCAAAGAGCTCCTGATGGAGCTCGGAGGGGGCCCCTCCGCGTGTCTTGCAGGGGAGCCCCCTCAAGTTTCGTTACGTCACTGCTTCTATATATGAAGTGGAAGTATTCTTAAACAAGCAGATGATCAACTTTAAATCATTTACTGCCCCCTCTACTATATGCCAGATCTGAATTTTGAAAATCCCATTAATTGTTCTTTCTTCTGTTTTGCTTTCAAGTATCTCACAGGAGTTCTGTCCGGGTCCTCAACTATCTAAGCAAATCAGTCTTGACCCTGGTCCAATAGGAACAGTCCAGCCGGAACTGATAAGCCAGGTCCTCTTTGAACCAGAACACTAGCAAGCCAGGGCTCGTTTCAACCTAGTTGGACCTCTTCAGTCAGGCACAGCTTGATTCCAGTCACAAAGTGAGCACAGGTCACAGGTCTCTGCATAGTCGTCACACTCAGTGCGTCACACTGAAGTATACAATAAAAGTAATAGGTGAGGTGGTTGAATTAATCTCAACCATTGCTAATTACTCAGGCTTGGATCCCAGTCCATCATTTGTTTTGCCCACAGCGCCACCTGAAATTACAGCCAGCAATATGCCAATCAGTTCTGACACTGATCTAATAGGAACAGCCCAGCCCAAACTGCCAAGCCAAGTCCTCCCTGGACAAGTACACAAGCAACCACAGCCTGGTTTCTCTCTAGTTGGGGATCTTCAGCCAGGTGCAACTTGGTTCCAGTGACAAAATGAAGCCGGACCCATGTAGGCACTGACATAATTTCAATTCCCAAAAATTTGAATCATTTCCAAATTTAATGCTGAATATCATGACTTTTTGCCCAAAATGCTGCCGAACCTCTGTGTTATCTTATTTGAGTGATGGCCTTTGCCCCGCTTGTGTTTCTGCTTACCCAATGATAGCATGTTGTAGGCCAGTCTTGTTTAATATAATGTTGCATAAGATTATCACGCATACTTTTGATTGTACTTGTAGAAGATTTTCTACAATTCATTCTATAAATGCTTGCTGAATGGGAAGGCTCAGATCAGTGGACTAGCATAGCTGACCTGGGCCCTAATGCAAGCAAGGAACACATCCATTCCAACCTATGGTTTGGGTGTGAAAGACAGACATGACTGCAAGGAACCTCTCATACTCATAGGCCCTGGCGCCACTGCATCCGTGGCACCATTGATAGGTACTTCTGGTTTGGACACAAGTGGTAAAATAAATAACACTAAATCATCTTTTCAATAATGATTCCGGTGAGCTGGGTTTGGGAACTAACGTCACTTCTCGTGTCCTTGATATTAGAAGCGAGAAGAAACAGAGTTGCACCAGGAAATGTGCAAAGGCCGCTTGTGGAGGGTAGACTTCTTGGTATCCGACATTAATCTTGACATTTTATACTATCTTGCCCTGCAGCTACCGTGAGTGCTGAGGTGGTTCTTAAAGGGGGGAAAGCAGAAGAAGCCCTGTTGAACAGTGAGAGCTAGATCGCTCGCAACAATGCTCCAGGCAGCTATGAATCAATGGAAGTGCAGCTTCAAAAGGACAAATATCCAGGGGGGATATGCCGCGTATTTCGTACAGTGGCACCTCCCAACATGTTGTGGACTAGCGCAACAGATTGACACAAATAGCTGTAATGAGCCGACCTGCTGGACATTGTGATCTGCTGCATTCAACACCCTGCATACATTCAAAGAGATTAGGGAGTAGTTTGAGTTGCACCTGGTCAGTTTCTGGAAAGTGGCAGATGCACCTGGGACCAGAGGACAGATTAGGTAGAGGTGCATCTGAACTTTACAACAATCTTGACATCTGGAAAAGATCGTTGGATAGTGGTGATTCTGCATCTTGAGCTGTTCTGGTGTGGCAGACTGGACCTGACAGAATGGACCTGACAGACTGGACCTGACATAACTCAAATGGGAAGCTACCACAGTGGGAGGAGTTGGAAAGGCTTTGTGGCTCGGACGCTTTATGTGATTTAACTGGCATAACAACACTGATAGAGTTACTAGGGAACCTAAGAACTCCCAGACTCCCATGAGGCTGCCCTAAACAATGCCAAGATTTTGCATTATTATGTGCATTCCTCCGGGAAAGTTGAGTTGTTGAAAAATAATTGGTGTTGGCATTTTTTCGAACCTATTTTGTTACTGAACTGAATCTCTCTTGTCAGCAGTACCAGGCAAGGATGCAGCAGGAAAGGGGGCCCAGAATTATCAAGAAGTCATGCAAGGCAGGGTATCAAGTGAAGCTGTTATGCTGCGTTGTGTGAAAGGGAGAGTGCAGAACAGCACAGTTTCTACTAGGATGTGGCGATGTTCTGCTCTAATCCTGCGCTGGTGCACTTTATGCAGCTATGTTCCAAAGCGAAAACCAATGCACTATAGAATTAGGGTGTCAGGCATCAATGCATCATAGTTTTAGAGTGTCTGCATTGTCTGAAGCACAGGTTTTGTACAGGAAGGGGAACCTTACAGCAGCCGCGGCCGGCAGTGGGAATACCGGCAGGGCGGGGGAAGGACAGGGTGGGGGGTAGTAATGTATGGATTACAGAGTTTAACAGGTAAATTAACATGCAGGCTGCATTGCAGTTTACATTGAGAACATGCCCACCCCTCCAGCCCCCGGCTGAATGCCGTGTCACGGCGCTCAGACCAATTACAATGCTTGATTGCAGGATTGTGATTGGCTTAGGGAAGGGGGCCTAGCTGCCTGCTTCCTGTGCCTGGAGTCGGATACGGGAGAGCAGGAGCAGAGATGTGGGACCCGGCCTCAAGCTAAGTATATTTTCTTTTGTATTCCCGAATCTCCCCGTGACACCCTCCTTCCCACCCCCTGCACCCGTACCCCCACCGCCAGCCATGCCAGACGCCACAGGCCCTGTCAGGGCCACTCGTAATCGATGAAAACTTGTTTTGCTTTGATTGTTTCCAGTGCTTAATTTGTA
This sequence comes from Lissotriton vulgaris, assembly GCF_964263255.1. NCBI lineage: Eukaryota > Metazoa > Chordata > Amphibia > Caudata > Salamandridae > Lissotriton > Lissotriton vulgaris. The sequence goes on from NC_141687.1 coordinate 132,639,035, forward strand.
AAATAAGAACTGCCAGTGCTCTCGTCAGGAGGCCACTACAGCTTGCACCACACTTGCTCCTACCAGTGATGCCAGTAACGGTACCAACACAGCTACTAACGACCCCACACCTAGTAGTGTGACAATTCAGACTATTCTCTGCCCCCATAGCAAAAAGAATGGCTTGTGCCACAGGTAATAGTGATTTTTAATACATTTCTTTTCACAGTGCCCCTGAAACAAAATTGTGTGTGCTGAATAAATAAATCGCCCATATTTGTTCAACAGTCAAAATTGTATTTTCTCGTGATAGTGTAAAGGAAAGTAGATTCAATAAAGGAATGAGATATACAGTAATTTTTTTTACAATTCATGTCCCATCGACCGGTGGCACTCCCTAACAAGACATCAATGAAGCCACAAACATAATTTGACGAAATACGACTTTTTCATATCACTCTGTTGCCCATGTACACCGGGTAAAGTTTTCTTCTGGCTCTCCATCTATTTTGCTGCCATATTGGCTGAATGATTTATTACAGATACGTTGCTTTCTATTTTGAAATTAGAACCCGTTTTCTCTTTATTCTTTTATTAGTAAACTATGGTATGTTTTTGAGTCCAGGATGTTGTGCTATATTTACACAGAGGAATGCATCTATGCCTGCTGTTGGAATTCGCTTCCCAACATTCCAGGCTGCTGTTAGAATGTAATCATAGCAGAAGGAACCTGTAGGATAAAATATAGCATGCATATATGTAGGCACGGCCCAAGCAGGTAAGAGCGGTGGGGCCCGGCGAGGGGGGTTTCGACAGACAATGAGGAAGGAAAATGTTGTTGTAATCATCCCCCACACATCCCCACTGCCCCACCGCTCTCACCTGCATGGGCCGCTCTTAAATATCCGTATTGTGGGTACTGCAGGGGAGGTAATGCCAGCAGCAGAAATATCTCACAGCATTTAATGCCCTGTATTTTTTTAAAAATATATCACTCAGTGTTTTTTTAAATTTTATTCTTATTGTTAGGTATAGACCCGCTCTCTCTTGCCACTGTCTGCTGCTACTGCTGCCGGACCAGGGGGGACCACAAAAACCAGCTCACCTTGCCTTCCATGCGGCGCGTAGCATCCAGCGACATGGTGCAGCGCCAAGAGGCACTACAAAAATGGCCACGGGTTCCAACAGCGCGGGACCCGCTCTCTCTTGCCACTGTCTGCTGCTGGACCAGGGGTACCACAAAAACCAGTTCACCTTACCCTCCCTGTGGCACGTAGCCACCAGCGCCATCGTGCAGTGCCAGGCGGCGCTACAAATACAGCCGCGGCCTCCCGCAGCATGGGACCCACTGTCTCTTGCCACTGTCTGCCGCTTCTGCTGCCGGACCAGGGGGGACCACAAAACCAGCTCACCTTGGCTTCCCAGAGGTGCATAGCCGCCAGTGTCATCGTGAGCGCCAGGAGGAGCTACAAAAATGGCCGTTGGCTCCCGCAGTGCGAGACCCACTCTCTCTTGCCAATATCTGCTGCTGAACCAGGGGGACCACAAAAACTGGAAAGGCGGGGCCGACATCGGCCCGCCTCACTTATGCCGGGGCGCACCGGCCCCCACTTGCCCCCGGGTTCCCTGGTGACCCGGAAGTGATTTAGTCACTTCGAGGTCACAAAGTGAACAAAGGCCAAGCCGGTTAGATCCGGCTTGGCCTGCGAGGGGTTAAAAGGCCGTGCAGCGTGGGAGTCGGCCTTTTTGACTCCTGCATGCCACGGCCTGCCCCTTCCAGCCACTAGGAGGCTGTAATTAATTTTCCCACCCACCATCTCAAAAGCAGATGATTGTTATTGTGTGTTATGAAGGTTTTCTGTTTGATTAATATGTTTTGTTCCTTAGAACTTTCTCCCGTTTTCAGGTCATTAATCGTTGTATTTATTATTATGCCTTGGTCAGGCGGCAAGGTCATGATTGGTAAACAGTTGATTCAAGGTCCTTAGGGGGGCAGCGCCATTCTCGAATGTGGTCGCCCAATGGGAGAGACAAGTGGTCTCTCATAGGACTCCAGGGGCAGGTACAGCCTGTGGGTACATGGGTGCGGGGGAGACAGTCACGCTTTCTCTAGGCTCTTTGGCCACCCCGCACGTGCACAATGACGCTAGTAAAAGGAGCAGAAATGCAAGGGCCCCCTTTAATGGAGTTAATGGAGAGTATGGGGTAACCGGGGGACCAAAGTACCCTCACGGTAAGTGGGCCCTCTGCGCATGCGCACTTCAACAGAAGGGTGTGGTTTAATAGGGCGTACGGGGGTAACCGGGGAGGGGATGTGCCCCAACGGTAAACGGGCCCTCCTGCGCACGCGCACACTCCGACAGTAGGGCGTGGTTAAATAGGGCGTTCGGGGGTAACCGGGGAGGGGATGTGCCCCCACGGTAAACGGGCCCTCCTGTGCACTCGCACACTCCGACAGGATGGCGTGGTTAAATAGAGCGTTCGGGGGTAACCGGGGAGAGTATGTGCCCCCACGGTAAACGGGCCCTCCTGCGCACGCGCACTCCGACAGGAGGGCGTGGTTAAATAGGGCGTTCGGGGGTAACCAGAGAGGGGATTTGCTCCCACGGTAAACGGGCCCTCCTGTGCATGCGCACTCCTCCAGGAGGGCGTGGTTTAGTGATAAGGATCTGACACCAGTTATTGACCTTGCTGTAGGCCCAAATAGTACGCAGAAAATTCAATACTGAATAATAGCAATTGATATGTTAGTTTTGGATAGAAAATACCTTGTACTGGAAATATTTTAAGGTTAGCCATCTGAATACCTTTATATATCAATTGTAACATTTTCTGCATAATTGTGTAAATATTGTTTATTTCAATTTTTGATTTATTTTGTATATTTTAATAAATACGGCCGGGGGTCGAAAGATCCCCCGCCTTCCAAAGAAAGCCCTCACGTCCTGTTAATAATGTTATGTTGGTTAACGGAAGGGTGGGGGTCCTCCGGCAGTCCCTGGCCATACAGCTCACCTTGCCTTCCTTGTGGCATGTAGCCGCCAGCATCATCGTGCAGTGCCAGGAGGCGCTACAAAAACAGCTGCGGGCTCCCACAGCGCTGGACTTGCATGGGCATGCCCGGGCCGCATCCAGGCAAAGCCTGGGTCAAGGGCGGGCCCATCTGTGCCCTTCCGAGACCGTAAGATGCTGGGCTGGGCCACATTATTGATATTTTGTCCTTGGGACCTTTCTCCATCCATTTCTGCATACAATGTGAAAGGTACTGTACTAAACAATAATATTGATACTAGCTTTAGGAAACCCCAAAATGAGTAAACAAAGGTCTGTTACCGGGCAGGGAGTTGTGGGGACACTCAATGCTTTTCTTTTGCGGGCAGATTCAGCACTTATCAATGAGATCGAGCTCACAGAGCGGAGATTATCGTTAGAACCCCAGCTTTCCCAAAATCAAATCATACATACAGAGCCGCTTTTGCAAAATTAATCTAAAGACATACCTCTTCAAATCAACCAGTCCTCTCCCATAGAGCTTGATCTTCAGTCTACCATATCCTCTGACCCAGCAAGTAGATCAAGCAGGCGTAACGTAACTACAAGGGGTCAGAAGGCTAAAACATGCCAAAATAATAGTCATGAACCACCATCAAAGAAGAGTAAGGGTCGGGCCATCAGGAGCAGATTCAAAATCTACTGGGGCATAAAGCTAAAACTGGTGAGAGACTCTGCAGAGAGGGGCCTACTATAACCCTCATGCCCACTGTACCCAGGGAATCAGATGGAACACCACCTTGGATACCCAAGGAGTGTTTTTGGGAAAGGCTAAAAACTGTGGTATCGGTCTTGCTGGACCCTCTGTCCCAAAAACTGTCCATCTTGGAAAGTAGATTAACAAACCCGGAGGGGCTTATCACCAGCCTTATCCCAGCTCACCATGACACATGTCTATGTAGAGGTACAGATACGCTGTTCAATAGGGGGTAGGAATCAATGGCTGGCCAGTCTGGCAGTAAACCTGCAGGGGGACAACTGTCTCATTCTGGTACCCATAATACTACATCAATAATTCCAGCTCGGTCTGGCCACTTGCACTTAACAGTATTGCCCTCATCACTTGACCAGGAAGGACCACCGGAAGGCTCAGACAGTTTGAATACTACATGTACATTTCCCGTAAATACTCCAAATGAGGCCTCCACCAACAGGGGGAGTTCCATGGACGGTGAAGAGGGGAGACCGAAAAGCACGTTGAATCAACGGAGATCTAATCAGGAAGATTCTACCAACCCAAATCTGTATTTACATCTCCCGCCAGAGGCAACTCCCTACACAGTTGTGCGGGCAAATGTTCCATCTTTACCGCCCAACGTGTTTGAACACTGGTCCACATTAAGGAATAAGTCACTACAAATTTGGAGCGCAAGGACTGGCATCACTCATGCACTTTTTTCAGAGTTTCAAATGCCACGATGAATAGGATGGGTGGGTAAAACAAATAAGTCTCTTATGAGTGATTGGGTAGTTTTAACATTTAGGTCTCCAGGTCTGGGTCAGTCCATCTTCGATAGGACCGGCAATAGATTATCAATGGGGCAGGGTATTAACATCTTACCACTGGGGTACTTTTAACAATCTCCTAGGAGCCTAAGGTTTACTCACCTAGATGAGAGATTTGTAGGAAGTAGATACCCTCAGTATGTGGCCCCAGTCAGTAACTGCTACGACACTAAGAATCCTTTGGAAGATATAAACTAACTGACTTATGTAATGTATAGGCATTTATATAGCACACTACTTACCCAGAGGGTCCCAAGGCGCTTCGACCGCTGCGAAACCCTTCCTGGCTTCCCTGAGAGATGGTCCCTTAATGGGTATCTCCAGGGTGAGACCAGGCATCCCCGGCGGTCTGGTGGGGCCGTTAGTGAAGATGAGGCAAGCTAATGCCCAGAGTTGCCGAGTGTGATCGCTGATCAGAGTGGGCACCGAGGCGAGAGAATTATCGAGTCCGCTGACCCTGGTCCAGAAACCTGCCGTGCCGGGAATCGAACCCTGGTCCCGGGCCGTCCTCTGCTCTCGGGTCTGCCGCCTCTAACCAGTGAGCCACACTACTTCACTTATCTGGGTTTTCCCTTTTTTTTAAATTGCTTCATCCCACTTGGAGATCGAAGCGATAAAGCCCACAAACAGAAAACTATTTCTGACCAGCCCTATGTAGTTTTAGATAACCATCTGTCTCACGTTATGCCTAACTTGGGTGTGTCTTTGGAATTCCACGAACACGTCAGCCCATACCGTGCGGTAAAGCAGTAACAACCAGCTTCGCCGCTAGCAGTAACCGAGCCATGAGCAATCTTGTTTCCTGGAACAGAACATCTCTGAGCTGCGCTCTAAGTTGACTACCCGATATGGTGCGATTTTGTACTAAACTATGACATACTATGTCTTCAGGAAACGTGGGCTAAGGAAATAATACACATTAATGGGTTTAAAACATTTCATACCCAAGCTGTGGAAGGGCAAAGGGTGGGCTTTGTACCTACATCTCCAATATGTTGAAAATAAAAAAGCTGGAGATGTATGTGGAGGAAACACTTTATCAATTGATCAAAATCCATGTGGATATTAGGCACTGTAGTGCATTGGCTAACTCTTATAACAATATCCCCTGGATAAAGTTCGGGCTGTAGTCAGAAAATTAGGTAATGACTGGAATTGCTTGTGTAATGATGATGCTAAAGACTAGATGTTAATCCTGGCAGGGGGCTTTAATTGTCCATTGTGACCAAATGAAGTGGGTAATTTATGTAGTTTTACAAATGAAGAGGGGTTATGCAACTCCCACTTTTGGCATTTCTACATTGGGGGACTTGTATAATTAATTAGTTTTTAGCCTGGATCTTGGCTTTACAAGTGATCTATGTGCAGAATCTGTTCCTATGCACCATACCTTCAATGGCAGAGGTTTATGGACTACTATAGATAAGATATTATTGTCAAATAGTCATGCGTGTAGAATCCATTCTGTTTCTGTTGACGATAATTCACTCAGTGACCACTTTCCACTGTGTCTTTCTGTTCAACTGCCGACAAGTACATCTGATAGGAACGATGAAGTTGACCGGGCGTTAGCAAATATAGCAATTGACAGGACAAATGGGTACTCTTTGCGCTGGTCAATGGTGGGTTGAAAAAGTGGTAGCAAAGTGTAAAATGGCTTTTGAGACTTGCCTGAGCGAAAATGCTTCCCCAGATAGTATTTTATCTTCCTTTCAACTAATATCAGCTGCTAAAAGGGAGGCTTTATTCGCTAAGAATCGTTCCAAAGGCAAGTCCCAGGGATGTGCACACAAGCCTACACGAATTTAAAATATGAAATACATAAGGCACCTAGAAATGCAAATTGTGAGAGTACAGGTGCGCGCTTAAGGAAGAAGAATTATCCTGAGAAATAAAGCCTGGGAATCTTTGCATAAAGCCTCTTTAATGAAAAGTAGCTTGGCCTTCTGGAAAGCAGTAAAAGCTCAATTTTTGACTTCCGGAGATGGCCCAACTATTGAAATCGCTATAACTGAGGACCAATGGATCAAGCACTTTTCTAGGGTATATAATGGTGAGGGAAACCTTGATGTGCAACTAAATAACAATCAGGGGGAAGATACCCTGAATCCTTCGGTCTTTTATTTTGATCCCCAGTTTACACTGGAGGAAGTGACTCGGTCAATTTATGCAAGTCGAGGTGGTTAGGCCCCTGGGCCAGATGGTGTCCCTGTAGATTTATTCAAGTCTAATATGAACCTATGGAAGCCAATCATTACACAGGTAATTAGTGCAAGCTGCGTTTCCCCTTTTTTAGCAACCTGGGTGGAATCTATTATCGTCCCAATTTTCCATAAAAGGGACCTCCAGGACTCCGGATGTTATAGGCCCATTTCTTTACTTGATTCTTTGACCAAATTAGGTGGTCGAATCATCCTAGAATGATTGCATGAGTGGGCCGAGGATAATAAGGTTTTATCTTACCTTCAATAAGGTTTTCGTGTGGTCTTAGGGATGACCGACCCGAGTTTAAATTTAGCAGTTTTTGTGGGCAAAGAAGGGGAGGTTGTTTTTAGCATTCATGGATCTCACCACAGCCTTTGATTCTGTGATGCACGATAAGCTGGGGGAGATCCTTGAGCTTATGCAGGTGGATGAAAAAATCATTTATTTTCTCAGGCACCTTTGTAGAAAAAGTTAGGGCACGCATAGGTTTCGGCCTGTCCGGTGATCGTTCGGCCCTATTACCAATAAGGAGAGGGGTTAGGCAAGGATGTGTCCTAGCCCCCTTTCTTTTTAATCTTTATATGTATGGTCTGGGTGAGGCGCTGTTTAAAGGCAATCACAATTTGCCCCAGGTAGGCAGTCGTCCATTCTCCGCCCTCCTGTACGCAGATGATGCGGTTTTGATGTCACATAAGCAAATAGGTTTGCAGAGGGTGCTATACAGCTTTTCAAATTTTTGAGTAATTTAGGTCTCAGAGTCAGTACTTTGAAGACCTACATAATGAGATGTGGCCGCGGCAGTCAGAGGTGCAGGGACATGTTTGTGGAAGGCCAGAAGATAGGAGCCCCTAAGTGTTTTTCATATCTTGGTATATTCTTTAATCATAATGACTCAAGCTGTATCTGCAAAAAATATTAGCATTTTTAAGGACAACTATAGCCCTTGACAATTTCTCTAAAAAGCTGGGCAGGAGACCACCAGTAGAACTCATTCAGTTTTATAAAGCAAAATGTATCTCCACTGCTATGTATGGGGCAGGGGGTTGGGGTTTTGCTGACACGTATCCGTTACAGGTGGTGGAAAACTCTTTCTTAAGATCCATTAAGAGTGTACCAAACAGTACCTCTTCATATGTTTATCATGCAGAGTTGGGCTTACCATACATTTCTATTTCTTATTAAAACTGAGCCAATTCTTCTGTGGCACAGAATCTGGTCAAAAGTAAAGACAAAGTTAAACAGCAACATCTTAGTGGACACTTTGAAATTGGAGGGGGCCCTAAAGATTCCATGGATTAGATATGTCAGACATGTCATGCATTATTTAAGTCTCTTAGAGTATTTCACTGACCAGAGTACCATCCAGACGATATCGAGAAAGGAGTTCAAAAAGGAGTCTCCTCTGTTGCTGGACACATTGAGAATGTCGGCGGAGAACATCAAGCCATCCTTCCAGCATAAACAGTTGATTTCAACCACTTTCAGTATTCAACCCTACCTAAAATCTATTCCTGGGGGCTACAATAGGTTTTAATTGACCAGATTCGGGCTGGGGATATTTCACAGACTTGTCAGCTTTCCGAAAATGAATTATTGGGTCCAAGAACAACAAGTCTGCCCTTGTGATAATCTCTCTGAACAATCTACGATACATGTAGTTTAATTTAGTAAATGTTATAGTGAATTAAGGAAAGTATGGATAATATCAATTTTAAAATGTATGGGGATTAGACAACTTCGCCCGGCGTTTATTAATCTACAGTTCTTGGATAATGAACATACCCCCAGATTCATCAAGAACACATTTTGCGATTCCTTAATAGCGAAAAATACCGATTAGCTATTAAGGAATAGCAAAATGCTATTCATAAAGAAATCACTTAAAAAATAGCGATTTCTAATAATTCCTTAATTGTGACTCACAAATTGTGAGTCGCAATTAAGGAATATCTCCCCATTCATTCCTATGGGCCTAGAGGCCCATAGGAATGAATTGGAAGACCATCTCAATTTGCTAATCGCAATTAGCGATTCGCTAATTGAGATTGCGATTTCAAGGGTGCAGGGGTGTCCAAAGGACACCCTTTAGCACCCCTGAAATTGATGTGTGCACATATGTTGCGCACACACATGCCCTTAGGGCAGGGGTACTCATAGTACGGCCCGGGGGCCGCCAGCGGCCCGGCAAGCCTTCCTTGGCGGCCCGCGGACCTTGCAGCCATCCTACCTGTGTCTTTTTTTATATTTTTTTAAAGTGTCCTGTGTCCAAACTCTGCCGGTGGCAGCAGCGCTCTATGCGGCCGGGCGAATCCAGGGAAGGTTAGAGCGGAGATGCAGGGGCGCCAAGAGGTGAAACATATCAAAGCCTCATTAACGAGTAAGTGGTCTTTTAATGACCTGTGAAGTACTTGGGTGCGGCCTGGAAGCTGTCTTGTCTCAGTCCCGGCTGACACACACACGCACGCCAGATGAGGTGTCAGAGGGAGGGAGAGGGAGAGGGAGAGGGAGAGAGAGAGGGAGGGAGACACAGGGTTGCCTGCTTGTTGAATCCTTTTCCCATCAATAACCTCATATTTGTTGCTGACTGACAAAGGCAAGAAGTAAGAAAGCAGAAAGTAAACAGGGGTTTTAGGTTGTTTTTTTTTATTTGTAAAGTTTAATATAGCGCGAAAAAGATCCCGAAGGATATCAGAGCGCTTTACAATAGGTTGGCATTTCCTCTTCATAATCCAACTATTTAAAATACCAATTACATTGAATTAGTGAGCTTTACAATGCTCTTCCGCCTTCCTGTCTCAACTTGACACAATTTAAGATGTTAGGAAAGCTAATATTTCCCAACTGCTAGATGTGCACATTCATTAACTGGACAAAAACGTAAATTTATTTTTTATTAAAAATGACATTTCCAGTAACGATTTCTGTTACTACAATTCTAAAAGAGTAATATGAAATGCATTAAAACATGTCTTGAACCAATCCTAAACCTAAGCCTAACACAAACCCGTGCCTTTGTGTTTATAAAATAGAATATTTCATAGTGAAAGTATTTCATCTTAACACTTTCGGTATGTATTTAGGGTACCGATTTTTTATTTCTATATCCCATTACGGCAAACCGCCCGGTTATTTTTTCTGAACACACAAGCAGATATCTTTAGGTTTCGTGAACTTCAAGCTTAATGAAGTCCTCTGCATTACTCATGTTGTATCATTGTTCACTTAAAACCATGAGTAATTTCAAGATCACTCAGACTTTAGGTTGAGTGTTGATACTTAGGAGCTTGGTGCCCACTCTGATTTTTCCCACTCAGATTTGTTCCTCTGGTACCTTCTTGGATCCAAACTTCTACAACAGACCAGTGGTGTTGCAGAAATATGCAGAAGCTTAGCGCTGTCTTCCCCTGCTGAATCACACTACCCCTGTGCACCACAACACTTTATGGTGGGTGACCCAGTAGTTCCAGGACATCAGACTAAAGCCGACTAGTGAGATCAGTTTTCGGGTGTAGACGTGCAGTCGGTACAGAGACAGAGGGAGAGTGAGACAGAGGGAGAGTGAGACAGAGGGAGAGTGAGACAGAGGGAGATTGAGACAGAGGGAGATTGAGACAGAGGGAGATTGAGACAGAGGGAGAGTGAGACAGAGGGAGATTGAGACAGAGGGAGAGAGACACAGAGGGAGGGAGACAGAGGGAGGGAGACAGAGGGAGGGAGACAGACAGAGGGAGGGAGGGAAACTGAGGGAGGGAGACAGAGGGAGGGAGGGAGACGGAGGGAGGGAAGGAGACGGAGGGAGGGAAGGAGACGGAGGGAGGGAAGGAGACTGAGGAAGGGAAGGAGACAGAGGGAGAGTGAGATACAGGGAGATTGAGACAGAGGGAGAGTGAGACAGAGGGAGGGAGACAGAGGGAGGGAGGGAAACAGAGGGAGGGAGACAGAGGGAGGGAGGGAAACAGAGGGAGGAAAGGAGATGGAGGGAGGGAAGGAGACGGAGGGAGGGAAGGAGACAGAGGGAGGGAGACAGAGGGGGGAGGGAGACAGAGGGGAGAGAGAGGCAGACAGAGGGAGAGAGAGACAGAGAGAGGGAGGCAGACAGAGGGTGGGAGACGAGAGGGAGGGAGACAGACGGAGGAAGGGGGAGACAGAGGGAGGGAGGGGGAGACATAGGGAGGGAGGGGGAGACAGAGGGAGGGAAACAGAGGGAGGGATACAGAGGGTGGCAGACAGAGGGAGACAGAGGAGACAGTGAGAGGGAGGGAGAGGGAGAGAGAGGGTGAGGAGGGAGACAGAGGGAGGAGGGTGACAGAGGGAGGGTGACAGAGGGAGGGTTACAGAGGGAGGGAGGCAGACGGAGACAGACAGAGGGAAGGGGACAAAAGGAGACAGGGAGAGGGAGACAGGGAGGGAGACAGAGGGAGGGAGACAGGGAGGGAGGGGGAGATAGACTGAGGGAAGGGCAGAGGGAGGGAGGGGGAGAAGGAGGGAGGGAAACAGAGGGAGGGAGAGGGGGGAAACGGAGGGAGACAGAGAGAGGGAGGGAGACAGAGGGAGGGAAGGAGACGGAGGGAGGGAAGGAGACGGAGGGAGGGAAGGAGACTGAAGGAGGGAAGGAGACAGAGGGAGGGAGACAGGGAGGGAGGGGGAGATAGACTAAGTGAAGGGCAGAGGGAGGGAGGGGGAGAAGGAGGGAGGGAAACAGAGGGAGGGAGAGGGGGGAAACGGAGGGAGACAGAGAGAGGGAGGGAGACAGAGGGAGGGAAGGAGACGGAGGGAGGGAAGGAGACGGAGGGAGGGAAGGAGACTGAGGGAGGGAAGGAGACAGAGGGAGGGAGACAGGGAGGGAGGGGGAGATAGACTGAGGGAAGGGCAGAGGGAGGGAGGGGGAGAAGGAGGGAGGTAAACAGAGGGAGGGAGAGGGGGGAAACGGAGGGAGACAGAGAGAGGGAGGGAGACAGAGAGAGGGAGGGAGACAGAGAGAGGGAGGGAGACAGAGAGAGAGGAGGGTGGCAGAGAGAAGGAGACAGAGGGAGGGGGATAGAGGGAAGAAGGGAGACAGACGGAGGGAGGGAGACAGACAGAGGGAGACAGACAGAGGGAGACAAGACAGAGGGAGGGAGGGAGACAGAGAGAGAGAGAGAGAGAGACAGTCAGAGTGAGGGTGACAGAGGGTGGGCGAGAGAGAGAGAGAGAGAGGTGTGTGTGTGTGTCGAGTCTGGTGGCTCAGTGGACGAAGGCGTCCGCTGCAGGGACCTGTGTTCAACCTCATGGTTACAGTTTTTCTGGCTCTAGCCCCGCCCCCTCCCCCTTGACCCCGCCCCCATCCGTGTGGCCCTCGGACACAAACCACACTGTAAATTTGGCCCCCGAGAGAAAGTTTGTGAGTACCCATGCCTTAGGGCATTTGTGTGCGCAACATGAAACTTTGAAAAATGCACTTTAGCTATTTACCACGTAGTTAGACTTTGCGGTAAATAGCGGCCCGAGATTGCGAATTTGCTATTTAAAAATGGTTCATGAATTGCATTTAAGGAAACTCAAATTGAGATTTGTTAAATGCAATTAATCGCAATTTAGCGATTTCTAGAATTGCGATTTTTGCATTTGGGATGATGCAAAAATAGCGCTCGCAAAGAGCCAGATTCTCAGAATCTGGCCCTTTGGGAGCCAATTTTAGTTTGATGAATCTGGCTGATAGAGTATGAAGGATATCAATGTTTGTAAAGAAAGTACTCTGGCAAAGGAAATCTATTGTGATCTAAGTATTGAGGTCCTAACATCTGCATTGGACTGTTATCATTAATTTTATATTTTATTTTGAATTTTATAATGAATTTTAAAATTGTTTGTTTTTATATGCTTTTATGATTGTATGTAACAGCAATCGAATAAAGTTATTTTTGACTTGACTTTGACTATAGAAAAACACACCTTTTACTGCTGACATTTTGTTACTGGGATTCTTATGTCAGAGAATGGACCTGTTTTGTAATTGTTTTAATTATAGAGCGAAGAGTACACCGCTTGTGCAAGCAATGGCCAAACGTCTTCTTTGAGGGTATTAGAGCATAGTACTGTGTGTGTGCGGAGGATATACCGGTGTCACTTGACCTGCTGAGGGCCACAGTCGCTCCTCGGAGAACACACTTTCACAGCCTACTGTGGATCTTTACATGAGCAGTGACTATGACACCCAAGACAGTATTTTCCAGAAGCCATCCCAAGGAATGCACCCCCCCCCCCCTTAGAGTCCATCCAGAACAGTTCTTGCAGTTGGCCTTGATCTATGTAACTTCCAAGGCTGAGCAATAATGGACCAAAGTCGAATACACGCTGCCGTTTCACCAGAGTCAGGAGTTATGGAGGAACAGGACCTAAGGTAACTAACGAGTGAGCAAGGGCACGCAAGAGTTGGCGGTTCAACATCACACATAGAAATGTTTCTGGAGGTTGGAAACCATCAGCAGAGCAAGGCTGGAAGTTGTAATAAAGCATGCTCTCACTAGTCCTATATTCCCTAACTTTGAATGAAAGAAATATTATAGAATGTAATATAAGTGCTCTACTGCTTATGGATTTCAAAGTAATTATGGGGAGGATGTAATATGACTTTTTTTATTGTCTTTAAAGCGAATAGCTCCGCTGCTTTGACAATGGCTAATTCAGCATGATGCGTGAAAGGATTTGCTGATGTGTCGTGGTTTGTTTGGTGCTGTTAATGCATGATCTTGTCAATCTTCTCTACAAAGAATGTGTTGGTGGCATTTCATTCCTGTTGAGTGGTGAACAGGGGGGACTTTTCAATCTTAGCTTCTGCTTAGGAGGTTCCTGGAGGGACAGGTGGTATTTTACTCAACAAAATAATCTGACAAGCCATGGTTTGGAATTTATGGGGTGCAATAAATGGCACATTTTCCACTTTTTTTTAAATGGGGAGTAATATGCAGATTTTTGAGCTTATCTCACAAAAACCTATTTACTTCTGTTAATGCAGTGCCTTTGGCCTCGTTAAGTTTTAGCAGATGTGATCTGCCAAAATTTACACAGAGTACAAGCTGTATGCCACACAGTAATTATCCGGTGTAATAAACATAACAGCACTTATAATTACAATCCCTAAGCAAACACGTGCTTCTGCGGGGATTGCAACTAGCCAGAGCACTTAGATTCAGTTCCCTGTTTCACTCCTGATAAAAAATATATTTTTGAGACTATTTTTGAGACTTTGGCAATTTCATCAACCGCCTGTAAATGGCATGTTATTTAGTGCTTTCACACAGAAAAATCCAACAAAAATAAGAAGTAAAAAACAAAGCCCTGGAAAATATTTTAGTCTACCATAAATATAACATATGAGCACAAGGTATAAATATGGCTTTTTAAAAGTAACCCATATCTTTAACATGGATTCAGAGGGTCGCCTGCATTTTGGAGATTAGCATATGTCAGTAAGACTCTCCTACAGTCTTGAAACATCTGCCCTTCTTTTCTCATTGCACGGGTTTCCAGTTTGTACCACCGGCTTAGTGTTTGCAGAGTGTGACCTTATTTTAAATACATTCCTGTCTGAAGCACAGTGCAGACCAATGCTGGGAAATAAATATATGCGCACTGCCTGTGTTTACCAAAATAACCTGGCCTTTCAGCTACTGGGCTCTGAGTCAGCAGGCACTGCCCTTCAAATTTGTTTGCCAACTATAATGTGCTTGATAATAATTGTGGGTTGTGAAAGGAGGAACCTGTGACTTATAGAAAGTTATTGGATTCCCATTTATGGGCTCTCTATCCTATAAAATAACTTCGTTCTGTCTACTGTCACTTCTAACCTTGATTTAAAATCCTTAAAGAACGAAACTTGTAGACAGTGTAAGTGACTCTCTCAGCAATGGTAGCAAAGAGGTAGCTTGTGGAGCAAGAAGTTTTAATAATATGAAGCAGCCCTCATGATCATCACTGGTGGCATTGCTAGATAAGAAGCAGATGGTATCTGTGCCACAACCTTTTGTCCTGCCACCTGTCATCTGTGTAGGAGCGGATCTTGATGTTGTGAGATTTGATGATGTTGGCCAGTGATGTCATGTATTTGCTGAACAGGGTTGGGCTAAGCGCAGGCCTGGGGACAATGTGAACTACGCTGTGCTAATTGTAGTAATTTCAATAATAATACATTTCTCCAGTGATGTAAAATTACTGCAAGCGTGCGGTTTCATTCGCTTGAGTAATTAACAGTAATACAGGAAAAAACCCTAGCGCAGGAGCATAGTGACAACTGCTAAGAGGCAGCTGCTGGCTACTGCTGGTCATGTACTGTAGCATTTATTGATATTTTCTTAACATAAAATTATTCTTTGAGCCCATTTTAGATGCAACGGTGCATTTTGCATGAAATATTATATCAGTAAATGCTAGATTATGCACAATTACAAACAATAATGCTTGAGCAAATTACGCCAGTTACGCCCCCCCCCCACCCCTGCTAGGAAATGAGCCTTAGGGTACTCCACAGGTGAGACCTCTGGCTTTCGACATGTTGGGTTTCATACTGATTGTCTGTGTTCTTCCAGAGAGGAAGGACAGATCCAGTTGAGGGCGGAGTCTTGGATGACTAACTCTTGGTGGTTTTTTACCATGCTAGAGAGGGGCACCATGTCAAAAACGGTTGAAAGGTCGAACAGGATGAGGGCCGCTCTTTCTACTCGATCGCGGAGAATCCTTATGTCATCTCTGGTTATGATGAGTACAGTTTCTGTGCTCTGGTTTGGTAATAATCTGGATTGAGAGGCATCCAGGTGTTGTTGTCATCAAGGTGTTTGGTGATTTGTCTGTTTATGGCATTCTTCATGATCTTTGCCGGAAAAGGTGGTAGGTAGATTGGTCAATAATTTGCTACTTGAGTGGGGTCTGCCAAAGGTTTCTTAAAGTGAGCATTTACTGTGGCATGTTTCCAGGCATCCGGGAAGGTGGTGGTGTAGATGGAGCTGCTTAGGACATGGCAGAATGTTCCGCAGATAGTGTGGGTGACCATGTTGTAGCTGTGGTGTGGGTATCGGTCCATAGGTGATCCAGAGTGAATGATTTTCATGATACTTATTGTTTTTCAGTGGCAACCGGTGACATCTCAGTCAGTCAAACAAGCTTTATTCGACATAGTCATAAAAGCATTACATATGTGAGTTTGTTATATAAAAATAGAGATAAAATTTATACAAGGTTTAAAACAAGAAATTCTTTATAGTAATAAAAATAATCAGGTTAAGATACATCAAGTATTCATGTATAAACTGCATTTTCAAAGACCCTCCCCTTTACATTTTTTTGCTTCTAATAATCCAGGCCCATCCTAAATATTTCGCCACAGCTATATATATTACAGGGATTGGGTTTGTACAGATAATTCTGGTAGCCACGATTCCACTCTGAGTGCCTAATAATTTAGCCATGGGTCGCAGCCAGACTCTGCGCGGGGCAGAGTAGGCCGGGCACACAAAGAGTAAGTGGCTAACTGTTTCTTTAAGTTCTAGGCAAAATGGACAAGAGCTACTTCCACCATTAGACCATCTGGATGTGAAAGATCTGATAGGTATACTACCAATTCTCAATTGAAAGTAAAGTTTTCTGTCCAGTGGCTTCGTTATGTCGTCCCAGAATGTCTCAAAACGAGTTTCATCCATGAACTCCATAAACACCCCTGTTAGTGAAAGTGGGGGAATGGTCCTAAAAAGTTTTGAAGATATCATCTCCCAGTACAAGCCCTTGATGACCTTTTTTGATGGAAACACAGCATTGGTTGGGTCTTCCCATGTCTCCGCCAGACCCTGCTCTCTGAGAACCGCTCTAATTCCAGAGAGCCATTTTATCCGGTGAAAGACATCACTTTTAATAATGTCCAGGAGTCCCATAGCGAATATTTTCAACTCCGGCGTTACCCATATTCGTCTCCAGTACAATACAGGACGGAGATTTGCAATAATCTTAATTGGTTTTATGCCTAGGTCCTGTAAAACCGGGCCCATGGGGGTACTGTGTGGGAGCATAACAAGAGTTCGTAGGAACCTATTTTCAGAGGCCGTTAGCTTACTTAGGTTCCCATGTCCCCACATCTCAACCGCATCAAGTGCTGCACTCACAGCCTTTGCATTATAGACCTTAACTGCAGGTGCCATCGGTTTTGTCAGGGATTTTGCATGTTCGCGGGTCAATGCCCCTGCGATTTGCCTATGCTTAAGGGTGGCCAGGTCAACCTGCTCGTTCCATCGTAGGTCATGCTGGATGGTAACACCTAGATATGAAAACGATTTTACTTGCTCCAGGGGTAGTTTATTCATCAGGACATTTCCTTTGAATGACTTGTGTTGGTTAAAAGACATAAATTTGGATTTTGAGACGTTGATTTCCAGGCCATGGTCAGTGCAGTATGTTTCAAAGCTCCCAAGTGCTTTTTGCAGACCACTTGGGGTCTTAGAAATAATAAGACAGTCGTCGGCAAACATTAAGATTGGTATTTTAGCGCCTGCTAAGATTGGAGCATCAACATTTGCCTCCAACAGGGTCTTTGCGACGTTGTTAATGTAGAGGGAGAAGAGGGTAGGCGCTAACACGCAGCCTTGGCGCATTCATCTCTCTACCGGGAACTGTTTAGTAACATGCCCTGTGGAGCCCCATCTTATCTGGGCAT
Source organism: Lissotriton vulgaris (assembly GCF_964263255.1). Classification (NCBI taxonomy): domain Eukaryota; kingdom Metazoa; phylum Chordata; class Amphibia; order Caudata; family Salamandridae; genus Lissotriton; species Lissotriton vulgaris. The sequence continues at coordinate 132,656,451 of NC_141687.1, forward strand.
AATTATGCTCATGTAATTTAATAATCATGGAAAGAAGAGTGGGGGCATGCCCATGTCATTCAAGACAAACCAAAGGTTGGACCGTGGTACAAGGTCGAAAGCTGCCCTCAAGTCAATGAAGGCAGCATACAAGCTACCTCCCCCAAGTTGAACGACCTTCCAATAGAGCATTGCGAAATGTAAGACTTGATCGACTGTGCTTATGCAGGCTCTAAATCCTGCTTGGAGGTGGGACAGGATGTTCATCTCCCGCTCCCACTCTTGGACCTTATTTAATACCAGTCTACCATATATCTTCTGGATGGTATCAATTAGACTGATCTGGCGATAATTACCTGGAAGCAATTTATCGCCCTTTTTGAAGACGGGGATTATTTTCGCCCCGTTCCAGGATTCGGGTATTGGAGATCCGCTGGCTAACATGTTTGCCAGTAGTAGTATGTACTTCCCCCAGAGTTCTCTATTGTTTAGGAAGTTGTCAGCTGGGACACCATCTATACCTGGCGCCCTTCCGGGAGTGATAGAATCTAATGCGCGTTGGATGTCCACGATAGTAAACGCATCTTCCATACAGGGGGTACATACAATCCCTTCTCTCTGTTCTACAGGTAGTTCCGGCCCTTTAGCGTATTGGGGCCTAAAATGAGTTACCCAATCATCCTGGGCTACCCAATTTTGGGTTTTTTCGGGGCTTCCTTCACAGCCCCATTTCAAAAGGTCCCAGAATTGCTTACAATTTTTGCGAGAATTTGCCTCCTTAAGCTCCTCCCATCTTTTTACATCCCAGGCGCGCGCTTAGATTTTTGGATAATAGTTTTGTACGCGCTCCTGGCAGTTCGAACACTAGCACTGGGCCCATTTTTAATGACTTGACCTAGTTCCAGCAAGTGCTTTTCTACATTCTTTATTATACCATCTTGGAGATTTATGGGTCATGTTTTTATTCGAATTATTTGATTTAACAAATAATCCTTTTATTTGCAAAAAAAGGGTTTCATGGACCTTGCTTGCGCTTTCTCTCTCAGGGGTAAAAGGTTCGGCATTGGAACAGGCGCTCAGTTCCATAGTGGCTTTCTGTAAATTTTTTAAAATAAAGTCAATGTTTGACTGATTTTGGTCAACTTTGGCCCACTTCAGGTGGCGCATGTCATTAGCCAATAGAACGGGTTGAGAGCTTCTGTTGCTTGGGTCCTCTGTTGCCACTGGGACTTCCCAGTAGGAAAAGATCATGCATAGGGGGTTGTGGTCACTCTCAAGGCGGTCAACAACCATCATATCCACCAAGTGGTGCCATACCTCAAGGTGGACTAATATATAATCAATTCTACTTTCTCGGTTGCCGCTCTTGAAAGTGACAGCACCCATCCGGTCTTTCGGGGTCCTACAATTGACTTCCCTTAGTCCTTGGTTTAGACACATTGAATTAATTTGGATCACCAGGTCTGTCCATCTTTTCACTGGGTCCAGTTCTAATTTGGCAACCCCCCTGGCTATCTTGATCGTCTGCAAAATAAGAATCGCCACCAGATAATGGTTCAAAGTTTACATTAAAATCTCCAGCAATAATCAGCCGTGAGTGTGGGGAAAATCTTTCAATGAGGCCTTCGAGGACAACAAGGGGGTCAGACTTCCGTCCCCCTGTGCTCCTAGCATACACATTATAAATGTATAAAGGTTTGGCTTGATTAAGTACAAGGGAGAGAATCTGTATATCCTTATGATTGGAGGTGAGCTCCTGTACGTTAATCCCAGAATCTTGTTTGACCCAAATAGTTAGTACCTCCGAGGGACGTCCCTTGTCTCCTTTTACAGCGGCGACACTAAAATTAAAAAACCCTGGGAGATACAGTGGGTCAAGGAGCCACGTTTCTTGGAATATACAGAAAGTGAACTGGCTGACAAACAAGGCCCATTCAGGGCTTTGCACCTTGGTACTCAACCCTGCGATATTCCATGACAAAATCGAGCCAAATATATCAAAATCTGTCAATAAACTTGCATCAGGGTTCAGGTTTGGTGCACTAACTCCCCCGTTATAGACCCCTGTGTCTAATAAAAAACAAGATTTTCTCGTGTGGATGTCCTGGAGTACAGATACATCGGGGTTCGGGTTTGATGATATATCTTCCCTATTATGCTCTCCTATTTCTTGTAAAGCACAAGGTGTTCCTGTGTCGGTTCTCTGTGGTGCAGTTAGGATGGATAGTGATGGATCGTCACAGTGTTTAACGTTAATGTCATCTGGGGTTAGTGAATCATTTGACTCAAGGGGTTAACCCACCCACTCCTACCCCCTGTGATTGAGTTCCCATTTCTTTCAGCCACTGTTGAGGGGGTGAAGATCTAATTTGAATGGTTGAATGATCGGGGGAGCAAGACCTGAACTCCAGCATTATCAAATTTTGTGCAATGTTTACATTTTTAAATGTGAGTTCTATGCAGTCAGCCCCGTGTCCTGGGTGCGAAAGCCTAGAAGCCCTGGTGATGTCTTCCCTTATCACTGATCGGCATCCTCTGGTATGCCTAATCCAATGGATAGCCTTGTTTGTCAGTGAATCTTTGGTTTCCAGGTTCTTGCCTACACTTATTTTTGGGACGTTCACCATATGTACTTTGGATAAATCAGGAGGTATAGGTCGAGGCAGGGAAGGACATCTCCCGGGATACATTTTTGGGGTGTATCTAGTGGTAATGGGGGTATTGGTAGGCCTATCAGTGAGTTTGCATGCCCATTATTTTTAGCTCTATCAGGAGATTTAGATTTTGATATTTTCACTGGTAGGGGCTTTGCTGTCACCTCTGTGTCTTTCCTATGTTTGCTAAGCAAAATGTGTGCTTTGGTCTGGGTACTACCCCTATGTTGCTGCAATACTGGACACTGAGGTGTTGCCTTTTGCTTCTCCACAGTACCAGTGCTCAACTGCTTTATAACAGGATTACAAGTGTGGCAAATGTTCGCATTAGTGATTACCTTGTGGACTTTAGAAGTTAAAATGTCAACTTTATCTTGCATGCAATGTATAAAGCTACATAGACGGTTCACTAGGCTGCAGAGTTCAGAAATGTCGTTCCCAGTTTCAGAAGTGGGTATGTGCTGGTTAGCTTCCAATCTCTGGCCTTGGTAAGCGTCTGGTGGTATTTGCTGAGTCGAAGGAACCCCATTCTCTTTATCAGAGCAGTCAATGTCTGTAAGAGGTAGATACCTGTTTGAGCACAATACAAGTGGATTAAACGGGCATGGGGATACATTTTCTACCTCAGTATCTATTATTGTTGGCCCATCGTTTGGGGTATCCCCTATATGCTGATCAGTATTGTGATTAGACTTTTTCTTCAAAAACATCCCAGGAACAACAGTCACACCCCGTTTGCCTTTCTTCTGCGTTGAGTCAATTACATCATCCCCATCTATATCTATCAAAATGTTCTCTAATGGTGGCTTGGATGTGAGAATGAGGCTACAATCTTCAATAAGTTTTTCGATGCGTGACATGAGACAGTTTTCTCCCGCATGTTTGGGTACTTTTGTGACTTTTAAAGCTTTCTTAGATTTTCTCCTTTTTACCCGGGTGCTTGGCACATCTATAACACCCGCCATAGATTTCCTCTTCCCCATTATAAATGATCGTAGAGACACAGTACCTTAGGTAATGGACGGGCGATGGTGATGTAAATGGTGTGGCCCTGCCCTGCCTCCTCCTGCCCCGGACGGCCACAGACGGCCAGCCCTCTGCCCGGGCTCAGCCCGGTGCCGCCCGCGTGCGTTCCGCGGGACGGGAGGCGTTCCGCTCTTTGTTGACGTCTCCGGGCGCTGTGTGTGACGTCCCAGGTGCGCCTCTGCCACTGGGGCACCTGGGAATTGTGGTTTTTCGCTGGCCGTTCACCTCACGGCGCGCTGGAGCTGAGATGGCAGCCGGGTACTGGGTTAAGCCGTTCCCGTCACGGCGGTGAGTCTTCCTTTTGGCAAACGCCCCCACAGAGCGCTCGGTGCTCCGCTCTTTGTTGGCGCCTCCGGACGCTGTGTGTAACGTCCCAGGTGCGCCTCTGCCACTGGGGCACCTGGGAATTGTGGTTTTTCGCTGGCCATTCACCTCACAGTGCGCTGGAGCTGAGATGGCAGCCGGGTGCTGGGTTAAGCCGTTCCTGTCACGGCGGTGAGTCTTCCTTTTGGCATACGCCCCCTGTGCCATGGTTCCAGGCATCCGGGAAGGTGGTGGTGTAGATGGAGCTGCTTAGGACATGGCTGAGTGTTTCCGCAGATAGTGTGGGTGACTATGTTGTAGCTGTGGTGTGGGTATCGGTCCATAGGTGATCCAGAGTGAATGATTTTCATGATACTTATTGTTTTTCCGTGGCAACCGGTGACATCTAGGCCGGCCTCCAGGGCCCGGCGCTGGCCTGGATCCACTCCTTTCTATCTGGTAGGTCTCAGACGGTCAGCCTGGGGACCTTTCGTGGACCCAAAGTCTCCTCCACTTGCGGTGTCCCCCAGGGTTCTTCTCTGTCCCCCCTCCTTTTCAATCTCTATCTTCGCCCCCTTCTTCTTTCTCTGAGGCAGTGGGACGTCACCGTCTTTAACTACGCTGACGACCTACAACTCATCTTTCCTCTCTCCACCCCTTCTGCTGTCTCTAATTTCCATTCTGTTATGTCTCATATTCTTCTCTGGATGAGCCAAAATCAGCTTAAGCTGAATCACGGAAAGACAGAGCTCCTTCTTCCTGGTAGGAGCTCCATCTATTGGGGTCCACACTTTTGGCCTTCTGGACTCGGCCCTCCCCCTGTTCCTGTGACATCCGTGAAGAGCTTGGGTGTCATTATTGACTCCGAACTCTCCCTCAAGGCCCAGGTGGGGGCAGTGGTCTCTTCCTGCATGTATCAGATCCGCAGGATCAGGAAGGTTGCTTACCTCCTGTCCCCCGCAGTCCTACTTCAAGTCACTCTGGCCTTAGTCCTTTCCCGTCTGGACTTTTCCAATTCTCTTTATCATGGCCTGCCAAAAACCCTGCTTTACAGGCTTCAGGTCGTGCAGAACCAAGCGGCGCGTCTTGTATTTAGGACCCCTAAATGGCAGTCGGCCAAGCCCCTCCTTGCTAAACTGCATTGGCTCCCTATCAATCTCAGGGCAGCCTTCAAGATCGGCTGCCTAGTATTCAAGTCCCTCACTGGCCCTTCACCTAGTTTTCTGAAATCTCTTACCACCTCCTACTGCCCCCCCCGCACTCTCAGATCCTCCCATCTTCACCTCCTGGTCATCCCACCCTTCAAGCTTACAAGGATGGGAGGCCGAAGCTTCTCATATCTTGCCCCTACATTCTGGAATTCTCTTCCCTTTTCTCTCAAATCTGTCACATCACTCATCCTTTTCCGTAAGTCCCTTAAAACCTGGCTTTTCCCCCAATCTGGATAAACTCTAATCTGCCTTGTTCAGTATCCCAATCAGCGCCAGGAAACCTACGGTGATAGTGCGCTTTACAAAAACCTCCTAACATAACATAACATAACATCTAAAAGTGGTGGGGCTCCAGCTTCTCATCTCATGTCAAGCTGCATACTGCACAATCACTCTCCCCACCATGCCTGTTTCCTACAGATCCAACCCTCTCCATTGTGCCAGCGTACTCTACGTATGTGGCTCAGTGGCTCTGAAACCGTTAAATAAATCCTCACAGTGACAAGTCCACAGCCTTTGGAAAGATACAGAATACAAACGTCTTCCATCTATCGTACCATGCCATTTCTTATTAAGAAAAAAATCACATAGACACAGTCCAGCTAGCGTTGCCCCACTAAACATGCCTCTACCTTCACTGAGGAAGTATGCTATGCTATGTGGATTTCTAAAGCGCATGGCTACCAGTAGGCTTCCCAGCGCTGGCTAGGACATAGTATTGCTTCAGGACAAGTGGAGTAACACAGGGGTGCTATTAATGTGGATGCAGCCTTGTTTTTTCCCGTTTTCTGAACATGATTTGTTGTTTAGGGAGAGACATCCTTTACCACCAAACCATCACAACGCGGTATGGTTACATCACGATTTTAATAACGCAAGTCGTTACATCGACTTGCACTGGAGGGCGCTCTAGACTAAGGAATAGTGTGTTTTACTATTCCAACACCTTCCTTACTGTACGCAGACTGGAGTTGGAATAGTATTTCACACTATTCCTAAGTTCAGCACCCTCCAGCGCGACTATTGGACCTCATATTAGCAAAAAGGGTTGAGTACTCGTTTGCAGTGGTCTTTTTATTTAAAGACATGTGTAGAAACAAAACAAAGGAACAGCCGATACGTGTTTCACCCAGAGGCCAGCAGGCCAGGGCTTTCTCAAGGCTGATTTTGAAAACAGAATTATATAAATATAGGGTAGTGAAAGGAGAGAGAGAAATCAAAAGGAAAACCATAAAAAGTTGAAAGCAATATTTTACTTGTGGAAAAAAGATTTTATAAAATTGCACCGGAAAACAATCAAGTCTGGTTGCTTTAACATTAGGCAGATTAAAGAAGGCTGTGGTGATTTCTTCTGAAGAAGAAGGATCTTCCAGTATTTCATGATCGTCAGGAGTGAGCTGATTTAAAGAGACTGTATCTAGGAAATTTTTCGTCTCATCGCAACTCAGTGCCTGAGGACCAACTTCTTTTCGGAATATAATTTCTGATATAATTTGTGAAAGGCTGATCATATTTTATTGGGGTCACTCGTAGTTTCCCCTGAGGAAATCTGTATTACCCACATTTCGATAAGGGTTACCTTTTGCTTGTTCTGACGGCCAGTTGGTGGTCGATAAGCTCGCTAAATTCATAGATTTCTTCTTTTGAGGCAGCCCATTAAGCCACAGATTTCTCGGCCAACATCATGCCGATTTTTGCTTTTATGGCCAAAGTTTCTAGTTGTGCCACCTCCACGTCAACCCCCTTTTGAACTGTTTCAGTTAGTTTTTCTTCAGCCTTTGCGAGCTTACTCTGAAACTCCAAGATTTTATTTTTTCCTGTTTGTTTTTCCTTAAGGAGTATTGCAAAGTTTCCGCTCTAACATGCTTTCACTGTGTCCCAGACAACCATTGCGGGTGCAGACGAAACCTTTTCAGACTCAAACTCCTCAATCCATTTCCTCATGTAGATTTGATGCCCATTATCATAAAGAAGTGCTCGCTCAAAACTCCAAGACAAGGCCTCCTTATAGAAAGCTAACCCCATTATGTTGAAAATGATTGGGTTATGATCTGATAAAAACCGAGGAGCAATATCTATATCACATCCCCCAATCAGAGAAGATGAAACAAAAAAATAATCGAGCCTTGCCAAAGTAAGATGGGGGGGCACAACAGTAACTAAATCCTGGCTGACTCGGTTTCAAATAGGCCCATACATTGATGAGCCCATGTGTGTCCATTAAGCTCCTAACAGCTTGAAATACCTTGGGTTTTCAGCCTGTGTAACTCCACAGATTACTCCCCCCCGACCCAGTCAGTAGGCAGGCTGATGTTAAGATCCCCACTTAGGATCACAGGAAGTGTCCACCGAGCTAACTCACCGTTAACCCAATTGATTACCTCAGGATCATCAGCTGTACTCCCATAGATAGAACATAAAGTAAATGAAGAGCCAGATGATAACCAGCATTCAGCCAACGAGGGTCACCCTTGGGACGTATGGGCTGTAATGAAGATCGAATCTATGCTAAAATGCCCACTTCTCTTGCTCATGCCCCTTGAGATGTCCCCCCCAATAAGTTTATATCCAAGTGCATCTAGAAGGTGTAGGTGGGAGCCCTCGATATGCTTCTCCTAGAGGTAGACAACATCAGCCCCCAGTAGACGAAATCCCTGGGCCACCCTCGGACTTTTCCTGGGATCATTTAAGCCTCAGATATTAACGCTTACAAGTCTAAAATTATTTGCCATTGTCTGAAAATAATTTTAAGCCTAAGAGGAGGACAAGAAAAACTTGGTACCTCCAGATGCCTGAATTTCTGTGTACGTTTACATTGACCAACCACAGGTCGAGACCCATCATATGATTGTCTACATAAAAGACATTCAAACAAGATATATGTTTATTTTTTTCTTCTAAGATTTCCATGCTCATTATTTGCTTCTATTGTTTTCCCCTTGGTTGAAGGTTGAAGAAAGAAAATATAAGTGAACCATTAAATCATGTGTTCACAGAGATAATCCAGTCAGGCCTCTTTCCAGACGCGGGGAAAACAGCGTCAGTGCTCCCACTTTAAAAAAAAAATCTAATTTGGAGCCTAAAGAACCTAGCAGTTATCGCCCAATTTCGAGGATTAATTTTCAAGCTAAGGTGTTGGAAAAGCTGCTTAATAAATAACTGAAAATTTCAGAGCCTCCAGAAATCTTTCGGACCAATCACAGTATGAGTTCAGGGAGGAGCATGGAACAGAGACAACTCTGGTTATGGCAGCAGAGGGACTCAGGAGACTACTAGGAGCAGGAGGGTAGGCCGCCCTGATCCTATTGAATCTATTGGCGGCCTTCGACACCATGAATCACAAGATACTTCACGCCTGTCTAGAAGAATTGCGGATCCAAGACTGGACTAACGTTGATGTCATCTTTTATATTGGACAGAACATTTTCAGTTAAATTAGGAGACTTTGCATCAAATCCTTCAGGTTGCCTTGTGGAGTGCCTCAGGGCTCCCCCTTGAGCCACACTCTTTTTAATATTTACGTTGCCCCCTTGGCCTCGATCATCAGGCAGTGTGGGTTTTTACTGGTTTCGTATGCTGATGACACCCAAATAGTGGTGATAAAGTTTAATCCACCCAGCCCTACCACATTTAACACCAACACAGCAAACGAACAATGGTTCTGCGATCTCTCTTCAAAAGAATTCTCAAACACTTCAGACCAACCCACCAACGGGGGGATAATCATTCAATGAAAAAATATTTTGAAAGTCTCCCTATTGCATTAAATAAACATCCATGAACAAATCAAATGATTCATATATATTTGATAGCATAGTATGTACACACACATAAACACATACATATTTACACCACCAATACAAAGAACACAATACAAATACAGTGCAAAATGATTACATATATAAATCACAATACATTGAAATAAACTCAAAAAAATGATCACCTATAAAAATGATTATAATAATCTGGCATTTAACACCAAAGCAGATCTTTAGGCCTAAAGAGGCCGACAAATAGCCCACAGAAAACAATGGCAGCACAGCGTAGTTCACTCTGCAAGATCAATGACGTCCACCCCTGAAGAGGAGATGTCTTAAGACGAAGCATTTCTAACAAGGCCACTGGCAGAGCCCCTGGGGTTTAGACACCCCCAAGTATTGTTTTTAGATTGTTTATTGGCCTTTTCTAGATTTTATTTCCTCAAGATACTTTTGGGCTTTGATTTCACAGGTGAAAATGTAGACCCTTTTACAATGATTTTCATTCTGGCCGGGTTCATTAAAAACACTTGGGCCCCCAGCTGCTGCAAGGGTAAAAAAAAGCTGACGGAGAAACCACCTCCGCTCCACTGTGAAGTGGCAAAAAATCAGGTTTCGCAAAAAAGGACACCCCTTCAAAGCCCATAAGAGAGTTGGGTCGCGCCTGATCAAACACTAGCTGTCTTAATAGAAAGCTTCTAAAAAACAACAGGAAAGCCCTGGGTTTTTCTCCGCTGTTATAGGTGCCCTCACAGCCCTTTTTCAGATTGAGAGGAAATCGATGGGCACGCTTTATTCCGGGATCCCAGTTCCATTCAGAGGGATCTGGAAAATCCCCCCGATGGAGTTTCACAATATAGCGCTGAGTGTCGTCCCCTACCACTCCTTTGGGAATTCCTAGGAGGCGGAGATTGTTCCGGCGCTGACAATTCTCCTGATCCTCCAGCTTTCACATTAAGGGGCTAATTATGATTGCGGAGTTCCCGCATCCTCCGGGCCGGCGGAAGCCACCGCCGGCCCGGAGGATGCGGGAACTCTGCTGCGGAGCCTCCACAGACCCACTGCCAAATTAGGATGGCAGGTGGGTCTGCTTTTATGTCCGCAGCTTTTCCGCCGCAGTCGCCTTCCGACCGCGGCGGAAAAGCACTAACATGTCTGGCGGTGTCTATCAGACACCGCCAGGCATATTAGGATGTCTGAAATACTATGCTTTTCCACGGTGGAAAAGCATACGGTTCTTCACTGCGAGGGCCCGTTGCGGGCCCCCTAGGTGAAGGGGGGGTGGAGGGTGCACATGGGGGGTACCTATGGTACCCCCCTTCATTTGCGTGCACGAAGCGGCAGGCACCGCGAGGTGCCTGCCGCTTTGTGCATGCAAATGCACTGTTGTCATTCAAGCAGCACCCGCCGCAATGTATATGAATTGTTGCTTCTCTTGTGATGTCAAAACACCTGTGACTCTGACCCAGCTGACACCCGCACACTGGTCAACTCTCCACTGCCCCTCTGCAAGCAAACCACCATTACCACCACCCTCGCCCTGACATGATGTTCATCACAGAAACATGACTCCCTTCCTCATCAATGCCCGACAACACCACTGCAAAAACCCAGCTACAAGATGCTTCACCGCAACCACTCAGGCAAACACGGCGGAGGCATCACCATCATTCACAAGGGCTCCCTCTAATGCACACATAGTACACCGATAATGAAACATTTCAACGTTCTGACACAACAGATGCTAAAACCACCTTCACATGAGCCCTTGTCTATGGACCTCTGGGTCCCTGTCCAAGCTTCTGCAATGCCATTTCTGACTTCATCGTCCCCCGGCGATCTAAACTTTCACCTCTAAGACCCCAACGACACCAACTCCGTAATCCTCCTGGAGAACATGAGCAACATCACCTCTTGCAGCTGGTCACCACCCGCATGCACATCGAAGGATACACTCTGAGCCCGATCTTCTCTGTCAGACACAGACTCCCATTCTCTCATGCAACTGAGCTAACCTGGACAGACCATAGCATTGTCCATTTCACCATCGCCGGCTCTCCAGAACTTCCTCCCAAATTTACCAACTAGCATTGCCAAAACTGGAGCAGAGTCATAGAACCCCTCTAGAGCTCTTCCCTCAAAGAAACCACACCCAACCTCTCCAACACCCTTGAACCCAATGGCCAGAGTTTCTGAAACTGGATCTCTAACGCCACTGACTCATCGCCCTCATGAGACAAGAAGGATGGTCTCACCAACCCCATTGAGGTGAGCCTGAACCATGCAAAGGAACTCTTCACGATCCTCAGAGATTTCTCCTCCCCAGCTGCCACAGAGAACACAACCCACACTTTCCAGGCCCTCAGTGACAGCCTGCCAGACTCTGTCCACCACAAGATCACAGACATATACAGCATCTTCAACCCTGCACACCAACCTACGTCTCCTTCAGCCACCAGCTAACTGACTGGAAAGAGCTCTTGATCCAAGACACCTCAACCATCATGAAATCAATCCACTCCGGGGCGCCCACGGACCCCTGGTCACACCAGATCTACAACCTAGGAAGGAAAGAAATTAGCAGCAGCCTCAAAGAGATTTAAGTCTTCCTTCACCGTGGCCACCATTCCCAATACACGGAAGCACGCAGAGGTCGAGCCACTCTTGAAGAAACCTGCAACTGTCCTTTGCAAGCTCAAGAATTACATCTGGCTTCTCCATTTGCCTGCAACGGTCCTTAAGACACCATCAATTGCCAGCTCACAGAGTTACTCAAAGAAAACAACAACCTGCTTGATGCCTCCCAAAACTGGTTTCCAATTCAACCACAGGACCGGGACTGCCCTGATCGCAGCAACAGACGTGATCAGATGCCTCCTCAACTCAGGTGAAACAGCAGCAGTCATCACCTCGACCTCTCGGTGGCCTGCAACACTGTCTCCCACCACATCTTCATCACTAGACTCCACCACATCAGCATCCAAGGCAACGCCCTCAACTGGGTCATCTCCTTCCTCATCGGCCAAAGCAAGACTCCTTCTCATACATTTAATTCTCGATTTAATCAAGAGCAACTGGTTTTGGTTGAGCGTTACCTGCCCATTGTATCATAGCCCTTTCCACCCCTCATAATTCTATAGCACAACAGGGATTTTTGGCCATGTTCATGTACTGTGAGTACTGTTTTTGATTCCAGGACCTCACTTTTTTTTAATGATGTTGAATTCCATTTCTAAGCATTTCTAAGCATTTTCTGGTATCTTTGACTAGATGGCCCCTTTACATTTCTAACTATAATCAACAAAACAGACAAAAGGTCTAGGAGTTATCTAGAAGTTATGCCACAATGGGTTTGGAACCAAATAATCCTATGAAAGAAAGAGTTGAAAATCACTCGCTTAAAATATCTTGCAAAACTATGGATGTATGCATGTATGAATATATATATGCTCCTATGTATGTGCACATGAAGCCAAAAGGCAGCAGAGGTATGCACAAGGTCAACGAAAAGCATAAGGTCAGCAAGTGATTGGAGAAGTGATGATCCTCCACCCAAAATAAATCCACCTATATGAATTGGTGAGTGTACCAATAGGTGGCCCAGCCATCAACACTTACATTTGCAAGACAAATGGAAGACATAGAATTAGGCTTGGAAATTATTCAACTAGCTCAACAAATGAGAAAACTCAGCCTTTGAAGCACTTGTAGCATTTTGAGCCCACATCTCTGAGGCCGCTGTGAGGAATCCGACGCCCAGGCGGAGCTGCGGCAGGTGTCGGACAACATCGCGATAGCCAGCCGGCGCATAAAAGCAGCCTTTAAAGCACTTGGAAGCATTTTGTGCCTACATCTCTGTTCCCGCTGTGAGAGCTCCAACACCCAGGGGGAGCCCCTCAGGAGCCGAGTCAACATCGCGCCAGCCAGCCGGCGCATAAAAGCAGCTTTGGGCTCCTGCTGCGCGGGATGCGCCCAGGCGAAGCCCGGGCCAAGGGAGGGCCCATCCTAGCCCGTCATAACCCAAAGGAGGCTGGGCTCGGCCCAGGCTCTTGGTGTCGCTATCCTGGACATCCTAGACATCGTGACCCCAACGGGATTTACTACAAATGGGCTTAAAATCCGTTCAGTTCGTGGAATTTGCAGATTTTCTGCTATTTTGCGGTCCGTGAATCTCGCGAAATTGCAGAAATTTCCGCATAATCGTGTGCGAGACGGATTTTCAAAAACTTAAGTACATGAAGCACTTACAGGGTTACAGCAGGTGCCCAAGTTGAAGGTAATTACAAAATGGTTACAAAGAAATTAACTTCAACTTGGGCACCTGCTGTAACCCTGTAAGTGCTTCCTGAGCGGCGCCTCCAGAGTTGTTGCCTACTTGCAACTATTCTCTGACCCTGCTCTGACCTTCAAAGCAGGGTAAGAGAATATTTACAAGTATGGCACAATGCTCCAGGCTGTCACAAAAATTAAACCACAACAGGAAGCACTTACAGATAAGGAAGCAGGTGCCGGACTTGAAGCTCAAATTCAGGAACACATTAACCAGCCCCCGGTTGAGGCTGGGCAGGTGTGCTTTCTCCCCATAATCTACAGTAGTGAACCAGAGGGTGCTGTGATGATCCAGAAGGTGCAGTTGTGAACCAGAGGGTGCTGTGATAAACCAGAGGGTGGCAGTGGTAAACCAGAGGGTGGCAGTGGTGAACCAGAGGGTGCTGTGATGAACCAGAGGGTGGCAGTGATGAACCAGAGGGTGGCAGAGATGAACCAGAGGGTGACAGTGATGAACCAGAGGGTGGCAGGGGTGAACCAGAGGGTGGCAGTGATGAACCAGAGGGTGTCAGTGGTGAACCAGAGGGTGGCAGTGGTGAACCAGAGGGTGCTGTGATGAACCAGAGGGTGGCAGTGATGAACCAGAGGGTGACATTAATGAACCAGAGGGTGGCAGTGGTGAACCAGAGGGTGGTGGTGCTCAACCAGAGGGTGGCAGTGGTGACTCAGAGGGTGGCAGTGATGAAACAGAGGGTGTGAGTGAGTCCTGACCGCTTCCCTTCCAATCTCGGTGGGAGGTTAGCAGTTTAGCTCAGCTCACTTTGCATTTAAGCTGATGCCTAGTCAGACGCACAGCGGACGCGCTGTCTGAGGAGACTACTGTTGTACACTGACCGGAGCGCCTGGGAAAGGGCTCCTTGCTACTTTTCTTGTGGTATTTCATTATCAGTATTCTAAGGCAATTCGAACCTGCACTTCGCTACAGGGAGTTCCTGGAAAAGGGCTCCGACGTTTTAAATTGTTTTATAAATTGCTTTTACCCTAATCTTAGTTTGCCTATTTTACACTTGGTTGCTTCTGCACTTTCTAAAGATTCACTTACCCGATAGCCTACCCGGTCCAGCACAAATTGTACCGGTTGTCTGGAGGGAGGCGAAACCGGAAGTGAGTCCTGACCACTGCCCTCCCAATCTCGGCGGGAGGTTAGCGGTCTAGCTCAGCTCACTTTGCATCTAAGCTGATGCCTAGTCAGACGTGCAGCGGAGGCGCACAGCAGGCGCGCCGCTTGCGCGCCGCTGGTGCGCCAAAGGCAAGCCCATCCACGCCTGGACATCACCAGGAGCAGGAACCCCTGCCGGTTTTTCCCAACCCCAGGTTAAACAGGTGAGGGTCTCCTATACCTATACTAGTGAGGAGCTGGTTGCGATCAGGAATGCTAACACTAACTCAGTTATAACAACCTATGCTTGCCCCACCCCTACTGAAGAGGGACCGTTTTCCTGCAGCAACTGTAGATTTAAAAATGCTCCGGCTCATTCCAGTGAAGCCAATACTAAGTCTAAGCTGAACCCCCATTGTACAGAATTTAGGCACCTTCCAAGAACAGATTCCAACCACAATTGGAACTGTTTTCTAGCCAATGTAAGGTCACTGCCCAAACATTCCACTAATATATGGGACTTACTGTCCTCCAATAATCCCCTCATAAGATTTTTTATAGAGACCTGGAATAAACCTCACTCTAACCCTGACAAAGCAGTGACGCTCCCCGATAACCATCACATCCTAAAACTTGACAGACCACATAGGACTGGGGGAGGAATAGCTATAGTTTACAAAAATTCAGTGACTATCTCCATCCTAGACCAAGTCAGCAACGACCAGTTAGAAATAATGGTCTTTAGCTTGAACCTGCATCATAACATAAACTGGAAAGGAGCCATAGTCTATCGCCCACCAGAACCTCTAACCAATACCACCTCAGAGCTTATTGAATTTATTGCTCCACACGTCATTTCATTCAGAAATTTCCTGCTTCTTGGAGACTTTAACCTACATAGTGAAATCCTAGACAACCCAGAAGCCTCATCTTTTCTCTCTGAACTGGCTTCTCTCAATCTTCGGGCTATAAACAAAAATCCTACCCCCCAGGCAGGACATACGTTAGACATCATCTTAACTAACTCGCCTGATTTATCTTACATTGCCACAACGCTTCTGACTTGGTATGACCATTCGATAGTGGTATTCCATATTAACAACCACAAGACTCCCCCTGGCCCTATACGTTTCTTAAATAAAGGTACAGAAGGTGGAATTTGATTACACCAGAACATTTCTCAAATACATTCTGCCCAGCTCATCACGAGGATTCCGATAAGCGGAGAAACGTCTTGCCTCTTTTAACGCTAGCCTACTGGCTACGTTAGATGGCTTAGCGCCCCTGAAACAATGCCCTATTTCTGTAAAACATCACCAGTCACCATGGTACTCGACCCCCCTGCGACTAGAAAATAGCTTTTGTAAACGACTTGAACGCCTTTGGCGCCGATCTCAAAACCCTGCCAATAAAGAAAATTCGAAGAGGCTTTAAACCAGTACGATCGTAATGTAAAAAATGCATAGAAAACCCATATCACAGCCACCCTCCTACAAGCTAGTAGCTCTCAGAAATGCCTCTATCAGATTTTAAAAACCTTTACCAGTCCTTTAGCCTGCAACACGACTTCTGTACCATCCCAAACACTGTGCAACAGCATTTCTAGTCACTTCACAGAGAAAATAGATATATCTATAACACAATCACTTTCACCACATATCTCCAACCTAAATCTGTTATTGAACTCCAACACACCCCATCAACCACCGGTAGACTAGAAAATTTGCCACTACTTACGATAGAGGACACTGAAGTGTACTTAAAAAAACGCCAAGTCAGGGTCCCCTCTATACCTAATTCCTGCTAAAGTGACTGCCAACCTGGCTACACAGCTCGATAACCCCATTTGCAATATTCGTAACAGCTCCCTAAAGGAAGGTGCTCTCCCTATGGTCTGGAAAGCTGCTCAGATTCTTCCCATTAAAAATAATCTTAAAATTCCAGCGGAAGACGTAACTAATTATCTTCCAATTTTACTACTTCCCATTCACACTAAAATCCTAGAAAAACATATCAATATACATTTCTCCAACTACATTGAATCCACCAATAGTTTAGATCCCTCACAATCCTGATTTCGCCCCAGATACAGCACAGAGTCATCCCTAGTAGCAGTTACCCAAAACGTCAGGATGCTGTTGGATAAGGGGCAGGCAGTGCTCTTGGTGGTACTTGATCTTTCCGCAGCATTCAACACTATATCTCGCCAAGTCTTACTCAGAAGACTAAGCGACATAGGCGTCACAGGACTAGCTCTGAAATGGCTAATCAACTTACTATCTGATAGAACTCAGACCGTGAACCTAGGCTCCTACTACGCCAAGACCTCTAAAGTCACCAAGGGAGTACCACAGGGCTCTTGCCTGAGCCCTACCTTGTTCAATGTTTACGTTGCTCCCCTGGCAAGACAGTTGAGAAAACTGGGTTTCGTCCCCATATCTTATGCGGATGATACCCAGCTACTCCTTCCACTTGACAAATCCAACCCTAATTGCCAAGCCATCTTTTGCATAGGAATGAAACCTATAGCAGAATGGATAAAAATAACTTTCTCCAACTAAACGCCACCAAGTCCGAGATAATGCTTTTTGGCGAGGCCACCTTGGTATGGTTGGTGGCCAGAGGAACTGGGCCCTACCTAAGCCACTTAGACTTCGGTAATGCACTGTTGATCTCAGCCAATGAAAAGGACATAAATAGATTACAGGTAGTCCAAAATACCGCGGCTCACATGGTGGCCGATGTCCCCCTTAGAACATGATCCCTTCCCTAGCTTAAGAAGTTACATTGGCTACCCATACGAAAAAGGATTCATTTCAAAATCTGTTGTATGGCCTGTATACAGATTATTTTGCCCTAGCTATCTCAATGAGAAATTTGTAAACTATGTGCCTCCTAGACCACTCCGTTCAGGAGAAAAGGCCTTGATTTCTGTTCCACTCATTAGAAAATCTTGACAAGGGGGCAAGGCCTTCTACCATCTTATCCCACACCAATGGAACGATCTCCCCATTCGCCTACGGCAGTGCACAGATTACCTGGCCTTTAGGAAACTACTGAAAACCTCGCTCTTCTAGATAAATTACATATACTAGATGACAGATGGAAATCGAGGTAAAGTGTGTGTTTTGCATTCCGTGATCTAGTAAGTATTATTAATAAGGAATATGTTTAAAATTATCATATGAGAACTCACTAATATAAATAGTAATCATGACTTTGCTCCAATATATTATCGACATACCTTAGCCTCCTTTATTTAAAACTTGAATTCCCAGTTTCCAAATATACAATCATTTGTTCTTTCTATATCTGATATATTCGATTGTCTCTGAGAATATGAGCAATTAAATTATAGGATTGGTCCTTTGTAGCTTGTCAAAAATTAGAGGTTCATAAATGCCAATGTCTTTATGAAATGTTGGAAGTTTTAAATATGGTTGTGTTTTATTGTTCATGTATTTTAATCACTGTAATTTCTGTATAAATATATCAATAAGTAGCTATTATATGTATTGTCTTGTATTTTTATAGGTAATACGTGGCTACTCCTGAAGAAGGCGCTGGTCGCCGAAATGCGCGTCGACAATATTGTTGTGCCACTGGATTGTCTTTTTATTTCAAATAAATTGTCTACCCCCTTTTTCAATATTGTTTGTTAAAATGTATTATAATTTTTGTTAATCTTTTGTAGCAGGGTTTCCGTTCTCCCACAGAACTGTGCACAGAGATCTAGAACCTGGGTGAATTAGGATGACCCAAAACTCACCTTAGTATCAGAAATTCCCTTACCTAGCTAGCTACAGTGTCTCATTGGTCATAACAAACTCCCAATGACTTAGACAATCCAGAACATGAACTTAGGGTACCTCAGGTATCGTGGAACACATGAACACTCTTTCGCTCTATAATCATTTCAAACCACAACGGGGAGTAAAAGAACACACGTGCAAGTTTGAAATATTTATTTTTCAATGCAAGGTTCTCAAATGCAGTATCTTATATAATACCAACATACATATTATAAAAACCAGAGTTATCAGCATAGTCACTAGTCCATAGTAAGCGAACGGTGATAGCATATTATAACGCAAAATCTATAGAAATCTGTATCACCTATATTTCGCGCACCCTATTTAGCATACTATATTATATCTAAGAAGGTCTCATTGGGTTTTAGCAGGGCGGGCCCATACTTCTAAATGTCAGCAGAAGAAGATCACATCATCAGCTACCAACTCTATTCGTGCGAAGCACCATCAAGTGTGTTTTTGCATTCTCAGTAAGTCTATCTTAAACCCGCGTAGAGCCCAATGTTGGCAGCAACATTGTTTGTGTTATGTCTAATGTGGTGCGAGGATCAGGCCTCCCAGCAACCTTGTGTTAGGTCATTCTTAGAGGCTATAGATCTCAGTGTGCAGACAGTGTACCAAGTGTACCAGGCGCGATTGATATCAGAGCAATAACATATTATTCTCAATAAATCACATCTTTCGTCTAGGTTGAAAGCTACAATAACAATTATGTGCCGTGTGCAAACTGAAGCCGAAGGAAAATATGTCGTTTAAACATTTAATAAACTCATGCTAACTTAACACAATATATAGAAAAGCATTAACTATATGACACTTTGATGTATTGGCTTTTGGTCTCTGAGTCAGACATCTTTTTAAATAATATGTTATTGACTGAATTAATAAAAAAACTGAGATTTTTTTATATGTCATTGGTCTTTTTCTCCTCCCTATTATTAATTTTGACAAGCAAAAAGGAATTTGTCTAAATTGCCTAGGTTGTTATTTCACATGTTTATATCCCTGACCTAGGAATTGTAACAATTGGTCAATCAGGGGGTCCTTGTTGTTCTCACCTATTATCCCTTATGTCCTGCAATCTTGCAGAGCTACAGTCTAAGGTAGAGTCCAGGGACTGGCAAGAACTAATAGAACAGAATGAAAACTGTGTATTCCAGGAGACATGGTCTACCAAACCAATACACCGATTAGGATATTTAAACTTTTATAAACCAGCAGTGCAAAAGGGTAGACCGTCAGGGGGTTTGACAATATGGGTCAGGCAGAACTTGCCCTTTAGTATAAGTACAATTATAATAGATAGCCCAGATATTATGGCCATCTGTCTAAAGGCTAACCCCAATAGATGTATAATTGTTGTCAATGTTTATGCGCAAGGTCTTAGCGGTGGTAAGCAGTCTGACAAAGTTAGTTAACATCTTGGCGAATTATGTGGGGGGGTTGACCAACGCCTTAAATCTAATTATTGCAGGAGATTTTACCACTGCTTGTGAACCCCTCAATAGCGAAGACTTTAAACTGACTGAGGAGGAAGATATGTTATGGAGTGTCCCTATCTTAGAACTGCCCCGATAAAACGATGGTCTGAGGCAGCTCTCTAAATGAAAGCACTGTGCATGGAGAGGGGGTTCAGAGCTGTAAATGGCCGCTCACCCTCAGTCAAACAGGGAGCCAACACATTTAATAAAGGTGTAAGCTCAAGCCGAAACAACTATATACTTATCAACCTGGAATATTGGTATCTTATTCATGATTTGGAGATTCTGGAGAGAGCTGACAGTGACAAAAAATCAAGTTGGGGGAGAACGGACCACTTGTCCTGTGTTACCAGGGTCTAGGATAACGTGGGAAGGGCCATTGTAGTAAATAAAACTCATATGCGGACACAGGCATGGGGCGGTATATCTCGATTGTCTGCCTTTCAGTGCCGCAACAGCATTATCATTGGGTCTTTTCCTTTGCACGTTATGCTGACCTCCACATGGAGGGCGACCAACTGGAGTGACAGTAGTGGCCAGAGATCAAAAAAGGGGGCGTGTTGGTGCTCAGATGAGTGTGAAATAAAATTCCTTATGCCAAGTCTCTTGTGTTTTATTCTGTAGATCACTGGTATAGGAAACTAAAAACAAAGACGTGCGTTTTTAGACCTAGTTACCGGCATAAAGCAGTAGTTAGAGCCGTCAACATGTTTTAGCCTCCTGGTAACTCTAGAGGCTTTCCTCAGGACCAATCTATTAGGAGCTCATTGCGGCTCCTAAGTGTAGGAAAGTGGTTTACTCACCACCCTTGAAGTGAATGGGCAGATCTGTTGTATCTGTACCTTAAATCATTATGATTATGGCGGCATTGAGGAATCAGCGAGTCTGGAGTACCTGTTGCGGTGATGCCGTCCTGAGGACTTGTGCTGGCTCTAGTTCCTCGGGTGTCTCAAAGTGACCACAATCCCCTTCTATTATGATGGAAATTATGGGTACATGCCATTCACAAACCCCAATAGAGTTATGCTCCACTAGAGAGGTTCAGTTATGTAATAACATGAGAAGGCTAAAATGAGACAAGAAAGTGAGTAATGAACAAGCTCTTACAGGTATAAGGGCTGCAGTTTCCGAAACTCTGGATAAGCTACGAGCTAATAAACCAAAGCCTGAGATAAATGATAGAATTACAGATTTGCACAATGAATTGTTTTGTAATATTAGAACCTTTTTTTTAAAAACCAGTTAGCGAAGGAAAAAACAAAAGAGTAAAGATGCAAGCTGGTATAATGAGAACTGTAGGGCAGCCTATAAAGCACTGGCAGTTGCCATTAAACAAAATGATTGTAGCCTAGTTAAGATCACCCGAAAGAAATATTAATCCGTAATGCAACAGGCAAAAAAGGATTGAGACGAGAAGAGATGGGAGGAGCTTTATGAGGCGAGCAAAGGCAAAACCAACAGGCATTTTGGCAACAGATCAAATGGGGTAGAGGGGGACAAGCACCTGTGCCCCACAACCATGTAGCACCAGAGGTGTGGGTGAGCCACTATGCATCACAATTTGCCCGAGGGGCAGATGGTGAGAATGAGGAAGGCCGCATTCCACTGACCTTTGCCAATGTATTACAATTTGCACGGGGAGATGTAGAAATAGTGTTGGGTGAGCTTGCAAGTGGTAGAGCTCCTGGCCCTGATGGTGTACCAGCCGACCTGTTTCAAAATAATAGGACACTTTGGCTAGAGTATATACTTACTCTAGCGAATGCAATATCTAGTGGTGCACCAACTCCCACTTCCTGGAAAGGCGCAGAGATTTTACCAATATATAAAAAAGGCGATCATTCCTGCCCGGGCAATTATTGTCCAATCAGTCTTATAGAGCTCCTCCATGAGCATCATCACATGTAGACAGCCGCCTGTACCTCGCACAGTGGGACTAGTCCGAGATCACCCTCGGGGACCTCCCTGTGACACAGTCATCACAGCCTCGCATCACGACCATAATCACCAGATTTCTATTACTGAATCCTACTAAACTAAGCGATCCCGGCGCCTTCAATTGTTATGCTTTTCTCTGCTCCCATCAGGAAACCGAAGCCATTCCCTCAACATAACTAGCGCGGTAATCTCGTATTGCTGTTAATACCGGCCCTTAACTGCACTTATTACTGAAAGTGCACAGCCATTATCTAATGTCTTGAGCAAAATGTACACAGGCATGCATAAATATATGTCCTGAAGATGATCTCAATTAACTCTCTCCCAGGGATCGAAACACCGTTGACAGCCTTTACACCATATGCATGTAATATATTGTGAAGTTTATTGTGCAATAGTGTTTGTACGTTACCTAAGTCTGCTATAATTGTATGCCACGCAGACACGTTTTCCCTTGCCTGAACCCTGCCCTTATTGTTTTTTCCTTTTTTCCTTGTTAGAATAGGACGCTGGATGTGTCCCACTTGAATTTTTGTGTATATTTGACGTTATTTGTTTATCTGATATTAAATCCTGTCCGGATGGACAAAGAATATAGCATCTATTTAGTCTATATTTATTGCACTATGGCATTTTCTTTTTTGTCTAGGGACCACTGTCTTTAGAAAACATACAAAAAATCATAGCAAGAATGGTACTTAATAGAATATTAGACTGGATTGTTGAAAAGGATATATTGTCCCCATTCCAGGCAGGGTTTCGCACCAATGTAAGCACAGTAGATCAAGTCTTCAGGTTTGTCTTAATATAATGGCGTGTAGTCCTGCTGGCTGGAGGCACTATTTATGCCGCATTTGTGGATTTAAAATTTGCTTTTGATTTGGTGTGTCAAAATAAACTGTGGGGAGTTTGTAGGGATTTAGGTATGCCTGTAGAACTATTAACAGTTGTGATACATTTGTACACAGATAACTTTGCACAAGTACACTGGAATACACAGGGGAATGGGACCAATTGATTTCCTGTATCTAAAAGGGTGCGGCAGGGATGTGTTTTGGCGCCAACATTATTTTCACTGTTTATTAACATAATTGTAGCACACTTTTCCACATTCCCGACTGATGCACCGACTCTGGCAGGCGGAAGAACATGTTTGCAGATGATACTCTTATTATTTCAAAAACACAGAGGGGTTTGCAGAGGGCCCTGAACAGGTTTGAGGGTTTTTGCAGGGAACGTGGGCTGGAGATAAATGCTAGTAAAACCAAATATATGGTTCTCCACAAGCACCGGGCTATTAAAGGAAGGGCGTCGCTAAATGGAGAACATCTAGACCAAACAGAGGCTTTTAATTACCTGGGGATTACGATAGGGAGTAAACTCAGCTGGAGGTCCCAGATAGAAACCATGGCTCTAAAGCATGGTCATCTCGCTGGTGCATTACTGAAGGAACACCAGTTGTCCCTGACCCAACCCATCTACCCACTACTTAAGATTTACAACACCAAGGTTATTCCCTCTGGAACCTACGGAGCGGAGATCTGAGGATTCGATGATCTGAGGCCACTAGCTCTGGCGCAGAATAAGTTTATACGAAATATAATTGGTTTGCCATCTAGTACCCCTCTGCAGCTGGTCTTCTACGGCCTAGGGTGTAGTAGACTGGCAGAGGTCGCCACATTTCGTCCTATTGCTTTTTGGCGCAGATTATGGTCAACCCCTGAGCCAGTGAATTATGCTGCTACTTTAAAAGATGTATGGACGGCTGATACTTCATGTAAGATTAAGTGGTTGCAAAACATCAAAACTACCTTGATTGGTATGGGAGTTCGACACTTGTGGGAGGACCCAGATGTTCAACAACTCCCTTAAAAAAAGAACTGAAAGGTCTATATTGAACCATGGTGGATAGGAATATTTTACTTACCGCTGGGCCTAATTCCCTGACTGGTAAATTTTTAGAGTTTAAATCTCACCCTCATTATGAGCATTTTTGGGATATTATCAACAAGCCCAGGGACAGACGCCTATATTTTCAATTTCGGGCAGGGTCGCTACCGGTAAACGCATTCACATGCAAATGGCAGACAGGAAATTACATCAAGTGCAAATTGTGTCTAGAGGGTGAGGAGACGTATTCACACATTTTATTTGTTTACCCTGCATACCAGCCACCACGGATAAAATGGCTACAGCCATTATGCAGAAATATGGGTGTTAGGAGTAGCGCTATAGCCATGAGAATTTTACTAACCTGCACAGAATCACCATGTGTAATAGCTGTCGCTAAATTCCTAAGCTGGATGTGGCTAATTTGTGGAAAAAAATTCTAAAAACTAAATAGGCCGAGACGGCTGTACAGGAAGATAACAGATAAAGGAATGGTTAGGTTAATATCTTGCTGTTAGCAGCTTAATGCATAAATAGTGTGTTGTCCCAGGCATCAGGATCTTTCTTCTTCTTCCCTTTATAAATATTGTGATTTAAGATACGCCGTTGCATGAATTTGTATATACTTGCTAATTAATTATTCCGAAATAATTGTGCTCATCAATTATTGTACCTCCTTAGATTTTAAATAGTTAGTAGAATGGACTTTTACTGGAATTAAGGTTTATGTCTTTATATATCTATGAAATGTAATATCTTTTTAATAGAAGAATGTCTATTTTTTATATATTTTATGTTTTATTATACTGTCACCCCTAAATGGTTGGGTTGATGATATATTTGACAATGTCTTTGACACTGTCTTTTATGATGTCTTTTATGATCTTAAGTGATCGCAATAAAGATTATATGAAAACTCTTGTCTTGTGAAGATTGATGCTAGCCTCAAAAAAATGAAACAGCCTGCTTAAAGACACTCACAGAAGGCTCAAAACCCAAACCATTCCACAAGCAGTCAAGCAGATCCTTCTCATCTCAGAAATCTAACAAAGGAAGAATATTTGCCCTTTCCTTCAGTGGTCTTATGACCCGAGCCATTATCATTGCCACACAAACAATGGATGTAGATGATTTGTGCGAATGCAGGCTGAAAGTGGATTTTCTGTACTTTACGTTGTTTTGCAAGTTGCTCTGCCATTTGTGGAAAAAATAACTCTTCGCCTGTTTGAAAGTGGCAGCATAGAAGGGTCTCAGCAGCCCTATACCTTTTGCTCAGTGACATTTCTGACATAGCAGCAGGAGTTACAGCACCTTTCTCATGGCAGAATGGGCAGCAAGAGACTTATGTGCAGAGATGGATTACCTTATGGACCAGAGAGTCTATCCGGTTAACACCAGGGACTCTTGTTCTAGCAAAAAGACAACTAATGCTTGACTGACAGAAGTGCTGGTAGCAGAAGATATAGCTAGCAGAGACAACTAATATACAATTCCAAGTCACCCTTTGAAGGTTTTAGCAGCTGATGTTTTGGGAAACTGCCTGTAAATTGTATCATTTATCATGCATATACCTTTACCATGCATGCCTTTACCATGACGAAAATGTAGTTATATATCAGCTAAGTGAAACCATTATGTATATGTATATAGCGTTGAGCCCATCCCTCTTCAATCTATACGTCCAGCCACTTACTGACGTGGCAAAAGAGTGGGGGCTCACGCTGGTCTCTTACGCCGACGACACCCAGCTGGTTGTCACCCTCTCGGAAAGCCCGTCCACCGCGGCATCCAAGTTTAAAGAGGGCATGACAGCAGTGGCCCAATGGATGACGGACAATTACCTCCAACTTAACGCCGGAAAAACCGAGGTGCTCCTCCTTGGCCGAAACACCAGCCTATGGAACGAGCACTGGTGGCCATCATCCCTAGGCGCCACTCCACTCCCTAAAAACTGTGTTAAAAATCTGGGAGTCTAGATGGATGCCAACCTTAGCTTCCAGTCCCACACTAAAAAGGTGGCAGCCACCTGTATAGGTCTCCTAAGGATTTTGGAAAAGGGGGTGGTGATGGACAGAGTTTCTGAATGATGCAGAATACTCCTACCCAGTCAAGAGATCAGGGCTTGATCCATCACCGTTTTTTAGCTCACTGCACCATCCCAGCTTAGAACCCGGCTACATGCAAATTAGTCTGTTCCTGTCCCAGTGCATGATGGGAACAGGGCAAACCAAACTGCCAAGCCAATTCTTATACTGGGAAGGAAACAAGCTTCCGGGGACCGGTTTCTGGCATTTCAGCCGTCGTCGGCCCGGCTTGCTTGAATCCTGATGGTGCAATGAGCAAGGGACTCACGTCTGAGTATACCCTCCCACACTTAGTGTGGACAAAATCGATTTTGGAAAAGGGGGTGGTGATGGACAAACACAGTCCATCACCTTTTCCAAAATAGGTCTCCTAAGGAACCTCAGGCCTATACTTGGGCTCTTCGACTCTAAAGCTCGCCAGCTAATTATCCAGGCTACCATCTTATCACGCCTGGATTACGCTAACGTCCTCCTTTTGGGAGCTAACAAAGCGGAAACAACTAGGTTCCAACGTATCCAGAATGCGGCAGCCAGAACGTTGGTCGGCCTCCCACGTAGGTGCTCAGCCAGAGCTACTATCCGTAAGCTCCACTGGCTGCCCGTGGAACACCGAGTTAAATTCAAGGCCCTTACCACGATCTTTAAAATCGTTAAACAAGGAAATCCCCCTCTGCTGCGGAACCTGGCCCGACCTTATGTTCCTGGTCGTGCACTCCGTTCTTCCAACCAACTACTCCTGACAATCCCTAGGACTAGACTCTGCCGAACTG
This sequence comes from Lissotriton vulgaris, assembly GCF_964263255.1. Lineage (NCBI taxonomy): Eukaryota > Metazoa > Chordata > Amphibia > Caudata > Salamandridae > Lissotriton > Lissotriton vulgaris. The sequence continues at coordinate 132,682,785 of NC_141687.1, forward strand.
GAGGCCGCTCCTTTAGCGCCCTTGGTCCCAAGCTGTGGAACGATCTCCCCCTCAGCATTGGTTCCATAGATTGCCTCCCAGCCTTCCGTAAAGCTATTAAGACTCACCTCTTCCCGCTCCCTAGGTCCCCCTTCCCCCCCTCCCCTTCTATCTTACAGGTGCGTGCCTGTCTCATAGCGCCGGGACGCCCCATTGCTGGGGTAGCTGTTGCGCTTCACCAAACCCAGAAATAGAAATAGAAATATATATATATATGTATATATTGAAGCTCCAAACTTTCCCACAAGTAAGGTTGCACTCTCCAGCAACTATTACAGGTAAAGCTCACTCCATGCTACAGTGTCCTTACAGCCTTAGTGTCGCACTTTACTACATACCCACATTTATTCATCATTACTCTCGCAAATGGGCTTTACTCAGGTGATTCAAAACGCAATGCCTTATGGGCTTTGTGGTTCGTGTTAAATTAAAATCCATGATGGTTTGCACAAAATGTCACGGTTCATAAGACCCTCAATGGGCACCGAGGCATGGGTGAGCCATTGATCCCTTGTAGTTGTTGGTCCATCTCTGATCCACCGAGAATTCAAAGCCCCATGACCCCCACTCTTCACGGGGGGGTGCAAACCTCTGCGGCTGGGCCGCCGTATTCATATCGAAGCTCCAAACTTGCCCACAAGTGAGTTTGCGCTCTCCGGCAACTATTACAGGTAAAGCTCACTCCATGCTTCAATTTCCTTACTGCCTTAGTGTTGCTCGTTACTGCCTGGCACGTATCTGAGCATCCGCCCTCATTAGAGGCTCGACAGAAAGCGAGTGCACGTAGAACACACCCACATTTATTCTTCATTACCGCCCGCAAATAGGCTTTACTCAGGTGATTCAAAATGCAATGCCTTATGGGCTTTGTGGTGCGTGTTAAATTAAAATAAAACTGGTTTAGGCAGTACTTGGAGCTTTGATATATGGCTGAGCACGCACGACCCCGGGGAAGTAGGGGGCCCTTGGGCCGGGATGTACCAAGCTCAGTCATGGGAAACACCGCCTAAGATTAAGGACGGCATTTGCCTAAGGAGGCCCATTGCAGGCTTGAAATGAACCTGCAGTTTATTCGTGCACGAACCATTTTCGGGACTTTAGTGTCCAGAATGCCCCGCAGTTTCTCAGCTGAGCATCCCATCAGGGGCATGGAATTTGGCATTACCTAATCGGGACTGAACCAGAAATAGCACCTACTGTGTTTGAGAGCCTCTGAGCAAGAAGGGGATGCCTTTGAAACGTGTCAGGCTGAATCTCAATGTAACAGCTGCTAAAGAAATCTACAGGCAACTTGCTGTTCATACTTGCTTGAGACGGTGTTGGAGCTCACTGCTTTGGGCAAAACTTGGAGCTTTGAAATTTGGCGGTGTGCCCCCTGCTGAGCACGCATAGCCCCAGGTAGGAATTATATATATACTAGCAGCCCGTCCCGACGTTGTCCGGGAGCAATCAGGCTTCCCGACCCCCGCCTGTCCCCAACATTGTCTAGCATTTTTGGCCCCTGCCCGCCCTGTCCACCGCCTGCCCCGACATTGTCCCCCGGCAGTATGGCAGTATAAAACAGAGGACACTGTGTGTAAACGTTGCATTTAATTCCTTTTAGTGAGTAACTGTTAGTGTTTTCTATGATACTGATCACTTTTGATTAGTCATTTTGTGCCCACTGATCGATGATAAATTGCAGTCTTACTTCCTTGTTTATGCAATGTTCCGGTGTTTGATTTTCGAAATCCAGTGAACCCATCAACGCAGCCCAGCTTGGGTGACAGACTTACCACTATGCAAAGGCCTCTACCACGGTCTGTCAACAGAATGTGCGTAAGTCCCCGTCCCCCGCCTGCCCCGACATTGTCCGTGTTGAGGGGCTCTGAGTCCCCCGCCTGCCGTGACATTGTCCCCCGGAGCCGCTCCTCAGTTCACCGCTCTGCCGCTCACCTCTTTTCTTCGCTGCTCCTCAGTTCACCGCTCCGCCGCTCACCTCTCTTCCCGCCGGTCCGCTGCTCCTCACCGGCCACTCGTCACCACTCCTCCCCCGCGCCATGTCCGCCCGGTCTGCTGCTCGTCACCGGATGCTCGTCACCGCTCCTCCACCGCTCCATGTCCGCCGCTCCTCCTCGCGCTCGTGACGTAAGCACCCAGGTCGCGGCCGGCGCTACTTCTCAGGGACTACTTTTTTTTAATGTCATTTTTTTTAAATATAACGTATTTTTTTACATTATATAGCCTATGTCCATCTGCACACCCTGAGGATTACAAAGATGTATCGGGTGTGTGGATTGGCGCTGTGGTTTCCGAGTTTACCTGCCTCAAAGCCTCAAAGTTCTTCCATTATAATAGTAGTATAGATAACATAATCATGTGAACAAGGCTTTTGGAGCCGAAACGTCATGAGACTACCTGCACTAGAAAATAAATAACAAAATCACCTAATTGGTCCGTGTCCGTGTACTTTGTATCCTGGCTGGTGTGACTCCAGAGCGCGAAACGAGTGACGGAGTGATGGATATATATATGTATAATTTTTTGTTGCAAACTTTCCATTATTTTTGGGAACTGTTTGTTTATGGATTTATCATCACATATATTGTATTGCCAATCAATGTTGTTATTTTACCCTTACAACCTGTTTCTTTAGGTGTTTGGGCTTTTAATTTTATTTAACTCACCGCCTACTCCTGGCGCGTCATGTGACCAAGCCCCGTCCGCGGGGCGAAACGCGTCATGGAGGGCACTTGCTCTGCACTTTCCACTGCTTATTAAATGCACTGCTTCAACTAACAGCGTTGGTGTCTGGCTCATCTGTTATCTGATTGAGGAGAATTCTCGAGGTCTGCGCTCGCTAGTACTGCGACCATAGCAGTTGGGAGTCTGCTGTTTTCATTCAATTTCACCGGGAGTGGATTGCTTCCGGTTTCGTGGACCCGCCCCTGTTGAGAGGCACGGCGTTTGCAATCCGACTACGCCTTCGGCGTTTGGGACTTATACTGTGTTCAGTATTTCTTGCTGTGCCCCCCGCTATTCCGGAAATTTCGGCATTTATCAACACATCTCTGGTGACCGGTCCCGGTGAGGAGCTTCGCAACCTGGGAGGTCGGCTGACTTTCCACGGCTTTGGAGGCGGAAGCCGGTAGGGCACCGGTGGTGCGTTTATTTACCTGTCTTAAAAGACTGAATATTTAGCGGGTTGGGGCTTATCCTCCTTTCATTAAAGCCAGCTAGCAGTGAAGCGGTATATTGTTTTAACCGCGAAATAACTTTGCAGATAAACATGTTTTCCACGGAGGCGCTGAGGAGTAGGGAGTCAGCGGCAGAGGCTCTTTATGGTAATTTGCCGACCACTTCTACAGGAACTGCCCAAGAGACTCGTATTGCAAGCACCAACAGCAATACCAAAGAACTTTTGAAAACGCTGGAAAAACTGCTTCGAAGTGAATTATCGAAGTGGTGGGAAAAGAAGTCATTGGAAAAATATGTTGAGGCTAACCGGGTACCTCGCGGTTTGAGAATATTGATTGTTCCCACCTACGAAAATCCGGACCCCAAAATGCTTCAGGAGTGGGCAGATAACAACCTGGAATCATCCAAAAAGATGTTGGAAATTTTAATAAAATATGCCCACACTGATAGAGAAGCGCTACTGAAAGAAATTGACAGAATTAACAACTTGTTGGAAGCTTCTGGTGAAATCGATTTGATAACAACCACCAGGAAGGAAATCGATCTACGTCTGGCAAAACTAGAACAAACTATTCAAGAGCGCAAGATTCACAAGTTTGCTAGAGACAAACAAGACTATGCCACAGGACGCATTTTTACCTTCTCTCGTAAGTACGACTCTTATAAGAGAAAGGCAATGTCTCTTCAGCAAAAACCAAGTGCTGCTCCAGGTTCTAATGCACAAACCACTGCCACTACTGGTGCAAGCGATGACAACTTATCAGTGTCCTCTTTCACTGGCTCTGAAGACAGTACAATATCGGCAGACACTGGGTCAACTGTGCCAACATCTTTTACAGTAGTTGATGAACTAAATTTTGTGAGCGAGGACCGGAGGTATTCCCTGCGCCCACGGTCCAACCCTCCTCAAGCAGGCAAACCAGCAGCCAAAAACGTCGGCGCAGAAAACGAGCCGCCAAAAACAGGTGGAGGGAGGGGCAGAGCGCGCAGGAATTGGAACAAATAATTGAAACACAAGACAATACTGTGATTAATCTGACTGACTTTGTACTGTCCAAAGCGGAAGAGCAACTTTTATCTTTAGGCCTCTCTTATTGCCCACCGAATAACTTCTCCTATGTGCAGGCAAGAATCGATGTATTTAAATTCATAAGGAAAATTAAGCTACAAAAATATTTCCTTTTGCATCCTGGGAAGCCTGAGGATGATAAACAACGAATCAATCCTTCAACAAATGAAGCTCTTTCAGTCAGGAATTTGCAGGGATTGCAAACCCTCATTTCTTTGGCCCACGAAGATAGCTCACAAAATGAGCCTACAGTCAGTCAAGTTGTCACAGTAAACCGCTCACCAGCTACGGAATTCCGGGGAAAGTCTACGTTCATGCCATTAATGCCAAAGGACGCTGTTGATGTTTTTAGCGATAGGGTCATCACTGAGCTCAAGATGTTAAATAAGACCATACTGGGAAAGAAAAAAACAGTGTGATTATAACAACTCCCAATATACCAAATTGGTGAAAAAAATCCAAGGCAACAATCAGGTAGTTGTGAAAAGTGCAGATAAAGGGGGGAACACAGTTCTTTGGGCAAAGGACGATTATGTGACAGAAGCAACTCGTCAACTAAATGATCCCCTTTGTTATTCTAAATCAACAAAGTTTGTTATGCAAAATAGCTATGTTAAAACAAGAAAGGACATTAACACCTGGTCCAAAAGTGGTCTTTTGACTAAAGAAGAATCTAAATTCTTGAATGTTTTGCACCCTATCACGCCTTTATTTTATTTGTTGCCTAAAATCCACAAATGCACTATCCCAGTCCCAGGTCGCCCTATTATTTCAGCGCAGGGGAGCATGAACGAGAATATTTCTAAATATGTTGACTTTTTTTTACAGCCTCACATGAGTTCTCTCCCTTCTTTTTTGAAAGACACCACTGATTTTTTGGGGAAGTTAAGTTGTATCACCTGGGGTCCTGAGTTATGTTTTCTGGTGATGGACATAGAAGCACTTTACACCAGTATTAATCATCACCAGGGTTTGGAAGCAGTCCAGTATTTTTTGGATTCCCGGGAGGCAACTATGAGGGATCACAACCAAATGCTATTGGATATGATCCGCATCTGCCTCTGTAACAATTACTTCCAATTTGGCAAGGAGATTTACCATCAGGAGCGTGGGGTGGCAATGGGTTCATGCTTCTCCCCTAGTTATTCATGCTTGCATGTTGGCTGGTGGGAGGAGCATGTGCTTGGCGTCACCCACGCTCATTGGCTCCCCCATTTGTTGGCCCATTGGCGGTTCATAGACGATATTTTTATCGTCTGGAAAGGATCACAAACCTTGGCTGCTGATTTTGTTAAAGAAATCAATGTGAATACCAGAAACCTTAAATTCACTGCTACAATTACTGATACATCAGCTGAATTTTTGGATGTATCGGTCTACATCGAGAATAACAAAATCCAATCCAAACTGTTCAGGAAGAGCACCGCGGGCAATTCCATCTTACATGCCCGTAGTGCTCACCCCCGTCATACTATCAACAGTATACCCCTGGGTGAATTTATCAGGATTAAGCGCATTTGTAGTGATCCAGTTGTCACCGAACAATGTCTAACAGAATCTAGAGATAGATTCCTTCGGAGGGGCTATAAAAAAGCAGTTTTAGATAAGGCTCTCAATTCAGTGTCTGCACGTACACGAGAATCACTGCTGACCCCTAAGACACCAGTTGATATTGATGTCACTAAGTCTACAACAGCTAGATTTATTACTACTTTTTGTGCTCAAAGCTCCAAGCTTAGCCAGATTATCAGATCTGAATGGCCAATTGTTTTAACTGATGTGATCCTTGCCCCTTTTTTGCCAAAATCTCCTGCAATAACTTTCAGGAGGGCTCCCTCAATGAAAGATTCCCTTGACCGTGCACAACCAGAAAACCAATTGAAAACCACTTGGCTCCACAAATCTGGTTTCTTTAGATGCACCTCGTGCCGTGCCTGCACGTTTGCAGTTAACGCACGGAATATACATCTGCATTTAGCAATCGGCCTATACCAATCAGGGAACATCTGACATGTCGCAGTGACTTTGTTGTATATAAATTGACCTGTACATGTTCATTGTCATATATAGGGAGTACTAAGTTGCAAGCATATCAACGCATCTTACAACACATCCGGGCAATAGTAAATTCGGACATGAATTACCCGGTTGCTCGCCATTTTAAATCTGTTCATGACAAAAAACTGAAAGACCTTACATATACCTTGTTGTGTTCAGTGGCTAATCCGGGTAGGGGGGGTGATCGAGAGAGACTTCTCCGTCAAAGAGAGGCTTATTTCATCGCCCTGCTCGATACCAGATCCCCTAACGGACTGAATGCTTTTGATGAATTGCACCATTATTTATAAATTTCAGTATGTTTTCTTTGATGCATATCAAAAAATGTGTACTTTCTGTTATCTTTGAAGAGGAGGAGCCTTTTTTCAGTCCTTTTTAGTTGTTTCAGATATTCATAAGATGAAATAACAGCTGGGCTTAATATAGCCATGAAATCTGAAGTGTTTTTGTCAACTTCCATAAATTGAAGTCTTTGCCGCCGTTTGTTTCTCCATGTATATAACATCTAAAAGAATCTCTTTTGGTCTAAATTAGTTTACTTGTATATATTGGCAATCTGTGATGTTCTATTGATGATGTTAAGGGACTTGATTTATTTACTTACCTTTAAAGAAAAATATCTCACTTATTGCACTTGCACTTTGATCCAGATATTTCATTTCTATTATGAATTCTTGTTATTTTTTCTTAAGTAAATATGTTTTATTACCCCTCATCGCTTATGAGCACTATGCTCTAATTTTTTGTTGCAAACTTTCCATTATTTTTGGGAACTGTTTGTTTATGGATTTATCATCACATATATTGTATTGCCAATCAATGTTGTTATTTTACCCTTACAACCTGTTTCTTTAGGTGTTTGGGCTTTTAATTTTATTTAACTCACCGCCTACTCCTGGCGCGTCATGTGACCAAGCCCCGTCCGCGGGGCGAAACGCGTCATGGAGGGCACTTGCTCTGCACTTTCCACTGCTTATTAAATGCACTGCTTCAACTAACAGCGTTGGTGTCTGGCTCATCTGTTATCTGATTGAGGAGATTTCTCGAGGTCTGCGCTCGCTAGTACTGCGACCATAGCAGTTGGGAGTCTGCTGTTTTCGTATATATATATATATATATATATATATATATATATATATATATATATCGATATATATATCCATATGTCTATATATATATATATATATATATATATATATATATATATATATATATATATATATATATATATATATATATATATATATATATATATATATATATATATATATATATATATATATATATATATATATATAGGAATATATAGTTATACATATATATAGGTATAGATATATAGATATATATATATATATTCACTGAAAGAAACGTAGGTTTCAGACATGTTATAGTTAGGAGTTAGCATTTAAAAAACCTTCAAATTCACTGAAAAAACCATAGGTTTCAGACATGTTATAGTTAGGAATTAGCATATAAAAAACCTTAGAAATTTACTGATTTACTTACGCATCCACTCAGTCTTCAAGCCAGATTGCTATATATATGTAATACTTATTTAAATATCGAACCAAACCACATTCACTGGGTGATGTCATCAGTGATGTCATAAGTGATGTTATTTGAGATGTCATCAGTGATGTCACTGACCATGTCATGAATGATGTAATATGTGACATCATCAGCAGTGGATTGCGGGCGCGTGAGTTATAGTTAGTACAACTAACTATAACTGGAGAATTTCAATGGTTTTATATGAGTGAAATGTCCAGCTAACTTTAACACCCTAAAAACCTATAGTTTTTTCAGTGAATTTCTAAGGTTTTTCAAATGCTAATTCCTAACTATAATATGTCTGAAACCTATGGATTTTTCAGTGAATTTCACAGGATTTTTAAATGCTAATTCCTAACTATAGTATGTCTGAAAACAATGATTTTTTTCAGTGAATTTCAAAGGTTTTGTAAATGACAATTTTTAAATGTATTTATTGTTCTTTTTATACTGATTTTCTACATTTTCTTAAACAGTTTATTTTTAGATATTTTATTTTTTAAATTACATTATAATTACATTATACATTACATTACAAAGTATACTTCCTCAGAATAAATTACTTTACTTTAAATACTTTGAAAATAGGCAATAGACTTTTAAGTACAGTACAGTTGTTGCAATGGGCAGCACAATTTCAAACACAAAGCAACATTGAGGTAAATGTGAATTTGTAGCTAAATGCAATTAGTTGCTTTTTGGATTATTTTTCTAACCACAGGGCTGGATCCTTAATTCAGTCCTGAGGCATCACCTGTAAACAGTTGAGAATAAGCATTTTGGTTACAGTAGTGATTTATAAGGAATTTTATTGTATTTAAAAAGATGACAGAAACTTTTTCACATTGAATCACCAATGTTATCCTATGGGAGGAAATTCACTTATCAGGTAAGTAGTGTTAACATTACTATTTCTTACTCAGTGGTGGATCCTGGTTCCGGCACAGGTGCATCTCTTGTAAACAGTCGAAAGAATGCATTTAAGTCATACAAGCAATTTTTAAGGAATATTTTTAGTTTGTGAAAATAGACACTACAAAGTTTTTCTTGTGAGAACCAGACAATAGATTCCTATGGAAGGAAATACAAGTTACTGGTAAGTACGGCTAGAATTACTTTTCAGGATCAGTACTGGGCTCAAAGAAGCAGCACTGAGCAGCACTGAGGTCACTCCTGATAACAGGGGAGTAAATCGGAATTCGTAGTTGGACTGATTTTATATGAATATTTTAAAGTTCAAAAACTCCACACAGAAAAATGTCCAAGTGAAACCAGTCAATGTTAGCCTATGGAATGAAATTCAAGTAGCTAGTAAGTATGCTTATAATTACTTTTCAGGGTCAGTGCTGGGCTAAAAGATGCAGCATTGGGTTCTCTCCTGAGTCCTGATAACAGGTGCGTAAATAGGAATTCATAGTTCGGCTGATTTTACAGGAATATTTGTATGTTTCAAAATTCAACACTAAGAAACTTTTCTGCTGAAAAAAACACAATGGATTCCTATGGAAGGAAATACAAGTTACTGTAAGTCCGCTTAGAATTACTTTTCAGGGTCAGTGCTGGGATAAAAGATGCTGCACTGGGTTCTCTCCTGATAACATGCTGCTCCCCATATTGAAAAGCAATCTGCTTTGCTTCATTGAAGCGAGAGCAGGTTTCCCTGCTCTCACTTCAATGAAGCAAAACAGTTTGCAATGGCAGGGTGGGAGCAGCGAGGCTCCCGTCCTGTCACTGCAAACAGCAGTGCACCCCGGGACACTGCAGGAGCCAGCCCTGGGGGGTGGCGGTCCCCAGGGGCCTCGAAGAATCCAGGAGGGGGGCTGTGCGCCCCCACTCCCACATTCTTCATAAGCCCTGGGGGGTGGCGGTCCCTGGGACTGGGGGACCCCAGAGCCCCCCTTTTCAAATGTCTTAAGCCCTAGGGGTGGCATCCCTGGGGCTGGGGGGCCTGAGAGCCTCCCTACCCATTTCAAAATACCCCCAGGGGTGGCTGTCCCTGGGGCTGCAGGGGGCCCTGTGAGCCCCTGCATACATTAGATACGAGCCCAAGGAGGTGGCGATCCCCAGGGCTGGGGGGGGCCTGAGAGCCCCCCCCACCATTTCAAAGTAGCCCCGGTGGGTGGTTGTCCCCAGGGCTGCGGGGGGGGCCCCGGGAGCCCCAGCAGACATTAAATTCGAGCGCCCGGGGTGGAGCCTGTGTGCCCCCCCCCCCACCCATTTTAAAGTAGCCCCAGGGGTGGCGGTCCCCGGGGCTCCGGGGGGCCCATGAGACCCCGGCAAACATTAAATTTGAGCCCGGGGTGGCAGTCCCCGGGGCAGGGGGGCCTCAGAGCCCCCCAGCTAATGTTTCAAAGCCCATGCGGTTGGCAGTCCTCAGGCCTGGGGGGGCCTGAAAGCCCCCCACCCATTTTGAACAAGCCCCAGGGGCTGGCGGTCCCCGGGGTATATATTGAATTAGGAGCCTTCGTGAAATAAGTGAGTGATTCTCAAGTGATGACCAGATGCTTTTCTGAATTGGATATATTGATTGGTCGATTTCTTGTGTTTCTCTTTTTTGCTTATAGATTATTCTTTAAATGCTCCCATAAATTATGGAGTGTTTAATTCTACTCTAGCTATAGGTGAGTTTACTCAATTGCCTATTAGGAGTATTTCATGGGAGTAAAAGAAAAAAACTTTCTGGGTCATATTTGTCTTTTCATTTTTCTCTTTTCTCTGGGCTTACTGTTTTCTGCGACTTGTCGTGTTACTTTTATTAATATGGCTACACACTTTTGTCTTGTATATGGTCTGCACGAATATTTTCCTATATCTGAATCACTTATGGTCTCTCTTGCATGGGTTTTAACAAACATGGAGTGTCTTCGGTTCAGGCGTGCGCTTTTTCCCTTCTCGTAACTAACAATTTTAATGGAAATAGTTAACTATGTTTGGACAAGCATGGTAAGTTAGTGGTAATATTAATCATTGACTATGTATCTTTTGCTTGAATGTTATCACTCTCTGTTTATACAAGAGGGGTGATTTTACTTATGTTTCTGTAGGCTTGTGGTGCACAACTTGACTGTTTGTTATACTATACATTTCAGTAGGGGGTTTGTTTTATGTGTATTCAGCCACTATGGATTTAACAATAGGACATAATGGAGGCGTGTATTAGCTATTGTTAGTGATCTTGTTTTATTGTGTTGTATGATTTATGTAATCTCTGATTATACATATTGTAATATTCTAGCCCTGAAGAAGTCTATGGTGAAACATACCAAGACAAAACACGTGTTGGCGGCTAGTGTGCTTTATGAAGAAAGACAGCATTAATAAAAAAAGATCTGAAGATCATTCAATTTTTTGGAATCTGTTTACTTGTATTGACATACTGTTGCTTAGCTCATAATATATTTTGTTTATCTGCGCTAATTTTAAGTTCATGCTTCAACTTGGAGAAAGTCTGAGTTATATGCATGAACCTTAGACAAATGTCATGTGAAACAAACAGGTGTTGGCCTATGATCTGAGGCAGCACAACCCATCATGGCACTTCACCCATGCCAGTCTTTGGGTAAATGATTTTCCCAGCCATGAATAGAAATCAGATTCAGGCGATCTGACGAAATTATGGATAATAACTTCATTTACAAACGAGTAGCGAGAGTCAAAGGCAAAACAGTGAAAAAGACAGAGAGAATGAGAGAAAGGGGGAGAGAGAAATGGAAATAGAGCGCAAAAGTAGGAGAGTGCAGAAGGGAGCATGAAGGAAGTGAGAGGATGACTTAGATGAAGAAGAATGGACAGTCCAAAGGAAAGAGATGAGGATAATCCTGAATATAAGGAAGCAAGAAAAGTGCTTGATGAGAGTTAGCAAAGACAACAGAAAAGAGAACATACACTAAAGCCTATCGAGTGACCATTTTTGCTGTGACAGATTAGCATACCTGCTGCAGTGCAAACATATTCCCATGTCACACACCAGTTTCTATACAAACATAGTGGCAGGCTTGCAACCTAAAATAATACATTAGAGTCAAAAACACCTGCATTTAATGTTTTTTAATGATATAATTCTGAGTAGAATTTTCAAATCAAATGGAGTCCATATGCAGTATATGTGTAGATTAAGCATGGGCCGATGCAGCCACATTCAGTGTGAGTATTTGGTAGGGCGCGAGCAGCAGAGAAACAGGCTGCAGCCAGTCATAGTCAGTAAGAAAGAGTTTGTCCGCAAGCCTCTTCCAGAGAGTGTGTGGCTTCCTCGTGGCTCGTCAGCCTACACTTGTGATTTTCAGGTTCAAGCATCGCTTTCTACATAACTGTGTATAATTACTCCTGAATGCTGCATAGCATCTTTAATGGGAGAAGAGAGAGAAAAGCCACTGACTGTGATATTACAATAGGTAGAAACCGTGTCTTACAAGATAGACCTCCTAATGCGATAGCAATTTAAATGTTTATGTACTTTTAAGCAGAGTGTCTTTTTAGCTGTGCCTAGCACTGAGGGTTATGATTCCATTCATCACGGAGAATTTAAAAACTAAAGAGTTTCTCAAGTTCTATGGGAAGAATATATGTGCCATCAGTTTTCATAGGGACAAATGTATTTTTGAATAACGTGGACAGCTGGGAAACAAGTGATTTGCGTTTCCAACAACGTATAATTAAGTCAAAGACATCAAAACAAGCCCACAAAACCCAGAATGCATTGGACTACCACACAAAAGTCTAGAACTGGAAACAGTGTCCGAACTGACATGGGGGGGAGATGGTCACCCTACAAGAAACAGATTTGTGCGTCCTCGGGAGATGTCAATGCACGAATAGAGAGTGGCTTTTCAACCCTTCCTCTGCTGAGATTGAAAATTGGGCCCTGCATTTATTCTATCTGATGACCCTGAAATGCTGGTATTGATCCAGATATCATGGGCCTATTATGGACACCTCAGCTCTACAGGTAAGGCACGGCAGACAGAATGTTCTCCAACAACAAAAGTTCTTTGACAGGGGTCAGCAGGGTAGCGTAATGTCTGATTTCTCAGAAGAGATAACTACAGTGTATGTCTCTGTTGTGAAAATGGGAGTGGTGTACGATATATCATCCATAGCTTTTGATAAATTCACAAGTAAGGGTACAAATAGGACTTCATAGTCTTTTTTCAACGAACACAGCTTATATTTTGTACATGTTTCAGCTAATATAAAAGATGTATATGCCATTTATACTACAGGAAACAACTTGTAGTTGTGTGATCCAGTCCAAATTGGACATTAGAAAGTGACAGTGCATGTGGAAATTAAAATGTATTTAAGAAACGCTCCAAGGAATGATCCATCTAAAATACTTAATTGTCAAGTGAGAGAATATAGGACTATTACTTTTACACATTCAAATCTATGTAATCAGTATCTGAAAATATATAGTATTCATTTGTGCGTGATTTTAAAGTAAAAGTATTTGAGTTACAGGGCCACTCATATTAATCAGTGTGTTGATTAAACCATCACTTAAGCTGACTGCTTTTAAAAGTCAAGTAAATTCAAATACTCATAAATAATGATCACAAGAATTACATCGCATCTGCTGATTTAATGCTATGATTTTCTGAGGCTTGCTATAGTTTTACATAATTTAAAATTGTCAGCTGCATATTTCTCGTTTCATGTGCTTGCAAGAACATGGCAAATATTTGGTCAAAATATTTTGCACATTAAATCCAAATACAATTATTTAATTGGATAATTTAGCTTTGATTTGTATACTTTAAGAGGCGTTAATGATCTTTATTTCACTGTTAGTGACTTATAAATTGGGTTACTGGTTGACTGGGGTGTGAACTCTGGCCAACCTGCAACCACAATCCTTGCCAGTGTGAGGCACAAGCAAACCCCAAATTATCCTGTACTCAACCCCTGGTAGCTTGCAGCAGAGCAGTCAGGCTTAACTTAGAGGCACTGTTTAATGTATTTGTGCAACACTTTAAACAGTAAAACAGTGAAAACACCACCAAAAAGTGTCACACAGCTGTTTGGAAAAAACGAGTAAAATGTAGTAAATGAAACAAGACCGTAATGACAAAAACCCAGACAGCAGAAACAGAGTTATGAATTTTTGAAGAATAAACTGTAAAATAGCTACAAAAAGCATTAAGGGCAAACCGCAGCTATCTAGTTGTCCTGGACATGGTCAAAGTCAAACCTTCAGGCTGACTACGATGGAGCGCAGGTTGAATACAGTCCCAGAATAGTCCTGCTGAAGGTTTATCTTCTTATGTTTTGTGCCAAGAGTCCTGTTCAACTTGGAGAGGGTCACAGGGAACAAGAAGAGCATTGTGGGCGGTGGGCGGCATGGTGCAAAGAGCAGGCAGGGCGTTGCAGACAGGCGGGCTGGAGCTTTGCGGTGACGTTCCCCCACAGGCGATCAATGCTTGCTGTGCAAAGAGATGGGCTGGCGGCGGCTTGTGCTGAACTACGGTGCAAGCAGCTTGGTTCCTGTGTGAAGGGGCCTGTTCACAGGTGCGAAAAGCCCAAAAGCTTTGGCTTAAGAGCTCACTAGCCACACCAAGGGTCTAGGACCAGAGAGGCACTACTTGTAGGTCATGAATCTGCTGCAGATGGGTCCAGGAGCTGGTTGGGGAGTCTTTTTATATTTCTGAGGCTCAGATCAGGAGACCAGCAGACAAGCTTTTTGAGTAATTCTGGGATCTTGGGCTCGAGATGAAGTAGCAAGTCCGGTTCGTGTTTCCCAGGCAAGAGGGCAGTGTTATACGGCTCCTACAAATTAAGTAGGGCTGCATATTAGGACAACATAAACCTGAGAATATATAGACTGAGTCGATCTACACCATCAGAAAATGTTGGCTCAATTTTTGGCTAGCTCACAGTTCTCCATATGAACCCCTAACCTCACCAGGTCAATAGATGGTATTGGTAACCTGAAACATGACAACTCTGATTCCCAAGGAAATCGTGGAAACAGGTCTGCCCTTGAGTTGCTACTTTTGCATACTCAATGTAAACACAGGAACGATATGAATAAAGATTTTCAAACATTTATTAAAACAATCGTAATTTTGCATAGAGAGAATTAGCAGATGTAAGAAAGCTCTGTAACCAGCATTATTAGAATGATGAAAAAGAGGAGCAATTCAGCCAAGACAATGTTACTATGTGGTGATAATCCTCTCTAGTACTACCTACAATATGAGAGCATAGTGGGAGCATCCTCTGCCAGATCTATTGGGATAGCACGATCCAGAATAGATATGCCAGCAAACCAGCCTGGTGAAGTACTAGCTATGTCCTCTGTCAGATAAAGATTTAAATCAGCAGGGCTGCACCTCAGTCACAGTAAAACTTTACAGGATTATCCCAGCTGAAATGCTCCTCTTCTGAATGTAGTGCAAAGGCAGGTTATATAATAAAACATGGTTTATATTGCACTTGGTCAAAGTTGCAGCTCAATTGCAATGATTTGCCTGGTTTCTGAGACTTGTCTCCAGTGGACAAAATAAGCACAAGGATATCTCGTTCTATGTTCTTAAACTTGGACAGAGAATACAGATTATATTAGGGCCTGGTGTAGTCTAGGCTATCATCCTCTGTAGGATAAAGGTCAAAGTTTGCAGGGCTTAATCTCAGTCACAGTACCGTATTCAGGTTCAACTCAGTCGAAGTGCTCCTCTGCTGAATGGATATCTCGTTCTATGTTTCTAACCTTGGAGCAAGTGTACAAATTACATGATGAAAAAAGACTTACTAGTCACAAGCTGCACGTTAAGTGTCTTCTTAGTACATTGTAGTGCCAATGTGAAAACATGTCAAAAGTCACCATTGGCAAAAGATCATATGACGTGATGTGAAACAAATATGGAGACTAAGGGGTATATTAGATTGTCTGGCGGATCGCCCGCAAGGCAGTTGTGTTCCACCCGACATTATCTTGTGCCTGCCTCCCATTTCCCCCCTTTCAAATTATGATGGCGGGGGTACCTCGGCGGACAGGAAGACCACCAGCCACTTTTCCAGCCGGTCAACGAGTTGACCGGGACGAAAAGGGTTGAATATGGTGGCGGTGTCTGCTAGTCACCACCATCCATATTACCATGCATGCGGGAAGCAGCCTTTCCGTGGTGGCGTTACTGCGAGGGAAAGGCATGCAGTTTTTGCACTTTGGGGCCCGTTGTGGGCCCCCAGGAAGTTGGGGGGGCACATATTTGGTACATATGGTACCCACCCTGTATTTGAATGCAAAACATGCCATGCACCCCGCGGTGCCTGTCACTTTGTGCACGCAAATATACAAATGCCTTTTATGCATTGCGGTGGATGCTGCTGACAGAACCGCCCGCCTCAATGTAAAAAATGCGCAATGCTCCCACCAATGTGGCGGGCGCATGCTAATTGTGTATGCGGGACCACCGCACACATAGTAGGCGGTCCCATTTCACGATGCGATGGAGGGCAGACTTTGTCCACCTGCCATCATAATAGATCCCTAAATGCGGGCCCTAAGTGCCTTACAACATCCCTCCCTTGGCCGTGGGAGACCAAGCTCACAATAAAAGCATAAAAAAGAAAAATAGCAAGCATACTTATAATCAAATATACTTTAATAACAAAAGTGAATGAAAGCCATAAAAATACCAATTAACTGGCAATTAAAAATAAACTATTAATAAAACTATGAAAAAACTAGGGGCCGAAATAAAAGCCTAGGAGGCTAACATAGTGTTCTCCATGTTCATAGAGTCAATGTGATGCAGATTGGAACCCCCTTCTGCAGATGACAGATCCATATCTGCCTCGGTAGCCAGTTCCAAAGAACAAACATAGTCATATCTGCCTACTAGAAAATGTTTCAAACAAGATGTAAATTAAAAATTTGAAATAGGTGACTAGATAAAGCCATGTATTAACCAAACAGTAGATGGTGTCTCAGCTACTGTAAAAGGCAATTACTTTGGCAATTAATATGAATGCTCAAAATATACTGTGGTATAAGACAAGTCTTCTTTTTATCATTTATTTATTTGAGAGTTTTATAGAATGCTGGCTAGACCTGGGATGATTATTTTTCACTTTGGCCAAAATCAGTGAGTAAGAACTTCTTAGAGGCTGAGTATTGCCCACTCCAATAGTTTGTTTTCTAGATATTTAGGATTACAGAGTGAAGGGCTTTGTGGGTGATGCACTGCAGGCTTTTGTGGAGATGCATCTTTCTTCTACTGGATGCCAATTGAGACTCTTTATAGCAGGTAAGATGTGGTTAAATCTTGTGGTACCTGAGAGGAGTCTAGTGGCTGAATTAAGAGTTGTTCTAAGAGGCGCAGGTGGATTTTTTGGGTCCCAGTGATTATGGCACTGCTATAATCCAGTTTTTAGAGGACAATTGATTGTACTACAGTCTTTAGGTCCTCAGTGAGATAAACAGTTTGATTTTCCTGAGATGTTTTAGGGAGTAGAGTACCCCCATGGCTAAATTATTGATTCATTTTTTCATTGGCAAAATTTTTGTTATGGGTGATTCCTAGGAGTTTGAAAGTGCGTGAGAGCAGTTAAGAGTGTCCATGCACTTGAGCCCTTTTTGGATTAGTGACAGCTTGTCATTTGGGAAAAGTGTAAAGGTTCAGTTGTATTGGGGTTAATTTTTAGATGATTAGTGCTTAGCTAGTTTTGTATCTTATTTAGTGTGGTATTCAGAGCGCAGATGTCACTGTGGGATGATATTTTATTGTAAAGATGTGTGTCGTTGGTGTAATGTGGTATTTCAACCCTGCTTGTTTCAAGATAATGGTGAGGGATTCCATGAAGATGTTGAAATGAGCTGGAGTGATGGTAGAGCCTTGTGGAACCCCTTGTGGAACTGGTGTAGGTTTTGAGCGACAACTGCTGATTTTTATTTGTTGTTTGTTGTGCTTAGCATTTTTGGTGAAACACCCTTTTATGAATCCTGATTGGAAGGTGTTGTGCTGGTTGAATTTTTTGTGTTAGTTGAGTTGGATCAAGACACATTGTTCGATTGCTTTCACTAGGAAAGGAAGGTTAGTACCAGATCTTAATCTGTTGAGGTCATTAGGAGCTTAGAGCTGGACAGAGTTATGCATTTAAAATACAACCCGTAGCTGTTAGTTAGGATGGCAGAGTATGCTGGTGAGTCTGCATAGAGAGAGACCGTATGAAATTACTTCTCTTAGCTAGGACTCTTTTCAATTCACTAATCTACTCGATAGAGAGAGAGGGGGTCTTTGCATAGTCCTCATTCTGTTTCTATTTGGAAGAAGACACTACCGCTCTCTCTAAGGTGGGAGTCTTCAGGGAGTCTTGTGTTTTTAGTTGGAGGAGGTCTTCTTTTGTTATCAAATTGTGTGAGGGGTAGTGTTTCTCCTCCTATCAGCAACTACTGACTGGTTGCGTACAGATATTTCCATGGCACGCGGTTTGATTTTAAAATGTGCATTGTCTTACTTAACTGTGTAATTGATCTAAGCTGACTTTGTCTATTGTGGAGAAGAGACATGTCAATCTGCTTGATCTAAATTGCAGATCAAGCAATATTAATCAAAGAATAAATATGAGTTAAGAATATTGTCATAACATTATCCACAACAGCTATTGGGTATTCCAAATTTGCCTTGTCAATTTATCTTAAGCATTCAGCAGCTTCTTGCAGTGACATTTTCTGAAATTCATTGTAAGTAGCTTATATAAAACATTTAAAACGTAGTAATCTAGGACCCATCAAGAAATTATCTAAATCCATGTCATCAGAAAGTAGAAATAAATGTTCTTTACTGCAGATCATAGGGAATGCTGTACCCACTTCTTGCATAACTTTCCTACCCTATGGGTGGTAACTACACCTGAAGAGTTTGAAAAATATGCATTGGAACCATTGGAGTCTACTGGCCATAATAACCCCCATCTGAACCTGGAATTGAAGAATGTACCATTGTGCACCATACTATCGAGCTGTTCTTCCGTGTAATTTGCAAAATGATGTCATTGTTAAAATGTGAAATAGAGTCACTGCTAGTTATGTTAATTTCTCTACGTTTAGCTAAGCCTAGCAAGTAGATTGCTGCACTGTTTTGTTCAGAAAAATCATTTGTATTGGGATTAGACAAGACATAAATAAATCATCTATGGCTTGGACATGCCAGTGTTTTGGTCTCCAAATTGATTTCAAATCAATGTCGCCCTTCCAATATTTATAGTCTGTAAGGTCAATTGGGAAATAAACAAATTTAAATACATTAATTTAGTTTGTGGCAGAATATTTTTCTTCTCTTGGGAAGGGGTGAACTTGTAACAATGAGAAACTAGGTTCTAAAAGGTTGTGCCCAGAAAAATATGTAAACTTGTCTAACTGTTTTGGAGCTACCCACTGGTGGTATTGGGCAGAGTTTCTATTCTGTACAATTAAAGACTGTATGTGGATAGCTCTGTGTAAATAGTGATGGGTATACTGATGATAAGAAAACATTTCACCCAAATTAGCATAATACAAATATAAGTCTTCAGTTTGCAATACTGCATAAGATTCATTGTCCACAGAGACTTTCAACAGATAAGGAATCTGCAGCATTTCTGTATGACCAAAAATATTAAATGGGACCTTATCCCAAACAAGACCATCAGATAAAGGAAATGCATAAACATTCACAAGGGACATGTCTCTTCGTACTTTATGTGAAGATGAATTAGATTTCAGTACCTGAACTACCAGTTCTGCAGCACAGCGTTCCGGAAGGTAATATCCATTCAGCTGCAAGTAGAGAGAACTGTAACACATCTAATCCAAATGAATAGGAAAAGTAGTGAAATGGAAATCCAAATATAGGAGCATTGAGGGTGCAGATGAAGAAGAAATGCACATATACCATTCTGTGACGTATGCGAGGTATGAAGAAAAGTCATCAACATAGACTAAATAACCGGAAGCAGTCATTGCAAAAATAAAGGCTTCATTTTTATAAAGGAGAATAATTAGACACCTCCAGAGGTAGTTGATAATAGACAGCTTTTCTGTTACGAGTACCAGTAGAGGACTGTAGACTCACCTCTGATGTATGTCCTGTATCTGAAGATTCCAGGCAGGCAGAAGCAATATTGCTATTACTTAATGCTTTTAGAGGTATTCCTGAAGGGTAGTGAGAGGAGAAAGGGGACTACCCAGGCCTACGGTGTAGAACTGCCCACAAGATGTAGCTTTAGTTTGTCAATTGAAACAAACCTTTTGTTCTTACAACCAGCAAGCAGTTGCAAAATCACAGTTCTGGGACCTTGAATGCCAAAGACTGGCACTGGTACACAGTGCGATGGGTCAAATTGCTGCTTCACCATAATTTTCTTGATCTAGGTGTACCCTGTCTCCAAACAAATATAAGTCTTCAGTTTCCAAAACTGTATAAGATTCTAGTTCAGATAACATATGAGTTACTGTTTTGACATTCCATTCATCTGAAATGAAGCCTGGGGTAATTACATTGTCCATAGAGACTTTCAACACATAAGGAATCTGCAGCATTTCTGTATGACCAAAAATATTAAATGGGACCTTATCCCAAACAATACCATCAGATACAGGAAATGCAGAATCATTCACAAGGGACAGGTCTCTTCGTACTTTAGGTGGAGATGAATTAGATTTCAGTACCTGAACTACCAGTTCTGCAGCACAACATTCTGGAAGGTAATATCCATTCATAAGCAAGTAGAAAATTGTAACAAATCCAATCCAAATGAATAGGAAAAGAAGCAAAATGGAAATCCAAATATAGGAGCATTGAGGGTGCAGATAAAGAAGAAATGCACATATACCATTATGTGATGAATTCAAGGAATCTGAAGAAAAGTCATCAACATCGACTAAATTACCAGAAGCAGACATTGCAAAAATAGGGGCTTCATTTTATAAAGGAGAATAATTTAGCACCTCCAGAGGTGGTTGATAATAAACAGCTTTGCTGTTAGGAGTAGAAGTAGAGGCCTGTAGACTCACCTCTAATGTCTGTCCTGTATCTGAAGACTCCAGGCAGGCAGAAGCAATATTGCTATTACTTAATGCTTTTAGAGGTATTCCTGAAGGGTAGTGAGAGGAGAAAAGGGACTACCCAGACTTAAGGTGTAGAACTGCCCACAAGATGTAGCTTTAGTTTGTCAATTGAAACAAATCTTTTGTTCTTACAACCAGCAAGCAGTTGCAAAATCACAGATCTGGAACCTTGAATGCCAAGGACTGGCACCGGTACACACTGTGATGGGTCAAATTGCTTCTTCACCATCATTTTCTTGATCCAGGTATACCATGTCTCCATACAACAAACCTCTTCGCAACCCTTTCGCATTTACTCTCTGCAAGGCACATATAGTGTAATGGTCCCGGAAAGGTAGTCTGAATGGAAGAGGAGAGAAGGCTGGCAAGTTTTCTCAGAGTTAAGAACTCTTTTTTAGGTATGTACCTTATCTCCTTTCGAATCTTGCTAATGTTCTTCAAGGGTAAAAGCACAACTGCCTACACTGTATCTATAGTAAAGACTAAGAACTCCAGGGATCTGGAGGGAATTGAATAGACTTCTACCTGTTTATTATGAAACCCAACCATTGCAGAAGAGTTAAAACCATATCCAGGTCTTTCAGAATCTGCGTTTGATATTGGGACAATAAAAGAAATATGTCAAGTAGATGATCAGACGTACTCCCCTCTCTCTAAAATAGAGGCCACTGCTTTCAGTATCTTGGTAAAACACCAAGGAGTAGAAGAAGGACCAAAAGGAAGTGCTCAGAACTGAAAGAGACGGCCTCGCCAGGTAAACTGGAGATAACACTGGTACTCCCTGGCAGGAGGGATGGTGAAGTAGGCATCCTTTATATTTAACTTCATCAACCATTCCTTTACTAATAACATAGCTCTCAAAAGATGGATTCACTCCATCTTGAAGTGTCTGCATACTAGGGGGCCCATTAGGATGAAGGGTGGACTTTGTCCGTCCGCCATCCCATCGTAGAAAGGGATCGCCTGCCATAAGGGCGTGGGTCCCGTGGGGGAAATTAGGATGCGCCTGCCACAGGGGCGGGCACATCCTGTATTTTAACATTGCGGCGGGCGATGCAGTAAGCACCACCCACAGCAATGCTAAAAATACCTGATATGCATTTCAAAGCGCAACCTAACAGGCAACATGTGGTGCCTGCCACGTTGTTCTTTGAAATGCAGGGGGTACCATAGGTGCCCCCCATGTGCACCTCCCACCCCCCTGGAGTCCCTGGGGGCCCGCAACAGACCCCCGCAGGTAGACTCTGCATGCCTTTCCGTGGCGGCAATGCCACCACGGAAAGGTATTCCCCAGTGCACATCGTAAAATGGCTGGCGGTGTCAAACAGACACCGCCACCATATTGCAACCTTTCAACCAGGGCGGAAATGCGGCGGACGGTCTTTCCATCTGCTGTGGACCCCCAGTCATAATAATATGGTGGGGGGGTCATCCCTGCAAGGATGGCGGGCAGATCGCCTCCGCCAGGCCGGCGGTGGCTACCGCCGGCCTGGCGGGGGCCATCCTCCCGCCAACCTAATGGACCCCCAAGTACCTGTTCAGATTCCTGAGATTTATCATGGGCCTCCAACCCTTATCCTTCTTTTCCACAAGAAAAAGTGTACTTACAAAAACCCTGTGCTCCTAGGGTACCTCTATAATGGGGCACGTCTGTAGCACAGAATTCACCTCTCCTTCTACCACCTTCTGCTGGCCTAAAGTCAAGTTTAACTCTCTTGGGCAAACTGCTTGAAGGGGTACCTCTAGGAACTTAAAACCCTGAACAGTTTACAGAACCCATGGAACCTATGTAATTGTTTCCAAAGCCTGGGAAACAACGTGAGATGGCCTCCTACTCTTCTCAAGGAAGAATACATAGGAGAAAATATCATACTTACTCTGTAAACTGGTTGAGCCTCATCCGTGTGATCTGAATTCCCTTGCACAATAAGCTATTCCTTGTTATGTGTAGAAAAGGATGTTGACCTTCATGAACATGACCCTTTGTCATTTTGGCATTGAGGCCAGCATTGATGGTCCCAAATAAGGCCAATGCTCTTTGGCTCCATCCTCTGAGTAGCGTTATGTCCACTGGGAACTCATTGACGTGAGCCTCCTCTACCATTTCAATTATTCTTGAGGGGGACTATCACATCAAGGAGGTGGTTCCATCAGGTTTTAAAGGACCTCTTGAGTCCTTTCCTAGGATCCCTGGCAAGTTTACACAGAAAAGTAATGAGCTCCAGGATCGAGGTTGGGGGTTAGGCAAACTTTCCCTTAGATCATGACCTTGAGCATGCCGCTCTTAGAATATTTCAGCCTTTTTTTTCTAGGGGGTTTCTAACCCATTGCTTGATGAATCTTCCCAAGTGATCCTGAGGCCTCTACTCAGCACACCTTGGATGTCTGATATTGTGTGTGGAAAACATCTCTTGTCCTAAGGGGTTCTTCGCTATCCTCTCAGACGTAGACAAAGCCTCATCCTCTACAAAAAGGACATCCGGGTCCCCCTGATCTAGATCACAAAAGAATTCATCTACAGACGTCTCATTCAGAAGCTCTTCCTCTCCTGTTGCAGCATCCTGTGTGCCACTATGTGCACCAGAGGCAGACATACCGCTTTGGATACCTTTCAAATTTGTGCCGTGTAGTACACCCAAAGCCTTTGAGGTGCTTAGAACAGCAGATCTCTTTGAGGAAAAACTTACCTGTGAGACAGATGATCCCGGAGACACTGCAACTGTTAACTGACTTTGAGTTGTCACAGTTTCTCCTGGCATGTCCCATTCGAATAAAAGGTCTGAAGCACTACCCAAAATGTTAGCTTTGTAGGCACAAGTGCTGGGCAGGCAGAGTCATTGACCGGCACTTTTCTCAAATGCTTTTTCCACAACGCGTTGAGTCTCTGAGATGCGTCGGGTAAAATGCGCCCTGAATTCTCAATGGGTGCCTAGCAACTAGCTTCACGGGGGCCACCGTCATGAAGAAGTATAAAACAAAAGCAATGCCTGCAGGACCCCTGAGGCATTGAGGCTTGTAAGCATTGGGGCTAGAGGCATCAGGAAGCACCTTACAAAGCCCTAAATGGTAAACTAAATCAGCCACCAAACCTGCTCACACCGCAGTAAGAGGATGGGGTAAGGGTGGGAAATCTAAAGAAAACACAAGTAATTCCATTTTAAATAGAAAAGCCACATGACAGAAAAGCTAATCAACTAGAGGATGTTTCCGTAAATTGGAAACCACAATGCAACAAGTTAACAGGCACTCAAATGGGTATATAGACAAGAAATAATGAAGGTACTCATCTGTGCGGAGCCCCCCTTTAAAACGAAGACCAAGCTCCCTGGTGATAGGATTTTTCTAATTTTGAGTAGAACAATGCAATCTAATGACCCGAATTCTGTCCTTAGATTGATTTATTCCACACAGCAAAGTTGAATCGATGACACATTCAAGTATGCCGGAGTAATCCCCAGGCTTTCGTCATTTATTGCTGTATAAGCCGTTTAACTGTGAGTAATTAATTATGAATTATTTTTATTTCAAACTGTACTCTCTTTTGCTTGGTTTTTGAGTGAGCACTGGGGATATGGCAAGGATGCGTGTTAGTACCAATATTATTCTCACTATTTATTAACAAGATAGATAATTATTTGCAGGCAATACAGGCAGAGGCCCCCATGTTGGCAGGTCGTCGGATACCCGTTTTAATCTATGCAAACGACGCTGTATGCTTAGCAAGAACTTCGGTAGGTCTCCAGAAATTGATGGATGCATTCTCAGCTTTTATGATACAAAGAAACATGGTTATAAATAAATCTAAAACTATGATCTGTGGGCCCAAACCTAAACCCCCAAAACTTTTTTTTATTGAGAGTAGCCCAATCAATACTGGTAATTCCTTTAGCTATCTTGGCATTTTATCATGGATAACAGTTCTTGGTCCTGACATATTTTGAATACCAGAGTCATAATGAGCAGGGTAACTCAGGGAATTTTTAAACGTTCCTCCAAACTGAGGAATCGGCCAACTAATGTGATGGTAGCTATATAAAAAGCAAAAGGAGCAAGTATAGCCCTTTATGGTGCAGTGCTTTGGGGTCTTTCAAACAGCAATGACCCGCAAACGCAATTCTTTCTTGAAACATCTGTTATATTTACCACCATCTGCTTCAAATAATATTGCACACTACGAGGTGAGTCTCCAGATTTTGGAAGATCTCCTATTGGCCAGACCACTGTTATTGTGTGACTCAATTTGGAAAAGGGAAGAAACTGCTTTTACTAAATCTATTATATTAGACTAGCTTACCCAGCACAATGCATTAAAATTCTGTGGCTACTATACATCAATTCCTCGCTAGAAAATCTGTACAAATTATCAATATGGTCAGAGACATCTAAAACATTGCCCCATACAAAGAAGGAGAACAGGGACACCTATCTACAATACATGGTGGATCTGAGAGCCAGGGCTGAGAGGAATAAATCTACTGTCGCTTTCTACATATCATATAGCCTAGAGGCGAGTGCCAATAACTATTTGTCATTTGTAACCTATGCCCAGCACAGGTCTTTGCTATTAAGACTGAGATGTGGCATCGTTGGCCATCTTGTGGCTTTCCCAAAAATGAGGACCCATCAGTCTGATGAGGTACTATGCCCGTGCAAATAATAAAAGTAAACAGAGCACATTGCATGTTATGTTTGTTTTGTAATTTTTATCTGAATTTTAGATGTTTTTATCTTAAACTATTGTTTGTCACCCATAATATTAGGTCACACAAAGTAGCTATGAAATTCCTGGTGACACTAGCTGACCCCCTGACATATTATAGTATTGCCCAGTACATTTTGAAATTATTTAACGTGAGGAAATGTCAGAATATAGGTGAAAGGAATTGAAATGATTTTTATTAATCTCGTAGTTGATTTTGTTTCTAAGTAACAATAATGTTTTGCCCATTTTGAAGCCATTTATGTGAGAATGTGTCTTAATATAATATAATAAATGAAATGTTTTAACAATTGTGATTGTATCTGCCTTTTTAACTTGTTTTTTAAATTTAATATGATTGTACTTTTATGGCTACTTTTTTTTTTTTGATAGTCGAAGAAAGACTTAAAATGAAACTGAAACTGAGTGAGCACTGATGAGCCTCCCCCTCTCTCCCTTGTGTACCTGCAGTGTCCTACATTGTCATGCATCGGGAGTGACCCAGCCCCATCGTAATTATATCCACTATCAATCCGGCAGTGCTCTATTGAGTTGATCCGTATCTCTGTAGTTACACACCTTGTACTTTAATTAATAGTAGTTTTACCTACCTTGTAGGTTGCTCCACTACGGTCCTGATGAAGACCCAGTTGTAAGGACGGAATCACCTTCTTATGGTTTATAGGGTATAAATGTCAACTTTGCTTATAAGTAGACCTGTTCTTACCTACTTAACCCAGAAGTGTAGACTTTATAATGCATTCATGGCATCGCATTACTTGGGTTGTCCTAGTCAGTTTCTAATACATTGTTAGACAGGTCGTTTTCAACCTTGTAACATTTTGTAAATACTGTTGATTTTATTATCACAGCCCCATCCCTTCATGAGCACTAACTCGAGCTCATTTATTCACCTGTTTCACTTTGGAGCAACCAGTGAAATTGTGAACGTGTGATTAAATCGTATTATAAATGTTCTTTTGATAATGAAGTCAACCTGATCATTGTTTCATTCAATCATTGTGGGGTGGCCTCTAATTTTGTTTTTCGTCTCAAATAGTTTTAATGGTTAGTGCGACCACTCGTTGTATGTGCCATTATTGGCCCATGTCCACCTGAGTACGGGGTATACCCCACTGTTATGTAACAATCACCTTTTAAAAGAGTCAGACTGTTACATGTGTGCCTTTATTATATGCCATCAACGTTCTCTTCTGGAATAGTTTCTTTATGATATATGACTTTTAAGTGCTGCGTGGAGTGGCATTAGAAGAAAAATGCATGATGGCTGCCTCTGTCTTGTAATTAAATTTCAGACACCTCTGTAGGGGGATCACTTCAGAAGCTTCTCCTACTTCAAAGTGGGCACTGGGTGTAAACATTAGATTTGTATATCTAAGTCTTCAGTACAATCCTGCACCTGTGGATACTATAGAAGGAGGACTGCGCTGCTGCCTGAGGCCTGCCCTCCTGACTGTGAAGAAAGACTGGACCTGCACCCTTCTTCCTAGGCTAAAGTGACTCCAAGGGTCAGCTGACTCTTGGTGTGGTATCTCTTTAACTCCTTGAAGAAAAGTAGAAATCTTTAAGTTTTGGGATCACGAACGGACCTGTTCATGCCAAGATCTTACCTTCCCTACTGACTGCCAAAGCGAAGCTCTGGTGAGCCTGACTCTTTGCGCTACAGCGAAGGCCAGCTACGACTGACACCTTGAGAGCTACACTTCATGCCACAGCATTTGACAGCCCATGGTGACTGCCAATGTGAATCTGCAGCAACAACTGTCCAATGTACCTGACAGGATCTTTGCGCTAAAATGATAACCGTCCATGAAGCCCAGTTTGATCTTCGCCCTTCAGCAATGACTCTTTGCAATGCCCTCCTTGCACCTCATGGCTTCCTCTACCACAAACGAATTTGAAGGTAACCTTTGTAGCGGGACTAACCTGCTCATTGTATCCGGCCTGCACTATATCACAGTAAACCTGAACTTGTGACTTTCAACCAATCTTTCACAACCAGATAGCCGCCAGTGGTGCGTTGTCCTTTTAGGCACAATACCTACTTGAAATTTCTCAGATTGCATATCTCGGCTTTAGTGTTTGGATTTTTTATGTTTTGGTGTCAAACTATTTATTAATTCTGTCTCTACTGTTCGAAATTGGTGTGGACTTTTTCTTCTGTTGTGTTTTCACGTTATTACTTTTTGTGCACTGCGTAAACTCTTTACACATTGCCTCTAAGTTAAGTCTGGCGGCTTTTGTACCAATCTACCAGAGGGTTAAGCACAGGGACTTTTTTGTGGTTCACCCTGACAATGATTGTGGCTGTTGATCTAGTTGGGTTTCACCCAATCAACCAATAGCCCAGTTTCTCAAAGTCGAGAACAAGTCGGGTATGATTCACTCGATACACCCCCTCCCCCCCCTCTAAACAAGTGAAACCACTTGGTGTTAAATGTTCATATTGAACTAATGTCGTGTTGCAGGTATTGAACTTTTTTTTTAAATGCCAAGCTATCTTTTTTTAAATGTGTACAAGGTTGCATGTATTGTATATAATAATGTTACAGGATAATATGATTAGTTTATCTGAGGCTGCAAACAACTTGGCATGTACACTTAAAAAAGGTAAATCTTGTTGATTAAAGTAATAAAACGCGACATATTGAAAGAGGTCTGCATGCTGCTGACTAAAAAGAATTGAGCAATCTATTGTGAATGAGGGTCCCCTTGTTTTTTGTTCTCTGAATGGTAGGCTGGCAACACCGCGAGGCAGGCGTGTCCAGGTGTGAATGGGGCGACATTAATGCACCATCATATCCAATATCCATCCTGTGGTGACTCCCCTTCCTTTTGGCTGGGGTTCGCCCTCAGCATCCTGGGTGCCATCTTCTCCCACACTTCAGCAACTGCATTCCGTGGCACACAAGGCCCGGAGAGGGGCGGGAAATCAGATGTGCGGGAAGTGTAAAACTGCAATGATTTGACAAGCAGCGGTAAGGTGCAATTTTCCCAACACATATCAATTTGCAGGTGGGTTTTCTGTAATGAGAACACCATATACTGCAGGGTGCACAGAGGTCTCTAAAAACGTGAGTTAGGATGCCAGAAAACATTTAGTGGCTCATTAGGATGACGGGCGGGCTTTGTCCGCCCGCCATCCTGTCAGAATTCGGTACTGCCCACCATTAGGGTGGGGGGAATTAGGATGTGCTCGCCACAGTGGCGGGCACATCCTGCATTTATAGCATTGTGGCGGGCGGTGCTCTCTACACCGCCTGCCACAATGCTATAAATGCATTAATGCGCGGTGCCTGCCGCTTTGTTTATGGAAATAAAGGGGGGTACAACAGGTGTGCAGCCCCTGCCTCTCCTTCAATCTGGGGGCCCACAGGGGGCCCCCAGAGTGAAGACTGCATGCCTTTCTGTGGCGGCATCTCTTCCGCAGAAAGTCATCTACAAAAGCCCATCATAATATGGCTAGCGATGTCTACTAGACACTGCCACCATATTAAACCTTTTCCGCCCCGGTCGCAAGGCGGCCGGGGCTGAAAAGCGGCGGACGGTCTTTCCGTCCGCCGCGGTCCCCCCGCCATCCTGATATGGCGGGGGGAACTTAGGTGCGGATGGCGGGGGCGATCCGCCCGCCATCCTAATGAGCCCCTAAATGTGGTGGGAAACAGATACACAGTGGAGAGGGCGGTGGTGGAATGAAGAGTGCATGCTGATTGGACGGTGGAGAAGACAGCTCTGACAATCCACATTCATAAAGAAGAAATAAGCTGTGAGTCGTTTTAAATGTAAAATAATTACACATGGGGATACTTGCTTAGCATTCTTCCTTAGAATGCTATTCCTGTGCTGTCTGTGTAAAGAGAGGTGGGCCTACGAACTGTAGAATATACCTACAAGGTGATGACAAGAAGCTAATCTACCTTAGTCCGGTTTTCATTACAGAGACTTTGGAATTCACCGCTCAGATACATAAAATAGAAAGATATAAACTTTAATGTCACCAGAGAAAATGTGGATCCGATGAGCACATCTGAAAGTAAATGCATTGGTGTAACTATTAAAATTAATCAAATGTGATACGACCATTACACGAAAATGAATGTAGAGAAGGCTCTAGGATCCAAATCTGTAGATTTAATGATAAATCCTAAACTTTCAAGATTTGATTGAAAATAACACACACCGGAAGGACAATTTATATTCATATATTTTCTAACAATGCTATATAGTTTTAGAAAAGAAATGTTGAAGGGGACATATAAACAACAGAGATTATGCCTGTTCAACGCCTTGTTCTGAAATAAAATGAAGTTTGGGATTTTGGGTGCAGTCTCTGTCCTGGTATCAGAAATAGAACATAACAATCCCAGCATAAACCAGCATGCCATAAGGAACATCGAACGCCCGGGGCCTCCCGTTCTTTGTATCATATTTCCGTAGCAGTTGAGAGCGTTGGGTGCTAGCAGAATTGTAGCAGCAGCATTTGTGGCATTATATTATCCATCCAAACTCAGACATCTGCCAATTTCACTGTCAGGAAATGACATTGCTACATTCAGAGAAAAGCAAATGCAAACTGGAAAATGTGTTCTCCTGATGGTTTGTAAACGAGGCTTAGACTCGTGTTGGTTGGAAACAGGGATGTGAAATACCTATATTCAAGGCTTTAGCGCTGGTGGTGCCCAGTGTGACAATCTTTGTTGCCCCCCCCACCAGAAAAAAAATTCCTTCTCCAAGAATTCCCTCACTACTCCGCTCGACCAGCGCCCCTCCTCTGGCCGATAGGGTTCGCTGTCACTTTCATTTCATTTTTTTTTGTTGCAAATATCTTTATTGCATTTTGCGTTTTGTTGGCATAACTTACAAAATAGACACATTTGGCATGCATCAACTTCACTTTGTTTCGAAGTAAGGATGTCAGATACATTTCAATTGAGTGTGTCCAAACAACTACTGGATGCTTGTATGTTGGGGTCACACCCTCTCATCAAAACCCAACTCTCGGTATTGCCAAAGTACCTGAATGCATTTCTTTGTTTTATAAAGTTACTCATACCAATGAAGGATGTCAGAGCATTTTATATCACACGTACATTATACAAAAGCAATAATTCATACGTATGTAAATCAGTGTATGGGAAATGTTGCATAAAATAATGAGCATTAGAAAATGGAATCACATGTCACTGAAATGAGCAAGCATTATATTTTAAGAGTGTTTGGTTCGGCAGGGGCGGCTCTAGGCTTATGCGGGCCTGGGCAGGGAGCGTAGGTAGGGGGCCCCGGAAGCAGAGCGCAGCGGAGCACAGCAGCCAGAGATGAGCTGGAGGCCGCCAAATCCCTGCTAGGGGCCGCCATGCAAATATGTATCCAACCGTAGAGGATTATTATATTAAGGATATATTTTGGCGTGGCGGACCCACGGGGTTTGGTGGCCCTGTGCAGGTGCACAGCTTGCACATGCATAAGGCCGCCCCTGCTTTCGGAGAAGCACAAATTCAGATTTTAAAACATACTGCGGTGGTTAGCTCCACAAATAAGACTGTATTTCTACCCATATGAACCATTTTGAGCAAAATTAGGATAATGAATGGGGGCGGGGGGGACATAACGTTCTAACCTGTACCATGCAGTTTGTATGCAGCTCTTGGATGATAGTTCATAGGTCACAATGATATATTAGGATTGTAATTTACGATTTGCAGGTAACAAAAGGATCTGTGACAAAAGTAATAACCTACTAAGCAAGCCACATAAAATAGAGTTTGGTGATTTACGTGGTACATATTCTTTGCAGCAGGCATCTTAAACCTCAGAGCTACTTTAACATGAGTGGAAACTGCACTAGATAAATCTATAAATCTCAGATATCTCTTCAACATGAATCACCAGAGTTACCTTGACATTTTTATTGTTGCCTGAAAATTTCTTGACACACAAGGAACTCTGCAGTGGATAGGGTGCTTTATAAATCCTTGTGTTTCTAAACATGGCACCTCGGGCAGGCAGCACAAGGTGCTGCTGCACCGGTGGCACCACCCTAGAGCCACCCCTGTGATTTGTTTTGCTCTGATAGCATCACTGGTGAATAAGTAAGGTAAACAATGTCAACTCTGATTAACTTCTAAAATGTGATTAACTTCTAAAAGTTGCTGAAATAAGAACCCACAGGAGTGCATGCAAAGACATAATTTACAAACATGCAGTTCGGCAACCTTTTGACCTTAACATCCATTTTTATCAATGTTATCTGTTTTGTTTGTGTATTGCTGTTATTTTTGCAAGCATTTACTTTGCCTGAAGGCAGCATCACATTTAACGTCAGCAGTGTGCCATTGATCACTAGATGTATGTCACTAATGCAGCCTCCAATGCTAGATTAAAAAGAATATTTGTAAAGAAACATCTGTCAGCACGTTAGGTGGCAAATGTGGGACCCTGCGGTGAGCAGCTGTTAGTGTAGCATAGCATTAGAGTGGAGCTATGAGGTTATTTATGTAGTGTGCCTTGTTTTTCTTTGCTTAAAAACCCTAAATCAAAGATTCTTGTAAGTGGAAAATCAGAGAACACCATACCATACTATCCTATATAGATCTGAGTTCTGTATCTATTGTACATTATTTTTGGTAATCCATCTTACTGTTGTAGCAATACGTCATCCATATACCCATGATGCTCACTTCCTCTGCCACAGAATTAGAACCACAGAAGTAGAGCCTGGAAGGAACACTGCCACTGATGTCAAAGAAGCAAGAGTTTGGAAGGGACATTGACCATTGTACATTGAGGGATACATTGTAAAAAGCAAAAACAAAAAGTAAAGTGAAGGCAACACAAAGGAACTGCGAGCTCCCGCGTGGAAAGTCTGTTTCTCCGGACCAGATGAAGACAGACAGCTAGACAACCAGACTACTAGACTGAATGTTTTGATTGTACAGATATCCAAATAAAAGCTCTCGTGTTTACACTCAATATACTATAAAAACTAGATCCCATAAAAATACGGGACTCACAGAAGAGTTGGTGATTTATTCAATGCAAGCTATTTGTAAGTCAGAGTTGTAAAAAACAACGAGACATATAATAAAAAACAAACAAAAAAATGTTAGTCAATGGTTACAATATTGGATTGCTTCTAGATGGTAGAGCCAACCGAGAAGATAGGTCCTTCTCAATACCGGAGAGTTTGGAAAACGAGCCAGTCTATGTACTGTCAATCATAAGGAGAATTGGATCAATAAATACAATTACTGGAAACAATTTGACGAACATTCTGAAAGTTTCTTCTTCTATCTATGGTCTTGAGTAAATAGAGGAGTTAGGGGACTTCAAAAAGGAATATGGAAGCTCTAATTCATTAGAGAGTTTCCTGAACTGTTGACTGAACTAGAAGGTCATGAAAAAATCCCCATTTCAATCTCAATGAGAAGTCCTGATTGAAAGTCAGAAGTGTTCTATCCCCAAAGAATCAGAAAAGGTGATTACTTCACCTGCCTACCCAGTCTTAACAGGTATGGTGGCTATCAACACCACTTTGACCAAATGTCAGACATTTTAAGCAAATCAGTTGGTGCTACTCTCTGATCAGGTTATTTCATTAAGTAACAGCAGAAATAAATGTATAACTCTAAATGATATCGCTGGACGAACCAACTACATTTGTTTCTAGCTCTATTAACCTAATGCCGGAACGATATTGTTGACTATTACAAATATTTCCTATAAAAATAAAAAATTAACTAAACAAGGTTATGCTGCCAAAACAGCATCAACATGCTTAGAGGTAAGAAAATGTGTCAATGGAAGCCAACAGTATTGATACATTAGGACCAAAAGATAACTCACTAAAAATCAAATCCTTCAACCAAGAACCAACATGTCCAGAATTAATAAGTAATTTACAATCTAAAGATATAACAAAACATATAGAAGAAAAATAAAATAACATAGGAACATTGGAAAAGGAAGCGCACATGGATGGATTTCTGCCAAACGTGACTACGTACGTAACTAACATCAGTTAAAAAGCTGATGAAACTAAGCAAAACCTGAATAGTAATATAAAGTAAGTGCTATGGTACTGGCAGAAATCAATCAGGTAAATTCGAAATCAGAAAAACTTCAACCATAAAGCTGAAAATAAATTAGATCAACCACTGACAAGTCAAAGTACTAAAACTCTTGCCAAGAATCACAAAATAGCCATTAATAAGGGGCAGACACTACAGCTTGCCTTCAGATTGCTCCAGGTCTTTAACCCAAAGTGACCAGATATCAACTTAATTAATCAATTATAGCATTTGTAAAGCACACTACTTACCCGTGAGGGTCTCAAGGCGCTGGGGGGAGTGAGGGGGAGTGTTGTTACTGCTCGAAGATCAAGGTCTTGAGGAGTCTTCTGAAGGTCAGCAGGTCTTAGGTCTGCCGTAGGTGGATGGGGAGGGTGTTCCAGGTCCTGGCGGCGAGGTGGGAGAATGATCTGATGCCAGAGGTCACTCTTTGGATGCGAAGGACTGTGGCGAGGGCAAGGTTGAGGTACGCTGGTCCGATGTTGTGGAGAACCTTTTGTGCATGGGTGAGGAGCTTTAAGGTTATCCTCCGTTTGACGGGGAGCCCGTGCAGGTTTCTCATGTGGGGTCTGCTGTGGCTGCGGCAAGGGATGCCAAGCATCAGGCGTGCAGAGGCGGTCTGGATTCCTTGAAGCCGTTTCAGGAGTTTGGCCGAGGCCCCAGCATAGAGGGCGTTTCCGTAGTCCAACCGGCTGCTGACGAGGACCTGGGTGACCGTTCTTCTAGTTTCGGTGGGGATCCACTTGTAGATCTTGCGGAGCATGCGCAGGGTTTTGAAGCAGGCAGAAGAGACAGCGTTGACCAGCTTTGTCATGGAGAGGGTGGATTTGAGGATTACCCCCTAGGTTGCGTGCGTGGTCGGTGAGTGTTGGAGCTGTTCCCAGTGCGGTCGGCCACCAGGAGTCGTCCCAGGCCGAGAGGTTGGGTCCGAGGATTAGGACCTCCATCTTGTCCGTGTTCAACTTCAGTCGGCTGTTCCTCATCCATTCGGCGATGGCCTTCATTCCTTCATGGAGGTTGGCTTTAGCGGTGTGGGGGTCCTTGGTGAGGGAGAGGATCAGCTGGGTGTCATCGGCGTAGGAGATAATTTTGAGGTTGTGCAGTCGGGCGACGTGGGCGAGTTGTGCCATGTAGTGGAGAAGTGTGGCTCACTGGTTAGTGCGGCAGACCCTGAAGCAGAGATCAGGCAGGGGACCTGGGTTCAAGTCCCGACGCGGCAGGGTCTTGAGCTCAATGTCCGCGGACTCGATAATTCTCGCCTCAGCGCCTACTCTAACCATGGGTCCCACGCTGCAAGTCTGGGCAATAGCTTGCTTAATCTCCACAACGGCCCCAACAACACTGGGATGCCTGGCTTCACCTTGGGGTTGCCCAGGAGGGGCATCTTACAGGGAGAGGCAGGAAGGGTTGCACAGCGTTATACGGCGCCGGGACGCCCCGTTACTGGGGCAGCTGTGTGCTTTACAAGTATACTACATTTACATTTACATTTAGATGTTAAACAGTGTTGGGCTGAGGGATGGGTCCTGGGGTGCGCCGCAGATGATCTCATTGGCTTCGGAGTGGAAGAGGTGGAGGCATACGCTCTGTGTTATCGTGAAATACTCCCCAAAAAACTCCAAAGTTGCTACTAAGGAAGCTAAGACAAACTCCCACCGATAAATAGCAAGGGTTCACTGACATAATATTGATGTTAACAATATCAATAACAAAAATATTGATGAAAAAATATAGAATGCAAAAATATTGACTACCTATACTTGAACAGTTAAGGAAAAAATATTGAATCAAGAATAACAATAGATGTAAAAATATATATAAAAGAAAACATATATAAAATAACTTTAATATTATTTTTAACAAAATAATTTAAATGTAACATACATTTTAACTAAATGTAACAAATAAACTTAATATATAAACTTATAAACACACACACATAATACTTTATACATATGAATATATTTAACTATTATCAGTTTTTAATGTTTAAACTTTAAAATTATATCAAAATAATATATATATCAATAATTTAAAATAACAAAATTCATTAATAAATTAAAACATGAAATTATTTTAAAAATACAATAAAGCAAAATAATTAAATTTACTATTCGAACTCCAGTGAGTGCAACAGGAGGGAAAGAGCTGGATAGTGGAGAAGTGAAAACTACTACTCCCACTCCAGTGAGTGCAACATTAGTGAAAGTGTTGGATAGCAGAGAAACAGAAATTACTAATAACATTTAAACAATAAATATGTTTTTCAAAATCATAAAAATAAACAAACAATATTAAAAAAGAAAACCAATAGGGAAAGTGTTGGATAGCAGAGAGGAAAAATTTACTATTCCCAATCCAGTGATTGCAAAAGTAGGGAAATTATTGGCCAGCACGGGGTAAAAATTACTATTCCCACACCAGTTTGTGCAACAGTAGGGAAAGTGCTGGATAGTGGAGGGGTAAACATTACTATTCCCACTCCAGTGAGTGCAACTGTAGGAAAAGTATTGGATAGCGGAGGGGATAAAATTACTATTCCCACTCCAGTGAATGGAACAGTAGGGAAAGTGTTGGATAGCGGAGGGGTAAAAATTACTATTCCCACTCCAGTGAGTGCAAAAGTAGGGAAAGTGCTGGATAGTAGAGGGGTAAAAATTACTAATCCCACTCCAGTGAGTGCAACAGTACAGAAAGAGCTGGATAGTGGAGAGGTAAAAACTACTACTCCCACCCCAGTGAGTGCAACATTAGGGAAAATGTTGGATAGCAGAGAAATACAAATTACTAATAACATTTAAACAATAGAAACGTTTTTAAAAATCATAAAAATAAATAAACAATATTTAAAAATATACAATTAAATATATTAAGCATATAAAAAGAACACATATTATAATATAAATTACATATAACAAAAAGCTACACATTTTGTTTAAAAGAAATTAATAAATACATTTATAAACAATAATTATTTAAAAGGAGCAAATATTAACAAACCCAAAAATGATTTAAAAAATAAATGTATTTATTTTATTTCCTACCCTATAATACCACACCAATAAAAACATGTCAAAAGTTTTATTTACATTTATTTCCATAATTAACATAAACAATAATAAACATTC
This sequence comes from Lissotriton vulgaris, assembly GCF_964263255.1. Taxonomy (NCBI): domain Eukaryota; kingdom Metazoa; phylum Chordata; class Amphibia; order Caudata; family Salamandridae; genus Lissotriton; species Lissotriton vulgaris. The sequence continues at coordinate 132,719,638 of NC_141687.1, forward strand.
ATTATATACACATGCTTTAACACTATAATACCCACAACACGCACCTAAACTGAATTACACAATTACCATATTTAATTTCTAATTAATTCATTTAAATTAATTACCAACCAATTAATAATTAATCAATTAGAAATGAATTACTTTCTACCCTTCCTACCATTTACACCTATAAACTCCACAAAACAAATCTAAAACTAATTGCACAATGGCCATAATTAATTACTAATTAATTATTTTAAATTAATTAACAACTAATTAATAATTCATCAATAAAAAAATAAATTACTTGCCACCCTTCCCAACATTTACACCTATAAACACCACAACACACACCTAAAACTAATTACACAATTATCATAATTAATTTGCAATTAATACATTAACATTAATTAACAAATTATTAATTAATTCATATTAAATTACTTTACACATTTAACACTACAACATCTCAATTAAACAAATATTAATAAATAAATAATATTCAATACATTTAATATAATTAAATTACTTCCCACCCTATTCCCCTATAAAACCACAACCCGCTACGGAACCAAAAAAATCTAAATTCTAATAAAAACAATTAATAACTGCTAACATTTTAGCACATGTAATAAAAATACAAACAATTCTTATATAGAAAAGCATACATCAAATACATATAAAATCTATACTAAAATACATAACATTAATAAAAAATCGATCTTTTTAACAACTATATTTTTGCAAACGATATTAAACACTTTGATATTTTAAACATTGATATTACTTACCTAAACTAATATTCTTGACCACGATAGTTTGTTGATATTTCTGACCCACAATATTTTTACCTCGATATTTGTTTAAGCCAATAATTTTTCATCAATATTCTTTCTCTGCACCGTTTTAAAAAATATAGAAGGGAGTTTTGCTTTGTTAGCAAAGATGCTTTCAACCCCAAAACCCATCAGCTCTCTTTTGTCGGACTTAAATGATCAATGGATCCAAAACTCAAACATTGTTAATAGTCTATCTTGGGCTAAATTAACTAATCATAACCGGACAGTCTAACTTCACATGTCTGGTCTAACAGAAATACCAAAAGGAGATCTTTGGAAAATAACACTATTGACCTTGACCCATGAAGATGAGACTGAATCCTCAAACCTTAGTTTCACCAAACAACAAATTGTCTCTACAGAACAAAAAATGAAAAATTCAAATAAAGACAATAACTACTAAAATGTTAACACATATAATAAAAATACAAAAAATTCTTATACAAAAAACATACATCACATACATATGAAATGTATACTAAAAAATAACATTAATAAAAATTTTATCTTTTTAACAACTATATTTTTGCAAACGATATTAAACACTTTGATATTTTAAACATCGATATTACTTACCTAAAACCAATATTCTTGACCACGATACTTTGTCTATTGATATTTCCCACCCACAATATTTTTACCTCAATATTTGTGCAAGTCGATATTTTTTAATCAATATTATCTCTCTGCACTGTTTTAAAGAATATAGAAGGGAGTTTAGCTTTGTTAGCACAGATGCTTTCAACCCCAAAACCCATCAGCTCCTTTTTGTCTGATTTAAATTATCAATGGATCCAAAACTCAAACATTGTTGATAATCCATCATGGGCTAAATTAACTAATTATAACAGGACAGTCTAACTCCAAATGTCTGGTCAAACAGAAATACCAAAAGGAGATCTTTGAAAAATAACACAATTAACCTTGACCCATGAAGATGAGACTGACTCCTCAAACCTTAGTTTCACCAAATACATTGTCACATTATGTCTGTCCACACTACAAATCAGAAGGACTTCATGACATTAAAAACTGTGAAAGTATTCTAAAACTACTGAGTTCTTTTTCTAAATTAAATTAAATAATCTCCACAAACGTAGGGGTCTATTACGATGGCAGGCAGACAAAGTCCGCCGCCCCATCACATCCTGAAATGGGACCACCCGCTATGTGTGCGGCGGTCCCGCATACACAATTAGGATGCGCCCGCCACACTGGCGGGTGCATCCCGCATTTTTGACATTGCGGCGGGAGGTGTTGTCAACAGCGCCCGCCGCAATGCAAAAAAGGCATTTGTGCATTTGCATGCACAACGTGGCAGGCACTGCACAGTGCCTGCCATGTTGTGAATGAAAATGCAGGGGGGTACTATAGGAACCCCCCATGTGCCCCTGCCACCTCCAACATCCTGGGGGCCCGCAACAGGCCCCCAACTGCAAAAACTGCATTCCTTTCCATGGCAGTAACGTCGTCTCAGAAAGGCTGCTTCCCAAATGCATAGTAATATGGATGGCGGTATCGAGCAGACACCGCCACCATTTTCAACCCTTTTCCGCCCGGTGGACTCACCGACCGGGCAGAAAAGCCGCAGACTGTCTTCCCGTCCGCCACAATACCACCCATCATATGGGAGGCAGGCGGGAGATAATGTATGGAGGATCGCCACCGCCATGTGGGCAGTGGCGATCCACCCGACATTATAATAGACCCCTAAATAACAGGAGTGGCCCGTTCAGGTAAGAGTGGTGGGGCAGTGTGAGGGGAAATTCGACAGATGACGATGAGGAAAAATTAAATAAATAATTCATTTTCCACCATCATTGTCTGTCAAGTCCCCACCTAACCCCGCTTCACCCCGCCCCACAGCTCTTACCTACACATGGCCGCCAAAGTAAGAGCCATAATGCATAAACCACTAGAGCAACAATGCCAATTAAACTCAAACTTTCATAAAAAGGAACCCAGAACTTCAAATGGCTAGAATATCATATTGAATCGCAAGCAACACATTTTCGCCAGTTGATCAGTGTGTCTCTTTCAAAGCACCACAACACAATGAAGAAAGGTGAAACAGGATTAATGAGTCCAGTGCAAAAACCCCTGAGGTCCTCCTCCTTTAGCAAGAGCTTGCTCTATGCCTCTAAAATCCACATTGTAGAATCCAGTGGAGATAGCAAGCAGATGCTGTACCGTTGCTAGGATACAACATATCTCCTTTGTTAACAATAACAAAAAACACAGAATTATAGAATGCAATGCATGAAAAGTTAGGTACAGATGCTTACAAAAATCAAGCACAAGAAACCTTGACGAACAATAACTAAAAAGAACTGAACACATCACTGCCAAGGATAGAAAACACACAAGGTGATGCGCTCTATCACTGTGACAACAGCCTTGTTAAGATACAAAACTTAACATGTCTTAGGCACACACATAATCCTTTTGCCAAATTGGTTTAGTTTTGATATGTTCCGTCTTATACTCCTGCATGGTAACCGGATTGGCATTTGGGGATGCTGGAGTTTTGCCCATCAACCAAATGTAACATTCCAACATATTCCATAAGGTAACTCTCAGAATTTTCCACCTTTTACTGTCATCCACCCACACATTGTTGCCAAGTAAGTTTTTGACTTGTTTGGGCTTAGACCATTTGGACAAACCCAGTACCAATCACAAATTTGCCTGTGTTGATTTTCAACTTACCATTATGGCTGCGCACAAACTTCTCCTGATAATTTTCAATCCTATGTGTCGACTCATTTTTTCCACACGCTTAGAACTGGACCTGGCCATCCAGGCAGGTTTCACCTTAGTACCGACTTGCCCTCGTTTAAAAAGACTAAAGGCGGTCTCCTTTGTGGCCATGTGGGGTGTGTTCTGATTACTGCACAACATCGTCTTGGCATCATTTTAGCACTCCTCACCACACTCATATCAGCCAATTGCACACATTCCTTTAGCACACGGTTGTACCTCTCAATGAGATTTTCTCCTGGATTATAAACTTCAGTGGCAAGATGTGTCACCCCAATTTTTCCATGTACCTTTCAAATTTGACAGCTATGAATTGTGGTCCATTTTCTCAGGATATCCCTCTCTACGGAATACATCTTCGCAGAAATCAATGATATTTGATGCTTTCGTCTCCATCACGAATGCCATCTCAGACCACTTGGTAAATAGTGCACCAGGACAATGGAGTATTTTTTGTCTCTTCCCCTGACATTAAATAGTCCACATATGTCCATAGCCATTCATTGGCAAGGTCTGTCTGGCATTATGGTGGGTGATATAGGTGATTCTTATGACTTATGCCATTTGCCACTTCACATGAATGCCACACAGTTCCCCACCCCTCCCACTATCTCCATTTTCATGTCTGGCCATCAAACATTGCACCTAGCTCTCCTCTTCCTTCCAGACATTCCACTTTGCCCTTCGTTTAACGACTCTAAAAAAATCTGGAACACAACCTTAGAGGTACCGCCAACTTATCTACTCTCCTTACTTTGCCCTCCACAAATAATATTTAGCCTCAAACCATTCTGTACTATGTGTATTCCTATTTCACATCCGTATCCTGCCCCATATTTTTTTCCAAACATGTCTTCATTTGTTTCATCATGTCATCTTCCAAAATAGCCCCCTTCCATTCATTATCACTTACTGCCCCTCTACATGACTCATCCATACTTGCCACCTTGCTTCCCTATCCTTGTTTTCATCGCTTCCACCTGACTTTGCAATGGTAAATGAGACAGACTGTCTGCATTTATAACCTTACACACAGGAACATACTTACGTTGGAAATCATATTCTTGCAAACGGTATAGCCATTTCGCAATGCTCCGTGTTGCTCTACCAGCAAAATGTCACTGTGGGGTCTATGATCAGTTCTCAATTTAAAATGAATCTCCCACACATATGTTTTGAAGTAATCGACACTCCACCAGCACACCAGTGCTTCTTTCTCGAGGACAGAATAAGTGGCCTCTGCACCCTGGAATGTGCGAAAAGCGAAAGCTACAACATGCTTAAATCCACCTTTCTTCAGCATCAATACAACCTAATCCATAAGCACTCATAACCACCACCACCACGATCATATCATGCTGATAAAAAGGCGTTAGGGCGACTGCCTTCATAGTATCAGCTTTTATCCCCTCAAAAGACTGTTGACACTCATTTGTCCACAAAAACTGTGCACCTTTTTTCATCAAGACTCTCAGGCAATGTACTTTGTCCGCGAAATGCTGAACAAACTTAGAACAGTAGTCAGCCAACCCTAAGAAAAAGTGTATTTGCTCCTTGTCAATTGGTGATAAAGCACGATCAATTGCCTCAAGTTCTTTCTTTCTGGGCATAACCCCATCCCCTGGCAATGTGTGCCCCAGATAATTAACTTGCATCACAACAAATATGTACTTGTCTGCCCTCACCGTTAATCCTGCATCTTGTAATTTCTGCAGAACCTCATTTAAAACTTCATCATGCAAGTTCACATCTACACCCCAGACTAAAATGTCATCCTGGAATACTCTCACATTCCTGATCACTTTTAAAATACTACTCATAAGCCTTTGAAATACCTCTGAAGCAAATCCCAATCCAAGATAAATGCCTGACACAGTATAAACACTAACACCAACACCCCCCAACAGCAAAGTCAGGATAAGTAACACCAGTCAATAGTTGATAGTAAATCAGGTAATCACTTCGGTCTTTTACCAATAATATAAATATTTAAATGCACACAGTGCACACAACAAACTAAATAAATAATGTGGCTACCATTGTTCAATGTTTTGTCCTTCTTCACTGCCCATTGAACACTGTCCTGCTGCAAAGGGATCCTTCTCGCCGGGTAGTGCTTAGTTTTACTATTATCAGCTCAACACTATACCGATTCACAGATTGCAGAATATACATATAGCAGACAATCCACACCTGACGTGCATAAATCAATTAGCACATGCACAGACTGCCTACGTAGGCCTGGAGAGACAACAAAGCACATCTTGGAAACCACAGGCACGCTGATCACCACGATGACCACAATAACGAGCACAAGCCAGCGTCGGCGCTTCCTCCATGATGCCTTGATGCCCACAATGCACTGTTCCTAGAATTCCCCTGGCAACAACAGTGACAAACTACAAGCCTGCATCAGCACCTTCTCAGAGATGCCTCCGTGCCCACAATGCACTGTGCCTAAAATCCTCACTAGATGACGACATCACAGTCAAGCTAAGCTGCTGCTGTCATGACAAAATGCCTGGGGAACACAAAGTCTCAGTGAGTAGTGCATGTGCACTGTTTTGAACAAGCACACTGCCTTCCTTGCATGCATCAGCACTCATGAATCAGCTCTGCCCACAACAAACTGCTTCAAAATACCAGCATACGCAATAGCGTACTCTTGCCTGGCAGTGGTATGTACACTAGTCAAATCCACAGTGAAACTGCCAAGGATTCCTATAAACAGCAAACAGAACTCCAGGGATTGTTTCACAAATCAAAGATTAACTCCATAATTTCACAGATTCTAACACTTGGGTGTTTGTGAGGTCTGAGGTGCTCATATAACTATCCCATATAGTTTTAAATAAACATGGTTTAGGTCCGCTGTTCTCTCAAATGATGGGAAGATACACCCTACTCTCCTATTATCAATCCTAGGACTGAATACCAATGGTTAACCTCATGAAGCACACGCAATTTATATCATCAGATTAATTCATAGTATACAGTGCAATGAATGCAAAAATATTCTTGTCTTGACTATTGAATTTATTTTTAGGCTTTTTTTCATTTTTTGTTAGACCTCCATTAGCCAACACATGTTTTGTCGTCTCGGGGAAGTATCCCTACAACTTCATCAAGCCTAACAATAATACAAATAACCATTGTTGCAATACATTACATATGTAAATTCCATACAGAAGGTCACAATACCTAATATATACAATCGATTATCTCAATAATATTGCACCTTGAGTGTTTATTTAGTTGGAGCTCGTCAGATCGAGACTCATGCACATCACTCATTTACTATTTTTCAAAAGATCCAACATTTCTTACCCAAAACAGTTGAAAAGCACTTCTGTGGAGACCTAAATCATGCCATCCCACTTGATATGCTATGTTGGTGAAAAATGATCCGTCTATTGTGGCATGAGTAGTTACCAAATCTCTAGATCGTAGCAAAGCACCTTGAATTGAGAGCATGCACAGCTATTCCCAATGGTATGCATAGCAAGACATGTGTCCTAAATAGTAAAAGAAGATTTAGGCACCAACCATAGTAAATGAGTATAAAGGTACCTAATATGTCGAAAATTACTCTGGGGTTTGTCCTTTGGTTGCAGGCACTCAAACAGGATGATGAGAGGTACCCAATAGCTGAGCATACATCTAGTTGCAGCACTTAAGGAGATAATAAAAGTTTCACATTTTTGGGGATTGAACACCTCACAAGGGATCCCCGTGGGGGGAAGATTGAACTGAGACTCAGAAGGAAAGAAGCCATGTGAATCATGCACCTTAGAGTGGTTGAGGTGGGGCTAAACATTGACCATGAATTACAATACTTTTTAGCCAATTGAATTATCATATGGGTTATCTTTAAGCATGGGCGGAAAATCCGTTTCGCTCGCGGATTTTGCGGATTTTCGGTAAATTCGCAATCCGCGAGATTCGCGAATCTTCCGCGAGATTCGCGAATCTCCCGCAAAATCCGCAAATCCGCGAGCAGCGGATTTTGCTCGCACTGTTCGCGTGAGTTCGCGGCTTCCCAGTACAACTTCGCGCCCCGCGAATAAGCGCTAAATTGCAGAAATACGATCTTAGCAAAACTGAAACTACTTACCAGGTTCAAAAGTTCAGGCTCATCATTAGTAGCCATTTCCTGTAGTGCTTCCTGAGGGGCCCCTCCAGAGTTCAGTTGCCTACTTGCAACTATTATGTGACCCTGCTCTGAACCTCAGAATAGTTACACATATGCCACAAAGGTCCTGAATTACAGCTAAGGGAGACAAGCAGGAGCCAGGCTGGAAGTTCAAATCCATTAATCAGCCCCTAATTCATTATTGTCAGTTGGGGAAGGGCAGGTGTTGTAACTAATTTTGCAACAATGAAAGCACTTAGCAAGTGCAAAAGATCACTAATCAGGAAGCACTAAGGAAGCAGGTGCCAGCTAAAAAAATATTCTGTGACACATTAATCAGCCCCAAATTAATTCAGGTCACTTGAGGCAGGGAAGGTGTGCTTTGCTTTGCCACAATAATGTACACTGACTGGACAACCAGAGGGTGCTGTGATGAAACAGAGGGTGGCATGGGTGGGCCAGAGGGTGGCATGAGTAGTCAGAGAGTGGCAGTGGTGACAGAGAGTGGCAGTGATGAAGAAGAGTGTCCCAAACAGGCTGGACACGTAGAAACAACAAGTTCGCAAAACTTGCGACCCGACAGGTAAGTTCGCGTTTGCGAAATTGTACAAAACCCTCGCGAACTGGCAGAAACCCGCGCGAACACAAAAAAAATCCGCAAATTCGCGAGAATTCGCGGATTTTGCGAATTGCGAGTTCGCAAATCCGCAAAATTCGCGAACGCGAGATTCGCAAAATTCGCCCATGCTTAGTTATCTTACTGTTGTTTTTTGGGCTTCCTTGCCATGTGCATGCCAACAGGGTTACTGTACTTTGTCCTGATCCTTTAGCAAATTTGGTTATCACCACCGCTTTTTTATCTCGGGATAGATCACATAACCGCAATACATGAGTATATTGAGCAATGCACATTTGCACGATACTCTGATCGGAAGCCATGGATTGGACCCAGAATTTATTTAAGGCTGTTACCACTTCATTATAATAGTTCTTGGCACACAGTGCATATGAGCGTGGCTATACCTGTTGCCACTCATACTTTTACTTTGGCTGTGTTACTTTTGAAGAAACGAGAGACTGTACTTGGGATGAGTTTCGATTAGGATATAAAAATTGACTTATGAGTATATGGACAATAGATACTTCCCGTGAATCTCTTTATCATTCTTCAATCAATCAAGTTCCAATACCGATGTATGCTTACAACCGTATCCACATGGAATTATGAGCATTTATATGTACATGCCATTGTTCTACTCTAAAATGGTGCCTGTGTTCAGGCCAGAAATTCAGACGCCTGACGGTGGAGTCCGTCATCTCTTGCACTTCTCACATACAAGGTAATGATTTGGCGCCCGAGCCAGCAACCAGTCTGGAGCCGATCCACCCGGACTTCTAAGACACACGTCCCGGTCAACATAAGATGCCCGTACTGGGAAGCTCCTATTTAAGAGAGGGGCTTTCTTGACATGCCTCCCCTTCAAATACTTAGTTATTTTGACTAGTCTCTCTGCTTGTTCTTTTCCTAGGAACTACACTCCTGCGGAATATTAAATTGATTAAAATAAAGAGATGCTGATATTTTCTTTAGTCTAGCAGTAATATATAAGTGCTACTGCAGACCTTTCGCCGATCCTTAGTTGAGTGAGATTATGTACCATACATGTCTGTACACTGTACACTGTCCTGTTTACCTGTTTCTATACTTTCTCTGGCTTGAAATAGCAGTACCGCCTGTTTTATTTTTATACAGGTGATGGAGCAAGGATTCGCACGAAAAGCGACTTGCTTGTATCATGAGCCTCGAATAATCCTAACTTTATAATCAACATGTTCATTTTACTAATTCTTTTCTTTTCACTTTGACATCGGGTATCCGAGAGAAGCTTGCTTATGTGTTTTCTAATCCTAATACGCTTGCAAATAAAATGGCTGCTGCTACACGGGAATTTCTACTGCACATGCGTCTGTCATACCCACATTTATTTATTTTATTTATTTTGAAAGTTTTATATAGCGCGGACAAGATCCTTGCAGATATCAGAGCGCTTTACACAGAGAAGTACATGAGCATGGTTAAAACAGATACATCAATAGGTCAAATGATACAAGTAGGTGGCAGCTAAGCCCAAATAGGTGGCTACAAGGCCACACATGTGAGTAATAGAGCAGTTAATACAAAATCAAAAGGGTCAAACAAGTAGTATAGATCGGTGCAGAGTACTAACAGATAGTAGTTCAGGTGTATTTAGCCATGAGGATAGCTTTTACTTCATTTTTAAAGAGTGTGGTGGAAGAGATAAGTCTTGTTTCGGGCGGGAGAGAGTTTCAAATCCTGGGCGCCATTCCCGAGAAGGAGCGCTTATATGTTTTTTCCTTCCGGAATCTTCGAGGTTTCAACAGAAGGTTGTTTGAGCCTCTGGTATTTCTAGATCCTCCAGAGATTGTCAGTTTCTGAGCGAGGTATCTGGGTGAGTTTAGATGTACCGCCTTGTGTGTCAGGCAGGCGATTTTCAGATGTATTCTAGCTTCAAATGGCAGCCAGTTCAGGGATCTCAAGTCCGGGGTAATATGGGAGTATTTTTTTGACCCAGTGATGAGTCTCGCTGCAGCGTTTAGAGAAGCTCTTAGGGGTGCGGTTGTAGTTAGGAGGAGTCCACAGAGGGCGATGCTGCCGTATTCAATTCGAGGGATGACTAGTGCTTGTACTGCGGTTTGGAAGTCCTTGGCTGGGAGGAAGGGTTTAAGTTTCCTCAGAGTGTTGATCTGGAAGTTTGCTCCCTTTGTTGCCTTGCTGATATGTTGCTGCATGTTCAAATTGGTGTCGAGTGTTATGCCCAGGGATTTTGCTGAGTCCACGATGGTGGGTTGGACATTGAGTGCAGTTAGTTCTTTAAGCCAAATTTGAGTGGTGGAGGCCTTCGCTGGAGGTGAGATCAGAAGGAATTCTGTTTTCAGGGCATTGAGTTTGAGATGATTATCGGCCAGCCAGGATTGGGTGCATCTGATCGTTGAGCAAGATGTCCTTGGGGGACTGTATTTTGAGAAAGAGTTGGGTGTCATCTGCGTACATGTGAAAGTGTACATTGGATGCTTGTAACAGGGTGGTGAGAGGTTCCATTACTAGGTTGAATAGATTTGGGGATAGCGAGGATCCTTGGGGGACACCTAGCGTTACGGGTATTGGCGATGACATCCTGTTGTTGCTCTTGAATTTCTGCGACCTGTTGTGAAGAAAGGAGGTGAACCACTTGAGAACAGTTCCAGATAAGCCCATTCTTGTGTTTAGGAGCTCTAGTAGATTCTCATGTTTAACAGTATCAAATGCTGAGGAGAGATCAAGGAGGATGAGGAGGCAGGTGTCGTTCCGGTCTAGCATTTGAAGTGCGTCGTCAATTATGTGAGTCATAGCCGTTTCTGTACTGTGCCCTGCTCGGAAGCCTGATTGATGCTGGTTGAGAAGATCAAATTGATCAATGTGTTTGGCCAATTGTAGTTGTGCACATTTTTCCAGCAGTTTGGCGAGGGTGGGAATGTTGGTAATGGGACGGTAGTTGTTGAGATCAGAGGGGTCGGCTGTAGGTTTCTTTAGGAGAGGTGTGACCTGACCAACTTTTAGTGAGTCAGGTATGCTTCCCTGTTGGAGAGAGCTGTTGATAATTTTAGTCCAGAGAGGGATAAGCAAGGGGGTAAAGTCTTTTACTGCTGCAGCAGGAAGGGGGTCCTTGAGGTGATTGGATGGTTTCAGGGTGCTGAGCAGTTTGCCAATTTCTTCTTCTGAGTATGTGCCAAAGGTTGACCATGAGGCATTGTTTTTTGGTTCAGTGGCTGCTAGGCACTGTGGTTTGGAGTAGAGGCTTGCGTCAATAAGGAGGTCGCTCTTTATGTTGTCAGTTTTTTGGGAAAAGAAAGCAGCGAAGTCTTCGCAGGAAGGCGCCTCACGCGCAGTGATGAGTGGTTGGGGTTGATCCTTGCATTGTGATCTGATTAGCTCAAACAGTTTTCTCGGAAAGTTGTTTGCTTGGTCGAGCTGGAGGCTGAAGAAGTCTGATTTTGAGCGTTTTATTTTCCTGAAGTAGGCGTTTCTCTTTTCCTTTAGGTCTTTTAGGTGCATTGCCGATGGAGCTGATCTCCAGGTACGCTCTGCCATTCGCATGTCTCGTCTATCTTCATTGAGTCTCCCGTCGTACCATGGTTTAGAGATTTTAGTAGAGGTTCTTTTTAGCTGCAAAGGTGCAGCCTCATTAATTATGGAGGTCATAGCGTTGAGATACTGGTCAGTCAGTGTTTGAACGTTCGAATCGCCTCCCGGTGGCAGTAGGAGATTGCACCTGTTAGGGGGCAGAGAGTCTGGGTTGAGTTTTTTCATGTCTCTTTTCCAGACTTTTGGCTTGGATACTTGAGCCGGGTTAACTTTAACTTTTTCATTGATGAAGAATGTGACAGTATGGTGATCCGACCAGTCACAGGGTTGGATGGAGTCGAGTTGGATGGATTCCTCTTTGGAGATGACAAGGTCGAGGATAGAGCCTTTCTCGTGAGTCGGGCTGTTACATATTTGGGTGAGGTTGAGGGCATCGAGGAAGTTTTTAAGACTATTTACCACCGCGTCCTTGCCATCATTCCAGTGGAGGTTGAAGTCACCCAGGTATATTTGGGTGAGCTGCCGTCCAGAATTGTTTGAGATCATATCCATGATTTGTTGAGAAAAGGTGGAGTTTGAGTTGTCCCTGGGTGGGCGGTAGATGCTGTGAAGAAAACATATTGGTTTGCCCTCACAGATAATGTCAAGGCAGATGTATTCCCAGGTTGTTGGGGATGGTAGGGAAGTAGAATTTACTTTCTGAACAGAGATGTTATTCCTGTAGATGCATGCGATTCCACCACCTAATTTGCCTGTTCTGTCTAGCCTGATAATGTGGTAGTTGGGAGGGACCAGAATGTCCATTATAGGTGTCGAGGATTCAGTTAGCCATGTTTCGGTCAGGATGATTAGGTCAAGGTCCGTTAATAATAGTAGATCAGCAATTGCGGCAGAGTGTTTCGAGGCCGATCTACAGTTGAGGAGGGTGCATTTGAGACGAGGTGTGATGCGGGTGGTAGATTTTTCTAGCGAGAGAGGGACTTTTCTGAGGTTATTGGGGATGGAGAATCTGCTGTTTAGTGTGGGGGGTCTAAGGGGATTTGAGTGTATCGTGGGAATGTTGAGGTGTGGGGTGGTTATGTGATTTTGGGGGGCTGGGTCGTAGGAGCGTAGAAGGGTGAGAGTGTCACGGTCAGAAGTGGAGTTGTGGGTGCGACGGGGCGGTTGTTGCGATTGCTAGCTGGGAGTGAGTTCAGGTTGGGGGAGAGTTGAGTGAGAGAGTTAGTCGGAAGGGTGGGGGACCCGTTGGGCGGGGAGGTGTAGTTGTGTGAGGGGGGGTTGTAGGGGCGACGAGGGAGACGTGGGCAGTTGCTGCGCCTATGGGCAGTAGTTGACGCCCGGTTTGGGGCGTGTTGAATGGGGGAGTCAGCTGGAGGGCAAGGGGACAAGTTGGGAGGGGAGGTGGGTGCTGGGTGCATGGGGTGGGTGGCGAGTAGTTCCTTGATGTTGTGTATGTCTTCTTTGATCTGAGTGAGGGTGGCCATGATGATGTCCATCGTGGGGTAGGTGGTGGAGGTGTGGGCGGCAGTCGGAGGTGAATGGTTGACCAGGGAGTTCGTGTGCAGGTGGGAGCGTGGGCTGGTGTACGAGGAGGTATGCGTTGTGTTAGTGTACGGGAAGGTGTTAGGGAGGGGAGATGTTTTGGGCGGGAGGGGTGTGGATGAGGTAGGGAGGAGGTTGGAGGTAAGAGTGAGGGCATTGGTGGTAGGCGGGGGGGTCAGGGTGTATGCTGGGCGACTGAAAGTCGTGGTTGGGGAGCAGGAAGGGTAATGGGGGATGAGAGTAGGAGGGGAAGTGGGGTAGGGGATGGTCCTGTTATGGGGAGGGGGAGTTAAATTAAGAGAGGAGGTGTGTCCTGCGTGGTTGGCTAGGGGGTAATGTGGTCTGAGAGTGGGGAGGGATGAAGGGGGGGATTCGTCGCATTGCGTGTTGTCCTGGTGCTGGACTAGGTTAGAAGTGTTGTGTGTGAGAGCTGTGCTGTTAGGGGTGAGCGGAGTAGTGATGCCCGCTGTAGGTGTGAGAGGAGTGTTGATGGTATGTGTGGAGGTCTGGGCGTTGGTAAAAAGGGTGGGGGTGTGAGTGGAGTATGTGGGGGAGCGCTCTGTGTCTGTGTTTGAGGCGTGTGTTACAACTGCATGGTGCTGAACTGGGATAGAGTGGTTGTGGGTGAGAGATGGGTGATCAGGAGTGGTAGGTGTGACCCTCATTGAGGGTTATGTGGCTGTGAGGTCATGGTCGGTGGGACTGGAGGGGATATGATTGTTGGACCGCGGATGGGAGAGGTGCTCTTTGAAGGTGGGGAACAGGTTGTCTAGCAGTTCCAGGTTCCTGTCTGTGGATTGAGCTAGAATAATCCCGTTATTGTAAATGGTGATGGTGGCTCTGCCTGAAAAGAGTTGGGATGATGTGATGGAGAGAGTTAGGCTGTGGGCGGTTTTCCTGGTGGAGGAGACGGTGAGTAGGGTGAAGAACGCTTTTCTACATTGCGCTCTACGTGTGGTATGGAATAGGATATCAGTGTACAGGGATCCATTGACCGGTGAAAAGTAGGTGTCAGCAAAGGGCGTTTCAGGGTGTGACCTCAGGAAGTTGTGTTTAAAGCGTTTAGCGGCTTTTTTGGTGAGTGACGGTGGGTAGTTGATTTTATATGTGTGATTGCCGATAGGATTGCCGATAGGATCCATGTTGCGAAGATGGTTTAGGAGGGAATGGGGGAATGAAGTATAGTGGTACACATGTGCGGGAAAACAAGTCCATACATACAGTAGGTTACACAGTGCAAGAGTATTACTACTGATCAATCAGCATAGCCCACATGTAAGAGTGTGCATAGGAACATATACATACAGTAAGTTATAGAGTGCAGGAGTGGCACTAGTGATCAATCAACATAACCAGGATATACGAGTGTGCAGCATAGCAAATACATACGATATAACACATTAGAGCAAATATATAAGGCATTACAAAGTACCAAAGCGAAGTAAAATACTGGGAAAGGGTACAGATACACGTATCAAGTTACATGGCTCAAAAGTGACCCTAAGGGGCAGAAGTGACACTAGTGATCCACCAGGGATGAATGGCTCAAGAGTGGCCCTAGGGTGCAGAGGTGACACTCGCGTGCAACCAGAGATATATGGGATAGTAGTGGTGCCTTAGAGGGAAGAGTGAAAATTGATGCAGGTTGAGTAGCTGTGCAATAGTGCAGGATACATTAGTAGTAAATTAAGTATGAGGTAGCAGTCTGTGCAAACATGAGGGTGAAAGTACGACATGACATGACGTACTCGCAGTTTTGGAGGGCAGAGTGTCGCATCTGCAAACTAGTATTAATATGGCTGCTCTGTGTTCTCATATGCGAGAGGCTTGCACTGCTGCTTTTGCTAAGCTGTTCGTTCTGCTTAATACTAATGCTATAGTTTATTATAAAGTTATAAAGTAATGGGCATAGTGTAGAAATTCATGGTATACAGTGTAATCATTTATTTCTGTGTTCTAAATTGTTTCCTTTTACTTTTCATGTATCGTATTCTTTGGGCCTGGGAGGTGCTTATTACTCCATCTTGGAAGTCTTTTCCACACATGACAGTCTGCAGCGAAAAGATTAACCCTGTGTCATTGAATACACGCCAGATTGCAGATATCGCCAAGATGTGCCTGGGAACTTGTGTCTGACCCCACAAGAAGAAGTCAAAAGACTACAAAGTATTTGTCAATAGAACACTCATTGTTATGCGACCTGAAGATACCCTGGGAACCTGAACTTTGATGGGCGTGAACAAAATTAGAATAAGGAGTCGGAGAAAGTCTAAAATGTAGGTGGTGTGATGACCTGCCCTCCTCCTTTGTCCAATCAAAATTGGGGATCCTTACACTTGCAACATTGGGGCGTGGTAAATTACCCTGAAAAATAGTATAATTAGCGTAGGTTTAGCTAGAGAAATTGTCCGACTTGTCTGAATAGCTGACCTGTCACTGACCCAATGCACTCAATCGGTGACTAAGAACAGAGAGCTGCGGAGCACTCTGTCGGGAGGTTCGAGAACCCAATCGGGGTTTATGGGAAATGAAAGTGCTGGCGAAGCACTTTGTAGGTGAAAGCTGTAACCCAATCGGGGTTTTGGCGGATTCCCTGCAGAGAGGGAGTAGCGCAGGCGTTGCAACCGAAACTGCGGGTGATGGTCTTAACCTTTGGTGGTCGGTCCTGATCTAAATTCTGGGGTTATCCTGTCCTGATTTTCCATGATCTGCAACTGCTCGTCTACTGGCACTGAAGTCTTTAGGGGTTTCTCCTGTCCTTTCCAACTGACCCGTGGCCAGGGTTGGGATTCACACTATTCTAGGTAAATATAATGCTGTGTGGGATATTGTCTTTCTAATTTGCGTCCTTTTCTTTACCTTCCCTGGAATTTGCAAAGCTTTGATTACATATGTTCTTTTTCTTCCTCGTCCCTTGGTAAATGAGATATTTACATGTATTACTGTCTATTAGCGTGTTCCATTTTCGACCCACCTTTTAGTCAATGCTAAATGTTTTCCATGATAGTATATGTTCCTTTTCTTACCCTCCCTTTAAGAAGTTAAGCTTGATTATCAGAATCTATAGAGTGTTCCAATTCTTACCTTCCCTGTAGTTATGTGCTAAATGTAAGTTTTGATTTTGCACATCGAGTTCTCTTTTTCCAAACTGTCAATAGTTGTGAAAGTTATTGGGTTTAGTATGTTCCCTTTCTTTACCTTCCTTTAGTAAATTGCGAAAGACTGGTTACTCGAAATAGCATGTTCCTTGTTCTTACCTTCCCTTTATTTAAAGTTTGATAAATGGTTGGTATAATCTATCTTTTACATAGCTATACACTGTTTCTAATCTTGGTTATTGATAGTTTAATCGCTATCAATTTATGGATGATGACTTTTGATGATGATTAGATAAAGAGTTTGAACCTACCCCGAGTCTGTGGTTATTATACAAATGCAAATGTTTTAGTATTTTGAGTGCCTTTCTTTACTTAACTCCCTGATTCATCGTGGTTTTAGGATTGGTAAATCAATGATAATAGGAATTAGTGAGAAAATTAAAGTACTCTGGCAGTAGAGTGTGGGTTATCTGAATAAATGAAAAGGTATACAATTTTGGATTATGGGCCCAGGTGAGTATTCAGTAAAATCCTAGTTGGGTGACCTGCGCGCTCTATCACAGGGAGAATGCCTAATTACACCTTGCAACTAGATAGACTTCATGGTGAAAGATAACATCATTTGGCAACAGTGACATCTACAGGCACATTCATTGATAAGTTCTGGCTGCCTTGGACTGTCACTCCATGGGGGTAGGAAGTTTTACTTATGTTAAATTTTTCTTTATTTACGTTCTGGTCTTTGCTCATATTATTTCTGTTCATCCTCCAACCATAGAACAGACCCCAGAGTCATTCTGGACGTATTGGGGCCTTTATACTCATTTATTATGGTTGGTGCCTAAATCTGCTTTTACTATTTAGGAAACATGTCTTCCCATGCATAACACTGGGATATAAGGAATAGCTGTACATGCTCTCAATCAAAGGTGCTTTGACACCATCTAGAGATTTTGTAACTACTCATGCCACAATAGACGCATCATTTTTCACCAACATAGCGTATCAAGGGGGATGGCGCGAGTTAGGTCTCCCGAGAACTGCTTTTCAACTATTTTGAGGAGGACATTTTGGATCTTTTGTAAAAGAGTAAAGGAGTGATGTGCGTGAGTCTCCATCTTATGAGCTCCAACTCAATAAACACTCAAGGTGCACTATTATTGAGATGAACTAATGCATATATTTGATATTGCAACCTTCTGTATGGTATTTACCTTGTAATGTATAGCAACAATGGGTATTCGTATTATTTTTTGCCTTGATGAAGTCGTAGGGATACTTTCCTGAGATGACAAAGCACGTGTTAGCTAAAGGAGGTCTAATAAAAAAAAGAAAAAGCCAAAAAATAAATTCAAAAGTCAAGACAAGAATATTTCTGTGTTTATTGTACTGTATAATCTGAATCAATCTGATTATATGGATTGCGTGTGCCTTGTGAGATTAACCATCCATATCTTCACAATGGTAGTGCCACAGGAATTGTGCTATCACTTACTCATTGCCATTTTTAAAGAACCACAACACGATGAAGAGAGGTGAAACTGGTTTGAAGAGTCCAGAACAACAACCCCTGAAGTTGACCTCCTTCAACAACTCTCTGCTGTCTGCCTCTGTAACCCATACTGTAGAATCCATTGGAGATAGCAACTAGATGCTGAAAGGTTTCTAGGTATAACTGTCTCTATGCCAATTGTCCCAGAACAACGTTGTATAAAAATCTGAACACTAATTACTATTTCCAATACGCCTAAAAAATGCACAACATTTCCAATCTACACTTGAAATATTTAAGGTGTAACAGGTCGATATGTGTCACACCCGCCTGTAAAAGACTCTCAGGGTGGGTCTGCAAACAAGTCACAGACCCATGGGTCCCACAGTACTCACTCATGGTACCAGAGCTTCTGGTCAGACTGTTGTTTATATTGTTACAGACCACGCTTTTCTCCAGTATGCCAGCTACCAGCATTTCTATTTCAACTGTGTTTGTTTGATATCCATATACTTTCTTGAAATGAAATGAATGAAACTTATATAGCGCACGACTTACCCTGGGGCATCTCCGCGCTTGCTTAGGGAACCCGTCCTGGTATTCCCCTGTGAGATAACCCTGGCAGGGTATCCACAAGGTGAAAGCCAGGCATCCCACCGCGAGGGGCCGTTGTGGAGATTAAGCAAGCTATTGCCCAGAGTCGCAGAGTGTGAACCCGTGAGTCGAGAAGGCACCGGAGCGAGAATTATCGAGTCCATGGAATTTTTGAGCCCAAGACCCGCCGAGGCGGGGAATTGAACCCTGGTCCAGGGCCGAACTCAAGCTCCAGGTCTGCCGCCTCTAACCCCTGAGCCACACTTCTCCACTTTCTTCTTCTAAACATTCATTGCAGGAAGGTGTGCTGGGTCATTTCTGGGAACATATCCCTATGCCTTCCTTGTAGTTCATCCTAATCCAACAGGCTGCCACAGAGGATCTTGGGATAGCTTTCTATCTAAAGGAGGAGGGTATTTCACAGATATTCCATCTATTCGGGTTTCTTGTCCAGCTTCTTCTGGTACGTCTAAATTGTGCATCTCAAATCCTCCAGGTATCTTGATCCTCATACTTATTTCTTCAGCCCCATTGTATTCAAAAGATTTTCTTCTGTCTTCCTGACTTTTTCCTGCTTAGGGGGTAATTCTGAAATGCACTAGTTGTCCGGTGAGGTTTTTTTTCCCCTGAACGGCACTGTGGCTACTGCAAAGGGTTTCCCATATCTCACCCAATTCTTGTTGAAGATGAAGGACTCAAGGATTCTGCGTCTAGCCCTCGACAATAAGGTCCAGTGAAACATATCTGCTTGTGCCATGAAATTCTGATTACTAAATGTACACTGGGACAATTAAGTGGAGAACTAGTATCCTTAGTTAACAACAACATTAACATGACTTTTACTATTGAATTCATATCAATGTACATAATAATAGTCTAAACTAATTATTATCTTCCTATACAAAACATTTATTTCCACCGCCGTTAATGAAGAACAAAACAAAATATCACTCAGCATTACAAGAACTACACTTGTTTTTTGGAAAAACATGCCAAGTCATTTATCAATCAAAGTTGTGTTTTCAATCAGAACCTTATACCCAAATCTTTAGGAAGTATTTTACCAGAAGACACCCCAGACACTGTTTATAATATCTAACTACTCTGAGTAACATCTCTTGGAAGGAAATAATCTCACACCCTAAGAAAGAATTACACCTTTAATATTTTACACAATTAGGCTACTGTATTTTAAATTGCACAATTGCAAACGATCAACAAGATAAAACTAAATTTGAAAGACAAAATTTGAAAAGTACAAAAGACTATTCATTCAACCACAATTCAAACATCCATAAAAGCATACAATTTGAAATCAACCAAAAGTGACATTTTAATCATGACTAAGATAATACTTGTATGACTCTGAATAAAGAATGTATATCAACAAAAAGTAATAAGTGGGCATAATGGAAAGGAGAACTTAATTCCAAGGTCCCATTGTTGATAATGGAAAGCTTTATGGAGTCAAGAATAACAAATAACAGTGAAGAAAGAACAAATGATGAAAAATGGCTACAATACTGGGACCTGTTGATTGAACCAATTATGAGTTGTTTTTGCACCAAACCAAAAAATAAACATAGGAATGCCATTCACAAATATACATAATTGCAAAAAGGACGTTTTGAAGAAACTCCGTTGTCTTAAAAAAAACCATTCAAATGAATGTGATAATCAGATCAGACACAAAAATCTCAAAATAGAGATAACAAAAAGGAAATTAAAAAACAAGACAAAGTTTGGATCCAACCAGTGAAGCCAACACAATCTAATTCTTTCTAGTCTTTGGTACTATACAGAAAAATAGCACAAAGGGTACCAAATGGTCACTTTATTTTCAACGCTATTTGGATAATCCACAGAAAGAACCTGTATAGAAGCAACATCACAAAGTCAAATGTGAACATTTCATAGCCATTGTTTAAAATAACTGAGGGTGAAATGTCCAGCTTGATTAAAAATGTCATTGTTCAAGAGCACCAAGCCCGAATGATAGACCAATCAATCTAGTTAAGTTTGATGTACATTTATGGAGTCAACTATTGACCTGATTGTTTTCAAACATAATATAAACTGGAATGGTTCCTTTATCAAGGAAAGGATTCATAATATACTCCATCTATAAACATGGGAAAAAAAGACCCAACTAACTTTTATAGAATAATTGCCCTCCTAGATTTTGAAGAAAAACTATTCACAAACAAATTGCCTAATAAATAGTTTAACATCTTGGGCAAATGGAAAGGACTTGATACAATTAAATATAATCAGATATTGATCAGGCTGTTTAACCTTTGATATCTATGTCTCTCCTACCAAAAATGTAATCAGTAAAAAGAAAATGGCATACACCTGTTACATAGACTATTGCACAAAATATAATAAAATACATTGCGAACAACTGTGGAATAAACTGTCAAAGTGGGGAATAGACCATTCATTGTTACTCATTGAACTACATAAGGATAATTGGCTAGCAGTCAAACCAATAGAAATGTTTTTGTCCAAGATGCAAACTGTAAGTGGATTGAGGCAGGGTTATATTTTGTCCCTTCCTCTAAATTGATTATACATCTCTGGTCTACCAATTTACCAAAACCATGCTGAAGGATAACCACTTAGACTCGGTACCCAAAGGATATCCTTCTTGGCTTATGTTGACAATGTAGTTATTCTCCAACAAACTACACTAGGATTACTATATTACTCAGCCCAGCTAAACATTTGTAATCTTGATGACATAATATTGGGCAACTATTCAAAAATAAAGATAGTGACTTTAAAAAAAAAAAGGTAAAATGGACATCATGGAAACTCTGCAGGAAGATAACAAAAACTTGAAAATAAAACGGCTATTGAGGCATTTCAACTGATTTAACCAATCATATTCTTTCTAGGAAACAGAACTATATTGCAAAAACTAAATCAAGAAGGTGGTTCATTAAACTCCATGTGGGGAGAGCGATTAGACTGCACTAAAAGAGCCAACCATGAAACAAATACCGTTGTTTCTTTATGCATCAACAATATTCAGATTTAAAGGATAGTTGCATTAAACTAAATATATATGGAAACTAGTAAACCTGGGACCATCATCTTAAACCAAAAAGAGGACTATGCATAATTTCATTCCTTACATCTCATATAACTGCAATGATAAATTGTGTTTGTAATTGCTCCAAGGCAAACATGATCGCACTAAAGCATTCAATCTGTGAAGAACTAAAATTAACTCCTGCAAAAGTTGAAACTAAATCTGTGAAGAACTAAAATGAACTCCTACAAAAGTTGGAACCAAATCCAGTACTTATTAATAAAGCAAATAGGGAACACAATTTATCTCAATTAAAAATGATGGCTTCAAAGTCATCCGAATCGCAGAAAGAGTTATTAAAGAAAATCCTGAAATTTAATAATCAAGAGAAGATCTTTTGACCCTGACGAAGCACATTAAAACTAAGATTTAATGTGTAATTCCTTTTTATCTTTAGAGCAGGATTATGGTGATTCAAATCTAGAAGCCAAACAAAAAAATACAATATCTGAGATTTTGGCTTCTTTATATTTCACTGCTTAAGTTTGTGGTTGCATGCACTCCTAGACTTAAAGGTATGAGTGGATGTGACAGTGTGGTAACAAAGCTGAAACTCTGGGCCTCATTGTTTGTGTCTGTCCAAACTGTTAACTTTAAGGAAACTTCACTGTGGGCCTCCATTGGAAAAGCAAATATCAAAACAATTAAAAAGATGATTAACCATTTACTTTACACAGTCCCCCATTTTCATAAGTAAATTAATGATATTTTTAGATCTTGTTTACCTCATGTAACAGAAAATAATCCATTTGTCAGATTTTATGACTGCAATTTAAGACTTTTACATTTGTAAGCAATTTTAGGAAATATTTCAAGGACCAATTTTATCTGTTCTATATGTTTTAATTAATGTGATTACTACAATAAAATGATTACCTACCTACATTTGAAGAAACTGTTTTAAAACAATCAACTTCGGCACAGTTTTGCTATAAATTGACTAAGGATCTTACACTATTATAGACAAATCATAGAAACTAATTTCACAAATCTGTGCAACCTTTTATTTTTTTTAAATGCATATGACATCCCTTCTCTTAATTTGTTCCTTTCCTTTCACATAGAGTCTTATCGATATATGGTGGCCGCCAAGGGAAAAAATATTAATATTACACGAACATGGACAGAAAAGTCATTCATTTCTTGAAAGTTGATATAGCAACGCTCCTGGGCAGTTAGAGAGCTTTCAGAACCAGACATTGGACAGAGTACAGCAATCTTACTTCCTCAGTGCTCAGACAGTCATTGTGATTATATAACAAGCTTCATCAATTTACATACTGAATGCCTCTGTTACCTGGGCAACAAGCTCAGCAATAAGACTCCTACAATAACAGTAGTTATTACTCAAATATCATCACTACACATATTCCGGAACCACAAGTATTTTGTCTAAAACAACTCCATGAGAGATTCTGAAATCACAGACATTATACCAAACAGCTACATAATTTTCATCATGGATAAATACGACTGGCTTCCACACATGAACGTTACATTTTTACTGAAAAGTACAGTGTTTTGTCTTGTTATTCCAGATTTTCATTTTTAGTGAGCCACAAACTTCAGCTTGTCATTTTCTTTAAGGGATCACATGTACTACATTCACAAATGTACAGACTCTGCAGTTCATGCCTATTTACCATCATCAAATACTGGAGATGTCTCTAAAAAGGAATTATCTTTCTCCACCATTAGGCAAGGGATAGCTGGAATTATGTTAATAAAAAACGACTGTATGTAAAGGATGGGCACCATTTTACAAAGGTCGTAAATATGCAACTTATAACCACAATTGTATGAGAGTGTCCACATTAGAACAAAGTTGGCTCCCCTTTTTTTCATAGAAAACATGAATATGTCAGTAGACCACAAATACGGCAGGGATAGCCACCAGTTGGTTAAAGATGTACACCTTATCTCTGTTACACCAAACACAAAGGATATGTCATCAATGCACACAATATATCAAGCATGGACTTCTAGTATACAATATCTTGGTAGACTTTTGTCAAGAAGCTGCATGATGCATTTAAGGTGGGCCCACACTATTCCAGGGATAGCTAGATGTGGGGCAGTCCAAGTTAGAGCTCCACTCCTCCACATGCAATTAATATATCCAACGTTTGTTATGTTAAAGGAACTTGTAAAGCGCACGTACACTGGACGGTTTAATTTAATGGCGTTGGAGTCCAGGGAATGCTGCAGCAGCAGGAGGAATAAAATAGTCATTGCCTGGCGGAACAGCCAGGTCTTTAACTGTTTCCTAAACAGCGCATAAGAGGTCGCTGATCTCATCTCCACAGGATGAGAGTTCCAGAATTAAGAGGCTAAGAGCACAAATCCTAGTCCCCCATGTTGCCTACGTTTAAAAGATGGGGTGACCAACAAATTCCGATGAGAGGACCTGAGGTCCTAAGAAGGGAAGTAGCGCTGACTCCCAGAGGATATACTTGCTGGACTGTTGCCATGAAGAGCTTTAAATGTGATATACCCCAGCTAAAATGCACAGCGCTTGGCCACAGGGAGCTAGTATAGGCTTTTATTAGATGTCTAACATGGTGCCATTTGGGATAGTGATAAATTAGTCTGGCCGCTTGGTTTTGCACCAGCTGTAGGCAATTTAATTGTTAAGCCGGGATACCCACATAAAGTGAGCTGGCATATTCAATGAAGTAGATTACCAAAGCCAGGATGACTAGGGTCAGGGCTTCTGTGGTCAGAAATATACTGATCTTCCTGATCCTTCGCAACTGGAAGAAACAGGAGGAGATCACTGACCCAATATGGGGGTTTATAGACAGGTCATTGCTGATCATAGTGCCCAGACTTTTGATTGACCATGCTGGGAGAGGACGGTTTTCCATTTGGAGTGGCCAGAAGTTGGAGTTCCAGGGGTGGGCTGGTCTACCATTAGGATCAGCTCAGTTTTATTGGGGTTTAGTTTTAGATGGTTAATGTTCATCCATTCACTGATAAATTTCATGGTGGATTGAAAGTTGGAAACAGAAGGATGCAGATTGATCAATCGGAGATCATCGGCGTAATTGAAGGTTCCAACCTCCCTTTCTCTGAGCGAGCAGATTAAGGGTTATTGATACACATTAAATAAAGAGGACTGGTTAGAGACAAGAACCCTGGGACACTACTGAGGTCAATTTCATTTTTGTTCAACAGCATTATCATGCATGCCTTATGTTAAGTACGTTCATTAAGTTAGAAAAGGCTAATTATTATTTGTATTAGACCTCCAGGTAACTGCAGCCTAATTAGAATTTGGCCTCAGACATGGAGACTGAAATGATGGGAGAACTCCCCCTGTACCAGGAAGACCAGGGTGATGTTACATCCAAGGATGTGCAGCTGTGCACCCCATTGCTAAGAGTTGGGAAACTAGGACGTCTGCCTGTGCTCAGGGAACAATGATTCCTGATTGGCCTGCTTGGTGGGAATTGATATCAAGAGTCTTCTAGAAGTTTCATTCATACTGAGTTTTCCTGAAGGACAATTTGTTCTGGATGTTTTAGAAAGACAGAGAGTGGGGGCTTTTGCATGAAATGAACTCTTACTCTCTTGACAGGGGACAGAAACCAGATTAGAGGCGGTTAAGTGCAAAGGAACATAAAGGTCGATAGAGGGATAGCAGATGAGCAAGAATGGGAGCCTCCAGGGAATGTAAGATTTATGGGTGGTACACAAGGCCTTAAAGTGCACACGCTTCTCCACAGGAAGCCACTTCAGTTTGTGAAAGAGGCAGGCAGCAGGACAGTATTTTGGACGACAGAACAACAGCCTAGCAACATAGCACAATAGTGTGGGTGCAATCAAACCCACGCACAACAGGTGAGATATTTGTGGGTTATTCAAAATTCAACATCACATCTCAAATAATGTAGTAGATAAGGGAGTGAACTTTTAATGCAGAAGATAAAGGAGTGAACGTACAAATGCATCTTTTCTACTAAATCCTTCTACGGAAGTCAACCCAAGAGTTGAGCTAACATGAGCTTTGGTAATGGATTGCTTAAGGTATTGCATAGTTGATATTGGTCCACCCGAAAAACATCACCAAACCTCCAAGATAGCCAACCAGGTAGCCAGGAAGTGCCTTAATTCACACCAACCAGGTGCTCTCTGATTCACAGAGACAAGGCCATGTCAAGACAGTCTTCAAAGCACTTCATTGGCTCTTAGGCTTTTCAGCAATACTCTAAAGTGACAAAGGTAACACATTTGTGCTCGCAAAAACAACATGAATTGATAAATAAATGAATAAATATGAAAAATAGTAAATGTTCAGCAGGAACATACGGCTCCGCTTGGGAATATGACCCTATTCTGAAATACAGCCAAGTTGTCCTAGAGGTCAGTCAATCTTCCATAATACAAAAAAATAGAATATGATTCGGCGTTGAAATACATCACCCAAACGGCTTGTCAACCACTGGCACAACCCCTAATCTTTTTAACTACAGGAGAAGTTGCATTTTATGATGGAAACACATCAGGCATTGCTTGCAGTAGGTTAATATGAGAAGACAATGACTTATAGACTACCTTGTGAAAGGCAGAAAAAGTTCATGCAACTGCAATGTCCAAGGAGGTGCTTTCAAACGAACATATAAGCTTACTCCTGAGGCTGCATAGCTATTTTGTATTATGGAAACCCCATATTTGTAATAACTAACAGTCAGCAAAAAGCATAAACATCAACTCAAAAGCATAAACATCAACTCAGAAAGCACTGCTAGTCAATCTGAGTTCTAAAATGTCTGATTCTATAAAATGAGTCTACATGAACTGTTCTTATGCACATCAATTTTGCTGATCTCGCTGAATTTAGAAAAATAATTAGCAGGTTGTTTATTTGCACCATTAAGGTAAACCCAGAGCACATAGATTATCTCTTCCAACCTATCAACAGTGGGTAACTTATAAGCTAAAACATTCAGGTTTGTATTATTAGCCAAATAAAAAGGCTTCTATGTTAAAACTATGAACGTTTTCAGGTAGTGCAAGGCAACTAACAACATCTAAATAAGTCTTCAATCCTTCTTTTTAATAAGTCATGTTTGCATATTGATCTGCCAAATTGTTTTGAGTCAGTATACATTTATAGAAGAGGATCCAAACAGATTCCCTTTGATGGGAAGAAGTTTAAAGAGCACACTTGCTAATTCCTCTGCACAATATCTTGTAAACCAAAAAGACAAACGTGATAAAAATTAATCTGTCTTTGAACTTAAACCTCTAATACTTGGTATGTCCATTTGTTAGAAACATTTAATATTATATGTTTTCGACCAATGCTTTCTTATATTTGTTTCAAAAACGCTAGCAAATTAAGGACAATGATTTGGATCAACTTCTGCTTGACATGATGGAGGTATTTCCTTCAATCTGGTTACAGGAGGCTAGAATATAAATTTTAATGAAAGTACTTACTTGGTTGGTCGATAATCTGGGATTGATCTGTCCAACGAAATCTTCTCACTGAGGTAGGTGTTGTAGCCATATTTCTCATGTGGCCCTTTTGCTTTTTCTGCCTCTTCGGGGGAAAGTGTGGCTGGAAGTCCCCCTTTACCCCGGCCACCATAGCCTTCAATGAGTCCCAAAGACTTTGATAGACCTTAGATGAAAGAAAAATGCATTTATACATTTCCAACACAAAACAAAAACCTTTAAAAATTACTAGTCTGCTTTAATTTATAAAATGTGTAGTTTGTCATCTAAGCTGGTGCAGGTACACAGATAGTACATTAAGAAGGTCATAGAAATGATCAGCATGGTACATTTTCTTTCATAAAGCTTCTCATGTTATGATTACATCACTATAAATTTGTTTCTGCAAATGGTAAGCTCTAGAAAACATCATTTCAAACTCCCATTAACCATGTTTTCAGTAACCTCTCCAACATTGATTCCAATACCTATGGAAAGAACAATATGTGAATTCGATGAGTGAAGTGACTTGAAGACTATCAATCAACAGAGAGAAAGAAACTCTAGTATCTACAAATGTTGGCTTCTTATTCCAGCAGTAACAGGAAAAATATCTAGCAAAGTTCCCCATAAAAATGTGTTAGAAATTGGTATTGTAGATTGACTGGCGTGTGAGCCTGGCCAAGCAGCAACTACAACCCTAGTCCCGGTAAGTTACAAGCCAAACCCAAAATAGACTGTGCTCACCCTCTGGTAGCTTAGAATAGAGCGGTCAGACTTAACTAGAAGTAAGCATGGGCGGAAAATCCGTTTCGCTCGCGGATTTTGCGGATTTTCGGTAAATTCGCAATCCGCGAGATTCGCGAATCTCCCGCAAAATCCGCAAATCCGCGAGCAGCGGATTTTGCTCGCACTGTTCGCGTGAGTTCGCGCCCCACGAATAAGTGCAAAATTGCAGAAATACGATCTTAGCAAAACTGAAAGTAACTACTTACCAGGTTCAAAAGTTCAGGCTCATCATTAGTAGCCATTTCCTGTAGTGCTTCCTGAGGGGCCCCTCCAGAGTTCAGTTGCCAGTTGAAACTATTATGTGACCCTGCTCTGAACCTCAGAATAGTTACACATATGCCACAAAGGTCCTGAATTACAGCTAAGGGAGACAAGCAGGAGCCAGGCTGGAAGTTCAAATCCATTAATCAGCCCCTAATGCATTATTGTCAGTTGGGGCAGGGCAGGTGTTGTAACTAATTTTGCAACAATGAAAGCACTTAGCAAGTGCAAAAGATCACTAATCAGGAAGCACTAAGGAAGCAGGTGCCAGCTAAAAAAATATTCTGTGACACATTAATCAGCCCCAAATTAATTCAGGTCACTTGAGGCAGGGAAGGTGTGCTTGCGTTGCCACAATAATGTACACTGACTGGACAACCAGAGGGTGCTGTGATGAAACAGAGGGTGGCATGGGTGGGCCAGAGGGTGGCATGAGTAGTCAGAGAGTGGCAGTGGTGACAGAGAGTGGCAGTGATGAAGAAGAGTGTCCCAAACAGGCTGGACACGTAGAAACAACAAGTTCGCGAAACTTGCGACCCGACAGGTAAGTTCGCAATTTGCGACATTGTAAAAAACCCTCGCGAACTGGCAGAAACCCGCGCAAACACAAAAAAAAATCCGCAAATTCGCGAGAATTCGCGGATTTTGCGGATTGCGAGTTCGCAAATCCGCAAAATTCGCGAACGCGAGATTCGCAAAATTCGCCCATGCTTAACTAGAAGGCAATGTGGAAAGTATTTATGCAGCACTTCAAACAGTAAAACTGGGAACACACCATACAAAAATATCCCACACCAAGTTTAGACAAGTAGTATGGATTTTAATAAACAAAACAAGACTAAAAGGATGGCAATCCAATTAGGGAAACTGGTGATATTGAAGTTCAAAAGTTTAGGCTTAAATAGCACTAAAAAGCACAAAGTGCCAACAAGGGACATATGGTAGTTCCAGACAGGGACAAAGTCACAATTTCAGGCTGACCACAATGGGTGCCTATAGGGACCTGGTTAGGCCTGCTGAACAAGGTACCTTACATCCTGGTTGTAGAGGGTTGCATGGGTGTGAGGCAAGGAAGCGTTGCACGGTCGTAGCGATGCACCTGTTACGAGATGTGGTGAGGCTGTGGTGCAAGGTTCAGTTGTGTGAACATCAAGCCCCTGTCAATCTGGGCTTGTGATGCAAAGTCTGGGTGTTGAGGATGCTGCGTACAGCTCAGGCGATGCGTTGGTTCCGATGAGCCGTGTTGCGGCGATGCAGAGTTTCAGAGTCGATATTGAGCTGCCATCTATGAGAGATATGAGAACCTTGATCGGAGATGCGCTGCATCGCCAGCAAAACCGCAGTTCTGAAGATGCTAGGGTGATGTGGAGATTTGCTGTGCCCAATCCACACATCAGCAGCAATGCATCAGTTCTGCTTTAGGATACACTGCTCAGCTAGAAGATGCACGTTCTGCAGAGAAGATGTGTTGGTTCTGCTGGAGAGCACCTCGTGCCCACTTTCAAGGGTCCAGGACTGGGGTGGCACCAATTGGCAGGGTAGACTCACAAAGGGCAAAGTTCGGGTACAGATGCAAGGTTATATATTGGTTGACAGAGCACAGCACAAGCAAGTTACACAAGTGACTCAAGTGAGTCAGCAATTCAATAAAAAACGATAGCGCAACTCCAGTAGTATAAGCAACAGGAATATTTTATTCGTAATTCTTCTCCAATGTTGAGATGTAGAGACAACACAAGAGCAGCCGACGAGTGTTTTGTCTTGAGACAACTTTTTCAAGGCTAAAATAACTATATTATGTCAAAAGTATAGTATGATGAAGCTTCTTAGATTCACAGGATAGTACTTGGAACACTCGTAAGGCTTCTCAGGCTCCTATATTTTCAGCGAGTCTGCTTTGCAAACATAAGTTTAATGAGGAATAGTTGGCCCACGATAAGGTCAAGGCTATAGGGTCAAAGCGTTCCAAGTTCGAAGCCCCTCTCTGCAGCGTATTGCAACGTAAGTTGCAAAAAAAACGCAATCTGAAGAAGGAAGTCAGCAACCTGGACAGTTGTTGGAAACTTCCCTTATAAAATAGTCACACGCCAATTCACCAATAGTGAATTGGCAATGTAGTAATTATAAGATCAAAGCAGGTCTGCTCGCTAAGTTGTAAAGAAAAACGCCAAGTAACAACCTCACGTGATAATGGTGTGCTCGAATCACTCCCAAGCGCAGGTAACCTGCCCGCGATATATCCTGTCCAGTCTCTCAGATTGAAGCCAGGTAGCTCGGATCTTATAATTACTACATTGCCAATTCACTATTACGTGTGACTATTTTATAAGGGAAGTTTCCAACAAATGTCCAGGTGGCTGACTTCCTTCTTCAGATTGCTGTTTTTTTTGCAACTTACGTCGCGATACGCTGCAGAGAGGGGCTTCAAACTTGGAACGCTTTGACCCTATCGCCTTGGCCTTATCGTGGGCCAACTATTCCTCATAAAATTTAGGTTTGCAAAGCATACTTGCTGAAAATATAGCAGCCTGGGCAGCCTTACGAGTGTTCTGAGTACTATCCTGTGAATCTAAGAAGCTTCATCATACTATACTTTCGACACAAAGTAGTTATTTTAGCCTTTAAAAAGTCGTCTCAAGACGAAACACGTGTTAGCTGTTCTTGTGTTGTCTCTACCTGTCAACATTGGAGAAGATTTAAGAATAAAATATTCCTGTTGCTTATACTTCTGGACTTGCGCTATCGTTGTTTATTGAATTGCTGACTCACTTGAGTCACTTGTGTAACTTGCTTGTGTTGTGCTCTGTCAACCAATGTATTGCCTTTTTTATATGAAGGTATCCTGTATATGTATATGTAGCATTGTGGATAGCACAGTGCTTGACATTGAGCACGCTGGAGAATATCCTATTTATCTCATAACTTTGGGGCAAACACATACAGAGGTGCTGGCTGCTGTGTACCACTGCCATCAAGCGTTTTTTGAACAGATGCAAGATTTTTGGAAGACTTTTATGTCCCTGAGGCTATGGATCAGGAGGCAGCCAACTAGCTCTTTATGTCACTCTGAGTTCTAGGTTGAAGAGAACCAGGTTCTGTCCTTTTCACATAGGCAAAAGGGCAGCAGGCAGCAGGTCATCACAGCAAAGCAGGAGACCAGCAAAGTAGCAGTCAAGTAGCGTGGCAATCCTTACAGCAATCTTTCTTTCCGGCAGAGTATCCATGGGTCCCAAAGTGTAGTGAAGTTGTTGTGTCTGAGGTTCAGTACTGAAGTGGGGGAGACTTCAAAGGCAAGCCTTTGATGTGCACAGCTGCCCCGGCCTGTCCTCCCTGGCTCCAGACTAACTACAGGGGGTAGCCAGCTCTTTGTGTGATTCACGTGTAAGTGAGGTTGGGTCCAGCTCCCCCCTCCCATCCTGTCAGGATAGCCCTCTCAGTCACACCTAAGCTTCTATTATGTGAAGCTGTCTAGTGGGAATGCACAAAGCCAAACTGCCAACTACACCAGTCATGTGACCAGAGGCAGAATGCAGGCACAACAAATCTAAGGCAAGAAAATGCCAGCTTTCTAAAAGTAGCATTCTCAGAATTGCAATCTGATGTCATCATAAATTAGGATTTTGTATTAAGATTCCAGAGAAACCAAACCTGAGCCAATCATATATATCTATTTGGAAATTACACTTATAAAATGTAACAAGGTTATCAAAATGTTATCCTATGGGAAATATAGGCCTTGCAATGGTAAAAAAACGAATGTAAGAGTTTTTCATTACCAGGACAAGCAAAACCTCAAAACACATGCCATGCTTTTTAAGTACATTGCACCCTACCCTTGGAGCTGTTCAGGGTTTACCTTAGATTTGGGCCTTGCAAGAGTTTTAACATGCCAGGTCGACATGGCAGTTTAAGTTGCTACACACACAGGCACTGCAATGGCAGTCTTGAGACATGTTTAAAGGGCTACTTAATTGGGTGGCACATTAGTAGCATTTAATTTAGAAGCCCTAGGCACAGGGCATGTGTAGTGCACTTTCCTAGGGACTTATAAGTAAATTAAATATTCCAATTGTGGATACACCAATTATCCCATGTTTTAGGGGAATGAGCACAAGCTCTTTAGCACTTTTTGGCAGTGGTAATGTTAGCAGAATCCTGAGGCAAGCAAAAACATAGTCAGCAAAAACGGGAGGTCTGAAATAAAAAGGTAGGGGAACCAGTGCAAGGATGCTAGCTCTAACACAATGCTTTTTGGGTCTTCTTCTATTTAACTTGCACCAAGATAGTGTGGTCAGTTCCATCTCTGCACAGTTATTGCTCTGCTCCTGTGGATTACTCTTGATAACTCATCAGATTGATGGATATACTTATAGCCTTGGCAAATCATATCTGATATATTACACCCCACATACCTACAGAGCATACTGTTGCAGGGATTCTGCACATATACAAAACTATGCGCAGGAAAACAGGACCCCAGTGTATAAGGATGTACCAACCTACCACATTAGTACCCAAAATCCCCAAACTGACTAGCTATAGTGTCTCATTCACTCTCCTCTAAATATCACGAAGCTACAAATGATTAGATCACCCAAAACACAACACTCCCGGCTCTCAGGAATCACGGGAGCAAGACATACTCTTCCACTCAGTCACTGGTACTTGTCCACAGTAAGAGTTGGCAGAGTCACGGAAATAGTTCAAAATGTTTATTTTGCCTATTGTGCTCTACAATACAGTATATGAGCCACTACCAGCGGCAAATTGCATAAACTCAACAGAGTTAGCATTGCAACAATTTCATAGAGTACAAAGGGGGAATTCATTATTTAAAGACAGTGGAAAAGGGACAATAAGGCCTAACCACCCTCCCCTTGACTGGAATAAGTTTATTTATATAAAAGAAGATCTCTGGGCTTTGATAGCAGACCCCGTACCTTAAAGCCTGAATGTAAGGTTTACATCATAGGAACAGCTGAGCTCTTCTCTATGGAACGGTTTTCTTCAAGTGTGTTAAAACAACAACCCACCCCGTAATATCAAAGCACGAGTCATCAGTATTGTATGCAGTGTGTAGCATGTTATGTCAAGGTGCTAGGGACAGAACAGAACAGAATAACAAGGCGCATTGTTTATCGACCTTGCACAACGTGTACAAAATAAACGACAGGAAAATCAGAGAACCCGAAAAGCAGCCCATTCTCATGTGAAAGGCACAAACAGTGTATTGCAAAAACAAAGTTATGTCGTAACATGCGCAAAAGCAGCATCATGGCAGCAAAGCTCATGCTAACTTTTAAAAAACAAGCACGATTGGTTGCTGACCCATTACAAACGCCGTGCAACTTAACGTGTTGGAAACCAGGGATAGTCCTACTGTGGAATCACAGTCCTCCCCTGCAATAAAACTTCTTTACCCTCCCGCTGACATCTGTAACTGAAAGGTAGGGTCCACAATTCATGTAGAAATGCACTACCGAATTGTTCAAGGCGGCAAATCGGAAAATGTTGCATGCATGGCTTAAATTGAAACAGCGAAAAAGGGAGAAAGATAACCCCATGAATTAACCAAACAGCAGTGTCAGTTTCCGCCCCCGAGAAAAGCAAGGGCTCTAATTGTTCGATATGCCAGAGTGTGTATGCAGCATCTTTCATGGACATACATATTTGTTTATCAGTTAGACTGAATGACAAAAAAAACAGTGGCATTTAAATAATCCCAAGGTGCTTTCCCATTGTAAGAGTTTGCAATGTCCATGCAAATTGCATAACAGATCTTAACTGATTTTGACCATTATATAACACAGATACATCACTTTGAACAATATCAATAACAGACGAAACAATATTACCCAACGTGTAAATTTGTGAGGAAAGTGTATTGATGCTATTGTCCACCACATCAAGGACCATTTTTATATTGGCTTGATCAATTTGGCGCAAACGAAGCGCTGCTTCTATCTGAAAAAGTTACCAAATTTCATTGTAAGCTACATAAATTAACCTCTTAGATCTTGGATTCCTCGGTCCAAAGATGAAGTCGGCCAGATTGATGTCACTCGCCAAGAGCGTAATGTATTGTTTCACTGATGTTAATGTTGAATGTTCCAACCTTTATTGATATAATTTGCCCACAGAGTATGTGGTGACCGAATGTGTAAGTGGTCTAGTCCGAGTGAAACCTGGGGGCCCATTAGGATGGCGGGTGGATTGCCCCCGCCAGGCTGACGGTGGCCACCGCCAGCCTGGCAGGGGCAATCTGCCCACCATCCGCACCTAAATTCCCCCCGCCATATTAGGATGGCGGGGGGACGGCGGCGGACGGAAAAACCATCTGCCGCTTTTCCGCCCTGGTCGCCTTGCGGCTGGGGCGGAAAAGGTGTAATATGGTGGCGGTGTCTGTAAGACACGGCCAGCCATATTAGCATGGGCATGTCCAAATGCCTTTCCGTGGCAAAAGCATGTGGAGACACCCTGCTGGGGTCCATTGTGGGCCCCCAGGGACTCCAGGGGGGTGGGGGGTGCACATGGGGGGTATCTATGGTACCCCCCAGCATTACAAAGTACAACATGGCAGGCACCGCGTGGTGCCTATCACGTTGTGCTTTGTAATGCATTGCATGTATCTTCAGCATTGCAGCGGGCAGTGCATTCAGCACCGCACGCCGCAAAGCTGAAGATACAGGATGCGCCCGCCACTGCGGCGGGCGCATCCTAATGCTCCCAACGGGACCCCCGTCCTTATGGCGGGCGGTCCCTAGACACGACAGGTTGATGGGTAGACAAAGTCTGCCCGTCATCTTAATGTGCCCCCTGGTGTTACATTATAAAACCGCAACTGGCATGCGTTTGGATTTGTTTGCCAAACCAACCTCCCTGATGAATCAATTTGAGAGACATTTAAAGTTTCATTTCTAAACAAAGCTTGTAATGCATCAATAGTGTAATTTGTCTAGGTACGCCAGTTGGGGAAACAGGCATCACAATGCGGGCAAAACAACACAATACCATTACAACGAAACTTTTACAACGTAAGATCCATTACAACGCATGCTATTACAACGCATTGC
Organism: Lissotriton vulgaris; assembly: GCF_964263255.1. Lineage (NCBI taxonomy): Eukaryota > Metazoa > Chordata > Amphibia > Caudata > Salamandridae > Lissotriton > Lissotriton vulgaris. Next base: position 132,754,880 of record NC_141687.1, read on the forward strand.
CATTACAACGCAGATGCTATTATAATGCATGCCATTACAACAGTATGGGTAATTATTTTTAATTTTAATATATTTTAATTTAATTTGATTACATTTTAATATCATTTATTTTAATTAAAGCCCTACACATTCCAAAACGAACCCTACTATTACACCCCCTGGAGTTAGAATAGTAATTCTAACTCTTACACTATACAACACTTACCCTACTATTACACCCCCAGGAGTTCAAGCAGTAAGAATAGTAATTTTAACCCCTAATTTAATTTAATATATTTTAATTTAATTTGATTACATTTAAATATAATTTATTTTAATTAAAGCCCTACACTATCCAAAACTTACCCTACTATTACACCCCCTGGAGTTAGAATGGAGTTAGAATGGAGTTAGAATAGTAACTTTAACCCCTACACTATCCAACACTTACCCTACTATTACACCCCCTGGAGTTAGAATAGTAATTGTAACCCCTACACTTTCCAACACTTACCCTACTATTACACCCCCAGGAGTTAGAATAGTAATTTTAACCCCTACCCTATCCAAAACTTACCCTACTATTACACCCCTTGGAGTTAGAATAGTAATTTTAACCCCTACACCATCCAACACGTACCCTACTACAACACCCCCTGGAGTTAGAATAGTAATTTTAACCCCTAAACTATCCAACATTTACACTATTATTACATTCCCATTAAGTAAAATACTTACCCATACATACGTTGTAATGGCATTCGTTGTAATAGCATCTGCGTTGTAATGGCATGCATTGTAATAGCATGCGTTGCAATGGATCCTGCGTTGTAAAAGTTTTGTTGCAATGGTATGGGTTGTGAATGTATGCGTTGTAATGTCATACATCTGCCAGTCGTCATATTCCGCTAAGGATGGAATGGATGGGGTATTTTAATTTTTTACAGTTGCCAAGCCGAAACAAGTGGTTTGGTACACTGTATCATTTAAAAACAAAATTTGAGCTGGGATGAGGCAGGCAGGATGCAAAGCCTCAGTTCCCTAAACCTGCCAAGGCTTCGTGTCCCAGATTGATTTTAAATCAACAGTCTCTTTCCTTTGATCCCAACCCTGTTTAGCTAATTTAGTCCTGAAGGAGTTGACGTCAATCAATTTAGTATGGGTCAATATAAATTTGGAGTGAGATGGCAATTGTAGTTTAAAGAAATTTAGAGTTTTATAACTCCCCTGTACTATAGTAGGACAATGTTCCCATTGAGTGTAATTAAAAGCAGGTTGTAACATGTTTGTTTTGTGCAAAAAAAGATGCCCATAATGTTAATAGTAAAAGAGATCACCATAATTGGCACAATTTAAATACAAATCTTCAGCATCAATAGCAGCATAATATTTTAAATCTTAAAACAACACATGTACTGCTTGCACATCCCAATTGTCAGAATGTATGTCCCGTGTTGCCACATCTCCTAATGAGACGTGAAACACGTATGGCACTCTAAGTACCTCGGTCGGACTGTGAATTTCGAAGGCTACTTTGTCCCAAACAATGCTATCAGCAGCCGGAAGTATCTGATCACGTTTCATGATATGGGACGAATTCCATTGACCAACTTCACAGCAGAACATTCTGGCAAATAATGACCATTAATGAGTAACAAGAACACTGTCACAAATCCAATTGGCATGAAGAGGAAAATCAGTATAAGCACCAACCAAATGTAGGTCTATAGAGGTACCAGGTACGTAATTTTGAACCAAGAGAAGAAAATACTTAATTTAGTCGGTGGGTCTGCCAAACTGGATGTCGAGGAGGAAGGATCAGAAGAAAGGCTGGCGTGATCTCCAAAGTAGCCACTAGTATGTCGATTAATCAGGGGTAGAAAAGCCACGTCCGCTTGAAGTAGTCGAGGACTGTTCAGCACCTTACTAATGGACTCATCAGCATGATATGTATACTTGACGTCCTTGGACCAAGATAGAGGACGGACAGGGGACTGTCAATTACAGTGTCCAACACTTCCTTAGGCACGCGAGGACCAGTAGAAGATGATGAAGTTAGTGCTTCCAATGAAATTGCATTGCACAAAACAGCAGGTGTGACACTATTCAGAACCGGCCACACGGTGTAACTTGACATTGTCCACTGAGATGTATCTCTTGTCATTGCGACCTGGTAAAGGTGGTAAAATGAATGTACGAGTACCCTTCAATCATAGCACTGGTGCACGATAAGAGGGACTAAGTTATTTTTCTTTTTCAAGCTTTTCTTGTACCTGAGCTCCGATTTATGGAAGCCAGCCGGCAACTACAATCAGCAGTGCTGCATAAGTGGAAGAGGGTAAATGTTCAGTTACATAGTTGTCATGGGTCTTTTGAAGATCCTGTAACACAGTAGAATGATTATCTATGTCAAAGGTTGCGGAAGCTGCCACAACGTCTAGGTCATCTAGGTATGGCAGAAACATTTTAATACCAAAGATCATTTTGTATGGGGTCTTCCCACCCAGAGTTTTTCTAGGGAAATTATTAAGTGCAAGTTGAACCCCATACAAGTGGGCCAGCCAGTTCCTGCCGGTACATAAGACTAGCTGTCAAGGATTGCTTTAAATCTCAGCTCATTCGCTCCACAATGGAATTGCCCTCAGGGCTGTATGGAGATGAAAACTGCACCAGCACCCCCATCGACTTCATCGCATCCTTGTTCACCTTAGAGGGGAACGCTGGATCTTGGACAGAATGGAAGGTGCCACAGGCAAACATCCCGACAAAGACACGCAAATCCCTGATGACATTACGAGCATCAGCACTGCATTGTGGCCAAACCCAAAGGCTTCTTGTGCACGAATCAATTGCAACAAATATATACTTACACACAGTATCAGAAGAGAGTGGACCACAGGGATCAGGATACACACTGGCAAAAGGTTGATTAGAAATACACAGCTGTGTTTGAGGTGGATGTGTGACCTTAGATGGTTTGATTTGCTGACAAATGTCATAAAAAATACATAATTACAGGTCTGTTTATATAAACCACTCCACCAGTAACGTTGCTGTAAAATAGAGACTGTCGCCGACATACTGGCATCTGTAGACACAATGCCTTCTTGTGCAGCTTTGATCAAAGCAAGTCTGCGGTATGAGTTGGGAATCACCACAACTGAAGGAATCATAGCATAAGGAACCTGTTTGGGAGTTATGTGATTAGAGTATTTCGAAGGGAAAGCCTAAGGATAAGCAGTCCCTCATAGCAGCTACAGCTGCCAGAATATAATTATCTATTTTAGTCACTGATCTCTTAACTGCTACTAGGAACACGTGGCTACTGCAGATCTAGCTGCTTCATCAGCCAAAGAATTACCGAGAGCATGTGCTCCCACACGCTGAGATATTGTTTAACCCCTTGCATGCATCAGATGGCCCCGTCCATCCGTCATCACAGTGGGCGTGTGTGGAGGATGGCAGGGGGGGCATCTGATCCCCACCCACTCATGAATTCCCCAGCACCGCAGCGGAATTTGCACTGCGGGCAAGGGGTTAAGGTCTGCCACTCGAACCCAATGCGTTTTATGCTTAATTGCACTGCCTTTAGAGTCTCAATAGTCATTCCGAGACCAAAAGAATAAGTTGTCATTAAAAGACCAGAAGCAGTAATAAGAATCGCACACAACAAGAGTATTCACATTTGGATCAGCAAACTCGAGAGCAAGAGCACACAGCTCTGCCAATTGTGCTGAATAGTATCCAAGTGCCTGAGTATGCACAAAGGAAGACTTAAAGTCTCCATTGACAATTTTTTGGAAACCTAACTAGCGTAGGTAGTTGAGTAGTTTACTACTAGGCCTCCCAAGAAAATGGTTATATATTTCCTCGAAATTAGATGAGTTTTAAAAAACTGCTCCTCTCAGTTTCTCTGAGGATTGCCGCTAGACCACAAGGGAATAGATCTGGAGAGTGTGAATGCTTTGAAGAAATGTATTGACTGTGAGGTTTGATTATTCATGTAGTTGGGGATTCCAGTGTGTGGTTTTAAATTTGTTCCTTCCATTTATAAAATTCTTATTTATTCTGTTTGGAGCTTACCTGACATTGGGCGGGGTTCTGAGGCAACATGTGAAAAATCGAACCATATGTCAATTTGAATATAATGTGTACTTATGACATACGAAATTGAAGAAACTATTCAAAAGCCTCAGACCCCTAAGTAAATTGTCTATATATTGAATACAGGACTTGTAAATCTATAAACCAGCAAATAGATTGTGTAACCCGAATGAATTTTCTTTTTACAACAGATTTGTCACTGGTGTATCTTTTATGAGCTGTGTCTTTCCCCCTCTTCCTCGACGTGCAAGCCCTGATGAAGGTGCGCCCGTAGATCTGGGCCTGGCACCGAAACGCGCGTTGGCGATACCTGGCTGTGGGATCCTGTTTTATCGACCTGGACTCTTTAGTAGTTCGCTCTCCAGGCTCCGCTGGATCTCTCTTTTGTGTCATTTTGGGAACTACGTTGAGGAATTTACTGTGTATGTGGAACTTGCATGAATGTTTATGTGTGACTGAAGTACCAGTGAATGTATGGGTGTGGAGAGGTTGATGTGGGGAAACTATGTTATATTATGTATATTTATTTTGGCAATAATTTCCTATTAATATGTTGAGTTGTTATGATGTCTTATGCTTTGAATAGCGAATATGTGAATCAAATATGATAAAAAGAAAATAAAGATTTTGTAAACGTATATTTGAAATTCCTTCATCCCCGTGACTCTTCTATTGCCCCCCCTCTTGTGAGCTCCTGCATAATACATATAAACTTGTGGATTCCTTGTGAGCCATTGTTTTATTTATGTGGGTGGACTTTTCCCCTAACAGTTGTGTTCTCTTCCCCTGACGTCTGCCCGTACTCGTTGCAGGGGGCCCCTCTGATTATTGACCTAGTTACGGAACCTTTAACCTAACTATACCTGTCCTTTAACTCAAATTTTTTTCATTGACCTTCTAGGTTTTTTTTAACGCAAAGTAATATTTTATTACCAATTGTAAATCCAACCACCCTCTGCACATGCAAAGCCCCCGCAGCAGCCAGCCCCATGCTGTGCACAGCCTTTGGCCATGCATGGTGGGTGGTTACCAAAAAGGCCTGGCTTGTGACCACGCTCTGTGGCAAACCCCAAAAGCAGCCAACCCAGTACTGCCCAGGATGTTTAGTTGTGCATAGCAGGGATTTGGCCACAGGGCCTGGCAATGGCCGGGCTGTGCAGTTAACCTTCTTCATGCAGCCAACCCCCCCAGAGGCAGCCTACCACATGCTGTGCAGTGCCTTGGACCATTCATGGTGGTGGGTTAGCTGCAGACATTCAACCCAAACGCTGCGCAAAGCCTTCGGGTGCCAATGGTGGGGGGGGTTGAGTCTTTGCCACATATAATTGTACAGGGGAGGGGCATATGGGCCCCACCCCAAGACTTCTTGGGCCTTGAGGACAGCATCCCGCAGGGTCCTATGCATTTTAAAGGGAAGGCTGCCCACATGGCTACTGAAGCAGTACTTTCTTCTATTTAACTCTATGCTCAGCTGTCTGAGTGTTTCCACTCAAAATTATAAACCAACTTCAAGTGCCTTTTTTTCTAGCTCTAAGACTCTAGGGGCCATATTATCAAGAAAGGTCGATACATTATCGCCGCTTTTATCGGTAGGAAACTGCCGCTAAAGCGGCGATAATGGGCTTGATAATATGCCCTTGTGAATTCACACAGTAGCCCAGGTTAACACCAGAACCTGGGCTTCTATGGGAATTCACAAGGGCATATTATCAAGCAAATTATCGCCCTTCCTAAAGACCTCACATCCATTCAACTATACACATGTCTAGTCCAACTAGTTCAAATCTAGCCTCCTTAAACCTTGTCTCTCACAAAGATATACCTTCTAAACTCTCCTCTGGATAACAGCTTGACTTTTGGGATGAAAGAATTGTATTGTCATCTTTTGCTCCTTATCGTTCCTCCTTGTGTATTAGCCAGTAGCTGATCCTACTTCTTCCTTACTATTATGGGCCTATCTCTTTCATTCCATTCACCACTGCAACCACTGAGAGCACAGGTAATCAACTGCTATCCTCTTACATAGAAGAAAATAACTTCCTAAATGCTTTACATTCAGTCTTTATTCCTAGATTTGGCACTGAGACAGTTCTGATCTAAGTCCAAGAAAATAGAATGATCTTAGAGGCAGGAGGAGATGCAAATCTTCTTCTCTCCAACTCCTCTGTGGCATTTGACACAGTGGCAGATAGCATCTTTTTGTATTGTCTATCATGCATTAGTGTCACTGGCATTACCTGGGCCTGGATTTAAGCTTTTCTAAATGCCACTCTCTCACTTTGTCCTTAGCTCCATTGGTTAATCAATTAAGGAAAAGCTTTCTGGCATTCCACAATGTTCTGCTTTTAGTCCTGCATTGTTTTAACATCTACTAATTGCTACTAGCTGACCTTATGTGGACTCTGAGATTAGAGGGGATGCTCATTAATCTACAGGACCTGTTCAAAATCTGTCCCTGTGCAGTTGCCAGTTGGATGAACTCTAATTCTCTCCATTTAAATATGGAGAAAATAGAGATCTTTGTTTTCATTAGCACATCATCCTGGCAAACTACCTAATGGTTTAGGTCTTTGGCCCATCTGCTATTCCGGCTTCTTCTGCTCGCAACCTATGTATATATACATGTATGTGTATGAGTGAGTGTTTCAGTGTGTGTGTGGCATAGCAGAGTTTCCGTTGAAAAGGCATTGTTGATTTTTATTATACCTTTGATGTTGCTTAATGAATTGTCATGAATCTTTACAAAAACTTGCCTCACTGTACATTTCATTCATATTTCCAATTTCAACTCTAATAGGATTCTTTACTCCTCAATACAGAAAAACAATCTGGACAGAATTACACTAAACTTGACATGTTAGAAGAAATGTAGTCATGGAAGCACGTATCTTTTTTTGTTTGGTGTAAATGTGTTCAGTAGTTTTTGAAAAATTGTCATTTAAAAACATTTGGGTGAACTCAATTGCTAAAAATGTCCTAATACCTGGACCGTTATTTCACTGAGGAGGGCTGCAAACCTGGCTTCAGTCCTCAGGAGTTGTAGAACTTGGCGCCTGGTTCGAGGTTCCCAGCTCATCCCCCGAAGGTTGGAGAATGAGAAAGCAAGGCAAGCTTCTTCGCCAGGGACTGTGAACTCAGGGCAAGCTTTATGCATCTTGTCTGGACCTTCTGCAAGGTTCCAGGTCTGCAGACCCCTAGGAGGGTCCAACAATGATCAATGACTCAGCAAGCGTTTGTGAATCCTAGGATAGTGCCTGCAAACACCAAGGAAATATGCAAGAAAAAATAACCAGGACTTTGTAGCCAACCCCCAAGACAGCAGTGGTGAGTCTCCTTTTGAAATGTTGGGCACCGGGCCTGCTTGAAGGCTGTGAGCGGGGGGGGGGGTGTCTGTAGGCAAGGCTCTTCAGTTACCCTACACAGTGTGGTTTGCCTGCCCACGGTGAGTTGGGCACAGGGCCTGGCCATAGTAAAGCCATGGCAAGCCCCCTACACACGGATGCAGCGGAGATTGGCTGCCCCAGGCCATATCAGGTGGGTTGGGAGCACTGCCAACCCCTGCTGTGTATGGGTGAAGGCCATCCACAGTGAGGGGATAGCTGCCAGCAGCAGGGTAGGACCAGGGCATTGCCAAAGGCAAGGCGCTATGATGAACTGGTACAGGTAGCCCTCTCTGCGGCGGATTTGGTGCCTGGCCAGGCCCTGCGTCCAAGCCCCACTGCATATGGATGAAGGCTTTTTGCAGCAGATCTTCCCTGTCCACTGTTGTTGGGTACAAGAAAGAGTTAGATGAGGTATATCATCACAACATCCCAATAAGCACAGAAAAATTCAAAGTTGAAGTAGAGTTATGGTGGCAAATAAAAACCAAAAGCCAACTTATGCTTTTGACCTCATAATATTTATGCCAATAAGAAAGAACAGCTAATAGCAAAAAATAATTAATTGAGAGTACATAACTAATACATAATTCCCCATTCATAGTCATCTCAGTCATAGTACTAGGGATAGTATAATATTGTTGTTACATCTTTTAGAATATTTACAATATTTGTCACATCAAAGGTGAGGAGCACTGCATATGGAATGTGACTTATGGTTGAATGCCTATTGTTAGAGTTATAGATTGCGGTTCCTATTAGAACGTGAGAATTTCAGTGTTTTTGTAAGTTTTAATTCCCGACTTCAGCACTTTAACTGTGTTGTTCAGTGAATATTTGACCGTTTTTTTAACCTACGTTTAAGTGTTATAACCAAACTTAACCACAAATTCTCTTTAACCTCTGTAAATATATATTTATTTATTTATTGCCATTTTTAAAGCGCGAACAAATACCCACAGGCGTCTCGGCGCTAAATATATATATCTCTGAGCAAGGACGAATCGAGTCCGAAACGCGTCAGATTTGAAGCCCAAATAAAATAAAATTGGTGCCTAATTCTGAAGGGTTTGTGTCTTCTCTGTTCCCTACATGAGGTGCATGAGTACAGAGATTTCTTGAAGCTTGTCGATATATATATACGTTGTGAAGCTCCAGCCTTCTTTAGTGAGGAGTGGTCGGCGAGGTAGCGAACTTCAAATATCCCACAACAACTGATGAAATGTCCTAGTACATGAGATATTCCACAGGCCGATGGCACTTAGGCATGACTGGGGTGCTTATGGTTAGCGCGAGGGCAGGCTGCACAGCAGCAATTACGGACACATCAGCCAGTAGTCTGGTTGGAAGTGACACCTCAAGCGGTCGACCTCCCCCATTTATTAACTCCCCGTTGGCCACGCCTGGCCTGCGGATGGAGGATGCGTGCTACGCCAACAACTAGACTGCAAACATTGCATCCCTATCCAACTTAGTCCTTTTGAATGTTCTTTAAGTCCACACACATTGATGCCCACGGGCCCTCGGGCGCCCAGGGTCTTGTGAACAGGCATAGTCTCTCAATCTCTGGCTCGGGCGTGGATTTGGCCGCAGATGGTATTGTTGTGAGCCAGTGCGCCCCTCTCGTCTGGACGAATCCGGACTCCCCGGGCCTGTCTCGAGAGGAGGAGAGGGACAGGTGTCTTGAGTTTCATCGGACGGGCCGGTGGTAGGCGCCTCGGCTTCATCATCAGCTTCGTCAGTAGTTCGGGCTGTCGGTTGGTGGATGATGGTCTCCGCGTAATGTTCTGGCGGGACTTCCTTGAACCACAACGCGTTCTGGGATACTTCCTCCCTTCCCTTTCGAGCGGTTGTTACTGAGCCATGGGTTGCTGTTACTGTCCAGGCGCCAGGCTCATAACGCGTCTGGAATTTTCCTCCTTGGCGTCTGTTTCACAGGATGACCGTCGCTCTAGGTCTGAGCCGTCGGGGGTGGCTCGGCGGCGTCTGCTCGCCTCTTGGTTCTGCCGCCGTCTTCGTTCTGTGTCAGGGGGGGGTGACGACCATTCTGGTGTGGTTGGTAGGAGGTCTCGCCGCGGTCCTTGGAGCATCAGAGCCCACGGGCTCCGTTGGGTGTGCAATGGGGGTTGCTCCGGGATTCCCTCAGGAACTCATACAGCCGGTGTTCTGGGTCCGCTTGTTCCACTGTGGATATTCTGAACATCTTGTTTAACGTATGCATGAATCTTTCTACATCCCCGTTTGCCTTGGGCCATTGAGGGGAGATGCGTTGATGAGCGATCCCACGTTGCTGGAGGAATGTGGCGAATTCAGCCCCTTGGAATGGGGGACCGTTGTCACTGCGGACTTCTTGTGGGAATCCGAACATCGCAAAGATTTTTTCTAGGACAGGCCCTATGTGGACGAACGCTGTCGACTCAATTGGCTCGACCACTGGGTATTTTGAGTAGGCGTCCACAATGACAAGTGTGTGTCGACCCCCTGGGAAGCTACCGAAGTCCATGCTGATCTTTGACCATGGTACTGTGCAGGCTTCTTCGGTGATGACCGGTACAGGCTTCTCCGGACCTGCAGTCATTTGGCAAGGCATGCACTGCCTGACACACTCCTCCACCATTTCTTCCAACTCCGGGAACCATACTTTTTCTCTCATTCGCGACTTCATTTTGACAACGCCTTGATGTCCTCCGTGAGCTAATTGGACAGCTCACTGCGTGTGGCTTTGCGGGATCACTAGCCGAGGTCCTCTCCTCAGGATGCCGTTTCCTGTGGCGCTCAGCTCGTGGCAAACCGGCCACATCTTTGTGAGCAGCTCCTGATCTTCCGGGGTCCAGCCATTTGCTTGTCGCAGGTAGTCAGTCCTGGAACCCTCTTGTACCGCTCTGACGGTCTTGGCGTAGACCGCGTTGGTGGTGCCGCTTCCTTCACCTCCTCGAGAGACATGCGTTGGAGGCACGAGGTGAGGGCTACCCAGTGTGCGAACTCTTCGCAGTCATCGTCTTCGTCTTGGTGATCCGCTGGAGCCGGGTGTCTTGAGAGGAAATCGGCCGGGTTCTTGGATCCTGGGCGGTATGTAACTTCCATTTCATAGGGTTGTAGTTGGACGGCCCATCGTTCGATTCGTGGTGGTGGATGGGGTGCCAGTGGCTGGTGGTCTGTCACCATGGTGAATGGTTGCCCTCTCAGGTAGAGGTGGAAATGTTTACAGGCCCACTTGATGGCGAGCGCCTCGCGTTCTATCTTTGCATATCTGGCTTCTGTCGGGGTGAGGGCCTTGCTGGCGAAAGCTAGTGCGGCCCACTGGCCTGGTGTCTGCTCTTGTGTTAGTACCGCGCCTAGACCTACGGGGCTCACGTCCACCAGTACTTCCGTCGGTTTGGCCGGGTCAAAGTATGCTAGCGTAGCATTTTCTAGGAGCGCATCCTTGATACTTTGGAAGGCCTCTTCTTCTTTCGGCCCCCACTGCCAGGCATGTCCGTCTTGGTGAGGGCTCGAAGCGGTTCACTCCTGGTGGCGAGTCCGGCTATGAACCGCCCACAGTATGTAGCCATACCCAGGAAGCTTTGCACCTCCGTCGGCGTGGTAGGGGCAGGGGTGTTTTTGATCACATGTGATTTCCGTTCGTCGACTTGGATGCCATCTTGGTTAAACACGTATCTGAAGAATTCCAGGGAGGGTTGGAAGAACTGGCACTTGTCCCGATGGAGTGTCGCCCCATAGGCATTGAGGCGTTTCAGGGTTTCACAGAGGTGTTTCTGGTGATCCGCGGTGGTGGCAGAGTGGATGAGTATATCGTCACTCACGTTAAGCACTCCGGGCAGCCCTGACAGTAGTTCCCTGATGGTATTCTGGAACACTTCTCCCGCGGAGGATATGCCGAAGTTCAACCTCTTGTACCTTCGGAGACCCCGGTGTGTGCGGAAGGTCGCGATAAAACGGCTCTCCTCCACCAGGGGTAGTTGGTGGTACCCGGCATTCAGGTCGATCTTCGAGAACCATTTGGATCCGTTGACATCTGCGACAATGTCATCCATCGTGGGTGTTATATGGCGTTCTCTTTTTATTGCCTGGTTGGGTAGGCGCATATCTATGCAGAGACCAATGGCTCCTGGCTGTTTTGCCTTCTCCGCGATGACCATCGGGGATACCCACGGGGTGGGTCCAGATACCTTCTCGATGACCCCTTGCTCTTCTAATTTTTTTAATTCCTGTTCAACAAGGGTTCGAAGGTGAAAAGGGATCCGACGATGTCGCAGGGAGACTGGTTTGACTGACTGGTCTATGTGTAGTTTGATGGGCTCGCACTTTATGCAGCTTAGACCTTTGAACAGTCCGTGAAATTGTGCTAGGAGTTCTTCTACCTGATGTGTTCTGATTCTTCTGGCAAACGCAATAAGCATCAGGTCTTCGGTCGTGTGACTGCTCAGGAGGGTATCGGCCTCTCTGTCAATTACGTGGATGGTGGCAGTTACCTCGAGGTCGTCTGCCTTGATTGGCACCAACATCTTTCCTTTTAGTGGCAGGGGTGTGTCTGACCAGTAGGCAAATATCCTGGAATTGGACGGGACTACTGGCGGGCGAGGGCGTAGCTTTCGGTACTGCTGTAGGCCCATGACGTTGACTGTGGCCCCAGTGTCGATGACTGCTTTGACATCTATTCCGGCTACCTGCACTACGCATGTCGGCTGGGGTCTGCGTCGTTGTTTCAGTTCTTTTGCAAACAACACTATGTATGCCTCCTCGTCATCGTCGGCTGACGAGTCTTCGACTGTTGGCAGGTATCTCACGGGTTTCTTCGGCACGTCCCCCGGTATTTCAGTGTCTGTGATCGACAGATGTCGGACTGCTCTCACAGGTCGTCTCTGCCCACGGAAGTTCCTGGCGTTGTTGCGCCGTCTGCCTACAGCCGCAAAATAGTTGGGGATGCCACAGTTTGTGCAGGTCTTCCCTTGGGCTGGGCAATCCTTTGCCGCATGAGTTTTGTGGCCACAGTACCCATATTTCGTCCTGGGTGTCTCCGCTCTGGGCCTTCGGAATTGGTTGCTTCTTTGTTTCATTCTCACGGCAACCGCCCTCTCTGTCTTGATGGCTTCCACTTTCCCTTGGGGCTTGGTCAGCGCCTGGTCCATGGCCGTGGCTCTAGCATCTGATAGGTTGTGCGATCTGGCGAGTATCAGGATGTCCTCCAACGTGATTCTTGGTTTCCGTAGTATGAGGCCATGTTGCGTCTTGTCACGGCATCCTTGGATGAGTTGCCTCGTAATCGCCTGTGGTTGGTCTATGTCTGTGCACTTGCTGACTAGTTCTCTGACGCGGGCGTAGAAGGTGACCATGGGTTTCCTTCCCTCTGGCGTGCCTGACCTAGCTTGAAGACTTCAAAATCTGGGTTTAACTGCGGGTCAAAATGGTTATTGAGTGCAGTTACGGCGGCATCATAGTCATCTGCAGGTCCAGTGTTAGGGAGATGTTTAAACAACTTGAATATTTCGTCCCCGGCATAATGAAGGAGGAGCGACCTTTTGACCATAGTAGCCATTTCTCTAGTCGCGCTGAAGTAGTTGTCCAGCAGTTCTATCCAGATTTTCCATCGGGGGCCGCCGATGCAGGGTTTTCCACCTCGCTGAAGTGGGACAGGACCCCTGACGCTGCGTGCTGAAAAGGAATGCGGACCGTCGTGGCGGCCTCATCGTCTACCATGTCGGCTGGTTGTGGCGTGGTCTGATCAGGAGTACTGTCTCTCTGGGTGAGCCTTGTGCTGTGGGGGGGGGAGTGGCTTCGGCATTCACACTCGTTTGCGGGCAAACCTGGCGTTGGAGGGACCTATGCTTCCACCCCCTCTCCTTACTGTATGCTGGTCTTCGGCACGGCTTGTTTCCTCCTTTTCTCCCTTTTCCCTTTTGACCACGTGACGGTGGCGTGGTCACTCCGGGCTCCCTCAGGCGTTTACGCGGGGTGGAGAGGCGTCCGGGCAGCAGCAGGCTGGGGTCTCCAGGTGCGTGGGTTATGGAAACCCTCAGTGGGGCAGTTCCAGTCCACCAAACCTTTCAGGGTGTCACCGCAGCCTTGAAACGGGTGTTTTTGGACCTCACGCAAAATGCGTAAGGTTTGGCACCATCTTCCGCGACTCACGTGAGATGCGTGGGACTCACCGACGTCGTGCGCGATGTCCTCTGATGAATGCAGGTCCCGGCGGGGAGACTCCCTCCGGGCTGACGGTGAGGCAGAAGGTCGTGCAGCAGGCACTTGGAGGTGGCAGGTAGGCGGGCAGGCACAGGAGCAGCTGCAGGTGGGGAGCGGCAGTCAGCAGGCTCAGGGAGACTCGGGCAGCAGGCTGGGGCGCTGCGGTGCCGCATGGGAGGGCTGGATGCTCCACACAGGGACGCAGGGCACGGGCGAGGTTTGGGCCCCCTCCGCTCGTCGCCAATGTGATATTCCACAGGCCGATGGCACTTTGGCCTGACTGGGGCGCTTATGGCTAGCGCGGGGGCAGGCTGCGCAGCAGCAATCACGGACACATCATCCAGTAGTCCGGTCGGAAGTGACGCCTCGACCGGTCACCAACCCATTTATTAACTCCCCGCAGGCCACCCCTGGCCTGCGGATGTAGGGATACGTGTCACGCCAACAACTAGACTGCAAACATTACAGTACACATCATCCAGGCAAATTACTAGCAGAGCGTATGCTTATTCACACACAGATAACAGCACTCCTTGCTCACGGGTTAGGCTAATGTGTGTTCAGAGTCTATTTAAAGAGACATAGTTTATTTATAATTCATAGACATAAAGGACATACTATGCATGTATGTTCTAGTTTTGTAAATCAAAAATGCACAGTGACGTTAATTCAAAAAAGCTGTATCAAGAGTAGCATTAATGCATGCAAATATCTTACATTGCATACCATGTGACGATAATCACTATTGGACACCGTGATATCAGTTGCCGGAATTCATATTATATAAAAAGTGCATCTAGAGGCTGTCTGACACTTTAATTGACATGCCAGGAGACGAACAAAAAACGTTCATTCGATCTAATCTGTTAAACTATTGTGCTCCAGTGAGCATCTCAATATTGCCACTGTTCTGTATTCATAGTGGATGTTTAAACAAATGCGTGATCAGTATAGCACATTGTCTATGGGAGAAACAGTAAGAAGAAAATAATTGTTCCCCAGTGGGCCAATATGGCATCTATATCAAAACAAGTCAACTCATAACTTGCTTTTGCGCAAGGTACAACTTATCAATTCAGCAATTTGGGCAAATAAACGTGAGTTATTCTGCCTGATTGGTGTCAAACAATATCTATAAATGTGTATAACAGTAAAAACAGCATGGTGCCAAATCAATAATGGTTGCACAGTAAACTTCCTAGGATCTTCTAACTCTTGTCAAAATGTATCCATGCACTTTCTGACTCAATCTAGGTGTGGCGGCTTCACTGCTTAGTAGAATATCTCCATCTAGAACAGATACAAACATAGATACCAATTAAAACCAAATGAGAACAAACACACTTAATAAAAAAGGCAAAAGCCTATTACCCAGAGGAAGGAGGTTAACAATAACAAGGCACAAATTAGCCTAAGTGGACAGCCATCTCATCATCAATATTCATGCCATTCAGATATAGGGTGTTATATTCAATGATCATCCTTGACTCAAGTCTTCTTAACTCTGTGGTGCTGTCCCCCCTCTCATCCTTTTAGGGATCGTATCAAGTACCACAAATTTCAAAATGTTACTGTTATGGGAATGGTTTGTTTGGAAATGTCGTGCCATGGGGTAGTTTCTATCGTTATTACAAATGACCTGCATATTCTAAAGGATATGGTTTTTGTCCCTGTGAATAGTACTTCCTTTCAGAAAGGGTAGTATTTTTGGACACTGAAATCTATGTACACAATAATGATTTGCAAACTACCTTGGATCGAAAGGAGACATCCACGAGCGCCACCTTACATGCTGGGAGTTTTCACAAGACATCTATCATTAAAAATATCCCATATGGGGAATTTTTGAGAATCCGTATAATATGTTCAGAGGAATCTGAGTGGGAAAATCATAGTAAAAAAACAGCATTTTGATTTAAACATCGTGGTTACAAAGATGATATCATCAAAAAGAGATGAATAAGAGCAAATCAAAAAAACAGACAGAACACATTAAAGATAAAATCAAAATCACAAACCACTGAACAACCAACCACAGAACCCGTAAGATTGATCATGGACTATTCTTGTGAATCAAAACAAATTGCTCAGGTACTGCGAAAAAAATTGGAAACTATTACAACTTGACCCAACAGCAGGAAAGATAATGGGAAATTATGCAAATATAACTTTCCGTAGACCGTTGATTCTCGAGGACAAACTAGTCCACAGTCACCACCAAGGCCTTGGCAAATCAAAAGGAATACAACAGCTGAAAACAAAGGGTTTTAGAAAATGTCATAATTGCAAGGTGTGCCAGATCGCTAAGAACATGAATCAAGGGAAATTACCAAGCAACAAAACATAGCAAATCAGGGATCTGAAAACTTGCAAAAGCCAATTTGTGGTTTATGTGATAGAGTGTCCGTGCGACTTAAAATACAGAGGGAACACAATATGCAAACTTAAGAAGAGGATCTTGGAGCATGTATGTGCTACGGTCAATAAGGACCGTGGCAATGCAATAGCTAAACATACGGAGATGGAACATGAAGGACATTGGAAATCATTGACTTTCTATGCACTTGAAATGATACCTCTCAGTGAAAGAGGCGGTAACAGGGAAAAAAACTGAGGCAAAGAGAGTCAAGACAAATTCTGAATTTCAGGACTTTTACTCCGTTTTGTTTGAACCAAAGTGAAGAATTATATGTTCATTTGTAATTCAATTTTGTGTCAAATGGAGAGACTCTTAAAGTTAAAAAGTATGTAAAGTATGGATAACAATCATAAATTCACATAAATGTAAAGCAAACAAATATAGAATATACCTCCGCTTACCCACTCCCCCCCTACAGTTGCTTAATAATTTTTGTATTAAGTAGAAATTAACCTACTTTAAGACATAGAACAGTTTTAAATAGAAGGGTTATCAGCAAATATGCCGGGATTCTATCAAGCATAAGCCCACCGGAGGGTGGCAAAATTATATTGGGTACAGAATAAAATGCATGGCAAAATAAAAAAATGAAAAGAATAAAAACGTAATAGGAACGTATAATAATTCTGCCAAACGTCGGGGATAAATTACCCAGTTTTGAGGCAGGTCGTACTTTAAAGACTTAAAACGGAAATAGCCACCACAGTTTAGATAGTCCCCGTCAAAATCGAACCTCGCAAATAGGACCTGGCCAATCAACTAACCAGTGTTCTAATATAAACATCTAAAGTTCATATTGTTTCAAAAAAGTCCTGCATGTGTGTTTTAAATAAAGGCACAAGCTGAATAGAAACATTAAAAATTGAGCATTAAAATATATATAAAAAAATGGGGGATGCAAGAAAGTGAAACAGGGAGGTATAAAAAGACACAGGTTATAATCACTAATAAAAAACACAATGGCACAGTAATAAAGTGAAAAAGAAATCCCCTTTTTAACAACTGATAAAGGAAAAGTAAAATACTCGTAAAACAACACACTATATCTCTGACGTTTTCCCATATAGATTTTTCTATAGGAACGTTAGTCACTGCTACAGCCCAAACAGCAGAACAGATTTCACCAAATTTGACTTGAAAGCTAGATATTGCTCTAGATTTTTGTGTAAATCCTTTAGTAGTTTTGGAGGAATTAACAATGAAAACAATGACATATATCACACCATTAGGATTCATGGAGCTGACAGATCTCAATCTGATTGGCTACCACCAGCCCAACCATGAAGAGGTCGCCACCATCTTAGGACTCAGCACTCAGTCCTGAGTCCTACCTAAAATAATATTAAAAAAGGGGGCAGTGTAGGAATACCCGGACCCTCTAGGCCTGTTGATGAGGTTATTGCTTGGAGCCAAACATGTTTTTTTTAAAGGATCCGCAAATCCACAACAATTTTAAAAAAAGAAGCACAAGCTGAGGTTGGGCAAGGGCTAGGGAGGACAACCCATGTATATTTTTATTGCTAAGGAGGCACAAGACCCTATTTATTATTATTATTAGTGTGTTTTGTAAAGCGTGCAGCGGCCCCAACGGGGCATCCCGGCGCTGGAAGACTCTGAAAACTAGAGGGACAGGTCGGAGGTACCAAACTAGGAGGAAAAAAGAAGGGTTTTAAGGGATTTACAAAATACTGGTTCTGCCTGGCATGTGCGAAGAGCTAACGGAAGCTTATTCCAGTGCTTGGTAGCACAGACCTCAAAGGTTTTTCCACCAGCACGGGAACGCTTAAATCGGGGAGTTTCAAGGAAAAATAAGGAGTTGGAGCGTAGTGCCCTGGATTTGGTATAAGGGCGAAGAGTATTTTTCAGATGGGCCGACCCATTGCCTTTAGATGCACGAAATGCCAGCGTCATTGCTTTAAATACGCATCTTTTCGCGATGGGCAGCCAATGCAGTTTACGGAGGTGAGGGGAGATATGGTGTCTGGCAGGAATTCTCTCCACCAGCCGGGCAGCGGCGTTTTGAACCGTCTGCAATTTGTAACAAAGGCCAGCTGTGATACCAAGATAAAGGGCATTGGCATAATCAAGATGGGATATGATTAATGCCTGGATCACAGTCTTGCGGCATTCCTCCGGCAGATAGTTAATAAGCCGTTTGATTGTTCTGATTTTGGCAAAGCATGAGGCTGCGACTGTTTGTACCTGGGTATCGAAGCTGAGGTGGGTATCCCAGCGTACTCCTAGTTTTTTCACCGAGTTTTTAGGCGTGGGGGCCTGGCACAAGTCTTCGGGCCACCACAGGCTGGCATCCAAGGGAGAAGGAGAGTTGAAAAACAGAATCTCCGTTTTTCCTGCGTTGAGACGGAGGGAATTAGCATCCATCCAGTCGGAAATGTCTCGTAGGCAGGATTTCAGCGGGTCGAAAGCAGATGCAGAAGGGGTATCGAACGTGAAAAGTAGCTGGATGTCATCAGCATAAGATGTAGATTTGATCCCAGTCTGGGAGATCAGCTTAGCCAAAGGGGTGAAATAAACATTAAACAAAAGCGGGCTAAGGGAAGAACCCTGTGGGACTCCCCATTTAAGTGGCCTGGCAGAGGAAGTGAAGGGAGGGGTAAAGACTTGCTGGGTGCGATTAGACAGGTACGATGCTAGCCACTTCAGAACAGAGCCGCCTAGCCCTAAGTCCTCCAGCCTTCCCAGCAAGATCTTATGAGAGACGGTGTCAAATGCTGCTGAAAGATCCAGCAGCACTAACACCGCCCTCGATCCTCGGTCGAGTGTCCATCTCACAGAGTCGGCCATTTCAATGAGGGCCGACTCCGTGCTATGGCCCGACCTGAAGCCATGCTGGGAAGCATGGAGGAGTCCATTTGATTCGATGAAACTAGCCAATTGGGAATGAACCAGCTTTTCCAAGACCTTGGCTGGGGCAGGCAGGAGGGAAATGGGCCTGTAATTACAGGGAAGATCAGGATCTAAATTGGGTTTCTTCAGAATGGGGACTAGGGAGGCATGCTTCCATTTGGTGGGGAAGCATCCTGTACGGAGTGAGTCATTCCAAATGTGGTTTAAATAGGGGTTAAGTAGAGGTGCCAGTTTTTTGTATTCCTTGGCTGGCCAAGGGTCGTTAGGGGAGCCTGATTTACATTTAAGGAGCTCGATCATAGAATCTGCTTCCGATATTACCGCGAATTCAGTCAGAGAGAGTGGCGATGGTATGAGAGGAGTAGATCGCTCGTCGTCTCCTTCTGTATTAGAAGGGGGAAAGGATGTTTGGATGTTTTCAATTTTGTCCTCAAAAAATTGAGAAAGCTTGTTGCATAATGCCTGTGAGGCGGGCTGGGATCTGGTCAAAGCAGCGGGGTCTGTGAAGGATCTAACAATATTTCCCAGGCCCTTTTTGGTCCCAGGGATCCTATCTCCTGGGGCCCAAAGTATTTTCAAGGGGAGGGTGCAGGTGGATCCCCTCCCCAGGCCGATTTTGGCCCCAGGGACCTCATCCCCTAGGGCCCAAAGTGTTTTTATGGAGAGGGGATGTGCTGATCCGCTTCCCATGCCGCTTTTGGCCCCAGGGACCTCTTCCCACGAACCCACTCTATTTTTTAAGGGGAGAGGGGGGCTGCATGGTCACCACTCTGAACCATTAATGGCCCCGGGGACCCCATCCATAAGGACGTGGAAACTTTTTTGCTACCATCTGGCAAGAACATTTTTTAAACTGTTGCCAAATGAGAGCAAGCACAGAGTCTGCTCCTAGCTAACTAGAGCTTTACAAATGGTCCCGCCATCTGGGAGCAGACTTTTGATCTGTTTCTCTACTCACACTGATGAGGGCAGGGAAATTGATCAAGATATCCCTCCTGCCCAGAGGGAGCAGCATAAATAACTGCTACCTCCCGGCAGAAGCAATGCCTGCTCCTACAGCATGCAGGGAGCAGCCTGGGCTGTAGGGGCAATGGAGGTCTCC
Source organism: Lissotriton vulgaris (assembly GCF_964263255.1). Lineage (NCBI taxonomy): Eukaryota > Metazoa > Chordata > Amphibia > Caudata > Salamandridae > Lissotriton > Lissotriton vulgaris. The sequence continues at coordinate 132,774,912 of NC_141687.1, forward strand.
TGAAGGCCCCCGACGTCTGCATTGTGGGTGCCCTGGGTAGGCCACAGGGCACCCACCTTCAATTGATGTGGGCACGAGGGAATGGGGGGCCTGGGGGGCCTGGGGCTGAATACAGCTGTGGGTGGGTCGCCCCCTTTCCATGTGAAATACAGTGTTGGGGTCCCCAGGGTCATAATTTGCTATGGGAGGGCGGACATCCAGCCCCCTCCCCTTAAAAGAAACAGCCTTGGGGAGGGAGTCCCCAAGGGGTAATAAGTCTTGGGGTGGGAGGCCACCTGGACCCCTATCCTTTAAAATAAATAAGTTCCTGGGGTATGGGGTCCCCTGGCCTTTTGAGGATAAGGGAGAGAGGGGTCACGCAGCTCCTCTCCCCTTTAAAATTTAAATCACCCTGGGGTCTGAAGTTCCCAGGACCATAATAAGCTCAGGGAGGGAGGCCGCGTGCCCCCTCCCCTTTTAGTGTATATATACAGCCCTGGGGGGCGGGATCACCAGGGCCAATTTAGGCTCAGGGAGGGTGGCTGCAAGGCCCCGTCACTGTAAAAATAAAAAACAGCCCTGTTGTAGGAAGTGCAATCCAATTATGTCAACAAGTAATTGTCCACAAGTTGTTGATGAAGGAAACTGGATTTATTCCATACAAAGGACCCACAATTACAAAGCCAGTGCCTGAAAGATGCACTTAAAGAATTCCAGAACGGAGAATTAAGAGATACAAACCTTCCATAAAGAAATACACTCTCTACACCTGTGTGATTGGGTCTCCTGGGCCGTAATAGACTCTGGTAGAGCCTCCCCTCCGATTTTTAAGAAATATATCCCTGAGGGATGGGGACACCAGGGTCTGATGAGGATTGGGAGGGGGCCACGTGGCCCCCTAACCTTTACAAACAAAATAACAGCCATGGGAGGTGGTTCTCCAGGGCCTAAAAGGAATCGTAGAGGGGGGCCATGTGGTTCCCCTTCTCTTTAAAGGTCATATGGCTGATTAGGCTGGTTGTCCTCAGGGCCCAATGAGGTACAGTGGCAGAAGTAGAATGTGCCCAATTATTAAAGATAAAAGGATTTCTTCAGTGGGATTCCTCCCTGAAGTGATGTGGTAAATATTTCAAATAGAAAGTGCTTCTACTAGTGCTTCTACTGGTTACTAGTTTTCTGCGTTTTTGGTTTTACGTGTAGTTGTAATTATGTCTCCAATGCCTTTCTGATATTTTGCAATGTCTTTGGCTGCAATAATCTTTCAGTAAGCCAAGGGGCCAAGGAATGCAGCAATAAGATTAGAAAACTTACACCTGGATAGTAGCATCAAGGGCTTCCATAAGCCAGTGATTCCATTATTTGGTGTTGATATATATTTTTAGGTTGGTAGTAAAAGAGTCAACCGATAAGAGTCATTTGGTATACGACCAAGAATGCTTTACCTGTGCTGGAAAAAAGATATAATTGTTTTGTCCAGGGTAGGTGTAAGAATTCCGAACAATATAACAATATTGTCAGACCAGGTTATTTCAGGTGAGGAATCAAACTGAACCAAGCAGGTATTTTTGAATAGATTAAGTAGACAGTGTGGTGAGTAGGTCCCACCACCATGTTTGTTCCATCTAAGGCAAAGCAAGGCATGATTAGTTATTGTGCATAGTGCTCTGAAGGTTCATCAATCTGCATTTTGATGACCCGCTTAAAAGAATAAAATTGGCCTTTACCAGACAGGTAGAAGCCACTGATTCAAGAATCAATGCAAACAAATGATGTAAAGGACTATTACGTCTATGAAGCAGAAGGGACTTAATGCTGCATTTGGAGCATTCATGGATATTAAGAGGAAGAGACGCTGAACCATCAATGACATCTAGATGAAAGATTTGACAGTTAATAATTTACTGGTCATTGTATATTCAGAAGAAGCAGCAAGATAAATGTCAACCAGGTTTCCTTTATAAATATAAAAGCCAGATTGTGATCAACGATGAGGTCATGAACCTCAATACAATGTTTGATTACAAAGCACACATTTAATAGTCTGTATGTGAGGGCACATATCTTAGTAGAGATGTGGTGGGACAAACATCATGGTGATAGAAAGTAGAGGTTTCAGAGAAGGTAGATGAGAGAAAAGTGTTATCAGATGTAGTTGATCTTAAAGAAGTGATTGATAGCTTGCAGGAAGGCGAGTGCACCATGAAATGGGGGTATCTGTTTACTAAATGGTGCAGAACAGAGGGCAAGGATGTCAAGTCAAGTCAGTAAATTTGTATAGCGCGCTACATACCCAGAGGGTCTCAAGGCGCTTGAGGATGGGAGGGGAATTACATGTCAAATATCCAGGTTTTAAGTTGCTTTCTGAATGCTAGGTGGTTCTGAGTGAGGCGAAGGTGAATGGGAAGTGAGTTCCAGGTTTTAGCCGCCAGGTAGGAGAAGGATCTTCCTCCCATGGTGGTTTTGTTGATGCGAGGGACAGCGGCAAGGGCTTGGTTAGAAGAGCGAAGCTGGCGGGGGGGGTGTGTAGAAGGAAAGTTGCGTGTTGAGGCATTCGGGTCCAAGTTCGTAAAGTGCTTTGTGTGCTTGGGTTAGGAGGCGGAATGTTATCCTCTTGTTGACGGGAAGCCAGTGGAGGTTTTTCAGGTGGCCAGAAATGTGGTCTTTACGCGAGATGTCTAGTATGAGTCTGGCTGATGCGTTCTGGATACGTTGGAGTTTTTTCCGAAGTTTGGCGGTGGTACAGGCGTATATGGTGTTTCCGTAGTCCAGGCGGCTTGTAACCAGAGCATGGGTGACCGTTTTTCTAGTTTCGGTGGGGATCCAGCTAAATGTTTTTTTGAGCATGCGAAGAATGTTAAAGCAGGATGATGAGACGGCGTTGACTTGTCTGGTCATCGAGAGTGAGGAGTCCAGGATGACGCCCAGGTTCCGTGCGTGGTCCGTCGGGATGGGTGCTTTTCCTAGGGCCTCTGGCCACCAAGAGTCGTCCCAGGCGGAGGGAGAGGTACCTAAGAAAAGGACTTCTGTTTTGTCTGAGTTCAGTTTCAGACGGCTGTGCTTCATCCACTCGGCGACTTCTTTCATTCCTTCATGTAGGTTGGTTTTGGTGGTGAGAGGATCTTTGGTGAGAGAGAGAATCAGTTAAGTGTCATCGGCGTAGGAGATGATGTTGAGGTTGTGTTGGCGTGCGATGGTCGCGAGGGGGCTCATATATACGTTAAAGAGGGTGGGGCTGAGTGAGGATCCTTGTGGCACGCCGCAAATGACTTCAGTGGCCTCTGACTTGAACGGTGGGAGGCGGACTCTCTGAGTTCTTCCGGCAAGGAACGAGGTGATCCAGTCGAGGGCTTTTCCTTGGATTCCGATGTTTCTGAGGCGTTGTAACAGGGTGCTATGACAGACTGTGTTGAAGGCAGCGGAGAGGTCGAGGAGGATGAGGGCGACTGTGTCTCCATTGTCCAGTAGAGTTCGAATGTCGTCTGTTGCTGCGATGAGTGCGGTCTCAGTGCTGTGTTTGGCTCGGAAGCCGGACTGTGAGGAGTCGAGGGATTTGTTCGTTTCTAGGAAGGCGGCGAGCTGGTTGTTGACAGCTTTCTCGATGACTTTGGCCGGGAATGGTAGGAGCGAGATGGGGCGGTAGTTTTTGAGTTCGGTGGGGTCAGCTGTGGGTTTTTTCAGAAGGGCGCTGAGTTCGGCGTGCTTCCAGGTATCCGGGAAGATGGCGGAGTTGAGGGAGCAGTTGATGATGTCTCGGAGGTGTGGTGCTATGATGGAGTCTGCTTTGTTGAAGATATGGTGAGGGCATGGGTCCTCTGCTTACCTACAGAGTAAAACCAACAATAGATAGATGGATTGATAGACAGACAGACAGACAGACAGACGGACAGACAGACAGACAGACAGACAGGTAGATAGGTAGACAGATAGACAGATAGACAGATAGACAGATAGATAGATAGATAGATAGATAGATAGATAGATAGATAGATAGATAGATAGATAGATAGATAGATAGATAGATAGATAGATAGATAGATAGATAGATAGATAGATAGATAGATAGATAGATAGATAGATAGATAGATAGATAGATAGATAGATAGATAGATAGATGGATAGATAGATAGTAACATAAATAAAACTACCTACTTCCCCTTTTCAGAAACCTGCTGCAGGCAATACATTCTAGACGTTCTCATCCTGAGAAATAAAATTGGAGTATCCCATACAGAGGACCATAAGGAATAGCAGCCTCTCTTCATCTCTTCATCATTTGAAAAAGTGGAGAATCAAATGTATGAATGATTTAGGGAAAGAGGTTATTCCAGCACAGGACCAGCAGATCAAAAACAGCTGTTTTGGGTCTGTATAACGTATGTTTGAGTCCACAGACCTTTTAGGAATGCTATTTGAGGAGTTCCTGCTTACCTGGAAACAAAGATCCTGTCTGTGTGCATGCTCTTCATTCTGGCTCGGTGCTCAGTGATCTACAGAGATAACAGGCGATAACTAGCTAATTTGAAGAACATGGCTGATTATGGAGACTTGGAAGCAACTCTGACTCTGGAGAGATGGAAACCACAGAATCTGAACTTCCGTAGGAGAGCAATGGCCTGTCAAAGACTGCAGACACAGAAAATGAGATCATCTGTACTGGAGAAATAGCTGGAAACAAAATCAGCTTTTTCCAAGAATTGCTTTCAGTCGCTAACTGGTTGGGTACGCCCACTTTGCATGTCATTAGCGATAAACATCGCTGACATGCAAAGCGGGCCCCAAACCACTCGCTATAGCCTAAAAGCTGTCGCTAACATCAGTTAGCGACAGCTTGCTAATAGGGCGAAAGAATTATCGCCGATTAGCGGCCGAAAACAGCGGCTAAATTGTCGATAATTGCCTATCGCCCCCCTTGGTAATATGCCCCAAGGTGTTTTTCTCTTTTGACAACCAATTTCAATTAGCACATCACTGTTCATATTTCCAGCACTGGGTCCATCACTATTTAAAAAACAAATGTTGTCCTTCACATCTGTTGGATTGTAGCAAATACTAGTTATATTAATCTCAATTGAAAACATCCCTGAGCTCCTCCCTCTCTGAGAGGGGGTTGTAGCCTTTAGCTCCCTCGCACAAAAAACACCATTGCACATAGGGCCAGATTTACAAAAATGTCACACAACAAAGAGCCGTAAGTAAAGTTGCTGTGCTCTATTGCATGAGTGGTGAAGAGCAGGAAAGTGCCATATCTACCGCAATAGCATGCAATCTCCCTAGCACTGGTCTACATTAGGCTGCCTAGCGCCATGCATACACCTGTGCACTGTAGTGCAACGGTATGTGTGTGATATCTAGTATAGGTTTTGTTGTGGAAGGGAAAACTTCCAGTACAAAATATTATGCTTACACTGACTTTAAAACGTGTCCCACTGTAGATATGTGCAGTATGGTGCAGTACACTTGCTAAGAGGCAAAAGTTAGGAGAATAAAATAAGTTCTCCATTTTAATGCCAGCTTCAAAAGGGGTTTTTGGTGTAAAGCCTTGCCAATTATTGCTATTAGATAGAGCTTGCCATTAAAAACTAAGAGTGGATGGATGCCCATGTACCACCAATGGGGTGCCCCCCACCCCCTCTGTCACAAATAAATGCAAAGCAAGTCAATATGTTTTGTGCTGATAAGCAAAGCCAAAATATACATTTTAACACAGCAAAAATATTACTAAATTCACCCCATAGTATTATACTCCTTTGGAACTTCCACAGTGCAAACATATCTAAAAGCAAGGCATGCTCAAAGGCTTTCAAGACACCCAGAAATACTAATCCCCGGTGGAAAAGGCGGAAGACCAAGCTATTGTAAATAGCCCCAGAATTTCGGTTCTGAGAGGAGCGGTAGGGCCAGTTGGAATAAACAACGATCAACATACCAGCACCTCCGGACGGACCAGAGAGGAAAAAACACTAACAGCTGGATTATCTGACCTAAAATGGATAGCCAGAACTTTAAATATCAACAATTGACAAACCGGCCCTAAGACAAGCAAGGGCTCTCTTGACCTATTTGGAATATGCTTGTGGAACATTAACGGCTTAGCCTCCAAAATAACTGACTCAGAATTCATGCATTACATTAGAACCTTCGACGTTGTGGCATTTCAGGAGACATGGTTTGCAGATCCCCAGCACCTTCAGGGATACCTGCGCTTCTACATCGGCGCAAAAAGGACAGCTAAATATGGCCACCTTCAAGGTGGCCTAGCAACTTATCTATCAGCTACAAGCATCCTGACGGCAAAAGAAGTTGGACCATCCTCTACAGCCTCGCTGGCAGTAAACTTTCCATTGGCGCAATTAAAAACAGGCATCGCTGATACCGACTTCACTCTAATCAATGTCTATGTTCACCCGAGAAAAAAAAGGAAAGCAGTCAAAGACCGATGTAATTACATGGAGAAATGCATAGGGGAAAGAACTACCACTAACGTCATGCTTACTGGGGACTTCAATCTCAACCTCATGGGCACCAGGCAAGAAGATGAGCTCCTAATCCAAAACTCAATTTGGGATATCCCATCACAAGGGAAGTCACAAATATTCAAACAAACAAAACTAGGCAACAAGACCCTAGAAGAACTGGAATATTTCAACATCAGGGCCCTAAATGGAAGGACTTCCGGAGACAACCCTCCGGCCTCAACATTTCACTCAACAAGAAATAGCAGCATCCTGAATTATACTTTCATCTCATTACCATTATTTCAACACATAAGTTCCTATTGGATAGGCAGAAGTGGAGATAGTGATCTTTGTCCCCAAGAAACCACTCTTGAAACAATAAAGACGAACTTTGAACCGTCCAAAGAATCAAAAGAGTCAGTCTACACTGTTAATTAAAAAAAAATTAAATACTCAGCAGCAACAGATGAAACCCTAGTTGAAAGGGCAAAACAGCATTTTGGGGCCCGCACTGGATCAAGTGAAACTGCCAAATGGGAACAATTTACAAACACTATGTCTAATTACGCCACAATACCCAAGCCACACGCTAAATCAGGGTATGACAGATCGAGCAAATTCACTGAAGAGCACAAAGAAAAAATCAAAGGCACAAAAACATCAATTTACTGCACAATGAGAGAACTCCAACAGAAACCCATGGACACAGTAAAGCACTACCAACTACGGAAATTAAAATCAACATTGAAAAAATTTAAATGGGAAGCAAATAAATCCGTGGAGGATATTCTTTGGGCAAGACTCTACTCTGACATCAAACGAAACGATGGGGCAAGATTCTGGAAATCGATTAATTTGTTTATAAGACCTACGCACCATGGAGTCTCATCTAACATCACAGAGGAGTCATGGGCAAACTTCCTCGGAGTCCATTTGAACCTGGCAACAGGAAAAAACCAAGTGTTAACATCGGACCGCGAGAGGGACACTCACAAAAAACTATTATCTAACTGCGACAATAGCGGCAAAGAATGCCATAACTCGACTCTAAACGATGATTTGCCGGAATTACAAAATACTATCCAGCGCCAAATTAAGAAAGGAAGAAGCGAGGGAGCTCCGGGACCAAATGTTATCCCGCCAATTCTTTATAAACAAGACGTGAAAGGCTGGGCAGCAGCTCTCTAACCCCTTTTTCTAGAGATAAGATGCTACAACATCCTGCCAAGCTCCTGGAAGGGCTCCATCATTTCTCCAATTTATAAGGCAGGAGACATGGCTTCCCCTCAAAATTATCGATTGGTGGCTCTAATCAATAATGAGGCAAAATATTTTACAGGCATCCTCCTATAGGAATTGTTGTCAATGGCCACAGAGAGATCCTTAATCCCTGTCAACCAGACAGGCTTTGCCAAATTAGTGGGTACAATGACCAATATTTTGACCATGGGCATGCTCATAGACAAGGCAGAATAAAACAAAATGCCCAACCATTTCTGCTTTATAGACTATAAGGCTGCCTTTGATCACATAAACCAGAACATTTTATGGTCTAAACTGAACAGTTGGGGGATATCGAGACCTCTGTTGGATCTGCTGATCAACCTTCATACAGAGACCCGGGTACAGATAAAGGTGAGGGATGGATCAGTTTTGTCCAGGCGCATACCGACTAATAAGGGCCTGAAACAGGGCTGCGTCCTGGCCCCTACTTTATTCAACCTGTTTTTAGGCAACCTTGTTCCGATTCTAAACAGATGCAACTCCCACGCTCCTAAACTAGGAGGACTCCAATTAACCTGTCTACTATATGCAGACTATATTGTCTGAATAAGCCACACTAAGGTAGGGTTCCAACTACTCCTGAATGCAACCTACAGCTATTCAAACGAAAACGAGCTGACAATAAATCTGGAGAAAATCCAGACGATGACCATCAGCAAGAATAAAAGAAAATTAACATCATGGTTCTGGAACAAGACAAAAATTGGAGACACCCCAGTATACAAATATCTAGGAGTGAAGATCGATAACGGTGGGCAGTTCTCTACTCAGAGAACAAGTATACAAGGAAAAGGGCTATCTTTGGCAATTTCACTGAAAACATTAAACAGCAAACTTTCTGGTCCCTCTCTTCTTCCTCTGGCGCAAGTAATTCGCGCTAAACTCCTTCCAACAATCACCTATGGGAGTGAGGAACTCAGAGGAAGGGACGCCAAGATCCTCGATAACACAATTACTGCTTCAGAATTATTTTTAGCCTGCCCAAGCGAACCTCACCAGCACAAATCAGGCTAGAATTCAGCATTGAACAACAGCTCTTGGCAAGACAGGGGGCCCATATCTCAGCCTGGGAAAAAGTGAGGAAATCTAAACATGGAACATTAAACGAGCATCTATGGATGGAGCTAACGCAACATCCGTCCTCACCAGCAGCCAGGTTCCTCGCGAGCAGTCTGGTGAACACGGGATTGAAGCAGCTCTGGGACACCCCAGTAAACCATACAACACTTAAAGAATTGGTCAAGAAATCGATCAAACAACAATTGTGGGTCCAAGACAAGGCAGCCCTTTCAAAAAGAATGCACGGCTGGATGACCCTGAACTCTTACTCAACGATAGCACCACAGAGCTACTTTGGCGTGGGTTATGCAAAATCCTTCAAAATGTGCTTCTTAAAGTATTGGTTAGGCTTGCTACCCTGCATTCAAAACTTCCCACGCTGGATAAAAACCAAAGCTGGTTCCCTTTGTCGGTTATGCTGCACCTGATTTGCTCCTGCGAGAAACTGCTGGTCGAACGGAAATATCAGTTGAAACATCACTTTAACCAACGGGAGATACGTACATGAAGGAATGCAGTTCTCCCCTGCTTTTCATCCCATGATCCTCAGCTGAACTGTAGTTTTGTAAAATTCATGAAGGCAGTGGAATGAAAGATGCCAAAAACTCATCTCTAAGGGTTGTGATATAGTTGACTAAACATTACATCATCCACTGTCATTGCTGACTTCATAAGAACATGAGGATACTGGGAAAGAAAAAACATTTTATAACAGAAAACAGATCAAATTTCTTAAAATAAAATTAATCGCACCTGGAAGACATCCTGCGCATAATTGAATCGAGGAAATGTGACTGTGATATGCTGATTTTATCAAACATATAGTTTTAACAAATGTTTCTTTTAATCTGTTTTGTACTGCAATGGTTTTAAGTAACTATGCTAAATAAAATTACTTACTTACTTACTTACTGTGCAAGAACATATAAAAAAAAAACACTGAGGAGCTGTGTCCCTTCCACAATGGCAGTTCAAAAAAATTGTCCTCCCCTCAATTTCTTTGAAGTTCAGAGAATGTAAAAAATCTGGTATGGGGAGCAAAACTGAATAATGAAACAAAAAAGTGGAACCTAACATGTTCCATGCATAATTTGTATCTACTGAAGCAGAAATAAGGCCACTTGTCAGACCAGTTTTATATTTAAAAAATAAAACACAAAACATAAAGAAACAAAAACACTAAAACCAATAACCCATTTTGGTAAAAAGATGTCTTACTTTCTTCAGTATTTTTTTTTCTTACTTTCTAACTTTAGTTTGGCTGTGTGCCTCTAGCAGTCCTTGTTGCTAAACCATGCTGGGCATGGTGAAAGCAAAATATAGTGTGGATTTGCTTTCCATATACTGAAAGCAGCATGGCCTGGCAGAGGATGTGCTGTGCTTTGCCAAAGCTGTTTGTAGCAAGGGTTAAACTCCATGGCAGGTTTTCCTCAGGTACTGGCCTCCAGCCAGCCTATGCAGGTAACCACCACTGTGCACATTGAGGTCCATATACAGAAGGAGTTGGCTTTTGAAGCGGGTTGTGTTAGAGACTAGGTCAACAGTTGTGTGTAGCAGAGGTTGCTGGCCCATGGAAGCTGGGCCTGGCCAAAAGCTATTTTTCTGTCCATCCATACCTGGTGTTAGCCTCCTTGGAAGACTAGGTTTACAACCAGCCTATGTATAGACCCTGCAAACAACAACCATTGTACATGGCCAAAGACCATGGATAGCAGCAGTTGACCATTTTGTGGATTGGATGCGTGGTCTGACCAGGCAGCTAACCTCTGCTTTGCAAGACCGAAGGCCGTGAATAGCAGGGGCTGTCCGTCCTTTAGGATTGTATGCAGGGTCTGGTGAAAAACCTGTGTTGTGCATGGCCGAAAACTGTGAACAACATTGAAGAGAATACTTTCACAGATGTTGGATGTGGTATTTCATCAAGCAATACAGTGAAAAATCTACAGCTATGGTTAGGATTCGTTATAATAACTTAATACACTTTTTTATTTTTTTTACATTCGCTACAAAAACAACATTTGAAGAACAGTCATCATTATGTATTAAACTTGGAAAATCACTGAAACTCATCAGTTATTGTTTGCACCACAATACATAACTTGAAAGACAGCCATGCTAACCATAACTCACAATCCAAATGTAATGCTCAGAAATTCATAATAGTTCAATATTTATAAGAAAAATACAATGTCATGAAATAACAATATATATTTTAAAAAACGTAGCTTACTGTATTGTTCGAGAGTGGGACAGAAATAAACACAGGGCCTCATTTATGAAGAGTGACGCATCGCTGTGTGAAAACAGCGATGCGTCACTATTCACTGCGCCCTCCTTGCGACACCAATGATGCGTCATATTTACAGTATGACGCATCATGGCACAAGGAGTTACAGATATGTCAGTATTTCTGACGTATCTGTATGGTGCAAAAGTGATGCATTGCTGGAGTGTGTCACAAAAGTGCTGCAATTCCAGCATTGTGTCCTTTCACATGGGGCAAGCCCCATGTGAAAGGGCCTGCATCAGTCTTACGCCTGCTGTAAGGCAGGCGTAAGAAATTGATGCATTAGTGTCCTAGAAGTTGGGCAGTGAAATCTTATAGATTTCAAGACGTCACTTCTATGACCCTTTCTTGCATCAGAACGCCCCCCCCCTGCATACATTATACCTGTTATGTTATGTTAAAAATTCTTATACCGCGCACGTTCACCGAAACGGTTTCTTGGCGCTCATAACAAACACAGCGGGCAAGGGCCAATGGTTACTCAAAGGCAGCTTTGAAAAGGAACGTCTTTAATGTCTTGCGGAAACATTCATAGGAAGGGCAGTGACGGAAGGAGGAGGGGAGGGAGTTCCAAAAGGAAGGGCCTAGGAAAGAGAAACGTAGACCACCATGTTTCTTGCGGTGGATTTGGGGGATGCACAAAAGATTGTCGGCGGAAGAGCGTAAATTACGTGTTGGTAAATAGCGCTTTAGATTGGAGGAGATAAAAGCAGGTGCCAAATTGTAAAGAGCTTTAAAAATAGTGCATCCAAGTTTAAAGGTGCACCGTTTGGCCACTGGAAGCCAGTGGAGGCTCCTCAGCAGTGGAGAGACGAGCTGGTGCTTGGGCTGGTGGAACACCAAGCGGGCAGCCTGATTTTGTATCAGTTGGAGCCTCTGGAGCTGGTAAGCGGGAATCCCTACATATAAGATGTTTGCAAAGTCAACCCTGGAGATGACTAGGGCCAAGATGACTAAAATGAGTGCCTCTCTGGTAAGAAATCGACAGACCTTGCGTATCCTGCGCAGATGGAAGAAGCAGGATGATGTAACTGCCGCGATCTGCGATTTCATGGATAAATCACGAGGCTTTTCACAGAGCTGACAGGACGGGGTGGGGCGCCGAGAGAGAGGGGCCAGTAGTTGTCATTCCACGGATTGGCCGGTCCGCCCACCAGGACAAGTTCCGTCTTAGTAGGATTTAGCTTGAGCTGGTTGTGGGCCATCCAATCAGAGATGTAAAGCATGGTGGTTTGGAAATTGGTGAGGGAAGAGGAAGAGGTATCAAGAGGGAAAATCAGCTGCAGATCATCTGCATAATTATAGATAGTTGCAGAGGAGTGACGGAGAGAAACCATGAGGGGTTGCATATATAAATTAAAAAGAAGGGGGGATCGAGCCGAGACCTGAGGGACTCCGCAGGAGAGGGAAGAAAGGGGAGCAGAAAAGGTGGAGAGGTGAACTGCTTGAGAGCGCCCGTCGAGGAAAGATCGGACCCAATCAAGGGCGACGCCCTGAATGCCGGCATTAGTGACACGGTCGATCAATATAGAGTGATCGACCGTGTCAAAAGCCGCCAACAGGTCTAACAGGACGAGGGCTTGGGGGATGTTATTATCCGCCCCAGTTCTTAGTGTATCCATGACGGCCGCAATGACCGCCTCAATGGAGTGAAGGGGGCGGAAGCCAGCCTGTTGAGGGTCCAAAAAAGATGAACTCTCAATGAAGGTGCTCAAACACCGAGTCACGTGGGTCTCTAAGATCTTTCCCAGGTAGGGGAGTAGAGAAATAGGCCTATAGTTACTCAGAACCAAGGGGTCTGCGTTGGCTTTCTTTAAAATCGGTAACACCACTGCCTGTTTGAAGGAGTCTGGAACAACTCCTGTGGCTAACGAGGTGTTAAGAAGAGCCAAGGCAGGGTCAGGCCAGGCCAAGAAGATTTCTTTGAGGATATGGGGGGGGGCAGCAGTCGTTGGGAGACCCGGAACTAACTTTGTGCAGGAGGCTCTGGAACTCAGTAATGGAGATAGGGGGGAAGGCGTCCAGTTGCTGGGAATTTTTGGGGGGTAATGAGAATGAGTGGGACGAAGTGGGTGGAGAAATATTATTTTTAATAGTGGAGATTTTATCCTGAAAGTAGGTGTTAAGCTCATCACACAGAGCCTGAGTGGGCACGGAGGGAAGAGTGACACGATCGGGAAGGGAGAGCTCATTAACAATTGAAAAAATATCTTTTGCTTTGGAGGCCGACTCCATGAATTTACGGGAAAAATAAGATGTTTTAGCCTCTAAAATAGAGGATTTATAAATTTTTAAGAGGGTCGTAGGTATAATGTAGCGCAGGGGTTTACAAAGTGATGCATCTACCTAGATGCGTCACTTTGTAAATAGAGTGCAACAAGGGACATTTTTTATGCTGCTTGTGCGTCCCAAACAGAGATGCACTGGCGGCGTAAAAGTGACACACGGCCTCATAAATGAGGCCCATAGAGAGCAAGAGAGAGAGAGAGGAAGAGATGCCGGGTGTGTGCCAGGAGTACAACAGCGTATTTTTGTTTTCTTTTCAAGCATTCAGATAGAATCTCCCTTTTCTTCTAGCTGTTCTTCCTGGTCAAGGAATGTTCTGAATCTATGCACTAGCCACTGGTTGGAAAATTCCCTACTTCTGTTGTGTGCATCTGCTCTTCCTTTTTCCTGATACTGGAAACCTCACCATATTCCATCGTTCGAGTTGGCTTTTGCCTTCGTCCACCATGTGGATCCTAGTATGCTCTGCTGGGAGCATAGAAGAGTGTCTGTGGAGGTTCTGGAAGCAAATGGCTTCAGTACCTTGAAGCCCCATTTGGGATCTCCACTTCACTGGAGAGCTAATGTGGCAGTCCGTTCTGTTGCCATCTGTTCCTGTCCTTAACCCCTCCCATGCTCATGACGGAGCCGCTCCGTCATGAGCATCGGCTGAGCTGTGCTCATGACGGAGCGGTTCCGTCATGGCCCTGCAGCCGCGCCTGCGCGGCACGTTCTATTGAGCGGGCGGGGCCATGACGGAACCGCTCCATCACGAGCACAGCTCAACCGCGGCACGAGCATGCGAGCGACGCTCGCCCCCCCCTAGCGCTGCGGCGGAATTGCCGCTGCAGCGAAGGGGTTAACTAGATCACTTTTCCTTGCTACATGATCATTGTTGAAATCATTTTAGCCTCTAAACTTCCAGAGGCAGCTCTGTTGTGTCCACTAGGAGGCCAATTGTTCACCCATATTCTGTGATGCTGATTAGTTTCTCAAGTGGGTTTACAAACCGAACTGGTTCGCTATCAGGCTACGTAAAGCACAACTTTTAAAAGTTCCCTTCCTACTGTGTTTATCAAATATCCTCTTGCATCATTAAATTAGATGTTTATTCATAAGTAAAAAGTAACTTCAAATTGTTTCTGGCCTTTTTTTAGAGTATGTTTAGAGTAAATTATGAAAATTGATTGTATTCACGTCTAGCTTATTGAGGAATATCATTATTTAGCCTGCAAGGTGAGAATCAGTGTGCAGATACATCTCCACTGGTTTACTGTGGGGTCATATGTTTCCTTAATATTTAGTATGTCCCATCATTCTACATTAGACACCCTGCCCTGTGGGCTTGCAAAGCATACTTTAGAAGAGACTTACGTGATGGTGTAAAGTGGGATTCATACACGAAAAGACACTCTTCCTGAACACTTCAATGTATGGGTTTTAAACTGAAGCTAGCCACAGCACAATGGTATTATCTAGGACCATACATTCCAGTCGTGCATTTGAGCCATGTAAATACACACTTTGACATTTAACTTAAATGTCTCTTTTGCACTTCCTGTGCCCATTTACCTTGGTCGCACTGAAAAGTTAAATACGGCAATGAGGTGCGACTTATTTACAAAATGCAAATTTACAGGGGAAACACACCTGCTGTGACACAGATTAGCAATGTCATGGTGCCCCAGTTTCTAATGCCATCATAACCAAACAGGAAAAAGAGGGGGGCACTACAAAATAATTACCAATACAGATCGAAGAATGTGGAAAGTGCCTTGAAAACTGCACAGTGGTAAATCCAAAAGCAATACATGTGTTCCTCTTTTTGTCAGGAAGAAACATGGGGGATCGAGTTTCTCTTTCTTGGCTCCAAGGTTCTGGAATGTTCTCCCTGACAACCTTCGATTTTCTCAATCATATTTAGAATTCCGCAAAGGTTTGAAGACATGGTTATTCACCAGCGTTTGAGGTCTAAGTCTTTATTTATTCTGTACAGCACAGTACTAGCGCCATGAAACTTTTTTGGTATACGTGCGCTCTATAAATTTCCTCAACTTCAACTTCAACTTCAACTTCATGTGTTTAGAAAGTGGTTTAAATTGTTGAATTCCTTCGCAGTAACACTCAGTTCTCTTCAGACCGTTCTTAAAAACAAGCTGTGCTGGAATGAGGTACAGTTATAAATTGTGAGGTGGCCAAGATCTGAGCGTGCAATGTCAAGATTACACTGCCAAAATGACAAAATAATTATTATACCTTTCTTTGTAGAAAATAAATGGGATTGGGAATCACATTCTAGCAATGTAATAGTTCTCTTGCTATTTCTATAAATCAGTTGTATCAATGTATTGTTTCCTGGGACTGGAAAGTCTTAGTCTTAGCAGCTGACATGAGGTAACATTTCTGTTGAATGGTTTATATCAACAGTGTTATGACACACTGGAAGGGGAATTTCTTTCTACTCAGTTTTAAATACGCCCATGTATGCATATGGGACTATTCATAAAGGTAGATTTACACATGAGAAAATCTACATGTATACATTTACACTTACACTTTGTAGCAAATCAACTACTTGTGGATATTTACCATTAAAAAGCATAGATTTAAGGTAAAGACTTTGAAACCAGGGGATGGAGCCAAACTGTAAGTTTCTACTAATAACTTTTGACATATAGGCAAAGAGCTCCACCACCAGAAAAGAGAGATTCCTATAGTAAAGTATAGGGAACATAATGTATGAAGTAACAAAACAGAAATAAAGAAAAAACATCATAGCTGTCTTGCTGCTTCTACAAATCAGCTGAATCAACACTTTTTTCCAAGGAAAGGGAAGTCTTATCAGCTGACATAAGGTAACATTTCTGTTGTGTGGCCTACATTAACAGTGCTATGATATAATGGAAGATGTATTTCTGGCTTCCCAGTTTTTAATCAACCCATTCATGCATATGGGGTTGTTCATAAAAGTGTAAAGGTACATTCTCACACGAGTAAATCTACATGAGTACGTTTACTTTTACATTTTGTAGTAAATTGAATACTTTTGGCTATTTACCATTTGCAAGCGTAAATTTACTACACAGTATTGTCTTTGAGACCAGGGGATGGAGCTAAGTTTACGAGTGTAAAGTAACTACCTGTAACTTATCAAATGTAAGTGAAGATCTCTGCCACTGGGTAATGAATAGCAAAAAAAAGATTATGCAGTAACCAATTAGCAATATGAATATATATAAAAACATATTGATACCAAAACCACAAAATTCGAATAGGCAAACCGGAGATATGAAACTGTAAAATCTAAATCAGAATATAGCACCAAAAAGCAATAAGCTCCAAGAGGAATTGCCTGGTTGCACTTGACAGGTACCTAGGTGTAGGTTATGGCCATCCATGATAAAGTGGGGGTCAGACACAGAAACCAGGTTTAACCTGGTCGGAACTTTTACCTTTAGATTTTGGCTCTGAAATGTTTGTCAAAAATCTTCAGCAGGTCAAGGCATCAGCCTGTGACTAAAGAGGGCTCCATGACATCAGATAGCAGCTCGTTGAGGTCTAGAGGAACTCATTACCTTTTGATCAGAAGGAAATTTCTGAGCAAGAGAAATTTTAATTTAGGACTCCAAGAAAGTCCCTCGCCAGCGGGATACTTATGACCTATTACTCGGTCAAGGTTTTTATCTTCAGACTTAGTCACATTTTTGAAACTCAGATTCCTCCAATGGGACAAGGCTGCACGCTGTGGATGAAGAGGGCTCAATGATTCCAGATACCTTCTCTGTGAGATCCTGTTGAATTAAATTTACTGCTGGGGAATACTGCAGAGAGTGAGCAACCTGGATGTTTGGCTCAGCTGCAACACACCTTTGTTAGGTCACCTTGGTATGTTGATCAGAGACCTTTGGAGGTCATTGAAGCCAACACATTTCATCCCAACTTTCAAGAGAGGATAGGAGGAGTACACTTTGAAACTAGAGAAAAGATCCAGGACCTTGGGGACAGCACTTGGGGTTCAAGACTCAATTCAGCATGGGCCAGGAGTACGGTGCAGGGCAGATCCAGTTGGACCTGGGCAGTTTAAAAGTTGCAGGAAAGGCCTCTTGTAGATAGTTGTGTCCCTGTGGCTTGAACCAGAGGTCAGTCTTATTACCCTAAAGTCCACTACATTGTCCTAGATTTAAGAGGGAGAGCAGGTAAAATCTTCTAGATTAAAGAATATTAAATGTTCTAGTCCACAGGAGCTAGGTATTTTTTAAACTCACTTTTTTCACTCACCACTGACCCTTCAACTCATATATTCCTACACCACACATAGTTCTGAATATCAGTGCTCCCACGTAGTCTTCGATCGTAGCACGCCCCATCCCCCAGCGGGGCAGGAAGACCCCTATGATGAGGCATGATACCAAGGGCCCTTTTGGTGTGTGAGGGGTCTTTAAAGAAACACTATGTGCTTCCAACCACTAGAGGCAAAGATTTGACCTGTGAGTACATTATATTCCATAAGTGTATGTTAGGGTGGATCTTGTTATTCATGAAGCTTATAGTGAGCATCTTTGTTTGCCAACGGATTGAGGGAAAAAGATATTACTCCTAGATCAATGTCTACAAGGATTGGGCTGTAGCTGGTGAGGAGTGCCTCCAGGAAATCGTAGAAGGTAAAATTAGGGAGTAGCCCCCTGTGGATGAGGTAATAATCAATACGGGATTGGGTTCAATGAGGGCCGAATAATAAAGTGCAATCCCTGTCGGTTGGATGTAATAATCACCAGACATCTACCAACGAGTGGTCATCCATAGGCCGTATTGTTGCCGTGATAGGAATATGTGCACCCAGTCCTGTCTAATATTGAGTCTGGAGGTAAATTCCAATCCCCCTTAACCCCTTGCACGCTGGCCAAATTTTTGCGCTATGCGGGCAAAAAAGAGAGTGGGTGGAGTTCGGACGGCCCCTGGTCGTCATTAGCACAGGCCCACCGTGACGCGTGTTGGCCGGGGGCCGTCCTGAGCACCAAAGGGGTTAAAAGGGCAGGTATTTTTCCTGGATGATGGCAGCATTCTAGATAGTTGTGTGGAAGCAGATTTTGTCCTTAGTGTTGGCTTACATAAATCTCACAATAATGGACCTGTAGAAGACTTGCATCTTGGCAAATACCCATCAACCCCCTCATCGACCCATGTCTTAAAGACCTTGCATGGAAATCTCTTTCCTATAAGGATGGCTACTTCACATTTTGTGGAACAGCTGCTTAGCATAAAGTCTCCCCTTGATCATCTAGGCGCACTACTGCTGATGACTGTGCCCATTTATTCTTGCTTAAGTTTGAACGATTCTAATAGGGACAGATGGGTTTTGTGTAGCAGTGATATATCTGTGTGTTTTGTATGTAGGTAATGTAAGATTTTCTTTTACTTGATGTAGTGGGACAACCTATTCTGCCTAACGTGGGCTCATACTATAGTCAACCAGCAACCCAATTTCTAACACCAGCAAATTGAGGCATATACACTTGGATAATTCCAATTCTAGTCAGAGCTCAGAACAGTGGAGAAGGTATCAATTTCAACATAATAATTGTAATGTATAATAACTACACAGCAAACAATGGATAGGCTTACTCCTGTTCAATCTCCATTTCCCCAGGCTGCTACTCCAATGGAGATATTGACTTATACCTGTCACTATCCATTTGAAATGCTTCTATGACTGGATGGAGACCAGTTCAGTCCAATTCTCTCTTTGACGTTTACCGGACGCCATGCGATGCTAGGGATATCTATACTGGTCTGTATTGCTTGTATATTAAAAACCTCAGCAAACCTTGGGCCTTGGTGGTGAGTTTGGGTAGTGGAAAGCCAGCTCAGCAGTAAGAGGTGGGAGAAGGAGGTGCTTGAGAAAGTCCGCTTCTACCCTCTGTCTGCGGTGGATGAGGTTGTATGCTAACAAACAGCAGTTGACTTCCAGCCCAAATCTGAGGGATCAGTTCATCACACCATAGCTGGCAGAGTCCAACCATTCAATACAACTCCGGGTCCAGGATCAACTTGCCCAATTTTCTTGAGCACATCTTTGTTTAGTGACTGAGGCCCTGCAAATAAATGTTCTTCTTTCCAGGTCTCCACTAATGCAGATAAGGGAGTTATTTTCATGAGTCTCCCTAATATAGAAATGCATTTGTTTGTATTTCTCTAATGCCAAGTTTAGTCCATACACTGAATAATAAGATTTAGAAGATCAATCAGAATGACCAAAACATTGATAGTTACCCTCCAATGAAATTCATTCTATGTAAATATTTCTCACACAAACATATTGTTGATAGCCTCAAAACTTTGTTGGATTTAATTGTTTGGCGGTTCTCCTGTACAAAGTTGGGGCAGAGGAGGATATCATTGTGCATCGACTATGGGACCTGAGGAACCAGGAGGTCAAATCGATGGTCGAAGGAAGAGAGCTGAACCGGTCTTATCTCTAGAGGGATATTATTCCAGATACATTTGCAGCTAGGACCTCTTGACACCAAACTATTTTCAATTACATTTCATATTTAGAAGGAATTATCATTATCTCAATTGTAACACTTTTACTCACTAAGTACACCCATTCAACAAATGAGCTTAAAGCAAATACACCCCACCTCCACAATCTCACAGTATACTTCAGCTTCCGCTGTCATTTTGCACACAAGTTTTAAATCTTCCAACTATTTCTTAAATTCCACTCATCCTTAGAAGGTGCAAACAACATCTGGTGTAAAGCTGGGCTGTGTCCTAGCCCCCATTCTTTTTAACTTATTTTTGGTAGATCTCTCTACTGAGCTCGACGAGCAGGAGGCTCACGCACCAAGCGTTGGAGATCAACAAATGTTGCATATCCTCTACTCTGATGACCTGGTACTGTTCGCCAGCACTCAAACAGGCCTTAACAGGCTGCTTAATTCTCTTGGAACTTACACTGAAAAGAATGGCCTGGAAAAAATCTTATGAAAACAGGTGTGATGGTATCCAACCGTTCTTCTAAGAAAAATAAAATATAGCTCATTAATGGAAACAGAATTGACGAGGTTAAAATCTATGTATACCTAAGAGTGAAAGTAGACGCAGATGGCTCCTTTGGTTCCCAGAAGATGGCCATAAGGGCGACAGTGCAGGCCATTAATTATGGCTTCTTCTCATTGGCCAGATCAATTCGAGGCCATGATCTGAAACCCATGGTATTAGTAATGAAAGCTAAATTACTGCTAACCCTTGCATACAGATCGGAGATAATGCAAGGTGATGAGGCTCCTCTGCTAGACAAATTGATAAGAGCCTACAAACAAACCTTCAGGCGGCCTAGGTCGGCCTCTCCAGCACATCTCCAGTTAGAATTCCTATTGACAAAACAGACACTTGCTAGGCCAAAGGCATTCGTAAAGCTCTGTCATAATCTGCGAGCAGCAGCTGAAAACACCATGGCTAATTTAGTCTTGCCTGAAATCAAGTTACAACAGGGTAATGGCGCTTCCAAGAAATATCTTGAAAATAGCAACAGGTTGCTTTGATTGGGTGACTTATGGACCTCTAATACCTCTGGAAGAAATTAGTAAATAAATCAACCAAACTGCAAAGCTATATGGCCGATAAGGAAAGCCTGTCTAGATGTCGTCATGGGAGGCTGGTGTTGAAATCATACTCCATTCTAAGAGATTCATCCTTGCTGGCAGCACCTTTACCATAGAAAATCAAAGAGTCATTTCTTGCCTTAAGATCTGGACGGGAAATACCCACACTAGACCTTATGACAAAATGGAGGATGGCTGGTTTAAGTGAATACCGGTCCTGCCTTTCATGCCACCAGGGAAATGAAACATTGTTCTGCATTATATGCATCTGTCCTGCATTGATGGTTCAACAAAGATCTTTATTAGGACAGGAGTTCCTTGAACAGAGAATTAGGTCGCACAGACCTGCACTGGTGGAGTCTATGGACCCATGCAATACTATGCTGAACATTAGACTAACCCAATGGCTGGATATTTTTAAAAAGATGATCAGTTTATAGGTTGAACGATGAGTTATCTGGAGGGGGTTCCCAATTTGGGGCCCGATGTAGGTCGCCAATTACCGGTCGGTAACGGTCGATTTCGGCCGTTACCGACCGGTATTTGGGATTTGACATGTAGGCAGGCTTAATTTACAGAATCGGTATATTTACCGATTCGGTAAATTTACTGATTCTGTAAAATACCGAAACGGTAAATTTACCGAATCAGTAAATACAGATGTAGGTGGCACTGAAAACAGTGCCACAGGCCATTACCGATTTGTTATTTACCTTGTAATACTATTCCATGGTAAATACTGAATTCCAGTGTACATGCACATCTGTGCATGTACACCTGTGCCATGTGGCACACAGACATGCCCTAAAGGCATGTATGTGTGTCACATGGCACACAAGGCAAAATCAGGGGTGCAACAGGGTGTCAAAGTGACACCCTGTCACTCTTGCAAAATCGGTAATTTTACCGAATCGGTATTTACCGTTTCGGTAATTGACATTGATTCCTATGGGCCTCGAGGCCCGTAGGAATCAATGGCAATTACCGAATCGGTAAATACTGATTTGGTCATTACCGAATCATACAGATTCGGTAAAAATGACCGCATTTTTACCTACATCTGATTTACCGAATCTAGAATACCGAATCGGTAAAATTCGGTGTTCTAGAGTCGGTAAATCAGATTTACCTACATCTGGGCCTTTATCTTTAAAATGTGATAAATTAGTAGCTCTTAAGGCAAACTTAATATGAGCAGACAATCATCGAGGACAGGTTGCTAGGGATTGCTATAATTAGCTGTTTCCTATCCCGTTAAGCTCAGGCAACTACCTTGTTTATCATGGCTTTTTAATGATGCAAAGTCTTCACACTTGCACCTTCATAGGGGGAACCATAGCCCATTTTGGAATCGTCCATATTCCTGTCCCAGTCGTGCACATAAGCACTTTATTTGACTATATTAATTTACCTAAGAGAACTTTATTCACCCGTATGGCAATTTTGCCCTTTATACACTAGGAAAAAGACACTTCCTGATCAGCCACTTTTACCCAATCTGTATCTGTAGCTGGCACCTCTATTTAAAAACCTAGAAAAAAAAGTTGAAGAAAGTGAAGGATTTGTGACACAATGCCCAGCGGTCATAAAAGATGTATGATAAATCCGTTTTTTTATCCTTTTTGTATGTATTTTTAAACTTTATGTAATGTATGATCGTGTTTATGGTTTTAATTGACTAATTAACTTATGTTACACCTTCATCCTTAGAATTTGTTTTTTTAAATATTATTTTTTTTCAGTTTGAAAAATGCCTGGAAAAAACACTGTAGGGTAAATGGAAAACAACCTAAACATCGGTCCCACAAGTTATGAAATGGTTGACCTTCTATCAAATGTATAATCAATCATAAAATTGCGACCGGATGGTGCTGTCTACTTCAAGTAATGGAAACCAGCAGATTGTAACCATAGATTGTGGGAAAGAAACACGACTACATAACAGAGGAGTCAGAAAGAAAGGAGATATTTAGATGGTTACCTGACTTAGAAAAGGACACTAGAAGCAGTGCCACCACCTTCTGCATCTCCACAGTTGGCGCTAGGAGCTTTGCCAGTGTAGAAGTGAACATTTGCCACTGCTCTCTCCTCCAGCTCTGTGTTGAGCCCTCACTTGCACCAGGGAGTTCTACTCAGAGGGGTGATGATGCTAGTGAAGGGTTCCAGATGGATTGACCTCATTTGAGTAGAGATGGATTAACGAGCTGGAGAACCTAAAGGAGGGAGGCAGAGGTGTACCATGTATCTACAGTAAACATGGAACTGTTCGTATGACTCAAGTGTGTGCTGCCCATCTTCACACTCGTTTTCAGACAAATTCTACATTCAACCCACACCTCTTAACACTCCTGCGTGCCGCATGCCTACAGATGGCCCATGGCTGAGCCTGGTCACTATGTTACACACTGATGTAGGACCTGCTCAAGTAAGAGTCTGTATGAACCCTGAAGTAGTTGTTTCTGGCTGCCCCGCCTCAGGAGTAAGGTCCCAGTAGCAAAGGAGGGCGAAGAGCACCACTAGCGAACACCACTCCCTCTCACTCCACTATGCGGATGTTACTGTTGGCACCTACCTGCTGGAGCGCTGTCCAGGTGTGAGTGCCAGTCGAGTATGTCCACCTGCTTTTGGTGACAGGGAAGCTTTCTGCTCCATTTGAGTAATGTTGTTATATCTGTACCTTCTGTTTACCTACTCAGTGGTTGTTACTGCTTCTGTCATGAGCGCCTAGAGACCTGACGGTGATTTGGCGCTATACAAACCTCAGATAACAATAACAATAACAATAACAACACTGTATCCCAGTAGGTAGGTTTATATTAGGGTTGTGCACCTCAATGAGGCAAATGGGATGTTGGCATGGGCCACTGTCAAAGAGTACAAATAAACCTAAAACCTCTTGCCCTGAAGAGGCTGCACTTCTGAGACTCCAAACCAGCATATAGTCACTCACAGGCTGCATGATTGCTCTATGCTTCGACTGATTCTTACAGCGGCCCTGAAGCCCTAGGCTACCTAGCAAGAATCATCAGTATGCACTTGAGTATAAAAATAGATTTAAACAAACGTTTTCAGATTCCAAGATTATGAAGCGCATCTGGATTCAATAAGGTACAATGTGAGAGTTCCTTTTTGAGCCATGCATCTCCCAGCGTGCCTCCTGCATAGTTGCCACGTGGCCAATAACACGTCACGTGCGGGCCTTCGGCTTGCCCTACCATTCAATGTACAACACGTTGCTTTCGGGGCCCTGCTGTGTCACTTCCCCATTACAAGCATGGAATTAAATATCACAGCATGCAAAGTACTTTTCAATTAAAAAAAGCAATAACTGCTGAAGGTGTAACACATGCTGATGGCTTGAGTCTGAAGATATAACGCTTAAAACATTTTTATAGGAAAGATAGTTTTTCTATTAGAGTTCACAGGGAATGTTTGTCCAATTGTCCCAATTGCTTTTCTGGCAGCAATCAATTACGATGCTTGGTTAATGAAATTACTTTTCGTCAGATATAGATGGGTGATGTGACCTTCTGGTACCTCATTTGTAAAGACCATTGCAGTGCGGTTCTGACCCAGTGCAAAAGAGCATGATCCTTTCCAGATGTTTAGCACACTCACAAGAAAGAAATGCATTAATACTATTAATATTAATGAAAGTCATTTACATAGTGGAGATGCAGAATCTAACATGAACCCTTCATCGATGATGGTTCTGTTTAAGGGTAGTGGTGCACAACATTGTGCAATTGTTGATTTTCACAAAATCCCACAAAGTTTCATAAAAACTGCACAAAACTATGCTTTTAGAGCAACATCTGGTATATCGTACATAGGTGTATTGCCTGACATTTTTCCCGCAGGAGACTGATTTAAGCAGGACATTCTCTTCACAAACAATGCTCCTGCTTGCCAAGAGATTACACAGACTTGCCTAATGTGAAATCTCAAGAAATGTCACGAATTTTGTGTAATTTCACTTGAATAACTGAGATTTCACCATATAAGATACCCCTAGATAGCTGAGTCTTTGACGTGTTGATGAAATCTGTTGCCATTAGAAACCACCGCGTTAAAAATAAATATATATATTTAAATGTACTTTTCCCAAACAACATCAAAATGATGTTTAGATGGTGTATTTCAAAGGAGATTTAAGGAATTGAAGCTGCACTTGAAAGTATATGAAACAAACCATCCTCTATTTAAAAGATAACCACGTTTTTCACCCATGAATCTGACAACTGCCATGTGTCATCCATGCCTTGTGGTACTGTTTTCAATATCATAATTGCTATCTAGTAATTGCAAAAATGTGCATTTATATAGAGACAGCAGCCTTTGGGGAAATTAACAGAACCACATTATCAGCACCGTTTACAGCTCAGTGCCCTGCATCAGTAAAATAGCTTATTTGACTGTCAATCAAGTCCTTCAGACCACAACTAATAAAGTTACTAGGAAAATGTCTTAAGGTTTGGTACTTAGGAAAGTAGAACAACAGAGTAGCTCTCTCAGGAAATATGTTCCACAAACCTCAATTTTAAACTTGGTTTAATTAAATGTATTAAAAATCTCACTGCATGTTGCCCTTCCTTTACTCTGCAGAGAGGGACACCACATCTGTGCAAGAAGATACCATTTCAATTCACAAACATGCCTGTAAGAATCTTACAGTGGATCCTGAACAAATGTAATATTGAAGTTAGACAGAAGGGTTAAAAGTGGGGTTCTAGGTGGCATGCTACCTTAGGAAATCAATGTTTACCCCATCCCTCAGATTATAGCATAACACATGTGTATGTAAAGTGCATGTACATTCCAAGCGCCTTCCTAATATTGATTACCCATGAAGGTGTGCATTTGAGCAGGATACAGCTGGATGCCCGTTTTCAAGCGCTTTACCTTTCTGAAGCAAATACATTTGTCTCTATTTTTCTGAGTTACTGTGTGTACTACAATCAGCACATTTAAACAGTAAAGGCCTTATTATGAGTTTGGCAGTGCGGGCCAGCCCAGCTCCTGCACCACCAAACCCGCCAGATTTTGATATTTTTTGGCAATCGCGAACTGTTCTTTGGCAGTCCCATGGTGGTGCCTACAAAAAACACACCGCAGAGGGTACGCCTAAGCAAGTTCCTGCAGGACATGGGCTGTCAAGTCCATGCCCTTCAGGAACTGGGGGTACAATAGGGGGTGGTGATGGACGGAGCATCTGAATCAATCAAACACTCACACCCAGTCAAAAGATATGGGTTTAATCCATCCCCGTTCTTTAGCCCACTCTGCCACCCCAGTTCAGACATGGCTATATGCAAATCAGTCTGACCCTGTGCCTCATGGGAACAGTCCAGCCCGAACTGCCAAGCCATGTCTTCCCTGGACCGGAAACAAGCTTCCGAGGACCGGTTTCTGGCATTCTAGCCGTCTTCAGCCCGGCTTGCTTGAATCCAGTGGCAGAGTGAACAAGGGACTCACGTCTGAGCATACCCTGCCATACCTATGGCGGCCAAAAGCGGTACAAAAAGGGGTGGTGATGGACTGGGGGAGCATGCGCATGGGGGGGAGGGCACCCCATGTGCCCCCCCCGGTTGTATCCTCAGGCCCAGAGGCACAAGGCCCTCTTTGTATCCTCACCGTAAAACCTTTCACGGAAGGCTCACCGCCGTGAAAAGTGAAGCAGGGTGGAAACTCATAATATGCCTTGCAGGGCTAGAGCAGCCCTGTCAAGTATATCGCGGCCCGAGACCGCTGCAAGTCCGCCAGGGATCGTGGATCACTGGCAGCAGCAACGGTCACCTGGCGATCCAACTGCCCTAATTCTAATGGGCGGTCGCTGTTTACATTATTGCATTTATTTAAGTACATTTATATAAAAGGAATATGTACTAATGCATACCCTCATCATCTTCAGCTTTTCATTTTTACCCATCTCAATAGTACTCATTCGTTGATTTCTGAAGTATGAAAGTCTGAGTGGACCCACTGGGATTTGAACTTTTTACCACAAAAACTAACACACAGTCCTGTAGTGGATACATTAGTTCACTGAGCCGAAAGAGTCATATTTATCTAAGTACTTTATCAGCACGAAATTGATGTACATAGTAGGCATCTATCACAATTTTGTGTGAAAAACAGATAGGCAGAAGCATGGAACCGCGTATTTCATTATCAAACATTATCTATTCAGTGTTAAGTTTATAAAGATGCTGCGAACCAGCTCTTATTTTTGAGGACTGGGCATTATATTTCATCATATTTCCTCATCAAACTGATCAAGAGCAAGATAGAAAAGGTAGGTGTAGGAGACTGGCTTAGTATATGGTGCTCACTTACATTAGTGTAGCACCCTGCACTAATGGTGATTTTAGTGGTCTCAGACAACCTTAGAAAGCTCTCCAAGTGGTATCTAAGGAGAACAGCATTCAGGATTAGTCCAGAAGGAGTGTAAAGCAGCTTGTTTTACCAATACTTAATCTTGAGGTGTTGGTTAAGTGAAAAAGAACCAGACAGTGTAGTTATGTATTTATTATAAACACTCACTAACACATTCCAATATCTCCTACCCAGAGATGTAAACACAATAAACACAATACTTTTGAAATAGAACACGTAAGAAGCACAAATACACAAAGGTCTCCAGGCGCGAATGAAACCATATACTAAAATAGTGTAATGTGAACCACTACTGAAGTTGAGAATGTACACAGAAGAACGCTTTACAAACACATACACTTCCAAATGGGTCACATTTCTTTCACACATTTCTGAGATTTTCCTTATAACTAGAGGCGTGAGACTATGGCCAAGAAATGAGAGTAGACTTTCTAGGAAGTTAACAAGTGGGGCATTTGGGGTTAAAAAGGCTTAAATGGGCAGTCAGAACAAAAGTCTTCCCAGCCTCTCTGATCAAGCGAAGCTCATGAGAAAAGGTTTCCATTGAAACTTAGTTTGATGAGCTGGGCATTCTAGAAGCAGAGTTAAGGGTCAGAGAGAGCTACACATAGATTTTTGGGTTAATACGACTCTGTTTTTGTTTTCATGCCGCAAACCTTTTTCCTAGGAAATGAGTTGGATTACACGGCCGAAAATTGGAGAGTAGGAAGTCAAACATTCATTAGGATTGGCTGTGGATCATCACAAGTTTTAAATACCCACCTTCATCCACTCCAAGCAGTAAATCTACCCAGACCAGAAGAGGAAAGAATTCCCTGTCTGTGCACACTGAAGTATGTCTGAATGTCTACCTGCTTAGTGAAGTGACTTTTTCTCCATAACTGTTTTGTACTCCTTCCCTAGCGTCCTTTCCAGGCCTGGATGTGCTAGACGCCAGCTCACACCATGCAATCACCGCCCCTAAACGTCCCTCAACTCAGCCCCCCCAGAATATGCCACATGGGTGCGCGCCAGATGGGAAACCGTATTACTACAGCACCAATTGAGAAAACCCTGGTCCTGTCCTCTGCAACTGGTGCAGCACGTGTACTTTAACTCCAGATATTATTTAACTCAATTAAATGACGTGTACCATGCTAACCTCGGCCCTCAACGTATGTACCCGGCCTTGAACCCGGAATGCCCCATGTGTAAACTGCCAGAAGGTGGATTATTCTACCATATGTTGTGGGATTGTCTTTGGCTGAATACACGTTTGTAATAATTTCAGACACTTATTTGTGCATTTATTATGTTATTTCAGAATACCGTCACGTGACAACAGCTGCAACATCCTATCAAGCTGCTATCGCACAAATGGCTCGATGGGACACCCTGGTATGCTCATACGCATGCCTGTCACTGTCATCATGCCATGACTAGGAACAACCATAAAACGCATTAAAAAAAACACAGGTGAAAGGAGTTGCCTGTGAAAATTTGAGTTCTGCCATGATTTTGAATGATGCTGGAAGTTTCTGATTACTGCAACGATGGCTTTTTGAGAATCTTGGACATGGAGAGTGGTTAGCACAGCATTGATGGCGATTCCAATGCTTGCTTCTTTGATTGACTTGAGCAATACATGAGTCATTGGCAGGGCTAGTGAACGTGTGCAGTCTCTCAGTGTGCTGCCTTGGGCCACGTTGAATAAGGAAGTCCGACGTACACTTTTCAATGTCTACTTTTTGTGGTTTTTACAATTATTGTTTGAGGCAAGGCGGGGTTTAGAAAATGCTCGGTTCATCAAAACTTGGTCTGTGGGAGGATTGTAGGGGAGCTTTGTTGAAACATTGATTCCTTATTGCAGATGCTAATGGCTCTGATGGAACGGAAGGCTGACGATTTGTTACAGACATACCGGCACTGATTCTGCACATCTCAAGATTGTCCTTTTGATATCTGAGACTTGATAAGCAGATATTTAATTGCCACATTGAAAAAACGTCAGTCCACCAACGCAATCGCAAGTATAATACAAAAAGGAATCGGCAGTCACCGCCTTCATTTTAAATATTGAAGTGATGGTGCAAGACCTCATGGTAAATACTGGTTTGAGATAACACACCTATGCAGATAAAACACAGCTGCCCACCCAGTGACCACCTACTCCACGGATTCCCTAACCACCATTCTTTAACAGCGTCACTCAAGTCTCCATTACCGCCCTTTAATTAGGTTTATAGCAACGCCAACGCCACTCATACCAGTTTACGGTGTCAGTCAGAGCACATGTAATAACCCTGGGCGATGCACTACGCTACGCTTGCGTAGTTTGCAAAGTTTGCGCAACTTCGCACTACGCGAGCTGCACGTAGCACAGAATGGTGGTTTCTACCTGGCTGGCTGGCTTTGGCGTCAGCCTTAGCCAGCCAGAAATAGCCAGTTCTAACATTACACTTACACCTTTGCAATCATTGAAAACGCATCTTGCACAGTGCGAACATGCTACTACGCAGCTCGCGTAGTGCTACGTGAAGTTCGCGTAGTGCACTTCGTGTAGCTTTGCGTAGCTTCGCGTAGCTTCGCGTAACGCTACTTCGCGAACTACGCCCACCCTTACTTTACATCACACACACTACACAGAAACAATAAATCATAGGTGTGTAAACCAGTGTATAGGAAACATTACATAAGACAATGAGTATTACAAGGTGTAAGAGTAATGTTAGAACTGGCTATTTCTGGATGGCTAAGGCTGACACTAAAGCCAGGTAGAAACCACCATTCTAGTCAGGGCAAGGGAGTCACACGCCAAGATAACCCCTGCTCACCCCCTTGGTAGCTTGGCACGCAATGTGTAAAGCATTTGCGCACGTACACAACAGCAACAACATCCCAGGCACACCACAAAAGGAACTCCACACAAGGTTATATAAATTAACTTTTGTATTGTAAACACACATCAGTAGTAAGAAGTGATACCTTCACTTCAAACCTGGCCTTAAATTTGACAGCTCCGGCCAGGAATCCTGACCTTAAATGTGATGGTTCTAGTCTTAAATATGACAGGTCTAGTCTTAAACTTCTGTCCGGAAATTTGACAGCTCTGGCTGGAAACCCTGGCCTTAAATTTTGACAGGGCCTGGGCGCAGGCTGGTGGCCTTAAACAGGCCTGGTTTTAAAAGGGGGTGACATGTAGGGATATTCCCAAGAAGTAACAGGTATGGATGCAAAACATGAGGCAATTGTGTATATGTTTAAATGTGTATAGGAAAGTGTGTGCATGTAGGCTGGAAATGTCTGTGCATGTTTAAAACTGGGGGTTGCAGACAGCTGCTGAGCAGGCCTGAGTCCCCGACCCCAGTGTGTGGAAGGTGTTTTTTTATGTTTGAAAAAAGGGTCTTTCTGTAGAAGTAACTGATTGTAACAGGGGAGCTTTAAATGTAGTTGTGGGGGAAACACATAGGATGTTTTAAAAAGCACAAACCAGGGTCTTTCTGTAGAAGTAACTGATTGTGACAGGGGAGCTTTAAATGTAGTTGTTGGGAAACACATAGGATGTTTTAAAAAGCACAAACCAGGTTCACTTTTCCCAGGAAGGCTTGGCCTGTTATAAAATAATAAACCACAGCAACCCCTGAGCTTTGAGATGTTGAAAAAGACAGATGTCGTGTAGAGGCAAATCTTCCCATGAGAACCTGAAAAAGGGTGCCAACTGTTAGGATGTAATTCACACACCCCCAAAGCCACTGGTCCCAAACTTGACAGCTCTAGCAGGAAAGATGACAGTTTAGGCCCAAACTTGATGCCTCTGGCTGGAAAGATGTCAGTTTAGGCCCAAACTTGATGACTCTGGCTGCAAAGATGACATGTGATGGGTTTAGTGCTGGGACAAGAGCCTGTTCCCGGGGGTCCCTACTTCCCAGGAGCAGGACCAAACAGCTTTAACATATGAGGCCCATTATAAAAATGTCTAGAAGATTTAGTTATGTTTGCGTTGGCCACCCCAGCACCGGCTCAGCACTGATAGACCAAGAGTGTAAGTAACAGATGTATACAGCATAATGTTCAAGGATAGAAAAAAAGTTCCCGTCCAAAGACCCCCATGACATTGTTCTAAACCTCCCTAAAGTCATAAAGGGTGTGGGGGCTTCTAATTAGCATGCATGGACAGGTATAAAAAGGCCTCCTTAAGGAACACTGTCAAACACCCATTCAGAAAACCTCTGGAAGCGTGTGGCGTGGATTGCTTTTGCTGCACCTTGTGGACTCCTTCACCAACAACCAAGTCAAGAAACCTTTGGGATTGCCTGGCCTGGATTGTTTTTTGGCTGCACTTTCAGGATTTCTGCACCAACAAACCCTTCAACACCCTTGGGGAGCGAGTGGATTGTCTTGGAGGCACAGCGCCAACCCTTGGATCTTAAGGCAAGAATGGCCCAGAGCAACTTCTCCCAAATTGAAGCCGCCTGTGACAATTTAATGAAGGTAAATAAAGCATTGCGCAAGGATGTATGTGTATGTGGTATTTAAAGTATACAAAAACTGTAGTTTTGAAAATGCTAAATAGTACTTTGTAAACTGTTAATGTTTAAGACGTTGCAACATGTTTAATGTGAATAATGGTGCCAATGAAGTTTTTTACAAGACGTGAAATGTAAATGTATTTAAAATGAATAAAGGCGTTGTTGAAGGTTTAAGTTTAAAGCTAGGTGTGTATGTATTTAATGTTAATAGAGGAGGTGTGGTTGGGCTGGCGCAGAGTTTGCAGGGTTTGTATTTAAGGGGCATAATGTTGTAGGCCTTAGGAGGGTACATGCAAAGGGGGAAACGTGTATTTTACAGAGCATAGAAACATTTTACCAGGATGCTGTACATTTAATGCTAATAAATGTTAAAGGCTTTGAGGTGTTAGTCTTGCAAACTTACCAGAGGGTCCTTAAATAATATTCAATGCATACAATTTCAAAATAAAGAAAGCATTATTGTACTCACCAAGCCGTTGTTTTGAGGGTCAGAAGTATGGGTCTGGATCTTTAAAAGAGCCTGCATGGTGGTCCTTCAGTATGCTTGGAGCAGCTGAGGGGGCTCTGGGGCAGGGTTCCATGGTCCTGGGGTTTTTGGGTATGAGGCCCTTTTAAAATAAGCCCCGAGCCCGCTTCTCCATGGCGCTGCTCGGGGTACGATGGGGTTGTGAGGCTGTCCTTGTGGCTCCTGGGGGCCCGAATGCTGCTTCTTTATGTTTAAAAAATGCCCCCCGAGCCCGCTTCTCCATGGCGCTGCTCGGGGGTACGATGGTGCTGTGAGGCTGTGTGATCGGTGGGGCTCCGGGCTCTGACTGCTGCTTCTGTCACGATTTTTAAAAAAATGTCCCAAGCCCGCTTCAGCAAGGCGCTGCTCGGGGGCTCTGAGGCGGGTGTCTGCTGGTCTGTGGGGCTCCAGGCCCCCGAGGGCCGAGTTTGCCGCTTTTTTTGAAAAAAAAAATATCCCCGAGCCCGCTTCACCGTGGCGCTGCTCGGGGGCTCAGGGGGTGGAGGGCTCCGAGGTTCCCTGGGGCGCTGTGCCCCGCGTGGCAAGTTTTGGCGCTTTTTTTTAATTAAAAAAAATATCCCCGAGCCCGCTTCACTGTGGCGCTGCTCGGGGGCTCAGGGGGTGGAGGGCTCCGATGTTCCCTGGGGCGCTGTGCCCTGCATGGCAAGTTTTGGCGCTTTTTAAAAAAAAATATCCCCGAGCCCGCTTGCATCGGGGCGCTGCTCGGGGGCTCTGAGGCGGGTGTCTGCTGGCCTGTGGGGCTCCGGGCCAACAAGTGCCGACTTTGCCCCCTTTTTTTTTAAATTAAAAAAATGTCCCCAGAGCCCGCTTCAGCAAGGCGCGGCTCGGGGATGTCTGGGGCTGGGCTCCGGTGCTGTTCTCAGCCGTAGGGTCCAGGGGGCATTTCCAAGGAGCCCACATGGATCCCTACGGCCTCGAGGCATGGCGGCGGAGAGGCTTCCTCAGGGACTGCAGGGGTAGGTCCGCCCCCTTCCAGTGATGTCAGCAGTTCGTCACTGAAGGGGCGGACCTTGCCCTACAGTCCCGGTGTGTGTGTTTTTTTTTATTTAGCACAAACTTTACCCGAAGGTGTCACAGCACTTTACATAAGCCCCAATGCAAAATGTAGTGCACACGAAGTTGTCAGAGCGCTTCACAATAGGAACAGAAAATTACACGGGCGCAAAATATAAAAGCAAACGATAAGTTACATGAGGTAAAAGTGACAATTGTGAGCAAACAAAATACATGAGGCAGCAAGTGGTGCATTACATGAGGCAAAAATGTGCCAATTATAAGCGCAAACGCTACATTACAGGCTGCAAAAAGTGGCATGTGTGCAAGGTACAAGAGAAAACAAAGTGCCATTAGAGGTATAATACTGCAATATAAGGCGCACACTCAAGCATAAGAATAAGCGCTATGTAGGCAATTGTGGCGCTAGCGCAAGTATCAAAAGCATGCCAAATGTAAGAGGGCGCAAGCAGGGTGTTACAAGAGATAAGTGACATGTTACAAAAGAGGGCCCAGTACATAGGCGCAGTGGTTGCATGGTAGGATGATGGTTGTGCATTAAGTCCTTTACCCAGAAGCACAGGATATGGCGCAGGGTGTTTCTATTTATTTTAAAATGTCTGATAACGCTATCCCCAAGGTGCATAACTTTTACAATACATGCTTTTGCGCTGTACAGTCACACCTTTTTTAAACCTATGTTTTAGCGCAGCACATGCAACGCTTTTTTTAAAAATGTGTGTTGTTGCAGCCACCCTTGTAAAATGTATACCTGAATTGCTTGAAGTTGTGATATGTGTGTTTAATAAAGGCTCTTTTAAAACCGCTGCTTTCTTTTTTGCTTTTTTATGTTGTTTAATACAGATGCAAGACTCTGCAAAAGCAGCCGCCACCAATATACCCCCTTCGATGGACACCCTTGTAATAACTGGCAACGCCGTAGACTTGACAACCCCTCAGCCAGGTATATATATATATATACATATATATATATATTGAGTTGTGTAGTTCTATGTAGTTTTGTACATAATCTCTCAGAAGTTTCTTTTTTTTCTAATGCGGGTCTCATGTATGTATACTTTTACAGCTTATGATCCTACAACAAGTTTTTGAAGATCTTATGGTGTACCTCGAGGCTCAAGGAGCTCTTAACAGTGTGCAAAACACTTCAGTTCCCACATGTAAATAAAAAGACCCCTGTTATTTAAATTGTCTAAGACGCTGGGGAGTTGGAGGGTAGGCCCGAGTCCTGACCCTGAGGGTGTATAGGGGGACTCCTCAGAAAGATGACTAAGGCTGGGTATTATTTTTTCTTTACAGGCACCCCCACGTTATGCCCGAACGGCGTCGAGGTACAAGAGGCGGCGCGAGATTCAAAAGAAAGCCCTTTGAAGAGGAAAGCTTTACCTTCTAAAGTGGGACCACCGTCAAAGAAAGGAGTTGTAAAAAGACCTCCATCAGGTGTGTTTGTTACAAAGGGTGTGAAAAGTACTAGCGGTGTTAGACTCTCAAGCAGAAGAGTACAACGACTTGTAGCAAGGCCTATATAAAAAAATGGCTGTTTAGAACTTAGGATTGTGTTGATTGTATGTGTTCTTTTATGCTTTCTCTAACATATATATATTTTTTCTGTTTATATTTTAGAAGCGGCTCAGAAACATGCTGCTGAAGAGAGGTCGGCGCGGCCCTTAAGGGACATAACAGCAGCCGTCCAGAACAGCAGAAGCTCTACAAAAGGCGTGAGTAGGCGTGTACGCCATGAAAAACTCTCTGCGCACTACACACCAAACATGATGAACAATCCTCTACAACAGTCTATTCTACACAGGGGTGGAGTCAGCACTGGCGGAGTCTTGACAAACACAGATAACCCAGGATAGGGTCTGTGTAAAACAGCTACAGTGGGTCTGAGCCCTCTCATCGTATCAAAAGGGAAAGGTGTCTCAAACACTGCCGCCCTTAAGAAGAAACATAGGGACTCAGAGAACCTTCCCAACCCTTTAAAACGTGTGAAGTCCTCCAAGGTATTCACAGAGCCCCAAACAGAACCCTTAAACCTAAAGAAGAGGGCGCCGGTGCTCCCAGAGGTCCAAGCAAAACCCTTAAGCCCTGAGAAGAAGAAACCTAGGACCCCTGAACCCCATGATAACCCCTTGGACCTATCTGTAAAAAAGGCTGTTAAACCCTTGAATGAGGCCTATACGCCCGGGAGCCCCAAGGAGGAGGTAGTTGTACCTGGGGGTGTAGAAGAGCTGGCGCCGCCACAGCCCCTTAAAACATCACGCCTCTCAAGAAAACATCTGAAGCTGAAACCGGGGGTCGGTAAGCTACAGTTAGCAGAGGCCCTCAGTAACCCTAATGCAACGCCGGATCCACCCAGCAGCCTGGAACCACAGACAGTGCCAAATAAAATAACTGTGCATGTAGAGGTGCACGCCCCTGAACAGCCCCCAAAGCCAATTGTAAGTGTGCAGGCCCAGCCTAGGGTCTCAATGGGTGATAATAATACGCAACCCCTAGAAGGTCCTTCTATCGGGAATAGCAACGCTCTTGAGGTGATGAGGAGTATGGTAGACAACCTAGGTAGAACCCCAGAAGCTAGGACCCAGGATTACAACGACAGCTCCTCCCAATCGTCATACCCTTTGTCCCCTAGTACCCCACCGGGGGCATAGGACCCCACCAGCCCCGCTGCCAACAACGTTTACAGTCCCGTGTCCAGCCCCGCTGCCAACCCCTTGTACAGTCCCGTGTCCAGCCCCGCTGCCAACCCCGTGTACAGTCCCGTGTCCAGCCCCGCTGCCAACCCCGTGTACAGTCCAGTGTCCAGACCCGCTGCCAACCCCGTGTACAATCCCGTGTCCAGCCCCGCGGCCGTCATAAGCCCCACACAGCCCTCAGCAATAAGTGTGGATGACAATACCACGGGGGCCCAGGGGGTACAGCCGAGTTTGCCATACAAAGTTTGCAATGTTCCGTTCCTGTCCGCCCCAGGGCGTTCGCAGGGGGTCCCTATTTCCAGAACACTAGCGGAACAGGCTTTACAGAATGGGGCTAAGACTGTTAACAGTATAGAGGGTCCTGAGGCGTTACAGCCATTTATAAGTCCATTTCACAAATGTTTTTAAAGATAGTCAAACAAAATCTGCCTTGCGTGTTTGATCTGAATTATACTGTCGAATACAGAGAATACGACCATGTTCACATTAGCCGGCAGTGGAGCTGCGAATCGTATTTCAGCTTTTAGATTCCCATTTTTGACGAGGTTGTAGTGATCGCCATCTTCCATGTCCGGTGTCAGGTCGAATGCGAACAGCGAGTATCCACGGCCACAGCCTTCTCTTGACACAGCTACACCGCAGTCCCTTTGATGCTTTTCTGTTATCGAAACCAGTCCTTGATATTCCCTGATGTAATGACCGGCTGCAAAACTGGGTGTGTAGGGTTTTGCAGGAATCACTTTGCCCTCGTGGACAAGGGCTGCGTAGTTGATGTTGTACTGTTTAAAATTGAAGGGGTTTGAGGCATAGGTACCACTAAAAGCTGTATTGTCCACAAACCCTATGATGATGAGCTTTGGTAGTTGTCCCAGAAATAAATTCTGTTGTTGTGTTAAGCGGGTACCTGCAGGGATGCTGAATACCTTCGGAGCTACTCTTTCCACAGCGTACTTGGCGTTGGATATTTGCAAAGCTTCGGCGTGCGCTAGCCTGACGCTCGGGGACACTTTCACTCTCTTTACAAACAGGCTCGCGGACAGTATGTTCAGCTTGTACTGTTCCGCATCCCCGTTGATGAGGCAGAATGAGTCCTTGTTACGATTGAGCTTGATCTTAAGATCAATTCCGTTGATGAGCAGTTTATCTTGGAAGAAGAGGTCCGAATGTATGCGCCCCAGGAGGTCAAAGGTACGGCTGGCTGTAGCATGCCCCGCTCTTTTTATAAAGCCCTTATTATCACCATCCAGAGCTGTGCTTTCAAACTGGCCGTGTGTATCCCTGTGAAAGAGACTGGCTGCAAGTTGTGTGTCAAGGGCATCACTACTGTAATTTAAAATACTCTCTATGTAGGCTCTGTAGGCGTACATGTTATCGTTCTGGGTGATGAGTCGGTCGCCCAGGGTGATGTCCACTTGATTAAACATGGTCACTACAGGGTAAGCGATTGGTGCCACTTTAGACCCGTCGTCAATGTCGGTCCCATCCGCTTTTACAATTTTACACATAAGATGCAGCAGAGTGTTGTTGAGATCCAAATACATATCCGTGGCCCCTGACACATAAAACTCTATAGGTGCCAGCGGTGTCAATGCTGCTAAAGGCGACACCTCCATGAAGAAGCTGTTTTCGATGCTTGTCTGTGTGGGTTTTAGACTAAACAAGTCCAACTCTGATTTGGCGCACTCTCCAGATCCACAATGTACGAAGGCCATGGTTGTGTTTACAAGGCTTTAAAAAATATTTACTTTAGAGCCGGGTCGCTTCTTTGCAGCTCTCTTCCGTCTTGGAGCTCTTCTTTTCTGAGGGCGTTTTGAAACGGTCCTCCTTTTTTTATAGGGGGCTGGGGGCCCCCGACGTCTGGAAACACGCCGTTTCCTTTTGACACTCGCTCGTGGCTTATACATCAAAACAGCTCCTTCTTGAGGCTGCTTGTTCATGCGCTCTGCAACCGCCGATGTAACAGACCCCACCACCTCCTGGGCAATGTTCGTGGCAGCCGTCTTAACATGAGGCTTTACAATTTCATAGCCTCGTCTCAGGAAAGGCATAGCTCTTCTAAACAGACTCCTAAAGAATCCTCCTAATCCAGCCCCGTACATAACAGGTGAACCTTGAAAGTACGGTGGTCCTCCATAACCGGCTTGACTTCTGTAATAGTCTCTGTACATAGACGGATCTCCGTAGGTTTTCATAACCACCATGATGGCTGCCTAATACCCTCTGTCGTGTCTAGGCCTTAAATGAAGCTTGACAATAACTTTCCCGTATTTAAAGGCCACCGTCTCAGACTGATCATCGTAGATCATAATTGAAATAGTGTCAAAATGGTTTTTAGAAACTGCGACGTAGTCAGGTTTGTTAAATTGTATGTTGACCATGGTATTATTATCACCCTGTACATGCACCCATCTTAACAACGGTGAGTAACTATCACCTATCCTCTGAGACTCTACAATATCGCTGTACACGTAGAGCGTGTAGAACCCCCCATTAATATCGGGGCATGTGTGATCTTGTTCCACGGGGCTTTTCACATGTTGTACTGTCCCTAAAATCCTTCCTAATTTACCTGAGCAGTTAAACAAGGTGTTTCGATTTATGGATTTAAGAAACACCTTCCTTCTCACATTATCTAACACCAGATGAATATTCGGATGTGGTTCTCTACCGGCTATGGATTTGTTGATGGCTTCGATAATGCTTGAAACGTGTGGGTAGTAGCCGGGTGGGAGGATGTGTGTATGCCAGTGGGGTCCTGTTCCCTCTTGATGTGAAACTTGGTTTCGGCCGCGGTAAATGTATTCCATGTTCTAGGGTATTGTATTTCTGTTAGGGCAACCTCCCAGTCCCCCTTCAGGTCCACAGCCTTAGCCAATTTGACGGTGTAATTAGAAATCTGATTGTTGGGGAACATGTCCTTAGAAGCGTTGGATGGTAAGGTTATATAAAAGGGTGTAGTCTCCATCGTAGCAGCGGCTTTTAGCTCACACACCCTTCAGGGAGCTGGCCAACACCCAACTGTTAAATTTCTGAGGCCATCCGCGCCATTTGACATATGCCTGGCTCTTAGCCCCTGTACCTTTCCTTTTCAGAACCTTTTCAACCCTATACACGCGGTTTGGATCATAGGGCACCTTTTGTAACTCTTCCTTGTAAAAGGATCCCGACACCGTTTCCCCCTCGTAGTCCTTTAACCTGTAAATATACAGCCCTTCCTTAAGCTCCACACTTTCCACTATAAATATTTCATCACTAAAGGTCTGTTGGTAACCCTTTGTGAAGACTCCTTTCAGTTTTGAAATCCTTACGTGATCACCATTTTTAAAAACAGACTTCTTCACCTTTGTCCCAAAGTTAGGACCATACAAGTTTCTCCAAACAGTTAACGAGTTACTAGGTGTTACCTCTTCAGGTGCCATTTTGATGGTCCTATGATAACTGGCATTATATACAGCTAAAAAAGCCTGTAGAACATCCACGTATCTGTACGTATTGTTGGCCGTAAAATACCGCCACATCTTAGACTTTAAAGTTCTGTTAAACCCTTCTACAACCGCTGCTTTTACCTCGGTGTGTGTTACAAAATGTTGAGCATTGTGCTGCTTTAATAATTTCTGAAATGACTTGTTTAAGAATTCTTTTCCTGCGTCTGTTTGTAGTTTTTGAGGAATACACCCCTTATCGAAGATGGCTTTAAAAGCGGCCGTGACGCTAGCTCCACTTTTATCGCGCAGCGCCTCTGCGTAAGCGTATTTGGACAACACATCTATGACTGTTAATATATAACAGGCGCCGTCGTTATGTTTTGCAGTATCTTGAAGGCTGATTATGTCCGCTTGCCACTGATAATCTATACACGCATTAACGATTGTAGGACGCCTCTTAAAGCGTCTTCTGGCTGGCTTATGTAGTGAATACGCCTCCTCTCCTGATAACCATGTCTTCACAGCTTCTCTGCTTACCGACTCCTTTTCAGCCCTAGCCCTTCTATATAGAGCGGCGCCGCTTCCAAAGCTGCCAACCCCTCTTGCATCATAATAAAGTTTTCTTAACATGCCCTCCGACATGTTAGCAGTCATTACAGTGCAGGAAATGAAAGACGCTTGTTTTGTGTAAGAACATTTTTATTAAAAAATAATGAGTATTACCAAATCACAGACATGTGGGGTTTCATATCTTTTCACAGTATGCATAGTAAGTACGGTTTAACACACATATACGGTTTTTGGGTGTAACATTCTAAGACTCTACTTTAATACACGCTAGCATTTAGCAATACATCACCTTGCTTCGGACACTACTTCATTGCATGGTTGTCGAGCTGCACTTATTAACACGCGCTCACTCCCTTGTCACAGCTTCCAGGTTAATGAGTTTATTCTTGCTCATGACCTGGATTTATTGTTTGCTACTGAGACCTGGGCAGATGCCGGGTCAGGGCCTGATTTCTGCAACGCTATCCCGGATGGATATAGCGTTGTCAGACACAACAGGCCTATAGGAAGAGGTGGAGGCCTCGCAATCATCTACAAGGACACATATCGCACTACGCTCGACCCTATAAACTCTGCTAATTGTGAATCAGCTGCCTTTGCTATCAGCATTAGCCCTAAGCAAGCTTTTAAGGGTATAATATTATACCGCCCCCCTGGCCCCCGTAACCTTTTTCTCTCCACTTTTTCTGACCTGAACAACAACGTCATAGGTTCAGACAAATATACCATACTGGGAGATTTTAATTTTCATTTGGAAGACCAGGAGAATTCAGACACTATCCAACTTATTTCCGACCTTTCTAATTTAGGATTCCACCAATTAGTTAAGGGCAGTACTCATCAAGCTGGACATACCCTTGATGGTCTGTTCACTAACGATCCTGACATCTCTGTGCTGGACATTATTCCCATCACATGGTCAGACCACAGGGCTATTATATTCCAGCTAGATATAAGATCTGTATATCCCTTATTTTCCAGGCCCCGAAATAGGGTGTGGACCCGCGCCTGGAAAAATGCAGACATTCCTCAGATGCTAGACTCCCTAGCCTCTTCCTGTTCTTGGGACGGAAATACTCCTGTACTATCAGCTTCAGACTTTCAGGATTGGATCCGTACCGCCGCTGATCTAGTGGCCCCAGAAAAACGCACGAGACCTAATAAAGCATCCCCTTCGGCTGCCTGGTATAAT
The DNA here is from genome assembly GCF_964263255.1 of Lissotriton vulgaris. NCBI lineage: Eukaryota > Metazoa > Chordata > Amphibia > Caudata > Salamandridae > Lissotriton > Lissotriton vulgaris. Next base: position 132,816,178 of record NC_141687.1, read on the forward strand.
GAAGATCTCAGACTTCATCGCCAACATTGTAGGAACTTAGAAAGGCGATGGAGGAAAGCCTACTGTCCTATAGCTAGGCACATTTATAAAGATGCCCTTGCAGTTTATAAAAAGGCGGTTATGACTCAAAAAACGGTTTTCTTTTCGGCGCAAATTGAGACTGCTGCCAACTCTGCCAGAGAGTTGTTCTCTGTTGTCACGACTCTGTCCACACCCCCCTCTGGCTCTGGAGTTGAGCCCTCACAGAATTTTTGCAATGAATTATCCACTTTCTTTACCTCAAAGGTGGCAGATATATATGCATCATTTAAAGGGGAAATTGAAACTGAATACAGAGGCGGTATTGGGGAAGAAGGGCCTCACCATCACAACCATGATTTCTTTTCATGTTTCTCACTTGCCTCACACGATGATGTCACCAAACTCATTTCTCTCATCAAATCGGGCTCCCCTTTGGACCCATGTCCCCCCTCAGTGATGTCAAAACTCACAGAAGTGATCTCACGCCCCCTTATGGAGATTTGCAACTTTGCATTTCAGACAGGCCATTTTCCTAATATATGGAAGAAGGCTGTCATAAAACCTCTTCTAAAAAAGCCTTCCCTAGATCCCACGGCCGTTGCTAGTTACAGACCTATTGCGTGTCTGCCCTTTCCTGCCAAAGTATGCGAATTCCTGATGAATAGACAGCTCTCAGAGTTCGTCGAGACTCACCATCTTCTCGACGAAACGCAATTTGGTTTCAGGAAAGGGAATGGAACAGAGACCGCTCTGATAAAGGCCTCTGATGAGATCAGGGTGATCATGGATCAGGGAGGGTTGGCTGTCCTGATCCTTCTGGATTTGTCAGCGGCCTTTGACACGGTCGACCATGTCACTCTAGTCGACCGTGTCACAGCCCTGGGGATAAACGGTTTGGCCAGGGACCTTATTTCATCTTTTCTCGCAAACCGTACCCAGACGGTGAGGCTGGGAGAATTTTATTCACCTATCTCTGCTTTACCCTGTGGAGTCCCACAAGGCTCCTCGCTAAGTCCAATGCTATTTAATATCTATGTAGCAGACTTGGCGAGGGTAATAAAGGCCTATGGGGTACGGCTTACATCTTACGCAGATGATACCCAGCTGGTCCTGGCTATCCACAGGGACGGCCTTGCTGTGGCAGCTAACTTCCAGAGAGCTATGCTTGAGGTCAGTACCTGGATGACCTCGAACTGTCTTAGGCTCAACTCGGACAAGACCGAGATTATGACCTTTGGAAAACTCTCCCCTGAATGGTCTTCCAGTTGGTGGCCGGAAAAGCTTGGCCTTCCACCTGTTCCAGTGGAAAAAGCCAGAAATCTGGGAGTGATATTTGATAGCAAGTTGGCTTTTGACCTTCACACTAACAAGGTTGTTTCGTCATCATTCTTTGTTTTGAAAAAATAAAGAAATTACTGCCTTATCTTCCTCCCTCAGCTGGGAAGACTTTGGTCTCCACCTTAGTCTTCTCAAAAATAGATTATGGGAACGCTCTCTTTCTTCACACCCAGAAGCGTGTCATAACTAAGCTGCAATCCATTCAGAATGCGGCTGCCAGGATTCTTTTAAACATTCCTCGCCGCAAATCTACTACTCATGGCATTCGTCAGCTCCACTGGCTGAGAGTTGAGAGCCGTATAAAATTTAAGGCCCTCTGTATTGCATATAAGGCAGTACATGGCATAGGACCCAGGTTCCTGACTGAAGCCTTTCAGCTTTATGTCCCCAGAAGGCAATTAAGATCGGCTAACATCAGTCTCCTCTCTGTGCCACGTACAAGAACGGCCACTTGGGGAGACAGGCGTTTTCTTGTAGCCACACCAAAACTTTGGAATCTTTTGCCACTTGCCATCAAAACTGCCCCTAATCTGATGAGCTTTCTTAGGCTCTTAAAAACATGGTTGTTTAACCAGTAAGAGGATAGCTGAATTTAGTAGCTCCACAGCGCCGAGACACCTCAGGGTATTTGTTGCGCTATAAAAGTTGCGTAAATAAATAATAAATAAATAAATAAGGACTTAGCTATTATAAAATAGCCTTTGTGGTGCCAGGGCCACTACTTTTCTGCTTTTTAGATACACATTACACATGCGCCTTTCTATAAGTCTTTCTATCATTTTTCTGTCACAGCACGCACAGGCATTTGGCATGCCTTTTAGTTTTGCGCAGGGGTCGTTGGCGTAGCGTATCTCCTTGACTGTCGCCATCAAGATCTTCAACATGTTAGGGTGGACAAAATTATTTTCATCGCTCAGGCCGTGCACCACCCTTAGCAGCTTATACATCTTGTAAGGATCAAGCAAACTACATATATGCCGTATCATTCGGTCTCTGTATGATTCGGCTAGACACTCGTGCGCCCCCTGTTGAGGGTCCCTAACACGATGGCCGCAACACATGTTGTAATAGTCCCGTTTGACACACGCTCGTACAACTATAGCTGCGAAACCTTTAACACCAGCTATAGTGTCTCTGGGGAACCACGCCGTTGCTTTTACAAACTCATCGTTCTTAGAACCATCTTCACAGTCCATGGGCAGAGGTGAACTCGGCTTTGTGGAACTTCCAGTCTGGTTTGCACAGCATATACAGGACAGATTCAAGCTACGACCTTCTGCAGTCTGCCCCTGGGCCTCAGTTCTTTTCGGTGTTTCATCCTAGGTTCAAAAGATAAATATTGACACCCCGTTAGCTGTAGAAAGACAACAAACTTACATGTAAAGGGTCTACCCCTTTTTTTTTGACTCACCCACACATTTTCACCATCCTCTGCAGCGGCTCTGAAATCTTGAGAGTCGGGAATATCCATCGGTGATCCCTCATCTTCAACGCTTGTATCAGGCTGTTGCACAACTACCTCCGGAGGGCTCATAGCCTTCTGAACATCCATGGTTTCATAGATGTGCGTATTAGGAGGGGGCCTAGGATAATTTTCTTTGTGCATTATGAAGTAAGTGCATCCCACTGGTTCTGCTCACTAGAGGGTCACAAACAAAAAACGAATTATTAGTGTTCGATAGTTGAAGAAATAGAAGTACATCCTTATGTAAATGGCTGCTCATAACATTTTGACTCACCTTCACATTTTCACAGCCCTCTGCGGTTGCTCTGGCGTCTTGAGAGGCGGTAATATCCTGCGATGCCCCATCAGCCACGGTTCTGACATCTTGAGAGTCGCTAATAACAGCCGATGCTCCCTCACCTTCCGCGCTTGTATCAAGCTTTTGAACAGGGACATTCTCAGGAAAAAGACTCTTGTGAAAACCCAAGTCTTCATAGACGGGTGTATTAGGCGTAACTATGGTGTCTTCCGCACCCTCCGACTCCAAGAGCATGCTTTGCTCAACCGTCAAGTCGCCACTCGAACCCTCACTAGAGCTGCTGTCGCTCTTAATCAGGGACAGTGGACACCGCCAATCCTTGAAACCAGGGGCGCCAAAGCGCTTAGCAAACCCACAGCCAAAAGCAGTAACGTCGCAACCCATATCCTTAGGTTGTTCTGGTTGAGCATTCTCGTCCATTACCAAAGGGCTTATGGTTCTGTAACAGCTACTGATGGGGGCTGTGAGCCACCAACCCAGTGTTTTCTCGCAAATGGGTTGTAGCTCTTCTTTTCTGCCATGGCGCTCCTTCACGTAGTCCAGCGGTTGCTTGCTATACCAGGCACCTGACACCGGCTTATATGTATTCTAAGAAACCACAACCCCTAAAAGAGGCGTATACCTCTACAACATAACAGGGACACATGGCCTCAGGGCGGTTCCGCCACGCCTATGTTTCCAAAAACAACCCACCCCCTATGACTCAGCCGCCCCCTTCCGGGACAGCTGCTTACCCTTGTCAACACTAGTGCCACCTGTCACTTGTTGCCAACAGTTTAAGGCCAGGCCCTGTCAAAATTTAAGGCCAGGGTTTCCAGCCAGAGCTGTCAAATTTCCGGACAGAAGTTTAAGACTAGGCCTGTCATATTTAAGACTAGAACCATCACATTTAAGGCCAGGATTCCTGGCCGGAGCTGTCAAATTTAAGGCCAGGTTTGAAGTGAAGGTATCACTTCTTACTACTCACATCAGATAGTATCACACAATATACATTGTGCCAATTGGCACGGGCAATATTCACAAGGGATTATATACACCAGGACAGGGCCACATGGGCCACTGTTAGAATCAGCACTTAGTAGAAATAGCACTTCTAGAACTTAGAATAAGTACAGCACAAAATAACAATTATAGATCACAACCAGTAACCACTGGTAACAGGTAAGTACCACCTACGCAACCCTAACCACCTTAGGAGAATGTCACGCAGGGAACCAGGACCTCACTAGGACCACCTGTACTAGAAAGAACAACCACCTAAGTACCACAATACAATTTGGCGTATCAGCAAGAACACATTACACATGATGCAGGGAAGGAAAACACATGATGCATAAAACATACATTCAGCGGCGTAAGAACAAGGCACATGATGATCAATCAATCAATCAAAGCATTTGTATAGCGCACTACTCACCCGGAGGGTCTCAAGGCGCTAGGGGAGGGGGGTCCGCTACTGCTCGAACAGCCAGGTCTTGAGCTGCTTCCTGAAGGCGAGGTGGTCATGGGTCAGGCGGAGGTGGGTCGGGAGGGAGTTCCAAGTCTTGGCGGCGAGGTAGGAGAAGGACCTTCCCCCTGTGGTGGCCCTTCGGATGCGGGGGGCGGCAACGAGGGCGTGGCCAGTCGATCGAAGCTGGCGTTTGGGAGCGTAGAAGTTGAGGCGGCAGTTGAGGTATCCTGGGCCTTGGTTGTGCAGGGCTTTGTGTGCGTGGGTGAGGAGACGGAAGGTGATTCTCTTGTTGACCGGGAGCCAGTGCAGGCCTCTCAGGTGTCCGGAGATGTGGTTGCGACGGGGGATGTCCAGGATGAGTCGTGCTGATCCGCTGGAGTCTCTTCTGGAGTTTGGCGGTGGTTCCGGCGTAGAGGGAGTTGCCGTAGTCCAGTCGGCTGGTGACGAGGGCCTGGGTGACCGTCTTCCTGGTCTCGGTGGGGATCCGCAGGAAGATCTTACGTAGCATGCGCAGGATGTTGAAGCACGACGAGGAGACGGCGTTGACTTGTCTGGTCATGAAGAGGGAGGAGTCCAGGATGAAGCCCAGGTTGCGTGCGTGGTCTGTTGGTTTGGGTGCGCTGCCTAAGGCGGGGGGCCACCCGGAGTCATCCCAGGCGGAGGGTGAGGATCCCAGGATGAGGACTTCCGTCTTGTCCGAGTTCAGTTTCAGGCGGCTGTTCTTCATCCATTCGGCTACCTCTTTCATCCCTTCGTGTAGGATGGCTCTGGCGGTGGCGGGGTCGTTGGTGAGGGAGAGGATCAGCTGAGTGTCGTCGGCGTAGGAGATGATGTTGCAGTTGTGCTGGCGTGCGATGGATGCGAGGGGGCTCATGTAGACGTTGAAGAGAGTTGGGCTGAGCGAGGAGCCTTGAGGAACGCCGCAGATGACTTCGGTGGCTTCTGATCTGAACGGGGGGAGGCGGACTCTCTGTGTCCTTCCGGCGAGGAAGGAGCTGATCCACCCCAGTGCCTTCTCCTGGATTCCGACGTTGCTGAGGCGCTGTACTAGGGTACGGTGGCAGACAGTGTTGAAGGCCGCGGAGAGGTCTAGGAGGATGAGAGCTGTTGTTTCTCCGTTGTCGAGCAGGGCTCGGATGTCATTGGTTGCTGCGATCAGGGTGGTCTCGGTACCGTGGTTGGCCCGCAAGCCAGACTGCGAGAGGTCGAGGGATCCGTTTGTCTCGAGGAAGGCGGCCAGCTGCTTGTTGACGGTCTTCTCGATGACTTTTGCAGGAAACAGGAGCAGCGAGATGGGCCGGTAGTTCTTGAGGTCGGTGGGGTCGGCTGATGGCTTCTTTAGTAGAGCGTTGAGTTCGGCGTGCTTCCAGCTCTCCGGGAAGGTAGCGGTGTCGAAGGAGGTGTTGATGATGTCCCGCAGGTGGGGTGCGATGACAGCGTCGGCCTTGTTGAAGACGTGGTGAGGGCAAGGGTCAGTCGGAGATCCGGAGTGGATGGAGTTCATCGTGCGGAGGGTGTCTTCGGTGCTGATCGGGGCCCAGGCGCGGAGGGTGGTGGTGGGGGGCGGTGGTTCGGTCATGGCGTTCGTCGGTTGAGTGCTGAAGCTGTTGTGTATGTCCACGATCTTGTTGTGGAAGTAGGAGGCGAGGGAGTTGCAGAGGTCTTGCGAAGGGGTGATGTCGTTGTTTCCGGCGTTGGGGTTGGAGAGCTCTTTAACGATGTTGAAGAGTTCCTTGCTGTATGCATCAAAACACATTCAGAGGTGCAGGGAAGGAAAACACATGATGTATAAACCAACACATTCAGATGTGTAAGATCAAGGTGCATAATCATATTAAATGCAATACATTTCCTAGCACCACATCACATTGCGCAAAACTCACATTAGGCAATTACCATCATAAACATAGCAGGTAATCACATTGAGCAAAACTACATAAGCCACCACTTGTGGCAGTCCCTAGGCCAACTGGCCTCACAAGGGCTCAAATGCCCGTAGTCCAAATGTCAGGCAGGCTGCGCAGGCAACCAAGAACACAAGCCTAAACATGGCAACTGCCCACGAAGTGCTGGGCAGTTGAAAAACACTGATGATTCCAATGTTGGAGCCTCGTGGGCTCAAGAACACAATGGGGCCAAATTTAGAGCGTGGGAGCCTCGGGGCTCTGACCAACTACGCTTGTGTCCCCAAGAGCCTCGCTGGGCTCTAAACAAGCAGAGCCTCTCAGGGCTCGCAAAACAAATATGTCCCCTGGAGCTGCTCTGGCTTGTAAATCTTGATAGGCCGGGTGGAGCCTCTCGGGGCTCTAATTAAACAAACTGCGCCCTGAGCCTCTCGGGGCTCGTAACTCCAATGCGCTGCCTAGAGCCTCTCATGGGCTCGTGACTCAAGGTAGGGGGTAGGCGGAGTCCCTCTCGGGGGACTCGGCATCACTTGAGGCCCTGGGGCAACCAATCACCGCGCAGGTCGCCCGGCGCGCATCCCGCAGACTAAACAAATGGCAGCACGGATCCCGGGTGATGACAGCGGTGATTCCCTCGGCTTCTCCAAGGTGTCTCCTCGGCCCTGGAGCTGCGGCGGTGATCTCGTGGGACACAACGAGGGGTGGGCTCCCTTGCTAATTAAATAATAATGCCGTCAAGGTCCCTGGCGGGATGGGCACCCGTCAGGGGTCAACAAAAGGGCAGGCACCCGGCAAAACATGGCGTGGGCAGCCGCTTAAGGGGAATCGGGCGCTCTCAAGCACTAACGACACACAGAGCGTTCCCAGCGCGATAAAAACAGATAAAGCGCTCCCAGGCGCTTGGGGGAGAAATAAAGCGCTTCCAGGCGCTTTGCAGGAAAAAGAAGGCCTCTGTCAAAATAAAGCGCTCCCACAGCGCTACCAGCAAGGTCCAGCAGCAAAGTCCTTCAGGGGTCCAGGGGCTGCAGTAGTCCAGGGGCTGGGCAGGGCCCAGGGAGGCAAGCCTTCCCCGGGGCCCCAGCAGCAGCATGCCCCTGGTAAGATTCAAGTTGGGAACAAGAACATTTTGTAAGGGGACACAGCCCCTTTTTATACTGTAAAATACTTTGTCTAGCAGGGTGCAGGCAATGTGAGAACCAGGTACAACTGGTTATAGGGAACTCCTTTCACAGGCCAGGCTAGGGACATCAGACGCACCATGGGGGGTGAAGCCAGCTTTGTGTGGGGAAAGCCCAGTCCTATTCAGGCCCAGGTACACCTCTCCCCTCACATCAGCATGCTAATCACTCCATTCACCACCGGGGCTGACCCTCCCAGACTCTTGGAGCCAGGCTCACAAGCCAATCAAACGCCAGACACAAATTACACAAATATGCCAACTTCTAAAAGTATTTACAACAAGGGGTGGTGAGGGACAGAGTCTCTGAATAAAACAGAAAGCTCTCACCCAGTCAAGAGATCAGGGCTAGATCCAACACCGTTTTTTAGCTCACTGCACCATCCCAGTTTCAGAACCTGGCTGTATGCAAATTAGTCTGTTCCCGTCCCAGTGCATGATGGGAACAGGGCAAACCAAACTACAAAAGCCAATTCTTACACTGGGAAGGAAACAAGCTCCCGGGGACCGGTTTCTGGCATTACAGCCGTCTTCGGCCCGGTTTGCTTGAATCCTGATGGTGCAATGAGCAAGGGTCTCACATCTGAGAATACCCTTCATCGCTTAGGGTGGACAAAAATATTTACAACAAGGGGTGGTGAGGGACAGAGTCTCTGAATAAAACAGAAAGCTCTCACCCAGTCAAGAGATCAGGGCTAGATCCAACACCGTTTTTTAGCTCACTGTACCATCCCAGTTTCAGAACCTGGCTGTATGCAAATTAGTCTGTTCCCGTCCCAGTGCATGATGGGAACAGGGCAAACCAAACTACAAAAGCCAATTCTTACACTGGGAAGGAAACAAGCTCCCGGGGACCGGTTTCTGGCATTACAGCCGTCTTCGGCCCGGTTTGCTTGAATCCTGATGGTGCAATGAGCAAGGGTCTCACATCTGAGAATACCCTTCCACGCTTAGGGTGGACAAAAATATTTACAACAAGGGGTGGTGAGGGACAGAGTCTCTGAATAAAACAGAAAGCTCTCACACAGTCAAGAGATCAGGGCTAGATCCAACACCGTTTTTTAGCTCACTGCACCATCCCAGTTTCAGAACCTGGCTGTATGCAAATTAGTCTGTTCCCGTCCCAGTGCATGATGGGAACAGGGCAAACCAAACTACAAAAGCCAATTCTTACACTGGGAAGGAAACAAGCTCCCGGGGACCGGTTTCTGGCATTACAGCCGTCTTCGGCCCGGTTTGCTTGAATCCTGATGGTGCAATGAGCAAGGGTCTCACATCTGAGAATACCCTTCCACGCTTAGGGTGGACAAAAATATTTACAACAAGGGGTGGTGAGGGACAGAGTCTCTGAATAAAACAGAAAGCTCTCACCCAGTCAAGAGATCAGGGCTAGACCCAACACCGTTTTTTAGCTCACTGCACCATCCCAGTTTCAGAACCTGGCTGTATGCAAATTAGTCTGTTCCCGTCCCAGTGCATGATGGGAACAATGCAAACCAAACTACAAAAGCCAATTCTTACACTGGGAAGGAAACAAGCTCCCGGGGACCGGTTTCTGGCATTACAGCCGTCTTCGGCCCGGTTTGCTTGAATCCTGATGGTGCAATGAGCAAGGGTCTCACATCTGAGAATACCCTTCCACGCTTAGGGTGGACAAAAATATTTACAACAAGGGGTGGTGAGGGACAGAGTCTCTGAATAAAACAGAAAGCTCTCACCCAGTCAAGAGATCAGGGCTAGATCCAACACCGTTTTTTAGCTCACTGCACCATCCCAGTTTCAGAACCTGGCTGTATGCAAATTAGTCTGTTCCCGTCCCAGTGCATGATGGGAACAGGGCAAACCAAACTACAAAAGCCAATTCTTACACTGGGAAGGAAACAAGCTCCCGGGGACCGGTTTCTGGCATTACAGCCGTCTTCGGCCCGGTTTGCTTGAATCCTGATGGTGCAATGAGCAAGGGTCTCACATCTGAGAATACCCACCCCCTTTTCTGAATCGATTTTGGCCACTATAGGTGTGGCAGGGTATACTCAGACATGAGTCCCTTTCTCACTGCACCATCAGGATTCAAGCAAGCCGGGCCGAAGACGGCTGAAATGCCAGAAACCGGTCCCCGGTAGCTTGTCTCCTTTCTGGTGAAGAATTGGCTTGGTAGTTTAGTCTGCCCTGTTCCCATGATGCACTGGGCCAGGGACAGACTGATTTGCATATAGCCAGGTTCTGAACTGGGATGATGCAGTGAGATAAATAACGGTGATGGATCAAGCCCTGATCTTTGGACTGGGTAAGAGTGGTCTGCTTAATTCAGACACTCTGTTCATCACCACCCCCTTTTCTGAATCGATTTTGGCCACTATAGGTGTGGCAGGGTATACTCAGACATGAGTCCCTTTCTCACTGCACCATCAGGATTCAAGCAAGCCGGGCCGAAGACGGCTGAAATGCCAGAAACCGGTCCCCGGTAGCTTGTCTCCTTTCTGGTGAAGAATTGGCTTGGTAGTTTAGTCTGCCCTGTTCCCATGATGCACTGGGCCAGGGACAGACTGATTTGCATATAGCCAGGTTCTGAACTGGGATGATGCAGTGAGATAAATAACGGTGATGGATCAAGCCCTGATCTTTGGACTGGGTAAGAGTGGTCTGCTTAATTCAGACACTCTGTTCATCACCACCCCCTTTTCTGAATCGATTTTGGCCACTATAGGTGTGGCAGGGTATACTCAGACATGAGTCCCTTTCTCACTGCACCATCAGGATTCAAGCAAGCCGGGCCGAAGACGGCTGAAATGCCAGAAACCGGTCCCCGGTAGCTTGTCTCCTTTCTGGTGAAGAATTGGCTTGGTAGTTTAGTCTGCCCTGTTCCCATGATGCACTGGGCCAGGGACAGACTGATTTGCATATAGCCAGGTTCTGAACTGGGATGATGCAGTGAGATAAATAACGGTGATGTATCAAGCCCTGATCTTTGGACTGGGTAAGAGTGGTCTGCTTAATTCAGACACTCTGTTCATCACCACCCCCTTTTCTGAATCGATTTTGGCCACTATAGGTGTGGCAGGGTATACTCAGACATGAGTCCCTTTCTCACTGCACCATCAGGATTCAAGCAAGCCAGGCCGAAGACGGCTGAAATGCCAGAAACCGGTCCCCGGTAGCTTGTCTCCTTTCTGGTGAAGAATTGGCTTGGTAGTTTAGTCTGCCCTGTTCCCATGATGCACTGGGCCAGGGACAGACTGATTTGCATATAGCCAGGTTCTGAACTGGGATGATGCAGTGAGATAAATAACGGTGATGGATCAAGCCCTGATCTTTGGACTGGGTAAGAGTGGTCTGCTTAATTCAGACACTCTGTTCATCACCACCCCCTTTTCTGAATCGATTTTGGCCACTATAGGTGTGGCAGGGTATACTCAGACATGAGTCCCTTTCTCACTGCACCATCAGGATTCAAGCAAGCCGGGCCGAAGACGGCTGAAATGCCAGAAACCGGTCCCCGGTAGCTTGTCTCCTTTCTGGTGAAGAATTGGCTTGGTAGTTTAGTCTGCCCTGTTCCCATGATGCACTGGGCCAGGGACAGACTGATTTGCATATAGCCAGGTTCTGAACTGGGATGATGCAGTGAGATAAATAACGGTGATGGATCAAGCCCTGATCTTTGGACTGGGTAAGAGTGGTCTGCTTAATTCAGACACTCTGTTCATCACCACCCCCTTTTCTGAATCGATTTTGGCCACTATAGGTGTGGCAGGGTATAGTCAGACATGAGTCCCTTTCTCACTGCACCATCAGGATTCAAGCAAGCCGGGCCGAAGACGGCTGAAATGCCAGAAACCGGTCCCCGGTAGCTTGTCTCCTTTCTGGTGAAGAATTGGCTTGGTAGTTTAGTCTGCCCTGTTCCCATGATGCACTGGGCCAGGGACAGACTGATTTGCATATAGCCAGGTTCTGAACTGGGATGATGCAGTGAGATAAATAACGGTGATGGATCAAGCCCTGATCTTTGGACTGGGTAAGAGTGGTCTGCTTAATTCAGACACTCTGTTCATCACCACCCCCTTTTCTGAATCGATTTTGGCCACTATAGGTGTGGCAGGGTATACTCAGACATGAGTCCCTTTCTCACTGCACCATCAGGATTCAAGCAAGCCGGGCCGAAGACGGCTGAAATGCCAGAAACCGGTCCCCGGTAGCTTGTCTCCTTTCTGGTGAAGAATTGGCTTGGTAGTTTAGTCTGCCCTGTTCCCATGATGCACTGGGCCAGGGACAGACTGATTTGCATATAGCCAGGTTCTGAACTGGGATGATGCAGTGAGATAAATAACGGTGATGGATCAAGCCCTGATCTTTGGACTGGGTAAGAGTGGTCTGCTTAATTCAGACACTCTGTTCATCACCACCCCCTTTTCTGAATCGATTTTGGCCACTATAGGTGTGGCAGGGTATACTCAGACATGAGTCCCTTTCTCACTGCACCATCAGGATTCAAGCAAGCCGGGCCGAAGACGGCTGAAATGCCAGAAACCGGTCCCCGGTAGCTTGTCTCCTTTCTGGTGAAGAATTGGCTTGGTAGTTTAGTCTGCCCTGTTCCCATGATGCACTGGGCCAGGGACAGACTGATTTGCATATAGCCAGGTTCTGAACTGGGATGATGCAGTGAGATAAATAACGGTGATGGATCAAGCCCTGATCTTTGGACTGGGTAAGAGTGGTCTGCTTAATTCAGACACTCTGTTCATCACCACCCCCTTTTCTGAATCGATTTTGGCCACTATAGGTGTGGCAGGGTATACTCAGACATGAGTCCCTTTCTCACTGCACCATCAGGATTCAAGCAAGCCGGGCCGAAGACGGCTGAAATGCCAGAAACCGGTCCCCGGTAGCTTGTCTCCTTTCTGGTGAAGAATTGGCTTGGTAGTTTAGTCTGCCCTGTTCCCATGATGCACTGGGCCAGGGACAGACTGATTTGCATATAGCCAGGTTCTGAACTGGGATGATGCAGTGAGATAAATAACGGTGATGGATCAAGCCCTGATCTTTGGACTGGGTAAGAGTGGTCTGCTTAATTCAGACACTCTGTTCATCACCACCCCCTTTTCTGAATCGATTTTGGCCACTATAGGTGTGGCAGGGTATACTCAGACATGAGTCCCTTTCTCACTGCACCATCAGGATTCAAGCAAGCCGGGCCGAAGACGGCTGAAATGCCAGAAACCGGTCCCCGGTAGCTTGTCTCCTTTCTGGTGAAGAATTGGCTTGGTAGTTTAGTCTGCCCTGTTCCCATGATGCACTGGGCCAGGGACAGACTGATTTGCATATAGCCAGGTTCTGAACTGGGATGATGCAGTGAGATAAATAACGGTGATGGATCAAGCCCTGATCTTTGGACTGGGTAAGAGTGGTCTGCTTAATTCAGACACTCTGTTCATCACCACCCCCTTTTCTGAATCGATTTTGGCCACTATAGGTGTGGCAGGGTATACTCAGACATGAGTCCCTTTCTCACTGCACCATCAGGATTCAAGCAAGCCGGGCCGAAGACGGCTGAAATGCCAGAAACCGGTCCCCGGTAGCTTGTCTCCTTTCTGGTGAAGAATTGGCTTGGTAGTTTAGTCTGCCCTGTTCCCATGATGCACTGGGCCAGGGACAGACTGATTTGCATATAGCCAGGTTCTGAACTGGGATGATGCAGTGAGATAAATAAAGGTGATGGATCAAGCCCTGATCTTTGGACTGGGTAAGAGTGGTCTGCTTAATTCAGACACTCTGTTCATCACCACCCCCTTTTCTGAATCGATTTTGGCCACTATAGGTGTGGCAGGGTATACTCAGACATGAGTCCCTTTCTCACTGCACCATCAGGATTCAAGCAAGCCGGGCCGAAGACGGCTGAAATGCCAGAAACCGGTCCCCGGTAGCTTGTCTCCTTTCTGGTGAAGAATTGGCTTGGTAGTTTAGTCTGCCCTGTTCCCATGATGCACTGGGCCAGGGACAGACTGATTTGCATATAGCCAGGTTCTGAACTGGGATGATGCAGTGAGATAAATAATGGTGATGGATCAAGCCCTGATCTTTGGACTGGGTAAGAGTGGTCTGCTTAATTCAGACACTCTGTTCATCACCACCCCCTTTTCTGAATCAACTTCTAAAAGTGGCACTTCTACACTAGACACAATCATGCCGCATATATCATTGCGCAGCATTCAATCTCACGTGTTCGCACATACCAAACTCGACCCTGCACTCCCCTCACATCAGGAACTACCATGGGCATACATATTCCCCATTCATTCCTATAGGAGGGCAGGTCTCTCACCATACATACACAGAGAGCTCACGCACTTTAGACTGTACCACAGTGAAAAAGTGCGCTGAGGCCTAAAATCACCAACACCAGGTCACAGAAACAGGCTAGGAAAAAGCAAAAAGTCTCGGGGTGAACCTTCCAAAAGGGCCGGGTCCAACAAGTAACATATCATCCATACTGGTAGGCAGGATAGTTTAAGATTGATTGGTCTGCAGAAGCACAAATTCAGGGCCTTATTTATGAGGTTTTGGATCAGGTAAGCATGGCAAGGAATCTCGCTGCGATGGGCTGGGTTAAAGAAAAAGGCAGGAATGCTGCATATCTATTAGATGCAGAACATTTCTGTCCTTTTCCTCTGCTCTGACTACAATGAGCTGCCACGCGCCAATGCAGGCATCCTTGAACCATGGTGCAAGGGTGTCTGCATTGAAGGGGTGATTGTTTTCCCTTCCATTACAAAAACAATCACGAGAAGTGTTTTCCTCTTTCTATGTGTTCTGCAGAATGCACCACACATAGAGGAAAAAACCAAGGAGAAATAAGGATATTTCTCCTGATTGTGCCTCCCTAACACCACCACAAGGTTGCTGTTTGAATCTGACATATTCCCAGGTTTGCGATTCCTCGTAAATCTGGGAATGCTTCGGATTCCATGGGTGTTGTGTTGGAACACCCTCAGCAACACCCACGGAACACCCCTTCATGCAGTGTTCTGTGTGAAAGGGTACACATTTTTAAGGCCATGAAAAGCCATGCAAAATGTCTTTGTAATTAGGCTGCAGCACATTGAGCCACCTTAGCATCAGAAAAGTGCAGCTCCAGGGGTGCAAAAGTGCTGCTATGGGCCTTGTGCATGAGGCCCTAAGAATTTAAAATGTAACACCATGGTTGGGCATTCTGTTTAATAATCAGAATTGATTTCTAGCCAAATCAAGTCTTTTTCCAGCATTAGGATAACCAAAGATTGGGGAAAAAATCAGAACGCTCTAATCTATACCCTGCGGATTGCAAGCAACTACTAGATGAACGTTAATAGCTCACTGTTCTATGTTAGTATTACAACTTATAAATTGGAAGTAACAAAGGATCTCTCAGACAAAAGCAGTAACCCACTGACCTATTAACATTATATGCACTTTTTTATCTGAATGGTTCGCGTTCTTTGGAGCAGGCATATTAACCCTAGGAGCTACCTTACCATGATCAAAACTCCCACTAGGCAAACCTCCTCTTTCTCTAGAAAGAACATGAATCACAGAAGTTATCTTGACATTTTTATTGTTCTCTGAAATGACTGCTGGAGGCCAGGAATGTGGCAGTAGGTGATTTTAAAACCATAATATACTTCAAGCATGATGCCCTTACCCAAAGTCAACCCCGGTGTGGTTGCACCAGCTGCACTGCCCTACTGCTGACCAGGCACGTAAGGGGCCATAGGGGGACTCAAAACCCATAATGAGATTTACAAAGGTACGCAAGTGTGGTCCTGGGTGTCTTGGTAGCTCTGGAGTAATGCAAGGCTGAGCCAATCGCCGCCTTGTGTTATTCAGAACTACCAAGACAAGGTTGGAGCCTTGGGTGCTCCACGCTTCCACCCATGGGATTCTGATGCAGCACCAGATTTACCAACACTGGTAGACCTGGGAATGCGTCAGAACACCTTCCCAGGGGATGCATAATGAGGAGAAATACCATTATTTCTCCTCATTGTTCCCTCTTTCTACAATGCGCTGCATTCTGCAGCACACTTGGAAAGAGGAAAAAAGACTCTGAGGATTGTTTTTGTGTAGGAATATGTCCCTTCCTGCACAAAAACAATCCTGCCTGTAACGTAGGCACCCTTGCACCATGGTTGTTATAGGCAGCAGTTTGTGCGCCAACGCAGGCAGAGAGCAGGAATGCGCCATATCATGATTTTTTTTAATGAGAGAAGCGGAAAAAATAAATATAGATCCTGTCCAGTCTGATTGCAATTGCATGCTGGTGTTTCTGTCTAGTGTACTCATCCGGATTATTCTGCACAGCATCGTCTGCTACCAGCACTGCACTTTGTGATCCTTTTGATTAATGCAGAGAGGTATGGCAAGCCAGGAGAGGAATATATGAGTCAGAAGTCATAACTGGAAGGTCCAGGTGGTGAGTTGTCCATGGTAATCCTTTGCACCTCATCAGTCCCACTCCCATGAAGTTAGCCTGCCTGCCTATTGACACTAATTGTAGCAACATCCAGCACCCCTGACCATATTGGTCAAGAGCCAATGAAATGTAGAGTCCTTTGCTGCGCATCCACGCCCTCTGGTGCTTTTGACTCAGGTTCAGCT